>NC_080022.1:71185000-73685000 GCF_030020395.1 Manis pentadactyla
TCGGGATGAGTTTTCTTCAGGCACATGAATTCCAAAGCTGATTTCCATTTGTTCTAAGAGAACAAACCTCACTACAAGATGTCAGAAAAGCACCCGGGTACTCTGTACACAGTTAAAAGGAAAATTAACAAACAGGAATGGTGATGTATGGAACAGTGAAAGCCAAAGTTCCTAGTAAAATCTCTTTTTAAGTAGAGACTGGAAACAGAGCTCTTATCAAGGCTGACAGATGCTATCTTCGCCTTTCTAAAAATACAGCCCCCACATTTCTTGTTTAAGAACTGTGTCGTGCAATCTGGTAGCCACTCGCCACATGAGGCTACGAGCACTTGAAATGTGGCTTGTCCAGGTTGAGATGTGCTGGAATCATAAAACACAGGCCAGATCTCCAAGACTTCATAGGGAAAATGGTGAATGTGGAATATCTCATTGATCATTTTTTACATGGATTACATGTGAAAAGAAAACATTTTGGACATACTGAGTTAAACAGAATATGTCACTTAAAATCAATTTCACCTGTTTCTTTTTACTTTTTTTCAATGCACCTAGTAGAAAATACAAATTACAATGCTTTCATTATATTTCTGTTGGATATCACTTTTCTAGAATATGGTTAAGGAAAAACACTTGAGATCTGGGGTGGTTTTACCACTCTGGTGAAGGAATTTTAAAACAATGAAATTAAAGATATATTATTATTCTTTAGTTTCTTTCAATGTATTTGACATGTTGGGTCACAAGAAGTAGAGTTTCTGTAGAATTTAGACATATTTTAATGAACTTAGCTCACCTTTTTAAGAAAGTCTGTTTTCCATTTTTTTATGCACTGGTTTTTCCTCAATAAAATCTTGTTTCCTCCCTTTATATACTGCCTTTTTGTCCAAAAAACTCCCATCTGTTTTGGGATTGGTTTAATATTTATGAGGGGCTCCCAGGATAAGAACTTATAAAATTATTTACCCCTTACCCTCAAGGAGAATACATTCCTAATAAACAAAAACTGGCAAAGATAAACTTCCTCTGTTTATAGAATTTTAATAGACCAATTTTTAAGTGTTAAAAGGAAGAAAGGGATGTGATATTTTTTCACACACATAGACTACATTTTCATGTTTTATATGTTTCTGAAGAGTTGTTTTAGAGAGTGGCTTTGTAACAAAATTTCACCAAAAGAAACACTATGGCTTCACTGCTGAGTATGAAACCCCACTGGCACAAACCATGGATCGGGAGGTCCCAAACGATGTTTTCCAGGATTCAAAAAATATTAATAGTGAACGTTTATATAGTACTCATTGTATGCAAGGCACAAGTGAATTCTCTGCATATGAAATCTCATATAATACAAGAATCCTGTGAAGCAGAAGCGATATTTATGCTAATGTTACACACGGAGAAACTGAGGCATGGAGAGGTTGACTGACTAGTCCAAGGTCACACAGATAATTCATCAAATGTCTGGAACTTTGTGGATTTTCTTTGTAGCTCCTTGTGAACACAGGCCAAATTTTATTCCCATTCATTACTATAGAAAATCCA
Organism: Manis pentadactyla; assembly: GCF_030020395.1. Classification (NCBI taxonomy): domain Eukaryota; kingdom Metazoa; phylum Chordata; class Mammalia; order Pholidota; family Manidae; genus Manis; species Manis pentadactyla. Next base: position 71,186,543 of record NC_080022.1, read on the forward strand.
TTTACATATCTGAAGAAGGAATGTGGCTTTTAATTATCTTAATGGAAACAAGAAATATATCATTTTCCTGTTAAGTTGTCATTTTGGGTGTTCATCTTCCGGCCACGAGAATACAAGCATGTACATCTATGAACGTCTGCCTGTCACTAAAGAAGCTGATGTGACATTCCCACCTTTCGCAGCCTGTTCCCATAGCTGATTTTTGTATTGCATGCTGGTTTCAGTTCATTTTCTTCCCTTCTGAAGTTTTGTTCTTAAAAGCTAATTTCCAATGTCAGTCTGTAATGATTCATGTAACTCTCAACACAAAAGCGCATTATTTACAGATTCTACTCCCTGGTTGATCCAGGGATTCTTTCCAAATAAGCCTCTGACTACCTTGTGAAATCTTTAGCAATTTTCCTGGAACCTTCTGACATTATGCTTAATTAAGGTTTACATGTTAATATTGAACAATAAAATGAGGATGGCATAATAACACAGAAAAAAATAGAACCAATGTAATTAGCAGCAATGATACTTGTTCATTGAATTGTAGCATTGCACATATGTGTACTTGCCAATTTATAATTTTTGCAAGTTATTAATTATAGCTTCTGGAACAGTATCTTTAAAATACCTCAGGAACCATCTCCTAAACGTCCCTAGATTTAATGAAAAGCTAGTGATTAACGCTTTAAATAGCAGCAGAGATGCCCCTCAACCTCAGAGAAATCAGTTAATCTCTACTTTCTCTTGTCTGTGAACAAGCAACTACTCTTTCTCACATTTTTTCTGAAATTTATTACCAATAAAATAACTTTGCTTTGTTTACATATTCCTTACAACTCAGCTGGGATTTTTTCCTTGTCTCCAGATTGCTTTCTTTTTTTGCAAAAGAAAACAGTGCCAGTATCGTCTATGGTTGAAAACTATTAGGACAAAACCTAACAGATCTATTAAATAGGAAAGTTGTTTAAAAATGTGACAGCAAGTGGGGAAAAAAAAAAAACAAGGTGTGTGAGAGACATAAAAATTACTTTACACATGTCCTTCAAAAAAGTTTAATGCATAGTCAGGTCACATTACTGCACATCAAATTCTCTAGGTCTCTGGCTGCCAGTAGCAATTATCTGTAAAAGAACATGTTTTCCCCTGTGACTCCCTATCGGGAACTTTTGAGTATACCTAAGCATAGCCTTGAGCAAAACTCCTACGGGGCATATTTGGAATACAGGATTTCATTTGGATGCAATATCAAGGTTTCAGTGCAATATGTCTATCTATATATTTTTACTTCTGTTTTAACATATTGATGTGTTTTATCTGTTGGCTTTAATTACATGATTTAAGTATATATAAATGTAAATAGTGCTCCTGAGCTTCCACTCAACTTTTGTCATGAGGTACACACATATATTTCCCTTGATGCATGGATGATTTTATATTATAATGATGTCTCCTGAATTTTCATGATTACTTTGCTAAGAAGGCATTGAATGTTTGCAGATTGCTGAGGCATCAGGTCTCATTCTATTTGACCAGGTCACATTTCATTCGCTTCCAGTCATCAGTGGGGTCTCAGCTTGTGAAATGTTTTGTGTCCATCTCAATCCTGTTCCAATTAATGATGTCACCTTTTAAAGGCAGTTAGAGTATGAGCTCAAATTTTTTGAACCATCGCTGTGCCATTTTGCAGAGCCACCAAGACTCAAAAAAACATAAATAAATGGTTTCAGTTGATAATCATAAGGATTCATAAACTCAAATACTCAAGGGTTTAAATGTAATACTGATGCCCTGGGAGTTTCGGGCTCTGATTGTACGTGCTATGGTCTGGATCAAGATGCTCCCAGAATGGGAGAGCAATTCCCAGAAATATGGTTTTCTAATACAAAGAAGTCAGATGTTTGAGTGTCTACAGGTTTAGGATTTATAAAGAACCAAACACATGTCCTTGGCTCTGAAGAGGTGAGAAACAAAGGGGGGAGTGTATTTATCTAAAAATTAACTTCAGTGATCAGCCTACCTCTTTGCGAGCTTTGGAGTTGTTCATGGCAAACCTTTCTCTACATTTAAGGAACTGAGCTAGCTAGGATGAAATAATTCACTGTTGCATCTGTTTTCACAGTGAGAATATGTGTCCATCCTCTCTGAGTCCCCACCCACTCACTCAGTGTGACCTAAAGAAACCAAAGTCCCTTAAGAGTAATGATGAGTATGTTGTACATGGCTCACTGGTGGGTCCCTGACATTGCCGAGTGTGGACCTGTCCCAGATGAGTAGGCAAGTGGGCAGAGTGTAGTTTTCACGTTTGAAGTTGGGCCATATGTCCACCCAACTGAGCTGATGGGAAATCTAAAAAAGATCTGAGTTACCAACCCTTCAGCATGGGGGCCTCCCCAGGAGATTGATGAAGGGCGAGAATCAGTCAGGTATGTTCACAGATAGCCTGGGATTTATCAGAATGTATCATCTGAGGGCTTGAGGTGATTCTTCTCTAAGAAAAAAGTTTAGAACCCGAGTGTTTTCTGCAAGTCCACATTAACTGGGGAAAGCTGGATATCATCAGTTTTTACCCTAATACATTAGGTTTAATGTTTGCAAGAGCCATGTAAACCATTCGGGATTTTTATAGAGCCATACGCGCTTTTATTACTGCAAAAGACAACACTGTTACAGTCATGATAAATAAAATTATTTGTGGGCCTTTGCAGCCTGGGCAATCAAAGAGTACTGTATTTTAACTTTGGTGGCTACAAAATGTAAATGAAGTTGAAACAGCAGAAATTTTCATCTTTTCGATTTGTAGTAATTCTCACAGAATCATGAATGCCTCTCTTCCTCTTTCCTGGATCTCTCCAAATAGATCCCATTTATCTGATTGGATTTCTGTCCCATCTTTCTACATATTACAGCTAATTAGTACCCCCTGATGAGAAACAGTCCACTGATGGAAAAAGCAGTTAGATAAGATCTGCATTAACAAATGTAGTTCATTTAATATCATTTGTGCTGCTGCATTATTAATAATACATAATTACCCTGCACAGGCTGGAAGGGGAGAATAAAACTGTTCTTTAATTTCTTGGCCTTTGCAGAGAAACAGTATATTAGACAGAATAAAACAGTATTGGACTATTGGTTGGCATCCATCATAGAGCTTTATGTGTCACACAATTTTATTAACTTTGGGTCTAGCTAGAATTTCTGTATTTCAACACAATCACTGACTAGCCAGAGACAACCATTTTGTGGAATTTTGAACAGCCAACTTCTTGTTTCAGAATGTTTCAGAAGGCCCAACCTATGACTTATCAGAAAGTTGAGATTTTCAGCCTGTTGTTGATAGCACAGTTGACCTTGAATAACATGGACCTGAGGGGTGCCCACCCCACTGTGCAGTCAAAAATCAGTGTAGAACATTAGCTTCCCCGAAGACTTTACTAATAGCCCACTGTTGACAGGAAGCCTTACCAATAATATAAACAGCTAATTAACACATGTTTATATGTTATATGTATTATATACTGTGTTCTTACAATAAAGTAAGCTAGAGAAAAGAATATGTTTTTTTCAAATTGCCATACCTGTCCAAAAAATGTTCTGATACATTCATTTAAAGCAGTCTGCATGTACATGGATCCACTCACTTCAAACCATGTCGTTTAAGAGTTACCTGTATTTCACTGCAGTAGATAATGGACATCACTGTGGTCGATAACTAATGCTCACAAAATTTGATTTAGCACAATGAAGGACTCTGACTTCATTCTCCCCATCCTCAGAAATCAGGGTGTGTTGGATTAGGAAGGGATTCTGGTATAAAGCCCATGTTGAAACAATAAAGCCAGTAGTGGTGACAGCATCTGAAGAAGAACGGCCAACACTGATTGAATGCCTGCTTTACGCCAAGATTTATGCTAAAACTTCTCCATGTATTCATTCTCACAACAATCTTCCTTTTCTTCTGCAGAAGTCATCCAAATCTGGCAAGGCCTCACTCGCCATCCCCAAAAAACAGCCTCCAGAAAAGAGTTCCTCTCTGTGTTGTTCTTTGCTGTTGCATCCTTCCCAGCGAAGCCCATCCTCTTGACCATGATTTGCCAGGTGGGGCCATGTAAATTCATGTGCACGCATACCGTGTAAGTGTGTGTGTTTGTACAGGTGAGGCAGGCCTCAGGTGCAGGCCTGGCAGCTGGCTCAGGAGGCTATGTGTCCTCCATCCAAGCCTGGCACCCAAAGGAAGGAGAGAGTCAAGAAAGGGTAGATGCAGGGCTGAGCACAGGAGGCATGCTTATTTTCTCCAGTTAAAGCACATGCAGCCATTCTATTTCATTCATCAGCTCACTCACTTACTCATCAAATATTACCTGAGCTCGCACTACAGCAGACACTTGAAAGGAGAATAATTCCTCACAAAAGGACTGTGAAATATCAAATGGGAAATAAAAATACTTTGCTGTTATCAGAGAGCTTGCATAATTATTATGAAAACAAGCCAACAAATAAATTATTACAATTCAGTGTGTTCAAAGCACAATGTGGGTGTGAAGGAAAGAATGCTCAACTTGACTCAAGTGGGTCAGAGAAGGTTTCACAAAAAGGCAAGAAGCTGAGTCTTGCAGAATTAATGCTGTTTTCCAGGTAGGCTGACAGAAATTTGCTTTCTCTCTTAGTAGTGTTATCATCATCTTAAGTAATAAACTACAAATACTGTGCTACCTAATAGTTGAGGGCATGGAAATCCTGTTGCCTATTAGAACAAGACATCTTTCTTCTGAGGGTCCTGGCTATCTATCAACATTTCAGTATCACTTTGGAAGGCTTGAAAACCAGAGGCACAGAGGAATGGTTAGTGTGCATGACAATAATCTTGATAAAGAGAGAAGAAAGATGGGTAGAATTTGAATTGGTAATAGGATTTATAGCATAAAAAAGTGGAATACTAGGTCAGGATCTTTATTCATAGTGGGTATTTTTTCCAGGAGATTCACAGTTGTATCACAGTTTTGAAATACAAATGATTATTTCCCCCCTTCAATGTTGTTAATGTCTACAAGGTGCTGGGCAGAATAAAGTTTTTGGAAAGTTAAGATGACATCTACACTGTCATAACAGTTAGTTCAGGTCTTAGTGCATCAAAAGTCATTTTATCCAGCTGGAATGTCCTGTGCCATCCACTCCTCTGCTAAAACATGGGTACTGGCTCTGTCTCAGACTAAAGACTCTGCTACAGTATCCCTCAGGGATGGCAGCGAGACAGCCCTAGTGTGAGGAAGGCTGCCTGTATTCACCAAAAAGCTCTTCCTCTTGAGCAAACAGCTCGACTGCATTCCCACTCTTCCCTCAAGTTAGGTAGGGCATGTGACTGAATTCTAGCCACAGAGATGTGAGCAGCAGGGATGTGCTTCACTCCAGGCCCAGCCCAAACCTCCTGCAGGTCACGCTCCATTCCCTTTCCTTGTCTTCTGCCTAAAGGAAAGTGCAGAACTCTGAGAATAACAGACGCTCAATAAGGAGGGAACCTAGGTCCAAGTCATGCCAAGAGGAGAGCAATTCAGGGGAGCTCCAAATCAAGAAAACCTATTTTTGATTGTTATATAAGCAAGAAATCAACTTCTATTGCGAGATTTTAGCTTGTTTGTTTTGGCACTTGGCCTAGGGTGTGTAACTCTTCATTTAGATTAGCAAAATAAATAGGATATGAGAGCAGAAGATAACTGAAGACTTTGCATGGAACATTGGTACTTTAATGCAGATGAGAGCTGGAGGTGAATGGCATTAACTCCCATTATCACTCAGGGTGGGGAATAGGGCAACATTGATCACCACCCTCATGTGGGCTGTGAGGGGGCATTGAGCAATACTGTTTTGCAGGGGGCTAGAGATTTCTCAATTTAAATGTCATTTCCTCTTGGAAGTCTTCCCTAATCCCACCATCCATTTTGGTCTCCTGTTATATGCTCCCTTAGAATACTGTACTTTTCTTTTGTGGCACTTTACACACACAATTAAAAAATGATTTTTTGAGTGTGGAATGCCTCTCTCTATCCCTATACTACCCACCTTCCTGAGGACTGGGACTACTGTATGCATTGTCCCATCCACCTCGCCAAGAGTTGTGTCTGATATACAGTAGGTGCTTATCAAATATCCATTCTCTGAGTAGTGCTCATCTTGGTTATTTATTCCAGTTTAGTCTTCACTCTCCCAGAAGACAATGGATTTCTATTTTAGAGTTACATTCAGTGACCTGTAAAGCCCTGTCTAATGGTTATGATTTTAAGCTCTCATTTCCAATAAACACCCACTCAAATGCTCATGGAAAACATATATACACAAACTGCCACCACCATCGGTGCACACAGGTATGCTAGAGAAACATTCTCCCCGCTATCCCCATACCACCTGGGCAGCCAAAGACATACATCCCAAGACACACACAAAATAGTCACAGGTACCCCACGACATGGACACACCTCCAAGACACACCCACCCACTACTGACACATGCTCAGGCAAATGGACACACATGTTAAAAGCATTTAACATCTGTCATTTGGATGACATTTATTCTATGCTTTCCTACCTCATTCAGTAAAAGAGAAATGCATAAATCCAAAATTAAAATAACATTCTCACCTCTCTTATCTATTCTGTTTTTTGATCTGTTTTCCTTAAATCAATGTCCTCTGTGGGAACAAGTACATGGGGCACAGAAGGGACTAAATGTCTCTCCCAAAGTCTTCCATTATTCTGTCATTTACATTGCAAATGTCATCAGAAATGCAAATATATGTGGCATCTCTAATTGTTTCTAGATCTTACACTAGGATAAACATTGGCTTGGTTAAATCATATTTCCAAGAATAAAAGACATGAAGGTTTTGTTATTGTGGATCTATATATTAGAGATGCTGAGAGAAGACTATAATAATATTGTTTTTAAAAGTTACCCATTGAAGCTAATGTATTCAGCACTCAAGTGACAATGATATTTTGGATTAAAGAATATGATAGACAATGTCACAAGTGAACTGGCAATGTCTCGGGATTATCCGCAAAAATTTAGCCCTATGCTGGGCAAGGAAGGACTAGGAGATATAAATAATAACAACAATAATAAACAGGTCAATACGGGGTACCCTCCAGGAGACCTCAGGATATACAATCAGTTCTGATTTTTTTCTTTCTACCTGGAAGTTTACAGACATGGCCTCCCTATCTCAGAGTAGAACTTACTGCTCCCTCCCCTTCCCTGATTAACCCCTGATGTTTGTCCACACACACAGTAATATTTAAGAGAGTATGGTCGATTGCTTTCAGGTGCTGAATAGGCAGCTCCTGGCAACATGAGGAGGACCAGCAGCCAATTTTGCCTAGTCTTCTGCCCTAGACATAGTCTCTTTCTTTTTTCCAATGAGTCTCATCCATGCATATCATAAAGTTGCTGGTATGTTGGCCAGAGCCAGCCTGCATAGGACATGAAGCAAAACATACTGCTGCACTTTTCACCAAGACTGTAAATTGACACAAACATCCATGCTTTCTTATGTAAGAAGACCAGACTACAATGAGCACTGAGGGCAATATTCAAGCAGGTGACTTCTGAAAGACAGGTGGTGGTCTCACCCTTTTGGTGGCTGGAGTTTGATTATGTAAAATAAAAGACTCAGTAGGTTATTTGAGCATCAAGTTTTGAAGTCACTTTCTCCCCACATCTGTGTGTGTCCATTACTGTCAGTAACCCCATTTACTCAGAACTGTGTCCTCTGGTAAGCCTAGGAAAATACATATTTAGAGCAATGGTAATGCCAAGTTGAAGTTAACTGCAAACACTCAAGGCAAAAGCGTTTCTACATTGACTGGGCTTTCATGAGACTCTGAGGCAAGCTCCAGAAAAAAAAAATGCACATATCAACACAAAAGTATAATTTTGTGTTAAATTTCAAAGTCTTCTTTTTGTTCTTAGTCAATCCTTCCATAGATTCCAGAATACACGTCCCTGGAGTCTGTCAACCTGCTCTAATTGTCAAGCTCACTGCTATATCTGGCAGAAAGAGCATGGGCCTCAGACTTTGACTCCATGAAATTAGCTAAGCTCCTTAATTTCTCTGACACTTCCATTCCTTTGTTCTATAAAGATAAAAATGCCACCACATGGAGCTATTGTTATCACTATGAGAATATATCTTTTTTACCATTACATTCCCAGTTCCTTATAAACCACGTGGGACATACAGGAGGCTCAATGAATGACCCTGACTTATTGAATATATGTAAACCCCCAAGTATAATGCCTGAAGCCAAATAGGTACTCACATAATATGATGCTCCATTTTTTCATTGCAGAAACAGGAAATAAACCCTGACTCCCAGATGCTTTGTGATTGTAAAACTCATTCCTCTCCATGGTCAGCCACTCTTGAGCACATTTCCCGAGTGATGATCAGCAGCAGATAGAAAGAAGATATCACAGGGATCCTTAAATGACATCACTTTCAGTCATACTAAGATATTTAAAAAATACTTTCATAAATATTTGCATCTCCTATATACCCCATTGTCTTGTGAATTCCCTTCATTGAATAACGGTATAGATCCACTTGAGGGTCAGCATTTCAAAGCAGGTTTCTGTTTTGAGTCAACATGCTGGAAATAGACTTTAGAATAAAATATATATGGACAGAAAAAGGAATCATAATTTTACTAAGTTTCCATTAACCAACAAACAGACTCAAACATGAGTGACTTGATAATAGCATTTCATGTAAGGGAGGTGCCTTCTAGAAGACAGTGAAGAGGGAAGCTTGTCCCATCTGGCTGGTGTAGAAGGGAAATAGGAGACAATGAAAGCTGGCCGTGGGCAGAGCTCAACTGCAGGCTGATGTCTGGGAGGGCAGTGACATGACAGCAGATTGAGGGAAAAGCTGAATTCAGGCAGAGAAGGGGCTCTTGTCCCGTTTTCCAGGACTGTCCAAGCCATCCACCTGGACAGCTCCAGCAGGGAGTCAGAGAGTGAACCTGAGCTGGCACTGCTGGCTGTTCACGCTCGCCATATCCTGAGAACAACAACAAAATGACAAAGATGATAAGAGCTTATTTTATGCCAGACTGTGTTCTAATTCCTTTATGTATGAAATCATTTAATTTTCACAAGAAAGCTATGAGGGGGTTATTATTATAATCTTTGTTTACATTTGGGACTCCTTAGGCATAGAGAAGTTAAATAACTTGCCACATCCTATTTTCTAGTTTTTTTCTACCAGCTAATACTTATCAAGTATGTACCCTGTGCTTACCAAGCACAATTCTAAGCACTTTACATGTATTAACTCCTGTTACCTTCACAGAGATTCTACCTAGACGGTAAGTATCGTTATTAACCCCATTTTACAAATGAGCAAATAGAGGCACACTTATTTGCATAGCTTGTCTGAGGTCACTCAGCTTGGTAAATGGCAGAGTGGGACATCAAACCCAGGAAAGTTGGCTCCAGGATCCATTCTGTTAACGAAAAATTTTCTCAATTTCTCCGGATAGGGGAACTAGAATTTAGCTGAAAGTCTAGCTGGAGATTGAGCAACAGATACATAGACACCCTGTCACTAAGGCGTACAGATTGGGCCTCCAGAATTGAGACCCAGAGGAAGTCAGAGCCAGACCTCAGGGGGTCCACCGAGCTGGGGTGGAGTGAAGTGGGTCCAAGTTGACAAGGGAGCTGGCTGAACGATCTGGAGAACAGACCATTAATTTTATCAGCCATAAACTTCAGCCCAGGTTCTTTACACTGTACTGAACAGCTCCCCAACATATGGCAATCAACTTAAGGGGAAAGGATTCTAAGAGTTAGAGCTTCCCTCTGGAGACAGAGTATGACCAACCCAAGGATGGGATGGTGGGCGTGCAGGAAATCAGGTGCCTTCAGGGTGGACAAGAGCGGGTGGGGCCAGAACTGCCACAGCATAGCAGGCAGCTGCCAGGGCACAGTCACTGGACCAAGCAGCCCCCCAACAGCCACACACCCCATGTTGGAGACCAGCCAGGGACCACCCTAAGGCCAGCCAGATCCAGGTTCCTCAACCCAGTTCCACAAGGCCACACAAACCACCAAGATGCCACCCAAAAGCGCTGGGGGTGAAAGCAAATCTGAAAGACTGAGCATTCACCTCTCTCTAGACTGAGTTCAAAATAAAACCATTTAAACACAAAATCTGAGATATTTTAGACTGGGGAGTTTACAATAAGCCTTTTTTTATGTGCAACACAGTGGGATAGGAAGCTTATGAGGAAGGTTAGAAAAGTTATTGGAAATAAAGACATTACATTTTCTTTGAACATCTGAATGTTGTGTGAATACATGTAAGTTTACAACTCCAAAGGACTCCAAGAGCCTTTCTAATGAAACACCTGCAGTGTATTTATTAACAATTAGATTGAGGAAATGGACAACATACTGATCAAATTTGTGGTTGATACAAAGTTAAGAGTTATAGTGAATATATTAGGTGACAGAATTAGGACCTAAAAAGCTAGCCAGTGACTGATTGAGCAAGCTACACCTAACCAGAACAGATTTAATGTGGGTAAAATTAAGCTAAGGCACAAAAAACCAATTGTACAAGAACAGTGACTGAATAGGGTGCCCAAATATTTTAAAGTTCACACTATAAAAAATGGATTAAATTATGAGGTCCAAGGTAAGAAAAGTAATAACCATTTCTTGAGTCCTTACTATGTGCCAGGCAAATCTACTGTCTGATTTAATCCTATGAAGTGTGTAGTATTATTTCTATTCAATGACAAGAGGAAATTGGGATCCAATGTCCAAAGTCACAAGGCTAGTAAGTGGTGGATCACTATTCAAACTCATGTCTGTCTGACTTCAAAGCCTAGGTAGGTTCTTTATACTATACTAAGCAGCTCCCCAACATATGGCAATCAACTTAAGGGGAAAGGATTCTAATAGTCAGAACTTTCCTCTGGAGACAGAGTGTGACCAATTCCAGGATGGGATGGTGGATATGCAGGAAATCAGATGTCATCAGCTAGACTTTTTCCTTTTTATGAGGTTTCCCTCTGATTCTTTTTGTGGGATGGAAGTTCAGAGAGCAGCCACTAACTGGACATGTTATTCACACCCAAGGGCCGAAGCTCAAAAGCACATGTAAAGCCTCTGTTCATAGCAGAGCAGGCTCTGTGCCTACCTAGGAGCCTGCACTTGAACAGCAACAAATTTCAACCATTCCCATTAGGGAAGAAAATCAGTTCTTAAGATTTCTCCATTGCCCTGAAGATTGTACTACTCCACTGAGATTTTGTTTCCTTTTATTTTTCGCTTGTTCATTTTGTTTTGCTTTTGTTTTACCTCTGAAAGAAATGGCAACCTCAGACAAGTCCTAAACAAGAGTGAATGGAATGAAGTGAAAGGAAATGTTCCAAATTTCTCCATAGCTTCTGTGCTACAGTGAAAGGGTCTAGACACTTAAGTGAGTGCGTCTTTAGCTATGGATGCTTATTATTTATTTCTTTCAACTTCAGTTACATCCCTCACATATAAGCCTCAGGACACATTTACAAGCACTGTTAGGGGAAAAAAATAAAAGATTAAGAATGCTGTGCTATCTATTTATTCCAGGAGAGATTTATTTCATTTATTTATTTGTTTATTTGTTTATTTATTTATTTGATTTATACAGCTGGGTCCAGTGCAAGCCCCTGGGCACGCTCCCATCAATTAAAACCACAGATAGAAGCAGAATGCTGAATACAAACAAAATCAACAATTAATGGACTATCCCCCAACTGTAAAGCACTTCGGCAGAACCTTCAAATCATTCCTCCCCACTAACCCCCCTGGGCAGAAAGCTGGGTTAACAGATGGTTAAACAATGTTAAGAGAATTAACAACATTAGTGCTGTAGATGGAGGCTGGGAGAAAGACAGTGTGTGAAATCCATTGACTTGGGACTGGAGTTAAGAGTCAGCAGCAACCTGGTAGAAGTGAGAAGACCCATGGCTCTAATGATGGAGAGAGAAGAGGCTGAGAATGGCCGAGTAAGAGCTAAATACTTAACTAAAATTCACCATGTAAATTCACCATGTGCACCATGACACCCTATACTCTGGACTTACTGGTCAATGTGAATGAGCTGGTCTGGATATCCACTACAGGCACAATCAAGTTTTTGACTAAGCCACAAGTTGGCTTTCCTTAATCACATGCTAAGGCACCTGAGCACCATGCAGCTGGCAGGTACTGGCTTGACATCTTTAGATGGGGAATAGGATAAGGCAAGCAATTTTGATCTTCGATGTTATGCGTTAGTGAAAATTTTTAATATGAGATTAAGAAAAATCCTACAGCTTTTGTTATTGTTGATGTATAATGTATGTATCGTAAATATGGAAATCTTAAGTACTAGGTCAATACATTTTTGCTTATGCATTATGTAATAATTATCAATGTTAAAATACTGAACATTTCCAGCATCACCAGAGTCTCCCTCATGGCCCTTCGCCATCAACATTCCACCCCTAGAGATGGTCACAATTTCTGTCACAAGTTAGTCTTACCTGTTCCTGAACTGCATATAAATGATAGACAGTATCTGCTCTTCTGCATCTGGCTTCTTTTATTCATCTGTGCGATTTATCCATGTTGTTGCAGGTAGCAATAGTAAATATTTTTTATTGCTATGTGGTATTCTATTATGTAAATATATTATAATTTATTTATCCATTTAATCACTGTTGGACTTCTGGGTTATTTCCTGTTTTGGCGAAGATGATGATGTTTGAGATATGAGGGTGATAGAGCTGTTATGACAGTGTAGCATGTTATAGTACACGTAATATAGTTCAGTATAGTCTTCAGGCACTTAACTAGTAATGAAATTGTTGAGTTACAAGACAGGTGTACACTTAGCCTCAATATGCATTGCCAAGCAATTTTCTTAAGTGGTTGTACCAATTTACACTCCCATTAAAAATATGAATGTTTCATTTGCACCACATTCTTGCCCATGCTTGGTACCATCAACCTGTTTAACTGTGGTATGTAATGGCATCTCATTGTAGTTTTGGTTTGTATTTTCCAGACAATATTACTCAACTTTTTATAGCCCTCTTGACCTTTTTTATATTCTCATTTGTAAAGTGCCTACTTAAGATTTTTTTTTTTGTCCCACTCTTCATTGAGTTGCCTGTCCCTTTTTAAAAATGTAATCTATAGAAATTTGTTATATATCATGGATACAAGCTCAGGTGAATGTGTTGCCAATTTCTTCTCTTTGTGATTTGTACTTTCACTCTCTTAATGGTGCTTTTGATTTTCAAAAGCCTTAAATTTTATTGAAGCCCTATTTATCAGTTTTTCATTTTTATGGTTAGTGCATTTTGTGTCCTCTTTAAGGACTCATTGTCTATCTCAAGATTGTGAGATTTTCCTGTGTTTTCTTCTAGACACTTAATTGTTTTACCTTTCACATAATGGGTCTAAGCCCATTTTCCAAAATGAGGCAACACGGCCCTTTACTAAAAAGACCATTCTTCCTCTACTAAACTGCAGTAGTTAGTGCCTTTATTGTAGATTAGGTGGCTATATATGTGTGGGTATGTTTACAGATTCCTAATTCAGTTTCATTGGTCTATTTTTCCACCCTTGCATAAACCCCACAATACATCTGATTCCTATTAGTGTAACTTTCACTCTACTACTTTTTCTATCTGCATATGATTATCTTTCTTCTTTCTGTGCCTTTGTTGCTGCTTCTTTTTTCCCCTCTGGATCTGATTCTTGTCTGAACCTATCTCTAAAGCATAATCATTTCTCTTCTAGGACTTTATTTTCCTCTCCCTGTTATAAAAGGGGGTCTCTAATGCCACACAGAGCATATATAACTGTGGTTTGTTTGGAAAAACTTAGAAGCAGAGTGCACACTGCCCCCAGATTCAATGTTCGTTCTGTAACACAGGCTGAATGTAAGTGTTGTGTAAGTACAACGAGGTTTCAGTGATGAAGGGCCTACCTCAGCCAGCAGGCTGGACTTCCTCCCAGGAGCACAGCAAGACAGAACAAGCCTTGCCCCATACTGTGGTATATACTTACGGGTTAGCTTAGGAAGAGCTAGAGAACATGTAACTTCTCTAAGTAAGGTCTCTACAAAAGATAGGAAAAGAACTCCAGGCTCAGAAATGTTGTTAAGGAGGGTATATGCCAATAGTCAAGTTCTCCATTCTGAGGTCCCTGGGAACAACTTTGCCTTGCAGGACCACTGACACTAACCAATGGCCTTTTCTCTGAACAAGCTGAGCCAGCTCTCTGCCAAGCCACCTAAAGGAGGAAGAAAATGTGCCTCTACAACCATCTAGATTTCTGTGTCATCATGTTTTATTAAATTATGTCACTGCACCAACACTTCTTGAATGCCTCTATGCAGTTGATGCTCCACCAAGCCTTTCAGATATAAAGTTACACAATATGTCACCGCCATGAAGGAGGAGTTCACATTCTCACCCAAAAACACAGGAGAGATCTATGTGTGATGATAAGAAGGTGCCACCAGGCCTCTGCTGTCTTTCAAAGTACAGCTCAAAACTCCATTTTTCTAAGATTTCAAATAGATTAATGACTTATACATTTGTAAATATAATAGAAATAAGTTTTACTTGTTGCATTATATTTGTGTCTGCTGATTTTAAAACCAAGTGTGTCTCTCATTACAAAACTTCAAAACACTCTAAATATCCAGAGGAAAAGGAATAGTTAAGTTAATTATAGCACATTAATGAGATGGAATATTAATGTAGCATTAAAAGTGATCATTAAAAAGACCAAACAGAAAAACAGAAACGTGATCTAAATTGAGTGTATGCAAAAATACTAATATTTATGGACAAAACAGGATGAAAACATAAAACATGTTGCAGTGATAAAATTTGGCAAAGCACAATTGTTTCCTCTTTAAATTTCCTTTAATATAATTGTTTTTATAATAAGTCCAAATCTAGGAGGAAAATATAGAAGTCTGTTTTCATATTTCTTTCTCTTTCAACATATATATTATCAATGTGTATTTATAGATAATAAAATAAGTATTTTTCTTTACCTGTGTAAGTGTTTATGTATGTCAGTTCTCCTCCATTGAAAACAGTTCCTATCAAAATGGACACAGGAACAGTCGAGCTCGGGAATAGCAGCAAAGGAATTCATCCTGGAGCCTTGGACTTTGGCACTGAGAATTCTCTGGCTTCTCCTCCTGAAAGCAGAAACTTGGCTCTGTGGTTGTGCTGTGGGAGGAGAGGGGTGGGGAGCCACTGCCCACTCACATTATTCCTCTCAGGAGGTGAGCACACCACTAGAGAAACTGTCCTGGTCCTCTGCATACCTCACTCCTCTCCATGAGAAATGCTGCCAGGTAGCCACCACGCACACGAGGTGAAGCCTCTGGCCCTCCTTCCCTAATGCCCCTCTTGCTGTACTTTGTTTCTGTGGGGTCAGTCTTGCCCAGCCTAATGCTGTTAGGGAGGTAAATGGGTTTAAGCCCATTATCCAAGATGAGGCAACACGGCCCATGAATATATGCCACATTTGCACCGTCAACTTTCTCAGTAATAACAGTGATATTTTGGTTTCCAATCTCTTTTATTCTTTTGTCTCAGTTTTAGGTATGCTTAGAATTCATGCAGGGAAGGAGGTGGCTATTTATTGGGCCCCCTTGAGCCCTGTTGCCAGTCAGTTTCTCTGGGCAGCTGACGCTAAGACAGAGACTAGTGAATAAGATGTGTATTAGGGATGCTGTTGGAACGACGACTGTGGCAGAAAAGGGGGAAGCAGGATTGGGCAGAGGGAGCATCCAGGCAGTTAACCAACAGCCTGAGGAGCTCCAGTCCTCAGATGGTCCCTTCAGGGTTATCCTGAGATGGGACAAAGGGCCTTTATACCCCTGCCTCCCCACATGGACCAGGTTATTGGAAGCTAAGGAAAGGGGTAACCTTGAGTGAAACAATTCTCTTCAGCCAAGGACACTTCACCGAGAAGGCTGATGCCATTACTCAGCAGATCTGGGAGCTGTGAGATAGTCAGTCCTTCGGTCATGAAATGAGGGTCTGGATTTCGAAGGCCCAAACAGGGTCCATGGGCTGTAGGTTCTTGCAACTAGCCTAAGATTAGGCAAGCAGCTTTATTTTTGAGGCAATTCAAGAAGATTTTCAAAGTCATTTGGCATATGTGTGTTGCATTCATTAAATCCCTTCTGAATATACATACACACACATACATTTTATCCCAATATTATAGAGCCCCTAAACTGCTGAGATGAGTTGACAGAAATTAAATTCTAATGTGGTATTCAAACAGCCGTTATCATTGGATAGTACATTTAGTCATTCATTTGTCCCATGAGCTTTTATCAAGTGTCTGCCAGGTCCTATGTGTGAAGATACACAGGTACATATACTGTTCCTGCCTCCCTCAAGGGTTCAGCTCTTAGCTTAAATGTGTGCTCTGATATGAGGCCTTCTCAGAGACCCAGACTACATTTCTCCTCTGATATATGTTCCCATAGGCAATATATTTCTTTCCACTAACTTAATTATTGATACTTTTAAAATCATCTGTCCCTTTGACAACCATTGGTATTAGAGACTGTATCTGCTTTCTTTGTCACTCTGCCTCCAGAGTAGATGCCTTGGGGTGGTTGGCACACAGTAGGTGGTTAACAAAACTAGTTGAGGCAATGAATAAATAGACAAACTAAAGAAATTTGTCCAATGTTACAAGAGATTAAAACATGAATGGGTCAGGCTTTGTAAAGGGAGAGATGCGTGAACAGGCTCTTGGCAGCACTGATATAGAAGTCTATCCAATGGAGCAGGGTACAGAGCATTTAAAAAGAACACTAATGGGTGCACCATTTTATCAAGGTCTAGTAAGATTAGTTATCAGTTATTAACTCAGTGTGGCCAGAGCACAGGGCAATGAAGCTGTAGGTATTAGATCGGGTTAGGCTCATGAGCTATATGAATTAAACATTTCAGGGGAGAAAACTGGGAGTCAAATGAATGAGACCACAGGCAGAGTCAGAGCCAGGGGAGTGAAATACACAAAAGCAGGAAAAGCGCAGGGTGCATCTGCTGAGGCTGCAGCCCTCACCTCACGCAAGGCAAGCCTCTGAGTACATTAGGCACCTGTTCAGAGCAAAGGACAGAATGATAGTCTTGGAAGGAATGAAATGGAAAACCCTGACTCTGAAGCCCTTGAAGCAGTGCCTAAGCGCCTTTCCTTTCCTAGGTGGGAATCCAGCCATCATCCACAGGAAGATTCCTCTTGCATAGATGGCAGAAAACAATTTTTTTTTTGGTTGAACCTAAATTATCTTCAAAATAAACATGAGCAAGTTCAGGAGATGCTGAGCAAGAAGTTTGGAGGCATTCAGGTAACACAAGGACTTGACATGATCCAACCTCTGCACAGGCAGATCAGCAGAAAGCAAGATGCTGGCAGGTCACAGAGTGCCTGGGACAGTTCTCTGCAACAGGAAACCAAAGAAAAATCAAGCAGTTTGCAGCTCACGATTAATAAGCCTCAGCAGCCCAAATCTAAAGGGCTATCACTAAAACTCTATTAGCTGTACACGCAAGGACTGGAGATCACAAGAGGAAGGCAAAGGAACGAAGCTGAACACATGAGGGAATATGCCGAACTCTGTAAATTTTCTAAGCCAAAAGGGTGACCATGGATATTAAAAGTTGAATCTTATTTTTCAAAAGCATTTGGCTAAATGATTTTTTAGGGTAAATTATGGTTAAACATTTTTGAAATATTTTAAATAAGATTATAATTAGATACTTGTATATATGGTGGAGATACAGAAAGAAATTAACCCATTATCAGATCAAGCAAAACAAAACAAAATTGAGCAAAGCTGTGGTCCTAGATCATCATCTTCCAAATATAATTAAAAAAATACTTTTTCATTACCATATTTAGAAAGCCCAGTCATTAAATCCCTTCTGAATCCCTTGGGGTGGTTGGCACACAGTAGATGGTTATCCCATTCTGCTGATAAGGGGTGATCAGTGAGACACTTTAAGCCCCAGTTGATTACAGGTTTTGTGCCTACTTCTAGGCTTCTGGGGGTTCTTAAAGATCAACTTTGTCCTCTTTGCTTATATTCCCTACCTTTTCTTAGAATGATACTTGGGTTTATTTATTTTTAAAATAGATGCTTATTTGAGCCTCCATTCTAGTCATTCTCATTTAACTATACACACTATGGTTCAACATTCTTATTTTTGGAATCATAACCAATGATATGGCATGTGAGTAGTACAGGTTTTCAAACATTTTAGCAGAACTGCCTTTAAAAATTAAGTCATACATTGTCATATTTCTTAAACAGCAAGTGGAGTAAACTCCTTGGCTGAGAGTGGGACTGGGAGGGTGAGGAGTTAGGTACAAGATGACTGCTCAGTCAGGGTCCTGCGTCATTCCTGAAGACCTCTGGAACCCTCAGAACTCTGAGGTCATGGTTTGGAAACCACCGGTGTGGCAGAGAGGCCAGCACTAAGGGTCACAGCAGTCCAGTCACAGCCGTGGTGCTGTCACTAAGGAACTGACCTTACCTCCTCATGTAGCAACTCTGAGCCTCAGTCTTGCCCAAACAAAAAAACAAAAGTAGAATAAAGAATTTGGAAGGCTGTCTAACTAAATAAGTCTGAGTATCCTGAAAACTGAAGTTTATATATTTGCATAAGTGAATGCCTCTTTTATTAAAAGCTTGTAGTTGTCAGAAAATTGCCATTCTTCAATTTATTCTTAATTTCATTAATAAAGTCTCCCTTTTTTCATACTCTAAGACCACAGTGCATGGCTTGTATTCTCAGTAGCCAAGGCATGGAAACAACCTAAGTGTCCATTGATGAATGGAAAAGAAAATGTGATATATATTCATTTCATATATATATATGAAATGGAATATTTTTCAGCCATGATAAAGAAGGAAATCCTACAACATCGATGAACATGGAAGGCATTGCTAAGTGAAATAAGCCAGAAAGAGAAAGACAAATAGTTCATGGTATCATTTACATGTGGAATCTAAAAAACAAAAGTCTAACTCATAGAAACAGACAGTAGAAAAACAATTATCAGGGACTAGGGAGTGGGGGAAATACAGAGAGGTTGGTAAAAGGGTACAAGCATTCGATGATAAGGTGAAATAGATCTGAGGACCTAATGCATATCATGTTGATAATTGTTGATAATGCTGTATTGTATAACTTAAAATTGCTAAGAGAGTAGATCTTAAATGTTATCATTTAAAATAAAAAGATGGTAAATATGAGCTGATGGAATGTGTTATTAGCTCAATGGGGGAATCCTTTGACAAGGTATGTATATATTAAGTCATGACGGTGAACACTTTAAGCAGCTTACAATTTTGTCAACTACACTTCAGTAAAGCTGAATGAGGAGGGGAAACTGCTTAGTTAGAATCTTACTCTTGAATGTTTCCCAGTTCACTCACACTTTCTTCTCTCTTCAAAATGTTGCTGTGGAATGATGCCTATCTGTCCACTCATTCCCTTTTAAAATGCCCCAGGGACATGTCTGATGGGGCCCGACCTCCTCTTGGTTATCGCTTTAGGATGACATAGTACGGACACCTTTCCCCATTGGGTTCTATTCCTTCCATTTCATCAACCAATTTCCCTTGCGGTTCGGAATTAGAACCAGACTAACATTTTCCCCATTCCCTTTCTCTCCCCTCTAGGAGAAGAAATTATCAGAAATTGTGGCCTCCTTCAGTCATGTGGGCAGCGAAGCCAAAACCTGCAATCAACTGGGGCTTAAAGTGTCTCACTGACCACCCCTTATCAGCAGAATGGGAATGAAAATTGCCCAATTTCTAACTCCTGAATCCTCATCAGGAGAAACCCATTAAAAGCATTAGCATATAGAGTGGGGCCTGCAGGAGTAACGGAGCTGCTGTCCTTTGCCCTCAAGGTTGTACTGACAGGGCTGTCACCCGATGGCCCACACACAGGCCTGCCTTCACTTGGTGCCTTTTGCAACCCCTGTAATGCCTCGCACATTCATTGTCTTAAGTACAGGCGATTGGGGACAAGTAAATCTGTGACATTTAGGAGAAATCCTTAGGTACAAAAGATGGTAATGACTCCCAAATTTTTCATCATGTCTAATTTCTCATCGGCTCCTCATAATCACAAATGGAACCTCTACTTGGGTGTCCCATGTCACTTCAAATATATCACATAAAAATTAACATTACCTTCCTACAGAAAAGGTTCACATTCCCAAACTTCCATTTATGTTGCTTCTGTTCTCCCAGCCTCCCTGGTTAGAAAATTTGGAGCCACTCAAGACCTTCCTTTTCTCCGTGACCTCTTATTTATTTGGTCTTCGGTAATAGGTCCTGGGAAAATCCATCCACTTTAAATGATTCTTAAATTATTATTTTTTAATAAAAAAATATGTAAAGTGAAGTGAAAGCTAGGGAATGTTTGGGGGACTGGTATGCATTTTGACGGCTTATTTAACATCTCATGAGTTTCAGCCCAATCTGAGGGTGAAAGAATTGTAATTATAGAGGTTGCATGATAAAATGGTCTCTCAGAAAAACATTTTTGAGTGCCCATTTATTAATTGGTTTTCTTTCTATGCCAAATGTATTAAGAGTTTGTTGTATTTTAAATGTAATATAACTAGGCATAAATTCAAGAGAAAAGTAGGCAAAAGTTTTGACCCCAGTTTTCTTAGAAATTATTATTACTAATTATGTTCTCCAAACTTATATTCATAACATCCTGTTCAAAGCCACAGGGACTGGCTGGCATCTGGTCTGATTGGGGCACTAATATAGGAAAGAGCACAGGGGCTGGGATCCCAGCTAAGCTTCGTGGTGCTCAAGTAAAATCTGTGAGAACCTCCCTCTAGATCTTTCCAATGGAATGCTGAATTACTCTAAATCTCACCTGTGAGAGGTATACAAAATAAAGAAGATAAAAAATCAGTCCAGAGTGGCAGGTAAAGATGACTGTAGAGAAAGAAACTACATAATGGGTACAGGGCATTTTCCCCTGCTGTCTGGCATCACTGGGCAAAGTTTTCATAAGCACAAAGTCTCCTTTGCCTATTAAGCCCAAATCTGGATGCAAAGCCATGCATCAGGGGAGGCCATGCAGATTTGCTGCAGTAAACAGAGGTGTCCTGAGCTTGAGTAAAATGTGATTTTCCTTTTGTGACAATGACAGGAACGAGAACAGGAGCAGAGACCTGATGGAATCCTGATTGCTGGGCTCAAACTGAGATTAGAACTAGCAAAATGACTTTCGAGGACCAAAAGGAGTGCGCCTTTGGGACCTGTCACCCACAACCAGACCTCACACTGCTGGGCGGTTGCCTCTTTACCCAACAGACAATTTTCTATGCTTCATGAGATTTTAAAGAAAAACTTCCATTTATGTGGGCCTTAGTTCTTCTTCTTTTAATGTTATCCATAGGGCAAATTATTTGGGTTTTGTGGGGGAGAAGTTTGGGGGGAGGATTAATTTGGGTGCTTACCACTTTCCTCAGTCTCTGTGGCTCTTTGGAGGCAAAACAAGAAACTGCAGTATCTGTTTTTCAAAACCTTGGAAATGATCTCATATCTGATGATCTATGGCATTTTTCCTCAGCAGTGATTGCATTCCTGAGATAGTAAGCCATGCCTTTAGGAGAACTGAATAATATGCTTGTACATATTTTTATTAGAACTGGCGTCATCATGGACATTAGGTTAGATAAAGCCCTGTGGGAAAAACTTGAGGAAATTTATAATCTAATAGAAGAGGCTAGACTTGAGATGGAGATCAGTTATTTGGTTTTATCATCTGCTTTTTTTGTTAGTTTTCTTGGGTTGTTTTGTTTGTTTGGGGTTTTCCTGTCCCCCTGAAGAATGTGGTAAGCCATACTGTCAGTGCTTGGCCCAGCTTCCCTTTATTGAGCTGATTCACATTTCTGTGACTTTTTTTCCTACCACAGCTTCTCCCCAGCCTTTCCCAGAGAGCTGTCCTTAGCAGACAAGAGCCCCCGCACCAAGGACATTATGCTCCCCACACACGCCCACTCTGGGGCAACCCACAGACAACGACTTGCTGTGAGCGTGGATGTTGAGAAGGCTTATCCTGCCCCTTGCAGGATAAATCAGTGGAGTAATTTGTGCTCCAGAGCCCTCTCCCCTCCAGGAGATCAGGTGGCCAAAGCTGGACTTGCTCTTCCCTGTCCCCATATTCAGTCTCGCAGGTTTTCTCCCACAGAGTTCCATCAATAAATCAAGGCCACAGGAACTGTGCCACAGGTTTGGCTCCTTGGAAACCCAAGCACGGACAGGTGCTGTTTTCCTTCCTGTCCTGTCATAGAGCTAATAGTCTGATAATGTAGGCAAATCATTTCACGAAAAGGAGGAACCCAATCAGATTATTAACTATATAAGGGCTTCCTCATGTCAAATGAATGCTTTAGGTCCAGACCCCAGAGCTATAACATTTCATTGGGAAAAATATAAACAAATCAAATGGTAACATTAACATTCCTGAAGACTGTCAAGACACTGTAAGATTCATCACCAAATGTATTGTGAGGACAGTTGCTACAGAAATTGTTCCTGCCAAAAGTCAGACAAATTTGGTTCCATTTTGCTTCCATTTTGTACTGACTGTGGCAATGGACACAAATTGCTTGATTCCCCCTGGGCCTCAGTTTCAAATGAGGATTAAGTACTAGATAATCCCCAAAGATCTTTCTCAGTTTTGAACTACTTTGACCTTATAAAGTCCTGCCTGGGGCTATGGTGGCTTCAGGGAGGAAATCCATGATGCTGAGATGGCTGTTTTTGAGAGAAGGACGCAGTACATTGCAGATAAAGTGGGAACATGTACAAAAGAGCAGATGTGGGAAGGTAAATCCACGTGGATGGCTGGCTTTAGAGAATTTTGGAAGAGCATCTTGGGAGATGGTACTGTAAACAGGAGCCAGATGGTAAAAGTGCTTAATGACAATGTTAAGAAATGTAGACCCTATCCTATAAAATGAAATGCCATCTCACTGGCATGGCAAGAATGGCACTGTGGGTAAAATTGAAACATTTCCAGAATTTCTCGCCTGGTTTTGGTACATCTGCATATCAACAGGCGTTCAGAGGCGGAGAGAAGTATGGCTTTAGTGCATTTGCATCTTTCTGCAGGGGTGGAGAAGTTTATCTCCATATCAATGGGGGATGACCTGGGCCACAGAGGGCTTATCTGTACCTGAAAGGGGAGGAGGAGGGCCGGTGTGGTTGCTGCTGGAGCAGAGAAGAAAGATGGCCTGAGACTGCAGTCTGTGAGCAATAAATGGGTTTTAAACTTTATTTCCCCCTTTGACTGATTTTGGTTTTTAGGGGTATTTTGCTCCAGGATTTCCTTTCCCAGACTTACAGGCACCCAAGCCCTTTTCCTGTTCTGAGTCCTGCCTAACTTTTTCACAACTCCCAGGATACCTGCATATACTTTGTGCAGCCATAATAAACTATCTGCAATTTCTGGAAAATACCAAGCCTATCACGCTCCAAAGCCTTTGCACAAACCATCCATTTGCCAAGAACATAGCCCTTCTGCTCGTCCCCTTTATGAATCTATCTAACCTCTCAAGACCCCATGTAACTATCATGTGCCATATGAGTCCTTCCCTCCACCACTCCCACTGTGCAGAGCTGAGCACCGCCGCCTCATCACTTCCCTTGCACCTTGTCTGTATCTGTAATACCACTTACCACCTTGTACTGTAATGATTGATTCACATACTTGTTTCACTCTTTAGGAGTTCTTGAATTCCTTGAAGACAAAAGCTTGGTCGTCTCCATTTTAAAGTATCCACAATTTCACCCCCGCTTTCCTCCCACCCCACACACATATCAGTTCTCTTGCAGTCCCTGACCAATAACAGGAGGCTTAGCAGATCTTAGAATGAGTGAATCTGGGACTACATAATATCTTCAATGGGCCCTTTTACCTTCCTGGGCCTCTTTTCCCATTAAAAAAGGTTTTTTTAAATTATATTTTAAAATCACATTGGTATAAAAATGAATATATTAATATTATATATTAAAACATTTTCTTTGACCTGAAAGTTCATTTTTTCTTCTGATTTTAAAATAAAACATTTTCAGGTGCTCCTCAAAGTATTATGGATCCCACACAGTATGTCTACTGAGTCTAATAGCTAAGCCAGCCCTGGAATGAAAGGTCAAATGTATTAATCAATGAAACTCTTCTTACAAATATTTATTTTTACTTAAATAAGCTGATTTAAGTGTATTTCATCTGTTTTGAATAAGATATAAAATGTTTGATTATGTATTTCTTTGGCTTTATTTATTTATTTATTTACTTACTTATTACCATGGTAGTTATTTTTTAATTATAAGTAACATCATGGCAAATTTAACAGAAATGTTCATGTGAAACACTACTCAGGTTTGAACAGCAATTTTAAATGACTGGTCAAAATTATCACTAGGAGGGCACCCTACTGGTCTTTGAATTGAACAAGAGAAATGTATTAAAAATCAAAAGGAAAAAAATAATTTCATAGTATAACATAAGGAATGACGACTTCAAACAGCACAGTATATTATTAGTTCATAACTGCTATCTAGAAAATGTCACGAAAATTAGATTTCAGATGGTAGATGAGGTTTGTCTCACTAAGAAGGGGGTTTTAATAAATATTAAGCACAGAAGTATTTGGGGATGATGAAGATTCGGTAATTAAGCATTGAACATGCAGTGATCCATTTGACACCAAAGAATTAAAGACACAAAAAATTGCTTAACTAAATGCAGCTGCCAAGAGGGTTGAACTCACTATTTTTGTGCTCTAAAGAGTGATAATTCATCTAGTAGCAAATCTTCCTTCACCATTTATAAGTGGCTAGAAACACTGCATTTTAGGATGAAATAGGATTTCTTAGAAATGAAGCAGGTCCTTTAGCAATCCATTTCCTTTTCTGTATATTAATAATATCCCCAGTGCCCCTGGAGAAGGTTAAACAGTGCCAAACTACAACATTCTCAGAGGTGGGAAACTCGCTACCGTACAATGCAGCACTGAGTGATTCTAATTTTTAAAAACTATCCTTTCCATGTCAAACAGAAACTAAACTCCCCCTAAAAGGACACAAAGATGAACATTTCACTACAGGTGGTACTTTGGGGAAATGACAAGTAGAATTGAATTGAAATTGATGAACTATTTGCATTTTAACCTAGTAGAGAAAAAAATTAATATTTGAGTTATACAGCTCCTTCTTTTCTTGCTAATAGGTTTCCAGATTAGCAACCTATATGCCCTTAAGTACCAAAACACCTTGTATTTTTGTTATCTTAAGAAGTTTTGGATAGGCATCTTGCAGGCTGTATGAAATAGAGAGTGGAGGGTTTTCAATTATAGAACTCTGGGTTTGAATCCTGGCTCATCTATTAGTACCGGTATGACCGTGAGGAAGTGGCATAAACCCTGGAAGTGTGTTTCTATCTCAAAACCCTTGAGGGTTGAGGAGATCAAAGGTAATGTACAGTGAAGCACCTGGCATCATGGGTCTTGTCATAAAGTAAATGCTGAAAATATATGCCAGCCACAATTAGTTTGTCTCTTTAAATGTGCTGATCTTATTTTGACATTTTAAGTGATTTGGGAGTGATAATGATGAGCTTCAGTTATTGTAGAGCACTTTGAAACAGGTCATAATGTTTGTCATCACTTTAAAAGTATCCAAAAACTGCATTTTCTGGTTCCATGCGTGCTTTTCAATTTCTTTGTCCCTCCTTGCTGTCAGATAATCCCGTCCGTGTGTCAGTTGCTAGCTGCCCTTGCTCAGTTTCCTCGGTTGGTCTGCTCTCATCTTAGAAACAACGATATGAACAAGACCAACCTTGTCGGTGTGGCATTTAAAACAACCATCCAAGGTTCCACATAGGAAGTCTGAGAAAGTTGTTTTGAAGAGTTAAGTATTACATGTCAGAGCCTAGGTTTTAGTGCGTGTGTCTTTCTTCAGTTATTTTAGCCATTGCTGAGAACCTTTGCCTTACCTCCAGGCTCATGACCGTCTTCCAGAGGGTTGTGATTGTCAGATAGCTGAGCTTTAGACAACTACAGAAGTCGGATGCATGGGTGGGTGGACGGATGGATTAATGGATGAATAGGTAGGTAGAAAGATACCTGTTTTATGAACTGTCATTTTCAAATTATTGCAATGAATGATAGTTTAGTCAATCTACATCCCCAAGGTGATATAGTCAAATCTCTGTTTTTCATCTGTAAAATGGGTCCAAAAAAACACTTAATCTGACCTATTTCACAATTGAACTATGAAATGGAATGGAACAGATATGAAAGATATGAAGGACAGACATGAAAAAGCCCTATAAATACAGCTTGTCAATGTTGTTATATATTTTGTACCCTATCTTTAAAAGAGTGGATGATGAACTATTTGTAATTTTACCTAGTAGAGTAAAATCAAATGTTTGAGTTATACAGCTCCTTCTTTTCTTGAGATCCCATCATTGTGCTTTCTTCTAACATCCTTCTTAGCAGCCAGAGTTCTATGCAGAGATCTCATTTGTGGGCCTCGATCCTAAACTGTTTCATGATTTATTACTATGGCACTCCCAGTATTTTTCAACAATGCCATGCCATGCCTGACTTTTTTACTACAGGGTAAAAATAAAATATCTTTGCTTATTTTTTATTTTATTAAGTCCAACTATTTCACCTAGTGGTTTTACTAAGTAAAATAATTACTAATATAAAGTCATCCTCTGGTTAGATTTCCTCTTCTTTTTTTAAAAAATGGTATATATATCCTCAGTACAAAGACCCTAGTGAAGAAATAAAATGTAGATTTCCATTGTATTGTTAAAATATTCAAGTTGAATGAAGTGCAAATATGCCTGTGCTTAGAAAAGCACACATTTGTTCCAAGTTGGGTATAGCACTTATTTATTGCTGTGGGAAATTACCCCAAACTTGGCAGCTTAAAACAACAAACATTTACTATCTCCAGGTTTCTGTGGGTAGGGAATCTAGGTGTGGCTTGGCAGAGTGCTTCTGGCTCAGGGTGCAGTCAGGCTGCCGGCTGTGGGGCTGCAGTCATGTGAAGATTCCATGGGCACTGGACAATCTGCTTGCAATCCTGCTCATGTAGCTGCTGGCAGGAAATAGCAGACCTGCTTCCATATCAGCTCACTCATGGGATTTCTCGTTGTATGGGAGCCTCCCTTGGCTGCCCGGGTGTCCACCCAACATGGCATCTGGTCATGAGAGACAGAGAAACAGAGAAAGAGAGAGGCACATGGGGGTGAGGAGGGAAAAGTGCCCCAGAGGTTAGTCAAGACAAAAGCCACAGTCTATTTGTGACTCAGTCTTATCCCTTCTGTCTTATTATATCCATTAGAAAGGAGTCACTAGGTCCAGCCCACATTAAAAAAAGGCAAGAATTAAAAGAGTGAATAGTAGGCAGTAGAGATCATTGAGGGATATTTTTAGAGGTTTCCTACTGCAGTGGAATAAAATGTCTGAGCTTGTCATTACTGAATTTTTCTTTATTCTGATAGTTTGGACATAACATATCTTTTTTAATTTGAAGGTTTTTTTAGCTTAGCTAATAATCTTTCTATAGAACTGTGAACTAGGTGCCTATTGCATTCACTATAGAAACATCCTAGTTCAGCTAATACTAAAAGCACTCAAGCAAACCCAGTCTTTTGTTATCTATAGACCTTGTGGCCCATATCGAGTTCTAGTGAAATCTAAGTGTGGGTCTGCCTCTGTCTGAGGAGCACAGCCCTGGGAGCTCCCTTAGGGCGTTATGGGAAAGGGAGCTAACAGGTAATGAGCTCCTCTGAAGGGGGAGGTCCTATGCTAGACATGTGCACAGGGATGATTTTTAAGCTTCACCGAAGCCTGCCAAGAAGGCCCTCTTATCCAGTATTTACTGACAAAGAAACTGAAGTAACCAGCCCATGGTCACACAGGTGGAAAATGGCAATGGAATCGTCTGTAAAACCAAGGAGATAGGGGTCCAAAGCCCAGGCCCCATCCACTGATGGACCACACTGTCCCCACGCCTATGTCTCTCTGACAGGGCCTTCATTTGTCCCCAGAAGTGTTTAGTGGACAAATACCACATTTTGGAAATTTGGAGGAGGAGATAAGATGTACTGCTATCTCTGCAAGGACTATGAACAGAAAATAACTGTGTGTGTATGTGTGTGTGTGTGTGTGTGTGTGTGAAGGCCTGAATTGTGTTCCTTCAAAATTCATATGTTGGAGTTCTCACCTCCAGTATCTCAGAATGCGACTGTGTTTGGAGACAGGGCCTTTAAAGAGGTGATTAAGTTAAAGTGAGGCCATTAGACTTGACCCTAACCCAGTCTAATGGGTTTCCTTATTAGAAGAGAAAATCTGGACACACACAGAGACACAAGGGATGCAGGCACACACACACAAACCAGTGTGAGGAACCAGAGAGAAAGCGGCCATCTGCAAGCCGAAGGGAGGGACCCCAGGAGACACTGAACCTGTTGACACCTTGACCTGGGGACACTCAACCTGCTGACACATTGACCTGGGGCTTCTAGCCTTCAGAATTGTAACAGAATAAATGTCTGTGTTTAAGTTACCCACTCTGATGTTTTGTTATGGCAGCCCTAACACTAATATATACACACACACTCACATATACACATACATTCATATGTACAAGCAAATATATAATAACATAAAAAAGCATATAAACATGTATGTATATGTCAGAAGTCAGCCCTTAAAATACAATAAAATCTTATACTGAATACTAAACAAAATTTCCATATTGAGAGTTCGTACCAGGTTAGCTAACCAGGCATTATGCTTTACTTCTTCACCTGGCATTTTCCAGGAACTGAGAGTCTGTGACAGGTGGTAGGGAAGTATTAGGGTGTGAGCAACAGAATTAGACTCATACTCAGACAAACTGACTTTAAGTTTTGGCTCTGTCGTGTATTTCCATCTGTATGACCTTGGGCAATATGCTTAGGCTTTCTAATCCCATGTTTCCCTATTTTTCCACTTCAGCTAACATTTCTGGAGTATTGACTACAGGCCACATGGGACACTGATTACTTTTGCATAAACAATCTCAGTTTATAAACTTTGATACCAATGCCACCTAGCAGGGTTACTGCGATGATCAAGTGGGATAGTACATACGCAAGGACTTTGTAAGCTGTCACAGGTTTGTGCAAACATGAGGTGTGTCATTTTTCTGTTTTCCACATCAATGCTTCCAAATCATAAAACTGTAATTTTGACCTTAGAAACAACTGCTCATCTTGTTTTATTCTCCAGCTAAATGATCCAGAGGTAATCTAAGAGTTATATTAATCTTCCCTGAACTCAGCTTTAAACCTATCACTCCCCTGCTGAATAAACAAACAAACTTCAAAAACCTGAATAATATCCAAAACATTTGCATGATACATGAGTTTAAGGTCTTCCACAATCTAGCCTCAACCTACCTTTCCAACTTTATTTCTTATTTTGTATTCTGCATCAGTTTTTCAACAAAGCAAAATAATTGGCCAGCCTCCTTATTCAAACCCTGAATTCCTTATGCCCTATGCTGGGGATTCCCTTCTCTGGTCTCTGTAATTGACAACACATGTAAAGCATTTAGCATACATCCTGGGTGGGATGTAGCATGTCCTCAATGAATGGTAGCTGCTATTATTTTTATGACTACTATCACCATTACCACCAGTACTTACAGTCTTACTGAAATATTGCTTCTCATATGGCCCCAATGAGGAAATACTCAGAAAGTTCTCAAATTCCTCCCCATTTTGGCAGGTGTGGTGGGAAGCCAAGAAAGCCAGGGAAACAGGGTTTCTGTTAAGGCTTCAGAAATGTAGAGGAATCACAAGGTACTTGGGTGCTTGGGATTGAAATGATGTAACAATGTATTCCCCCCTCCGCCCCCCCAGGACTCAGTGGTATGGAACAGATTGTTGATCACAGTCATGGAAACCCATTAGTTTATAATATGGCATCCAGGTAACCTTTGCAGAAATGGATTAAAATATAACTAGCATCCTGAATACACCTATAGTGACCTAACAGCTCCCACTGCAACAGTTTCTGGGTGCTGACTCTACCCTAGCTCTGTAGTAAATGTATAAAAGGCGTGGCTCTGCTGTACTCAGGGCTCAGAGTTTTGGAGATCACTCTCCTCTGAGTCCACCAGCGTAAAATAAACCTCCACCCTCCAAGACCTCGAAGTGCCACTTGGTTCTTCTGTCAGGGATCCAGTCCAGGTTTTCTGGTTTTCCATAACAACCCTTACAAGCTACAGATGATTTCACTCTTCTCTACATGTCTAAAGCACTATATCCTACCCTTTTGGGGGAATTTCAATGATTTTTCTCTGATATATTGAAGTTACATATCCATTCATTCAAAAATGTGTTAAGCACTTACTTTGTGGTAAAACCTGTGTTAGAAAGGAAACCTTGGGCAAGATGAGCCTTCCCTGAGGGATCTTGCAGTCTAACGGAAGAGACAGACAACTAGTCACGCATCATCACATCTCACCTGGACTGCCCTCTCTACTTCATCACCTCTGCAATCTTTTCTGAGCACAGCTGCTAGAGTGAGCCTTCTAAAATATATGTCAGATCATATCACTTCTCTGCTAAAAATTGTGCCATGGATCTCCATTTTACTCAGTTTTCATTTGTAGAGGCCTAGGAGACCCTTGGCCATCCGGTTCTGTGAAGTTCTCCTGCCTTCACCTCTAGTGTTCTCCCCAGCCACACTGGCCTGCTTCCCATCCCTCAGCATGCCAGGCTTGCTCTAACCTTTGCCATGACCACTCCCTCTGCCTGGAATGCCCCTCCCCATACATCCACATAGCTAACGACTTCACCTCTTCTAAGTCTTTGTTCAGATATTATCTTCTCAATGAAACCAACTCTGCTCACCCTATTTAACTAACCACATAGACATGCTCACTCTGATCTGCTTTTCTTTGTTTATTGTATGTATTCCCTTCTGGCCACTATATAATTCACTGCTAATTGTTGTGATCTCCCAGTTAGCTTTATGAGGGAAAGGAGCAGGGACATATTTTGTTGTTCGTGATATACCCATGGACTTAAAACAGTGTGTGAAACAAAACAGTGGCTTAGTATTTGGCTTCCTAATTTTTCTACCTTCCAAGTACCAGCTATAGCACTGTACAGCAAAGAGGTGTTTAATACAGTTGTTATTGATTCCCTGTCATTCTCTTTAAATCTTATGTGTGGTATTTTCAAGGGGTTCCCTGTCCCAGGATCCACTTTTATCTTTCTACATTTCTACTAGAATATATTCTAAACAGAGTGTGTATGTGTGTACCTCTAAATCTCAAGTATTATTTTATGAGCATGTGAAGATTTAAGGAAAAGTTTTGCCTTTTAAATTTCATAAAAGTCATGAAGTACACACTAGCTTGATGTTTTTTAGGCCCTTGTTTTACCTACTGAAGGCATGGTCGTACAGAGTGGGCACCAGTCACTGGAAAAGCAATATATCAAAGTATATCACAGAGGCAAAATCAATACAACTCAGCAAATAATTAATGAACATCTCCAAAGTGAAATATTTTACAGGTTTTACAAAGACGGAAAAAAACAGTTCTACTCTAAAATTGCTTGTAACCTCCTGTGTGGGAGAAACATATGGACAACTCACTATAAAAAAAGAACACATACAAGGACCAGAAGAAAGATACCAAGTAGTATGGGGCGAATCATTAAACTGTACACATCTGAACACAGGCATTCATCTTTCTGGGCTCTTCAGCCAAACCAGGTCCGGGTCAGCTCTGTCCAAAAATAGGTTCAACATTCAATTAACCAGAAATTCCATTAATCAGAACACCTTGCTTCTCAGACTCGTCCAGGAACAAGCGATTTGGTTCTTTCATTCTGTGTGCATCCGTGAGGTGTTGGAGTAGTGTGGAAGGCAGTGTAAGTAACAACCCTGAAGCTAGACTTTAAAGCTGATGCCAGTTACTTAGTAACTTGACCCCCTCTCCCCCAAACCCCCTCCACCTTGATGGATTTAGACAGGAGCTGCTCTGAGTTCCTCTGTGAGAACTTAACGCTCAGGAAGACTGATTGACAAGTGGAGATTTTTCCTTTTCTAGGGGAAAAGAAATTTTCAGGGTCATGCTCCCTGTATTTGCAAAGAGCTCTAAAAGCTCCAGAGAGTGAAAAGAGTCAAAATTGACTTCTTGCTGATGATCACAAACTTCATGACAGGGGAAAGGGAAAAAAAAAGATTTAGGCTGTGATGCAGAATGTCAGGATAACCACCATGGAGGAGGATTTCAAAATAGGCCTCCAGATAAATAGCAACTTAGATACTCAACCAGAAACTACAAGCATTAGCTAGTGAGTGCCAAGGCTGATGAACTTCAGTCCCCAAAGCTGAGTCTGCAACAGCAGCCTGCAAGGAGAGAAGTGTAACACTCAACTGTGTAGATGGTTTTCTTTGAGACACAATGCCCATCAGAGTTTCTGTGGATTTGCTGTTCCTTTAGTATTATAGTATGTATGTCCTGGTACATGTTTCAGTTGTTCCAAGAAAAAAAATTGTTTATCTATTATCCATATTCATATGCCTGTGAACTATATCTGTATTCTAATACTCATCTTGATTTATTCATAAGGGCCTGCAAAATTCATGCTTTAGTGAGGAAATGTTTTAGCTGTTCATATCTCTTTTGTGCTCATTTGCAAAACTGAATGACTGAAAGGTGGGAGCTTCAAGCTCCATTCGCTTCTGGAGCAAAAAAGAGTTCTATATACTTTAGATCTTCATTTTTAACAACAAAGTCCTGGATTTTGAAGAGGGATATTTTTATCCCCCGGAAATAATCTTCTTTAGAAAAAATAGCTGGAAAAAACTAGTTATATTGGTATGTGTTTAAGCCTTTATATTGAGAAGGGAGATTATTAGCACAGTGGTTTGAGAAAATAAGTAGGATTCCTGTTTAATGAAACCCATTTTCATTACTGCTTGGCTTCGTGACTAGATAGCCAAAGGCAGAAAGGGGACAGAAGCTGGTGGTGAATGGAGCTTTTTTAGAGTTGGAGAGAAATGAGCTGATTACTCTAAAGTCACAGGAGACAAAGCAAGAAACTGGTAGGGTGATGTGGAAGGACACAGGAACCTGGAATGTTGTGAAGAGGAGCTCTGAGAGGACAACATGGAAAAGAGATCCACTCTAACACATGTCAACCATACATCTGACATCTGGCATGCTTTTCTGACTCAGACTGCTGATTAAGATTCAGGTGCATTACCCTTTCCATAATTTCCTCACTAACAAGTATGACTTATTCACCAGTGAGATGAAAACCATTAGATTTCATGCTATAAGAGATCTAGGAACTCATTGCACCATGAAGAATCTCTAGTTTTGCCATCAGAGCACCAAAACACAAAAAAGTACCAAATGCACAGGAATCATGAATTGTTAATGAGAATATATAGAGACATAAAAAAAGGGACGTCATTTATGAGTGTTCAATTTAAGAAGTAGCCTTTAACCAGGGATGCAAAACATGAATGTAAGATCTGGCTCATCCCCAAAGAAAGACAGTTCACATCATCATGGCCCTGTCTGCCCAACTATGAAATGAACAGTAAATACATACTTCCCATTTTGACAGAGGAATATGAAAAGGTTTAATTCAGTAATTAATATAAAATGCATCGCTATGTGAATAAAAGAAGTTTTAAGTGGGAAGTATCATAAACTTTCATGTCCATATATCATTCATGATCCTCCAGTTGTTAAGCAAGGGCTGTACAGAAGTATTTTCCCCATAAATCATTTTCTGAACATAAAGTTAAAACCCCAGTGCCCCGGAAAGCACAAGGCAGATCCATGCTATGTAATTAGTTGAGGATGGAGTTGTGCTAGCCACTCCTCCAGTGCCAACACTGTCATCCAGCCTCTGAAAACATTCAGTCAAGTCATGTTATTGTTTACAAATCAGATGCAAACCCAAATACTGCAAGGTTAGCCTGTTCTTCAAATAGCTACACTTCTGGCATAATTTCACAGCAAACTAGAAATATAGAAATTCAAGGGCTTTCCTTGTAACTAACCTTTCTATCCAAATTATGCTGCTCTTCTGTATTTTCTGCCACATTTGCTCTTTTTCAGGTGAAGCTGCCAATTCTGAGGCCACACTGCATCGTCAATGGCAAGCTGACAGTAGGACATGGTTGTTTGAGCTGAGTTACTAATAAGCGAACCCACCGAGTGCCATTTCATTAGCGAATGTATCATTAAAAGCATCACCTCCATGACTTACTCATTGTTCTTTGCCCAGCCTGGTCCCTGCCTTGAAGCCTTAAAAATAAATAAACCATGCTAGCCTAGTCAAGGGCTGGCACCAGCTAATTAGTAGCCCCTTCCTGCACATTCTCTTCTCTCTATGGCACAGAGCAAGAGCACTTCCCTCCCTACCCACAACTAGAATTATGAATGGATTTGCTTCAAGGAAAGGGAAGGAGGAGGATAGGAGATAATGAACCAAACAAGGGAAATAAATTCAAGAAGCCAGGGAGACTGCAGCTTGGGTCCAGGGACCCACAACTCAGTGGTTATATGGATGGCATTTTTTGGTTGATCTTATAAGATGATGTTGGAGTCAAGCAGCCCTAGATATAAGGCTCATCACCACCACTTACCAGCTCCTGTGAATTCAGGCAAATTTCTTCATGTCTCCAAGACTTACTTTCTAAAATTGTAAAATAGGGATAATCAGAATACCAGAATACCTGTCTCAAATGAGATAACATACATTAAGTACTTAATGCAAATGCCTAACTATTCGCTTCAAAATTTGGCCTCAACATCTGTCAGATGGCTTAAGCATTTCTTCCCCAGGAAGTCTGCTGGGACATCCTACGCATACCATCCCCTAATGACCTCATGGGCAACCTGAGTTCGGTTCCAAAACTTTGTGCTCTCCAAACACTTCTTTCTCACAGCACTTATTAATCTGTGCTATCTCCCATTTTGGATTGTAAATACTTGAGGACAGACACAACTGGAAACAAAGTCACATATTTGCAGGATGATTTACTAAGAATGTAATCTGTGAGGCAAGGGAGCTGCGCATGATATGACCCAGGAAATTCTTGTTATTCTTCAACACACATTTACTATATGCCCTATTTGCTGTATATAAACTACTATATGCCATATGCTAAGGATAGAGTGGTGAACAAGACATAGATTCATTATAGTTGTGATATATGCTAGTAATGACTCTTAGTCTTGAGGCAATGAGAGGTTTTCCTAAGAGAATGAGGTATTAGGCAGATATGGCTACAACTCATGCTACATAATAAGCTACCTCCCAAACACAGGGACTTTCAACAAGTACTTCTTATTCTCACTCATTGGTCTGCAGGTTACCTGGGGAAGTTCTGCTTCAGACTCTGAGTTGGGTATGGTTAGTTGCAAGCTTCCAGTCAGGCATATGTCCACTCTGTGTGCCTCATTCTGGAGTCCAGGGTAAAAGGACAATAAATACAGGGTTTTCACTCCTCATGGTGAGCAGAGGAAACCAAGTGGCCAAGCCAACCTCACAAGCATACTTAAGGCCTTTGCTAGTGTCATTCCCTCTAATATTCCAATAGCTCAAAGCAAGTCATCTGACCAAGACTACCATCAGTGGAATGGGAAATATATCCCACCTACTCTAGTTCTTTTAACAAAGAATCTTTCCCACCAAATTTTTGTCAGGCTCCTCTGAACTCCTTTCTTGAATAGACCCTAACTCTGGGCCTCTGTGTTCATCTCTACATTGTCCAATTTTGCAAGAATCATACTAAGTCAGTTTGACTAGACTTGCCCATCTTCACTCTCTGACATCCTGTCTCATCAGGTCCTGCATCCTCTTCCATCTCCTTAATGTTTGATCCCCTGGGCCTTCCTTCAGCAAGAATTCTGTTAGCTCGATTTAGCAGAATTCCTTATTTCCCCTGGTGTTTCATCATCATTATTTTCCACCCATCACCCCCTCTCTGCTCCTTGGCTCTTCCTTGTTGTGTCAGAGTTGAGCCCCATCTCTCTCCCCTACTTCAAAACCCCACTGCAACAGTTTCCAAACCTATAGCAATAGTCCCCCTAAGTAAAACCCACCTGACCATTCTTTAACAAGTGTCATGAATGATGTTTTCTTTCGCTCTTTGCAAAGTCACATGACAAAGGAAATAATTAAAAAACAGAGAAGCGTAGTCCAATATACCTCAAGTGACAATTATCCTAAAACTGGAGGTACAACCCCACATCTGCCAGGCAGAGGAGAATTCCATAGGACAAGCATGAGTTTGCTGTTTCCTCAATTTAGAAAGTTAGCAGTTACCCCCAGACATTACTCTATATGACTCAGCTTTTGAAATTAAAAATAACCAACTTTCTTCTCTAGCCCCACTGCCTTGTTCCTTGTTACTTGAAGGGATGAGCAATATACCCCAATAGTGGTATGGGTTATGTTGGGGGACTTTTTTCTATTCCTAAAGAGAATTATTTAATCGCTGAAGAACTATATAATACAATATGAACATATGTTACAAATGGTAACACTTATTCTCCTTAATTGATATGTATGAGAACTGCGGAGCAAGGGTAAAAGTAGGATTTGTCTATCTATCATGGTGACAAATGGACAGTTTATCGCTCTGCATTTGCTCAGCACTGCAGGAAAAGGGTATAAGTTCAGAAAAATCTATTTCCCACAGAGCAATTATCAATTTTAATATTGAATTTTAAAATGATTTTTAATTTATCAACTGTTCCCTGATTTCAGGGTTGGAGCTGTCGGCTCTCTGCCTTGCACATCAAACTGATGATGGTTCATATTCAATGCCCATAGATAATGAACATTTTGTAAATCTGTAATACCCTTTTTTCTTTCTCATTGTAAATTAATTGATCTTCTTGCCATTAAGAAGATGATCAACTGCTGTACTTTTCTCTCTGTCTTCTTCACTACTTTTTGGTTCAAATACAAAGCAAAACATGCCAAATCAAACCCAAGTTTAATTAAAGCTAACCTGGTTCCTGTGTGGTATCCTCCAGCTTCCCTGAGACTTTAAAGTTTCCTTCTTTGATGCAGTGTTGAGAAAGCAATAAAACGGGGGTGAGTAGCTTGAAAGTGAGAGGTCAAAAAACTATTTGGTCTCCTTTTGCCCTTCACTCTCTTGGTGGTGGAAACTTCCTACAGTCCACAGTTCAGACTCCAGGAGAAAATCTGCATGCAGGAAGACCACAGACCTAAGTCAAAACATGCTCACGGAACCTCATGCATGGGAAGTGAGGGCTGCTGCCAAGACAGGAGCGTCGTGCTTCGCCCAGACGCACAGAACTCAAAAGTGTTATGAGGAGGTCAGACACTGGAATGCATAATTGTGCATTTTGGTTAACAAAAACTGAACTTTTCCCAAATGCTTCACAATCACACAGGTCCTGTTCAGGTCTAAGCTGGCACTCTCCTATCCAAGTTTTACAGAAGATACATAATAAAATGAATGAAATTATCTTAACTAATCAGGTAAACTGAGTGAGAAATCAATATACTGTATTAATTCCTAGTCTTCTACGTAACTTATGAAAATCTGAATGGACCATGACTTTTTTTTTTTTTTTGCTTTCAGAATTGCTCTCCTATCTCTAAAAGCCCATGAAGCAGTGGGAGAACCAAATGAAGTAATTAGTAGATTATTGTCAAGATTAGTGAATCCAAAGGTAAGCTCCTTATCCCAGCTATCATCTTGGGCAAAAATATGATCATTTTATATGGAAAAAGGAACAACCAACTACACAATAAATAGTAGGTACCATTCTCTCCCCAGGGTAATGGAACCTAGCAGACCTAGAGCCCTGTGAAGACAAGTGCGGCGTTGGCTGTCATCACCACATCATCTCAAACCCCTCGGCAGGCCTGGCACATGAGAGCCATCAACGTGTTCTGTGAGTGAACAGATAAATATTTAAGTGTATAGGGGTATATGAATGGATATATAAATGACCACTTAGCCAGCACAAGGCTTGTTAATAACACAAAATAACACACATCAGAAGAAAGAAAACCCAGTTATCCTGTAAAAGGTGTGACATTCTTCCTCACAGGAAAAATTTCAAGGCCACTTTTTTGCCCCCCCACAGAGTAAAAAGAGATCAATGCCCACAGCCCAGCAGCCACCAGAAGTCCCTCAGCATGTGCAAACCTGATGCAAGGGAGAAGATTGAGGTGAGGAAATAATTTTCACTTTTGAGCTCTAAAGTAGTTATTATAAGCAATAGGGAAGAAATCATTATTTTTTAAATGATAAACACTAACTGGACAATGTGACATGCTTCTGTTTAAATGTAACTCGGTGAAATGTGGCTATTTGGTGGGGACATCATTCTCCCACTCTGGATACCTTGAGTCTCTCCATGTAAAAAATAATTTTCAGAGTCAAATCACATAGAGCACTAAGTTTTTGGTTGCTGTGGTCGGTTGCCTAGAGAGCATCATGGAAAGGCCTCTCCGCTCCCTTTGGATAATAGTCACATCAACAATTTAAAAGGAAAAAAGGATTCTGATTCCCTTTATGCAAAATTGAATAGTAAAGCCTTTTGCACATCATGACATTTGTTTCAGATTGTGATTTTTTTTTTTCCTCTTTGACAACTTACAACTTCCTGAATCACAGGCAGAGAAGTAATCAAGAGAGAGAATCACAAATGGGACTCTGGCAACCCTGGAAGTTAGAATCTGGCCTTCTCTTCTGGATCATAAAATGCAGATCTCTGGATAAACTGCAGACTGTCAGCCTTTTATCTGACTCATTCTCATCTGCCCAGTCTCAACACCACATCTGCCCACCACCATTTCATTTCAGCACCTCATTCATAGAACTCTTGACAAGAAGATGAGGAAAAATTCTCTGCTGTGTGTCTTTCCAGCTTTGCCACCCTTTTGCACCGATTCGAACAAACTGCCCCAGTGGACGAGTGCTCCTGTCCAGCCAAATGGAAGCAGAGAGGAGTCCCAACCAGCACCACCACAGAAAAGGGCAGAACAAGTTTAGCAGATGAAAGGACTGAACTACTTTCCCTCGAAGTCTGCTTCGGGCATGTTTACCAGAATCTTAGTCTCCAAGAGTTGGCTTAGGCTTCAGAAAGTGTGATGAACCTTAAGCATGAAACCAGCAGTGCTAACATGGAAGAAGAGATGCCTTTTAGAAACCACCTGGGGATGGAATGACATTTTACCTTCATCAGAGCCAAAGACCTGGAAATGGACTTTGGCTCCAGTCAGGAGCTCTCACAACTGAGTGTAAGTGGCCTTGGAAGTAAACACTATCTTTTGAATTTAAAAAAACCCGAATACAGCTAAAGATCTACAAGAACCCACCCCCTTCCACACCCCTGCATGTCCTGACCTTGGGACCAAGGCACCCTGACAGATATGGAGTAGAAGCTCTTATGCATTCCTTGAAATAATTCACTAATACGTAAATATATAAACATATGTAGTGCAGATTTATATGCTTTTTCCATGCTTAATCTCTAAAACTTACCCTTCTTAATGAGTTAACTTAGCAGAAAGACCATTTGATTCTTTTGCCTTCAGCTGCTTCATGTCAGCTCGTAAATGTACAAATCAGTCAGATATCCAAACTAACGGCATTTCATCAGCCTTACTTTGCCCTTAATAATTCATCCCTCTTATGTTTACTCTAATACTTGTGCAGCATAAATATGCATGACATGCGGCATACAGCGGGAGACTTTTAACCTTGGTCTGAAGACTGAAAAGTTACTGCAGCAACTAATGACAGAGATGACAGTCTCATACCTTAAATTAAAGGGGAAAGGGGAGAAAATCATTCCCAAGAGAGAATTCCTGAACAGCAATTTAGATTTCAGCCTAAGAGGTGCTTTTTGTAAATTACATTTGAAAACACTTGCTTTTCCTGCACTAGGTTTAGCAAAGATAATACCTATCCTCTTGCCAAAAACCTTATAGAGATGTTGTGAGAAATAATAAAAGAATGTCTTTGGTGCCTCCAAGCTACTTGGAATAAATATGCTAATAAACACAAAGGCTTCTTATTAATTCTAGTAAGTATCCTGCCAGGAAAAAGAAAAAAAAAAGCCACAATAAAAGTGAGATTTGGGTGAAATCTACTAACTCCTAATCCAATTATTCTAGATGCTTTGATTATTTATTTTCTGACTCCTAAATTTGTAAGGAGTCTATTAGGTATTTAACATCATATTTTCTCACTGTTCAGAGGTTTCCCCTTTCTTGGCAGATAATACCAGGCATTAACAAGGACCCACGCAGGATCCGTAGACTGCTGGCGATTTGGCTTCCCTACTGCAATCAAGAAACATAAGAACATCAAGATTTAGACTTGTTGCCTGCATTGGGCATCACATGCTTTCAATCTCAAAGGGATTTTCCAGATGTTTCAGACTTCTTGGTGTGTCTGAAGATGGTGCTCTGTTTTCTGAGTCCATTTCCCCTAAGACACAGAAATGCAAATGCTCGGACTGAGTTGAACTCAATCACCCTTTCTCACCATCCTTCAGTGAAGTGCTCTGTTCTGCTATGGGGTGAAAGGGAGAACACTGTCTTCAGATCTCACTGGCAGATACAGTATTAGGAGAAACCTGATGCAGATGCATTACCAACTTGTAATGACACAATTACGATCTTTATCAGTGCAGGAAAACATGGGCCAAAAGGCATTTTTCATTTTCTGAACAAGCACCAACCGAACTTGGAAGGCTGTTGAAGTTAAAGAAGCAAGATGTTGGGTATGTTGCTTGGTTCTCCTTCATGATGCTTTCCTGGGCCCAGAAAATGACAGACCCAGAACACAGCATTTGTCCCAGTAGGGATTCCCAAACTGTGGGCAGGTATTACTCATGCCGGTAAGGTCACAATTAATATAACAGATGTGCAGAGAAAGAGAGGCTTCTTCATTTTCTACAAGTGATAGCATCTTTCTCACAAACTCCCACCCTGCTGGGTAGCTGATGGGCATGAAGGGTGGGGAGCAGCAGGCTTTAACTTTACATTTGCCTATTGATGCTTCAGCACCTCTGGATTACATAGTGTCTTGGGGATAGTTTTTCAGTCACCAAAGCTCCTCCCTAATGGAACTGCTCCTCCCTTTCCCCTCTTCTTTCCTCTAATGATGCTTGGATGTAGGGGATAAAGAACAGTCCTCACAATTTGGGGATGAAGAGGCTATGGCCTCATACTGGTACCCAGCAGGCAGGTGCCCATGACAGGCTGACTGAGCTAGTCTCTGAGTGTGTACAGCCTGGACATCCTACTAGGTTCACCTAGTGAATAGTTGTGATGAGCAAAGTTTTTGGACAACAGGCCATCTCCCTAATGACTGACTCCAAAATTGGGTCTCCCTAGCCAAACCTGAAAGTACTTGGAGGTCTGTGATGGTTAAAAGAGATCCAGATCAGCTCTCAGAGCAGGTTTTGAAATTCATTTCCTTATTCCCACATTTTTTGCTTTCACCATCCCACGGGCAGAAGGCACAGTCTACTTTCTCTTCCTCTGTAACCAGGACATTATTCTTTCATCATTATCTTAGCTCAGACTGCTGTAACAAATTACCAAAGACCAGTGGCCAAGACTGCAAACATTTATTTCACACAGTTCTGGAGGATGGAAAGTCCAAGGTCAAAGTGGTGGTCGATTTGGTTCCTGGCAACAGGCCTCTCCCTGGTTTGTAGATAGCTGTCTTCTTGTATCTGCATTTAGCAGAGAGAGAGAAGAAGCAAGCTCTCTCATGGTTCTTCTTATGAGGGCACTAAGCCCATCATTAAGGCTCCAACCCCTATGACTTAATCACCTCCCAAAGGCCCCTTCCTACCACCAAATTAGGGATTAGGGCTTCCATATATGAATTTGGGGTAGAGTGGGGGACACACAAACATTCAATCCTTAGCAATCATAGTTTTGATTTCTTTATTCTGAGTAGTAGATTGCCTAACCCACACCTTCCCAGGAGTTATATGGCCCTGCTCAGCCTTGGAGATAGAAGGCTTCAAAAGAACACAATTGAGGGGCAAAAAAATGTATAGCTTAGTATTTTCACAATATATATTATCCCTACTATAAAGCACCAAAATTGAAAGACTTTT
The DNA here is from genome assembly GCF_030020395.1 of Manis pentadactyla. Taxonomy (NCBI): domain Eukaryota; kingdom Metazoa; phylum Chordata; class Mammalia; order Pholidota; family Manidae; genus Manis; species Manis pentadactyla. The sequence continues at coordinate 71,228,847 of NC_080022.1, forward strand.
TGAATGTGTGAAGTTATTAGCAGTGTCTACATGTGTGTGTACAAGCATATGCATGTGGGTATGTACATGCATGTGCTCACATGTGTGTGGGTGTGAGTGGCTCTGTAGGTCTGTGTCAGTGTGTGTACTCATGAAGTAGGGGTCTGTAAAGACTCACAGGGAATTCAGTAATCGCAGCCTAGAAGGGCAAGACCCTTTTGAACGATTCCAACCTTCACCGTGTCAGAACTTACAGAGAATTTCATCACCTGCCATAGGTAATGGTGCCTTGAAAATAGACATGAGCTGTCAGCCTAAAGCACACTCCCCTTCAGGAACCTGAATATTTCCTCCAGGAGGTATCAGGGAAATGTCAAATCATTGGAGACTGCCTTTCCAACCCTAGCTGGCCTTGACCTGGTATAAAATACATGTTTCCTGAAAACACCTCATAATTTAGACTCTGTGACAGAGGTCCCTTCTGGATTGTCTACACAGTATTTATTCTGCTTTCCCAGATTTCCTCATGGAGAATAAACACAGTGCTTCTATTCCATTCTCTGGATTAAGCTGATGTTTAGACAATCTTTTGTTTTCCCTCTGGAATAAAGTAAATCTGTGTTTCTGTCTCAAGTATATCCCAGGAGTTATTTTTAAGTATATTTAACCTTATGAAGAAATAGGGCAAGGAAAGGGGAAGTCAAGTAAATGAAATTTCTTAGAGAAAATTCCACCTGGTAAATAATTATTTGCCACGAACTCTGGAGGAGTAAGCTGACCTACCGTGGTAATCATCACACCTCACTTATAAACAGTCTCTTTTTATGGCTGAGAGCACAGTCTGATGGCAGCTTGCAGTTGTTCACATATTATTTATGAGTTTTATCCACATAAAATTTTCAGGTAGTCTGTTTTCCCCATAACCTTTCTATTGCTGATAACTGAGAGATGAATATAATTGAATTCACTTTATAGTGCATTGATTTTCTTTGTCAAGGAATATATAATTCTAAATAAATTAATTTATTCTAATCTTTCCTTGTAAAATCCTATGTTTGAAGCTACTCTCCTAAGTAGTGTACAAAAAGTCACAACTTAGGAAGGTAGAACTAGGTTCAAATCCTTGCTCACTATGAGCTTTCTATTTAGTAAGTTGCTTTGGGTCTTAGATAATCATCTTTATAATGGAAATACAAATGCTTACAGGATAATTAGGAGGACTAAGTGGAATTCAGTCTATAGTACCTGAGTGAAGCCATTCTTGGCACATTTAGAATACTCTTTCTCTCTGGCTCTGGAAACCAAGTCTTAAAAACAGAAGTTCAACATATATGTTATGTAGGGAGGAAAGAAACCATGGTCAGATAAAGAAGTCTTCATACAGTTTCCACTGCATAATCACATTTCTTCTGAGCCTTAGACTCGGCTGAGTCACATACTAAACATAATAAGTAACATAGAATAATAATCACCATAAAGCAGATGTGAATGATCAAGATAGTAGCTATCCCCAGAAGACAAAGCTCCCAGGATACAGGTCCTCTGCTCAGTCAACCCTGTGACATTGTCAACAGACATGTGCCTTTGTTCATCATGCCTTGTGAGTGGAGTAGATGTGGAGCATGGAGCAAGGTAAGATGGATACAATGATGAATAAGACAGTACTTGAACTCAAAATGCTTAACATCAAGTTGGGGAATCAAGAAATAAACCTATAATTCCAGAAACTGCTGGTCAAGGGATAAGTATGAGGAGCCAAGGAGGAGGGTTTCTCAGAGAAAATGGTACCCAAGATGCAGTCTGAAAAACAAGGATGTTTCTAAGCCTACCAAAGCCTGTTCCTACATGAGAAATCACCTGCATTGTTTTCTGTATAATTTATTCAAAATTTCTCTTAGATAATTTTGTGCTGAGTATAATCTTAGTTTTAGTCCTGAACCACAGTTGGTTTATTTTTCCAATTCTTCTCAGTTGCTTATAAAGTTAGTTATTAACCACTAGTTATTTAGTTGAATTCCACAGAAGTTATTGAATCCTTAATTAGTTGATCATCCATCTAAGTGTAGGATATAGATATTGTTCTTATGGTGGAATAATATCATGAACATTTTATAGCATAAAGAACATACCATGTTTTATTTGTTCAAAATTAATATTTGATAATGCCCAGTTCAGTCGATTCAGATGGTGGGTTTCAAAATACAATTCTTAAATGGCTAAGTATATATGCACCTTTATCTTATAAAGCTTATATAATCTGTACTTACATAAATAAACTGAGAACATGTTTGTTTATCTGGAGTTTTTTTTCATGTAATTTACAGAAACCCAATTAAAATTAGCTTAAACAGAATAAAAGATAATTTTTCATATTTTAAAATATGGCTGGATCCAGGTCCTAGATGCTGTCATCAGTGCTCCTTCTCTTTCTCCCCCTCCCATCTTCCTTCCCTTCATCCATCCATCTCTTGGTTCTGATTTCTCTTTATACATGTAGGTTCTTTGCACCTAGTGCCAAAAATATCCCCGTAAGTCAACTCAAAGCTTCAGTCATCCTCACAATTAAAGGACTTCTTTCCTAACAAATTCTACAAAATTCCTGAGGGTGAATCTGACTGGTTAAATCTGGGCCATGTGCCCAGCTGTGGGACAGTCACAAGAGCAGAGGGGAGTAACCTGATTGGCTTGGGTAGAGTCACATGCTCACCATCATGGCAGAGGAGGTAACTGCTTATGACCAATGTCTTGGTCAGGTTGGAAGAGACAACTGCTGAAAGAAAAAGATGTTGAGCAAACATGACAACCAATTGTTGTAACATGAAACAATCAAGCATGAGGTGCTTTTGAGCTAGGCCAGGAGAGTGTTTGGGTGTGTGAGGTCATACTGTTGATTTGCCTTGCAAGAGTGTCACATCTGCTAAAGAAGGAGAGTCATCCCTAGAACCTGCATGTACCTACAATCTTACTCCAGCTCAAAGGGAATGAACGTCTCAAAAATTAAACCTCAACCATGAGCTCAGGCTACAATAGAGGACTTTTCTTCTTTAGAAAAATGACACAGGAAATTCAGAGGCATCATCCTAGCTCAACACGGGAATAAATCTCTACATATGGACATCCAAAGGGGCTAGGAGGCAGGAAATGCCCTCTGGCACACAAACGCAATGCATGGATACTTCAGTTACGGGAATTTCTTAACTGGTCACTTAAGCATCCAGATAGCAAAACACCAAGTCTTGATGGGAATTCTGCATTTTAAGGGAACTGCGGAGAAATTAAGACCATTTCAAACTGGATAATAGAGATTTACAGAATATAAATGCAATGAAAGTTCAGGAAAGTATGGGTTATTTAGTGTGGGAAGAAGAAAGCGACCTCTTTGTTTTCTTTTTGATTCCCCCAGAGTCCTTGCAACCAATTAACTATAAAACGATGCTTGAAGCAACCATCAGAAGACATTATGCTGCTCTGCGATAGGAATTGTGCTAGGGGCTGGGAACAAAACAGCAAATGAGGCATGGTCTTGCCCTCAAAAAAGTCACTCCTTTGTTGTGGGGAAGAAAGCTCCTTCTGCAGACTATTAAAATACAATATTCTACAATAGGGGTTTGTAAAAGGCACTATTTGAATATATAGTGTGAATTTAAGAGGTCACACAGGCAGCTCTGCCAATAATTATGTCCCTGTGTATTGCCTGAAATGCCCTCATCAGAGGTTGATTCATCTGGGTTAGAAGATAGCTCTTTTCAATTTTAAATGGCCTTGGTAAGAATATTACCTTAATCAGGATTGTCATTCGTTCATGCTTCATGTGAATTTATCAATCAGATCATTTCCTGTTAACAAGCATCTCAAACCAGCAAATGCAGAACATTTTTTGGAGGGGGAGATGGTCTTGAGGAACAAAGGTAATGAAAGAAGGAAATATTGGAAACACAGGATTAGAGAACTCCCCAAATCACATTTCCTCTAAGAGATGAAGTAAGACTCAGGCCGGGCCAGGATCGTGCATGGAGGCATGGTATGAGATATTACTGCTACAGGATGGACCACTGAGTGACGGCCCTGATGACTGAGCTAGGCTCATCAGGAAGAACAGAAATGAACTTCCTCCAGCACACGGCCTGTCTGCCCAGCCAGCATCCCAGGGTTTTGGGTCCTCAAGGTTTGGGATGACATTATAGGTGAAGCTGCACCCTGGCAGATAACCGATTACAGACTTAAGCACACCACTGAGACCATCAGGCTGAATTGTCTGAAGAAGAGAACCCCCTCTCGCAGCAAGCGGCTGTGAGGGTTGCAGGCTCTGGCTGAGCACGGTGACCCTGAACCACTCCTGAGACGTCGCAGGCTCAGGCTGGGTCAGTAGTAAGGCTCCCTAGAGTGAGGGCCAAGGCCTCACTGTATATTCAGGATCTGTGTAAATACCAGGATCCCAATCCATCAGAATGAGGGAAGTAAGGAAGCCATAGACAGTAATGTATTTGTACAGTAACTGATAGGAGACGTCCCACCAGGAGGATGGGGATAGGTAAAATCAAAAGGGAAGGTATTTAAAGGAAAGCAGGACCTGGACAGTAGTTGACTCCAAACTCTGTTATACAGCCTATTAGATAATTGTTTTAGGAGTGGGCCTTTGATTTACATGACCAGTAAAACATGAAGGATGGCCTGCTGGGAATTTCTGGGAGAGGATTCCTTGTTCCTAAGAAAGAGACACTTAAAAAAGAGAGATGGTCTTTTTCCTCTAGACACTGCGTGTTTGGATGAGACTGTTGCTGCAGCCATGTTCTAGCCACAACCAGCCCAAGGACAAAGTCAGTACCCGGAAGAGGCTTAGCTGAGAGAATGGCTAAGCAATGGAACTGGAACCCTGACAGACCACACACAGAGCCACATCACCTTCTGAACTTTGCGTTAGATGAGAAACTAAGTTCCAGCTTTCTGTCACTTGCTACCACGAACATTTGATAACAAGGTGTGGCTGTTCTGATGTGATCACTCCTCACTCAGCACATCTGGTTCCTCAGGCATGAACCAGGACATGGTATGAGAGCCCCTCTTGTCTCTACTCCTACCTATTCTCTACCCTGTACCTAAGTGCCATCACCCCCAAAACAATCTGATCAAACTCTACCTCTGCTTAAACAACCTCTACAGGATTTCTGTTCTGTAGGGAAAACTCTCTACTGTGACAGACTACATCTTGGGAATCTGGGCTCCCACCCCACACCTCATTCAGTCCTTCCTTACTTTTTCTGTCTGTAAATTACTTTTCCATCCACATCTATCTCTGTAAAGCTTTTCGCTGATTTACTTCCTCTGGGTTTCATAATACCTGTGTCGTATCTTCTAGGACCTTTTCATATATCTGTTTACATATACCAATGCTCCCTAATAGCCTTTATGTTCCTTGAGATCATTTCTTTAACCTCAGTACAAAGTTCAGTTCCAGATCCATAATAGGCATTCAATTAGTGCAATGAATCAGTGAATGAATGAACAAATGAATTCAACCGCCAGGATGTACGAAAGTTGAAAACAAATTCTGTGATATCTAGACTCCTTCTGCTGAGCTAACAACCACTTTCCACATCCCTTGAGGATATCACAGCTAACCAGGTCTCTAATGCTCCCAGCTTATATGGTGATTTATTCCACCACCTCAAGCTATTCCTGATTATCACTTATCCAAGGGGCTGGGTCACTATGGGGGCATGACATTTTTACACTGTGTTTTATGTGTGAATGTAAAAAAACTGACTACTAGCCACAACAGGGTTATTTGTGATGGGTTCTTAATACATGTATGACATTGTTGGGAAATCTAAATTCAGAGACCAAAGCAAATGTTTTGTATATTTTTAATGAACTAGCTCCTAAACACATTCATTTATTGATCAGACACAAAGTACATATATGTAGTTTCATATAAGAAGTATTTTCAAAGGAAAAAAATGTTAGTAGGAATTAAAATTTGGTCATATTTTTATGTAAAATGATGTAATTAGCAACATGCATAGATTAGTAAATGTGAATCGATATTGAGAGAGAATAAACATATCTGAAAGATAAACAAGCAAGAACACAGAATCATGTAACTCGGCATTCTACTTACGCAATTTTTTTCAATGGCTCTGCTTTAGCTGCATGTCACTAGGGAACAAACCATGACATTTGAGGGTCTGACAAAGCCACACTGGTCTCTGGCAGTTTGGAAAGTTGGCTGCAAATGGAGGTGTTCTAAGTGGCTCCGTGCAATGCCATGCTGGTGGCATTAGTACCTGGGAAATACCAGTAGCTAAATATTTCCCCTATTTCATTTTCTAAATTTCATAACCTGATAGCAGGCAGGCTGCAGGCATTATATTCTGAAAGGATTATTGCACCTCTGAGAAGTTAAAGTCGCTCAGCTTTTGCCCCCATGGCTTGGGACACCAACCGAGACATACTGCAATCACACAGCTGCAATAGGCTGTCTCTTGTGGCTCATGCTTAATGACATTCTGAACATCAGATCTCCCTTCTGTTATGTAGACTCTTTGCCACCAACTCCCTTTTGCTTCTTTTAAGTGTTTTTCCATTTTTGTGTTTACCTTATTTATCTTACCTTCACACTTCCCTGACCTGATTACCCTTAGACATAATCAACTCCTGTTTTCCTTTATGTATCAGTGGTTGCCACTTGATATTATGGTGTTATTTTAATATCATAATGGAAAATGACAAAGGCCAATCAATTACTTTGTATTATCTATTGTGTTCCATTGGGATTGATTTTCCTCTATGTAATCATGTTTGCAGCCATAAAAACAAAGATTAAAAAGGGGTTTCTTTTGATTTTTCATATTCAAAGGAGCCATGTTAGTAGCCCTGCTCATAATGCTGCTGCTGAGAAAGCTAAATCTCACTGAGAGAGACACAATCCCGAGGAGGTGGCCAGAGCCACGGGACCCAGGGCCAGCCCTTGGACTTTGGCCCAAGTCTTGAGTATTTATTTTCCCTACTGCTCTTTAGAAAAATCTGACATCCCATTTATTACCTAATAAATGGCAATTCTGTGCTGCTGCACTTTTTTGCATATCATAAGAGGTTCCCACATTGTCACTTTGCCTTCTCCTCACCACATAAACTGCTTAAAATCTCCCTAGTCAAATAAGCCAGAAATGTGCCGATAATGACTCTTCCCCAGTACCGCTGTGCCGTTCACTCACTTCAACTTCAGTTGCCCGCTGAGGTTCCCAGTCCTTGAGAATAAATGTACATTAGATACAAGCAGGGCACAGACAAATGCCAGGAGATAATACAAAGCAGGACAAGCAGCTTGCAGGAGAGACCTGCCGAAGACCCCCAGTCTCTACAGCAGGGAGATTCTCTGAGATAGAAAATCAGCTTCAAAGAGATGATGTGCAGAGACCAAGTCCTCTCATCACGAGCCTGGCATGCACGGAGAGTGACGAGCTGGTGGCAGCCCTAGACGCAACGGAGAGCGCAGCTCCTCTACAGCCCGGCTCTGCCGCAGAGCTGCCTGCCCTGCAAATCCCGTGAACAAATAGGTCAGCTGGCCGCTTGTCTTTTGTTTGGTATAAAAACCTGTATGGAAAGCCTGTCTGTAGGAAAGCTCCGGTTTTGTCTGACCTCACTTTTATTGCTTCAATGTTCCAGACTCTCTTTGCCCTGCTCTTGCTCCTAGGTTGACCCTTTTCCCTGAAATAAGCAAATAGCATACATTAAAACTGATTTCACCTTACGGGGGACATGAGGTGAGGATCAGGGTTCAGATGCCCACATTCCCCGGAGACATCCAGACACATCAGGACGCCAGTGGAATCTCAGGAAGGTCCATGTCTCCTGGGGCATGGCGTGGCTTCCTGGGGCCTGGGTTCAGCGGGGCCACTCTCTGCCAGCCCCACTTCTCCCTTCCAGAGGCCTGCGAGATTCCACTCTCGGGGGCCCTGGGCTCTGGACATTACTGTTTCAGGCAGTTGCCAGAGTCGGACTGAATTTTAGGTATGGTGTGAATCTTCTTTACGCCTAGATTTGTGAAAACATGTGCATAAATGTAAAAGAGACAGAGAAGTGTTTTTGGAAGGTGGCTTACAAAACTGTATTCTGTTCGGCCCCTCCGTGTAGTTTCTGAGTTATGCTTACCCTTTCCCAGTCCCTAAGCCCGCGTCCGCTTTTGCAGCTGCCTCATCCACAGAGTCCCTCTGGGGCAGCACTGTCGCCTTCCAAGCAAATGAAGCCTGAGGAAGTGAGGAAGGCCCGCCACAAAGCCGGCCCCTCACAACAAAGCTCCAAGCTTCTGTTTGCTCGTTTGGTTAAAACAAAGTCTTCAACTGCCTCCCGCAGCACCCTCCCTGTGAGAGTTCAAACACAGAGCCACCGAGTAATTTTTATTGTAGAACAAACAGTTGCTTAAATAGGTTGTCTCCGAATGGTCATTATCTCCCCCTCCACCTCCACCTGCCACAAACCTCCTGGGGTATACGGGGCAGGCCCTGCAGCTGCTGTCGGGCCTGCCCACCGCCTCCCAGCCAGCCCTCATAAATAAGCTCCAGCATTAGCAGACTGAGAGTCTTGCTGCAGTGGGAGTGGTCGAATGATCTGGAACTTTTAAGAAAGCATTCAAAATGCTTTGTGGCACACTTAGCACTTAGAGAGTAGGGAGGCTGTGGGAATGGGGTCAGTTTTCTTCCTCAGGGAAATTACTCAAATAGGTTTTAAAATTTATAGTCTGTGTTGTGATAATAAATAAAAATAAAATGTGCCTCCCTAACTCGGAGTTTCTTTGGCTGAAGAGGTCCTCTGGGGTTGGCTCCCTCTACTGCTATTCTCTGTTTTGACAGAAAACTGGAGAGTGGTTTTCCAGGAAGCTGTTCCAGGACTCCGGCCTCTGCTCTCCCTGGGCTTCCCTCCCAGTCCTCTCTGCATGCCATCAGCTTGCTTTCTCCAAACAGAAACTGGCCTTCTCTACCAACTTTCACTGACCCCCTGGTCCCCTCCCCACCCTTAGGCTATTCCTACTGAGGCTCCTTCTCTCCAGCCCAGGCAAAGAAGCCCTCTCAGATCCAAAGCAGCTTCAAGAAGCCATTAACAGCACACTCATGTCTAATAACAAAGCATTACTCAGGGCTCCTCATCCCATTACCCATGTTGGTCCCAGTCCCTGCCCTCCACTGCCCACTTGGCCTCATATCTGTTTGCAGTACAGCCCAGAAAGCTGTCATACAGAATTAAGTTTAAACACAGAAGATGTAGAGATTCCAGTGTGGATGCAATTACAGGATCAACACTTGCCACCTTACAGAATAACACTGGGGACAGATTTTGGAGTTGCACTAGTATGTGTTTTCCCCTGTTTTCAGAAAATAATCTTGATATATTGAAGAGGAGACATGGTGACTTCCTAATGCAGCTCATGAATTGAGTCTAAATATAAAGAAAGCAGGCTAGTTTTGAAATATCAACATCTGCCCTAATTTACTTGCCTCTGCATTCTGATTCTAATTGCATCCAATATAACCGATTGTTGCTGGATTCCCTTGGGGTCTTGGAAAAAGTAGTGAAAACAACGTGAAATGGATTCCTTGTGTGAAATCAACAGAATTCTCTTTTTGCCTTTGCCTTACACTAAGTTAGAATTTATAACACTGCACTGCCCATATGAAAAGCATTTCAAGTGATATGGATGAAATTATCTCCTGAAACTAATTTCTCACATAAAAATTGAACTGTGTGAACCATTCTCTTAAGCAGCTGACAGGTAAAGAATCTTCAGTGAGTTAACCTCAGTTCTGGAATATTCTTTACATTAAATACATTATTTGAGCAAATAATCCAAGTCATTTGTGAAAAGCATTTTAAAGGTATTTGTATTAGAAATCTCCTTTGGCACCTATCTTAAACTTCAGGGCACAGCATTATAAGGTATTCTTGAGTAGCACCATTGAGTGTTGTAATAGCAATAAAATAATAAGGACATCTCTACAGATTTAAAATACAGAAGCAGGTCTCTTTCTCAAAACATATTTATCATTGGGGAAAAAATTACAATAAGTTAATATTTTTAGTGCTCAAAAGGTGCTGAGTACTGTATTAAGTACTTTATATGCATTATATGTTTGACCCTCACAATGACTCTTTAAGGTATCATTACCTCCATTTTACAGTAAGGAAACCAAAGAGGTAAGAATCATGCTCAAGGGTAAATGGCTGAGTCAAAACTGAACCCAAGTCCACCTGCATATCACGAAGCATTATTAAAACAGGAAGACGCAGAAAGGGGCTTTGCTGTTGATGATTTTTTAATGTAGGCAGAATTTAGTGACTGTGGAAGAGCTGATGTTTGAATATTGTTAGAGAAGATCCCAGAGGAAAGAGTTGGGTCTGCAAGGAAAGTAAACTTTTATGACTATTGTTTCCAAAGACTTGGCAGCACTAGTTACTCCTACAACACACACGTATCGCTCTGTTACTTAATCAGTATTATACAGCCCTACTTAATTCTTTTTATGGCTTGTCTTGTCTTTTAATGTCGTTGTACTGCTGATAAACCCATTTGCAGAAATAATGTACCTTTAAAAAATCAACACCACACTCTGTTTTTAAAGTAGGAACACTTTATTTGTGAAATATTACAACACAGACACTGAAAACAGGATTACCTGGTAAGAACTTAAGACAGATGAAACCATTTTTAAAACAAATATTTATTGCACTGTCCTCTGGGGTTCTGATTATAAGGTATGAGTCTTCTTGAATCACGAGTTAAAAACATCCAAATTTAATTTTTATCATTACATGCATCTGGTATTTCAACAGTTGAACTATAGTAAAATTTTTAAAAATAAGCTTCTCAGTCCTGGAAATTTGCACAGATTTCCTTTCTTTTTTTGGTGAGGAAAGGCAAAATTTATTATACCCTCTTCTGTAAAAGCTTTTTATAGTCAAATATCCAGAATAGCTAACAGTTTTAATTTCACTAAAATACACATGCTAGAATTGAAGAATTCTTAACATCACATTATAGTGATAGCATCAGTTTGCTTCCTTTGAGAATCAATTAGCAGCTAAACAACTACACAGACTCTGCAATAACACATGTCTGTGGTATTTCCCCAGATTACCTAGAGCAAGGTAAATGGCATGAAAGTTTGGGTCACCAGGGAAAGCATGAAAGGATATACGTACCAGCACGAAGTTATTCAGGAAAAAGCTGTAAAAAAAAAAAAAAGTGGCTGAAGCTACACGGCAGCTCTTTCAAATAATAAAATATCATTTGCATCTCTGCTGAGGGTTTTCATCTTGGCTGGTTGTGTCCCATGCATTTGTCCTCAACTTGCTGCTCATTTTTTTAGCTTAGCCAGTTACGATTAAACCATCAAGTGGGTACACTTGTTTGTTTCGGATATATGAGAAACAGTAAAGCTTCATTTCAAAATAGAGATGCCCAAGAGGAAAAGATTAGAAAGTGCTGTGCAAAGCTGTGAAAACACTGACTGGCAATTTAAATTGGAATCAGACAATTCAGCATGAATAGGATAAAAAAACAAAAACCCAAAAAACCCTCACATACCTAGTGTATGCAGTGGAGAGGGTGAGGAATGGCAATATAGGTTTTATTTTTAGAAGACTCTGCTAAGTTCTTTATAAGCATCTCAATCTTTGTTAAAAAGAAACAGCAGATATGCACATTTTCCTTAGGGGAGCATTTTTTTTTCGTATAAAATTTTACTTGTTAGCTGCCTAGAGTGAAGCTTTTTGTAACGGAATATACAAATTGTATTTTTTATGGTTCCTTATTTATAGTGAAACAACCATTTTAATAAAATGATTCACTTAGATTATTTTAGTGCTTTTCATTATGGATCTTCAGATTTTTTCATTTGTTCTCATCTTTCTCCTAGTTAAAATTAAAGTGTCTGATTCTGCAATTAATCCCAAATGGATTTGATTGTGGAGTACTTTATGTCTTCAAAAAACTTACTGAAATGTCTTTCTACAAATATTACGATCAAAATCAATACAAACTATTTGGCTGCTCATGGAAGTCATCGGTGGACTGAGTTAAACGTTACTCAAAGCAAATATCTAGCATTTATTTATTAGGGTGGGGGGGTCAGTAAACAGTACACAAAAAGGAACAAACTGCCCTCTCTTCTGAATTATAGAAGCCACAGTGAAACCATCTAATGCATTTTTTTCACAGTGGTAAGGCATTTTGTTTTGATTTGTTTTGTTGAAGGGGTAGAATTGGCTTTTGTTTTGTATTTGAAATATCATAACCTAAAGACTACTCTATGAAAGGCTTTTTCACACGAATGTGCCATCATTTATCTTAAATCAGGAAGGACAAATACTGTATTCAAAATTTTAACTAATGTTGAAGAAGATTCTCAGGATTATGCATCTGGACTCCAGTAAATCCAGTTTAAAGCAAGAGGGCTTACATTTGTGGCTGTGAAGATGTTAAAATGTATCACGCAATGTGATGTCTTTTGCACATGCCTTTTAGCAACTAAAAGTGTTGTCACTGTCAACTGAATGTTTATGATTCTAAAAAAAAGAAAAGATTGTATCAATATAACTTATTTCTCATATTATTTGTTAGGTATGATCAAAATCAGTGTTGAACAGAAGCTGATGTTATTAATGTAAATTCATCTGCTCAAGTAAATTTGATATTAGGGATCTTAGCTAAACGCTGGAAAACTCAAAATCACATTCTCTTTGTTTTGACTGTATCTTATTATTGAATGTACCATATACTCTTTTGAGAACATTCAGTACACCTAAAGATTTGTAAGTAAAATGAAATATTTCAATTAGAAAAAATATGTAAAGATAAACGTTGCTTTTATTATGAATATGTATTCTCACAGAATATGTTGTAGCTTAAAATATAAAAATATATGTACACAAATACACACACAGTCCCTCCTCTACCTAATTTGCTGGGTTAATGTTCCTTCTCAGAAAATATGAATAAAATGAATTAAGCTTGTTTGTTGAATTTCAAAATGCAATAAAATGATTACATTACAAATAAGCATATTTAAGGGGAAAATAGCTAAGTTGGGCTAATTTATTGTTATTGCCCATTGCATTTAAAGAAACTTGGACTAGAGATCAAAGTGCACTCTGATGTGTTTGAAAACTGTAAATGACCCATTCCCAGATTTCCAACCCCATAAAGTTAGAATGCAGTCTGTGAGTACTCTCTGCTCTAATCAAGAAGGAAGGGGCTTCAGCTTCAAATGTCAATGCTGTAAACATGTTAAATCTGGAAAATATTTTCTAAGCAAGCAACCATGTGTAAAATTTACTGAACTTGTCATGAAAGGGCTGCAGCTGCAAACCTGCAAACTTCTCACTTTCATGAAGACTCCAGATGTTGGGATGGGGAAGTGAGGTTTTCATCTCCACTTCCCAGATGTTGCACCTTAGAACTTTGCCTACCACCATCTTATTAAACAGTGTTTCAGCAGGCAAAGATGAAGTGACCATTTAATGCCAGGAAGGAAAATATGGGCTTACTTGAGAAGGTGCTCCATATCATTTACTACAATATTGCCCACCCAAACATTCAACCATAGATTAAGGTTTGCAATCTATACAGCTGCCCAGATAAACCAAGTTAGTTTAACAAAACCTTCCAAAAGGCAGAGATAATGATCAGCTAATTATAAAATTAAGCAATTGTCATATGCTGCTGCCAAAGAGGATTCCCATTAAATTACATTATGCATAATTTAATGAAAAGTTTTTAAAAATCATGTTTGGTGCTTATAACTAAAAACATCTTGGGATAAATTTAAAATTTTGCTTTCCTACTGAAATATAAAATCTGCCAGATATCATCATAAACAAAGACAATTTGATGAATTTTTAAAAATTACTAACACTCCTTTTAATACTACTAGCATTATATGTAATATTTACAATATGCAATCTTCTTTTATAATGTAAAGTGTTTTTAAAATGAAATCTGCACTTAAATGCCAATATCCTCTCCTTCTGGCTTCTCACTTTATGACACTAACATAGGATCTCATTCACCAAGCCAATTGAAATTTTAATAAAAGAAAGCAGGAGTTTCTAATAAACTCCTGCAGTGAGCTGATAATACTAAACATCTTTAGCAGCATGGTGTTTTTTATTATTATTTTAGCTGTATATTAATATGCTAGTATTTGTAAACTCCCCAGTGCCACTAGATTTATTTCAGAAGCCATCACTACATACTTCGGTTGTGAAAAGTTTGTCTGACAAAGAGAAATTCTTTGTCGGTGGTTTTTCACCCAACAACTACTTGACAGGAAAATGTACAGTTGACAAATGCATTGTGATGATGCGTTCAGGCCTGGAAGGAACAGTGACTGATTTCACTTATTGTGGTGCCAGTTCAGGCTAACTGGGAAAACTGGCATATCCCCACCTGCAAGGGTGCTGTTATTTGTGGGCTTTTGTTTGCAATTTAGTAAGATATACTGCCCTACATCTCTCAGCACTACACCTCCTTGCGAACGTCATCTTGCGTTCCATCCCCTCAATATCTCTACCCCTGAGATTACTGCCCAACTTCCCAACTTGGCTACCACCACTCTTCTACCTGAGCAGTAGGGACTGGCTGCATAGCATCTACTTAAAGCATAAGATACAAGGATCTACGCTTACAGTGTAGTCTGGAGTGTGGAATTCAAATAAAACCATGGAGAGTACTCCTTTATGACACTGGTATGATGCCGAACTATTACTGTCAATGGGCGATGAACTTCAACATTTGTTGTATGTAATAAGTGTTAACATTTAGACACAGTTTACTGTGCATCCAGCACTATTCTAGGCACATTGCATATACAAACCTCTCATCCTTTCCACAGCTCCATATGGCAATTCCTGCTACTGTCCCCACTTCTTAGATGAGAAAAGTCAGCCACAAGAGAGTAACTTGCTGGTGGCAAGTGGCTAGAATGGCTGGGCCAGATTCTCACTCAAGTAGTCCTGGCACAGAGTCCAGTGGCCCATCACTTGTCTATGTAAACAATATTGTATTAAGATTGAAACTGTCTTAACAACTGGATTTCTTTGGGGCCACTCCTCTGCATGACACCCCATTCCACTGTTTCTTTGTATCCTGTGCTCTAAGAAAGCAGAATCTCTCTGGTTCTCTTAATCTTAAATTCAGGAAAGGAAGTGAATCCCTTCGTTCTCAGTCAGTCCTACACCTTCCCATCCGATTAGGTTAAAACCAGTCAAGAAACATTCGTTGTTGGTTTTCTTAACACAGAGTTGGAAGGAAGACAGGAGCGGCCCAGGCTGCGTTGGCCCTTATGGGTCTTTTGAGATTTAGAACAAAGACCAGAAGATGCATGACTTGACAAGCAGGGGATCCTCGCACCCTTTCTTTCTGGCTGTCAGAGCCCAGGTACAAGGCTTAGTGAAAAGACCCTCATTTGCATTGACCATCCTACCCAGGTAACTGTAGTGATCCTAGGACCAATTTCAAATGGGCGGTCCCAACGAGGAAGAAACCACGGGGGCCTGTTGGCCTGGCCTGGAGAGCCCTGACAGCCGGAGCCCACATTTTTATGAAGGAGAGCCTTGTCTCTTCCAAAGCCAGGCCACTGAACCAGCTCAACAAAATAATGGCAGCCCCAGGGGCTGAGGTTGGGGGACAGTTTAAGCAGATGTACAAAAATGCATCAAGGTCTACCCCAAAAACCTCAAGTCTACTTTTTCCCCAAAATTTCTTGTCTCCATCTTAAGGCCAGGTATTGGTTTTGAGTAGGCTGACATGGAGGGCAGGCAGCATGGTGCCTTTTCTTGAATTGCAGCTCAGCTCTGTTGATATTAAGATTACTGCCTAATATGTTTTACAATATTACATATTGTCTTTGAGGTGTTCTGGAGTGGGTTTCTATAAGCAGGCTACTAGAAGCAATAGGCACATTTGGAAAAAAAAAAAAAGGTAACATTTGGTGATAGAAATACCATATATCTTTGTTTAGAAGTAGTGGCTTCTATTAAATTTAATTACTTCCCCTGTGGCTTTAAATCAAGGGCAGCTTCTGTTAAATGTAATTACTTTCCCCTGCGGTTTACATGGCAAAGGTGCCATTGCTACTTGCTGAGTGCTTCTGGCCAAAGTGAAAGCTTAGGTACCAATTGGTCCATTATATGAATGTCTCCCCTCATAATCTGACTTTCTCCCACTATCCAATAGCACATTTTTGTGGACACTTTATTCATGAAATCTGCCTTTGGTGTCTTGAAAATTATTCAATTAGTAGCATGTGACTGACAGCTGAAATCTGAAGGAAAAAAGAAATTGTGATAAATTTCAACAGAAGATAGCCTAGATTTATTTTACCACTTTATTACTCAAATGTTTAGTTTATGTCATGCAACAACACATTAAAGGTATCATTATGCAGAATCTGCATAATGGTGACTTTTCTTAATTTTCTGAATGGGGCCGTTATTACAACTTTTATTTTATTAGTGGCATGCTCAAGCTAACAGTTTTTACCACTATGTTAACACCCATTCCAATGGCTCTTCTGCCCCCTAATTGTCAAAGTTCACATTCAGTTGTAGCTACCTAAGAGTGTTCCCCTTTATTGAATTGCCATTGGGATGCACTCACAGAAGTGAATTCCTAAAAGTTTGCTTGTCTCAATTCGATGAAGTGGGTCTTCATTAACATGCTGAAAATGAAATGCAGCTTCATGAAAAAATAAGGCAGCTTTCAGACCATTTTAGAATTTCAGAGAAATTTTGCATTATCTTTCCCATGATTCTATGCTGATGTCAGGCTGTATTTCAACTGAAATGACAATGAAATCATTTCAATTCCATGCAATGAGCAAAAAAACAGTCAATTTTTCACTTGGCAAGCTGAAGTCTAAAGTAATTAAGCACTGCCGTGTGGGAGGCAGCTTCCTGCTCTGAAGTCAGCCTGAGATAATTACCATATTAAAGTCAAAACATCATGTGCCGCACTGATAGATAGATGGATGGAGAGATTGGGCATCTATTAAATGATCCATTTTGTTATGCTTCCTGGGAAATGTGCCATTGATGCCAATTAAGAAATATATATTCCAAGTGAGTATTTCTAAGTGACAAAACTTCTATCCGGTAAATTGAATTTATTATTTACTGATCATGAAGTACTTAAAGTCATAAAATCTAAATAGAGAGCAACCTATGAGGAGAATTACATGTTCTGACTCGGTTTACAAACCCCTCATTACCCAATTGCCACGTTAACATAAAGTTTTTCATGATAAAAATTTCTAGCCAAGGTACCAAGTTATTTCTGCCATGAAAACTCTAACTGGAATAATAATATGATATTGCAGATAAATGTAAACATTCAGAAATTTCAAAGGAACAAACAAGTTAAGTGAAAAACTCATGTTTTATATGGTTAGGAGAAAGGTAAATGAAATACACTTTAAAGAATAATCTTTCTTAAATACCTTTAAATCTTTGCTCATGGCATTGAAAAATGGAATGACCCCCAAACATTAAAATTGGACATTTATTAACACAATTCAGCTCAGTGCACTGCCACAAAATTAAATCATGTTAAAATTCTGAGCAATCCCATTTATTTATTGATGTATTCCTTTTCCAGAGGCCAAATATGTAGTATTATTTATGCTTTTATAATGGTACCTGGTTAAGAATGTATTTAGTGAAGTATTTTGGTCTACAATTCAAATCTGCCCGCTATTTATCAATGTTCACATTTGATTGTCGTGGACAACGAGAGTTTATTTTTGTGTAAATATTAGTGAAAGAAGAAAAGAGTTATGTCAGCTCTCTGAAAGAAGAGTGCATCCCCAAGTCAGGATCATTTTTTTAAGTAAAGAATAGGCACCTCTATGTCTGCAGTGAAGGCTATGTTTGATTTTCTTTAACTACTTTCTATGGGATTTATTTGCCACCTTTTCCACCAGCCTATTGATACCATAAAGGATGGAGGACTAAAGCAATAGCCCTTTCAAATCAGAGATGAGAATTTTGAGGATCAAAACTAGTATTTCTGTTGTTGACAAAAAAAAAAGTAGATTTTAAGATACAGAAATTCACCCATATAGAGATTAAATGGTAATTAGTTTCCCCAGGAGATAATCTAAAGAATCAATAGGCTGCCTTAATATCAGACCCTTCCCATGCCCTCTGGCACATCACTGATCAGGGTCCCAGTGAGTCAGGCAGTCCCTGGAGCAAGGCTGGGCACTGCTAAGTTCCAGGCTGTTCTGATAGATAGTTTCAGACCTTTGGTTCTGTGTGTTTCAATAGAAATCCTAAAATGAATGCAATTGTAAATTACCTTATGTGGGGGAGTAGGAAAAATGGAGTTTGTATAGAGCTTGCATCTTTACCCTGGGATTCATCACGGAGTTTTCTGCCTGACTCACTGTCCTCTCTTTTAGACTACCAACACCATTCTCAGAACTGCAAGAGGTTAGCAAAATTGGGAAAAAGTAATAATAATGGAGAGCAGGAAAGGGTAAATACTTCCTTTGGTTCTGTATATACATTAATATGTCTAGATATAGATATATATGCATACACATGCAAATACACAAAGCTTACCATTTTAAACCAAGAAGGAAAACCATCTGAATTAGTTAAAAGTGAAATTTAAGACTTTTGTTTTACTTTGTTCTTAACAGGAGTTAACATTTCCTAGGGAGCTATGAAATTTGATTTTATTCCTACTTTGCTTTTTCTTTCTATTTTCAAAATGTTCTAAAATAAAGATTTACAAGATTGAAAAAATAGATTTCACTTTTGAAGGGTTTTTTTTTTAATATAATAAGAAATATTTAGGCATGTTAAAATATATTCCAAAACAAAATAAAACACACAGGCTTTAGGGCAGGGCAAGACTTCTCTGTAGTGGGTGATCCTGATGAGAACACAGGACACAAAGTCTCCCATTGGTGGTCAGCCCTTCAGCAGGGAGGAGCCAGCCAGGGCCAGTGGGAGAACATGGATAATCCCCATGCTGGTAGCTGCAAATGAATGGACTTAGAATGGGCCTGAGAGTAGGAATTCGGTGAGTAGAGTTCTGGTCTGGGAGTAAGATTTAGGTTTCTATTTCTAACCCTGAATCACTTTGTAAATCAGGACAGTTTAGAACTCCACTCTTACGTTTTTCTCCATCTGTAAAATGGAGGCAATCATATATGCCCAGCTTATCCTTTGGCAAAGCAGAATTAGCAAATAGAGAAAGCCAGAGTGTATGTTCAGGGCATGATTGGTTCAGGGAGAATTTCAGTTCTTCATTGTGAATTCTAGCATTGTTTTCAGCTGCCAAAATCCAGGTGCTATTTAGAGAATTCAACCTCAAACATTGCTTTTTTTTTTATCCCTTTAAATGTGCATGGTTTTAAGGCTTTTTTCTCATCATATTAACTACAACAGTGAAGTTAGATTTTTCAGCTTGAGTTCATAGTCCATTTCATTCTTTAATTTCTGTGTTCAGAGATGATGAGTTTCGGTTTGCATTCACAGTGTTCCAGAAAAATAGCAGATAAAATAGGTTTTCAGTTGCAACATTTAAATTTATGAAAAAAAAAAACTGACTTTCCCTATTGCACTGAAGTGTTGTGAATATAAATAAAATAATATATGTGAAAGCAGTTTAAGCTTTTGGAAGAAGACTGTCCCCAACTCTCCTCCCTACCCCACAACACACACTTTCATACAACTAAAACCGTCTGAAAGCTACCTTCCTGTCTATTTTGATATATTTTGATTATGTAGTGGAGAGCACATTTTTTAAATAGTTCTCCTAACAGACTAAAAAATGAAATAGATTAAGTCTACCTCAAACTCCTAAATCAAATAAACAAGACATGAATGCATGTAACCTTTCGTTCACACTTCATCCAACACCCCATTCTTTACTCTCTTGCACTTCACCCATGGTAATCTTCCTCTCTCAACAAATGTCATATCCAGTAACTCAATCATACATCTTAATCAAAAGCAATAAGTGTAGCACTAACATGAAAGAGTACCTACATAAACATAATCTCTGGTGCCTTCAAGTCTCTCTCCTAGGGACCCTGTTAACACAAGACAGCACTTCTCATCACTAGGAACACACCCCTGAGTTCATTAAATGCTCAACACTTTCTCCAACATCATGGTACGACAGCCTGCAGCCGTGTCATCTGATTTTAAAGCAGCCTGGCACTAAAGAAGTTTAGACTTCAGAATTAAGAAGAAAGAGGGAG
Organism: Manis pentadactyla; assembly: GCF_030020395.1. Taxonomy (NCBI): domain Eukaryota; kingdom Metazoa; phylum Chordata; class Mammalia; order Pholidota; family Manidae; genus Manis; species Manis pentadactyla. The sequence goes on from NC_080022.1 coordinate 71,249,093, forward strand.
TAGGGAGTGTTTCTTTTATTACCAAAACACTTCCCTCAAGTTACTAGAATAATTATCTGTCCCTTAAATGTTATTTTGATGTGTAATTTGTCCACTCACTTCTTGCACCTGGCATGATAAAAGGGATTCTCTTCTGTCTTCAAATTTCAAACCGAGGCAAAGAAACAACATATTTTGGTGGGATGTGCTAATGGAATTTCATCAGTCAGAGTTTCCTGCCATTTTCATCAATGTCATCACCTTGGAAATGATGACCATTTTCATCATGTGCCTGGGCAGAGTAAGAAGTTTAGCCATTCTCTTCCCTCCCATATTTTCACAACTTGATTTGCTTTCTAATACTATAGTAACATTGCCCTGATGGAATCTTAATATTCAAGAGGGCTACAGACAGAAGAAGAAGTAACATATCTCTAACCCCTAGTGCCAAATAGACACCTTATTAGATGCCTTCACACAATCTTATGTCAATTCTCACAACTCTGTTAAAACAGTATCGTTCTCCTCATTTTCTACAATGAACTTAAGTGTAACTAGAGTTAAGCAAGCTAAGTCACAAGCCACAAAATGGGACTGCCAAGCTGGATTACATATAACAGGATCTTGGTAAATATTTGAAAGCAAATGTATGAGACCATATCTAAATACATTCTATGTGATGCCATGCAGAGATTCTCTAAGTATAGGGCTTAAACATTAGGATGTCTTTTAGTTTCAGTACACAGTCTCCTACCAAGTTACCTTCTATAAACTATCAGTTAGATATTATTTATCCCCATTGTACAAATGAGGAAATTGAGGCTCTGAGAAACAGTTCACATAGCCAGTAAATGTCAGTACTAAGATCACACTTAGATTGGCTCTCATCTCATATGTGAAAACTTAGGAGGAAAAATAGACAGGGTACCACCAACCAATAAATTTACTACTGGAGAGAAAAATGATGTTGTAATATCTGTATTTTTTCCCATTCTGTGTCTCTCAGTGACTATTGACAGGAACACATCCACAGCAATGTCAGGAGATGTGGTTCCCATCTCGGCTATGCCATTCATTGCTGGAGACCCAGTTTTCTCATATGAGAAATGGGAAATAAAGTATCTACTACCATTTTGGTTTGCCACTGATTCCCTGGCATTAGTACCTAGAACAGAGCAAATCCTCAAGAAATATTTGTTGAATAAATAAATGAAATGATTACCTCACCAGCAGTTACATAAACAGTACTTGTTTTAGTAGATTTGAGGAATGATAACTCCAACTTTCTAGGCTTTTTTTTTCTTGAGCTTTTTATCCCACTGAAAAAGTTCCTAAATATTTATAGAAAGAAGCTGCCTTTTTAAGTTGCTCAACACTGTACATTTGTATAATTTATCTGTTAATAGTTCATTTGGGTTGATTTTTATGCTAGTGTTTATTACATTTCAAATCAGTCTTCTTACTATAGTCAATGTAAAGATTTAGGTCAGGGGTCAGCAAACTTTTTCTGTAAAGGACCAGGTAATAAATATTTTAGTCTTGTGAGCCATATGGTCTCTGTCAAAACAACTCAACTCAGCCATTGTAGCTCAAATGTATTTGAATATGTAAGTAAATGAGCTAAGCCGGGTGCCCACAAATCATTGTTCAAAAAAAAAAAAGGTGGGAGGCTAGGTTTGGCCCATGGGCAGTATAATTTGCCAACTCCTGGTCTAGTGCCTAAGGGGCAACCAGAGAGTGGCATGTTGTCATTCTCCAGTGCTCTGCACACAGTGAGCGCTCAGTTCATTCTGCAGAAGATGGTGGCTTCAGTTGCTGTTGTTTGGTAACACACCCACATGAGAAAAGAATTTATCAGGAAACATACCCAGAAGGGCTAATTGGTCCACTGGAGTTCCCTGATAGTGCTATCACCAGGCAACAGAAAGCGTTATAACAGGATGTTCCTTTCGGTTCGGGGGCACATTTGTTAGCTTATAACATATTCAAGTACCTGCAATAATGAACTATGAACTATACTATCACACCAATGATAAAACATGAACAACACATGAGTGATCCCTGTCAAATCAAACATATCAGGAAAAGCTTTTAGCAGGAGCAGATTTTAGAGCTGGTTTTTGAGGGCAGGAGCGATATAGAGGGAGAAAGAAAAGACATCTCGACTGGGAGGGAAAGCATATGCAAAGCCATAGAACAAAGCAAAGTAAAAGACAAGTTGATTAGCTTACATGAAACAGCTGGTTAACAACAAGAAACAGTATCAAAGATTTGCACAAGACCTTGTTCACTCAGTTACTCCTTTTTTGTACACATTACTTAACATGAGAACTGCAACAACAGTATGACAAGAGTTTAAAAAGCTAGCCCTGTGGAATGAGATGGCTTGTGGGAATGAGTCTTACTAAGCACATCTGCCAAAGGGGAATGTTATTACGTGGCAAGTAGTAATTAATAGCAACACAGGAGTTGAGCTCCTAAAGAAATTTCATGTTGTTACAATACCTCTAACCAGTCAAAGTCCCATTAAGTAAAATTCTATGTAAGCAGAGGAATATCTCAAACATAAGACTCAAGCACAGACTTCCCTAGACCTGCCAGCAATGCTGAATGACTTTCATTCCAAAGAACACACTGTCTGGTCACGTGGCTGTCCCTCGTATGGTCCTGAACTGACACCACTTGCAACGGGCAACATCCATCAAAACGCAGCTGGCTTTAGTGGGCAGGTGAAGTTCAGTAGCCAAATCTCTTTTCTTATTTTTGCTTTTATAGGAAGAAAAGTCAGTTTTAAGGCATGTGGGAAAATAGCTAACCCACATGCCTCCTACAGGAAAAAGCCTCCTGTTTGCCCTGGGGTTAGAGTTTTGGCCTTTCCTCATGAAACGCGATTCTTACTTCTGGGAATACTCAAATGTCTCTCAGGTCAAGGCAGTAGAGCTGGCTTAGGGAGAGGAACCCTCTTTGCCATTCTTCCTGGAAAAACAGGTATTAGGGTAGAAGATGGGAAGGGACTGTGGCTGGCAGGTTCATTTAAGAATTTTTTAGTTAAAAGGAAACTTCAGTTCCTCGAGATTGCCTTGTGAAATGCACATTTCATTTTCCTAGCAACCCACGTTAACCAGATTTCTAGTTTTGTGTAGTCTCCAAGTTTGCATAATTTAAGTAATAAAATGAAGAAAACCTTTATCAGTGGAAATTAAAATAAATACACAGAGCAAAGAAACAAAAACAAATGGACAATAATAAGCCATATAATTTTATATGGCAATGAATTATCTCCAAGATTCTCTGTGGTCCCATAACCTACTGCACATGACAGTTTTAAAAACCACAGTCCCCATTACCTGGAATGCATGAACAAGTAGATTGAAAACACTTCTCAGATTGACATGAATTACAATTAGTAAATTGCTTCATTTCTTTTAAAACACAATCCTTTTACTGGCCTTTTCCTGGAAGACTGTGATGGAATTTCTCTTTGATGGGAAACAGAGAAGCAAGTGCTTCAACTGGGCACCGGCGCCAAGAGGAAGCCCCGAGTCCCTCAGCTCTCACACAGGACCTGCAGCATGCATTTTTGAAGACAGAGTGACATCTAAAGGGATTTTTGAAATAGCCAGGGCTGCTAGATGGCAGCCAAACTGACAAAGTCAAGGACATGTCATATTTGGGAAAACTGATGAGTTTTCAGGATTCCTGTACTTGATTGTCCCAAGTAACCATGAAAAGAGGATCAAATTCCAATTTTAATGACATGCCTCAGGGTGCCCTCAGGACAACTGCCATTTTTATCTTAGATTCTGCAGGTCCTCAGTGAACAAAAGGGGGGAAATCAGCTTTGAATAGATTCCTTACGCTCTTGTCAAAAGTAATCCAACTCTGAATATCTATATCCCAAAATATCATCATGCGGGCAGTTTTTATTAACCTGAAGAATTAATAGAGCAGAATATTTAAAATGGGGTTTCAGTTATTGATTCTCCAATTAGATCTTAGTTCCCTAGGTGCTGTGTAGAATAACGGTTTGTGCGCCGTCTCCCGCTCTCGCCCTTGCTCTCTCTTTCTCCTGGTGTCTCTGTGTTCCTCATGAGCAGGCATGCTTTGAATACACATGTGGTTCATAATGACCAGAGCTGGGAGGCGAGGCTGCATTAGTGGGTTCTGATTAGGCTTTTGAAAAATATCCCCGAGCCCCAAATTCAGTCTTTTCTAAGCTTATCACCCTCGCTTTCCTTCCTTCTACACAAAATAATTTTTATTTTGGAGTTGGTTATCATAATACGTGGCAGCTTAGTCAGAGAGCAGGGCCCGTGTGCTTGTTAACAGCACCCTGATGTTAACAATGAACTAATTACTTTTACTACTGATGTGCTCTGGGGCATTATTTTCTTTCTGTACGCTTTCCTACTGAACTATTGTCATTACTCAATCAGAGAACTGAGGAAAGCAAAGCAAAAAAAAAAAAGTGAATGCCTTTTTCTCCACAGGGCTGAAGCCAGAGTTCCATATCCTTGGTCTGTTTTTCTCCGCTTTCTTTAATTGTGCATTCCTGGGGAAGTGGGAATGCCTTCTGATGCATTTTTACTTATTTATGAAAAATAGTATAAAATCATGCAAGGCTCCTGGGATACTCTATCACATTTACAACCGTGATGCCCCAGTGAACTGCTTAAGCACGGATCAGCTGCAGACCGAGAAGTTAACTCTTTCTTCTTTACAGAAGCTGCGTCAAAGTGGTAAAACAGTTTGTGGTGTATTCCCTTTTCGATAAAAGTGCCTCTGGAAAGGAGAAGTATGTGCGTTTCTTCATTTGCACAATAGTATTTTTAGTTTTATTGGAGTTGGGGGCAAGAAAGGGAGTAGAGCAATGAGAAAGGACCACATTAGCCCAGGGAAAGCTATGATCAGAGAACATTTACAGTGGAATATCATTTACAGCAAAGTGTTATTTTGCCTGAAGATAGAATTTGCTCACACAACTGATTTTCTGTGATTGTTTTTATATAAAATACCCACCCTAGACCCATTCGCACATCTACCCAAACAACAATATTTCACTTTCATGTCAAAAGAAGTTGGCATAGAAAATTCGGAACAAAACATGGAACCTGAGGCATTGAAACGATAAATAATGACAGGACCTCTCAGCCAGTCTTAATAAAGGAGATTAAAGCAGCATGTAACATAAGATGTATATTAATAAAACAAGTGGTGAAAAATAGTAAATGGATTACCTAATAATAGATTCATATCTTTACATTTCAATTAGTCTTTTGCCGATGCTATTTTTTTCAACACTTACAAATATATTGCAACCATAGAAAAATGATGATTATCAAGCCACAGTATTCTTGAAAATATGACTGTTTCAGTTGTTTTAAAAGAAGTTATCTTTTGTACTCCGTACTTTTCATTCAAAGCTATCTCAATTAGCGCAAGAATCAATCACTGTATGTTCAGATGCTGCTTCGTTTCCCAGAGCTGTCAGAGCCCATGATCTGCCTTGGAGGGTTGGAATTCTGATAAAAAATCAGAACTCTAAAGGCTTGGCTAAGAAATCTTGGAGCAGGAGTCAATAAAAATTAGAATAGTCTTTATTGGTTCACAGACCAGTGTTTAGGATCAGAAAGAAATCATCTTCCTATTAATAATGCAGCTTGAACTTTGTTGCTAAAATATTTCTTTAAGTGTGAGTCAGAGATTCCCATTTTGATTCTTTTGTTCTCCCAGTAGTTCTTTTCACCCTAAGATGTTGAACGTTTAGCTGTTTTCCAGTAGAAAAGAAACTGCTAATAGAATAGGTCTTTGTTCCTGCTTCTTTATGGAGTTGAGCAATAGCAATGTGAAAAGAAGCAATAGAAGTAAGGAAGCCGAAGGATGGCATCATTCGGCTATTATGCTGTATTCCCTTTACCACATAATCTGTAAATCTGGTTTAGTTTGTATTCTGATGTAAAACTGTAATTTTATGTTGCAATATCAAAATTGTGGGAAGCTGTTTCTTTTATAAAGGGAAACATCTTGAAGGTAGGATTTATAAAAGAGTACAACAAACAGTAAGCAATAAAAATTGTACCAAAGTAAATGAATCTGAAAGGATTATATTAAGCTATGACACTAGGCATCTTTCAATACTTTTAAACAGAGTCACAAAACTAAAATGTGAGCCAGATCTAGCGAAAGAACAAAACCCGTAAACTATCTCAAAATTTAAAATGAAAGCATTACCAAAAGTACGATGACTTTGTATTTGTAAAGAGGTTAAAAAGACTGGTTCAAAAACAGATATTTAAGGATTCTACAGTATATTTCAGTGAGAAAGGGAGAAGGGCAGGGTGTGAAAGCAAGAATATTTGGGAGCAAGGCTGCCGAGTCTTTCCAAACTGTGATTTTATTATTTAGCCTCTGTGGATTTTTTTCCTATATTATATAGATGGTAGACTTGATTTAGACATAAATTTTTTTATCTTGGTAAAAGTTAAATAAGGTTTGAGCAATACAAAATTTCAAATGTTTTTTTTTTTTAAAGATTTTCTCAGGAGTTTCTTTACAAGTTTATGTCTGAATTATTCAGTCTCAATTTGGACTTCACATGACTAAATACATGTTTTGCTAGTATTAAAACAATACTACAAAATATTCCCATGTATTACATATAAGAGTTTTTTAAATTGCATATGATTCAGGCAAAATTGGTCTAGAAGCCAAAATGAGAGAAGAGAGAAGCGATTATCTCTATGGGTTTAATTTCTTATGTGGCCAAAAGCAGGGCCACACACTATTTTCTCCGTGACAGGATAACAGTTGTTAATGACTCAGGGAGAGTAAATACAGAGAGTGTTTTGAAAAGACTGAGATCAGCATAAGTCCTCACAAACTGAATGATGCAGACATTTATCAGTTCCACACAAGTCGTTGCCACATATCCGTCCATGTTATGAATGGAAAATATAAGATATAATTACAATGTTGGCTGAGCTTAACTGAAACTATACCATTTTGAGTTACCAGCATATTCCACTCCTTGCTATACAACCCCTCAACCCTCACAAAGAGGATATCTTTTCCTAGTTCTAATTTTAACTTGAAAAATCACATCTCAGGAAACCCAATATCCTTTTTAAGATTAAGAATAACCAAGGAGATGTATAATATATTCAGCTCATAGCAGAGTGAATCATTGAGGCAACTTCCAAGATATGAAAATGTATCTCTTAAAGCTTAGACTAAGTTTTGTCAGAAAAGCAGTATTAAAAATAGCAAGCTGATTATATAACTGTGGGAGGGGAAAACTGAGGCATTAGCAAACAATGAATGAGAGGCAAAAATACATCTAAAAGCCATCTTTATGAATATATAAAGAAATGAATTGCATCGGTACAAGAATATGAGTTTCCAGCCAATGAGTAATCCACAAAAGATAGGTGCATTCTCTTTGGAATTAATGTAGCACAATTTACTGATAAATAATTGGAATTGCCTAGCACCTTTTGTCAAAACATCATCCTATCTCTTATGACAATGGATTTAGAAGAGTGGGTATCATTAGCATAATTTTGCAGGATGACAAAGCTAAGGCCTATGTTTAATGCTTTAATTTTTTTAACATCAAATCAGACCTTTTATTTTTTTTTAATACCCCAAATCCCCATCTAACACAAAACATACAGAAGCTGTTTTCTAAGCGTCTATTGAATGAGTAACCAGTCTAATAACTGTGAAGGCAAAAATATGTTAAGAAAAAGAAAAAGAATTCTCAAAGCCCATTCAAAATTCTGTTTCAATTACTTTAATTATGGATGCTACCATCAATCAAAAACATCTCAGAAAATCAATGGTATTCATTACTCAGCAAATATTAATTGACCACCACCATGTGACAGGTATGCTGATACAAAGATGCATACAACAGTTTCTGCCCTCAAGAAACTCACAATCCAGTGGGCTACAAGACAATATCCCTGTAACTATGAAATGGTGTAAATATAATAATAGAAACAGCTTTAAAATATTACAGTAGTCCTAAGGAAGAGTACCAAAAATAGAAGAATGCTGTGGGAGAAATTCAGAGGCAGCTTCCTGGAAAAACTTATCCAGGTAAAGAGAGAAAGGATTCCAGCCAGAGTGGGTTGTATCAGGGTCCCAAAGACTACTCCCATGTTTTATGATTCTTTAAGAGGATGTATGGACTCAGCATATACTCACAGCTAGGATTTACTGCAGTGAAAGGCTAAAAAGTAAAATTGGCCAGGGGAAAAGATGCATGGGGTCCAGGCAAAACCACAAATTAGCTTCTGAGAGTCTTCTTTCATGTGAGTCACAGAGGACAGGTTTAATTCTCCCATTAGAGTTCTGACATATGAAATGTTGCCAACAAGAGAAGCTTGGTAGAGATGCAGAGCCCAGGGGATAGTCCTGTGGGCATCCTATATCTAGAACATACCAAAATTCCAGTCTCTCAGAAGGAAAATAGGTGTTCAGCATAAACAATATTACTTGCACAAACAATTTAATCAGTCTTATCAGTTCTAGGAATGGTTGGAACTTTCCTGAAATGCAAGTTTCCGGACTCCTGCCAAAAGAAAACTTTGTAATCAGCCCTTTCAAATAGAAGCAGTTAGGCCTTCTTTGCACAAAGGGTTAATATGAATAACTTCAGGCAAGCAAAAAAGACCTAGTCTTTTAAAAGTGAAAGTAAGATCAATTAAGTATTAGGCTAGCACCAGAATTGTCCTGGGTATGGACATATGAGACAATAGTTCCATTGTTGCTGGAGAGGATGAGAGAAGAAAGAGTTGGTTGAGGCTAGATTATGGAACGTTTTGAATTTCTAAAAAGTTTAAGCTTTATCCAGGAGTGGTAGTGAGTTAATGAAGAGTTTTAAGTGGGAGCAGGACAAGGCCAAAATCCATCTGGAAAATTTTAATTTTTTTTTAGTTGATAAGGATCTTGACAGAGAAACTGGTTCTGCCTTGCCCTGTGTACCAAGGCAATATATTATGTGGTAAGAAAAGGATTGCAACAGTACAAGAATATAAGTTTCCAACCAATGAGTAATCCACAAAAGATAGATGCATTTTGTTTGGAATTAATGTAGCACAATTTACATTAAGCCCCAGATACCTATAACCTAATCCCAGATCTGCCACCTACTCACTGTGTGATTTTGGACAAGTTAACCATCCATGCCTCAATTTTCTCATCTCTGGATGATAATAATAAGCAACTACATGGTCATTTATGTGAGCATTAAATGAGCTACCTATATTTCATCAATCAGAGGCATTGTCAAATATAAGATCAATCAGAATAAAAAGAATATATTACAAATTAAACTATGACTCAATCCTTTCTTATCACTTCAAATTTTTATTTTAGCTATGATTTAGGTACAGCTTTTCTCCAATATTACAGTTATACATACATAAAAAAGAAAATACAATAGAACAAACTGGTTGTTGCTTTGCAAGAAAATGTTAAATTATCAGCAATCCTCCTATAACATTTGCTTCACTAATGTTACATTTTACTGTCTTTTCTTGGTTTTCTGACCATACGTTGCTCTTTTGGTTTATGTGCAGAATCATAATATAATAATTTTTCCAATATTTTAACACTGAAACTCAACATAGGTACCAAAAACAAACAGGACTCAACTGAAATGAGGGCAATATGAACAGTTATGACCAAGTTTGTACCTACACAGGTGATGATGATTGGCCATGATTTCTGCCTGGCTGATGGCAATTATAAGGTGCCATAGTTTATAAGGCATATTTCATTTTCAGAGGGGTCAAAATGGGGGGAAAACGTGTATTTTTTTTAAATGAGGTTCAATAATAGAAGAGGTGGATTATTGTGAACCTACTAAAGCTTAAGCTGCAGGGCCTTCTCAATTGCCCAGGCCCTTTACGATGACCTACAAAAGGTCCTGAAGATGCATTCACATACTCACATACTTTCAAAATTTTTGTTTAATTATCAAGCAAAAATAAAAATAGTAAAAAATAAAAATAGTTTAAAAACAATGATCTAAGTTCCTACTTAAAAAAGCTAGAAAAAGAAGAGCATTTAAGCTAGAAGTAAATAGAAAAAGCAGGTAAACCACAGAGAAAAATCAACAGTCGAAGTTGGCTCCTTGAAGAGATTTATAGAACTGATAAATCTCTAGTAAGACTGGTAAAGAACAAAAATGAGAGGAAATGTGAATGTCCTCATGTCAAGATGAATCATTGTTATTAAGAATGAAAAATGGGACAGTGCTCAGCAAGTATTTAAAAAAATAGGAGGGTATTATGAGTAAGACTATGCCAAAAAATTTGACAACTTAGATGAAATGGAAAATTCCTTGAAAATTACAACTTAACCAAAACTGGCATAGGAGTAAATAGAAAGTCCAATATAGCCCTATATGTAGTAGACAGACTCTAATAATTATCCAACCATTATCTCCATCCCCTAGTACCCATGCACTTATGCAATTCCCATCCCTTGAGAATGAGTGGGACCTGTGACATGCTTCTAATAATAACATCAGGCAAAGTTGATGAGATGTCACTTCCATATGAGGTTACATAAAATTGTAACTCCTGTCTTTCCGGGGACTCTGTCTATAGATGCTCTCCCTTTGCTGGCTTTGATGAAGTTGCCATATAGAGAGACTCACATGTCAAGGAGCTGAGGAGAACCTCCAACCAATGGGCAGCAAGAAAATGAGACCCATATTCCCTGAAAGGAACTAAATCCATTGATAATCAAATAAACTTGGAAGCAGATCTTTCCACAGCTGAGCCACAGATGACACCTCGGTCCTGACCAACATTTCAATTATACCCTTGTAAGATACTCTGAAGCAGAGAATTCAGCTAAGCCATGCTTGGATTCCTGACTCACAAAAAATGTGAGATAATATGTATGTGATGTTTTAAACTGTTAAGTTTGTGGTAATTAATTATACAATATTAAATAAGTAAAACCCATGTTTTAATTGAATGAACAATAAAAAATGTTCTCACAAACAAAACGTGAGGCTCATAAGACTTCAACGGTAAATTCTATCAAACAACAAATGAAGAAATAATACTAAACCTGCAAAAACTTATTTCGTCATACAGAGGAGGAAGAGATACTTTCCAACTGATTTTGTGAGGCCAGCATAACCTCAAAATCAAGATCTCACAAAGATATCTCAAGAGAAGAAAAGTACAGACCAATATTCTTCCTGAAGATGGATATAAAAAATCCTTAGCAAAATATTAGCAAATCAAATCCAGAAATATATAAAAAAGAAAATACATCATGACAAAGTGGTTTCATCCCTGAAATGGAAGATTGGGTCAAAATGTGGAAGTCAATCAATTTAATTCACCACATTAACAGAATAAATGGGGGGAAAATATTGTCTCAACAGAAGCAGGAAAAAAAATGGCAATGCCTATATCTATGATAAAAACTCTCATTAAACTAAGAATAAAAAGGAATTTCCTCATCCTGATAAAGGCATGTAAGCAAGAACCTATAGTTAATGTCATATTCAATGGTTAAAAGATAAGATTGGAGATAAGGCAAATAAGACTGCTCTCACTACCTCCTTTCACTGTTATATTGGAAGTCCTAACTTGTGCAATAAAGGGGGATAAATACATAAAAGATGTAAACATTGAAGAAAAATAACCAAACTGGAATTATTGACAGCTAATATGATTGTGTACATAGAGAACCCTGCAGAATCTACAAAAAATGAAAAATGAGTTTTTTAAGGTTACAGAACACAAAGTCAATATTTAAAGGTCCACATTATTTCTATATACTAGCAATGAAACTTTGGAGCATGGAATTTAAAAAATACAGTTTACAATATGACCAAAAAATATCAAACGCCTAGGAAAAAATTTAATGAAATGTGCAAGAGCTCTAAAACAAATATTACCAAACACAGCTGAGAAAAGTTAATGAAGATGTAAGTAGATGTAGAGATGTATAATATTCATGCATTGGGAGACTCAATAGTGTTTCTATGTCCATTCTTCCCAAGTTTATCTGTATCTTCAATGTGATCCTTATCAAAGTTCCAGCAAGCTTTTCTGAAGCAATTTGCAAATTAATCTGAACACGTATGTGAAATATAACCTGTCTAGGGTAGTATAATATATCTTGAAAAGAAGAATAAGTTGGGGCACTTATATTGCCTGATTCCAGGACTTAATGTAAACCACAATAATAAAGACAGTGTGGTACTAACATAGGATATCAAATCAGTGGAAAAGTGAGTCAAGCAATAGACCCTCATCACATATAAGGTCAGTCACTTTTTCACCATAGTATAAGTTAATAGGAAAAAGAGATCTTTTTAACACATGATGTTGGAACAACTAGACAGCTATATGAAAATATAGTAATAAACATGAATCCCTATTTCCCTTCATATGCAATAATTAATTCTAAATGGATTATAGACCTAAACAAAAACTCAGAGCCATTAAGTTTCTAAAAGAAAACATAGATGCAAGAAAATGTTTTGTAACCTTGAGTTAGGCAATGATTTATTGGACAGGACATAAAAAGCAATAACTGCAAAAGAAAAAAATTGGTAAATTTTCATCAAAATGAAAATTTTCTGCTTATCAAAAGACATTAAGAAAATGAATAGGCAAACCACAAACTGAGAAAAAGTATTTGTAATGTATATCTTTGAAAAAGGCAAATAAATATATATAGAGAATATATAAAGAACTCTTACAAATCAAGAATAAAAAGACAACTAAATTTTAAAAGGGCAAAAGACTAGAACACTGCACAAAAGAAGATAAGCCAATGGCCAATAAGCACCCATCCATATTCAACATAAGGGAAAATGTAAATTAAGTCTACCATATGATACCACGTCACACCCACTACAGTGGATAAAATTTAAAAGATTGAAAATGCTAAACGTTATTGAGGATGTGGAATAATTAGAACCCTCACACTAGTGGGAATGTAAAATGGCACAACCACTTTGAAGAACTGTATTGGCAGCTCCTTACAAAGTTAAATATACATTCAACCTACAAACCTGGAATTCCATCATAGGTATTTACCAAGAAGAAATGAAACATTCCATAAAAACACTTGTACTAGACTGTAAATAACACAAAATCTGGAAACAGCTGAAATGTCCTTCAACAAAACAATGGGTAAACAAATTTTATATTCATAAAATGGAATACTACTCAGTAATAAATAACAAGGTACAAATTCAAACAAGAGCAAAAATGAATTTCAAAAACGTTAAGATAAGAAAAAGAATCCTCATTTAAAAATATACTGCCTGTTTTCATTCATATGAATTCTAATAACCGGCAAAACCAGTCCGTGGAGATAGAAGCCAGAAGTGACTGAATTGTGAGGGTGGAGATCGAATGAGAAGCATGAGGAAAGTTACAGTGGCAAAAATGTTTTATTTGTTTGCTGTGAGTAGGCTTATAGGCTTGTAAAGAATTGTAAAAACTCATCAAGTGGATAATTACGTGCATTTTATTGTATGTTAATTATATGTCCGTTAAAATTTTTAAATTCCAATTCAATAATCATATGTTGAAAACTTAATATTTAAAAGGTACTGTATTATACTGTGAAAATACCACAGTTTTGAAATGGAGAGGAGTGTAGATAGGTACACACCCTTAGCCAGGTAACACTATTATCACCACATTTGTTAGTCACCAAAGTTTTAACAAACCCTTATATTCACAATTAATGCACAATGAGGACATATTTTTGCTTTTAACACTCATAAGAAAAAACAACTAGATTTATTCCTACAGAATAAATATAAGCACCTGACAAGAAATTAGTTTCCTTAAAATGAACACTCTAGTGCATTCAAGCAGGTAGAAAATAACAGAAGTAAATAAGAGGTCAACAGAGGAGGGAGGATAAGGTGGCTCAGACAGTGGCCCTTTGGCTACAACACTCTGTGTCATACAGTCATAGTCATAAAGCTACTTGCTTTATAATCATTGTTAGTCATTGGTCCCAACAAGTTTTCCATCCCAGATATCCAACTATCATTCACTCAGCGAGTAAAATGGTGGGAAAGCCTATTGAACATACTTTCAAAACACTGCATTAGGTAATCTCTTGATTTTCACATTTAGTTATTGCAGTAAGTGAGGAGAGACTTAAGTTATCTTGATCAGTTTTAATGTGTATTTTGTGAATTTTTTGCTGTTGCTTGCCAACCTAAATATTTGGTTTTAAAATGTAATCAGCTCATTTAAATGTTTTCTGAGATCAAGCCAAGAATGATCCTTACCAGACCACCTTTGCATTTGTTTAAACATCTTTGCCACGCACCTCCTCCCCATTCATCTTTTTAAGCCTTTCTGTGGTTGAGGAAATACTGTGCATTATTTTATAACCCACCTTTAAAACCATGGGGACACATCACTTGGTAAACAATATATAGATGCTCATAAACATTTGTTGAATGAATGAACAAATGTTATGATCATAAAAAGCCTATGTTTCATAATGTGCTGTCCCAAATCCAGGACTGAACATGCTAGTTCAGCTTGGATCATGGGTTTTGCTGTTCAGTCTCCTAAATCTTGAGTCCTGGGTTCTAACATTATGAGATTAAGAGATTACAGGCATATTTCTTAATTTTTCTAAGTCACAGTTTTATCCTTTGTAAAAATAAAAACTATGAGGATAAAAACTATGCACACTTAATATAGTTGCAGTAAAAATCATGTGCACAAAGCATTTTGTAGCTGACCTATAAAAATCTCTCAACAAATACTTATTGCTATTATTTTTAAGATGTTTTCCATTGCTGTTTTTTATATTATTGTTATAGTATAATAGCTAAGAGCACAAATCTCTGGAGAAAACCCTCTGGACTTCAGAGAGTTTTACACCTGTAAATCTTTACAGTTTGCACATCTGTAAGATGACCAGTGCTGATGATGACAGAACCCACTCCATAGGGTGTAATGAGGATCAAATAAGTTAACAGGTGGCATGCCTAGAAGAGTAAAAACATCAGTGGGGCTAGTTGTTCATGCTGGTGGTGGAAGCATTAAGCAATATAACCTAATGGGTAAGTATGCATTCAGTGTTATATGGGTTTCCATCCCAGCTCTGCCCATTACTTACAATGTGTTCCTGAGGAAGTTAATTAACCATTCTGTGCCTCAGTTTCCTCATATGCAAAGAGAAAATAATAATAGTACCCATCACATGAAATTATAGTTAGGATCAAATGAGATAATGCATGGAAAGCACTTAGATTAGGGCCCTGCAGAGAATAAGCAAATGATGAGTGCTGGTGATTACTGTTGTGATGCAGTAGTTATCATCAACATCATCATCCCCGCTGAAGGAACTCATGTTTACAGTCTGAAAATATCAACAAAAGCCCCTTCTAGAAGGAACACATAGGCATGAGCCTCAAATAGCATCCCTTTTGAACCTAGTAGTTCACTGTTTCAAGCTCCTAATTCTCTGAGCTGTTCTCTCATTTTCCTATCCATCTAGAAGTTCAAAGTCTCCCACCATCAAAGGCAGCCCTCCCTCATTAGCTTCGGAGGCCACTTTCTCGCTAATTCAGCTGTGTCTTTAAAACAAAAAATGTAATCACTACAAATCCTGCCCCACAAAGATCAAGGAATGTGAGTTCTGTACCTAAAATAGCCACTAAATTGAACATCCGTGGCTGACTCACCAGTTCTCTGAGTTTGCACATTCCCCCCCAAAACGTATGTCTAGAAACTACCCTGTGAACTTATATACACCCAAGCCTTCAGGTAAAAGCTAAACACAATCAGGGTACCAAGCAAATATTCTACAATAACGTCATGAAAGGGGTAAGATATCTCTCTGGAGCCTCTTTTATAAGGCACAATCCCGTTCGTGAGGGTTACACCTTTATGACCTAAGCCAACGCCTCCACCTCCTAATAACATCACCCTGGGGGTTAGAATTTCAAAATATGAATTTTATATGACAATCATTAAAATTCCAAGGAAGTGCATCAGGGATGTAACTGTAGTAGACCCTCAACATCACTGGCCAAAGCTGTCCGTTGCAAATCCATGTCCCTTAACTGTCCAATGGGCAAGGATTAGTCAATAGTCCTCAGGGAAAAATGTAATTAGAAGTCCCTAAAGCTGTGCTGGAAGAGAGATTAGAGATCATCTGGTTCAAAAGCTCATTTTCTAAGAACAGAAAATGAGAATGAAAGCTGTTAAATAACTTGGCCTAAGCCATAAATTAACTTTGGGTAAATTTAGCAGTTAAATAACAGTGACAGTAGTAAGACAAATATCTTACATCCAGAAAGCCCTTGACAATTTGGAGAGCATGTTTGGACCCACCAGCTTATTGATTCTCATGGTAACTAGATGAGTAAGAAGGAGAGGATTATCTACATTTTACAAGTAAGGAAACAGGCTTTGAGTGGTGGGATCATTTAACTAAAGAATCACAATCTGTATGTAGCAAAGCAGAGATCAGAGACCAGTTCCCTCTGGATTCCCACCCTTGCTTTTTCCACTCTCCTGGACTATAACAGGTCATCTAATAAGAGAAAAGCTATGTGCTATGGTCTGATGTGCCCCCTCAAAATTCATATTCTGAAATCCTAACCCCACAAGGTGATGGTATTAGAAGGTGGGGGCTTTGGGTGGTGCTTAGGTCACGAAGGTGTAGCCCTCAGGAGTGGCACTGGTGCCTTACAAGGAGGCTCCAGAGAGATGCTGCAGCCCCCCCACCACGGGAAACAGTGAGAAGGGGCTGGCTGTGAGACAAGAAGGCCCCCACCAGAATATGACCTTGCTGGGGCCTTAATCAGAGACTTCTCAGAACCGTGAGAAATAAATTTCTGTTGTTTATATGCCACTTGGTCTGTAGTATTTTGTTGGAGAAGCCCGTTACGACTACAGCATTATGTCTTAAGTGTGTGACTTTATTATTTGTTTTGTGGTAGAAAAAATGTAGAATATTTCTTATGAATTTTCCTAGAATTGTAGAGACCGAAGGATCTTTGAGACTTCATTCCATCCTCCTGTATCAAAGCAAATGCCGCATAGGTCATAGGTGGCAGACCAGTCATCTATTTGAAGATAAAGCGCCTCTCAAATCTTCAAGGAATGTAGTTTCAGCTACCTTCATCCACAATAGTTTTTATAATATAATTTGACCAAATTGGCAAGTTTTTATGCTTTGCTAGTGTTTCATAGAGTTAATGGGAAACTAAGATTTCTTTTGTATTCTAATACAGAATAAATCAATGATTCTAAAGGCGGTGTTAAGTATGTTTAAGTATCAATATATTAAATTCAGAAAAAGCAAAAATAATTAGTGGTTTACATACTTACAAAAGGTCCTGGTTACCTTAATCCTATCAGTGAAACTCGTCTTCCAGACTACAGTGATTTGCTCAATGGCGGACATGTGACCCAGATTGGGCCAATGAGAAAACAGGAGATGGTTTCTAGGGCTTCCCGTAAAAGTTAGGTGTTTTCCCTTACTGCTGGCTGTGGAGTAAGAAAAGCATATTGTTTCAGGGGCTGTTCATAGCCGCTTTGAGCCTGCCAACCTTGGGCTAAAGCCAACATTGGAAATTAGGAAAATAACAATGAAACCACTTATTTAGTGAAATGGTTGATGCCTGGTATACAATCTTGCTTAAAACACATCCTATTGATTCACTTTTAAGTTACTTGAGCCAATAAAGAATAGTAAGAATGAACTTTTATAGCTTAAAACCCTTAACTTTTTAACCACTTTGACACTAAGTATCAGGCTTGAATGCAGTGCATGCAGCACATGTGTGTGTGTGTGTGTGTGTGTGTGTGTGTGTGTTTAGCAGGCAGCAGGTGCTGGCCCTTTCATGAGACAGGAGACAGAGGCAGGGTTGATGTCTTTCTCTGGCCTCACAGACCACTGACATGTGCCATTACTAAAATAATAGATCTTGTGGCCTGCCTGGAAAGAGATAGTCAATGACACACTGGCAGGACCCAAGGGGAACAGGAATGTTGCTCTCCTTTCTAAGGAGTTCTCTCCTTCACTTGCCCAATAGTCCAGTAACATAAAAGATGTAGAAAATCCAAGCTTTTATTACAAGGCCTTCAGGAGTTAGTGGATCAGGTTACTGAACCTGACCCTACCACAATTTTGAGACAGAAAAACCAATACTGGTCACTCACACCCATATCTATTGACTTCTAAGGATAAAATTACCTCTGAATTCAGTATTTGTCCTTTTACTGCATTGGGAAGGCCACCATCATGCCCAGATGACCTCTCCAAGGAAGTGCAGAGAGATGCAAGCTCCAGCAACTGCCACACTCCCGTCTTTAACTCCTAAAGGAGGTGTGTGCCATGCTCAAAGTGGCCAGCGGACGGGTCTGCATCAGAGGCAAGTCGTCATGGTCTTAAAGGCTAAAGGCAGGTACAAAGACCAAATTCTAGGTCATTTTATTAGTTTTCTACCCTATCCTAAGCCCCTTGCTCCTTTCCTGAGAGATCAGTAATCCAAGAACCACTGCCAGAGAGCTGGGCATGCCAGGAAACTGGTGCTTCCCATTACCTGCTTCCCGTATTTCCCCTTGTTGCTAGGCTTTATTAGTCAGAGTCCTATGACCCATATCCCGGAAAACCTAGGCTTTCCCTTGATCTGCTGTCAGCATTGTCTGTCTCCTCTGCTGAGTACTGAATTCCCACTGCTCTAACACAAATCCCTACAAGTTATTGGGTAGGTTTGTTTAGCAATAAACCTAAGGAGATGGCCCCATATTACAAATATGATTGTATAAACAACAGGGAATTTATGTCGTATGTCCATGTCTCTATCCAAACCCAAGGATGAGGCATTCCACAAGTATGTGACACCAACTCGGAGCCATCAAGCTTTCCATTCACTGATAGAGGATCCTAAATATTTTCTAAAGAATGGATAGTTCTCCTTCTACCAGAAAACCTAGTTATCCATGTATGCACTACCTGTCTGAGAACATTACCAGTTCCCAATGACCCAGCAGCTCCAAAAAGATACAGACTTTACAAAATGAGACATCCAGGAAACCCGTAATCTCATCAGTATCTGATGGTGAATAAAAGAGACTATCAAGTTTTCCACCACCTGGAGTTCACAGAAGTACATCTTAAATGGTCACTCAGATTAAGAAGACATGGCTAGTGATGTGCTGACATGCTAAACTCTGGCAGGCATCTTGTGAGCCAGAGGCTTTATCAAGTATCTAATGCCACCATCTCTAGAGCCACTCTAACATATGTGTATTTGGAAACACTGAGATAGACTGCTGGAATATAATCTGTCCACCAATAGTTCTGGGGAGTGATTTCTGCCCCAAATGTCATTAGCTGTGTACTAAGCAACCTCCAGACAACCAAAACACCCAGCCACTCCAGGGTTCACAGCTTTCTGCCTTCCAGCCACTTACTCTCCATTGTTTTATACATTTTTCTCCAGGGATTTTGCGTTTTCTGGTTTGGCCCAAAGGCAACTACTGGATCCTAGGGAAGGAAGATCTTATTTTCTTTATCCCCAAAGTCATACACTGTCCAATATGGTGAGGTAGGCCTAGCGAAGTTCAGGACCAGGGACCTCTGTTTCCAATTGATTTGGCGTCCTTCTGGATATCCGGCTTCTAAAAAATCCCATATTGCCACCTAGTTTATCTCATTGCAGGATATTGAACTGTAGCAGATGAGATTGTCCTGGAATCCAAGGGGGTTGGGGTTATCATTTTTTGAGCAATTTTCCTTTTCCATTTCACAAGTATCAGGTACCCCAAAATAGTGAATAAGAGCCCTATTTTGGAAGCAAGAATATGAGAGAGATTTCACTGCCACCAATCTGTTGCTGCAATCCTTGTTTAATGGAGAGATTTTCTACTTCCTTGGACTGTTGTGCCACAAAAAATTCCACTGCAGCTCCTAGAAGATCTCCAAGCTCATAAGAGAACTGTTTAAAATTTTCCAAGTTTTGATTTATCCATGTGTTACAAACCACCCTCAGACTAACAATCAATTATTATAAATTGGCAGTGAGCAGCTCTACTGCCCAACTCCTGCAGACAGTGAACCTGGCCACATCCTTGGCTTATATAACCCATGGCACTTCTCAAACCACTCACTCCCTTAAATGGCAACTAAAGCTAACAGTCATATGACCCCCCTTCCTTTCCTTTTATATTACATGCAGTAGGAAATAACACATCCTCAGAAATGACCTTTAGAAAATCCTTAAGTAAGCCAAGCAATGGGATCGTCATTTAACAGAAGTTCCTGAATAAGATGTTTCATGAGAGAGAGCCTGGCTTTCCTCTGAACCCATACACACCACTAAGCCCCAGAAAAAAGCTGAGAAGGGATGTGTGTGGTTTTTTGTCAGCGCTTCTGGTTTCCCAAGTACAGTTCCTTTTTTCCCATAGCAGCCCCCTCCTACTCTGCTTACCACATTCTATTTAGAATGGGAGTACTAAGGAAGGAAGCACTAGCGTCAGTCCGTTCAGGCTGCTAAAACAAAGCACTAGGTGCCTTATAAATAATAGAAACTTATTTCTCACAGTACCAGAGGCTGGAAGTATGAGATCAGAATGCCAGCATGGTCAAGTTCTGGTGAGAACCTTCTTCTAGGTTGTGGACCACTGTAACTCCAGGGGTTGGGGGTGGGGGAATATGTTCCCAGCCTGGGGGCAAATAACCTTTGAAGCCAAAATCAGTCAAAGGAAGAAATAAAATGGGAGAAACCCATTTATTGCCTACAAGCGGTCATCCACTTCTGCTCCTCTGTCTCTCATGACCCAGCTGCAAAAAGGGACCCCACCCAACCTCTCCGGTCCAGATATGCCCTCACTCCCCTTCTCCTTGTAATCACCTATTGAAATGGAGATGGACTACTTCTTTCCACCCACTGGAAACACCTATTGATATGGAGATGCACTAAGGCCAGGTGAGAGATTCTGAAAATTTTGCGATTTTACCCACAGCCACTGACTTCTCATTATATCCTCACCATTAGAGAGCAGAGACAAGAAATAAGTTCTCATGACTGTTATAAGGGTACTAATCCCAATCATGGATACCTGATTGGGACCTCATGACCTCATCTCATCTGGATTACCTCCCTCCCTCTCAAAGCCCCACCTCTTAATGTCATCACATTAGGAGGGCATAGAGATTCAACATATGAATTCTGGGAGACATGTTTAGTCCATACCAACAAGATACACAAACATGTCTTGACAAGCTTTAATAATCCGTCCTTTGGAAAGTGTGTAGCTCAGAAAGCTAGAACCTAGGGATTTGGTTCCTACATTCACATCATTTCTTATCAGCTCTTAACTCAAAGTAAATCAGGGAAACCTCAGCCCATTTATACCTCTGAGTTAGTGCAGTGCTCTCAACAACTACACTATTTTATCTCCTATTTGCCCTAAACATATCCTTTTTTTCTTTCTATAATATATAGAAGATAGCACCACCTCTTATTCAATGTGTTCCCTAACATTGAAAAGATAGTTCCAATCTAATTTTTAACTGTAGTTGCTATGGGTATGTATTTCTAACTATTGTGTCTAGTTTAAAGGGTAGTTTATCTTTATAGGGAACATTTTCTTGATTGGGGCCTTCTTCAATCAGGCTACCTCTTACCAATGAATAAAATCCATGGCTATTTTTCCAGTAGAAAGTAGATGCTAAGAGGGGCATAATGAGTATCAGACATGGATACATTTACATATTTAATGGATACATTAAGCCCTTGGCAATGAATGATATATAAATAATTGTACTAATATGTGAACACCAACTTGGAGTGAATCACAAATTCTCTCTATAACTTAAGCCCAGAGCAGTTTGGCACAATGGAAAAAGAAATCACACTCTTCTTTATCTTCTTCCTATCTTTTTCTTGCAAACAGCATATTCTCTGATATGTTTGGAGAGCTCAGTTATTAGGAAAAAATCTTAGGAGGAGCAGTAAGCTCTAAGATGTAAATATTAATTGGTAGCTGCAACAATATTTCCAGCAAGAAATAATCTTTTTCTCATGTTCCAAAATAAAACTAGAATGTCTTGCTATTGCAGTTAACCAAATTCAAATAGTTACTATACTAGACAGTTATGTGCAACATTTTATAGACCATAAAAAAGAAGCAACCTACTGTTTCTGTTCTTAAAAGAACTTCATATCAGATCCAGAAAATAGTAAAGGCATGCAAACATTAGCACATGATCAATTTCTTAAAAGGGGGGATCACAAGTGCTTGAGACCAACAAAAAGAGTTATAGGCTTTATGGAAATGGAAACTTTAAATCAAGACTTGAGAAATTAGGTAAGATACCCAAAAGGACCACTCTGGGAAGAGTTTAAATAGATGGGTGAAGAATAAGTAAATTCATTGATTAATTAAATTATGTATTAACAATTGGGCTAAGAAATTCCTGAATGAGAGAATAATCAATTGTTGCTGAATATGCAGAATTTTACAGCTGTTTCATTTGGAAGGATGTTGCCCTCTGCAGGAACACTTGATGTTACCGTCTGGCAAGATGCATCTGGAACTCTGAAATCGAGTACAAGTGGTTTAAGTTAAGAAAGAGCTGTGATATTAAAAGTAAGAGACTTTTGAATAGAACAACAAGAAATATCAGCAATTTTACAGAGATAAAGAACCTTTCACATGTACAGGAAATACAGGCTCTGCAAATACAGAAGCAAGATTCTACTTATTTATTAATTTGACATTGCATTCATTAGGTACCAACTGTCTATCCCTTATTGCACTAATTACTACAAAGCTCTGAAAGAAGGTATGGAAGGGGTCCTTGTCCAACAGGTTGCTTAATATCTAAGAAGGGAAATAGGTTGTGTAAAAACAAAGTGGAGAAAATTTCTGGACAGAATATGGGAAATTGAGAAATGCAAATGCTATGTGCAGTTTTTGTCAGCAGCGTGGAGCAGCGACCATGCCTGAAGACTTGCTCCAACATGGACAGACACCAACAAATGGCCAATTAAATTCCAGATGGTGCCGTAAAACTATGTAAGTCCCTAGGAATTTGATGCCAGGAAAATCAAGAAAATAAAGAATGGCAAATTATGACTGGTTTGGTTTAAATGTGAAATGACTGAGAAAAACATGAAGTGACTGGGGTCATCTAAAACTGACTAGAAAAAATGTCCACCATCAGAGAGTATAGAAAACCTGACATAGATGTTATGTTCTGCATAAAAAAATAAAGTTGTATCTTGAGGCTGCCTGATATTATAGACTGAAAATATCAAATCTGCTACAAGAGTTCATTCTGTAGATAATGGAGAGGTATGGAAAAATTTTAAGCAGAAGAGTGACATAAGCAGATCTGTGTACCACAAAGAAAGGTGTGCGGAGGATGTAGACAGAGAGGAAATTGATAGTGGAAACATACTGCATAGTAGGCTGTAGTAGTCTCACTCAGGGATCCTCAAACCCTAATGCACAGACAAATCCTCTAGGGGGCTTGTTAAAATGCAAATTCTGATTTTCCTGGAGCTGAGGGAGTCGTTGCATTCTGCACTTCTAACAACTTCCCAACTGAGGCTGATGCTACAGTCCATGGATCATGTTTTGACTAGCAAAGATCTAGGTGACAGGTGACCCAAACCTGAACTAAGCAGTGACAGTGGAAAAGCAGAAGAGAAGACTTGGTTGAGAAGCATCAGAAAGTAAAAATGACAAGAGTCCATGACTGATTAATCAGAGTAAGAGGAAACGTTCTTGAGGACTGCAAGATTTTTTGGCTTGGACAAGAGGGAGGATCATGGCACCATGGGCTGAGTCCTTGGTAAATAGAGGTTTATGGGGAAACTCCACAAGACCCTTCACATGTATTTCTACCAAGTTATTGAGAAGTGCCCCTATTGTGTGAGGTTGCTTATTGAGGTCTTTGCCCATTGAGGCAGAGTTCTTTGTAAAGCACTGGCTGCCTGCTTAGCACAGTGGGCCTCCACACTGCAGGAAGCCATTTAAGTTTGGGATCCATTTCTCTTTGCTAAGTGCATTCGGGCTGCTTTGTTTTCATCTCACGTTGTTAATGGTTTGCCCTGAACAAACTGAAAATATGCCATTAGGGAGATTAACAGGCATAGAACTCCAAAAATCCAGCAAAAGCACTTTAGTGCAGTGTGAGAATTACAAAGTGAGTTCTTCCCTCAGTAAGGCAGAAACCATGGCAAACAGGTGTTTTAAGATTCCCCAAGTAATAGTCCAGCAAGGACCCTGGGACCCAGCAACCATCATCACTTGCTATGTGAGTTTGGCTCTCCACCTGAAAAAGGGAGTAAGAAAGAGATCAGGGGAGGCCTCTGCTTTCACTGATGCCCAAGAGTCATGACAGGTGAAGTAGAAAGTCAAGAGTGGTCCATTCAGTTGCCAGAAAGTATCCATGGAGATGAACTATTAAAAATAGCCATGCAATTTCATTTCTCATTTCAGATTCTTATTGAATTGAGACCAGATTCGACTCAAGCCTTCATCTGTGCTCTGTGAGCGCATCTGGAGGAGACGGAGGGATGAAGGAGAGAAGGGAAGGCGGGTGGGAGAGGGCCTGGTATTGTGTTTCTGTGAACTGGTTTCCTTAATGCGTAGGAGTAGCACTTAGCGCAGTTCATGGCTTCCCCAGGAAACCATTCTAAGTGGGCCACGTGCCCAATGGTTTCTATCCAAGTTAAGTAAATAAATAAAATATGCTAATTAGCACCCTATTAGCTCACAGCAGGGAGTAATCCATGGCATTTTGATTGGAAAGAATTCTGTCATCCAAAAGGCTGGTCTGTAACAGAATGCAAACTGGCCCAGTTTACTCCCACCCTTCCTCGTGGCAGTTGTCCAAATGTCTGAGAAGCAGACCTCGCAACTGTGTGCAATTCTGAGGGTGTCACTGTGCTCCAGGAAAGCTCCTCCAGGCCTCCGCAGAATCTGGCACTCTGCCGCACTCTGAGCATGGATTTATATAATCCAGGAATGTGGACCAGAGCTCAAAAGCACCAAGTGGGTTTGGGAGGATCTTTAGGGGGAAGCTCTTATTTCTTTCAGTATGAATGCATCCCCACTTTTATTCTCTGGCTCTCCCAGACTCCAGTCTAGAATGCATTTCTTTAACTCAGGTGTGCAGGCATGCTGCCATTGAGTAGTCCAGCTGAAGGAGGCCTTCTTATTGAAATGGTAGAGCTTCATGCTTTAGCTGGGGAAAGGTAAGCTCATAAATTCCCCTCTATATTTTTATTGTTTCAGCTGTAGAGAAATACTGCCCAACTCCTGTTTCCCTATTACTATTTAAATGCCTAGATTTATATCTTGCCCCCCCCCAATACTTTGCAGAAAGAATGGATTTGGGGGCAGTATGGACACTGAGAGAAAAAGCTCAATACAAGAAGAGCATGTTTTCCAATTTGCTCTTTTAAAACATCCTACTTTCCAAGAGCTTTGGGTGTTTAAAGGGATTAGACATCATGATACATCTGTCAGGTTGCCTCAGAATTGATGAGAAATCTCCATCAGAGTGGGGCTATACTCACTGAAGCTTAGTTATATCATGGATGGGTTTCTAACACATTTTCTTTTCTTGATACCAAAGGTTACAGGGATCACCTGGTATTTGTTAATGGCTGTTTAATAAAAGGAATGAGGAGAACAAGATGTTTAATCATCTGAATGTTACAGAGGTAAGTTTCAGTGGGTTTGTTTTCTCAAGTTTACTTCTCCCTTTGCATGGGGACCTCCAAAAGCAAAATAGACATTGAATACCCTTGACAATGCCACGTGAAAACACTTTTCTCTGCATGCTCTTCCGTTTCCTTTCCAACAATAAAGTGATTATACTTAAAGTTAAATTATATTAACAGAATGTATTGGTAACAAGTATGTTACTTTTTTTTTTCCATACTAGTTTTTCTTTTACCAAGGAAGAGAATCTATTTATCTTGATTAGATACAAGTTCAAAACAAATGCTGAATACCAGCTGTTGTATTGGAGCATCATAAAACTCAACTTTAAATAAAATCTTTAAGAAAGCAAGCCCATGGATAGCCTCGAGTGGAATGTGTGTCTCACTCACTACCATTACTAAACCACATTGATTGACCTGAAAGAAATCGTTAGGTACCATGCAACACTGATGTCTATTTAGAATTTGATTTTTTAATCCTGTATGGGAAACTAAAGCACATGATCTAAATGAGTCAAATGGCAAGAAAAAAAGCATCCCTAAAAGCCATCTGTGATTTAGCATATGGGCTTCTGGGACCCAACATCTTGGTCTATACGTGTGTCAGAAGAAAAGGGGAAAAAAAGAAAAGGAAAGAATAAAAGGAAGAAAATGGGGCTCTGTCTTTAAATATATAAAACAAGGGGTGATTTTCTCCAATGAAAGTCATTTCAAGAAGGAAGATATTTATGAGAAGGAAGCAGTCAGCTGGACCTCACAGCAGCTCAACCCAGGACTGATCCCAAGAGCAGTCACAAAACTTTAATAAGTCAGCCAAGACCAGACTCTGCTAATGGAAAAATGTGTTCCTGAAATGGTGCTCTGTAAATCCAGGCACGTTCTGTATGCAGCACAGGCTCTGCCATTTTGGCAAATCTATCTTGAACTGGAAAACAGTTCAGTGAGGAATTAAGAGAGAAAGAATATGAGTTAAAAGGAAGAAGCCTGGAGGTGGAAACAGTCACTGATATTACTAGGCAAGTGTTAGTGACTGTTGAGACCTTTATTAGCACCACCCGGCCCCTCACCCAGGTGGCAAACACTTTGCTGCTTGGTAAAAGGCAGAATGTCAGTCTTGCATTTATCAGATACTCTGTATTTGCCCTGAATACTTAGATTAATATAACCTGACCAAGTTATGTGGCTAGAGGAATAATGCCTAAATGCTTTCACATATTCTGGGTTGCTGGGGGAAATTTTTCCTTGAAATTCACGTGTTCCAAATATCTGTGTTACTCTGAGCTTAGAATCTAAAGGGAAAATTTTAACTTGGCACTGAGAATAAAAGACAGGAATAAGCTATTGATACTTTAAATTAGAAATGGAGGCAAGGCCACTCAAGATGACAATTACCTGCCACTGCAGCCCCTTCTGATGGATCACAAGCAAACACTGCTTGCTGTTGGTAATTCCACCTGCTAATTACTTGGAGATTCAGATACTCAGCAGCTGACCTGAATGTTTTTGTGAGTTTGAGGACCAATTAGGAAGGGGTGGGGGTCAATTTTTAAAAGCCATACAGTGAAGTTGACAGTCAGAAGCTGTTGAAATTCTATTAAAAATATTCTTGCAGCATAATGAAGCTTTTCAGGAAGTCACTCTCCCCAGACTTTTGCCTTTGCCAACAGTTACAACAATAAGGAAAACTTTATTAGTGGTGTGGCAATTCTTTTTTTAGTGCTGACTATAAAAACACCCACTGAGCGGTTTGCAGGTTCTGCCAAATAGCAAGTGCACAGTGAATTTCAGATAAGAGAAGACTTTGGATTCCAGCCCTAAAGTAATACTTGGGAGGTGCATGTAGATCTTTCTGGATAGAAGAGAGCAGACGTGTATGTGTGTGCACGTGTGTGTGTGTGTGTGTGTGTGTGTGTGTGTGTGTGTGTGTGTGCATTAGGGAAGCAAGAAAGATGATAGGAAACAGATGAAGAAATGCTGAGACAACTATTGCTATTCCATTTGCTTCTTTCTTTCCTACTTCCTCTCAGTCATCCCAGTGGGATAGCATCTAGTGAAGTCCTGGGGCCTCTCCCCTGAAAATGGTAAACATTAGTGCTGCTGCTGCTGATCCTGGCTGTGACAGAACTGACCCCTGAAGGAATTCCCACTGATGGAGGAGCAGTACTAGTGGGAAGTAGAGCTGAAGGACCCAGATGGTGAGTGATTGCCAAAGGTCACACAAGTCACCATTCAGGGTAAGAGTAATTAGTTCACAATTAGTTCATTCATTCAACTGACATTTTCTGAGTGCCTATTATGTGCTAGATGGTTAAGAAATATGGCCCATATATGTATTTTAAACACAGTCATAGCTGCTATGGAATTCATTCACTAGACAGAGAAAAAAGTACAGTTCCCAAGCTCTAGGAAACTCACAGTTTTAGGAATAATGATTATCTTTATATTTTTACTTCGTACTTTCACAAAAGCTATTTTATTGTATCCTCCCTACACCCTGTATAAGGTGAGAATTATTATCCCATAAATTTATAATTGAGGAAAATGAACCTTGACCTTGCTTAAGGTGCATAGCTAGTAAGGAATAGTGCCAAAACTTAAACTCAGGTGTCTTGTCTCTCAAGTGTCCGGGACCATCATCCCTGCTGTCTGGATTTTGGCAGACTTGGGAGTTTTAATGCAACAAAATTCAACTGAAATTAATGCCTGAGATTTCTAAGACTACAGTAGAAGCTGTCCATACTACATGCCAACCTGTACCCCAAAGATTCAAGAAGAGACACAGAAAAGACAAGAAAGATCTCAAATTAATAACTTAACTTTACAACTTAAGAAACTAGAAAAGGAGAACAAACTAAAGCCAAATCTAGTTGAAGGAAGGAAATAATAAAGATTAGCCAGAGATAAATAAAATATAAAATATAAAAATAATACAAAGAAAATCAACAAACCCAAAAGTTGTTTCTTCAAAAGGATTAACAAAATTGACAAAACCTTAGCTAGATAAACTAAAATAAATGTGAAGATGCTCAAATTATTAAAATCAAAAATGAAAGTAAGGACATCACTACTGATTATACTGAAACAAAAAGGATATAAGAGAATACTATGAGCAAAAGTACAACAATGAATTGGATAACCTAGATGAAATAGAAACACAAAACCTACCAAGACTAAACCACAAAGAACTAGAAAATCCCAAAAGACCTATAACTAGTAAAGAGATTTAATCAGTAATCAAAAATCTCTTGACAAGAAAAAAAGCCCTCGGACCAAGGATTTCATTGGTGAAGTCTACGCCATTCTAAAAAGAACTAACATCAGTCCTCAAATTTTCCCAAAAAATTGAACAGGAGGGCACAGTCTTTAACTAATTTATGAGGCCAGTATTATCCTAAGGCCAAAGCCAGACAAAGACACAAGAAAAGAAGACTACAGATCAATACCCCTTATAAACACTGATGCAAAAATCCTCAACAAAATACTAGCAAATCAAATTCAGCAGCGTGGTAAAAGGATTATACACCATGAGCAAGTGGGATTTATACCTTAGAATGCAAGGATTGTCCAACATAAGAAAATTCATCAATGTCATAAATCACATTAACAGAATAAAGGGAAAAAACATGTGACTATCTCAGATGACACAGAAATTCAATGCCCTTTCATGATGCAAACACTAAATAAAACTACGAGTAGAAGGAAATACTTCAACATAATAAAAGTCATACATGAGAAACCCATAGTGAATATCATATCCAAAGGTGAAAGACTGAAACAGTTTCCTTTAAGATTAGGAACAAGGCAAGATGCCTGCTTTCACCACTTCTGTTCAACATAGTACTAGAAGTCTTAGCCAGAGCCATGAGGCAAGAAAAAGAAACAAAAGGCATCCATATTGCAAAGGAAGAAGTAAAATGATCTCTTCACTGATGTGATCTTACATGTAGATCACACACAGACACACACACAACCTGTTAGAACTACTAAATACTTTCAGCAAAGGAGCAGAATAGTTGACACACAAAAATCAGTTGCATTTCTGTACACTAACAATAAACAATCTAAAAAAGTAAGAAAACAGTCCCATTTTACAAAAATAAAATACTTAAGAATTAACCAAGTTAAGGAGGCAAAAGACTTGTATAAAGACAACTGTAAAACATTTCTGAAAGAAATTAAAGAAGACATAAATAAATGGAAAGATATTCCATTTTCTTGAATTGGGAGGCTTAATATTATTAAAACGTCACTACAACTCAAAGCAATCCCCAAATTTAACATAATCCCTATCAAGATCCCAATGATATTTTTTGTAGAAATAGAAAAAATTCACCTTAAAATTCCTATGTAATCTCAAGGGACTGTCCCCAAATAGCCAAAATAATCCTGAATAAAACAAGTGTCAGCTGGAGGACTGACACTTGTGGATTTTAAAACTTATTACAAAGCTACAATAATCAAAATAGTTTGGTACTGGTGGAAAGATGGAAATAGAGACCAATGGAATAGAAAAGAATAGATTCTATAAATATACCCTCACATATATGGTCAAATGATTTTCAACAAGGGTGCCATGACTCTTGTTCAATGGGGAAAACACAGTGTTTTCAACAAATTGTACTGGGAAAACTGGCTATCCACAACAAAAGAATGAAGATGGGCCCTTACATAACTCCATATAAAAAAAATTAACTCAAAATGGACTATGACCTAAATATAATACCTAAAATCATAAAACATGTAGGAGAAAATATAGGGCAAAATCTTCATGACATTGGATTTTGTAATGATTTTTTGTATATGACCAAAGGCACAGGTAATGAAAGAAAAAATAGACAAGTTGGCCTTTATGAAAATTAAAACTTTTGTGTATCAAAAGACACTAACAAAGTAAAAAAGGCAACCCACAGAAAGGGACATAAGGCCACAGTCAAGCCCCCAGCTAGTGCTGCAATCATCTGAAAGCTTGACTGGGGATAAAGGATGTGTTTCCAAGAAGGCTCACTCACATGGCTAGTGGCCTCAGTTCCTGTTGTCTAATGGCAGGAGGCATCAGTTCCCTGCCATGTGGGCCTCTCCACGGGGCTTTCTGAGTCATCTTTACAAATGGCAGCTGTCTTCCTCCAAAGCAAGTGATCCAGAAGCAAGGAGGAAGCCACATGCTTTCCATGACTAAGCCTTGGCAGACCCACATTTTCACTGCTACCACATTCTATTTCTTAGACTCAAGTCACTAAGTCTGGGGCTCACTTAAGGGGAGGGAAAATCAGCTTCCATCTTTTTGAAAGGAAAATTACCAATGATTTATGGGTATCATCATAGCAACCCTATTATGATTACAGGAGTATAATTTTTTTCTTTCTTAACCAATTTTTTGTATTATATTTATTGTAGTTTTATAACACAAAATTTGAAAAGACAAATTTCTATTTAAGTAGTTGTAAATATTATCTCAGTATTTCAATGCACCAGCAAACTTTTTTTTTTTTTAAGATACCTTCAAAGGTCAAATTCAACACTATCAACTACTCCTCTGGTCTTTATCACATCCTCTGAAATTAACAGCCACAGGACAGACAGTTCATCCTCATTCTTCCATACAACTAAGAGGAAGGCATATTTGAAGGAGCAAGCCTAAAGTGCAAGCCTCAAATGCACTTCCCAAGGCATTCTCATGATGTCCATCAGTCCAGGCAGACCTCCACCTCAGTCTAGCTGTCTTTGGAATTGTCTTAAGTTGCACAAAAACCCTGTGCCTTTAGCTTTTCTCTGTTCTTGCAATAAACATATGGAACCTGTTAGTATAGATTTTATATGTTAAGTCTTTTTCAAGGACACTGTGTATTGTGTCTCTCTGTTCCTTCTATAGAAGATTACATTGGGCAAATATCTTTTAGAATTCATGGCCATGACAAAATTGCTCCCTTGAAGAATAAGTGTGCTTAGTCATCTCTGAGTTATAAAGCTTGACATGTTTCCTATCTTTATTCTGGCTACAGGGAAACTCACAGTAGTGTACTGTCTTTTGTAATTAACATAGGTCTTCTCTTTTATGTGACCTTGATTTTACAATATTGTAACTTTATTTTACATCAGCCCTTTATTCAAAACCATGAAAAGCAATTGTTTAGAAAGAGGTAGGCAGGAACAATAGCTACTATTTTAGCATGTGTTGCTTATATGTTAAACACTGGCAAGATCCGTATGTATGTAGTGAGGTCTCAGTGAAAGGGGAATTTTTATTTTCCCTTTAAGCAACAGAAGTGCAATTTTGGAGTAGTTGAAAGTTTTCAGTTTCTCCAGATAGAGACCTTTGGGACATCTTTCTGGAGGTGGAAGTTTGGAATGATTACCAGGAAAACTTACAATTGCTAATGCAAACCAAGTTCCTATATATAGATTGTGGGAGAAAAAAACCTGTGACATCGCCATAATCTTAATGATGATGTTACAGACTGAGATATTGTGTTTTGTTTATTACTACAATATAAAGTAGATTGAGATTTAACTATCCTTATCTTTGCAGATGTAGAGAAGTGTGTTTCTAAAATATGGATTTAGGCTGGATTTTAGAGCCCATTCACGGTATTACTTAAGTTGAAAAGTCCCTACTTTTTGAGCAATATACTCTTAACCTTTATGACTGTCTTGCCAGGACAATGAAGTTCAGACTATATTTCTGGGTGGCAGTAGGAACTTCACCTGAAGGAGAGAGTGTAAGCATTTCTGTTGGCCATACATTGTAGCCCACCTCTGCCATGTAGGTAATACATGAGAGCTAGCACAGCAGACCATGCATTCCCTTGGAAACAAGGAGCATGAGAGTTGGATTCTGCAGACACGCTCAAAGAGTTGAGTGCATTCTGTGATCTTTACTCCTTGATAGCTTCCCTTCCTGCCATTATTTCTGGCAAATAGTTTTGATGAATAATGTCTGACGAAGGTATGCAGGTGAAGTGTTCAATTTGCCACAAAGATGAGAATTTTACTAACTGTTCGAACGTAAGTTTTATGTCTGTTCAAGGATACCACAAAACAAACCAAGGGTAAAGATCACCAAAAAGTAGGGATTGGTAGGTCTTTCAACATTAGGAAGGACTTTGTAATATCACTGCAGGATGGAAGGATAGATCAACATTCTTATAAATGGTATCTACAAGAAACTAGGGCCCGAGGTATGTCATAGCCCATCTGGCTCACATCTTAGAAGGCTAATTTGCAAGAATACACCTACTCTTCACTAATTGGACTACATGAGTATTATTTCATTTAATATTCATAACAACCATATTATTTTGCAGACTGAGGAACCAGAAGCCCAGAAAAGTTAGGAAAAAAGCTTCCCAAGTTTTCACATCTAAGAAATTATTATCCAGTTGGTGTTTGGACCCAGGCAATCTGACTCTTGAACACATGTGCTTAATTACCTTCAGCTCTCTGAGTGTTATTTTCTTATTCTTCTCTGTATTCAGTTAAACTTTACTACATAAGGTTCATAGCAATTTTGAGTTTGGTGAGGGTGGTTAGTGGTAAGGGAGTAACTGAGTCCATGTTTAGACCAAAGTAAAACTGGAAGGAAGAAAAGCCTTGGGAGAAATTGCCAGCTGCCTACCTCCATCATCCATTTTCCCCTCATCCTCAACAATAGAATCACCATATAACCATGTGCCCAGCTAAGAAGATGACATTTCTCAGTTTCCTTTGCAGAGATCTGTGGTTGTATGATCGATTTTTGGTCAATAAGATTTATGCAGATGTATCCTTATGTGCACAGGGGCATGCCCATCTTTATTCCTTCTTCCTTCCTTCTACTTAAAACTTAGAGAAGATAGCATGAGCAATCACAGACCATTAGATGGATGGAAGCTGTAGACTTGGAGAATGGAGCAGAAAAACAGGAACCCAGCAGTCTAATGACACAGTGGAGTAGTCAGATCTACCTTAGATAGCCTACTTGCTTTAATATGAACATTTACATTTGTTTTATTTAAGCCAGTATTGCTTTGGGATTTGCTCTTACATGCAGCCAGGAACTACCCAGAGCTGTTGCTCCTGGTTGTATTGTTTTTTTATTGCCAAAAGCACCTGGCTGAGTAAGAGGTACAGGGGTTAAAATCTAGCTGGCATTCCCCTCAACAAACCACAAATCCTGATACAAGGCTGAGCTCACTTGGCTAAAGAGGACACCATTTTCTAATTCTTCCAAAAGCGTAGTCTGCTCATGAAGCCATAGCCCTATTTGGAGGGGACACGTTTTGCTAATTCACACAAACACACTATGTGGCTGAGCTGTGACCTCCTTCTAACTAACTCAAGCCCAGGAAAGTGAGTTATGTAAGGGCATAAAGTTATAGGAAATATCTGGAGCAGAAATCTTTCAGAGAAATAGTTAACTACAGGGTTAATTTGCAGAACTTGTATTTCTCTGACATTCCCAGAAAGAACTTAGGGAAAAGGAATCCAACAGAAAATTGGACTTCCTATAATTGGTAGGATGAAGATTTAGGGTAACTTATGAAAGGGAATATGATTTTGCTTTCTAATCATGGACCATTGTGCATTCATTATCTCATTCAATCCTCAGAACTACTTTATAATTATTATTGTCCCTGTTTTACAGAAGACAGAACAGACTGAGAGCAAATAAGCTGTTCAAGGTTGCAGCTCATAAGAGGCAAAGCCAAGATTCTAACCCAGATATGTCTGACTCCCAAACCTGTGCACTTAACCACCACTCTGAACTTCAGCCTCGCTCTGCTTAAGTTATTACACGTCCAAATTAGTGAAGTCCTAGATTTGGTCAAGCTTGTGGAAACTTAAAAACATGTCATAATGGGCCCAGCTGATGTGTCAGAATCCTGCTTTCTTGAAAAAAGAGGTTGCTTCACTTCTTCAGTTATGTCTGTTTCTGAAAGAGTGCTCTTCAGATGGGTGAAGAGCTGGGATTCCCACCAGCATGACACGGCCCTCTCTGCTTCGAGTCAGACCCAGAACTCTCTGTGGGAAAGGGCAACGCTTCTTTGATGAGATCTCTCCTCTGCAAGTTCAGCTCCCTCCCCTCTGGTGCTCCACTGGAGCTCATCTTGGGATCACCCTACCCGAAGTTATTTTAAGGCAGTATTAATGTTTTATGACTCATTTCCTTGTTTCCTGGTGGGAAAAAAAAAATCACAGCCCAGGCATACAGTCTCAGATGCTACAAACAGCTCAAGTGTAATTTGGAAAAGTATATTTTATTGTGAGTGGGAGGATGTGCGAGAATTAGGAAAATTATTTTGTTGGAGTAATATCTGTTTCTTATCCTCCCCTTTATCCTGGCGCCCGTGCCCCCACTTCCAACCACACACACATACACACCTGGGCTCCTGCAGACCTCTGCACTGACATTTCCTATACGACTCTAAAATTTACCCTAGAGAGACGAAGTTGTTACTGAGCAATTTTTGCCTCCAAAAGTTGATTCAGGATCACTTCAGGGATGTGTCCGCGGATGCCTTTACTTCTCTTTGGTCTCTGCAGATCTTCTTCAGCCTCAGCTCTGTGTGTGTGTGTGTGTGTGTGTGTGTGTGTGTGTGTGTGTGTGTGTGTGTGTGTGTGACCATTTGAAATAATATATATTTCTCCCTCTAAATGAAAGCTGATGATAACTAAAAGGAAAAGAAATGTTAATGAAATTGCCGTAACCTAGGTGAGGTCAGAAATGCATGCTTTTGCTTATGGTTTAAGAGAAGGACATGAGCTCTCACATCTCCCTATGAGTGGCACGAAGGACCCAGGTCGGATCCGGAGGCTCTCACATCTGACCCACTTACAGGCAATCCAGTCATTCCTTAGGCTTGTTCCTGAAACTACTCCTCTCACAAGAAGGAGGAGGTGGGGGAGGGAGGCAGGGTGCAGAGGAGTGGGGTGAGGAAGAGGAAGAGGAGGAAATCAATGGAAAAGATTTAATAAAATAAATCCTGGACTCACTCCACCTGAGGGTTGAAAGCAGAAGGTGCCAAAGTCACATAGGTGACCATAGAGAAAACTGTGAGCACAATCACACTTCAGATTCAAAAGGCATTTTATAGAGCAGAGATCTGCCACCATTTTAAATTTGCGTATTGGCAAATTTGTATAAATTTCTACAGACTGGTGCAAGTTTAAACATATATCCTAAAAAAAAGTATTTCCTTATCTCATGTTAGAAAACACTTTGGGGGCTAAGGGACATGAACTGCCTTTCTGAAGCCCCCAGTACTTAGTCCCCCTTTTCTAATGTCAACAGTTGTTGAGTGATGACTTTATGGTAATCACATTATCTAGCATTTCGTTTACTCAACAAATAGTACATATCTGTGATGCAGGCACTATCCTTCTCCCATTTAGGGGATGAGGAAACTGAGCACTGAAATGTTCAGTAACTTATCCAAGGCCACATGCATTTAAACCAGCACTCAATTTCGGAACCAAACCTTGTACTCCCAGACGCTTTGACTCGATTTGTGTGGCAGGAGATTAGGGGAAGGAGGGCGGTCAGGGTAGCCCTTGGAGATGTGTCAGGGAAAGGACTAGAATTGTTGGAGGACCTCTTGTGATACACATTCTGTGTACAATAGATGAGAGTATAATTTTCATGATGTGCTATCTTAGTATAGTTGTTTAAAAAGTGCACTTTCTTTATAATAAACTTATAATAAACAATTGCACATTTCCCATAGACCAAAGTATAAAATTATAAGCTCATGAATGATCACAAACAAGTTGTAGATTCCTATTGAACAAGGCATCATAATGTTCAATAAACCTAAGCTATTACATTACTGTTGTTCTTGTTCTTATTATGGAGACATAGCATTGCAATGTCTTTAGAACAAAAGTGGTTTCACAGACCTCTTCTTACCAAACCACAGAACAGGTTCAAGGATATTCCTAAATTAATCTATCTCTTTCTTCAATCACTAAACATTTTCTGAGCATTTTCTCTGGGCGTGGTACTATTCTAAGCTCTGGAAATACTGAGGGAAGGACGTAAAGTCCCTACACTCTAGAGATCCTACATTCTAAAGGAGAGACACGCTTTAAACAAATAACAAATGTCGTTTGTGTATATGAGAGAAATAAAGATGACTAAAGGTCAGAGAGTAGTGATGCTAATTAGCTGACATGCATTTAGACAGGTTATCAGGGAAGACCTCCCAAAAAAAGTGACATTTGAGCAGAGACCAGAATAACATAGCTTTCTGGGGGGATGAGCATCCAGGCATGGGTAACAATGGGTGCAAAAGTCTTGAGGTGGAACCTTCACTTCTGTGTGGTGGAGAAACAGCAAAGAGGCCCATGGGATCAGAACACAGTGAATAAGGGAGAGAATAAGGAAATGGAGCTGCAGAATGGGCAAGGCCAGGACACACAGGCTCCCCTAGGCCACAGGATGCAAGGCCCCAGCAGCCCTGGACAGCACCGAGAGAAGAGTGTCATGAATTATCCAACATGTTTTAAAGAATCACTCCACCCTGGCTATTGTGTCAAAAATAGACCATAATACCTAATGAGACTAATGAGGGGACATAGCCACTCAGTGGTTTGGAGGTAACCATGGAACTGAATGTCCACCCTCAGCATCCACAGACCCTGAGGCGGGGCAATCCACACCTCTCCCTCAGGGAAAAATCATACAGTGGAGCTGTATGAATTGAACAAGAATGTGAACTTAAATCATGAACGTGAATTTAAAATTTATGTTTTTATCAAGGCCATCATGTTACAAAGTAACAAACTTCTGTTCTGGCCAAAGGCACCCCTAAGAATCC
The DNA here is from genome assembly GCF_030020395.1 of Manis pentadactyla. Taxonomy (NCBI): domain Eukaryota; kingdom Metazoa; phylum Chordata; class Mammalia; order Pholidota; family Manidae; genus Manis; species Manis pentadactyla. Next base: position 71,286,593 of record NC_080022.1, read on the forward strand.
CAAACTCTCACCTTCCCTATGAGATCAAGGAGACAGCATCACAGGAATGGTCCAACTGTAGAGGGAGATAGTGATGATTTATTTGCCTCGGGTTAGGGCCAGGAGAGACAGAGGATCAGGGAGGCTGGCAGAAACAAGAAAGCCAAGGTAATAGGAAGCTAAGTGGGCCAAAGGAAACTAAGAGGAAATCAATACTGTAGCCCTACTAGGTGCCAGGCGCTACACAGGTATGATCTCATTTAATTGGAACAAGCCTGTGAGGAAATGAGGCTGAGAAAGTTCAATAACCAGCGCAGCCATACAGCTAAGAGTGACAGTGCAAATGCTAAGCTCGGGCTCTTTTTCTTTTTCTCCAAAGTTTATGCTTTTTTTATGCAACAGCTAGTTGTACTGATGGTATTGGCACAGTGGCAGTGAGAAGATTGTCCTAAATAAATGTGAAAATAAATCTTAGGCTATCATTACCCAAGCTTTATAAGCAGTCCAGCCGTGGCTGGACTGAGCTACGCTACAGAAATCTCAATGCACACATAGAAAGCATCATCTAGTTTATGGTGTGCTTACCTGCTGGATTGGGGGGTGCGGTGTGGACGGGGCAGTATCCCGAAACTGTTTTACAGGGCTTAAAAAATAAAAAGAGAAATGGAATTTGTAGAGAGAAAAAGTTCTCTCACACTGAGCTCTCTATTTCATTCAGAAAACACATATCAGTTTTAACCAATATGCTTATTAAATCTCTATCTGGTTTGGAATCCTACAGAAAACTAAATTGCAAAAATGTTTTAAAAATATAGTTAGCTGTCTGAGTCACCTCCATGAATATCATCATCACAGGTGAACATGTCCTTTTATACCTTTATTTAACAAATGTTTATTGAGCATTAATTATGTGTGAGGCACTATGGTAATTTAGTGAAGAAACTCTGAAATACTGCTTGTGTTCCTTCTGAAGCAACCAAGTCCACCTGACCCATCACTGATTCTTAACAACAAATACCTGATGGAAAGATCCCCAAGTAAATTATAAATAAAATCAACTGGCCTTGGAATTTGGAAATTTACACTATATGAAAACATATGACATACAGATTATTGCTCTTCATTTTTCAGTAGTCTTGCATCTTGTTCTCATTTTCTTAAGTCTGGTTATTGTTAAATAGCATTCTCAGCACATTGTGGCATATTAATTTCCTTTGGCAAAATGTCAACTGGAATAACTGATTTTTATGTGTGGTTGGCATGTATGTGTATAGAGTTTGCTCAAGTTCCCTGGTGTGTTCTGAAACTCAGACGGGCCTGGGTGTGGGAAGATCAGAATCTCTTTGTGCACTAGGGTCGCCCATTAGGCTTGGCACCTTCTGGCTCCTCCACTGACTCTCCAGAATTAACACTTGGAGGCCCTCCAAGGAATGGTTCTCTATGGCAGGTACCCAGTTGGGCCTCAAGTCAAGCTGCTGATTGTACAAGCCAGAAGAGAGCACGGTTTTATCTCGAAGGCCATCACTGTTAGCCCAGGGTGTGCACCCTTCTTGGAGCTCTGCATGTGACAAGCAGTAATCCTGCTGCCCGAGGACAATTAAATCAGGCCGAGGAGCCCCAGGTGCCAAACTGGGCCGCAGCACATCAGTCAGGGACGTCCCTGCGGCAGCAAGACACTGAGACCGAGAACTCTGCAACCCCCAGCAGACCGAGAGCCCCCAACAAAGCTGATGGTGCACTGTAGCGGAGTAAAAGATGAAATAACAGTGTTAAGGTTTAGAACTGGAAGGGAGCTACATCAACCTTTCATTTTATGGTAGACGAAATAGCCACACAGAGAAAGTAGGTGCTTCCTCTAAAGACATTCTGCTGTTAAAATTGCAAAGCCAGTCCTGGACCCCACGCCCCGAGCAGCCCAGCTCCGACTGTGCCCCTAGAGCCATTGTACACACTTTTCCCTGGCCATGTGTGTTTCCAGAGCATTGGTCTGCATGGACTTTCAGAGAAGTCCCACTCACGTGATAGCTGATAACATTTTAGGCCTCCACATAGGAGCTTCTCTTCCTCCAATTATTTATTTTTTTAATAATCTCAAACTTACAGAAAAGTTGTACATACAGGAAAAGAACTGTTTTCCCTAAACTATTTGAGAGTAGGTTGCTACCCCTAAATAGTTTCATTTATATGTGCTATGAACAAATATAAGTTTCCTGTATTATTAAAAACAATATACAGTATATATCTCCTTTGCTATCAAATACAATCATCAAAATTAGGAAATTGACATCAGTCCATTAGTCCCATCTAATCCACAGATCTCACTCAAGTTTCCTCACTTTCCCCAAAGTGTCCTTTATCACAAAAGAGTCTGTTCAAAATCACACAGTACATTGAGTTGTCATAGTCTCACTCAATGCAGAATGATTCCTCAGTGTTTTCTTAACTTTCACAACCCCAACATTTTTGAGGATGGCAGGGTACTTTTTGTAGAGTGTACCTCACTTTACCTTATTTGCTGTTTCCCCATTATCAGAGTCAGCTTCTTATACTTTTGGCAAGAATATGACAGAAATGATGTTGTGTAGGCGTCTCATTGCATCTTATCAAGCTACACATGATTCTGATTTTTCCTACTTCTTCCCTACTTGCAGCACTGATTACTTAATTAAAGTGGTTTCTGCCAGGCTTCTCCACTGAACAGTTACTTTCTTCTTTTTTGTAATTAGCAAGTATTTTGTGAGGAATGACCCAACCTAGGTTGCTGTCCCACTCCTCAACCAACTTTCAATGTATTTATTCTGTTATTTATAACAGTATGAGTACATGGATTCCTATTTTATTCAAAAGGTTATAATCTGTCACTACTGTTATTCATTTTGATGCTCAAATTGCCCCAGGATGGCCAGTAGGAGCCCAATCAAGTTGGGTCCTGTGTCCTTTTGGCATGTTCTCATCATTGTTTTGGAGCATTTCATGATTTCTACAACACTGGGATTTTGCAAACTCATTTTGTGATTTCTCTGTCCCTATGGAATGGGCCAAGGACTTGGTGTCTGGTTTGCTCATTGCTATTAGTTTGTCTCTGCTCTCAGGCCCCTCAGTGTACAGAGCTGGGAAATACATATGCACCAAAAACAAAAAACAAAAAATAAACAACACTCACTCCTATATTCATTCCTGTATCTCTCTCTACATATTGTAAATCACAAGTTCACCCTGAAACCTCCAGTCCTCATATAACACTACAGCGTTCATTCTTGTTTTCTCATTTCCATATGTGGAATTCCGTTCAGTAGTGAAAAATCTGCCTCATGTTTTTCTAATACATTTACTTATTTAATCAATCTCTACCCACTACTGCTGTCTCCTGTGAGCCTGAGCTCTGCCTCCTGCACTAGGACCCTCTGCGGGCAGCCCTACTCCCCTCACTTAGGCTCCAGCACCCCAGCTGGGGCTGGGATGCATCTGCATGGACGCCTTCCTCCTGCCACCGACCAAACACCCCTACTGAGCTCAGTCCTTCCAAAAGGCGTGGTGGATAATTATTCGGGGGAGAAGCAAAAAAGAAAGATTAAGAAAGGAAAATGAAGCTGTCTTTTTTGTCCACATGGTCAGCTCCCATAACCTTCTGCAGCCTCATATTACTCCACTTCCTCCATTATCCTCAACACTCTCTTCTTATTAGTAAAATGACATAATCACATTGTATCAGGTGTGCGCATTTGCCTTTCTCATGAGTCCTGAGTTACTTGGGACAGGGGTTACAGCCTACTCCTCTTTTATACCCACAATCCAGCATACTTGCCATAGGGACCCTATATATATATATATATATATATATGTAAATATTATATATATATATATTTGTTGAATAAATTAATGAAAGATTACATAAAAGAATGGATGAAAGCTTAAGTTAAAGCCATCTCTTCATCTATACAGGCATTTTAATGTCTCCTAGAGACTAAATGTTTTCAAGAGCCAAATGAATAAATAGCTAAATGGTATGGTAGGATAAATAGATCGTAAGTGTCTAAATCCATTTAGGCTGCTGTAACAGAACTACCATAGACTGGTTGGCTCATAAACATCAGACATTTATTTTTCAATCCTGGAGGCTTGTAAGTCTACAGTTAAGGGGCCAGCAGATTTGATGTCTGTGAGAGCTTCCTCCCTGGCTCGTAGATGGCCACCTTCTTGCTGTCTTCTTGCATGGCAGAAGGAGAAAGGGAGCCCTCTGGGGTTCCTTTATAAAGGCACTAATCCCATTCATGAAACCTCCACCCTCATGACCCAAACCCACCCAAAGGCCCCACTTCCTAATACCATCACACTGGGAGTTAGGATTTCAACACATGAATTTGGGAGAAAACAAACATTCAGTCTATAGTAGTAGGAGCGATATTTTTATAAAGGGATGGGGTATTAGGAGTATCACTGGCCTTTTCATTTAGTAGGAACTCTCTGCTTTGCCTTCTGGAGGAGCTCACCCTGTAATAAACACAGGAAGTGCTTACGCTGCTTGAGGCACACTCAACAACACGGCGCTTTACCTGGTGCTTTACCTTCATTATTTTCTGCCTGTCCATGAGTTACCTGCCTTCTAGGACTAGGCCTGCCCTCACATCATCCATTCCACGAATCTTTTCTCAGTGATTCTAGTCCTTAAGGACTCCAGCCCTTTAAATTTCTATTGTGCTAATACCCAGTACCACAAAGCCAGTAGCACATTTTAATTTAAATGATCTCCCCAAATAGGTTGTGAATCTATTGAAATCAGCAACTGTGCCTTTTACTTTCTTGTTATCTTCCACAGGGTCTAGAGAAATATTAAGTGCCTAATAAATATTTAATTGATTGATTAGTTGATTGATTAACATCTGATAAACAGTAATAGTGGTTCTAGTAGTCAGTATCTTTCACCTTTTTGTTTTAATAAGTACTACTTCTTTGAATAATTTCAGCTGGCTCTGGGACATAGGGGCTGTCCCTGGTTGTCTGGTACCTGGCCCTGAGTATGAAAGCCCAGTAAGGGAGGTGACTGGGGTGTGGACTTAATCAGCTGCTCAACAAGGGGAACTGACTTGTCTCTATCATGCCCTCAAAACCAGGTCAAGATGGCATTTTAAAAAAATGTATTATGCTCAAAAGAAATGAGCTATCAAGCTGGGAAAAGATATGGAGGAGTCTTAAATACACACTGCTAAGTGAAAGAAACCAATCTGAAAATTCTACATACTGTATGATTCCAACTATAGGACATTCTGGAAATGGCAAAATTATGGAGACAGTACAAAATGATGGAGGTTTCCAAGGTTTAATAGGGAGAGAGGGATGACCAGGTAAAGCACAGAGAATTTTTAGTGCAGGGAAACTATTCTGTATTATATTATAATGATGGGTACATGTCATTATACATTTGTCCAAACCCACAGAATGCCTGACTCCAGGAGTGAACCCTAATGTAAACTACGGACTTTGGGCAATAATGATGTGTCAGAGTAGGTTCACTCATTGTAACAGATAAAATCACTCCATGCAGGATGTTGATAGTAGGGGCTGTGCATGTGTAGGTATATGAGAACTCTGTATTTCCCACTCAAATTTTCTGTGATGTGAAACTGCTCTAAAAGATAAAATTTATTAATTAAAAAAAGAGAAAGAACATACTAACATCATTTAGAAAAAGAAAACCGAAGGAGTGCTTTCCTCTGGAAATCAAGAAAAGAAGATTGGTGACACTTATGAAACTATATTCAATGAAGTAAGAAGATGGATAATGGATCCCCATTATTATTAAAAGACAATCTAGTAAACAAAGTTAGACTGAAAGAATATTTACTGAAGGCATGCTATGCCAACCACTACAAGAGGCAATCAAATAATGAGAACTTATCTCATATAATCTCATTTAATCTTTATTCTTTAATGAAATGCATCATTAACCCATCTTAAAATGAGGAAACTGAGGCTCAAAATAGTAAGGTGACTTGTCCAGTTTGATTAATTCAAGTGAATAAGTTGTCTCCCACTCCTATGGGCCAAGCAGTGTTCTGAACTCAGAGAATTTTCCATCATATGTAAGAACTATCTCCTGTAAAGAAAGAACTGACAATTTCAAGAGAAGGCAGCCTTCTAATCCACTAGCCATATGGCATTCAGGGCATAGGAAATGGAGACATGCAGAGAACATTTAACTTCACTTGGAAGGCCAAGAATGCTCCACAGAGGAGAGAGCATTAGGGCTGGGATTTGAAAGTTGAACACAATTTCTAATAAGCATAAAAATGTGGACAGAGTACTTCTGATGAGAATGATGGAAAGGGCAAAGAGGTGTAAAGAATAGGAACCATTGTGCATGAAGTAAAAGCCCTAAAGAGGGACATGGCACAGGAGAAGTTTGGAGGAGCACCTAAGGGCCATGACAGTCTTGCCAAGGAGTGTGGACTTAACCTTGAAAACAATAAGAAGCCACTGGATCCTTTGAGGAAGAAGATTGCACAATTCAATCTACAGTTTGGGAATATCATTTCATAGCAATGTGGGACTGGCAGTTACAGTGATCTGGAGTTGGGGATAAGGAGACTCTAAGGAGGCAAGGATTACCCATGGAAGACAAAGACAGAGCAGGGCTTGAGGAAAAGTGAGGTAATTAAGTTAGAAGTATTGAAGTTTTATTAAGTTAGAAAGAGTACAGTAAAATCTTCAAATTAATTCTGCCCCATACACAAAAGTAAACTCAAAATGGATCAAAGACCTGAATGTAAGTCATGAAGCCATAAAACTCTTAGAAGAAAACATAGGCAAAAATCTCCTGAACATAAACATGAGCAACTTCTTCCTGAATGCACCTCCTCGAGCAAGGGAAACAAAAGCAAAAATGAACACATAGGACTACATCAAACTAAAAAGCTTCTGTACAGAAAAGGACACCATCAACAGAACAAAAAGGCATCCTAAAGTATGGGAAAATATATTTGTAAATGACAAATCTGACAAAGCGTTAACATCCAAAATATATAAAGAACTCACATGCCTCAACACCCAAAAAGCAAATAACCCAATTAAAAAATGGGTGGAGGATATGAAGAGACAATTCTCCAAAGAAGAAATTCAGATGGCCAGCAGACACATGAAAAGATGCTCCACATCACTAATCATCAGAGAAATGCAAATTAAAACCACAATGAGATATCACCTCACACCAGTAGGGATGGCCAGCATCGAAAAGACTAAGAACAACAAATGCTGGTGAGGATGCGGAGAAAGGGGAACCCTCCTACACTGCTGGTGGGAATGTAAGCTAGGTCATTCCATTGTGGAAAGCAGTATGGAGGTCCCTCAAAAAACTAAAAATAGAAATACCATTTGACCCAGGTGTAAGATAAATTCTAGCTGAAATAAGCAGGCCAAGAGAGGCAACAAATGGCCAGGTAGTTTATTTGGACGCAAATACCTGGGCTAGATTTCCCCAATCTATAGAAATGGAGGCTGGGGAATTCGCACGTAAGTAGACAGGTAGCGAGTTTTTAAAGAAGGTAGGGGAGGCAGATCTTAGATTTACAGCGGCATGAGGATTGGCTAGCCCAAGGCACATTTTTCAGGTTGGGAGGGGGCAGCAGCTGGGGACTTTGACACGTCATCAGTGTCTGATGTGCTTGCTCCTCCCATCAGTGGCCCCAGCCTTACACCAGGAATCCCACTCCTTAGAATTTACCCAAAGAATACAAGTTCTCAGATTCAAAAAGACATATCTACCCCTATGTTTATCACAGTACTATTTACAATAGCCAAGATATGGAAGCAACCTAAGTGTCCATCAGTAGATGAATGGATAAAGAAGACGTGGTACATATACACAATGAAATACTATTCAGCCATAAGAAAGAAACAAATACTACCATTTGCAACAACATGGATGGAGCTGGAGGATTTTATGCTCAGTGAAATAAGCCAGGTGGAGAAAGATAAGCGCTGAATGATTTCCCTCATTTATGGAATATAACAACAAAGCAAAACTGAAGGAACAAAACGGCAGCAAACTCACAGACTCCAAGAAAGGACTAGCAGTCACCAAAGAAGAGGGCTGTGGGGAGGGGGGGGAAGGAAGAAGGGGATTGAGGGGTATTATGTTTAGTACACATGGTGTGAGGGGTCATGGGGAAAACAGTGTAGCACAGAGAAGGCAAATAGTGAATCTGTGGCATCTTACTACACTGATGGACAGTGACTGCAATGGGGTATGGGGGGGGACTTGATAATATGGGTAAATGTAGTAACCACATTGTTTTTTCATGTGAAACCTTCCTAAGAGTAGAGTATATATCAATAATAACTTAATAAAAATAAATAAGTAAATAAATAAACAACATACCCACCAGCCATTAAAGTTGACAATCACCAGGGCAACCAGAAGACACCATAAGAGAACAAAAAGAAGGTGGTAAACCGATTCCAAGAAGTTCTCTGCCCATTCCCAAGAGACATGAATATTCCTCCCCTTCCTTTTGATGCCCAACCTCCTTAAAGATACCCTAATGGATGACTTCCCAGTGCTTATGAGCTGAGAAGCTGATTCACGAGCCATGCTCCTGCTTCACCATTCCTTGTCTACTAAAAAGCTTGCACTGCTTGATGCTAAAAAATATATATATATATATATTACTTCTGTATCTAGAATGTCATCTTGCAGTGAGGTTACTTCCAACCACCCTATTTGAAACTGCAGCTCCACTCCAGACTTTTGGTCCCCATAATCTTCCTTGTTCCTTCTTTTCTCTATAAAACATATCAGTGTAACTCCTAATGTTTCATATCATTTACAATTATGATTGTTATTGGTTATCATCTGCTTTTCCCCACTAGACTATAAGTTTCATAAAGAAAGACATGGTTTTTTTGGTTTGTTTATCAATCATTTCAAATGCCTAAAGCACTGCCTAAGACACAGTAGGTGTACAACACACAATGTTGAGTGAGTGAATAAATACACATGTGCACTGGCACCCTCCCAGAGTGCTTCGAGGTAGGCAAACTGGTATAGCATAAACTAGAGACAATTTCAAGGGTACCTAGAGATAAAATATTCTCTATCAAAACATTTACATGTGTATCTAAGGAGAAATAACTTTAAAAGGGTTCTATAATAAGTAAATAACATACAATATCAATCAAGAAGACTTTTTTTTATATGTACTAAAACTTTCTGTGGTGGTGAATATAATTACAGGTTGGGCAGGAGACTGATTATAAGTAAGGATACTTAAAGTGTGGGGATAGAGTCATGACAGAAATCCATGACAAGGTTTGATAAGCAATATTTGTCACTTTATCATGCCAGGTACCATTGCAGATTTATTTTTCACATATTTTACCTCAGTCTTTGTAAGAGCAGGTGAGCATTCTAAGGTACTTGTATTTCCATTTAACAAATGAGGAAACTAAAACCCAGAAAGGCAACTGGCTTGTCCAATGATAGAACAAGTCTGCCTGATTTCAGTGCCTGCGAGCTTCCCACTATGCCAAGAACATTGTAAGAATAACAAGGAAAAGAAGATTTTATTAAGCAGTTATTCTAGATGAGACACTGGGCTACTCACTTTACAATAACCCTATAAGATGGTTTAACATGAATTTACCCATTTTACAGATGGAAAATACAGCACAGAGAGTTGAAGTAAATGCTAGATAGTCTGAGGACTGAAACTCAAACCCAGACCTGATGGCCTCTGAAAGCCCCCGTTCATAACCACTGCGCCATATGGCCAAGTGGAAAACAGCGTTGCCACCAGACGGAACAAGCTGAAGTTTTGCTCATACAGGGGAAAGGGAACTAGTAAAAATCGGCTTCCACAAGGCAAGTGCAAAGAGATAAACATTTAGCAAATTAATGCAGTAGTTTGAAGGGTAGTTTGAGCAGATGCCATGTGGAAGTTACCAGAGAAAACATCAGTTCTTTAAGCCAAATGGTATTTTGAGAGTATGAAGAGAATGTAATTACAAGATTTTTAACCATAAAAACAAATCCATGTACATAAACATTTAGCTAGAAGGAGAAGAGGACATATTGCTGAGAATATTACATTAAACATGTCTTTTACTAATTAATAAGATATTGGTCATCATGAAATTTCAAGCGCTCAATTCAGTGATTATATTGGGATTTGACACACAATTACTGATGTTAATGTTTTTACAGAAAGATGGATCTTCCCACTCACTTCTCCCAGAGGAGGGTCCTGCTAGTCCAAGACAGAAGCAGAGAATGTCTCATACTGACAGTTTAGGGCCCTCCAACGCAGAGAACAGAGCCAAGAACTGTGCAAGAAGTGGAATCTGAAGGCAGCTGAAATCAGTTGCCAAAACAAGGATGCCGCGGCAGAGATCAACAGCCGCTGACAGCAGATGCGGCGGTTTTCATGGGGGCCATCTTGCCTTCATGCTGTTATCTGCATATTGGGATGTACAAAATCCAAAGGGCAGGTGGCAAAGGGAAAGAACTTTCTAAGAGTTTACAAAGAACTCTGACATATATGAATTATTTTAATAGACTATGAATAATTCAGAGGCCGTAAGTAAAGCTAATCCATCTCTGTTACCTTGGCTCCCAGTGTGGAGCCTGACAAGTTGCTTAGCAAAACTCTGTTGACTAAAGAATGACTGGTCTCATCGCTCAACAGATAGGCGATGATTTTCTTACTAAGGTGTGGCTAGGACATGCCAAGGGAACAAAAGCCAGCTATTTAAACCATAGAGCATCCCTAACTACTTCTATATAGTCCATTTCTTTCCTGCCATATTAGGAGATGATTTAAAGAAGCACAATTCACTAGTCTGAGAGGGAGATTGGCCTAAACTGGGTTTCAGTTTGCCGGATACAAAATTAACACACAGAAACCTGTGGCTTTCCTATACACTAACAATGAACCAATAGAAAGAGAAACCAGAAAAACAATTCCATTCATAATAGCATCAAAAAGAATAAAATACCTAGGAATAAACCTAACCAAGGAAGTGAAAGACCTATATCCTAAAAACTATAAGACACTCTTAAGAGAAATTAAAGAGGACACTAACAAATGGAAACTACGTCAGGTACTTAGCAAGTGTAAAGTGTATGTTTGTACATAATAGTGTAGGGAAGAAAGGACACAGTTACACTGACTGTTATAGAAACTGAAAGCACAGAGAGAGAGAGAAAGGAAAACTCTTTAATGAAGAGCAAACTTTGTTGTTAGACAGTGAGACACAATCTCATCCCACATGTTCCAGCCTGCTTACTTTGAGGAATGGAAAGAACAAATGCTTTTCTCATTCTACTGCGTTTGTTTCACCATCAGTCAACATCTCTGTCATTGCACTCTTGAATGCCATGCTCAGAGGGAAGTCTCTGCCTCTCTGAACTGCATACAGAATCTTAAAGTCAGATGTGAAGATAATCCAGAAACAATGATGGAACCAAAACAAGCAGAGAAATACTTGACAGAGTGAAACCCAACAAACCTGTTTTGTGGTTTGCATTTTGCTAGTTGTTTGCAAGTTGATCTTAGGAAAGTTAAAAGTGAAAAATAGTATAAACTACCACGTACATGAAACATAATTGGTACTTGGTGAATATTTGTTAAGTTAATTACTCCTAGCTGAATGCCAGATGTGAAGATTCAGCGTCATTGTCACAACAGCTCCACCTCTGCTCACCTGGCTTCTGTTGCGCCACGCTTTGCTGACTCTCATTTTTCCTCCCTACCTGGTCTCCTTCATTGGCATTTTCTTCCTCTGTCCACTCACAGAGGCTGTATGCCCCCAAAACACTGAGTTTAGCTTCTCAATCTTCTTACTTCACACACTCCTTGTGAATATGCTAATCAGGTTAATCTGGCCTTAACCATAGCCAAAAAGGTGTTGATTCCTACATCTCCATCCCCAGTCTGAACCCTCCCTGAGCTTCAAACTCCAAAACATTTCCTGTATCTGCCAATCCCTCTGTCCTCTCTCGGGCTGCCCTTCCCCATGTCCTCATCGCCTCGCTCCTGGACGACCGCCACGTCCCTTGTCCTCTACCCCCAGCCTTGCCTTTTCAAATCCATTTCACCCATGTGGCTAAACCCAAATTAAGTCATACTAGTCACTCACTTCATAACTTTTAATATTCCACCCCCAACCACTACCTAGAGGATCAAACTTCACATATTCAGGATGACGTACAAGCAACTCCAGGATTTGCCCCTGCCTACTTTTCTACCCTAATCTCTTCCACTCTTTATCTAGCTCTTTAGTCACTAGAAATTCCAGTTTATTGTTCCTCCCTGCTGTTTCATGCTTCCCAGGCTTTGCCTTCATTGTTCCCTTTCAGAGATTCAGTTCCAGTGGCCCCTCATCCAGGAAACCCTTCCTGACCCTCGCTCACCCCTGCAGACTGGGTCAGGTGCCCCTTATCCCAAGCCACCCTGTGTACTGCACATGGCTGTCACTGAGTTACCACACTGTATTACAATCATCTGTGAACAATTCTTTCTCCTCCAACAGAATTTCCACTGAGAAAAGAATAAGACCATACTTTACTGAGCTTTGGGTACTCAGCGCAGAGGGTAAAAACCTAAACAAACATTTGTTGAATAAAACCGAACTGATGGTTGCAGATGTGTGAATTAATTAACATCTCAATAATCTCTGAGTGCATAACTACTCAGAACACAATCAATTATTCCATTTCCTCAATTCTCCCGAGGAGGAAGTCTGTCCCGCTCAGTGCCATTCAGAGGCACAACTGCTTAAATGGTATCACCAAACTGGGCCTCAAGTACCGAGAAAAGTTCCGTTTTCCTTCAGCTGTGAAGGTTTTGAGATATGCAAAACAGTGCTAGAATCCTAGTCCCTTGGCCTGCCACATTTAGGATCAGGGCATCTGTTGTTATAAATCTGATGCCTAATTAAAACATACTCTAAGTAATTGTGTCACAGGCCAGAAGAACAAGTCTGCCACCGGTAGGTTTCCCATTAACCTCGCTGGAATTTCCATTTCTCTGTCTTTACACTGTGCAGAAATAAATTGCTGATTTTGTTGATGCAAGCACCTTCTCAAACAACTTAAAACTACTCCAAACAACAACAGCTACGCGAGAAGGAAAAAGATGAAATGTAGTTTGTGGGAAGTAAATTCTTGATTATGTTGGAATTAAAGGGTATAGGCTTTGCTGCACTCTCAGGAGTTACAGAGGAGAAGCACAGCAGTGTTTTACTCCCCTGTCAGACACAGAGCCAGCAATTTACTGTGCAAAATAAACAGATGGAGGAAGATAGAAAGGTGGTATCTCTGCTTTTTAACTATATTCCTCAAGGGTCATCATGAAAAGAGAAGAAATAATTATAGCAACAGAGTGGGTGTTCTCTTGCCTCTTAGAAATCTTTATAGGCCAGTTGTTTACTGCTAACTTTTGGTGAACGACTTGTTTAAGTATATCAAAGCTTTATGGCCTGAGTGGGAGCCATTACATATGGAAGCTGACCTGACTATTACTTATAAGGAGGCCAGAGACTAGTATTCAAGAAATAACAATGCCACCATTGCAAAGAGAGACCAAGATTGTCCTAGGAGATCATTTTAAATAATCAAGACCCTAGTTTTCTGCCACTTCAGTATGCAGGGACAATATATGTGGTGACCTCATTGAAAGAAAGAAAAAAAAGCAAAGAACCTCTATTCCGAGAATTGGAAAGTGGGCACAGGTTCAAAACAAGTTGCAACCAGTATCTGTGGCTCACTTTGAGGTCACTGAATGGCTATGAAATAAAACACAAAACTGCTGAACCTGTACTTAAAGAGTGGCTGACATTTGGCTATTTGTTGAGCTGTTAATAGATGAACTAATGGTGGCATAAGCTGTAAGGTCCAGGTTTTCCTAATTTCCTCATAAGGGTACTCAAAGCTGGTCATTTATTTTTCCCCACAGTCAAGAACTTCATTCAAGATGTTATCATTTCAGACCAGGGCTATAGTCTCCTAACTGGACCTCATACCTAAGCACTCTCCCTTTTCTAGTCTCTTAGTTATAATCTTACCATAGTTGTCTCCTTAAATATTATTTATGTAGTGTGAACTTACACCCACTTCCGTTCTTTAAAGAAACTGTTGCTTCCCTGTTCTAACGATGTGTTTCCGGGTGAGGGGAAGATGCTGCTAATCACACATATCCTCTCTTACCCACAGGGGTAAGTCCCTGACCCACAGAGACAAATCACAGCATTTCCTTCCCTTTGCCACAGTTAGGGCACATGCTCAAACTTTTCACTCATAAGGAATCAGCAGAATTTGGAGACTTCTGCCCAGGTGGATTTACTGTGACACGAAAGAGGTTCTCCCTCCGAGATCTTTGCTAGGACAGGCCCCTGGAAATGTGGCTCACGCTAGGAGTCATGGAGTGTCGCGGGGCAGAGAGCGTGAAGCCAGGTTGCATCTGTGGGCATTTCTATGTTGACACGTCTGGTAAATTGCCTGAAGAAATCACAGGGGATAGAGACCAGAATCTTCAAGGATCCAGTAATTTTGTGAGATTTTTTTCTCGTTTACATTTTTTTATTTATATACACAATTTTACATTCATAATTTTGTATTCTTTTTCTTAAAACGGTCCTCTCAAATTCCATAAATGGCAGACGACCGTTCCAGAGCAGAGAGAGACATCTATTACTCCTCAGTCTCCTCCAGGACCCAGACCACCCCTCGTGATGCCTTTTAAGGTGAGCATTCTGGGCTGTGTCCCCCTCACCTCCTCGCCGCTCCTTCAGCATCTCGCGCTCTCCAGCCTGGTGGCCTTTGCATACCCTCTCCACCTTGAAATGCCATCTGGATCAGCCAAAGGCCAAACCTTCAGGCCGTGCTAAAACCCCACCTACTCCCTGAGGTCAACCCAAACTAATGTACCAGAATTTTGATGTCTTTCCATGCTCTTTGTAGGAACTGGGTAAATATTTGTTTAATGAAATTGAATTGGAATAGAATGCTCATCACAATATGCCTTGCATTAGTTTCCTGCATTCCAATTTTTCCTTCTTCTTTATGAACTTCCGGAGGTCAGGACTCTATTTGCTCCAGTTTACATCTCTACAGCCCCTATTACTGCTTTGCACATACTGAGAGCTCAAACAAATAACTAAATTGAATTGGACAGGTGTGCTATTAAATGATTATTGATTGACTGAAGGGTGATAATTTCTATTTTGGAAGATATTTCCTGATATGAGACCCAGTGTCCTGCCAAAGAGGCAACTGTTCCCATTTCTCAGATTTCCCCTCTTTGGCACAAGGAACCACACAGTGGGGTAACAAGCATGACAGCCTTGTACTTCCTAGAGTGGGAACTGAAGTCCTGTTCAAATGATTTCCCTTTCGTGTACGATTCCAGCCGATAATTACAGTTCAATGTGCTCCCTGAGAGTCCCTGCTGGGGTTGGCTGTTGGTTCATAATATCCCCCTGGCAATCAATATCTTAACTTACTTACAACTCTCATTAAACAAACCTTGTGGGAAGGTATGCAAAAAAGGCATAGCCAGAGAACCAAAGGAGCAGACAGGTAAAGCAAGTCACTTTTACAAATTCTCTCAAGAACTAAAAACTCTCTAAGTAAATAAATAGCAGGGCTACATGATTCATAGTGGTTAATCTATTTCTACTCAAGGTATGTGAGAGGAAAATAACAAAGATTGTAAATTGCACACAGGCCTGGATGGCTCAGTTCAGATTCAAGACATATCACTTGGGGTTATCTGGGGGTGATTTGTTAACCATCTTTAGGGCTTTTGCTCAAAGAAAAAATATGTTCTTCAGGCAATTTTTAAGTGCAGATCTATATGGCAGGGCCTTTCCTGTATTGTATGGACCTGTCACAAGGATGCTGTTTGCACCAGAATACTTCCTTTCTGAGACTGGAATTTGAGAAGATTTGTTACTTTTGTGAGCTCATGTTGCCAGCATGAGGGAGGCATGCATCCTTCTTTCCTACCCAGCCTCCAGTATTCCACTTACAATGCAGAGAGAGTAGCACAGACAGGCAGGGGAGTAGCTAGAATCCACAGGCAAAAAGAAAAAAAAAAAGCATTCCATTTTGGGCTCAACCTCTGCCTGGTCCAGGAAGATTGAGTTTGCTATCAGTGTCTGAACAAGCTCCCAGGGGTTGCCAAGCTCTCCCGTTCAAGGCTCCCCTTTATCATGGGGTAAAGAATTTATTAGTGAGAAATTTCAATTTCAGACCTTAAAATTGTCTGGCTTGACTGTGACCTCTGTCCATACCATGTATTTGTAACACACGTTGTATCACTGTTTGAACATTTTCTTTCCAGATCCTTTCCATGTTTGTTTATGAAGGGACTTTCTTTTAAAATAAAGGAATCGTTACTTCATCTGGGTTTTATATCGAGCATCCCAAAGGATTCTTAACATGCTCATAGTTCTTAATGGAGTTGGTGGAGAATCACCGCAGAGAGTGTGGAGTGCCCAAGTGCCAGTCAGTCTGTCCAGGGCTGAGTGCATTATAACGTCTTCCTAGGTACAGCACACACATGAATCACTGTATGTTTGCTAAGCTGCCATAAAAAGGTGCCACAGACTGAATGGCTTAAAACAACAGAAATTTGTTGTCTCATAGCTCTGTAGGGTAGAAGTCTGAGATCAAGGTGCCATCAGGACCATCTCCTTCTGACAGTGGCGAGAGAGAATCTGATCTGGGCCTCTCCTCTAGCTTCTGGTGATGCTGGCAATTTTAGGTGTTCCTTGGCTGCTGGATCCCTGATTTCATCTTTGTATGGCTTTTTTGCTGTGTGGGTATCTGTACAACCAAATTTCTCCTTTTTATAAGGACACCAGTCATATGGGACTAGAGCTCACACTAATGACCTCATCTTAGCTAATTACATCTGAAAGGACCCTATTCCAAATAAGGTCACATTCTGAGGTACTTGGGCTTAGGACTTCAACATATGAGTTTGGGAAGGAGATTCAATTCAACCCATAACACTCATGAAGGAGACATCAGGAGGGCCTTGGAAAAATCCTGTCCCGTGAGTCAAGAGTTTATGGCATTTATCAAATGATAGTCTTGAGTTTCTCAGAAGAGCTGAGGATATGCTTAGATAACAAATTGCTTAACATAATAAACGTTTATTTCTTACTTATATAAAAGTCGGATGTGGATCTGGTAGCCTTTTTTCTGTAGTGAGGCTGGAGGAAAATATTTCCTCCATCAGTGACTCAAGGATACAGCCTGCTTTCATTTTGCATCTCCATCATCTCATCTTCCTTTTCAGCCTTGCAAAAGACAAGAAAGAACATGGACAACTCACCCTTGTTCTTAGCTGCTTTGGATTAGAAGTGACACTTACCACTTCTACTCAGTTAATAGACCAGAATTAGTCTTATGACCTTAACTCAACAGCAAAGAAGGTTGGAGAAGGTAGAAAAATGCATGGGTGTTTGGTGAGCACAAACTTCCCTTGCCCTATCTTCCTTCACCTAGAACATGATAGGTTTGATAAACTGATTCTAGGAGAGGTAGGATAGAAAAAGCATCAATTTAAAACTATGGGCTTTGAGGGAGACTCGATTTGATACTAGCTCCACCACTTACTAGCTCAGTTAACTTGACTAATTCCCTTCATCTCTCTGTCCCTCAATCTCTACCTTATAAAATGGGGATAATAATACTGCCTATTTCATAATCTTGTTCTGAGGATTAAATATGTTGTGAGTTTTTGTGCAGTGTTTCTAGAGTATGGTACCACAAGAATTGAGCCATTTCATTTGTAAAAGATAATTTACAGATAATGAAGCAAAAGAAGGGGGAAGGGTTACTTGGGGGAAAGGTGTTCCTAGCCCTGGGCAAGTCCCCACCACCACCCCTATGAAAGCAATGAAACTGAAATAAATCAAGGGAATGAGTAGGTTGGGAGAAAGGCTTTTATTCCTTACAGTCACTACCCAGGCTCAAGCACTGTCCATCTCCTCCCGCTGCAGCTTGCTCTATGCCACCCTGGCACACTCTCTGCTTCCCACCTGCCCCTTCTGGGAGGAACTCCATAGGCTGCTCCTTGGTGACTGGCAGATGTCAGGCCGATTACATACCAGAAATGGAGGGAAGGAGAGAATAGCCATTTTCTCTCCACCCTTTGCCCTGGAGGCTGTGGGAGGCTACAGCAGTGGACACCTATTTATATGTAAATGGACTAAGGCCAGGTGGGAGATTCTGGAAATTCTGCCATTTTCAAATAGTTTGAAAATGTTATTGATCTTAGTCCTGAGTAATTGTATGTCTTGGTGCTTAGTAAAATTTCTAATAAGAATAGAGAAGGCTGGCTTTTTGGTAGCCCAAATGAGAAAGAGAAGTCATAATTGATGTCATCATTGTCAATCATCTCATTTGTAAGAGGGAGTCAGGCCATATAGCTGGGAGCATATGGAACTGTTCATGCCTTATACAGATGAGAGATCTTCCACATTTATGGCAAAATTTCACTGGAAAAGTTATAAGAAAGAATGCAGATAATAATCCAATTCTCATAATATATCATCCCTAGTGGGAAAAAAAAATGAGACTTTGAGTCTTTGTTGGAAAAGTCTCTTATTTTTGTAAATTTTTTAAATTGAGGTAAAATTCACATAACAGAATTAATCACTTTAATATGTACAAGTGAGTGGCATTTGATACATCCAAAATGTTGTACAACCATCACCTCTGCCTACTTCCAAACTTTTCATAGCCCTAAAGGAAACCTTATAACCATCAAGTGGTCCCTTCCCATCCCCTGCTTCCTCTGAGTCCTTCAAAATCAACCACCTGTTTACCATTCCCATGGATTTACCTATTCTAGATATTTCATATAAATGGGATCATACCATATGTGACCTCTTGTGTCTGATTTCTTTCACCTTTGGCATAATTTTTTCGAGGTTCATCCATGTTGTAGCATGCATGGATCAGTACTTTATTCCTCTTCATGAGTGTATAATGTTCTATTGTATGAAAAACACATTCTGTTTTTCCATTCGTCAGTAGATGGCCTTTTGGGTTGTTTGCATCTTGGTTAGTGTGAATGGTGCTGCTATGGACATTCACATACAAGATTTTGTTTGAATATCTTTTTTCAATCTTTTAAGTGGGAGTAGAATTACTAAGTCATATGGCAATCTATATTTAACTTTTGAAGGAAATGCCAAGCTGTTTTCCACAGTGACTGAACCATTTTACATGCTTACTAGCACTGTTCAAGTGTTCCAGTTTCTCCATATCCTTATCAACAATTGCTATTTTCTGTATTTTTTTTTAATTGCAGCCATCCTAGTAGGTGTAAAATGGTGACTCATTATGGTTTTTGATTTGTATTTCTCTAATGTTAATGATGTTGAGTGTACTTATTAGACAATTGTATATTGTCTTTAGAGAAATGTCTATTCAACTCCTTTGCCCATTTTTAATTGGATTTTTTGTCTTTTGACTGTGGAGTTATAAGATGTTTTTATATATTCTGGATACAAGGTTATCATCAGATATATGATTTGCAAATACTTTCTTCCATTCTGCTTGTTGCATTTTCAATTTCTTGACAGTGTCCTCTGATGCACAAGAAGTTTTAATTTTGATGAAATCTAATTTACCTACTTTTTCTTGTTGCTTATGTTTTTGGTATATCTGAAAAAGCCTCTTGAAAGATACCTACTTTTTAAAGTTTGACACAAACTAATTGAAAAAAAAGCTAATTTATTAATCAAGACACAGAAAGAATAAAGGAGTATTCTATGATCATCTCCATTCATCTTTGATCAAGACTTGACTAAAATTAGTTTCCAATATAATATATTTTCCCCAAAAATGTATCTACCTTTAGAATGTCTTTATGGTTATGTGTAGAATCAGACAAGTTTGAGAAATATGCAGAATCCAATATGACATCATTTAGTATCCATAAGTTCTGTGGCCCAGAGAGGTGTAAAGAATATGAAAAAGATCCAGGAGTTAATCAGGAAATTAAGAAAATAAAGAGGAAAGTATTGGCTGTTAGTTATATCCTGGTTGGGGGTGTTGTAGACTGGCATATAACCAAATCAGGTGAAGCAATTAGGTAAAAATGTATCTTGAACCCAGGAGATAGGGGTTGCAAAACAAACCTCACCTGAAGGATTTGGCTTGAAGTCCTTGTTTCAGAGCAACTACTCATTGCTTCTAGTATCCATATTTGAGACAAAAAGAATAATCCTGGACATGAGAAGCCTCAGATTCCACATCTGAGATGAAAAGAACTATTCCCATACTGAGTGTCTTTCCCAATCCAGGATGGTTTAGTATTAATTATAAAGATGATGAAGTATTAATATTTTGTGTCAAATTCAAGAATAGGTTTTAATCATTGGGACAATCTGTGTATATTCAGTATTTAAAGTGTTTGTAATGAGTTAGAATCAGCATATTAGAGATTCTGACAGATTAACCTTGTGATTCCAATTTAAAACATGTAATTGATGTGATTTCAGGTTAAAGGCGTGAGATTTTTTTTTACTAAGTTTGTAAGTAAAATGTTTAAGAGAACTAGATTTACTATATTTATAAGTTAAATAATTCATTAAACTGAAATGACTTATTTAAATTCTTAAGACAGTTTTGTTCATTAGAGACAAACTTGTCTGGTCAAGTACCTAAAGTGCTCAAAAAGAAAATTGAATATGTTACATTTATAGCTGTAGTTGAAAATACCCAATTGTAAATGAGACTGATTATTTAAAGAGAAATTAGTTCAAGTTGATCAAGCATTTAATGCCTCCTCAAAGTTACGGTTCTTAATATTAAAAAATTTACATTTTTAACAACTACAACAATAATGATATTTATAAAATGAACTTCAAGATTTAGGAAAATATAGGGGGTTTTACTTATTTTTAATTCAATACTGATATAAATTAGAAGTAACCCTGATTGTGCAATATACTGGATTTTGAAATCCTAAAATTCCACAAGTAATGAGGGTAGTTTCTAATATAGAGTCTCTAGCAATAAGACTAATGGATATTATAAAATAACTCCTCATTGACCTGTTTTGATTACATTATTTAGAGAGAGCCAGAACTTTCTGGATAGCAAACCATTGCTAAAGATGGTTCTCACCCTAAGTTACATTTGATGTGAATCATAGGACTTGAGTGCTTTTGATCACACACACACAAAAAATCAAACAGGAAAAGAAGGGGAAAAATGGTCAAAATCTTCAGAGAAGCAATATATTTGAAGCACCCCTATCCACAAGTCATTGAACAGATTGGAGTTACTCAGGGTGCTCACATGCCATCGCTTCAATTCCGTTGTTCTATCAAGGAGCAGTCCTTCTGGGATGAGAGAAATGAAATTAATGAGCAAAGGTAAACATGATAGATTGGGTGTGGACAATTTCACACAAATTAGGTAAAGGCCAAACATTTTTTTTTATTAAGTGAAAAGTCAGTCTCCTTCCAAGTTATTAAAAAGAAAAACAGCTTAGAGTAAAGTATTGTTGTCTGAGTTCTGCTCATGGAGAAATATAATTGCTGAAACAAACACATGTCTCTGGAATACTGGTGACCAGACTACATCTCCCAGCAGCAACAAGGTCTTGACATTCAGAATGGCTGAGCGCAACATCCTTTTAAACTGCTTGCGTACGACTTTGAGGTTTTGAAATGGAAAACCTTTAAAGACCTCAAGGAGTGAATAACTGATAGGTTTCTCTAGTGAAAAATGAAGGGCCATCAGATGGCTTAAAAGTATGACTTTAGAGTCAGATAGCTTATGTTCAGTCTTAGCTCAACCACTTATTAAGTGAATAACCTTGGCCAAATCAAGTAAGCAGAGGAGGTAATTCTCTCTTAGGGTTGTGAAATACCATGAAAAGCTTAGCACCATGATCAGCAAGTAAGAACCCCTCAATAAGTTACACCAATGTTTTCACTGCATCGTTAGATATAGGACATTTCAGTAAAATGACCTGAGTCCACCATTTACATGGCTGCAATTTTTTTCTGTCTTCAGCCTCTGGCTGAGAAATACGCATTACTGTTTTATATTAAGTTCATGTTTTTCATACTGCTTAAAGCGAGTTGTCTTCAAGAATCAAGAATGATACACTGTCATCTGTTAAACATTTGAAGAAAGGACTTGAACGCTGAAGGCTTTTATTAAAACGTCTCTAGATATGAAATAACATTGTTCTCATTGAATGGTCATAAATTGAGAGGTATGAGGAAAAGCAGTTTGCACAGCTGTGAACATCTAGTTATTATAAACCAAAATTTGACTGATAAAAACTTCATTCATATATAAAGCAAATACGAAGCTATTAAAATATGTGATTATTTGGGAATGTTAGACAGGATTTTATTGCTCTCCTAGTTTGTCTTTCAGTACTTCGCTGTCATTTAAATTAATGCTCACACGTTGGGACTGATCAGTTCAAAACAGAGGTAAAATGCCCATAGCCATCCTCGTATGTTGTTAGGTAAATCTGGGCACCTGGGGATGACTGTGTGGATCAGTGCCATCTAGGCTTTCTGAAGCCACTGTGAAAAACAAGACTTCTGGGAAACTGGCACAAGGTTCCTGTCTAACTATCTACATTTCCATGAAGGCAGTCCTCTTGTAGAAAACAGGTCTGTTCAATAAACATTTATCACAAAGAAACCTAAACTTTATTTACTGGCAAATGACATTTTTCAAAACAATGTATTCCTATGGTTTCAGTAAGTAGCAGTTTTTACAGAATTTATAAGGAACTGGGATTTCATTTTTTAATTAATTTAAGGAGTATTTTAATTAAAGAAATTGGGATTTCATTTTTTAATCAGAGTAAGGAAGGGGGAAGACTATTATGAATAAATGAATTTTATATAGATATGGACCAGCTGTTCCTTATTTTCACTAGGAGGAAAAAAATTAAATTAGGAAAAGAAACCCTCAGATGCTCAGGACATTTAGATGATGAGAATAACTAAAGAAGGTTTTGGAGCCTTTATGCCTGGAGGTCTTCCAAAGGATAATCCATACCTACCTGGGGTGACTAGGTCCTCAGAACCAGATGTCATCACAAAGCCCCAATTAATCGAGATATTCCGTTTTTGACAGATATACTCTTGGGATTTCTGTGACAAAATACTGAAATTTATAGTTGAGGGGTGCATCTTTGATTATTAAGCACGGAAATATCTGCCCAAATAAGCCTGACCCACAATGTGGACTTTGATCTCAAAATGGTTGAACCCTGAAAATACTGTCATCATCTTTAAAAGCCCCAAGAACTGGAGACAGCTTTATAAGGAGTATAATTAGAATGAAAGCATCTTTCACAGGTCTTGTGGCATAGCCTTTCCTGAACCTGAGAAAGAAGACTTCGTCATCCCCAGCAATGAAAGAGTCTTCCCGCACACTCCTATTTACCTAGTTAAAAAAAAAAAAAAAACTCTTAAAACTAAGGCACACTTAGGGCTCAAAAATTGGAGCACTTAAGAGGATTTATTTAAATCTCCCAAATAACAGCTTGAAAACAAATCCTCTTAAATGCTCCATTTCCCTATTCTTGTCAAAAATTTTTGTTTGACCCCTTCCCTTTTATTAAACTCCATAACTATTTATTATACTGCCAAATTATGTGCATGGTTGTCAGGAATCACCTGTAGCTATTGGCAGTTAGAAAGCAAAGCCTTGAGATTTGCCACCATGGTAAAGCTGGATTATGAAGATTTCATTCATCAGAGAAATAAACTGAGAGAATGTTTTTGAAATGCCATAAATATACCCACTTTTCTTCATATCTTTTTCCCCATTAGCATCACCTGCAAAAATTATTTACTCTATGAGGGGGTTGCCAAAACTCACTTTTAAACAGAATATATACTGCAAAACCCAGTGGATTTTGCTTGTCCCTGAGGTTGGCAAGGAAGGCCAGCCAGGTCTTATTTGCAAGCTCCCAGGAGTCAGAAAAGCCTTAGAAATACTGAGATTGATACTTGATCTCCAGGGCTAAGATCCCTAAACTGTCCAGGAACAAGGATTCCCACAGGCACCAAGCAGTGCACCTGGGTAGGCACTATAAGGGGATGGGGGAGATGATGCTGATGGTCTGATGGGGAAAACAAGCCTTCCTAGGAACAGAAGGTGGATGTGTAACACTTGACCCAGAGATATGGTTGTGGGCATAGGGGCTGGGGTCACAGTGAATGAATGGCTGAGTATCTGTCAGTTTGGTGACCCTCATATTACCTTTAAAGGAACATGCTTAAAATAAATACTAAATCACATGGAAGAGCCAAGCCACCAGAAGCGAAGAGAGAAGAAGATAGTATTTTTCCCTTTCTGTGAGGAGACCACCATGGCAGAACTGAACAAGTGGAACTAAGCCACTTGAATGTCTCAAATAATAACACAACAGATACCTTGGCATAATGTGGCTGCTGGTGAGAGCATTGGAGCAGAAACAGCAAAGTGTGATATGAGATCAGTGGTATCAAAGGACTTGATAAGAGACCACAGGACAGTTCTTTCACTGATAGGAAGGATTTAGGGGAACGAGGGTTCCAGTGACTTTGCTGATGGTTACTAAACCAGAGATTATTGCTGTGTATCATAATGGTGACCCTTTTGTGCTTGCAGATATGAATCCATAGAAAGCAAGTGTAAGTGGTATCCTGACCAATCCGAGCACTGCAATGTCAGTCTCTGCTGCCTACTTTCCTGTAGGGTGATGCTCTTCGACATGATTTATGCCCACCTTGTCTCTTTATCTGCCCCTGGCATGATTCTGCATGACCTCCTTGCTCCTGGTGGTCTCTCATCCCACACTTGGCCAGCATCCTGGCCAGAGGGGTCAAGCCCAGCTAGCTCCTTCAAGGTCCTAAATGGTCAAGAGAAACTCACAGAAGCCTACTAAGCCAATCAGTAGTACGACAGTAGGCAATATTTCCATTCCTTCCCTTCCTGGCAGTATTTCATTCCTATCTCTCACCAATTCCTTTAATTCAAATCAGCATGTTCACTTCATATGCAGATGTCTGCCTGTAGACAATAAACCAGTCTCTCTTTTCTTCAGTTTCACTTACAAATCTAAAAGGCTCTTGGATGTCCTTCCCTTGGTTTGGTGGGTGGGGGAAGGTGGTGTTCCAAGAACGGACTGTGCACTAAACTGACAACTTCTGTGGTTATTCTCCTGTCTCCCTTGTAAAATGCAGAGGATGGTAGCGAGCTAATCTGGCTACCTCTTAAGTAGGTTCTTCAAGGTTATTTGGAGGCTGTTGTTAGAATGTAAGGCCTACTATTCTCAGTTTAAGGGATTTAGCTATATATCTGAGGCACAGAAACAGTTCTATTTGACATCATGTTATACCCAGTAAACACCTCAGTAGTGGGTGTCAAATGGGGCAGCAAAAATGCTTCTATTCCAAGGACCAATGTCACAATCTTAAGACCATGTTACTGGCATTCTATTGCTACAAAATATAATAGCAGTATTATTTTTTTATCCCCATTTTATGGACAACAGAAATGAAACTTGGAGATGTGAAGCAGCTTGTCCAAGATCACATAACTAATAAATAAGGGACAAAGATAAGATTCTAACTCAGCTCTCTCTTGAGCTGAACTTTACAATTTGACCTCTTATTTGACATACTGTCAACAGTATCCCATATTTTTCCCACTTTACAGTGAATTTCTTATTGGATTAAACCAGTATCCATGTGTTGACATGTCTGAATGTTTTGTGTTGTTAAAAACTAAAATTCATAGTTTTAGCATCTCAAGTAGATATTATTTGGACATTGACCTAAACATATAGCTAAATCCTCTATATCTAAGAAACTAATCATTTGTAAATTAATTCTTCATATTCTAACTCTTTCATTGTTTTGTTAAAATTGAAATCTCTAATTATGTAAGGAGGGCCCAGAGTCAGTAAGTACGATAGTTCTTATGTAAAATTCACACCTCCAGACTATCTTGTGTTGTTCATCATCTAATAAACAGCAGGCCAATTACAGGCCAATTAGGTAATGGGGAAAAGTCATTAGTGAAACTGGGTCTAGCACATCTGGCTTTCCAGGCAAATACTCTGCAAGAGAAAAAAAATCAATCTGCCCCAGTCTGAATTTAAAGAAATTGCAATTCTATTTATTCATTGTATCATGTCCAATCATTCCAAATACTGGTGAATTTAACACTCTCTAGGAATATCCCTGAAGAATGACACATAGATTTGATAAACTTTTTATAGGGTAGACAACTTTTTTTTTTTTTAAATAATTATTTTTTATTGAAGGGTAGTTGACGCACAGTATTACATTACATGAGTTTCAAGTGTACAACACAGTGGTAGAACATTTATATACATAATTCTAGGTTCCAGCTATCACCCTACCAGGCTGTTACAATATCTTGACTATATTCCTTATGCTATACATTACATCCCGGTTACTAATTTATTTTACCATTGGAAGTCTGTCCTTCTTTTTTTTTGTTTGTTTTTTTGTTTTTTTGTGAGGGCATCTCTCATATTTATTGATCAAATGGTTGTTAACGACAATAAAATTCTGTATAGGGGAGTCAATGCTCAATGCACAATCATTAGTCCACCCCAAGCCTAATTTTCGTCAGTCTCCAATCTTCTGAGGCATAACAAACAAGTTTTTACATGTAGAACAAATTCTTACATAATGAATAAGTTACATAGTGAACAGTACAAGGGCAGTCATCACAGAAACTTTCGGTTTTGCTCATGCATTATGAACTATAAACAGTCAGTTCAAATATGAATACTCATTTGGTTTTTATACTTGATTTATATGTGGATACCACATTTCTCTCTTTATTATTATTATTTTTAATAAAATGCTGAAGTGGTAGGTAGATACAAGATAAAGGTAGAAAACATAGTTTAGTGTTGTAAGAGAGCACATGTAGATGATCAGGTGTGTGCCTGTAGACTATGTGTTAATCCAAGCTAGACCAGGGCAATAAAACATCCACGTATGCAGAACATTTCTCTCAGAACGGGGGGGTGAGGTTCTAAGCCTCACCTCTGTTGATCCCCAATTTCTCACCTGATGGCCCCCCTGCGACTGTGCCTGTCTTAGGTTGTTCCTCCCTTGAGGAATCTTACCCGTCTCTGGCTAACCAGTCATCTTCCGGGGCCATACAGGGAAATGTGAAGTTGGTAAGTGAGAGAGAAGCCTTATTGTTTGAAAAAGTTAGCTTTTTACTTCTTTGCATATTTATGCCCTGTGGCTTCTATGCCCAGCATTTGTCTTGAGGTATCTTTACCCCTTGGAAGAATTATGATACTCGGTAAATTTGATATGAGGCACGAATTCTATTTAAGGGTTGTAATTAGGAAGGAAGAAGAAAAGCTATAGAAGTAGCAGGCGGAAGAAAACATGGGAAGATTGATTATTTCTTTGATATATCTTCTTGTAGAGTAACTTCAGCATGTATAGGTTTTAAGCTACTACTTAAATTGCACACACACATTAACATAATAGGAGTATAGTTACATAACCAAAGCATATCTGTAATTACCAGCCATCTGCAGTGAAACCAAGAAAACCAGTTAGGCACCTTAGGCATTTGTGAAAACTTATCTATGATATGGTGGATATTGTCCAACTGAACTTGAACAGTCTGAGAGAAATCAGACAAATTAAAACAACCCATTCCTGGGGACTGTTCACATGCCATATGTTCTTTTAACAGTAAATAGTCTGTAGTTGTAAGACTTTGGAGCGCTACAATTTGCACTTCTCCAAATTCTTGGTTGAGTTCCAACAGTATAGATCCAGTCCAATTTTGTTGTTTTACTGTATGCACAGGCCAGCTTAGATATCTCCTTCCTCATTCCCATGGCAAGTCCAGGAACTGGTGGGATGAGTGCATCTACAGCTGTAGCAGTGCGTGGATCTTTGTTGGGGTTTTTTGATGATCATCTTCTGGCATGAGTCTTCCAGAGAGTGCAGATGTTGGAAGTTCTTTTTCATATCGTATCTTAGTTCATTTTCGGGGTAGCCCAATTAGGCTTTGATCCTCTGTATAAACACAAACAGACCCTTTGCCTACACTTTTATATGCCCTTTATACCCTTGTGTAGAACTTGTTGGAGGTTACCACACAGGAACTGCCCTTTTTTTTTTTTTTTTTTTTTTTTTGCTATCACTAATCTACACTTACATGATGAATATTATGTTTACTAGGCTCTCCCCTATACCAGGTCTCCCCTATAAACCCCTTTACAGTCACTGTCCATCAGCATAGCAAAATGTTGTAGAATCACTACTTGCCTTCTCTGTGTTGTACAGCCCTCCCTTTTCTCCTACCCCCCCATGCATGTTAATCTTAATACCCCCCTACTTCTCCCCCCCTTATCCCTCCCTACCCACCCATCCTCCCCAGTCCCTTTCCCTTTGGTACCTGTTAGTCCATTCTTGAGTTCTGTGATTCTGCTGCTGTTTTGTTCCTTCAGTTTTTCCTTTGTTCTTATATTCCACAGATAAGTGAAATCATTTGGTATTTCTCTTTCTCTGCTTGGCTTGTTTCACTGAGCATAATACCCTCCAGCTCCATCCATGTTGCTGCAAATGATTGGATTTGCCCTTTTCTTATGGCTGAGTAGTATTCCATTGTGTATATGTACCACATCTTCTTTATCCATTCATCTATTGATGGACATTTAGGTTGCTTCCAATTCTTGGCTATTGTAAATAGTGCTGCAATAAACATAGGGGTGCATCTGTCTTTCTCAAACTTGATTGCTACGTTCTTAGGGTAAATTCCTAGGAGTGCAATTCCTGGGTCAAATGGTAAGTCTGTTTTGAGCATTTTGATGTACCTCCATACTGCTTTCCACAATGGTTGAACTAACTTACATTCCCACCAGCAGTGTAGGAGGGTTCCCCTTTCTCCACAGCCTCGCCAACATTTGTTGTTGTTTGTCTTTTGGATGGCAGCCATCCTTACTGGTGTGAGGTGATACCTCATTGTAGTTTTAATTTGCATTTCTCTGATAATTAGCGATGTGGAGCATCTTTTCATGTGTCTGTTGGCCATCTGTATTTCTTTTTTGGAGAACTGTCTGTTCAGTTCCTCTGCCCATTTTTTAATTGGGTTATTTGTTTTTTGTTTGTTGAGGCATGAGAGCTCCTTATATATTCTGGACGTCAAGCCTTTATCGGATGTGTCATTTTCAAATATATTCTCCCATACTGTAGGGATCCTTCTTGTTCTATTGATGGTGTCTTTTGCTGTACAGAAGCTTTTCAGCTTAATATAGTCCCACTTACTCATTTTTGCTGTTGTTTCCCTTGCCCAGGGAGATGTGTTCAAGAAGAGGTCACTCATGTTTATGTCTAAGAGGTTTTTGCCTATGTTTTCTTCCAAGAGTTTAATGGTTTCATGGCTTACATTCAGGTCTTTGATCCATTTTGAGTTTACTTTTGTATATGGGGTTAGACAATGGTCCAGTTTCATTCTCCTACATGTAGCTGTCCAGTTTTGCCAGCACCACCTGTTGAAGAAACTGTCATTTCGCCATTGTATGTCCATGGCTCCTTTATCAAATATTAATTGACCATATATGTCTGGGTTAATGTCTGGATTCTCTAGTCTATTCCATTGGTCTGTGGCTCTGCTCTTGTGCCAGTACCAAATTGTCTTGATTACTATGGCTTTATAGTAGAGCTTGAAGTTGGGGAGTGAGATCCCCCCTACTTTATTCTTCTTTCTCAGGATTGCTTTGGCTATTCGGGGTCTTTGGTGGTTCCATATGAATTTTTGAATTATTTGTTCCAGTTCATTGAAGAATGTTGCTGGTATTTTCATAGGGATTGCATCAAAGCTGTATATTGCTTTGGGCAGGATGGCCATTTTGACGATATTAATTCTTCCTAGCCACGAGCATGGGATGAGTTTCCATCTGTTAGTGTCCCCTTTAATTTCTCTTAAGAGTGACTTGTAGTTTTCAGAGTATTAGTCTTTCACTTCTTTGGTTAGGTTTATTCCTAGGTATTTTATTTTTTTTGATGCAATTGTGAATGGAGTTGTTTTCCTGATTTCTCATTCTGTTGGTTCATTGTTAGTATATAGGAAAGCCACAGATTTCTGTGTGTTGATTTTGTATCCTGCAACTTTGCTGTATTCCTATATCAGTTCTAGTAGTTTTGGGGTGGAGTCTTTAGGGTTTTTTATGTACAGTATCATGTCATCTGCAAATAGTGACAGTTTAACTTCTTCTTTACCAATCTGGATTCCTTGTATTTCTTTATTTTGTCTGATTGCTGTGGCTAGGACCTCCAGTACTATGTTAAATAACAGTGGAGAGAGTGGGCATCCCTGTCTAGTTCCCGATCTCAGAGGAAATGCTTTCAGCTTCTCGCTGTTCAATATAATGTTGGCTGTGGGTTTATCATAGATGGCCTTTATTATGTTGAGGTACTTGCCCTCTATTCCCATTTTGCTGAGAGTTTTTAACATGAATGGATGTTGAACTTTGTCAAATGCTTTTTCAGCATCTATGGAGATGATCATGTGGTTTTTGTCTTTCTTTTTGTTGATGTGGTGGATGATGTTGATGGACTTTCGAATGTTGTACCATCCTTGCATCCCTGGAATGAATCCCACTTGGTCATGGTGTATGATCCTTTTGATGTATTTTTGAATTCGGTTTGCTAATATTTTGTTGAGTATTTTTGCATCTACGTTCATCAGGGATATTGGTCTGTAGTTTTCTTTTTTGGTGGGGTCTTTGCCTGGTTTTGGTATTAGGGTGATGTTAGCTTCATAGAATGAGTTTGGGAGTATCCCCTCCTCCTCTATTTTTTGGAAAACTTTAAAGAGAATGGGTATTATGTCTTCCCTGCATGTCTGATAAAATTCCGAGGTAAATCCATCTGGCCCGGGGGTTTTGTTCTTTGGAAGTTTTTTGATTACCTCTTCAATTTCGTTGCTGGTAATTGGTCTGTTTAGATTTTCTGTTTCTTCCTGGGTCAATCTTGGAAGGTTATATTTTTCTAGGAAGTTGTCCATTTCTCCTAGGTTTCCCAGCTTGTTAGCATATAGGTTTTCATAGTATTCTCCAATAATTCTTTGCATTTCCGTGGGGTCCGTCGTGATTTTTCCTTTCTCGTTTCTGATACTGTTGATTTGTGTTGACTCTCTTTTCTTCTTAATAAGTCTGGCTAGAGGCTTATCTATTTTGTTTATTTTCTCGAATAACCAGCTCTTGGTTTCATTGATTTTTGCTATTGTTTTATTCTTCTCAATTTTATTTATTTCTTCTCTGATCTTTATTATGTCCCTCCTTCTGCTGACCTTAGGCCTCATCTGTTCTTCTTTTTCCAATTTCGATAATTGTGACATTAGACCATTCACTTGGGATTGCTCTTCCTTTTTTAAATATGCTTGGATTGCTATATACTTTCCTCTTAAGACTGCTTTTGCTGTGTCCCACAGAAGTTGGGGCTTAGTGTTGTTGTTGTCATTTGTTTCCATATATTGCTGGATCTCCATTTTGATTTGGTCATTGATCCATTGATTATTTAGGAGCGTGTTGTTAAGCCTCCATGTGTTTGTGAGCCTCTTTGCTTTCTTTGTACAGTTTATTTCTAGTTTTATACCTTTGTGGTCTGAAAAGTTGGTTGGTAGGATTTCAATCTTTTGGAATTTTCTGAGGCTCTTTTTGTGGCCTAGTATGTGGTCTATTCTGGAGAATGTTCCATGTGCACTTGAGAAGAATGTATATCCCACTGCTTTTGGATGTAGAGTTCTATAGATGTCTATTAGGTCCATCTGCTCTACTGTGTTGTTCAGTGCTTCCGTGTCCTTACTTATTTTCTGCCCAGTGGATCTATCCTTTGGGGTGAGTGGTGTGTTGAAGTCTCCTAGAATGAATGCATTGCAGTCTATATCCCCCTTTAGTTCTGTTAGTATTTGTTTCACATATGCTGGTCCTCCTGTGTTGGGTGCATATATATTTAGAATGGTTATATCCTCTTGTTTGACTGAGCCCTTTATCATTATGTAGTGTCCTTCTTTATCTCTTGTTACTTTCTTTGTTTTGAAGTCTATTTTGTCTGATATTAGTACTGCAACCCCTGCTTTCTTCTCACTGTTGTTTGCTTGAAATATGTTTTTCCATCCCTTGACTTTTAGTCTGTACATGTCTTTGGGTTTGAGGTGAGTTTCTTGTAAGCAGCATATAGATGGGTCTTGCTTTTTTATCCATTCTGTTACTCTGTGTCTTTTGATTGGTGCATTCAACCCATTAACATTTAGGGTGACTATTGAAAGATATGTACTTATTGCCATTGCAGGCTTTAAATTCGTGGTTACCAAAGGTTCAAGGTTAGCCTCTTTAGTATCTTACAGCCTAACTTAGCTCGCTTATTGAGCTGTTATATACACTGTCTGGAGATTCTTTTCTTCTCTCCCTTCTTGTTCCTCCTCCTCGATTCTTCATATGTTGGGTGTTTTGTGCTGTGCTCCTTCTAGGAGTGCTCCCATCTAGAGCAGTCCTTGTAAGATGTTCTGTAGAGGTGGTTTGTGGAAAGCAAATTCCCTCAGCTTTTGTTTGTCTGGGAATTGTTTAATCCCACCGTCATATTTGAATGATAGTCGTGCTGGATACAGTATCCTTGGTTCAAGGCCCTTCTGTTTCATTGTATTAAATATATCATGCCATTCTCTTCTGGCCTGTAGGGTTTCTGTTGAGAAATCTGACGTTAGCCTGATGGGTTTCCCTTTATAGGTGACCTTTTTCTCTCTAGCTGCCTTTAACACTCTTTCCTTGTCCTTGATCTTTGCCATTTTAATTATTATGTGTCTTGGTGTTGCCCTTCTTGGATCCTTTCTGTTGGGGGTTCTGTGTATTTCCGTTGTCTGTTCGATTACTTCCTCCCCCAGTGTGGGGAAGTTTTCAGCAATTATTTCTTCTAAGATACTTTCCATCTCTTTTCCTCTCTCTTCTTCTTCTGGGACCCCTATAATACGGATATTGTTCCTTTTGGATTGGTCACACAGTTCTCTTAATATTGTTTCATTCCTGGAGATCCTTTTGTCTCTCTCTATGTCAGCTTCTATGCATTCCTGTTCTCTGATTTCAATTCCATCAATGGCCTCTTGCATTCTATCCATTCTGCTTATAAACCCTTCCAGAGTTTGTTTCATTTCTGCGATCTCCTTTCTGGCATCTGTGATCTCCTTCCGGACTTCATCCCATTTCTCTTGCGTATTTCTCTGCATCTCTGTCAGCATGTTTATGATTCTTATTTTGAATTCTTTTTCAGGGAGACTGGTTAGGTCTGTCTCCTTCTCTGGTGTTGTCTCTGTGATCTTTGTCTGCCTGTAGCTTTGCCTTTTCATGGTGATAGGAATAGTCTGCAGAACTGGGACGAGTGACGGCTGGAAGGACTTCCGTTCTTGTTGGTTTGTGGCCCTCCTCTCCTGGGAGAACAGCGGCCTCTAGTGGCTTGTGCTGCGCAGCTGCGTGCAGACAGGGTTTCTGCTTCCTGCCCGGCTGCTATGGAGTTAATCTCCGCTGTTGCTGTGGGCGTGGCCTGGCTCGGGCAGCTACTCCAAAATGGTGGAGTCGCGTTGGAGCAGGAGCTGCTGGGAGGCTATTTATCTCCGTAAGGGGCCTCCCTGCTCCCTGCAGCCCAGGGGTTAGGGTGCCCAGAGATCCCGGATTCCCTACCTCTGGATTAAGTGTCCCGCCCTGCCCCTTTAAGACTTCCAAAAAGCACCCGCCAAAACAAAACAACGACCACAAAAAAAAACAAGAAAAAAAATTTTTTTAATTTAAAAAAAAAATTTTTTAATTAAAAAAAAAAGGTGGTCGTTCGTTTTTCTTTATTCTCCGGTGCCAGCCTCAGGCCTCTGCTCACCGATCTTTCTGCCCTGTTTCCCTAGTATTGGGGTCCCTGTCCCTTTAAGACTTCCAAAAAGCGCTCGCCAAAACAAAGCAGCAAAAAAGCAAAAAAAAAAAAATGGTCGCGCGCTTTTCTTATGTCCTCTGTCGCCCAGCCTCCAGTGCCTGCTCACTGTTCTTGCTGCCCTGTTTTCCCAGTATCGAGGGCCCTGCACTCTGGCCCGGATGGCTGGGGCTGGGTGTTCGGCAGCCCTGGGCTCCGTCTCCCTCCCGCTCTGCCTGCTCTTCTCCCGCTGGGAGCTGGGGGGAGGGGCGCTCGGCTCCCGCGGGGCCGGGGCTTGTATCTTACCCCCTTCGCGAGGCGCTGGGTTCTCTCAGGTGCGGATGTGGTCTGGATATTGTCCTGTGTCCTCTGGTCTTTATTCTAGGAAGGGTTGTCTTTGTTATATTTTCATAGATATGTTGTTTTGGGAGGAGATTTCCGCTGCTCTACTCACACCGCCATCTTCCGCCCCTCTTTTGTCAGGGTAGACAACTTTGAATTATTTTTTTCACATTTTCAAATACTTCATTTTTAAGAGAATTTTTAGGATAATAGGAAAACTGAAAGGAAGTTACAAAGATTTCTCATATATCCCTGTTCCCACACATGCATAGCCTCCCCCATTACCAACATAATTCATTGTATATTAGTTACAGCTGATGAAGCTCCGTCAACATAGCCTAATCACTCAAACTCTATAGTTTACATTAAGGTTCACTCTGGGTGTTGTATATCCTATGTATCTAGACAAATGGATAACGATATGTATCCATAATTATAGTATCGCACGGTGTCATTTCCTGCCTTAAAGATCCTCCATCTATTATCCTTCCCCTGACCCCAGTTCCTACAACCACTGAACTTTTTACTGTCTCCATAGTTTTGTCTTTTCCAGAATGTCATAGAGTTTTAATCGTATTGTATGTAGACTTTCTTTCACTTGGAACATGCATTTTAGGTTCCTTCAATTCCTTTAATAGTTTGATAGTTCATTTTTTTTTAGCATTGAATAATATTCCATATCTGGATATAGTACAGTTTATCCATTCACCTACTGAAGGACATATCGGTTGCTTCAAGTTTTGGATAGTTATGAAAAAGCTGGTATAAACAGCCATGTACATGTTTTTGTGTGGATATAACTTTTCAGGTCCTTTGGGTAAATACCAAGGAGCATGATTTCATGGATCATATGGTAAGAATATATTTAATTTTGTAATTAACTGCTGAATTATTCTGAAGTGGCAGTACCATTTTCCAATCCCACCAGCTATAGTGAGAGTTGCTGTTGCTCCACAGCCTCTTCAGCATTTGGTGTTATCAGTGTTCCAGATTTTGGCCATTCTAATAGATATGCAGTGGTATCTCACTGTTATTTTAATTTGCATTTCCCTGATGACATATGATGTGGAACATCTTTTCATATGTTTATTTGTTATCTGAATATGACAGTCATCTGTTAAAGTCTTTGGCCCATTTTTAATCCAGTTGCTTGTTTTCTAATTGTTGAATTTTAAGAGTTCTTTATATATTTTGGCTAACAGTCCTTTATCAGAGATGACTTTTGTGAGCATTTTCTCCCAGTCTTTTCCCCTCATTCTTTTGACTAACTTTTAATTTTGTCCCTAGTATACTTCAGTTAAAAGTCAGATGTCAACTGGATGCACCAGAAAAAGTTTTGTCTTCATTATCAAAAATGTCAGGTATGGGCTAGACCCTTGAGGATTATGTGGTAGTCAAGATGCTGAGATTGTTGCCATTTAATGCCAAAATGAAGTCAAAACCCCTGAGCTTAGTTGACATGGGGAAGTTCAGGTATAGATGTGAAATTAATAAAGTTAAAATCTCCAGGAATAAATCTCTGCAGATTCTAAAAAATGGAAATAAAGTTACTCTTTTCAAGACCAAGAAACAAGTACAAAGTTTATTTAAATGAATGGGATCTGAGGCCTATATGATGTAAGAATTGTCAGTAACCTAAATAAAATAATTGGCACATCCAAAATGGATATATCATTTCAAAGCAAAGAAAAAGAGTTACAGAAGGAAGGCACAGGTGGTGCTCATCAAACATTGTTGTGAGACCAAATGCCAGGCCAAAATACATATAGTAATTTTGACAGGTTTATCTATATTGAAGAGAATAGTGCAACCACAAGGTCATATAATTAAAGATCTGTGTCATACATAACTTTCCTTGTTCTGATTCTATGCTCATCAAGAAATAGTCTGAAATCCTAACTTCTTACAGAGTTTTCTGATAGGAAGAGACTTCATCTGTTCAGCAAGTGTTCAGTATTTTTGTAAATTAATTGATCACATTTTTAGTTTATATATCAGTCTAGCTCCATCTAGATGAAAACAATAAAAATTAATATTGGCAATCTGCTTAAAATATAAATTCCAGAAAAGAATATCTGATCAGCCAACTGTAGTCACATAAGTGCTTCTGGCCATAAGGATGAGATGAAGGATATGACACAAGGAGCCTCTTCATCTACTGAAGTAGAAAAGCAGGTACAAGAATTCACTGTATCACCAAGACAATTTGCAATAAGAGAGAGACAATCTCCCCTCCATCCGAAAAATACTTAGGACTGGTAGGAAGGTGAAAGGTAGAAAGATTTCGGCCTGATGACCAAATTAGCCACCACAAGTTCTATGAGTTTTGTAACAGGATTCAGGAGGCCCAAGTCTGTTGACATTTGAGACAAAGAGAAATTTAAGTTCTTAAATCTGCAAGGGTGAGGGCCAGGGACCGAACCAGGGCAATTTCACAAAGAATGCGACTTTATGAGTTTTGGGTAAAGAGACTACATAGGTCATCCAGTTTAACTCCAGCTCAACCTTCCCATCAATTACTGGGATTATATTGTACATGGTATCTGAAAAAGATTGTCTAACCTGGTGGTTTCCAAACAGCTTTATATCAAAATTTCCCGAGAAGCTTAAAAACAGTACAACTTCTAGACTGTCAGTGATGGAAGGAATTCTGGGATGGGATTAGGGATCTATATATTTATGCAACCTCTCCAGGTCACTCTAGTACAATCCACTCCACCTTCAGACTATACTTAGTATTAGAAAGCTGTTCCTTCTATTGACTCAAAATGTATTAAATTAGTATTTACACCCATCGGTACAAATTTTAATCCTTTGGAGTAAAATGAATGACGACTCTCCCCTCTTCTCCCTAACTGCTTTCAGATATGTAAACACAATGATTATGTCCTATTATGTCTTTTTCCACTTCCAAACTAGGCCAGTCATTCCCAGTTTTTCCTATTTTTCCCTTCATAAAAGATATGAGTCCCTTTATCCTCCAGGTTGCCCTTCTCCAAAGCTTTTCAAGTTGATTTCATTACTTTTAGATCTTTCAGGTGATCCTTAATCAGTTCAAATACTATAATTTCGTTTCTGCAAATAAGATCACATTAGCTTGTGGGTGGCCCTATCTCATCTGGCTCATTGACTAAGCTTTCCAAATCATTTTTTTAAATGAACATTGTTGCCAAGCTAGTCTCCTACCCCTTCCCTAGTTCTGCATTACTGTGCTTTGTTTAGTTTTTATTTGGACCCATATGCATGATCTTACAGTTAACTGATAAAAACTTGTCTCTTAGATATGCCTTCTGTGTGTCAATATCTTTATACATACTATTATTTTGTCCTCCAAATGTAGGTGTGTGCAGAGTTTCTAACAGGAGAGCCTTTGAGGCACAGCAAGAATCTACTTGGAGATGAGTTCTTAAATAAGCATTTGCTGAACATGTTACACCAGACTAAGAAAACTTCCAATGGAGGCCAGTGAAATGTGGAGAATGAATCTTCTAATTCACTTCTTGGTATCTCCATCTATCAAATATCTGATATTCTTCCCAGCCTCATCTTAGAAGCAAATTTGAAAATCATACCTTTCATATTTTTAAGTGAACAGAATGTTATACAGAACAGATTTGGAGACAGAAATATTACAAACTTGCTATCAGATTAATATTGATTAAATCATCAGAAATATTTGGATTTATTTGCCCAACTTATGATACTACCTAATTTTACTTCCATACAGTCTTTTTTTTGCCTCAATACAAGTTTATCATGACACAGCTAGGGAAAGTCAAAATAAAATAATACATTTCC
Organism: Manis pentadactyla; assembly: GCF_030020395.1. NCBI lineage: Eukaryota > Metazoa > Chordata > Mammalia > Pholidota > Manidae > Manis > Manis pentadactyla. The sequence goes on from NC_080022.1 coordinate 71,324,660, forward strand.
AAGATCTTCCTGTAAAATTACTTTGGCAAAGAAAGGATTAGATCAACATGTTTTGTTTTTAGTAAATCTGTCCATCCATTAAGTAGCTGTCTGATAATTTTTCCTGGAATTGACATGAATTTCTAGACTTTATCTTTGGGTTTAATACATTGAAATCTCCATAACAGTAGAAAACCATAATTGCTTTGTGTCCTGAGAGCCCTACAACAGTGCCTAGCATCCAGTAAGCACTCAATAAAAGTCTGTTGGTTGGTTGGTTTGGTGAATTCACTCTTTTCCCATTTTTGAAAAATCAAAATTGCATTTACTGTTTCTACTCTTCTGATACCTATACAATTCCTCAAGATGTTCTCTGCTTCAGATGTGCCAGAAATAACATCTAGTTATAGAAAGGATCAACTTTGAATAGTCTCTGAAGTGATAATAGCAAATTCCTATTCTTCACAACCAGTAAATTATGTCTGTAGCTCTCATACTCTGTGATCCTATAATAAATTTTGTGCCATGAATATCTAAAGGAGCTCTGACATTAATTCTAACATTGACAACATATGCAGGACTATGTGCTAGTATATGTCTGTTTTTAACTGGAACTGAGACCTGACACTAATCCTTCGGCTTGGGGCACTGAACTTTTCTTTATTGCCAGCCAGAGACTGGATCCTGCTCTGATATTCCTGTTGCTGACTTTATACAGCAATATGGTGTACCAGTTACACACTATTGGCATGCCCTGTCTGCCACCCTGAAGGGCCTCTTAACCTCATCAGTCCTAGATAGAATCAGATTTACTACCCTCTCTTATATTTAGTTACCTTGCTTGCCTGTCTGGCTGTACCACGGATAGGAGTAGCTCTTCTGCAAATTTTTATGTATTCTTAGTTACCTTAACTCCCATTCATCCAGTATCTATATACCTAGCATGTCCCATGAGCGTGGGAACAATGACATTTGGAGTATCATCACTTGTAGTAGGAGACTCAACATCATTTGGAATATCTAGGTTTCCTTATAATCTCTGTCTCCTTGGCTCTGTTTTCCCTGTATAATTTCAGTTCTACCATGTTTAGTTTGAAGATTAGTTTTTTTGACAGATAACACAGAAGCAAAACAGTTGAGGAGTTCTAGAGGTTTTTTTAGTCTTTCAGTATTTCACCATCAGTCTTTAACAATTAAATTAAACCTCTCTATTTTGTGTTCTAATCTGGTTGACACTGTTGTTATAAATCTAGTCCACTCTCTCTTAATACTGTTATTACATGTCTTCTTTTGTACTTATCCTTTTAATTCATTTATTCCAAAAATATTTCTGGGAGCCTTCTACTTGCCAGATCCTATTCTAAGTGCTGATACATTCATGAACAAAACAAGGACAAAGATCTATTCTTTGGAGCCTACATTCTAGTCGGAAGAGAAGGAAAATCAGCAAATAATTGTAAACATGCTGTCAGGTGGTAAAAAGTGCTATAATGAAAAATAAGTCAATGTAAGAGGGATAACAAATAAGGGTGAAAGGCCTCTCAAGGTCACATTTTAGTAGCATGAAGTGAAAGAGGAAACAGTATGGATATTTAGCAGGAGAATTTAATAGGCAGAGGGAATAATAAAGGCAAAGCCTTGAGGTGGGCCTGCCTGGCTTGTTCACTTCAGTAGATGAAGTAGAGTGAGCCAAGTGGAGAAATAAAATGGAATACTGAAAAACAGGAAAAAAATACTGGGAAAAGAAAAAGAAAAGCAAACAGATGGGAAAAGTAGAAAACAACAAGATGTAAGATGTAATCCAACCATATCAACAATTACATTAATTACATATGGTCTAAACCAATTAGAAATCAGTGTTTGTTAGTCTGGTTAAAAAAGCAAGACCTGACTATATGCTAACTATAAGAAGCAGCTATCTATAAGAATCTTTAAACATAAATATTCAGAAAGGTGAAAAGTAATAGGAGATGACCCAAGAATGGACTAACAGTTGCCAAAGGGAAAGGGACTTGGGAACATGGGTAGGGAGGGAGGGATAAGGGAAATAAGGAGCATTACAATTAGCACACATACTATAGGGGAGTGTGCACGGGGAAGGCAGTATAGCACAGAGAAGACAAGTAGTGACTCTATAGCATCTTACTACGCTGATGGACAGTGACTGTAATGGGGTATGTGGTGGGGACTTGATAATGGGGGGAATCTAGTAACCACAATGTTGCTCATGTAAGTGTATATTAATGATACCCAAAAAAAAAAAAAAATACAGGGGGAAAATTCTCAGAATAAAAGAAACTTGGAGTCTAAAAAAAAAAAGAGTAATAGGAGATGGCAAAAAAATTTTCATTTAATCTCTAACCATTAGAAATTTGTATGGCTATATTAATATCAGACAAAAGAGACATCAAGATAAGAAGTACCAGGCATAATGAGGGATATTTTATATTATACTATTAAAAAGGTAAATTCATAAGAAAGACATAACAATCACTTTTTTGTTGTGGTAAAATACATATAACATAAAATATTCCATTTAATCACTTTTATGTGTACAGTTCAGTGGCTTTAAGTATGTCTACATTGTTGTGCAAGCATGACCACCATACCACTCCAGAACTTCTTTATCTTCCCAAACTAAAACTCTATATCCATTAAACAGTAATTTCCTCCCCACTGCTTCTCCTCCATGGCAGCTGTTTCTGTGAAACTGACTACTCTGGGTACCTCATATATGTGAAATCATACAATATTTTTCCCTTTGTGTTTGGCTTAGCAAAAAGTCCTCAGATCTCATTCACATTATATAGCATGCATCAGAATCTTATTCCTTTTTAAGGCTAAATACCATTCCATTGTGTATATATAACACATTTTGTTTATCCATGCATCTGTCAATGGACATTTGAGTTGTTTCCACTTATGGGGTATTGTAAATAATGCTGCTATAAACATAGCTGTACAAATATCTGTTTCAATTCTCTGCTTTCAGCTCTTTTGGGTATATACCCAGAAATGGAAGTGCCAGGTCACATGGTAATTCTATGTTTATTTTTTTGAAAAAAAAAAAAAAGACACACTGTTTTCCACAGTGGTTGAACCATTTTACATTCCAACCAGCAATGCACAAGAGTTCTAATTTCTTCACATTTTTATCAACACTTATTATTTTCCTTTTTTTTTTAAGTAACAGCTGTCCTAATGAATGTGAATTAGTATTGCAGTGTGGTTTTGATTTACATTTTTCTAAAAGTAAGTGATGTTCAATATCTTTACATGTGCTTTTTAGCCATTTGTAACTTCTTTGGAGAAATACATATTCAATTCTTTAGCCCATTTTTTAATTGTGTTGTTTGTATTTTGTTGTTGAGCTGTAGGAGTTCTTTATTAGTCCTTTTTCAGCTTTTTGATTTGAAACATTTTTCCCACTTTAGTTTCTTTTTCACTCTACTGAACTTGTCTTTCAATACACATATAACAATCTTAATGAACTTCAAAATACATGAAGCAAAAACTGAGTGAACTAAAAGGATAAATGGACAAATTCACAGTTGTCATTGGTTCTTTTATCAGCCTCTTTAAGTAATTGATGGAACAACTAGACAAAAATGTCTGTCATGATGATGAATATTTGACAACCAAAGCTAACGTAATTCACATTTTAAAAACAGTAAATAGCTGCAGACTAAAATTTTATAGACTAATTGTGTTTGGCTTAGCAAAAAGTCCTCAGATCTCATTCACATTATATAGCATGCATCAGAATCTTATTCCTTTTTAAGGCTGAATACCATTTCATTGTGTATATATAACACATTTTGTTTATCCATTCATCTGTCAACGGACATTTGAGTTGTTTCCACTTATGGGGTATTGTAAATACCCCTTAACTGTTGTTATCTAAGCACAACAGAAGTAATTCAGAAATCAGATACAAAAAGAAATCTACAAAATACCAAAATATTTTTAAATGAAGTAAACAGTAATTAAAACAGACTTTAATTGAATATTTAATTAAAACTCAACAAAAATACAACATATCAAAATTTGTGTGATAACTAAAGCACAACTAAAGCAGTGCTACAGGGAAATTCATAGGTTTAAATACATATATTAGGAAGGAAAAAAGGTGTAAAAGTAGTGATCTAAGCTTCTTCCTTAAAAAGCTAGAAAAGATGTGCAAATGAAAACCAAGGTAAGGAGAGAGAAGGTAATAATAAATAAGAAATATCAAAGAAACAGAAAACAAACAGTAGAGAACTTTAACAAAAACAAAAGATGGTTGTTTGAAAAAATAAAAATAACTGACAAATTCTAGTGGGCTGAATAAGAATCAAGACAGAAAACACAAATTAGTAAGCAGGGCATTACTCCAGATCCTACAGACATTACAACTATATTAAGGGCCATTCCACTTCTAGTTTAGATATAGAAAGTTGCAAGAGTACAACCCTAGGTTTAATGCCACACTGTTTGAAATAGCCAAGATACTGAAGCAACCTAACTGTCCATCAATAGATGACTGAATAAAGAAAATGTGGTACATATACATAATGGAATATTATTCAGCAATAAAAAGAAAAAATCCTGCCATTTGCAACAACATGGATGGAGGTAGAGGGTATTAAGTTCAGTGAAACAAGCCAGGCAGAGAAAGACAAATACCATATGATTTCGCTTATTTGTGGAATATAAAAACAAAGCAAAACAGAAGGAACAAAACAGCATTGGACTCACAGACACTGAGAAGTGACTAGTGGTTCCCAAGGGGGACAGGAGTGGGAAGGGGTGGGGGAAAGGGGATGGGTACTGTTGAATCACTGCAATGTATATTTGATAAACTTAAAAAAAAACAGATTGAAAAAATGGGGGCTGAGGATTTGTGAGTTTTGGATTATTGCTATCAAAGTTATTTTTCCTGCAGACATTTTAATAATATAAAAGAAATTTAAAATATTGTAATAAACATTACTTAACAAATCAAAAAAAAAAAAACGTTGCAAGAGAACATCACTCTGACTGTACCTGTACCAACCAAAACAAGGCAGATCAGACAAACTACAAATCAGAGTGTTATAAAACCAATCAAAAGAACCACAGATGAACTGAACACCAGAAATTAAGGAGCCATGTTATGTGGGAAAAAAAGAATTCCAGGTGCTCTCATCCCAGGCAGAAATGTGAAGGGTGAAGAATGTACCACAAGTGAAATGAGATTTACAAGGCAATAAACAAAAGCAGCTGTATTTCTGTATTTTAGCAGCAATAAATTGGAAAGTAAAACTTTTTCATTTAAAAAGCACCAAAAAATGTATAATACTTAGCAATAATACATTTAATCAAAAATATGCAAGACGTATATTGAAAATTCAGATCACTCTGAGAAATATTAAAGAAATGCTAAATAAATTAAATGGACAAAGGTAAACCATGTTTATAGAGTAGAAGACTCACTAATACTAAGATGTTAATTTTACCCAAATTTGTGTATAGATTCAATGTAATCCCAATCAAAACCTCAAAAAATTTTGCAAACATTGATATATATGTGTGTGATACACACACACACACACACACACACACACATATCCTAAAAACCATATGATAATATATGGGACTTAAAACAGCCAAGCCAAGCAAAATAAAGCTGAATTGATAACATTACTTGATTTCCAGAGTTGAATATAAAGTTACAGTAATTACATGATATGCATGTAGTATTATGATAAAGGTAGACTAAAAAAACTATGGAAAAAATGTGTCAGTATATTTATAATACCAAGAGATTTTTGACCAGAATACCAAGGTGATCCAATGGGGAAGGGAAAATCCTTTCAACAAATGACACTGAAACAATAGGGACATCCTTACGGAAAAATTAATGAACTTCAACCCCTATTTCATTCAATATACAAAATTTAATTTGAAATGGATAACAGACTTAAATGTAAAAGCTAAATCTCTAAATCACTAGAATTGCTAAAATTAAAACACAGTATCATATACTGGCAAGCATTTGCAACAACTGGAATTCTCATACCCTGCTGGCAGGAGTATAAAAAGCTCCAACCATTTTAAAAAATGAGCATTTTCTTTTACAGTTGAACATACATCTCCCCTGTTACCTAGCAGTTCCTCTCCTAGATATTTTCCCAAGAGAAAAATGCATATGCCAACAAAAATACTTGCACAAGAATGTTCATAGTTGTTTTATAATAGCCAAAAAATGAAAACAACACAAATATCCATCAACATGAGAATAGAGTTAAAACAACAACAAAAATCATGGCATATTCATACAATGACTTATCATGCAGCAATAACAAAAAGAGTAGATTATTGATATAAACAACAATCAGATGAATCTCAAAAATATGTTGAGCAAAAAAAACTGAACTCAGACTGTATTATCCTATTTATACAAAATCCAGAAACAGGCAGAATAAGTTTAGGCATGAAAAATCAGAAGAATGACTGCCTAGCGGTTAGGGAATATTCATATAGATAGACAGTGAGAGAGATGATAAATAGATGTAGATAGATGATAGGTATACACACACACACACACACACACACACACACACACACACACCTCTCAATGAGAGAAAGAGTTAGAAAAGGAGAGAAGATGAGAGAGAGAACAGGGAATGAGAAAGTGGAGATTGAATGTAATAATTATTCTTTTATTCTTTTGGGAAGTTCTGCTATAAAGAGAATTAGAAAAATGGAACATAAAAAAAACTATGGGTTCAAGTTGAGGTTGTGTTTTGAAGTTGAGTGATATTTCAGCCTTTTAGTCCAATGATTCAGTAAAGAGTATATGAAGATGCAGAAGAAAAAGACACAAATGCCGAAGTGACGTTCTTGAGAAGATGAGATGGGGAACAGCCAGCATATAAATGGAGGGGTCTTCAGAAACATCTTTAAACAACCATCTTGGTTTCTTTAAACACCCCAACTTAAAAGGGATAGCCTACTTAAATGTTTACTGCAGTATTAGCATATACTCAATAATCAAAAAAAGAAAAAGAAAAAAATTTTTAAACCTACTGTTACTGTTCCTTTTTCTTTGATTACACAGATTACATTCCGTGGGTAATTGCACAACAATTTATACTTCCCCCAGCATGCAAAGAAAGCAGACTTTATAACTAAGGAAGGATGACGAATTTGGGTTAAGGGATTGTGACAGAAGGTTTTAGAAACTGATAACTTTAATAGCTATTCTCAAAAGGCAAGCACAGCATAAAGGGGAAATGTAAAAATCTTCTTGGACCAATCCAGGTTCAAGAGCTGAATTAAGGGCACAGTAGTGTAACTGCTGATCACCCTTTCCTTATTTTGAACAAATTAAAAGTGCTGCAAATATCCTAAGCTGCCCATGATTTCTGCAAGCCTCACTGGTTCAGAATTAATACCACTAATACTCTGTTCTCACCACATTCAGGGCTCTCTCTCTCTATCTCACACACACACACACACACATACACACAGCCTGTGTTCAACATCGACAGACACCCACAGCTTGAGATTAATAGCCAGGAATTAGAAGGGCAGGAACCTTTGATAAAAGCCACATGTGAAGGCCAATGTGGGTTTTTAATCCTGGGGACAACAAGCATTAACTAATTTTTCCAGCTGGAGTGCGCTGTCCTTTAGTCTCTAGCTTTGCTCCTAATTGTTCCTGCAGGTAGTAGGTTAACATGTAATGTACTTAGAGAAGGGAGCAGTTGAATGTGACATAGATACTGAAAGAAAGGGCTCAATAAAAGAGCAGCATGTGCTCTAATCTGGCCTTTTACAGCATCCACTATCAAAGAGCTTTGGGGGTTTAAGGGGATTAAATACCATAACCCATCTGTCAGGTCATTATGTAAGGAAACGCTCCTGCTGTTTTCAAGGGAGGATGTCCTACTGTATATTATTATTATTAAGCATTTACAGGGTACTATAGGCTTGCAAAGCACTTTCAAGGCATTTTTATTTGTTGTTCCTCACAAAATGCTATCAACTCTAAGAATAATTTACCAATGAAGAAACCGAGGTGCAGGAAGATGATGGTGGCAAATGTCTCAGTCACCCAGAGAGTAACAGGAGCGCTGAGGGGAATGTGGAGTCTGCAGGAACAGGAATACCTTCTACATCTGTCCACCTGAAAATGTGCCAAAAGTTTTTGTTTGTTTTTAAAAGCCAAGGTCAATTCTCTTGTGTTTTTCTACAATCTTCTACATTATTACATAACAAATACTTCCGGGTTATTTTCTGTAGACACAGGATGTATCTTCAAAACAGTTACATCATGATTGACACTGCTCCATACAGGAGGAGAAGGAGACCACATTCCAGCATGGGCATGTGTAAAGATGGACTGAGATACAGGAGCTATCACTTCCAAAACTGGAGACCCCAAATCTAAAGCATAATGAGGCAAAAATGAAATACTTCAAGTCCACTCATCCATGTTGCTTGCAATCTGCTATTTTTTAGAATTCCAATAAACCCTAAATAGGAAACTTAGTATACAGAGAAAAAAATTAAGATACTCACTGGAAAATAGCAGAGCTCACTAATATGTGCTCCCTGGCAAGCTCTAATATGGCACAATAACATAGGTACTGTTACCTATAACAACTGATTTCTTGAGATTTTCCCTCCTATTTAGGGCAGAATTCTGGGAGTCATTTTATGATCCTTACTATTGAAAGATTATAGTTTTCCTTTGAAAGAACATTAATCCCATTTAAAATAAAGGAATGAAGAGCATTGACATATTTAGAGCTTAATATTAGAAAATATATTCCTCAGTTGCGTAAAACAGCACAAATATATTGATCAAACCAGAAGATTCAATCAAGAGACTTTGTTTTGTATCTTTTAAAGTTGTATCTTCCCCCATTCTTTAATCTTGAGTTGGTAAAGATTAGCAATATCCACTTATTATCTGCTGAGCACCTACTACATGCCAGAAATAATTCCTTTCCTACAGAGTCCACAGCCTGATAGAAGAGATAAGGTACATTCACATATAACTGTATCACAAGGAACTATATCACAAGGTAGAAGGTCATAGTTCCATAAATGAATTGTAGGTAAATTTTTCTGGAGCTTGAGGAAAGTTCCAGTTCTGTAGAGAATGATCATCTAATCTGCTGGGGAAGGCAGGCAGGATCCTGTAAGGAGGAGGAGGGAGGTGGAAATGCTTATGTGATAGATTTCTATTGGGGTGGCCCTCCAGGGACATGTAGGAATTGGGCAAACAGCAAAGTAGGAAGCAGAACATTCCAGGAGAAAGTACTGAGAGACACATGTAAAATGGCAAAGAAGTTATTTGTAGGTGAGCCAAATGGTGGCTGGTAGTAGTTCATAGTTACTACGACAGCCTGAATGGTTAGACTAGATCATAGCTGTGTGTAAAAGGAAGTAGGAGAGAAGGCAAGAACAGACTAGCTCACGAATTTTCTTAATCATCAGACTTAAGAGATTCTCATTGAGGTGGTCTGGGGTACAGCCTTTGAATCTATGTAGCTATGATCATCCACAGATGATTCAGACATTCAGCCAGTGGCTAGTGGAACCACTGGCTACTTTAAATCTTCTCCCATTCAGGTTGTTCATTTCATACCCACTCCCACTGCTCTACTTCGGGTCCTGGGTACCTCTCACCCAGAGGATTGCAACCACCTCCTGCCTCATTTCATAGCTGCTAGAATCATGTTTCTAAAATGTGCATGTGCTCCTCACTGCCCTACTTCAAAACCATTTATGGCAATATTATGGCTACCTATACATTTTAAAAGGACGTGGTGTATATTAGGTTAGTTAAAACCTGCCCTAACCCACCGTTCCTGCTTTACCTGCTTCCAGCACAAATGCTCACATGAACACACATGTGCACACACACTCCCAACACTTCCTAAAGCCCATCTGGCCTCTGCTGGAATACTCTATGTGCCTCTTCTCCTCCAGCAAAAATACTAATGGCATTCAGCATTTTGTTCCTGGGAATTTATTCTAAAAAAATCATCTGAAATATTAAAATGTCTCTCTTCAGCCCCATCTCCTGTCATTTCCCACCTCACTCCCTAACTCCAGATGTCAGAAACTGGTGGAGTTTTCACTGTTTCTCAGCCTTTGCAAATAGTCTTCCTCTGCTTGATGGCTTCCTGTGGATTTTTTCCCTTTGCTTTTCATTTCTCTGTAATCCATCCTTACAGGACCAGTTCAAATGTCCCTCCCCTGACGAGTCGTCTTCATTCGGCTAGGCAGGTAGCTATTCCCTTCAGCAGCCTTCCGCAGCAAGTGACCATATCCCCATTATCACACTCAACACATTGCTACAATGTCTTACAAGTCCGTCACTCTAAACCCTTGTCCAGCTGTGTGCTTCATCATTAGCACTGAGCCCTCCAACATTTGTGAATAAACTAATGAATATTTGTGCATATGTGTATAAACAAAACAGTACTTGTGAATAAACCAGTGGCGCTTTGAGGGGTGTTGCAGAAGTAGATGTATAGTCATCTCCCTAGTTTGCCGAGGATACGTTCTAAGGCCCCCAGCAGGTGCCTGAACCATGCACAGTACCACACCCTATGTATACTTTAGATGTACATAGTACCAAACCCTATATATGTTTTCCTATACATACACCCAGGATAAAGTTCAATTTATAAATTAGGCACAAAGATTAACAATAGTAATAAAACAGAACAATTATAACATATACTGTAATAAAAGTTATGTGAGTGTGGTCTAAGTATCTTATTGTGCTGTACTCCCCATTCTTGTGATGGTGTGAGATAATAAAATGCCTATGTGGTAAGATGAAGTGAGAGGACTGATGTAGGCATTTCAACGAAGTTAGGCTACTATTAACCTTGTGATAATCCTCAAAAGGAGGATCATCTGCTTTCAGCCCACACTTGACCGCAGCTAACTGAAACAGCAGAAAGTCAAACCATGGATGAGGGAACCTACTGCCTAGGCTTGTTTCCTGTTAAATATTAATGGTAAAGCTATAAGACATGTCCAGGAAAAGGCAAGAATAGGTGATGGTGAAGATGATCTCACCAAAATAAATCAGAAAACATAGGATGAGAAAGAGGTTAAAGGAGAATGTTGACAAATTCAGCATGTGGCTTGAGAACAAGGAAAGAGGTCTGGATGCCAGGCCTAGATGCATTAGACATACAGGTCGGCTCCTTCATCCCTCTCTGTAGGCTGGAAACTGAACCTTTCCGTGCTCTGCCCAGGATTCTCTGGCTCTCAGCTCTCACACTATTGAAATGCAGTGTGGGCTACTATTAGTCACTGTATGACTGCATAGGATCAATAGATGTGCAACCAGTTTATCGAAAAGGATGAACGTAATGAGTACAAACAGGAAGCAGCTGTATTTTCCTCCTACTACTGCCTTTCTACATGTCACATTCCCCTTCCCATACCTTAATGACATTTTAGGCCATTCTCATAGCTTTCCAGTCATTTTTAACAGCAATAAAAAATCAGTCTCATTTCAGTAATCCTGACTCACTTCCAGGTACTAGAATGTTCTGCTGAATTTAAGACTTTAATCTCACATCTCATTCAAAGCCTCTTCTCTACCCGAACATGGGCTCAGGGCCAACATGAATCCATGCTTCCGGAGAGGAGAATCTGGGCCTGGTCTGTTTTTCCCTCTCCCTCTCTCTCTCCCATCAACTACTTCTAGATTTTCTAAAGTCAGAGCCAGGGAAGGGGTGCCTAGAGAAAGGGAGAGAACATCCTCATGCTTATAGCTCTGTATGGGCTATTCCTGACTTACATGCTGCATTTGTGGGACTTCAGAGCCCCTATCTCAATAATGTGGGCACTCTGCACCTAACTTCTTATGATTCACACACGTGCACATGCACACACACACACACACACACACACACACACACACAAAATGGTCCCATCAAAGCAGCTGGAGCCTGGTTACCTCAAGCACTTGCTACAGAAAAATAGTTGTTTTTCCTGACACCAGGTGATGAGAGCAGAGGATGTCTTAATGCTGCACCTTTTCTCTGCACAAGTGGCTCTGTGGGCCCCTTAAAATCTGGATGAACCCATCACTCAATAATTAATAGCCTCCTTTGTCTCCAGAATATCAGCCTTGTTAAACCAGAAATGAAAAGAGAGAAAGAAAAGAAACAGTCAATGCTAGGTTTTTAAATTTTAAAATAGATTTGCGAAACTGATAGCAGAGACAAAAGTATGAAAGCTAAAGTTTCTCCTTGCAAGAAACAGGTTTTTTGCAAAAAAAGGAAGTTTTTTTTTAAATTCAAAAATCATGGTTTGGGGAGTTGGACAAGGGATAAAAAAGCAAAGCACTAAAGGAACTCGGCAAATAAAGTTTCTGCCATAAACAACTAATTAGAAAGAACAAAAGAAAGCCAGGTTACTGCACCCTGGGGTATACAGCTTCGGAAGACCAGGAGAGGCATGCCAATAATGAAGAACATGGCTATGAGAGACAGTGAGGCCAGGGCAGGGGCCTGAGCCTAGAGGAAAAGCAGTGCTCACAGAAACTGCCCAGGCTTTGCCAGAGCAAAAGCTGTGTTGTCCCAGCACCAGAAAGACATAGGCAACTACCTACCTCATTGTTTCATGTCTATTCTAAGAGCCTCCGGTGGACCACCACCCATCACGTGTGCTGAGCAGTTCCACCAACTGTGTCCTTTCCATCCCCATCCAAGAACTGACTCTCCACTGTAGCTTGCTTAGCACCTGGTGACCATGCCTACATGTTCAGCTCCACTTGAATCATCCTTTGGGGATAATCCACCCCCTTCTCCTGACCCTTTAGTGGCTCAGGACACTTGAAAGTCCCCAGCAGAGTGCCCTGGACTCTTAGGGTCAAGTATCACTGTAGGAGAGGTCACCAGCCCCCAGCCTCTAAACATGGGTTACACTGAGTGATTACTTTCCCCCAGGGTCCCAAGTACCCTCCATGCCAAAACACCACACTTATATGTTGCTTCTCTCAGGATAAGGTCAAACACACCTTAAAACAATATACCAAGGCTTATCCAGGAGACAAGCATAAAAACAAAAAAATAACACCTGCCAAGTTGGAAAAAGAATAAGGCAAGATAAGTTTTTTTCCTACATCCTATAAGTTATTTACATCACCTATTGTAACCCCTTTATCAAGTTGAACAGGTGAGAAAATGGGTTCTCCTGGGTGGCTGGGCTTAATACCAATTTTTTCCTTGGACTCATATATTAAGAGCAGGATAAAAAGAATACTTTATTCTTTTCTAGAAACTATAAGTTATGTCAAAAAGTTTCCTTCCCTAATCAAACAAAAGAAAACCAAAAATAAGGAGGATATGTAAAAGTGGTCTGGTTATGAGGAATGCCAAAGTCAGAAGAACACAAGTATTTAAAGATGCTAAACACTGAGTTTAGTAATATTCAATTTTCAAAATAAAATACCTACAATTTTCTAGGTCATAGAAAAACATGTCTAGCACAGCCCACATTTATCTATTCACAAAGAAGTATTTCATTCAGCCTTAGAGAAATTTTCCAGGACTTTTGAAATGTATTTGTATTTGCCATTTCAGAACCTATCAATGCTGACCTCAACAATTCCAAGTCCTAACTCCTTCCTGCCATTGCTTTCCATATCAATAGGCTAACACACAGGTAAAAAACCTCCAATATTTAGTTTCTTACAGTCCTCAGAGGGATGACTACAGTATATATATTCTATTCATGCCTCTAGTTACAAAGTAACTTTGTAAGCTGCTATTACTCAATAAAAAATTGTTTTCTCTGTTTTGTCAACATTTTAACCTTTACTAAGAACTTTGGTGTGTTAGGAGCTGAAGATACTAAGGTAAATGAGAAACAAGCCTTGCCTTTAGGGAGTTCATATTCTCTTTTATTTAGTGTATTTATATGGTGTTCTCCTTTTCTATTCAATTTATCTAGATAAATGGGGTGTGCATGTTAAACTTTGCATTCATATTCTGCCGCTGTTTGAGGGAAAATCTGATCCACTTTGCCTCTCTTTGTAGCTCCCCGTATGAATGTCAGAAGCCTATTTTTCTGGTTCTCTCACTCCCTACACTTCGAACTTCCTTATATATCTTCTCTCTTCCTGAGTGAGTTAAGTGAAAGTATATTTTATTTGTTCGATTTATTAGATTTGTATGTTCCCTGATCTTAAGCCTTAATTTTTATACTTTAAATTTTTCTTTACTACTAATGTAGTCTTTAAGTACTTTTCTCCCTTTATATGTCAGAACTTGACAGAAAAACAAATTATCTTCTGAGATGATAATTTCAAGATATTCATAAATATAAATATATCTTTAGATTTTATCCTAGAACAGATTACTATGAAATTCAGTGGTAAGAATAAAAACCCATAAATAATAAAGGGATGATTATATTCATTTCTCATTTCTACTCATTGTCTGATAGCAAAAGTCTCATTCTAAGATTATCATTAGACTTGACCTGATTTCTTTATGTTCATAATGTGTGGACAAGGATAAAGTGATTAATTTGGGAGCAATAATAAATACCCTTTAAAAAAATTAGGAAATGCACAAATTATAAACATAAAGAAAAATTCTGTAATACCTAGAAAATAATATAAATGCATCTCACTCAATCACCCTTTCACTTTATTTCCTGACCCTATGTAATTAACTTCCCAGTACAAAATGAAATCGGTTTTACAAGTATATTTATTGCATTGTATTTTATGAAACTCCAACATCCTAAAACCAATCCGACTATTCATCTTATTCATTCTTGTTTGGGATTCTTTATTATTAACCCTTAACCTTAGTCTTAACTCAAAGTACTGAGCAAATATATTACCAGCTGGTTTCTCCCGAAAACGTTGCCTCCCTCCATTCCTCTTTATGAACACCCAGCTACAGCCGGCTGTAGATCGCTGCAGCTCCCTGTCTCTCTAATGCTGCACATGTCTGAGTTCTCTCTGTGGGGACCTCCAATCCTTTGTTCTGACAGCTGCCTTCTATGTTGTGTGATAAGAGAAATTTTAAAGCTCTTTTGTCACATGTCTGCATTTGGAGTTTAAACTGAAAATTGATGGCGCCGCTTGCACTGCTACCTAGAGTATCTGTTTGGCTGAAACATTCCTGCCCTCTCCTTTGCACCACAGTAGTCCTTACTGACTTCATGCTCAACTCATGCAGTGAGACTAAAGTAATTCAGTTCAGTGGAAATTTTGGAATGCATATGCTTTATGAACCACTTCATGTGACACACAATCTGATAGATGTTTGAAAAGACAGGAAACTTGTTTTAATTACTTAGTAGCAATTTAATAGGAAGAAAAATATGTGAATAATCACAAAACAGTTTTAATGCAACTTCAGAAATTCACATAAACCTTAATATAAGGACTGATGCAGTTATCAATGGGAATGTTAGAGGCAGGTGGAGATTCGGGAATATTTTAGGCAAAGGGAATAGCATTTTACAAAAGGAAAAGCAGGGAGATCACAGCAGTGTTTCTCCCAAGAATTGCATGAAGCAAATGCTATAAAACAAAGAGGCTCAGAAAGTTATCTAAAAGGTAGAACAAGTATTAGATTTAGAACTGATACTCAGATCCATCAGACTCGAGTCTACACTAACCACACTACTGCCTCAGAACAGAATGCAATTCACTGTGCATATTACCCATACTTAGCAATGCAAGATACCTCTTAATCCCATGTTGGTACTTGTGCTTCCCATAAAATGTTCACCCTACTTCAAATGGTTCCTTTCCCATTGCTCCACTGAAACTGTGTTCATGACAGTCACAAAAAGCCGCATTTTGACCAATCCACCTTCCTTCTCATCTGATTCAGCATCTATGCAGCTTTCATCTCCTTGAAATAATTTATCCTCTCGGCTCCTCTGACCCACTGTAATCCCGAGTGTTCCTTTAACCCCAGTGGCTGCTCTTTTTCAGTCTTTCTTGCTACCTTCTCCTCTCCCTCACCACCTCTATTGCCAAGAGTACCCAGGCGTAGCTGTGCATCTTTTTACTCTCTAACTCCAAAGTGAATTCATTCCACCTCAGTTCTGAATATCTCTGACTCTGTATACCAAAATGAAAGAGAAGTTATCAACAGTGTGGACTCAGGAGCCAGGCTTCCAGGATTCTAACTCCAGCTCCACTGACTAAGCCAGGTTAGGTGATCTTGGGTTAGTTGTTTAACATCCCCATGACTTAATTCTCTCATCCACAAATGGAGATGATAAAAACAGTTGTTTTTATATACAACTGCCTTCCCAATATCTCCACTTGGGTATCAAATTTAACATGACCCAAACAATTCTATACTCCCTTCTTTCCCACACAAACATATTCTTCCCCATGTCAATAAATGGCACCATCATACACACAGACGTTCAAGTAAAAAAATTTTAAAACATCCTTGATTCTTTCCCTTTATTAACCACTAACACCATCAAGTTTCATCTGCTATACCTCCCAAATATATCCTGAATCTCTCTGGTTTTCTTCATCTCCTCTTTCCCACAATAATCAAAGCTATCACCTTCTCTTACGTGGATGCATGAATAGCCTGCCAATTGATCTTATATTTACCTTTGCCATCCTACAATCTGTTTTCCACATAGGAGTAAGAGTTATCTTTCTTATAAGGTATAATAGCCTCTGCTTAAAACCTTGCAGTGGCTTTCCACTGAATTTAAAATCCAGACTCCACACCATGGCCTAGAAAGGCTCAAGCTAATAGCTCCCTCCTCTCCATCCACATGTGTACCACCTTCCTGACTCATCACAGGCCAGCCACTGGCCTTCCTCTCTTCCTACAGTATTGTACACTGTTCAAGGACCTTTGAGCTTCAGTAGAATGTTTTCCTCTGGCAGAGATATTTTACCAACTGGGTCTCTAATACTACAAGAATAACAGGAGCATAGCACATGCTTGGTAAATACCTGTTTGATTGATTGATGGTTCTTTGAATCTGTAAGTCAAGCTTTCATTCATTTAATTTATATTTTTAATTTTTTTAGGAGAACTTTCTGTACAAAGAAATCCTGAAGTGAAATTTTTTTAAATGTGTAGAATAATCCTAAATAACAGTTTTAAATTGGTATTTTTGCATTATAAGGATATATGTATATATTCTATATACAAGGATGTATGTGTGCACAGGCACACACCCACATATCTGATCTAGGGATGCTTTTTTAAAAAGTAGGTGGCTCACTGACTATAGGAAATGCATTATATTCTGAGTTAACTATGTCAAGTGTAGAATTAGATGCAGGGTCTTAGATATAAATACTTTTTTTCAAAACTAGGAATGAAAGGACAAGGGCACTACCAGACCTCAAGGTTACCATGACACAGGGCAAGGCCTCCTTGTGGCATTAACATTCCTAACATATGCCTGTCAACATTCCTCACAGTAAGCTACAGAAACCATGCAAATTTTAATTTTTTTGAATCCACAAGTTCTTCCTTAAAGAATTCTAAAAAATAGTCTTTTAAAAATAAATGCTTTGGATGTATTTTAATTTTTTTCTGAATTTAAAATTACATGGAAATAACTTCCCTAAAAGCACGGTACTAATGCATTTATTTGTACCCACACCTTGTTTTTTTTCTTATTTTGCCCTCGCAGTGGTAAATGACCCCCCAGAGGTTGACAAGTATCTCAAGATCCATAAAACATGAATTTAATAAGCATAATAAATCATTTGTCACTGGCACTTTTAAGATTCGGCCTTATCGAGTTTTAACTGATATGTTTTGCAGGTATGCCTGCTGTTATATGGAAGCAATATAAGCTCAATATTTAGTTACTGCAACCTAAAGACACTGTTTTACTGAAGTACCAAAACCTTTAGAGGCAATATTGTCCTTAAAATAATTAAGGTAAAGCAAAGCCACAAAACCCAGCAAATACTCTAATTGAAGTTAATCGTAATTATTCTTTGAAAGTGAAAAACTTATTCGTGAAATCTTCACGCCTCCATTTCTATGGTCAGGTTTTAGTTGTTTCTATTCAGAGTTGCCATTACATTTAATAGTACTAAAATCTTCCTAAAGAAATTTCCAGACATAACAGTTCTCTTGAAGTTGAGTAGTATACACCTTAATTATTTCTAAACCATATAAAAATTAAAAATCCACCACTCATACATTTAACATTCCTGTAGTTTTACTTAACCTCATTGTACCAGATGGAGAAAATGTATCCATTTGAAGCCCATTTCTGACAGGAAAAACAATGTCAATGTTCAGAAACTCATAAACATATACAATAAGTGAAATCCCAATGAACACACTGTGCCCAGGAAATACCTGAAGACAAAAATATGAGCTCTATGGAATGCAGCATCAACTGCCAAAACCCTAACTAATCACCACACTTCGTCTATCAAGTTCAGAGGCAGGTAAAGTAATAGGTTCCTAAATAAAGAATGCCACAGTGCTTCTTCCTACAACATAAGATGGCCTCGGAAATATGTTTTTGCAAAGTGTGCTTATATCGCTCTCTCTTGGTGAAAAAGTAGTACTGTTCAAATTGATTGCCACTGATTTTATAAACTTTTTTTAAGGTTTTCTTGTTAAGAGAAACAGTCTATTTTGATACAGCATTTTCACTGCCATTTGCACAAATTAAAGTGCTAATTGCTAACCTTAGAACAGCTAGAACTACTTTAAATAATTCTGAGTTTCTAAATTGATGTGAATTAAAAGTCAGAGCACACACTCAAATGTTTTCATGTATGGGCTACCAGGAAATTTCACTTTGTAATAAACAAAGTACCAAAGAAAATGAGTATGAGGGTACTAACTATATAAGAAATTTAGTTTAGAAAACCTGATGCACTGAAAGAAGGTGAAAATATGTGCAGTCTCCTAAGTGGTCTACAATATCTGCAGAAACAAACTATGATCCATTTGAAAAGAAAATTTACTGGATAGACATAAGTATTAGCAGAAATCCAAATGTTAAAAAAAAACCTGAGTGATTACCAATTTTAAAACCAGAACCAGTGGTTTGCTAGAGCCCATTGATGCCAGCTTGCAAGAGCTTATTATGTTCAGTGACATAATTACGAAAGTTGAAATTGGTCATTGTGGAAGTATTTACACTATAGAAATTGGAAACACTATAAATCAGAGTGTGTGTGTGTGTGTGTGTGTGTGTGTGTGTGTGTGTGTCTGGTTGTTAAACATTTACTAGCACACCATTAGAAATGCCAAAGAGCATATCAAAAAGACCTTTCTGTTTGATCAATGACAACTGATATGTAATTAGCAAGTTATCCTAATTGCAGTGAATTATAACCACTACATAAAGGACTTCTTGAGGGAAGTCATTACATACTAAGCATTGTATAAGTGATACTGTGAAATTTAGTGTTGTATTTTGAAACAAAAGGGCATCTTTTCCTATCTTGAAACAAAAGAGCATTTTTCCCCCTCTCCTTAATCCACTTATAAATCAAACAATATATAGTATTTTATTGTCAGAATAGATACTGCTCAAGATTAACACTTCCTTGTTTTCTCTCCTCCAAATCAAGAGTCATTTAGACATGCGCTTCAGTCATAGTTTTGACCAGTTGTCCATGGTTGTCAATTGAGCTGAGTAATCTTTGGGAAATGTTTAACTTATCAAAATAACACACTCAACCAAAGTGAAAGAATCTTCTGCATGATTTTGTATTTTAAATATTAGACTGAATAAAGTGGATGTTCAGTGGTATGACTGAAGACATAAAAGATGTAAGCAAAAGTTTGTTAGACTAACACTTGAAAATGATGTTCCACAGCCAAGCCCCTCATGAGCTCATTGGAAAGCAAGACCCTGGGACTTTCCAGCCTTCCTTTCCCTTGGGAGACTTACAATAAGTTTAGGGAAATAACCTCATGAAACAACTCTTAAGGAGTTTAAAATCTTGGAGCAGGACCTCTTACCCACAAGTCATGAAAACTTAACATCTAAAGGATCACAGTTTTCTGCAGCTCCCATGTGTCACAGGCATGGCAATGAACTCCTAATGCCCGGGCCAGCATTAGGTGCCTTTGCTGTGCCAGGGGATTATCAAGTGAATGGCTGGTTGATTATTATTCCAGTTCTGCTATGCCCAGGACCACTTGAAGATATTATATCTCAAGGTGACTATTATATTGAAAAGAATATACCATTAATTATTTAACGATTACATATAAATAATGGAAAGAGACTAATTGAGCAATAGTTCAGTAAATAGCTCCAACAATGTCACTAACAGTGACAGCACAGCTGAGTAATTGATAAACACTAACAAACATGAAGGGCAGAAATAGTGCCATTTAAATTAATCTTTCCATGTATTTCTTCATAATGAAAACCAATAACAATAGCATATTTTAGATGAGAGGATGTTAGAGAAAATACAATCATTGAAGCAGCAAGAGCTGCCTCTTTATCGTTAAAACCTCAGAAGGGAGGGCTAGCTAGTGATGTAAGATTGTTTCTAATATTATTGACAGACAGGAAGATCATCATATCGCTAACACAGAAAGAAAGAATTATCACACTGCAAAGAACAATCAATGCAAATGCAATTTTTAATGTTACAAGTCATTAAGTTGAAGATATATGAGAATCAGTTTTAAATACAACATATAATCAGAATCTGTGGAGATACCATATAATAAAAGTAACTTTTTAAGAACTATACCAAATCAATAAGGTATTTATTTAATAAACATAAAAACCTGACCTCTGGAATGAAAATAACACTTCATCTCATTGACAACTTCAGAAATACACTAATCAATCTTCATAACCAACCTCTCGGAACTATTATTATTATGCCATGTAGCAGAAAAGGAAAATGAGAAACAGGGTATTAAGAAACTTACTCAAGGTCAGACCATTTGCAAGTGGTGATGGTGGGATTCAAATCTTGGCAGTCTAGCTCCTGAGTACTGTCTCTTAGCAACTACATTACATACCTCTCATCTTTTAGATTAAAGATAAAACTAAAAAGAGTCCTTTCTCAAAAGAAAGTTTATCTTGAGCTATTTTTTTGCCTCTATCTACTATATAATCTACAATATTAAACATTAGTTCTTCTTTCTGTTAAGCAAATTATTCATTATATCTGATGCCTATAAGGGCCATTTCATTGGGGACCAAGCTATGCACTCACATTATATAGAGGTATTCTGTGTTAACAGTAATAGAACATTTCACAGAATTTTATATATACATCTGTTACTTATCCTTATTCCATCTTTAGATGACTTGTTTCTGTACTAAAATGTGAACTTGTGAAAAATAAGGATGTTATTTTATTAATAGTTTGTTTCTCTGGTATCTAGCATACATCCTGATACATAGCTGACACTCAATGCATGTTTTTTTTTTTTTTTTTAGATAATTATTTTTTATTGAAGGGTAGTTGACACACAGTATTACATTACATTAGTTTCAGGTGTACAACACAGTGATTCAACATTTATATACATGATAATTCTAGGTACCAGCTATCACCATACCAAGTTGTTACAATATTTTGACTATATTCCTTATGCTATACATTACAACCCGGTTACTTATTTATTTTACAATTGGAAGTGTGTACTTTTTTTTGGTTGTTGTTAGGGCATCTCTCATATTTATTGATCAAATGGTTGTTAACAACAATAAAATTCTGTATAGGGGAGTCAATGCTCAATGCACAATCATTAATCCACCCCAAGCCTAATTTTTGTCAGTCTCCAATCTTCTGAGGCATAACAAACAAGTTCTTACATGGAGAACAAATTCTTACATAGTGACTAAGTTACATGGTGAACAGTACAAGGGCAGTCATCACAGAAACTTTTGGTTTTGCTCATGCATTATGAACTATAAACAGTCAGTTCAAATATGAATACACATTTGATTTTTATACTTGATTTATATGTGGATACCACATTTCTCTCTTTATTATTTTTAATAAAATGCTGAAGTGGTAGGTAGATACAACATAAAGGTAGAAAACATAGTTTAGTGTTGTAAGAGAGCAAATGTAGATGATCAGGTGTGTGCCTGTAGACTATGTGTTAATCCAAGCTAGACAAGGGCAATAAAACATCCACATATGCAGAAGATTTCTCTCAGAACGGGGGGGTGAGGTTCTAAGCCTCACCTCTGTTGATCCCCAATTTCTCACCTGATGACCCCCCTGCGACTGTGCCTGTCTTAGGTTGTTCCTCCCTTGAGGAATCTTACCCGTCTCTGGCTAACCAGTCATCTTCCGGGGCCATACAGGGAAATGTTAAGTTGGTAAGTGAGAGAGAAGCCTTATTGTTTGAAATGGTTAGCTTTTTATTTCTTTGCATATTTATGCCCTGTGGCTTCTATGCCCAGCATTTGTCTTGAGGTATCTTTACCACTTGGAGGAGTTATGATACTCGGTAAATTTGATATGAGGCACGAATTCTATTTAAGAATTCGTTGTAATTAGGAAGGAAGAAGAAAAGCTATAGAAGTAGCAGGCGGGAGAAAACATGTGAAGATTGATTATTTCTTTGACATATCTTCTTGTAGAGTAACTTCAGCATGTATAGATTTTAAGCTACTACTTAAATTGCACACATACATTAACATAATAGGAGTATAGTTACATAACCAAAGCATACCTGTAATTACCAGCCATCTCCAGTGAAACCAAGAAAACCAGTTAGGCACCCTAGGCATTTGTGAAAACTTATCAATGATATGATGGTTATTATCTAACTGAATTTGAATAGTTTGAGAAAAATCAGACAAATTAAAACAACCCATTCCTGGGCACTGTTCACATCCCATATGTTCTTTTAACAGTAAATAGTCTGTAGTTGTAAGATTTTGGAGCGCTACAATTTGCACTTCTCCTAATTCTTGGTTGAGTTCCAACAGTATAGATCCAGTCAAATTTGTTGTTTTACTGTATGCACAGGCCAGCTTAGATATCTCCTTCATTCCCATGGCAAGTCCAGGAGCTGGTGGGATGAGTGCATCTACAGCTGTAGCAGTGCGTGGATCTTTGTTGGGGTTTTTTGATGATCATCTTCTGGCATGAGTCTTCCCGAGAGTGCTGATGTTGGAAGTTCTCTTTCATATCGTATCTTAGTTCATTTTCGGGGTAGCCAAATTAGGCTTTGATCCTCTGTATAAACACAAACAGACCCTTTGCCTACACTTTTATATGTCCTTTATATCATTGTGTAGAACTCATTAGAGGTCACCACATAGGAACTGCATTTTTTTTTTTTAATCATTAATCTACACTTACATGACGAATACTTTGTTTACTAGGCTCTCCCCTATACCAGGTCCCCCCTATATACTCCTTTACAGTCACTGTCCATCAGCGTAGCAACCTGTTGTAGAATCACTACTTGTCTTCTCTGTGTTGTACAGCCCTCCCCTTTCTCCCACTCCGCTATGGATGCTAATCTTAATACCCCCCTACTTCTCCCCCCCTTATCCCTCCCTACCCACCCATCCTCCCCAGTCCCTTTCCCTTTGGTACCTGTTAGTCCATTCTTGAGTTATGTGATTCTGCTGCTGTTTTGTTCCTTCAGTTTTTCCTTTGTTCTTATATTCCACAGATGAGTGAAATCATTTGGTATTTCTCTTTCTCTGCTTGGCTTGTTTCACTGAGCAAAATACCCTCCAGCTCCATCCATGTTGCTGCAAATGGTTGGATTTGCCCTTTTCTTATGGCTGAGTAGTATTCCATTGTGTATATGTACCACATCTTCTTTATCCATTCATCTATCGATGGACATTTAGGTTGCTTCCAATTCTTGGCTATTGTAAATAGTGCTGCGATAAATATAGGGGTGCACTGATCTTTCTCATACTTGATTGCTGCATTCTTAGGGTAAATTCCTAGGAGTGCAATTCCTGGGTCAAATGGTAAGTCTGTTTTGAGCATTTTGATGTACCTCCATACTGCTTTCCACAATGGTTGAACAAGTTTACATTCCCACCAGCAGTGTAGGAGGGTTCCCCTTTCTCCACAGCCTCGCCAACATTTGTTGTTGTTTGTCTTTTGGATGGCAGCCATCCTTACTGGTGTGAGGTGATACCTCATTGTAGTTTTAATTTGCATTTCTCTGATAATTAGCGATGTGGAGCATCTTTTCATGTGTCTGTTGGCCATCTGTATTTCTTTTTTGGAGAACCGTCTGTTCAGTTCCTTTGCCCATTTTTTAATTGGGTTATTTGTTTTTTGTTTGTTGAGGCGTGTGAGCTCTTTATATATTCTGGACGTCAAGCCTTTATCGGATGTGTCATTTTCAAAGATATTCTCCCATACTGTAGGGTTCCTTTTTGTTCTATTGATGGTGTCTTTTGCTGTACAGAAGCTTTTCAGCTTAATATAGTCCCACTTGTTCATTTTTGCTGTTGTTTTCCTTGCCCGGGGAGATATGTTCAAGAAGAGGTCACTCATGTTTATGTCTAAGAGGTTTGTGCCTATGTTTTCTTCCAAGAGTTTAATGGTTTCATGACTTACATTCAGGTCTTTGATCCATTTTGAGTTTACTTTTGTATATGGGGTTAGACGATGGTCCAGTTTCATTCTCCTACATGTAGCTGTCCAGTTTTGCCAGCACCATCTGTTGAAGAGACTGTCATTTCGCCATTGTATGTCCATGGCTCCTTTATCAAATATTAATTGACCATATATGTCTGAGTTAATGTCTGGATTGTCTAGTCTGTTCCATTGGTCTGTGGCTCTGTTCTTGTGCCAGTACCAAATTGTCTTGATTACTATGGCTTTGTAGTAGAGCTTGAAGTTGGGGAGTGAGATCCCCCCTACTTTATTCTTCTTTCTCAGGATTGCTTTGGCTATTCGGGGTCTTTGGTGGTTCCATATGAATTTTTGAATTATTTGTTCCAGTTCATTGAAGAATGTTGCTGGTATTTTCATAGGGATTGCATCAAATCTGTATATTGCTTTGGGCAGGATGGCCATTTTGACGATATTAATTCTTCCTAGCCATGAGCATGGGATGCGTTTCCATCTGTTAGTGTCCCCTTTAATTTCTTTTAAGAGTGACTTGTAGTTTTCAGAATATAAGTCTTTCACTTCTTTGGTTAGGTTTATTCCTAGGTATTTTATTTTTGTTGATGCAATTGTGAATGGAGTTGTTTTCCTGATTTCTCTTTCTGTTGGTTCATTGATGGTATATAGGAAAGCCACAGATTTCTGTGTGTTGATTTTGTATCCTGCAACTTTGCTGTATTCCGATATCAGTTCTAGTAGTTCTGGGGTGGAGTCTTTAGGGTTTTTTATGTACAGTATCATGTCATCTGCAAATAGTGACAGTTTGACTTCTTCTTTGCCAATCTGGATTCCTTGTATTTTTTTGTTTTGTCTGATTGCCGTGGCTAGGACCTCTAGTACAATGTTAAATAGCAGTGGGGAGAGTGGGCATCCCTGTCTAGTTCCCGATCTCAGCGGAAATGCTTTCAGCTTCTCGCTATTCAATATAATGTTGGCTGTGGGTTTTTCATAGATGGCCTTTATTATGTTGAGGTACTTGCCCTCTATTCCCATTTTGCTGAGAGTTTTTATCATGAATGGATGTTGAACTTTGTCAAATGCTTTTTCAGCATCTATGGAGATGATCATGTGGTTTTTGTCTTTCTTTTTGTTGATGTGGTGGATGATATTGATGGACTTTCGAATGTTGTGCCATCCTTGCATCCCTGGGATGAATCCCACTTGGTCATGGTGTACGATGGTTTTGATGTATTTTTGAATTCGGTTTGCTAAAATTTTGTTGAGTATTTTTGCATCTACGTTCATCAGGGATATTGGTCTGTAGTTTTCTTTTTTGGTGGTGTCTTTGCCTGGTTTTGGTATTAGGGTGATGTTAGCTTCATAGAATGAGTTTGGGAGTATCCCCTCCTCTTCTATTTCTTGGAAAACTTTAAGGAGAATGGGTATTATGTCTTCCCTGTATGTCTGATAAAATTCCGAGGTAAATCCATCTGGCCCGGGGGTTTTGTTCTTTGGTAGTTTTTTGATTACTGCTTCAATTTCGTTGCTGGTAATTGGTCTGTTTAGATTTTCTGTTTCTTTTTGGGTCAGTCTTGGAAGGTTGTATTTTTCTAGGAAGTTGTCCATTTCTCCTAGGTTTCCCAGCTTGTTAGCATATAGGTTTTCATAGTAGTCTCTAATAATTCTTTGTATTTCTGCGGGATCTGTTGTGATTTTTCCTTTCTCATTTCTGATACTGTTGATTTGTGTTGACTCTCTTTTCCTCTTAATAAGTCTGGCTAGAGGCTTATCTATTTTGTTTATTTTCTCGAAGAACCAGCTCTTGGTTTCATTGATTTTTGCTATTGTTTTATTCTTCTCAATTTTATTTATTTCTTCTCTGATCTTTATTATGTCCCTCCTTCTGCTGACCTTAGGCCTCATTTGTTCTTCTTTTTCCAATTTTGATAGTTGTGACATTAGACCGTTCATTTGGGATTGCTCTTCCTTTTTTAAATATGCTTGGAGTGCTATATACTTTCCTCTTAAGACTGCTTTTGCTGCGTCCCACAGAAGTTGGGGCTTAGTGTTGTTGTTGTCATTTGTTTCCATATATTGCTGGATCTCCATTTTGATTTGGTCATTGATCCATTGATTATTTAGGAGCGTGTTGTTTAGCCTCCATGTGTTTGTGAGCCTTTTTGCTTTCTTTGAACAGTTTATTTCTAGTTTAATGCCTTTGTGGTCTGAAAAGTTGGTTGGTAGGATTTCAATCTTTTGGAATTTACTGAGGCTCTTTTTGTGTCCTAGTATGTGGTCTATTCTGGAGAATGTTCCATGTGCACTTGAGAAGAACGTGTATCCTGTTGCTTTTGGATGTAGAGTTCTGTAGATGTCTATTAGTTCCATCTGTTCTAGTGTGTTGTTCAGTGCCTCTGTGTCCTTACTTATTTTCTGTCTGGTGGATCTGTCCTTTGGAGTGAGTGGTGTGTTGAAGTCTCCTAGAATGAATGCATTGCATTCTATTTCCTCCTTTAGTTCTGTTAATATTTGTTTCAGGTATGTTGGTGCTCCTGTATTGGGTGCATATATATTTATAATGGTTATATCCTCTTGATGGACTGAGCCCTTTATCATTATGTAATGTCCTTCTTTGTCTTTTGTTACTCTCTTTATTTTGAAGTCTGTTTTGTCTGATACCAGAATTGCAACACCTGCTTTCTTCTCTCTGTTGTTTGCTTGAAATATCTTTTTCCATCCCTTGACTTTAAGTCTGTGCGCGTCTTTGGGTTTGAGGTGAGTCTCTTGTAAGCAGCATATGGATGGATCTTGCTTTTTTATCCATTCTATTACTCTGTGTCTTTTGATTGGTGCATTCAGTCCATTTACATTTAGGGTGATTATTGAAAGGTATGAATTTATTGCCATTGCAGGCTTTAAGTTTGTGGTTACCAAAGGTTTAGGGTTAGCTTCTTTACTGTCTTACTGTCTAACTTAACTCGCTTGTTGAGCTATTATAAACACAATCTGATGATTCTTTATTTCTCTCCCTTCTTATTCCTCCTCCTCCCTTCTTCATATGTTGGGTGTTTTGTTGTGTGCTCTTTTTAGGAGTGCTCCCATCTAGAGCAGTCCCTGTAGGATGCCCTGTAGAGGTGGTTTGTGGGAGGCAAATTCCCTCAACTTTTGCTTGTCTGGGAATTGTTTAATCCCTCCTTCATATTTAAATGATATTCGTGCTGGATACAGTAGTCTTGGTTCGAGGCCCTTCTGTTTCATTGCATTAAGTATATCATGCCATTCTCTTCTGGCCTGTAGGGTTTCTGTTGAGAAGTCTGATGATAGCCTGATGGGTTTTCCTTTGTAGGTAACCTTTTTTTTCTCTCTGGCTGCTTGTAATACTTTGTCCTTGTCTTTGATCTTTGCCATTTTAATTATTATGTGTCTTGGTGTTGCCCTCCTTGGATCCCTTGTCATGGGAGTTCTGTGTACCTCTGTGGTCTGAGAGGCCATTTCTTCCCCTAGTTTGGGGAAATTTTCAGCAATTATTTCTTCAAAGACATTTTCTATCCCATTTTCTCTCTCTACTTCTTCTTTAATGCCTATGATTCTTATATTTTTCCTTTTATATTGATCACTCAGCTCTCTTAAAATTCTTTCATTCCTGGAGATCCTTTTATCTCTCTCTGCATCAGCTTCTCTGCGTTCCTGTTCTCTGTTTTCTAGTCCATTAATGGTCTCTTGCATCTCGTCCATTCTGTTTTGAAGTCCTTCCAGAGCTTGTTTTATTTCTGAATTCTCCTTCCTTAGTTCTTGCATATTTCTCTGCAAGTCCATCAGCATGGTTATGACTTTTGTTTTGAATTCTTTTTCAGGTAGACTGGCTAAATCTATCTCCCCAGATTCCTTCTCAGGGGAAGATGTAGCAGATGCTGAAGCTGTCTGGGTTAGTCTTGTCTGGATCATATTTTTTTGCCTTTTCATGTTGACAGGTGCTATTGACTGTCAGCTGGGAGGGCCAAAATTTTCACTTACTACTGGCCTTTCTTTACTGGGGCAACTGCGACCCCTAGTGGCTTGTGTTGGGTAATTGCGTGTAGAGTGGGTCTTTGTGTCTTGCCTGGCCGGGAGGGAGAAATTTCCCTTTCTGTGGGCGGAATTTGTCTCAGGCTGCTTCTCTGCTTTCGCAGCGCCCGGTGGGGTGATGGATGGGGGTGCTGCTTGACTGTTTGCCTCCGTGAGGGGTCTCAGAGCTGTTGCCCAGGGGGTTAGTGCACCCGGTTTTCCCTGTAATTTCCAGCTGCTGTACTGTGACCTGGGTTGTTTCCGTCAAGCTGTTAAGTCCCTGTCCCTTTAAGACTTTCAAAAAGCTCCCGCTTTTCTTTGTCACAGGGGCATCAGCTTCAGCACCCGCTCAGAGGTCTTACTCCCTGTTCCCCCAGTATCCAGGGTCCCCTGGGCATGTACTGTGTCTGCGCTCTGGCCCGGATGGCTGGGGCTGGGTGTTCGGCAGTCCTGGGCTCCGTCTCCCTCCCGCTCTGCCTATTCTTCTCCCGCCGGGAGCTGGGGGGAGGGGCGCTCGGGTCCCGCCCGGCCGGGGCTTGTATCTTACCCCTTTCACCAGTCGCTGGGTTCTCGCTGGTGTAGCTGCAGTCTGGCCACTGTCCTGCGTCTTCTGGTCTCTCTTTTAGGGCTAGTTGTGTTTGTTGTATTTTCAAAAGTATATATGTTTTTGGGAGGAGATTCCCACTGTCCTACTCACGCCGCCATGTTGGCTCCGCCCCCAGGATCTCAATGCATGTTTTTCTAAATGAAATTACATGCCAGAGCCAAGGAAAGCAGGGTCAAAAGGAACTTCAGCCTCCATATTAAGCAACCATTCTTTATATTAAATAGTTTTTCTCAACAATGAAAAAATCTTTAGACAATTCCTTGACTTTTCTCCTTTATTCCTCATAAAAAATGTGTCTAAATGTCTGAAGGTTCTTCCTCAGAAATGTCTTTTAAACCTGGGTTATTTTCACCCTATGTAAATTTAGGCCCTCATCCTAACCTGCCCAAACTCCAGTCAAGTGCTCTAACCACTTTCCTGCTATCAAGTCTAGTCTTCCTCCCCTTACAAAGCTAACATAGCCAAATCCATAAAAGACCCCACTTCCTCACAACCTGATTTTTTAAAAGTCCATTGATTCCACTGTGTAAAGGATAAAAATCCAAACTCCTAAGCATGGCATCCAAGGTTTTTGTGATCTGGCCTCAACCTGCCTCTCTCTGTTCACTCAACCCCCCAACTCATGTTGAGCCATACTGAGCTTCCCTCTTCCTTGAGTGAGTTAGGCCCTCTCTTCCTCTGATTTTCCCTGTATCTGGGATCCTCTTCCTCACTGCTGACATCTTGCTCCCTTGTCAAGACCCAGCTTAGCTCCTCCCTTGTGACCCTGTTCCAGTTCTCAACCAGGATATCCATGATTTCTCCCATATTCCCCACACCCCTCAGATCGCCACTGTACCACTTGTTTGCACCAGTGTAATCTAGTAGCGATTAGGTGTCTCCCCACCCAGAACGTGAGCTCTTTATTTCCAAGAGCACAGCTCAGGAGCGCTTGGCAGGTAGCAGGCCTGGTGTTGTTTGTGGTGCTAACAACATTCATCAAGCCCCGTTGAGCAAAACCAGAAGCGGCCAGTAAAAGCTTTCATTTATTATGATTTTTTTCTATGCCTTCTTGTTTCAGAAAAGGCATGTGCCTAATAATTCTGTCATGTTCATACTTCATATTTCCTAAGAACAAATACCTAAGACTGGACCTTGCAGATTGCTTGGTTGCCTCTTCTATTCAATGTCTATTCAGAGATCTCAGTGACTAGAGGAACTGCTGGGGAACTGAACTACCACACTGTCCCTTGTGCAAGACTTCCTCCTTGTCCAAAGAGGAATAACCAGCTAGAGAACAAGGCCAGAAAACGTGTAATGGGAGAACCCAGAGCGTGCCCCAGGATTCCATACTGGCTTTGGAAGCTCCCAATCCTAAAATACACCAACAGAATTGTGTTTATCTGGGGATGGTGAGGAAAGGTGTCATGTGGAAACAAAAATAACAACAAATATCTATTAGGAGGTACATGTCTGGCTCAGAGTCTTACATAGAATATCCCAGTGAATGCTCTGCAACCCCTACACTATGAAGAGGACACTGAGGCTAAGAGTCATCGAAACCCAGGTTATCTGGGATCTGAGGCCACCATTTAAGCCGACGTCTTACTTTATACAGAATAACAAAATCTAGGGATTTGGGTTTTGTTTTGTCTAAAATTCCTGTGTAAGTAACTTTTAACTTACTTTGTGATGTTGAGACTGAATTTAGTGGGTACACGAAAGGTTTTTATTGGATGCATGAGCATGATTATCTCCTGGTAACAAACCAAAACTCTCGTATGGACAAAGCTGGTATTTATTTTTGGGAAGCAAAGACCCTGTCTCATCCACATAGTTTGTTGCTTCCTATTCCAGCATATTTTTTATTACAGAAGAAAATTAAACAATGAAGTACACAAGTGATAAAAAGCTAAGTAGAGACTGCAATCTTTGTAAGGAGCTTCATTTTATTTTCCTGAAGACTTTGGGTTGCTCAGCAAGATGTTATAGGACTGTGGGATCTTTTAGAAATATGAAATGTGTAATTCCCCCATCTAATAATTAAGTACCAAAGTCAGATCTGCAAACATGTTAATTTCTACCAGGTGTAGGAAGAAGCAAGATCAATAGTAGAACACTTCAGGTATAGAAGTGGGCTTCTCATGGCTTACCTGGACTTACATTCTTAAGAGATTCTGAGTAGCCACAGAATTTAGAGAAGTTGGAACTGTTTACCTGCTGCTCAGAGAAAGGATTCTATGACTTGTGGGCCAAACGCTAACAAATACTAATGCAAAAGTGTAAATAAAAATGGAGTAGTGGAATCTGCCTATGCTCTTTCCATACATTTATGATAAGTACTCAATGTTTTGGCTTACATAACCAAAATAGGCAAAGATTATTTAGTATTCTTATTGTGAGAGTAATATGGCAATACTTCATGTGGGAAAAAGTGGAACTGAACAAGATGAGATGTAGAAACTTGGAAACAAAAAAAATTCAAAAGTAAATTTAAGGAATCTTCCACTGAGGAACTTAAGTTCAGAATGCAAAATCCAGGTAATTTCTAAGGAATCTGGTTATTCTTTATTTGTAGTAAATGTTTCATGATAAGTCTATTACTTCAGTTTGGGAAGTCAAAAACAATGGAACTAGCTAAACATTTTTTTAATCCCTTTAATTTCTTCTCCAAATTTGAGTTTTCCTTGTACTTTTTACATTATGATGTAGAACATTTACTGAACGAATACCAAGTTGAGCTAAAACAGTATCAGGTTTTGATGATCTACCTATTTTTAGCCTAAGGACTAAGTGATTTTCTGAATTCACATTTTCATCTTTTTAATGAAAATGAGGTAATAAACTGATATGTATTTTCCTAGATTGTCTGAAGTTTTATATACTCTAGGTTTTTCACATAGACTGTGCTATATATTTCTCCCCTATATCAGATATACTTTAATCATGCAGATATAAGTTGCCTTATTCTAATACCAGCAATAGCATATCTGTAATAGAGAAGAGCTTCATTAAATTTATATAGTTTTCTTATTATCCTTGAAGGTTTTTGTCACAACAATGTCAATTTAGTACTCACAGTATATCTACTTGCACCAGTTCTTAGGACAAGATCTGAAACTTGCTTATTCTCACAGTAGGTTTCTATTACTGTATCAAGTATGATATGGTATTTATACTGTACATAGGCTGTCTTGTTATAAAATTATAAAAATGGTGTCATTTCTGTACAAATCCAGACACTACTTTCTAAGCCAAAATTTAAGTATTTTTGATAACTACAATCAGTTTAGGCCATCATAGTACCACTTAGTACATAGCTCCCTAAATATACTGAAAAGTAGTATACGTTATATAATTTTAAAGAAATTAATTTGGCAGTATTTCACATTCAACAAAACAGAACTAAGTGTTAGAAAACTTCTTAAGGCTTTCAAAGTTTCTAACACACTGCTTAAGGAAAACTTAAACATACACACAAAAAACTGGCTCAATGAATTTTATCACTTACAAATAATACAAAATTTTAATAAATTTCAGCTTTGAAGGAAATTTTTTGGCCACAAACAGACTATTTTGTTTGTGTAAGAAGATACTGATGGCCAACAGATCCTAGATATATTGTGGTATACAAAGCTTCTGTCTGTTGATGGGTGATCTTAGACTCTCATTAAAGAAAAATTTTATCATGTTAGACCCACTAAACAATCTTTTCAAAAGGCTTGGACCACATTCTGATAACATTCTTAAGCATGTTCCATTACATTGCATATCACAATTATGTTGCGAATATCTAATATAACTCATGTTTACCATTAAAGCTATCTTATGGCCATCCTTCCTGGACTAAGCCATTCCTGTTGAAACCCTGGTTCAAATATTCCTCTGGAAATGACCAAAGTCTAGGCAACAAGTGCAAGTAAATTATTGCACTAGATTTGCCAGTGTTCATATCACTAGTGCATATTTGATAAATAAAAGATTAAATAAAAACCTGATAAATTGGTGAAAGAATTGGTTTAATTTGGTGTTTTCCAAAGTTGGTCATTAGAAGACTAACCCTGGGAAATGTATTTTGATAAAAGGTACAATGATGACATTAGTTTAGTAACTGATGCATGTTCTAGTCCCTGGCTGGAGTCTCTCAGTGCATCTTAGGATGCTAAACACTCTGAGAGGTCCTGGAAGTAAACAAACACATTCCAGTATTTATACCTGTTTTCCAAACTTACTTGACCATGGTGACAGGTATTGTTGTCACCATATTCTACATGTATGTGAAAAATCATTAAGAGATAACTCTAAGATCTATTTTCTTACTCTCTACAAAACAGTTAAATATTAATTTTAAGGACTATATGACATTTCCCAGCATTTGAAATTATTTCAGGATGATCTATTTTATCATTTAAAAAGACTTTCAGCCATTTAATTGAATGAAATTAGATATATATAGATAAATGCACAAATACATTACAAATTATTGGATAGGGAGATAAGAGACTACCCACATGGGTCTCATCTTTATGTTTCACTGAAAAAAAAAATTAAAAGTTCAACTTTTAAAGGCTTTATAGAATATTTTAACTTTATGAGAATAACTCATTTTTTAAATACACATTTAGAATTTAACATTTATACTATTTGGTAGTCAATTCCAGAAAGTAAAGCATATATGCACTAAGGTTCTTATCACATGATAGGATTTTTATCCAAAGTGCCTCCTTTCTTTGAAGGAAAATTATTCTAATTATTTCATGTGTAATCTTACTAAAGGACATGATATGAATGGCAATAAGATTAGTGTATACTTCTTACTGAGGCTTAGTAGGATTAAAATTATAAATTTCTGAAAAAAAATTACTTCATCGCTGAGATGCTGACATAATTCTACTCAGGGTAGTAATACTGTTGTTATAATCAATGACGCTAGAAAGAGGTCAGTGTCATTTCTAAATTTTAAAACAGCCTGCCTTCCAGTTTACTAAGGAATTGACAGCAATTTTATTTACTCAACTTGGCTTTAATAGCAGGTTAAGTTATTCCCCAAAGTACTACTGGTGTCTACACAGCAAAATTACTGGGAAAATATATTTCATCACCCTGAAAGCTTAATTGAGGGCCAATCTCTTCTACTACTACAAATCGTGTGTGTGTGCATGCCTGTGTGTAAAAGAGAAATAACCATTTGATGACATATTGTAGTTTCCTTATGTTAAACACTTTTTTTTTATTACAGTAACATACCTGAGTAATTGAAATAACTTCACCAGACAGAAATCACATGCTGAAGCATGACAACGCGATACTAATTGCACACTGTGTTGACATTTCAAGCATAATTTCTGTAACAACATTTGCATTCATATACAGGGAGTCAAGCATGTGGGGATAATTTGGGTCATGATTCACGGTAGAAATGCATTGCTTTCAAGCTGATATTCAAACCCAGAATCTTAAGCAAATCTATTAATATTTAATGTTGTAGCATGTACAGTATTTGTATGAACTGACCAGCTCAGGACCAAGAACTGTCGTTGTTAGCCCTTGAAAGAGAAGTATCAGCATTATCTGATTACTTTCATAAGGTAGGTCTTAGACTTATTGAGAAAATATTTGTCTATTAAATAATGATTTTACTAATAGTTTTCAAGTTAGTAGGTGGGAATAAAATAAAAGTTTTATGTAGCTCTTCTCAGATAATACAGCCCAATTAGTACAGAATGTGTTAACCGAAATAATTTTCCTTCAATATAGTATACACTCATTTATGACAAGGCAAAAAAACACCAGAAAAGGACAACGATCTCAAGCAGTAAGTTTTAATATACCACTTTTTGGTTGCAGAACTATTATTTGTAGCCATGTATCTCGGTTCATATGGATCCAGGAAATGAATGCTTTGTAGGCATACAGAATTCAACCTGATTCTTAAAAATCTTAGCAGACAAACTGAATTTGATCCAATAACACATTTTAGTTGTTTTATTGTTATTGAGGCAGAAATACACCACCATAACATGCAAGGAAAATTAATATTTAAAAAGCAGGATTTCTCTTTTCTTGACTTATCCCATGCAAAGGTCAAAATTTCAAAGAGAACTTAAAGTTAAAAAATAGAAAGAAAAAGAAAAGAAAAAGAGGTGTAAGGAATAAAATTTTGATCATTAATATGTTTCCAGATTTTTATTTATTTATAACATTAGCTGAAAATGTTTACATAGCTAATTCAGTCCTTAAAAACTTAGATTTCTCAATTTAAAAGGAAGTCAAATTTTCAAAACCATCAGGCCACAGCAACACAATTAATTGTAGTTACATGTTTTATTGTTTAATACTGAGAACGAAGTAAACTAACTCAAATGTAAATTAGCATTACAGAACAGAAAAGGCATTTTCTGTCACTTGTCTCCAGGTATTTGCTATTAATTTTTAAAGAATATACATTTAAGGATAAATCAGTGCTTTACAGAAAACAGAAATAAAAGACTTTATGCAACTATTAATTTTTTGGTGCTTTTGAAAAGGTCAAGTAATGGGTTTACAGAGTTTTTAAACAGAATGACTTTGATATGTTAAAGAAGACAGCATTTGTATTAATTTATATTAAAATATGAAAATTTGAGTTAGGTAACAAAATCCTGTAATCATACACTTTCCAAATTAAAAAGAGAATTAGAATGAAGTTCTTTTTCTTATGTCTAGAAACCACAACAATCTAGCTGAGTATATATATTAAATGAAAAGAAGGTTGAGGTTTTTTTGTTTTATCAGTTTGGTTTATTTTAGTTTTAGGAAAGAGGAATTAGTAGAAAATGTTTTGTATTTAGACCTAATTTGGATATATGAAAAAATCTGTATAGATCTTTGCATCTGGCAGAGGTTACCAATGCCACTCATATTTGGTCCTGATATAACTTCATTTTTATTCGTGCAAGGTAAGTGAAATGCTAGTAAAATAAAATTTATTGCTAATAAAAAAATCATAATATGAATCACAGTAGTTCCTTCAACAGATTACATAAAGCAAATAGTAACTACTAACAATGCTGGATTATTAAGGTGAAAACTAATCTACAATCTCCTACCATGTTCTAAGATTAAAAGTTTGCTTTTTATTCAATTCTGGAAAGCAGTCCAATTATATACAGTTCTGGAAAGCATTCTAATCTTAGATTTACAGAATGAGCAGGGATATGTTTTTTTATAACAGAATGAAAATATGCTTTCATCGTAAGTAACCAAATTCCCTATTAAAAACTCCTGGTAAGATTGAATAGCTTCTGGAGTTTTTCAGATGAAGTTATTTTCTCTCCTAAAAGAGAGAGTCAGACCCGTACTATTATTTATTCTGATATGTTCTAACCCTATGAATAAAATATTTATAATAAAAACTAAGGAATATTTTACACCTCTAAACCATTTCTATTGCCTCCAGAGACTTCCACAGTTTATTACTGTGTCTTCTCAGCTTCTCATTAGGGAATAAGCACCTCAGCAACCACAGTCCACAGCAGACCAGGTGGTATGTATAAATAATGAGCACATGGCTTTTATTCATAACTTCACCACATCAAACTAGATCAGTAAAAAAGAGGCAAATGTGGGCAATAAAATTCTAGTGCTCAAAAAAAAGCCAGACTTAAGTAGTTAGAAAAATGAAATTTTTTCTTCAATTAGTTGGGTAGTTTCACACATTTAAATTTACTCTTGGTTTTTAATTTTTTTCTGTGTAAGCAAGTTCATCCTCATGTTCTACATTCTTCTTTTTTGTTTTAAATAAAAATTTCACTCTCGTAAAACTAAGGACAGAAATTCCAAGGCACCCATTCTAGCAATTTAAATAACCATTTTGGTTTAAACTAATGCGAGTGGCCAACTAATTGGGTTGATATCATATACCAGACACTTAAAATTGTGTCTCATTAAAACAAATCATGAATTTAAAAGAAAAATTACTAAAAATACTCCATGAAAAGGGTGACTTGCTGTTCATTCTTATAATGATTTTATCATATCTCAATTTTTGTATTACTTAATCTAAGAAATCTACAACATATTTAAGAATTCATAAAATGTACTCATAAACAGAATTTCACTGTAACTTCCTTCATCATGACATCCTTATCCTCTTTTCAACAAAGATAGTTACAAATTCTTTAGGACGCATCTAGAAAGGAAAAATATCCATTCAAATATGGATGTTAGGTAGTCATAAAGAATCAAGTAGCTAGCAAAAATTTAGTGAAGGACTTATGTTAGCCTATCACAGGTTCATGGCTTTAAAAGCAAAATGTATCTAACTTACAATTTTGGATTCCCAATTATGCAACTTGTGAAT
Source organism: Manis pentadactyla (assembly GCF_030020395.1). Taxonomy (NCBI): domain Eukaryota; kingdom Metazoa; phylum Chordata; class Mammalia; order Pholidota; family Manidae; genus Manis; species Manis pentadactyla. The sequence goes on from NC_080022.1 coordinate 71,362,136, forward strand.
TAAAACAGGCCAGTTTGCCTCTCTCAGCTCTCCTTCTGCTTTGGGGCCAGTTCTTGATTTCCTGGAAATAGCTTTAAAGATAACTGAAAGGAGATAAAACATTCATGAATTTTGCAAAGAATTAGCATCTGGGAGGAAATAAAATTGTTGGGAGAAGTTTAAACAAACTTCTAAGAGGTGAATATTGTGATTTCTAAGGAATTCCACATCAGTGATGATGCTGTTTTTATTTTTATGGAAAACTGAAGGTTCACTCATTTTTTTTTAACTGTATGCAAGAAAAGGAAGTAAATTGCTATGAAACTTATGCATAATAACTGTGGGCAACAAGAAAACTTCTTACTCTATTTTAATTTATTTAAATTCTCAAGGGTATATCCATGACTAATAATATCTAGTAATCAGAATCTTCTACTTGCAATAATTTATATTATTGTCTATGGTGCAGTGTGAAACTCTGTATTGGACTTTGCAGTGTAAGTTGATCCTAACATTGAGAGACTTAGAAAATAAGCATCATACATTGTCCTGTAACGCCAGAATGATTTTGAAATGTCAACTCTTATACTTCTGGAGGACAGAAGAAATTGAATTTGACCATGTGTACCCATCAGAGATATATTTTCCAAATAAAAATGAGTGGTATGAGATACAAAAATCATATGCAAAGGTTTTGTCATTACCATCATTTTCTGTTCCTGAAAAGTAAAAATAAAAGCTAGTTTATGTTTTGTTTAGTTTTAACCCACTGGATTGTCTTCCATTTTAAATCATAATACAATCTTTACTAGATCCTTACTGAAAATGCACATTATCATAAGTAACTGTATTTCCACACAGAGAAATAAAAATGTTGGGGAATTAGGTAATTTTCATAGTACTTTACAGTGTGCTACATTAACGATAAACCCGTTTTATACTTAAGCCTATCATCAAGCAACCCCAGGCTTCTAAATTTTTTTATTTTAAATGGCCACTATATTTAAGAGAATTAATAAGGTATCATACTATTAATGTTTTTTCAAGTCAAAAGATGTGTTATCTAGAAAATATTTTAACACTGTAATGGGATCTTCAAGATCAATTGTTTTATATACTCTGCAGCAAAAATAACATTTCTAGTAGGAAGGTATTATAAACCTAGCGAAGTCTAGACATTCACATATTTGTGTAAGCAATTTTAACATGGTTTATTATATTTCCAGAAAGGTTAAGTCTTATACCAGTTTTCTGCTAATTCTTCTTTCATATATTATAATAAACATATATGTTATTTGAGTGAATGTGTTACGTATTTTCACACATATATTATGTCATATATACATAAAACAGCACTTAATGGGCACTTTCTTTGCATGTTTAAAATGGGGGAAAAAAATGAATTGCTATTATGTATAACCCATGGCAATCTTCCCTTCTGCTTCACAAATGTCCATATCGAGATGTAAACAAAACATTGGAGCGAGTCATTCCAGGTGAACTGTATTTCAAGTTGTATGTTGGTGTTCTCATAAAGAATTGTGTACTTCCTGGTAGTAAATACCTAAAAATAAGAGTTTAAAAATTAGACTTTCACAAACAACTTAGTATTAACATCTCTCACTAAACTGCTATGTGGTTAGTAATTTATGGATGTTATATGAACAGTGATAATATAACAACAGTGCAATCCACATTAAAAGATTTCCTCTCTCAGATTGAGGGGTGGACAAGAGGGTCATAAAGCCTCAACCAAAGAATTGAATATAGATGTGATATGTAATCTTAGTATCCCAAGACCTCCCAGAAAGAGCCACTGTACAGTACTCACATGCTAGGAAACTTTATGTGGCTCATGTTAATTTGGAATTCAGATTAATCTCCACAAATATTGTGTGGAGCCAGCCAAATATTTCTTAAAAACATGTAATATGAGAATTTGGCTAGTCATATTACCAATAATTATTTATTCCAAGGATGTTAGAACCATTGATTATAATTTAATAACATTTCACTGATGTACTATGACTACAGGTAAACTGAAAAAAAGCTAAAGATTAACATTCATGACTAGATTATAAACTTTATATTTGTAGATCATACAGTGTTTATGATGAGAGAACACCAAAAATAATCATGATTACTGGTCACATGCAACCCTTGAAGCCAAATGTATTTCAGAATACATGAATTTTCCAGATTTTTGGACAATACAGCATGTATACTATATATAACATCTCCATCAAGGCCTTGGGGTAGTACCCTGTAAACAAACCATTCGTATTTCTGTTGTGAAGTTACAAATTCTCACAATAACTTCATGTCAGTTCAGTTACTTTTGCCAATAAATTGTTTGTTTGTTTGGTGTTCACAGATTTGGGAATGAGGAATTGCAAAGAAGAGTGTGCACCTGTAAAATCTGTCTTCCTCTGGGAAAACTTTGATTGGCATTAGGCCAGTACAATCCGTATGTCTAGAGAGAAATGATCAAGTAAATCCACATGGGCAAATGCAAATAGACATCACTCTTACATTGTAAGTCCTGGTAATGATGTGGTTATGCTGTTAAACCAGGACAAAGATATCCATGAGGAATTTCCAAGAGAGGAGTAGCAACAGAAGATTTGAAATTAGTAGTTGTCTTGCAAAATAAACAATGGCAGACCATCAAAGCATTTACTTTCTTTACTTGATAATATAATTTTCCAGGAACAGTATCATACTTCTTTGGATATATGAAGGAACTGAGGGGGAAGGGTAGCATTAGCTACCTATTCTATATTAAGTAATGTTGAACCTATCATACCTCTATGTCAATGGAAAATTACATGCATAGTTGCTTTATATGGATTTTGTAGGATATGAATTCATTATGATCAAACTTTATACAGCATTCAGATTAAAATGGAAGAATTCCCCATAATATTCATAAACATCATTTTATAATATGCTCTAAATCTATTACCTAATATCACAAAGTATAAATAATAGCTCAAATCATTAAGTTAACAGAGCAGTAAAATAATATACAACAAACCAAATTAAATCAAAATTGCATAGTGGGTGATGAATAACGAAACAATTGATTTCTCACATCACAGATTATATGAATTATTTTCTTAACATCACTTGGGTAATTTATATGGATTAATTATTATTTCAAGGGCTGATGGAGTCATAATGATTAATCTGATATCTTCTGCCATGGAAAGGCTACCCTTCCTATCTAGAGCAAAGGTGCAAAAGAAAATAAGGTATTTGATCAAAACCCACTATTTTGTATTAGTTGAGAGAATTATATTTTCTATTGAATATACATTCTGATTACACTGATAATTATCCTAGTAAACATTAACTGCTACCAACTTTGTTTTGAAGAATTTCAAGGAATAGTTAATTCTGATATTACAGTAGCCTTCACATATCCTTTTGAATTAAAGATCTCTGTTTCATGTATTTAAAAAAATACAGAATTACAGTTAAACTATACTATTTTATTTAACACTATTTAAAACTTGAATAGGGTTTTCTATGTGTAAAGCACTATTCTAATTGCTTTAGAAATATTACCCTGTTAGTTCTCATAACAATTCTATAAGGTAACTATTACCGTAGGCTCCATTTGATGGATGACACATCAAAGCCTAGAGGGGTCAGCTGCCTTGCTCACAGTCGCACGGCTAGTAAATGGTAGAGCTAGGATTCAAATCCATGTGGTCTACAGAATCAGGGTTCTTAGCAATGATACTGTATTGTCATTTCTCTGTATGAATACCAATTTGAAAACTAATATATACAGTAATCTTATTCATTTTTTCAGAAACATGACGTATAAAAATCTAGACAGTAGAAAGATATATATTCATCAACATAAAGTTTTTAATAGAAGCAAAAAAAGCTAAATGAAACTTTAAGACTGAAAATAAAGAAAGGTTCTATATGAACTAACAAAAAAATCATATGCAATCACATTGAAAGATACCACATTTGCTTCCTTAAGCAAGTGCTCTGGGATATTTTAAAGCATTACAGGGAAACATAACAGATTATTTGCCTTAATATCTCCATAAATATCTCCTGGGAGATTCCATACCAGCTGAACCTCAAAGATTGTTTCTGAAATGTTCTTTGCAATTAAGTTAAATAATGTGATTTCATTTTCTCTTTTTTAGTAGGAAGTGGATTTATAGACTGTATCTTCAGAGTTTGTGTTAAAGCACCAAAAAATGTACAAAGTTTACAGCTTGTTTTTGTTTCAGTTTGCTCTTGAGGTACAATAATAGCTAACGTGTAGCCAATTTGTATCAGGGAGAAATACCTCAGAGCACCCTGTTGCTCCATGAACATACCCTCACTCCTCACTTCTGAGACTAGAGGTGCACATCTTCATATATCCATGTATAGACATAAAACATGCCTTTGTCTAATTCCTACTTGATGTAGAATCAGCCTGTCATGTATCAACTTATCGCTGACCATGGATGTTCTCTAGAATATGAAGAATCTCAAGACTGGTAGGGAATTAGCCTTGAAAATGTAAGCTATACCCACCTTCTAAGATCTTCCTGGAGTGAGACCAGGACAGGACCCCTGACACACCAAGAAAAAACTCAGCTTTCTTGTTTGGGGCACACAAGGTAAATAAAGTTCAACACACTCTCTCTCCTGGGTTTTTAAAATTTTTTCTATGGTAAAATATATATAACATGAAACTAGTATTATATATTTAGGTGTACGATTCAGTGCATTAAATACATTCACAATGGTTTTGTAACTATCACCACAATCAAGCTCCAGAACTTTTTCATCATCCCAAAAAGAAACTCTGCACCCATTAAACACTAAATCGCCATGTCCTCCTTCCCCCAGCCCCTAGTAACCTCTATTCTACTTCCTGTCTATGAATTTCTCTATTCTAGATACTTCATATAAGTGAAATCATACTGTGCTTGCCCTTTTGAGCCTCACTTAGTTAACTTAGCATGCTTTCAAGGTTCAACCCTGTGGCATAATGTATCAGAGTTTCATTCCTTTTTATCTAGGCTTAATAATATTGCATTGTGTGTATAAGCTACATTGTTTATCCATTCACCCTGTTTCCTCCTTTTTGCTATTGTGAATGATGTTGCTATGAACATTGGCGTGCAAATATCTCTTTGAATCATGTTTTCAGTTCTTTTGGGTATATATACCTAGGAGTGGAATTATTGGATCATATGCTGGTTCAATATTTTACTTTTTGAGGGAAGTCCAAACTGCTTTACACCATGACTGCACCACTTCACATTCTAAACCAGAAATGCACAAAGTTTCCAACTTAATGAAATCCTCAGTGACACTATTTTTGCATTTTTAAAATAATAGCCATCCTAGTGGGTTTGCATTTTCCTGTGGCTTTAACATTGATATTTTGGGGGGTAGGAGCCCTAGTTTCAAGTCCACCTCTGCCATATGCTCGCATTGTGAATTTGGATAAGCCATTTAACCTCTTCAGGCCTCAGTTTTCTCAGCTGTGAAAAGAGTCCAATAGTTCCTCCCACACTTGATTCACAGAGTAGGGAGCTATTAAGAAATATCATATTCAAAATTTCATTTTCTAGGTGTTTATTGTTGATATAGAAAAAAGTAAAATTGATTTTCTTGACCTTGATTTCATCAAAATTGTTAAGTTTACTTAAATAATTTCTCTTGATTTAGATTTCTATGAATATAATTATACCCATTAGTAATGAGTTTTAGTTCTTTCTCTCAAATCTAGTGCCTTTTATTTCTTTTGCTTGACTCACTGAATAAGCTAGGGCCTCCAGTACAATGCTAATTAGAAGTAGTAACAAGGCATCTTCTTATTCATCAACTCAAAGGGAAAGCCTTCAACATTTCACCATTAGGTATATTTGTTGCAAGTTTTGCAGTTAGTTATTAAGTTAAGGAATTTCCCTTTTGTTTCTAGGCATTTTTTAAAAGCATGAAGGTATACTAATTCTACCAAGTGATTTTATCTGTATCTTTTGAAATGATCTTTTATGAAAATTACATTAATCACTTGTTCATGTTATTGCACCCTTAAATTGATGCAATAAACAGAATTGGTCATGATACATCATCCTATTTAAACTTCCTGAGTGTGTTTTACCAATATTTTACTTGAGACTTTTGGGTGTACTTTCAGGAGTGAGATTGAACTGTCATTAACATTTGCCATAATATCCTGGTCAGATTTTAGTATCAAAGGTATGGTAGCCTCATAAAACAAGCTGGAAAATGTACCTCCTTTTCTATTCTCTGAGTGAGTTTAATAGAATTGGATAGGGGTGACCTGTGAATCTAGAGTTATCTTTGTAGGAGGGCTTTTAATTATTCATTCAGTTTCTTCAATAGTTTAGACTATTTAGGGCTTTCTATATCTTCTTGTGACAATTTTGGTAATATGTGCTTTTCCAGGAATGTATTAACATAATCTAAATTAGCAGCATGAAATTGTTCATATTTTCTTATAACATTTTCAATGCTTCTAAGATCTATTTTTGTTCTTGATATTATTTCTACCTTTTATATTCTTGGTAAGTCTTACCAGTTATCAATATTTTTAGTCTTTTCAAAAACATACTTTTTGCCATTTTGATCTTTATTCTGTTTATTTCATTATATTATTAGCTTCTGCTCTCATTTCTATTATTTCACTTTTCTGTATTCTTTGGGTTTGATGATATTTTGTCACTTTTCAAGATGGTTGCTTAGATCATCTAATTTTTGCCTTTCCTCTTTCTTAATATGTTCATTTAAATCTATAAATGTCCCTGTAACAATGACTTAACTACATACTGAAAGTTTTTTTGTAATATTTTCTAACATTCAGCTCAAAACATTTACATCCATTATGATTTCTTCTTTGTTTCATGGTTATTTAAAAGAGTATTTTTTATCTTTCCCAAGTATGGATTTTCTGGTTCTATTTTGTTGTTTTCTAGCTTAATGGCATGTGGTCAGAAAAACTACTCTGATTTCAATTTTCTGAAATTTGTTGAAATATGTTTTATATTCCACTATATGGTTGACTTTTGTAAAAGTTCCTGGTGTTCTTGGTGTATTGTATTCTGAGGTTACTGGGTTCATATCTATATATGACAGTTAGGTCTGTTAATCAAGTGTTCTGTATCTTTTTTTAGAAATGTGTATTAAAATTTCCCTCTGTGATTGCAGATTTTCCTGTTTTCCTTGTAATTCTGTCAACTTTTGTTTTGCAAAACATCTGGAAGATTGTTCTCCTAGGAATATAGGGTGTTTACCCAGACCCCCCTCCTTGGCAGGTCCCAAACGCCTACTCTTCCCCTTAGGACCATGAGTATGTCAAAAGCACTGCTCTGTACTAACAAGTATCTGTTCAATTCTCTGAATTTTCAAGCAAATGTTTTCATATTTTGTCCAGCTTTTCTAGTTGTCATCAGAGGGAGGATTTGTCCAAATACCTAGTGCTTTACTACCAAAGGAAGAAGTTCTAATTCTGTGGTTTTTAAACAGTATTTAGCCATGGAACCCCTTGGGAAATGAGCTTATATGGAAGGTAGAAACAAAAGATGTTGAGTTTAAAAAGTATTTGGAGATCCCAAAGCTTCCTAAGTAAGTCTAGTTACAGTGAAATATTTAACTGGCCCAAGAACAACAGCATTTTGGAAAAATATATATATGACCATCTGGGTTTATATATCAGTTCTATTTGCGTAGTTAGGAGTCCACTGCTGAAAAATCACTTTGTACTTGGTGTGCTTATTAAATTATTATTTTCTAAGACTACAAGATTGAAGTCCACTCTCTTCCATGCAATAGGTGGAATAGGCCATATATACTTTAAAGCCTCTTACAAAATAATCTGCAGATCTTTGGTCAAGATAAACATGGCCCATAAACCTGACAGATGTTAGCTCTATTTTTTTTTTTAATTTCACAGATAAATCAGACAAGTATATACCACCTCATAAAGTATTTAGGTATACATCATACCTTAATATTTATATTAAGCATATTTATATTTAATTATATATTTATTTATATTGTATATTTATTTATATTTATACTTTATTAGCTATACTTCATAAACAAAACCTATTAATAACCATCAAATTAAGTGACTTCTACATATGAATTAAAATGCCAAGTTTCCTAATCTACAGGGGAAAGAAGATATGGCCACTTTTTCCAGGTTTTTAAGTTAATGTGACATTGGCTTTGGTTTTAATAGCAAGATATTAGGAGGACAAGTTTATTTCTCTCTCTTCCTTGTGTTACCATGCAGAAAAAAATTCCATCAACGTAAACTTTCTGGCCTCTTGCCAGAAGTATGTTATCTGATTTGTGTATTTAAAAGAGGGACACAAGCCTGTTTGCTTGGTTCAGCTCTCTCTCTTTCTGAATCAGCCTATCTGCAGAAAGGACATGTTCTTACTCTGCTGCCAGTATTAATGGAGCTGCATTTCAAGGGCAGTGCTAGTGCAAGTTTTGGGTTGATAGAGCTCTGCTTTTGACTGCATGGGTACATTTAATGCTGGAATTTGATATAAGAAAACTCACTTGGCTCACATCTACACCCTGCCCCTCAATATAGCCTTTTCTCCATAACAAAGCTACATTATGATGATTATCTGTCCTTCTGGTATTTCTTTCTCACATGGTTCTGAACTTGGGCAGGAATGAAGTAATCACTATACTGGGGTCACACTGAGCACTTACTAGGAGTCCAGAACTCCAGATTCAAGAGTCAGGAATCTCTTCTGACTACCAAAAGGGGAAGAAAGTAAAAAGGCCTGAACAACTGTAAAGTATAACAACCTTTTCTAAAGTAACCTGGAAGACTCACCCTACTGTGCCTACCCACAAAAGTTACAGAATCTGTCAACAGAAAATGGGTTACAAAATCTGGAATCTGTAATTATAAAATCATTAAAGACTTTGAAACCATCTACCCAAAACTGGAATTTAAGGTTTACTAATCAGGCTCCCAGACTATCACTTCTGAAAGAGAAGTTTCTTCATTTATATGTTGGAATGTTGGTCATCTTTTGAAATCATATGGAGATATTAATGAAAATAATATGTTTTATCTCAATAATTTGTTTCAAACCATTAAAACTGCAGAATATAGCTCTGATATTCACATACTTTAATGGCTAACTTTTCCTCTACCATTGCTGTGGTCAATCAGCTTCCATTTGCAGGGGGAGAATTCAAATAGGTTAAAAGTACTGCAACAGCATAATGACAGAATCCAAGACAAACAAAGATTAAAAACACATCTCAATACTTTCTGCGAAAAATAGCCTCAGCCATTCTGTTATTGCAGGTCAGGTTTGTAAAATCAGCTTTATTATACTCCCTCTGATCTTTTCAATAAACAGACCAATTTCTAGGTGTTTCAAAAAAAAATACAAGTTATGGTGGTTCCATTTTCCTCATTGTCTATGCAACTATTAGTTGAATCCTACCATCTTTTGACTATCAAATCGTTTTTCAAAGTCACAGTTTACTCTTCTATCCTGAGAAGTACAACTTACACATACTAAAAATAAAGTCACATGTTCATCTTTAATTCTAATAGGAACTATAATTGTGTTGAGAAGTGCTAAGGAGTATTTCTTGTTTACTCTGTAGTTTTGCAGCTTAAAAAATTATTTTTCATGTTTTAGAAAGCTATCTATTTTAACTGAACAATATTTCTAAAAATTCAAATTTTAAATAAAACTTAAAATTCACCTCCCACAGATTCATTTGGTGATGAAAGGAATAGTGGAGGCATAATGAACAAGAAAAACTAAACCAAAGACATCTTCTCAACTATATTAGGGTAAAGGATAAGTGTTGAAATATCCCTATTGGGGAAAAAAACATTAAATTATTACCATTTTTGGATGCTCTTACTTGGCTTTTGAAAGCAAAAGCATATATGCCAATAAATTTCATTTCCATGTAGGTTATTTCTGTCACCTTCAAGTTTGTGATTGCTGTCCTTGTTCAGTCCTTTAAAGGTAAAGACTGTGCACATTAAAAGTATTTTGCCGATAACAGCATGTATGAATTTTCAGTCAACTTTTTCTCTAGCCACAGAAACAAAGAGAGACTTTCAATTTCAAACTGCATTGTGTCATTACTTTATATAAAACTCCCAGGACCTAAGGAATGTAAACAAGTACCTGGAATTACCCCAATCAGTGCCAATGCCTGAGAGTGATCCTCTTGTGTCAGCTGCGTATTTGTAAACCACTAGCAGGCACTGTTTACAGAGCTCGACCAGGCGCTGGCAACACTGGAGCTGCAAAGGAGTTACCACCTCCGGGCTTTTACTGAAAATACTCTCCCAAGAGGATCTGTTGGCACAGAAACAGACATGACCTCACATGGATGTTTAAAATGGCAACCAGCTACATCACTTACCCAGCAACAAACCAATAAAGAAAAATAGAAATGGCCTCATATGTTTACAGTGACTACAGATGGTTGGGAGGCATAAGTACAAATTCAGAAATTAAACTTTAAGTCAAAAAAACTCAACAGTATAGAATTCACATACTATCTGTTTAGAAATTTTACTGATGCCAACTGTGGGTAGCTAACAGGATGATTTCCCACCACCTCTTAAAAAACTGAGTTACTCTACATTAAAGTATTTATAAAATGCTGAGCTAATTTCGTAAAGGTTAGGTATCCTAGGAATTAGGGTTTTCTAGGAAGTTATATTTACACCTTTACATTAATAATGATCCCACCAAAGAATTAAGTTGCTGCGACTTAACTTGTGACCTCTCTGTGTTAAGAGAATCTAGTTTAATCCCTTGATTATGATCACCCCTTTCTAAATAATTGTAGATGTAATGACGTTCATATTCCTAGAACACAGGTTTTGTATTTTAGAAGTCATTACTTCAGTAAGTCCTGACCTACTGCAGCCCAAGAGACAGTGTCCTCCTTCCAGTGCACTCAGCGTATTCCAAAGCAAGCAGTAGTGTGCACTTTCTTGATAAACTTTGTGTGTGTGTCTGCACACACACACATGCACACACATATATTTACAATTCCTAAGTTTACTATCATGGCTCAAACCAGGAAATACCTCACTACCCAACCACCACCACCAAGACAGAGAGAGAGATAGAGAGAGAGATTTATTTCCTTAGTGTAAATGAATCTCTTTTCAAGCCTCAAGAGGAAAGTTTGGTTTGAGACTTTGTAATGGCTCAAGTCTCATTTTACATAAACCAATTCTTTTAACCCTCAGAGAGAAAAAAGAGTAGATTTTTAGGAAGAAAAAAATATTAAGGAAAATATTTTTCTGAAGAAATGTACTTCCCCCTGGGAAATTCAAAGACTCCATTTCAATCTTGTGTGGGTATTTGATATCTTTGGAATTTTTTTAAAAATGCTTTAGAAACTCAGTAAAAGGTATTTTCCAGTAGAAAGGCTACTGTTTATTTTCAGGAGAAACATGGTCCCAAAAAGAAAGCATGTTAACAGTGAATGGCAGATTTTCTTAAAGGGAATAAGTTTCAAATGAATAGATTTAAAGGAATAAATTTTCTTCTATGTTCTGAGATGTTCAGGACTAAATATAATATTGTTTTTATATTGAAAAAGGAGTAAAAGTCATTTGTATTCAAGAAACAATAATATGCTAGTTAAATTAACTCTATATCTTAACTTATTCCTAAAGAAAAACTAGTATGATACATAAATGTTTATATACATCTATATTGAGACAGATAGATAGATATAACCAGTTTACCTAATTTCACCAAGGAAAATACTGGAGAATGTTAATTAGAGAATATGCTTATAATTAATAAGTCTTAATCTCACAGGCCCTACATGTCTGGGCCTAGAGAAATAAAAATTTCATATAGATGTAAATATACACACAAAAAAAACCCTGTGTTCTGTCTGCCTAGCACATATCTTTTCTGTCCAATGGGATTCTGAGTATTTCTACAGAAGTCTCTCTCGATCACCACCCCTCCCTCTAAATTTGGATATATTTTTACTTTGATCCTTTGGAGCCATATGAGTAGATCCACTGTTAGGTTTCCCATATCATGGTAATTTTTCTTTTCCTGACTTGGACGTAAGAGAGAACAAACAAAATGGAAGAACAGTAGAAGAGCTTCTCCTATAACACTAACTTGAAGTAACATTCTGGATAACACGCTAGTTATAATATGAGCAGCTTTCACTTCTCATTCTCTCATCCTCCTTAAATATTTAAACATAAACATATGAATCAAGGATGTTTACTATTTTTGTTGTGAATGTTCACAACAACCAAACAAAGACCACATTCTACTCTATTAATCCATATTTCACTGTCAGCACCCAGAACCCCTCATAGAGAAGAAAGGAAATGAATAGGACTTACATCTAGGCTAATGGTGCCTCCACACAAAGTAAACCTATCCTTCAAATGGAGTTTTTTAGAACTGTGTCCTCCACCACCTGGCAGAGCTGAGTAAATGCCTCTATAACACTACAGCATCTCAATTTTCAATACTAACACAAAAAATTTTTAAGAAGGTGAAAGGATGTAGAAATAATTAAAAATGGCTTTTTCACAGAATCAGGGTCTTATCTGCCTGATTTCTGAACCTAAATTCCAAGGAAATACGAAGGCCAAAAGCCATGAATTCCTGAAGAAATATTAAATGATTAAAAAGTTCTTTCTGGCATTACCAAATCCTCAGAGAAATAGGAAAGGAAACAACTTTAAATTACATTTTTCAGCATTATAACAATGAGATACAGTAGACTGAATACTTCTTGCAACAAAGTGGAGTTACTAATGAAATCCAGACTTGAGAAGCCTCATATTATCCAGTAATCCAGTAATTTTCACCCCCTTTCTCACTAAAACATTTAATAAAGCAGCTATCTAAAAAGCAAAACTGATTCATTTCTTTCTCCTTCTCTGGTAAAAGTTCTAATCGATGACTGAATGACCCAAAGTTAGATAGCAGAAAGGAGAAAGGAAAGTATAAAAAGAATTTGGACTATACCAACTGGATAATCATTTTCAACTAGGCAAATAATTCAGTCCAGAAGTAGACTGCTGCCTTGGAATAGTCCTCAAAATTTCCTGCCCTAGGATTCTAGAAAAACACCTTTTCTACAACAAACTGCCATGGGAATATATTTGGACTATATTTTTCCCAGATTTTATACCTAACTGTGAAATACTCTTGGCTAAAGGATCCACACTACATTTTCTTCTTTGGGGTTGACATAGCAGTGGAGAGTTTACACTGAATGGAGAGAGGACTTTTCCAAACAATACCTTCCTTCTTCCATACTACCCTCAGCCTCTTCCTCTTTGCTTTATCTGGCAAACTCCTATTCTTCCTCTTCCTGCAAATCTCAGCTGAAATGTTACTTTCCTTGTCCACCTTTCCTGAACTATCAGGCCTGAGTCTGAGTTCCACAGTACCTAGACTTGCCCATCCCTGATAGAATTTTAGTCATAGAATTCTAAAGGCTATTCCCTGGAGAGAACATATTCAGAATGCGGGGCATCCTAACACTCCCAGGCACTGCACATGATAAAAAGGGTCACTGAGCATGGGCTATAGCACACTGGAAGTAAGAAAGAGGGATGAGGGTGTTTCCTATCCATTGCATCAGTAAAACCCCTGGGCCAATTCTAGGGAAACCTACCACAAAGACATAGCAGTGGAGAGTTTACACTGAATGGAGAGAAGACTTTTCTGGTTTTGGTGTTTCTCGTTACGGACTGTGAATGGTTAATTTGTTTCATTTTTGAGATGCTGACAGGCAGAGGAATGAAACAAAGTGGCCCAGTGTTATTTGGACTATATTTTTCCCAGATTTTATACCTAACTGTGAAAGACAGCTGCATCTTTTATTAAAATCATTCCTTTAGAACTGAGTTAACAGTAGACTTTTACCTTGACTACTAGGATGCTAGGTAAAAGGCTAAGGGATTATACACTGACTAGACATGAAAGTCATTCAAAGGCTAAGTAGAACTACTCTGGGTCCAAATTGAGAATCAAACACATACAACTATGTGACTTAATTAAATTGAGGAAGCCTAAGAAACCCATTTGTAGGGCTGCAAAGTAAAATTTGGTGTTAAACTCACCTCTACAAACCACCAAGTTTTTACAGAAATGGGTGGCGAATGGAGGCCAAAGTGAACTCACTTCAGTCTTGGGCCTCTTGCTCCACCTGCCCAGATACAATGAGCTAATTTGACTAATGCCATGGGACTTGCAGTAAAGCAGGCTTTGCAGCCACTGGCAGTGCTGCTTTGAGGGGAGTCAGTAAAGCAGAGTTAAGAGTCTGGGCTCTCAACTCAGACAACTTGGGTTTAAATCCAAGTTCACATGGTCACTATGAGAACTTGGGCAAGTTACATACTCTCTTTATGCTTCAATTTTTCTCACTATACAGTGAAAATAATAATAGCTTACTCAAAATATTGAAGTGGTGATTATAAGAGTATTTAATATGTGAAACAGTACCAGACATTTAGTAAGACTTCTGTGAATGTTATTTATTCTTGTTATCATTACTAGTAGTAATAGATACCACCAGAGGAATGTGGGGGGTAGGGGGAGGAGCATTGTGTAAGGAAAAGAAAAAATGGTTTAGAGTCAAGTTTGAGTCTATTACCAAAATCCTTAAGGGATGAGGAGCCCTACAGGCAAAGAAAAACCACTTTATGGGCCTCTTTGGGGATGGGCATTAGACAGTATCTTACGGATTCAAAGTCACCAACACCAATTTAGCACATTATCTCACTAACTTTCATGGTGGAGAGCAGCTAGGATTTGTATATAGTGTTCCAACCAATGGAACAACAGGAAAAAACATTCCAATCATGAGTTTGGTTGATAGAACTTCTGTAGAGAGCCATCAACTAAGGGGCTGTGGAGTACAGTTCAATGTTTCACATAAATTCTGTTGAAATAATTCATAGCTAAGATTATTCTCAGATTTTATCACAACCCAGAGCACCTTAAATTCTCCATATCGGTGAAAGGTAGCTGAGGAAAAATATGATAGTGAGAATAAGTTTGCAAATGACATGAATGAATCAATAATAGATGACCAGACTATTTAAATAGAGGACATTCAGATCATTTCAGACTTAGAATAGTCTGTTAAGGTTTTACAAAAAAGAGAATATAGTCTGGATTTTTACATAGGATATACATAATACAGAGAGAGGAATTGGAGGGGTGAGATTGGAGAAGGCAGCCTAATCAGATACTCAATGACATCAACAGTTCAGAGGAAGAAGGAACAAATTTTTAAGATATTTGAAAAATAGTGATTTTTTTTGGAGTGAGTTCAAGTAGGAGAGAATGATAAAGAAGACTAAAGACATAAGAAATAACCAGCATATTAGAGTCTTGCATCTCTAGGTAAGAAGTCTAAACTTTAATGATAAATGAAGGAAATCACTACAGATTATAGGAAATGACCCTGACAGTAGGCTGGAAAAGGGACACAAAAAATTGGAGGCAAAATGACTAGAAATCTATTAATTTCACCCAGCCCTTCTACCACAAAGGCTTCTCTTATCTGAAATCCTGTAATACCTTAACTGTGACACTTTTGTAATCATTAGTTTTGCATATATATTGTATTTTGTCTAATAGAAACAGCAGAGATTATTGGTTGCAAGCAGGAACTCTGGGGACAGGCTCCCTAAGTTCAAATCTCAGTTGCACTAGGTCCTTAGCACATATCTATGCCTCAGTTTCCTGGTCTATAAAATGGAGATAATTATAGAACCTGCTTCAAATGAGGATTAAATCCCTTAATACATGTAAGGATTAAATCCCTTAATACTTGTAAACTGCTTAGAACAATGTCTGGCACATTATAAGTAGTCTTGTGTTAAGTGATATCATTTTTAAGTTTCTTATCTGTGTCAGATTTAACTTTGTATCTCCAGAAGTATTTAGCATAATAGTAAATACTTCAAAATTGTTAAGAACAATGAAAAACAATTTAGAGTAGACACAGTGGGAATGTGACATAAAAGCTAATGGGGACTTAGCAAATGACTGAATAAAGACAGTGAAGGAGAAGAAAGATGGAGAAGCCCCTGAGATACGATTGGGGAATAACAGTGGGATTAAGGGAAGTCCAGAGAGGGAGCCATTTCTGAATAAAAGGGAGATATGGAATGTTTGATTTTAGATATCTGGAGGCTAAAGTGAAGTCACAACAGCTTTGGCAGGCCTGAAATTCTGGAGAGGGGAGGATGAGCAGCCATTGATTTGGGAAGTCTGCTACATAAAGACAATAGCAGAACCTTAAGGATATTGATTTGTAATTGAGATTTCTCATTAATTAAGATTACCTTCTCTCTACCAAATTCAAATTAGCTAGGTGTTTGTGTTCATATTCATTATCTCACCTATATCAGATTAACTGCTATAAATTATAGTTGAGTACTAAAAATTACATGTAGTAAAACATCCATATTTTAAGAGGCCATTAAAGAAATTCAACCATTTTACTGGACTACCTCTATAGCTAAATAGCAAAATATTAAAAATTACAATAATAAAAGATAACTTAGAACTTACCCTGAATCACAGAAACAGTTCCACAGTCCTTGGCCGTGACTCCAGAGTAAACGATTAAAAACCCGGTTGAAAATCCGATATAAATTTACTTCCTCGACATCAGGTACTTTCCAGATATGTGGAAGAACTGTACGAATACTTTTTTTTACTATGTCCAAAACCTGATGGACAAACCAAAGTATTTCAAAATCTAGGTGTATATGGGTGTATCTAAAATTCAAAGATGGATACACACACACACACACACACACACACACACACACACACACACACTAACTGAACAGTGGCACAGAGTAAGAACTCCATGAATAAATCGACACACTTATGAAACTTTGATACTGGACGTAGGGGGAAAATCAGAAAAGAGTCAACTTAAAACAAAATTAAAATTAAATCAATAAATTGAGATTTTAAAATACTAATTTTTATGAAAAACAAAAGAAGTTGAATTCTCACTTTCCTCAATAAAATCAACTCTAAAGGAATTAAGGTCTTAAGTTTAAGAAAATAAACCATTAAACATCTCCATGTAAAATACTGGTGAGAATCTTTTAGATCCGGAATTAGAAAAAGATTACCTAAGTCACAAAAAAGTATGGACTATAAAAGATTAATAGACTCGATTATGTTAAAATTAAGAACTTCTGGACATCAAAAGATACCTTAAAAAATATAGAAGATCAAGTTACAAACTGGGAAATATAATCAAAACATGTCCAACAAAAAATTAGTATCAGGAATGTCTGATGAATGTCTAACAAATTGTTAATGTAAACACCAACTACTTAATTTAAAAATGGGCAAAAATACATAAACAGGAATTTCACAAAGAGGTAATTATCCCTATAAACACATAGAGAAATTAAGACTATAATAAGATATCATTTCATGTCCATTTAAATGACAAATATTAGAAGTCTGACAATGACTGAAGAGACAGGAGTCTAGAGGGTCTCTTAGACATTGGTGTGGGGAGTACAAATTGGTGCAGTCACTCTGGAAGACAGCCTGACATTATCTCCTTGAGTTGAAAATGTATACGCCCTGTGACCCAGCAATTTTATTCCTAACAGAAACTATCTCATAGGTTAAAAACATATACAAGAATGTTCAAATATTGTTCACAATTATAAACACCCGGAAACAACCTAACTCTCCATCAATGGGGGAATGAATAAAGAAGATAAGCAGTGATACACTTTTTCCTATGGGCTATTATACAGAAGTCAAAATGAGTGAAATTCAAAGACACACACAACACAGAACATCTTAGTAATATAATGGTAAATTTAAAAATAATTCATACCAGAGATTACATACAATATGAAACCTTTTAGTAGAACTGAGAGCTACTAAATTTTGAAAACACATTTTAGGAAAAGACATAAATATAGTAAGAATATATAAAGAAAAAAAAGCAAGAGACTGGTACCTTCTGAATTCAAGAAAATAGCAGCCTGAGACATGGGAAGCCAGTGGGCGGATGGGAGTCACTGGGTTACATAATAGGTTATTGCCAAAATCCTAGCTTTTATTTTTGTTGTTGAGTTCATAAATAGTATAACAGCCTTCAAAACACTAAAGTATCATGAAAAGAGGACTATAGATAATCTAAGTCTGGACAATTGAAATCCTTGAGGTTCTAAAATTTTGTAAACCTCAAAAAGCTACCTTGTTTAATTCACATGTAATTAATACTTATACAAGGCACGTATTTCCAATGAAGCTGTGCAGAAGAAATAAAAGTAAATACCTACAAATATAGTTACTCTAAGTTCAGTTCACCAAAGATGATTTTTCACTTTTTATGTACCTACTTAAAGGAACTACCTATAAATATGAGAGCGAGAGTTGAAAAGAAAGGGACTGGCCAACATAACGTCTGGGTGAAGGTATGAGTTCTCTCAAGAGGCACAAACCTGCAGAGACCTACAACCAAATAATGGTCATATATCAAGAAATGATATTAGTTATCTCTGACCAAGTCATTTTTAAAATATACAGCTGTTTAAAAATCAATTTGACAAGAAAATTTCAAAACAACATATTATTTACAGAAGAATAACAGCTACAGCTCCTCACAATGAATTGTGTGAGCAGTGTCACACCGTTCCTTCCTAGTGCATCTTCTTTCACTGTGAAATGCATGGAGTATTGCAAATCCTACAACAACAGGTCAGGGGTGTGTCAGATGAAGGAAAGGAGACGGAGAAGAGATAAGGAAATCTGTAGTAAAGTACCTTGTTGAAGAAGTTGTCCCAGAGAAGCTCATTATGATAGACAATAATGCTAAGGAAATTTAAAATCTTGAATGTGAATTATTCACAGTAATACTGATATAGTATGTGTATCAGGAATTAATCCATACCATTTGTTTTACAATTTTCACGTAAACTATTAGTTTAACTCCATATTTTTTAGTGTAGAAAGCAGTACTCATGACTGATGTGATATATAAATAAACACTAGAAGTAAATGATAAATTTAAATCATTTCACCTCTCGATATTCCTTTCTACTTCCTATGTATTAATGAGCAATAACAGGCCAAAAGTCATAATGCAGGAAGAATAAGAAAAAGTAACTAAGATAACCCATAAACTGCTCTCAAGAATATGTATGAGTTCTATATAATAAATGAAATTAAATCACATTAACAATACCGGGAATCTTAACATTGCCTTAATTTCATATTCTATTATTAAGTAATTCTTCAACTTCAAGGTGAAAAAGCATTTGATAGTATGAGTTAGTCATTCACTGCTTTCCGAATGCATTTTAGGGCAAAATGCACATGATGCATAAGAACCTAAGGGAAGGGCGACAGTACGAGCTGCCTGATCTAGACCAGGTGCTGAGCCAGGCACATTATCTAGAGGAGACTCTCCTGGCCACGGCTCTGTAGATGCCGTATTCTTAACTCAGAGGGAATTTTTAAAGCATGATTATATAATATCTTAGTCCACACAGGACTAAATGCAGCAACTTCATGAAGTGACCAAGGATTAAGAGTGGGGAATGCTCCTGCTCCGCTCCTAATATTTCCTCCAACATGGAGATGAATAACTCTTCAGGCCTCTTGTGCCCCACCCAGCATCTAGGCCTGTGGAGCGATTTCCTAGATTGGTGAGACTAGCATGCTCTAGGCTACCTGGCAAGGTCCCCCTCCTTTTCCAGAGCACTCCATGGGGCACATGCATTCTCCTCTCCTCTTTGCCTCCATTTCTAAAGGGGCATCCCCAGAGACACAGGTCCTGGGGAGAGCAGTAGATTAGAGAAACCTGAAGTTTGGAGACGAGGGCATGCAAACCAAGGGAACAAAGACCCAAATCCCTCCTCTTTTCTCTGAGCTTTCACATAAGCTCTTTTCTCTGCTTGAAACCATCTTTCCCTATCTGTTCACCTAGTGAACTTCTTCAGGGAGACCTTAACCTGCCACTAAACTATTGTATGATCCTTCAATGCCCAGGTCTTCCCCTATTAATAATTGTCTCCCTTTATTTTAATTTCCCATTTAATTAAAGAAACTGTTACCTACATAAAGGGAGGAATTATGCCCATCTTGGTAAAAACTCATCATGTCCCCAAGGCTCAAGTCAGGTCTAGCACTCAGTAGTTGTCTTAGTGAAACTGTTCCTTGCAACAAAGTGAAACCTATGCAGAGAAGGTAAAAATCAGAGCTACACTTTTTGAAGGCTTACTATGGACCAAACACTGTTCTAAGCACTTTTACATATAGTAACTCGTTGAATCTTCAAAACAAAAACATAAAGCAGATACAGCTGGTTCATAGCCCCTTTCCAAAAATTGTGAGGCTAGTTCCATAATCATGCACATTACCATTTCTGTAAGAAAACATGTGAATATTCAAACCAAGAGACAGACAAAAATAACATAACTTTCTGTCAGGTCATCATTTGTCACCCAGTGAGTTCAGCTGGGTGAGGTTTTGCTCATGAAAATGTTTGCTTTTGAAAGCATGTGGGATCTCATTTTATGGATAAGAACTCATGCACAGAGCAGATAAGTAATTTACCTAAGACCCAGGCCCTCCAACACCCCTCAAGGCCAAGGAGTAGGGACTACCATTGCTTAAAATGCTGTGTAGATGGGGAGACAATGCCTGTATGTTCAGCAGAAAATTTTAGAAAGGCAGAAAGCAGGCAAGCAAGAAATCAGACTGGGATGAGGTAAATTAGTGCCAGTGCTGTTTGTAATGCTATTTTAGATTTCTGGGTGGTTTGGGAAAATGGATGGAAGATGGTTTGGGAAAATGGATGGAAGATGGTTTGGGAAAATGGATGGAAGATAATTTGTGAAACGCAGAAACAAAATGGTCAGCAAGGTGCTCTTTGTGTTTATCTGTGGACTCAAGTGAGGCTGACTTACGGAATATAGGTGTCCATTTCCTGACACTGTGACTTTTAAAAGCAACCTGATGCAACATTAAGCTCTCCAAGGAAAAAAATTAATAAATGGGAGAGTCAATCAATGAAAACATTAATAAAATGAAAAGATTTGTCTTTTGCATATGAAATATAGCACATTGGAAGGCATAAAGCACACAAATTCATATTTTGCAAGAACATACAGATGTTGAATGACAAACTGCTCCATATGAACAGTTGGTCCTAAATTAAAATAATGGCATGAGGTGAGGGAGGTTTAGAAATAACATTAAAATCACTACATGTTGTACTAATGATGCATGCTGCAGCCATGGCTATAGGGTAAAGGCATCTTTGCTGATGCAAAATGAACAGCTCTGTACAGCATCATGTCAGCCCAAATGAAAAAAGAGATGGAAAAAAATAACATCAAAACAAAATGCATGCAGAAGCGTTTACAGTAGGTATGAAAAAGAAGTTGTGATTTAGAGAAGAAATACTTCCTAATAAGGATCTTGGAGAACCCTAAAATAAATGCAAATATAGTACAACCTTAATTTCACTACTTATTTCTCTTCATCCTCTAGTCTTAGTTTATTCCTGGGTACCACACCAGACGATAAGCTTTTCAGCAAACTTGGCATTCTTCACTGCCCACCAGCACTGCAATGTTTTCATACTTCATATATATTCCTTACAAACTATATAGGCAGCTCATTCTTGGCAGAAAGATGAATTATGTAACTGTGGAGTTACCATGACATGATATTACATAAGATTAGCTGTTTTCATTTTCACCTGGTGAGAATTCTTTTCAGTATTTAATTCCTAAATCCTTGACCTTTAAAGTTTACAGCCATTAAGGAAATTTTGAAATGAGGCATGTGGAAGAGTTTCTGTGTGTGGCATTCTAATCTTCGAGTTTTACAACATTCTAATGAGCAGCCAGTGAATGCTTTGATCCTGGAACAGAAATGACATAGGTATTTCAACAATGGTCTCTAAATGGAATTAAGAGATTTAAATGAGATTCTTATGTATTCCATGTTTGGAATATGTTTGGAACATGGTAGACTCTCAATTAATTTTGAATATTAATTGTTTGAATTAACTGTTGTTTGAATAAGCAAATAAATAAATGAATAAACACCTTTCAAATCCCCATTAGTGCCTAGCATAATTCTTGTACAAAATTGGCAACCAACAAATGTTTATTAAATTAAACTGCATCACACACAGCCTTTGTGGTAGCCATGGAGACATGTCATTTGAATCAACTTGCTTCCAAGAGTGTCATTAGCTGACAGCCTCTCTCTTCGGGATCCACTGCAAAATTCAAGCCAAGCTTATGCTCTTCCCCAATTGCTCCCAGTCAAGAATTGAGCATAGGTGGGACACCAGAAAAGGGTGATTTCTGCCCGGTACAATCTCTCTAAATGGCAATCTTTGTTCTGGGTTCCCCATCCGCCTGACAGAGCTTTCTCAGAATTTCACTGAAGTCTGAGTTTCTGCCTCCCCAGCCCTTCCTGTCTTCCATACACAGTCTGAAGGCTCTTCCTACCTACTCAAACTCCCTCTTTCCCTTTGTCTTTCTTAATTGGATGCTTTATAAAGCATCTAATTTCTAGCTTTATAAAGCAATAGCACAATTTTCAAATAGTCAAATAAATGGTTAGTATGTTATAACCCACAGACCCTATTTTATACCTCATTTCTCCATGTTCTACATAAAATAATTTTACACGTGAAGAAATCCTAGTACAATAGTTCCCACTAATCTGAAGCCTCACTTTCCATGGTCTCTGTTACCCACAGTTTCAGTTAACCCTGGTCTGGAAGCAGATGATCTGCCTTCTGAGATGTCATCAGAAGGTCAATAGTAGCCTAATGTGGCCACAGTGCCTACGTCATTCACCTCACTTCATCTCATCACGTGGGCATTTTATCATCTCACATCACAAGAAGAAGGGTGAGTACAGCACAATCAAATACACAGAACCCATTCACATAATCTTTACTGCAGTATATTGCTATAACTGTTCTATTTTATTATTAGTTACTGTTAATGTCCTACTGTACCTAATTTATAAATTAAATCTCATCATAGGTATATATGCAGAGGAAAAAACATAGTATTCACAGGGTTTGGTACTACCCATAGTTTGAGGCATCCACTGGGGGTCTTGAATCATATCCCCTGTGGATAAGGGGGTAAATGCTGTAAAATAAAATCCACTGAGGAACAGCCTGACACGAGTCTTAGTAGTAAAAATAATCAGCCTGCATTTTACATGTCCTAAGACTAGGACACCGAATCTCACCTCCTCACAAGAACTCTCCCATACTTAATGTAACAAATCACAGAGAAGTTCTGAGAAGCCCCTGCCCCAAGTAAAGAGCAGGCGGTATTGAACCCAAGTCCATGTGACTACAAGCACAGTAGCTCTTTCCTCTACCTAAACTGCCCCTTTAGTTTAATATTAACATATAAAACTTAAAAATAATTTTTCAATGCACTTTTCAACTCATTATTATATTGGCTCTCCTGTCAAGAGAAAAATATTTCACTCATTCTCTTATCCCACTTTACCTCTGATTTCATCCTAAATAAACAAAGGAGGGAAGAGATGAAGAAAAATAATGTATGTATATTTATTTACTTATATATTATAAATATTTATATATAATATGCTGTTGACTCTTTAACAACATGGGGTAGGGGTGCTGACCCCCACCCAGCACAGTCAAAAATCTATGTATACAGGAGGATCACGAGAAGATGGCGGTGTGAGTAGTTCAGTGCAAATCTCCTCCCAAAAACATATGTATTTATGAAAATGCAATAAATACAACTATTCCTAAAAGAGACAACAGTGGATGCAGTACAACAGCCAGGATGCATCTACATCGGCAAGAACTCAACATCACACGAAGGGGGTAAGATACAAGCCACGGCCAGGCAGGACCCAAACGCTCCCCCACCCCAGAACCTGGTGGGAAGAAAGGAGTCAGAACGGGGAGGGAATGAAAGCCCAGGACTGCTAAACAACCAGCTCTAGAAATCCGCACGCAGAGCACAGACACAAGGTGCACGGGGTGCTGGATATTAGAGAAAGGGAAAAGCAAAACCTGCGGGCAGGTCCCCGCAACCGGCGCCCCTGAGACAAAAGAAAAGCGAGTGCTTTCTGCAAGTCTTAAAGAGACAGGGACCCCACAACTGGACAAAGTCATCCCAGCACACATAGCGAGCAGCTGGGAATCCCAGAGAACTTTAGGCGCCCTAAACCCCTGGGCGGCAGCGCAGCTCTGAAGACCCTCACAGCACTAAGCAGCCTGCCAGTCATTCCCCCAACTGGCACGGACCCCGACACACCGGGCCAGTAGAGGGAGAGCGCCGGGGGCAGCGGTGCCGGAGGGGACCGGGAGCAGCCCACGTGCACCGGTGGGGCCAGAGGGGACCAGGAGCGGCTCATGCGAGCCCACCACGGCGGAGACCAAACAGCCCGGGAGCGGCCCGCACACGCCAGCGGCAGTGGCACCAGAGGATACCGGGAGTGTCCACGCGGGCGAGGCCCGTGTGCACCTGCAGCGGTGCCAGAGGGAGTAGACACAATCCCAGCAGCCGACCGGAATCCCAGCCCGACATACAGCTGCCCAGGCCAGACCCAAAGGCCACTGCTGGCACACAGCTGCCCAGCAGGGGCGCCACTATTGCAGAGGAGCGCACCTGGCATGCCTGCCACTCCCCGCAGGGCTCCGTGTCACTGTTCTGATGGAGACGCCGCCCACAGCAGCTTAGGGGATTAACCCGGTGGCTGCTCCAGGAGTGCAGGTAACCGTCACAGGCAGCGGAGAAGGGCAAGGCATCCAGCAAGCAGGAAAGGACTTTCTTCTCCCAGCTGACACACCCGCAACCTGCCTACAGCCACCACTATCACCATGAAAAGGCAAAAAAATTTAGTCCAGTCCAAGATAGTTCAGACAACACCTGAGAGAGGATCTGCAGAGACAGACCTAATCAGTTGCTCTGAAAAAGAATTCAAAATAAAAATCATAAACATGCTGATAGAGCTGCAGAGAAATATACAAGAGCTAAGGGATGATGTCCAGAGGGAGATTACAGAAATGAAACAATCTCTGGAAGGATTTATAAGCAGAATGGATAAGATGCAAGAGGCCACTGATGGAATAGAAACCAGAGAACAGGAACGCATAGAAGCTGATGCAGAGAGAGATAAAAGGATCTCCAGGAATGAAACAATATTAAGAGAACTGTGTGACCAATCCAAAAGGAACAATCTCTGCATTATAGGGGTACCAGAAGAAGAAGAGAGAGAAAAAGGGATAGAAAGTGCCTTTGAAGAAATAATTGCTGAGAACTTTCCCAAACAGGGGGAGGAAATAGTTGCTCAGACAACAGAAGCACACAGAACTCCCAACAGAAGGGACCCAAAGAGGACAACACCAAGACACATAACAAATTAAAATGGCAAAGAACAAGGAAAAGGACAGAGTATTAGAGGCAGCCAGAGAGAGAAAAAAGGTCACCTACAAAGAAAAACCCATCAGGATATCATCAGACTTCTCAACAGAAACCTTACAGGCCAGAAGAGAATGGCATGATATATTTAATGCAATGAAACAGAAGGGCCTCGAACCAAGGATACTGTATCCAGCACGATTATCATTTAAATATGAAGGAGGGATTAAACAATTCACACAAGCAAAAGTTGAGGGAATTTGCCTCCCACAAATCACGTCTACAGGGTATCTTAGAGGGACTGCTCTAGATGGGAGTACTCCTAAAAAGAGCACAGAACAAAACACCCAGCATATGAAGAATGGAGGAGGAGGAATAAGAAGGGAGAGAAATAATCATTAGACAGTGTTTATAATAGCTCAATAAGGGAGTTAAGTTAGACAGTAAGGTAGTAAAGAAGCTAACCTTGAACCCTTGGTAACCACGAATCTAAAGCCTGAAATGGCAATAAGTACATGTCTTTCAATTATCACCCTAAATGTAAATGAACTGAATGCACCAATCAAAAGACACAGAGTAATAGAATGGATAAAAAAGCAAGACCCATCCATATGCTGCTTACAAGAGACTCACCTCAAACCCAAAGACATGCACAGATTAAAAGTCAAGGGACAGAAAAAGATATTTCATGCAAACAACAGGGAGAAAAAAGCAGGTGTTGCAATACTAGTATCAGACAAAATAAACTTCAAAACAAAGAAGTAACAAGAGATAAAGAAGGACATTACATAAATATAAAGGGCTCAGTCCAACAAGAGGATATAACCATTATAAACATATATGCACCCAATACAGGTGCACCAATATATGTGAAACTAATACTAACAGAATTAAAGGTGGAAATAGAATGCAATGCATTCATTCTGGGAGACTTCAACACACCACTCACTCCAAAGGACAGATCCACCAGACAGAAAATAAGTAAGGACACAGAGGCACTGAACAACACACAAGAACAGATGGACCTAATAGACATCCATTGAACTCTACATCCAAAAGCAACAGGATATACATTCTTCTCAAGTGCACATGGAACATTCTCCAGAATAGACCACATACTAGGCCACAAAAAGAGCCTCCGTAAATTCCAAAAGATTGAAATCCTACCAACCAACTTTTCAGACCACAAAGGTATAAAACTAGAAATAAATTGTACCAAGAAAGCAAAATGGCTCACAAACACATGGAGGCTTAACAACATGCTCCTAAATAGTCAATGGATCAACGACCAAATTAAAATGGAGATCCAGCAATATATGGAAACAAATGACAACAACAACACAAAGCCCCAACTACTGTGAGATGCAGCAAAAGTAGTCTTAAGAGGAAAATATATAGCAATCCAGGCATATTTAAAGAAGAAAGAACAATCCCAAATGAATAGTCTAATGTCAAAATTATCGAAATTGGATAAAAGAAGAACAAATGAGGCCTCAGGTCAGCAGATGGAGGAACATAATAAAGATCAGAGAAGAAATAAATAAAATTGAGAAGAATTAAACAATAGAAAAAAATCAATGAAACCAAGAGCTGGTTCTTCGAGAAAATAAACAAAATAGATAAGCCTCTAGCCAGACTTATTAAGAGAAAAAGAGAGTCAACACACATCAACAGAATCAGAAACGAGAAAGGAAAAATCATGACAGACCCCACAGAAATACAAAGAATTAGTAGAGAACACTTAGAAAACCTATATGCTAACAAGCTGGAAAACTAGGAGAAATGGACAACTTCCTAGAAAAATACAACCTTCAAAGACTGACCCAGAACGAAACAGAAAATCTAAACAGACCAATTACCAGCAATGAAATTGAAGCAGTAATCAAAAAACTACCCAAAAAAAAACCCTGAGCCAGATGGATTTACCTCGGAATTTTATCAGACATACAGAGAAGACATAATACCCATTCTCCTTGAAGTCCTCCAAAAAATAGAAGAGGAGGGAATACTCCCAAACTCATTCTATGAAGTCAACATCACCCTAATATCAAAACAGGCAAAGACCCAACCAAGAAAGAAAACTACAGACCAATATCCCTGATGAATGTAGATGCAAAAATACTCAACAAAATATTAGCAAACAAAATCCAAAAATACATCAAGAGGATCATACACCATGACCAAGTGGGATTCATCCCAGGGATGCAAGGACG
The DNA here is from genome assembly GCF_030020395.1 of Manis pentadactyla. NCBI lineage: Eukaryota > Metazoa > Chordata > Mammalia > Pholidota > Manidae > Manis > Manis pentadactyla. The sequence goes on from NC_080022.1 coordinate 71,389,790, forward strand.
GTACAACATTTGAAAATCCATCAACATCATCCACCACATCAACAAAAAGAAGGACAAAAACCACATGATAATCTCCATAGATGCTGAAAAAGTATTCAACAAGATTCAACATTCATTCATGATAAAAACTCTCAACAAAATGGGCACAGAGGGCAAGTACCTCAACATAATAAAGGCCATATATGATAAACCCACAGCTAACATCATACTGAACTGCAAGAGGCTGAAAGCTTTCCTCTGAGATCGGAAACAAGACAGGGATGCCCACTCTCCCCACTGTTATTCAACATAGTAGTAGAGGTCCTAGCCATGGCAATTAGACAAAACGAAGAAATACAAGGAATCCAGATTGGTAAAGAAGAAGTCAAACTGTCACTATTTGCAGATGACATGATATTGTACATAAAAAAACCCTAAAGACTCCACTCCAAAACTACTAGAACTAATATTGGAATTCAGCAATGTTGCAGGATACAAAATTAACACACAGAAATCTGTGGCCTTCCTATACACTAATGACCTAATAGAAAAAGAAATCAGGAAAACAATTCCATTCACAATAGCATCAAAAAGAATAAAATACCTAGGAATAAACCTAACCAAGGAAGTGAAAGACCTATACCCTGAAAGCTACAAGACACTTTTAAGAGAAATTAAAGAGGACACTAACAAATGGAAACTCATCTCATGCTCTTGGCTAGGAAGAATTAATATCGTCAAAATGGCCATCCTGCCCAAAGCAATATACAGATTTGATGCAATCCCTATCAAATTACCAACAGCATTCTTCAATGAACTGGAACAAATAGTTCAAAAATTCATATGGAAACACCAAAGACCCCCGAATAGCCAAAGCAATTCTGAGAAGGAAGAATAAAGTGGGAGGGATCTCACTCCCCAACTTCAAGCTCTACTACAAAGCCACCATAATCAAGACAATCTGGTATTGGCACAAGAACAGAGCCACAGACCAGTGGAACAGAATAGAGACTCCAAACATTAACCCAAACATATATGGCCAATTAACATATGATAAAGGAGCCATGGACATACAATGGGGAAATGACAGACTCTTCAACAGTTGGTGCTGGCAAAACTGGACAGCTACATGTAAGAGAATGAAACTGGTTCACTGTCTAAACCCATACACAAAAGTAAATTCGCAATGGATCAAAGACCTGAATGTAAGTCATGAAACCATAAAACTCTTAGAAAAAAACATAGGCAAAAATCTCATGGACATAAACATGAATGGCTTCCTCATAAACATATCTCCCCGGACAAGGGAAACAAAAGCAAAAATGAACAAGTGGGACTATATCAAGCTAAAAAGCTTCTGTACAGCAAAGGACACCATCAATAGAACAAAATGGTATCCTACAGTATGGGAGAATATATTCATAAATGACAGATCTGATAAAGGGTTGACCTCCAAAATATATAAAGAGCTCATTCACCTCAACAAACAAAAGGCAAATAATCTAATTATAAAATGGGCAGAGCATCTGAACAGACACTTCTTCAAAGAAGAAATTCAGATGGCCAACAGACACATGAAAAGATGTTCCACATTGCTAGTCATCAGAGAAATGCAAATTGTAACCACAATGAGATATCACCTCACACCAGTCAGGATGGCCACTATCCAAAAGACAAACAACAACAAATGCTGGTGAGGTTGTGGAGAAAGGGGAACCCTCCTACACTGCTGGTGGGAATGTAAATTAGTTCAACCATTGTGGGAAGCAATATGGAGGCTCCTCAAAGAGCTCAAAATAGAAATACCATTTGACCCAGGAATTCCACTTCTAGGAATTTACCCTAAGAATGCAGCACTCCAGTTTGAAAAAGACAGATGCACCCCTATGTTTAGCGCTGCACTATTTACAATAGCCAAGATATGGAAGCAACCTAAATGTCCATCAGTAGATGAATGGATAAAGAAGATGTGGTACATATACACAATGGAATATTACTCAGCCATAAGAAAAAAACAGATTCTAACATTTGCAACAACATGGATGGAGCTAGAGGGTATTATGCTCAGTGAAATAAACCAGGCGGAGAAAGACAAGTACCAAATGATTTCACTCATATGTGGAGTATAAGAACAAAGGAAAACTGAAGAACAAAACAGCAGCAGAATCACAGAACCCAAGAATGGACTAACAGTTACCAAAGGGAAAGGGACTGGGGAAGATGGGTGGTAAGGGAGGGATAAGGGCAGGGAAAAAGAAAGGGGGCGTTACGATTAGCATGTATAGGGTCGGGGGGGCACGGGGAGGGCTGTGCCACACAGAGAAGACAAGTAATGATTTTACAGCATCTTACTATGCTGATGGACAGTCACTGTGAAGAGGTATGTGGGGGGAACTTGGTGAAGAGGGGAGCCTAGTAAACATAATGTTCTTCATGTAATTGTAGATTAATGATACCAAAATAAAATTTAAAAATTGCAACAACAAAAAAATCTATGTACACATGACTTTGACTCTCCCCAAAAACTTGACTACTAATACCCTAGTGTTAACCAGAAGTCTTATTGATAACATGAACAGTCAATTCACACACACTTTGTATGTTATTATGTAGTGTACATTTATACATATTATGCAATTTTGCATGTATTATATAGTGTATTCTTACAATAAAGTAAGCTAGAGAAAATGAAGTGCTATTTCCAAATTGTCACAAATCTCCAAAACATTTTCCAATATACTTAGTGAGAAAAACCTGTGCATGAGAGTGTACCCACACAGTTCAAACCCTTACTGTTCAAGGGTTAACTGTATATAAATAAACTGTATATAAATAACGTATTTAAGCTTACCCCAGTGATTATTTCCACAATATATCCCCATACTTTTCCTATCTGGAGTGAAATTTAAGTATTGCGCTTAAATAATTCTAATGCTATTGATTAGGTGGACAAAATGTAAAAAAAAAAAAAAAAAATCCCAACAAAAAAAGTTTTTGTGTTTACGTGAGAGCTCAAGACCTCCACGCTGGCTGGCTGGCTGACTTGTATTCATGCTGCATTTGTTATGCTTCTGTTGGTGAGCATGGGTGAAAGAACCAATACGTTTGGTAGGGTTAATTTTGCCCCCACCAAACTGAAAATTTTACAAAAATTTGTTTCCTTATTATTCAAGTAATGACTCATGGGTAAGAGCTCTTATGATGAGGGGCAGGAAGTCTTCGCAGAAACAGTGCTGCAGAAAGCTGCCCTCTGCTTCTCTTCCCAGGAGTGCCCCACCCTTCACTGTGTACCTGAGAAATGAGAGTCTGTTCTGGAAAAGTATCTTGAAGAGCAAAACTGTTGTGGAAAGAAAAGGAAACACAGTGATCATGACAACAGCAAGAAAAAAATGCTACAACTAAGTTGCACGTATGTAAATCCTGGGCTTCCTTCCCCTTCTCATCATAGGGAATATAGGCCTGGCACCCTCAGCCACCTTTCAGGACCTCAATGAAAGTGGGCAACTTTGCAAGACAAACTTGCTCTACTTAAGATAAGCCCTTACTGTTCTCCGAGTCAGACTTCAAGCTATGAATTCTTCTGCCAAAATATAATTGTCCGTTGAATTACCTATATAGAAGTATAATTGTAACTGCTTGGGTAGAGCAAACTACAGGACTTTTAACAAGCTTTGTATTGGAGATGGGATATCTTATTATTTTTACAAGCACAAAGGCAATGTAGTACTTTTGATTTATGCTACAATGGAAGAAGCACCAAAGGAACTCAAAGAAAGGGTAACTACATACATAAATTGTAATAAAAATCATGTCTTCTCACATTAGAGCCTCCACACCCTCACATAACCATATGTGGTAAATACAGAGCTGTAATTGCACATCTGAGAACTAGAGGTTTTCAAATGAGTTGACACAAAGTTAACTCACTCCAAACATTCTTCGAGTAAGTCAGTACAGGGAAATAGAGACACTGGCATATATAAGTATTCTATAGTACTTGTTAGCAAATTTATAAGCAAGTACTTACTTTTACTTAAAATTTATAAGTCAAACTGAGCACAACTCTAAAACATGAAATAACTCTTTTGTTCCAATTTACAAATATTATTACTATTGACACAAATCATTTGATCACCCCATACACTGTTTATCAGACCTTCTTAAATCACACATAAAAAAAAAACAGCATTGTTTCAATTTGTTGTTCAAATAAACACAAATCACTAGTAAAGAAAGAAGGGTTCAGAAAGAAGCTAGCTTGCTGTTGACAGAGTTCTTAAATGAGTCTAGAACTGAATCAACTCAATGTTTATAGAACATTCCTACATCACCTACAGGTGACCGCAAAGACAGACGTCACCTGTAGGAGATTAACACAGAAGCCTCTCAAGAAAGATCAGCATGACAGAGTACAAAGTGCCCTGACGACTTAGAATATGAAAGATAGTATCTGGTTGTGGGGGATCCAGACCAAGCTTCACAGAAATGCTTGTGTCTCCTATTATTATTCCATTTTTAAATTAAAATATATATATATACAAAAACAAAAGGAGAAATGTCATCACTTACCTTTTTCTGGCTCAGTAAGTCTACAGAAAGAAATCATCTTAACAATTTGGTACCTAGTTCTTTAAAAATTGTAATGCTAGATACATATGTTTAAACAGTACACACACCATAGGTCATAGGTCATTTAAGAGGGGACAATACCAATTATTCTATTACTTGTTTGTTTAATTTACAATCTTGATGTCTATTTAGGATGGTATATGGAAGGGAAAAAGTTGGCAGCGGCACTCCCTCTTGGAGATGCCTGAGGCAACGCTGACCTTACTGGGCATTCCTGCAAACTCCCTAAAGGAATTTCTCAGCGGGAAGATAACAGAGAAAGTTCTTATCTAAGAACATATTTAGAAGCCTACCCTGGTCTATTTAGATCCACACTATCAAATGCAATAACTAGACATATTTGGATATTTAAATTTAAGTTAATTAAAATTACAAGTTCAGTTCTTCAGTTGCAACACCACATTTCAAGCGCTCACTCAGTGGCCATATGTGGCTAGTGACCACGATATTAGATATCACAGATATGGAACACTTCTGTGACTGTAGAAAGTTCTATGGGACAAGACTCTTGTAAATAAACCTGGCATTTTTATCTCATTTGGCAAGAGAATGGAAGTTAATCACAAAGAGTACATGGGTAATTAATGGAGAATAAAAACGAAGGCCACCGAAATTTGGAAAGCAACCTACCCCTGTGCTAATGTCAACCACACATAGTGGCACTTGCCACTCAACTCAGAATGCCTCTGAGTGTGTGAAAAAGGATGCCTTACAGCCAGTGGGCTCAGGGCCTCCCAATGACCATGCACTTGGTGACAGTTCATTCATCCTTCACTCATGATTAGTAAAGTTCAGCTAATTTTACTAACGCATGTTTGTTTCATATGTCATGAGTCATAATCTTGTGCTGTATCTCAGGTTGAGATCTATGATTCCAGAATATTATTCAATTTGATGCAACTGAATAGTATGGATGTATTATAATTTATTTAATCATTGACAGACATTTAGGCTGCTTCAAATGTTCTACTTTTGCAAATAACACTGCAGCAAATGCTCATATACATAAATCTCTTATACATTTAGACTGTTATTCTGTAGGATATAATGCTGGAAGTGGTTTTGCTGAGTTATAAGGTTATGAATATTTGCAATTTTGGTAGATACCACAAACTGTCTTTCTAAATTGTTGACCAATGTATTCTTCCTCGAATAGGAAAGTAAAAGTCCTTTTATCCAAAAATGAAGTAATGGATGTACTTCATAATGCTTACCACAAATGTAGCTCCCAATAAATGGTAATCTATGATGAAAAAAACTAAAAAGCTCTTTTATCCACTCTATTTCCATCAATAGATATTATCTGTCTTACTAATTTTTGCCTATCTGATGATTTTTACTTTCTTTTCCTTCATCATCAGTGAGACCAAGGATATATTTGCATGTTAATTGGCTATTGGGAGATATATAAATTGTCTTCCCATGGCCTTTTTATACACTTTGCCACCTTATTTATAAATAAAAATCAGGGTAGTATTTTTTGCTGAGTGACTTGCAGGAGGTGTTGCTTTCCTGGTCTTCGTGTTTTATGGGCTGGCTGCCAGCAGGTGTCATCCTCAGCCACCCTGCCCACCACTCTTCTCACCACTCTTGTCTCCTCGTGGTTTAAGACATCTATTATCATCAGTTAAGTTTCACGTACTCAAACCTGTCAATCTTTTCCTTTTGGACTTCCAGGTTTTAGGTCTTTCTTAAGAAGTTGTTTTGCCATTCTGAGATTACAAACATACTCTTCTTAAACTTTTAATCTTTTGTTTTTTACACATAAAAATTATAATATTACTGGAATTTATTTTTGTATATGATGAGAAATAAGGTTCCAACTTAGTTTTCTTACAAATAGGCAATTGCTTCAGTATCATTTAGGGAAAAAAATTATCTTTCCTCCACTGATTTGAAATGTCACATTTATCATGTACCCATATCTTACTAACACTTTATCTGTCCCCATGCAGTCAAAAATACAGGTCCAACTCCTGATTCCCCAACAAACTTTACTACTGTATTCTGTTTTAATTAGCAACTTAACTATACTCTTCTTTCATCTAGATTACAAAAAGTACATGGACTTGAGGAAATCCAGGGCTCCAATTCTAATAAAAGGTCCATATTTTAATCAGCCAAGGCCACAGTCAGTGACCTGGCAAATATGCATTCAGGTCTTACAGTATGTTTCAATCCACCTCTGTAACCAACTTTGCTATCCCCTCCTCAACAGCAGCCCAGACAGAACACTTAAATAATTATTTGTTAAATGTGTTAATGCATATCAGTGACAGGTAATTTACTCAGATGAAAGTATATATTTTTAAAGTCATAATTTTATCAGTATCAACTTTCAGCTTATTAGCAATAAATCCTAGAGAGAGGAAATGATAGCTTGCATTACTGAAGGAATACAACAACTTCACTAAAGCTACTAAAATAGTGTATCTCCCCCAACTAGTGTTGCAGCATGTCCAGAACCAAAATCAAAGCAAAACCAAACAACAGTAATAACACATCCCTGCCCTTTCCCCAGCATCCACCCACTTAGTGTTCACACTAGCCAAGCAGCCTTTAGCTCTTGCCTTCATTCGTCTGAAACCCTTCTAGCTGGTCTCTACTTCTATTCTGCCACATTCTGTCTCCCCAATTCTATTCCCCACAAGTAGCTCTCATGATCCTTTTAAATTATAAAACAGACTATGTTTAACTCTTCCAATAGCTTCCCAATCACTTGAAATAAAACCCCAAGTCTTCCCATGGCCTATGAAGTTGATATGAGCCCTGCCTACCTATCCAACTTCAGCCCTACCACATTGCTCCCTCTTGATCACCACAAACCAATCGTCCTATAAATAAGAAAATAAAACAGCACCTTCCAGCCTTCATGCACACATCAAGCTAACTTCTACCTCAGGGCCTTGAACTGCTCTTCCCTCTGCCTAACACAGTGTACCTGCAGATATCTACACAGTATTATTCTCATTTCATTTAGGTCCTTGCTTATGTTACCTTCTATATTTTTAATCCTGATTTATTTTTCTTCATAATACTCAAATATTACCTTATATTCTATTATATTTGTTTATCAAACACCTTAAGTAGCTCTATCAGACCATGGGGTTTTTAAAATTCATTTATTTATCCCCATAACCTAGAAAAATGCCTGAAACATAGAGTATATGCAATAAATATTTGTTGAAAAAATGAGTAAGCAAATAATATACATGTAGGTTGATTATGAATTAATGATCCTAACTTAATACATAATCCAAAGGAAAACTTGTTTCAGGGCATTACTCACTTTTCGTTGTTTTACAGAGTCCAATTTTATGAGCCAATATGAAGCCACTTTTGTTTTATGATACTTCCAGTTATCAATGATCTGTTTTGGGGAGAAACATTAAGAAATTGAATCTAGAATTTTCCTCAAAAGTAACAAAAAATAAATGGGTTGATGTGAATTTTATTAATTTGTGAAATGAAAACACTACAATACTACTTACAGTAAATACTGCCTACTTTCATTAAAAGACACGTGTAAAGATTTCTAACATAAGGTAAAGAAGCCATCTGAGTCCAAACCCTCTTGCTGTAAAAAGCACACAATCTCTTGTGAATGAAACTCGTATGTCTTGGGGCACAAAAGGTTTGGAAAGATGCCCAAGACATGGATTTTCCATGTATTAATCTAAGAGCTGTATTCACCACATGACATATAATAACACAACAATGAATAACACATTAAAAGATAACTTATATGTATTTAGTGTTCTATTATCCTTTTGTTTTGTGTGCAAATCTGCAAATTTATGAATATATATTCTAGTAATATACACATAACAAGCAGACTAGGATATTTTCTGCATATAATGAACAGTAAATGATCTAATGTCTTATATAATTATGAATTATATTTTAGTAATTATGTGACTCTGTATATATTCTTTATAGAACAATCACACAACCACAAATATTAGCTCCATTCTCTAATTTTTCTTATACCTGATTCAAAAAGGTGGTATATAATAACTAATATCTCTAAGAAATATAAATAAAATAGTATAAAGACATTGGCTTTACTAGAAAATAACTTGATTGAATAAGATAATATATGTCAATAAAAACACATCTAGCATAACGTTTCACAACTAATGTTCACTTTTCTTCCTTTTCCTCTGATGTAACACATAGCAGCTCATTTGCGCACAAGATACAATTTTTACTTTTTAAAAAATATGTTAACAACACCGTGTATTATATTTGGGAATTTGGGTTATAACTATGTCATGATTACAAAATAGAAATGCCATTTTTGATTTTTTTTAAATGAAGGAAGTCTTTTGCTATTATTTATTTGCTTTTTCTTTCTAGACAGCTGCTTGAGACAGGGTTTAAATAATGCTAAAAAGTGAAAACTGTGGTTGTCATCCTACAACTGACCACTAGATGGTGCCTTCTCCTCTGGGAAAAAAAAACAGAAACCAGAAACAATTATTTTATTACTGAGGATTTATCTAGAAATGACTATTTTAAAAGAATGTTTGATTGGAGAAATAGAATTATGAGCATAGAAATGCTTTTAACCAAAATTATTTTAATAGCTTGAACATTCTTTCTAAATTACACTGTCATTGACTTTAATATAAATTTTAGGACTGTTTGCCATTTTAGAATGTTCCACTGAGTGGCTCAAATGTGCGTGTAACAATAAAACACACAACATAAGCCACTTCAAAATTTGACTGAAATCATTCAAGGTGTCACATTTAAGTATTTTTGACATCTTATGCCCTGGGCCCCACTTTTTTTTCATTATATCTCATACCACAGTAGATCTTTCTAAATATTTATAGAAGCAGTCCTAACTTGATATTTCTGTAATCATTAAGAACAATACTTATTTAATACTAATTATTCTCACTTGAAGCAGCTGCATCACTAAGATAGTATATACACTAAAAGGTTTTTTGTTTTGCTGATTATAAATGTGGTCTCACTGCTCATTGAATCATAACAATTAAAATAACCCCTGTATTTTCTAAAGCTTGTGCAGGCTGAAAAGAACATCAACTAAGTTTGCTATGTCATTGGGAATAATGTTATTGGGAAATAAATTTTAATATTTTAATAAGAATAAAAAGGTATGAGCTCCTTGGAATTTCCTATACATCAGATACTTACATCTTCTATCAGAAGTAATGACTCTGCATCTGATTTTCCTGGAAACCGGATTTTCATGTCCTTGAGAACAAATAAGGTCTGACTTGTTAGATCATCTTCCTGTTCTTTTGTTCTCAGTTGCCGCAAAGACTCACTCTTAAATTTGAAAAAATACAGATATTTGGAGGGGGTCTTATTTCATTGTGCCACTATAATCTGAAAGATATTTCTAGGTAAAAATGATGCATTTTCAATTAAAAAAAAATGAAAAATGAAGAAAAACATGTTGATGTTTATTCTTAGGATTAAGTGGATATGATTTCCCAAGAATGTCTTTCACACTTTTACACAGTTGTATTTTATTTAGCTCAAAATACTAAAATAAAAATACAAGTGTTTAAAAAAGACTTCCTAGTCAGTTTCATGTACTGGGTACTACCTGTACCCAGGCAATTCTTGATTAGAAAAAAAATCATGTATTGTACTAAGTGAAATTCATTTACTTTCATTTTCCAGAATTTTCCCTTTGGAAACATCATCCAAATTAAATAAACAATTTAAATAAAGTACTGGCCTATGGGTAAGCCTAGTTGCAAAATAAATTCACTGAATTTTTCAATACTGAATCTCTACGACTCATGCTAATGAGGAAATACTATAAGTTAATATATAGAAAACATTATAAACAATGTTGCATTTCAATGTTCTAAGAATTTATCAATAGTCTTATTTTTCTAACATATTAATCAATAGTCCCATTAAGGAAAATTTTCCATAAAACAAATTTCTCTAAATTTACAGATATACTGCACAATACACTGCAAAATCATGTATTTACTCAGATGATTTTCAACAAAATTATAGTACTCCATCAGCAAATGGAAAATAAAATGCTATTCTCAGTGTCCATCCTCATATATAATTCTGTAACACAGTGAAGTTTGCCTTATGAGAATCCATACTAAATTATAGGCTAAGATGGATTAATAATTCAAGTGTCAGGAGACTGTGAGTTAAATTATTGAAAGGATCAGAGGTTCAATCTGTCCTCCTCCCGGCTATCCCTTTGCTACCTAAATCCTGAGTGTAGCACTTCCTGTAATGTCAGAGGAGCAAAAGAGATGACTTACCATCTGAGAGTTAGTAGAGGTGCCATCATTACTGTGAGGCAAATATCTCATGTAGGAGGAAACACGGTTTAAAGAATGTGACCGAGACCCTGAAACTGGCCCGGATGCTGATACCATTTGCTGAGCAGAAAAGGGGCGGCTGTCCACAACAGAAGGTGACTGAGAAGAGATGGACCGAGGGCAACTGACTGAACGCCTCATAGAGCCTATCAATGATGGAGAAGAGGGATAGTATTGTAGGAGAGTTAGCAGAAGTTCCCCACGGTATCGGGTCTATATAAACTAACGATTAGACCACAAGGTGGCGGGGTGGCAATAAATATCAAAGCATCAGCAGCATCATGAGAATATGAATCTGGGGTTAATGCTTCAATGCAAACAGTGAGCATGGCACAGGACCCTTACCATGTATAAAGAATGACTACTATGAGAATAATACTAAAATAGTACTTTAATGTTCTGTGCTTGAAACATGACACAAAAAAAAGAAGAAGAAAGGAAAAGTAATGTTTATGGAACACCTTCATAAAGACAGGCATTATGCTGGAAGTTACAATTTTATCTTAGTACTCCCAGAAACCCGCTGAAGTAGGAATCTCCATCACCTGGAGGCTCACAAAAGAACTTCCTCAAGGTGACACAACAAGAAAGTGGCCAAGTTCAGGTTTAAATCCTGATGTTAAATCTAATGCCAGCGTCTTCCCTCTTTCTATAATACCATGATGCCATCTACTTTTTTTGGAGTAGACTGGTCATTTATTAGAATCTTTGTATAGGTTAGAAATTATGCATTTTACAGCAAGATTCATAGGTAAGGATGGCAAGAAGTCTAAAGAATGGCCAGGATCAATGGGTGTTATATAAGTTAGGAGCTATGGAAAAAATTAATAATAAAACAGAACATAAACATAAAGAGATTATCCTAATGGAGTTTAGACATATAATTGGCTATTATAAGAATAGTACTAGACAGATAGTTGTCTCATTCACAGGAAAAAATAATTTAAAAAACTAGATTCAGATCCAATAGTAAAAGAATTAGGTGAAGAAAAAAATGTCTGGATCTAAAGGGTTTCTATCGGAACAACTAGGGAAAACTATACAATATCTTCCTCAATATATAGAACATTTAAAGGAGAGAACCATCTGTTTCTGACACCGGGAAATTTTGGCTCCTGACACAGGAAATAGAATATTATTCAATATTATCAACATTTATATTATTGCTTAGTTCCTGCATTCTACATATCCTCTGCTCTATACTCTCTCTCTCTGCTTGGGAAATGTATCAATCCTCATCAATTTAATAATTTAATGAAACTCACATGAAGGTCGGTCGAATACCCCAAATATTTCTCTTTATTAGCTGTTGAAAAACTTAAACCTTTATAAAGGCAAGGAACATAAACCTTATATTTAGAGATGTATTTCTAAAGAATATTTTGAATAGATAATAAACTTAATCCTCCTCATTTGGCTCTGGAGAGTCAAAAAAAAGTATACTCATTCAAGGTATAAATGATGTTAAAAATAAAAAAAAAAACCTTCTACTTGTTTCAACAATTAACTTCCTCTGAACCTGAAAGTCACACCATGTTTTGAAAGGACAGTGCTTCTACAGAAGGGCTATGTGGGGAACATGCTACTGGCCAATCCTCTACTAGAAAACACCCAAAAGTGTGTGCTTCTGTGGACCCCCTGGCCCTGCTCTCTTTGAGAGGGTGATGGTTTACACATGTAAACTTGATTATAGGTGCAGAAAGAAAATTTCCTTTCTCTTGAATCCCCACAGATTCCCATTTTCCCCCTGCATACACAGGAAATGCAGACAGAATAAGCAAGTAGCAAGACATGCTGATATTTAGGTAGATTAAGGAAAAAAAGGTTGTAAATTGCATACACAAATTACATGAGAAAAATATTTCATGTCGTTTTGTATGTGACTACCTATATCAAGCCAAAATATAACCTTTGGAACTATAACCAATTTGAATTTCCCAAATTAACTGTCCACAACAGGAAGTGTCATACATAATCTGGATTTTGTCCTCAGTCATCAGCACCACTTGGGAGAGAAAACTCAAGGAGGGTTTGTGGCTATGATATTCCTTCATGTAACATAAAGAGAGAATTGGAAGCAAATAGAAACCTTTGTGTGATTCCTAATAACTGTAAAAATAAAACATAGTAAGGAAAAAGATATGTAATTGAATTAGGCTAGCTTTAAAATGTAAATTCATATTCCAAAACATTTTGAGTACACTATTTGTCTGATCTCAATTTATTGACCTATTGGTCTGAGAACAAGGAACAATCTCAGAGCTTTAGGAACCTTAGAATTTTTTCCCAACCTCACCCTTATCCTCCGTCAGTTCATGCTCTTAAGGATGCACACAGTAGTCAATAGGAGAGGGGCTTAAAAACTGATGAAATTGGGGCAGGACGATGTCAGCTTCCAAAACAGAAACAGGGCCTATTTACATAAGTAAGTTACTAAAATGTCTTTAAGAAAAAAAAGAAATAATTGATAAAATAGCTTACAAACTATGGATCAAGTGCTTAATAAATGTATCTTAAATGAGTAAACAAACAAATGAAATGGGGCAAAACACATTTCTTCTCCAAACACATAACCCCTCAAAGACAGGAACATTCTTAACATGTATATTTATGGAATAACCTGGAAGTAAAAGTAAAACCATTAAGAACTTATTCTGCAGAGGGGGCGGAAGATGGCGGCGTGAGTAGAGCAGCGGAAATCTCCTCCCAAAACAACATATATCTATGAAAATATAACAAAGACAACCCTTCCTAGAATAAAGACCAGAGGACACAGGACAATATCCAGACCACATCCACACCTGAGAGAACCCAGCGCCTCGCGAAGGGGGTAAGATACAAGCCCCGGCCCCGCGGGAGCCGAGCGCCCCTCCCCCCAGCTCCCGGCGGGAGAAGAGCAGGCAGAGCGGGAGGGAGACGGAGCCCAGGGCTGCCGAACGCCCAGCCCCAGCCATCCGGGCCAGAGTGCAGGGCCCTCGATACTGGGAAAACAGGGCAGCAAGAACAGTGAGCAGGCACTGGAGGCTGGGCGACAGAGGACATAAGAAAAGCGCGCGACCATTTTTTTTTTTGCTTTTTTGCTGCTTTGTTTTGGCGAGCGCTTTTTGGAAGTCTTAAAGGGACAGGGACCCCAATATTAGGGAAACAGGGCAGAAAGACCGGTGAGCAGAGGCCTGAGGCTGGCACCGGAGAATAAAGAAAAACGAACGACCACCTTTTTTTTTTTAATTAAAAAAATTTTTTTTTTTTAATTAAAAAAATTTTTTTTCTTGTTTTTTTTTTTGTGGTCGTTGTTTTGTTTTGGCGGGTGCTTTTTGGAAGTCTTAAAGGGGCAGGGCGGGCCACTTAATCCAGAGGTAGGGAATCCGGGATCTCTGGGCACCCTAACCCCTGGGCTGCAGGGAGCAGGGAGGCCCCTTACGGAGATAAATAGCCTCCCAGCAGCTCCTGCTCCAACGCGACTCCACCATTTTGGAGTAGCTGCCCGAGCCAGGCCACGCCCACAGCAACAGCGGAGATTAACTCCATAGCAGCCGGGCAGGAAGCAGAAACCCTGTCTGTGCGCAGCTGCGCAGCACAAGCCACTAGAGGCCGCTGTTCTCCCAGGAGAGGAGGGCCACAAACCAACAAGAAAGGAAGTCTTTCCAGCCGTCACTCGTCCCAGTTCTGCAGACTATTCCTATCACCATGAAAAGGCAAAGCTACAGGCAGACAAAGATCACAGAGACAACACCAGAGAAGGAGACAGACCTAACCAGTCTTCCTGACAAAGAATTCAAAATAAGAATCATAAACATGCTGACAGAGATGCAGAGAAATACGCAAGAAAAATGGGATGAAGTCCGGAAAGAGATCACAGATGCCAGAAAGGAGATCGCAGAAATGAAACAAACTCTGGAAGGGTTTATAAGCAGAATGGATAGAATGCAAGAGGCCATTGATGGAATTGAAATCAGAGAACAGGAACGCATGGAAGCTGACATAGAGAGAGACAAAAGGATCTCCAGGAATGAAACAATATTAAGAGAACTGTGTGACCAATCTAAAAGGAGCAATATCCGTATTATAGGGGTCCCAGAAGAAGAAGAGAGAGGAAAAGAGATGGAAAGTATCTTAGAAGAAATAATTGCTGAAAACTTCCCCACACTGGGGGAGGAAGTAATCAAACAGACCACGGAAATACACAGAACCCCCAACAGAAAGGATCCAAGAAGGGCAACACCAAGACACATAATAATTAAAATGGCAAAGATCAAGGACAAGGAAAGAGTGTTAAAGGCAGCTAGAGAGAAAAAGGTCACCTATAAAGGGAAACCCATCAGGCTAACGTCAGATTTCTCAACAGAAACCCTACAGGCCAGAAGAGAATGGCATGATATATTTAATACAATGAAACAGAAGGGGCTTGAACCAAGGATACTGTATCCAGCACGACTATCATTCAAATATGATGGTGGGATTAAACAATTCCCAGACAAACAAAAGCTGAGGGAATTTGCTTTCCACAAACCACCTCTACAGAACATCTTACAGGGACTGCTCTAGATGGGAGTACTCCTAGAAAGAGCACAGCACAAAACACCCAACATATGAAGAATCGAGGAGGAGGAACAAGAAGGGAGAGAAGAAAAGAATCTCCAGACAGTGTATATAACAGCTCAATAAGCGAGCTAAGTTAGGCAGTAAGATACTAAAGAGGCTAACCTTGAACCTTTGGTAACCACGAATTTAAAGCCTGCAATGGCAATAAGTACATATCTTTCAATAGTCACCCTAAATGTTAATGGGTTGAATGCACCAATCAAAAGACACAGAGTAACAGAATGGATAAAAAAGCAAGACCCATCTATATGCTGCTTACAAGAAACTCACCTCAAACCCAAAGACATGTACAGACTAAAAGTCAAGGGATGGAAAAACATATTTCAAGCAAACAACAGTGAGAAGAAAGCAGGGGTTGCAGTACTAATATCAGACAAAATAGACTTCAAAACAAAGAAAGTAACAAGAGATAAAGAAGGACACTACATAATGATAAAGGGCTCAGTCAAACAAGAGGATATAACCATTCTAAATATATATGCACCCAACACAGGAGCACCAGCATATGTGAAACAAATACTAACAGAACTAAAGGGGGATATAGACTGCAATGCATTCATTCTAGGAGACTTCAACACACCACTCACCCCAAAGGATAGATCCACTGGGCAGAAAATAAGTAAGGACACGGAAGCACTGAACAACACAGTAGAGCAGATGGACCTAATAGACATCTATAGAACTCTACATCCAAAAGCAGCGGGATATACATTCTTCTCAAGTGCACATGGAACATTCTCCAGAATAGACCACATACTAGGCCACAAAAAGAGCCTCAGAAAATTCCAAAAGATTGAAATCCTACCAACCAACTTTTCAGACCACAAAGGCATAAAACTAGAAATAAACTGTACAAAGAAAGCAAAGAGGCTCACGAACACATGGAGGCTTAACAACACGCTCCTAAATAATCAATGGATCAATGACCAAATCAAAATGGAGATCCAGCAATATATGGAAACAAATGACAACAACAACACTAAGCCCCAACTTCTGTGGGACACAGCAAAAGCAGTCTTAAGAGGAAAGTATATAGCAATCCAAGCATATTTAAAAAAGGAAGAGCAATCCCAAATGAATGGTCTAATGTCACAATAATCGAAATTGGAAAAAGAAGAACAGATGAGGCCTAAGGTCAGCAGAAGGAGGGACATAATAAAGATCAGAGAAGAAATAAATAAAATTGAGAAGAATAAAACAATAGCAAAAATCAATGAAACCAAGAGCTGGTTCTTCGAGAAAATAAACAAAATAGATAAGCCTCTAGCCAGACTTATTAAGAAGAAAAGAGAGTCAACACAAATCAACAGTATCAGAAACGAGAAAGGAAAAATCACGACGGACGCCACGGAAATGCAAAGAATTATTGGAGAATACTATGAAAACCTATATGCTAACAAGCTGGGAAACCTAGGAGAAATGGACAACTTCCTAGAAAAATATAACCTTCCAAGATTGACCCAGGAAGAAACAGAAAATCTAAACAGACCAATTACCAGCAATGAAATTGAAGAGGTAATCAAAAAACTACCAAAGAACAAAACCCCCGGGCCAGATGGATTTACCTCGGAATTTTATCAGACATACAGGGAAGACATAATACCCATTCTCCTTAAAGTTTTCCAAAAAATAGAGGAGGAGGGGATACTCCCAAACTCATTCTATGAAGCTAACATCACCCTAATACCAAAACCAGGCAAAGACCCCACCAAAAAAGAAAACTACAGACCAATATCCCTGATGAACGTAGATGCAAAAATACTCAACAAAATATTAGCAAACCGAATTCAAAAATACATCAAAAGGATCATACACCATGACCAAGTGGGATTCATTCCAGGGATGCAAGGATGGTACAACATTCGAAAGTCCATCAACATCATCCACCACATCAACAAAAAGAAAGACAAAAACCACATGATCATCTCCATAGATGCTGAAAAAGCATTTGACAAAGTTCAACATCCATTCATGTTAAAAACTCTCAGCAAAATAGGAATAGAGGGCAAGTACCTCAACATAATAAAGGCCATCTATGATAAACCCACAGCCAACATTATATTGAACAGCGAGAAGCTGAAAGCATTTCCTCTGAGATCGGGAACTAGACAGGGATGCCCACTCTCTCCACTGTTATTTAACATAGTACTGGAGGTCCTAGCCACGGCAATCAGACAAAATAAAGAAATACAAGGAATCCAGATTGGTAAAGAAGAAGTTAAACTGTCACTATTTGCAGATGACATGATACTGTACATAAAAAACCCTAAAGACTCCACCCCAAAACTACTAGAACTGATATCGGAATACAGCAAAGTTGCAGGATACAAAATCAACACACAGAAATCTGTGGCTTTCCTATATACTAACAATGAACCAACAGAGAGAGAAATCAGGAAAACAACTCCATTCACAATTGCATCAAAAAAAATAAAATACCTAGGAATAAACCTAACCAAAGAAGTGAAAGACTTATACTCTGAAAACTACAAGTCACTCTTAAGAGAAATTAAAGGGGACACTAACAGATGGAAACTCATCCCATGCTCGTGGCTAGGAAGAATTAATATCGTTAAAATGGCCATCCTGCCCAAAGCAATATACAGATTTGATGCAATCCCTATGAAACTACCAGCAACATTCTTCAATGAACTGGAACAAATAATTCAAAAATTCATATGGAAACACCAAAGACCCCGAATAGCCAAAGCAATCCTGAGAAAGAAGAATAAAGTAGGGGGGATCTCACTCCCCAACTTCAAGCTCTACTATAAAGCCATAGTAATCAAGACAATTTGGTACTGGCACAAGAGCAGAGCCACAGACCAATGGAACAGACTAGAGAATCCAGACATTAACCCAGACATATATGGTCAATTAATATTTGATAAAGGAGCCATGGACATACAATGGCGAAATGACAGTCTCTTCAACAGGTGGTGCTGGCAAAACTGGACAGCTACATGTAGGAGAATGAAACTGGACCACCGTCTAACCCCATATACAAAAGTAAACTCAAAATGGATCAAAGACCTGAATGTAAGCCATGAAACCATTAAACTCCTGGAAGAAAACATAGGCGAAAACCTCTTAGACATAAACATGAGTGACCTCTTCTTGAACATATCTCCCCGGGCAAGGAAAACAACAGCAAAAATGAGTAAGTGGGACTATATTAAGCTGAAAAGCTTCTGTACAGCAAAAGACACCATCAATAGAACAAAAAGGATCCCTACAGTATGGGAGAATATATTTGAAAATGACACATCCGATAAAGGCTTGACGTCCAGAATATATAAGGAGCTCTCACGCCTCAACAAACAAAAAACAAATGACCCAATTAAAAAATGGGCAGAGGAACTGAACAGACAGTTCTCCAAAAAAGAAATACAGATGGCCAACAGACACATGAAAAGATGCTCCACATCGCTAATTATCAGAGAAATGCAAATTAAAACTACAATGAGGTATCACCTCACACCAGTAAGGATGGCTGCCATCGAAAAGACAAACAACAACAAATGTTGGCGAGGCTGTGGAGAAAGGGGAACCCTCCTACACTGCTGGTGGGAATGTAAGTTAGTTCAACCATTGTGGAAAGCAGTATGGAGGTACATCAAAATGCTCAAAACAGACTTACCAATTGACCCAGGAATTCCACTCCTAGGAATTTACCCTAAGAATGCAGCAATCAAGTTTGAGAAAGACAGATGCACCCCTATGTTTATTGCAGCACTATTTACAATAGCCAAGAATTGGAAGCAACCTAAATGTCCATCAATAGATGAATGGATAAAGAAGATGTGGTACATATACACAATGGAATACTACTCAGCTATAAGAAAAGGGCAAATCCAATCATTTGCAGCAACATGGATGGAGCTGGAGGGTATTATGCTCAGTGAAACAAGCCAAGCGGAGAAAGAGAAATACCAAATGATTTCACTTATCTGTGGAATATAAGAACAAAGGAAAAACTGAAGGAACAAAACAGCAGCAGAATCACAGAACTCAAGAATGGACTAACAGGTACCAAAGGGAAAGGGACTGGGGAGGATGGGTGGGTAGGGAGGGATAAGGGGGGGAGAAGTAGGGGGGTATTAAGATTAACATGCATGGGGGGGTAGGAGAAAAGGGAGGGCTGTACAACACAGAGAAGGCAAGTAGTGATTCTACAACATTTTGCTATGCTGATGGACAGTGACTGTAAAGGGGTTTATAGGGGAGACCGGGTATAGGGGAGAGCCTAGTAAACATAATATTCGTCATGTAAGTGTAGATTAGTGATAGCAAAAAAAAAAAAAAAAAAAAAAAGGGCAGTTCCTGTGTGGTAACCTCCAACGAGTTCTACACAAGGGTATAAAGGGCATATAAAAGTGTAGGCAAAGGGTCTGTTTGTGTTTATACAGAGGATCAAAGCCTAATTGGGCTACCCCGAAAATGAACTAAGATACGATATGAAAGAGAACTTCCAACAGCAGCACTCTCTGGAAGACTCATGCCAGAAGATGATCATCAAAAAACCCCAACAAAGATCCACGCACTGCTACAGCTGTAGATGCACTCATCCCACCAGTTCCTGGACCTGCCATGGGAATGAGGAAGGAGATATCTAAGCTGGCCTGTGCATACAGTAAAACAACAAAATTGGACTGGATCTATACTGTTGGAACTCAACCAAGAATTTGGAGAAGTGCAAATTGTAGCGCTCCAAAGTCTTACAACTACAAACTATTTATTGTTAAAAGAACATATGGCATGTGAACAGTCCCCAGGAATGGGTTGTTTTAATTTGTCTGATTTCTCTCAGACTGTTCAAGTTCATTTGGACAATATCCACCATATCATAGATAAGTTTTCACAAATGCCTAAGGTGCCTAACTGGTTTTCTTGGTTTCACTGCAGATGGCTGGTAATTACAGATATGCTTTGGTTATGTAACTATACTCCTATTATGTTAATGTGTGTGTGCAATTTAAGTAGTAGCTTAAAACCTATACATGCTGAAGTTACTCTACAAGAAGATATATCAAAGAAATAATCAATCTTCCCATGTTTTCTTCCGCCTGCTACTTCTATAGCTTTTCTTCTTCCTTCCTAATTACAACCCTTAAATAGAATTCGTGCCTCATATCGAATTTACCGAGTATCATAATTCTTCCAAGTGGTAAAGACACCTCAAGACAAATGCTGGGCATAGAAGCCACAGGGCATAAATATGCAAAGAAGTAAAAAGCTAACCTTTTCAAACAATAAGGCTTCTCTCTCACTTACCAACTTCACATTTCCCTGTATGGCCCCGGAAGATGACTGGTTAGCCAGAGACGGGTAAGATTCCTCAAGGGAGGAACAACCTAAGACAGGCACAGTCGCAGGGGGGCCATCAGGTGAGAAATTGGGGATCAACAGAGGTGAGGCTTAGAACCTCACCCCCCCGTTCTGAGAGAAATCTTCTGCATACGTGGATGTTTTATTGCCCTTGTCTAGCTTGGATTAACACATAGTCTACAGGCACACACCTGATCATCTACATGTGCTCTCTTACAACACTAAACTATGTTTTCTACCTTTATCTTGTATCTACCTACCACTTCAGCATTTTATTAAAAATAATAATAATAAAGAGAGAAATGTGGTATCCACATATAAATCAAGTATAAAAACCAAATCAGTATTCATATTTGAACTGACTATTTATAGTTCATAATAATGCATGAGCAAAACCGAAAGTTTCTGTGATGACTGCCCTTGTACTGTTCACTATGTAACTTATTCATTATGTAAGAATTTGTTCTACATGTAATAACTTGTTTGTTATGCCTCAGAAGATTGGAGACTGACAAAAATTAGGCTTGGGGTGGAATAATGATTGTGCATTGAGCATTGACTCCCCTATACAGAATTTTAGTGTCGTGAACAACCATTTGATCAATAAATATGAGAGATGCCCTCACAAAAAAAAAAAAAAAAAAGGACAGTCTTCCAATGGTAAAATAAATTAGTAACCGGGATGTAATGTATAGCATAAGGAATATAGTCAAGATATTGTAACAGCCTGGTAGGGTGATAGCTGGAACCTAGAATTATGTATATAAATGTTCTACCACTGTGTTGTACACTTGAAACTCATGTAATGTAATACTGTGTGTCAACTACCCTTCAATAAAAAATAATAATTAAAAAAAAAAAAAAAAAAGGTAACTGGAGCATTGGCAAAAAAAAAAAAAAAAAAAAAAAGAACTTATTCTGCATTTCTCATGCATTTTGCCACAAATGTGGATGACCAGGTTTAAAATACACACATTACCAGGAACTACCACATTAAACTATTTCTGGAGATCAACAAAGGCTCACAGTTGCATTTACTGCATGACTGAACCGGTCCATTTAGTGGAGCCCTAGAACAATGGAGGACAAGGCACAGCTGGGAGAGACAGGAGCCGGAAAAGCCTGCATGGAGGCAGCCTCAGGAAGGGTGTGCAGCTGCACCCAGGCACACAGCAACACCACGCCAGACACTCAGGGACAGAAGAATCAAGGACATAGCAGTGGGCATTTGGGATTGGAGGAGGAATGAAAGACGGGAGAATGGAAGAGAGAGAAAATGTGAAAAGGCAGAAAGAAAAAATGGAGCCAGAAAGGAAGGCAACAGAGAAGCTGGGTGGTAACTCTCCTGAATGATTCTATGCACCAAAGCCTGGACTGAAGTGCTTACCCGTGATGAAAATGGGTGGGAACAAAATTTTAAATATTTCACAATGATGTGTCCCACAGATACATGTTCAAGTCAAATGCCTAGAGAGTACACGCATTTTTTTAAAAAGGCGAGAATATAAAACAAAATGGGTGACAGAGAGGTAGGGAAAGTAGAGGATGGAGTGAGAGTATATTGGCTTAAACAAGAAAGCAAATAGTAGATCAGCCATGAGGCACATTTTATAAAACCCAGGCAAAATGTGAGTTAACAAGAAGTATGAAATACAGAAGAATGGACAATTGAGATTTTCAATTCAACCTTTCTCTATTCTACCTGCAGACCTGAAAGGGATTGCAGGACGCGCCCAGGTCTGCCTAGGGGAGAAAGGAGGATGGAGTCCAGGTCGCCTCACACACAACAAGTGTTTGTGTGGCCCAAGATCTTTTTATTGAGCTCAATAATTTCAGTTCCATAATTCTTCATATAAGAACTAAACTAGAAGAAATTAACTTACAGGTCGGTTGAGTTAATTTGCAGTGGCTGGACTGTCTAAGATTACATGTGACTTTTTCTCTTTCCTCATGTTGGTTTTCTTCCTTTTCATCATCTGATTCTGAACTGCTGCTGCTCTCGTCACAGCTGCTGTCACTGCTGCACACCTTCCACCTCTTCATTTCCTCGGTGCTCTCAGGCATGGACAACAGAGGCTGAAATGGAAGGAAGTGTGCTATTTTGTTGGAATTCAAAGGAAAGGCTTACTAACACGGTTAGTTACTGTTTTTTAGTCTCCCACTTACGCTTCCTGCTTTTCACTAGAACCTGAAAATCTCCTGAATTGCTACAGAACATCCGCGAGCCTCCCATGCTGTTCCCTAATGTTCAATGTTCAGGTTCTGCAAAATAGTCACTCTTAAACGCTATAGTTCAGTCATGATGAGTAAAATGCGCTTTCTGCCTTATTCAAATAAAGGACCAAGGCATCCACAAAGAATGAATAATTTAATAAAGGAAAAGTATTTGAGATAAAAATATAAAAATAGAAACATGATCAACTTTTCTTCATTCCATACAGAGATACTCACTACTCATCAAAACTCAGAGATGATTCTGTTACCTCATTAATGTTCAGGGTCAGCCCATAAATGTGTGTGTGTGTGTGTGTGTGTGTGTGTGTGTGCGTGCGCACGTGCACATGCGCATGAACATGAGAGAAACAGAGGAGTGCAAGGAAGAACAAGAGAGGAGAAAAGAGTAAGAAAGTAGCAGCCAGATAAACTACTATAAGATAAAACCTGAAAGTAAGATAAAACACTGTAAGTAAAAGCCACATCCTAAAATAGTCTATGAGCCTAACCATTCAGATAATGTGCAAAAAGAAACAAGGTATTCCTGACATGTCTAATTCACTATGGATATTTTTACAAGTAACAATTTTTTAGCTAATTATCCACTCTCCAAATTGGTTATGAACAACTCATGTCTTTTCTGGGAGGGTCCTAACTCTGACATAAGAGTGCAATATTGCCTTGTATCATCTGAGCTACTTAAAAAAGTGACAAAATGTAAAAATCAGCATATCATGAGCTTTTCAGAGGATAGGTGCCATGAAGAAGGGTAAATATGTCAAGGTGCAAAATGTCACAGTCTTATGTTCCATTATCTCCATTAGAATCACTTGTCTTCAAGCCTCCCAATCAGTAGGTTTCCAATGATGCTGGCTGAAAGGATAGAGGATAAGGGAAGTGGGACAGCTTCACTTCAGAATGTGCACAACCAACAACGAGCAAGTGTTGTAACTTAGTCATTTTAAGAGACTACTTATTACACACACCATATGTCTCTTACTCCTGCTGGAAAAGGTTCCTCCTGCATTTGTATACTAGTTTCCTTTTCTCTCATAAAAAAAAAAAAAAATGTTGATGTTAGCACACACCGTAATGAAATCCTTGGTTACCATGGGATTTCACTGAAATAGGGTATAATAGTGTGGGATGAAAGGTGAAGAAAGAAATAGAATTTCATGATGTGCCTGGAATACATAGTAAGCCAAAGCATGATCTTTTTAAAGTTACCATTTTTGCAAAAGATGAGAAATAACCAAAGCAGGAAAGTAGTTTAATATACTCAGGTACCAACTTGTGTTTAAAAGTATGTTCTCCCCTTGAGAGTCTAGGACTTACTGAGCACTAACAATGTCCAAAGAAATATTTATTAAAACATTTCCAAGTAAGACAATCATCAAACATTTTGATGGTCTTGGGCATTTGAGTTCTAGAGGGAGGGTGTTTCTTCAGGAGTCTAGCATGCCCTGAAGAAACTGGCATGACTGGGCTTGCTAGTAGGGCCTTCCTTCATGTAAGCCAATGGTTTCTTAAGGAGCTTGCCTACATAATGAGTTATTTGATCCTCTGAAGAATCACTGGATAAATGGATGGCTGAACCTTTGTGTCATACATGCATTTGGGGTTTTTTGATCAATATACTGTTCAGGCAATAATTAATAAGAAATCACAGTAGCATAAACTCTAAACAGTGCCATAGATACAAAATGGAATTTGTAAACTGACATTGAGTTATGACACAAACCACATTACTGATTTTTGTGTCAAATTTTACTATGAACTGGGTCATATATAAGAAAATACATAAATGGCAGAAAGAATAACAAAACCAATACCCAGGTACCTACCACTCAGCTGAAGAAGCAGAACAGTGCTAATACTTTACATGGTATTTATTATTTATGTAACTAATTAGTATTTCTTAGATTCCAAATAAGTGAAAAGGCATTATTTCTCTTAATTGTGCAGCTTTCAACCACTTTGAAATATTGCTGGTGTTAATAACTACAGGAACAAACCAATTTGTTTGATTATAATACATACATATTAGTACCTGCTACTTGCCTGGAATAAGAGGGCTTGAAAAAAATACACAATGTGAATTCTACCTTCAAGGAAGTTAGTTTTACTTACATGGTAAGCTTTATTTGATGAAGCAAAGGAAAATATAAGACAGTAGAAGTCTGCCTCAAGGCTTTGCATTAGCCATTCTGACTTGCATTTGGGGCTCCCCACTTGTCTCATACCTGGTTTGCTGAATTGCAATCATCAATATATAAAGCTTAGAAGCTGCACAATGTTTCCAAAATGAAGCAATGATGAATGAATGCATTCATTTTTACAGATACTCCAAAATATATTTGTTCAAAAGGAATTATCAACAATAGCTTCCACAATTCTTCAATATAGAGCACATACTTCAGAAGAACAGTGCCTGACATCCAAGGGCTCTGGACTCCACCTAGTATGTCTTTCACCAGGTTCATCTTGTACCAGTCACTTTACATGAACCTTCCACTTGAGTCATACCAAATTCTTTGTTGTTTCTCCAACATCCTATGCAAGGTCACATCTCCATGTCTTTGCCTTTTATGTTTCCTCTACCCCAAATGCCTTTCCACCCCTCTTAATTGTTTAAAGCACTTCTCACTTTTCAAGACCCAATTCCAATGTCACTTTCTTTGTGAAACCATCCATGATTTACCAATCCCTTTCTTCTCTATGTTGCTGTAGCACTTTCCACTGTTTTTATTGTAGTATTTGCTACAATCTACCTGGGTTTTTGGCTGGCTATCTGCTCTTCCACTAGCCAATGAGGTCCTGGTGGACACATTCAGCATATTTAACTAATGGTTTCTGAAAATCTACTAAGTGCAAACACCACGCTAGGTGCTGAAGGTTTCTGTGCTGGGTGCCAGGACTTTGACATAAACAGAGAACATACGGATGTCATCACCACAGAGATGAGAGTAAAGCAAACACCTGCCCATTTTTGCCTGCATGAAAGCTTTCTATTTATTTCTAGAAACTGTACCTTTTTCAACGCAATTTCAATGTCACTGGGTCAGCAAAAGACAGACTCGCCATTAAGATCTCTAGAGTCATGATTTGCCTTATCTATAAAGCTACATGTCTCTGTACTTCTAGGGATATGAGGAAAACTTAACACTAAGTATAGAATAAGGGCACTGGTTCTAGGTTCCTCTTGACCCTGACTCATAGGGCTTCCACTGCATTAAGGAAAGAATCAGAAAATGAGAGAAACAGAATAAAATTAACTTCTCCTGAGTATAAGATAATATCATCTTCCCAACTCTATCTGCACTGAACCCATGGTCTATACAGTTCCTTGAAAATGATATCAGTCACTCTGACCATGAGAAATATAAAGGGAAAATCAACTGTACATAGTAGTATTTACTTTAATACTAAGGAGGGAAAGGTACTGCACCTTTGGTCCTCGAGGCTTGGCAGTTTTGCCCATCAACTTTTCATCATCAATTTCACATTGTTCCAGAAGATCCAAAATATCTTCCTCCTTAAAAAAATATTTAATTAAAATTGTGATTACTAATGGGCTCTAGCATTTTTTCAAGTTCAGTAATCTCCATAAGATAGTGTACATTCCTGAAACTATTTAATGAAGATTGCTCAAATCAAAGAGAAAGGATCATGGCAAGCTCTCCTGAAGAATTTTTCACTAAAATCTCACAGTATAAATAATACATAGCTGAAATCTATTATGCATTAACTATCATAAACAAATGTATCCTATGTTCTAGTACACTAATCAAATCTTAGAGCACAATACTTCAATAAATTAGCCTATTGAACACAAACATTTCTAAAAGGTCACTAATTTTCCATGCCACAATTTCATCAATCACTTCTTTATTGATTAGTGCAAAATACTACAACATCAGACAGAAAACTAATGATTGGCTTAGTTGTTGCATTTAGAACAATCTAATGTTAATATTTGGTTAATGGGCACAATTTAAAGAAACTCAAAATTTTAACTATTGCACAAGAGTACCTTTAGAACTTTATGAAAGGTTTTCATTCTATGCCTAATACCTTCTCTTATACTCTCCTAGAGTCACTTTGAAAACAAAGGGAAAAGTTATAAAAATATATATCCAAGCAGATGTTCAGCAAACCAGAAAAGGATAACCCCTATACTTCAGAGGTATAAACAATGGCTTCATTGGGTATTTATTCATCCCATAAAAATAACACATCTTTAAAAAATAATAATAATAATAATAACACATCTTTGTTTACATATTTCTGATTTATATTTCAGTGTCTTTTTAAAAAAAAGGTTTTTGAAGAAACTAGAAATCTCACTGTGCAATGGAAATTTATGAAATATGTTACTCTTCATCTCAATCTAAGAAAGTTTAGCTATTAAAGTACTAAAAGTCATACCAAATTCTTTGTTCTGGTTAAATAAAGTTCTGGTTAAATAATATTCCTACAATAAATTCCAAGGACGGTAGCACAAGATAGTTAAAAAGAAACTCAAGGAGTTCTGTTTCCGTATAGGAGAAAGAAGGTTATAATAGACAACACTTTCATCATAACAGCTAGAAAAAGACATAAACTAAGCAATCATATTTTTTAAGATATCAGAAAGCTGTGGATAAAAAGTAGTATAAATGGAATGAAACACCAGAGAGGAAAAGTTCTTCCTAGGTGAACAGAGATGAGTGGCCACTTCCTACTTTGGGGTCATTTGTCAACTCTGGATAACAGATAGATAGAGTTTAGGGCTATATAGGCTGAGAAATTCTCCTGAAATAGAGAATCCAATGGAGTTTTCTATCATCTTGTGGGTGAGTGTGACATTTAGAGGAACCCCACAGAGCTGGTTCTTTTCACCTGTTGGGTCTTTCCATTACCATTTTAGTGAACCAGTAGTAGAGTAGGAGGATTGAGGAATGGATGGAAAGTCAGAAAGACTTCTCTGTAGTCTTATAGTTCTTAGATACCAATAGAAAATGAGGCCTGTAATTGATAGATTTCACCCTCAAGGCATTTGGAACCAGAAATTAACTAAAATAAACTACAACCCAACCTGGATCCAGTTCAACCTTTCCTTAATTTTATTTTTTTTTAATTGAAATATCTTTGACATACAGCATTATGTAAACATAAGATGTACAATATGATTTGATATATTTATGTATTTAATATGATTACCATTATAGCAATAGTAATCTCCTCTATCATGTCATGTCACATAATTATGATTTCTTTGTTGTGATTGGGATAATTAAGATCTAGTCTCTTAGCAAGTTCAATCATAATACAATACTATTGTCTCTAGTCACTACACTGGTCATTAGATCTCTAGGACTTGTTTACTAGTAGTTGCAAGATTGTGCCCTTAAACATCTCTCCTATCCCCCTAACTCCTAGCCCTGGTAAACCACCATTTTTCTCTCTGTTTTTATGAGTTTGACTTTTTTAGGTTCCACATATACGTGATATCTTACAGTACTTGTCTTTCTCTGATTTATCTCACTTAACATAATGTCCTCAAGGCCCATCCATGTTGTCACAAATGGTAGGATTTCTTTTTTTCTTGTGGCATCATAATATTCCAGTGTGTATGTGTGTCACTTCATCTTTACCCATCCAGCGACAGGCACTTAGGTGGTTGCCACATCTTGGCTGCTGTGAATAATGCTGCAATAAACACGGGTGCATTTATCTCTTTGATATCCTAATTTCCTTTGGGAATATACCCAGAAGTGCAGGTGCTGGACCATATGGTAGATCTATTTTTTATTGTTTGAGGAACCTCCATATTGTTCTACATAGTGGCTGAACCAATTTATATTCCCACCAGCAGTGTATAAGGTTCCCTTTTCTCTGTATCCTTGCCAACACTTATCATCTCTGGTCCTCCTGATAACAGCCAGGTCATTGTGGCTTCGATTTTCATTGAAATTAGTGAGTAGTGTTGTTGAGCATATTTTTCATGTGCCTGTTGGCCTGTTTGATGTTTCCTTTAGCAAAATGACTATGTAGTTCTCTTGCCCATTTTTAAATCAGATTGTTTGATTTTTGTTATTGAGTTGTATTGTATGAGTTTCTTTCATATCTTGGATATTAACCACTTATCCTATATATGGTTTGCAAAATTTTTCCCCATTCTGTAGTTTGCCTTTTAATTTTGTTGATATTTTTTTTCTTTTGCTGTGCAGAAGCTTTTAAATTTGATGTAGTCCCATTTGTTGATTGAGCTAAAAAAAAAAGTTAATAAAAGCAACAAAGTAATTAGCCCCTAAACCCTAGCACCCTGAAATAAAAAAGATATGCCTTCTTTTGGAGAAAATATCAGTTAAATTTTTATGATTTTTTTATAAATATCTATAGAACAAATAAAAATTATAGAACAGACAAAATAAATAGAAAACGTAGCCTATAATCAAAAGGAAATAACATTAATAAAAGCAGGCCCATAAATGATCCAGACATTAAAATTAACAGACAAGGATTTAAAAATAACTACTGCATACATGTTCGATGTTAAAGAAAACTGAAAAAATGAACAAATCAGAGGTGCATAATTTCAATGAAGAAACAGAATTTTAAAATTCAAATGGACATTCTTGAGGTGAAAAATATAATCTAAAATTAAAAACTGATTGGATAGGCTTAATGGCAGACAAAACAGCAAAGACATGTCAGTGTATACTACCTAAATTGAAGCAGAGATGAAATAAAAAAAAACAAAATAGAGATCAAAGATACATGTCATGATGTCCAATGATCTATGTGAAATTAAGAGTCCCACAATGAGGCAATATAATATAGCAGAAATACCTGAAGAAATAACAGAGGAGAATTTTCCAAAACCAATGAAAGACATTAACCCACAATTTTAAGAAGTTGAGAAAACCTCAAACAGGGTAAATAGAAAACCAGGTAGAGACACATCAAAGTCAAAATGCTAAAAATAAAGAAAAAAGCAGTCAGGTCAAAAGACATTACATTTAAAGGGAAAACAAAAATAATGATGGCTGAATTATGAACAGAAGCCAGAGAAACCAGAAGACACAGAAATGACATCTTTAAAGTGTTGAAAGAAAAAAAAGGCCTGCCAAAGTAGAATTCTGTATCTACTTAACCTACCATTTAAAAATGAAGGCAAAATAAAATTTCAGACAAAAATAATAATAAAACAGAGAATTCATCACTATCACATGCTACAAGGAATATGAAATACTAAAGGGAGTTTTCAAACTGAAGGAAGATGACCGTTGTCAGAAGCATGAATCTGCATGATGGATGAAGAGCCCAAGAAAAGGTTAATATGTGAATAAATATGAAAGGCTATTTAGAAGACTATTAGAAACTATTTCTAAAGGCTAGTTAGAAAGCTATTAAACTATTAAAATTATTAAGCATGTTGACTGCTTAGACAACAATAACGAAAATGTACTTTGAGGTCTGTAGCATATATAAAAGTAAAATATATGATAATAGCACAAAGTCTGGAAGGAGGCACTAAATGAAACTAAACTGTTATGGGTCTTGTATGGTCTGTGAAGTGATAAAATACTAATTCAAGGTAAGACTATTATGATTTAAAGATGCATATTGTAATTTCTTTAAAAAAAACATAGACTACGAATATAACTAAAAGCCAATAGAGAAGATAAAAGAGTATTTAAAAAATTGACTTTTGTAAAATAATAAAGGAAGGGTGCAAAAAAGGAACAATGGACAGATGGGATAGAGAACAAAGAGCAAGATAGAAGACATAAACCCTACTATATGAGTAATTGGATGAAATGATTAAAAAGTATCACAGTGAATTTAAAACAAATATGACCCAACTACATGCTATTTACCAAAGATACTTTAAATATAAGAACATTAAGTTGAAAACATATATTAACATAGGTTAATAACATAGAAAACATAACTTAATATAGATTAAGTTAAATGGATGGAAAGGATATGTCATTCAAACAGCAACCATAAGGAAGAAGCTAGCACAGCAATATTAATGACAAAAACTAAATTTTTCAAGACAAGAAATACTACCCAAGAGAAAGATAAAAAATTCATAATGATGAAATCGAAAGGATGAATTCATTAGAAAGACATCTTCATAACTTCAAAGTACATGTAACAAAAATTGACAGAACTAAATGCACAAGCACAGTTGGAAGTTTCAACAAATCTCTCAGTAATTGCTAGAACAAGTAGGCAAAAAAAATCAGAAAGGATATAGAATATTTGAACAACACTAAGAGCCAAATTTACTTAAATCACATGTGTAAAACTCTACAGCCAACATCTGTAGTATACACATTATTTTCAAGTAGACTTGGAACATTAACTAAAATAAGTACTATATCAACTTAAAGCAAATATCACTTCATTTGACAAGATTGAGATCGGAGTATGTTTTCAAACAATGAACAAACTAAAAATCCTTACTACAAAACTAGGAAATTTTAAATGTATGTAAATTAACTAACAAACTTCTAAATAACCAGAATCAATATCAGAAAATAATATGAAATGGCAGTTAATAAAAATGTAATATATAAAAATTGTTAAAGATATAGCAATATTCACAAATAATCACATTTGCCTCCTTGCAATGTTTCAAAAATGAAAAAAATATTTTAAATACATTATCAGCAACTTGTAGCAAAACCAATAAATACTTAAGAATATATTCAATGAAATGTGCAAGAACTATACCCCCAAAACTGCAAACATAGCTGAGTAATTAGAGACTCAAGTAGATGGAAAGATATGCCATATTAATGGATCAGAAGACTCAGTATTATTAATTCCCCAGAAATTGTTGTATAGATTCCTCACAGTCCCAATTAAAATCTCAGCAGCTTTCTTTTATGATCAAAAAATTAATCAAAATTTAGAATAAAGTTGAAGTGTAAAAGGATCTAGAAAAGCCAAAAGAGTTTGAAAAAGGAGAACAAATTGGAGAGCTTACACACAACCTGATTTCAACAATTACTATAAAGCAACAGTAATGAATATAGTGTGATATTTGTATAAGAATAGGCTCATACAGGCGGAGAAAGACAAGTTCCAAATGGTTTCTCTCATTTGTGGATTATAACAATGAAGCAAAACTGAAGGAACAAAATAGCAGCAGACTCACAGACTCCAAGAAGGGACTAGTGGTTACCAAGGGGAGGGGTGTGGGAGGGCAGGTGGGGAGGGAGGGAGAAGGGGATTGAGGGGTATTATGTTTAGTACACATGGTGTGAGGGGTCACAGGGAAAAGTATAGCACAGAGAAGGCAAATAGTGAATCTGTGGCATCTTACTACACTGATGGACAGTGACTGCAATGGGGTAAGGGTGGGGACCTGATAATAAGGGTAAATGTAGTAACCACATTGTTTTTTCATGTGAAACCTTCATAAGAGTGTATATCAATAATACCTTAATAAAAAATTTAAAAAAATAATAAGTCTTGGGGATGTAATGTAAAAAAAAAAAAAGAATATGGCAGGAATAGGGCAGGAAAAGTAGTGACATTTAAGCTTGATTTTGAGGAATAGAAGGAAGGGAATTAAAATTTGAAATCTATTTTAAAGTACTATGTGCCAAGTACATTAGACTATTTTAATTAACCTCAATTTAATGTTCACAACCAGTCTATCAAGTATAGTTTTAATACTACTATTGTAATGATGAAAAGATTTTGATCAAAGACTTTGAGCTAAGTTTACAATATTAGCAATGGGGGAGTGGAATTTGAATCTAGGTCTGTCTGGCTTCAAAATCCCTAGTTTTTCTAGCAGAAAAAGTGGGGATGGGGGAGCTGAGTAATGAGAAGATGAGCAGTTGCTATGTCCACAGGAGAGAGAAGTAACTTACAAACATATGAAGAAAAGGAGCAAAGGTCTTTCACATCTGGGTCAAAAAAAAAAAAGGGGGGGCCACAATATAATTCTAATGGTGGAAACACTTGCACATGTCAGAGAGGGTTATTTGAAGGAAAAGAGCATTGGGGTATACAATATTCCTTTGGCTTCTGTCTCTTAGGCCTAGCCAGCTTGAAAGTGGATTTGTATCCTTCTGTTGCAGAATTTGAGTAACGGAACCATAGTAAATTCTATCTACAAAAAAGTTTATCGTGATTTTGAATCACTCAATATAACAGGGTATCCGAGAAACTGGGGGTACCACAGTAAGATGTCCAGTAATATATATTACAAACAGTTTTAATAGGTCCACATAGTTATTTGTCCAATGGGATATTAGCAAGCATGATGTAAACAGAAGCTTCCTTAGCATGTACACACTAGGCTTGTCCTCTTGAAATGCTCTCTTTTGGAAGCACAAGCTACCTTATTAAGAGATCTTATATATATATAGCATATATGTATATTTGTATGTGTGTGTATATATATATACACACAATATATATATATATGCATATATATAATATACTGTCAACATATATATATATATATATATATATCCATCCTGCTGAGAGACGATGTAGAGCAAAAGAGACACCAGCCAGCTCCCCAGATGTTCCAGCTATCTCAACTAAAGCATCAGATATGGGAGCGAATCCAGTTTGGACTTCCAGCCCCAGCTGAGCTCTTAGATAAATACAACTGTATGATTCAGCCCAAGCAAGTCCAACAGAAAAACCACTCAGCTGAGCCCAGCCAAGACTGCAGCAAAATGAACAAATAAATGAAGTGGTTTATTATGCTGCAATAGATAACTGATAGGCCTTTTAGGTAAACAGATTACTCTGTGTGCATGTTTCAATTACTTTTCAAATGCCAGGTCTATGCAGTACCAGGGCAAAAAAAATACTATACAATGTTAGTTACAATCCAAATAATGAGAAAATCACAAACTACTAAGTTAATTCAGTGGATTTTTTTATTCAGTTGCATATACACATCTCTGTAATAAGATATTTGTTACAATAGATAGATATTACCACATAAATCAACATTCCCTACTGCATAATGTCTGAATATACATAGATAACATCTTATGTATAAAATCATTTGGTTCATTATGAAATATTAACACTGTTAAAATGGAAGGAAAGTGCATCTTAAAAGTAAGATGTTTTTATATGTGAGACTAAGGTGGATTGTTTTTAAAGACATATTGCTTGGCTTCATTCTTTTTCCTCTTTATAAACATTCATTCTTACCTTCATCCTTTTCAAAGGATTATTCAGCTCTCGCTGGAATAAAGCTGCTCTTCCTGAAAGGAAGGTCTGAAAGGCAACAGCCAATAAATTTTCATACTTTTCAAGTAGTGTTTTATCTTCTGGAGGATAAATTCGCCTATAATAAAATCAGATAAAGCAAATTGTTTAAAAGAAGCTACCATATATAAAGGGCATATCAAAGTGTGGGCAAAGGGTCTGTTTGTGTTTATACAGAGGATCAAAGCCTAATTTGGCTACCCAGAAAATGAATTAAGATACGATATGAAGAACAACTTCCAACATCAGCACTCTCTGGAAGAGTCATATCAGAAGATGATCATCAAAAAACCTCAAAAAAGATCCAGGCGATGCTGCAGTTGTAGCTGCATTCATCCCACCGGTTCTTGGACTTGCCATTGGAATGAAGAAGGAGATATCTAAGCTGGCCTGTGCACACAGTAAAACAACAAATTTGACCGGATCTATACTGTTGGAACTCAACCAAGAATTAGGAGAAGTGCAAGTTGTAGCGCTCCAAAATCTTACAACTACAGACTATCTACTGTTAAAAGAACATATGGGATGTGAACAGTCCCCAGGAATGGGTTGTTTTAATTTGTCTGATTTCTCTCAGACTGTTCAAGTTCAGCTGGACAATATCCACCATACCATAGATAAGTTTTCACAAATGCCTAGGGTGCCTAACTGGTTTTCTTGGTTTCACTGGAGATGGCTGGTAATTATAGGTCTGCTTTGGTTATGTAACTGTATTCCTATTATGTTAATGTGTGTGCGCAATTTAATTAGTAGTTGAAAACCTATACATGCTTAAGTTACTCTACAAGAAGATATGTCAAAGAAATAATCAATCTTCCCATGTTTTCTTCTGTCAGCTACTCCTATAGCTTTTCTTCTTCCTTCCTAATTACAACCCTTAAATAGAATTCATGCCTCAAATCGAATTTACTGAGTATCATAATTCTTCCAAGTGATAAAGATACCTCAAGACAAATACTGGGCATAAAAGCCACAGGGCATAAATCTGCAAAGAAGTAAAAAGCTAAACTTTTCAAACAATATTGCCTCTCTCTCACTCACCAACTTTACATTTCCCTGTATGGCCCCAGAAGATGACTGGTTAGTCAGAGATGGGTAAGATTCCTCAAGAGAGGAACAACCTAAGACAGGCACAGTCGCAGGGGGGCCATCAGGTGATAAATTGGGGATCAACAGAGGTGAGGCTTAGAACCTCACCCCCCCTGTTTTGAGAGAAATCTTCTGCATCCGTGGATGTTTTATTGCCCTTGTCTAGCTTGGATTAACACATAGTCTACAGGCACACACCTGATCATCTACATTTGCTCTCTTACAGCACTAAACTATGTTTTCTACCTTTATCTTGCATCTACCTACCACTTCAGCATTTTATTAAAAATAATAATAATAATAATAAGGGAGAAATGTGGGATTCACATATAAATCAAGTATAAAAATCAAATGAATATTCATATTTGACCTGATTGTTTATAGTTCATAATGCGTTATCAAAACCGAAAGTTTCTGTGATGACTGCCCTTGTACTGTTCACCATGTAAGAACTTATTCACTATGTAAGAATTTGTTCACCAAGTAAGAACTTGTTCGTTACGCTTCAGAAGATTGGAGATGGACAAGAATTAGGCTTGGGGTGGATTAATGATTGTGCATTGAGCATTGAGTCCCCTATACAGAATTTTATTGTTGTTAACAACCATTTGATCAATAAATATGAGAGATGCCCTCTCAAAAAAAAAAGAAGCTACCATAGCAAAAGAGTTAAGGTCAACTACATAGATAATCCTTAATACCTACTCAGTGCCAGTTACTTTCTAGACACTAGAAATAAAGGTAAATACAGTTATGAGAAATTCATAAATTTTCATTTGTTACCCACACAAATTAAAACATATCTAGAGAATTACCACTAACCACCACAGTTACAGAAGGTACAGAAGAAGGGTTTGGTTTGGGGGACATGGTTGGAGAAGAACTGCAACTGAGCATACTGGAAAAATATAGAATCTTATGGGAGATAAACTTTATGGAGAGTAATTTGGAAGTTTTGGACTTAGTGTGGTTCCTGAAGTATATATACAAGGATGGAGGGATTAAACTCGATGATCTCTTTGTGTGTTGGAATTTGCCTCTTTTGTAGGGAGAACTGGGTACAGGTAGGAGGGAGGAATGTGTTCTCATCACTGCTCTTGATAGTGTTAAGGCCAGAAAGGAACATCTTACCAGGAGTGCAAGAAGCTCTATGGGCCCAGATCCTCCCAGTTCTGCTGAGTCAGGGTCAGAGACCAGGACAAGGGGCACTCTTCCCAAGAACATAAGGAGCTTGGGGGCAGGGCAAGGGGGGAGGGAAGGGTTCCCCTTCCACCCTGTCAAAGGTTACAACCCTGTGGAAGGTTCTAATTCAGCATAGTCCACACTTCTCTCTATTGTCCTATAACTAGCTCCTTCACACATTGTCATTATTTACCTGGTCCCTGATACATTTGAATTTAAAGCAAAGTGCAGCAACCACTGTGAGTTGACAGAAAGAATACTAGGAGACCTGAAACCTGACTTTCTCAAAATGCCACATTATATCCAAATAAAGTCAGAGGATAACACCGGCCTTAAAAGTCCTCATACAATCACCCTTGTGGTGGGCTAGCAGGAGCTCCCCCAAGTCTGAACCAGCTACTTGCTATCTTTTCTTTCTGGAAAGATACTAAACAAAGAGCATTTCCTCAGAATGACATAAACAGTGTTTGCAATAAGCCTAAAAGATTAAAAATGTAAAGTAATTGCTTTGACACTTCACGTGCTCAATCCACACAGAAACAGAAGCACAGTTACCTATAATTTCCCATGTGCCGATTTTCATGTTCTTCTTTCAAGATCTGCTTTCGTACTTGAGCGAGTCTCTCTTTCTAGAAACAAAAAATCTTACAAATAAACCTGATAAATAAATTATGCAATGCAAATTGTGGGTACATTGTTAAAATTTTCATACCAACTCTTCTTTCCGCCTTTCCAACTGATGTCTCTGCTGTTCCCAGTCTGAGGAACCTGGTAAGAGCCTTTTCATTGAATTTTGACCATAAAGCCTCCTTTGAGCCTCAGCTTTTTGTTTGGCCAAGTTTCTTCTTTTATCACTGGTCCTAAAATATAAAACACAAGACTCTATTCTAGAATTCAAATATGCTCTGATCTTATCCTGTAAAGAGAATTAGAAGAAGAGGAGAGACAGTGGGGATAGGAATAAATATTTATTAAGTTTATATATTCACATACATTATATTCATCGCATCATCCACAAGGAGGAGTCTCCATATATTAAATAAAAGTTCTGAAGGTAACAAGATAAAATGGAAACTGCAAAGCAACTTACTCGCTATACAATCTTAGGTCACTCAACTGCTGAATGTTTCCCCATCTATTAAACATTAACAATAATGTTTCCCCTAGAGTTCCTATAAAGATTAACTTGTGGTAATACTAACAGACCCTTAATAAATGTTAGTTTCTTTCTCCTCGTTCAACCACTTCCATTTATATTTAAGCATTCTCTTATACTGACCAGTCTTTTAATTTTCAATTCTGACTGAAATCCCAGCCTAACAATCATTATTGATTGAAAACATTGGTACAGACCTTCTTGTTTTTGCCCAATCATGAAAATTTGGTTGCAGCTGTCTGATTTTTATGTCTTGTTGTGAGATTGTTTTCCTCTGACCTCTATTTTCTCTTTTTCCTCCTATGTGGCTGGCGCAATAAGAGAAGCCTGGGAGACGCCTTTTCTCCCCATGCCCTCCAACTTGCCCTCTGACACACCATCCTTGGAAGTCATAGCAGGAGCAGGTGGACTCCAGGAAAAAAAGGGAAGGCAAAGCCAATTCTGTCCTCAGCATTGGGAAAATCAGAGTTCTTATCCTCAAGTTTACATTTGAATCTGTCCACTGCCATCACTGTGGTGGGGCCCAAATGAAGGCGTAAACCAAAGGAAAGTGTCCAAGGAAGACACGAGCCAGCTTCTAATGCAGAGAGGCCGAGGAAGTGCCAAAGTTTATATGCCGTCCCATTCACTTCATCAGGAAATTGCATTGAGAATATGGGGCCAGGTCCTAAGTAAGAGAGAATGCTCTTTTGTTTCATGCATGTACCATCCTCACAAGTTGAACATGCAGGAGGGTTAAGAAACTTATCTATTCTCCTTCAATATGACACTGAGGTTTGAATGGCAAGAGTTCAACAGGTAGAGTGGAAAGAATCATCTGAGAACAAGAAGTAATGCATCCAGAAAATTGCAAGTCATACAGTACAGCACGAGCTTGGGTGACTGCAAGAAACGCAGCTAGTCCTGATAGCTTTAATACTAGGTTATGAGTCTCAAATTGAACTTTAGGCAATGGGGTGGGGGGAGTGTGAACTTTAAAAGGAGAAAGACATAATTAAATTTGCATGTTTTAAAGTTTATGCCTTTGGCAATATGTACAGTGGCTTTGAGGTGGATGAGAAAAGAAGCAGGCAGTTAAGATGGTGTTATTGCCTAAATGTGTCCCCCCAAAATTCATATATTGAAATCCTAACCCCTGAAGGTGATGGTATTAGTAGGTGGGGCCTTTGGGAAGTGATTGGGTCATAAGGGTACACCCCTCTTGGAGGGGATTGGTGTCTTTATAACTAAGGCTCCAGAAAGCTCCCTGGGCCCTTCTACCATATGAGGACGTGATGAGAAGTCTGTGGCCCAGAAGATGGCAGGGCCCTCAGACAACCATGCTGGCACCCCCATCTTGGACTATCAGTCTCCAGAACTGTGAGAAATAGATTTCTGTTGTGTTTAAGATTCTTAGTCTGTGGCATTTTGTTAAAGCAGCCCTAACTGACTAAAACAGATGGACAGCTACTTCATTAGCAAATATAAAATATGAGGCCTGGGAAGCAGCAGTGAGATGAGAAAGGGGAAAGATCTGAAATATTATTTTGGAGGAAGAATGAATGTGTTTTGGTGACTAAGTAGATGTGAGGAGTAAAAAGAGCGATGAACTTGTGATAACAACAAAATTTCAGATTTCAGTGACTGGGTGATTGAGAATATCATTTTTCCAGTGATGAATACTGAATTTGGCTGAGTTTCCTCTGTTTAGGAAAGGAGGGAAATGCCAAGGTGTAGGTAGCCCTTAATTTCTAATTCTTTTGATATTCCATTTTATCTAGAATGATCATTTTGATATATCATCCAGTTGAAAAGAAAGAAAGGAGAGAAAAAGGAAATAGAAATGAAACAAATAGAGAGGAACAGAGACCAAACAATCAATAAGGAAAAAAACTGGAGAAAGAAAGAAGAAACAGTCCCAGGATTTGGGACTCCAGTGTCTGACTCAAAAATGATGCCATGAAATGAATGAGATTGACACAGAAGAAAAGAGAACTGAGGCAAGAACACAGTGAAAAAATGACAAGTAGGGAGAAAAAAGAGGAAGTTCAAAATTCAGTGAAGTCGGAGAACCGTATCAAAGAAAGCCAGTGGGGGTAAATTTTCAACAAAAAATAACATTAAATGCTGCAAATGCCATATACCTGTAGCACATGAACTAGTAAGGGTAGGTAATCTAATCTAATCTAACCTAACTAACAAGTATTTCATACCCACAGAACTGATAGGACTGTGATAATCTACACTCTATTTTAATGATTATAATAGAACATTTATGGAGGAGAAAAAGGTTTTTTAAATATCTTTAATCATAAGCTTCTTCTTATCAACCCAGGAACACTGCCCAGGAACATCGATTGGATTTCCTTCTATTAACAAAATAATACACTTCTTTTACTTATTATTATTTTACTATTTATCATTATTTCTATTTGCTGTGCATAGAGACCCTTTCATGATCTCTTTTCTCTGAAGATCCTAAGCCTACTGTTAAAGAAAATAATTTGAACTCAAACTATACTGTGCCAGCCAGGTACAAAGGGGATCAATTCTGACCCTCCATATGAAGTTCTGTACTCCCAGCATACCACATGCTTCTGGATTTTCTTAAGACTAAAAGTATATGTTTACAAAATGAACTTTGGGGTACGGAGTCATACTATAAGTAAAGTATTGTATCAAGAATTGTGTAGGCTTAAAATACAAGTCTAACACATACATGTCCATGGGGCTCTCCATTTGGTTTAAGAAAAAAGTCCTATCCACAACATAAGCTTCATTAATATATGCCCCAAATGTTATGGACTGTGCGAAATTCTCATAGTGAAACAACATTAAGAAAAATAAGGAAGTTAAAATTCCAACTCTCCCTTTGTTTTAAGTCTACAAACTTCTCACTGCTTGAATTCTATATACCTCACCATTAAGAAGACCAAAAACACCCATAAATGATGTCCTGAATTGGTACCAACCATCACTGGCAAAGTCAAAAGACAAGCAGAAAAAGAAAAGAAAAGAAACACAAGGCCTACTGATACAATAAAAGTAAATGCAAAGAAAAAAGAAGTATAGGCATATTGCTTAAATAATCTGAAATACTTGGTGTACTTTGTAAGTTAAACAAAAATTTCCCATTGTACATCTTTTTTTCTTTCCATTTATTCTAGGATAATTGGAATATTAGTAGAATTTAGGTAAATCAATCTTTGATCAGTCAAAAGAAGGAGCCATATGAAAATTTATGAACAAGTTTATATGTTAATCTGTTTAATGATGTTTTCCATATTAAGCTGCTTCTCAACCAGGCATCTGAAAATGCTTGGAAATATTTAAAATAAATAAATTGCTTGGAAGCATGTCACAACTCTTTCAGAGCTTTTGAAATGACAATCAGAATCAATTGATATAAAATCCCTGAGTTTAAATGGCCTCAGAAATCCTTTAATCCAACACCCTAAACACTGTTTGAATACTTACAATGGCAGACAACTTACTACTTCATTGAGCAGTTCAGTTAAACATCTAACAAATTTTTTTCATAATGAGCCAAAAGCTTTCCCACATAATAGTATCTGACATCCATGATCATGAACAAGCCTAATAATATTCCTCTGAGCCAGCAATCCCTGGGCATATATCCAAAGGAGTAGAAATCAGGATTCAAAGGGTATCTGCACTCCCATGTCCACTGCACATTATTCACAATAGCCAAGACATGGAAGCAACCTAAATATTCCTCAGTGGATGAATGGATAAAGAAAATGTTTCTCAGGCAGCAAACAGAATGATATATTCGAAAACTTCTCAATAGAAAGGTAGAAATCCACATTTGAGTATTTTTTTTACTTCCCGAATGACCTCTCAGCTTTAGTTTCTTCTTGAAGATAAGGAAAATAATCCAGAGGGTTTCCTCAAATATTCTCCAATTCAACCTCATATTCTGTATTAAATAATTATACCAATATTATATTTAACCATACTTACTGTAGACTCCAAGTATTACATGAAGAGAGGGAAAAGCAGTGTGCAGGAGGTGGGGAAAAGATATTTTAAAAGAAAAAAAAAACTAACTGGGTTTAAAGAATGGTATCAAAATTTTAAATGCAAAATATTACAAGCCAATCCCCTGTATAAATGATTGTTCTATGCCAAATATGGTGAAAAAATTCCACAAGGTTGAAGGAAAAGGTTACCTGATGTTTAGTAGCTTCAGTGCATTTAGCAGCACTCCCCTTTTCACATCATAATCTATTTTCTGATCAGTACCAAAACTTGGAGCTCGATTGATCTGAAATTTACAAAGAAAACAGTGAGAGTAGCTAAATACTGGCAGGTCATACATAATTAATCTAATGTGGGATCCTCAATCAATAGACAGACTCTACAGTAAAGCACAAAGCTCTACATGACAGATGGCCCAGTTACCACTGCCACACCTCCCTTCCTTTCCCCATCACCGTAAGTCAAGATGTTGCAAAGAACTGGCTGCTGTCCTGGCCCTCTTCCTCCGCTGGGTTCACTCAGGATCTGCAGCCAGCATATTTGCCCTCTCCCTCTTGCACTAGCTCCAACTCATTACCCCATGCACTCTAGGTTCTAAGTTTAGGAAAGTTAAAAGAGAATCATCCTGACATAAAGGTTGGAAGGCCAGTAACAACAACAAAAATAAGGTAAGAAAAAATAATATTCGTATTACTAATATAGTAATAATTACATGCATGCATGTATTTAGCATATAGATATTATCAGTGACCTCTTCTCACTACTTCTGGCTTTATCTTCTGGATGAATCTGTCTATTGCTACCTAAAAGATAAACATTGTTTCTTCCTACCTGGATCAAACAAGTACTCATCGATTTTCATTGCCAAAGGCACTGACTGTAATAGTCAGAAGATACCATTAATGAGAGCTGCAGGATGACTTTCAAGAGCTTTGCTAACTGTAGAAGGACTCACAGGAATAAGTGAGCCACTGGTGGTGTTTCTAGTTTCTGACATCATTTCCAGGATTTCATTAAGATGAAGTAGCAGTCGCTGTATCCACCCGGAAACCCATGACACAGCATACTACCACTTCAGGTATGGCAGTCTTTGTCTTTGCTGCTGTTGGGTTTTATTGTTATTGTTATGAGAATGTAGCTGGGAGGGCAGGTATTTAAGAAATATTCCAGTAACTCAACAGGTCAGAACACTGTTGAGTTCCAAACTACAGCCTAGCTGCATGACCACCAATTAACTCCACAGGCTGTCTCAAAAATTATGGGTGCTACTGGCCATAGAAGAGGGACATCTTACACAAATCCACCACCACTGGGGACAAGGTGACAGATGGCATACATTTTACAATGGCAGCTGAAGGAAATACCACACTAAGAAGTCATCCAGGAATACAAAGGCCTCTACTAATTATTAAATGTGGCACGGGATCACTGCAGAAAAATTAGTAAATAGAAGCTAAACCAACAACAGAAAAATCACTTATAATCCCACTACCTCGTATATTATTAACCATTTAATAAACGGTATTTCAAATATTTGCTATGCATACCTACTTATAATATTCATTTTCCCTTTCCAAATGTATCTATACAAACCATACTATTTTACTCTTAACAATGCACCACAAATCTTTCATGCCATCATTTTGATGGAACACGGTACTCTATTCAAAGAGATATGCCAAACTGTATTTTTTAGAGAGATATGCCATACTGTATTATGCCTTTGCTGATTTCTGATTTAGAAGATGACAGACATATTCCTGCCCATGTGATATGGTGTCAAAGGGAAGGGAATAGCTTGGTAATTGTAGGAACATCATTTATTCCATGTAAATTTGAGAAAGGGAGCTTATTAATCTGTTATTTCAAAGCTCTAAGTATTTCCTCTTACAAGTACAGAGAAAGGGTACAGTAATATATTTTACATGGAAAATCTCAACCATTCCATGCTGATTAAAATCTCTGGAATTAGTAATACAATTAATGATAGTATTGTAAGAGGAATCAAAAATAAACCAGACATTTAGGAACTGATGGTTACGTGATTCACTGAAGTGTTACCTGTCTTTATCTTTGGAATTCCTTAGATATTCCATTCCAAAATGGCAGTCTAGAATTCTACCAAGCATATTCACCCTCCAGAACTGTAGAGAGATCTTGGCACAACACAATCTCAGACCCCTCTCTTGTACCTATTTCAGACCCTTCCCTCTATCATATAGAAGAAATGCACCCACACAAGATAAACTAAAAATAAAAGTTTATTTTTGAATTTTTTAAGTTGTATGAGAAAGGTAAAGAAAAAATAAATAAAAGAACCACAAAAGGCTGACAAAAGAAACTGAAAATTAGGGTACCACAGAATCAAAATTCTACTCTGTAATATTAATGGCTTCCTGGGCTCTCATTTCCTACCCCAATTCTACAACTGGCAAAATGCCACAGATGTTAGAGTCTTAAAGTTCAGCAGCTTATTAATATATGAAAAAATTAAAGTTTTAGGAAGCAAATTAAGTTAATGAATACTATTTATTCACCACCCAAATCATAGTTTTATTATTAAAACAAGTACAATCATTTCATGCACATATCCAAGTATCCATAATAGACTCTGTGCTCCTATATTGGAGCTGTTCCCTCTGCCTGGTAATTTCCCCCACCTCACCCCCATT
Organism: Manis pentadactyla; assembly: GCF_030020395.1. Lineage (NCBI taxonomy): Eukaryota > Metazoa > Chordata > Mammalia > Pholidota > Manidae > Manis > Manis pentadactyla. Next base: position 71,434,207 of record NC_080022.1, read on the forward strand.
TCTCCTAAGTCCCTAGCCCCTAACTCCACCTTCTACAGCTTTAAAATTCTGCTTAGGTGCTTCCTCTTCTGCCAATATTTCTTAAACTCTCAAATACATACATTTACACAGAGAAATTAATCAATCTATTGTCTGAGCTGGGTCCCTGTTTCCTACCTAATACTTAGAACTACCTACCATAAAGCATGTATCTGAAGTCCCACAAAGACCAAATAATCCTTCTTATTATTGTATCTCCACTACTTGACACAATGACTTCTTAAAATTAATTCAAGGATACTTGAAAATATTATCAGTATATTCATATTCCACCGAATTTCCATGCTTTTCCCTAAAAATTTTTTCTATGCTTGAAAATGCTTGCCATTTTGCCACTAGGAATCATTACCTGCAATTACTCCAGTCAACTAAAAGTTACCACATTCTCGGAAGCACCCTCTACTTTATTCCGCTTGGTGGCGCCAAAATTTTAACAATGTAAATTAGAACGACTACACTTGCAAACTGGTAGTAAAGAAGTTTTTAACTGTTTTAATATAGTAAATGTTTGCTATACACAGCTGTTGCTTATTATGGAGCTTTTTAATGGTTCTTATTGATCTGGAAATGACTGAGTAGAGAATAAAGTATGAAAATATATTAAAGCAAACAATGGTATTATGAGCCTTTTGAAAAATACATAGAATTCAGCCATTCAGTTAATTCTGATTTACCAAGCTAATGCAAAGGCCCACTAGGTAAAAGCTTTTAAAAACAGGTAAGTTAAATATCTTAAAGTCATTATTACCCACTATTCCTTCAGTTCCACCTCATACATGTGCCTTTACTTCTTCCCCACAAGGATAAAATACAACCACCAGGGGCAGAAAAAAAAAAAATGCAGCTACAAACAGGAAAGGATGACTGTAGGCAAAGTAAGAAATCTAAAGAAGAAACTGTCAGGCCACAGGAAGGTCAAGGGCCCATAGTGCAGTCAAGTGCTTTCATAGCCAAGGGATAGAGGAAGAAAACAATAAGCAAAATTCCCTACATTTACCCCTTACTTCTAAGACCTAGGCAGGGGCAAAATTTGAACACCTGACAGAACTGTACTTGACTGGAAATATAATACACATTATTTACTCATAGTAGATTAAATACACATATGCAAAGCCATTGGCCCTCAAACTAGAAAAGTGTTCCCTCCTAAAAATATATTTTGAATGTTTTGATGTCACCTATCAATCATTCAGTTTGCCTTTGTGAACTGTGATATTACAGATTTAACTTCCAACTTCTAAATCATTAACAAAAAAAGATAATCAACTCAAAATGAAAGGTAGTTGTTGATTATATCTTGTGTGGAAACATGTTCCTTAAAATGTAACTAATTTACCAAGTGCTTAGCGTTAGTGCTATTTTCCTGAAAAAGTCTCCTAAACACAGTATTTTTGTGCCCATGTGCCCTGTAACCCCAGATCTGGGAGCTTAAAGAGAAAAACGCTGAATGGGTAGTTCTGGGCCATCTGATTTCTAAGGTTTCTTATGGATTTAATAGAAGTATGACTGGAAGGAAAGGTACAGGTCCATATTTTCCAATGTTTAGTGACATTTTATAATAAAAGAAAAATAAGCAAACCCAAAGGCACACAGCTGACAGCTGGACATGAGGAGAACCCCAGGCATATAAAATGGCCTTAAGGAAGAATTCATGCTACCAGGGCTGTTAGGTATTGAATACTGATTGCTGAACCAATTGGAGCCTCTCTCCTCTTGGAGAGTTTGAAGGAGAGACACACTGAAGACAAGGGAGGCTGTGGTCCTGAAGCCTAGATACCCACTCAGAGGGAAGACAACATCCAGAAGTGGTAGAAGCCTTAAGGTTGAGAAAATAGTGGAGAAAGATAACAAATAAGTAAAAGCAGATCCACACATATACACAAAATTCCTAGCCTAGAAATGTACTCAATATTAATCTGAGGAAAGTAGTATCAAACACTTATTGTTCCATTCTTGGAACTGTTCTATTTCCCAAATTTTAGTTTTCTTCCTCCCCCATACTCCATTCAGACCTCTTTCTGCTCAGTTAATGAAAAAACTGTGCCAAGTACATTTGAAAAAACATCTGTCTTCATACACAAGAACAGTGGTAACTTCTCATTCTTTAAAAAAAAGCCTTACCTCCAAGAGCCATGGCTTCAGTTTTCTGTCCAACAAAATATCAAATCCCAGGACTTCGAAGCAAACACTTTCACTTCCCGGAGATTGACCAGGTCTGCACATTCGATATGCATGTAGGACATGAGGTTCTGCTACAATCAGAGTCTTTACAACCAATTCCTATAAGAACAGTGGTTTTTAAAAAGGTAAAAATGTCTAATTAATTTGTATCGCATTTACGTGTATGGAACTAAGGCCTAGACTTACAAACTAGCATCCTGGAGGAGTTCACAAAGCTCTGTGGCACGTAGCCCCTGCTGCGGCCCTGACTTCACTGCATCCAACCCCTCCCCTGCCTGCCAGGCTACAGCCATGCTTGCCTTTTTTGGGCTCCTTCGTGTTCCTCTTCTGGGAGGACTCTTCCCCCGATATTCCCGTGACTGGCTCCTTGAGACAGAGAGAGGCCTTCCCCAATACCAGAGCCGAAAGCAGCCATAGTGGTACCTTACACTGCCTCACTACACACAGCAGAGAACCAGCTGATCTTGATCTTTTTCGTTAAAGCAGGGTCTTTGTCTGTCTTATGCACAACCCCATTCTCACTGCCTACGATAGTGCCTGGCATTGAGCAGATGCTCAAAACATTTGTGAACAGATGAGTAAAAGAGAAGTTGAAAAATGTGGCTTCTGTTTGTTAAGTAAGGGTAGGACCTTATGCTAGCCTTCTCAGAAACCATTCAGAAAGGTTTAGGAGTGGCAAGGAGGAAAAATTCCAAGGCGTAAACTATATTTCACAAACAGCACTGTAGAACCTCCACTTAGACAAAAGCTGGGAGGCCTGGAAGGACAGACGCTAAGAGAGCTGGGCTGTACGGCGATGATCTTGTAGTTCACAAGGTCTATCTGAGCTAAGAATACTGCCATACCTATCAACATTTTCATTAAGGAGAGTTACTAACGTTAATAAAACACGAAGTTGGGTCACTGAAGTTTGAGAACAAGCTTTTGGAATGTGGAAAAGCTGTATCACTGGCTTTTTGACTCCCTCTCTACAGGTATAGACAATATAGCCCAGCAGTTAACAAGTCAGACTTTCTGGAATTATTCCTGGCTTTGCTGTTTGCTAGATTTACAACCTCAGTCATGTTGCATAAAGCTCTGTGAGTCTAATTTCTCCCAAATGTAAACTGAACACAGTAATAATACCTGCTGCAAAAGGATGTAAGAACAAAGGAGACTCCCGGTAAAACTCTGAGCATAGTGCTGAGAAGAGGGTAAATGTCCAGTAAGTGTTCGCAACTTAACTACTACTGTTGTTAGAGTTAATCCTCGAGCTCCACCTCATACGCCAGGTCAGATACAAACCCTCCACTACCTGATGGGAGCAATATTTATTACATGGGAGAAAAAATGGGAGGCAGAAATTAACCTGTCACCCAGAATCCCAACCCAGATCATATATGGGGCTAAGTATCAGAGATGCCATGAGAGGCTGTTCCAAGAAAATGTTATTAAAAATAACAAAGTAATAGTAATACCAAGTATATAATGATAATAGACAAAGAGCCATTTCATACAGTCATTACTGAAACCACTGGAAAGAGAAAGTGCCTGAAGAGTAATAAGCGTGTGAAGACAGGGAGGATAAGTGAATATTAATTAATAAATCCTGAATTACAGATCTGTGTTTTTTCCTACATAAAAAACAACATACTTTCAGGAATGTAAAGACAAGACTGCAGGTATATGTGAAAATCAGTGTGGAATTTGAAACATATAAATCAAATTCCACTAATGCTTTTGAGAATTTCTAATATAGCATCATTGCTTTGGAATGATTTGTAGATTTGTACCCATATAAAAAGCAGTCACCATTTTAACCTCAATGGCCTGGTTTTCTATTGATTTATTTGTTTTTGACCAGCACTAAAGCATACATCTCAGCTTCAGAGAGGATGTTGAATGTTGGTTTTCATATAGAGACAATTACTTTTTAGACAACTTACCTCAAAAAAGAGGTCTTTGAAAAAAAAAGTCCTAAGTTAAATTCATAAAATTTGTAAACTATGGCATTAAGATAAAAATTTACTTCATCATTGCCTTCTCCACCTCCTTTCATTCTCTTTTTATCTCACTGATTCACCTTAAACAGACATCTTTATTAAGTATATACAATTCTTAATAAAGGCCAGTTTTTAAGTAACTACATAAGTGCAGTCAGTTTGACAAGAAATAATTATAAGAAATGTACTTGGGAAAGTTAATAATTTATTAAGTATTAACTGCTTAATTATTACTAAGTATTATTACTAATAAACAGTCTAACTAATGCAGGCAAGAATGACACAGAATTTACCCATTTACAGAAGAGATCAGGAATGTGTCAGCTTAATAGGTTTTCACTGGTTGTGTTCAGGTCATACCTGAAAATTATACTTTAGGCTTTAACAAAAAGTTAATTTCCATGCCATTTTATTAGTATTACACTGACTTGTACACCTTCTCCTAATTCAATTATGTGAGGAAAGTACCACATAAAACCAATGTATGTAAAGCTAGTGATGCTCATTTTTCTGACTCTCTATACATTTCTCAATAAGACAGCCCAACAGGATCCTCCTTTTCACAAAGACTTCCCCAAAGAACAAAATCCATGTGGAAGTGAAAAATTTGTTGAAAAAAAAAAAAAAGAATATCACAGAGTATATAAAGCTTTCTCAGTTGAGTGAGCTATTCATCAATTGACCCATTCCTTCAATCATCCAAGTAGATGTACAAAGATGTATGATTTTTCATCAAAGAGCTACTGTCCAGGAATAACAAATTTTACCACTTTGATGCTCTGGCCCACTATGATAGTAAAATAGCATTATTAGAATACTTTTTTGAGTTTCCACAAAATTGGCCTTGATGAAATAAATAAATGTGTAAATAAATAAGCATGGCATTATTGTAATCAAATTCCTTGTTTTAATGTATTTAGCCTCTTAGGAAGATTCAACAGAAAGTTAACAAGTTGGTAGGCATCTAACCAAATCCTGATGACAAACATTTGTGGTGGAGTCCCTATATTTTTAAAAATTTTGTATGTGTTGCCAACATTTACAAATCAAATTTATGGCTTCCATTAACAAATCACAAGAATGAACCACATTGGATCCAAAATATCATGTGGCACCAACAGGCTGGTGCTGAGTGGTATCTACTCCCTTGGGACCTCTTTTGCTCTTAAGATTACCACAGTTCCCAGCACACCCTATTTACTTCTACCCAGACTGCTTCTCTCCTCTCCTTCTTACTTGTTTGACAGCTAAAGGCTTTGGATTTACATTTTGTGATATAGAAAATAAGGTGTAAACAAAAACCATCCGACAAAACAATCTACACAAGGGTAAATATTATGATGCTGATTTTTCCTCTGATTTTCTCAAGAGAACCAAGTTCAGTTAACTCTGAATTTTCATGCCCATCTTCCATGATAGATTTATTTAAATAACATATTTGTCCCCAAAAGAAAGATCAAATTGTACAGCCCTAATCATATTAAGTACTTTCAACAGACACACTCTTCTAACTTTGAATACCATCTTAATACTTCTGCTGGGATTAATAAAGGATCTGTTTCACCAAACTTATGTTCTCATATCTATTTCCTTTTCTCACTTTACCCTTACAATTTGGAATCCCATCCACTGTCATGGTCAACTGTACCCCAAACATACACTTTTAACTTCCTGCTTCATCTTTCTACCAGAAACACCATTTCAAGTTCAACATCTAACATTTAGTTCAAGTGCCAGTGCCTCCACGAAGACATCCTCCTATCCCCACCCACCCCATCCTATACTGTATGTAAGTTCCCCTACATCCCCCCAGAGCCAATGCATGCTTCTGTTGCTTTTCACTACATTGCATTTCACTGACAATTTACGTGTAGATTTTTCCTACCAAACTCTAAGGTTTTTGAGGACTAGAGCTATATCTTACAAATCTCCAAATTATCAGCCAGAGACGGGCTTATATTATGGGTTCAATAATTGGTTACTGAATGAATGAATGAACAGAACTCTTTCATTCATCTGAAAAATTAAGCTCTGCACCTTCTCAAAACAAATTCCTTCCTCCACTATTTCAGATAATGCCACACCCATTTTCCCTATAATTCCTCCTTAAAACTGCAGAGGACTCTCTGAATACTCCTTCTCCCCCATTCTGGACATTCAGTTAACCCCAATGCTTACCTCATTGTCACCCCTTTTACTGTGGTTCAATTCAGGCCATTCTTTTCATTTACACTACTCCCAAGTGCCCTCCTCTACCTACTCTTGGTTTCATTCTAACCCATCCTACACCCATTTCCAGATCTGTCTTTTAAACTCATAGACTTTGGCCATATTATTCTTCTCCCTGAAAAACTGGAAGGAATGAAACTTTACTGCCTACCAAGTTAGGCCTTGATTTTCAGACCGAAAATTTGGCCTCCACATGTATTTTCAGTGGTTCATCCCCACAAACCCCACAAACCAATACCGTGTGCCAAACTGATGAATCACTATTCTTATACCCCATGCCTTTACTTAGGCTTTTGTTTCCACCTAGAATTTCCACTCTCCCATCCCTAGCAGTAATAATATCACTTGTTTATTAAGGGCCATCACAAATTTGACCACCTGCATGAAAACACACTAGTTCCCCAATCTAATGTAATCAGTTCTCTATTCAAAATGTCGATGATCCTGAAAATAATCTAAGGAAAGAGTTATAATTGTGGAATGGTATATAATCTTACTGAAATATCACTCCAAAATTTAGCAACATCATGTTCATTTGCTTGCAGGAATTCTGTAAACCATCTGATGGAACGTTTGCTGCCTTTGTTTTCAGTTTCATCCCTTTCAAAGCGCTCGTTGTGCTTGTTTACAGAGTAGTTGGTCAGATGCATGTATAACTGGGTCTGTAACAAGGAAGGACCAAGTGTTACCACCTGTAGGATTCTAGAACCAGGGGGTCTCACAGAAAAGAAAGCATCTGAACAGGAAAGACAATTTTTAAAGTTTAAAATACACAGACTGACAGTTACATGATTATTTAAATAATTTTCCAATTAAACAGAATGCTGCATTCCCTTAAAAGGATTGCAAATGTAGTCATCTGCAGAATCACTTTACGTTGTTCAAAATATATCATAAGAAGTATTAAAATAGTAAGAATATACAGAGTTATTAAATAAAAGTGTGAAACTATATATTGATAAGCAAGAAAAGTGGCTCTATGTTTGTTTTTGTCTATTCGTTTTTAATGTTGTTAGTCACTTACAGTTTTCAACAAAATTTGGGAAAGGAATTTTCTGAGAGAACATTCTGTGTCTTTTCAGAGAAAAGTTTTTAAAATGAAAGCTCAAGTAAGCAGCATAAACCAACAAGCAGGACTACCCAGCACAACCTCTGCCCTCGACCACTGACCAGGTGGCCGTGGACTCATCAACTAGACCGAGTGCACCTAGTCAACAGCCAGTACGACACAACACTGGAGTCTAAGTGATGGACAGCAAATTCATAGTGCTCTATATTGGGGCTTTTATGTTAAGTTTCTTTATATTCTCATGTTTGTTTATACTGTGATTCTCAACTAAACTTGAAAAAGAATCCAAAATTTAAAACTTTGTAACTGTCAATTAATACACATCTAATGACTCCTTATCAATCTAGTATAAACATTCAAGTCTGTAATTATACCTTCATGATCCTATTCCCAGAGATTACTTTAGATGACAAAGTTGCATCACAATAAATACATGCTTCATGCACATGATTAATATTTTGGTTTGTTAATAACCAAGTATATTTATATCACATTTTATTTTCACTGCAGTGACTTAGGTCTACAGAATCTTTCAAGTAAATACTCAGAACTAATCACTTGAGTTACACGTTGTTTACTAACCTACCTGGTTAATGATGAACAAGGCAGACACAGTTCCTATCCCCATGAAACTATGAAAAAAAATCTTTAAATTAAGTGATATTTAAAAGAAAGAGCATAAACCTATGCTTGTCTTAAAGAAAAGTAAAATTACTCAAACCATAACATTTCTGAGTTTCCATAATATTTGTCATTTTTAATTTTTTATAAAAGCTGGAAAATAATTGAGCTCTTCAACTGGTAAAAAATGTCTTAAAACAAATAATAAAACTGTAATGAAAACTCTATTATTGTAGTGAAAAAACAAACAAGAAATGGAACTTTGCATCTTTCTTAAAACATTATCTTTGTAAGTAGATTTGGAATTCCACAGTCTCACGTCTACCTTGATACAAATCCCCTTCTAAACGGTTCAGTGCCAGTTCAGTTGGATGTCTGCCATAAGGAGAAGTGAAGGCAGCTATGAACCAAATAGCAACCTGCAAGGGATGAAAAGGGTGTAACCATTCCCTACCCTATTTTTCAGCATATAGGCTCAATATAATGAATTGATATATAAAACTTTTCAAGGATTGACTGACTGCCACATTGGTAGCAAAAATGAATGTTTATTATATTTCAGTGTCTGAAATTCTGTCTTATGATCTCCTTACATATAGTTTATCAATCTTTAATTGTTATCCATGTTATCATAAAGATATCTTAAATCTGTGTTCTTACTCTTATCTAACCCTACTACTAATACTTCAAATTAAGTTACCTTTCCCCTCAAATGTGGTTAGACTAGAATATAGTTCCTTGCCTTTCTTACTCTAGTCTCTCCCATCTGCACCCCAACCTCATTCTGCACCTGTAGATCAGGTGACCTTCTTAAAACACCAATCTCATTCCTTCTTTCCCTTCTTTAAAATATATCAATGCTGCCTTCTTCTTAGGTTAAATTCTAAAATCTAAGACATGATACAAAACACTACAAGAGCTGAGGACTCTCCATACTTATCTCTGAATTCCTTCACCTTCTCAGTTTGTGCATTAGCCATACTACACATGTCTGCTTTCTCCAGACATACCACACTCCCTCTTACTTCTGGGCCATTTTTCTGCCTGGAGTTCCACCCTACTCCATCCTACCCTCCACCTGGCTAACCCCCCATTATTCATATTCACTTTTCAAAGATCATTTCTAACGTCTATCTCCAACTGGGCTAGATGCCCCTTCTATGCGCTACCATAGCAACCTCAATTTCTTAGATCATTACAATCACCATCTGGTAGAACACTTGCTTATTTTATTGTCTCCCTCCCCGCTAGACCATTGCTTTTGTAAGGTCAAGTGCTGTATCCATCTTGGTCACTGTTTTTCCAAAATCAACACAATGCCTAGAATGCAGTAGAGTCCAAACATTAATTGGCAATTGGATATATCCACATCTGGATTATGACCTTCAAAAAGATGACTCTTTATCTTCCTTTCCTGTGAAAATGTGAGTTTCCTTATTCCTCCTTTGCCAGGTTAACTGAACATAGCAACATTTGATAATTCATTATTTAATTTCTAAAATATAACCACTCTTAATGAAATAAATTATGTGCATAATACTGGAGAATAATCAGGCCTATGACAAAAAGGAAAACAATACGTAATTGTAATTCTTAATATAATTAATAGATACAAAAATAAGGTTTAAGGTTAACTTTGAATGAAGTATGAATAATAAATTATGGATTGACCTTCACAAAACTATAAATTACAGTTTATGACTTTCATGATAAATTATGATGATAAATTAGAGTTTAACCTTCCTAAACTATAAATTGCAGTTATGAGTTTCATCAGTTATGTATGGCTGCATAAGGAAATCTTAATTTTAGATAGTTGGAAAAATATCTACAGAAAGCTCCATTTAATAAACTTAAAAATGCACACTGAAAGTGCCAATGTATGTCTATACTTTGTATTTGGTCAGTGTAAATGTACAATCTTCTGTTTTGTTCAAAAAAATTAAGTAACTCTACTTATTGATAACTTCTAATTTCTCTGTTTCATATACTTTCACCAACGCTCTACGTGTTTAAACTGTACCTTTTATATAAATCCTGCTCCAATACCATCTCCTCCATGAGGAGCTGAATACCAACTATCCCTATACTCAAAACCATGACACTTTATCACTATAAGTCATTTCTGTCCAGGGCCACTTCATACACATTTGTACTTTGAAATCCATTTCTATACAAGGACACTGCATATACATGTGTATGTGTCATTGCTATACAAGGCCACTATCTACACATGGATGCCTTGAAATGCATCCTTGTGCTCACAACACCCAGAGGGAGTGCCTTTTTAATTAGTCTGCCTTGAGCAGACATCTTTTTTTTTCTAATTTTCACAAAGCTGTCTATAAAAGTTAGAAGCAGTCTTGTTTATGTATACAATTCTCCAGACTATAAAAACCTAAAAGAATGGACTTTGATTCATATAATCTTTATATACAATAGGTGCCTTAAAAGTCCACATTGAACAAAGGAATAAAATCATAGATTCTGTCTGATAGCACTTACCAAATTGGACTCATTAGGTGGAATGTACTTCTCTGTTCCCATTCGCACAAGTCCATCATGGTAGAGAAATATTTTTAGTGGATCACACGATGTTATGAGAATATAAATTCGCAAATCAAACTTGTAACCTTCCATTAGGAAAGGCTTTTCAATGTATTCTTGAACAATCAAATGATCCTGAGATGGAAGTTTGTCACCATTTCTTATCAAAGAAATCCTAAATGTAAAGAAAAGAATTAACAGAATAATGTGATATGGAGGCAAGATGTTTATAAAGTTAAAGTATTCAAGAAGAGAATGGTGGAGTAGGGAATTTCAAAGTCTTAACCTTCACAAAAGCAATGAATAGCCAAAAATATTTAAAAATATTAATGGATTCAACTTCTTTGGAACTCTGGAAACTAACCAAAAGCTTGTAACAACTAGAGAACATTTACACATACACACACACAAAAAACAAAACAAAAAAACAAAAAAACAATGAACAAACAAAAATAGCTGAATCTATGTAAGGGCTATGTAGCATTTTAACTTACTCTAGTCCATTCCCTTAGCCCCCAGATTAGCAATAGCCTTAAATAACAACCCATGTTCCCACTCCAGGTACTGGCTCTAGAGGAAGCAGTACAGACCTTATTTTGTGGTATACATGTATTTTTTACTTGTCTGGAAGCTCCCTAGAGGACCTCAAAGGGTTTGCTTTTATCTTGCCTAACTGGGAACTCTTCCAGTACTAAGGCAGCTAAAATGTAGGGCAATTATTGGAAGTACATAACAGTCCCTGCTGCCTGGAGCAACAAATAATGGTGGGGCAAAAAAACAGATTGAAAAGATTGGGAAGATAGACTGAAGAATGAGAATCTTTGGGAATTAAGAGCTTTAAAAAGCTCAGACATATTACTGAGAATCTAGAAAGCCTTGTGCATACCCAGGACTAGGTGCCCACACAGGCTCTCTACAAGCAGGAAATGAATCCTAAGTCAACTGTAAACAGCCTACTTACAATGTTGGAGGCATGCTCCAACACACACACACACACACACCATCTGCAAGGATTAGGAATTGGTTTTGGTTTTTGGGGGGTTTTTTTGTTCCAAGTGTTTAAGGAAATCTCTGCCCAATTACTAGTTAACCAGTGACTTAAAACAGAAACTGCAGTGGCCACACACAGCAAAGAACACAGACTTTACAGAAAGGTCACTACACAAATAAACAAAAAATACAACAAGCAGCAACAGAAAACCCTAGAGAGAGGTGAGAATCTAATTTCCAGAGTTGCTACATTACCATATTCACAACATCCAATCTGCAATATATGAATCATGCAAGGAAAAAATATGGCCCCCACACAGGAAAATTATCAATTAATAGAAAATGTCCCTGAGGAAACCCAGACATTGGGACAACCAATTTTTTAAATCGACCATTGTATATTTGTTCAAAAAGCTAAAGGAAACCATGTGAAAATAACTGGACAAAGCCATGAGAACATTATCTCACCAAAGAGAAAATATCAAGAGATAAGAAATTATTTTTTTAAAGGGGGATGAAGAAGAACCTTCTGTAGTTGAAAACTACATAGCTGAAACAAAACAGATTTTGGAAGGCAGAAAAAGAATCATTGAATTTGAAGACAGGTCAGTTGAGATTAACTAGTCTGAGGAACAGAGAGAAAAAAATGAAAAATGAACAGTACCTAAGAGCTCTGTAGGAGACCATCACGATTACCAACATATATATAATGGGAGTCCCAAAAGGTGAGAGAAAGGGGCAGAAAGAATATCTATCTGATGCATTAATAGCTGAAAACTTCCCAATATGATAAAAAATATATTAACCTACACATCTGAGAAGCCCAATAAACTCCAAGTAGGATGACCTTGAGATTCCCCAATAAGACATACTATAATAGAACTGTCAAAAGCCAAGACAATGTTCAAAGTAGTAAGACTGAAGCTACTTATCACGCCCAAGAGCTTCTCAACAAGATGAGCAGCTAATTTCTCATCAGAAACAAGTGCTGGTGAGGATTTGGATAAAGGGAACCCTCATGCACTGTTGGTAGGAATTCACAATGGTACAGACACTATAGAAAACAGCATGGAGGAGCTTCCTCAAAAAATCAAAAACAGAAATACCATACAATCCAGTACTTCCACTTCTGAGTATTTACCAGAAGAAAACAAAAATAGAAGTGCAAAAAGGTATATGCACCACTGTATTTATATCTGTGGCAGCCAACATTTGGAAGCAACCTAAGTGTCCATCAATAGATGAATGAATAAAGATTATTACTTATTTATAATGTTCTAACATTAAATATAGTAGCATATAAATTTTAACATTAATGTTTAACATTGAGAAAATTCTGAACCTCAATTATTTACCCTCCAAAAAAATTTTCCTTTGATATGAACATATGGTGAACCAACTTTAAACAATTAACATAAAATTCTGACTAATACAACATGTAGTTTATTTTTTAAATTACTATGGGTAAAAATAATGTCTGATTAAATTATTAAATTATGATTAAAACTTAAAAGGAAATTTGTTGGACTGTAATTTACCTGGCAGCTACATTTCCAAACATCTTTTTTCCCCACAGCTTTTTAAACCACAAGATTAAAATGACTCATGTTTTTTATTAACAGCAGCCTCAGCCACACTTTCCTTGAAAAAGTACATTGCAAAAAGCTAACATAAGAAAGCAAAAGGAAACAGGAATATTAAGTTGTATAATCTATTCTAAGATAACATGTCTACTTTTTGGCACTTCAGCTTAAAATATGTTTTATTCATTTTAAATCTAATTACCATAGCTACATAACAAAAGAAACTTATCTGTAAAGCAGATACATAATTTGCTTTAAGATTCTAGTTGTGAAGAGTTAATCCCCTTTCCATTTCTTTCTCCCTGTCAGTTTAGCTCTATTTTATCAACTGAATTTTACTCTCCAACCTTAATCTAAAATTATTATAAATGCAAATTTTATGTTTAAGAAAAAATTAGAAAACATCTTTTTTTCTCTTTTTTGTTTTCTCCTATTAAAGTCTCAAAACCTATTGATTTAATTTTTAAATTGAATTACTGAACCCTGTGAAACAGGTTGAAAGGGCTTATTAAATATTTAGTTCCAAAAAAGCAGAAAGGAACCTACTTTTTTATTTTTTCATATAAGTACCCAGACATGAGTGAATGCTCACATATATTCTTTTCCTTTTTTTATTTTTTATTTTTAAATATTCTGGGTAAAAAATACCTACCCATGACCCATTGCACCATTAGCTGGTTTTACTATAAAAGTTTTCTGCTTTCTTTTCTTCTTCAATTCTTTCATATAGTTCTGGAATTGTGTATATTCAGCAGGAAAGATCCACGTTCGAGGAACAAAGGTATAATCCAGTGGCCGGCACTTGATCATTCTGCAAATTAGAGGTAATGTGAAAAGCAATTTGTATTCAAAATTTTTAAATTTTTTTCTTTCTCTGTGCTACTGACATTTACAAGGATTTATATTCCATTTCTTCATCTATTGGTTCATTCATAGACTAATTCAACAAATGTCTGTTAAGCATCTACTATGTGCTAGGCATTGTTCTAGATAATGGGGATATATCAATGAAAAAAAACAGACAAGAATCTCTGTCTTATGTATTAACTTACATAGTAGTAGATCAAACATTTATTTGGGTACATACTATGTGATAGGTACTGGGGATAATTAAGATAAGTTAATATGATTTCTGCTCTAAGGAATTTACATATAGACTATTAATGAAATACAATGTGCTAAGTACAATAAAGACATATAAGGCAAGGTAACATATGGAAAAAGTCATCTCTTCCTCAGGGATGGGGACGGGCAACAGTAAATGATTCACAGTCAGATCTTTAAAGATGATTTTGAGTTCTCTGGGTGACCCATAGGTAGCACTTTCTGGTCACATTTTACTCCAGTGTTGTTTGGAGTTTAACTACTTTTCTGAGAAAACCTTGTGAAGCCTCTGAGTAAGTAGAGGTTTTGTTGATATGAACTACATGTGCCTATACATATGGTTTAATGGCTACAATGTATGTCCAGATTTTATTTTTGTTTTTATCTGACATATTTAGTATTTGTTACAAATAAGGCTGCCTATTTGATACATGATAATACTAGGTATAAAATGTCTATTTTTGATTATTCCAAAAGGTTAAACATATTTTACATACTGATTCCCAAAAAAAATATGAAATTAGGAGAATATTTTTAAATATCTGTTAAAGAAAATCTGTTTCAAAAAAGGTGCTTTTTATAAATGTATACAAGTCTTTTAGAGATGAGCAGATTCTGTCTTCAAATGAGATCAGTAAAACCTTAAAATGGAACTATAGTGTATGCACAGAAGTAGGGCCTAAATTCTGAGACCCAGGTATGGAATACATAAGCCACTTGGCCTCCACAACTAGAGATTCATATGGCTATCATAGTTCAACTGCTTTTCCAAGAGAACCCTATAAAAAGTTGTTTCCACCAGGAGAAGGGAAATAATTACCATCTCCATCTGTCAAATCCAGAATAAGCCAACAAGCTAAATAATCTCAATACAAAAATAAGCTAACATTGTCTGGTTTGAAAAGGTTTGGTTTTTTGGGTTTTTTGGTAAAAACAGAACCAGGGAACTTTTAAGACCTTGCTAGTTCTAAAATTCTTTCTCTTCCATTAAAATACAATTTCAATCAATGTAACCTTACGAAAGATAGCATTAAAATACTCCAAACATAAACTTTGAACAGGTCTTCTCCATTATAAGACAATGAAGATTACTTGGTCATATTTCTTGCTAAGAAATCCTTCCTACAGATCTCCCCCATTCCTGGAAAATGGTTGATCCTCTGGAAAATAAAAAAGATAAATATTCTCATTGGCTTATTAAATATATTCATTTATACTACAATATAGTTAAATCCATCCTTTGAGTTTAATGTCTTAATAAACTGACATTAATGTAAAACATTTCAAATTAAATGACCTACAATGAATTCATAGAGTTACAGAATCTATGGTAACCAGAGAATAAAACTGCAAAATTTGAAAGAAATCAGAAAAGGGAGTTTAGATAGATATTGAAGTTACAATTTTCTGTATTGAATAACTGGTATTTTTGTGTCCAAATTATTTTTAGTATTCCCAATTTACTATATTCACACAGATAAGCATTATAGTAAAACTGGGGAAAACTGACTTATTTCTTCCCTACAGTCAATTTTGTATTACCCTCTATGCTAACAGATGAAAAAGAGCTATACAAAAATGTCGACAATCTAAAATTCTGTGAATTTGGCTTCTTAGTTTGATGTCTTTTTTAAAATACAAGTTCGCATTACATTCTAAAAATAAAAGAATAAAGCCAGGCTACACATAGCAGACATTACAAGGTATTTCCACATCCTGATCTCTCCATGCAATCTATTCTATATAACTCAACTTTAACCATAAAACAAAGCACCAGCCTAAAAATAGTTTACTTCCATCAGTTCTTCCTTAAAGATGGCAAGAGGTTAAAAGTTAAACTGGAAGGGATGCAGGCTTCATGCAAAGAGTCAGTACAAGTGGACAGCAATAAAACAGGCTATTCAGGTAAGTTAGAACTAAATTGTAATGTATTGACATATTAAGAATCCTATCTAAAGAAAATTGTATTGGAATTCACATTTCTTTCCTAATAACTGATCTAATAACTTTCCAGTAAATGGTCATGATTAATTCCCCACCTGATAATTTTGCAGCTCTGCAATCTTCTCCTGCTGAACAGCAGAATCACACCATATAAGGTTACTTGTTTCATCCTCATCTGGAGTTTTCATAAATCCCATTTCATCTATTACTAAACGAACTGCAAGTAAACAGTTAAGTTAAACCAAAATCGAAACACTTCTGAAATACATTCATTGTGGAAACATTTATATTTATATATAGTTATATATATAATACATAAAAATTTTAGCTCACAGTATTTCATTTGCAAAATAGTAATTGGTATAGCATAACCTTATTTTTAGTTATAACGATTTATCTAAGGCCAAATTACTCAACAGTAACAAGAACTGTTTTTAGGTTGCATCCAAGATCCTTAGTTTCAATCCTTTGAGACTTAACAGATATACAACACTCCTGAAGAGTTTAGTGATTATTCATGGCACAGTGAAAACATACACACAGCCAACATAACGCATCTACTCAGGAAAATGTTCTTTGATGGTTTTTCATGACCTTGGGCTAGGTACAAAATGGAAAAGGTAAAAATAGTCCCTGATCATAAGACCTCTCCTGTATCTTCTACCTCCCTAGTTCAAATTATTTTTAGCAGTTAAAACCAAGTCAGTTATATTGACTCAGGATATGAAATAATGAAGAGAATTCACAGTAAAGATTTGGAAACTGGCCCTCCTATCTGCCCTTAGCCCTCTAATCCTACTGAGAAAATTTATGCTCAGAGGAAAGCTTGTTTTTTAGTACAAACTATTTATATGCTCTGATTTTGGTTATCACAATCAACATATTGACATTCTTCTTTCAATGAATTTCAGGCTTAAAATAAGCAAAAGCAAAATGCTTAGGATGAATTTGGAGTTCCAAGACAATTCCTAGTCTTAATAGAATGGTGTAACAATGTTTCAGTGTTTCACTTTTAAATGTTTTCCTTTCACTGGTATTTTATATATGAGCAAAAATAGCAAGGGAAAAAAAAGGATCAACTGTCTCATTAAACTTAGCGCAAGTATGAAACCGACAGGCAGACATTTACTGGCCTCAAGTCCTGGGGACTCTTGATTATTTTCTGGCTGAGGAGAGAGTAAGGATTTTTTAAGCTTTAGTGCCTAGAACACAGGTATAAAAGAAGTGACTGAAGGTGGATGAGGTCGGGAAAGGATTGTTGACCTGAAGTTGCTGTTTTCCCTGACAGGCTTACTAAACTTGGGGTTCTTCTGAATGTCCAGGTGACAACACACAACACAAGATCTGCGAGGAGCTGTTCCTTCCTCACCCACCACAGACCACCATGCAGCTTTGGCATCCTGAGGGCTTGGGAGCTGCTGTGCTACCAAGCGTTCCTAAGGAGAGCCAGGCAAAAGCAACACAGCCTAGGAGGCTCCTTTCGCTGCCTCACAGGCAGAAAACACAGATGAGGCCAGAACAGGAGCTCAGGAGCAGACCTGTCCCTTTGTACATGAGACAACATCTGCACTTCCCAGAGATAACTGGGAAGACCAGAAAAGGAACTGGTGGCAGTTATGGAGGGAGGGAGTGTAATGAGCTACTAAAATACAGGTATTAATACACACATGAGTCAGTGAGGCAGGAAACATTCAGATAATACAACAATATTGGGAAAGATTCATTCATTCTTTATATTTACAAAACCAAGTTTATAAGGTCAGTCATATACAAACCTCTTTAATTATGAAATTCAAAGCTTAGACAGCTGATACATTTAAATTTCAAAGAAAAATATAATACTGAGTTTTAAACTTTCACCTTTTTTTCAGTTAAGTTAATCATATTTTGTTTGAACTAAAATTTTATAAATTAAATGGAATCTCTTTAAGGGTGTCATCTTCTGCTGCATAGAAAATAAATCACTTTAACGTTTCTTTTCCAAATAAGAGGGATAGGAGGGTGTAGATGACTAAGGCCTAAATCCATGGTTTTAGATGTTGATCTTCTAGGAGCTCTTTTAAAAAAGAGGTGAACTAATTGCCTCTATCTTGAATCTCTGCCAAAGCAAACTCCCCATTGGTAAAATAAAGATAACCATAGCAATCATTTTTCTCCCATTCCTCTGGCATACTTACATATCCCCTTTTACAATCTTTCTCATCCTCATTTAATGAAAATCACCAAAAATACATACCTTACAAGTTTGTCTTACTTTCTTTTTTTTTTTTGCCTTGACCCATTGAGCTCTCACAGGCTATTTGGGAGTTTTAAAAATAGAATCCATGCAACAATTCTCTAAATTTTAGATATAAAAGACACCTGTATATTCATTTTAAATTTCAATCCATAATTTATTTAGGCAGCATGAAATACTAAAAAGAACACTGAATTTAGACCAAATTAATTCAGGGTCAAGTTCCACTTCTGCCATCTGTGTGACCTTGGGCAAATTGCTAACTCACTGAGCTTCAGTTTCTTCAACTGTTCTGTAAGTGGCATTATAAAAATAATAAAGTGAAATTTCATAAGGTATTAATTAAAGCACTATTGTGAGAATGTATTTCAATATTCCAGAATATGTCTCCATGAGAAAGTCTGAGAGAAATACTTCTCTAAGACTAGGACTAGAATAAGTCATACTTCCTTTGAATAACTGGAATGATTTTATCTTCTGGGCACTGTGAATTCTATAACTGATTATGTTTCAATATTTGCTTTGGTTGTTAGAAACCTCTGAATCAAATCCATATCCATCTCTCACTACAGAGGATCTCATGAAATGTATTTTGTAGCTTTACCAGCCACAAGATTCATAATATTTTACTGTCTTTATTTTTTCTTATTTTTTTTCTTATGGCTATTAGCCACTTCAAATTCACTAGGAGTGAGGAAAGGCAGGAGAAAAGAGAGCAAGGGAGTAATGCAGCCTGTTTCACAGCATTACTTGGAAGATTAAATAGGTGATGCACGTGAAAATATTTGGGGAAGGGCTGTAAAATAATTAGTATTAAAATTACTAACAATCAAAATATTCTACATGAGGAAACAGGCAGTGCCAGGGCAAAAACATAGGTGTCCTGACTATGGCTTAATTATCTTTCCAAGATACAATTCAACCTGTCAAAGTTGCAGTAAGTTACAAGCAAGCTGCTGTTTATCATAGGTTAAATAAATGAAAAGCAAGGTAGCACATTCTTCTCGACACATGGCCAATTAATTCTCTTTCCCTCCCCTATTCTAGGTATTCTCTAACAATCCCTGATAAGCTAAACACCACCAAGCAGGCTTAACAAAGGAATACAGAAATCAGTATAAAAAATGTTAAGACAACTTCAGCCACCCAAACACTTCCTGGGAAAGTGAGAGGGAAGTGAGCTTAAACACTGTTCTTTAGATCAAGTTTGCTTATGAGCCCCATTGGAACCTTAGCAGAAAATGAGAGGGTAAATTAATGCTACCTGTCAATCACTGTTACAATGGTTACCTTATTCTTGTTTTCTCACTCTAGAAAATATGCTGTAAATAAACCCTAAACTTCTCACATCTCACCTCCCACTCTAACTCATTTTAACTCTTCTCCTCTCAGGAATAGTTGGGGAAGAGAGTACTAGGGAAGCTCAATTCCAATGAAATACTCCACTGATTGCTGATGTACTTTGGTGAATTACTGTAAATAGGAAGGAGACTCTCAAAGATTAACGAGGGTAAGAGTAATTAACATCCTTGAGATTCATATGATTTTCTTCAACTCTTA
The DNA here is from genome assembly GCF_030020395.1 of Manis pentadactyla. Lineage (NCBI taxonomy): Eukaryota > Metazoa > Chordata > Mammalia > Pholidota > Manidae > Manis > Manis pentadactyla. The sequence goes on from NC_080022.1 coordinate 71,454,292, forward strand.
ATGCAAAATGATTAAGAAAAGAAGAAGATTATTTGACTTCTTGCGGTATTCATGAGTTTTGCAATGCTCGGCAAAAGTATCTTAATTTAAAACAATTCTTATCTATTCTCTACACTGCAGATACTGCTTACACATAAAAACCAGAATTACATTAATTTTTTTAAAAGCACATCAAAAGATATGTTTTTACTCTATTCTTTAAGTCAGGTTCTCAATGTTTAATAAAAACAGATTTTGCACTTTCCATTTTACATTTAATATTTTAATCTAATGTTCTTATTACTTTACACTTGACTTAAAAATTAAGTGAACAAAATTAAATATTAATCAAAATCATATATAGTTAATACTATCCCATTAGTAAATAAAGCTTTTAGTTTCCACTGATATTCTATTTGATTACTGACAAGTTAAATATCTCATAAAAAAAGAAAATTTTATAGAAGGCATTTAAAAATCAATTACACAGCAGATAATTACCTCTGAATTTCTACATTGTTTTCAACATCAAACTGGTTTTTCCTACAGTTATAAAAATCTCATTAATTCTAAAGAGACCTACCAATTTCAAACTTTGTCCCAGCAACATTTGCTGTAATGATTCCCTTCTTTTTCTTCTTTCTGACTTTCCTTTTCATTGTGTTTTGATAGGGCAATTCTCTGTTCAGATCCAGGTGAGAGGGTCCCTGAATAACTTTAAAAGAAATGTAAACCAACCAAATATCACTGAAATAACAAAAATTCCATACCATAGAACATAAATCTCCTCCCAACAAAAAAGGGAAAACTATAAGTTCTGGTTCTTCAAGAGTTGTCAGTTAATTTTTAATTTTTTTAAAAAAAGAAGCAGTGATGGCCTATTATATCCATATTGTATGACAGGATTAAATCAATCTGCTTACCTCTTTCTTGAGGCAGAGATGGCATTATTGTCTGTGCTGACTAGCAATCAGTGTGTGCTGCTATACCAACCCTTAGGAAATCAGGAAGGCCTGCATTAGTTTAAGTAGGATATGGACCCAAATCACTGAGAGTTCCTATCATAGCATCTTGGTGGAATCCTCAGATTTCAGGACACTGAAGTTATGGGATAAGAAGGTACCTGTAGGGATTTTAAAACAAAGTCATTTAGAAAGCAGCTTTCATGAAATTTTTTTTATATATGTCAATGCTAGTCTTAAAAATCAAGTAAAGGGGGGAGGAGCCAAGATGGCAGCGTGAGTAGAGCAGTAGAAATCTCCCCCCAAAACCATATATATTTTTGAAAATACAACAAATACAACTATCCCTAAAACAGAGACCAGAAGATACAGGACAACAGCCAGGCTACATCTACACTTGCGAGAACCAAGCGCCTCGCAAAGGGGGTAAGATACAAGCCCCGGCCCTGCGGGACCTGAGTGCCCCCCCACACCCCAGCTCCCGGTGGGAGGAGAGGAATCAGAGCGGGGAGGGAGAGGGAGCCCAGGACTGCTAAATACCCAGCCCTAGCCATCCGCACCTAGAGTGCAAACACACAGTGCATGGTGTGCTGGATAATAAGGAAATGGGACAGTAAAATCTGAAAGCGGGTCCTCGCAGCCGGCACCACTGGGACAAAAGCAAAGAGAATGCTCTTTGAAAGATTTAAAGGGACAGGAGCCTCACAGCTGGACAGAAGCTTCCTGATGCACTCAGCCCAGCGGTTTCCCGGGGAACTCCAGGCGCCCTAACCACCTGGGTGGCAGTGCAGCTTGGAGGCCCCTCACAGCAATAAAGAGCCTCCCCCGCCCGTTCCCCCTCCAGCAGGGCTACACCGTAGCGTAGCGGAGCAGCCGCCTGAGTCCGGCCACGCCCACAGCAGGCACACGGACCACACTAAGAGGCCCTGCTTCCACGCAGCTGCCCAGCACAAGCCGCTAGGGGTCGCTGTTCTCACAGGACAGGAAGGCAACAAACTAGCAAGAAGAGACATTCTCCCAGCTGACACATGCACCAACCCCCAACGCCCCAACTACCTCTAACGCCATGAAAAGGCAGAAAAATTTGATCCAGACCAGACTAACAGAGACAATCCCTAAGAAAGAGCTTGGGGAGATAGACATAACCAATCTTCCTGAAAAAAAATTCAAAATAAAGCTCATAACCATGCTGATGGAGCTGCAGAGAAAAATGCAAGAGCTAACCGACAAAGTAGGGAGGGAGACTACAGAAATGAAACAATCTCTAGAAGGATTTAAAAGCAGAATGGACGATATCCAAGAGGCCATTAATGGAATAGAAACCAGAGAACAGGAACACAGAGAAGCTAATGCAGAGAGAGATAAAAGGATATCCAGAAATGAAAGAATATTAAGAGAACTGTGTGACCAATCCAGAACAATATCTGCATTATAGGGGTACCAGAAGAAGAAGAGAGAGAAAAAGGGATAGAAAGTGTATTGAAGAAATAATTGCTGAAAACTTTCCGAAACTGGGGAAGGAAATAGTCACTCAGACCATGGAAGCACACAGGACTCCCAACAGAAGGGAACCAAGGAGGACAACACCAAGACACATAATAATTAAAATGGCCAACATCAAGGAAAAGGACAGAGTTTTAAAGGCAGCTAGAAGGAGGAAAAAGGTCACCTACAAAGGAAAACCCATCAGGCTATCATCAAACTTCTCAACAGAAACCTTACAGGCCAGAAGAGAATGGCATGATAGATTTAATGCAATGAAACAAAAGGGACTTGAACTAAGAATACTGTATCCAGCACAATTATCATTTAAATATGAAGGAGGGATTAAACAATTCCCAGACAAGCAAAAGTTGAGGGAATTTGCCTCCCACAAACCACCCATACGGGGTATTTTAGAGAGACTACTCTAGATGGGAGCACTCCTAAGGCAAAATAGATGTCATCAGAGAAAATAAAATCACAGCAAAGAAAGCAGAACAACCCAATACTAACTAAAGGCAAAAAATAAAACCAACTACTCACAAAAGCAGGCAAAGGAAACACAAAAGAGCTCAGAATAAAACAACCAACATATAAAGAATGGAGGAGGAGGAATAAGAAGGGAGAGAAATAAAGAATTATGAGGGTTTTTTTAATTTTTTTAATTTTGTTATCATTAATCTACAGTTACATGAAGAACATTATCTTAAATAGTCTCTCCCTTACCCCAAATCCCCCCCCCACAAACCCCATTAGTCACTGTCCATCGGCATAGTAACATGTTGTAGAATCACTACTGGTCTTCTCTGTGTTGCAAAGCCCACGCCTTTCCCCCACCCCCAACATTATGCATGCTAATCATAATACCCCCTTTATTCTTCCCTGTCCTTATCCCTCCCTACCCTCCCATTCTCCCCAGTCTATTTCCCTTTGGTAACTGTTAGTCCATTCTTGGGTTCTGTGATTCTGCTGCTGTTTTGTTCCTTCAGTTTTTCTTTTGTTCTTATACTCCACAGATGAGTGAAATCATTTGGTATTTGTCTTTCTTCACTTGGCTTATCTCACTGAGCATAATACCCTTTAGCTCCATCCATGTTGTTGGAACTAGTAGGATTTGTTTTCTTATGCCTGAATAATATTCCATTGTGTATATGTACCACATCTTCCTTATCCATTCATCTACTGATGGACACTTAGGTTGCTTCCATTTCTTGGCTATTGTAAAGAGTGCTGTGATAAACAAAGGGGTGCATCTGTCTTTTTCAAACTGGAGTGCTGCATCCTTAGGGTAAATTCCTAGAAGTGGAATTCCTGGGTCAAATGGTAAGTCTATTTTAAGCATTTTTAGGAACCTCCATATTGCTTTCCACAATGGTTGAACTAATTTACATTCCAACCAGCAGCATAGGAGGGTTCCCCTTTCTCCATAACTTCGCCAACATTTGTTGTTGGTCGTCTTTTCAATGATGGCCATCCTTACTGGTGTGAGGTGATATCTCATTGTGGATTTAATTTGCATTTCTCTGATAACTAGCAATGTGGAGCATCTTTTCATGTGTCTGTTGGCCATGTGAATTTCTTCATTGGAGAACTGGTCAGCTCCTCTGCCCATTTTTAAATTGGATTATTTGATTTTTGTTTGTTGAGGTGCATGAGCTCTTTATATCTATTGGATGTCAAGCCTTTATCAGATCTGTCATTTACGAATATATTCTCCCATACTGTAGGGTACCTTTTTGTTCTATTGATGGTGTCCTTTGCCGTAACAGAAACTTTTCAACTTGATATAGTCCCACTTGATCATTTTTGCTTTTGTTTTCCTTGCCCAGGGAGATATAATCATGAAGAAGTCACTCATGTTTACATCCAAGAGATTATTGCCTGTTTTTTTTCTAAGAGTTTTATGGTTTCATGACATACATTCAGGTCTTTGATCCATTTTGAATTTACTTTTGTGTAAGGGTTTAGACAGTGATCCAGTTTCATTCTCTTACATGTAGCTGTCCAGTTTTGCCACCACCATCTGTTGAAGAGACTGTCATTTCCCCATTGTATGTCCATGGCTCCTTTATCGAATATTAATAGATTATATATGTTTGGGTTAATGTCTGGAGTCTCTAATCTGTTCCACTGTTCTGTGGCTCTGTTCTTGTGCCAGTACCAAACTGTCTTGATTACTATGGCTTTGTAGTAGAGCTTGAGGTTGGGGAGTGAGATCCCCACCACTTTATTCTTCTTTCTCACAATTGCTTTGGCTATTCAGGGTCTTTGGTGTTTCCATATGAATTTTTGAACTATTTGTTCCAGTTCACTGAAGAATGCTGGTGGTAATTTGATAGGGATTGCATTGAATCTGTATATTGCTTTGGGCAGGATGGCCATTTTGACAATATTGATTCTTCTTAGCCAAGAGCATGGGATGAGTTTCCATTTGTCAGTGTCCTCTTTAATTTCTCTTAAGAGTGTCTTATAGTTTTCAGGGTATGGGTCTTTCACTTCTTTGGTTAGGTTTATTCCTAGGTATTTTATTCTTTTTGATGCAATTGTGAATGGAATTATTTTCCTGATTTCTCTTTCTATTGGCTCATATTTAGTGTATAGGAAAGCCACAGATTTCTGTGTGTTAATTTTGTATCCTGCAACTTTGCTGCATTCCGATATCAGCTCTAGTAGTTTTGGAGTGGAGTCTTTAGGCTTTTTTATGTACAATATTATGTCATCTCAAATAGTGACAGTTTAGCTTCTTTACAATATGGATTCCTTGTATTTCTTTGTTTTGTCTAAATGCCATGGCTAGGATCTCCAGTACTATGTTGAATAACAGTGGGGAGAGTGGGCATCCCTGTCTTGTTCCCGATCTCAGAGGAAAAGCTTTCAGCTTCTCGCTGTTCAGTATGATGTCGGCTGTGGGTTTATCATATATGGCCTTTATTATGTTGAGGTACGTGCCCTCTATACCCATTTTGCTGAGAGTTTTTATCATGAATGGATGTTGAGTTTTGTCAAATGCTTTTTCAGCATCTATGGAGATGACCATGTGGTTTTTGTGCTTCTGTTGATGTGGTGGATGATGTTGATGGATTTTCGAATGTTGTACCATCCTTGCATCCCTGGGATGAATCCCATTTGGTCATGGTGAATGACCCTCTTGATGTATTTTTGAATACGGTTTGCTAATATTTTGTTCAGTATTTTTGCATCTATGTTCATCAGGGAGATTGGTCTGTAGTTTTCTTTTTTGGTGGGGTCTTTGCCTAGTTTTGGTATTAGGGTGATGCTGGCTTCAAAGAATGAGTTTGGGGGTATTCCCTCCTCTTCCATTTTTTGGAAAACCAAGGAGAATGGGTATTATATCTTCTCTGTATGTCTGATAAAATTCCGAGGTAAATCCACCTGGACCGGGTGTTTTTATCTTGGGTAGTTTTTTGATTACCGCTTCAATTTCTTTGCTGGTAATTGGTTTGTTTAGGTTTTGTGTTTCTTCCTTGGTCAGTCTTGGAAGGTTGTATTTTTCTAGGAAGTCATCCATTTTTTCGGTTTTTCCACCTTCTTAGCATATAGGTTTTCATAGTAGTCTCTAATAATTCTTTGTATTTCTGTTGGGTCTGTCGTGATGTTTCTTTCTCATTTCTGATTCTGTTGATGTGTGTTGATACTCTTTTTCTCCTAAACAAAATAGATAAGCCTCTAGCCAGACTTATTATTTTCTCAAAGAACCAGCTCTTGGTTTCATTGATTTTTTCTATTGTTTTATTCTTCTCAATTTTGTTTATTTCTTCTCTGATCTTTATTATGTCCCTCCTTCTGCTGACTTTAGGCCTCATTTGTTCTTTTTCCAATTTTGATAATTGTGACATTAGACTATTCATTTGGGTTTGTTCTTCCTTCTTTAAATATGCCTGGATTGCTATACACTTTCCTCTTAAGACTGCTTTCGCTGCGTCCCACAGAAGTTGGGGCTTTGTGTTGTTGTTATTTATTGCCATATATTGCTGGATCTCCATTTTAATTTGGTCGTTGATCCATTGACTATTTAGAAACATGTTGTTAAGCCTCCATGTGTTTGTGAGCCTTTTTGCTTTCTTGGTACAATTTATTTCTAGTTTTATGCCTTTGTGGTCCGAAAAGTTGGTTGGTTGGATTTTCAATCTTTTGGAATTTACTGAGGCTCTTTTTGTGGCCTAGTATGTGTTCTATTCTGGAGAACGTTCCATGTGCACTTGAGAAGAATGTATATCCTGTTGCTTTTGGGTGTAGAGTTCTATAGATGCCTATTAGGTCCACCTGTTCTAGTGTGTTGTTCAGTGCCTCTGTGTCCTTACTTATTTTCTGTTTGGTGGTTCTGTCCTTTGGAGTGAATGGTGTGTTGAAGTCTCCTAAAATGAATGCATTGCAGTTTATTTCCTCCTTTAGTTCTGTTAGTACTTGTTTCACATATGCTGGTGCTCCTGTGTTGGGTGCATATATATTTATAATGGTTATATCCTCTTTTTGGACTGAGCCCTTTATCATTATGTAATGTCCTTCTTTATCTCTTGTTACTTTCTTTGTTTTGAAGTTTATTTTGTCTGATACTAGTACTGCAACACCTGCTTTTTTCTCCCTATTGTTTGCATGAAATATCTTTTTCCATCCCTTGACTTTTAGTCTGTGCATGTCTTTGGGTTTGAGGTGAGTTTCTTGTAAGCAGCATATAGATGGGTCTTGTTTTTTTATCCATTCAGTGACTCTATGTCTTTTGATTGGTGCATTCAGTCCATTTACATTTAGGGTGATTATCGATCGGTATGTAGTTATTGCCATTTCAGGCTTTAGATTCGTGGTTACCAAAGGTTCCAGATTACTTTCCTTACTATCTAAGAGTCTAACTTAACTCACTTAGTATGCTGTTACAAGCACAATCTAAAGGTTCTTTTCTATTTCTCCTCCTTTTTCTTCCTCCTTCCTTCTTTATGTATTAGGTATCAAATTCTGTACTTTTTGACTATCCATTGATTGACTTTGGGGATAGTTACTTTAATTTTGCATTTGCCTCGCAATCAGCTGCTCCACCCTCCCTACCGTGATTTTACTACCACTAGTGACAGCTATTCAACCCTAGGAACACTTTCATCTATAGCAGTCCCTCCAAAATAGACTGCAGAGATGGTTTGTGGGAGGTAAACTCTCTCAGCTTTTGCTTATCTGGAAATTGTTTAATCCCTCCTTCAAATTTAAATGATAATCTTGCTGGATAAAGTAATCTTGGTTCCAGTCCTTTCTGCTTCATGGCATTTAATACATCATGTCACTCCCTTCTGGCCTGTAAGGTTTCTGCTGAGAAGTCTGATGTTAGTCCGATGGGCTTTCCTTTGTATGTGATCTTATTTCTGCCTCTGTCTGCTTTTAACAGTGTGTCCTTATCCTTGATCTTTCCCATTTTAATTACTATGTGTCTTGCTGTTGACTTCCTTGGGTCCCTTGTGTTGGGGGATCTGTGGATCTCCATGGCCTGACAGACTATGTCCTTCCCCAGACTGAGGAAGTTTTCAGCAACTACCTCTTCAAACACACTTTCTATCCCTTTCTCTCTCTCTTCTTCTTCTGGTATCCCTATAATGCAAATATTGTTCTGCTTGGGGTGGTCACACAGTTCTCTCAATATTCTTTCATTTTTAGAGATCCTTTTTTCTCTCTGTGCCTCAGCTTCTTTGTATTCCTCTTCTCTAGTTTCTATTTCATTTATTGTCTCCTCCACCATATCCAACCTGCTTTTAATACCCTCCATCATGTTCTTTAATGATTGGATCTCTGACCTGAATTCATTCCTGAGTTCTTGGATTTCTTTCCTTACCTCCATTAGGATGCGGATGATTTTTATTTTGAACTCCCTTTCAGGAAGAGTCACGGGGTCCAGATCATTTAAATCTTTCGTGGGAGTTGTATTAACAATTTTACTCTGCACAAGGTTCCTTTGGCATTTCATGTTTGTATATGGCACCCTCTAGTGTCCAGAAGTTCTATTCTGGAGCTGCTGAGCCCCTGAAGCAATGTTGAGGGTCGCAGGGGAGTGCGACTGGTACCTGGGGGTAGGGAAGAGCTGTTCCCTGCCTCATGGCTGCTGTGCCTGTCTCCACTGCCTGAGCCAGTGGGCCGGTCACACAGGTATAAGTTTTTGTCCCAGAGCAGCCAGATATGATCCCTCCTTTCCACAAGCAGCTGTAATCCCAGTCACCCCAGGAACTCTGCCTGTATTAACTTTCCAACCCAGCAGTCATGCGAGTCTCATGAAAGCACCATGAAATGTACGTTTGTGCTCCCAGAGCAGATCTCAGGAGCTAGGTATTCAGCAGTCTCAGGCCTTCCACTCCCTCCCTCCCTGCTCCATTTGTCTTCCTCCCGCCGGTGAGCTGGGGTGGGGGAGGGCCTCAGGTCCCGTGGAGCCACAGCTCTTGTATGTTACCCCGTTCGCTGAGGTCTGCTCTTTTCTCCAGGTGTGTGCAGTCTGACACCGTCCTCTTTCCTGTTGCTATTTCAGGATTAGTTGCGCCAATAAAATTTTCTAATTGTATCCAGTTTTAGGAGGAAGCCTCTGTCTCTCCTCTCACACCACCATCTTTAATCCCATTTCCATCAGACAGTTTTAGTAATAGCTCAATAAGCGAGTCAAGTTATACAGTAAGACAGTAAAGAAGCTAACCTTGAACCTTTGGTAACCATGAATTTAAAGCCTGCAATGGCAATAAGTACATATCTTTCAATAATCACCCCAAATGTAAAAGGACTGAATGTGCCAATCAAAAGACACAGAGAAATAGAATGGATAAAAAAGTAAGACCCATCTGTATGCTGCTTACAAGAGAATCACCTCAAACCCAAAGACATGCACAGACTAAAAGCCAAGGGATGGAAAAAGATATTTCATGCAAACAGGGAGAAAAAAGCAGATGTGGCAGTACTACTATCAGGCAAAATAGACTTCAAAACAAAGAAAGTAACAAGAGATAAAGAAGGATATTACATAGTGATAAAGGGATCAGTCCAACAAGAGGATATAACCATTATAAATACATATGCACCCAACACAGGAGCACCAGCATATGTAAAACAAATACTAACAGAATTAAAAGAGGAAATAGAATGCAATGCATTCATTTTAGGAGACTTCAACACACCACTCACTACAAAGGATAGATCCACAAAACAGAAAATAAGTAAGGACACAGAGGCGCTGAACAACATACTAGAACAGATGGACCTAATAGACATCTATAGAACTCTACATACAAAAGCAACAGGATACACATTCTTTTCAAGTGCACATGGAACATTCTCCAGAATAGAACACATACTAGGCCACAAAAAGAGCCACAGTAAATTCAAAAAGATTGAAATTCTACCAATCAACTTTTCAGACCAAAAAAGTATAAAACTAGAAATAAATTGTACAAAGAAAGCAAAAAGGCTCACAAACACATGGAGGCTTAACAACATGCTCCTAAATAATCAATGGATCAATGAGCAAATTAAAATAGAGATCAAGGAATATATGGAAACAAATGACAACAACAACACAAAGCCTCAACTTCTGTGGAACGCAGCAAAAGCAGTCTTAAGAGGAAAGTATATAGTGATCCAGGCATATTTAAAGAAGGAAGAACAATCCCAAATGAATAGCCTAACGTCACAATTATCAAATTTGGAAGAAGAACAAATGAGGCCTAAGGTCAGCAGGAGGGACATAATAAAGATCAGAGAATAAATAAATAAAATTGAGAAGAATAAAACAATAGAAAAATCAATGAAACCAAGAGCTGGTTCTTTGTGAAAATAAACAAAATGATAAGCCTCTAGCCAGACTTATTAAGAGAAAAAAAGAATCAACATCAACAGAATCAGAAACGAGAAAGGAAAAATCACGACGGACCCCACAGAAATAAAAGAATGATTAGAGAATACTATGAAAACCTATATGCTAAGAAGCTGAAAAACAGAAGAAATGGACAACTTCTAGAAAAATACAAACTTCAAATACTGACCAAGGAAGAAACAGAAAATCTAAACAGACCAATTACCAGCAATGAAATTGAAGCAGTAATCAAAAAGCTACCCAAGAACAAAACCCCGAGCCAGACAGATTTACCTCAGAATTTTACCAGACATACAGAGAAGACATAATACCCATTCTCCTTAACCTTTTCCAAAAAATAGAAGAGGAGGGAATACTCTCTGACTCATTCTATGAAGCCAACATCACCCTAATACCAAAACCAGGCAAAGACCCCACCAAAAAAGAAAATTACAGACCAACGTCCCTGATGAACGTAGATACAAAAATACTCAACAAAATAGTAGCAAACCGAATTAAAAAATACATCAAGAGGGTCATTCACCATGACCAAGTGGGATTCATCCCAGGGATGCAAGGATGGTACAACATTCGAAAATCCATCAACATCATCCACCACATCAACAAAAAGAAGCACAAAAACCACATGGTCATCTCTATAGATGCTGAAAAAGCATTCGACAAAACTCAACATCCATTCATGATAAAAACTCTCAACAAAATGGGTATAGAGGGCAGGTATCTCAACATAATAAAGGCCATATATGATAAACCCACGGACAACATCATACTAAACAGCTAGAAACTGAAAGCTTTTCCTCTGAGATTGGGAACAAGGCAGGGATGCTCACTCTCCCTACTGTTATTCAACATAGTACTGGAGGTCCCAGCCACGGTAATTAGACAAAAGAAAGAAATACAAGGAATCCAGATTGGTAAAGAAGAGGTCAAACTGTCACTATTTGCAGATGACATGATATTGTACATAAAAAAGCCTAAAGACTCCACTCCAAAACTACTAGAACTAATATCAGAATTCAGCAAAGTTGCCGGATACAAAATTAACACACAGAAATCTGTGGCTTTCCTATACACTACCAATGAACCAATAGAAAGAGAAATCAGGAAAACAATTCCATTCACAGCTGCATCAAAAAGAATAAAATACCTAGGAATAAACCTAACCAAAGAAGTGAAAGACCTATACCCTGAAAACTGTAAGACACTCTTAAGAGAAATTAAAGAGGACACTAACAAATGGAAACTCATCCCATGCTCTTGGCTAAGAAGAATCAATATTGTCAAAATGGCCATCCTGCCCAAAGCAATATACAGATTCGATGCAATCCCTATCAAATTACCAACAGCATTCTTCAACGAACTGGAACAAATAGTTCAAAAATTCATATGGAAACACCAAAGACTCCGAATAGCCAAAGCAATCCTGAGAAGGAAGAATGAAGTTGAGGGATCTTGCTCCCCAACTTCAAGCTCTACTACAAAGCCACAGTAATCAAGACAATTAGGTACTGGCACAAGAACAGAGCTACAGACCAGTGGATCAGAATAGAGACTCCAGACATTAACCCAAACATATATGGTCAATTAATATACAAAAAAGGAGCCATGGACATACAATGGGGAAATGACAGTCTCTTCAACAGTTGGTGCTGGCAACACTGGACAGCTACATGTAAGAGAACAAAACTAGATCACTGTCTAACCCCATACACAAAAGTAAATTCAAAATGGATCAAAGACCTGAATGTAAGTCATGAAACCATAAAACTCTTAGAAAAAAACATAGGCAAAAATCTCATGGACATAAACATTAGCGACTTCTTCATGAACATATCTCCCCAGGCAGAGGAAACAAAAGCAAAAATGAACAAGTGAGGCTATATCAAGCTGAAAAGCTTCTGTACAGCAAAGGACACCATCAATAGAACAAAAAGGCATCCTACAGTATGGGAGAATATATTCATAAATGACAGATCTGATAAAAGGTTGACACCCAAAATATATAAAGAGCTCATGCACCTCAACAAACAAAAATCAAATAATCCAATTAAAAAATGGGCAGAGCAGCTGAATAGACAGTTCTCTAAAGAAGAAATTCAGATGGCCAACAGACACATGAAAAGATGCTCCACATCGCTAATCATCAGAGAAATGCAAATTAAAACCACAATGAGATATCACCTCACACCAGTAAGGATGGCCACCATCCAAAAGACAAACAACAACAAATGCTGGCGAGGTTGTAGAGAAAGAGGAACCCTCCTACACTGCTGGTGGGAATGTAAATTAGTTCAACCATTGTGGGAAGCAATATGGAGGCTCCTCAAAGAGCTCAAAATAGAAATACCATTTGACTCAGGAATTCTACTTCTAGGAATTTACCCCAAGAATACAGCAGCCCAGTCTGAGAAAGACAGATGCACACCTATGTTTATCGCAGCACTATTTACAATAGCCAAGAAATGGAAGCAACCTAAGTGTCCATCAGTAGATGAATGGATAAAGAGGTGGTATATATACACAATGGAATATTATTCAGCCGTAAGAAGAAAACAAATCCTACCATTTGCAACAACGTGGATGGAGCTACAGGGTATTATGCTCAGTGAAATAAGCCAGGCAGAGAAAGGCAAGTACCAAATTATTTCACTCATATGTGGAGTATAAGAACAAAGAAAAACTGAAGGAACAGAACAGCAGCAGAATAACAGAACCCAAGAATGGACTAACAGCTACCAAAGGGAAAGGGACTGGGGAGGATGGGTGGGAAGGGAGGGATAAGAGCAGGGGGAAAAGAAAGAGGGCATTAAGATTAGCATGTATAATGTGGGGTGGGGGCACAGGGAGGGCTGCAACACAGAGAAGACAAGTAGTGATTCTACAGCATCATATTACGCCGATGGACAGTGACTGTAATAGGGTTTGTGGGGGGGACTTGGTGAAGGGGGGAGCCTAGTAAACATAATGTTCTTCATGTAATTGTAGATTAATGATACCAACATTAAAAATTAAAAAAAGATTGGGGCTTAGAAAAAAAAAATCAAGTAAAGGTGAAAGTTAATGTATTCAATCAATAAATATTTGTTAATGTATTAAACTTTATTCAAAATGCCAAGTGAAATTTCTCTGTCCTAAAAGATGCAGTCTAGAAGAGGTTTTATTTGAGTCACATATATTTACATACAATAAATAATATACCGTATTCAAACAATAATAACAATTAAAATATTCACTACCATTTATTGAACACTACCTTTGGCAACTTATACTACCTAATCTTTCAATAAAACTATGAGGTAGAAGCTTTTATCCCTGTCTCAGAGATAAGTAAATTAAACTCAGGAAGGACAAATCTTTACAAATAAGTGACAAAGTGGAGATTAAAATGAACATCTCTCTGATGTCACAGTCAGTACCCTTAACCAAGACTCCACACAACCTTCAACCCAATGCCTGAAATTTAGCTGCAGCACAGCTTTTAATATGGAATTCTGAAGTAAGTGCCAGGGCAGAAGTCACAAGCTGACAAAATACAGAGAAAAGTGATTCCTTTCTAAGGTGTGTGTTGCGGAGGGGTGAGGGGGTTGCAGTGCAGCGTGGGGGACAGTGGATGGGGGATGGTAAAGACTACATAAAACAGCCTACATCTGAATTGTGCCTTAAAGAATGAGAACAAGTTTGAATGGCAAAAAACTGAAAAGTACATTACTATGACGACTTCTCTGGGCATACAGAGGAATGCAATAACCATTTCTTAATGAATGAACTAATCTGATTTAGCTGCACCCAACATGCCCTTATTACACTTCATTTATATTTTCATTATGCATGTAAGGAATCTAGGTATTTATACCCTGACTATACTATACTGACAAGTCTATACTATTGACTTTGTAATTTCTCTCTTCATATTGTAAGAATCTTTGAGTTCTTGTAAAATGTCTCTAAATACAATAAAAAATTATAAAACCTATCATGATAAGCAAAGTTGTAATATCAACACATTTATCAGATTAGCAGGTCTATCAGAAATTCAGCTTCATAAAATGTGACTCATATACATCACCCCTAATAGTCATTACTAATAAGATTCATTATTAAATGTATAACTAAAACAGTTCTCAACTTTCATTTTTACTAGAATAATTCTCTAGAATAATTCAATATCAAAACTAGGAAATTATTATTTATTACAGACCAATTGTGAGCAGGTACTGCGTTCAGACCTAAAATCTTTTACCTCCTTAACAAACCCGGAACTTAGTATCATTTCTCCCCAATCTTCCAAATAGAAAAACTAAGGCTAAATAAATCAAGGTAGGTCAGCTTACAAATAGAAAACATAGGCTTTAAATCTGGTTTTGTCTGTCTATTCTGTTCACTGAAGCCCACTTCTCTCAGACCCTGTACTAATATACTTTATAGATGTGAAAGATGTTTGCAACCCAACTGCTGTAGAGACTGCAAGATATGGGTATATTCTGGGAATTCACAAACAGTGAAATCACAGTAAACATTCCCAGACTGATCTCAGCTCCCAATTCCAAGCTGGAAATAGACTAGATTACTTTTCTGAATAAAAAAGTAGTAGTCCAAAGTTCAGTAGTATGATTTCTTTCTGGAAGCTCTCTGATACCTCTGGGAGGTAAATATTTGAGTTTACAAGTCCTCCTCAAACATCTTGTTACTGGAGTAAACAAAAATCCTCTTACTGTAACAGTACTTACTACATTGAAAGTAGAAGACAAAGTAAACAAGAGCTTGAAAACAATGTTTGCCTAACTATGCTAACAAGAAATTAGTAATTGTTATAGATTCTAAAAACAATTTGTTTATTTGTTACTTAAATAATGAGCCAAACCACTTTGATTTATATAGAGCTCAAAACAAAACTGTTACTGCTTCCCCCACCACACAATATTTTATCCATAAATTTGTTTTACTTAATTCCACTTAAGGTTCAGTGAATAATAAAGTGGTTTAACAGACTAGAGAACTTCATTCTACCATCCTAATTCTAATCATTTCACTTTATTCTAGGCAAGAGATCTGAGATGACAGATTGATCTCACTACTCAGATGAGCCATGGTTACCTACTTTCCAAAAGTAGAAAGCAGGTTTCAGTTACTTCTTAAATACTTTAAGCCAATTGTTTGTTAAGCTCAGTTACAAAGTGCAATCACCTGACCAGCTTTTAAAAATCCTGGTGTGCAGAGCACACCCCCAAACCCAGGTGGAACCCAGGCATTAGCATTTTTTAAACTCTCCAAATGATATTCTAGTATGCAGCCAAGGTTGACAACCTCTGCTGTAAGCACATAATGGCACTGAAGCAAATACTAGTTAATTATAATGTACATATGAAATTATAAGGAAGAAGTAAACAATGAAGAAAACTTGATAACTGTAAAAAAAAAAGGTCAAATAGGTAAAAATCGTCCATAAAAATCCTCATACCTAGTTCAACTAAACGAATTAGGAAAACAGAATTAGGAGGTCAGCAGAAATTGATCTCTAAGTGTCTTGCCAATGGGTTTCTGTCCCAGAGAAGTTCACTATAGATTCAGTGTGACCAAAGAAATGACAGCGTTATACTCAACTTTATTTCCACGGTGGCAGGTCAATCATCAAATTCCCGTTCATTCACAGCGAGTCTGCTGGTAGCAAGCCAGTCTCTGCCTCTGGGCCTCTGTCCTAGGCACTGCCACCACTCCAGCCTCTGCTCTGCTCTCCTACAGCCACTCCACTATGTTGCGCAGAGCACTGGGCAGGGCTCTTTAATATAGAGTCAATAACGACACATTGCCCACACGTGTGTAGTGAGCAAGCCAACCAGGGCCAGGTGAGAATCCTGTCACAGGAACCTTCACTTTATCCACGCTAAGATAAACAATTTTATTTTGCAAATAAAGAAGCCATTGCCAAAATGAATCAATTTCCCAAAATTTCAAGAAAATTTAACCTTGAAGGTAGAATTCAGTGCTACCATGCAAAACAATAGATATACAAGGCTGAAACAAAATAGTAATAATTCCAATAATTTGTGGAGTACCCTTTCCTCCCATTTCTTCTGACTGAGTTTCTACCCATCACTTAAAATCCAGATAAATTCCCAATTTTTCCTTAAAGCTTCCTCTGTTTATGTCTGAAGAAATTCAACTCTCCCTCTTCTGGTCTAGGACAGAGACTGTTATTCATACCCCTATCATTTTACCAACCATGAACCAAGAAGGTAAGTTCTGTGAAGACTGGTTTTCTTCTGTCTTCTATTCCCAAGCCTAGTGTGGCTGACACACTGCTCAATAAGCACGTTTTCATAAATTTGAAAATCAGTTAATTAACAACAGCTGGGAGTAAGGAGCAGCGGTCATGGAGTTCTAAGAACCAAATACATACATTTGCAATATATTGCCTTTGCAATTTCAAGTGAAAAAGGCAAAGTATGTTTACATTTAGGTAAAATAGAAGAATATACAGAATATATGCACAGAGTACTGGTGGACTGTTTCCTCTGGAGGCAGAGCTAAGATAGACTTATTCTTATATGTATACCTTTTAGTAAATTGTACACACATTATCTAGGCAAAAAGGAAAATATATGTGATAAAAGTCTGTGTTGACATTTATCATGTTGATAACAAAAACTACCAAATTTTGTATTTAATTTAGGTGAAAATAATTTCACTTAGATGAATGTATAATATGGTAGATAGAGCACTGAATAAAAAGTCAATTTTAACTTTAACCTTTACTCTGTCACTTACCAGATAGATCACTTAATTTCTTAATATACATAGGGAAAAAACGATCCTTTATAGTCCTTAAATCTAAAATGCTAACCAATGAGCATTGTTGATATTTTTTATGACAAGATGAAGACAAATCACCTTTTGTGTAAGTAACATGAATGAAACTCAAACCCTCCCCAACAACCCCAAAAAATCCATGCCCCAGTGAATGCTATATATGAGCTCTTTATACATATTTGTGACAATTTAGCTTTCCATAGATTATTGAAATAATCTAATAAAAAGTCAGTGGAAACCAAACTTAGGGCTCAATGGAAAATATGTAGAAATATATTAAATAAAAATACAATGGAAGCTGTTATTATGTTGAGGAGGGAAAAAAGAAAGGAAACAAAATAACCAATACCTCCTGTGTATCCTAAGCACTTTCACATTACTTTGTATTTAGTCCACCCAGTATACACTCCAGTACATTTTATTTCAATTTTATATATGGGACTCCTGGTTTAGTAACTTGCTCAAAGTCACACCTTGTCGGTGACAATGAAGTGGTTTAAGCCCATGTCCTTTCCCACTTTTTGTGCTGCCTTCAAAATTCAGTCTTTAAACTTGACATATTGAAGATTTCATAAAGAAACTTAATTTTGCTTGACTGGAACTATTTTTAAATTCTTTGTGATGCTTACATTCTAGCGAAAAGGGAGACAAACAAAAACAGTAAAAATATTGAATAAGTAAACTAAGGAAAATGCTAAATACCATGAGAAGAAAACAGAGCTGGTTGGGATATCAGCATGTGGGGAAAAGGAGGAGAGGTGTTGCAACTGTAAATATTGTATCCAGACAGGCCTCACTGGGAAGCTGGTAATTCAAGGGGAGTAATGATGTGTTACCACAAGTGCAGTTGATAAAAAGATTATGCATATGTACACGTATGGGCATGTAAGCCTTCATGGAGCTGAACATGTCTGAAGGAGGGGTAATGGGGAAACATCCCACTTCTGAGGTACTGAATAATCTTTAAGCCCTCCACTATGGTTCTTCCCCCTAATCTTGTTTTCCCTATGTATTTATTTTCTACATTAATTTTAAAATTATTATTTTCACATTGACAAGGAGAATAGACATGTTTCACAATGTAACTTACTAGTTTTGTATGCTTTCGTTAGTGATGGGGAAGGAGTACAGAGGAGCAGGGAGATCCCCACCCTCCCTGGACCTTGTGTCCCCAGTACTGAAGTTAGATTTTTGCCTACTCCTGATGACTCTCTTTGGTTCTCTGCTCCCCTCATCATAGTTTTGGCATCTAGGTCATTCCCACCCAACTTCCATACTTGCTATCCTATTCTATGACTTTTTGGTTCTCAAAACCCATCAAGAAGAATCTGTATTTAGGACGGCTATATTTTGCCACAATAATAAACCTCTAAATCTCAGGAGCTTAAAACAACAAAGGTCTATTTATTAATCATGCTACATATCGAACTGAAGACTGGCAGAGATTTCTCTGTATTTCACAGTCTCACAGGAACACAAGCTGTCAGAGCAGCCACCAACCCACCAATAATCAGTCACTGCACAGAGGGAGACAGTCTTGGAGGATCTCACTCAGGCAATCAATGATACACAGAATTTCTACTCAAATTCAATGGCATGAAATAGTCACATGTCCCTGGGCCAATAAGAGTTAGGAAATGCAGCCATATCAAATGACCAGTAGGAATAAACATCAATAAATAACACTAACAAACACACAAACTCCAACCTTGATTACTTGCCATTTGAACCCAGCTACCCACCCCTAGACACTATTTTCTAGTTCTCTGTAACTCCACCTTACAATATTCTCTTCTACCTGGAAAAAGAAAACTGAGACTCTGTACTGGGTCCAGTCTACCCCTTGGGTTTACACAATGGGTTATTTAATTTCTTCATCCTGTGCTGCTATAGACTGCAATAATGCTGATGAGAAGAGGAAGAACACAGGAAGAAGAGAAAAATGGGGTTGACAGTCACTCATGTAAAACACACAATGTGCCAGATGCTCTTACAGGTTTTTAACAAATAAAACTCTGATCTTCCCAACACTAAAAAGTGCCCTGTTAGTATTATCCCCACAGACCATTGTTTAAAGAAAAGAGGTATAATTAACAATGACATTGAAACACAAATTATAAGAGCATTTTTCAATAGCAATTCTGCAAATTCGCCTTCAGATAATCCTTTCTGGATTCCTTAACTGTAACTGTGTGATGAAAGATATTTTTACTGCTACTTCAAAAAAATTCAAAAATAATATATATGCAAAAATTATACCAAATTAATCTTTTACTTTGGGGGATAAACACTCCGCACACACATAATGAATTATTTGTCCAGAGATTTTTGCAAGTAGCACACAGAAATCTACTACTTCATGAAAACTTATTGTGGATAAAATGAGAGTTCTTGTGGCCAGGATTCTCACCTGGCTGTGATTGACCAGCTCACTGCACACCTGTGGGCACTAAATGGCTGTTGACTCTATAAAAAGAGCTCCACCCAGTGCTCTGGGCATGACACAGTTGCAGGGCTGCAAGGCTGCAGGAGAGCAGAGGACTAGAGGCCCAGAGGATGGCTGTGCAGGACAACTGTGCAGAGAGGCCCAGAGGACGGCTGTGTGGGACGACTGTGCGGAATGGCTTTGCAGGCAGAGAGGCCCAGAGGACAGCTGTGTGAACAGAGGGGCCCAGAGGCAGAGACCGGCTTGCTGCATGCAGACTCGCTCTGAGTGTGTGGGATTTTAGTGAGTGACCTGCCACCTGGAAATAAAGTTGGGCATAACCCTTTCACCCCAAGAACGTTTTGCTGTCATTTTCTTTGGTCACACTGAATCCACAGCGAACTTGCCCGGGGCGGAAATCCATTGGCAAGACATTATTAAAATATACCAGTTCTTTTTTTTAATGCAAAGGGTAGTATATCCAAATATGAAGTCATGACTAAGATTGTATACATTTTTGTGCTATAAAACAGCATTAAATTTCAGCACTTAGTCCTCAAACTAAATTTGAAATACTATTTTTACTTTCAAAGAAATGATGTTTTTTCTTAAGTGAGAGTAAGAAAATGAAAGTAAATCAAACATGTGCCACTTTTTTAAACATTAAAATTTATGTTTAGAGGTGTTTCTTATTTGTTTCGAAAGTGTTAGGATTGGATTTAATATACTCTAGACCCGTGGCTTCTTAAATTTAATGTGCATGCTAATCACCTGGGAATATTGTTAAAGT
This sequence comes from Manis pentadactyla, assembly GCF_030020395.1. Classification (NCBI taxonomy): domain Eukaryota; kingdom Metazoa; phylum Chordata; class Mammalia; order Pholidota; family Manidae; genus Manis; species Manis pentadactyla. The sequence continues at coordinate 71,474,586 of NC_080022.1, forward strand.
TCAGATTCTGAGTGATTAGGTTGGGCTGGGCTCTGAGAGTCTGCATTTCTAACAGACTCCCAGGTGTGCTGGTCCACAGATCACACCTTGAGTAGAAAGGCTCCAGATGACTACAATGTTTAATCTCATGCTGATGCAAATTTTTTAACTTGAGCTCTTCTTTAAAATACATAAACTTATAAAATTATAAAATGTTTTTATAATTCATTTAAGTGATATGAAATTACATATTAAAGTAAAGGGGTCCATGAATCAACAAAGTAAAATAGAATAAAATAAAATAAAGATTGGGAAATATTGGCCTAGACCGTGATTCTCAGAACATGGTCCCAGGAAGAGTAGCAACAGCATCACCTGCAAACTTATTAGAAGTGAATATTCTCAGGCCCAGCCCCAGGACTTCTTAATCAGAATTCTAGGGGGAGGCCCAACAACTGACGAGCCCTCCAGTTGATTCAAAAGTTTGAGAACCACTAGAGTAGAGAGGGTCAGCGGCTAGTGTCATGGGCAAACTCCAGGAAAGCAAGGGGCACCACTACTGGAGTCTATTCTCTCCTCACTGGTGTTCTGAAGCAGAGCTACGTGGATGACTTCAAAATCACTGGCCTAGGAACAAATAGAGGAGAAAGCATTTGCAAAGCAGGACTCCAAGCAGCTGGAAAGAAGACAAAGGATCTCATTTCCTACTGCAGAGAGCCCTGCTAAGTGAGGTGAAGTTTTGTTAAACTAGAAAGACAGTTTATACCTCTTATTTGAGCCCAAACCAGCCACCAAACCTGATCAACCAAGACATTCATTTAATAAGCAACCTGCCAAATATCATTCAGCACATGAGGATTGATGGCAACCACGAAGATTAATAATATACCCTCTACTCCCAAGTATAGGGCCAAACATGATAACTTGACTGGAAAAGGTCATGGATAGCTGATAAATGAGGGGAGGTGGGGGGATGCAAATGAACAACAATACTGTGGTAATTGCTGGTACATTCATACAGTGGAAGTACTATACACAAGTGAAAATAAATGAACTAGAACTACATGATGAATCACACAAACAATGCAAATCAAAAAAAGCTGAGAAATACATACCGTAATGTACATTTACGTAAAATTTTAAATTACATAAAACAGTAATATACGCTAAATATATAGCTAGATAGATAGACAAACAGTGCTTAGGAATCAATACATGAGCAATAAAAGTGTAAAGAACTACAAGGGAAGGATAAACACCAAGTTTAATATGTCTTGAGAGGAAGGGGTAAGATGCAAGAGCCAGTCCTGCTCTATGGAGAGTGAGCACCTGTGTTCTTATACATACCAAAGATGTATTTCTTAATATAAAGAATGACTGCACCTTTATCATGTTTAAGCCTTTTGAAATAGTAGATAGAAATAAAATAGCCAAAACAGTTTTGCTTGAACCATTGTATGTCTTTTGGAAGCACTGTACTCTAGGTCACACCGTTAGAAACATAGGTCTGATCCTGACTCACAAGCAATGTGGAGTCACTGAACAACTGTAAGAGGAGTAACATAATCCAAATTCCTTTTTCACAGATTACACTGGCAGATACATTACATTGTGGGGGCTGGATGGAATAGGGGTGGAAGAGGAGACAGAGCATCTGAACAGGGTGTTACAAAAGTCCAGGAGAGACATGGTACAAACTTATTGCAGACAGAAGCAACAGACACAGGGAGAAAGACAAGTGCTACTCAGAATAACAGCAGCAGAACCCAGGGACTGAGAAAGAAAAAGTAATCTCGAATGACTCGCAGGTTTCCGGCTTAGGAGAACTAGGTCCAAGATGGCACCACTGATCAAGAGAAGGCTGCAGAAAGAAGAACCACTCTGAAGGGTAAGATATTTCAGGTTTATGTTTGAAGAAAAGGGTAGATAGAAAAATTACAAAATAAGACAACAGAATTGGTGATTGAACTGGAGATAAGGAAAACTTCTACTTTTATAATAAGTGGTTTTCATTAAACAGAGAAAGATCCCTTTCAAAGCTAAGGCTCCTATTTCTGTACGCTCTGCTAAGAAATGACAATAGATTTTCAAAATGCCCAGCTGCTTGCCTGGTGAACAAATGACATCACCCAAACAACTGTCATAACAGTAATACACTGGCACCACTCATTGTGTGTACAAATTAAAAGGGTTTTAGAGAAGCTACTTATTCCCTGAACATAGAAACTTTTGTATCCCTGTCTCAGAATGGGTATATTCTCAAAAGCTAGATCTGTAGTGTTTTAGACCTTAAAAAACCCTTGGTCAACCACTTCTAAAAACCTGAAAGATAGCCATATGTGACATTATATAAGAAAAAACAGAACTATGTGTTCATTCTATTAACAATGAATACTGATCTTGTACAACAGCAGCCCCCATTGACGTACTGCTTATTTATTTTTCAAATAACCTTAGCCTGCTTAGTATTTCTTCAATGTCTTTGGTTAAATTGCAACACCTGTACAAAATGTCCACTGACTTTTGTGGAATGTGCTATCTTTGAAATTTAGCCTAGCAGGACATGAAAAAGTAGAAACTGATAAATAGGTAATATTAACACAACATAACTTAAAGGCATTTTGTTCTTATTAATAGCTGTCATATTTTCAGTCCTCAGGACAATGAAAAAAGGCAAAAACCTTACTCAATAAATGTTGAACTAAGGAAGTTCAAAGAAGTAACAGCAGTAACTCAGTTATTAAAGTGAAGGAAGACAAGGTGATTTTATAATATAACCATCAAATGCTTAAGTAGAGTCAAAAGCCTCTTTGGGTACATTCTCCTAGAATATAAAAATGCACTTCTATATAATTCTCCAGTAGCCTAAAAAAATCTCACTTGCTCCCTAGGAATAACATCTGATGCTATCAGTTAACTTTTGCATGTATCACTCACGTTTGTAAATCCATCTGCCTCCTTTCATTCCCTCACTCTGCAAAGAACTGTTGGAAATGTAAGACAGTGAAACTCCACATCCTTAAAAAACACAACCTATGCTTGACTACACAAAGACCTCTATTGTTCTAAGCTATGGAGTGGGAACCACAGGCCCTCTGGACCCAACTCTCCCTATCTTTCAGAAACCTAGATCACAAGGTGAAAGAGAGAGACTGAGGAAATTAGAGAATTTCTAAAACATCCAGTTCTCTGTTCTCCAGCCAGAAAATGCACAATAGATATCAAAATGTGCAGCCGCTTAGCTGATGAACAAGTGGCATCACCCAAATGTCATCTGACGCCAGCATTTATAGTTCTAAATGTCCAAATCTTAACTCTTTAACCTCCACTGAGAATGTGGCACTCCTCTTTATGTTCCTTATCTTGGTCAAGGGTCAAACATCTATGAGAAAGATAAACCAAAATCATCTTTAACTCTTCCTTCAACCTCCTTGTTTGATACTCTTCTAATACACATATTGTTACCAATTTTAGGGTATGATTAGTTTTATTATTTATATTTCCATCTAATTCTAAAATTTGTTTTAATCCTTAAATGTATACAATCCATTGGGTTGTTGAATAAGCCTCCTATGTGTTCCTTTTAGTAAGTTAACAATGTCAAAAAACCACTAATTACTTACCTAATAGCCATTCACTAGTTCCTCCTTACTAACAAAACACCTATTGGGTTATGAGAGGTGGCAATGTTTCTATTAAATAAATACATTTTCCAAACTTTCTTACAGGTATATAAGGTCATGTGACCAAGTTTTGGCCAATCAGGTAAAAGTGACTTACCAATAAAACACTTCAGAAGGGAGAGAGACAATTGGAAGACATTTATATGCTTTCCTTCCTTCCAACATGGAATGCCAATGGAACTGCAGTTGCTGCAGCAATTCAAAGTGGCATTAGTTTTATCAGAGAAATGCTACATCAGTCTTGGACTGCCTACCTCTAAAAAAAATAAACCTCAATCTTGCTAAGCCTGTTATTTTAAGATGCTGGTACCACCATCTAAATGCACTGTCTCATGGACATGCTCCTCCAGTAGAAATTACTCTTTTGGTTTCTCAGAAAGATATATCAGCCTGAATATAAAGTCACTGGCACAATGACTCTGGACATTTATGATGCTGGCCGTAGCCTACACTCACCCTTCTTCTGTGAACTGTAATCTGAAACTCCTCTGGTGAAGCACTATTGCCCCTGTGCTCATCCCAGCTCCACGGGTGGGCAAATGACTTGCATCTAAAACGATTGTGGAATACCATCCCTGTGACCATGGAATTGGTTCAGAGATGAACATAGGATCCAAATCCAACTAAAACCAGCAAGACTAAAGCCCAGAACTTGTTTTCAGACTCTTAAAAAGAGTATGTTTTCTTTTGAGTTGGATTTGAATCTGAGAGGACACATACCTACATTGCTGGCCTCCATCCTGTCTCTATGCAGAGCCTGAGGATGAAGCCAAGATAAAGGAGGCGGAGAGAAAGAGAGAGAGCTAACAGATTCCGGAACTTTTCATAACATAACATAAGCTGAAAACCTTTATTTACTTAAACCCAGTCCCTAAATAATACAAATAATAATAAACCTAGGTTCCATTTTCAATTTTGTTTTTAAATAAAGAAAATTACTTCAAAATACACTTGCATAAAATGCCACAATCAAGGGAAATAAGAGGAGGCTTCTTTGCAAGTTCCTCCATGAGACAACTGGCTCCCAGACAGCAGCTTTAAAAATGTCTTTTAATTTACATATTCTTCAATCACAAATACAGAGCCTGGAAAGTAGGAGCTAAACTACTGAGCTATCGCATCAGAGGGATACAGTTCTTTAGGAGTTTTCAAACTTAAAATAAGAAATTTTCAATTGTATTAATTTCTAGTATCAGGTAAATGTGTCACAATTTTCAAATCCCTCTAAATCAAATTAAATCCCAGTTAAGATTAAGCTATTGTCTGAAAGTAATGCAGTCAAAGTTTAAAGAATCCATATAGAAAAAGGAAAATGCACAGGCCAGTTTGTATAATGTTCTGCATGCCTCTATCAGCTAAGCTGAATGCACAATCATAAGATCTTAAGGAGGGAAAGATTAATAAGGTTATTTTGTTCCTAGATTATTAAACTAGGTGCAAAGTGAATTTACAAGATCCATGTTTGGAAAGAAATAAAATACTAACAGCCTTTTCTAACAGGTCCACTATTAAGAAAACTAAACTAACTGTATTTTAGTAAATTTAGCTCATTTCAAAATAAGAATTCTTTCCAAAAGTGATTCCAGACTTTTAAAAACACTGCATGTATCTGGCACCACAATCTTTGCTGTGAAACCATTCTTTTAATAGAAATGCAAAGGAAAAGAACTATTTTTGTCCTTTATTCTAAAAACAATAATGGAATGCAGAACAGAATTGGTGCCTGAAGTTAACCAGCCCACAGTAATATAATGTCCACAGATAACTATACTCTCAAATAGTACAAATTTGGTTTTTCAATCATTCTTTCTTCTCTTGACCTCTACCCTCCTTTCTCACACAGAGTAAATAAATACCGTATAGATGTATCACCAGTCTGTTGAAAACTTTACTATCCCTTCTTTATTCCATTACATTTCTAATTAAGGCAATAAATGGCTTTTAAAGCTCATCATTTTATTAGGTTCTCTAGTGGGAAAAAAATATGCATGATGCATTCAACATATACATTTTTCTTTCAGAGAAGTTAATTAGCAGATCCAAAACTTATTAAAAGACAAGAATTCACCCAAAACATACTGACACTCTGATTCTATCAACTCTAAACACACTGAAAGATGAAAACTGTCCCCAAATATCTATAGAATTATACATGTAACCATATATCCACAACATGCATTTTAGTATTATGAATTAAGTATTATACTGAATCAACAAAGCAAATTCTCAGTTGTGTTTCATGGGATTTGGATATATTATTTTTTTAATCTTATCTAGTATTCAAAAGTATATATATATATACAATTCTGATGAGAAAAAAAGTGCATTCTTCAGAAAAATTTCTATCAATGTACTACAAAATTGTCATCTATTTCTGTCTTCAACTGGCTTTGGTGATCATACCACATTACTGGAACTTACACTAACATTATTTTTTAAAAGCTTCATTTGTAATCTATTAAAGAGAAAAGATCTTTTACTAAGAATTTAGAAAAGATGAATCTTATAACAACAAAGTATTTTTCATATGCAATTTTAAATATTGTATCTATATTGTTGTTTACAGCTGTTATTTGATTATTTAATTAAATATTCACTTAGGTATCTTCTGTAAACAACCAGAATATAACCTTCTGTACAGTGTATATATTCTGCATGCTCCATAGCACTGTAAGTCATCAAGATGTGAGTGGACCTCATCCAATCAGTTGAAGGCCTTGAAGAAAGACTGAAGCCCCCCAAAATAGACAGGATTCAGCCTCATACTGTCTTCAGACTTGAGGTACAACATCAACTCTTCCCTGGATCTCCAGCCTGCCAACCCACCCTGCAGATTTCAGATTTATCAACCTCCACAATCACATAAAACCATTCATATTTATATTCATTCTTTCTCCCTCTCTCTCTCTCTCTCTCAATCTCTTTCCCCTTCCCTCCCTGGGCCCCTCTTTTCATATATATATTGATAGATGATATATATAATTGGTTCTGTTTCTCTAGAGAACTTTGACTAATACATTCATTATTCCATAGTATCATCTGCCTTTCATGATACTAAAACTCTGATCTGAAATTCTCTTTAAGGCTATAAGTATAGGTTCTGGAGGAAAAGATATACAGACCTAAATATAACCAAGGCCCAAACTAAGGGTTCTTAGATTATTATAAAAAGAATAGATGAGGACAGTTGTGTAAAGAAAAATACACAGGATTTGTCTCTAGAAGTGAGGAAATGAGTAGATAATATAGATTATTCCATAATCACCATCATATTTCTTTGATTCTAAGCCATACTGTTTTGTTTAGTAACATTTAAAAATGTGTAAAACTGTGATGCATCTTATAATCATTGTCAGCCAGGTGGCACTCATGACACAGTTATCACTGCCTGAAAACAGCACATTAGCTATCAGAATTCCTAGTATATAGACCTAATGGCAACTCCAACCACCTTTTGAGCCTTTATGCCAGCAGTTCTCCAACTTGAATGTACATCAGAATTGTCTGGAGGGCTTGAATAAGATTTCTAGGCCCCATCCCCAAATTTCTGGTTCAAGGCAGCAGGGTCAGACCTCACTCTTGGGCAGGGCTAAGAATAATCCTTCAATTACTCTTTGCCTGGGCAGGATTAGCTCAGGCGCTAAGAGCTAGCCTACAGGGGAAGGATGTGGATCCCTGCAGCTGCTCAGGGAAAGGGGAAGAAGTGACTAGGCTCGTGAGTGACGCATTTCCAATCTAATTCTAATACCAACAATCTATGTGCTAACTGCACAAGGCACTGATGTTTGCAATTATTAATCTAATAAAAAGTGGAACTAAGGCCCCTTTCTACCTCGAAAATGCTAAAATCTTTGGCCCCAGAAAAGAAAGAAAAGTATAATTTAGGGCATTCATCATCTGGATAGGTTTTGCACTCAGGCCTCATTCAAAATAGAACTTCCAACATTCCAGCCGAAATTGGGCCAATTGGAGGGCAGAGCTTCCAAAATAGTGGAGTGAGCAGTTCAACAATTCTTCTCAAAAAACAAACATAAAACTGCACAAAGTTGTCTACAATAACCATTTCAACACTTTGGAAAATGACCAAAGGCATACAACAAATGGAGCTTTTATTCAAGAAAAACTACTGAGCTTGGGGCAGGAAGAGTGGAAGAGGCATTTTAGCCTCAGCCATCCCTATACACCACCACTGGCCAGCTCCATCTGTGTAGTCATTCTGCAAGGGCCGGGCAAGGCATGAAACGCAGCCACTTTGCTGCTAGAGAGAACTGACTTGTTTGCAGCAAATTATGGAAAAGCACCAAGCCCACAGACTTTGTCAAAAACCACAGCAAACTCAGTGTCAACTAACCAGGGAAAACAAAATCACAGCTGCCCATGGTTGTGATCCTGGCTATAACATTCCTGGACCAAAAATCACTGGAGTCATGAGGACATACACTCCATCACACCTAATCCCAAAATGAAGTTGTCTACGTTTTCTCAGACCTCTTTACTCAGTACCTCCACCCCTCATCAATCCTCTAAGAGGGTAAGAACTTCAACCTGGCTCCAAAGGCAAAGAGATTATATCTAAACTTATGTTTGCAATGAAGACATTATTCCACTTTAGCTAACCGGAAGTTAATGATAGCTACTTCCTGACTCTCAGTTGGGTTCTGGTTAGATGGAACTTTAAAATAGCTGAGTTCCAAGAAAAAGAGGTTTTCTCACTAAGACTAATTCAAGCCAACAGGATACTGGTCTGGAAAATTACTGGTTCTTTGGCATCTTGTAACACTGAGGCTAAGAACTGAGATAACTTTCCCAATTTATGAGTTCCTAATGATCATCACCACAGAGTTCTCATCTTACGCTCACAAGGAAAAATGGGAATGATGACTTCATAATCTCAGTCTGTGTAACTATCAAATGGAACTTTCCTTCACCCACAGAGGTGGTAAGTTGTGATAAGGAAATTCATAATGAACATTAAAGTTGTTTAGAGTAAGTCTGCCTGTCTGTGCTTCATTTAATTTTATACAACTTATTCTTTTTAATGACAAGAATGAGTTAAAGATAAACAGATGTTTATTTCAATATAAAATATTTAGTCTCAGAATAAGAACATTATTAATTCATCATAATGAGAAGTAAAGAAAACTATACACACAGAGTAATTTCCCCTTGAATGCAGAAACACCTGAGCCTGGTAAGCACTCCATAAATATTTATTGAATTAAATTAATAATTGTAAGTTACTGCTGAAAAAAATTCAATTCAAAGTGATTGTTTACAATTATTTTCTCAAAGTAAACAGGGATATTCTTAGAAATGTATCAAGAACTCCCATTTGATGATATTCAATGTTAGTATTTTCCTTGTTACATTACTTTTCTCAGGTTACTTTTAGTAAAATAATCATGTAGGTAATAGAGTACTTGGTAAGTGAAATATTTAGGTTTCCAGAGGGAATACAAATACATTTGACCAAGCTAGTTAAGATTGACAATAGTTAAATTTCACAGTTGAGTCTCAAAATTAAACTGACTTCAGTAAGGGTTATATTACTAAAATGAAATGTTACTTACAAATAACATCTCATACAATACAAAGTTAATTATATCACTTTTGTGTACATAAATCACTTTAAGAACAACCCACTGACACTGTTTCTATTCACATTAGAAAACTGAACACAGTAAATCAAATCCCCAACAACTGAAATCAAACTCAAAACAATTTGTTATTAATCTACTTCTTTTAATAAGGTAGCCTATAATTTTATTTTCTCTCACTAAAGAAAATATCCTGGAAAACAGCTAGAAAGTACAGCAAAAGCCTAAAATATGTAATGTTCTTGATTTGATAATTCCACTCTCAGAAATCAGTCCCAATAAAATCATCTAAAATGCTGAGGGTGCATCAAGCCATTATTTATACTTGTAACTGAAAACAACCTAAATGTAGCCAATAGAGAAATTAAGTAAATTATAACATTGCCAAGCAATGGGTTATTGTATAGTCACTGACTACAAATAACTTTTACTGGTATAGGAAGCACATAATTATTGGAGCAAGTATATGAACGACTTGTAATGAATTAAATAATATAATTCACTTTGCCAGGAATGAATGCATGACAAAACTGTATAAGTCTTGCTTTATTTACTAAATCTAACAAATATACCTCAGTTGGGATGTTATATTCACCTCCTATCTGATTTACATGTCATATTCCATTTGTTTTTTGAAAGTTCAGAATATTTTAAAGCAAAGGTATGAAAATGATCAATTATGAATCATATGCCAGGATGAATTCTGCTACACAGTATTAATAACAACCTCCTAAAATAAATCTATAAAATCAGCTGCTTCCAAAAGAGGCTGATTCCTAAGTGTTACACAATATGATTGTGAATTATAACATTTTGTTTTTACTTTGATTCTTGGAATATTTGCTAAACCACCTCTGAGGTTAACACTTCTAGAGTAAAATGTAAACTAACCAATCCCAGATTCCAAGAATTGAAGCCAAGACTCAGATCATCAAATAAAAATAGCTAGCAGTGAAGTTATATTACAGGTTATATTTGTTTGAGGTGCTATTCACACCCAAATCAGAGAACATTAGGAACACATACTACTTACTGAATTCATCACAAATTTTTTTCCTTTTTGAGATGAACAGAAAGAAGGCAAAAATCCTAGAAATCTTTTCCTAATCAATGTGGGAGAGTCTGTAGTTCTGATTTCAGTTTAGCCATGTGCGGTTTGAGATTATCAATAGCATGTCCAAGTAGAAATTCCAGGAAGCAGCTGGAAATCAAAATAATTGCTATTTTTTAAAGGTACATTCTCCTTTAGTAGGGAGATTATAATGAAGTGGTCAGATGCCAGGAATAAGTACAGAGTACTGAGGGCATCTACTATCCCTAAATTAGCTATCCCTAAATTACCTTATTTGTGCTCAAGATTTCAATTATCACTTACTTGATGATGCATCCATTCCCCACAAGGCCTTTAAATTCAACCAACAGACCATCTACCATGGTCCAGCTATCTTAGAAGAACAAATTAAAATATCAGCACTGGCTCTTACCTAAGTCTGGGATCCAGTTTCTATACGGAGGATTTAGGAACGACAATCTGGTTTAGGTGGGTGGTGTCAGGAGATATACAACAGGCACACCATAGTTGTTTCCATTGTTTATTTGTCGTATATGCATAGCATGTATTCCATATTGACTTAGATTGGGTTTTGTGTATGCATGTGTAATTCTGATGGAGTTGATGGAGAATAGTCACATCCACAAGATACACCCACTGCTGGAAACTTTCATTCTCTCAATTTCACTGCACTTACTGGAATTTGCTAAACTCTTGGTTCTCCTTGCCATTAAGGTTTTGATGCCTGCTATCTCTAGTTGTAAATTCCCTCACTCTAGTTCCCTTGCTCTGTACACACGTATCAACAGACATCCTAAAATTAGAACATATGAACACACAAGAAGAGATGGGAAGAAGGGATTTAAACCATTCAGACCTCTAGTTCTTAACTCTCCATAAAACTCTAGATCCTCTTACCAAGACTTCTCCCTCAGACTAAGGCATTTCAAACTTAGTGGCATTTTCTATCTCAAAAACTTCAACAATCCCAATAAGGGCATATGTCTACCAAAAGACTGTGCAAGAATGTACATAGAAGTCTTAGTAATAATAGCACAAAACCCAAGTATCAACTCAAAGAATGAGATGAGTAAATAAACTGTGGTATATTCATGCAATGGAAAACTACACAATAGTAAAAAAGAATAATCTACAGCTACTCACAACAACACAGATTACTATCACAACAAGATGAGAGATGGAAGCTGGATGCAAGAGAGTATGCCCATATAGTCCATATGATGTCATTTATATGAGGTTCAAGAACAGGAAAAACTAAATCTAAAGTGACAGAACTTAGAATAAAGGCCAACTCAGGGGAGGATCAGGGATAACTGATTGAGAACCATCATGAGGAAACCTGGAATGCTGGAAATGTTCTATATCTTGACCCAGGTGATGCTTACACAGTGTATAATACTTGAAAATCCATCAAGCTGTACCCTTAAGATTTGTGCAGTTTACTCCAGATATATGTTACACATATCTGTGTGTGTGACTTCAATTTATTTTTATGAAGGTTGTGATACATAACTATCAGAAATAGGAGGAGAGTAAGGAGACTTCAGGGTTACAGAAGTCAAAGGGAAAGTTCCAAAATGTCTAGTATAGGCAACCATATTACTACTACAGAAGATCAAAAAGGAAGACCAAGAAGTCATTTCATTTAGAAAAGTAGAGGTCATGATTATTTTTGGGACAGCAACAGGAAAAGCCAGATTACTAACGGTTTACTAGATAGGAGGAAGAGGAGATGAGATGGTCTTCAAAAAGTAATAAGAAAAGAAAGATAGTATGTAGTTTAGGGGAAAGAAAGGTTCAAAGGGAAGTTTTTTTATTTGGGGTTGGGGGAGGGAAGCAAGAGGAGAGGTATATGACAGAAAAAACTTTGAATATATTTGAAAATAGTTGGTTAAAAATAACTAAAAAGAGCAAATAAAACTCCTAATGGGCTAGGCATAAGGGTCCAACTATAGACCACCAGCCAAATCCAGTCCACTGACTGTTCTGTAAATGAAAATTTAGGGCAACACAACCACCCCCAATTGTTTATGTATGGTCTAAGGCTGCTTTTGTCCTAATAAGGCAGGATTGAATGGTTTTGCAATAGGAACCATCTGACCTCATACAAAGTTTACTGATCAAGGGTCTTCTGGGAGCTAAGAGACAGAATTAACAGAAGTAGAGAGGTTAGCCCTGGGAACAGAGTAGAAAATGTGTGATTAGGCCAAGATACCATGAAAGAGCAAAGGAGGGAATAAAAAAATGAGTCCTATTCAAGCCAGGGAAACAGCGGTGCACTGAGTACCCTTAAATAAATTAGAAATGGTTTCAGGTCCCCAGAAAGTAAGTCACTATAATGTTAAGAAAAACTACTGATGCTTTTACTACTACAGCAATGATTAATATCAGTATTATGCTACTTACTGAACATTTCCATCTGGATGTTCTCAATGCCACTGCAAACTCAAAATATCCAGAACCATACTCATAATCTTGGCATCTTCTCTCCCTCAGCCTCTAGCAATTCCATCACCAAGTCTATTTTCTTTATCCTCTTAATGTCTCTGGAACACATCTACTTGTTTCCATCCTGTTCACCTAGACATCTAGTCCTAGCCACCATAAATCTCTCACTTGGACCACTGCACTAGATTCCTAATAGATCTACTGATATCCACCCTTAGTCCCCTCCAGTCCATCTTCTACAATGCAGATTCCCAAATGCAAATCCAGCCACAAATCCTGTGAGTCACTCTATCAATTCCCTTCCCCCTACCATCCTCACTAAACTCCTTTGGTAACTTTTCAATCCTCTGTATGATGAAATCCAAAAGCCCATTCATGATCAAAAAAGACCTGTAATACTAGCCAATTTAGCTAAGCTAACAATATTTCCTAGAAATCCCTTCTTTGCATAGTTTCAGGTTGGAATAAGCCACAAGAGAAAACTATATGCAGCTGGAGGCAGAGGTAAAGCAGCAGTCATTGCACTCGGAAGGTCAGGACAGCGCCATGCACTGTTGCAGTAACTTCCCTGTGTGGACACTGATCTGCTTACTCCCCTTGCTGACAAAGGGCAGCATGTGAGCCTGCAGCTCCTCCAGCTGCTTACAGGTATTCTTCAGTCTCTGAATCCTGGAACATCTGGCCTTCCTGGGCCAGACGCATGTGCAGTTCCATGGCAAAAAACAGCAGCTCTTCCTGGAAGACACCCCCACATTGTCAACACTGGAGGGCGCAAGAGTCAGATACAGGTTCTCAGTTTGGGTTCCAACTTGGCCTAGAGAGTTCTAGTTCCTCAGCTCCAGTTGTTCTTTGTAATTGCCAGCCTTGCTGACCCACCACCAAATGAAGAGCTACAAGTCTTCTGTAGACTTCTTCTAATCCCTATAAGTATCTCATTCCATATCACTCTTCAGGGTTCTGCTTCCCTGATGGAACTTCTAACCGATACAGATACCTACCAGCCTGATTCTGAGGCACCTTCCTTTCATTCTCTGTGTCATAACCACTCACTGCATATTCCTACTTTATAAACTTTATATATGCTATTCTTTCTGACCGGAATCTACCCCTATCTGTTCCTGGCCTTTGCCTAGTTAAAACCTACCTTCTCAGACAGCACTGGGTACCTTTCCTTCACAGCATTTATCATAGTAATTATATATTTATTTTTAATTAGTTCTATGTCTCTCATTTGCTTATAAACTTGCAAAGAATATTACGTTTCATTCTGCTCATAGGTGTATGAAAAGCACCTAGAAAAGCAGCTGTGATGTGGCTACTCAAATATTTGTAGATGGAGTGAATTAATTAATTAATTAAAATTTGCTCTGTGCCAAGCACTGTGTTAAATGCTTTGTACAGATTACCTCATATAATACTTATAAATCTCTATGAGACTAGTATTTTACCATCCCCATTTTACAGAGGAATAGATAAAGTTTATTGCCATAAGTGGTAAGACTAGTATCCTATCACTTATGTGAAAAGAACGATTTTATTCCATCATTCACACTATTAATATCCGGCCCTTCCCAACACTATTAAGGCCAAGTTAATAGGATTTTTTTCAATTGACAAATGAAGAAGATATTGAAGAAGTTAGTTAGCTTGTGTAAGGCCATGCTAAGTACCAGCTAAGGCTAGAACCCAGGCCCAATACCAAGTTCAGTGCTTTTTTAAAAACTTGACCTCTCTACCTCCTTGCAGCAAAGCCCAAAATTCATACCTATACTGCTATCCATATTCAGATTCACCAAATCTCTCCTACCATATCTGACCTCCACAGTAAACTCTCTACCAGCACTCTCTTCTCTTCAGAAATCAATAAAGTTGATGGGAAGATTTAGCACAGCACCTTAAATAACAGAATTATATTCTAATGACCAACAATGCCATGGCTTACTTTTCATTAGCATCATTTTAGCACATATCAAACCTTTTAATAATAGGGAATATAGAATGCAGAATATTCATATGAAAAGCTTTTTCAAAAGGATGCAGTTTATTTTTCATAAAAATAAAAAGGAAGGAGGGAAGAAGGAAGTATTAAGAGGAAGGGAAAGAGTGCAAGGAAGAGGGTGGGATGGAAGGACTGACATATTTTTCTTTCTAGCAAAATCAAGCCATTTTTTTCAGTCACTTAGGAACATATGATTTCATTAGCCTCCACAAAATATGCTTAGTCATTAATCCTAAGTAAATCACACAGCTCCTTACAATGCTATCCTAAAATCTATCCATATGATACAGTCTACATTTCAATTTTCAATCACAAGAGACTCTTATAGCTCCACAATGTCAAAGAAGATAACCTGAGAATAAGAACAACAGAATGAGACCTCATGGCAGATAACCATACTAATAACACATGTCAGTCTTTGTAAGATTCAACTCAGTGGTGTAGATACATCTCACAAATTCTGGAATTCAGTCCAAGTGGATTATTCCTGGCTTGGGTTTTTTCATATTAGAATGCTCTGGAAACAAACTTTATTCAGAACCTACACTTAGCAAACAGTCCTCTATTCTCTACTAATACTTCACCTCAAAACAGTTCTAACAATCTTAAATTTAATCTACTATCTATAAATTCTACGAAAGTAAAAGATTAAGTACTTCTTCAGGCTTAAAATTCTTCAAATTTCTTGATATCCTGGTAACAGCAAAGCTTTTTATACTAATTTATCTGAAAAACCTCAAAAAGCTAGTTTCCCCTCCTGGAATCAGTCACTTCAATTTTAAATATCTAATTACAACTTTGAATATATGATGCCTGTGTTACATCAAGAATTTCATTTTTAGTTGCACTGACAAGTAGAAATCTCAACTTTTATTTCAGTCACAAAACTTACAGTTCTTTAACTTCTTGTGCAAACATCTGACTGTTTGATAATAAACCTTTACATTATGAATTTTTGTATGTCACTGGCAGCGGACAATGACTAACATACATTAGATACTTACTAAGCACCAGGTATTATTCCAAGAACTTTACATCTAGTAACTTATTGAAATATAAGAGTATAGGTATCCTACAAATGTTTTAATAATTGAATAGATTAGAAGAAAATGCACAGAGGAAAAAGAATGATAACCATGCATTTCATCTAAACAAAGTTGATGTAGCAATTTATAAGTCCACTTCCTAGACACAAGAAAAATATTTGTTTTGTTACTTGAAAGTGTCTTAAGTGTAAGGAACACATACATCCATGAAAAAATAATGCTTTCTCAGAAATCATCATAGAAACTGTTTATGAAAACTAAGAAACAAACTAAAGATTATGACGAGAAGTGAGTAATTTTTACTTGAATGCAAAGAAAACTACAGCTGACCCTTGCACAGCATGGGTTTGGACTGTGTGGGGCCACTTACATGCAAATTTTCTTCACTAAATACGTTGGAAAATACTTTGGAGATGTGCAACAATTTGAAGAAACGTTTTCTTTTCTCCAGAATACCTAATTGTAAGAGTAGAGTATATGATACATATAAAATATAAAATATATGCTAATCAACTATTGATGTTATTAGTAAGGCTTCCAGTCAAGACTAAGCTATTACTAGTTAAGTTTTGGGTCAGAAATTAAAAAGTTATACATAGTCAAAAGTTATACAAAGTTTTTGACCATGCAGGATGTTGATGTCCTTAACACCCACATTGTTCAAGGATCAACTCTAATAATTATGTATTTGAATAAAATCATTAATTTAGATGTTCTTTTTAAAGCAGTTATTAAAGAAAAATCATACTGAAAAATAATTATAATAAACAGGCAAGCTTTCTGAGACCAAAATCAAAACAACAATAGCAGACAGCGTGCTAGCAGACTACTAAGTATATCTCCTTAATACTATGGAACATGTAGACCTGGTTAACACATAAAACACGTCCTTGTCATTGTGACATCAAACTTAAGAGACTTTGATGTGAAGTGAATAATAATATGGCAGAAGCATTTGTAGGTTAATACTCATGTTCTGTACTATGTAGAAAATACACCACACACAATCTATTACATAATATATTTCAGCTAAAATTAGAATTGTTACATGTTTGAGGTATTTACCTGTGTCAAATTGATCCGTTATACTTTCCCTATAAGTCACTGAGTAGGGTTTAAGCTTTAAAATATTTTTTAAATATTTTATATTTTATTTATGTATGTATGTATGTATGTATTTTTATTATTTTATTATTTATATTTATTATTTATTTATTTATTAATAAACTTTAAAATATTTTTTAAGTACTCAATTTATATTCTTGAGGCTATTCAGTGAAAGCAAACTCCATAATTCACTAAAGTAACTGAGCTCCTGATGATAAAAGTAGTCATTTTCCTTTCTCTTAACAGCATTTGCCCTTTCACCTCAGCCATACGCTATTCTACCATTTGACAAAACAAAGCACAGTGCTTTCTACATGACATGAAAAGTGCTTAGCATAATGCCTAAAACATAGTAAGCACCACAAAAGGGTTAGCTGTATATTATTATTGATATTATTAATCAAGGGAACTAGACATGTCCCAAATACCTACCATGTTCCACACATACTATGGGCATTACAGTCAGGCATTTCAACATAAAGAGGCTTTAAAAAATATTGATGCCTGGAAATTACTTAGGAATAAACAACGAAGAACATGCAAGATTCATACACTGAAACAGAACATTAATGAAAGAAATTAAAGAGGGCACAAATAAATGGAAAGAAATTCCATGTTCATGAATTGGAAGACTTTGTACTGTTAAAATGTCCATACTATCCAAAATGATTTAGATTCAATGCTATCCTAATCAAAATCCCAATGGCATATTTTCCAGAAATAGAAAAAAACAATTCCAAAATTCATATGGAACTATAAAGGACCTCAAAAAGCCAAAATGATTTTGAGAAGGAAGAACAAAGCTGAAGGCATCACACTTCCTGATGTCAAATAAGTTACAAAGTTTTAGTAATTCAAACAATATAATACATGAATAAACATATAAACCAATGGAACAACAGAAAGCCCAGAAATAAGCCCATGTAAATTCAGTCAACTGATTTCCAACAAGAATCCCAAGAACAATCAATAAAAAAAGGACAGTCTTTTCAACAAATGGTGCTTGGAGACTGGATACCCATGCAGAACAATGAAATCGGTCCCTTACCTGACACCATATGCAAAAAAATAAACTCGAAATGGCTTAAAAACTTAAATATAAGACCTGAAACTACAAGCTCCTAGAGGAAAATGGAGAGAAAATGTTTTCATGACAGTGTTCTTGTCAATGACTTCTTGGATATGACAGCAAAAGCACAGGCAACAAAAGCAAAGGTGGACAAGTGGGACTACATCAAACTAAAGAACCTCTGCAGAGGAAAAAAACAATAAAAGAGTGAAAGACAACCTACAGAATGCAAGAAAATATTAGGAACTATGCATCTGATAAGAGGTTAACATCCAAAATATATAAGGAACTCCAACTTAATAGTTCAAAAAAATGTTTTTAATGGGTAAAGTTGAATAGACATTTCTCCAAAGAAGACATGAAAATGTCCAAAAAATATATGAAAAATGTTCAACATTAGTATCAGAGAAATGAAAATCAAAACCAGAATGAGCTATCACCTTACACCCATTAAAATGACTATTATCAAAAATGATAAAAGATAATAAATATTGTTAAGGATGAGGAGAAATTGGAAGCCTTGTACACTGTCAGTGGAAATGTGTGCATGCACTGCAGCCTCTGGGAAAAATAATATGGAGTTTCCTCAAAAAAATCAGACATAAGAACTACCATATGGTCCAGCAATCCCACTCCTGGTATTCATCCAAAACAACTGAAATCAGGATTACAAAGAGATATCTGTACTCCCATATTCATTGCAGAATTATTCACAATAGCCAAAATGAGGAAACAACCTAAATGCCCATCAATAGATGAGTAGATAAAGAAAATGTGGTGTATACATGCAGTGGACTATTATTCATCTTTAAAAAAGGAGGAAATCCTGCCATATATCACAATACAGAAGAAGCTCAAGGTTATGTTAAATAATTATGTTAAGTAAAATAATCCAGTCACAGAAGGACATATTTTTTATGGGGTATCTAAATACCATTTTTATGGGATATCTAAAATAGTCAAACAAGTAGAAACAAAGTAGAATTATAGTTGCCAGGGACTGGAGGAAGGGGGAATATGGAAAGTTGCTATTTAAGGAGTACAAAATTTCAAAAAAGAAAAAAAAATAATGATGCCTGGGTCCCAGTCCTAAACATTCCAATTTATTTGGTCTGGGATGCAATCTGGGCATAGACATTTGTTAAAACTCTCCATGTGAACTAAATGTATGGCCAAGTTTGAGAACCACTGTTTAAATAGGTGTATTATTTCATTTAATCCTCACAGACTTTTTTATTAATTCCATTTTACAGATGAGACTTGACTCAGACTTGACAGGTCAAAAACTGGACAGGTCTGTTCAACTCTTAAAATGTTTGTTGCCTTCTGAATTGCAAATATGCTAAAGCCATCAGTCCATTTCTTAGAATCTTGAAACCCTGCTGAGTGAAAGCCAAATAGGTCCTCTGCAAATTTGCATACTAGGTATGAAGGGGCCGCCATATGAATTCTGAGCCCCAATACAGGTTTTTGTTTGGTTTGGTTTGGTTTTAAAAAACAGACCATGAGCCATATCTGGTCACAGAAACAATTTAGTGAGACTCAATGAGCAGTTTTAGATGAAATAATAAAAACAGAATAAATGAAAATATAACAGTGCCACACTGCATTACATGTAGTAGGAAAAGTGTTAACTTCAACTATTGCATTTTGAAACTTATTTATGTGTGCGTAGATGTGTATGTGTGTATACTATGGCAAGAGTAAATCATATTTCTTACCAGAGTTGCAGCCAAACGTATTTGAAAGATATTCTAGCCAGAGATTAAAAAGCTTGAGACAAAAAGACAATCCTGAAAATGCTACTCATTTTCTAATTTGCATACACTTACTTGTGTTTTTCTCTAATCCTGGAATATCTTCCTTTGCTACCCAACATTCCAGCACAGTTTACTTGTCCCTTCCTTTCCTTCTACAGAGGGCAGAATGAACTGTATTCTGTGCCTCACACTGTTACATTATCTACCACACTGTATTCAAGTTTTAAAGTTTTTCATTTAAGGTTCTTTATTGGAAAGGGCAGTGTCTCTCATTCTGAGCATCAGGAACAAAACGCTGAGCCTGATACATAGGAGAGCTTAATTTTCTTTCTAATTAGGTATAGCAGACTCTCCATATTTTACTCTGAAATTTTGGTGATAGAAAATATAAATTAACTATGAATTACATCTTCTATCTTTCTGAATAACCACAAATTACCATTAGAGTTATATAAATCTGATTTATGCACAGCTAGTCTAGATAACACTATTATCTGCCAAAGACTACAGCAAAGACAAACTGAAAGTATTTCTACTGGATGAAGCTACATTGTTCAGCCTATTCTCTTGTCTTTTTTAATATTAAATCCACTTTTCCAATTCCTGTTTCCATAATTGCTTTTAATTAAACAGATTTACTGAACACTTACTAAAGTAAGTACACTAGTGTTTATCTCCATTTTAGAAATGGTAATAGGAAAACAACGTATTACTAAAATGTCAACCATTATTCTCTCTTGCTCTTAACTCCTTACCTTGATCACACTCTTTATCATCTATGTTCATCTAAATAAAGGCATTTTATCATGTTTTCCCATTTTTTAACTTTACTGAGATATTGGGATTATTTAATTACCCAAAAAAGCCTTTTAAAAATATCTAGTATATATACTAATATATAAAGATATATATAAAAAATATATGGTTTTAATATTTCATATTCCTGGCCAGCCAAAAATCCAATATTATCACAGTGATCTAAATAATTAAATGTTTAATAGATACCACTCACTACATCTAGTAAGTACCAATTATGGAAATAGTATATACATTTAAATAGAACTAAAATTTATTTAACATTAGAAGAAAGCAACTTAAAATTATAATAGTATAGAAATGAGAATTAAAATTGGAAGAATGCCAGAGAGCATGCTCCATAGAAATTTATTTCAGGAACCCATGTCAATAATTTTGCCAGTCTTTCTAAAAAATAAAATTTCTAGTTACAAATGTACACAGTCTTAAAATGTGAAAAAGAAAATCCCATACCATTTTTTTTGTTTCAAATTTTTGACCCAAAGCAAATGACTTTATGGACCTCTACTTTCTGCAGTTTCACTTAACACTACGGGCCCAACTATTAGAGTCAACAGCCAGTCGTTGCTGGAGCCAACTGGCAGACGGCATCGCTGATTCATCTCAGGAAGAAACAGGCTGCAGCATCCACAGTTTTGGGGATATCCAAAGAGGGTAAAGAATCGGTCATGAGCCAAGTATTTCCTCTTGGAGCAGAGACAGAAGGACTGGAAGTAGACAAAACTCAGAGCATGCTACATTTGAATTTCAATTTAAATGTGCTTTTTTGGGGCCAGAAAAGGGGCAAGGGATGGTACAAGTAATATTTATAAAGCCACACTGTGGTCCCAAGATTGGACAACTTAGGTATATTTTTTTAGAATACAACAATGTTTTCTTTATTCATTTAATTGCACTTACAAGAGTCAGGTGACTATTTTACCTATACTATTCTAAATATTTATTTTGCACTTTGAATACAACCCCTCCAGGTAGCCTATAACAAAACAACAAATTTCCTATTTTCCTCATACTAATCCACTAGATTTTATACACCTACCTCACCTACCAAATATATACCTAAACATCATAGGGTTAAAATAATAATTATTCCTCGATTATGGAATCTGAGAAACCTGCTTAAGTAGATCATGAGGCTAAAAATGATGTACACACCAGTGAGAAAGGGAGATTGAGTTACAAATGTGTCCAGGAGGACTAGATGAACCAGAGAAGCTTTTCTTTATCAGCTTCCTTGTCCATTTAGCTGTCTCTACAGGCAAGAACACACAGATTAGAGGACACAGCTGAACAAAGGCACCCTAAACCAAAACCATATCTAAACAGATAAATTATAGTCATTTAAAAGAAGAAAGAAAGAATTCCTGTCTTAAACACCCTCTAGAATGGTATACTGGAGAGCTTACATATTATACAGAAGAAATGCTCTTTGTCAAAAATCAAACATTCATCTAGTTTTCCTATGAGAAACTACAAATCTCAACCATGAAAGCAAGACTAATAAATTGGTGGTATAAATATAATATTTTTATAATTGATTTTGTAACCCATTTTATAACTTACTTTTTAAGGATCAGTTTAAATCAAAATTATACCAGAAGGTCTTCTAAGAAAGCAAGAGGTGTTTGATATTTGGAGAAGTAAATGAGAATTACAGTTTGTTATATTACTATAACATTTAATATAATACAATATTAACAGTTAGATATTAACTACTGATAACATAATTAATAATAATATATTATAAATAAATGAGTATTTAAATTCAGAAACTCTAACCTGGAAGTGATGAAAATGTAAATTTCCAATGTAAAAGACATTTGGCAGGGCACTCTTGCCCCTCCTGGCATGAGCCAGGAGCTCTATTCTCTCAACCATATTTCTAAATAAAAGCCTGTACCTTGCTCTCCTACCTTGAGTGCTTGTGAAGCTCATTCTTCGGCTTCGTGAACAAGAACCCCGGCATCATCTTTGGGGGCTCGTCCGGGGTAGCTTTGGAGCCTGCTTCTTCAGGCTGCCCTGGCCTCTGAGTGAGGCAGGTGGCGTTCCTAACTCTCTCCAAACTTGATCAATTTCACGGAACCCGATGCTCACCACCGCATGGTAGGAGATCCACGCTTCGCTCTTATTCCTGACTAAATTCTGTACTATAAAACCCCCTAAACAACGCACCACTACGGGCTCTCTTGTCCCCTCCTGGCGTGAGCCAGGAGCTCTATTCTCTCACTTTATTTCTAAATAAAAGCCTGTACCTTGCTCTCCTAAAAAAAATAGACATTTGGCTATGTTATTATCAAATAATTGCTTGTAATTTCACAATGGTTGTGGCAGTTAGGATACAAACTTGACTCTAATTCATTCATTAGTTTAACACATATAAAAAGTACTTAATTGACTCCAAGCCTAAGACCATGAACTTCCTACAGAATTAGTTTGAACAATAGGATCTGGGCCCTTCTTTCTCATCAGCCATGGGAAGCAGAGAGAAAAGCATGCTCTAGCTTCAGCAGCCGCAGACACCACAGTCAATCTGAGTTAGTCCTCCATGGATAGTCCCAGAAGGCTTTTAAGTGATGTGGAAAACATAGACAGACTGCAGGGCTTGCCTAAGCCAAATTCTCAAGGGATTACAAATGAAAGAAAATACTACTCTAACAAAGGCTTAAAAGATTTTTTAAAAATTAAACACCCATTACATTGTTCTGATAGTTGACTTTAAAAGGCTACTACGAAAGCAAACCAATGTTCTGGAATGATTAAGCAATTGCTAAAAGCTAATTTTATTCTGTTCAAAAACCTCTAGGACCTAATTCAACTTTTACTAAGTGAGAATTTATCAAAACCCAATAATTTTGTGTTCACCCTCCCTTGACAGAGACTTGAATGATGATTCAAAAAACACTCTTTATGAATGGATCAACCACTCTTGAAGATGTGGTACATATACACAATGGAATATTATTCAGCCATTAAAAAAAAAAGAAATCCTGCCATTTGCAACAACATGAATGGGCCTAGAGGATATAATGCTCAGTGAAATAAGCCAAGCAAAGACAAATACCATATGATTTAACTTATTTGTGGAATATAAAAACAAAGCAAAACAAAATGAACAAAACAGCAGTAGATTCAAAGATACTGAGAAGTAATTGATAGTTAGCGTGGGGAGGGGTTGGAGTGGGTGTGTGGGGAAGGTGAGGGGGATAAAGGGGCACAAAAATTCTCAATCATAATACAAGGTGGTCATGGGGATAGTAGACCAGCATGGAGAATATAGTCAGTGATTCTGTAACATCTTTCTATGTTGACAGAGAGTAACCTCACTAGCAGGGATGATGATTTAATTATATGGGTGACTGTTGACCCACTGTGTTGTATATTTGAAACCAATATGAGATTGTGTATCAATGATACTTCAATTACAAAAAAAAAAAAAACTCTTGAAAAAATATTTTTTTCTGAAGAAAAAAATTACACTTTTCTGTAAGGAAGGTGAAGTGTAGTTGCATTTAATTATACATAGACAGTGCTAACTCATATGGATGTTTGGAGCCACATTCCATGTCATAAGTTTGACACTTCTAACACCCAGTCATCTGTGTGTTGGAACAAATACAAAATTGACTTTGGAGGAAGTTTTAAAACCCGCCTAGTGTCATTCTTAGCCCACTTTAGTTCAGAGATGCTGTGGCATTCTTAGGTCCATATATTTGGTAAGCTCCTCCTATCACTCAGCCCAACAAACTCTCAAATCATGGGATTATTTACTTGACTGGAAAACAAGAAATAGTAGGTAATTTTCAGAGAGTCAAACCACAGATGCATTGCCCCTCAAAATCTTAGATAGGAAAACTAATATGTATGTTAAAATTCCTAAAAGATATGCAAAATTTTCATTCTTTGAGACACTGCAACACTCATTCCTGCATTAAGACAGGTCATCAGAAAGCTGTATAACCTAGACCACACCACATTGCTGGTCAGAGCCACCCTAATAGTACTGCTTAAAGAATAATAGTTATCATTAATTGAGCACATACTAAGATCTTCACCCATCACAATGCTCTTAAGGCAGATATTATTCTTAGATCAGAGAAGAAAATAATCAGTTCTTAAGAGATTATTTCCCCCAAAGACACAGAGCCACACCATGAATCTAGTTGAAGGATGTTATACAAAATAGCCCAATGAATCCAGTTGAATTTCACTTTAAGAACATTGAGGACATTTTGCACTACACTGTACTGAATCCACTTTTTAAAAAACTATAGCAGAAATTTCACTGTAGAGTCCATACAGGAACAACTTGTTCCTCTTAGACAATTGGTTTGTTTTTAGCATGGATAAGCTTTTCATTTAATCACTAAATTTTTGTGTTTTTCTCTTTCTCTGGAAGTTAGAAAGCTCAGAATTAAATGTACGTCTAGCTCTCATAAACATACAGAATTTCAGAACACAGGACTTCTGTTCTGAGCTAATGTCTTCTTATTTTTTTCCTCACTGATATTCTCAGATTTTTTTTACCTCATCTTGCATGTCCATACTATTACAAACTACTTCAAACACTACTTACCAATACCTCATAAAAACTCATCAAATTGTACATTTTTCTATATATGTTATTCCTCAAGAAAGTACTGGGGAAAAGTATAGAATAAAAGCCATTTACAATAATCTAACCAAAGGGCAGTTATTCAAATATTTCTTGTACTATATTTGAATCAGTTCCTGATAAAAGTCTATAAATTACTTTTTCTGTGCACACATCATCATTGAATTTATACCATTATTCTATTTAATAAAATATATAATTTAAAATACACTTTTATATCTATACATGTTACTTGTTAAAGTTAAGATGAGATAATTCTAAGGGACTTTATTTTGTGAAGATTACATTGTGGAGTTTTATTGGTCTATTTACCATATTTATTCTAGAAGTCTGGGGTTCATATCAATGAGTCAGTGTGGAAGAAAAAGCATCTATTGTGAAATGAAAGTATTAGTAGAGAAAGAAGAAATCGAGCACATGAAACAACTTGGTTAAACCAATGCCAAGTGTGAGATGGACGTGCCCGTTCTGCTGGCTTCACTTTTCTCCTTGCCTTGGTTGTCATAGTAGTGATTCTCAGACTTTTTGGTATTGAAACTCTTTACACTCTTTAAATTTTGTTGAATTTTGTTTTTGTGGATGATACCTATCAGTATTCACCCAATTAGAAGCTAAAATTAATAAATGGTTAAAATATTCATTGATTTTTTTAAATAACAATAATAAAACCATTACATGTTACATGTTCAGAAAAACATTTTATTAAGAAATAACTAATTTTAAAAAAGGCTGAGTGTCATTGTTTAGTACATTTTCAAATCTATTTCATATCTTGCTTTACAGAAGGCAGATTCTCATATCTGTTTCTGCATTCATTCTGATAAGTTGTTCTGGTTGAAGTCTATGAAAAAAAAGTGTCATTGGAAAAAGGAGTATTTACTAATTAATAGACTTCTCAGGTAATTATGTATATTTGAATTCCATATAACACCCAAACTCAGCAAGTGGTAATTCCTTAGTACCACAAGAGGCCAATAGTATTCAAACAACCAAAACCAAAAAAAAAAAAAAAAAAGCACAACAAAAAGGAAACCACAAACTAATATCTCTCATTAATTTAAAAGCAAAAATCTTTAACAAAATTTTAGCAAACTGAATGTAACAACATATTTGTATGTGTATGTATATATGTCTGTGTATGTGTGATGCATATATATGACCAAATGGAATTTATTCCATGTATGAAAATCTGATCTAACATGCCAAAATTAATCAATGCAATACACCGCAATAGGCTAAGGAAAATATCACATGTCCATATCCATTGATGCAGAAAAAGCACTTGATGTAATTCAACATCCATTCTGGATAATAAAGTCTCAGTATACGAGGAATAGAGAGGGAACCTCTTCAACCTAAAAAAGAACATCTACAAAACACCTACAGCTAACATCAGACTCAATGCTAAAAGACTAAATATTTTTCCTCTAAGATTGGAAACAAGGCAAGGATGTCCACTATCACCATTTTTTCTTGGCACTATACTGAAAGTTTTAGCCATTGCAATAATGCAAGAAAAATAAGTTAAAGGTATTCAGATTAGAAAGAAAGAAAAAATTGTTGCTGCTGCTGTTTGGAAATATTTCTCCAAAGATGAGATACAGCCATAAGATGTTCTTTATTAGGTTGAAGAGGTTCCCTCTCTATTCCTTATTCTTCTTAATGTAGACATGATTGTCTATATTAAAAAGAAAAAGAAAGAAACCCTCAAAGGATCTACAATTCTACATCCAAAATGTGAGTTTCATATGATTTCAGGATATAAGATCAACACACAAAAGATAACTGCATTTCTACATACTGACACCAAAGAAATACAAACAGAAATTTAAAATACAGCATCATCTATAGTTGCTATGAAAAAATGAAATACTTAGAAATAAATCTAACAAGATGTGCAATATCTGTATAATGAAAAATATAAAATGCTGATAAAAGAAATCAAGGAGACCTAAATACCTGGAGAGATACACCATGTTCACAGATTAGAAGAATCAATATATTTAATTCTCCTTAAATTAATGCATAGGTTTAACACAATTACTACTGACATACAATTAAATTATAGCAATAAAATCCTACACTGGGAAGATTAAAAGTGACTCTTCCAAAAAGAAAAAGTCAAGAAAAATTAGTTAAATAATAATACCAGGCATCATAATTACATAGTCTCAAAAATAATTTTATGGGTTTGAAAGATAAGGAGGGAAAGAACTTATAAATAGCAACTTGAAACAATTTTATCAATAGTGTAAACAGCTAAAAATAATCAATACTACATAGGCAAAGTAGACAAAAGCAAGAACAGACAAATGGGACCACATCAAAATTTTTTTGTACTCCAAAGGACACAATCAATAGAGTGAAAAGGCTACCTATGGAGTGGAACGAAATCATATCTCTTATAAGGGGTTAAATCCAGAGTATATAAAAAAACTCCAACAACTCAATAACAAAAAAATGAAATAACCAGATAAAAAAGTGAGCAGAAGTCTTGAAAAAATATTTCTCCAAAGATGAGATACAGCCAGCAGGCACATGGAAAGATGCTCAACATCATTAATCATCAGAGAAATGCATATCAAAACCACAGTGAGATATCACCTCACACCTATTAGGATGGCTACTATAAATAAATAAATAACAAGTGTTGGTGAGTGCGTGGAGAAGTTAGAATCCTTGCATACTGCTGGTGCAATAGTAAGATGGTACAACCACTATGGAAAACAGTATGGGCTTTCCCAAAACTTTTTAAATAGAACTACCATATGATCCAACAACCCTACCTCTGGGCATATGTCCAAAAAGAATTGAACACAGGATCTTGGAGAGATACTGGCATACCTATGTTCACAGCAGCACTAGTCTCAATAGCAAAGAAGTGGAAGAAACTCAATGTTCATTGACAGATGGATGGATGAACAAAATGTGTCTGTGTCTGTGTGTGTGCGTATATATACAGACTATTACTAAGCTTTGGAAAGGAAGGAAGTCCTGTCATATGCTATAACATGGACAAACATTTAGGACGTTATGTGCATCAAGTGAAATAAGCCACAAAAAGACAAATGCTGTGTAATTCCATTTATATGAGCTATCTAAAGTAGTATAATTCATAGAAACAGAAAATAGAATGGTGGTTACCAGGATTTTGAGAGGGGAGGACAGTTAGGTTATTGTTTAAAGGGTTTAGAATTTCAGATTTCCAATATGAGAAAGTTCTAGTGATATGTTTCACACCAGTGTAAATATACTCAGAGCTACTGACCTATACACTTAAAATAGTTAGCATAGTAAATTCAATGGTACTCATTCTTTAGCACAATAAGAAATTATAAAAATGCAAAATATTAACTGGAAGAAAAAGTTGCACTTGTGGAAGCCTACAAAATGTCAGAAATCACCAAAATAATTACATAAATCACAGTATTTTTATACTACTTTGAAAAAGCTGTACTTTTCTTCCAGAAAACATGATAATCATTTTTCATATTACCATAATATCTACAGTGACATTAAAAAAAGAAAAACTCCTGGACTACCATTAGGAATTTTACTTGGAGATCTACATATATAGTTACAGATATTATTAAGTATATTTGCTCAACTTCATTTTGGCCCGTCTTTTACCCTATATTTTTTATTCTGGTTCCTTATGGAGTCTAAAAGCAAAATTCACATATACTCTTATATTAAGGAAGTAAATATGCCATACTATACTTAATAATTAATGAAGAACATATTTAACTTTTAATTACTTAGTCAAGTATAAAAACAGCTCTCAAAACATATTTTACCCAAGGTAAATTTTTTAAAAGAAAAATGCCTCCTATTCCAAAATGACAGCTCCCTAACATATGTAGCAATAAGCCTTTCTGCCAAAAATGCTCACTTAGCACCAGTTTTGACAAGTGAAAAAGCCTTTCCACATATATACAGTCCACTTGGTTTTAAGAAGCACTGAGCCCTCTCTTTTAATATTTAAGATATGTGTTTCCCTTTAATTTTTGTGGTAAGTTTCAGAAATAACGTTTCAATTTTCTACAAAAAAAAGTGGGCTGAAATGTGTGTGTTTGTGTTGACCAAGGGGAAAGCTAATATGGACTAAAAATTGGTATCAGAGATTATGAAAAGGTATTCAACGAATTTGACAAGTTATTTTTTTCTCCAATTACCCTAAAAGAAGTAAAACCATAAAAACTATCCAATAAATGAATAAAGATCAACCTCTCATTTACATATAATAAACAATAGCACTATTATCCAATTAGTATCTAAAAGCGGCAACTATAGACCAATCCTACTATAATTTTGCATGCAACTTATACATTTTTTCCTCTCTCTAGCTTGATTTTTCATATCATTAAAATGGAGGGAATGATATCTGCCAATCGCTAGGATTCTAGATTGAGGGATGCTAAATAACTAAATATTATCATCTTGCATGTGATCAAACCTAGAACTAAACAAAAATGCTGCCATCTGGTTTTAAGTAAATTAAGCTGAATATAGAAAGTGCTCAATTTCTATCTTTCCTTTCCACAGAGTAGCTAGCATGTATTTGTTGGGTAACTGCAAACTGACTAAGTCTAAATATAAACTGAAATGTGGGCTAAAATTATTGTCCTGACTTCTTAGCAATCACTATGAATGTCACACATGGTTACAGATTTCATATATTAAGTACCCTGAAAAAATAGATTTTAAATAATAGCAATGACAAAATTATACATGAAAATTTCCCCATCAAATGCAATGATTCAAATTAAATCCACAATTGCTAACTTTTCCTATCAATAGTCCACATGCATGGACATTCATATCACAAACCCAATCAAACCTAGGATTAGGACCATATCAATTCAAGCATATTTTACACAAATAATTTTAAATGATAGGTATACTTAAACCACCCTAAAATTCTAACCCAACAAAGAGCCTTGAAATAATCTTGAAGCTGCAGCCTGGATTACTGATGACCCATCTTCCAAATCTACAAATGCTCAATTTACTCTAAAAAGTCAATTTCACTGTTGGCAAGTTTCAACTTCAACTAAGCACATTAGTGGAAGAGGAAAGAGAATTTTTATAAAAACACGCTACTTCCATCTTATTGAAAAAGATTTGGCACCATTTCAGACTTTGCAAAGTAGTGAGTAAAAGAGATAGAAATTTTCGAAATAATCCTTTATCAAACAGAATGTTCCATTTTGCATGACCACGCAGAGGAACAAAAATAACACAGAAGTATGGAAGCTCAGGTACTGCAACACAATTTAGAAAAATCTAACATGGATGGTTCAGCACAACCAGTGGACCTAGAATATTTCAAAAGGAAGGAGTTCTCAGAGACCTTTCTTTTCAGTCAGCCCCAGACAAGATCCAGTGACCACTTAACTACCTAACTTTTAAACCTTCAAAGGAGTCAAAGGAACAAAGGGCAACCAATTTCTTTTAAGTAAAAAGTGAAAGAAAAAAGGGAAATTTATTTATCATTCACTTTCCCAGAGCCTAAACAATCCCAACACCTTGGCTTTATCAACTGCTGTGTGTACTGTGGGCAGGAGTGTGTTAGCTTAGCAGATACATGTCAAATGGGAACTAACAGAAATCAAGGTAGCAAAGAATAAAGAGGCAAGCCAATCTAAATTTAACTTTTTAACTTTAACTTAACAATAGGGCAACTGTTAGCTAAGCCCAGTTCAACTTTGATAGATAATGCCTATAAGGAATGGAAACAGGTTCACCACTTTCTAATAATTTAAGCAAACTTAAAATAATAGGTCCCAACTAAGCACAGGACAAATTCTACCCCAAATACTCTGCCTACCTCAGTGTTCACCAACAGAAATCATCTGGAACGGCTGAGGGTGGTGGTGGGGTGGGGGGATGGGGTGCGGGTGGAGTGTTTTGGGTTTATAATGTGATGTTTCCGTTTTCATTGTTTCCTTCCTCTCCCAAGACTGATGGCATATGAGAACCTGGCTCTCTGCTCCTAAACTGCGCCCTCCAAGCATGTTCGTATCACCTGACTCCCCTTCCAGTGGTCCTCAGACACTTAATGCCTCCCTGCCTCAAAGGGGGTGGGACCCAGAGGAAGCTCAGGTGAGAGGCTGAAGAGCAAGTCAAAGACCTGGCCAGAATACCTGTCCAAGTAGGTAGTGTCATGTGACCCTACACGGGTTGGGTCACTGAGGCACAGTCTCTCTCCTCCATCAGAGGAATTTCTTCTGATGGAAAGATACTAGGAAATGAGGAGAAGGGAGCACCTGAATGCCACCCGGGGATGTTAGAAATGCTGTGTTCCTCCCAGTGACCACCGTTCTCAAAGGCCACCTCTGGCAATGTGCACAGGGTAGGGGTGGGAGTCTTCACTGTCCACCACACACTCTTGTACCTTGTAACCAGGGCTTCTGCTGAAAGCTATTAGGTCTGGAATTCCTCCCTCACCTATATGGATTCTCCAATGAGAGTGCAAGAGTGAGTTCCTATTTCTTTCATTGTCAGGATACTGAACTGAAGACCTGGGAATCTAACACAGGAGGATGGAAAAAGATTTAAATTTGAAAGAGACAGACATTGTGTGGAGGTGAGGGTGGATGCCTGCTTGGAGGGAGAGTGTTGAGGTCCACAAATGCAACACTAGGACCAGAAGGTGCCCCTTTTCTAACTACACACTCGTGATCACTCTCACCAAACCTCATCTTCAACTTGCTTTCCTCAGTGGCCCCAACTGCCTGCCTTTCTTCCAGTACCCATAATTTAACCAGTCTTTCCAATCAAAAGAAAATGTTACCCAACGAGTATAATCTGAGAAGCTCTAACAGAAGTGAGTATTCTCAATTATTAATACACAAATATCCTATACTTTATATGTAAATATTCTAAAGAAAACACACAGAATCCAGTAGAGTTTCAAAGTTCACATAAAATTGTTGAACTAAGCATCACAAGAAAAATTTTTAACTATGTGAGGTAATGGATATTAACTAGACTTCCTGTGGCGATCATTCCACACAATATGCAAATATGGAGTCATTATGGTGTATACCTAAAACTAATAAAATATTCAATATCAATTATATCTCAATTTAAAAAATCAAACTAAGAACTCATGCCTTTTAACCCAAAATATTTTATTTCTGAAACTTTATGCTAAGGAACTGATTTCTAAAATATTAAGAGCTTATGAACAAAGATGTTTATCACAGTGTTATTTATTATCATCAGTGACAATGAGGAATAATTAGGAAACTGTAGCACATACATCTAGTGGAAAATTATGTAAGTATCTTAAATGGTCACTGTTCAATTGAAATTATGTGAAAATATGGTTAAAACTATGCACAGAAAAAAGTGAAAGAAAGCACATCAAAATAATAATGATTGTCTTTAGTAAGATTATGGTGATTTGTTTTTCCTTTTTAAATTCTTGTAGTTTCTAAATTGTTCATAATTCTATAATGAAGGGAAAAGCTTTTAAAAAGGCAAACTTCTTTGGAAGAGGAAAAATTTTACTTGCACAGAAAACACTTTCTGGATTTAGTTGACAACTAATCCTTTTAATATCAGTACCTAGAAAATATAACATTTTCTGGAAGAGTACTTTGAACAAGGAATATGGAGAATGTGAATAAGACCAGCCAAAAAGAAACTTGGCCTGCTTAACATCTTATACTAGTTCTCCTCGATTACCAGATAAGAAGCAGATTTCACTGCCTGATATGTTCTCATAATTTGTCACTGTGTATCCAAATAGTATATGAGCACTTTTCAGCTGAACCTCTTGGTTTGGCTTTTTACTTATCTGAAATTCTTCCCATCTCTCTGAAAGTGACTTAATTCACTTCCATCCATGAAGACTTTCCTAATCTTATGACCCCAGCCTCTACTATTTCTCCTTCTTAAGGAGATACAGCACTTAAGTCTGCACCACCTTTTTCTGGTATTAGGCCAATTCTAATTATTTTGTTAATTACTCATGTATAGTGTCACCCCAGCTAGACTCTTAATAGCTTGAAGACAAGAATTTAGATGATCTGCAAATATTACCCATTTGACGAATACATACATACAGAAAAGAGAGAAAAAATACAGTTCTAAAGCCACATTGATACTATATTCATACTCAGCGATGTTATCTAAAGAAAATGTGCTGCCTGTTTTAAAATGTTCCTGCTTACCCTCCATGGGTAAGGACATGTGCTTTCTTTCTTTTCTTTCTTAATATAGCAGAGGGGTTGCATTTTTGCATATTTACTCATACCAATTTTGCTGCCCTCTTGGGATTACACAGGTTGGACTGCAAGATGCCTTACTGAGGTTCAGGATATAGTCCGCAACTATATAAAGAACAAAAATTTCTTGTCTGAACAACAAAAGTAAATTTGTGTTTCCATTTATGGCCTTAATTAGGCAGTGGGCTCTAGCCTATCAATACCCCCATTAACTTAAAAAGAATTCTCCAGTGCAAACGGTTCAAAACTTTAGAAATGATAGACTAAGATGACTGTGTTCTTATCTGCCATCAAATACTATTTGGGACTTAGAGATAATGAGCATTTGTCCTATAGCAACCTGCCTCCTGAGACAGCAACAAGAGTTGTATATCTTGAGAGAAAACAGATACCTCATAAATGAAAACACATCAAATGGCCAAGCAATGGATGAAGAAAAACCTAGCACTCATTATTTCTGCAGAAAGAGCACATAAGGTCAATAAAATTGTTGACTCTGAAGGGCAGAAAAAACAAATCAGTGCCCTTTCCCACCATAAAGAACTACATTTTGCTACAACACACATACTTTTTGTAAGAGTCAGTGCTTGTCCAGATTTCATCACTTACTACCTGTACTATCTTGAACCTTCTCTGTACTTCAGTTCTTTGGACTGTGAAGTACTACCCACTGTGCCAAATCACAGAGTTGTAATGAATCAGTAATATTATCAATCTGGATTTTATATGTCACCCTATCATGGGTCACATCCCATTAACTAGATAACTGCTATGTTATCTACTTACTGCAAATGTTTCCCTAAAGTTTAAAAAAAAGATTTCCAGATTTTCTTTTTACTATCCTAAGTGATTTCTTCAACACTTGAGCATCCACCATGCATTACTGCCAAAAATGTGTTGAACCTCTTGTTATGACCTAGCTCTTCTATGCATTGTTGTCCAGATATTATTTTTTGGCAGATGCTTTCTAAGAAAACAGGGTTTTTTTCACCCAATTCAAAGAATGCTCTTACTTCTTCACTAAATGAACAATAATTCCATATAAAGTAAGTTTGCAGGTTGTTGTTTGAGATTACACCTATGAAAATTAATTATATTTCTAATACCTAACAGACCATATATTACACTTAGACACACAATTCCTTAATACAGAGAAGGTCCCTGGGCTTTGGAGTCAGGAGACTTGTATTCAAATTCACGTTCTATGACCTTGAGCACCTCATTTAACTTCCCTTCTCCTCACTTTCCACATTTGGTTGTGGGTTGTTGTGATGACTTAATGAAAATATATATATATATATAAGTAAGTGCCTAGGCTATGAAACTATTATTTCCTACCTCCCTTAAATCTTTTCCTTCAGTGCCAAGACCAACCAAACCCATTCTTAACACAAGGTAACTTGGATACAGCATCTTTCTTACACGTTAGCTGGGGAATGCTATGGGATGTATAAATGAGAGGATAATGGCATGAATTAGGCATCCAATGGAGCAAGAAATAGAGAAACTGACAGGTTTGACAAGAGCCCTAGACTTCACTCACATGTACGAAAAAGGCACTAACCTGACACACTTTGCAGACTGCACCGTACACTCACGGAAGCGTGTACCATGATGTGGGAAACGGACGGACTTACAGTGCGAGCCAGCAAGGAGCCTCCCTGTTCACCCCGCCAGCCCCTGCCAGCCAGGGACGTCCACCTGAGCCCAGAAACTGAGGTGAGAGCGCAGCAGCTGACCTCGTCCCTCGACCCTCCCCCATTGTGCCCAAATCTCTCGGGGCACGAAGGGTGCTGAATCATTAGCACTGACAGCAGCAGCTCCCCCGTTCTGTGCTCCCGCGGGGATCAGTGACCCTCGCGCAGTGACCGTGCCGGGCGTGGGCCGAGCCCTCCGCGGGGTGAGGACGGAGAAAGGGAGTCGGAGGATCGCGGCAGCAGGTACTCACCGGGATGGGAGTGCCCAGCCCCGGTCCTCGCCTCCCCGCCGCAGGCGGTTCCTCTGCGGCTTCCCGCGGGCGGAACCCCTGGGCCCGGCAGCCTGCGCTGAGGGTCCCGTGCGCCCTCCGCCTGCCCACCGCCCCAGCAGCCACCTCTCTGGGCTCCAGCGCTCGACCCGGAGCAGCTGGAGCAGCTGTCGCCGCCGAAGGGGGTGGCGGCTACCGATGGGGCAGACCATTCGCGGGCTGCGGCCGGGGGTGCGCGACGTACGGGGCGGAGTGGGCCCGGAGGGCGCCGAGGGCCGGCGACGTTTGGAAGGAACCAAGGCCGCGGGGGATCCCGTCCTCTCTCCCCGCCCTGCGCCAGGAGGGCTTGGGAGCAGGAAGGAACAAGAGGGCAAATACTTGTCCTGGCTCTTTCCTGAAGACAGACCTTTGCTTTTCCGCGACCCCCTCCCGCTTTGCCTTGGATCGGCTCTTGGCTCTTTCGGAACGCGGCAAACAGAGGACCTAGCAACCCGAGCGCAGGGCGGTGTCCCCTCCTAAGGAGATGCGAAAGGGCGCTGGCCTGAGCGCTGCCTCCGTGCCACCTCCTGCTCCACCAGGGGGCCCTCTGGCGCCAAGTCCCGGTGCGTATCCTAACAGACGTCTTAAACCAGAGGGGCGTCTTGAGCCCTTGAAGAGCCAGTCTCCTCAGATCTTTTATCCAAGCATATACGCGAAGCGAAGAATGAAAGGTTATCCAAGGCCAGCTTGAACGTTAGAAAATGTAAGCAAGTGGGGCCCCATCCTACAGGTGCTCTGTAGATACAGGGAAGTGAGGGACAGTTTTGAATCAGAGAGTTATTGCCCCACAAATGATAAACCACAGCAGTTGGAAAATGTAGAATGTGGAAACCGTTTTAACATACAGATATTATTTTTTTAAAGAAATTCAAAAATACTTAAGTTTCATTGTTCACCATTTTAGAGATTAGTGTCGGGAATGGGCAAGGAATCATGTCATATGAAATGAACTTTATAGAACTGGAAAGAGAAGTCCCCACTCTTGATAACCCTTAGAATTTTGTGAAAGCACTTTTGTGGCCCCTGCCCCTGTCACAACTAGGCTTAAATAGGTTCATTTCAGACCATGGTGGTCATTGAAACAAGTGAATCACTTTCCTGATGGAAAGGTTTTTTAAGAAAGAAAAGAGTTGGCAACTACCTATCAAATATAATTTAAGGGAGCCAGAAAAAAAAAGGCCCTTCAAATGCCCCCCAAACAATATGAAATTCCACTCTTACAAGCTATTTTCTCTGGATTAAGGTTTTTGTCCTCTTCTTAGTAAATTAACATAATTTTTAAACATAAATTGAACACCTACTACAGACCAAACATTATACTGAGAGTCTGTTTCCAGTTTTATTCACTTGCTCTTCTAAAACTAATGAAATTGGGAATATTGTTGCTATTTTTTAACTAGGAAAACTGGGCTCAGAGAGTTTTGCTGTGTTGACATAAGTGGCAGAGCAGGTATTGCAATCTCAGGGTTTTAACTAGTGTTTCCACCAGAATACCTGTGGGAAATACGCACTAAGCCTTATAACATTCTTGATTGGCCTTGAATGTGTTTGTTTATCCTTCCTTGGTGAAAACTAGGTTTCATTGGTGGAGAAAGGGATACTTAAGTATCTAAGGTAGTTGACATGCTGAGGTTAGGAACAGGGATCAGAAAGAAGAGGCTAGACTTCACCCAGAACTATCCTGGAGACATCAGTTTCAAAAAATACATGGCTAGAGTCCCAGGAGAGTGAGGGAGAATTCTCCATTACTTTTCTGTTACTCATTCTTACACTGTCATTTACACTACCTTGTGCTTTACCCTGCACTTAAACTATCATTATCATATTGCATTTTACACTTTTATTCTTCCAATCCCAGGAAAGAGCAAGCCCTATTGGCCCTAATACCATGGGTCCTCACAAATTTTACCAGAATTTAAAGAAGTAACAGGGCATTAACAACTCTTGTGTCACCTTAAGGAAGCTTCTTTAGAAATAAGGAATAAAATTACCCTATGTTGTGCCACTGTTGCTCTGTTAACTGTTATTATAAATGTTGACTCTTCAGTAGCAGCACAACAGAAATCCGCAGAGCTCCATGTTGCTGAGGAGCCGGGCACTAGATCCCAGTGAGGCCTGGCAGCTATGATTCAGGGCCAGGATGGCCCCAGCCTTAGAATGGGTGATTCTCCTCCCCATTCATAGCTGTTTCACTTTCACAGAAGACAACAAGGAACAGAATCCGAGTAGATTAAGATGTCTTTTGAGTTAGTGTTCTCTGTCTGGTTGACAGGGATATTAGAAAGAAGGATAAAGTCTCAGGTGGTCCACCTCATACAAACTGGAGTTTAGAATCTTATCAGTTATAAATCTGATGGACTGGTTGCACCTCTGACTATCTGTTTATATAAGCTCATGTTCTTGGAGTGTAAATTTCTGAATGAAGAAGGAAGGGGAAATATTGTGCTGGTAGCCTTGAGAAACTATCAAAAGGTATGATGGGAATGGGGTGGTGCCTGCATTTCCCACTCTCCCACAAAGACTTCAAGTGGTTTTGAGCCCCTTGAGGAAAGAATTTAGGGCCAGAAACTGAGGAATCATTTTCACAAGTGACTGTGGGATTTGGGGTCTAAGGAATACTAGTGGGACCCTTGTGACAAAGTACTTCACAGAGTTGGAGAGAGGGCCCCTCTCTCACCCAATGTGCCATAGACATCTGTGCAGCAGAAGGAAGGGCTCTGCCTAGCAAAGGCATATATATATCTTTAGAAAGAACATTGCTAGCCAATACTGGGTCAGGATAATTTGACTACAATCCCAGAGCAGTAGAACATGAGTGGAATTGTTTCTGAGCACTTGGGACACACAGATGAGGATTTCCTGGCATAATGACAGAGCCTGGGTGGGCATAGATGATTGTTAAACTTAAGATGATTGTTAAACCTTATTTAGGCTAAGTTCACAAACCCCAGGATGACCTGGGGACATCCAAATGGTATTACTTTACAATGATATTAATAAGAACAGAGCTAAGAGAAGGAAAATACTGAATGGCTTTGATAAAACCACAGTGTGAGCCACACCATGTTGAGCACTGGTTCAAGAATATTAAGAACCTACTATATGTTGGCCACATTCTAAGGCATATGGTGACATTAACATCCCAATATTTAATGGTATTATTTCCATTTGCTTGCTTTTAACTAACACTTTTGAAATCATTAGTATTTCTGAGGTATTATTATCATATGAAATTAAATACTATTTTCATCCTCATTTTATAGATGAAGAAACTGAGAATTACAAAAGTTAATTTGTCAAAGGTAACAGCTAGAAAGAGGCAAATCCAAGTTTCAAACTCAAACCAATATATGACATTACTCTCAACATATTTTTACTGCCTTCTGCTACACAGAAAACAAATTGCACATTACATGTTTCTCTCTAATAGAAAATCTATTTTCTACTTGTTTTTTTTAAATCTATTTTCAACTCTCATTCTTAAAAGAAAATGAGTCATTTTCCACAAAGAGGATTTAAATGAGGGTCATCCCAATGGAAACAATGAGTGCCCTTTTCTAGGTTTCTGTGCTCACAAAAGACACCCTGAAACAAGAAGTGATCATTATAGCATTGACTTGGCCAGTATCTAAATTCTTGCTACAGATTATGATTGCAGGAACTTTTGGGTGAGACCCTACTGTGTATTTTCACATTTATTATACAGAAATATATTTATTAAACTGTCCAGAGCTTTTCAAATATTATTTTGATAATTCTGAAAATTCTTTAAAAAGCCTCAAATTAAAGATTATGTTCATTCACAATTACTATTATATGTACATACTTGGAACTTAAGGCTCTTTTCAATCATTAGATGGTATTTATGTAAGAGAGAAAAAACATCCAATTAGAACAGCATGAAATTTATGTATTAATTGTTGGAGAGTTGACATTTTTACATTGTCTTCAAGATGATAATAAACTTTTCCATTTGTTTATATTTTGTCTTGCACACCCCAATAATATTTTTAGAGTTTTGTTCATATATGTTCTGAACCATTTTTTACTATATATATACCAAATTAGTTTCCAGCATCTGTGTTGTGAATAAAATGTTCTTCCCATTTCCTTTTCTAGGTGCTTTTGCCCGAACAGAGAGAGACTGACTATTTCTGTACTTTGTTTTATATTTGTACAACACATCAAATTATAATTTTTTCACAAGAGTTTTGGGTTTTCTAAAAAGACAGGTATGTCATCAGTGTCAGGAGCTTTATCTCTTTTTCCATTATTTATATCAGTTATTTTATTTACATTTGCTAGAATCACCAATACAAGTGATTATGGTAATGTCTGATTCCTGGTTTTAGATGAAATATTTACTTTTTTGCTATTTAAGATAATGTTTGTTAATGGACTTTTCTTTATCATATAAATAATTTCTTTTTGTTCTTATTTTACGTCAAGCTTCCCTTGGCATTGGTTGCTTGACCTTTATCTCCTGTCTTTTCACTACCCATCAATAACAGTCAAGTTTTTTCCCCTTTAACTTTTTATGTAACTGATATAAAGATAGACTTCCCAGAATTGAACTGCCTTTACATTCCTCTAATAAAGCCTGTTTTGTTATGGTGTATTACTCCTTTGATTCACTCTTCTATTTTATTCTCTAGTATAGTATTTAAACATTTGGCATTTATAGTCACAGATGAAACCAGTCTGCCCTTTTAATTGCTGTTGCTGCGTTCCTTCTTTGGCTTTTGTATCTGAGGTAATCTGACTTCATAAAATTAACTGCAGAAACTTCAGTCTTTTTCTAAGAGCCACAATAGTTTATATAATATTGGAATTGTCTATTCTTTAATGGTTAGATTAAAAATTCATCTGTGAATCCATCTGCCTGCTGTCTTTTCAACAGGGGATCATTAATCACTTCTCCAATCTCTTCTGTAGTAATTGGTCTATTAAACTTTTCACTTCTTCTGTGTCATTTCATATAATGTATATTTTCCTAGGAAAGTATTCATTTCTTCTAGGTTTTCCTTATCAGGATACACAGTACTTACCTATTTTATTGGTCTTTTTAAAGATTCAGTCTTTGAATATATTATTATTCTATTTTATCTACTTTAATAATTTCAGCTTCCATCAATATTAATTCCTTCTTCAAAGTTTCTTTTGTTTTGTTTTGTTTGTTTTGTTCTTACATGGATTCATTAAGATAAGTACTTAATTGCTTTGTTTTCACCTTTCTGCTTCCATAATTACGGCAACATGTTTTTCTCTGAGTTCAGTTTTGTGGTTGCCATTATTTAGGTATGCAGTGTTTCCTTCTCCAGTGCTTCTGGACATTTCCATATTTCTCCTTGCTATGGTTTGAATGTTTATGTCCTCCACAAATTCATATATTAAAATTTTAACCCCAAAAATGATGGTATTAGGAAGTGAGGCTTTAGGGAGTTGCTTACATTATGAGGGTGTAGCCTCATGAATGGGATTAGTGTCTATAAAAAAGGCTCCAGAAAGATGCCTCTCCCCTTCACCATGTGAGGACACAGTGAGAAGGGCCTGCTCTGAACCAGGAGAATGACTCTCACAAGATGACTTATGGGCACCTTTGATCTTGGACTTCCAGGCTCCAGTTTAAGAAATAAATTTATGTGGTTTAATTTCCAGTTAACTTTATTGGACTGATGAGAGATTATAACCTGTAAGCTCTCTACTTCTTTTAAGTTAAGGTTTTCTTTTTGGCTAACCACATAATTCATTTTTGGGAAGGTTCTATGGGGAAAAAATATGTATATCCTATTCAAGGAACAAAATGTTCTACATCAATATGTTAAATCAAGTTTGTTAATTTATTATTCATGTCTTCTGTGTCCATTCTATAGCTTTTTAGTCTATTAAACTATTACAATTCTAAGAGATATACTGAAAAATCCTGCACAATTGTAATTTATCATGTTTTCTTTTTTAATTTTTATCTTTTTAACTGAAATTAAATTTCCTCTTCTAGTCCTAAAATGTTTGTTTGTGTATTTAGTTTCTTATTTTGCCTACTAAAAACAGTGCATTGAATCAATTCATAATATCTGCCCATATCCTACTGAGGGCATTTAACGTTCTATTCCTCATTATCTGCTATTAATATTGCCTTTCTTTATGTCTTTCTAGGCATTTCCATGGTTTGGTTTGGTTTGGTTTGGCTTTGCGTTTGTTTCTTCTTTTATTTTCAAATCTCTTATTACTGGATTTTAAATATGTATTTTAAAAAAGGCAAAAATCTGCTTTTTTAAATCTAACAGCATTTTTAATAAGAGAATTTGAATCCAGTCATATTTTGTGTAATTTCTGATATGCTTGACTTTATCCTTTCCATCTTATTTTTTACTTACTTACCATACCACATTACTACTCCTTTACCTTTTCCTTATGCTTGTCCATCTGATCAAATTTCATTCATTCCTCATTCTCCTTCTTTATTTGCAAGTTCTACTGGGGTTTTTTTTCCCTTTTCATAAATGGTTATATTCCCTTCCCCTTTTCTCATAATCTGATAGTATTACTGGACTACTGTATATGAAAGGAAGATATTTTTCTTACCAAGATCCCATGGGTCCCCCTTTCCTCTTCCATTTGAATAAGATAGGTATTTTAGACTACTTTCACTTTCTTGCTATTTCAACATTCTTTCTCTCCTACCCTCCAGTTCTATGTCTCTCTTCATTTATTTCCATTTTGAGATTTCTCTTTTTATCTATGTCCTGTTTGGGCAAAGCCTTTTCTTATGGATTTTCATCTGATGAAGTATATAAGTAATAAATTCTCTTTTGTATACCTTCAAATATCTTTCATGCTGAGAGGTAAATATTATCTTATCTAGGGATTGAATTCTTTGCTTGTGGTCCTATTCTGAGAGTAATCTATGGATACTAGTTTGTTCTTATTTCTAGCTTCCATTGTTGCAAAGAAGTCTAATGCAAGTCTGATACTTTTTCCTTTGTAGATAATTTGTTCAAAGCTGCTCAGAAACTTGTGAGATTTTTCCCTAAATCCTTAACACTCAGGAATTTTATCAGACTTAAGTCTTAAACTAAGAAAATTCTTTTTCTGGTTATTTTTAATTATTGCCTTATCTCCATTTGTTCTTTGTTCTCACTTTGAAATTCCATACATGTTATGTCCCTTGAACCTGATGACTTCCATTTCCTTTTTAGATGTAACTTTTGTTTTGCATTATGCTTTGAGATATTTCTTAGCACTTATTTTTCAGGCCACTGATTTGGATTTCAATAGAGGCTATCCTCTCCTCCAATTCCTCTCCAGATTTTTTTATTTTTGGAAGACACGTTTCCAATTCCAAAAATATTTTTTCATGCTGTTATTGAATCTTAATTCAAGATGTCACTATCTCCCCCAGCAACCCTCTATCAGGGGGATGATTGTTCTGAGGACTGCTCTCCTCTCATACTGATTGGGTTATTTTTTCTATGTCAACTCACTAGAGCTCAGATACTAAATGACAGAAATTTCACAACCCATGAAAAATGAAGCTGTCTCTACCCACAGGGGCCTGTAACTTAAAGCACAAGCTGGCAGACCCTTGAAGTCTCACTAAAACCCTCCTGCTTTCCAGCCTCCTGGTCACAGCCTGAAGAATGGGGAGATCCAGTCTTCCTGCCCAGCTCTTTCTTGGCCCCAAGAAAGACAATATCCTTATCAGAATACATAGCATTTACCTACCTTATTGGTCTTCTTAAAGAATCAGTCTTTGAATTTATTATTATTTTAAGTTAAATTGTGTTCGTGTCAACATATGACCAGAATCTCCCTTAGGCCTAACTGTGTTTTTCTACAACTCAAATAAACTTTTATTTAATTATCTCACTCCATCAGGTAGTAAAGATTCAATCACAGTCTGTTCAAGATCTTCCCTCATTTTCCTTGAAATAGTATTGTGGTTCTGGAGTTCTAACATGGTGCTGAGATAATGGCACAGAAGTGGGCATCTCATCTGAGTCATCTACCCCTTTTGCAGACTCCACCTATGCAGAGCCAGACTGTCTGTGTTAGTTACCAGTACATGTTCTAACACCTATTTTCATGTTATAAAAAGGATACATAAAGGATAATGAAACTGGGGTTCCTGGCTGAGCCCAGGCAGTCCGA
This sequence comes from Manis pentadactyla, assembly GCF_030020395.1. Lineage (NCBI taxonomy): Eukaryota > Metazoa > Chordata > Mammalia > Pholidota > Manidae > Manis > Manis pentadactyla. The sequence continues at coordinate 71,518,167 of NC_080022.1, forward strand.
GCTTTGAAGCTCAGTTAGGGCTTGTCTGGAAGACTAACGTCTGCCAAGAATATACCTGAATGAGGGACTGAGGAGGTTCCTGGTATATAAGGATTCATCCTAAGGCAAAAAAAAAAGTCAGGAACACAGCATTTTTAATAACCATGCTTCTGTGCCAGCATTTGAGTATAGGGTGATACCTTTTGCTCATGTTGTCCTCCGGTTTTTAGGTTCAAGTCCTAGAGAGTTGAAGGCTCAAAAAAAAACAAAAACCTGTTTTACTGGAAACTCAGTAAGACACTGAAAGCACAAAGCAGTAGTCCTGGGGAGCTTCATGACAAAGATGGGCGGGAATCTTACTGTAGTGTTGGGGTTGTTGATGTTTATTTGTTTCCCTGATTTCAGCTGGGCCCATTTAGTAACTTATCCAAGACACCAGCAATCCAGCAAACTGGAGAGAAGCAGCATGAAGATACAATCAGGCTGGTTTCTAGGAAGTGCAAGCAAAAACAAGGGACATAGCCAGCCCTCTGTGGTAACAGGCCCCTGACACTCTCAGGCTACTCTCCACCAGCCTCATTTCCTCTCTGAAATAACTGAGGAACATGCTGAGTCGGATCCACATTACCTAATGAGAAGGTGGAGAGAGAACCTGGAAAGATAGGGAAAGAAAGCAGGAATACTAATTGTTGTAGTTATTACGTCTCCATTTTTACCCACAGCTGCTGAGGTTTAAGGAAACATAATTTTGCAATCAAAGTTTGACAGAAAAGGAAACTGAGTCACTTGATCATTTGCCAGAGTCACATTAAGAAATCCAAGACTGGTCCAAGGACTAAAGTCCAGTTCATCTAACTTATAACCCATATGTCATCCCTTTTACATTTAGAGAAGGGACGATTCAAAGTAAGTAGCCAATAAAACAGAAAAAAATAAGAACTCTTAAATATTTGTCCTACTGATTACGGCTCCATGATTTTATATTTGGATTTGAAGGACTACAGACTTGTCAGGTACACAATCAAAGGGAATGACCTTTGTTCTTCAAGGTTCCCATACAAGAGTGATACACTTTGAAGAAGGAATATGGCCCTTCCCATCAATGCAGCCCCACATGTTCACTCTGCCAAGGATATGGCTTGAAGTTTTCTGTTTGCTGCTTCTGATGTCAGGCATCTTTTTTCCTATCATTGTAATTTTCACATCTGGTTATTTTAAGAGTGAGACTACAACATTTCTGGATGGCAATTATAGTTAATCAATGTGTTAATAACAGGATTTCAGTGTATTAAGTTCATCTCCAGAAAAAATTGTAAACAACTCAAACTCAGTTATCCAGAGAGAATAACGACCTGGTAGATTAGTACGGTAAAAGGCCTTAATAATAAGTTCAATTTTTTATTGACCTTTCAGTAAGTAGAATGTACTATACTAATTACTTTAATTACTTTATTTAATCCTCATTTAAACCCTATGAAGAAACTATCTTATAGACGAAGAAACTAAAATTGTAAAGATATTAAATAAGTTCCCCACTGTTACAAAGCTAGAAATTGCCAAAATGGGACTTACATCCAAGCTTGTTTAATCTAGCTCTTTCTGATGTCTGAGCTTCCGTCCTTACTGTTCCACACTACTGCGTTATTAAAGAAAAGAAGCTAGTATGTTCCCTCTCATGTGTGGACCCAAATATCCCATAGAACATTTTATCACCAGGCCATTCTTTAGGAAAACCCATTCCATTTGCCAAGCAATTAATATAAAATTAAATTTGCAAACCTTTTGGCTCACTCTCAGATGTCAAGAAGAGTAATTTCCTTAGAAGTACAAGGAATGAAAATCTGATTCACAAATTCTTTCAAAGTACTTCTGTCCTGACCTTGATCTTGCCCTTTTTTTGCCTCAAGTCACTTCCAATATGGATATCATAATTGTCAGGATATAGAGAGTAATTATTGAAAGTCATCTAATTATACACAGATAAAAAATAATTTTCAATACTAGACAGAGAATTTATCTTTCAAAGGCTATTTTATCTCCTTTGCTTAAGGTATCACATAATAACCCAAATGACAATTTTGCATTTTCATTTAGCAAAAATAGATTCCCTAGTATTGTCGACTCTTCTCTTATAGTTCAAAGCCAAGACAAAAATAGATCAGCATTTTACATGCTAATTATTAACAAATATCCAATAATAAAACTGAGAACACAGAAGCAAGCAAAAACAGAATCTACTATATCACAAAAATTAATAATTTAATTCACAAAACATTCCTTATTTTGTGGTCATTTGCCCATAATTCCAACAAGAACATTGGCTGGTGTATAATAAATACCCAGTAGACATTTGTTGAACAAACAAATGAAATCTTGATTATAACAGATCAAAATCAGTAAATTGGATTCATCTATAATATAATGGAAAATTGGTTTTCTTGCCTGTCCAGAATCTATTCATCTTATTTCAGTGATAGACATTTATTTTGGTGCAGTCCTATCATCCATTTGTATTACCTTAGTGTCTTCCTAAAACCAAGAGATAAACATGAGGAGTTAACTTCCCAATCAGAAATTCTCCCAAGACTGTGAATCTTGAGAACATAGAACTATTGGAATTCATCCCTTCCCATACAGGTACCCTGACAAGAAAGTTAGTAGTCCTAGTTTCCTGGACTGTTGCACTTACCCCTTACCCTAGTTCTTGTCTAATTTGAGCTTGGTTCTTTACCTGAAGGTGTAACATTGGTTGATGTTATTTCCCCAGTATCAATATGATAAAATGTCTTTCTGTTTAAATTAGCCAGAATTAATTTCTTTTCTTAAAACTGAAGAACACGGTACTTCAGCTTCTACTTAAGATGTACACAGTTGTAAAGATTACCACATATGCCTAAAAATAAGAAAAAAGGCAGTTAATCTACAAAAGCATAACTTTCCTTCAGAATCTGAGAAAGCTGAGATTACAAGGCAACTGAGGAAACTGAATTCCAGTGAGGGATAAACTCCTTCAAGGAGAGATGGAACACATGAACCTTTGACTTGAGGCAGAGTAGAGGAAAATAAGGTGGCCACCTGTAACTCTGAGTGGAAAATATTTTCCCAGCCCAGGGCAAAATGCCTTTGAAACTGAAATGAGTCAAAGGGAGAAATAAAGTGGGAGAAACTCCTTTAATATGTACAAGCAGCCAGCTGCAGGAAAAGGGACCCCACCAACCTCTCCGGTTCAGATATGCCCTTGCTCCCATTTGTAATCACCTATTGATATGGGGATGTACTACTTCTCTTCACCCCTTGGAAACACCTATTGATATGGAGATTCACTAAGGCCAGGCGAAAGATTCAGGGAATACTGCAATTTTACACACAACCCACCCCTCCAGAAATCTTGCCTCACAATCTGCTCACTTCCCATCTTCTGCAATGACCCCTGTGTGAGAAAACTGGAGCACTGTAACTAGACTAATAATATACAATAACAACAGCAATAAAATCATGATCATCCTCAAGCCAGAGGATTCAGTTAAGTTCAAAGTCCTGTGGAGATTAAGTCCATAGCTCGCCCATTCCATAGGCAGTCAGTAGCTGAACCAGTAGGGAGTTCAGAGCAATCATCACGTGGCAGCTGAAGCGAGGGGGCGGGTCCTGGACACAGGGACTGTAGAATAAAATAACCTTAAGGGTGATAAGATACATGTTTAAATAACACCGACATAGGCAAGTCTTGTCCATCAGGTAGGATGCATAACAGAGAGTGGTCCTGTGATAGTTCAGTGGCAGGAATGGGATCTCATCCTGGTCTAGTATACCAGACTCTCACCCACCTCCCTGTGGGAGTTACAGATGGGTCAATATATAGGAGGTATATGCACTGGCCATAAAGATAAACAAAACTTACCCATAAGATCCTCTTACCTCCCTGACGCTTTGTGCACACTATCATGATCTTTGGGGGCCACTCTGCTGTTACTCCAGGAACACACTGGAGGCCAACTTCCAAGCCTTTTACCCAAGGTGCCAGAAGAACCAGCCATTGCTGGTCCATGTGTCAAAATATCCAGGGCCATGTCCACTAAAGAGTCTCCAGGGTTTAATGCAGTAGGGGCTGACAGCAGGATGTTGTTCTGCTGACCATATCCTGGCTTCAATAACTCGTCTTTGGTTTGCACATACAGTTGTATAGGAGAAGCAGCAATGTGTATTAGCATGTCCACAGGGCTCAAGGCTTCTTTTCAGGGCTTCTCATTCAGATGCCATAGCACCATCCATAAGTAAACTGACCAGCCCCATAGATTACTGATGTCCAATTTCAGGCCAGACTTCAACAAACCATTGTACCTCTCTATCATTCCTGCCCCAGTAGGGCTATATAGTACATAAAACTTCCACTTTATTCCTAATTGCTGCACCCATTCCTGTAACTCATGTCCAGTAAGATGGGTGCCTTGATCGCTCTCAATCACCTGCAGCCATCCATAGGCTGTAAAGAGACACTCTAGGCCCCTTTTGGTCATTTGCTGATCTGTACGACATGCAGGAAAAGCAACCAACAGTTCAGTAGCTGTGTCCATACACATCATGGCATACCGATATCCTTTTGATATGGGCAGAGGCCCAATATAGTCTATCTGCCACCTGACAAGGGGTTTCGGCCTCTTTACTATTGTCCTATGTAGCTGCAGGACTTGGTGTACATCCCTCTTAGAGCACACAAGGCACTCCTTCCGGACTCTGCTGACTTCTTCAAAGGTCAGTGGCAAGCCCCTCCGACAGGCTACAGCCCACACTATCTTTTGCCCCATGTGCAACAAACACTGATGTAACCATTAGGCTACATCAGAGGCAGGCTTTCCTTCTTGTATGGAAATGCACTTGGGCCAGTATGTCTGCTTCATCATTTTGCCAAAGGCAAATGGCCAGTCAAATAACACATGGTAATAGTCTTAGTCTGACTGATGTGAAGGCCCATAGGGCTTGCCACAACTCTTGACCCCAAAAGGGCCGGTGACCAACCATCTAGTTGGCATGGTACCATGTTGGTAGCCACAGGGTCAAGCCCCAATAGACGGCCTGGCGGTCAGTGCACACAACTATTAGGGAGGGCTCCTGGGTGATCATGAGCCATACTGCCTACAACTCAGCCCATTGACTGTTCTTCTCTTCTCCATCCACCAACCATATTATCTCAGTCTTAGGATGGAAAGCCATAGTTCTCTGCTTTGGAAGCTGCCCACAACTGGAGCCATCTGTATACCAACCATCTTCAGGTATAGGGGCTTTTCTCTCCTGATAAGGACTCTTGGCTACCAATGGCTCAAAAGCAAGTTCTTCCTGCTTTCCACTGGTATATGTCACTGGCCCTAATAAGCTTTGGAGTTCTCCATTTAAGGGGCTATTGGAGAGGGTGCTACACTGATGTAAGTATGCACCGCATTTGGCCAGTATAGGCATCTGTGCCACGTCACTCCATGGCCTTTGTCAAATCAACCCACATCTGGGTCCTCAAGACCTTCACAGGGCCCTCTGCACCTCTCCTTCCAGTCATAGCCCATACTACCTTCCATGCTCTTATTATTTCAACCTCTCCCAGATATGCTAAAGTATGAGTAGCCTCACGGGTTGTCCTGTGTGGGGAAAAAGACTAGTCTCTAGGGACCCAAAGAGAGATGGGGAAGCTGTGTGGAGCACCAGATTTCTCATTCCTATGGTGAACAGCTCCTCACTGGGGCCCTGGGGTCCAAATTATAGATGATATTTTTCATGCCCATCTCCCATAACACCTACTGGAGCTCTGCATATGTTTTCCAGCTAGTGAGTAAGTATGGTAAATCACCCTGATTAGGCCAAACTGCCCTAATGGCTGCTTTCAGCCAATCCAGAAGTGCCCAATTTCCTGAAAATGGGCACTTTGCAACTGCTGATGGAGAGAAGGGTGGGTCATGAGGGAAGGCAGTTTACCCATTTCAGAACGCTACATAGCACTGTTTTCCACCTCCATATCTCAGAGACGCAAAGCCATGCAGGCAGAGGTTCTGACAGCCTCTGCCAAAAACGGGTGCTCATGTCCACCAGCTCATCCTGGATATAGGGAAGGAGCATGGAGTGCTCCACAACCTGGAGTGGGGGAGGCTCCTCCCCCTGAGGAGCATGCAGTTGTTGCATTTTTATTTTCTTAATTACAACCTGTTGGGCCTTTAATATGGGAGAGGCTGCTGCCTCCAGTGTTAGCCTTGGCAACAAATCAGCCCTCAGCCCTACCCCCTCATCCTCTCCTGACATCTCCTGTACCATCTCCAGGGCTAAAGGCACTGCTCCTTCCTCCCCCTCCCCCTCATCTTCCTGCAATGCAGATTCTCCTCCTGCCTCCTCCCCCACTGCTAATGTATCTTCCTGGAACATGACCTGTCTTCTCAATAGCTGTCTCTCTTTCTTAAGGGCATTCCATAGGTCATTGCCCAGCTCCTCCAAGTGATGCTGAAGTATGTCTCTCTCCTGCCAAAGTCTGTCTTTCTCCTCAATAACCCTTTCCACTATCTCGAGGAAAAGACATCCCACAATCCTGGCTGCTACATGGCCACTCAGGGCCTCTAAGCAGTCTTCTGTCTCATGAAGGGCTAATTCCACAGCTTTCAGTTCTCTACCCTTCCCCAGTTCTGGATATGTTTTCCAGCTAGTGAGTAAGTATGGTAAATCACCCTGATTAGGCCAAACTGCCCTAATGGCTACTTTCAGCCAATCCAGAAGTGCCCAATTTCCTGAGGTATGATGGGCACTTTGCAACTGCTGATGGAGGGAAGGGTGGGTCATGAGGGAAGGCAGTCTACCCATTTCAGAACCCTACATAGCACTGTTTTCCACCTCCATATCTCAGAGACGCAAAGCCATGCAGGCAGAGGTTTGGGACCAATTCCCCTCTAGGAGTTGCTTTATACTAGACCAATTCCCCACTAGGGACTCCCCAGTTGGAAGCCCCACAGATAGGGGGCTCCCAGGTGAAGCTGCACCATCCCCTGCTGCAGCCACTGGGGACTCCCCACCATCCACGTATCTCCTCACTATTCCTAAGGGCAGCCCACCCAAGGGTCACACCCATAAAGACAGATTTCAGATTCAGAGGTCCTGCCAACTACCACCAGATATAACTCGGGGGTGGGGGGGACTATTTCCCCAGCCCAGGGCAAAATACCTTTGAAACCGAAATCAGTCAAAGGGAGAAATAAAGTGGGAGAAACCCATTTGTTGCATACAAGCGTTGTCCACTTCTGCTAGTCTGTGTCTCTTGTAATCTGGATGCAAAAAGGGGCCCCACCCAACCTCTCTGGTCCAGATATGCCCTCACTCCCCCCTTGTAATTACCTCTTGATGTGAAGATGAGCTACTTCTCTCCACCCCTTAGAAACACCTATTGATATGGAGATGTACTAAGGCTAGCCAAGAGATTCTGCAATTTTACCCACACCAACATACAAATGGGTAAGAAAAAATAGCTAAAATTAAAGAACAAATGGGCTGATATGTCAGTTTGAGAGATCTGAACATCCCAGAAACAAGGGGTGATTGCACTCACCATCAAGCTTTTTCCCACAGGCCTCCAAATGGTGCTCTCAGAAAGACTGGGGGCAAGATAGGAGATTTGAAAGAGCCACTTCACCAATGCAGGTATGAAGAGGAAATGGACAGCTGTTAGGGATTCAGTACAAGGCCTTACCTCCCTGCTTTCTTCTCTCCTATGAAAACAAAAGCGTTAAATCACCATGGGAAAGGACAGCAAACCCTCTTGCCTACAGAGTACAGGCCAAGATCTATTGCATCTAAGGATGAAGTAGAAGCAAAATCCACCTGCTTCTGGAGGAAAGGCCAGAAACCATCTTAGTTTTTCAGCCAGAGTTGTGCTATCACTGGGGAAGAGGCAAAAAACTCCTGCACAAGACCAATCCTAGATACAAAACAGAGTTTGGCAGTCACTGACAAGAATATAGACATATTGCGGAATCTCCAAGGTCCAGTGTAGAGTGCTAGCCAAAGAATGAGGCTGGAACAGAGAATCCCCCTGCAACAGCATTCTACCACTGGGGGAGGGGCAAGAGTATAGGCAGAGACTGAAAGCTGACAGAAAAGCAGAAACAAGAAAGCCCCCAGCACTCTGTCTCCCATCCTAAGCGCACAGGAAGAGTAGCCCACCTGCTAAAATAATTTTAAGGCTGTGATGCACTGAGGACAACAAAATAAAAACAATACCCAAACCCAGTTCAACTCTGACTATATTGACTCAATCCCACACTAAGAGTCTGAAAGGAGAAAAGGTATACCCATATCAAGGAGTAAATGTTATTTACCTTAGTCTCTACTGTCCTACACATAGTGTTCAACAGTCAATAAAAAATTACAAGACTAGAAAACAAGAACAAACTACTAAAAAGAAATAAGACAATTAATAGAAATAAGAATCAGAGATGACCCAGATGCTGCAACTATCAGATGGAATCTTTAAAATAATTATGATTAATATAGTAAAGGATCAAATGTAAAAGTTGTAAAACATGCAAAAAACAATGAGGAGTTTCAGCAGAGAAGTAGATAAAGAGCCTTTTAACTTTTTGAGTAAATTATTATTACCAAAGAGACTGTGAGCTCTAATTAAACTAACACTGAAGTATTTGAGTTTTATAACAACCTTTAGGCTCTTAAACTTGCACCATAAAAAAAATGAGCTGTCTAAAAGGATCTACTTATGGACTGGTTGTGGAATATGAAAGAGAAAAGTCAGAAGGTCCTATTCATCCTAATTGAAAATATGGAAGGAAGATGCATTAACCTACCTGCAGAAGCATTGAAGTAGAAGGTTTGGTGGTGGTGTGAGGCTCAGGTTGCAGGGAATCAATGAGTTCCATTTTAGACATGTTAAGCTTGAAATGTTTATCAGACATCCAAGTGGAGCAGTTGAGTAGAAAATTGGATATGTGATTTTGGAATTTGGGAGAGATGTCTGGGCTGGAAAAATAAAATTGGGAGTTAAAAACCTATAGATGAGATTTAAAGCCATGAGTCTTGCTGAGAATACTAGGAGAATGGATATTCATTCATAGAAACAGAAAAGGCTCAGCAACTGAGGCCTAAGACATCACAAACTTAAGAGGTTGATAACAGGAGGACTCAAGAGGAGGAGGCAACAAAAGAGACTGGTTCATTATTACTAGGCACACTTGATTGTATGAGTTGTTTTATCATCCTAACAATTATCATTGATGCATTTTTTAGCTGTTTTTCTTTTCCAATTCTAAATAATTTAGTATAAAAAAATTCCATATAGTGTGAGCCATCTGACTCACATTTCCATGTGGCCCTAGGGAGTGTGCTTGCCTTCTCTCTCTAGGGATCTGTGAGTATAAAATTCCTTTATAAAAACCACTTCCATGTCTGCATCCTACCATTTGTAGCTCCAGGCTGGGGGGAGGTCCCTGCTTAGGGCACGTTCACTATGGATTCATAAGACTGAATAACAACAAAGCAATGTTGTGGGTTAAAAGGGGCTCATACCAACCTTTATTCTCATGGCAGGAGGTTGAGTGCTGGATTCCCATCCGCCTCCGTCCCTGCCCCTGCTCATCCTCTGCTCTACTCTCTCCTACTTCCTCTTGCTCTCTTCTCTTCGCTTGACTATCCTGATTTCCTCTGTTCTTAGCACCAGGCAGAATTCTTTTTAAAGCAATACTGCCTGTAAATAGCTTATTTCCAATGGATATGCAAGCTTGTGCCTGTGCAATAGGCTAAGTATTACATCACTGCGTGTATACAATGGGTATCAGATGAGGATCCTGGCCATGGAACTTCCATTTTTCCTACACTATACATGATTAAACAAATCTTAAACATTCTGATTAAAACATTCCTAATTTCACCTTACAGTAGGGGCTTTACATAACAAAATAAAAAAAAACACAAAAACAAAAAACAAAAAACTAGCTCAGAAAAGGCAAAATCCTCCCAATTCTAATTTTCCTTAATGCCTCGCTGGCTTCTTACCTTGGGAAACAAACAATACATCGATACATTGTTATCCTTGGTTTGCTGCAGAGAGTGTTAACTAGGAGAATAAAGCTTTCCATCTTCATCATGTAGCAAAACTGAAGACCTCATGATAGAAGGTTTCCAGCAGATGGATTTTTTTCTCATTTTTTCCTTTTACTTAGAGCAATTTTTTTATACATCCTTGAATTGATTCAGATCTTGCTCCAGTTCCACCGTATTTTCCAGTTCTCTTTTCTGATAATTCTGTGCAGCCTTTTCATTTTTACCCCTCGTATATATTTCTCAAATTAATGCAAGTTGAATCTTTTTGAATTGCTCCTTTGGCATCCTTTTATTAAAGTCATTAATTATGTTTTTCTACAGGGAGGGACAGGGAATACTTTTGTCCTTAGCTCATCTCTTGTAAGATGAGGTTACAGGTAGTTTGAATGTTTATCTTTTGTAAGTGGGTTTTTTATCATAACAAGGCTTACAGCCAGTTCTTTCTTTCATATGTTTACATTCTGGCCTCATTTGCTGGAGTACTTTACCCCAATTTTGTAAGACAAGATGCCCTCAGTCCCCAGAAGATTTAACTTCCATGTCCAAGGATCACTCTGGTGTCTCCTTCCAGGGCCATGTCTGTCTTTCCCACTTCAGAGTTGCCGAAGCTATGTGGCGCATCTCCATAGACGGAGGATCCTCTGAATGTTGTCGCCATGCCATGCCATGCTCTGACTTATGTTTAATGAAATGCCAGGAGTCAGAATTATCACAGAGTCGGTTTTCAGGATAGTTTGGGTTGAAAGCTTTATAAAGTGATAGATCAGAAATAACAATATTAATAATGATATCAATGCCAATATTACTTAGAAGTCCAGAAAGAAATTGACTGAAAGTAACAAAGGAGTGGATGCTATTATTCATATTGGGCTGAATACATAAATTTATAACCACATTAGTTTTTATTTTATCAGTTTTTATAATACATTCAAATTTATTATTATTTTAATTTAGAGAGTTCTCTGCAAGTGGTTGGGATCTTCTGTGGGGAGGATGCTACCAAAAGGATCCTTAAAACATTGAGAAAATTTAGAATACTTTTTCCAAAGAAGAAATTAATGTATGTGAATGATAATTATTGTTGATTTTGAATCAGTATAGATTCTGGACTAGGTGCTGCGGTGATGTCAACTAGCTTGTAAATTTGAATGTCTAAGACACTAATTCTGGAGTGCATTACAGATCTTCCCAAACTTAATCATATTCTGATGTATGAGTATTACCATATTGTTACAGGAGATGGGTTCTTGGTCTCACTGCAAGAAAGAAATCAAGAATGGACACAGAAAGCAGTTGAGCATTTAGAGCTTATTTGGAAAATAAGAGTTCAGAGGAAGACAAAAGTACATGTCTTAGGAGTTGTGTGGAGCAGACCCAGAGGGAGTCTCACAGCTAAAACCACAGGGAGTCTTTTTTATATAAAGAGAGATGAATATTCACTAAATGGGGTTAGGTTTCAAAGGGAACAGATGGGATTTTTTCAGAGTTTGGGCTTGCACCAACCTCATTTTGGGTGGAGAGATTTTTGACTATATTTGGTTCCCATCAGAACTGTCACGGCATGAGGAGGTGTGATTTTTACTATGCCAATGATGGAGGAGCATGATTCCTACTATGTTAATGAGTGTATAAAGTATTTTGGAATGAAGTTTGGATCAGCTTTTCCTCTATGTTGGAACAAGCCAGTTTTGGCCAGCTATACCCTCACTCCACATTCTGCCAGAGCAGCTGGCATGCAATACGTAGAATGTAAGCAAGCATCCCACCGAAGGCCACCTCCCTCTCCCTGCTTGTGTCTGCCTATCTTCCTACTCTAACAATATCACATAATTTTGTATCAGTATTATCACATCATATTATCATATCATATAATATTATCATTCTGCATCAGCCAAGGCTGATAGAAAGACAGAAGTTTCAGACAACTGAGCCTGCATCAGAGTAATGAAGACGAGACTGTCAAGGAGGCTAGGAGCATCATGGAGAAGGGATGGAAATGGAGCTGCAGATACCTCGTTGCCTTACAAATTGGAATGTCTACCTGCAGAATCATGGGAAAAGCTGGGAGAGAGTGCTACTGGCTGACTTGGGTGGAATGCAACCTTTTCTAATCTAGTTGTGACTGATAAGAAAGGTTTTATGAAAGAAAGTTTTATGAAGTTCCATCTTGGATGTCTCAGATAAACTAAAGATTGCTTGCTAGTTTCCAAATTAAAAAATTTCTGGTGTAGCTCAGGACCACATTGATTACAGGATTCCTGGGGACATCTGGGAGACTGATATTAATGTTTGACCAAATCCAAAGACACACAATAATTTTCATTAACTGCAATTATGACAGTTGGCATAATTGTTGTACTAGGCACGGCACTATCTCATTCAATCATCTTAACAACCTTATGAAGAAGGCTTATTATCATCCCCATTTTTCAGTTAAGAAAATGGTTTCAAAAAGTTATCCAAGATGACACAATGTATGGTAGAGCTGTGATTTAAACCCAGATCAATTCAGACACTTCTGCACAAAAGAAATGGTCATTTATCCCCTAAACGTCATCCTCAAAATTTACCTTCTCTCTTTATGCCAACACTGTCTCCTACACAGACAATCTGCCTATAGTACACTACACTATATCCACCAGCTCTACACTGTCAAAGCCTCAGACTTGTTTCTCAAAATACTCATCATGTATGTTATTACATTTTTTTTTTATATCTGCCTTCCTGGAGCTCTGTAAAGGAGACAGGGCCAAATCTGCCTTATTCCCCATTCTATCTCCCAAGTTGGGCACTTAGCAGTCACTCAATAAAAGTTTTTAAAATTTTTTTGAAGTTTCATAATTTTGGAATTTTCATTTGAAAATATAAAATGATATTCATCTTAAAATTTGAAACATACTATGCACACTCTGCAACAAATTCTGCTTTTATGTGTGTTCCTCATGAGCTCAATAGGTTAAAACAAAGAATTTGGCTCCCTATAGATAAAGATTCCTCTTATAACACACATATTTGTAAAATCACAGGATATGGCTATTAGAAAGCCATTCAGTTCAATTCTCTCACTTAAAGATTAGGACCCAAATTGATTATGTGACAAGACTGAAGTCATAAGTCTGCATAGCAGAGCTAAAAACAAAAGCCTGATATCTAGGTTAGTAATCTTTTGAAGTCCATCTGTCATTTAATTAGTTGGCAACCTTCCTTTTATAGAAATATAAATTCAGGAGTTTTGAGATTGTAAGTGGGAAAAATCTGATTAGTGAAGTTTCAAGAGACCTACTATTGTGTGTACATGTAGAGAACTTGGGAGATGAAAAAGTAGCAGAATAATATTGGTGAAATATTTAGCTGTATTCAATATATTCGATGCTAAAGCATACTGCAGAAAAGACCAGGCACTTGTGTAGGAGTGTTGGTAATAAGCCAACTAAAGAAACATGGTGTCTTTGTGAATAGAAAAGTACTTTCCTCTTTTTTAGTTTTGCATTTATCTTTCCTCCTTCTGTAGCATTGTGACCACCCTTGCATTATGTTATACAGCTTAAAACCTTTCATACATATCCAACATACATGAGGTTTATGGCTCTCTGCCTTATCTAACAAATAAATAGGAGTTCTGTTAGTGCTGGTACCAAGAAAAATACTCTGTTATCTGATTTATGATGATCAAGAGAGCCATAACATTCTAAAGAATGTACAATTTTAAAAACATACCTGAGAATTCTTTCAAACACAATGTATTCCTCACAATGTGAAATAAGTTTGATGTGTGAAATTTAAACAATAGAAATGCATACCAATTAAGTGTGATTGTTTCTGTACCCAGAGAATTAAAACTTAATTATAAATGTGTTTTTAGACACCATCTTTAATGACACATTTTTATCATTAGTACATTTTTTTAAATGTGGTCTCTTCTAGGAGGCAATATTTCCAAACTCATTTCATGACACCAGAATCACTCTAATACCAAAACCAGACAAAAGAAAATTACCTCCCCCATGGTAACCACCAGTCACTTCTCAGTATCTGTGAGCCTACTGCTGTTTTGCTCATTTTGTTTTGTTTTTAGATTCCACATGTAAGTGAAATCATATGGTATTTCTCTGCCTGTCTTATTTCACTTAACATAATACCCTCTGGGTCCAAATGGCAGGATTTCTTTCTTTTTTTATGGCCAAATAATATTTCATTATATATATGTACCATATTTTCTTTATCCTTTCATGTATTGATGGACAGTTTGGTTGCTTCCATATCTTGGCTATTGTAAATAATGCAGCAATAAACACAAGGGTGCATATATCTTTTCAAATCAGGTATTTTTTTTTTCTTCAGGGAAATTCCTAGGAGTGAAGTTACTGGGTCATACAGTGTTTCTGTTTTTAGTTTTTTGAGGAATCTCCATACTGCTTTCCATAGTGACTGCACCAATACCCGCCAACACTGTAGGAGGGCACCCTTTTCTCCATTCTTGCCAACACCTGTCATTTCTTGTCTTTTGGATAGTAGTCATTCTAACTGGTGTGAAGTGATATCTCATTGCAGTTTTGATTTACAGTCAGAATATTTCCTCCCTTTCAGTGGTCTTCCTGCCCTTTTGATGACAGGCTGAGATGTATGTCTTGCTGTGACTAATGAAATGGAGTGGAAATGGATTCCAACTCTAAGCAAAAGTTCTAAGAACCTTCATGTGATTCTGTAACTCCAGAAGTGTCTATCACAGGCTTTCTTTTTAGCCTGGACTCCAAGACTAGGGAATGTAGTCCAGATTTTTGTCAATCTTCAGCTAACATATAATGAGAGTAAGAAAGAAACTTTGTGTAGCAACCTACCAACATTTTGGGATTGTTTGTAACTCCAACATATCTAGCAAAAGTGGACTGATATTCTCCTGTTCCATACTCTACCATGTGGATTATTTACACATTCTCATCCATAATCGTTTAAGTATCTTTGGCTTCCATATATGCCACAGTGGGCTCTTAGCACATATCTTCAAAATTCAAAGAGGTAATATTCACTATCAAAAGTCTCAGGTTTGGGAGAAACCCTAATGTCACTGGGCCTAATTCCCTATATAGCACTTGGCTGGTCTATATGACATCCCTGACAAACTTCTTTTTAAATAATTCTAGTCATGAGAAACTCAGTCATTCCCAAAGCAGCCCGCATCATTTGAGACAGCTTTACCTGTTGGAAAATTCTTTCTTATATTTAGTGGAATTTAGTATGGCCTCAATTTCATATAACCAGTGAATCTAATTCTCCTCTCTCTGGCCATATGCTTCTCTTTCCTTTCTCTTTGTCTGTTCTCTTCTAAGCTAATCATTTCTGGATCATTCCAGTGTTTGTCACAGGTCATAATTTAAACTCCTCATCATTGTAGTGGCTGCTGTCACCTGAAAGCACTATAGTTTGCATTGTCCCTCTTAATGTGTGTACTCAGAACTGATTACACTAATAAAAGTAGGTTTTGGTACTTAGTGCAGAGTAGAGAGAGCCTATCATCTCCTTTTCTTTGGATTCTGCATTTGTGCTAATTAAAAAATAACCATATTAATTTTTGGACAGCTTCATCACACTAGGGAAACTTTTTTTTTTAGTGAAGTTTAAATTTAGGAAAAGGAAATGTATGTAGATGAGTGTCTTTCTAGGTGAGATTAACATGTAAATTGATAGACTGAGTAAAGCAATGTCCTCCCTGATATGGGTGCTCCTTATCCAGTCAGTTGAAGGGCTGACTGGAACAAAGGGAGGTATGGAAGAATTTGCTCTCTATACCTGACTGTATGAGCTAGGACACTGTCCTTCTCTTATCTTTGCACTGGGACTTATACCATGGCTTTCTTCGTTTTCAGGCCTTGACTCAGACTGAAACTACACCACTAGCTTTCCTGTGTTTCCAGCTTGTGGATAGCAGATTATGAGACTCCTCAACCTGCATAATTGTGCAGGCCATCTCTTATAATAAATCTTTATATATATATAAAGTGTGTGTGTGTGTGTGTGTGTGTGTGTGTGTGTGTGTGTGCATGTGCACGTGCATACATGTTTTGTTTCCCCTAAGAACCTTGACTGTTTGGGGCAATTTTCTTCAAGATACAAACCAAGTCATTTTCAAATTCAAACCCCCATCTGGATTTTCATCCCTCTCAATGATTTTCTCCTTACTTTTTTCCCTTCATTAGAATCTGGATATAAAGGAAATAAAATCCTGAATTTATCAAATTCTAGTATGTGACTTTAAATTTTCTGTATTTCATTTCCTCATCTTTAAAATAGGGATACTAATGTACCAGTCCCATAGATTGTTATTAGAATTAAATTAGACAAAGCGTGCAAGTGCTTAGAACAGAATCTACTGCTAGTGAATGCTCAGTAAATGTTAGCCATTATCATTATAGTAGAAGAGGGGATTCTGGTTCTCTGGATGCCTTCTGGTCCTGATTTGTCCTTACTGGTCCTCCACTGATGATGTAGCTTGTTGCATGTCTGACAATGAGTAAAAAAACAGGACAATTGCCCCAACCATCACTTTGGATCTCAACAAGCTTGTGTATTCTTTGGGACTCAGCTGAACCCTCCATCTGGTCTCCTGTTTTTAGGTGGTCTACCTGAGCCCATGCTACAGGGTTCCATTGACTCCTGTTTAGGACAAGAACAGTAGAAATGCCGATTCTTCACTGTAAATTATTTTCTGAGACTCTAATGTCATATTTCATATTTTGCTCTACTCTCCATTTATTTTTTCTTTCTATGCTCTAATCCTTTAGGCTCTGATTTTGATGATCCAAGTCAAATCATTTTAGAAATCAAAACAAACAACCTTCATCTGGGGGTCTTACCCTTGTGAATCAAGCTTTTTGTTTCAGACTGTGATGCCTGATGAGTGTTTTAAAGATTCCACTTAACATTTCTACAAACTTTGTTGTTGTGTTTTATCTGCTCTGTCCCTGAGGCAATGAATATTAGGCCAGTGGTGGAAAATTTAAGAGCAAAGGAAATTTCAAGGAAAGAAAAACTCCCAAATAATAAAATGTTGTAAATATGATGAACTGAACTGACACAGAAAATACATGATATATCTGCTTTGAACACATAGAAACACTGCATAAAATATAATTTTTTTAATTTATCAGTGAATTCAAAATTAAGAAAAGGAAGGTCTAAAATTCAAAGTTAGAATGGTGAGCAACAGCTTATAAGGTTATCAGGACTGAATACAGTCCTTAAAAGCAAAGAGCTAGAATGTTAACGTTTGTGTAAAGAGGCAAGTCCAAGTCATGGATACCTTGCATGGGTAAGATTGCAGTGGAGGTAGATGCATTAAGTGGGGAAAACTAAATGCTGCCTTTCTGTGGACTTCCTAATAGCTCAGGGAACAACAAAACATACATACACATGGAACAGACATACAGAACCAAATGAAACACAAATATATGGAATCTTGGTACATGACCAGGGTAGAATGAGGAATCACTGGTGAAGTAATGGAATATTCAATAAATGTTGCCAGAAAAAAATGCTACTCAGAAAAAGTATATATTTACCTACCACATATGCAAAAATATATTCAAAATAGAGGAAGTTCACTACATAAGGCAGGGAAAGCCTTAAAATTGTTGAAAGAAAACATGAGAAAAGAACATGAGGTATTTCTTGTATGTGAAGCTAAAGATTTTAGATTTTCTCCCATAGGCTGAGAAGACACTGGAGTGTTCCCAACATAGGAATGACATGACCTATGCAGAAGATACATGTACTTTGGAGAACAACAGAGGAGTATTGTAAATTTAATCAGATGTTAATTTCAATTGCAACTGCTGTCCCAAATGAAGTTTTGTTAATAGTGCAAATCAACATATCCCTGATGCCATGTATGCAGGCTGTTCATCTACCATCTGCTTTAATTCCCTAAACCTATTAGAAAACTATCAAAAACTTTCTTTTCAGCTACTAGAGCCAGCAGTATACCTCCGTGCTACTGCTACTTCCACAAGATCACAGCAACTTTTCAGCCCATGCCAACATCTATTCCTCAGTGAGTATGATCGACTTTGCATTCTATAAGACATTACTGTGGTCTATTTCATTGATGATATCATGATGATTGGTCTGGTATACAGGGAGTAGAAATTCTTTAAACATTTGATAAGACATATGAATGTCAGGTGACAGGAAATAAAATTCACAAAAATTCAGAGACATGACAGGGGCGCACAAGATGGTGGTGTGAGTAGGATGGTGGAAATCTCCTCCCCAAACCATATATATATTGAAAATACAGCAAATACAACTATTCCTAAAAGAGAGACCAGAAGATATAGTACAATAGCCAGGCTACATCTACATCTGTGAGAACTCAGCATCTCATGAAAAGGGTAAGATACAAAGCTGTGACCCAGCGGGACCTGAGCAAGGCTGGGATAATGTCCTGTAGCTTGCAGTATATGTTCTAGATCAATGACTGATATATAATGCACTCTCTCTCATTTTTGTAGGTCTGGGAATCAACTGTTTGAAATGGGAGTGTTTTTTTTCCTAGCACCTCTAATCAGGACCAAGATTAGGATGAGATGAGTGAGGCATTCATCTAGCAGGCAAAATTTAAGTGGGCGCCAAAAAACTTAGTAATGAAGATCAATAATATTTTAATGCAATATTTGTAAAATCAAAATTAATGCAAATATGGTAATACACAAACATTTTAAATAACATCTTTGTCAAGGGAGCAGTCATTTACAGTCAGCTCAGAGTTCCTGGGCCCATATGGCAATCGTGCTCACACCAGACAGATTTATAAATGTTGACAATGGCATGCAAACTAATTAGGCAACCTGGGACTACATATATAATCGTGTTTTTAAATTGTTGTCAGTTGTTGCATATTTTCCCTTTTTTACCCAGACCTTCTATGAGAATTTTTGCTTCCTGTGTCCATGACTTTGGGCTCTGTAGAGTTCTTAATTCCCAATGGTGGCATCAGGTGATATTTACATCAGGAGCCACAACAATAGTTCCCTTACACTAGAAATTGAGATTGCTACCTGCCTGCTTGGGGTTTTTCATGCCTGTGAATCAACAAAGAAGAAAGTTAAGTGTATCACTGGGGTGATTGATTCTTACTATCAAGGGGACATTGTGTTGCTGTTATTCAATAAGGTTAAGGAAAAGCATTTCTGCAATGCAGGGGATCATCTGGAGCAATCCCTACTTTCATGTACTGTGATATCAGTTAAAGGGAAAAACTACTGATATATACTACAGCATGGATGACCCTTGAAAACATTATTCTATTTAAAAGAAGCCAAATGTAAAAGATCACATATTGTATGATATATTTATATGAAATGTCCAGAAAAGACAAATCTATGGAGTCAGAAAGTAGATTAGTTGCTACCTGACTCTAAGGGTTGGAATAGGGATTGTTTCCAAAGAGACATGAAGGATTTCTTTGGGATGATGGAATGTTCTAAAACTGAATTGTGCTGATGGTTAAGCAACTCTGTAAATTTACTAAAAGTCATTGAATTATGCATGTAACATGAGTAAATTAATGTCGTGTAAATTATATCTCAACAAAACTGTTTGAAATAAGTCAATGGAAAACTACAACAACCCAATATAGGCAAAGCTTCTAATGATTCAGACCCTTCAAGAATAAAAGTTGGAGTTACTCACCAAACAAGAAAACACGACCCAGCGTACTTGCTGAGGGCAAATAGGTAGCAAAAGATGTGAGTATAGATACCAGCTACAACTATGTGACCAGTAGAAACAAACAGTATAATAGTTATGAGTATTTTTTCACTATGGTGATGTGATTATGTTTGTGTACATATTAACCAATCTTTCCCTCTCTTCCACTCCCCCATTATTTAGTGTAAGATATTTTAATAGTTAGTCTGATATCTCAGAATTTAAGTTATAGGCTATTAAGATGTGTACAATTCATCTAGAAGAGGAATGTATACAACCCAAAATGTATAAGGAAAATTTGCATCCTCTTTGGAGAGGGTATGCATGATTTGGGTTATATAAGAGATATTTGCATCATGTTAGATGGAAGCTTGATTTTGCTGTCATCTTTACTTGAGCATTCAGTGTAAAGAACATGTCAAATTGACAAGAGGTGAACTGTAGTAGCTTTTTACTGTTTTAGCTTAGCCAAGCTAGATTTATGTTTCCTATAGTTCCCTTTCTAAGTTAGAGCTGGCCACAAGAGAAATTTGCTCAAAATTTGTATGGCAGAAAAAATTTAAAGCTGTCATTTTTGTGTTCTAACATTTGGTTTAGGGTGCCAGGCAGCTCACCCTTACTGTGATATTTCAGTTGACTTTGTTGGTGTGGGGGACCACCAGGGCTTACAGCTTCTCCAGTTCTCCCCAGATTGCTTAGTGTCCTGGGCCGGGTGTATGTGAAACTCCATGGCAAGGAATGTCAACTTCTTCGGTAGGTCCCAGATCTGGTTGAGGTTCCAGTTGTCCTCAGGGGATCACTTTGTTCTCATGGGTTCTGTTTTTCATTGTTTAGATATGGTTTGTCCTCACTCTCCCCTTGTTCTCAGCTCTTCAACTGCCAGCCCAGTTAACCTATAGTGACTTGAGGCCCAGCACTAGGTGCAAAAGTCACACAGTCTAGCATTGACTTCTTGACTAGCTTCTACATTTGTGTAAGATCTAATCCATATAATAAATCCCTTATTCTATATGACTCATAGTGGTGTTTCTTCTCTAAATGAACCATGCTGATACAGAAGCTGTGGCAACAATAGTGTCAAGAGGTAACCAACATTTTAATTTAGCATTTACTATACATCATATGCTATGCTAGGTATTTTGCATGATTTATTCCATTTTAATCTTTACAGCAATACCACAGATTAGTCACTGATTTCTCCCATTTTACTAATGAGGGAAATGAGGGTTCGAAAATTTATGGGATAGAAATGCACAGCATCTGATCTAGTACAAGGACAGACATTGAAAGCACTGTCTATCTTTGTCTCCAGAGCTCCAGCTCTGTACCTATCTGCACATTTCTCTCCTCACTTTCTCCTTTTGGTAGAGTTGAATTCTGTATTGAGGAAATTATATACAATGCCCTTTATAAAGATGCCTTTCTAAAGACAAAATGCTTTTCTTTAATTGAATGATAGCATTCCAGATATGTTGGTATATTCACACTTTTCCTTTCCTTGATATGTCTAGAGAAAAATTATGAATTTTACATTTATTCAGATCATCTTATTTGAAGCCCGAGACATTGTTACTTTTCTATTTTTGCCCAATTATTTGGGCCACTTTTATTCTCTAAAGAAAGAAGTGGAATCTTTAGGTATTTTTAGAAGAACAAGATAAACTAAATAAGTCACTTACTTTCTCTGTCAATTTATGTCTCTAAAACTAGAAAAAAAATGAGCTTGGAATTCAGAAATTAGCCCTAGCACCTCAAAGGAATCACAAAACTCCTCCAGTGATCTACTTTCTTATAAATACTTGTAATTGAAGAGAACTATTGACCTTCATAAGCCCAAGGAATATAGAAATTTTATTCCCATTCAGAAACTATTTTTCATTATTATATCAAAGCCTTTGAGAATATTATGAAAATGCCAGTTGTCAGAAATTAGCTAATGTAATATTGCAATGAGAACTTAAAATGCATTTTTTCCTAGTCAACTTTAATCAGTATCTAGGCTAACTAAAGCCAAAAAATAAAACTTTCTTGCCCTTGTAATTGTCCTCAAAACCTAGTCTCTCTTTCATCTCTCTCTCTCTCTCTTTTTCTCTCTCTCTCTCTCTCTCTCTCTCTCTCTCTCTCTCTCTCTCTCACACACACACACACACACACACACACACACACACACACACACACACACAGAAGAGCGAAAAATCAATCCTTTTATTTTTAAGCTTCAAAGAAAATGCTGTTTAAAAAAGACACAGGGCATGGATCCAGAAAAGAAAGCTTATTGATTGTTCACTACCATATTTTGTGTCTTCCTTCACTGAGACTCTATAAGAGGCTTCTTATTTTCATCAGAACTACATTAATCAGAAGAAATAAATATATGCAATTAAATCATCTACAAAAGTTTCTTGATGTTTCTGATTTCCCTTACCAAACTGGAAGCCTCAAAAAAGAGGACAGTCTCTGAACCAACCCAACCTGCAAATTATAGTGTGACTCATATTCCTAAGGGAGAATTTTTACAATTACATGCCATAAAATAGCCTCCAAATGCCATTTCAATCCAATTAAAATTCCTCATTAAAGTCTTACAGGTCATTTAGAATTTAAGCCCATACAACTTGCTCTCTTCTGTATTCTAGCCCAGGTTTGGTACTCCAATCCCAGATAGGTCTGTTTATGAATCTCCACTCATATTGTTCTCCCCACTGAAAGTACACTTCCAACTCCCCTTATCTAATCATGTCCCCAGCCACATTGAAGCATCATTCTTGAACCCTCTTCTTTGAGTAGCAGCAAAGATTAACATGCTTACAGAGCTTAAATGAGGATGTGGAGCTTGCAGCTTATTTTATAACCAGTGAGAAAATGTTAGAGATAGATAATTAAGCAAGGGAGTGGCATAATATACTTACAAATTCTTGTCTTTACTGTGTGGCTTGGCTTAAGTAAAAGGAGATATTTTTTAGAATATTGATTTAAATTCTGAGCTTAAGTAAATAAATAAGAATTTGATGTAGCTAATCACTCAGACCATAAGGAAAAATCAGTTAATCAATCTTACTGGAAATATAAAGCAAACTTTTTATTTAACTGTATTATCAATTTTCTTATTATGATAGGTTATTTCCCAATATAACATCTACTAACATTCTAGTTGCATTTATTGAACTAAAGTGAGGTTTTAACTGGGTCACAAAAGTATTGAAAGAAGAATCAGTGGAATACCGTTGGCATGAGAATTTAATCTTAGTATTTCACTTGGTGAATAATGCATATCAAAGAGAGCTGTAGGTTTTGGTAGGTTTTAATTCTTCTAAAAATTTTACTGTTTGCCTTTTCTTGTCCCTATTCTACTTGGTAGGTGTCATGCTAGTCCTGATCCAGCCCCTTTGAGAAAGTATCAGTTAATTGGCAAGACATGACTCCAGTTGTTAGAGGCATTGGTTGCCTACTCTTGAGCAATAAGCAAGCAGGAACTAACTCTTTTTGTCTCTTAAGGAGTGCTGATGGTGAAGGAAAAAAGAAAGAAGAGAGAAAAGAGAGAGAGAAGAGACAGAGAGAGAGAGGGAGAAATTTTGGTCTGGTGACAGTGGTTGAGAGTGAGATATTATTTTTGGATGCAGTATACACTGAGATATCTCTTTAAATGTCTTCTAAACAAGTGTTTCTGGGAACTTGTGCAGGGTCCTTATGTGTAATGAAAAAGTCCCCTGAGAGATCTGGTAGAGTAGGGGCAATTATATCTCTAACTTCTCACCTGAGCTTGAAATTCATATACCCAGTTGTCTCCTTGACATCTATACTTGGATGTTTAAGGGTCATCTTCAAACTTATGTGTCTAAAACCAACCTTTTTATTTCCATTCTCCTCAATTCCCACTAAACCTGCTTCTTCTCATTTTTGTTACCTTAATAAATGTCAAATATCATTATTTGAGTTTCTCTGGCTAGAAAAACATGTGTCTTCCTTGATTCCATTCTTCCTCTCACATCATACAACCGATTCATTAGCAAATCCTATTTCTGATTTCTAGTTTCATACCATTGTGACCAGAAAAGATACTTGGTATGAATTCATCACTTTTCTTGAATTTACTAGTTCTTGTTTTGTGACTGATCATGTGATCTATCCTGGAGAATGTTCCATATGTTTTGGAGAAGAATGTGTATTCTGCTGGACAGAATGTTCTGTATAGGTCTGTTAGGTTCATGTGGTGTAACATATGGTTTAATTCCTACATTTCTTTTGTTGATTTTCTGTCTGGATGATCTTTCCAATTGTTGAAAGTGGGGTATTGAAGTCCCCTACTGTTACTATATTACTACCTATTTCCCCCTTCAAATCTCTTAGAATTTGCTTAATATTTATCTGTTCTGATGTTGGGTGTGTATATATTTACAATTGTATATCTTCTTTTAATTGAGGTACATACAATAAAATGCACAAATCTCAGTGTATAACTTGATGAATTTTGACATGTGTTACACTCATGTAGCCATTACCCAAATCAAGATATGAAACAATCTCACTAATTTTTTTGTGTATATCTTCTTGATAAATTGATCCCTTTATCATTGTATAATGACCTATTTGGTCTCTAGTTACTATTTTGGCATAAAGTCTATTTTGTCCAATAAAAGTATATTTTATACTTATATCCAATAAGTATAAAAAGCTTCTCCTGTTTCTTTTGGTTTCACCTTCATGGAATATTTTTCCCATCCCTTCACTTTGGGCCTATGTGTGTTCTTAAAGCTGACATGAGTCTTGTGTAAGCAGAATATAGTCAGATCTTGGGTTTCTTCCATCCACCACTTTTGATTGGAGAACTCAGTTCATTTATATTTAGAGTAAGTATTGATACATGAGGACTTACTAATGTCATCTTTTTAATGATGTTTTAGCTATTTATAGTTCCCATGCTTCTTTCTTTCTTTTTCTCCTTCCTTTGTGAAACTGATGATTTTCCATAGTAAGCTCTGATTCTCTTTTTATCTTTTGTGAATCTACCATAAGTTTTTTCTTTGTGATTACCATAATGCTTAAATAAAACATCTTATATATTACAAAGAGTGTATTTTGTACCAATAACAACTTAGTTCACATAAAAAAATTCTACCTTTTTACTCCTCCTTTTTGTTTTTGATGTCACAATTCACATCTTTTTATATTGTATATTCATTAATTACTACATCTATAGTTATTTTTAATACTCTTGTCCCTTAACCTTATACTAGAGTTAACATACCACCATATTATGGTAGTAAGACAATTTTGAATTTGACTATGTACTTACCTTTGTCATTGTGTTGTATGTTTTCATATGTTTTTATGTAAGTTAGCATTCTTTCATTTCAGCTTGAAGAATTCCTTGTAAGACAGATCTAATGGTAGTGAATTCCCTCAGCTTGCTTGCCTGGAAAAGTCTTTTTCTCTCCTTCATTTCTGAAGGATAGCTTTCCCTGGTAAAATATTCTTGGTTGGCAATTTTTTCTTTTAGCAGTTTCAATATAGTTCCCCACTCTCTTATGGCCTATAAGGTTTCTGTTGATAAATCTACTAATAGCCTTATGGGGGATTCCTTATGAATAACAAGCTTTTATTCTCTAGCTACTTTGAATATTCTTTTTGTCTTTGAGTTTTGACAGTTTTATAATAATGTGTCTTAGAGAGGATTTCTTTAAGTTCATTTTGTTTGGGGACTTATAAGCTCATGAATACATAAATCTCTTTCTAGCTTTGGGAGGTTTGCAGCCATTGTTTCTCTAAGTCAGCTTTCTGCCCCTTTTCTTTTCTTTTTCTTCTGGAACTCCATTGATTGGGGTTGGTCCTTTTGATGTTATCCTATAGGTCTCAAAGACTTTCCTCACTCACTTTTATTCTTTTTTCCTTATTCTGCCCTATTTGGATAATTTCAAAGTTGTCATTAATTTCACTAATTCCTTCTTCTTCCTGATTAGGTCTACTGTTGGTGCTATTACATTTTTCATTCATTGAATTCTCGAGCTCCAAAATTTTTTATGACTTATTTCTAGTGTTAAACTTCTCATTTTGTTTATATTTTTTTTCTGATTTCATTGATTTGCCTTTCTATGCCTTGTAGCTCTTTGAGTTTCCTTTAAAAAGCTATTTTGAATTCTTTATTGGGTAAATCATAGAGCTCCATGTCTTTGGGTTTAATTACTAGAAAATTGTTATTCTTTGGTGGTATCATGTTTCCTTGATTTTTGAGTTCCTTGAGGTTTTGTACTGCTGTCTTCACATTTGAAGTAGTAGTCACCTCGTCCAGTCTTTACGGACTGCCTTCATATGGAAGGTACCTTGCATCAACACTGACTGCCAAAGACTGAGGCTTTCTCAGACTTTCTATTGATATCCCTGCTCCATGCTTCTTGCTCCCTCTTGTGGCAGAATTCTTCAGCTTTTATGCCTTCTCAGTCCTCCAATGTCCAGGCCAAGTGCTGATAACCTGTCTTGTTTTCCCCAAGGTGGTGCTACAGCTCAAGTTTGTGGTCTGTCACTGGCCCACAGATTGGGACCTGCTTTCTGTGCATGCTCACTAGCCATCCTCTAAAGCTTGTTGTCACCCGTCACCTTTGGGAGCATGCACAAAGTGCTGGCCACAGAGTGGGGAGGGTGTGTGCATGAGGCACATGAGGTGCAAGGGCTGCCTGTGGACCAGTTGGAGGTATCCACAGTTGGTGCTTTCTCAGTAGTTGGCAGCCAGGCTTCTTCAATGGAGTCCATTGCACAGCTAGTAGGATCTGTGTCTGTTTAGTTTCTCCATGAATCCTATGTACCCCTTTCCCAGATTCTTATCCCCCCCCCCCCCCCCCGCCACAAGTCATGGAGCTCTCCATTTACTTCTCTAGATGGGGTAGAAGAGAAATTAACCTCTTTGGCAGAATCCACACAGCAGGGGAAGCCAGTTATCACTTGCAGTCTCTCTCCTTTCCTCACAGGAGAAATCATGGACTGAGTAAGAGCTCTCTTAGCCTAAATTCTGCTGCCTTGGGGAATAGTGACTTGGGTAAAATCAAACTGTTCCTCTTACCCACTTCAATACACACAAACTGAAAATTCATATTTTCTTCTCCAACTGAATGCTGCATCTTCTCTGATAATCTGGACTTCAGCAAAAGCTTTCTCATCCACAAATCGTTGTCTAAGTCAGCATTATCCAGGGATCCTGGATTAGGGTTGAAAGAGAATGGAGTTAGTTCATGGGTCACTTCAGTGTCCACAGCTATGTATTACCTATGTATGCCTGTACTACCTGAAGCATGGGTGGGTGAGACACCTCTCAGATCCCTTGGCTGAGAGCTGTGTTGCTGCCTCCCACAGAGCCCACACAAGCACTTTTATTCATTGTTGGATGCTGAATATTTGCTGTTGAGGGCAGGAGGGGCAACAACACATTTAACTTATAGCCAACAGCACTATAACTAATGCCTAGATGAAGTTTATCAAATACACATTTTTCTCTGTAAAGCAAGTCACAGCTTTCTTGCTCTTAGGAACATGTTTTCGTTTTCCCGAGAACTGATGAGATTCCTCCTCCCTTACTTTCTAACAGCACTATGGGGGAAGGGTGGTACTAGGCTCTCAGGAGATTTCCCTGTCCTCATTGTAACCCTACCCTGTGGTGTCTAGAATGACCAGGCAGAGCCTGACTTAGGTGTCAGCAACTCTGAAATAATAATTAATTCAAATCTACCAATTTTGCTCTCCCATCCAAATACTCAAATGAAGGACAGGATATCAGGAAACCTCACTGAGAGAGATGGATAAAGAGAAAATTATTTTAAGTGGTACTAACACATGTTTAAGTTCAAATTATGCCACTGCCCTCAAACTAACAAATTAAATAACCTAAACAAGTGGCCATGGTGAAGGTCAAGAGGGACTAATGTCCGCTTTGTTGGGAGGGGGTGGGACAGAAAAGACCATGATGGTTTTGTGCCACCATAATGCTGACATCAATCCACCTTGGCTTTAAAATACAGTTGAAAATTTAATAAAGAAAGCTAGTAGTCTTTTATTTCTTTTCATTTTTAGAAATTTGCTGGCTATTTTTTCTTATCGGTGGATTGGGATTGGGATTTGGATGGGGTGAAAATGAAAGATAAAGGATTAGGTTGTAGAGTATGGCATTTGAAAAGTATGGGAACAATGGTAATTATGAGGACTGTGAAGTTGCTGCTGGCTTTTGTTAACTCTTTTAGAAACTCTAAGGAAGAAAAATACAAACTCGGGTCATCCAAATATTACATCCACATATTTGTGACTTAATAGTAGTGTTTAAGGCAATCCTTATCTCTGGTTATCTGAAAATTAGATTCGAGATTTCCTATCAGTGCTGTAATAAAGATGGAATATTTATATATGGTATATAATATATGTAATATATATAACATACATAATAAATAAATATATATATATAATATAAATATTTTATACATATTTATACCTATTGATCAACACTTAGGTTGCTTCCAATTTGGAACTAATAAAATAAGCTACTATGAATATTTGCTTACAAATCTTCATATAAACATATGCTTTCATTTATCTTGGATAAATATCAGGAGTAGAATGGCTGGATCGTATGTGGCATACATGTTTGAATTTCTGGGTGGTTTCCTGATATCCTGCCTTTCGTTTGAGTGTGTGGATTGGAGAGTCTTACCATGTCTCCAATGTCAAAAATAAGGACCTGATGGGAAAGAATGGAATCTTAAGACCCATAGACAAGCCTGAGACTAATACCACCAGAATACTCTGAACAGCAGCATAGACTGCTGCCAATTGTTAGCAGAGAACAGTCTCTCCTTAGCTAAAAACATTGTGAGAGCCTCACTAAGAGACACCCCTCAAAGATAATGCTTGTCATTTTCAAAATCTACCTTCTCTATGCCTCACTGACTTGATTGGGGAGAAGTAGTCCCTGCTCAAGGAGGAAGTACAGTCAATCCTAGTCATTCAT
This sequence comes from Manis pentadactyla, assembly GCF_030020395.1. Taxonomy (NCBI): domain Eukaryota; kingdom Metazoa; phylum Chordata; class Mammalia; order Pholidota; family Manidae; genus Manis; species Manis pentadactyla. Next base: position 71,546,905 of record NC_080022.1, read on the forward strand.
GGACTCCATATTTGTGAATTTGCCTACTTACTAAAAAATGGGACAGTTAAAACCCTCATACAATGCTACTGGGAATATAAGATGGTAGAAAATCTTAAGAAAACAATTTCGCAGTTTCTTTAGAAATTCAAACATGTATGCCACATATGATCCAGGTATTCCACTCCTATGTATTTACTTAAGATAAATAAAAGAAGATGTTTATATGAAGATTTGTAAGCAAATATTCATAGTAGCTTATTTTATTAGCACCAAATTGGAAGTAACCTAAGTGTTGATTGATAGGTATAAACGTAGCCATACAATAGAATACTATTCAGCAATAAAAATCATCTGTTGATACATGAGGCAACATGGATTAATCTAAGGATTAATGCTAAGTGAAAGAAGTGTGATAAAAAGAAGTATATGCTGCATGAAAACATTATATAAATTCTATGAAATGCAAATATATAGTGACAGAAAGCAGGTAAGTCATTGCCTAGGAACAGATAGGAAAAGAAGGACAGGAGGGAAAAATTATAAAGGGGATGCCAAAACTTTTGAAGGGGATGGATATGCGTGGGGTAAATGGAAGTTTTCACCCAGAATTTCCTGCCTGGTCCTGGCCTATTTGCATACCAATGGATGTTTACCACAGCAGAGCCTCCAGTAGACCCTGGACAAGCAGAGGAGAGAAAATGGCCATTCTCTCCTCCTCTCTGTTCCTGGTACATAATTGGTCTGGTGCCTGCCAGTCACCAGGGACACCCCCCATGGAGTTCCTTCCAGTAGTGGGGGGCAGGGGAAGGGAGTGTGCACACAGCTACAGGGGACAGATAAGCGGAGCCTGGGTAGCAAATCCGACTGAGCTGTGAGTAATAAAAACCCTTTCACTCAACCTTCCTGCCTTTACCCTTCTCCTCCTTCAGTTTCAACAGATTCATAAGGAACCTGCCCTAGGCCAGGAACCCCTTTTCCCTGGGAGCTACATCATGATCGTGGTGGTGGCCTCATGGAAGTGTGTTTATGTGTGCATTATATTTTAAAGATTTATTGTACATTTAAATATGTAGTTTATTATATGTCCACTATCCTTCAATAAAGCAGATAAAAAATTAAATGCATAAATAATGCTTTAAAGAAAGTAAAACATTAAGCCATGAGTGGAACCATTCATATTGTTTATAAAGGTTTAGGGTTCAGTAAACACATGATCCCCTAAAAATCAATAAGAAATACGCTAACAACTCAACAGAAAAATGAGTTAAAGTAATGAATAGAAATTTCATATGAAAGGATACATAAGTGGTTTTCAAACATAAAATTTTATTCACTTTTTTTGGTATAAAAATTGAAAGCAATTTCTAGATTGGTTAAAATTGAAAAGTTAGACAAAAGTATAACTGTATTGTGAGAATTTGGAACAGTAGGAATTTAATATAAATTGGTCAACCACTTTTGAGAACAGTTTACTATTACCCAGGAAAACTGAACATGCTTAAATTCTACAACCCCACAATTCCACTAGTAATTATACATCTAAATAAATTGTTGAATGTGTGTGTTTATAAAGAAGAATACTTACAGCAACATTCTTCCAAAAAAACTATAGTGACCATCTAAATATGCATTAACATTATAATGGGTATACAATTTATGGCATATTCATATTTAGTTTATTCATAAGATATTATAAACATGTAAATGAATGAACTGTATAGTACATACATCAACATAATTATACCTCAAAAACAATGTTGAGTGAAAGAAGAATCCTTACAAATTCTTATAAATTTCAGAAGCAGATAAAACTGAAGAGTGTATTTTAAGAGTTATATTCGTATGCAGCAAAATAAAGACAAAACAAAAATCCTGCACGCAGTAACTATAAAGCAAGAAAATGGTCAATTCAGGGTACTGTTTATCTTTGGATGTGGTCAATGAATGAAAGTTCTCATAGGATGCATCTGAGGTATGATAATACTGTTATGAGTACATGGATTTGGGGTTTTTGTCATCATCATTATTGAATTTGTATGTTTATATTTTACACACTCTTTGTTAGACATGCTCTATTTCACAATGTAAGGATATTTAGTAGAAGGTTGGGAGCTAGGAGGTAGGACACTGGTTATAAGGCTAATGCAGTTATCCACACTAAACAAATCTGAAGACCTGGAACTCTGTATTATTCAGAAGTTAAGGGCAGGATAGCTTGGATAATTATTAGGGAATAAATGAGGTAATGTTGGTGCCTTGCATAGTGTATGGCTGAAATAAAATGATTTATAAAAAATACATTTGGTCATTCAGAGATTTGGTCATTTCAAAGATATGTTTGGTCTTCATCCATAGTTCCTAAAAACACTTAAGAGCCATAAAGGTGAAACAGGTGTCTTGTTATTAATGAAGGTGACTTTGGGCCCACCTCCCAACTTCTAGGGAGGGGAGAGGGGCTTGAGGTTGAATCAGCCAATGGCCAGTGACTCAGTCAATCATGATTCTGTAATGCAGCCTTCATAAGAACCCAAGAGAAGAGCTTTTTGGTCCCTTTTTCAGAGACCTTCCACACTTCAGGAATGAGAACATTTCTACATGCCACCAACCTGGGCTCCAAGCTCCATGAAGACAGAAGCACCTCTGCTCAGTACCCTTTCCTATATATTTCTTTATCTGGCTGTTGACTTGTATCCTTTATCATATTCTTTAATAAACTGGTAAACATAAATGTTTTCCTCAGTTCTGTGAGCAACTCTAGCAAATAAATCCAACCTGAGAAAGTGGTCATTGGAACACCCCATCTATATAGCTGGTTGGTCAGAAGCACAGCCTAGTTGCAACTAGTGACTGAAGTAGAGGATGTGGGCTTATATTTTCATGGAACTCCTCTGGCCTTAATTTTCTGCCTCTGAGAAATTTTGTGCCTTGTTCTATAATATCTTAAGGCTATTTACTTCCCTGCCATAATTATAAGTCAAAGGCAAAAAAGGGTCCTTTATCATTTCATTCTGAGCCACCACAATGCAAAACTTTTACATGTAACAGAACTTCAGTTGAAGATTTGGGGGCTACCTTAAGTGCTAAATAAGGCACAACATGGAATCACATGTTAGGTCTTTTAGCTGTCATTTGATGCACCTCTACAAGTAAAAACCTCAGTCTCCTGATTTGCTAATTCTTCCCCTCCTAACTCTCTTCCTCATTTCTTCCTTTCTGAATTACTCTGGAATTCAAAATTTTCACACTCATAAAAAATTACATTTATTTAACAAGATTCATAACTTCTTAGAGAATAATTATATCTATGAGTAGCATATAAACTAAAATGTCTAGAAATAAACATTGAGAAATAGCTACCAGATTTAAGTAAAAAATAAGTAATAACAATCACCCACATTTTCTACCATGGTTCTGCCATATTCTACAGATACTATTTTAATTACCCCTTCTACTTCTAGATCAAAAACAGTAATAAATTATATTTAACTTCATTCTCTTTACCTGGATACTCAATAGTTGTTTAACAGAACAATTCAGAAGAAAATTAAACATCTTTATTCTGTTTCTAGGAAATCAGTGTTTCCAAATATTTTTTTTGTGGTAAGAATTTGTAACACACCCATGTGACACACAACAAACACTGGCTTGGGAATCTAGATTCTGGGTTTCAGTTCTGGTTTTGCCTCAGAAAATTTAGCAAATCATTTAACTCTGTTTACTCTATTTTTAAAATGGCATGGGATGTATTGGTTTTCTATTGCTGCTGTAACAAATTACCATAAACTTTATGGCTTAAAACACAGAATTATAGTCTTACAGCTCAGTAGGTCAGAAATCTGACCTGGGTCTCATTTTGCTAAAATCAAGGCGTCAGCAGGGCTGTGTTCCTTTCTGGAGACTGGTAGAGAATGTTTCCCTGCTCCTTCCAGCTTCTAGAGGCTGCCCACCTTCTGTGGCTCTAGGCCTCCTTCTTCCATCTGCAAAGTCAGCAGTGGCATCAAGTCCTCACATCACATCACTCTGACCTCTTCTGCTTTCCCTGTGACTACACTGGGGCCACAATAATAGTCTAGGTTAATCTCCCTATTTTAATGTCAGCTAATTATCAACCTTAATTCCATCTGTAACTTTAATTTCACTTTTTCACTCGAAGTAACACATACACAGATTCTGGTAACTGGGCATCATTGGGGAGTGCATTTTTGTGCCTGAATAACAGAATTATTTCTGGTATATCTAACCAAAAAAAAATTATGATTTTATAATGATGTCCACAGCAATTTTTGGAGGGAAGAAAGGGTAGTCTCCTACAGAGCTACTGAGGAGAAGTACTTCTTTTTACTATCACTGTTAAATAAGTAAGTCCTCTGTAGCAGACATTGTGTTTATTGAGGGCTCAACTTTAGTCCATCTTTTGGTGGTACTGGAAAATTTCTGCTTCTCCACGACAAGCCTCATGGGACTGCTAATCAGTTGCCTTGTTCTGGGTAAGAAGCATACATTTAACCTAAAGTAAGCCAGTTGAATTCTCTCCTGCGAAACTGAATTGTGGGAAAAAGAACCAGGCTGAAAACAGTATTTTGTTGTGCTTTGGTTATTTCAGGGGAAAATGTTCAGCAGCAACTACTATTTCAACCTCTGGAGCTGCCAGTTTCCTAAGTATGTCAAGCCTGGTTCTTCAGCTTCCTTATCCTTCCTACAAGTATCTGTATAATCTTTCAACAAATTTGTTTTGCTTTTATTAGTTATAGTCAATCTCTAGCATGCTCAATTAAATTTATATCCCGTCTTTCTTGCTTGACCTCTGTGACTGCATTTCCTGGTTCTCTTTCAACTTTTCTGACCACTCCAGGTTCCTACCACACTAGGTTCCTTTTAGGTCTCCCCTTTCTTCTGTTCCAGAACTGTCCATTCCTAGTTGCCTTTTTTTTTTCTTTACATTTTCTCTCCAAATTCAGAGCTATGGTTTTGATTCTCATCTTTATACCAAATTCACAACTCCGGTATTGACCTAACTCTATACTTGCCTGTTATTCATCATCTCCATTTAGAAGTCACACTACCAACTCAACCTCAGTATGACCCAAGTCATGCATCTCTTACTAGTTTAAAAACTATGTGTCTCTTCTTCATCCCTGACCTCTATTATCCAGTCATCCAAAATGGAAAATTGAATAAGGGAAGTCTTTTTTATTTTCTTTATATTGGACGTCTTTTTTTCTATTCGTTATGACAATCTCCTCCAGAAAACTGCATTTTCCTCACAGCATGTCAGTTATGGTGCCCTGCCTGCTCTTGTCACAGGAGTGGTCACATGACCCATACAAAGCCAATATGCATAATATATGGATATTGGGAAAGAGAGGGCATTGTTCTTCAAATTGCTAAACTGAATGGATGTAAACCTATCATGTGGAGAGTGCCTATTTGGTAGAATATAGTCAATATGTAAACAGAATTAGGGCACGCAGGTGGAGATCCATAGCCCTGAATTCTTGCATCTACCTAAACCTAAAGCCATGTCCAATCTAGACGTTCCAGTTCTTTGTTCCCAAAATTCTGCTTATTTTTTCTTAAACTAGTTTGAATGGGGCTTCTAGCACTTATATTATACTATAGTGGTCCAGATTAACCTAGGTCAAAGATGGGCTTCAACTGTAAAAACTCAGATTTCGTGAAAGCTCTTGCCCCACCTGTTTGATGATTTCACAAATTCGGGTACATTATTTTTGGTCCATACTGTCAAAAAATGCATAACACAAACTAAAATAGCAGAAATTTAGCTGAGTTTTCATAAACACACTAGTGAAGTCAGAATATCCAAAACAAGCAAACTTTTCTGAGAGATTGTATTAAGAAAGGAAACAAAGTCATTTTTTTCTCCCCTCATTTTCTTTTTTTCTTAAAATGCTTTCAGTTTGTTCCAGTTGCTATGCAAGAGAGAAGCTACAATTCCACTCTAAGACTAGCTCATTTTTGTTGACTTTGAGCGGGTTAATTAACCACACTCAACTATTTTAGTCTCCTCCCCTATAAAGGAATACCCAAAAAGATGAGTAATGAACTCATAATAAATTTGCTATTGAACAAAGGGATTAGAATTATGTCCAACAAGAAAAATTTGTACTGTACTAGATTATTTGAACTGTTACAATTATAACTCATTTACTGTAAAATTACTCCTCATTTTTGGAAGTATTATTCTGCCTTTTGCCTGATATTTAATGTGGTGTCATTTGGTTTAGGACATACAATACTGTACAACGATGAAATTACTATGTGGATTGCTAGTTATTAAAAATAATCTTAATTTTTATGATGGTTAAATAAATCTTCACTTGTACTTATTTAATGTAAAATGCAATATAAAAACAAAATGACCTGGTCATATTTTCTGGTAATTATCAAGCTCAGTTTATCTGTCCTAGTGATTGTAAAGGAAAAACAAGCACTTCTGACATATATTAATTTTGAGGGTGTTTTATTTTAAAAGAACTTGGAAATCAAGTTGATACAGATAAAAACTACAAAATAAATATGAAAAACAATTTACTAGCTTTTTTCTCACTTTCTTGCTCCTGAGTGAAAAAGTGACTCTGGGGAGAAGGGGACCAAAGGCTCTTTGTTCCTAAGCCTTAGTTTTCTCATGTGTAAAATGGGGATTAAAAAACCTCATCTTCATGAGGACTGAGATCACAACGATCTCTCACAGTGATGGCATAAAGTCTAGTGCTCTGCGATTTACCATATGAGTAGCCTTGGCCTAGTTACTTCACTTCGTCATTCTTTCTTTCATTCACTCCTTTGTAAAAGGGGGCTGATGTAATCTGCCTTATGTAGGTTTGTCGTAGAGATCAAACATGGCATGTGAAAATACTTTTATAAAGTGGTAGAAAATGTGAGGATAATTATTTCCAAAGCAACTACCACTAATGCAGTATGAAGTGCTGCCATGTTCTTAAATAAAATATTATATGGCAGGGGACTCAAACTCCTTTGTCTGTATGACTCCCTCCTTACTTTGCTTTCCTACGGAAACACAATATAGTTTACCTTTATACTTGTCTATTGGGTTATAGCAAAGTCATTAATTGCAAAGGATAGCAATTAACTCCAATTAAGACTAAATGGACAGTTAATGAAAGTTCTGCCCCCTTCTAGAATGTAAATAAACAGCTTTTAAGATACCACATAAACAACAGATTCTTATATAGAACTCTTCCAATAATGAAAAAGCAACTTGTATATAATTGCAACTAAATGACTGCGAATGTTAACTAATTCAAAATTATCTGTGAAACTATACTCTTAAAGTATAATCTTCCTTAAATCAGAACATCAGTGAAAACTAATGTAACAGAAATAAAAGTACAAGGAGAAAAGAAAAATAACTAAATATTTCCATTTTTTAATCAGTTTTCTTTAACAATTAATTTCTTAACCAATAATAAAGTTAAATTGAGAAAGGGAGAAATTTTGTAAAGCTGTTTTTTGCTTATTCATTTTCCAGAATGTAGTTATGATGTATTTCTCTAATAGCTATCAACTGTCTCCTTTGCAAATTAATGATTTACTAAACAGGTGACTGCCCTCTTATTAGATCCCTAGATTTCAAAATTATAAGGGGCAAATTATGCATGAAACCACTCTTTTGTTATTAAAGCTGGCCTCTAAAAAGGCATACATTTCAAAACTCACTCCTTGTTTTCTAGAAAGATACCCTCCAGAATAAAGTATATAAAAAAATCTGTCTTCAGTTTGGTATATATGCGGCTTAATGTGATTTACTGAACTTTCTGTGAATGTAGAGCAAAATGTCACATCCACAACACAAAAGTAAGTGTAATTGGAAGGATGTAACATTGGTGCAACATTGTTACCTGCTGACACAAAACCTAGTCCAAATCCTTCCTTCTCTATTTTTATATTACTTGATCTAATGGAAACCCAGAAAACAATACAGTAGTTCCCCCTTATTTGCAAGGGATACGCTCCAAGCTTCTAGTGGATGCCTGAAATTGTGGATAATATGAAATGCTTTATGTATTATGTTTTATCCTATACAGACATAACTATGATAAAGTTTAATTCATGAACTAGGCATAGTAAGAGATTAATAACTGATAATAATTATAACAATATAATCTAAGAAAAGTTATGTGAATGTGATCTCTTTCTCAAATCTTATTGTACTGTACTCTCCCTTCTCATGATGATGTAAGATGATAAAATGCTTAGGTGATGAGATGAACAGAGGTGAATGATGTAGATATTGTGATTTAGCATTAGGCTACTACTGAACTGATGATATGTTAGGATAATCATCTGCTTCTGGACCACGGTTGACCTGGGACCATAGCTGACTTTGGGTAACCATGGGTAACCTCAGGAACCTGAAACCATAGGTAACCCTGGGTAACTGAAACCTTGGAAAGGGAAACTGCAGGTAAGGGTGTACTACTGTTCAATACATTTCCCCAAGAAGCAAACTCATTGTGTATGTACCTTTTTAAGTCAATGGGATTTCAAATGGAAAGTAATTTACCACTCCATCTACAGGATTTTGATCAACATGGACAGAAGGTCAGACTTTAGAGGCCAACTACCTAGACTCAAATCCTGCTTTGACCAGATAATACCTGTGACACCTGGGTAAGTTTAAGTTCTCTAGGTCTCAGTTTGCTCATAAATAAAATGATAGTAAAATTACATATCTCTTTGGGTTCTTGAGGATCAAATGAGTTACAACTTGTATAGTACTTGGGATACAGTATACCTGATTGGGGGTAAAATTGTAATATTTCCATAATATCTTAATAAAAACTTGATTTTTAGTGCATCTGCATATCAACAGTTCCTCAGGGGGTGGAGACAGGTTCATCTCTGTATCAATGGGTAATCACCTGGGCAACTAGGGTTTATCTGAACGTGAGAGGTGAGGCGGAGTGCTGGTTTTGCTTCTGCCGGAGCAGTAAAGAGAGACAGCCCGGACTGCAGTTTGAAGCAATAAGTGGGTTTTAAACTTTATTTCTCCCTTTGACTGATTTCGGTTTTAGAGGTATTTTAACCCAGGATTTCCTCTCCCCAGATTTCACTGATATAGATATTAAATTAACAAAATTGGTAATAAAAAATAGCATAAAGAGCTTACTGAGAACCTTCTACAATTACTACTCTGTTTTTGTCTGTAATGAAAGATAACATATTTTTTAAAGGTCTGAGAATTGCCTGTTTGCTTTCAAGTCAACAGGCATCCATTCAACAAACACCTATGCCCCTGTCTGGTACCTTGGTCTCTGCCCCTGGGGAAGTTAATCTTTCTACACTAATTTGGAATAAATGCTCACAGTGCAAAGTTCAAATATATTAGAATGCCACATAAATTATCCAGTAAGTAAAGCTATCTGCAAATTCAAATGCTTTGTAAGATGTATATTAATAAAAACGCAACTACCGATTGGGAAAGCCTTTATTTTGACATCTACACAGAAAGTTGCTAAACAGAATGCCGCACATCAAAATCCGTGGGCGCGATCCCGCAAAATCACCGAGAATGAAAAGTGCCCTGAAAACACTAAGGGCTGCCTAACCACCGGGAGGGCCACCTGGTGGGCTCCGCGAATACCTTAATCTCCGAAGTAAAGAACGGCTCCGAACTACGACCTCGATCAGAGACGAGGTCCAGATCGCTCCCGAGGCTAAAGTTGACCAGTCCACACAGCCCGAGCCGAAACCAGGGGTAAGTCCTTCTACCCGACGGTGCGGCTCTCCTGCCGGTGGGGCTTGGGGAAAAGTAGCCTTTGAGTGGAGCCGCCGCGCTACCAAGCACCGAGAAAGCTACCCGATCCCCGGCACTGCCGCTGCGGCCCCGACCCAGGGCACAGGGGACGCCAAGTCTCAGAGGCGCCGGGTTCCTTAGAGATTACGGTTCCTACGCCACACCTCGTATCTCCGGGACGCGCTCCAAACGCAAGCCAGGGCGACAGCATTCCAGCTCAGCGAGCCATGGAGGTGCCTGACAGGGTTACCGAGGTCCGCCTCCCGAGTCCTGGCTGCATATCACTTCCGGCGCGCTCACTCGGCCTCCAGGAGGAACCGGAAACAGGACCGGGAGGGCGGGGCTGGGGGGAGGGGAGTGTCTGCCCTCTGCCGCTGCGGTTGCCGGGCCTGAGGAGTTGGCTGAAGCCCTTCCGGGAGAACTGGCCTGTTCTTCCTGCCTGGACACCGGGCGCAAGCGTTCGGAGCTGTCACCGCTCTGACCGGTGCAGCAGCGGAACTTGCCTTAGCCTGTGGAGCAGCGGGCACGGCCTCAGGCCCCCTTTCCCTACCTGACCCCTTCTTTACATCGCTCCAGTCATGGGGAACGCGGCGACCGCCAAGAAAGGCAGCGAGGTGGAGAGCGGTGAGTCAGGGGCCGGTCTGGGTACCTCCGGGCGTGCCGGCGGGGCGTCCCGAGTGCCTCCGTGGGTCGGAGGCCCGAGGCCGCGGGCATGGTCCAGGCCTCGCAGCGGCCGCCGGGAGCCGCTTGAAGGCGGCCCTGGGGACCAGCTGCCTTCCTCCTCCTTCCGCCGCCCCCCAGCTCCGGCTGGAGGGCTGAGGGCCAAGGGCCGGATGGAGAGAGCGAGGGAGAGGAGCGGTCGCTGCGATTCCCTTTATTACTAGGGCGAGGGGGACTCACACATTCTGGAGCACTTCCCCAAATACGGTCTGGACAAAGAAGTCCCTTGTACATCCTAGCCCTCGTCGTCTTCCTCAACCACCTCTTTGGGAGCCACAGGTAGTGCTGTGGGTAGAGCTGGCTCTTTTCCCTCCATCACTTTGGTCCAGCTCAGTCTTATCTTAAGGTAAGAGGCTGCTAGTCTGCCTTCCGCAGGTGAGGTTTATTCGGGGTGGGCAACTAGGTTTTAGAGATCCTTCGTCTCTTCAGATTAGGAATGGAAAATAGACTAAGACTTAAAAGCACTTTATCCATGAAAAAAGAAAAGCAAGGCAGGTTTGCCTTTTCCTGAGACAGTAAAAAATCTGCTACAGTGTATGTAAAACTTAAAGGTCACCCAGTGGAAGTGTTTCCAGAATACAGTGGATTTCTTCTGAGAGCTGAAAGTGCAAGCGCTCTGCACTTCACGAAACAGTAAAAAATCAGGAAAATTGAATTTCTGTGTGACTGTATAGCTTAATAAATAGATAGATAGATAGATAGATAGATAGATAGATAGATAGAATCATAATGGTTGTGAAAGAAAAATTGATTTGTCTTTGTCAGGTTCATCTCAGATTTTAAAATTCAGAGTGACAAAATAACAAATGCCATTTGTTAAATCACCAGGAGTAAATGGCATCTCAGCACTTAAGGAAATGCCTGTTGGTTTATTCCAGTTTGCTTTATATAATATCATTTAGTATTTCTATGTTTCTAACATATTTTAGGTTACTTTTGTAATTTAGTATGAAAGAAATACCTTTTTTTCCCCCTGAATCAATAGAACAGAATTGATTTGGAAAAATTTAGTCATTTTTGCTTAATGTGAATAATGAGATGAGGTTATATGGTTTATATTTCACCAGTAAGGTGTTGGTGTTCTGGAAAAGTTTGATGTACTCATAAAAATTACCAGTGAACATATTTCTGTATGTGATCCAGAGATTTTTAAAAAACAATGTAGAGCTAGTACTTCAGTTATCTTTTTAAAAGTGCACGATGTATAACTGTACAGAAAGTATAAAGAATGTGGAAGGTGTAAAGCATTATTTGTACCTGATGCCTTTTTAACTTAATGATAAAACATGGGGTAATTATTTTACAAGAAATGCTTGGCAGTTGAATCGTGTTAGTGATTTTTATTAGCAAGTGCTGGCCTATTCAATGTTGATATATTAATAATAATAGATTTTTCTGTGATCTGTATATATTTCTGTTACTAAGTTACCAAAGTAATTCTCCTATAAACAATACTGATTTGATGCCCTTAGCTATGGTATAATCTTGGATTATTTACAGAAAACAGAATGGAAACTTTTAAATGTTTATCAAAATATATTTAAATTATTCCTATGAATGAATTCTTTCCTATGATTTAACTATAGTAACAGGCTAGTTCTAGAATATGTTAGCCAGCTTTATGTGTAAGTTTATGCATGGACTCTAAGATCATTAGAATAGTTTGAATAAATGTTTTGAAGTGATCCAAGAAAATAGCAAGTGATGTCTCATAGGCACAATTATTTGAAATGTCGCATAGTGATTATTGTGAATTTTCATTTGCAACAATGTTATCAGATACATGTTGCTGCTGTTCTAATAGTAAGAAACAAAGAAATTTTATTGATATATCTTAAAACTTAATGAGAAAACTTTTACCATCATATGCCTAACTGTTCTATTTTTTAAAAATTACTCTTGAAAAGATATGCCTTTCAAAATTTGAATGTATTGTTTAAACTTAAGGTGATACATAAAAGCGTAAACTTTTAGAAATGTAAGCGATCTTAGAGATCAGCCTGTATAATCAATCATTTCATTTCAAAGCCAGAATCTGCCTGTGAAGAAACTGGAGTTGAGATTATGCTATTGATGATTTCAGAATAAGGAATAGAATCAATCTGGTATCCTGACTCCATTCTGCATCACTTGATAATCAGCTAATGCATACATTTTCAAAATATCTACCAAGTGCGCTTAGTTTCACTTGGAGATCCTGTAAATAAAATATCAAGATATTTACTAACTACTATGAGAGAAAGTGTACATGAAAAGGTTAACTGAAAAGCAAAATAAGATAAGTGCTAACATTATGGAAAGTGAAATTAGAATTCTGCCATCTAGAAATAGGAAAATGTTTGAAATGATGATTAAAAAATATCAGGTTGATTAAGATTTGAGTTTTAGTTAGGACTTTGCCTCATACAGGTGACTATAGAGTTTAGTTCTAAAAAAAGTCCAGAAGAAGGAAGCTGGACATAAAACTGTTTAAGAAAGGTCTTGGTTAGTTTTGATTATCTGTGCCTATGTTGTACTCTCTTGGAATATATCCCTCCATTCTTCGAATAAAACATTTTCTGGGATCACACTTGAGAGCTGAAGCGATTTCATTCTCATCGTCACAGTTTCAGGAGATAACATTAAGTTGGGTAACTATTCTACTGTAGTGAAGTAAGAAATTGTATTTACATGCCTTTAAACTTAATAAAAGAGCAATTCTTAATCATTACATGCCTAGCTGTCCTGTGTATTTTGTAAAAATTACTTTCAAAAATATATGTTTCAAAATTTGAGTATAGTTTTTTAAACTTTTGCTAATACACAGAAACATACATTTTAGAAATATGGGAATATAATTCTCTGAGAAGTTTTGAACTTGTCATTCAAACTTGTTTTACTTATTCAGTCTTTTGCTTTTTACTTTACCTACAGTCATCAACATAAAAAAAGTATGCCACTTATTTTAACATATGTGGGGATATTTTGTTTATTTCATTTTTAAAAAACATTAGATACTACAGGTTTCCTGTGGAGCTTTGTGTTATTACATTCTCCTGGCAAAATTATTGAAACCTATAAGTGAAGTGTTGGTACAGAACTGGGTGTAGATTCTCCCATGACTGCAAGTAGTAGAGCACCATGTAACCTATTATTTACAAAATGATCTTTGAATGTTTTTCAGAGTATTTCTCTACCTTATTAAGAACTTAAAGGTTAGTAGAAATTAATCAAAGGAAGTCAACAGTAGACTAGATTCAACCCAAATGCAAGTTTGGTAATAACTGGCATTTTTTGAGGGCTTACAATGTGCTAGGTTCTCCATGTGTTTTGCATACCTAATTTCATTTAATCTTTTCAGTTCTATGAAGTAGTTTAGTAATTTTTTTTCTTTTTATAGATGAGGAAATGGAGGCTCAGTGAGCCAAAATGCCTTGCCTGAGGTTGCACAGCTAGAAGGTCAAGGAGCAACATTTGAACCTAGGCATCCTAACCCCAGAAGCTGAAATCCTAACCACTGTGCAGAGAGCCTATGTAATTAATTGAAAAGATTATTCTAAGATATGAAGAATAGCTTAGACTTTACTTTGTTTCAGTTTATTATCAATTATAGATAATTTTGATTGTTTTCAACAGTGACTTTATTTGTATATATTACATATCTTAAATGAGAGTTATTTTCCTTCTACTATTCTCTAAATTTAATTTCCTCATCTGTAAAATGAGGGTGAAGGATTAAATTACTTTAAAAATCTTTTCAGATTCAATAGAGTATAATTTCAAATTAAGCCATATAAAATTAATTTTGTATACTTAAAGCCTTCAATACTGTTTGTATTTATTTTTCTCATTTATAAATGTATGTTCCCTTCCTGTTAATCAGCCAGCCAAAAAACTACTATTTGAACTTATATTGCTATTTTAAAAGTATCTAGAAATTTGCATTTTGCCATAGTTTAGAATAGCACTGTCCAATCAGACTTTCTGCTATGATGGAAATGTTCTATCTGTGTTGTCTAATGCAGTGGCCACTAGCTGCATGTGGCTATTGTGCACTTGAAATATGACCAGGGAGACTGAGGCACTGAATTTTTAACTTACCTGTGGTAATTAGTGTTTGGTATATTGGACAACACAGTTTTAGAACATAGCTGTCTTTACGTATAATAAAATGCCAACTCATCATTCTGTCATCTTTGTAATTTGTGGATCCTTACAAGTGTGTGTAGATGAACAAAATGCTGGATTTACCTTTTCTCATACTAGAAGTTAACTTATTTCAGAAATATTTTCTCCAAATAAACATTTAAAAACTTTGTAAACAGATTATTATAGTTTAGTAATTTCTATGTAACTTATAAAATTAACTACAAAGTTAATTTCCTTATTGAACTCTACTAAAATTAAAAATTTTTAGTTTTTAATATGGCATCCCAGTCAATATATTTCATTGATAATTTTTATACATTTAAATGTTGATTAGGAACAGGTTTAGTCACCTATCTTACTCATGTTTTTAAACATTCCACACTCATACATTTTTTAAAAGGAAAATAAGTAGCAGATACTCGTTTCAATGCACTAGATTGGCAGAAGTACTTGGGAATAGTCTTCCTTGGGTTGAAAAATAAAGGAAAAGTCAGAACAAACAGCAACATGATTTGGTCGATAAATACATATGATCACTCAGTTCCATGATTCTGCCATTGGATATATCAGATAAATTATTGCTTTTCATTTCAGACAGCAAGATAGAGATATGAAAGACAGCTTAGAAAAGTTAAGCCATGGCTGAGTGGCAGAAACAGCATGTGAAAAGATCCTAGGTAAACCAGGATTACTGCTAAGATCCTGTCAGATAGTCAGGAGTTGATCATAAATCACTTTGATATTCTATTAAATTAATAAGATAAAACAATTAGTATAATTTACAAAATTGTCTATATACCTAGGTGATAAATATTAGTATACTTTTGTGACCAAATATCCTTGGGAGAATAAATCTTTAAGTTTTTAATTTAAAAATTAGGTTAAATAGAAAAATGTAGGATTTATGGGAAGTAAATATACCTAGGTCAGTATATTATTATTTTGATTATTTTATCTTAATTAAAAAATATTCATTCAAGGGTATTATATCTTGTTCTTGTATTTGTTCATTTATTCATTCATTCCACATAATTGAGTTCCTAGTATGTGACAGACTCTATGTAAGTCTATGGGAATAAAGATTGAATAGGACACAGTACCTTCTCCAGAGTGCCTATATTCCAGAAAGGGGAGACAGACATGTCAACTATTTAATGGGTTAAAAAAAAACTGTTATAAATGGTTTCATAAAAGTTCAGTGGGGAACTGATGGGAAGTATGCTCAGTTCCACTGGAGTGGGAAGGGTGAGATTTAAAAAGGATTTCAAAGAGGAGTTAAGCCCTGAGCTGAATATTGAAAATGGTAAAGGTTCAACAGAGGGATTACAGGAGAGGGAGTATGTTCTGAGTAGAGGGAGCACAAAGTGAGCAAAGATACAGAGGAGTGAAACAGCATGTCCTATTCAGGAAAAGGAAGCAAGGAAGAAAATTTAGAGGATAGAGTTGTTGGTAGGAGAGAGGGAAGATTGTCTGATGAGACTGAAAAAAAGGGACAGAGGCTATACAATGGAAAAGATTTGAATTTTATTCTATAGACACTAGGGAGCCATGTAGACCTGGAAATAAGGGTGTGACATGATAAAATTCGGGCTTTAGAGAGATTAGTTTCGGGCTAATATGAAGATGAGTCACTATGGAAAAAGTAGAGTGGAGGCAGGAAGGTCAATCCTAGGTAAGCCACTTGAGTGAGGGTCTGAAGGTGGTAGAAGTAGGGAAGCAAGAAAGGATCTGAAATTTGAGAAATTAGAAAAATAAAAATTAGTGGACTATACTTCATTGATTACATGTAGGTAATGAGGAAGAGGAGAAATTAAGAATAACTCCCAAGTTTGTAGCTTCTTTCCATTTGTAAATAAGTTGTGATGCCAGTAATGGAGTCAGCAAGTGAATACAGAAGAGGAGCAGACTCGGGGTTGGGGGGCATACTGAACTCGAGGTACCTATGGATGGCATTTTTGAGAAATTATATCTGATTTGTTGTTTTATATGTGGATTGTTTTTATTCTTCTAGCCATGGGGGTTGGAGGGGGGAGGACCTTGGATGGTCAAGGGCTCTTTTCAACATTTCATCCTTACTTTGCTTCCCTTTTTAAGGACACCTGTTTAGAAACTGTAGAACTAGAACATCTCATATAATTCCTGTAAATTAAGAACTTTAGCTACTAAAAGTTTAGCTTTCTTGGTTTGTTTTAAAAAGAGTAAAAGCCAAAGCACTGATGAAAGCAGTGTACTTTTAAATAAATGAAATTATAAAGTCAGATAATATATTACCTTCATAATTAATATATGCATAAATAACATTTGCATAAGTTATTGATCTTTGTAGTCATGTAGAATAGTGAATAAAACATGTAAAATACTCTACCAACACATAAGTACTAAGTAAATATAGAGTCCTTTAAAATATATATTAAAAAGTTAAGATGTACTTTAATAGTAAGAACATGAACTTAGTGTAAGAAAAATCTAAACTCTGTTTTCTAATACATTCTATTACTTCACTTTTGACAACTATTTTAATGTCTCCAAGCTATACTATAAAAATTGAGAAGAATGGATTTAATAATAAGGCTGTGGTCTTCTCCAGCTTTATAATCCAACAACTCCAATGTATTTATTTAAAAAAAGAATGTACATTTAAAAAGTAGTAAGATGGGAATAAATCACAGAAGATTCTCATAAAATTAAGTGGGAAGTGGCAAATGAGCTCAGTGTGAACCAATATAAAATAATATATCAGGAAAAAATTTTGATCTGTAATTAAAGAATGATAATATCTGAATTTTGACCTAAGAAACAAATTTATGAATCACTGTATTAATCTTTGAAAATATTCTTATGTTCTACTACAAGTAAAGGGGCCATCTAAATGTTGGTCATCAGGGCAGTGTATTGGAAATAAGATATAAAACATTCTACTCTTAATGTAAAACCTTTAGCGTCCTTTGTATAGTTGTGATGTTCTGTTATAACAGAGGCAGAGAAAATTAAGATCAGAGGCAGCTAATAGGAATAAGAGAATAGTAGGTCTGTTGCATGAGGATAAACTAAATTCTCCAATCCAAAAAGGTTATGGCTACATGACTGAAGTATATAAATAAATAAATAATACAGAAAGAAAATCTGGGATTGTTCACCTAAATTTTAAACACTAAAACTTGTAGGCATTCCTCAAAATTTATAAAAGAGAGTTGAACAAATAAAAGAAAGTACAGTAAAAATCTTGATAAACTAGGTTTAGAGAATAAATATATTTAACTTCTTAGTTATTTATATTTAAAGGTAAAAACACTTGTAATTATATTCAGCTAGTATATTTTAGCAATTTAAAAATTGCTAGAAAATTTTAATGCTTTTTAACTCATTTATAGGTTTTGTAACCTTTTCAGCCCCTTACAACTTCCAAAACAGTCATCAGTATTAGCCAGTAGACCTTTTTCTTACCAATATTGAGGTGTATTACTTTAATGCAAATAATAATTTTTCCTAATATGGAGGCATAGCTTAAATTGCTTTAATTGACATTTAAGTATAGCTTACATTTTTATATTTTGATCTGTTGTAATTCATCTATCTGTACTTTTTTTTATTTCTGAGGGTTGAGAAATAAAGAGTTGCCTTCATGTAGTTCATAGTCTAGTGGAAGATTTAGATAAGTAAAAGCATAATCATGAGAAGTTTCTAGGAAGTGTAGTATGGGATGTTTCTTTTGGTAATAACTTGGTTTTTCATTTTTTAGTTATAACGTAAATTAGATTCAGTAGTGCTTTGTATTTATGTGACTGATTTTCTGAATCAAATTTGGGACTCTATAAATTTTATAGAGAGGAATGCACTAAATGACAATTCGTAGTGATGAATGATGCACTAGTACATTGGGTACTAGGGATGCCTTAGGAAATACAGTGTAGATGCCGTATCTTTATCTGACAAGGTATAAAGCCCCAGGCTTTATGGTCATGGTTTAAGGTTGTGTTCCCTGTTGCCTACTGTTCATATAATGGTAACTTTTCAGTAACTTCTGAAACTTGTTTTCTTGTAAAGCAGCTGTTGAATCTAAACTTTTAAGTCCTTGGTAAATCTGGACTTTCCATCTAGACTTTGTCCTAAAAAAATTTAAGTTATTGTCTTGAGATCACATTATTTTAGGTTCCTACTAATAAAATGAGTATTCAGTTTCTATAGCACTTGTTCTTAAGTAGATAACCAACCATAGCATCAGCAGACCATTGTGGCATGTGAGCCACAAACTTGAGAGAAATATTTATACAGATATTACTTCTTTTGTAGGAGCCAGTTCTGCTGACAATTTAGATACTCTAGTCCAATCCTACCTAGCTCAGCTCTCTAGTTGAGTAGAAGCCATGAAAGACTAAAATGGGGAAGAATACAAATCTCTCTTTTGGCTATATTCTTGAGGTTATTAAATAAGCCACATAGTTCAGCTGATAACATAATGCAGAGATAGAACATTTTTTTGTCATTCATTCAATCCATAAATAGTCATATTCTCAATCAGTTCTTATTGAGTGCCTACTATGTGGTGCTAGGCCATACCTGCAGACATGTGAATAAAAAGACTTGGTTTCTCTCCTTAAGCTGGGAGACAAGTACATGCAGATATTTATGATAAATTATACAAAAATAATACAAATTATACAATGATACACAGTACCTGAGATTGATACTGGGATGGAAATACAACATAGGAATTTATATAGGAATAAGTATAAAATTTCTAAGATCATCTTGGGAAATAGACTATTACTGATGGAAGTAGAAACTGGCTTTGAGTCCCTTTGGGAGATATTTACATCTGTAATTGTAGTATTTTCACTAACATTGATTTCTCAGCTGCTTCTGCCACTACACATTGTGATCTGTAAAGGCAGAGACAGTATCTGTCTTGTTTAAGTGTTTTAATCCCTAAAATTTGGCATAGTTCCTGGCTCATAGTGGAAGCTAAACTCATGGGATAATTAAATGGATAAAAAAGTCAAGCCTCTTTTAGAAGTGTTTACCTCCACACCACCCTCCAGTTAGGAGGTAATTTATAATATATTGACTGTTTGGGCACAGTATTGATTTACTTGATAAGAGGATGTCAGTTTTCCTCTCAGCACATAGTTTATTCAACATTTTTCTATTAAATTATATCACTTTAATTGGTAAGGAGAGGTTAGTTTCAGGCTTCAGGTAGGAAGACACTGGATTAGAAAAAAATACGCTCCCAATATCTTGAAAAATCCTGTCTCATTTGAGGCCTGCTATGATCTGAATATTTGTAGCTCTCCAAAATTTGTATGTTGTAATCCTGACTCCCAAGGTGATGGTATTAAAAGTTGGGACCTTTGGGAGGTGATTAGGTCATGAGGGCAGAGCCCTCATGAATGGGATTAATGCCCTTATAAAAAGAGGTTCTGGAGAGCTCCCTTGCCCCTTCCACCATGTGAGGTTATAGTGAGACCTTAAAGTGAGAAAACAGCTACCAGTGATGAAGTGGGCTCTCACCAGACACCAAGTCTGCCAGCACCATGATCTTGAACTTCCAGCCTTCAGAACTGTGTGAAATAAATTTATTTTGTTTATAAGCCACCTAGTCTATAGGTATTTTGTTATAAGCAACCCAAACACACCAAGACAAGGCCTCTACCATTCAGCTGTACCACTGTTCCCCATCCTTCCTGATCTCATTTACCAATCTCTCGCTCACTTCTCTTTATTCATCAGAAACGTTGACACCTGGTTCGCGAGTTCCCCTGGTTCTGTATTCTAAGCCCTGCATTTATCCTGGGGATTCTGAATTCTATGTGCATGATCCAACCATTACCATTGCATTTCAGTTCCTTTTTCATTTCAGAGAGCATTCTCACCAAGAGCTTTGTCATATTCACTAACTGCTCTAGCTTCAGTGTGGCACATCATTCTCTGATCACAGTGTCCTCTCCTTTTTGCTTTCTCTTTAAATATTCTCACTATGATCATTCTTTGTGACAACATCTCATCCACTCATCCATCAGTCCTTTCACTTTGTCATTTTTGTCATTTCCTTCTTAATCAGTTTAGATTATGTGATCCCCAAAATCCCTTATACTTTTGTATTTTTTTCTCATCTTACTGATAAAAGCCTGATAAACTCAACCATCTGTTTTTTAGTGCTTTTAGCCAGGAAATAAGCATTTCTACAAAAAGCCACATAGATGGGTACTATAAATTCAACCTCAAAAGGGCTGTTAGCATGATCTGGCAGTTTACGACATTTCTCTAATCAACTCTGTCATAAACTCTTCACAATTTCTATTTCATTCCCTTCTCTTTCCACTTCTGAAATCCCCAATTGCCTCTCTTCATTCTTTTTTTCAATTTATTTTTTATTGTATCTTCATTCTAAGCAATGATCTTGCCTACTATTTTGCAAAGAAAGTAAGTTGTCATACAAGAACCTTTTCAACTCCCTTCTATCAAACATCTATATCCTGTATTTTAATCTATCTTGTTATTCTGTTACAATAGAGGAGTTGTCTTAATTTATCTTGGTACATCACATATATCACTCCTATATTTATCAGCTTAAAGCAAAGACATTTATTTTGCTTACAAATGTGTGATTTGGGTAGAACTCTGCAAGTCTCATCTCTGCACTAATTGACAGCAGCTAGCTGAGGTGGGGCCTAGAATAACCTAAAGACTTGCTCATTCACATGTCTCATTGTTATGCTCACTGTAGGTAGTTGGAACCTTAGCTGGAACTTTTAGCTGACACCTACTCATGACCTCTACATGTAGCTTGGACTTTCTTAGAACATTGTGGCTGGGTTCTAAGGATTGGGGGAGAGCCAGGTGAAAGCTGTATCACCTTTTGTGACATAGCCTCAGAAGCTAAATATTGTCACTTCTATTGCATTCTGTTCATTAGAAGCAAGTCACTTAGATGAGTCCATATTTCAAGGAAGGTGAATTAGATTCTATCCTTTTGATAGGAGTTAAGAGATACTGTATATCTTTCTCTGGAGGCCAGTCCCTGTATAATTACTTTGGATACCATCCCCTTCATCTTTCCCAGGAATCTTATACTGTTTTGTATTCTTCTCTTTTATATTCAGCCTGTTGTGTTTGTTTTAAAAATGTGCTCCCCTGTTTTTCTTTAACTTAATGTTTTGCTTTTTAACTCTACATTATCTTCCTTTTTAAAATCTCTCACCTATTAAAATCTACTGGCCTGTGATTTATAGTACATGCCCCATTTCAGTTGTCTTTGTTGTCCAGGCAATGTGTTGGGTAAAGCATGAGGCTGAGATAAAAAAAAAAAGGGTGGGAGGGAGAAAGTGTTCTTTTTTCTCTTCCTGCTGTGTTATAGTTACTTAAATCATGATTCAGAGAATGTAACCTACACTTAATGCAGTTCAGCTTTTAGAATACTACTAGTTTGAAAGTAGTGGTCTGCCTGTATTTCAGTATGTTACAAAATAAAAACATAAAAAATGTTAAAATGAGGGCAGGACAAGTGGCTGGAAGTGTATGTAATGAGATAATTATAATGCTTGGCCTTGGAATTTATGCCTTTTAAGGAGGAAAAAGAAGATATTAGGGTATGAAATACAGTGAAAAGGATAGGAGATCTTGGTAAGGCCTGAAAATTGTTGAAATTGAAATATTAAAGAAAATGAGCTAAAAACATGGTTGTCAGAGAGAGTACAGAATAACTTTTAAATAAGTGTCTAAGGTAGGGTTGGGTGGGAATGTTAATATTAAATGGATATAGAAATTAAATTAGAAAAGTTGGTCTATATGCATACTCAATGAGTATGTATTTAAATGAATTACAAGTAGCCCAATCTTTGTAGAGTTAAATATAAGAACTATTCTCATATGTACAAAGTACTCATTAGAAGTTCTATTAAAAATATTAACAAAGCACTTAAGATTTTTGATTTTTAACTATGTAATTTTCAGATAACAAGACTATATTAAATATTTTAATGGCATGAGTTTTCAGTTAGTGGTATATAGCTAAAGACAAAGTAGTATGTTGGTTTGTACTTACACTACAGTTTAAATGTGTATCTCTTCCTTGAATCTAAAAATATTCATACTCGTATAGTTAAATAGGAATGTATTTTTCTCTGAGAAATATAGCTTTTACTAGTAGCAAATCTAAATGTATCTAATTGAGAAAGGAATAGAATTTTTAAAAAATTCCCTCTCCTTTTTTAAAAAAATTAATTAACTGAATATCTTTTGAGAATTTAGAAGCTTGCTACTTCAGTGGTCAGAGGTTATTTGCCTGGGCTCTTAATAATAGTAACTTGGTGAGATCCAGAAAGTAATAAAAGTGTTCTCAAAGAGGCAATAATAGATGCATTGTTATTTTCAAAATTTTTCCTAGTCTGCAAAATGGAGAGAGTGCTGAGTCATAAGATTTATAGATCATATATGATGTGTTTCTTTTGGCTTCTAGAAGGTGATCAATAAATAGTAGGCTGGGCACATTCTTTTAACAACTTCTCTGAATTGCCAGTCAATGGACAACTGGAAACAGCAGATTAATCTACTGGGGTGATGTTATATAAGGTTTGAGGAGCTGATTTTCATTCATATCCTGGGGATCATCAAGAATAAAAAGATAAAAATTCAGGGGGAAATTTTAGAGTTACCCATAAAAATTTTTTAAGTTACATAAAACAGCATATATCATTTATTTCTCACAATAACCCTATACAGTAGATACTATTATTACCATTTTTTCTAGTAAGAAAACTAAGGCTTGGAAAACTAAGTCACACAGCTAGTTAAATGGCAGAGTTGTATATGATGCAAACTTAGACAATCTGATTCTAGGCCCTCTACTCATAATCACAGTGTTATACTGCTCCCCTAACATGAAGGTAATTTTCTTTTAAAATTTGTGCATTTGAAACTGTCCCACAATCCAAAGAGCCCTTGGTAGATCTATCTACCTATTCATCATCTTTTTAGAATATGACTTAGCTTTACCTGTATGCCAGTCAGTACTACATGTATAACTCCTTTAATCTCCACAGCCCTCTGAGGTAGGAACTATGATTGCTCTTATAAGAGGAAATTTAAG
The DNA here is from genome assembly GCF_030020395.1 of Manis pentadactyla. Classification (NCBI taxonomy): domain Eukaryota; kingdom Metazoa; phylum Chordata; class Mammalia; order Pholidota; family Manidae; genus Manis; species Manis pentadactyla. Next base: position 71,570,601 of record NC_080022.1, read on the forward strand.
AACAGAGAAGTTAAGTAAATTATCCAAAATCACATGGTTAGTAAGTAGTGAAGCTGGGATTAGAACCCAGATAGTCTTTAGAGTCTGCACTTTTAACTATTATTCTAACCGGCCATTTGTAATAAACATACTGACTTGTACTTTGTTTTTTGTTTTGTTTTTCATTTTTATGTCATGAATTTTTCCATGCAATCAGATATTATTCTGTAGGTTTTTTTCCATTCAGTATGTTGTTATTAAAATAATAACATTTTTAATTCTTCCCTTCAACAGTAGCCATTCTGTACTTCTAATAGTATTAATTAGTTTTGCCTGTTTTATAAATATAATCATACAGTATGTACTCTTTTGTGTCTGCCTTCTTTTGCCTGACTAGGATTTATCCCTCTGGTTGAGCATTGTTGGAAATTGTCCATTTTCTTTGCTGTATTGTTTTCCATTGTTTGAGTATATCACAATTTATCTATTCTGCTATTCTGCTCTTGAGATGTGGTTAAGTTTCCATTTTGGGGCTATTATAAATGGTGCTGCTGTAAGCATTCTGGTGCATGTATTTTGGTGGATATTTATGTGCATTTCTATTGAGTGTATACCTAGTTATGGGCATTCAACTTTAAAAAATACGATCAAATAGTTTTCTAAAGTGGTTTTACCAATTTGCATTATTACCAGCATTCTTTAACAGTTTCATTGTTCAACATTCTCACCAACTTTTAGTTTTTCCTTTCATTTTTGCTTCAGCCATTCTTGTGGGAATTACAGTAACATTTTTATGACTACATAGTATTCCATTGTATGGATATGTACTATTTTTTTTAAAAGGCAGCTCCTATTGTTGGAAATTTAAGTTGTTTCAATTATTTTTTTGAAAAAATACAAAGTGTTGAGTCTAATATTCTTGTAAATTTTTTAAGACTTCTGATGTTATTTTGCACAATTGTGTGTATAGTAAACCTGAGTGTTTCACTGAAACATTACAAGAGTGAGTTATAACTTTTACAATTCTAGTTATTCAGCAAAAGACAGCATCTCATATTTTTAATTTAAATTAATTTTATATCCAGAAAAAGTTGAACTTTGTTAATTGCTAATCTTTATATTTTTTAATAACCTATTCATACTCTGTGCTTCTATTTCCATTGAAATATTTGTTAATGTCTTTATTACCACAATCAACCCTTTTCTGGCTATATGCATTCCAGACTTTTCCTGCTTATTTTTCAACTTTAAACATTTAAGTTTTTAGGTAAATAAATTTGTATTTTATAATTATTGCTTTTGGCGTCTTGCTTTAAAAGGCCTACTTGCACTCATTTGGTATCTTGCTTTAAAAGGGCAGCTCTTCCATTCTGCTGTCTTCTTCCCTTTTGTGTGTACGTATGTGTGTATATGAACATACATATCCATATGTACTCATATTCAAGTTTTTCCCACCTGGAAAATAATATGAAAATATAGACTTACTCCCTCTATGCATATCATCTTTTTCTGAAATCTCTTTTGAAACCAACTTCTCAATTAATAGGCTAGTTTTATAGCTTCCACTTTGTTACTTTCTATTTGTACTTTAAATCCTCTTAGGTTATTTCTATTCCTACCTGATTTGGCAAGGTAATCCTAGAGTTGTTTCTGTTTGTGAGCTTTTTCCTTTATGATAAAGTATCCCTACTCTCTAGTGTTTCCTCAAGTGAGTCATCCACTCAAATACTTCAAGTACTGCCACTTCCTATTACTTCTTATCTTAGTGACCAACACATATCTTTCTTCTCCAGGCATATTTAATTTTTACTGGATATGTTCCCTATAAAGTCAAATTAAGGAAATTATCTTTTCCCTAAATCTGTATTGCCTCTTTAGGTGAAAATGGGGAACTTCCCTAGTTATGTAAGCTGGAAATCTTGTAGTCATTCTAGATTCTTTCATTTCCCTTGTTCCCTGTCTCTCATTGGTCACTGAGTCTTATCAATGATTTGTCCCCTCATTTTCAATTTCAGTGCTTCTACTTTAGTTTAGATTTTCATCATCCCTCTCTAGGATATCTAAAATAGTTGCTTAACCAGTCTCCCTGCCTTCAGTTTTCTTAGCATCTCCCAAATCTGATCTGGTTACTCTGTACTTAAAATTATCATGCTTCATTGCATGTAGGATAGAAAAATTCTTAGCATAACAAGTAAGGCCTGGCATGATTTGGGCTCTTTATCTTGTTTGATTTTCTTCCTATCACTCTTTTTAGTACTTTTTAAGACACAAAAAAACAATGTTATTACTATAATTGCATTGGCATTTGTTACTAACTTTAACACCCCAAATTGTAGTATTCAGAAGTGTGCCCTAAATACAAAATGATTCTGTACTGCTAGCTAATGTTTATTAAGATATTACAAGTCAATTATTTTTATTATTTTGAGCAAAACAAATCAGTCTACCATTGGAAAATGTATTGGGTTAATTGAAAACTAAAATTTATTCTATCTGCTGTTTCCTGCTTGGTATTATTTATATTAATATTTTTCACTAGTATGGCTAATCTCTTCCATTATTTGAATTTTATAGAAATATCTCAAAGGAATTAACCAAGGATATAAATAGTACCCATACAAAATTACCAATTTCTTGATTAAATTTTACTTAGTAAATAAGCTATTTTTTTAAGCTATCATTTCTGAAATTTACCCCCATACTTTTCTTTCATAAGGCCTTACCCCTAATATTTTCTGTCTGAAAGTCTCTATCATTTGTCCCTTTGTCTGATTAACCCTTTATCACATCTTTCATATTTCATTTATATTGTTTATACTTTAGGAAGGTGTTCTCTGATCTTCCCACTTTGATTCAGTTCTCCTGTTACATGTTTTCGTAGAATCATGCCACTTTTTATTTCTTTCCCATTGAACTATAATGTCTGTTTTTGCTTATCATTGAAATGCAGCTATTGTGCTTGGCAAATAGTGGACACTCAGCAAATACTTGACTAGATGAATACAGTTTCTTGATAGGCAAACAAGAATAGATCTGAAACATTTTTCAGAGAAATGCTTGTTTTAAATATAGCTATAACAACGTAGATGTATCTAAAAATGACTGTAAACTGTCTCTACTGATCCTGTAGAATGACGTGCCAACTGACATTCATATTTTTTATTTTGTATTTATTTCTAAATTAGGATTAGGAAAATAGCCATCAGAATACTTTTGCTTGATAATAAGGAAGATGAATTATGTTCCAGGAGATAATTACAACTATGTACTTGAACTTCAGGTGAGGGTTTGTTTGTTACATTATAAGCAATGTTGTGATAATAAACTAATATTGCAAGGGACTCTTGTGAACTTGACTCAAAGACACAAGACTAAATGGACATTTTGTGGAATTGAGAATATAGTGGTGTAGTAATGAGTATCTATTGGTGGTGTTGCCATTAGTATTGGAGGTGAGTGTCCATTTCACAATAAACAGTGTCTTAAGTGGATTGCTTCTCAACTACGGCTTGCCTCCTTTGGTTCCTGCCTTAACTTGGTTTTCCAGTCTTCCTAACTATTCTACAATGTACCCATCTAAGAAAGTCCTTTTCTGCTTAAAAGAACTAACATCAGTTTTTGTGTGTGTGTGTGTGTGTGTGTGTGTGTGTGTGTGTGTTTTTACAACAAACAACCTGACTAATATACGTCCTAAAGGCAAGCCTAATTCACATGTCCTCCCAGGAAAGGCAGCTAAATATCTTATCTGTATGCATGTCTTATAGGGCTCCCAGGAAACCACCGAAAAGCACTCTTAGGATAGATAGTTAAGCTCTCAGGCACAGGAATCAACGAGTATTCTAATTGATAGTTTGGAGAAATGTTTTTGCATAGAAGAACTCTGAAAGACTTCTCCAAATTCCTTAAGAAATGAGATTGACAGAAAATATTTTCAATACATAGAATTGATAGAATTAATATCCAGAATAAAAACATTTTTATAAGTCAACAAAAAGATAAAAAATGAGAAAGATAAATATAGTAAAAGATATGAATAGATATATTACTGAAGATGAAATCCATATGATCAATTGACATAAAAAGGATTTTACTTCACTAGTAATCAGTGAATTGTAATTTGAAATGAGATGTCTTTTTTTTCATTCACCAGGTTTACAAGGTGAACAAGTTATACAGTGTCATGTGGCAAGCATGTTGAATGTAAGTTAGCGTAGCCACTCCTGAAATAATTTGGTTGTATCTATTAAAGCTGAAAATGGATATAAACTATAACCTAGGAATTACCCTTTTAGGTTTCTTCTGAATAGAAACATTTATACATGTGTAAAAATAAGTATATATATATTTAAAAACACAAGTACTGGTGAGAATGTGAAGGAATTAGAACCCTTATACACTGGTGGTGGAAATGTAAAATGGTGTAGCTATTTTGGAAATAGTTTGGCAGTTTTTGAAAATGGTAAGCATCAAATTATTATACCCTACAGTTTTAACTCCTAGAAATCTATTCAAGAGCAATAAAAACATATGTCCACATACCACCTTGTGTGAATGTTCATAACAGCATTATTCATAACAGCCATAACGTGGAAACAATTGGTGAAGAGAACGTGGTATATCCACACAATAGAATACTATTCAGCAATAAAAAGAATTCAAGTTACAACATGGGTAGACTTCAGAAGTATTGAGCTACATGGAAGAACTGCATATTGTATGATTTCATGTTATGAGAAAGACAAAAGTCTGTAGAAATAGAAAGTAGATCCCTGGTCTCCCCCAGGGCTAGTGGTGGGAATACCAACTGACTACAAATGGGTGTGAGGTTCCTTCTGGGGTGATGGGGATGTTAAAAAATTAGTTAGTGGTAATGATTACACAAGTCTAAGTTTTCTTTACAAACCCCACTGAATTGTACAGTTACAGGTTAATTTTATGGTATGTAAATTATATCTCAATAAAACTGTTTTAAAATGACTTATAGCCAGGGACTTTATAAACACTGTAACCTGAGATAGTAGGCCAACACTTATATGTAGGATATAGCTGGAAGAAATTATCACCAGAGGCATATTATGACTTTTAAGGAAATAAAGAAAATGGAAAACACACACACACACACACACACACACACACGGGGGTGGGGAGATACAGGGTAGAGGAATTCAGGGAAGGGAGAGATAACTGATGTTCATTTTCACATTCTTTGTAATGTTGGAAATTGAAATAACCTGAAGGCCCATCAACAAAGCAATAGCTAAGTAAAATATATTGCATTTGGGAACAGTAACTTGCAAAAGTATATGTAGAACATGATACTAAACCAGGTATCATATTTTTAAAGTTGTATGTTTTTTCTGTGGAAATATATGTGTGTGTAAAAGTGTAAAAAAGAGATTTGAAGGCTACAAATTTAGGTAGTGGTTGATAATCAGCAGAGCAGAGGAAGAGAAATCAGGAGTGCCTTTAGTATTACAGTGTTCTAGTTTCCAAATAGATACTGTATTCAAAATTATATAATTTGTAATGTATAAACAGAAAAATGAACTTGAAGCAAATATTGCAAACTATCAGTACACAGTGGTATTTCTGGGTGGTGGGAATAAAGATAAGGAAAGAAGCCAAAGTCTAAGAAACAAATAAGACCATCCTTTCCTTTGGTTACCTAATGTAAAGATATAAAAAAAAAAAGTCTGGAAAATGACAGTGAGAAGCCTGTTGCCTCCAAAGCAGACCTGAGGACAGCAAGAGGAGAACAGCTTACCATCAAGGTCATTGACCTCTAGAGTGGAGCATCAGTGACTAGAGCAAGAAAACCTAGGATTATCCTGGAAGCAGAGGGAGTTTAGGGGTCATGGTATCTTACTGGCAGGGGCTATAATGTTATTAGTGAACTTCCTAGATTAGCATACTTTGACCATTTTATAACCACATGTGACATCCTTGCCGTCCTCTATTTCTTATTCAACAACAATAATCTTGCTTAAAAAAATATGACGGTATTTTTCAAACTATTTATAACATTATTCACTTCTTCAGCTGAGGAAAATGGGAACTCTTCTCATTTCCTAGCAGCTCTTAAAATGAGTTTATGTATAGAAAATAGTTGATTTTTGTAAATAGTGGGATAACCCAAAAAATTATTATTGTTTTTGAAATATATATGAGTTTCTTCCTGTTGAAAGAGGCAGAAACCCATTTCAAACTGAATGAAATGCAGAGAGAATTAATTTTCTAAAGTAACTTTAAAGTTCAAGTAGTAAAACTGCCTTAAGCTATGCAATATCCAGAACCTCAAATGATGTTATTTGGTGGGATCTTGTCGTTACTGTCAGTCAAGCAATATTTGTGACATTCTTGTTATGTCTACACATGCACAAACATCCAGATGGTTAAATTGGACGAAAATCTAATAGTAGTGATAGAGCACTTCAAGAAATACTGCATCAGCAATATTCTTGTTGTTATAAAGGACAATAATCATGTAAAAACACAACTGACTGCAAGTCAAAAAATGAATCTGAAGAGTCAGACTGAATGGAAAGGAGTTTTAAGAATTCCTTAATAATTGTTTTTTGTTTATATGTTTTTTGATTCTTATAATTTATAGTCTTATTAGATTAAGTAAAATAGTGAAGTCTACCACTTCCACAATTATCCTCTGGTTCCCAAATCCATGTTTTCTTTCGTTAAAGAAAACATATATCTTGGTGACTGACAAATTTCTTTCATAAGTAGGCTGTATATGATTTCAGGACATTTCAGGTTTTCTTGGTAACAATCTTAAATAATTTTTGAACTAACAGTATTCGTTAACCATTTTTGCCTTCAATGTTCTCATTGTGCTGGCTGTTAGGAATTTTATGTATCTGTCAGTGTTAGTATTTTGTGTCATATCAGCAGGAAATTGAATAATCTTTTTCCAACTTGTTCATATTTTCTCCATTAATTTGATTGTGGAACAAAGCACCTATTTGTTATTTTTTTCTTTTTTTTTTCTTCTGAATAATTTAGTGCTTTTGTATGATCTAGAATTTTTTTTTGTGAATACCTTTCTAAATAATAATTTTTATTGATTTCATGGCTCTTTTTCATCTCTTTCATATTCCATTATGTTTTTATCAAAATTTTATCATGGTTTTTTAAGCATAAATTTAAATGTGAAAAGGATGCATTCCTCATTTATGTTCAAATCAGGAGTCTGTAGTTTTTCTTTATTGAAAAATTCCAAAACTTCTTCCCAATTGCAGCTAAAATGGTATAAACCCGTTTCAGTTTCCCCGAAGCAAAGTGTCTAAAATGCCTGCAGCCACTCATTTAACACCTGACATAATGAGAAAAGGAGGGGAAATTGTAATGAAAAGAGACAGTGGTTTTAACCAATGGTAGTTAAAATATCTTAATTTTGCAAATCTTACAAAAGCGTGTATCCTTGTGAACACAATGCTTGTCTTTTCCAGGGTATTAGAATTTTCCCCGGCATCTGAGGGTTCCTGAAATTAAAGCTTCTTCAGCTTCTGCTGTGGACTTGGATTTCAGTTCTCTTATGAGGGGAATACCTCTCCTCTGGCTGTCCATTTTTGACTTCTTTGGCCACATTCCTTTTTCTGGGGTCCATTGAACATAGACGTAGTTTCCCTGCCATTGCAAGTGGAGTTCCCTCTCATTACAACTCTTTACTGTGCTACTGGACTCAGATGGCTTCACCCGCAATTTAGTATCTACATTTGGTATATTTGGTCAGTCCCCTGAAACAGCCCCTCATTCCTATGGACTCTAGATGATAAGATGTCAAATCTGAGTGGTTCTCTAGAAACCCCTTGTGTTGTTTGAGGGGAGGGCGAGACACTTCCTCCTCTAAATGTTGTTGCTTACTTCACAACTTGCTTGCAAAGTTCTTTGAGGGTCTCAACTTCTGCCTCTTTTGTAAATTGGCTAATGTTGACAGATCTAGTTTTGTGATTTTTTTTTTCTTTGTCTTTGTAGGTGGCTTAGTCCCTCATGGAGGACAGTTAGCTCCTATTGTTTGTGTTCAGACTGTTTTCATACAGATTAGTATGTTAGCTATCTGCTTCATTGCTTTTAGCCCTCAGTTTCAGACCTTTAAATCTTTTACAGAATTGAGCAAATGTTTTTGAGGGCTTATGTGTTCTAGGTCCTATGGTAGGTACCAAGAATGCAAAAATAAAAAGATCCATTGTAAGTATTCAAATATAATAAGAAGAAGAATATGGTTAATCTGTCACATATTAAATCATAGTATTTTAATCCCATTTTAAAACCCCAATATAAAAAAAAGTATACTTTTTTAAGTTATATGAGATTTGACAAAAGATTTCACTTTGCCATTATATAGTAACTATTACTGAACTAAGGAAATTAAATATACTACATAATACAACATTTACTAGTAATTCTTAATTAAATTGTTAGTGAATTTAAATGCGATAGTGGAATGATATGGGAGACTTTGGAGGAGTTCTTTTTTTCATAGGATTGTGTAATAGGGAAGATTTGTCAGAGGGAGAATGGGATTACTTCCTCATGTGGTCAATGTAAGAATTTTATAGTTTGATTTGTATACGTGATATAATACTCTTGCATATCTCTAGTACATAAAGTTCTTATTTATATAAAGATCTAAAATTGTGATTTTGTATACAGTTAAAACCTTTGGTAATGCCAATAAAAGATTTTTTTGCTTTTGTGTATGAAGCCTAAATGGCTCCACTCTGCCACCTTCTTGCTGACTTCATGTCTTATATTGCTCTTAGTAACTAAGTATTTAATTGTTCCTGTCATGGTTGGCACCACAGCATTTTGGGGCCTGGGAGATTTCAAATGGGGTCAGTTTAAGATACAACATAGTTCTAGTGCCTTCGGCTCACATGTATTTATTAGTTCTAAAATGTGTCAGAGTTTATTGGAATAGGGTACCATATGATGATGTGTGGGGTTGTTTAACAGTATGTAGTTACAACTTTTGACTTTTCCACAATACTAAAGTTTGTTCACATATTACTCAGTGTTAAAAATACATCAAGTTTGTTAGCTATTTATCACAGTCACAATAAGAAAATTACTTTGAGAATGATGTAGAAATGAAAGCTAATAAACTCACTGCTAAATTCTTATAAAGGAACTAATGTTACAAAGGAACTTACTGGAGCTCTGAAGTAAAAGGAGAAACTGTATGCATGTTAACGAAATCTTCATACCTGTACGTCCTTGGTTTTGTGACTCAGGTGTATTTTTATTTATTCAAAAAATACTTTTGTAAAGGCTTAAAACTTTTGAAAATGTAATTCATTTATAATAAGTATGGTACACTACTTAGGAAGATATAGGGAGAAGGAATTAAAGTAGAAAAAGGATATTGCAGTTTTGTGACTTCTTACAACATATTTTACCTCACTATGCCTCTGGAAAGGGAGATAATAATACTCATCTTAAAGTAGACTTTTTGGCAGTAAATGTGTTATTTAAATCATGTAAAATACTTAGAACAATGCCTGGAATATAGTAAGCATTATCATCAATCTTAGAACATTTAAAATATATTACATCTTCTTACGTATTTTATAAGTGGATAAACTCCAAAATATCCTAGATAATAAGTTTATATCTATTGAATTAAAGTAGAGAAATTGAAGATAGTGAAAATACATAGCTTCCTAAAGTAATGTAGGGATATATGTAATATACTGGGGCCTAATAAAGGCCCTCTATTTCTGTCTGTGATTCGTCTTTGACTTAAGAAACCTAAAATTGCCTCATAAAAGAGCTATGCTGTCTCAAAAAAATTAATCAATTAAAAAACATTTATTGAATGTTTATAATGTTATCACCATTGTGTTAGATTCTAGAGGTAGAAAATTACAGGAGAAACTCATAAGAGTTTAGAAGTATAAATGTAATTGTTCAGTGTGGTCAGTATAGTTATGTGGTATTAATGCATTTTAGGAGCTAGAACATGGGAAATAATATTGAAATAAACTTTGAAAAGTAGGAATTTGACAGGAGAAAGTCATCTTACATAAATAGGCCTTCCATGCTTGATTGTTTTGACTATTGGTTTATTTGTATATTCTCACTCATCTTAGTACTACTGTACTTCCTTTCATATGCTGAATGCTTTGTCACACATCACCTGAAGAATGAGGTTTTCAAGCACTTGTGTTTTAATAGGGTAGAACAGGCTTCCATTATGGTAATTCTCGGAAAGGTAAACTATTCTTCTGGGTGGACATTTGTAATGTTGCTGTCTCAGACTATATAGTCTTCTATGTTCATTTACCCTATTCTGTGGAGGCAGATCTACCACACTGACAACCAGATACCTGAGGCTTGGAACTTGCCCTTATCTATACTAATGAGGGTTCTCATGTGAGTGAAAGGAGTGACTCTATTTGTGCAGTGATGGTGGGAGTTGAGAGGATAAGGTTTATCTTCATCACTTCTGTTCTGGGTATTTAGCAAGTCCCTCCAATGAGATTTAGATACTGGACTACTTGGCCAAAATCTTGGCTACTGAGTCAATGGGAAGGTTCTCATTAACATAAAGGACTATAAGCTCTAGAGAGAGAAAGTGCCTGCACCAACTATGATTAGCAGTTTCATATTTTCATATTTCGTATATTTTAGTGCTCTGGAAATGGAATCCCACTTTCCCCACTCTATCACCTTATTACATTTAAGTCTTATATTAGCTTCTCTTGCTGCCATAACAAATCACCATAAATTTAGCAGATTAAAATAATACCCATTTATTATCTCACAATTCTGTAGGTTAGAATTCTGGCAGGCTCTTACCTGGAACTTCTGGGGAAGTATCTTCCAAGCTCATTCATATTTTTTGCAGAATCCATTTCCTTGTGGTTATAGGATTGAGGTTTCTGTTTCTTTGTTGGCATTATCTGGCGGTCACCCTTACTTGAGGCCTCTCTCTGGTCCTTGCATATAGACTTTAATATCCCAGAGTCAGCAACGGTGCATTAAATCATTTTCATGCTTGGAACCTGACAACTTTTTGCCCTGGATCTCTTCTGTTTGAAACTGGAGACAGTTCTCTGCTTTTAATAGCTAATGTGGTTAGATTGGACCAACCTAGATAATCCACAAAAATCTACCTTAAGGTAGTAAATTTGTAACCTTAATTACATCTACAAAGTCCCTTTAGCGATGTATTGTAACATATTTACAGGTTCCAGGGAATCGGTGTTTTAATGGGAGAGGATAGGGAACATTCTATCAGAGCTCCATTGTTTAACTTTCAAGTATGGTTTTGAACCAAAGTGGAAGATTGTATGGACAAAGGAATAGAGTTAAGAAAGGGCATGCTGTACTCAAAAATGTCAGTTAAGTTATTATGATCACTGTTTGAGATATAAATTGGTGAAGTGGGCTAATTGGAGGCCTGTTTAAGGCTTGCGGAGGTCCTTGATTACTATGCTAAGGGTTTGGATATTGTGAGCCACAGGAAGTCACTTGAGTTTGTTTGTTTTTTTCTTTGGAATGATGTAGGATTATGTTTTAGGAATGTAATTGTGTTTTAGTAATATGACAATATAATGAGTGTTGGAACTAAGATATTGGGCGTTTAGAGAGAAGAGGAAGTACAGGGAGTCTGACCTTTGGTGTGCATATCAGACTCATAGTAACTATTGAGAGAGGGTTTAATTAATATTTAGAGTAAATTTAAGTTATTCTTTCTTCCCCTGGACAACCAGATATTAGAAAACAGTTAACAGACAAGCATATTAATAAAATAAAATTTAGACTGCAAAAATATATTCCAGACTCATGTCCAACTCTTTTTGAATCTCTAATTTGATGTCTAATTAATAATATCCAACAAAATATTTCTCTATTACATCTTTCCAACCTTTTAGTTTTTACCCTTCCCCATCTTAGTAATTGATAACACTATTTGCCCAGAGGCTAAAGCCAGAAACATAGTTACTATAATCTCCTTTTATTCATTCTGTAGGCTTAATTTGTTTGTAAATCTTCCCGATTCTCCAAAATATATATGAAATTTTATCCATTTCTCTCTCTTCCAACATAATCTCAGTTTAAGTGGCCACCATCTCTTGCCTAGACTCTCACACTACTAGTCTTAACTGTTTTCCCTGCTTCTACACTTACCATCAACTTATACAGTTCATTTCCCAATTCATTCCTCCTCCACACCTTATCCTCATACCAGTAGCAAAACAGAAAAAAACAACTCTGCAAATATGCAGCTGTATAACAGAGCTCCATTATAATAACAATGGTTACAGCTGAAAATCTTGAAAGAAGCCAGAGTGGGATGGAGAAAACCTTACCCATACAGGAACAGAATAAGAATTACAGCAGACTTCTCATCTCCATGCAAAGAAGAGAGGAGAGAAAATATTTAAAAGTTGAAAGAAAAAAACCCACTAACTTATAATTCTGTATAGTGAAATTATCCTTCGAAAGTGAAAGACAAAACTGTCAAACAGAAACTAAGGCTATGCATTGCAGCATATCTGTTCTGCAAGAGATGATTAAAGAAGTTATTCAGGAAAAAAGAAAACAATATATAGGTTAGAAACTTGGATGTACATAAAGGGAAGCATCAGACAGGAAAAAAAAGTGAAGGTAAAATACAATCTTTTTCTTATTCATCATTGATCTAAAAAATAACTGTTTAAAGTCATAACAATGACGAGACCTCACCTCTTCCACCACGTGAAGACACAGCAAGAAGAGGTCTCACCAGACACCAAATCTGTCACAGCTTTATCTTGTAATTCAAGCCTCCAGAACTGTGAGAGATAAATGCCTGCTGTTTAGATGATTAAAGATGGCAGTGTGAGAGGTGAGACAGAGGCTTCCTCCAAAAACTGCACATAATATGAAAATATAATTAATACAACTAATCTTGAAAAAGCAACAGGAAAGAGGACTGTGCCAGACTGCATACACCTGGAGAAAAGAATAAACCTCATGGAACAGGGTAACAGCAAAGACGTGGTCCGGCAGGACCCAAACCCTTAACCCACCCCAGCTCACTGGCGGGAGGAAGATAAACAAAGTGGGGAGGGAGTAGAGTCCTGGGACTGCTGAACACATAGTTCTGGAGATCTGCTCTGGGAGCACAAACCTACATTTCATGGTGCTCTTGTGATAAGGGGGGTTAGAAAGCCAAGACAGGCAGAATCCTGGAGAGACTGAGATTCCAGCCGCTTATGGAAAGCAGGGATCAATATCCAGGTGCTCTGGGACAAAAGAAAGGTGGGCAGTAACAGAGACTTCCTAAAAGTGAGAGGGCTAAAGGGGCAAGGATTGCACAGAGCCTACTGCTCAGGAGGAAGGACACATAGGCAAAATTGTCCAGGTGCACTCTGCCCACCAAGGTGGGAACTTTCACAATCTTCAGGCACTCCAGCTCCCTGGCTGGCTGTGCACCTCCAAGGCCCCCCTTTGTGATAGGCAGCTTGCTGTGCCTTCCTCCCGGTGAGCTCCACCTGGCTTGCAAAGTGGCAAACCCTACCCTGGCATTAGGCCAGCCAGAAGAAAGCCCCGCCAACAGGAGCTACAAACGCAAAGCATAGAGGCTTACACCTGTGTCCTCAGCCCAGTAGTTCTGACAGTGGAGACAGGCATAGCAGCTGGGAAGCAGGAAACAGCTCTTTCCTCCCCCCAGGCACCAACACCTCTCCCCTGCAACCCCTGACATTGCTCCAGGGACTGAGCAGCTCCAGGGAGTAGAGCTTCTGGGTACTAGAGGGCGTCACATACAAATATGAAACGTCAAAGGAACCTGGTTCAAAGCAAAACTATGAATACACCAGAGAAATATTCAAATGAAATAAACCTCATGAATCTTCCTGAAAGAGATTTCAAAATAAAAATCATTAACATGTTCATGGAGGTACAGAAAATATTCAAGAACTCAAGGATGAATTCCAGTTGGAGATCCAGTCATTACGGAACACAGTATCAGAAATGAAACATACAATGAAAAGTTTTAAAAGCAGATTAGATACAGTGGAGGAGACAAGAAATGAAGTAGAAATTAGAGGAGAGGAATAAACAACTGAGGCACAGAGAGAAAAAAGGATCTCTAAGAATGAAAGAATATTGAGAGAACTGTGTGACCAACCCAAACGGAACAATATTCGCATTATAGAGGTTCCAGAAGAAGAACAGAGAGAGGAAAAGGGATACAAAGTGTCTTTGAGGAGATGATTGCTGAAAACTTCCCCAATCTGCAGAAGGAGATGGTCTCTCAGACCATGGAGATGCACAGACCTCCCAACACAAAGGACCCAAGGAAGACACCACCACCAAGACATACAGTAATTAAAATGGCAAAGATCAAGGATAAGGACAGACTATTATTAAAAGAAGCCAGAGAGAGAAATAAGATCACATACAAAGGAAAGCCCATCAGGCTATCATCAGACTTCTCAGCAGAAGCCTTTCAGGCCAGAAGGGAGTGGCAGGATGTATTTAATGCAGTGAAGCAGAAGGGCCTCGAAGAACCAAGAATACTTTACCCAGTAAGATAATCATATAAATTTGAAGTAGGGATTAAATAATTTCCAGATTAAAAAAAGCTGAGAGAATTTACTTCCCACAAACCATCTCTACAGTGTATTTTGGAGGGGCTGCTGTAGATGGAAGTCTTCCTAAGGTTTAATAGGTGTCACCAAAGATAATAAAACCACAGTAAAGAAAGAGCAACAGTTAATTACTAAGCAGATGCAAAATTAAATCAACTATCCCCAAAGTCAATCAAGGGATAGACAAAGAGTACCGAATATGATACCTAATATACAAAGAATGGAGGTGAAGAAAAAGGAGGAGGAAAAAAATAAAAAGGACCTTTAGATTATATTTGTAATAGCATATTAATTGAGTTAAGTTAGACTCTTAGATAGTAAGGAAGTTAACCTTGAACCTTTGATAACCACGAATCTAAAGCCTGTAATGGCAGTAAGTACATACCTATCGATAATCACCCTAAATGTAAATGGACTGAATGCACCAATCAAAAAACATAGAGTCACTGAATGGATAAAAAAAACAAGACCCATCTATATGCTGCCTACAGGATTCTCACTTTAAACCCAAAGACATACACAGACTAAAAGTGAAGGGATGGAAAAAGATATTTCATGCAACTAATGGGGAGAAAAAGGCAGGAGTTGCAGTACTTGTATCAGACTAAATAGACCTCAAATCAGAAAGTCACAAAAGATGAAGAAGGACATTACATAATGATAAAAGGGTCCATCCAACAAGAAGATATAACCGTTATAAATATCTATGCACCCAACACAGGAGCACCCACATATGTGAAACAAATAGCAACAGAATTCAAAGGGGAAATAGAATACAATGCATTCATTCTAGGAGATGTCAACACTCCACTCACTCCAAAGGACAGATAAACCAGACAGAAAGTAAGTAAGGAGACAGAGGCACTGACCAACACATTAGAAAAGATGGACCAAACAGACATCTACAGAACTCTCCACCCAAAAGCAGCAGAATACACATTCTTCTCCAGCACACATGGAACATTTTCAAGAATAGATCATATACTGGGTCACAGAAAGAGCCTCAGTAAATCCAAAAATAATGAAATTGTACCAACCAGTTTCTCAGACCACAAAGGTATAAAACTGGAAATAAATTACGCAAAGAAAATGAAAAATCCCACAAACACATGGAGGCTTCACAACATGCTCCTAAATAACCAATGGATCAATGACCAACTAAAAACAGAAATCAAGCAATATATGGAGACAAATGACAACAATAATTTAACACTGCAAAATCTGTGGGACGCAGCGAAGGCCATGCTAAGAGGAAAGTATATTGCAATACAGGCCTACCTCAGGAAAGAAGAACAATCCCATATGAACAGTCTAAACTCACAGTTAACAAAACTAGAAAAAGAAGAACAAATGAGGCCCAAAGTCAGTAGAAGGAGGGACATAATAAAGATCAGAGCAGAAATAAATAAAATCGAGAATAATAAAACAATGGAATCAATGAAAGCAAGAGCCGGTTCTTTGAGAAAATAAACAAAATTGTTAACCCCTAGCCAGACTTATCCAGAAAAAAAGAGTCTGCACACACAAACAGAATCAAAAATGAGAAAGGAAAAATCACTATGAAATACAAAGAATTATTAGAGAATACTATAAAAAATTATATGCTAACACACTGGATAACCTAGAAGAAATGGACAACTTTCTAGAAAAATAGAACCTTTCAAGGCTAATCCAGAAAGAAACAGAAAATCCGAACAGACCAGTTACCAGCAACAAAATTGAATTGGCTGTCAAAAAACTACTTAAGAACAAAATCAGTGGACCACATGGCATTACTGATGAATTTTATCAATCATTTAGTGAAGACCTAATACCCATTTTCCTTATAGTTTTCTGAAAAGTAGAAGAGGGAATACTTCCAAACTCATTCTATGAGGCCAGCATCACTCTAATACCAAAATCAGGCAATGACACCACAAAAAAAAGAAAATTACAGACCAATATCCCTGATGAACATAGATGCAAAAATGCTCAACAAAATATTAGCAAACTGAATTAAAAAATGCATCATAAAGATCATCCATCATGATTGAGTAGGACTTATTCCAGGGATGCAAGGATGGTACAACATTCAAAAATCCATCATCATCCACCACATCAACAAAATGAAGGACAAAAACCACATGCATAGATGCTGGAAAAGCATTTGACAAAATTCAACATCCATTCATGATAAAAACTGTCAACAAAATGGGTTTAGAGGGCAAATACCTCAACATAATAAAAGCCATATATGACAAATGCACAGCCTACATTATACTTAACAGTGAGAAGCTGATAGCTTTTCCTTTAAGATCGGGAACAAGACAAGGATGCCCACTCTCCCCACTTTTATTCAACGTAGTTCTGGATGTCCTAGCCACTGCATTCAGACAACACAAAGAAAAAAAAGAAACCCAAATTGGCAAGTAAGAAGTTAAACTGTCCCTGTTTGCAGATGACATGATAATGTACATAAAAACCATAAAGAATCCACTCCACACTAGATCTAACATCTGAATTCAGCAAAGTTGCAGGATACAAAATTAATACACAGAAGTCTGATGCATTACTATCCACTAATGATGAACTAGCAGAAAGAGAAATCAGAAAAACAATTCCATTCACAATTGCATCAAAAATAATAAAGTACTTATGAATAAACCTATCCAAGCAAGTGAAAGACGTATACTCTCAAAACTACAAGACACTCATGAGAGAAATTAAAGAGAATACCAATAAATGGAAACACATCCCATGCTCATGGACAGTAAGAATTAATATTGTGAAAATGGCCATCCTGCCTAAAGCTATCTACAGATTCAATGCAATTCCTATGAAAATACCAATAGCATTCTTTAATGAACTAGAGCAAATGGTTATAAAATTCATATGGAACCACAAAAGACCTGAATAGACAAAGCAATCCTGAGAAGAAAGATTAAAGCTGGGGGGATTATGCTCCCCAACTTCAAGCTCTACTACAAAGCCGCAGTAATCAAGACAGTTTGGTACTGGCACAAGAACAGACCCATAGACCAATGGAACAGAATAGTGAGCCCAGATATAAACCCAAGCATATATGGTCAATTAATATACAATAAAGGAGCCATGGACATATAATGGGAAAAAGACATCCTCTTCAACAACTGCTGTTGGCAAAACTGGACAGCTACATGCAAGAGAATGAAACTGGATTATTGTTTAACCCCATACACAAAAATAAATGGATCAAAGACCTGAATGTAAGTCATGTAACCATAAAACTCTTAGAAAAAAACATAGGCAAAAATCTCTTGAATATAAACATGAGCAACTTCTTCCTGAATGCATCTCCTTGAGCAAGGGAAACAAAAGCATAGATGAACACATGGGACTACATCAAACTAAAGTGTTTCTGTACGGCAAAGGACACCATCAACAGAACAAAAAGGCATCCTACAGTATGGGAGAATGCATTTGTAAATGACATATCCTACAAGGGGTTAACACCCAAAATATATAAAGAACTCACACACCTCAACACCCAAAAAGCAAATAACCCAATTAACAAGTGGGCAGAGGATATGAAGAGACAATTCTCCAAAGAAGAAGTTCAGATGGCCAACAGACACATGAAAAGATGCTCCACATCACTAATCATCAGGGAAATTCAAATTAAAACCACAATGAGATGTCACCTCACACCATTAAGGATGGCCAGCCTCGAAAAGACTAAGAAAAACCAATGCTGGCAAGGATGCGGAGTAAGGGGAACCCTCCCACACTGCTGGTGCGAATGTAAGCTAGTTGAACCAGTTTGGAAAGCAATATGGATGTTCCTCAAAAACCTAAAAATAGAAATACCATTTGACCCAGGAATCCCACTCCTAGGAATGTACCCAAAGAATACAAGTTTTCAGATTTAAGAAAACTTATGCACCCCTATGTTTATTGCAGCACTATTTACAATAGCCAAGAAATGGAAGCAACCTAAGTGTCCATCATTATATGAATGGATAAAGAAGAGGTGGTACATATACACAATGGAATACTATTCAGTCATAAGAAAGAAACAAATCCTACCATTTGCCACAGCATGATGGAGCTGGAGGATATTATGCTTAGTGAAATAAGCCAGGCAGAGAAAGACAAGTGCCAAATGATTTCCTCATTTGGGTAGTATAACAATGAAGCAGAACTGAAGGAACAAAACAGCAGCAGTCTCACCGACTCCAAGGAGGGATTAGCAGTTACCGAAGGGGTTGGGTGTGGACGGCGGGTCGGGAGGAAGGGAGATGGGATTGGGGGGTATTATGTTTAGTGCACATGGTGTGAGGGGTCATGGGGAAACAGTGTCGCACAGAGAGGGCAAATAGTGAATCTGTGGCATCTTACTACACTGATGGACCGTGACTGCAATAGGGTATGGGTGGGTACTTGATAGTATGGGTAAATGCGATAACCATATTGTTTTTTCATGCAAAACCTTCATAAGAGTATTTATCAATAATACATTAATAAAATATTTTTAAAATAAAATAAAGTCATAGCAATGACAGTGTATTGGGTGGTTACAAAATAAGGATAAGTGAGACAAATTACAGCAGTGTCACAGGACCATGAGAAAGGACTTGGGAATACACTCTTCTAAGGTAACTGCCCCACAATGAAGCAGTGTAGTGCTATTTAAAGGTAGACTTGGATTAGTTAAAAATGTATATTGCAAACACTAGGACAAGCACTAAATTTTTTCCTAAGTATGACTAATATGTTTCTAAGTATACTTGACATGTTAGGAGAGGAGATTAAATAGAATTATGTGAAATGTTAATTAAAATCACTAGGCAGAAAAATAGGAAAAGAAAATAAATGAAATTATCAGAAAACAGTTAATAAAGATTGTGGATATTGCTCTAACAGTCAGTATTCACTTTATATGTGAATGGTTTAAACACACTATTAAAAGACAGATTGTCAGAGTTGGATAAAAAAACAAAAACCTTATATGAAAAGAAAGACTCCGGTATATCATGTGTGTAAGTAACACACTTTAAATATAAAAAAATCAGGTGAAGGAAAGGGATAAAGAATGATATACCACGCTGTCACTAACCAAAAGGAATCTAGAGTAGCTATATTAAATTCAGTTAAAGCATATTTCAGAATAATGAAAATTATGTGAGATAAAGCAACCAAAATATCCATCATATTTTAAAAAGAAAATTTTAAAAACTAAAAGTTTATTATGTGAAAAGATCGACAAAATTGGTAAACATCTAGCCAGAGTAATGAAGAAAAAATGATGGAAGACACAAATTACCAATATCAGAAATGAAAACTAGATTAATCACTATAGCCCCAATGGGCATTAAAAAAGAATACTATGAGAAACTGTGTGTCTACAAATTTGATAACTTACAGTGAACCAATTTCTTGAAAGATATAAATTATCAAAACTCACACAAATAGAAATAGAGTATCTGAATAAGTCTGTATCTATAAAAATTGAATCAGTAATTTAAAATTACAATTAGTAATTTCTAAAAACCAGAGTATAAGCATCAGATGGATTCACTGGTGAATTCTACGAAATAAAACTAAATTACAACATAATTTAGTTATAAAGTAGGCAAAAGATCTGGGAAGCTCACTAAAGATAAGCATATGCAGTAAATAATAAATGCATAAATGCAGATAACTTTGATAAGATGATGCTCATCACTTGTCACTAGGTAATTGCAAATGAAAGTGAGAGTCCACTGCATATCTTTCAAAATGGATACAATTAAACTGCACACACATAACTGATTGCCAGTTGCTGACAAGGATGCAGAGCAGGAACTCTTCATTGCTGGTGGTAATGAAAAATGGTACAGCCATTTTGAAAGACATTTTGGCAATTTGGTAAGGCTATGGCAAGTTATAGTCTGTCTCTGAAACAACCTCACTGAAGATGAGGCAAAAGGTATCTTTTTGTGGCTTTATGGCTCATTTCTTTTTATCACTGAATAATATTCCATCATATGAATGTACCACAGTTTGTTTATTCATTCACCAACTAACGGACATCTTGGTTGCTTCCAGCTTTTGGAAATTATGAATAAAGCTGCCATAAACATTCATGTGCAGGTTTTGTGCAGACATAGTTTTTAAATTAGTGGAGTAAATTCCTAGGAGTATAATAGCTGGATTTTATGGTAAGGCTATGTTTAGTTATAAATAGTTATACAATGGCCAAAGCTTGAATAATTTGAGCAACAAAATAAATAATGTAGTATTGGATTATAGCCCTAAATATAAAATAATTATGAGTTCATGTTTATGTAAATAAATGATCAAATTAAGTAAGTGGGAAAGAAGAGACACATTGCCTGTGCAGAGGAATTTCACCCTGCCTTACAGAGACAGACTATAACTTGCCATTCCTTAAGTGCGCACTGAGCAGAGTAACTTCATTCTAAAGAGTACAGTATGGAAAGAGGGAAAAAGTAACTGTACAGTGGTGAAACCTGACAAACACTGCCTCAGCTAGTTGATCAAGATTAGCACCCACAGAGATGAATCATTTTGATAGTATATACCCTTGATATAATGTGATAAAAATGAGCACTTTACTTTTGCTGTCCTCTTCTCAAAATACCATATCCTAGCTAATTATAGGTTATGATTATGAAAAATAAAAACCACATAAATACTAATTAAGGGATATTTTACAACATACCTGATCAACACTCCTCAAAATTGTCAAGGTCATAAAAGCAAGGAAAGTGTGAGAAACCATTACAGCCAAGAAGAACCTAGGGATACGTGAGTACTAAGTTTAATATGGTGTCCTAGATGGAATCCTGGGACAGAAAAAAGACATTAGGAATAAGCTAAGGAAATCTGAATAAACAGTGGGCTTTAGTTAACAATAATGTGTTAAAATTGGTTCATTAATTGCACAATCTACTATACTAATGTAAGATGTTAGTAGTAGTAAGTGGGTGTTGGGTATAGAGGAACTCTGTACTGTATTTTGCAATTTTTCTGTAAATCTAACACTGTTACAAAAAGCTTATTTTAACAAAAGGAATTTCATTTTATATAACTATTAAAAATTCAGTTTTCTATATTGTTAGTATCAGTTGCCTGGGGATTTGGGATGGCAGGATGGAAAGTTTATGAAGAGGTGTGAGAAAAGTTTTGGGGGTGATGGATATGTTAATTATATTGATTGTGGTGATGATTTCACAGTTCTATTCATGTATCAAAAATCAAATTCTATGTTCAAATATTTATAGTTTATTATGTCAATTACATTCATTAAATCTTTATTTTAAAAAGTATAGGGCAAGCAGAAAAGAACTAATAAAGTAATAAACCTAACTCCAATTATATCGATAATTACAATGAATGTAAATGGTCTAAACAAGACCCACCTGTGTGTTGTATGTAAGAAGTCTACTTTAAACTTATTGATAGAGAATGTTAAAAAGCAAAAGAATGCAGAGAAAGATATGCCATACAAACACTATCAAATGAAAGTTGAACTGGTTGTATTAAAATCATACAAAGTTAACTTCAATATAAGTAAGATTAGCCAGGATTCAGAGGGACATTTATAATGCTGAAAGTGTCAATTCAATAAGACAGAAAAATCCTAAATGTATGTGAACTAATAATAGAGCTTCAAAATTCATGGAGTGAAAACTTACATAGGTGAAAAGATAAGTACAAAATCTACAAAGTTGAACTCTTCTATAATCATCTTTCAGTAACCTGTAGAAAAATTAAACAAAATCTGAAAGGATACAGAAGACCTAAACAACATGATCAACCAGATTGACACACTTGACAATTATAGTATACTTAACAACAATAGAAGATACTTTTTTCATAAGTACATGGAACATTCATCATCAAAAAACCATATTCTGGGTCGTAAGACAAACATGAAAAATTTTAAATAAATAAAAAACACTACAAAATATGTTTTCTGACTGTAGTGGAATTAGCTACAAATCAGTGTGAGAAAGATACTGGGAAAATCAGATACTTGGAAATTTAAACAACACACTTCTGGATAATCCATGATAAAGTCCTGAAGTAAATTAGAAAGTACTTTGAACAG
The DNA here is from genome assembly GCF_030020395.1 of Manis pentadactyla. Taxonomy (NCBI): domain Eukaryota; kingdom Metazoa; phylum Chordata; class Mammalia; order Pholidota; family Manidae; genus Manis; species Manis pentadactyla. The sequence goes on from NC_080022.1 coordinate 71,593,251, forward strand.
AACATAATGAAAATACCGTCTGTCAAAATTTGTCAGATGCATCTGCATCATTATTCAGAGGGAAATGTGTAGAGTTCATATATCAGAAAAGAAGAAAAGTCTTTATATAACAATCTAAGCTTCTACATCCTAAAACTAGAAAAAGAGTAAAATAAGCCCAAAGAAAGTAGAGGGAAGTTAAGGTAAGAGCAGGAATCAATAATATAGAAAACAGAAAAATGATAAAGTCAGTGAAAATAAAAGGTGGTTCTTCGAAAAAATTAACTTCAGCCAGACTGACCCAAGAAAAAAGAAAATTACCAATATCTGGAATGAAATAGGGCTATAACTACAGATGCCACAGACATTAAAGAGTAATCAGCACCCTCGGAAGGATTAAAAATGACGGCGTGAGAGGTGAGACAGAGGCTTCCTCCTAAAACTGCATGTAATATGAAAATATAATTAATACAACTAATCCTGAAAGAGCAACAGGAAAGAGGACTGCACCAGACTGCATACACCAGGAGAAAAGAGCAGACCTCATGGAACAGGTAACATACCAAAGCTATGGCCTGGCAGGAACCAAACCTTCCTCCACCCCAGCTCACTGGTGGGAGGAAGAGAAACTGAGTGGGGAGGGAGTGGACTGCTGAATACCTAACTCCAGAGATCTGTTCTGGGAGCACAAACCTATATTTCCTGGTGCTTGCATAATACTCTCATGATTAGGGGGTTGGAAAGCTAAGATAGGCAGAATTCCTGGAGAGACTGAGATTCCAGCCACTTGTGGAAAGCAGGAATCCATATCCGAGTGCTCTGGGACAAAAGAAAGGTGGGCAGTCTGAGAGACTTCCTAACAAGGAGGCTCTTAGCAAGAGGGCTGCTAAAGGAGCAAGGATTGCACAGTTTACTGCTCAGGAAAAAGGACAGGTAGACAAAATTGTCCGGGTGCACTCTGCACAGCAGGTTGGGAGCTTTCACGATCTTCAGGTGCTCCAGCTTCCTGGCTGTCTACACATCTCCAAGGCCCCCCTCCGTGACATGCACCCTACTGCACTTTTCTCCCAGCCAGCCCCACCTGGCTCGCAAACTGGCAAACCCTACCCTGGCTTTAGGCCTGCCAGAGGGAAGATCTGTCTACAGCAACTACAAATGCAAAGCATAGAAACTTATACCTGTGTGTTCAGCCCACTGGTTCAGGCAGTGGAGACAGGCAGAGCAGCCGGGAAGGAGGAAACAGCTCTTTCCTCCCTCAAGGCCCCAACACCACTCCCCTGCAACCTCCGACATTGCATCAGGGGCTGAGCAGCTCCAAAGAGTGGAGCTTCTGGACACCAGAGGGCGCCATATACAAATATGAAGTGCCAAAGGAACATGGTTCAAAGTAAAATTATTAATACAACTCCTGTGAAAGATTTAAATGACATTGACCTCATGAATCTTCCTGAAAGGGAGTTCAAAATAAAAATCATTAACATGCTCATGGAGGTTCGGAAAGATATTCAAGAACAGCAATGAATTCCAGAGGGAGATCCAATCGTTGAACAGCACAGTGGAGGGGATTAAAAGCAGATTAGATACAGTGGAGGAGACAAGAAAGGAAATAGAAATTAGAGAAGAGGAATAAACAGAACTGAGGCACAGAGAGAAAAAAGGATCTCTAAGAATGAAAGAATATTGAGAGAACTGTGTGACCAATCCAAATGGAACAATATTCGCATTATAGAGGTTCCAGAAGAAGAACAGAGAGAGGAAAAGGGATACAAAGTGTCTTTGAGGAGATGATTGCTGAAAACTTCCCCAATCTGCAGAAGGAGATGGTCTCTCAGACCATGGAGATTCACAGATCTCCCAACGCAAGGGACCCAAGGGAGACACCACCACCAAGCCATATAGTAATTAAAATGGCAAAGATCAAGGATAAGGACTATTAAAAGAAGCTAGAGAGAGAACATACATACAAAGGAAAGCCCATCAGGCTATCATCAGACTTCTCTGTAGAAACCTTACAGGCCAGAAGGGAGTTGCATGATATATTTAATGCAGTGAAGCAGAAGGGCCTCGAAGAACAAAGAATACTTTACCCAGCAAGATAATCATATAAATTAGAAGGAGGAATTAAACAATTTCCAGATAAGCAAAAGCTGAGAGAATTTACCTCCCATAAACCATCTCTACAGTCTATTTTAGAGGGACTTCTATACGTAGAAGTGTTCCTAAGGTTTAATAGCTGTCACCAGAGGTAATAAAACTACAGTAAAGAAATAGAACAGCTATTTACTAAGCAAATGCAAAATTAAATTAACTATCCTCGAAAGCAGTTAAGGGATAGACAAAGAGTACAGAATATGATACCCAATATATAAAGAATGGAAGAGGAAGAAAAAGGAGGAGGAAAAAAATAAAAAGAACCTTTAGATTGTATTTGTAATACTGCATTAAGTTAGTTGTTAGACTCTTAGATAGTAAGGAAGTTAACCTTGAACCTTTGATAACCACGAACCTAAAGCCTGCAATGGCAGTAAGTACATACCTATTGATAATCACCTAAATATAAATGGACTGAATGCACCAATCAAAAGACATAGAGTCACTGAATGGATAAAAAAACAAGACCCGTCTATATACTGCCTACAAGACTTTCACGTTAAACCCAAAGACGTACACGGACTAAAAGTGAAGGGATGGAAAAAGATATTTCATGCAACTAATGGGGAGAAAAAGGCAGGAGTTGCAGTACTTGTATCAGACAAAATAGACTTCAAAATAGAAAGTCACAAAAGATGAAGAAGGACATTACGTAATGATAAAAGGGTCCATCCAACAGGAAGATATAACCATTATAAATATCTATGCACCCAACACAGGAGCACCCACATATGTGAAACAAATAGCAACAGAATTCAAAGGGGAAATAGAATACAATGCATTCATTCTAGGAGATGTCAACACTCCACTCACTCCAAAGGACAGATAAACCAGACAGAAAATAAGTAAAGAGACAGAGGCACTGACCAACACATTAGAAAAGATGGACCAAACAGACATCTACAGAACTCTCCACCCAAAAGCAGCAGAATACACATTCTTCTCCAGCACACATGGAACATTTTCAAGAATAAATCATATACTGGGTCATAAAAAGCCTCAGTAAATCCAAAAATAATGAAATTGTACCAACCAGTTTCTCAGACCACAAAGGTATAAAACTGGAATAAATTACGCAAAGAAAATGAAAAATCCCACAAACACATGGAGGCTTCACAACATGCTCCTAAATAACCAATGGGTCAATGACCAACTAAAAACAGAAATCAAGCAATATATGGAGACAAATGACAACAGTAATTCAACACTGCAAAATCTGTGGGACGCAGCGAAGGCCATGCTAAGAGGAAAGTATATTGCAATACAGGCCTACCTCAGGAAAGAAGAACAATCCCATATGAACAGTCTAAACTCACAGTTAACAAAACTAGAAAAAGAAGAACAAATGAGGCCCAAAGTCAGTAGAAGGAGGGACATAATAAAGATCAGAGCAGAAATAAATAAAATCGAGAATAATAAAACAATGGAATCAATGAAAGCAAGAGCCGGTTCTTTGAGAAAATCAACAAAATAGATAAATCCCATGCCAGACTTAAGAAAAAAAGAGAGTCTACTCACATAAACAAAATCAGAAATGAGAAAGGAAAAGTCACTACAGACACCACAAATACAAAGAATTATTAGAGAATACTATAAAAAATTATATGCTAACACACTACATAACCTAGAAGAAATGGACAACTTACTAGAAAAATACAACCTTCCAAGGCTGACCCAGAAAGAAACAGAAAATCTGAACAGACCAATTATCAGCAATGAAATTGAACTGGTAATTAAAAACCTACCTAAGAACATAATACCTGTACCAGATGGCTTCACCACTGAATTTTATCAAACATTTAGTGAAGATCTAATACCCATCCTCCTTAAAGTTTTCCAAAGAGTAGAAGAGGGAATACTTCCAAACTCATTCTAAGAGGCCAGCCAGCATCACTCTAATAACAAAACCAGGCAAAGACACCACAAAAAAAGAAAATTACAGACCAATATCCCTGATGAACATAGATGCAAAAATGCTCAACAAAATATTAGCAAACTGAATTCAAAAATACATCAAAAGATCATCCATCATGATCAAGTAGGGTTTGTTCCAGGGCTACAAGGATGGTACAACATTTGAAAATCCATCAACATCATCCACCACATAAAAAAAAAGGAGGCCAAAAACCACATGACCATCTCCATAGATGCTGAAAAACATTTGACAAAATTCAACATCCTTGCATGATAAAAACTCTCAACAAACTTGGTATAGAGGGCAAGTACCTCAATATAGTAAAGGCCATATATGACAAACCCACAGCCAACATTATACTTAACAGTGAGAAGCTGAAAGCTTTTCCTTTAAGATCGAGAACAAGACAAGGATGCCCACTCTCCCCACTTCTGTTCAAAACAGTACTGGGAGGTCCTAGCCCCAGCAATCAGATGACACAATGAAATAAAAGTCATCCAGACTGCAAGGAAGAAGTTAAACTGTCCCTGTTTGCAGATGACATGATAGTGTACATAAAAAACCCTAAAGTATCCACTCCAAAACTACTAGAACTAAATATATGAATTCAGCAAAGCTGCAGGATACAAAATTAATACAAAGACATCTGTGGCATTCCTATACACTAACAATGAACTAGCAAAGAGAGAAATCAGGAAAACAATTCCATTCACAGTTGTGTCAAAATGAGTAAAATACCTAGGAATAAACCTAACCAAGAAAGTGAAAGTCCTATACTCTGATAACTATAAGACGCTCAAGAGAGAAATTAGAGGATACCAATAAATGGAAAATATTCTGTGCTCATGGATAGGAAGAATTAATACTGTCAAAATGGCCATCCTGCCTAGAACAGTCTATAGATTCAATGCAATTCCTATGAAAATACCAACAGCATTCTTCAACAAACTAGAGATAATCATTCTAAAATTCATATGGAACCACAAAAGACCTGAATAGTCAAAGCAATACTGAGGAGAAAGAAAAAAGCAGGGGGGATTATGCTCCCCAACTTCAAGCTCTACTACAAAGCTGCAGTAATCAAGGCAATTTGGTACTGGCACAAGAACAGACCCATAGACCAATGGAACAGACTAGAGAGCCCAAATGTAAACCTAAGCATATATGGTCAATTAATATATGATAAAGGAGCCATGGACATATAATGGGGAAATGACAGCCTCTTCAACAGCTGGTGTTGGCAAAACTGGACAGCTACATGCAAGAGAATGAAACTGGATTATTGTGTAACCCCATACACAAAAGTAAACTCAAAATGGATCAAAGAATTGAATGTAAGTCATGAAACCATAAAACTCTTAGAAGACAACATAGGCAAAATCTCCTGAATATAAGTATGAGCAACTTCTTTCTGAATGCATCTCTTCGACTAAGGGAAACAAAAAGAAAAATGAACTCATGGGACCACGTCAAACTAAAAAGTTTCTGTACAGCGAAGGACACCATCAACAGAACAAAATGGCATCCTATGGTATGGGAGGGTACATTTGTAAATCACGTATCCGACAAGGGGTTTACATCCAAAATATATAAAGTACTCACATGCCTCAACACCCAAAAAGCAAATAACCCAATTAACAAATGGGCAGAGCATATGAAGACACAGTTCTCCAAAGAAGAAATTCAGATGGCCAACATACACGTGAAAAGATGCGCCACATCACTAATCATCAGGGAAATGCATATTAAAACCACAATGAGATAACACCTCACACCAGTAAGGATGGCCAGCATAGAAAATACTAAGGACAACAAATGCTGGCGAGGATGTGGAGAAAGGGTACCCTCTTACACTGCTGGTGGGAATGTAAGCTGGTTCAACCATTGTGGAAAGCAATATGGAGGTTCCTCAAAAAACTAAAAATAGAAATACCATTTGATCCAGGAATCCCACTCCTTGGAATTTACCCAAAGAATACAACTTCTCAGATTCAAAAAGACATATGCACCCCTATGTTTATTGCAGCACTTTTTACAATAGCCAAGATGTGGAAGCAACCTAAGTGTCCATCAGTAGATGAATGGGTAAAGAAGATGTGGTACATATTTGCAATGGAATACTATTCAGCTATAAGAAAGAAACAAATCCTACCATTTGCAACAACATGGATGGAGCTGGAGGACATTATGCTCAGTGAAATAAGTCAAACGGAGAAAGACAAATGCCAAATGATTTCCCTCATTTGTGGAGTGTAACAGTGAGACAAAACTGAAGAAACAAAATAGCAGCAGACTCAGAGACTCCAAGAAAGAACTAGTGGTTACCAAAGGGGAGGGGTGTGGGAGGGTGGGTGGAGAGGGAGGGAGAAGCGGATTGAGGGATATTCTGTTTAGTGCATTTGATGTGGGGCATAACCGGGAAAACAGTGTAGCACAGAGAAGGCAAATAGTGAATCTGTGGCATCTTACTACACTGATGTTCAGTGACTGCATTGGGGTATGGGTGTGGACTTGATAATATGGGTAAATGTATTAACCACATTATTTTTTTATGTGAGACCTTCATAAGTGTATATCAGTAATACCTTAATGTAAAATTTTTTTAAAAAGTAATAAAGTGAGATTTAAAGCAAATCTATTCACATAAATTTGACAACTTAGTTGAAATAGACCATTTCTGAAAAGACACAAACTACCAATATTCATTGAAGATGAAATAACAGAATGGAACTATATATGTTGAAAAAACTAAATTAGTATTGTTGCCTTCCAGAAAGGAACTCCTGACTCAGATAATTTTCCCAACAAGTTCTGTTAAATATTTGAGGAAGAAATTATACATGTTTTTGCAAGCTTGTCCAGAAAACAGAGACAGAATACTTCCTAACTTATTTAGTGAGCCATCTATAACTTAGTATCGAATCACGCAGAGACAGCAATTGAAAATAAAACTTCAAAATAGTATCTCTTGTAAGTATATATATATATATATAAATCTTCAGTAAAATATTAGTAAATAGAATCCAGGAATATTAAAAAAAAAAGTACACCAAAACCAAGAATAGTTTATCCTGGGAATTTAAGGCTGGTTTAGTATTTGAAAATTAGTAACTATATTCCACCATATTAGCAGACTAAAGAAGTAAAACCACATGGTCTGATCATACACACATAATATCAGAAAACGTTAACTTCAACAAGGAAAATTAGCCAGAAATTTTGGAAGCTATTTTGGCAATTTGGAGTGACTTTTTTTGGTCATTCATTCAATCCATAAATATTCATTCTTAACCAGTGCTTATTGAGTGCCTACTTTGTGCCTGAACTACTTAAAATATATAGTAATGCACATATTCTGAAGAAGCACTAGATAAAATTGAACAGCTAAGGTAAAAATTCTTAGCTAACTAGAAATACGAGGAAACTTTTTTATTTTAATAAGGGATATCTACAATAAAAAAAAACTTGCAGCTGACACCATAATTAATGATGAAAAACTGAATACTTTCTTTCTAAAATTGGGGTTAAGGCAGTGACATCACACAAGAGTCTCACCACTCTTGTTTAACATATTACTAGAAGTCCTAGCCAGTACAGTACGGCAAGAAAAGTAAATAAAAGGCATAGAGATTGAAAAGGAAGAAATAAAACAAACTATCTGTTCAAAGATAACATGATTGCCTTCATAGAAGAGGCCAAGAATATTTCTTTAATTTTCTATAAAGATATAAAGACTCCTAAAACTAATACATGAAATTAACAAGGTCGTAGTATACAAGATTAATATATAAAAATAAGTCATATTTCTATATAGTATCAATGAACAACTGTAAACATCTTTTAAAGTACCACTTTACTGCATTTCCAGTAAAAAAAGTAATAAATATTTAGGCCTAAGTCTAACAAAATATGTGCAGGTTCTGTATGCTGAAAACTATAAAACACTGATGAAAGAAATCAAAGACCCAAGTAAGTGAAGAAACATACTATGATCATGGATTGAAAGACTTGGTATAGTTGAGATGTTACTTCTCCCAATATACACAATCTCAATAAAGTCCCAGCAAGATCACTTTTGAAGACATGAGCAAACTTACAAGATTTATATGCAATGTTTAAAAAACTATAATAGCCAAAACAATTTATTAAAAAAAAAAAGTTGGAAGATTTACACTTTCAGATTTAAGACTTACTAGAAAGCTATATTAACCAACACAGTATGGTATTAATTCAAGAAATGGCACGTAGATAGATCAGTGGAACAGAACAGAGTCCAGAATAGACCCACATCAATATGGTTAATTGATTATTTTACAGAGGTGCAAAGACAATTCAGTTTTAAATGGATATATAAATGTGATAATTCCTTACAATGGAATATTATCCCACAATAAAAATGAGTGAATTACTAAAACACAGAATGGATGAACCTCGATTGCTAAACTATGCCAAATGAAAGAAACTAGTCTTAAGTGGTTGAATCTATTATAAAAGATATGAATCCATTTATAACATTTTGGGAAAGACAAAAGCTTTTATTTGAATTGCAGGGGTCGTGGTCATATCATTTGCCTTCCACATGGAGCAAATACATCATTTACATATCAAATATGCTTCCATGTTTTTCCTTTCTTTAACTTACGAACTTTGACTACATAGTTCAGCTTGACCCTAACATGATTGTAAACATAAATATTGATAATAAAATTGCATTTCTATAAGGCGACCATCTGAATGAAAAGATTTTCATAGCAGATTCTCAGACTCTGGATAGTATATCCAAGAACCAATCCCCACCTACTATTCTTTTACCCCTACTTCCTACCCTTGTTTGTTTTTTTCAGAGGTATTATTATTATTCATTTACTTCTTGTAGTAATCATTGTACAGTATGTACGAAGAAGCCCTGATCTAGGAACTAGAATACCTAGGTGAGTTTGGGCAAACCACTTAATGTTTATAACTTTGTTTTCACCTTGAAATAGGGATAATAAATACTTGTCTTGCTTATTTACTTCATTTGTAAAGATCTGATGAGCCAATGGAAACCATATTATATGTGGTAAAGTACTTGGTAAATAAGGTATCATTATGTTATTAAATATAAGAAACCAAGCAGTATTTGTGGTTTGTGGTATCTTATGGAAATCGAAGGAGGTTCAACTCTAAAAATTGTCATAATTTCTAAAATTAATGCAGAATGAATAATAAGGACTTTATAACCTCAAAGTTGAATACTCTAGTTTTATGATACATTAATTAAACTGTTAATCAAATATGAGATTCTGTTACAGCAAGTTTTGGATGCATAGCTAGATATTTTAGTACAAATTAAAGTTCTGAAAATATCAAGAAGAATAACAAGCAATATATGTTTTAAGATTAATTTGAATTATGAAGGAACTCATAGTTTTAAAGCTGTAGTTGTTTCTTTCTAGCAGTAGATGCCAGTAGAGTTCTTTTTAATGAAAAATTGAATTGCTTAAGTAATTTCATAGCAACAGCATCCTGGTCACATTACCATATATAGAATTATTGAGGATTAAGGATTCTACTTTCTATAGGGACTTTTTACCACATGGAAACAGGTGAAAAAAAATGTACAGATTTGAAATAGTATTTTCTAGATATTCATCTAGTGAAGCTTACTTTTTTCATTCTCTTTTTGCTGTAGTAATTTTGTTGTAAGCCTTATGCATTGTTTTAAATAAATTAATCTCAGTGTTTTTGTTAGGATTCTGGAATATCCGTACTTAACTCAAGCAAGCCACATTTGCACTAATAAAAGTAAAACTCAAAAAATGAATAAAATTCAGTGACTGAATATAGAGAAAATGGAGTTCCATGACATTACTTCCATTACTGCTGTGTCTGTCTTTGAACAACTTGGTGCTTGTTGGATAATTTACAAATACAGTCCTATCATTAGTCAAAAAACATTTTCAACTGTTTGGTGATTTTATTTTAATTTGTTAAAAATGAATGAATACTTTCTTCAACATGTATTTATTGAGTATGTGATGCATTTCACTTATGAATTCAAGCAACACACATAATTTGAGATATAGAATTTATGGAAAGCAAATTTTAACATAAAATTACAAAGTCAGTGGAAACAGGCGAAAACAGCTGATTTTTCTAGGAAGTAGTGGGAAACTTAGTGGAGAGGTGACATTTGTGGTGAGGCTTGATCAAGTCAAAGAATTGAAGAGTTTTTTTATCTGCTTCTGCCTATACAGACTCAGTCCATCCTCTGCTGCTGCTATTTACTCAGTGTTTTGTGTGAAGCGCTGTCAGGTGTTTAAATAAACAAATTATCAATTATTATACACATGTATTTTTATCTAAAGCTACAAAAAAAATTTAAGATGTTTAGTCTTATGGATATGCATAGTTGCCCATTTGTTCAGATTGATACTAATTTTATTACATAAAACACAGTGTACTCAAATGAGCTGTACTTGGTAAAATTCATTAGTCAATGTTCTGTGGGGGGGAAGGGGCTGTCCTAATTTGATTACTCAAATTTGATATTGTTCCTGTTTACTCAATTTGATGTCTTTGTTCCTGTGTATTCTATTTGTCAAGCAGTTAGTGGAAATCCGATCTAAAATATTTTTCACATAGATTTTTAAAAAGATCCTCCCTTCCCTCATTTATTCCTTTTTTCTTTCCTCATTGAGAGCCTCTAAAGAGAAAGCCACCCAAATTTTCTATGCTTTAATTTGTATCAAAAGGCAAGCACTCAAAATCATTGTTAAATGTCACAGGTTTCTTTTCCCCTATAAATGGACAATAGCAAATTTTATTTACTTTGAATTGGAGGAGGTATTTCTAAGTGAGACCTCCTAAATCAGGAATCAGGTAAGCAGTAGCCTTCAGTGTTGAGTTTTTAAAATTTATGTCTTAGTCAACTAGAAGAAATTTTTTCATCTCAATTGAAATTTCTTGCTGTGGCTGATTTTATGTAACTTAAAATCTTAATGTTTTGTTCTTTCAATTTTTAGAATGTTGTAAAATGTACTGGTGGTAGGCACTTGTCAGTAGATAAGTTTGATAAGCAATACTTTTTTGTAGTTCCTGTGTATATTAGACTTAATGAGTTAGCAACATTCAGTTCTTTTTTTAAGTGCTAGTTCAGATTTTTTTTTTTCAGTTAAAACATGTGTTATAAAGTTGTTTGCCTGAGTTTTGACATGTCCATTCCATACCAGTTTTCAATGAAAAGCTAACTGCTGATAAGGATTCATAAAATCTGTATGGTTAGCTGATTACTTGGGAAAAACACTACCTTTCTAACACTGTATTTGGAGAGTGGTTTGACCTTCAACTGTTTGTATAGGGTTGCAATACATATTTAAATGGTTTTTCTTTTTTTTTTTTTTTTTCAGTCTACTACATATATATGTAAAGCTTTATATTTAATGCCCTTATAACCTGTTTATAATATTAAAAAACTCTTATACATCAGCATTTTAGGCTGATACTGCAAGTCTTTAAAACCCCCATCTCCAGTTGAGGTGAAGAGTTTTACTAATAAGAAAGGCTCAGTAATATACTGTTTTATATTAACAGGAAACAGAACAGCAGTAGTGGTTTGAATACCCTGCAAACAGGAAGTTTGACACATGCATAGCTTTTAGCTTCTGTGTAAGAAGTTGTTGAGCTCCTTCTGGAAATATTTTCAGTTACTTTCAGTAAAGTGTTAATGCACATGAATGGCAGCTTATAGAGAACAACCCTGTAACCAGTATACAGGTACAACTGCTCTACAGAAGTTGGAAGGTTTTGCTAGCCGATTATTTCATAGACACTCTAAAGTTCCTGCACATGATCAGAAAACAGCTCTGGAAAATGACAGCCTTCATTTCTCTGAACATACTGCCTTATGGAACAGATCAAGTAAGTTTTTTTTAATGATACTTATAATTAGAAGCTAAACTACTAATTGGAGTTTTAGAATCAAACATAAGGAAGTATGTTTTGTTTGTCTTATGGTTTGCACAAGGACATTTTGCACGATGAAGTTGAAAAAAGTCCTATAAAAACTTGATTATAAGTTGAGCTAAATCATATAGTTCATTGTTTTGTTTTATGTATGACCATTTAGGTCATATCAGTGGGAAAATTTTCTATAAAATTCTTACATCATTTCTTGTATATATTACTGTTTTTTGTTTTTATTTTTGTTCTTTAATAAAAGTGAAATGCTTAAATTTTAGAAACAATGATTAGTTTATTTTTTAAAATATTCCTTGGATTTGCAAGCCTTAAAATTCAAAAGGGGCAAGCAGACTCTTGAATTTATAATTGTTTCTATTATATTTGCCATTTTTATTTTTAAATGCATGTGTAAAAGTTATTTCAGTTTTACAAACAGGATTTCTAATATAAAAGCATGGTATGATTATCCTATGTGAAATCTTATATATATAACATTATAAATAACAAAGCTCTCATAATTACATTTTATGTTTCTTCTAATTATGATTAAAGAGAGAAAAAATTGTTTCTGCATGCATCACATTCTTTCCAGGCACATTAAAATGTTTGGACTTAACTGGTTTGCTAAAACGGTAATATGTAACCATTTTTTGTGACATGAACTTTAAAACATAAATTTCACATATAAACAATACCTCCCTTTCACATCCCTCCCCAAGGTATTTTTGTCACTCTGATTAAAGGAACAATAGAATTACCCTTGGTACTCTTACCCTGTTTAGTGTGTTTGATCTTCTGATAGCACTAGGTTTTTGCCTCTTTCTGTTTATATATAAGCCATTAAGAAAGAAAACTCCGTTTAAAAAGAAAATAAAAACAAGAATGATTTACTTAATTTACTCCTTGGTTTAATATAGTATCTTCATGGTTCTATAGAGGCTTATTTGAATTATTTTTTTACTGCATCAGAATTTTTTACCTTTTTCAAGCTATTTTAGGGAGTAGGTAAAGAACATATGTTTGTATAAACTTTTTTTTACTCTAAAGGTTTTGATTATTAAGTAATTCTTAACTATCTAGCAAGTTGATGAATGAGGAGTCTCAACCATCTCCAAGTTAATGAACAGTTGAATATTGAAATAATAGTACATTATTAAAATTTACCATGAAACAGACGTTTGTTATTTCATTCCACTTGCCCTATTCTGATAAATTGAAAGTCTCCTACAGCTTTTCAAAAGTCATTTTTGTGCATTTGAAATATGTTTTAATTAAACATTCACTGAGGAATGAGAACAGTAGTGAATTAGTTTCTGTTTCACTAACACCTATTCCTCCAACAAGTGGGTGTTCAAAAACAACAAAAAATGTTACACACATAATAATGTGGAAACCATGGAGCTGTAGTGTTCTATTTAGATTGAATTGATATAGAGGAGGAAACACTGATACAGAAACAGAGGAATCCTATTGTTTCAAATTTCCAACATTTACTTTTGTGTTGAGAACAAATCTTTGTTCATTTATAGAGTGAGTTAAGGAAGGAATTTTGACTGAATGTAGTTTTCATACAAACCACATTCTTCAGAGTTACTTAAATCAGTTTACTTGCGTGACTTGTTTGACAAGAAAAAGGAATGTAATATCTCCAGATAATAAACACTCTGAATGTGCTTGTTCCCAGTAGTGCTATTTTAAGAAATCAACTAAGCACAGAAACTACATGTAATTTTTTAAAAATTTGGTTTGTGAACAATTGAGTAAAGATTAGTTACCAATTTAGGTGTGTAGGAAATGTAACAAGTTTTAGATAATCTAAGTTTTTTTTTTTTCCTCCAGTGACATTAAGTATAGGAAGAAATGCAAAATAAAGTTACATAGTAGCTCCAGGTGCTTTAAATGGGTTTCATCTTTTACTACTAAATTATGTAACAGGAATTCCTGTTTGATAACAAATATTTAACAGCGGATTCCATGCACATATAGTACATGAAGTTCAAAAAAAACATGGAGGAATTCTGCTTTCTGCTCTGACTCATAATCAATGGGAGTATTGACATTCATTGACTTCTCTCTTGTAAATTTATTATGGTTAGCTTTAAATTTTCTTTTGATCATAAATGGTGTGTTGAGTTACATACAATGCTGAACTTAAAGTTTTGCATGTTTTAAATCTTAGACTCTAAATACTTAATGAATATCTAATTGCAACATTTTAAGAACTGAATAAGTGAATACTATCAAACACTTCACTATTTCTCTTTCCCATGAATTGACAGGCTGTTTTCTCTGGCAGATACAAATCCATATTAATGAGTCTTAGGTTTAAATATTACATTGAACAGTGAGCAGTGTTGTATATAGGTTTTTTCAGGTAGATTCAAATAGCTAATTTGGCTGTGATATAAAAGTTTTTACCTTTCCAAAGCTCATACAGTCTTTAAGACAGTTCACTTCTTTGCTTATTTCTTAGTTCTCTAAATCAGTATCATTTCAGCTTCTGAGCTAGAAGACCTTCCACATTATCTTTTTTAATACTTTTCCATCTGCAACCATTCCATAAGCTTCTTAGTAGTAATCAATTTTTATTCATTTGACAAACTTTTATGGATTTACTCTATCATAATCTGTAAACAAGGCTCTGGGAAAAAAACAATCTAGTTCCTAACCTCAAAAACAGGAGTAAGAAGAAAAAACATACAAAAACATAATATTTATATAATGAAATTGTTGCTTAGCTTAATGTAAGAAGAAATTAACATGGAAGAGAAGATGGGCCTTCATGAATATTGATGGATGAGTAAAACTTTGAGACTCAGAGGAGGAAAAGGTTATTTTATTATTAAAGAAAACACGCAAATATGTGAAAATATGAAAATTTGGGATTTACTTTAAAAATATATACAGTAAGATACTGTCTGGAAAAGTGGTCTGAGGATCTGATCTTTGAAAGCTTTCTAATGGATATTTTGAATTTTGGACTACGTTCTAATGGACAGTTGGGAGCCGAAGCAGTTTTTTAAAGTGGAAAATACTATGTAATGCAACCTTTGTTAAAACAACCTAAAGATTTTTATTTTAACTAGTGTGATACAGGAAAAGTTGATTGCATATTCTCTACAGGGAAATGTATATAGCTACTATACATTTGCTATTTGAGCTGGGCACTTAATTAGAACCACTTTTGGTCACTACATGGACAAGACAAAGAATAGTCAGACAATGGATTGCCTTTAAAATAACAATGCTTATTTAGAATGTTTCTTCAGCCTGGAATTCCCTTTCCTTCTACCAATGGTGAGATTTGCTAAGACTGCTCAAATATTACCTGGGTAACAAAATCACCAAGGCATTCTATTGTTCTCTCCTTCATACTTAATAGAATTAATGGTCTTTTCCTATATTCTTATATCATCTTATACTCACTTGTAGTATGGTTTGTTTTATAGTATTAAAATCATATTACATTGTCCGTAGTTACCTATCTTCCATTTTTTACTTGGTGAACTTCCAGAAGACACAGAACTTGTCAATTTATTTTGATATTGCTAACATAGTTCTCAGTGTTGAGAAGTTTGTCAGATTAACATTAAATTTCTTTCTACTACACTATTATACTAACAAGCTTTCTCTAGTTTGTTCTGTTGTGATCTTTGCAATTTATTTTAAAGGCCTATTGTCACTAATCAAAGGCAGTGAAATGCTGACCTGACCCAGGAAAATGCCAGATTCCAGAGGCACTGGCTTTTCAATGTTACCTGTGTATTTTTATCATGATTGTTTATATGAATTTGAGTAATCGGCAGACTCTAAAGCAAAAGTAAATAATTGGGATAATAAATGATTTGAAATTAGAAAATGTTTCCATGGGCTATTTAACAGTGCCAATATAGTAAGAAGCTTATACTTGTTTGTTTTGCAACAATAACCATACTACATGGTTAGAGAAGAAGGAAGATGAAGTATGTACTCCATGTTGTATCTTGCTACTCAAACTGTTGTCCTAGTCTAGCAGCATTCCCATCACCTGGGAGCTTGCTAAAAAAGAACCCCAGGTCCGATTTAGGCATACTGAGTCAAAGTCTGTCTGCATTTAAAAAATTTCTTCTAGCTGGTTCATATGCACATTAAAGTATGAGAAGCACTCTCTCCCTAATAACATTTTAATTTGATTACCAAGAAATATATCTTTGCTGGAGAAAATGTGCAAACCATAGAAAAGAACAAAGAAAACATTAAAAATCATACACAATCCCACCAAAAAATAACCACCTTAACATATTTGTATATCTAGTCTATTTTGTACATAGATAGCAAATTTCCACCAGCCCCTAAATTCATATCTTTCAGTAGACAGTGTTTCATAACATTTGTCCTTATAAGAGAGAGTTGTTCTACAATATCTTTTAAGATGGCTGTTTTGTATTCAATCATGATATACCACAGTTTATTTAACCTATCACTGGCCATCTAGATTGTTTTTCATTTTTTGCTATTATATTAAAAAATGTTGTGATAAACATCCTTGTAACTGAATCTCTTTGCATATTATTATTTTTTACTTTGTAGGACAAATTTTAAAAACTATGAGGCTTTTGTATCAAATTAATTGCATCTAAGATATATGTGTAATATATCCTTTTGTCATTAAATTTGTTTTAGTATTCAGAGAAAACATGTTTAAAATTCCCTAGTATAATTTTCTGGCACATCAAGCATTCTTTATTTTCTCCTTTATTATTAGTGTTTATCAAAATTTTTCAGTTCTCAAAATTAAACTTTCCCACTTTTCAGAAGTGATCAATTATTAGTAGCAAATGTTATGAGAAGCATTTTTTTGTTGCTGAATAGAGAATTATCCTTAGATGTTCCTTAGTAATCAACATAGTATGATCTATTTGGGTTGTATGTTCAGTCATATTATAAAGTATATCCCATAATTCTAATTGTGCAATATAGCAGTAACTCCTACCACTTAACTCTCACATTTCCTGGGTAGAATGTTATTATATATATTATCACATGAAACATTTATTTACTGTATGTCAGGCACTGTTCAAAGCACATTGTGTATATTAGTTTGTGTAATCCTTTTTAAAAAACCTGTAAGATAGGTACTATTAATATTCATATCTTACTGATGAAAAGACTGAAGCACATTGAGGTAAATTAATTTCCACAAGATAACATATTTCAGTGGTTGAAATTTGATCCCAGGCAGTCTGACTCCAAAGTCCATGTTCTTAATCACTATTCTGTGAAACTCTATGTGTGTGTAAGAAAAACAGGTCTCTGGTTCCCATAGTAAAGATTTGTGTCTGAGGTTTCTTGTTTGATACGGCATATTATGGGGACCCAAAAGACCAACATGCTAGTCAGAGAACTTTGAAAATAGATGTCATCCACAAAAAGCTAATAAATTGAAACTGGAGGAATGATGAATTCTCTGAGGCAGTGAATATTACTTGCAAATTCTAATACAATGTCTGCTCTTAACTGGGGTCTTTTTATGGCTATATAACAAATATGGCCCACTTGGGTTACAAATAATGTCTCATCTTTTGCGTATTCAAATTAATCATTCCCACCCATCTCCTCAAATTAGCAAGACTTCTAAGTAGCTCTCTCCTTGGGGTCTTCCAGCCCCCTTTAAGTATTGCTAAAGTTCTGAGAGTTTACTCAGTACAGAGAAGCTCATCTTCTTTCCAAAGCTTAAATGAAGAAAGAGATGAATATTTTTATTAATGTTTAAGCTAATGATCTCATCTTCAACTGCTGTTGAATTTGCCAGTGCCACATAGTTACATAGTTTCAAACCATTCCCACAGAACGTGATGTATCTTTGCTCTTGAGGTGATGCCACTGATACCTTGTGCGGACCTTCGTGGTTCTTAATAGAGGGTGATCCACTCTTACCAGCATCATGCTCATTCAAGTGTCTTATCACAGGATTTAGTGCCTTTAATTTATATTTGGTATGCTTAGCTTAACTTCCATGCCAGGTTGGATGTGCAAGCAGGTGCTTTCAGCCCATCCCCACACTGTACCAAAATTAGCCTTCCTTTCTTGAACATCTTGTGCAGGTAAAGCAAACTGGTTGTCACTAACCCAAATATAGCTCACAGATATCTTTTGTTTAGTTTTCATGGTCTTTTTTTAATAATTGAATTTGATACAATTATTTTACATGTAAGTATAAAATACAATGATTTTTAAAACAAAAGATTTCATATTTATATCTGGGCTTTTATATTCTGGAACCACTAAAAAACTGATTTCAGTGGCCTCTTAATTCCCACATGTGAATAAATGGGCAGTACTGAACAACTACCTTCTTTAGTTAGAATTTATACTGATTTGCTCTAGCCTTCACTATTTCTGTTGTTTTACCTGCCTGGCCTCTGTAGTCACTTGAATCTGGACTGTAGAGCCTGTGATGTCTAGCCTAAGTCACCAACTCAGATTCTCCTTTCTCTTTGATGCAGCTTCTTTTGCGTGTGTTCCTACTCATGGGTCACAGATAACATCAAAAAATTTCATGAAAGAAATTCTGGTAATTCTGAACCTTAGTAAAAATGGGGTCTAAGTTTTGAACCTTTCCTTTCAGAATTTCTCTTTTATTTTGAATGCAGATCTACTTACCTCCTTACCTTTAATTAGCTCTGTTTACCATAGGGTATTGAGTCGGAACAGCCTTTGTTAAATCATCCCCCCAAGGTAATGAATATCTACCAGCCTTACATTTACATAATTAAGTTGTCCACTGAAGTGATTCTTGCCACAGCAGAGATCTGCTTCAGGCAGACTGTCTTTACTTAGTTAAAGAAGCACTTGACAACTTTTTAAAAAATCAAAGTATAATTTACAAACTGTAACTCACTATTTGTAAGTGTACAATTCAGTGTTTATTAATAAATTTATAGAATTGTGCAGCCATCAACATAATGCAATTTTAGAACATTTCCATCACTCCAAAAAGTTCTTTTGTTCCTTTTTGCAGCCAGGCCTCACTTTCTCTTAATCTCAAAACACCGATCTGTTTTCTGTCTCCACAGATTTCCTTTTCTGGACATTTTAAGTAAATGGAATTATACAATATGTAACCTGTTTTTTCTGGCTTCTTGCACTTAGAATAATGTTTCTGAGGTTCATCTGTGTCATTGAACGTACCCATAGTTGGTTCCTGTTTATTGCTGAATTATACAGTTGACACTTGAACAACGTGGATTTGAACTCTTGTTGGTCTACGTATGTGTGGATTTTTTTTCAATACATACATTGGAAAACTTTTTGGAAGTTTATGACAATTTGAAAAAATATTTTCTTTTCTCTAGCTTTTTATTGTAAGAGTACAGTGTGTAATACATACACAAAATATGTGTTAACCAACTTATTGTGAGATTGGTAAGGCTTCTGGTCAACAGTAGGCTATTACTAGTTTTGGAGGGAGTCAATGGATTTTCAACTGCACACAGGGGTTAGCATCCTGAACCTGGCTTCCCTAACTGCATTGTTCAAAGCTCAACTGTACTATTTTGTATGGATATAATATATTTTGTTTATCCATTCAGCAATTGATGAACATTGGGATTGTTTTCAGTTTTTTGGTTATTTGGATAATGTTGCTATAAACATTTGTGTACGAGACTGGGTGGCCATACCCTTTAATTTCTCGTGAGTTATTATTTAGGAGTAGCATTGCTGTGTCATACAGTAAGTTTATGTTTATCATTTTAAGGAACTTCCAAATTGTTTTCCTAAGTGCCTTTGTCATTTTATATTCCCTCCGCAATGTATGAGGCTTATAGTTTCTTCACATCCTTGTTAATATTTAGTTTCATCAATCTTTTTTATTGTAGCCATTGTGGTGTGTGTGAATTGGTATTTCCCTGTGGTTGCAGTTTGGATTTCCATACCTCTGGTGTTGAGCATAGTTTCTTGTTCTTAGAAGCCACTTGTATATCTACTTTTAAGAAATGTATTTTCAAATCTTTTGCTCACTTTCAAAATTAAGGTTTTTTGTCTTATCAAGTCTTAAAAGTTCTTATATGTTCTGAACTCAAGTTCTTTACCAAATATATAATTTGCAAATGTTATCTCCCAGCCTGTGGCTTGTCTTATTTTCTTAAATGATGTTCTTGAAGAGCAAAAGTTTTGTCATTTTAATGGGGTCCAGTTTATCATTTTTTTTCTTTGTAGATTGTACTTTTGGTACTAGATTTTAAGATATTTTTGTCTCACCCACAATAATGAAGATTTTTATTCTGTGCTTTCATCTGCAAATCATTTTTTGAGTTAACTTGTATATGGTGTGATGTATGAAATTCTTTTTTTCTTCTTCATGTGGATATCCACTTTTTATTGCACCATTTGTTGAAAAGACTTTTTCTTCTCCATTGAATTGTCTTGGCACCTTTATCAAAAATCAAATGACTGTAAATGTAATTCTTAGTTTTGTCCTAGTGATCTGTGTATGTCTATCCATATGCCAATAACACGCTGTCTTGGTTACTCTAACTTTAAAATAAGTAATGTCTATTTAAAATAAGTAAAGATTAATGAAATCAAGTAAGTCCTCCAATTTTGTTCTTTTCTAAAATTGTTTTGGCTCTTCTAGGCTCTTTCCATATAAATATTAGCATCAGCTTGTCAGTTTCTATAGAAAAGCCT
Organism: Manis pentadactyla; assembly: GCF_030020395.1. Classification (NCBI taxonomy): domain Eukaryota; kingdom Metazoa; phylum Chordata; class Mammalia; order Pholidota; family Manidae; genus Manis; species Manis pentadactyla. Next base: position 71,613,910 of record NC_080022.1, read on the forward strand.
GTTGGGATTTTCATAGGGATTGTATTGAAGCTTTAGATTAATTTGAGGAGAATTTATTATGTCTTTTCAATATTGAGTCTTGCAATCCATGAACATGAAATATCTCTCCATTACTTTGATGTTCTTTAATTTCTGTACAGTGTTTTCTATTTTTTAGTAAACAAGTCTTTTTAAAATTGATTCTTGAGTATTTTATTTCTGTTAATACTACTAAAAATGAAGCTGTTCCTTAATGTCATTTTTGGATTGTTTGTTCCTAGTGTGTTAAAATGTTATTGATTTTTTTTGTATGTTAATCTTACATCCTATTATGTTGATAAACTTATTAGTTCTAGTAGTTTCTTCATAGAGTCCTGAGAATATACATATAGAATGAAGACATCTGCAAATAATGACACATTTATTTCTTTCTTATAGATCTGTATGCTTAAAATATTTTTTCTTATCTCATTGTACTGGCTAGAACCTCTAATACAAAGTTGCATAGAAGTGAGTGCAGGCATCTTTGTCTTATTCCTAGTCTTTGGGACAATCCATCTATTACCACTGCATATGATGTAAGCTGTAGGGCTCCCCCACTCTCTTACCAGCTTGAGGAAGTTTCCCTCTAGTCCTAGTTGGTTGCAGGGTTTTATCACAGGTGTTAAGTTTTGAGGAATGTTTCTTCTACATATATAGAGATGATTATGTAGTTTTGTCTTTTATTCTTTTAATATGATGTATTCCATTTGTTGAACCAGCTTTGCTTTCCTGGGATAAATCATACATTGTCATGGTGTACAATCCTTTTAAATACTGCAAAATTCAGTTTGCTAATATTTTGATAAATATTTTTTGTGTTGTGATAGATATTGTTCTGTAATTTTCTTTTGATCTTTAACTTTTTCTCTAGCTTTGATATCAGGCCTAATAGAATAAGTTGGGAAATGTTATATCCTCTATATCCTGAAAAAGTGTGTGTAGCATTGGTATTACATCTTTGAATGTTTCATAGAATTCCTCAGTGAAGCCATCTGGATCTGAGTTTGTTTTTTGTGGGAAAAATTCTAATTACTAATTCAATATTATTTATTTATTTATTTATAGGGTTTTTTCTTATTTTCTATTCTTCTTGAGTTAGGTTTGGTAATGTGGATCTTCCTATGAATCCGTCTGTTTCATCTAAGTTATATAATTGGCATAGAGTTGTTTGTAATACTTCCTTAAAATCCTTTTAATTTCTTAGCATCAGTGGTAATGCTAGAGAAATTGTTACCTTTTTGGTCCTGATTTTGGTATTTGTATCTTCTCTGTTTTGTATTCTTTTGGTTTATTTTAATTTTTGGTTAGTCTAGTGTTTGTCAGCAATACTTTTGGTCATTCATTTTCTCCTTTATTTTTCTATTTTCTATTTCATTGAATGTTGCTCTGATGTTCTTCTTGGTTTTGGTTTAATTTGCTCTGCTTCCTTGAGTTTCTTAAGGTGTAAGCTTAAATTATTGATTCAAGACCTTTCTTATTTTCTAATAGGTGTTTAAAGCTATGAATCCCTCTAAACTCTGCTTTATCTACAACTCATAAATGTTGATTTCTTGTAGGTTTCTTTCTATTCAGTTCACAATAGTTTATGATTTCCCTTGGAATTTCTTTGTGATTGAAATCCAAATATTTGGAAGTTTCCAAAATTGTGCTCTGTTGTTCGTTCCTAATTTAATTCTTCTGTGATCAGAGAACATATTTTGAATGATTTTTTTCAAATCCATTCAAATTATTTTGCCATTTTTTGTATTGCTTAGCATATGGTTAATATGGAGAATTTCCATGTGTACTTTAAAGTATTCTGCAGTTAGGCACTGTTTTATAAATGTAAGTTTTAATGTAAAATTTTTCAACTTTTCTATAAGCTTGCTGATTTTCTATCTAGTTTTCCTGAGAGGACTATTGAAATTTCCAACTATAATTTTTGAATTGCCCAGTTCTCCTTTCAATTCTATCATTTTTGTTTCAGTATTTTGGGGACACTTATTCAATGCATATACATTTCTACTTATTAAATTCCTCATATTTATTGGCCCTTTATAATTATGAAATGTCCTTTCTTGTCTCTAGTAATATTTCTTAATGTCTGTTTTATCTGATATCAGTATAGGTATCCCAGCTTCTTGTGGTCACTGTTTGTTTATCTTATGGTATATCTTTTTCTCTCCTCCTACTTTCAGCCTTTTTATATCTTTAAATCTAAAGTGTGGCTCTCGTATACAGCATATAATTAGACCTTGCTTTTTTTAATATAATCTGATCATGTCTGCTTTTTGATTTGTTTGTTCCATTCATATTTAATGTAATTATTAATATGATTTATGTCTTCCATTGTGCTATTTGTTTCCTGTATTTCTTATAGTTTTGTTGTTGTTCTTCTTGTCCTACTTCTGTGGTAAAGAAATATTTGTAGAGTGCTATTTAAATTCTCTCTGATTTTCTAACTAAAATTTTTAAAGATATTTTCTTAATTATTGATTTAGGGATTGTAATATGCATTTTGTCTTATCACAGTCTACTTCAGGATATTACTGACAATTCTAGTAAGATATTTTGATCCAATATAGCTCCATTTATGCAACTTTCTATTATTATTTCCACATATATTACATATATATTTTATAAACCCAGCAATGTAGTGTTACAATTATTATTTCATACAATTTTAAGTCCTTTAAAGAAATTAAGAGAAAACAGAAAAATATATATTTATTTAGTCTTTACTTATGTATTTATTATTTCCAGTGTTCTTCATTTCTTTGTCAATTTGAGTATTGTCTAGTGTCATTTTCTTTCAGCTTGAAGGATGTTAAGTATTTTTGCTTATAGTGAATATCCTCAGTTGTTGTGTATATGGGAGTGCCTTTATTTCAGCTTTGTTTGTGAATGATAGTGTTCCCAGATAGAGAATTATTATAAACAGATTTGTTTCCTCTTCCTTTTAGCACTTTGAATATATCATTCCGCTGCCTTCTGGCCTCTCTTATTTCTTTCAAGTAGCCATCATTGTTCATATTGTTTTTCCCCTTTACATGATTAGGAATTTTTTTCTTGCTGCTTTCAATATTTCCTCTTTGTTTTTGTCTTTCAACAATTTGAATATGAATGTGTCTAGGTACACACCTCTTTTTGTTTTTCCTACTTGGCATTAGTTAAACTTATTAGATCTGCAGTTTAATTTTTTCCATCAAATTGAGACATTTTCAACCATTATTTCCTCAGATATTTTTTCTTTGTCCTTTGTCTCTCTCCTATCTTTATTGGATTTCCATTACATTTATGTTGGTACCCTTGATACTCCACAGGTTTCTGAGGCTGTGTTCATTTTTCTCCTATCTTTTGTTCTTTGTATTCTTCAGACTGGATGACTTCTATTGATCTATTTTTCAAGTTCACTGATTCAGTCTTTTTCCCTCCTTAGATCTGAGGTTGGGCCTGTGTAGTAAGTTTTTAAATTGTGGTTGGTGTTCTTTCCAAATCTATAATTTTTATGTTTTAGTTTTTCTATATTAAAATTCTCCTTGTGTCATTGCCATCATGTTCTTCTTTAATTCTTTAAATGCAGTTTCCTTTTGTTCTTTTGATAGAATTATGATAACTGTTTTGAAGTATTTTGTCTGCTAAATCCCATATCTGCACCTATGAAGAGACATTTTCTCTTGACTGCCTTTTCTTCTCATGGTTTACATGTTTTTATCAAAAAATAAATTTTTTAAAATAGTATTTTTGTAGCATCTCTGGTTTCTGATTATTTTTCTTTCCTGAGGTTTTCATTCATGTTTTGTTTTGTTTTGTTTTAATAAACTCTGTAGGCTTAATCTATGGACTGTAACCCCCATGGTGTCTGACTGGTGATTTCTCTGCTAGGGATTATCCTATGTCTGCATAGCTTTGTTGTTATTCAGTGATTGACCTGAGGTTGTGCTCAGATACTTTGAGTATTTGAGCTGTCTGTGCTGATGGAACTGTTTGGAGGTTGGGCAGCACATTTAAAGTTCAGGTAGTTTTCAAATCTATACCAGCTTTAACTTTCTGCTGGAACCTCTTGGGTCTCCCCCATGGGAAACAGCTTCCTAGTCACCTAGGGATATGTGGAAAGCTTATCTAGGTCCTCTCTGCCTCTCTCTTGTCCATTTGCTGTGTTAAATTTCTTGCTGGACCGCCAATCTGCAGCAGTTCACCCCTACCAAGGCCACAACTTTATACTAGCAAACATGTACACTTTCTCTGTTCATTTCCTACAATTTGCTTTTTTTTATTGACAACATCACTTGTGTGTGGGTTTTTGGCCTCTTCTCCAAATCCAGTCAGTCCTCTCTGGCAGCCAAGTTGCTAACTGTCATGGCCAGCCCCTCTCTTATAGAAGCGCTGCACTGAGTGAGCTGTCAAGGGAATGGGAGTAACACTAAGCAATAACACCACAGACTCTCACTGTTCTTATGCAAAGTTCAGCAGTTTTTAATGGATAAATGCTGCTCAGTCTATTGTTTGTGATTGCTAGATTTTCAGAGCCATGAAGTCGTTGTTTTTGACAATTACTCCAGCTTCATTGTTGTTTCTTGGAAAGAAGATTTGCTGAGTTATTCATTCCCCTACCACCGGAAGTCCTGTCTCACCTGGCAACTTTCAAAGTGGCAAATTCACTAGCCAAAGTTCCATTTATTGACCCATCATTCTATAAATCCTTTGTACAAATTTTGGGTCTTAGATCAGAACAGCCTGTTGTTCACTATGCCATTCAGTCTGCCCATCTTGCATACAATCTGTCATCTTAATTCTGTTTGCTGTAAGGAATTTTACACTTCAGTCATGATTGCCAGTAACTCTTTGTGTATTCCTCTCTTTTGAAAACCATTTAAGTGGCGTCTGACACTGTTTGTAATGCTAAATTTAATGGAAGTTTGTAAATGTTATGCTTCTCCCTCATAAATAAAGATACAAATATATCTTTATAAATAAATAAAGATGTATATATATATATATATAGTATTTTGTGTCTTCCATAATACAGAATGTTTAAATGGTTAACATTTGTGCTGCAGTATAGCTTTCTAGCTCATGAAAAATGAAAGCTATCAGCGATCTGGGCAATAAGATTCATCGTCAATAGTCACTAGCAACAGCACACAGCATTTTAATATCAGCGAGGTCCACAGCTAGCAGTAAGAGCTGGTGTAATTGAAAGACGTTTAGGTGCAATCATTCTGCTGTTGTTCCTTGCCGTGTTCAACATGGGATTGTGTGAGTATTTGAAGAGAGCAGCTATTTTTTAAATATCTTTGAAAGATGTAAAAAGGGTAGATAAGTGTTTAAATGTAAGAAACGTAATTTTTAAATCCTGTGGCTCTAAAATAAAAATGTATTTTATTTGTCTTGGTTGAATAAAGCTTTAGAAAAGCTACTCCTTGGTTACAAGTGAACCGATAATTCTGGTCTAATGTTGCCGTGGTAACAACTCAAGCTGATATAATTGAGAACATCTTATACATCTGGTTCGAACATTTTCTCCCTGCCATTTTGAGTTGTTCTAATGGTATATGAAGGAGGCTAGGAGAACAAGCATGAAAGAAATTAAATCTAGCTCTACACATCTTTGGCACTAATCTGATGTTTACTAGTGATACCTCATGCTGGGCAGTTATGCCTTACTTCTAGGGGCTTTTCTTTTTAAAACAAAAGAAACCGCTTTTCATTTTCTGTGTGCTGCATGCTCCAGTGTATGTGTTTACACCATCAGTTCTACCTCTAGAGATTAACATAACTCCCTTTGCTGTGGGATTGTTGTTTTGAGCAATATGTTTTGGAAAGGTTGATTTTCATCATGAGTGGTAAGTATGCTCTCTGAGCCTCTGCAGTTATATATTTTAAAAATATATATTTAAGGAAAAAAATATTTTTTGAAGGGGCAGTTGTAAAAGCCAGAGCTACAGTGATTATATTTCTGTTGATGCTTTTGCATTTAGGCATTATAGTAATTTGCTTTCAAAATCCATTAAGAACTGTGAACAATTAATACCACTATTAATAGACAATATCAAGAATCAGTTTCTAATTTTCTTTATGCTTTGATTTATTGTATTCATTAGGTACTGTTTATTAATTGTGTTACAAATTAATGAGAAAAAGACCCACCATGATACGAGAGGGAGTTTTTTTAGTATCTGAGCCTAAAGATAATTAAATTTTCCTTTTATTGGCTTTGTTATTCTAATATTAATTTTTGTTAGCTTCTTTTTGATTATATTTTTAAAATGCTAATCTTGAATAAGATGCTGCCAAAATTGTTTATTGGTTGACTTAACTACAGTTCATTAAGAAATAGGGATTAATGGTGAAATAAACATGCATTTTGGTTTTGGAGGCTTTGTTAAAATTTTTCAGGAATAATTTTTTGGGGTAATAATTTGTTAGAATAAGTACTTTTGTGATAAGTAGTCTCCTTTGTTTTTAATAATATGAATTTTTTCGTAAATATTTCTGATAATGGTTTTTGAGAAAATATACTACAGTATATACTGCAGTTTATCATAGGTAAAAGCTGTTTGTTCACTTTAAGCCAAACCTGCAGCTAAAAATAGATATCCTCTTGTTAGAGTGAGAAATATTTGTTTAGAGCATAATTCATTAGCATCTTTTTGCCTAACTAAAATAGAGGATTTTTATAAGTTATCCTTTGAACAGATACATTTTTAGAAGAAGTGCTACATGGTTTTTCTTATAGCAGTCTATAATTTACACTTAAAAAATTTGGAATTGGAATTCAGAACCTGAGAGACTTGGATTTTTGCTGTATAATGATAGAATTCAAAAGAGATGGACATTTTCTTCCATAACAGCTCATCTCGCTATTGCCAATAAATATTTTTTATCCTGCTGCTGTATAACATAAACCTCTTAAATGCTATTAGATATTTGTTTATAGAATGATATTCAACAGTAAAAGAACATTTTTCGTGTAGGTTATTAAGAATTAATTGTTATTGTTACTATTCTGTTATTTTCCTGTTACTAGATTTATCTTTTTGATCTAGTGTTTTAAATGTGGGCTAATATTATAAAATACACATGTTAACATTCTTTAAGGTTCCTGTGGATATCAAAAGTAAATATACCTCGTCATACATAAAATATTAGATTTCTTTGAATCTGGCCAATGTGTGTCTTGTCTTTGAAAGTTTGGTATATAACCAAATCTTTAAGTAACCACTGAGGTATTCTAGGGGATTTGCAATTGGATGTATTGGTTTTAACTGAAGAAAATTGCTGCTGCTTCTCAATATTGCTTTATTTTTCTTTCAAGAAAGCTATGGTAATTCAGATAGTATTTGATATACTTGATTATATTGGCCTGCCCCTTACTGCCTTTTCTCCTGAAGGAATCAAAGCAATCACAAATAGACATTCTGACTTTTTCAGGATTACCCAGTTCACAACTAATTTTACACATGCTATAAGTGGTTAAATGCCTTAGCCATTTCAAAATGTAGAAAATTACAAATGAAGTGTGGTCTTACTTGTAAAAATAAGCAAATGCTAAACCTTTTTGCCCAAGTCTATACATAATACATACATGTGTTGTTTATGTGTATGTGGTACTTCCCTATTTTAAAAGACCCCTTTTTTTCTTCCTGCCTATTAAAGGTTAAATTTCTCTGGGAATAGTTTTTTTTTGGAATCTATCTTTGGCCCTAAATGCTACATTTTCTCTGAAAAATCTCATCCACGCGAAGTCTTTAGTTGTTACCTGAACATTTCAGTTCAAATGTGAATTTTCTCTTTCCATCCCAAATCTGCTCCATTTTCATTGATTCTGATTTCTGTTAAAGCTCCACTGCCCATGCAGGAACCTGTAGTTATCCCTAACTTACATCTTATACACCTTCCAGACATGCTCACAGTCATTAGTTTCTATTGATGCTACATCAGAAATGTCTCAGAATCACTGAGTTTTCTCCAGTCGTACTGATAGAGATGGGCATGTTTTTAGATCAGACATTCTGTCTTCTCAGTCCTGTTGCAGTAACTGCTTCACTGGTCTCTCAGCTTCCAGTTGTATATCTCTTCAGAACATTTTTTCATGCTGCCATTTTAAAAATGCAAATAGCCATTTTTTAACTCAACATGAGAACTTTTGTTAGTCCTTATGGTCTCTATGATTAAGGTTAAACTCCTTAGTAAGGCACACAAGACCAACAACCCACCTTTCTGGCTTTATTTGCATTTCTTTCATAAAATTCTGACCTAGCCAAACTTTACTACATATTACCCCTTACTACCTTTCCATGTTTATATCTTCTGTCATAAAAATTCTAAAAAACAGCTATGCTTCTCAGTGCCTCATCATTGACTCTATAGTTAGGCGATTTTCCTATACTACCAAAGCAAACTTATAAACTATAACAACTATTTATGTTATCTTGAAATTGTATATTTGCATGTCAGTTTCCAATCTTTAGCCTTTGAACTCCTTTAGTAAAGGGTAGTGCTGTATTCATCTGTGTGTTTCCAGTAATTACCCCATGCTGCCAATGTAGTAACGAACTGATAAATTCTTGTAGAATAAGTGAATGACTAAAAATCATTTTTATTTACACATTGAATGCTTTTCTTACATTATCAATGAAAAATATCAGTATATATTTCAAATTTTTTGGATCATATGCTTAGTGGAACATACCAAGTATCATTTTATCAAAATCCCAGATGAGAACTCTGATTGGTCTGGCTGTAGTTGAGGGCAAATCTCCAAAGAAGGCATTAACCTGCTGTGAATTACAGGAAAGTTACAGACTTGAGCACAAGCATTTAGTTTAGTCTTACCCTTTCTAGATGTATATTTTCTAGATTGAAAATACAAGAACACAAAAGTAGAAAAACAGTATGTCCTTCTTGGAATTAAGGCAAAGTACTTGCCCAGAAATGTACAGTATCAGATTGAAGGTCAGACCCTGAAGTTTAACGGTTTAACTTTGAGTGGCTTGTGTTCACGAGAAAGAAATAATCAGTAGTTTCACCCTCACTAAGTTGGAGGGATGAACCTTATAAGACTGTGGGGGAGATGAGTGGAAGATCCAACATTGCTGATTTGCTTTCATTCTAAAACAATTATAATGGGACATCCAAGAATTTGTTAGGCTATTACAAGTTTAGAAAGTATCTTTTCTTTGTCTAAGAGAGGGCTCTTCCTTGATGTGGTGGGCATCACAGCCTGCAAAGAACCTGTATAATCCTAGCTCCATACCCATTTCTGAAAGTCACTGGATTGTTTAACTGATAATGTAAATATGTGTCAACTAAAAGTTCTGAGAAGTTGATTCTAACACACCCAAATAGGAAGTGAGAAGGATCCACCTTATTTGGGGTAATTTTTAATGTTTAGAAAGACTTCTCATTGTTCATGAATGAATAAACAAGAAAAGCTATTAACATGGAGTATATAAAAGAGTATGCATTGTTATAAAATCACAGCCTTCAGGTGGTAAAGAGTGAACTTATGTTTAGAAAATATTTGTGGGAGAGGACTTAAAAATAAGAAATTATAAATAGCATCAATTTTAAATTCTTTGAAATTTCAAGTGAACATGGAATCTGTGAACCAAGACATGAAAGATAAGATAAAACAAGAGACTAAAATGCAAGAGAGCTGCCTGAGAGGCATGGATAGAAAAGCAGCAGTAATGATATGACAAGAGAAGTTTATAAGAAAATGTAACCTTGCATTTGCAGAATATAAAACTGCTGTAGAAGCAGTAAAAAATAAAAGAAAGTCACTGTAGGAAACCAGATTAATGATGTGAAGAACTAACTTGAAAAAACCTACCAGAACATAAAGGAGATGGACAGCGTAAAATTATGAGGTGAAATCATAAAATTAGAATAGGAAACTCTACAAATTGAATGAATAGCATTCCCTCAGAACAGATGACTAATAGAAGCAATAATAAAAAATATGATTCAGGAAAACTTCTTAGTTGAATAAAATCCTGAATCTGTACATTGAAAGAGCTCATTGTGTGTTTGACAAAGATTAACAAAAACACCAATGCCTAAATATGTCCTGATGGAAGTTCTGAATTTCAAGTATAATGGATGAATTCCACAAATATCCAGGTTTTTTGCATCTTATAGCTGAATATGAATCTTGTCTTATAAAGAAAAAATATCCAAAAATTGGAGACTTAATATTTGAAAATCTTTCTAGAGCAAAAATAAATGAAGATACAACAGCACCTAGAAATGTTGAATAAAATATAACAAGTATCCCTTTGAATCAACACCTAAACTTACAAAAATATTATAGAAGTCTCCAGTGTGCAAAAAGTGGCAAATGAAAACCAGACCTGTAAGGGGGGGTGTACTTTGACTCCCCTAGGGAGATTTTCATACCTTGGTTACCAAAAGGCTTTCGTTTTAAATGGCTTCACAGAGACAGAAGACAAGTCCTTTGATCCATATAACTTGGTGTTATTTAGACCAATACACAAAGCTAGGATCCTCAAAGGATTATAACCTCAGTGAAAACATAGATTAGAAAATAAAATCTTTCCACTGACACAGGGAAAAAAATAAGGAAGCTTAATATATCTTGACTTGGATTCCTGGGGAGAGGAAAGGAGTGCCTGTGGTCTGTGTGAGATGCTTCTCCTGAAAACTTGTAATTAACTGCTTCTCCAGTAGATTTCAGGTTGCAATGTGTATTAATTGTGTGATCTAAGAATTGCCAATAAAATAAATTATATTATTGTAACAGTCCCAGACTGGATGCCAGGCAGAAGCTAACTAGAAACTTATCCTCAAGTCAAGCCCTGCAGGTTTCTCACAGATAAAACTACACTTAACTTTGAGATGACAATCCAAAATCAAAATGGATATACATACACACACCCTGGGGATGGGAGAGGGGTACCCAAATCTACTATAAATGATATTCAGAAGATACAACAGGATAAGGCCCTCCCAAGAGTATCAAAGAATAGACTTGTTATATACACACTACCATTTAAACTTAATCACATAAAAGAGAAGTATAAAGTAAGAGAAAAATTCCATGTATCTCTATTAGAGCCTCAAAAGATATGACAGACTGACCTGTTTAAGAGAAATTATATAAGATTTATGGATATTTATAAAGAATTTTTACCCAGTAATTGGAGAATACACAGAAATATATACAACACTTAGAAAACTGAATGTACAACTAAACATATTAAAAATATTTTAAAGAATTCATATAGAGGCTGTGATCTCTGACAACAAACCAATTAAGTTTAATCAAACTAGCTAACACAAATATATATGGGGATTTAAAAAGTTCAAGAATTAATTCATTTTAAAATTACACTATCAAAACTTGGGTGAAGCTAAAGTGGATTTAGAGACAAATCTTTTAATGCTTCTATTAGGAAAGGAGAAAGACATGATATAAGGGTTCAAGTAAACAAGTTAGAGAAAGCACAGCATGGTTAATCAAATACAATAAGGACATGAGAAAATTCAGTGGAATAGAAAGTAAAGCTACATCAGAGCCAAGGCCTACTTCATGGAAAAGACTTTTAAGAGAACTAATGAGAATTATACCTAACTAAGATTTAATCATAGTTAAAATCTTTTATCCAAAACTTAACAAAATTGGGGTTGAATAGTTTTATAGTCAAGTTCTAGGAAATATTCAAAGAACAAAAATTTATATCTTGTACAAAATATTCCAAACTATTGAAAAAGTTAAATATTCTTACATTTATTTATTGAGTCTAGTATTGCTTTGCAAGTTAAGTATTGGAAAAGAAAATTGTTAGAAACATTTTCTCTGAAGTTAGGAGCAGGAAAAGGATGCTCATGGTTTCTCTACAACACTGCACTGATAGTCATAACCTGCACGTTAAGACAAGAGAAAGATAGAGGGAAGAATTGTCACTATTCACAGATGATATGTAATTGTCTTCATAGAAAATTCAAGAGAATCTACCAATGTTTATTTTAGAACTAGTAAGAGAGTCTGGCAAGATTCCCAGATATAATAAGATCAGTATATAAATATCAACTATGTGCTATACATCAGCAACAAACAAATGATAATTTTAAAAAATTCTCCCTTTTAAATAGCAACTAAAGCTCTAAAGGACCTAGGAATAAGCCTAATAAAAGAGTAATAAGAACTTTAAGGAAAAAGTTATAAAAATCTAATGAAGGATATTTACCTAATATTTAACAAGAAGATATGATTTCATACCCATTAGATTATCAAAAATTAGAACATCTAACATTAATACATTTTTTAAGGATATGATGGCATTATAAATTGGCACATCATTTATTGAGCCACTTATTAATATCTAGTGAAGTTGAAATTTACATACCCTTTTATCTAGAGATCCACTGCAAGCATCATACTGTCTGGCAACAAGACAAAATATTTGAATTCAGAACTAAATGGAAAATCTTTAGTATATGATTGTGGTAGATATATTCTCCAAGAAAAAGCTTAGTGAACAATTAAGGAAGTAAAGTGTATTTCAAAGAGCATTTGAAAGATTGCCTGGGTCATTGTTTTATGACTACAAATTTTAAGTTTTTGTTACAGAACCCTATAGAAAATATCTACAATCAAATGTTTGGATGATCTAGAAAATCCTGAGTATCTCTAGCTAGAGAGCAAGTTGGGAGAAAGTGTATGCACGTATGATTAATTGTGAGTGAGTACACTATGTGGATTCATAGTGTATCCATCTGTCCATGTAGATACTACTTAAATGTGTTTCTATAGGTTAATCACTTAAGTATGTATGTCTCACTGAAAGTTTTTTTATTTTTTAACAGTTTAGTGAAAGTTAGTCAATTATACTGTTCACTTGTAACCAAGATTTGATAAAGAATTAACAAAAAAGAAGAAGGAAGGAGGAAAGAATAAACTAAATCTTGAAATAGCAAATGGAGCTTTTATTGCCTATTAAATGTCCAAACATCCATTCTTATGTGACTTTGCACACACTAATTGCTATCAGAAAACAGAAGTAGGCATGGTTCCATCCACCGAACTACACAAATACAGTTGCAGTAATTAAAGTTTGTTTTTTCTACCCATTATCATTTTTGAAGTTAGAATGAACTTGCTTTGAAGGAACATGTTTGCATATGGGGAAGCAAATAAAGTGTCCCTTGAGCAAAGTGAATACAATTGCTCTTAAGATTAAGGGGATAGAATATGGTATTTCATTAACACATTTCCAGAGTAGGGTTTTCGTTGGTTAAAAAATATATATATCTGAAGAATTTTATGTAATCCTTATATAAAACAATTTTCAATATGTATGCTCAGGTATTTTCCATTCTATTTCTATGCATAAATAATATACTAATAAACACAAACAAGTGTTTTTGTGGGTATGTTATATATTCTTTAATCTGATTAACTTATTTATTCTTTCTGATCAAGCACGCAAGTCATCAGAAGCATCTGGTAGGAAACCACTTTTTATAGAATAATTATGCTGCTTTGTTGCTATTGGTTTCTTATGAGGTATTTTGTGGCAACTAAAATGTTTTATATTTAGTTTACTGAATGTATTTGTAGTACAGCATGTGTGGGGTGGGATATTAGAAATAACAATTATGAGCTCTATAAAGAGGTGGTTGTTTGAAACGGGTGGCAGAGGACAAACTATTGCACTCTGTTAGATTTACCCTTTGCACAGGGTTTTGAAGGGATTATACTATTCTGTTATTTGTTGATAGAATTTGGTATTTTCATGGGTAATTTGCCTCAGTTTCCATCCTGTTTTGTGCTTTCTGATATATACTAAATAACACTTAAATAGAATAATGCTTTTATTAAGATAAAAGAGGAAAATGGAAATAATTTAAAAGAGGTTAGGGGTCCCATGAATTATAATCTTTTCAGTAAAAAATTTTAAACAATTATTACAAAATAAGATACTATTAAGAAACATATAATTCCTTATAGTACCTAATAATTGCCCTTCCCCTAATAGAAAAGTTTAGAGGAATAACCTCTCCCTTGTTCCCTACATAGATAGTAATCAAGATTTAAAATATTCAGGTCTCTAACCTCCACTGTTTTGCCTCCTTACTCTGGCTACCCTTTTCCTTAGCAAGTGATCTTGCCTCCTGTTTCCCTTACAAAGTCTAGTAATTGTGAATAACTCAGTTTAATTTCTGTTCCTTCCCATACATTGAAAAGCATCAGTGTCAATTGCCTCCGTGGTAGGGCACACTTCATCCTTCAAACTGCTGCCATACACCATTCCTGCAGCTCTTACAAGTCAGCTACATTGCCTGAATAAACCATGCTCCTTCCTCCATGCCTTTTATACAAGATCATCCCAGCCTAGAATGATTTCTTCCTTAAATTTAACTGACTCAGGAATTTTTTATCCTTCAAAATTCAGCCTTAGTGTCCTCTATTATGTGTCCTCTATTATGCCTTACTTTATTTACCACTCAAGAATTTCCCCTTTCAAGTTCTCATAATACCTTGTAATTTCCTTAGTTGGTAGTCCTTGTCACATTCCATTGTAATGGTTCATCATCTCCCATTAGCTTCTCATTTTTAGAGCAGTGGAGATAACGTTTATAAACTCAGTAGTGTTACCAGAGTCTAGCCAAGTTTCTTCCACCACAGAACAGTGCTCAATAAATATTGTTGAAAAAATCATTAAATCAGCACTGAGGAAGTAAAATGCCTGAAAGACACTGTCTTTCAGAAGGGAGTTAACAGTGTTTTAATTTATAGTGTCTTTCCTGCAGTAGAGTTTCAAATAAATAACAGAATTCCAGAGATGGTATTGCATTAGTTAGAGGATGTGTACTTCAATATGTGCTACTTAGTATTATTAGCACTGTTGCTATAAGAAGTCAAGGTTTTTGCTTAAGTTGTTTTAAGGAGAATTATAATAGTATTGATTTTTGCACTAAACAGTAATTTTTTATTTTATTTCTTTACCAGTTAATTTTAAAATGGTTTATTTGAATATGTACAGTCAAATAATTGCCTATGTATGTTAATGTTTTATATCTGTACATAATATTCTGGGTAAATATGTATAAATGACTTTATAGTAATATGTTGTTTTTAATGAGTGTTAATCATTGTTTAATTTATTTTTTTTGGATACAAGCTTGCTCCTCAGAAGTATCTGGTAGGCAACTACTTTTTAATAAAACAAATGCTATCTTTAAACCTTTTTATATGGTTGTCTGCAAGCTGTAATGCTCCTCATAAAGTTACACTTTTATGAAATATATTGCATTAATAAAATATTTTAGTTGATGGAGGAAATGGTTTTAGTTTTATGTTGTATTATCTATAGAAGTGATTTATATTGCAGTTTCTTTGTGATATTTTAGACAAAACACTGAAGTAGTGGGAGTTTTACAAGATAGCAGAAAACAGATTAGTACATACCACTTAAATAACCCAGGTTAATGAATGGTTTTTGAAAGAAAGTAGACTGTTGTAAATTAATAGAACAGCTAATAATTTAATTAGATATTTACCTAGAAAGTTTATGTTCTATTTTGCCCTATTTTGTTTCTCTTCTATTTTTTCTGACATCCATTTAAAAGAAGTTAAATAAAGTTGTGCTTTTATTGTAAAAGTAGTGTTAAAAAAAGAGGTGACATTTATCTCATTACAAAGACACTGGAGAACTCAACATCTGGAGGAGTTGTAATCTGTATAGTAATAGATTTTCAAACTCTTCTTACAAAGCATGAACGTGAACCTCTTTTATGCATTGGATAATGGCATACTATATAACAAAATGCTCTCTTTATAATAAGCAGTAATCTAGTTTAAATGGAACCCAAAATGCCTAATACATAAATTTACTAACTATAATTAGTGAAACATTCTTATTCATTGTAGAGTTGTCTGAATAACATGGAATAAAGATATGCCATACTTGAATTTTTAATAAATTTCCCTGATGTTTAAAATGAACTTTGTGATCTCATTTTTAAACTATGTGCTGTGTATAAATATATTTAAAAATATTTTGAGGGTAGTAGAATTAAGGTTTTTTTTTTTATGTACCTGTTGAAATGCATAAAAAATTGTCTCTTTGTTTCTTCTTTCTTCATTTCATGAATGTGGTTAAATATCCCTATTAAACCAACCCTGGGTAAACATATAGATTCCTTTGGTAATGCTCATTTCTTTAGAATGCATTGTCATAGACCTTAAGTGGTACAAACTGAAGAGAAAACAAATTTACTTGGAAAATAAATAATAATTGTATTGGGGAAGAAATTGAGTTAATTTTTGGTGTGTCCTCCTTTTTGTGGGACCTAGTTTTCTCCATTGTTGACCAGTGCAGAACAAAATATATTTGCAGAAAAATCCTTCAAGATATTTTTCCCTAAGGAGAGTTACTAATCACTATTAGATACTTTGTAGATAGGTATCCATGATCATGTATTAATATTTTAATTAGATATTTACCCTAGGAAGTTTATGTTCTATTTTGCTCTATTTTCTGTTTCTCTTCTATTTTTTCTGACATCCATTAAAGTATTTATTTTTAAGTATTAGAAGTATTATAGCTAAGAAGTATTAGAACCAATATTCTAATTCAGATATGCCAAACTCCAAAACCCATGACTATTTCAGCATATCACAATGGTTGTAATGGGTAAATGTAGATATTGCTTATATATTAGAGCACAACAAGAAAACGAAAAAATTGAGAACTTCAAGTATATGCTTTTCAGGGGACTCAGGAGCGAATGTACTGCAGTATTTGGATTTGACTGTCTGTCCCACTACTTATTTAATTAATTAGTTGCCAACACCTTATGTCAGTGGATACAAATTTTTTAAATAACCAGAGAAAAGCATTTAGAAAGTTAAACTCACCACTGTCTAAAATAATAAAAACCCAAGCAAATACACGTGGTTCTGGTTTGCCTAATGTTTTAGAGTTAGTCATAATCCAGTATATTGTGAAATATTTTATTTTTGTGTTATATTTTGTATATTTGTTTATAAGATGTATATTTTGGTAAACTTATGTATTTTTTTATTGAAGTATCATTGATATACAATCTTATGTTGGTTTCAAATATACAACACAGTGGTTCAACTGTCACCCATATTATTAAATCCTTACCCCCTCTAGTGTGGTTACTGTCAATGTAATAAGATGTTACAGAATTCATTGACTATATTCACCATGCTGTATTATTGTCCCCGTGTAAACTAATTTTTTTACAAAGAGTTAACTGTGTTCATCTTTGTATCAAAATAGTGCACATGTAAAGTAGGGATTTCATGTGTGTATACATACCTATGTGACAAAAAGGGTTTCAGGAAATGTTTTCTTCATGGGACTATATAATGTTACATTATAATAAATGCCTATCCTTACTATAAAAGTGAATCCGTTGAAATGGGTTATAAAATTTAATATCTTTCATTCATGCTTATTTCTAATAATCTTCATATAAGTCTTTATGAGAACTATTATTTACTTTCTACAGTGTTACTTGACAGTGAACTTGGAATATTGATGAGTACAGAGAATATGTCAGAGAATTTCCTAAATATCCTATTAGTGAAATTAAGCGGTACCTGATATTTTTTCCTCTGCCTCACTCATCAAGCAAGGAAAATGAAATTTTCTTTCTACTTGGTATCTTTGGCAAATACTGCCAGTCCCTCCTTTGACCAGTTACTTTTTTCTCAACTTTCAAGCAGGAAGTGACCACAGAAACTGAAACAGGATGTTAGTTTGTTTTTTTTTTCTTTCCCTGATTCCCTTCCTTGTCTCCAAATTATCCATACTCATGAAGGCATCTGGAGAGTTTATACTGCAACTTGATATGCAAAATCTATAAATAGAAGATAAAATATTTTTCAAAAGAAATCAGAGGTATATTTTGGGGATCTTAAAAGCTACAATTGCACTTAGCAATAAATTGTATTTATAATTTTTTTATAGCTGTCATTTCCAAATCAATGTCATGTGCAGATAGATATATGTGCTCCATTCCAAAAGAAAAAAAATAAAAACCTTGTAAAACCTCTTATAATTCAGTTGTAACTAGTACATTAACTTTTTGAAGTTGGATGACTTGAACCATCCAAAACTCAAAAGAAAATGTAAGAATTTTCCACCCCCAAATCCACCCCCATGAAGAATTAGATCATTTTTGCATAATTAGGTGCAATTATTTGATTCATTATTTTGGTGGATGAGTTTTTCATACAATGGGAAAATTCTAAATTTAAAAATTATTTTTCTCAAATTTTCTAAAATAGGTGTATTGAGAGTATTTTACAGCAAAATACAACTGACAGTTTATATAAAGTAATAAAATAAAGTCTTCAGAAATGCACACTCTAGTGTTACTTCAAAACTAATGTCTGCTTTTGATTCCTGTCATCACCATTTTGAAATTGCAAAATGTTTAGAAAGCCATCAGCCTTTGGGGTTAGCACCAAAGGTATTTCATGGGGATAAAGGAGGAAATAATGATGTATATCCTAACATGCCTCACTTTAATACTACTGCATTCATTAGATGATCTTTTTAAAGAATTTGTGAGCCCCAAACTTCCACTTTTTAATTTTGTCTTTTCTTTACCATCATCACTATTACTCTTAGTATTTTTGAAATAAATGCCAGTGTGCCATTCTAAGTTCACTTTGTCTAGCCTTTTACTATTTCAACACTATTTATATTATATTTTCTTCATTTTTAGATTTAAATATCATAAATATTGGAAACTTTCTGAAGCAAAAAGACTAAAATAATTCTTGTATAGTCAGATTTTGCTCTCATACCTAACTATACGTGGAACACTACATTTTATTAATGCTACTTTATCTCTGAAATTTTTTTCCTATTTGTTTTTAACACCTGAAGTCATTTTGTAAGCAGAAGTCATTATTAATAACTGGAAAGAGAAAAGGAAGAATCCTTTTAAAGGATTCATTATTTAACAAATTAAATTTTCAAACCACAGGCCCTATAAAGTAATGATGACTATTATTGATCACTATGTAAACATATGGTTTTCAATTGCTTTATTTTAGTGTTTATTTTAAATTAGGCATTCAGTTTTGTTCCAAATTTAGAATGAGCTTTTTAAGCTGCTTGGGATTTTTGTCATGTTTTATTAGGGTTTCTTTAAGTCTTTGTGGGTATCCTTTATGTGTTAGTCTATGTTTTTTCCTTTTCTGTCTACCTTTAGTAAAGATAACATAAATCTAATTATATAAATCCTTATGTCTGAAAACAGCCCTTTATCAAAGTCAGTTATTTTTGAAATTCCACAAATCAACAAGTTCATATTCTTCATATGTTTCCAGTTCTAATGTTTAAAGGCTCTGTTAAAATTACTACTGGTTTATTTGCAACCATTTTTTGTCCTAAAATTCTTTCTTTCTTTTTCACATTACTTTTGGGTATGTTTTCAGGAACAGTATTTTTATTATTAGATTTAAAATTATCAAAGTGATTTCCATATAGAACACTATTAGAGATTCTTAGCAATTTGAGAAAACGTTTGCTTCTTGTTTAGAAAAACTAAATAACTCTGTAGTGTATCATGATTGTGAATATGCATTTCATGACAACCATAGTGATACAAATCTGTTTTTTAAGCAAATATATTTACATGTAATATAAATACACTTATGAGACAAAATTTGTGTTTTTATATATTTTCAGTGAAAGAGTTTCTAGCCAAAGCTAAAGAAGACTTTTTAAAAAAATGGGAAAATCCTGCTCCGGTAAGGAATACTTAAAATTTTCTACAGTTTAAAAATCTGTGTTATGTAAAATTATGACTCTTGCCTAAGCCATTTACTACTTTAGAAACCTTAACTTTCAAGTCATTAATAAATTAAGCTTAATATGGGAGTTTGCAGTGTTTTGATTTCTTAATAATTTTATGTATACCTTAATTGGAGAAGGAACTGATTTCCAGTGTAATGCCTGATGATAAATTTTGATACAAATGCTAAGCTGCTACAAACACTCAATATATTTTAATTTTATAGTAATTTTGATTTATGCCTTTGATTGCATACTTATTTTATTAATTACAACAATAATGATCCTATTGTACAGTTTCAAATTCTCAATCACAAGTAATTGGCTATTGGCAATATACCAAGTACACAGGAATCCTTTCATAAATATTTTGATGGGTTAAGTTCTATATGATTTCAGGTACTTTAGATCTTAAGTAAGATTTAAAAACATACATATATATATATATATGTAATGTATATATATATATGTGTAACATATATATATATATATAAAAACCTGTATTAAAAGTTTTTATACTTTCAAAAAATCTTTGTGAAGTTATAAATAATGAACTTTAATAGTTGATTAAATTTCAGTTTTTTTCCTAGCATAGAAATCTTTATTGAAATATCTTTTTCACTAAAAATACTTAATTATAAATAAATGTTATGTTTGTGAAGATGCCATCAGTATCAAGACTTAGAGCATGATTTATAATTTAAAACATAGTCACTCTAGTGATTACAAAAAAAGTAAGACATTATCTAACATGAAACATTAAAGGAGGTGAGGAAAGCAATCTAATTGTATGAAAAGCAGTGACCAGCAAAAAGATGTTCTCTTTTCTATTAATGAAGTTTGCATCCATTATTTAGCTGGGAACTATTAAACATTTCAGTCTATCTATGCTGACAAACCAAAAATTAAGTTAATCCATAAAATTAAATAATCTATTCATCAGAATTATAAGGACATTTTCTTTCTGCATTGATACAGAAGCTCATAGCAATTTAAAATTATTAGAAATTTGAAATTCAAATATGATGAAAACAAGTTTTACAAAAAAAACTTAAGATTGCTGTCTCTGTCTCTGTAGTGATTCAACAAGAAGTTATGTATGCTATGTCTCCAAAGGCAAGGTTTGATTCATAATAGAGATTAAACCTAACTACAGTAAATTCCAATAGCTACTCACATACCTCACTTTTACAAGAATCATATTGCATCACATTTTCTCAAGCTAAACACTGTACAGACTGGCCTTTGGAAATATTTTTCCCCAGATTTTCATGGAGAGCTTTGTAATGAAAACATATTAAACAATTGGGTCAGCAAGTACTACTTTTTGCTCTTTAGCACATAATTTGTTCCTAGTAATTTTCATTTTGTTGTGGCAGCAATGAATTCAGTAGATTGATGCCACCAGTTCTTTGCTTCTGTTCTGTAGTCAGAGCCAAACAAGACGTTCGCTCATAACAAAGCATCTATTCAAGGAGAAAAAGGGACTGATTATTGTTCTGGGACTCTGACTTGGTTATCTTTGTGAGAATGCAGAACTCTTCTTTCCTTATTACTACTGTTTTAGGTAATAGTGGGTTATTACAAAATCAGAGAGAGAAAGCCATTACGATCTATCATGCTGTTATTATCAAGCTTTATAAATTTGTATAAAGATAGAAATGAGGTAGGACAGTGCTTTCTTTGGAGGTAACTTGTGACAATACTCTGTCCCCTCCACTTACTGTTAATTATGATGATTTGCAAGTGCACTAAGACTGTGTGGTTTCCATGACTGTCTTTGTCAGTATACTTTTGGTCAGTTTGTAATTATTAAAATATGGAACTAAAATGCTTGGCTATATATGAAATCATCTATTCTGATTATATACAACTAAGTCTGTTATAGTTATCATAGTCTTGTTATGAAAATATCTAATTTTGAAGTTTATTTCTTCATGTGTATGCAGAATAATGCTGGGCTGGAGGACTTTGAAAGGAAAAAAACCCTTGGAACAGGTTCATTTGGAAGAGTCATGTTGGTGAAACATAAAGCTACTGAACAGTATTATGCCATGAAGATCTTAGATAAGCAGAAGGTTAGTGTACTTGTTAGATACCTGAAGGGTAAACTTTAGTTTTATCAGCTAGATTATTAAAGATACAATATAATGACTTATCATTGATACCTTAAGATAATTTTATTGTTGCATCTAATTTGCATTCTTATTGTGACTGTATGATACATAATTAATGGTTTTAGTATATGGGGGTACATTATATCAATAATTATTTACACATAATAGATACATGAATGTTTTCTAACAAAATATTGAATTCATCACATAAAGAATATGCATCTCTACTATATTCTGTCTTGTGGAAAAATATGGGGCTCAATTACTTGATCCTTAGATTGAGGTAATAGAAATTTAGTGTTTATTTTATGAGTTATTTTAATTGACAGTAGAAGCCCTTTTGTTTATCATGATTGAGTTTGCATAATTTACAATGTCAGTTAAAGCAGAGAAAAAGCCTGCTTTTTAAGGCATTTGAAAACTGACATACTTTATATATAAAAAATATAAAATGATTATGTTTTGTACCTGAAATTCATATAATGTTATAGGTCAATTATATCTCAATAAAAGTAAATAAATCATTTAAAAAATTTGAAGTATTTATCAATATTGGTTATCTAATGAATCAGGATGTCTGAATTATTCATGCTTTAAATGTTAAGCTTCTATTTTCCTAGTAATCACTGACAGTTAAGAGAAAGTAAAAGAAAAATGGCAAATCTTGATGTATTCTCTCATAGATGTTACATTCCCAAGAATGGCATTTTGACTTAACTGGGATGTAGATAGGAAAATGTGAAGAAATAGTACTGAGCTAGTAGTCAGGCTTACAGAGAATGGCTAGACTAAAGCTGTCCAATAGAAATACAATGTGAACCACATATGTAATGTTAAGTTCTCTAGTAGCCACATTTTTAAAAGTAAAAAAAAAAATTGCAATTAATTTAATAATAAATTTTATTTAGTGTAGTGTGTCCAAAATATTATATCATTGCAATATGTGATTAATATAAAAATTATTGAGATATTTTACTTTCTTTTTTCATGCCAAATATTCAAATCTGATATATATTTTATACTTAGAGTATACCTGCATTTAGATTAATTGCATTTCAAGTGTTAAGTAACCTCATGGGGTTAGTGGCTCCCATATTAGACAGCATTAGACTGTTGTGAGGTTCCAGTCCAACTTCTGCTTTAAAACAGAAAACAAAACTAATCTCTAACATGTAAAGAAGTAATGGTTCAAGTCGCTCTAAAATTAAATGTACCCATACACACATCTAATTATACATCCTTGTTTACTGTCCTCTTGCACATAACTATTCTAGCCACACTTCTTAAAAAAATAGTTTATCTGCTAACTCACTTCCTATTAATTCTTCAACCCACAATAGTTTAGCTGTCTCTCTATTTATCTCCTACTTCTTGCTACTCCACTGTAATGGCTCTACAAAGGGTCACCAATCTAGTGGCCTCCCTAATCATCAAGTCCAGTGGACTCTTTGCTCATCTTACTTGACTTTTTTAGAGCCTGTGACTCTCCTGACCACTCCCTTAAAACTGTCTTTTCCCTGGACTTCTGGAACCTCTTCCTTCCTGCCTTTCTGGGCTCTTCTTTTTTATATGCCTTTTCCTGTTTTGTTATATTTTTTTCCTTCTGTCTACCCTTAAAAGACAACTAATCTCCAGATTATTCTCTCTTCTTTTTTTTGTGTTTTCTACCCTCTACCTGTGTACTCTTATGCCAAGTTCAGCTCATCCTTGAGCTATACACTCCTACTTTGTACCATCTGAGCATGGAGCTCCAATTGTTGCCCTGATTTTGTAGGTGAGGTAATTGGGTCTCAGATTGTATAACTGACTTACATACTTGTGTTGGTTGTGTTAACAACAAAAAAATGCTTTTAATTTATATTTTTAATTAAACCTGTCATTCAAATGTTATTATCTGGCTAGCCCCTAGTATTTTATGCTATCTTTTTTAAGGAATTAGTAGAATGTGCTTCAGTTATAAAATATTTAAAGGATTACAAAATAATCGTTTTTATGCTTTAAAGTATTTAAGGAAGAAGTTTTATTTTTTTATATTTTAGTTTTTTGGTAAGACAGTGACTTGTTAATAAGGGAGTTACTAAGAAGGTTACCTCATGAATAAATCACAGCAAAAGAGTATTTCCCAGAAGAATAGCTACCATTTTATGTCATTTCTACTATCACAGTGTTCTGGATCTATTCATAATTAGGACATGACTTTATATTCTGAATTTATTCAAGTTTATTGACTTTCATTTGCTAAAGTAATAAAATAACACTTCATAATAACCTTCTTTTCTACTAACAAAGTCACAAACCTCTCAATTACCTCTTTTTGCTTCTCCAGCCTTAGGGTATAAGGTGTGAGAGGAAGAACATCAATACGGAAATCAAGTAAATCACATTTTTTTATTCCATATAATGTGTCAAGCATTTCTAGGCACAGTATATTTAGTCTATCAGTGAAATCTTCACAATTCTGTATGACATTAATATCCATTTTAAGCCAATAACCCCTCCACTGAAGTAATTTTACCCAAGTCAAACAGCTTGTAAATGAACCAAGAATTTGACCTGGGTTTGTCTAATTTCTGTGCCTGTAATTTTTCCTTTAAAATGTATTTGTCATCCCTAAGATCCTTTCACCTATTCTGGCCTTTAATTAGCATTAACTGGACTTTCACAATAACATCTTAATTAATTTCCACCATTTCAGACTTTTCACCTTCTACTAATTGACTTACTCAGTGCCAACAAATTTTCTTACCATATCATGTCTTTTCATGTACTCAGAAAGCTTCCTAATGTTTATTAAATGAATTCAGAACTCTGCAGCCTACTTCAAAAACTTTCATAATTTTCTTCCAAACTCCACTAGTCTTACCTCACACTATTCCCGTATATGTCCTTTATTTCTACTTCTCTAGCTGAAACTTGACCCACATGAGTATATAGTGCTATGCTGAGTGGAATAGAGGGGTATATGTTGATATATGAGCTATTCTTATTAGTAACTCCTCAGATAGCTAAAAAACTCAGCTGATAAGTAACTATTTATAAATGCTTTAAAATACATGCATTTAAACCAAAAGAAATAAAATTTTATATGAATTTTGAAAATAAAACATGAACTAAACCCTCAGGGGTACTTGCTAAATTCTGTTATCTCTTCATCTTTAACACCCAGCTGGGCTTTTATCTTTTTTAGTAGATTATAATAATAGTTGACATTTTGGGGGCTTTTGCTTTGTGCCAGGAACTATGTTAATTGCTGCATGCATTGTATAACACAGTCACTTTTAAAGCAGGCATCATTGTAGTTAAAAGCATTTTATAGATGAAGAATCTGGGACTCAGAAAGATTACATACTAGGCTTAACATAAACATTTTCTCCCCTGAACACTTATGACCTCATAATTCTTACTTGGTAATTATTCATACATTACTATTCACCTAGTTGTGCATCATATTTCTAAATAGATTATATGTACCATAAAGTCAGACACTTCCTTGTCTTCATCTCTCTTGCACTTGTTGTTATACCTTATATGAGGTAGGTATGAACATATAAAAGTATATTAGATTTTAATTTAAAAACTAACAACATATTTGCTTTGTCAGTTCGTTTATCTTGGATTCATTTCTGTTTTTAATTGTTATACCCCAAACACTTTAGTTAGCAGACTGTCTATTGCAGATTTTATTAGTTATTTTATGAAGTAGCACATCATCTATGCCTAACTAAAACCTGCTACATCATAATAAATGAAAGTAAGTACTGTGGCACATTCAGACAATGGAACATTATTCAGCACAAAAAAGACATAGAGGAAACTTAAATGCATATTACTAAGTGAAAGAAGCCAATCTAATCAGGCTACATACTGTATGATTCCAACTCTGTGACATTCTAGAAAAGGCAAAACTATGGAGACAGTAAAAATATCTGTGGTTGCCTGGGATTAGTGGGGAGGAAAGATAAATAGGTGAAACACAGAGGAATATTAGGGCAGTGAAACTACTCTGGATGTTATTATAATGGTAAGTACATGTCATTATACTTTTGTTCAAACCCATGGAATGTACAACACCAAGAGTGACCTCTAGTCTAAACTATGACTCCAGTTGATCCTGCTGTGTCAGTATAGGTTCATCCAGTGTAACAGACATACATTTTTGGTGGGTAATGTAGATTATGAGAGAGGTTATATATGTGTTGGACAGGCAATATATGGGAAAGCTCTGTACATTTCTGTTCAATTCTACTCTGAATTTGAAACTGCTAAACAAAAGTCTGTTCTTAAAAAAAAAAAAACATAAAACAATAATAATTCTCCAGCTAATGTTATATAATTTATTGTTATAAGGATGGACTAACTCATTAAAAAGTTATTTTTATTGGTTAAAAATTTTTACTGGTTAAAAAATTGTGTTTATTCAGGTATTATGAAATGAACAGATTGTTAAAAGGTTGGAGTAACTAGTTAAAATGTAGATGGTAGTGATCCAACCACTTAATGTTACAGATTTTAAAAAACTGAGATCCTAAGAGTTGAAATAACATCTCCAAAAGTTACAAAACTGGTTGAGTAGAAGGCCTAGACTAAAAATAGGTCTTCTGGCTCTTAAAATCAGTTATTCTTTGCTCAGCATTATTTTTATCCCATAATAACTGGATGGTATCTTTCTTACTCATGTTCAGCTTCTTGAATTCTGTGATTACCCCACATTGACAATAAGCCTATAGCAAGAAAGAATGCTACCTTCTAATGATTTACACATATACAAGACAATTATTATATCTCCCTAAGGTCACTGTTTCTTTAATTAAAAATAGATTCACATGTGGGATACAGTCAGTCTTCATGAAGTCAAGATAGGTTGCTTCCCATGCTTTGCATCTGATTAAGTAGACAATCCAAAGGAAGCTTGACTGAACCTGAATGAACTATTTGTTATAAAGACATAGTCGTTTTTTGCCAGCATTTTGTGTGTCCTCTTTTGGGGTTGTGCAATTTGAGTTTTTTGGGTTTGATATTGTGTTTATTCAGGTATTATGAAATGAACAGATTGTTCATTTTTATCCATTGTTTTTTCAATTATTGGCTTTTCTTTGATCCTTAATTTCCTTGCTGATCTTCTGAGATTTAAAATCAATATTACTTATTGCAGTGATTTGTGCCAGCTCGTTCAGTGAACTATAAGTCATTAAGGAGCTGGTATTTTCATATATTAATTTTTTAAGTAATTTATCAGTCTGTTTCTTCTTAGCTCTTGCTTCTTGACTGAAAATCGTAATTGACCTTCTTAAGACCAAGTTTTCAATCCTCTGCTAGGTTTATCATTTGAATCTGGTAAGCATACCTGGTTTTTGTTACTATCATCCGTATCCAACTTTAGCAATTTTGCTTATCCAAGTTCATTATTACATGGAAAACATTTTATTTCATATTTTTTTTACTTTTAAAATATAGTAACTTTTAAATTTTGTTCAAATCCATTAAATATAGTTCTCTCTCAATTGCAGGTTGTTAAACTGAAGCAAATAGAGCATACTTTGAATGAGAAAAGAATATTACAGGCAGTGAATTTTCCTTTTCTTGTTCGACTGGAGTATTCTTTTAAGGTAAATTTTACTGATATCCAAATAAAATATTTTCACCATCATATATTTTTTAAAAATATAAAGCTACACTAGGATTCTAAACCATATATAAACCTGGAGGATATGAATAAACAAAAACATAATATATTTAGGTTCTATATAAATTAAATCCTGCTGTACCTATAAGCTTAAGTAACATTTGACAAGGTTTTGGCTCTCCTTGGAGAAATTGTTAAAGGTAATGTGTAATTTTTCATGATGTTATAAAATCAAACATTTCAACTGATCAAAATCCATAGTGATATCTTACTGAGCAATTTTTAAACTCATACAAATGAATACATTCAAACATTGTCTTCTCTTGAACTTTTCTGCCATAATCTTCCCTTCTTCTTTTATTTAGTAATTTGTATTGTAGTCTTTTCATTTTTATGAAGAAGAGACTTTGGTGCTCTGCTCAAGTGTTTCATAAATTCCTAAAGAATAAAGTTGCACAAATGTATTTTTTTAAATGGCATCTTTTCAGCTATTTGGAATGATACTTCGTATCTCTCTGCAATATTGATTCATATGAAGCATTAACCTTTTTTATTCTTTCTCCTTTATTCCTTAAATCTAAAGATTGTGTATTTAGGATGATGTTTAAAATCATTCATCTCTCTGACCTAAATTAGTACATAAAATGTAAATATTCTTACTAACTTTTTCAAATTGTTTTTTAACTTTGTTGTTCCTTTGCATACAGTGTAGCATTAAATCATTGCCACAGTGTTTAATTGTTCAGGAGTTCAAGAGTTCCTGCAAGAGCAGGAACACAAAAAAATCCCTTTCTAATTTGTGGCAAGAATACCAGTGGGAAAAAAATGGGTCCTCATTGTAGAAAAACTAGAGCATTTTCCATTTATTCTTTATTTCCCAATGTTAGTAATCTGTCAGATGGATTTTTAAATGTGTCTTTCTGATTGAAGATAGTGTTATCTTAAAAGATTTTCTTGAGAAATAAAGTAGATTTTATGTTTTTGATTTATTTATCCTTTTTATTGATTCATAGGATAATTCTAATTTGTACATGGTTATGGAATATGTCCCTGGGGGTGAAATGTTTTCACATCTAAGAAGAATTGGAAGATTCAGGTAACTAATATTTTACCCTCTTCAAATCTTTATATGCTGTATGTTTGTTTTAAGCCAGATTTTAAGTTATTGCCAATGCTACACATTTACTTAAATAAATTTAGTAATATTTTATACCTATATGAAGATTACATCAAAATTTTAATAAAAGATCACACCATACTGTTTTTAAAATCAAATAAAAACACTACATAACAATGTAAAAATTCTACCATTAGTAGGTATTGTGAGAGACCATTATTTAAAGAATTTCCAGAAAATGCAAAAATTAATTGAATTTAAACATACCAGTATTTATTGAATAAATATTAATAAGGGAAGAAAGGAAGGAGTTTGTGTAAGGATGAGGATACAGAAAACAATGGTATAGTGGTGAGATTGTGAAAATTTGTTTTGCACAAATTTAATTCCCTGTTAGAGTTGTTGCTGTCTTGAGCTTTAAATATATATGTAATTTTATATATTACTTATATGTAAATATATATGTAATTTTAAAAGTTTCTTCCTTATTATTATTACTAATACAATCACAGTTATTAAAATCGGTTATAGATTCTGTTAGCTTTCCCTGTGTGTAATAGTTTGTAAGCTACTACTATTTGTTAATAATCACTAAAAGAGTAAAGCTGAAACCAAGAGCAGGTTTGGCTTCATTCAGTACATCATGTGTTGGCATAATTAAAACGTAAGTATGAGTTCCAACTGGACTGGTGATGGTAATTTGATTCAAAGAAGTTGATGATAGATTCAAATTATCATGAAATCCTATTTAGTAATAAACCAACATTAAGAGTTATTTTATTTATCTGAGGCCTAAGCCAAAATGCATTTATTGACCTATATATATAGGTCACCTAATATGTGCCAGACACTGTGCTAATGCAAACTAACTTCTGTTTAACTTTAATGCTTTTCTTTCACCTCCTGTTGCTCTTTCTCCTACCACCCCTTGTTTAAGGAGGCCCAGAATCCTCATATTGCTGTATGATAATCTAAAGTTTTACACTAAGGTACACACCTAAACCTTGTCTTGAAAAATTATTTTTTCCATTTTCTGTAATTCCTAACTCCTTTCCTTTGCAACTCCCCACACTCTTCTTTCTTAATACCTGGTACTAGGTGAAAAGCATGTTGATTGAAATAAATCACACAGAGACATTGACTTTTCTAACTTTGCACACATATACCTGTATACTTAAAAGGTTGCTACCTCCCATCTTAGAAACTTTCAGGCAGTGAGAATACTAAGTTATTGTTGAGTGTGGCTTTAGTCTGAATCAGTAGTACTATGATTGCACTTAAATAGCAACTGTCTAGACTTAAAGGTGCCACAGCAGTAATCTTCCTATAGGATATTTTGCCTTCATCTTTCAACAATCTGATCATAGATCTAGGTAATGTTTGTGTTCCTCCAGTCAAGCACTGATGTGTGGAAATAATTATAAAGTGCTGAGTAAATCTTATTTATGATGATAAATTTATATTTTTATATATGTATTATAATAAATTCATATTTATAAGTACATCTTACATTTGCAGATACATGGAGAAAGTAGGAGGGGACCTCCCAGGTCACATGTTTCCAAGGTCAGGGAAAATATTTCAGTGACCAGGATGATTTTTCCAACTACCTTTACAGTGTTCCACTTATTCGTTGTCATATGATATATATGATATATAGATTTTACAGTGTTAGTATATTAAGATATTATAAAGTATTGTCCCTGAAAAGTATTTTTCTTTACATATTAATTCATTCAATAAATATTTACAGAGCATCTGATATGTATCCGGCTAGGACCTACAAATAGAGTGACAAGCAAAAGAAGCAGCATTTATAGTCTTTCTTGAAATTTCTATTTCTGGTGCTACCAGATCAAACTCATGCTGACCATCTTGATGGTAATTCTATGCATAGTTAATATTGGTCACTGAGGACAGAAATATGAAAGTCATTGCAATTTATCAGGCAGATTAGCAGAATACAGTCAGTATATACATGAGAAGATGAAGTAGGAAACTCAAATGAGAAAATCAGTACATCCTTTGGAAGTAATACTCAGAATGTAGGATCAGACTTACACTGATCTATCAACTAATCTAATTTGTGAATGCAAGAATGCTTACACATACATATAGATTACACCTATGTTTATGTGTCTGAAAATATGCATAGTAGAAGATTTGGAAATTCAGACTCCAGGATTGTATCTATGATTTCCTTATTGGATTATGGGAGTTCTTTATTTTTCATCAATATTTTATATTTTTTCTATAATGAGCACATACCATTTTTATAATGGGAACAGTCTGAGAAAGATGGCATTAATAGAAAGATTAATGCAGTTAAAGAGCTTCTGTGTAGTGAATTTCCTTCAGCAGTTAAAATTTGAGAAAGGCAGATGGAGCCTGTCAACAGTAGGAATGGCCCAATAGAAAATCTAACTGGCACATGTGCTTTTCAGTTATTTCTCAAGGTCAGATACAATTTTAAAGACATCAGTATCTTCTAATATGGACAATAATAATTTAAAATAATATGACTGTTTTAGAGTTACATTTTTCTACAACATATGCTGCCCCTAAGTATATCAAAGCATTATTTGAAGACAGTGCAGAGATTTAGTAAATATTTGGAAACTAATAAGATGCTTTACATATGTGAAAAAATACTTTTTGTTCCCAAAATACCTCTATTCCATGTTGTTAATTTTTCTTGAATAATCTGCTAATTACTGTGTTAACCAATTTTACAGAAAATCAATGTTTTGTTTCTTTGTAGTGAACCCCATGCACGGTTCTATGCAGCTCAGATAGTGCTAACATTTGAGTACCTCCACTCATTAGACCTCATCTACAGAGATCTAAAACCTGAAAATCTCTTAATTGACCACCAAGGTTATATCCAGGTATGACTTGAACACAATTTATGTATATTATGTATTTGAGGAAATACTAGGTAAGAAGTTGTATGTATTTAACCCCAACTACCGATACTGGATTTTTTTTTCTTTGAGGGAGACAAAAATAGTTCTGCTGCTATTACAGACAACTAAAAATCCTATCAAGGATAGATCTTTATGTCTCCCATAATCTATAGTTGTGAACTGAACACAGGTTCCTGTATAAAGAAATATACATAATAGCTAAATTTATGGGCTCTCATTTAGTGCCAGGCATTATTCCAAGTGCTTTACATGTACCATCTCTTTTAATTCTGATAATCTTATGAAATGTAAGTACTGTTGTTATCCTCATTTTAAGGCTAATGAAATTAAGGCACAGCAAGGTCACACAGGCAGTAAATGGAAGAGTCAGAACTTGAACCCAGACAATCTGTCCCCAGAGCCCATGCTCCTTAACACTACAATGTAACTGCCAGAGGAGCCCTGGCTACCAATAACAGACTGGTAGCAGCATTTTCTTTCCATTTCCGCAGCTCATAGAGTGGGAGCATCCCTTTTCACAGTTACCTGTAGAGTCTTCCATTGATACTTTTGGACTTCCTATTATGTAATTAATGGCAGAAGACATGGCTTAAAGACTTAAGGACTTCGAGCACTGCTTCATTTTTATTAAACAGTTTATTTTTACCCTTTTTGTTTTTTTGTTTGAGTCAAAGAAATGTTTGCCAGCATGGGTCATTTTAACCTGCATTCATTAAGTGGTGGCCTTCATGAATTCATTTCAAATATATTCACTTAATTTTTTTTCATGGTTTTAATTTTAACCCTGATTTTTGACTTTCATCTTTAGTACAATAAATACATTTATTATGAAATAATAAGTGTTCACAAGTGTTTTTTTCTTTAATAGGTCACAGACTTTGGGTTTGCCAAAAGAGTTAAAGGTAGAACTTGGACATTATGTGGCACTCCAGAATATTTGGCTCCAGAAATAATCCTCAGCAAGGTATATTTATAATGTCATTATGTAAGAAGTAAAAATATAAGGCATGTATCACTCTGGACTTTTATAAAAATAGTTTATGTAATTTCACATTTTATTTTATCTAAATTATGAATTTAAATCTATTTGTGATTACTAAAACATATTTAGCCTACCAGTAATCCTACAGCGTCTGTCAGTTTTAACCCTGGATCTAAGAAAATTACTGTGAAGAAATCTGACCTCTAGATCCCTTTTTTTTCTTCCAGTGTTATTGAGAAATAATTGGCAAACATCACTGTGTAAATTTAATGTGTATGGCATGATGGCTTGATTTACATACATTATTACCACAAAGAAATGATTATCACAGTAGATTTAGTTAACATCCATCATCTCATGTTGTTACCATAACAAGAAAAGAAAAAAAAAATCCATGTTTACAGTCAGAAGCATAGCCTTTTTGTAATTATTCCCAATAATGGGAGGGTAGGGAAACCTTGCTCTGGGTTATACCAACAGGCAAATCTAAAGATGGTATGTTCTAGTTCTCAATTCTTCCTTTGTTTCAATGTTACCACTTAAGTGAAAGAAATGTATAGGAGTTTTTTTTTAACATTTTAGCTTAAAAAATAGGAATGTTACAGCAGTTGAATAGTTAACAGTGTAATTAAAGACAAGTCTACTTTTCAAAACAGTGAAAATGTGGTGAGAGAAATAATCACATGTGATTTCACTTCTGTTTTCCTTTCCACTGTTACCCTGGTAGAGAAAACTAGAAAATAGAAACTAACAGTAACAGGATGCAAATAGGAGTAAGGAAAGAGAAAGAAATAAGACACCTGCCTCAGTATTTACAAAATGAATAACTACCTTCTGAATCATTGAAATGTGGTTAATTTTATAAAAGTATTAGAATAAAATAAAAGATTTCTGTAAGCTTTCCTCTCATTATATTTCATAATTGAAATCACTAATAACTTCTTAGTCTTTTATAATCTAAATATCATTACTGTTAGCACATTTTTCTTCTATAGGTACACTTAAAAAATAATGTGATGACAGAATAAACATCAGAATTTTTAAACAATATGTATTGTAAAAGTAATTATGTTCATCGTATGAAATACGGAAAATTATAGAAAAATAGAAACAATAAAAAACCTATTACCTCACCAACCTGAGTTAACCCTTTTAAAAATCATTTTAATATATTTTTCTATGCATGTTATCATAATTGAGATATAGTGAATATACAGTTCTGTATTCAGCTTTTCTACCTGAGTAGTAACAAGCACACAAATGTCATTCTAATGGCTTATTTACAAATTATGAAGTATTTCACCATTTTATTGTTGAATATTCATAGTTTTTTTTTCTTTTCCTTTTTTGCTATTGTAAGTAACTCTAGTAAATATCTTTGTGCATAAAGCTTTTCTACATTTCAAATTATTTGTTTAGGATAGATTTCCAGAAATGGAATTATTGGCTCAAAGAGCATGAACATTTTTAAGGCTCTTGATATGTATTGGCCAAAGTGCTTTCCATAGGCATTGTAACATTTAACAGTCCTAACAGCAATGTATAAAAGTGCCTATTTCATCACACTTCCAGAATGGAGTATTCTTATTTAGAAATCATTACTAATTTATTAGTCAGGAAATTATATCTCATTATTTTAAGTCTCATGTCTTTGATTAAAAGATTTTATTTTAATGCTTAATAGCTATTTGGTATTTCTTTGAGTGTGTGTTTGAATTATGAGTTCATGTCCTTTGCCCATTTACCTATTGTATTACAGTTTTTCTTATTATTTGTTTGAATTTTCTATACCTAAGGTATTAAAAATATCTGGCACATTTATTATACACATTAGCACACAATCTAAAATAGAATCAAAGTTTAGTAAAAGGATCTGGTTCAACATTACATGCTTTCATTTTTAGTAAAAATACTATAGTGATGACATTACTAGTGAGTTGAATTAATTAAAGTAGATGCTAATTTCTATTGTCAAAACAAAGTATAATATTCCTACTATACTAGTGTCTCTTAATAAGCATACAGAAGCAGGAAAAAAATAGAAGAAAATCTCTATGTTATAATAGTATAAGTAGTAATTTAAACATTTAAGTAGTTTTAAAGCTAAAATTTGTTTACAAAGTTTGAATTATGGGAGTGGTGACAGTAATTAATCCATTTGAGGGCAGACCAAAAGATCTGGCAAGAAACTCAACTCATTTCTCCCCAGGATCACATTTTTGTTGCTTCTTTTTCCCATAATCTTTAGTGCCAGTTGACACGGATCATAGTTCATAACGGAGTTCTTATAAATATATTGATATCTTATTCTTGCTTTCTTCTAGATTCTGCATAACATGAAAAAATAAGCCCAATTAAAAACTACCTTAGAATTAATTGTACATTTGGTTTACAGCATACTTTTGCATTCATTACTTTTTTGATTTGATAAATTCCTCACAAAACCCCATGAATAAGCTATCTTTCATGTATACTTTTTAGGGATTAGAAACAAAACAGTAGATAGCTGAAGTATATTTAAATATTTACATTTATTAGGTTCCAAATTAAACTTTTATCTTCATAAGATCCTCTAAGTGGATGGGATTATTCCTAGTATATTCACCTTCCTAACTCCAACAACATAAGAGTATTTTGAAGTCACCTCCACTATTTTCTATGCAGTGCAACATCTACTACTTTGTTTTAGAGCTTTTAACCTTTCTAAGAATGCTCTAGAAAATTCGTAAGATTATGGACCTAGAATGGGCTGTAAGAGGTTACTTGTTCCAACTCCCTTTGAACAACAACTAAATTGTTAGAATTAAATGGGGGATATTTTATTTTCTATAATATTTTTTATGATTTTAGGAGGAAGATTTAAAAATATTTCCTTATATTCAATCAATAGTCTCCCCTTTGTTTAATTCAAATCTGACCTGATATAGCTTGTTCGTTTTTCTGTCCTGAATAGCTCCTCAGCAACTGCTTTTTAAAAAATTTTGTATGCTTGAAGATAATTTTGAAATCATCTATGACTTCATGTTCTTCTGAGTAAATTAAGTAATAATTGACATTTACTGTTGGTTTATCTTAGGGCTACAATAAGGCAGTGGATTGGTGGGCATTAGGAGTGTTGATCTATGAAATGGCTGCTGGCTACCCTCCATTCTTTGCAGACCAACCAATTCAGATTTATGAAAAGATTGTTTCTGGAAAGGTAAGCAATACATTTTATTATTCTATTATTCCTTATTTCCATAATTAATTTTAAGCTTTGTAGATTAGAACCCTCTAATGGCATCAGATTACTACCCTACGTTAGGAAAAATACAAAAATGTCGATAGTTGCTGTCTTTGTATTATAGCATTCATTTAATATAACAAATTTAAATCATTGAAGTCTCAAGAAAAAAGGGAGTTCTTACTAATTAGAAAAATAATAAGGCAGTTTCCTTTTTCTTACAAAAAAAAGGATCATAGCCCTAATTCTCAGTATTTCTTCAAATAAGTAAAAATTATTAGTTTCTTGATGTGGATATATATATCTTTGGAGAGAAGCTCTAGGGACTGTTTTTATGCCCTTGCTTTTTCAGGAAAGACTTCTTTTTTCAATTATGTCAAACACCATGATTGGAAGTAAATGTAAAATAGATAAGCCTTTTTAATATAGAAATTCATCTTAGAAAAGATGTAAGCAATTGTTCGTGTTTATTGTGATACTGCCATTGATCTTTAACAAATATAGAAATAACATTAATTTTTCTTGAACATGAGTAGATTTACCATAAGTAATAGTACGTTACATTTTGAAATAATTCCATCAACCTTCCTTCTCTTGCATTTATAATCCCTAATTTTGTTTCCAAACTATTTGCTGATAGTCAACCATTCACTCTTAACCTTAGCTCATATCTCACATTAAGAAAAAAAAATACTATAGTTAATTTCGATAGACATGAGCCTGATTCTTCCCACCATGGAGCAAAGGAAGAATAGACTTTTAGAGACTCCCCGGAAGCTGTCTGTACATTTCTGATAGACTTAATGAGAAGAGATGTTTTCTTTATTTTCTCTTTTTCCTATTGCTACATGATACTCTATTAGCTGGTTTTGTTTTTTGTTTAGATCATATAGCCCATTGAGAATATGACCAGGAAATAGAGCATCAGTTTTGACATGACATTACCCTGAGGTGTGGTGTAGCAGACTTTTTTGTATTTTGTGAACTTCTAAGGCATATTAGCCTATTCAACTTGAATCTAGGAGGAGATAAAAGGAAAAGTCTATTTCTTTGTATCTCAGCAAGAGCCACACTCTACATTTAGTATGAAGGTCACCGTCAACATCCATGAACTTAAAATTTATAAAGTTCACTATTCAGAAGGTGTTCTGAATGTCCATAATGTGGTCATTTATCTTTTTTATCGAGACTCAAATTTAAGTCATGGCTGCTATATAGCTGGGCTATAGGAACAAGACAGCAACAGAATGTCTAATCCAGCCGCCTAGAATCCACATCTCAACACATTATTGTTTTATATCTCATAGTGTATATATAGTCTACAAGGATCACAAGATTTTCAGTTATATTTCACTACATTTTATGGAGTTTTATGTGATGGTATTATTCACAAATTAGGGGATTAACTAAAAGAACTTATACTTTAGCCATGTCAGAGGTGAAAATAAATACCCCTTATAGATAACTAAGCCAAGTGTTGAAAGATGTACACTAAAATAACATAGAAAAGCAAAGTGAAGCATGTAAGTAATAGTTTCACTGCTGTGCTTGTTAAATTTGTAGGTCTCTAGGCTTCAGGTTCATTATCTTTGTAATTGCTTTTACCCAGCAGAATATTAAAGTCACAATAAAAGAACTTCTGAGGTGAACAAAATATCAAGAAAATTGATAGAAAAGCCAGTGATTTACTTTTTAAGAATTTGAGAAGTGATTATGTAAAATCTCAAGAAAGGACAAGAACCAAAGATCATATGAAGAATGATGAGAGAACTAAAATATTTAATCACTGAATGCAAGAAGCATGCAGTAGTCCCCCATTATCAGTAGTTTTACTTTCCACAGTTTAAGTTACCTGCAGTCAGCTGTGTCCGGAAGCAGATGATCCTCCTGACATATCGTCGGGTCAGTAGAGCCTAACACTGTGTCACAGCGCCTACATCTTTCTTCTCACCTCATCTCCTCCTGTAGGCATTTTATCATTTCACATCATGAAAAGGGTGGGTACAGGAAAAGATATTTTTAGACAAAGACCACATTCAAATAACTTATATAGTATATTGTTATAATTTTTATTTTATTATTAGTTACTGTTGTTAATCTCTTACTTTGCCCAGTTTATGAATTAAACTTTATCATAGGTATGTACGTATAGGAGAAAAACAATGTATTTAGGGTTGGATACTATCCATGCTTTCAGGCATCCACTAGGGGTCTTGGAATGTGTCCCCCACCGATAAAGAGAATTACTGTATTTTACTAATACAAAGACAAGAGTGCAGAAATTATAGTAATAGTTTCAAATAATTTAATTATAGGTAATTACAAAGTTCCTGAATCTTTACTGTATTGTTTTTATTTATACTTTGTTAAAGGTGTCAAATTTTCTGACAAGGATGCTCTCATAACTAAATTTCATTTACTTAGAAAAATTGCTTTACTTAAGATGAATGTATCTTCAGCTGTGTGAATTGGCCTCCATTTGCCAATAATGCTATGATGTATAAATTTTTTTAGTGATTTATGAATATGTTTTTATGTCATTAAACTTAAATATTTAGGATCTAATATTAGCTTAAGATTTAAATCGGCATATATTCTAAAATCATAACTTTTTAAATCCTAGTCACCTTAGAAGAGTACCAACATAAAATTTTATATCACGATATCTGATTTTTTACTCCCATTATTTAGAAAAATGATAGGATTTTGGTGTACTGCTGTTTTTAACTAAAGGCATCAGATCATCTCTCCCCATACTGGATATAGTTACTTTTTTACCTTGTTCCCTTTACTTTTTTTAAATTGAATTCATGAAAATGGATTATTGCCATTAAATTATCTCTAAGGATATACATTATGTGAACATAAAATCATACTCACCATATTCCAATAAAACTATCTATTTCAACACTCACATCCAAACTAGAGTAGATCTCTATTTACATTACAAAAGTATTATACTGTCTTTCTTGTTTGTTGCTAAAAGCTAAATTGTATTGCCAGGCTTATTACTTTTTAAATTTTTTAAATTTTAACTCAATTAAGTTTAATTGAGTTAAAATTTAATTCAAGTCATTTAAAATTTTAGTCTTACAAGTCCAATCCTATCTTTGTATTAAACATTTTAATGGTTTTAATGATACAATATACCACTTAAAATATACTTTTTATTCAGAATTGTTTTGCCTGATTTTTTAAAAAATCATTATTTTATACATTTTATATTATATTTTCCATTCTGAAACCATGTTACAAAGATTGTAGGAATCAATGACTTATCAAAGTTAAAACATTTAATGAAGTGATTAATTCACTAGTGTACATATATTTGAAAATTGTTACTTTCTATATTACAATATTTTAACTCAAACTGGTATTTTCAAATGCACAGCAAGATGATCAATCAGCTTGTTAGATTCTCTCCTACACATATTTTGCCTTTAAAAAAACAGAGGAGGTGGTATTTAAATGTCAGATTATTCATACAATATTAAGGTTCAGGCTTAGAAATGCATAGTTGACAGAAAAGTCTTTTAATTCCTGCATTAACTATGCCTCATCCTGGCAATACATATGTTGAGTTTCTGTGTATAATCTTTAAACTTCATACCTCAGTGTCATATATCTATCCTTTGACAAGAATCAGTAATGGTTTCCACAGCAACTCTGTCTGCATTACCATTGGAAATATAAAAGTTAATATTGTGTTCAGAAATACTACTTGGAAATAAGGCAGTCAAGTAACAGCTGTTGTGGAAATCAGAGTACTTGACACACAATTTTTGAAAATTCTTAGCTTCACTAAATATAAAGTAAATATTATTCCACTTATAATAAGCACCAAAAATGTTCAAGGAAACATTATACAAAATATAAATTTGTAAAGATGTATATACAGAATGATCAAAGAGTTGGCTGCTTTTTTCTGAAGGAAAATGCATATTAACATGAAGGGTAATTGGTTAATAGCCAAATAGCTATTCCCTTCTGTGTCCAAGAGCCCTGAGACCATTCCCAGGTGAGGTGATTCACTACAAAGACTCACAGATTTGAGCATATAGTGATCTCAAGGAACAAACACCTTACATTGTTAACAAGCACCTTCATAGTAACGTACTTAAAGCAAAAAGATATAAAGCAAAATCATCAAAGGGAAAGGCACATGGGGAAATGTCCAGAGGAAACTGGGCACTAGCTTTCAAGAGCCCTGTCCCATTGGAGTCACAGGGATGCATTTAATTCCTCCAGCAACAGTGTGATGACATGGGTGAAATGTTGTCTACCAGGGACGCTCATTAGAGTCTCAGTGCCTCAGAGTCTAGAGTAAAATCAAGGATTTTACTGGGATCACATATGCACCCTCTACCTAGTGCCTAACCAAAATCCCAGACTCCCAGAGCAAAAGCAGATGTTCAACATAAATCATGTTGTTTGTGCAAACAGTCTAAGGAAAGTGAGCCACTTACACCATTTCGGGAAAGTTTCACACCAGTGTGGGAAACTGTTACCATTTCAATTCCCATATACCTGCCAAGGGCCAAACTTAGAAGCAAGCCTTCTTTAAGGGTAGCATTCTCAGGCCTGCTATATTATCTCTTTTCTACACATGTTCTATTTCCTAAATAACAGACACATATACAGATATATCACTTCAGTTTTTTCTAAATTGCCATTGTTAATGCTTTTTGGTAAGTTAAAATGCCATTTTCTATTTGGCTATAGCCGTAGTTAAAAACACTTAGAGTACTCAGTAGTCATTTTCATAAAAAATACAAAACCAGTTTTACTATTTGCATAAAACCCAGGGCAATTTTTTAGTAACTTGCTGTGGTCATTAAAAATTCTTCTTAATACCTGCTTTGAGATAGTCCTTACTCCAGCAGTCCTATTGGCAAATGACTGCAACTTCTTTTGCAGGGGAAAGAATGAGGATGGGGTGGGTAATGGCCCTCTGCAAACATATGGACTCATTATATTTACCACAGTTTCTGCATAGGTAAAAGAGCAGATTACAGAGCCCACAGTCATAGTACTAAAATTTTAAGTATTTATTTAATGTCCTAAATCATTCTTTTTATTATAGGATCCAGGTTGATTAAAGTTTCTCCAAGCCCTATGAGGCAATGTAGAGCTTGGACTGTATCTGTAGAAAGCTTAATATATAAAAAGTTGTCATGCCTTTTGAAAAAAGCTAATATATATGCTTATTTTTGCTAGATAAATTTTGTACTGGGATTGTAGATAGTAGATATCTTAAAACTGTACCTAATTTGGAGAGATCATTTCTTAAAATGTATTCCAACATGCTGTGGACAGAAGTTAACAGACAACTGTTTATTGGCTGTGTGGGAACTCTTTTGAGTTATTTAAACCCAATAAATTTTATCCCAATGCGTACGATACTACTAGTTAAGTGATCTTTCCCCTACCAGTTGCAGAAGAATAACAGTAAAAATTTTTCCTTCTTCTGCAGTCAATGGTTAACTTTGTAATTTCTGTGATAAAAAACTGAGTATAGAAAAATTTGGGGTTTTATTTTATTTAAAAAAAAAAAAAAAGATAGCATACTGGTTCGTGACTTTAAATCACCCAGTCTGGCTACCATAACAACATAAACTGATTTGCTTTTTGGAAAATAAAAGTCATTCCTAAAACGAAAATGTGCTGGACTTTATAATCAGTGCTGAAAGCAAAACAAATGCTCTGTGGAGTTTGTTCAATGCAGAGTGAATTTTATAATTGTCTTAACATACTACATAATGTAACTTGATGAAGTTAAGATATTCACTACATTCACAGAATTGTAGTTGTCTATTTTCTCCCTCAGTCTATCAAATTTAAGTACCGTAAGAAAAGAAAAAAGTGTTCTATAGATTAACAGGTAGAGCATGAGAGCAAAAGAAAGGAGGAATTTCTTGCACTCTCCAAATGACTTTTCCAGCACAGACTGTCCTTGTGTAATCTGGAAACATGATAGGTAGTACTGTCTTCCAAGTTCTTACTTTGACTCAAAATTTCAGCTTCAAATCATTAAAATATTATTCTAATGGGAGGTTGAAAAATGAAAAATGTATTGAATTAGTGCCTGTAAAATACTAGGCATGATACAAGCAAAGCAGTTTCGTAACAGTTACCTAATTTATTTTCATATCTGCTAGATGAAATATATTCTTAGTATTTTATAGATAAGGTTACTGAGACTCAGAAAGGTGAGAGTTTTCCCTAAGGCACAGAGCATGTATGTAACTGGAGTTGGGACTGGAACCCAGGTTTCTTTCTACTAAAGAAATAGCTTGGTAGAATGTTTGAAATGGCAAGAATGCACAATTTTATTTATTTTAACTCCCTTACTGATCTGCAGATAACTAAGACTCAGAATTACCAAGATGAAAGATAGTTTGTGGTATTTTGTTGATTGTCTAATATGTAGGATATTTAGTTATTTTGGGATTTTTGTTTTGTTTTATTTGTAAGGTTAGAGGCCAGTCAACAAATTGTAAAGTCTTCACAATTTAGAAGGTGGAAAATGCTTTTTAAATTAATGTTAATCACTTTTTATACTATTGCATAGTAGCAGAATTATGCTTAAAAGTCACTCACTAATAAATGTAAAATAGTTTCCTTTGCTGTGAAAGGCAGCGTGGGTTTTATAACCATTTCTATACTTCCTTTTTGATAACCTCTTTTCAAAATGTGCATACTGATATCTTTCATATGTGCTTTTCTATTTAAATTACAAGTTTAAATTTGTATGTCTCTAAGGCCATGATTTGTTGTGTGAGACCCAAGGGGTCTCTCTGAGGATAAGTGAATTTCCTGGCATCTCTGGGAAAGCTCTGTATATGTGCACACTTCTGAAGAGGGGTCCCAGTGCCCACAGAGGGCTCATGACCAAAACAAGGCCCTAAGAGAAGTTTGTTTATTCACCTGAGTAATTCTCTTCTTTAAGACTACTATGGGAACAGAGTGTATACTTAGAAGTAGTTGAAGGCCATTACCAGATGCTTTTGTTTATATAATGACCTGTCACCTTAAAAACGTTCTGAAATAAAAAGAACAATACCTGAGTCTTGGAATATGTGCTTTACCACACGGTGTGTTGGTGCAGGTCCGATTCCCATCACACTTCAGTTCAGATCTCAAGGACCTTCTGAGAAACCTGCTGCAGGTGGATTTGACAAAGAGGTTTGGAAATCTAAAGAATGGTGTGAGTGACATAAAAACTCACAAGTGGTTTGCCACAACTGATTGGATTGCAATTTACCAGAGGAAGGTGAGTCTTTTCTTTAATTTAAAAGCTTTTTAAAAGTTGATGTTTAAATTATATATAGCAGTGATATATTCAGCTTAATGATTTTTACCTTTTGAATTAATCCTATACAGGACT
This sequence comes from Manis pentadactyla, assembly GCF_030020395.1. Lineage (NCBI taxonomy): Eukaryota > Metazoa > Chordata > Mammalia > Pholidota > Manidae > Manis > Manis pentadactyla. The sequence goes on from NC_080022.1 coordinate 71,657,100, forward strand.
TAAAAAGACTATTATGGCCCACACCTTTAAAGTTTTCTCCTTGATAAAAGAGAAAGCATATATTCCATTTTGACCATTAGTCTGCATGTTTTCATCATTAAGTTTTTTCCACCCATTCCTCTTGCTCTTCACAATACCAGGGTAATTGCATATTGGAAAATGTCCTAAGGGGTTGCATCTCAAAACTGATGTGAAGCCACATTAGAAAGACAATATAAACAAATATATTCTCCTAATCAGAATTGACACACAGCCATGTTTAATAATGTTAAATTGCTAGATTCATCAAATATTTTTCAGTACTTATCATTTCATCTTTATAATAAATTGAGACATTTAAGAAAAGATTTTGCTGTGCTGAGTGACCTTTCTTCTGCTTTTTAAATGCCCAGTTAAAGATAACTTGCATGACTAAAGTGTTTTCATTGAATATATTTAATTTTCTCTTTTTTCTTTTTTTATTGAAGTATAGTTAATATACAATCTTATATTGGCTTCAAGTATACAACACATATCCAAGTAGTTCAACAGAGTTACCCACAGTATTAACTCTTCAAACCAACTAGTGAAGTTACTATCTGTCAACATAGGAAGATACTACAGAATCATTAGCTATATTCTCCACACTGTTCCACCATCCCAGTGACCAACTTATATTATGACTGAGAATTTTTGTGCCCTTTTATCCCCCTCACTTAACCCCACGTACTCCAGCCCCTCCTCCATGGGAACCACTAGTCACTTTTCACTGTCTATGAGTCTACTATTATTTTGCTCACTTTGTTTTATTTTGTTCTTAGATTCCACAAATAAGTGAAATCATATGGTATTTGTCTTTCTCTGCTTGTCTTATTTCACATAGCATAATGCCCTCTAGGTCCATCCATGTTGTGGCAAATGACAGGATTTCTTTTTTTTATGACTGAGTAATATTCCATTGTGTGTATTTGCCAAATCTTCTTTATCCATTTATCTATTGATGGGCACTGCAGTTGCTTCCATGTCTTCCTATTATAAATAATGTGGCAGCAAATATAGGGGTGCATATATCTTTTTGAGTCAGGGATTTTGGTTTCTTGGATAAATACCTACAAGTGGAATTATGGGATTGAATGGTATTTCTCTTTTTAGTTTTCTTAAGAACCTTCATACTGCTTTCACAGTGGATGCACCAATTTACACTCCTACCAACAGTGTGGGAGAGTTCCTATTTCTCTCCATCCTTGCCAACACTTGTTATTTCTTGACTTTTGGATAGTGGCCATTCTAACCGTGTGAAGTGATATCTCATTGTGATTTTGATTTGCATTTCCCCACTAATTTGATTATTGATGTGGAGCATCTTTTCATGTGCCTGTTGGCCATCTGTATTTCTTCTTTGGAAATATGTCTGTTCAAGTGCTCTTCCCATTTTTGAATCAGGTTATTTGTTTCTTTGATCTTGAGGCATATTATTTTTTTATATATTTTGGATTTTAACCCTTTATCAGATAAATCATTAGGAATATATTTTCCCATACTATAGGTTGCCTTTTTTGTTCTGCTGATGGTGCCTTTGCTGTAGAGAAACTTTTAAGTTTGATTTAATCCCACTTGTTCATTTTTTATTTTTGTTTCCCTTGCCTGAGGAGATCTGTCCAGAAAAAATTTGCTCATACCTATGTTCAAGAAATTTTTGCATGTTTTCTTCTAAGAGTTTTATGGTTTCATGTCTTACACTTTGGTCTTTAATCCATTTCAAGTTTACTTTTATGTATGGAGTTAGACAATAATTCATTTTCATTCTCTTGCATGTAGCTGTCCAGTTTTCCCAGCACCAGTTATTGAAGAGAGTACCTTTTCCCCATCGTATATCTATGACTTCTTTATCATATATTAATTAACCATGTATGCTCTGGGCTCTCTATTCTGTATCATTGATCTATGGGTCTGTTCTTGTGCTAGAACCATACTGTTTTGATTACTGCAGCTTTTAGTATATCTTGAAGTCAGGGATCATAACTCCCTCAGCTTTGTTCTTCTTTCTCAGGATTGCTTTGGCTATTCAGGGTCTTTTGTGGTTCCATATTATTTTTATGATTATTTGCTCTAATTCATTGAAAAATGCCCTTGGCATTTTGATAGGGATTGTATTGAATCTGTAAATTGCTTTGGGCAGAATGGCTAATGTTAATTCTTCCTATTCCATAAGTATGGGATAGATTTCCATTTACTTGTGTCTTCTTTAATTTCTCTCATGAGTGTCTTATAGTTTTCAGAGTATAGGTATTTTACCTCCTTGGTTAGGTTTATTCCTAGGTATTTTATTCTTTGTAATGGAATTGTGAATGGAATTGTTTTCCTGATTTCTCTTTCTGCTAGTTTGTTGTTAGTATATAGGAATGCCACAGATTTCTGTGTATTAATTTTGTATCCTACAAATTTGTTCAGTCTAGTTATTCTAGTTTTTTGGTGGAGTCTTTAGGGTTTTCTATATACAGTCTCAGGTCATCTGCAAATAGTTACAGTTTTAACTTATTCCTTACCAATTTAGATGCTTTTTATCTCTTTATCTTTTCTGATTGTCATGGCTAATATCTCTAGTACTATGTTGAATAAAAGTGGTGAGTGGACATCCTTGTCTTGTTCGTGATATTAGAGGAAAAGCTTTCAGCTTTTCACCATTAAGTATGATGTTAGCTGTGGGTTTGTCATATGGCCTTCATTATGTTGGTGTACATACCCTCTACACCCATTTTGTTGAGAGTTTTTAATCACGAATGCATGTTGAAATTTGTCAAATGCTTTTTCAGCATCTATTGAAATTATCATGTGGTTTTTATCCTTTTAGTTAATGTGTTGTGTGATATTGATTGATTTATGAATATCATACCATCCTTTTTTCCCTGGAATAATCCCTCTTGGTCATTATTGATGATCCTTTTGATGCATTTTTGAATTCAGTTTGGTAATATTTTGTTGAAGATTTTTGTATCTATGTTCATCAGGGATATTGGTCTGCATTGCGTTCTATTTCCCCTTTAATTCTTGTTAGTATTTGTTTCACATTATTAGGTGTTCCTATGGTGGGTGCATAGATATTTATAGTGGTTTTATACTCTTGCTGGACTGACTGCTTTATCATTATGTAATGTCCTTCTTTGTCTCTTCTTAGTTTCTTTAAAGTCTGTTTTGTCTGATGTAAGTACTGCTTCTCCTGCTTTTTTCTTTCTATTGTTTGCATGAGTTATCTTTTTCCAACCCTTTACTTTCAGTCTGTGTATGTCTTTAGGTCTGAAATGAGTCTCTTGTAGGCAGCATATAGGAGGGTCTTGTTTCTTTATGCATCCTGCCACCCTGTGTCTTTTGTTTGGTGCATTCAGTCCATTTACATTTACAGTAATTATTAATAGATATGTAGTTATTGCCATTTTATTAATTGTTTTCTGGTTGTTTTTGTAGTTCTCTGTTCCTTTCTTCATCTCTTATAATATTCTCATGTTATTTGATAGTTTTCTTTAGTGTTGTGATTGGATTTCTCCTTTTTAATTTTTTGTGTATCTGTTATAGGCTTTATGTTTGTGGTTACCATAAGGTTCCTGGATAGTTTACTAAATATATAACAATCTGTATTAACTTGAGGATCACTGTATTTCAAAGGCAGTCTAAAACTACCTCTTTTTTATTCTCTTTACTCCACACTTTATTATATGCTATACATTTTTTACGTATAGTTAGAGAAATTCTGAAGTCCTCTTGTGAAATGCAGAGGCTATAGTGCACTAACATTGTTTTGGTCTTTCTATATTTTATATTTCTTGTATTTTTAACTTCTAATACTTTGTTTTTTTAATCTTTTATAAAAGATATATGTCCTCACTTTTTGTGTATCCCTTGATTGATTTTATATATATTTGGTTTTAGTACTTTTGTTTTTCTTGTTTTTAACAAAGGAAAGAAAAATAGAGTCTGGACCAATCTAACCTTATCTAACCATTATGTCATTACATAATGATAAAGCAGTCAGTCCAACAAGAGTATAAAACCACTATAAATATCTATGCACCCACCATAGGAACACCTAATAATGTGAAACAAATACTAACTTATATTTGCTTAGTACATAATTGGTCTACCACCTTTACTGTGGGGTTTTTTTCACTGATGAAAAATACTTAGGCTTAAGAACATTTCCATCTACAGAAGTCCCTTTAACATATCCTGTGAGATGAGTTTAGTGGTGGTGAATTCTTTTATTATCTGGGAAACTTTCAGTCTCCTTCAATTCTGAATGATAACCTTGCTGGGTAGAGGATTCTTGGTTGAAGGTCATTCTGTTTTGATATATTAACTATTTCATACCACTCCCTTCTGGCCTGTGAAGTTTCTGCTGAGAAATCTGCCAATAGTCTTATGGTGTTTCTCTCATAAGTAAGTACTTGCCTCTCTCTAGCTGCTTTCAATACCCTCTCTTTATCCTTAAGATTTGTCATTTTAATTATTATATGTTTTGGTGTTGTCTTCCTGAGGTTCCTTTTGTTAGGGGTTTTCTGTCCTTCCAGGACCTTGGTGTCTATTAATTTTTTTTTCATAAAACCAAATTTCTAATGTTTCAGAGACTTACTATATTGAATAATGCTGTACAGACACATGGGTGAATTTTCTTAGGTGGGGGAAAAAGTAAATGCTCTGATTGGATATTAATAGCACAGTTTTTCTAATATATATCTTTCATAAAAGATTTTTAAAAAGCATTAAAAGAATTTTAAAATGCAGCAAATATAAAATATAGAAAGACCAAAACAATGTAAGTGCACTACAGCCTCTGCATTTCATAAGAGTAGTTCAGAATCTGTCTAACCATTAAATTTATTAAACATACCATTAGCATCATTATCTCAACTGGATAAGTTATGTAGTCAAGAACAAAGTCCATAGCAATTAAAGTAGATTTTAGATATCATAAATAAACATTTAATATTTTCATATTTTTTTTCAAAATTTAGCAATACAGTATTTTATAATTAATAAAAGCAACTTTATATAACTTATCTTAATCACTGAAGTAATGCTTTGGGATAGGTGGTACCATCTTCCCCATTTTACTGAGAAGAAAATCAGCTCAGAAAGGATGACTGCTTAAGCATAATCATACAGCTGCTATATAACACCTGCATTTATTTGATTACAGGTTCTTCACATTCTCAATTGATGACACTACCCTTTTAACATGCTTATTTAAATGAAGTTCCAGAACCATTGAACAACACATTGTTTCATTAGATTTTATTTATCATCTGCTAAACTTTCATGCTTTGAGTACTTTGGGAGTAGGAAGACTGCCTTAAGAGACAGTGGAGGAAGAGGATGAACTCCAGGGTTAGGTAGACATTGGGCTAAATCTCAGATAAACCAACCATTAGCAGTGTGATCTTGAGCAAATTATTTAACCTGTTTAAAGCATCAGTTTTCTTATCCCTGAAATTTGGGTTAAGGTAGAGAATGCAAAGTGAAGAGTAGTTTGGGGGAGAAAGGTTAGATAGATTGGTCCAGACTCAATTTTTCTTTCCTGTTGAGGTATGTTTCATAAAACTATAATCAGGTAATTTGTTGTGTACATAAATTTGAAATCATAATCCCACCAGTCAGGTAGGACCTCTATTAACATTTGGCCTACTCACTCTTCTGTATTCTCCATGACTACAGTCCATTCCCACGACTTCACTAACCATGGAAGATCTACTTCCTCCAACCCTGCACTTTCCCCTCAGCTTCAGATGCTTTATCGTGATTACTGCCTACTGCCCGATTCTATTTAGGTGTCATATTTAATCTATATTTTCTTTCAGTGCTTTGTTCTTTTTGTTACTGTTTATTAAATATTCTCTCAGCATTTGTTGAATATTCATTTGGAATTTGAAATTCCACCTTTACTAATACTAAATTATTACACACTGCAGTTTCTGAACCTTATTTTTTATAAGTTCTTTTTGTCTTTTCTTGTACATAAACTATTATGTAGCTTTATAATGTGGGGTTTTTTTTCAATTTTCAAAATCCTTGTATGTTTAATATGTGGAATTCTTATAATATTCTTGGAAATGAGTGAAAAACTCAATATTTTTCCAAGTTTACTGTAGCAAAGTATACAGAACATAAGACTTACTATTTTAACCATTTGTAAATACACAGTTCAGTGGTGTTAAGTACACTCATGGTTGTACAACCATTGCCATCATCCATCTTCTCTTGCAAGTTCTTTTTCTCTTGCAAGACTGAAACTTTTTGTGCCCATTAAAAAATAACTCTCCTGTTTTATTGGTCTTTCCAACTATTTATGTTGTATTTGGATGTTGTATTATGTTATAATTGGGATTATAGTATACTGATTGGAAGAGAACCAAAATCTTGAGAATTCTTCACAATGAATATGTTATGTTTCTGTATTTATTCAAGTATTTCCTGTCATTCAGTAAAGTTTTGGAGACCCTGCCTCCATACAGGTCCAAATTCTTTTTTAAAGTTATTCCTTAAATTTATATTTTGAATGCTATTTAGTTTGCTTTCCCCATTATAGGGGAAACATGATCTGTATGTTTTTATTTCAGTTGGTCACCTTACTGAATTCTCTTACTGATTTCCATGGGTTTTTTAGTGATTCTTTTAGATTTTATTGACATTTAATCCCAGGGGATGCAGGTATCATTTGCCTCTTCTTTTTCAATACATATTTATCTTTCATTTTAATTTTCTTTTATATATGCTAGAATTTGTCTAGAATAGTATTTTTAAACAGTAGAGCGGTTGAGCTGTCTTGTCTTGCTCTTGTTTTGAATGGGAATGCCTTTTATGTTTTACCATCAAATATGAAGTTAGCTATTTGTCTTGGATAAGTATTCTTGAACAGGTTTAGAAAATATCCTTGATTCCTACCTAGTATACTGTATTTTACCTTCTTTAACACATTAGTGTGAGGAGTTATATTACTGAGATATCCTCACATTCCTGAAGTGAATATCATTTTATCACAGGGTATTATTTTAAAATCTGCCTAAAATCAACTTACTAAAATTTTTTTTAGAATTTTTACTTCCATACTCATAAATTTTACTTATTTGTAGCTTTTGTTTTTCTGGCTTTGAGATTATGTGGATTCATAAAATGAGTTTAGAAATTGTCCATGTTTTTTATTCTTTGGGAAATTTAAGAAACAAATTATCTTATAGTTATTCCTTAGAAATTCTAACTAATTCCACTTGGATATTGGTCTCTTCAAGTTTTGCCTCTTCTTGGGTCAATTTTAGACATTTATATTTTCCTACAAAATCATACATATCCCTTTGTAATTATCACTGCTTACATTATCTTTATTGTTACATTTATTGTTAATGTTGTATTTAGACAGATTCGTTTGAAGTTTGTCCATTTTGTTAATATTTTAAAGATTTGTGATGTATTTTGAATATTTTCATATTTATACATAGAAATAAAAGTTCCTGCTATTAGCACACATTTACTAATACACCATATAATGTATTCCTCTTATTTTTAAAATGGGCTAGCGCTGAACTGCACTGCTCATTTAGAGTTCATGTGCTTTCCAAAGGGCTTGACTTATCCCAGGTGGTAAACAACTTATCTGCTGTTTGATGGGCAGATATTTTAAGCAAAATAAACTTAGGAATTAAAAAAGGAAAATCAAAAGTAAGTCTAAGTTATCTGTAGGTTCAAGAGAAAGGAATTAAGGAAAAGGGGATAGAAAAATAAAGATATCAGAAAAGGAAACATAGAGGAAAATCTGAAAGTTCTATAACCTTAAGTGCCAGCATTGTGATGCAAACAGTAATTATACTAGATATCTCATAAATATTGTGTTGGTCTTTACCATTCCTTGAATGAAAATGTTGAAATTAATAACAGACTTACTGTTTGTGGCTTTTTCTAGTGCTATCTCATTTAGGGACTTACAGGCATTTAAAAATGTCACCGTGTAGTAATGGGAATTCATTTTCTGTAGTGTTTGGAAGCTCTCAAGAGTTATTTGTTTTTCTTTTTTCTTGTTCTACTGTATGTGTGTGTGTTTTTTTTTCCTCACCATCAAGCAGTTAACTCAGTTCTGACACTATCAACTTGTAGATAGTTCTGATACTGCAGATTAAGAACTTAGTCCTACAAGACTGCCTCACCACCACCATTTCAGACACCTATTGCAATCTAGTTTGTCACCTGTGCTTCTGACCAACTGGCTATAGTTTGGAGGCACTCACACACCGCTCCTGGGGTTCAATTAATTTCCTAGAGGGGTTGTCAGAAATGAGGGACTTGACTTACTAGTTTAGATGCATAGGGCAGTATATGTGGGAAGGGTCTCTCCAAACACCCCAGATACCCACGTGTTCACCAACCTGGAAGCTCTCGAACCCTATCTGTGTGGGGTTTTATGGAGGCTCCATGATATAGGCATGATTGTTTAAATCGTTAGCACTGGTGATTGAACTCCATCTCCAACCCTTCTTCTCTCCCTGGAGGGTGGGACTGACAGTTCTAACCCACTTAATGGCCTGGTTGGTTCCCCTGGCACCAGCCCCCATCCTTAAATTACCTAGGAGCTTTCCAGACTTCGCTTCAGTCACACAACAAGCAACACCTTTACTGCTTTTAACACAGGAAATCCAAGGGTTTTAGGAGCTCTGTGCTAAGAACTGGGATGAAGACCAAACAGATATTACCTTCTATAAATCACAATATCACACCTACTTTTCTATCTCAATTATAGGTTGAAGCGCCATTCATACCAAAGTTCAGAGGCTCTGGAGATACCAGCAACTTTGATGACTATGAAGAAGAAGATATCCGTGTCTCTATAACAGAAAAATGTGCAAAAGAATTTTGTGAATTTTAAATATGAGCAGCGAGATGACATCGGAGCTCACACTCGGTCTTAGCACTCTTTTGAGAGAGAAGGTGGAGCTGAGACCATCCTTGTGGAAGCAGTTACCTAGTTCCTTCATTTTAGCAGCTGAGTGAGGTCCTTATTGCCGTCATCCACATGCACTCTCTGCACCTACCTATGTAACAAGGCACCGCTAAGCACGCATTGTCTGTGCCATAACAGGACTACACCCTTTCCTGCTTCTCTTCAGTTTGTCTTTCTCCTCTCCTACATCCATTTCCTCCTTTTTCATTTGCAGTACTTTTTTTCAAACAGTGCTCCATTCTTTTTCGTTGGTGTTTCAGGTGGGCCGTGCTGTGGCTCTGTGATATTTGAAGGTAAGGATAAGTGTTGCTTTTAGCAGTTCTTGCCGATATTTTTGTTGATCAATGGCTTAAGGATATACTTTCTAATAACTATTTTTACTTTGAGTAGCTCAGCCTCAGTTTGAGTTTGCCAACTCTTGACAATTTTTGAAGACAGAAGGTCTTATCAACAAGGAAATTTATACAAATTAAAACGATAACTTCCTTAGAATTCTGGCAATAAATTTGGATAGATTAATACAGAGTAGCTAGACCCAGCAATTTAGAGTCCTATAGATCAGAGTTCTAGTTCCTTCATGTCCTTTTATATCATCCTCCCCTTGACTAGTTAAGTGACCAGCCTATCCAAGTGTGACAAACACGTCTCATCAACAGGACAAACTAATGATAGTGGATCAGCATCACCCAGATTCTCTCACTTGGTACCAGCATTTCTGTAGGTTATTAGAGTTCTAAGATTTCTAAATGTTCACTCTTCAGTAAGAGTTTTAGCCAGTATTTTAACAGAACATGACTAATGAAAGTGACAAATTTTTAGGTTTCTCAATAGTCCTCATTATAAACTTTTTGAAGGAAAATAAATGAACTAAAAATAACATTAATATGGGCAAACACTTAGCTGAGTCAAAAAAAAGAAAAGCATTTACAAGTTTGATACTTGTAAACGCTATAGGCACACTCTTACTTAAACGTGGGGTTTTGTTTGTTTTGCCTTGCTTTGCCACCAGGTTATTGACCGTGGGGTGCGTTGTGTGTCAGCCTGAGGAGAGGCACTGCGGCAGCGGAAGCTGTCGTCCTGTGCCTCATCAATAAGGAGAAGGGACAGGGTTTGTAACACTGCCACAATTACACTTTACTTTTGCAGGGTGATATTTTTAGACGTCATAATTTCTAGCCTCGTTTTTTTCAGTGATATGATCCTGCAGACACAGTTTACTATTTGAGCTTAGTTTTTTTATACTTTTTTGCCAACTGACTTAACATTGCCCATGTGGAAATTTCACGCACTTTTGCACATTTAGTTCAATGTTTGTTGAGAATTGGTGGCTTAACTCAGTTCCGTAAATATTTCTTTTCTTTGCTTTTAAATTTTCCCATCTGTTTTTCTCTCTGTGTCAGTGGCCTACCTTAAAACAACACACCAAAACAATAAAAATAAACTGTTCATTTTTTATGATCCATTTACGTGCATATAAGATGAGTTTTTTTAACCAAACTGATCTTAATGATGTAAGCATTCTGTTTGCTTCATTATTGGTGCAGGTAGGTCACTACTTCCTTTCCTCTGTCCATACCCTTGTAAAACCTTAGAAGACATGGAAAGCCTGTCTGAGATGCTCTGTGCATCTGTCTGTACATTTTCTGGTTGCCAAGTATTTCTGCATGGTTAGGTCATTTAAAAGCTGATGCTGATTCCAGTTGGTCCACCTATACTTAAATGTGCAAGAAAAATATGAAATACTTTGCTGTAGCAGGTTTTATGTAACAAAAATATATCATCATGTGAATAAACTTAAAATATCATTTGTTTAAAATATTTTAATTAGTTTTTTGTGTTTCATTTAGACCTAAGAACATGCTGATCATTGTATTCTGTAGGTATACTACAAATTCTACACTAGCTTTGTTGTATATTATTGTAAAATTATTTTAATAAATCATAGGGGTGACAATTTGATTATTACACTTTAGTTTTCAGTAACTGAAAAGATTTCTATAATTCTAAAAGTATTGTTTTTATGAAATTACTACTGCCCATCACAACTTGCTGTAGAGTCTACCTAGGTAGATGACCCCCAGGCCTGCGTTGGTTTTGAAGGCTAAATATTTAGCCACTCCATTTTACTCTCCATTTAAAGTACATGTGCAAGCTTCCAAGTACATCACAGGAGTCTGTTTCTGATGAGTCAAGTACATTGAATTAGAATATCTTAAAATTACATAAAACTCCCAGTTTCTGCCACAATTTAGCCAAAAACAAGGTGAAAACTTCATTGAGAAATAAGTGGACTAAATCAGTATTTATGGCATGGTAGATGGAGTTGTATGTAGATGGCATTGCAGAGGAAGGAGTGCATGACAAAAAGTCAGAACACCTGGATTTCAGACTTGGTCTGTCCCTGTCAGCATGACTGGCGCCTCAGTTCTCTTACCTGTAAAGCAGAATCGTCCATTAGCCAGTTTCTAGAGTCCCTTCTAACTTTCACATGTCATGATGAGATTCTTTTTATTTGACATTTTGAAGGTATAATGTGCTTGAAGTAAGCCTCAGGAAGGCCTCTTCTTATCTCTTACAGTGTTCTTAAAATTCTTTGAATATGAGAACCTCATGTCTGAATTCCTTCCTCCTTCACTGATGCTAAATATCCAATTGATATCAAACTGTCAACCTACCAAAAAAGATATTGTGGCTTGTGGGTATTGCTGTCTTTTTTTGATACGTTCTTGTATTGACTGCCCATTGGCCTGAAAATACTCATTGTAAGCCTAAAAAAAATTCATTTTTCTTCCCACTGTTTTTTCTGCTTGTTGTAAGAATCAAATGAAATAATGTATGTGAAAGCACCTTGTAAACTGTAACCTATCAATGTAAAATGTTAAGGTGTGTTATTTCATTAATTACTTCTTTATTTAGAATTGAATTTCCTATGCACCACTATAGCTAGGAAATGCTGAAAAAACAACTGTGTTTTTTAATTAATCAATAACTGCAAAATTAAAGTCTTCAAAGGATAAAATAGTTTGTTCAGTCTTGAATTCTGTTTGGCTCCCTTATCTTCCAAATACTATAGATGCTTATAGATTCCTAGTTTTTAGATATTTGGGTTGGTCTTTTGATGGTGGAACAGAGCAACAGGAGGAGGATGCCCACCAATCAGCTCCAACTGGGTATTTACTGAGAAACTACTAGATTCATTCCATAATTTCTAAAAAAAAGTGTTTCTAGTTCTTCTTTATGCTATTAGTCCAAATTACTTTTAACATAATGTTGAAAATATTTATATTTAAAGAATTGACATTGACATTGACATTGCAAGATCTTCATCCTTGTAACAGTGAACAATGAGTTACACCTTTTTCTACAGGAGAGGTCCACATTACCTCTCCTGGTTTTGTTTAGCCAGGTTCATTAGTGTGTGTTTCTTTAGTTGTCCTTGACCTCAAGAAGTAGTATTTTAGAGAATGCTTTTAATAGCTTACCATTTTTTATTGCTATGATTGGTAAGACTACGCTTACAAATATTGATGCATTTCATTACATGGTACTTATTCTATTTAAACCAATGCTTCATTTTATCATTGTTAGGGCTTAATATAAATTCCAGTTTTGTCATTTCCATATAAAACTAGTTATAAAAATCTGGGCATATCTTCACTCCAGAACTGTCATCATTTGAAATCCATTTAAATATTCTCTTATGCACAAATATTGGATATGAAGTTAAATACTTTCATTTTAGCTTTCCTGACCACTTTCTATATGCCTTATTTAATTGTAGTTGTGCCCTCTTATAAGGGCTGAATTGTGTCCCACCAAAAATCACATGTTGAAGTCCTAATCCCCAGTATCTCAGAGTATGACTGTGTGTGAAGGTAGGACCTTTAAAGAAATAAGGTAAAATCTTACAGCCTCCAGAACTGTTGAGAAAATTAATTTCTGTTGTTGAAGCCACCAAGCCTGTGGTACTTCGTTACGGCAGTCCTAACAAAGCAGTACACCAGCTGAGTATGCTCTGTGGTAGACACTGTCCCCAAGGTGAAAGGCTTGCATTTTATCTACCTTCAAGTGCTTTGTACTTGGTACAAATGAATTAATTTACCACAAACAAATATGTGTGTGTCAGTGTACTCACAAACCTCAGTGCACCTATCTTTTTTCTGTTCTTTCCTGGAATACAAGCAGGAAACAAGAAAGAAACAGTAGCTACTGAGAGTAGGGGAAAGTTTAAGTAACTGAAGCCACTTCTAACTTATCAGACTGAACCTTAGCATCAACATGAAACTGAGCACACCAGACTCACTGAGTCTCTGTCCATCTATTAATGGTGATTTTAATGAAATGGCCAAAAGGAAAGTAGGAATGGAGATAAATAGTTGGTGAGGAAACCCCAGTTGGTTCCTCATCTGATAATTCAGGGGTAGTAATGCTCACAGCAAGTGATTATCTTAGTGTGTTAGTTTTCTATTGCTACTGTAACAAATTACAACAAACTTAGTGGTTAAAACAACACAAATTTATCTTCCAGCTCTGGAAGTCTGACATCTGAAATGAGTCTCACTGGGTTGAAATTAAGGTATCAGTGAGGCTGCATTCCTTTCAAGCTGTTCTAGGGGAGAAACTGCTTCCTTGCCTTTTCTAGCTTCTAGAGGCCGCTCACTTTCCTTGACTCATGACTCCATTCTTGCATCTTCAAAGCCAGCCATTTTGGGCTGAGTCCATTTATGCTGCATCCCTCTGACTTCCTCTTCTACCTCCCTCTCACTTTTAAAGACCCTCGTGATTATATAGCACCTACCTGGGTAATCCAGGCTTTTCTCCCTATTTCAAGATCAGCAACCTTAATTCCATGTGCAGCCTTCTTTCATCTTTGCCATATAACCTATCATATTCACAGGTTCTGAGGATTTGGACATGGACATTTTTGTGGGGCTGGGAGACATTATTCTTTCTACCATATTTAATATTATATTGTAGGTGGGAAATACAATTAATCTGAAAGATGGAAGTGGAGATAATTTTTTCACAATTCAAAGAGACCCTTGGCTTAAACATTTTTCTGAAGCATGATGTTTAGTATGCAGTAAATATTCAAGTACATTATCACAGAACTTGAGTGGCAGTATCAATTATGAGTACCTTGAAAAATACTCAGAAATACTACCCTGTTCATCAGCAAACTGCAAATTAAAACCACAAATAGATTCCATTACACAACAATAGAATGACTTAATAAAAACACTAACAATACCAAGTATTGATATTAGAACAACTGGAACTGTCCTGCATTTCTAGTGGGAATATAAATTGGCACAACCACTTTGGAAAACAGTTTGGCAGTGTGTTATCAAGTTAATCACTCACTTATATGACTAGCCAAAATACCTCTAGGTATTTACCAAAGATGAAAATATTGTATGTCTTCACAAAGACAAAAATGTTCACAGCAACTTTATAACAGTCCCAGAATGAAAACAATTCAAATGTCCAGCAACAGGTGAATGGATCAACAAACGGTGTGTCTGTAAAATGGAACACTAGTCACCAAGAAAAAGGACCAGGCCACTGATACAATCTGCACCATGAGCGGATCTAAAAAGCAAAGTTTTTGATTGTATAAATTTGTCAAAACTCAGTGAACTGTACATTTAACATGAGTACATTATACCTTAAGGTATTTAATCCATTTAGGAAGATTTATAGAAACAATTACAAAAAGAAAATAAACTTCAGATATCATTACAATAGAAGATTAGTGATTTGGAAGATAGTCTAAGAAATCTTTCTGAATTAATATTCAGAAGATATAAAAAAATAGGAGAGAAAAGGGAGTTTAGCACAAGACGGTTCCCTGTAAATAGCCAAAAGTAAGAAACAGAAAACCAATGGGCCCTTCATATCCAACTGGATATGTCAAAAGTAAAGAACTTAGCATTGGAGAAGCAGTGATGAAAGACCCATGGTGAACAATGAATCTGTCTAAACATCATACTAATCATAGCTATGGTAACTGCAACTACAGAAGCAAATGTACATGTTTTTATACCTTGACAAAATTAGAGTAAGATAACTAACAAAATGGGAAGGTGGAGAAAGGAATTAAGACTGGAAATTTCTTACCCTTTACTGTCAGAAAGTCAACTAATAGGATCTAAAATTAGTACATGTGGTTAAAATAAGGTAACTCTTAACTTCTCAATGATTTAAAGAATAATTTTGCAATTCTTTTGTGGGAAGGAACTTACCAGAAGTTTTCATTTTCACTTCAACTCTTGTGTTAAGTCAAAATACATTTATTTTCATTTCAGTTTCTTCTGGTAAATTGGATTTTATAATGTATATAAAATTAAATTGGAGACTTCCTATTGAAAAGAATGATACAATTTGTATGAAATTAGTGCTGTCTAGTTATACACCTCTGTACCTCTCCAGCTTTCTGTCTTTTGTGCATAGAGAAAAATCTGTAATAATGTTACAGGTGGTATGGAATTTGGGGTTATTTTATAATTCTCCTTTACTTTGCTGAATTGCTTGCATTCTTTACAATAACAGGGGAATTAAAGAAAAATATACCCAATAACAGAGCACTGATATATTTATCCATTAAAAAAAATCATCAACTATAAGGGACTAACATCACATGCCTCAACACCCAGAATACAAATAACCCAATTAAAATGTGGGCAGAGGATCTGAACAGACACTACGGCGAAGAAGAAATTCAGATGGCCAACAGGCACATGAAAAGATGTTCCACATCACTCATTATCAAGGAAATGCAAATTAAAACCACAATGAGATACCACCTCACACCAGTTAGGATGGCCAACATCCAAAAGACAAAAAAACAACAAATGCTAGTGAGGTTGCAGAGAAAGGGAAACCCTCCTCTACTATTGGTTGGAATGTAAATTGGTTCAAGTGTGCAGAAAACAATATGGAGGTTCCTCAAAAAACTAAAAATAGAAATACCATTTGACCTAGTGATTCCACTCCTAGGAATTTACCCCAAGAAAACAAGATCCCTGATTCAGAATTACATATGCACTCCTATGTTTATTTCTGCATTATTTACAATAGCTAAGATATGGAAGCAACCTAAATGTCCACCAATAGATGAATGGATAAAGAAGAAGTGGTACATATACACAATGGAATATTATTCAGCCATAAGAAGAAAACAAATCCAACCATTTGCAACAACATGGATGTGTCTAGAGGGTATTATGCTCAGTGAAATAAGACAAGAGAAAGACAAGTACCAAATGACTTCACTCATTTGTTGAGTATAATAAAAGCAAAACTAAAGGAGCAAAATAGCAGCAGATTCACAGACTCCAAGAAAGGACTAGCAGTTACCAAGCAGGGGCTGGGGAGGGTGGGTGGAGAGGGAGGGAGAAGGGGACTAAGAGGCATTATGATTAGCACGCACAATTGTAGGTAGGTCATGGGGAAGGCAGTACAGCACAGAGAGGAGAAGTAATGACTCTAGTATCTTACTATGCTGATGGACAGTGACTGCAATAGGGTGTGGGTGGTGGGACTTGATAATATGGGTGAATGTTGAAACCACAGTGTTACTTATGTGAAACCATCATAAGGTTGTATATCAATTATACTTTAATTTTTTAAAAATCATCAAATATTATGAGACTTACTCTTAGCAATCAAGCCATTTTCACAAGTTTGGTCTTCCAAAGAAACCCCAATCCCTTCCTTTCAAGACTGAAAATGAGATAGTCACTGTATCACTGATAATGCTTTTGAGCAGCCACCAGGTATCACTGAAATGTCCTCCTTGCCATTGTCATTGTCACAAAGAAATGTCTGCACCTCCTTCCTCATTTCCCAACCTCATAAGCACTCTACCATTTAAAATCCAGACCATTGTCATGTGGAAAAAAGATTCTTGTCTTAGCTGCCTCTTTCTCCACATAATATGCTGAAACCTCACAATGCCCACACCCAACTTCTTATTAAAATGTTTATCATTTTTCTTTAATACTGAGTCAAAGTTAGGAAGCACATAGCTGAGTTAAGTGCAGACAGTTCTCTGCGAATAAATCAAGTGGTTACTGGCATCCAAAAAAAGCCTCTTTCATTCAAGTAGCAATTTCCTTCTTCGTCGCTTACTGATCCTTGGATAAGCTCAATCCTGTCTATATACCATGGCTCAAATAATAATTACCAACCAAACAAAAATTTTCTTCCATGTGGTAAAAGCTTCTGAGTGCTTTTCCTTCACATACACTCAACACCTAAAAACCCTATGTAGTGTCTTCTCAGTGGTCCTATCTACATTATTCTAGATAGCATGCCACCAATTGTTCTTCTCATTTTGCTTCCCCTTCATACATAGTTGCCATTTATTAAATAAAATATTAATTATCACACTTAATATAGTGTAACATACAAGTTCTTGCTATAAGTAGGAGACTTAGAATCTTGTTTTTGCACTTGGGGAATTGATGTTAGTCACCCTCTCACTAGCAAGTGACAGACTACACAACACAAAGCAGCTTTAGTAAAAAAGGGAAGAAGTGAACTCACATAACCAGGGAGTCTGAGGGTGGAATTCTGTTAAAATAAGGTCTAAGAGACCAAACTACTTCATTCAAACTCTGTGTCTCCACCTCTTGATTCCACAGGCATTCCGGCAATCCAGGCTTGCACTTTCATTAAGAGTTTATGGTCCACATGAAGGAGAAAGAGGTCTCTTGCACACTATAGTAGTCCCCAAAGAGGACTCTGATGGACTCGCTCAGGTAAAGGTATATGTGTGATTAGCAGCCTTACCAGAATTACATGGAATGGAGGAGGTGTAGTTCTGCATTGAAAGATATGTTGATCAGACAGGGAACAAAGCTAACGTTCACTAAAATCTCTTCAACATTTCAAAGACAGAAACCAACAATTCTGTATGGAAAAGAATTATTTTGTTTTGTTCTTCAAAAACTTGGTGGGTTTACCAGAGTGACAATAACTGGTACCATACCACTTATGAACAAATTATCCTAGGGATTAAAGATGGTGGCATGAGAGGAGGGACAGAGGCTTTCTCCTAAAACCATATACAATTAGAAAATACAGTTGGTGCAACTAACTCTAAGAGAGCAACAGGAAAGAGGTTGGTGTCAGACTGCATACACCTGGAGAAAAGGGCAGATCTCACAGAACAGGGTAATGTACCAAAGCTGTGGCCAGGGGGGACCCAAGCCCTTCCCCCACTCCAGCTCACAGGTGGGAGGAAGAGACATGGAGCAGGGAGGGAGTGGAAGGCCTGGGACTGCTGAATACCTATCTCCAGAGATCTGCTCTGGGAGCACAAACCTATATTTCATGGTGCTTTTATGATACCTGCATGATTACGAGGTTGGAAAGCTAATACAGGCAGAATTCCTGGAGAGACTGAGATTCCAGCTGCTTGTGGAAAGCAGGGATCCATATCTGGCTGCTCTGGGACAAAAGCTTGTGCCTGTGTGCTCGACCCACTGGTTTGGGCAGTGGAGACAGGTGTGGCGGCTGGGAAGCAGGAAAGAGCTCTTTCCTCCCCCCAAGCACCAATACCGCTCCGCTGTGACCCCTGACATTGCTTCAGGGGTGGAGCAGCTCCAGAGACTAGAGCTTCTGGACACTAGAGGGCGCCATATACAAACATGAAATGCCAAAGGAACCTGGTCCAGTGTAAAATTAATATAACCCTGGAGAAAGATTTAAATGACATGGACCTTATGACTCTTCCTGAAAGGGAGTTCAAAACAAAAATCCTTAACATGCTAATAATGGAGGTACAGAAAGATATCCAAGAACTCAGGAATGAATTATGGTCAGAGATCCAATCATTGAAGAGCACAATGGAGGGTATTAAAAACAGGTTGGATATGGTGGAGGAGACGATAAATGAAATAGAAACTAGAGAAGAGGAATATAAAGAAGCTGAGGCACAAAGAGAAAAAAAAGATCTCTAAGAATGAAAGACTATTGAGAGAACTCTGCCCCAATTCAAATGGAGCAATATTTGCATTATAGGGATACCAGAAGAAGAAGAAGAGAGAAAGGGATAGAAAGTGTCTTTGAGGAGATGATTGCTGAAAACTTTCCCAATCTGGGGAAGGAGATGTCTCTCAGGCCATGGAGATGCACAGATCTCTTAACACAAGGACCCAAGGAAGACAACACCAAGACACATAGTAATTAAAATGGCAGAGATCAAGGATAAGGACAGACTACTAAAAGCAGCCAGAGAGAGAAATAAGATCACATACAAAGGAAAGCCCATCAGGCTATCATCAGACATCTCAGCAGAAACCTTACAGGCCAGAAGGGAGTGGCATGATGTATTTAATACAATAAAGCAGAAGGCACTGGAACCAAGATTACTTTATCTGGGAAGATTATCATTTAAATTTGAAGGAGGGATTAAACAATTTCCAGATAAGCAAAAGCTGAGAGAATTTACCTCCCACAAACCACCTCTACAGTCTATTTTGCAGGGACTGCTATAGATGGAAGTGTTCTTAAGGTTAAATAGTGGTCACCGGAGGTAATAAAACCACAGTAAAGAAAGTAGAACAGCTAATTACTAAAAAAATACAAAATAAAATTAACTATCCCCAAAATCAATCAAGGGATAGACAAAGAATACAGAATATGATACCTAATATAAAAAGAATGGAAGAGGAACAAGGAGGAGAAAAAGAAAAGAACCTTTAGATTGTGTTTGTAACAGCATATTAAGTGAGTTAAACTAGACTCTTAGATAGTAAGAAAATTAACCTTGAACCTTTGATAACCACGAATCTAAAGCCTGCAATGGCAATAAGTACATACCTATTGATAATCACCTTAAATGTAAATGGACTGAATGCACCAATCAAAAGGCATAGAGTCACTGAATGGATAAAAAAACAAGACCCGTCTACATGCTGCCTACAAGAGACTCACTTTAAACTCAAAGACATACACAGAATAAAAGTGAAGGGATGGAAAAAAAAGATATTTCATGTAACTAACAGAGAGAAAAAGCAGGAGTTGCAGTACTTGTATCAGACAAAATAGACTTCAAAACACAGAAAGTAACAAGAGACAAAGAAGGACATTACATAATGATAAAGGGGTCAATCCAACAAGAAGATATAACCATTATAAACATCTATGCTCCCAACACAGGAGCACCCACATACGTGAAACAAATACTAACAGAATTAAAAGGGGAAATAAAATGCAATGCATTCATTTTAGGAGACTTCAACACTCCACTCACTCTGAAGGACAGATCAACCAGACAGAAGATAAGTAAGGAGGCAGAGGCACTGAACAGCACAATAGAACAAATGGACCTAACAGGCATCTACAGAACTCTACACCCAAAAGCAACAGAATACACATTCTGCTCAAGTGCACATGGAACATTTTCAAGAATAGATCATATACTAGGCCACAAAAAGAACCTCTGTAATTTCAAAAAGATTGAAATTGTACCAACCAGTTTCTCAGACCACAAAGGTATGAAACTAGAAATAAATTTCGCAAAGAAAATGAAAAATCCCACAAACACATGGAGGCCTCACAACATGCTCCTAAATAACCAATGGATCCATGACCAAATAAAAACAGAGATCAAGCAATATATGGAGACAAATGACAACAATATTTCAACACCACAAAATCTGTGGGACACAGCCAAGGCCGTGCTAAGAGGAAAGTATATTGCAATACAGGCCTACCTCAAGAAAGAAGAACAATCCCATATAAGCAGTCTAAACTCACAATTAATGAAACTAGAAAAAGAAGAACAAATGAGGCCCAAAGTCAGTAGAAGGAGGGACATAATAAAGATTAGAGCAGAAATAATAAAATTGAGAAGAATAAAACAATAGAAAGAATCAGTGAAAGCAAGAGCTGGTTCTTCGAGAAAATTAACAAAATAGATAAACCCCAAGACAGACTTATCAAGAAACAAAGAGAGTCTACACACATAAACAGAATCAGAATTGAGAAAGGAAAAATCACTATAGACACCACAGAAATACAAAGAATTATAAGAGAATACAATGAAAAATTATATGCTAACAAACTGGATAACCTAGAAGAAATGGACAACTTACTAGAAAAATATAACCTTCCAAGGCTGACCGAGGAAGAAACAGAAAATCTGAACAGACCAATTACCAGCAACAAAACTGAACTGGTAATCAAAAAACTATCTAAGAACAAAACTCCTGGACCAGATGGCTTCACCGCTGAATTTTATCAAACATTTAGTGAAGACCTAATACCCATCCTCCTTAAAGTTTTCCAAAAAATAGAAGAGGAGGGAATACTCCCAAACTCATTCTACAAGGCCAGCATCACTCTAATACAAAAACCAGGCAAAGACACCACAAAAAAATAAAATTACAGACCAATATCCCTGATGAACATAGATGCAAAAATGCTCAACAAAATATTAGCAAACTGAATTCAAAAATACATCAAAAAGATCATCCATCATGATCAAGTAGGATTTATGCCAGGGATGCAAGGATGGTAAAACATTTGAAAATCCATCAACATCATCCACCACATCAACAAAAAGAAGGACAAAAACCACATAATCATCTCCATAGATGCTGAAAAAGCATTCGACAAAATTCAACATCCATTCCTGATAAAAACTCTCAACAAACTGGGTATAGAGGGCAAGTAACTCAATATAATAAAGGCCATATATGACAAACCCACAGCCAACATTATACTTAACTGCGAGAAACTGAAAGCCTTTCCTTTAAGATCGGGAACAAGACAAGGATGCCCACTCTCCCCACTTCTTTTCAACATAGTACTGGAGGTCCTAGCCACGGCAATCAGACAACACAAAGAAATAAAAGGCATCCAGATTGGCAAGGAATAAGTTAAACTGTCCCTGTTTGCAGATGACATGATAGTGTACATAAAAAAACCCTAAAGAATCCACTCCAAAACTACTAGATCTAATATCTGAATTCAGCAAAGTTGCAGGATACAAATTAATACACAGAAATTTGTGGCATTCCTATACACTAACAATGAACAAGCATAGAGAGAAATCAAGAAAACAATTCCATTCACAATTGCATCAAAAAGAATAAAATACCTAAGAATAAACCTAACCAAGGAAGTGAAAGACCTATACTCTGAAAACTACAAGATGCTCATGAGAGAAATTTAGGAAGATACCAATAAATGGAAGCACATCCTGTGCTCATGGATAGGAAGAATTAATATTGTCAAAATGGTCATCCTGCCTAAAGCAGTCTATAGATTCAATGCAATTCCTATCAAATTACCAACTGCATTCTTCAACGAACTAGAGAAAATCATCCTAAAATTCGTATGGAACCACAAAAGACCCCAAATAGCTAAAGCAATCCTGAGAAGGAAGAATAAAGCTGGGGGAATTACACTCCCCAACTTCAAGCTCTACTACAAAGCCACAGTAATCAAGACAATTTTGTACTGGCACAAGAACAGAACCATAGACCAATGGAACAGACTAGAGAGCCCAGATATAAACCCAAGCATATATGGTCAATTAATATATGATAAAGGAGCCATGGACATATAATGGGGAAATGACAGCCTCTTCAACAGCTGGTGTTGGCAAAACTGGACAGCTACATGCAAGAGAATGAAACTGGATTATTGTTTAACCCCATACACAAAAGTAAACTCGAAATGGATTAAAGACTTGAATGTAAGTCATGAAACCATAAGACTCTTAGAAGACAACATAGGCAAACATCTCCTGAATATAAGAATGAGCAACTTCTTCCTGAACGCATCTCCTCGAGAAAGGGAATCAAAAGCAAAAATGAACTCTTGGGACTACATCAAACTAAATAGTTTTTGTATGGCAAAGGCCATCATCAACAAAACAAAAAAGGCATCCTACAGTATGGGAGAATATATTTGTAAACAACATATCCGACAAGGGGTTAACATCCAAAATATATAAAGAACTTACACACCTCAACACCCCAAAAGCAAATAACCCAATTAACAAATGGGCAGAGGATATGAAGAGACAGTTCTCCAAAGAAGAAATTCAGATGGCTAACAGACACATGAAAAGATGCTCCACATCACTAATCATCAGGGAAATGCAAATTAAAACCACAATGAGATATCACCTCACACCAGTAAGGATGGCCAGCATCAAAAAGACTAAGAACAACAAATGCTGGCGAGGATGCGGAGAAAGGGGAACCCTCCTACACTGCTGGTGGGAATGTAAGCTAGTTCAACCATTGTGGAAAGCAATATGGAGGTTCCTCAAAAAACTAAAAATAGAAATACCATTTGATCCGGGAATCCCACTCCTTGGAATTTACCCAAAGAATACAACTTCTCAGATTCAAAAAGACATATGCACCCCTATGTTTATTGCAGCACTTTTTACAATAGCAAAGATATGGAAGCAACCTAAGTGTCCATCTGTAGATGAATGGATAAAGAAGATGTGGTACATATGTACAATGGAATACTATTCAGCCATAAGAAAGAAACAAATCCTACCATTTGCAAAAACATGGATGGAGCTAGAGGACATTACACTCAGTGAAATAAGCCAGGCAGAGAAAGACCAGTGCCAAATGATTTCCCTCATTTGTGGTGTATAACAATGAAGCAAAACTGAAGGAACAAAATAACAGCAGTCTCAGAGACTCCAAGAATGAACTAGTGGTTACCAAAGGGAAGGGTGTGGGAGGGCAGGTGGGGAGGGAGGGAGAAGGGGATTGAGGGGCATTATGTTTAGTACACATGGTGTGGGGATCACCGGGAGAACAGTGTCGCACAGAGAAGGCACAAAGTGGATCTGTGGCATCTTGCTGCACTGATGGACAGTGACTGCATTGGGATATGGGTGGGGACTTGATAATATGGGTAAATGTAGTAACCACATTGTTTCTTCATGTGAAACCTTAATTAAAAAACTAAAAAAAAAATAGATATTATCCTAATAAACAACATCATGGAGTAGAGGCAAATGACTGGCCAGTCCTACAGAAGCCTCCTTTCAAAGATTTCTGGTTCTTCCCTCTTCCCATTTTTATTTTTCTTCCTCTTGTGGAAAATCAGACTCAGGTTTATTTGTCCTAACCACAGGTGCACAATATTCTCACTGGAACCTACTTCACTATTTAAGATTTTCAAATTATCATGAAGTAAAGTATTTTGTTATTTTTACCACTGCTTTTATCCTTCAATAAGCTCTTAGGAGTCATTAACAAATTTCTAACAAAATGTGAAATTTAGCAATAACATGTAATGAATGTAAAGTATTATTCAAAACAAACCTTGCCTTTTTAATGGAATGTTATTTTAGAGTAAATGACCAAGCAGCCCTTGGGGCCTTAAAGCTAGCTCCAAACATGCACAAATTCTCTGACATTCCGCCCACTGACAAGCGACGTCTATGTCCTTTCCCTTTGAAGCTGTTCTGACTCTGTTTGTGACTTGTTTCTAACCAATACAGTGCAGTAGAGGTGACACTGTGTGACTTCCAGGGGTAGGTTGGAAAGGCAACACAGTTTCAACCTTGTTTATTGAGGTACTCTAACCTGGAGGCCTGAGTCACCACCTGAATTCAACTCTCCTAAGCACCAGGCCCTGAGGAGCCCAGCCCACAGGCAGATCCCGTGTTTAACTCTTTGAGTTAATAACTTCATCTGAGGTCTGAGCCAGTGGCCAGCAGCAGCCACTGAACATGTGAGTAAAGATGCCTCCAGTGGGGCCAGCCTCCTCTGTGGAGGCGCTCCCAGCTGAGGCCCCGGACATCCTGGGGCTGAGAAAAGCTATTTCTACTCTTACCTGTTCAAATTTGTGATCTGTAAAATCTCTGAACTTAATGAAGTGGTTTTTTGCAGATGCTAAATTTTGGGGTAATTTGTTATGCAGTAATGAATAACTGGAGCAGGTTTTCCCCACACAAAAGTGTCAAGAGTGTAATGGTTAAAAGGACTTCACTCATTTGGGGAGTATAAAAACTAAGCAAAACTGAAGGACCAAAACAGCAGCAAACTCACAGTCTCCAAGAAAAGACTAGTGGTTACCAAAGGGAAGGGGTGGGGAGAGGAAGAAGAGAGAAGGGAATTAAGGGACATTATAATTAGCACACACAATATAGGTAGATCACGGGGAAGGCAGTATACCCCAGAGAAGACAAGTAGTGACTCTACAGCATCTTAGTACACTGATGGACAGTGACTGCAATCGGGGGGGGGACTTGATAATATGGGTGAATGTTGAAACCACAACTTTGTTCATGTGAAAATTTCATAAGATGGTATATCAAAGATGCTTTAATAAGAAAAAAAGAATGTAATGGTTAAAATAACAGTAAGACTAGTGTATATGCAGCAGCTGGGCAAAAATTAGTGAGCCTAAAGAAATAATTGTGGCAAATCAAAACTCTTTTATACTACCACTGGAAGTGTCAGCTGGTCAACCATTATGAAAGGCAAACCTGGCAAAATCTAGCAAAACTGCCTGTGCATATGCCCAGTAACCATCAGTTTCACTCATAACATCATAGCCTAGAGAAATTCCCTTGTCCATAGGAGACAGGCATACAAAAAAAAATTCACTGCAAAATTACTTGTAGTAGCAAAAATGTCGAAAAAAATCTAAGTATCCATCATAAGTATAATTCACTACATTATCATCCTTTCCTAATTCTAAAATTTTAAAAAATCTTAGTACATTATGAATAGAAGGAAGCTTAAGTAATATGATAGTGGTAACCTGCATGAGACCTATCAGGAACATTTACTTTACAGTGACATATTAGAAACATTTGCATTTAAGTGAAGAACTACCTTTCCTTGAGAACTTAGTCAATGCAACAACATCAGAAAAATAAACAGAGGTTTAAGTATTCGCACTAATGGGACAAAATGTGTCTACATTTAAAATGTACCACAATAAATTGAAAAAAATGACTGGACTTGGTAAGAGAGCAGAGCAAGATGGCTAATCACAGAATCAATGTACAAGAATCAATAGTTCTCACATTCAATTCAATTATAATTGGAAATGAAATGTTTTCAATCCCATGGACAGTATCGACAAAACCTATAGCACATTAAAGAATAAATATAACAAAAAAGGACTCAGATCTGCTTGAAGGAAACTATAAGTCTATGTAAAAGAACATAGACAATAACTTGAATATGAAGAACCATTATGCTCCTAGGTGAAAAGAATGACAGAGTCTCTTTGACCAAACTTTAGACAGGCTCCTCGGAGCCCTCTTTTCAAGGCCTTCATCCTTGGGTCCTGTCTTTGGCCTTCCTAACCCATTTTACAAGAATCCTGCCAAATCAGTTTAGCTAGAGTCCCCCCAACCTTGATCTCTGATCACCATGCCCTTCCTTCAGCAAGAATCCTTCGGTTGGTTTATCAAAGTCCTCCTAACATGGATGCCTCCTGTTCATAATCTTTCACTCACCAACTCCCCTCACTCTGCTCATTGGCTGTAAATCCCTCTCACCTTTGTTGTATTCAGTGTTGAGCTCAGTCTCTCTCCCCTATTTGTGATAGTCTTGACACCTATTGCCACAGTCCTGAATAAAATCTTCCTTACAGGTTTAATAAGTGTCAAAATAATTTTGTCTGTAACAAGAGTCAGTAATGTAAAGAGTCTCTTCAAATGAATCTATAAATTCAGTACTTTCAATTAAAATCCTAGAAAGTTTTTATGGCGTTCATCAGCTTTAGTCTCAGGAGTACATGAAAGACTACAAACATAAGATTCTACAAGATGATCCCATAAAAGTAACAGGAAGAAGTAAGTTGTCCTGCATATCTAAAGACTCTAGAAAGGTACTGCAGTTTTTAAAGTATGGGGCCTGCAAGGGGCCAATATCAGTAGAAAAGGACAGTTCAGCAATAGTCCTAAGAACTTAAGTACATTTATAATCTGATGCAGATTCAAATACATTTCAAAGTGGTGGGGGTGGGGTGGGTGATAAACTGATAAATAAATGGTGTTGAGACAACTGGATATGTGTTTGAAAATTCTAACAAATTATAATAAACATAGAACCAAATTCCAGAGGGATTAAAAATGAAACACAAATAAAGGTACACATTAGAAAAAAATCAGAATAGCATCAGTATAACTTAAAATATGTAAGTCTTTTTAGGCAAAACACAAATCCTTGAAGCAACAAAGGAACAGACATAATACTGTACATTTAAACCATAAATTGAAATGTCTGAAGGAAAAGTCTCCACGAACAAAATTTTTAAAAAAGTAATATTCTGAAAGGAAATTTTGCAATATATAGTACAAGGGATTAATCTCCACTGTGCATGAAGAGCTCTAGCAAAAGACAATTCAACTAAAAGAAAAAAGAATATGAATAATTCACAGAAAAACATAAATGGAATTCCTTTTTATAGAAAGCCCAGTCATATTAGGAATCATAAGGTAACACAAGTGAATTCAAGACGGCAAAATGGTGACAAGCATTGGTCAGGGGGTCCTTTTCCACATATTGGAATTCAGTGGGGTCACTTCCCCTGCCTGGATTCATGCATGGGAAGTTGCTGGGGGAGTTGGGGTAGAAACAACTCCTATAAAGATGTGGAAAATGTGAGGAATGGTGAGATCAAACCAAGAGTTGAAGGATGAGAAATCCCCGATGAAACAGAGCAGTAGGCCTAGAATGCAATCGGTCCAAACTAGAACAAGAATTCAGTGAGTTCCAAAAAATTTACTTAAAAAAAAAAAAGGTTAAGCTGGATCTTAATAATACATAGGATGGAGGTAAAAGCAGGTCGCTCTTACGGATTTGGTGAACAGAAAGCATACTTCTAACAACAATGAAAAACAAAGACTCCATCAAAAACAACAAAAATCCTAGAGAAGAAAATTGCAGCCCCAAATGAAGCACATTAAAATGTGGTGTGGGTTTTGAGCAACTGATGAAGGACAAGAAGTAGAATCCATTTTTTTCTCAACACCAGAAATATTTTATTTCCTGTGTGGGGCGTTATAGTGATGCCTCAAAGATGGGCAAACCCCAGTCGTTGGAACCTGTGTATGTGCTACCGCACACGGCAAAAGACTCTGCAGGTGTGATTAGGATTATGAAATTTGAGATGGGGATCACCCTGGATTGTTGAAGGAGGCCACATCTAGTCACAT
Source organism: Manis pentadactyla (assembly GCF_030020395.1). Classification (NCBI taxonomy): domain Eukaryota; kingdom Metazoa; phylum Chordata; class Mammalia; order Pholidota; family Manidae; genus Manis; species Manis pentadactyla. Next base: position 71,685,230 of record NC_080022.1, read on the forward strand.
GAGTCCTTTCCAGGCCATAGTCAGAGAGAAACGTGACAATGGAAAAAGGATCTGAGAAGGCGATGCTACTGGCTTTGCAAATGGAGAAAGGGGTCATGAGCCAAGGCATGCAGGGAGCCGTTGGCTGCTGGATGAGGCAAGGACTCTCCAGAAGGAACCTTGATTTTAGCCCACAGGGACCCACGAAGGTCACCCCAAACTATAGGTTTGTGTTGTTTTAGTAAGCCACTAAGCAGCTGTGTTTAGAGCACTCAGTTTATAGTAACGCGGTACAGAAGCAGCTGCGTATTCAGCTTTCCACAAGGAGCGGGAGGCAGGACACTGCAGGAAAAAGTATTTCACAGTCAAAGGAAAATAAATTCAATTTTGATTCTCGACCTTTTAGAATCAACCTACATATAATGTAAAATAAGACTCAAATATGGTTACAAAACACAAGGTAAACATTAATGACCCAAATGACAGAAATTAGAAGGCAGAAGGATAGAAGAGTGTCCCCAACCTACAAAATGGGAACTCAGGGGCATCCTGAAAGTTGATGGAATAAGAAAGGCTTAAATATAAACTTTGAAGCTCTACCAGGTACCAATAGAAGAGCTGAAAATAGTGCTGTTAACTATCAAAATTCAGGATGAAAATGGAGAAAGTGGCATGGGGTGTATAAGACAACATCTAAAATGGAAAAATCAGCAAATACCAATATAAACATAATAGAGTTACAAATTTATTTCACTCTCCACTTACAGTAGGGAATGTGCAGCTCCTTTACTCCTACCATTCCAGTCCCTCCACTGCCCTGCACAATCCCGTCCCCTCTGGCTAAGGGGGAATTCCCTTTCATGCTACAATTTAAAGCATAATCCAGACTGACAAATCCAGCAGTTCTTTCAGCAAGTATTCAGTTTCTTCAAGAGCCCCCCCGCCCCCACCTGATTCTTTACCGGTGATAACGTTAACTTATGTGTCCTCATTGCACTGGGGAAAGGGGGTCCTGCCTTGTGCTGGACCTTGAGTGTGACTGGCTGCATCTGTAGCCCTTCAGCATTGTGCACCCTGAATTTTTCGATTCAACTCATTTGTTAAAATCCTCCACAGTCAGGCACAATGCCAGGCATTAGTCTACACCATCCGCTTTTTCACGCAAGATAACCCGTCCGCTCCAGCCCCATCAAGGTCCTCCTCCCCTTAGCTCACAGCATGTTTTGTCCATGTTAGACATCTGGCTGCCCTCTGCAGTGATCCTCAGGCACAGTAGCTCTGAACATATGTACGTCCTGTCATCTGTTGTGATATTGCAACTGGTATTTCATCACTAGTAATTAAAATGCCAAAGGTCCTCCTCAATTCAAGTAATCCTTAAGGACATGCTCTCAGTCACTTGCAGTCTAACACACTTTCTTGAGTGGGCAAAAGAGAAGTGACAGCCATGGCCCACAGACACCCAGGGAAGCGTGTCACCCGGAGACCATCACCATCGTGGATGTCTGCTGAAATGGCCAGATTGTCAGCACAGTCACCTGTGGCACTTCTGTGCCGTTGCAGTGCTCTAAGTGTTAGCCCACACTTCTTCATCTCACCAGATAGCCTGCATGTCCTGGCACACAGGCACTGGGGCTTATGCCCCTGTAGACCAACCTGACAGTCCCTTCACATAATGTGTATTGGCTGATTGCCTAACTGTTGGTCTGAGAATACTCTGGCTGCATTAGCCGAACAAATCTGTGAATTGGATGGGCTCACGTAAGCTGTCGATTCTGGTACACAAGCACAAAAATTAGATTTTACACCCCTTTTCCTACACCAGCAGCACCTTAAATGGAATGAGCTTGGACTTCGGTATAACATCTGCCGGGACCCTATCTTGGCCCTGGTGTTTACGGGTTGTGAGGAACTGAGCAAGTTACTTGGCCTGCTGATCCTTCGTCTCCTCACTTGAAAAATGGGGATTTAAAATGGAAACAAGTTTAAAAAGAAAAGCATCTAAAGCATTTAACACATTTCCTGGTTCAAGCTAGGTGTACAGTGGAGGCTTTCTTTTCCCCTCTTCCTCTCCATGAAGAGACAGGGGGAGACCACACACCCAGGGAGAGGAGTGCAGCTCAGACATCAGTAAGCGAAGCGGGTCCAGGACTGGATTTTCTTTTCTGCCCTGGGTCTGCCACACTGCAGTTGGGTAGATTGCATGCAACTGTGGGAGTGCCCTTGAGGCTGATCGTCAGCCAGTTCTCCCCGGGAGTCTACAGGCTTTGCTGGCCAGGTTGCCTGTGGAGACAAGGGCCCCTTTGTGCCTGTTCCTTCTATTTTTAGAAAGATGACTAATCTGCTCTGTCTGAGAGAGAAATGCCTTGTAAACTGTGGTCCTTGCCCAGATCTATGACTCCACTGCAGGAGCCTGCAAGGTTCAAAGGGTCCTGGCACTTCCTGAGGTGGCGTCACCATGAAATCCATGAAATTAAGAGTCTGACCCAGCGTGGCCCTCCCCTGGGCATCTCCCCCGGGGAGTCTTCACTTCTGGACAGGAGCACGTAGGCAACACTGAGAAAATGAGCAAAGCTAAATTTTACTCCAGTTAACCTCTTTTCCCTTGAGGGGGAACAAAAAAAAAATCTTTTTATGACACCTTAGTCAAGGATTGCTGTTTTATCTGGATCATGGGGAAAATCACGTTATTCTAGAAAGGAAATGAAGTGGCATTTCTTGGCAGCCAATTTTGAATTCTGCACTTTAAATAATCCAAAGAGCTTCTGCAGCTGGCAGAAGATAGAAACTTATTTGAAGAGAAAAATGAGAAACTCATCAAAGAATTACAACTCCTTGGGGTAATTTTGATCATAAATAGGACAGATGCCATCTGTCTAGCATGGTTCCTTCATTCATTCGTTTGCTCATTCAGAAATATTAGGCACGTCTGCTGTGAGGGCCCTCTATTCAGTACTCATGATACAAAGATGGGGACGTATATGTGAACAAATAATTAAATGAGACATATGCACTAAAGGAGAGCAGGTGGGAGCGAGAAGGAAGGGCTGCAGAGGGCTGAGAGCAAGGAGTCGGGGAACATTTCACGGAATAAGTAAGCCTTCAGATCTAATTTAAGGAAGAGCGAGTCTCCAGTATCTCAGTGGGGATGGGCAACTGTACAGGGCATTGCAGTTATTGCTCCAGAATACTGGGATTAGCAGAGAGCAGTGGGGAAGTGCTAAGAAATGAGGTTGGTGAGGTAAGTGTTGGGTCACAAAATGAGAGGCGTGGAATGCCATACTATACAGAGACTTCGGACTTTATTCTCTAGGTTACTGGAAACCACAGAAGGATGTTAAGTAGAAAAGAAAAATGATATGATCATCCACGTGGCATTTTAAAGTTTAGGCTGGAATCAGGAAGAATGGATCCTAAGAGATAAGCAAAAAGAATGTTATAATAATTCAATAAGGAGTCAATCAAGGCCCAAAGGAAAGTGCCAAGGAGATGACAGATTACAGGGCTTGGTGACCATTAGATGAGGCAGCAAAGGACCTTTCAGACTTGAGAAGCAGGTTAGTGCAGGGAGATCGCGAGTTGGTGTGGCTGCTGGGATGGCTGGAGATGTTCTCAGCTCACCAGAGGGCTCTGGATGGGCAGATCAGTTTGGAAGTCATCATGCACGCCACAGGTGGTAGTTGAATCCTTACGTATAATGAGATCGTTTCCAAGGGGATCTTACAGAGCAGAGGTTATAAATGGACAGCTCAAGACCAAACACAGGAGTAAACACATTTGGTCCAGCGTGCATAATGCTTTTAAATATTTAAAATCCATTGCCAGCATTTACAAATTCGGGGATTTAACAAAGAAAGAAAACCTAAAGTTCTGGCTTTCTGAAAAAATCAGAAGATCTGGCAATGGTGGGCCCATATTCTCACACAGCAACACTGGCCAGGGCTGATGGACCACTGTCCCTTTACAAGGACGGACAGCTCCCACTTCACCCGGCTGTCCAGTTTCACACCCTTAACACTGCCTGTTTGGCCCCTGAAGGCCTGAATTTGCAAAGACAGAGCTAGAAAACAACACAAAGAGGCCTGTAGCAGCAGAACAATGCCCCCTGAAGACGTACGCATCCAAATCCCCAGCAGCTGTGAAGAGACGTTAGGCTCCATGGCAAAGTGGTAGCAGCCATAACTGAGGTTGCTCACCAGCTGACCTTAAAATAGGGACAGTAGCCTGGATCACCCAAGCAGTCCCAGTGTAATCACCAAGGCCTTTAAAAGTGAAAGGAGGAAGAGGAGAGTCAGAAGAGATGGGACTGTGGAAGCACGGTCAAAATAACACAGTGTGAGAAAGAATCCACCAGACATTTACTGGCTTTGAAGATGGGAGAGGGCTTCGAGCCTTAGAAGCTAGAAAGGCAAAGAAACGAAATCTCCCTAGAGTCTCCAGACAGAAACAGCCCTGCTGACGCAGTGATTTCAGCCCAGTGAGACCTCCTGTATCTCTAACCTATTGTAAAATAATAAATTTGTGTTAGTTCAAGCCACTGAGTTTGAGGCTGTGACAGCCATCAAAAACTAATACATGGCTGGTAGGGAAAAAGTAGCCAAGGAACGAGAGGAAAAAAAACAAAGGAAAAGGAGAGAACCAGAGAGAGAGCAGTTAGCTTAGCAAGACATGCCCCGTTTTCCAGGAGATCCCCCCAAACGACACTGAGATGTCCAGTCCAGTTCTGAAGGCAAAGGGTGAAATATATCAATGTCGTAATTTAGGGGCATATCAGCATCACTCAAAGGGACATTGTGAGGAATGCTCTTTCCCGGGGTTACTCTAGGCTACTGCAGCTCTAGGCTCTGGGGCCAAGTTTGACCATCACTGAATGAGATGACCTTGTGCTTTACTGTATTAAATGATAATATATTATATTCATACTTGCTGACTTAACTCTTACTCTTAAGACTCCTTGGAAAGCCTTTTAACAGAAGAAGATCCATTAGAAATTTAATGGCACATCATATTAAAGCACTAATCATTAAGCACAAAAATCCCTATGTGGATAATAAACTCCTTGAAGGCAATAGGTGCTTGCCAAATATTTACTGAATAGATAGATGAAATAGATGTAGGATTCTGTTGTTTCCAAAGCTAGCAGGATGAGCAGAGATCTTTTATTCTCTAAGCTTTTATAAATTAAAAAATTCAAGTTACTTATGCATATTCATTTGTTATATAGATAAAGTAGTAATTTTTCTACTCAGATGCCTAGAATCTTCCACTATTTCTCAAGTCATCAAAATCAGCTCCTGGATCAGTGTGACAAGGAGCCTCCTTTCATAATCTCATTCCTGAAATGGCCTTTGGTAATTGTACACTAGCCTAGATAAAATTAAATCTATTTCTAACCTAATCTTGGAGGTTGCAAAGAATATTCCCTGTTCAGTACTGAAAGGGCTGACCTAGGAGTCTGACCTCTGCAAACTATTGAGCTAAGAGTGCCAACCTTGGAACTGGTCATCCTCCACTTGAAGGTCAAAATATATAAACATATATAACTTTGAAGGTCAAAATGTGACAGCAGCATGAAACCTGGGCACATGGGTTTACAGAGGTTTGATTTACTTTGTCGCCTGGTACAAATTACCAAGGTCAAGGGATAGAGTTTATGCTGCTGCATTTCCAGTGTGTGAAAAGAATCCCAGATGCTCTCTTAACCGAACACTGGAATTCATGCAGAACTTTCAGGCAAAAGGAAGTGCCATGAGCTGATATCCAGACGGTGGCATCTGGGAGATTCGGGCAACCTGCTGCCAGGAAGAAGGAGTAGCAGTTGACTGTGTGGACAGTAATAGTGGCTGACAGTGCTGACTGTGCACATTCACGTCAGGGGTGTCAGGAACGGCTGTGCCAACGTTTGAGTAGTTGGGACAGGAGGTCACAATGAATTAAGAATATGCTTTTGAAAAGCTCAGAGGAGATGGGAAAGTAGGTCAGGGTGCTCCTAGAAACGTCATAATGAAAGATGACTCATTTTGCTGTTATGCTAGGTTCTATTTTTAGGTTTAAGGGGACTCAGACATATATACTATCTGATTAAGGGAGAGGCTTAAAACACACAGGGAAAAAAACAATAAAGGAACAAAGATGGAGGTGAGGTGAAAAGATCATCAACACTAGTCACAAGTAGGGTTAGTCAATCGATATTTACTGAGCACTTACTATGTGCCAGGCATTATCCTGAGTGCTGGGAATAAATGACCCAGACATAGTCTCTGTCCTTTGCTACCAACATTTACAGCCTGGAAGACAGTGTGTTCTCTTTCAGCCCCCTTTAGTTGTAACAGAAACCCAAGCAGCTTAAGAGAAAAAGAGAACTAACTCAAGGAATTGAAAACATCCAGGCACGGCTGTCTCCAAAGACTCAGCAAAAATGTTGTTGGATTCTGTCTCTGCCTCTGTCTCTCTTCTTCAGTTCACTTTTCTCAGGCAGTCTGCATCCACATGGTAGCAAACATGATGCCCACTATCTCCATTATTATATGGTCCATAAGACCCACAGTCTCAGTAAAATAGACTACATCTCAGTGGTTCTGCCAGGTGTCTCTGGATTGAGTCTGATTGGCCCAGGTTTCTATGTGTCCATTCTGACTCATTAGCACTGGCTGAGGAGATGGGGTGTGTTGACTGTTCCCCAAATGGTCATGTGTCCTCTTCTGCAATGGGAACTGAGGTGAGGTCAATGTCAGAGGAATCACACAGACTAAGAATGGAAGACGATGGTTCCAAAAGGTAATTTGGGCTTCTTGGCTAAAAGAAATGGGATTGCCCTTGAACAGAAGGAGAAAATGCCTCTCATTTCTTCAGCCTGGAGAGAGGAAGGAGAAATTGGTGCCTCCATGGACAACTTAAAAAATGCAGGGTAAGAGTGGGAAAGTCAGCACCTAGCAAACTGGTTTTCCTGGAATACAGAGGCCAGTGTGGAGAGGGGAGGAGCAGAGGTAGGATGGGAGACTTGTGGGAAAGGGTGAAGGTTTGGAAGAACAGCTGAGGGAACCAGGAGAAGGAGCTGCCTGTGGCAAAAGATCATTAAGGGTTAACTGACCTTGAAAACCGTGAATTAGTCATGGTCCTTATCTGCACAGTTATACAGTTTTCTCCACAGGCACAGCCCTGAATAATGATAGCTAAGGCCATTTGTGCAGAAAGGCCCAGTGAGGAGCCCAATCTTCCTACCCTTACTGGGACAATTTGGCTATTAGGTGGCCCTGGGAGTTGTATTTGTACAAGGGCTCTTAAACCTCTTAGGAGAAGTAGTGAAGAAAGGCAGAGGGTAGGTTTGACACAACCTTCCCACATCTTAGGAAATCATCCACTAAAGATGGGAAACTCCCTGGGTGGCATGACAAAGCCCAGTGCACAGACCCCTGCTGGACCCTGGCTCCTTGGAGATGAAGACTAGGCAGGCTGCACCGGGGCTCTATCCCTGGTTACTTTTCTCCAACTCTAGGCTGTTGAGGCACTTCTGATAAGTTTCCCCAAATACCGGGCACTTGAAGTTTGATATCTCATTTAGCCCTCTCATCATATTGATAAGATGGGTATAATTATCCTAATTTTATAGAAGAGGATATTTAAGCTCAAGATGCTGATGAATTTGCCCAAGGTGACACAGCCAACAAGGAGAGGGTCTGGGGTGTGGGATGCCAATGCCCTCCTGTTTTCCATCACTGGGTATTCTAGAACACCCGCCCTACACTGGGATCCAAAGATTCCTGGAGGAACTTCCTCTCAGGGCCTGCAAGAACACTTTCCTACTTTAAAGGGCCTGAACTTTGCCCAAGTCTCAGAAAGTTTGGCCTGGAGAACATCACTCGTTTGCACGGAGGTACCTCTCAGCCCTGAGCAGGTATGGACAGGAGCTTCTGGAACAAGTATTGAGCTCATGGTGGTTTGGGTCACCAAGGACAGGGGCTGCCCTGGATAACCACAGCAATGCCTTTCCCAGGGCAATGCTGGAGAGGGATGGCTGTGGCTTCCCAGCAAGTCAAGAGGAGGCATTATGCTTACATGCGTAAGCTGCCAAGTAGCAAATGTCAAGGCTAAGAATGATTGCAACAGAAAAAACTTCATTAGGCTTCAAAGGGCAAGGTCCAGGGGGCTTGGCACTTCAGTTACAATACTCCAGGAGGCACCATTGCAAGTGTCGGCCACTCCTACACTTGGGCCAGGGGGACTTGGAAAAATGAGAGGTTGAAGGTTAGCACTGCTTTTAACAAGACATTGTGTTTAAAAAGCACTTTCACTTAAAAAAAAAAAATGACACCTTTCAAAAGCCCCTCTAGGAAGGTAAGCCCATCTTATGGGGGAAAAAACAGAGTTCAGAACAGGTCACACAGCAGACAGTAGTAAGGCCTTCTCATCCAGGACACTTCCACTGAGCCCACTTGAAGAACTTTTCAAGCAGCACTGAGAGATCAGCATGGAGGTCATCTGCCATTTCCTGGAGTTCTCTAATTAATATACTTTCATATTAATGTGCTATTTTCTCCTCTTGTAAACGCTGAGTGAGTCAACAGATGTTTCACAAAGGAATATTCTTCAGTGAAAAGTTGTACAATGTGACGAAGGTCTTTAATGCTTCATACTCAGTGGCAAGTTTTCTGCCTCCTCATCAGGTGAAGCCCTCCCTTAAATAAAGTCAAATATGTAATTTGCTTCATTGCTGTGGTTAGCACAGGTAAGGCTTTGGTAATAGAAGGGAAGAAAATGGGACTTTGGAAAGCACTGTGGTTGTTAAACAGTGAATGGCCTTCATTTGGTCCCTCTCACCATGCTTTGTTTCCTGGACAATGCCCCTTAGAGCCACCCCCTCCCATCTAAGGCAGAGGCAGTGGACCTGCGGCACCTGGGCCAGAGCCACCCAGCTGATGTGATTTGTTTGACCTCCACAGTATTTTTTTCCCCTACAGTACTTTTAAAAATGTTTACTAGTAACCAATATTTAACATTTGCTTAAGACCATTAAAAAAATCATATTTCCAACACAACTCAAAAACAAACAGTCCAGTTAGAAAGTAAGCAAAAGACTTGAGTAGACATTTCTCCTAAGAAGATATGCAAATGGTCAATAAGCACATGAAAAGGTGCATATCACTAATCATGAGGGAAATGCAAATCAAAATCATAATGAGATACCACTTCACACCAGTTAGGATGGTTATTATCAAAAGAAGAAAAGAAAGGAAGAGAGAAAAGAAAAGAAAAAGTGTTGGTTAAGATGTGGAGAAATTTGAACCCTTCTGAATTACTGGAGGGAATATTAAATGGGGCAGCAAGTGACAAATGGCAAAGTAATTCCTAAAAAAATAAAATAAAATTACCATACAAGGCAGATATTCCAATTCTGGGTATATACCCAAAATAACTGAAAGCAGGCACTTTAACAGATATTTGTATGCCCATATTCATGGAACATTATTCACAACAGCCAAAACATGGAGACAACCAAAATGTCCAGTGAGGAATAAATGGATAAATACAAGGTGGTGTTTACATACAATGGAATAGAATTCATCCTTAGAAAGAAAGGAAATTCTGACACATTATAATATGGATGAACCTCAAAGACATTATGCTAAATGAAATAAACCAGTCACAAAATGAAAAATACAGTACCATTCCACCTTTATGAAATACCTAGAGTAGTAAATTATTAGAAATAAAAAGTAGAATGGTGGTCATCAGGAGCTGCACAGACGGAGGAATGGGGAGTCAGTGCATGAGTGTGGAGGCTCAGTTTGGGAAGATGAAGATGTTCTGGAGACGGATGGTGGTGGCAGTTGTACAAAAATGTGAATATACTTAGTGCCACCAAACTGTACTCTTAAATGCTTGAAATCATATATTTTATGTATACTTTACCACTATAAATAATTATTTTCCCATTCTTTTTTCAAAAAAGAAAAGAGTAAGAATATGCAGCAATAATGGACCTGCCTTCTCTCAGTCAGCCTGTTCATGACAACCAAGGAGGCATCCGAACACGAACCCACACCCAAACAGTAGATTAGTATGTCACTCAAGAAGCCCACAAACAGTGAAATTTTAAGAGGATCAAGATTAAAAAGACCTATGCAGTAAGGGAGAGAAAAATGGCAAAGCTTGGGGACTCGATGTGTTATTTCTGGGAATGTGAGTTTCTTTACCAAGGCTCACAGGACTGGCCAGGTGAACATTCACTGTGTGGACCACCCTGTGTACACATAGGCCTCAGGCAGAACCCCATCAAATTTTCTGAGCAGGGAACCTTCCTCTGCAAGTGTTTTCCCTGGGCCTGGAAGGTCAGGTGGAATACCATTATAGCTCATTCTGTGTCTCACCTGGGAACCAGGCAGCCTGGAGATTCACAAATGAGCAAGGGTAAGAAATACAGGAGCACAATTTCTAGTTCTGCCTGTAAGGGGCTTGAAAATTGTCACTCTGTCCTAACAGTAATAAAAAGCTGAATGGACTGAAAAATAAACAACTCTTCTTGGAATCATAAGAGAGGGAAGGACACTTACCTAATACTGGAGATACAGTTAGGCAATACAGGGAGCCACAGCTTACTGGAGCAGAGACTTTTGAGTGGAAACTGCCATGGGAACCAGTGCCAGGTAGAAAAAACTGAACTGTAATTAATGAATTAAAGGAGGTTCATTGTGGGCAAGTGTGAGAGTTAAAAAACTTAAGGGGTCCCAGTCTTAGGGAGGACTCCAAACTTTTATGAGTTTTATCTCCAAGAACTCCACTGGGTTCTCACAGTAAATAGCCAAGAAAAATGTCCTTGGGCATGCGGCAAGAGGAGGGTAAAAGGAACCATTTTTAAATGTGTCAGAGTACTCTGTCCTTAATAAGGCATCCCCTCAGGGGAAACTAGTTAACCAGAGCCTATCCTGCTGGGTATTATCAGAGCCTGACTGGCCTGGCAGGGAGGGAAAGACCCAACTCCAGCCCATTCTGGCCCACCTAAGAAACCTGAGAAATACTTGTGAAGTTCAAAGTCCAGAGACACAGGCTCCCTAAGAGACTGAGACCTAATCATAGAACTGTAGAAGACTTCTCCTCCCTCCACACTTTATCACCACATTAGTAAAGTCCTATTTACAGAAGTTCCTTTTACCTGGTCCATCATGTCCAGTTATGAAGAAACAATCACAAGCTATATTAAAAGGCAAAAAGCAAAATTTTTTTGGATAGATAGAGGAAACATCAGAATCAAACATGGCAGGGATGTACAAGTCATCAGACCAGGATTTAAAACACCTATATGCTAAGGGCCTAAAGGAGAAAGTAAATAGCATACAAGAACAGATGTGTAATTGTGGATAAAATGAGAGTTCCTGTGGCCAGGATTCTCACCTGGCCCTGGTTGACTAGCTCACTGCACACCTGTGGGCAATACATGGCTGTTGACTCTATAAAAAGAGCTCTGCCCAGTGCTCTGAGCACAACACAGTGGCATGGCTGCAAGGCTGCAGGAGAGCAGAGCAGAGGCTGGAGTGGTGACAGCACTGAGGACAGAGACCCAGAGGACGGCTGTGCAGACAGACAGGCCCAGAGGCAGAGACCGGCTTGCTGCATGCAGACTTGCTCTGAGTGATGGGATTCTAGTGACTGACCTGCCACCTGGAAATAAAGTTGGATATGACCCTTCCACCCCAAGAACGTTTTGCTGTCAATTTCTTTGGTCACATTGAATCCACAGCGAACTTGCCTAGGACTGAAACCCATTGGCCAGACAGTAATGTAAGTGGAGAGATGGAATTCCTAAGAACCAAAAAGAAATGCTAGATACCAAAAACAGTATAACAGAAATGAAGAATGCCTTTGATGGGTTTATCAGTAGAATGGACATGGCTGAGAAAAGAATCTCTTTGAGCTACAAGATATATCACTAGAAATTGCCAAAACTGAAAAACAAAGAACAAAGATTGAAAAAAATAAAGGAGAATATCCAAGGACTGTGTGACAACTACAAAAGATGTAATCTATATGTAATGGGAATATCAGAAGGAGAAAAAACTGGGAAAAGAACAGGAGAAATATGTGAAACAATGATAGAATTTCCCAAGTTAATGTCAAACACCAAACCACATATCCAGGAAACTCAGAGGCGATCAAACAAGACTTAATAAAAGGAACCAACTGTGATATAATGATTCATAAGAAATACATGTTTGGTTATTTATATTACCAAATATATATTTCCCAGGTATATTTGGTCTTCATCCACAGTTCCTGAAAACAAAGCAGTCTTAAAAGGTAAAACGGGTGTTTTGTCATATTAATAAGAGACTTTTAGACCCCCCACTCAAGGATAGGGGCTGGAGATTGGATCAGTCAATGGACAATAATTTAGTCAATCATGAATGTGCAATGAAGCCTCCACAAAAACCCTGGGGAAGAGCTTATCTTTCTCTCTGCTCTGCTCTGCCTGCTCTACTTAGTTGTATCCCACTTCTTGGTCAGAGAGAGCTTCTATGCTCGGGGAACCAGAACGCCTCCACGTGCCATGAAGCCAGGCCTCAAGCTTCACGAGAATAGAACCTCCTTTTTTGGGGATCTTGCCCTATGTCTCTCTTCACCTGGCTGTTAACTGGAATCCTTTACGGTATCCTTTATTAAACTGGTAAACATAAGTGTTTTCCTGAGTTCTGTGAGCCACTCTAGCAAATTAATCAAAAGTAAAGGGGAGGTTGCAGGAACCTACAGTTTGTAGCCTGTAGGTGAGAAGCACAGGTAACTGCCTGGGGCTTAAGACTGGCATCTGGAATGGGGGGTGGAGGGCAGTCTTGTAGGACGGATCCCTTAACCTGGGAAATCTGGTGCTGTCTCTGGGCAGATAGCATCAGAAGTGAGTTCTTAGACACCCTGCTGGTGTTCAAGAATTGCTTGGTGTTAGTATGTGTGGGAAGACCACCTCCCACACAATTAAACACATTGGAATTGAGTCCAGGAACCCAAATGGAGTTACACTACTCTTACTGCTGTGTATAATATTGTTATTCTTATACATATAAGTATGGAAAAAAGACAGAACTGCATTTGTTGTCAGACGTGTGGAAATCACACCTAGATATATCCTTTTCAAACAATAAAAAATCAAAGATGAAGAAAAATATCCCAAAAGAAGCCAAGGGAAGAAAAATTCTTACCTGCAGAGGAACAAAGATTACAGTTTCAACTTTTCCTCAGAAATCATGCAAGAAAGAAGAGAGTAGAGTGAAATATTGAAAGTACTGGAAGAAAAAACCCACCATTCTAGAATTCTGCACCCTGAAAAATTATCCTTCAAAACTGAAGGAGAAATAAGGATTTTTTTCAGACAAACAAAAAAAGAGGGAATGTGTTCCCAGTAGACCTACCCTGCAGGGAATGTTAAAATAAGTTCTTTAGAGAGAAGGAAAGCAATATAGATCAGAACTCAAAATCTACTTAAAGAAAGGAAGAGCATCAAAGAAAGAATAGTGAAGGTAAAAACTTCTATATTTCTTGTTCTTAATTGATCTAAGAGATGGCTCAAGATAATAGCAACAGTATGTTTGATTATGTATGCTTATGTATGTATTTTATGTTTGTTTATGTATAAGTAAAGTGAATGACAGCAATGACACAAGAGAAGGCTGGGAGGATTTAGAATTATTTTGTCATAAGATACTTGCACTAACTGGGAATTAACCAACACCTTTCACAAAAATTAACGTAAAGTGGATCATAGACCTAAATGTAAAACACAAAACTATAAAACTCCTAGAAGATAACATAGGAGAAACTCTAGATAACCTTGGGTGTGGCAATGACTTTTAGATACAAACCAAAGGTATAATCTGTGAAAGAAACAATTTATAAGATGGACTTCATTTTTAAATTAAAATTTAAAACTTCTGTTTAGTGAGAGACAATGTCAAGAGAATAAACACACAACCTAGAGACTCGGAGCACATCTTTTCAAAAGACGTATCTGATAAAGAACTGTTATTCAAGATAGTTAAAGAACTCTTAAAGCCCAGCAATAAGAAAAGGTATGATCATTTAAAAAATGGGCCAAAGATCTTAACAGACACCTCACCAAAGAAGATACACAGACAGCTAACAAGCATATGAGCCCTTTGCTGCATCTGCTATGAGAATGAAGACGAATATCAGCAATCAGACTGTTAACATTCCAGAAAATGTCAGCATTACTCTGAGGGGACACACAGTTATTGTGAAGGCTCCCAGAAGAACCTTGCAAAGGGATTTCAATCACATCAATGCAGAACTCACTCTCCTTGGAAGGAAAAAGAGGCTCAGGGTTGACAAGTGGTGGGGAAATAGAAAGGAACTGGCTACCATTTAAACTATCTATAGTCATGTACAGAACATGATCAATGGTGTTACACTGGGCAACTGTTAAAAGATGAGGTCTCTGTGTATGCTCACTTTCTCATCAATGTCATTCTTCAGGATAATGAGTCTCCTTGAATTTTCTTCTTAACAATTTCTTGAATGAAAAATACATCTGCAGAGTTTGGATGAAGAGAGGTATTGTTTGTTCAGAAAGATAAGTTAATTCTTGAAGGAAACAACATTAAACTTATATCAAATTCAGCTGCTTTGATTCAGCAAGTCATAATGAGGATAAAGAAAGCAGGATAGCAGAAAATGTTTGGATGCTATCTGTGTCTCTGGAAAAGGCTGCTGAAGAAGTTCTAAGTTGACCAGCTGCAAAAACAAGATAATGGATGACTCCTACAACCTATTTGTGATATTTTAAAGAAAGCCCTATATTTAAAAAAAAAAGCATATGAAAAGATGCTCCACACATCAGGGAAATACAAATTAAAATGAGATACCACTATCCACTTATTAGAATGGCCAAATATACAACACTGAGAACAAAAAATGCTGATGAGGATGTGGAGCAACAGGAATTCTTATACATTGCTGGGCAGTGTGCAGAATGACACAGCCACTTTGGAACATAGTTTGGCAGTTTTTTACAAAACTGAACATACTCTTATCACATGATCTAGCAATCACGTGCCCTGATATTTACCCAAAGGAACTGAAAACTTATGTCTGAGTTTGTTTGAAAACAAAAACCGATACATTGATGTCTATGGCAGCTTTTGTCATAATGGCCAGTACTTGGAAGCAACCAAAATGCCCTTCATTAGGTGAAAGGACAAAGAAACAGTGCTTTATACAGATAATGGAATACTATTCACCACTAAAAAGGAAATGAGCTATCAAGCCATAAGAGACACAGAGGAAACTTCAATGCATATTACTAAATGAAAGAAGCCAATCTGAAAAGGCTACAAACTATATGATTCCAACTGTAAGATACTCAGGAATAATAAAATTATGGATGTAGTACTTGTTGGGGGTTAGTGAGGAGAGAGGGTCAAATAGGTAGTTCACAGAGGATTTTTAGGGCAGTGGGAGCACCCTGTGTCATACATGTCATTATACATTTGTCCAAACCCATAGGATGTACAACACCAAGAGTGAACCCTAATGTAAACTATAGACTGAGTAATTAAGACGTGTCAGTGTAGACTCATTAATTGTAATAGATGTACCTGTCTGGTGGGGAATGTTGATATGAATGCCTGTGTGGGGGCAGGAAGGTCTGTGGGAAATCTCTGTACCTTCCTCTAAATGTTGCTATAAGCCCAAAATCACTCTAAAAAAGTAAAGTCTTTTTAGACCTCTAAAGCTGGCTGAGGTCTCTCTGATACACTGAGGGGGGCCTTCTGGGGAGGGCCCACAGCACACTGCAGCCGTGCCCCAGGGGCAGATTACAGGAGTGACCCTGGGCTGAGCAGGAGAGGTGCGAACCAACACTGGTGCCTGAACCAAGCACTAGACCAAACAGGAGACAAAACGGACAGAGGACATGAGAGAAGGAAGAAGAATAAAGACCATCATTTGGAATAGAGTTACTAAGTTAAAAGAACTAAATTGGGAGCTTTACTAAATCGGAAGAACTAACTGAAAACTTGGGGGTAGAAACTAACGGTTTAACTAGAGTCAGAGTGAGGTGCTCAGACTTCTCTGGCTGGTTCCATTTGGACCTCCGAGGTGCTGGCTCCCAGACTGAGTGTTCCTGTCGTGTGTGGATATGGGGTGTTTCCTCTCCCTAGAGACAGGTAGACATGTCCCTGAGAAGGGGGAGAATACCAAATACATCAGATTCCACCCTGACATCTGGTTTTGAATTTTTAGTTCTCTGAAAACCTCTTAGACAACATCTATTTCAGTAATATCAGAAAATTTCTTCAACAGGAAAAATTTCTAATAATAGAATTACAAAGGCAATTATAGAAAACATGGACAATTTGTGCAAATTGAAAATTGTTACTAAGGTCTTTCCCAGCCAATGTTTGCTAATGTCCTAATCTTAACGTCCAGGAAGCGCTGACCATCCAGCACCCGAGAAGTTCCTGTGAGTGTGGCAGGGGAAGAATTTCAAACTGAAGGCTGAATGTATCCCTGGACTGACTTCCTTTTGGCCCTGAACTGATTTCCCATGGCTGACTTAGTAATGTATGTGGTAATAATGTGCTAACATGTCATATAAATCTTCATATATTCAGCATTTGACTTTATTATTGCGGGGCCTCCTGGGATCCATTTCCTGTTAGGCAGTCTTTACAGACTTTTTGCTTTCCTTAGTCCATTTGTGTGAACTGGTGTGTTTTTATGATATTAGCACAAACAAGTGTTATTGATAGGCACTTACGCACCATATTAATTGTTAACCCAGACTGGAGAAGTTTCACAGTTGTATTTATTTTTTGATTCAATATACATTTCATTGAAGAGAAAAAAGTTAGAAGTGAAAAGCATTACATGTTAAAATTAGTTGAGAAAGAAAACTCAGTTGATGAGTTTTAATTAAATTAACTTTAATTAAATGCTAATGTTTTGAAACCCAAAACTAGAATCAGAAATTCTGCTAACACAGAGCTATCCACAATAGGGAGAGCTGTGTCCCAAAAGTTGAATGACTTAGGACTCTCCCAAATACTTAGCTGCTTCATTTACCTAATGGAACATAATTTTCCTGCTAACCCTGGATGGTTCTTCGGTAATCGAGACAGAAACATATGATGTTTGGCCAGGTATCAACAAAGACAAGGATGTGAGTACTGATTGAACAGCTACCATTTCACCAGGTCCAGACAGCAGTGGGGTGGAGAAGCAGGATGGTGGGCAGAGGGTCAAGTCATGTGAGTGGGACAGAGGGACAAGCAGTTCTCTGACGTCCAGAGCTGTCTGGGCACCCCCATGGTCAAAGCCTCTGGGCTCATCACTCACTTCCCTGCTTCTCTAGTTTCAGTAAACTCTGTTGCTTGGAAACGCACTAAAGTCTGAAGTGGGAGCCTTGCCAACCAACCTATCATAACCCACCATGCCCTGTTTTATAATCTTTATGGTATTTCAAGGTGAAAGCCTATATTTAGCCTTGTCTTTTGCTTTCTGGGGGAAATTCCGGACGACTGCCGAGAAGGTGTGAAATTTCTCTTGCCTGTCAGCGGGATCCTGAGCTCTCACACTTTGATCTGATGGATGCATGAGGTCCAGAAGTCAGACTTTCCCTAAGATAGTGACTAGTCTAGGAGCCATTCACCAAGCCCATTCCCTTTATCTCCTCTTAAATTCCACAATGTAACCTTACATATGGGAACATTGTTTTTTTCTTTTTAATCTGAGTTTTACATAAAGAAATGGCTGGCAGCTATTTCCAAACCAACTTATCTGCTGTTATGGTAACCCTTTTTAAGAAAAAGACGTGATCTGTCTGACATCCTTCATCCACCCACTCCCGTTTCTCTTTTCTAATGAGAAATGCACTGTGGTAAAACTCCTTTTTCATCGATCTTAGGTTTGAAAGGCTCTCTGGCTAATGCAGGATGCTGTACTTCCCTGTGACAAGAAAATGAACAACTTGTTTTTTCTTTTTAAGTGAATGAAAGCAATCCTAACATTTTTTCAGAAATAGCAAAAATGCTGGAAGAGTCCCAGGAAAATGCTAGCAAACATTGCAATATGCCTACATCTCTCTATATTTAACAGGAAGAGGGCATTTGGCCCTTTCTCCACACCACTGCATATGTGGATTCCTGAGCCTGTTTGTACGTTATTTATTTGCTGTCTCTCACACATCAGGTTATAAATCATCATTCCACCTCATCCCCACCCTGCTGGAAAGTGTCTTTAATTTTCCAAAGCATACAGCAGGTGGCTATTTGATTAAGGGCACCGAGTCTGTAGTCAAAAGATCTGGCTTTGAGACCTGTGCCCATCATCTACTTGCTACATAGCCTTGAGTAACAGTAACTTTGAACCCATTACCTCATCCCTAAAATGGGATAATAGTAGAACCTACTTTAGTTTCTTCATCTATAAAAATGACAGAATAACACTACATATCTCACTGCATTAGCATGACAATGAAATGAAGTAAATGAATGCAAGGTGCATAGCACAGAGTGTGGTATAAATTAGGCATTCAAAAATGGTAGTTACAAGGACAGTGATGAGATAAAGAAGGTGCCCAGAAAAGGGCTTTCAGCTTCAAATGGGACAGAACACCAACATGGAGTGAAAGGAGGTCTCCTCTCGCCAGAGTGCACAGACTCCTGACAGAGGCATAGAAGGACTTGGGGGTAGTTGTCTAAACTAAGTTGATTCCACTGTAACTACTCATTAGTTGTCTCTGTCCCTGAATGTCCCACAGACAGCTCAGACTCAATATGTTTAAATTTAGACATCTTAACTCCTTTTTACTCTCATGTCCACTATGTCCTTCTTCCTGTTGTCATGTGATGTTACCCATCCCTGAGGGTGGCCTGATTCACTCTGAGGTCTCTCCCCGCCCTGTTCCTGCCTAACCATTTCTCTTCCTGGATATGCCCTGAACCCGTCGTCCCTGGCCCTCCTTGACCATCATTGCCTTGTATCGAGTGCCTCTCTCCTGCACTACTGCAGTAGCCTCTTAGCCACTCTCTGCCTCTAATCTCTTTGTCCCTGCCCCACCCTCCTACACCCTTACCACATACTGTGCTCACCCTAAAGAACAACTTGGTCATGTCACTTCTCTGACCAAGGCCCTGCAATAGCTCCTTATCAATGAAAGGCTCACCTCCAAACTCTTCAGCAGAGTGTACAGGCCCTCCATGCTCCACCTTCCCAGATGGGACCTTCTGGTGGACATGAAGAACTGGTTGAAGTTGGAACATATTTTGAAGATGGAGTCAACAGGATTTCCTGACTAATGAGACCAGTAGAAAAACATTATAGGTATTTTCTCGGGCTTTATTCACTTGGCCAAAGCACTTGTCTTCCTGACCCTGCATGTCTTTCTCTGTAACATGCAGGTAACGCCATTTCAGGAAGAGGAAGCCCAGGTACTGAGGCCTGCAGGCAGAAGCATGCCAGCTCTGCTCAGGGAAGACTAGTGTGGTTGAAGAGGAGCAAGCAAGAAGGAATGTAGTAGATCTGGTCACAAGGCAAAGGAACGTGGGTTGTAAAGGAACCATGTTGCTTTTTCTACAATTTCAGGGAATATAGTAGACCCCCTTATCAGCAGAGGCTACATTCCAGGACCCCCAGTGGATGCTGAAACCACAGACAGTACCAAGCCCTGTATATTCTAAGTTCCTTCCTACACATACCTACCCATGACACAGTTTAATTCATCAATTAGGTGCAGTAAGAGACTAACAACAATGAAAGAGAACAATCATAATATACTATAATAAAAATGTGAATACACACGTTTCTCAAAATATTTTATTGTCCTGTATCACCCTTCTTGTGATGGTGTGAGAAGATGAAGTGCCTAGGCGGCGAGGGGAAGTGAGGAGAACGTCGCAGGCAGTGGTGGTGCAGCGCTGGGCTGCTGCTCGCCTGACGTGCCTCAGGAGGATCACCTGCTTCCAGACCGCCATTGACCTTGACAGTGGTAACTGAAACCTCGCCAAGCAGAACCCTGCACGGGGGACTACTGGGTAGGGGATAACAACCTCATCAGCAAATAGAGCCGATGCCCCTGTGTTGCAGCTGGAAACTTAGCTTCAGACTCTTCTAAGACAAAACGATCTATTTCTGTGCTATTTTTTTCTTTTCATTCCCACACATTCAGTTCATCTGATATATATTGAAGGTGCAGATAATTTGAGCAACAGAGTTCTTTTGATGTGCTCCAGAATGAGAAAGTTCTTCAGGGGCAGAACTGCCATAAAGGGTCCTTCATTGTGTGAGCCTCTTCCAAAGCTCTGTGCTTAAATTTTTTTTTTGATATCATTAATCTACAATTACATGAGGAACATTATGTTTACTTGACTCCCCCATCACGAAGTCCCTCCCACAACACCCAGTATAGTCAGTGTCCATCAGTATAGGATGATACTGTAGAATCACCACTTGTCTTCTCTGTGTTGCACAGCCCTCCCCGTGCCTCCCCCCGCATTATACATGCTAATCATAATGCTCGCTTTCTTTCCCCCAGCAAATTATCCCTCCCTTCCCACCCATCCTTCCCAGTCCCTGTCCCTTTGGTAACTGTTAGTCCATTCTTGGGTTCTGTAATTCTGCTGCTGTTTTGTCCCTTCCGTTTTTTTCTTTGTTCTTATACTCCACATATGAGTGAAATCATTTGGTACTTGTCTTTCTCCTCCTGGCTTATTTCACTGAGCATAATACCCTCTAGCTCCACCCATGTTGTTGCAAATGGTAGGATTTGTTTCTTCTTATGGTTGAATAATATTCCATTGTGTATATGTACCACATCTTCTTTACCCATTCATCTACTGATGGACACTTAGGTTGCTTTCATTTCTTGGCTATTGAAATAGTGCTGCGATAAACATAGGGGTGCATCTATCTTTTTCGAACTGGGCTGCTGTATTCTTGGGGCAAATCCCTAGAAGTGGAACTCCTGGGTCAAATGGTATTTCTATTTAGAGCTTTTTGAGGAACCTCCATACTGCTTTCCACAATGGTTGAACTAATTTACATTCCCACCAGCAGTGTAGGAGGGTTCCCCTTTCTCCACAACCTCACCAACATTTGTTGTTGTTTCTCTTTTGGATGGTGGTCATCCTTACTGGTGTGAGTGATATCTCATTGTGGTTTTAGTTTGCATTTCTCTGATGACTAGGAATGTGGAGCATCTTTTCACGTGCCTGTTGGCCATCTGATTTTCTTCTTTGGAGAGCTGTTCAGCTCCTCTGCCTATTTTATAATTGGATTATTTGCTTTTTGTTTGTTGAGGTGCATCAGCTCTTTATATATTTTGGATGTCAGCCTTTTATCAGATCTGTCATTTATGAATATGTTCTCCCATACTGTGGGATACCTTTTTGTTCTACTGGTGGTATCCTTTGCTGTACAGAAGCTTTCAGGTTGATATAGTCCCACTTGTTCATTTTTGCTTTTGTTTCCCTTGTGTGGGAAGATATGTTCATGAAGAAGTCACTCATGTTTATGTCCAAGAGATTTTTGCCTATGTTTTTTTCTAAGAGTTTTATGGTTTCATGACTTACATTCAGGTTTTTGATCCATTTCGAATTTACTTTTGTGTATGGGGTTAGACAGTGATCCAGTTTCATTCTCTTACATGAAGCTGCCCAGTTTTGCCAACACCAACTGTTGAAGAGGCTGTCATTTCCCCGTTGTATGTCTATGGCTCCTTTATCATATATTAATTGACCATATATGTTTGGGTTTATGTCTGGAGTCTCTATTCTGTTCCACTGGGCTATGCATCTGTTCTTGTGCCAGTACCAAATTGTCTTGATTACGGTGGCTTTGTAGTAGAGCTTGAAGTTGGGGAGCGAGATCCCCCCCACTTTATTCTTCCTTTTCAGAATTGCTTTGGCTATTTGGGGTCTTTGGTGGTTCCATATGAATTTTTGAACTATTTGTTTCAGTTCGTTGAAGAATGCTGTTGGTAATTTGATAGGGATTGCATTGAATCTGTATATTGCTTTGGGCAGTATGGCCATTTTGATGATATTAATTCTTCATAGCCAAGAGCATGGGATGAATTTCCATTTGTTAGTGTCCTCTTTAATTTCTCTTAAGACTGTCTTGTAGTTTTCAGGGTATATGTCTTTCACTTCCTTGGTCAGGTTTATTCCTAGGTATTTTATTCTTTTTGATGCTATTGTGAATGGAATTGTTTTCCTGAATTCTCTTTCTGTTAGTTCATTGTTAGTGTATAGGAAAGCCTCAGATTTCTGTGTATTAATTTTGTATCCTGCAACTTTGCTGAATTCCAGTATTAGTTCTAGTAGTTTTGGAGTGGAGTCTTTAGGGTTTTTTATGTACAATATCATGTCATCTGCAAATAGAGACAGTTTGACTTCTTCTTTACTGATCTGGATTCCTTGTATTTCTTTGTTTTGTCTAATTGCCATGGCTAGGACCTCTAGTACTATGCTGAATAACAGTGGAGAAAGTGTGTATCCCTGTCTTGTTCCCGATCTCAGAGGAAAAGCTTTCAGCTTCTCGCTGTTAAGTATAATGTTGTCTGTGGGTTTATCATATATGGCCTTTATTATGTTGAGGTACTTGCCCTCCATACCCATTTGTTGAGAGTTTTTATTATGAATGGATGTTGAATTTTGTCGAAAGCTTTTTCAGCGTTTATGGAGATGATCATGTGATTTTTGTCCTTTTTGTTTATGTGGTGGATGATGTTGATGCATTTCCGAATGTTGTACCATCCTTGCATCCCTGAGATGAACCTCACTAGGTCATGGTGTATGATCTTCTTGATATATTTTTGAATTCTGTTTGCTAATATTTTGTTGAGTATTTTCGCATCTATGTTCATCAGGGATTTTGGTCTGTAATTTTCTTTTTTTGGTGGGGTCTTTGTCTGGTTTTGGTGTTAGGGTGATGCTGGCTTCATAGAATGAGTTTGGGAGTATTCCCTCCTCTTTTATTTTTTGGAAAACTTTAAGGAGAATGGGTATTAGTTCTTCACTAAATGTCTGATAAAATTCCATGGTAAATCCATCTGCCCAGGGGTTTTGCTCTTGGGTAGTTTTTTTGATTACTGCTTCAATTTCGTTGCTGATAATTGGTCTGTTTAGATTTTCTGTTTCTTCCTTGGCCAGTCTTGGAAGGCTGTATTTTTCTAGTAAGTTGTCCATTTCTTCTAGGTTTTCCAGTTTGTTAGCATACAGGTTTTCATAGTAGTCTCTAATAATTCTTTGTATTTCTGTGGGGTACATTGTGATTTTTCCTTTCTCATTTCTGATTCTGTTGATGTGTGTTGATTCTCTTTTTCTCTTAATAAGTCTGGCTAGAGGTTTATCTATTTTGTTTATTTTCTCAAAGAACCAGCTCTTGGTTTCATTGATTTTTTTCTATTGTTTTATTCTTCTCAATTTTATTTATTTCTTCTCTGATCTTTATTATGTCCCTCCTTCTGCTGACTTTAGGCCTCATTTGTTCTTCTTTTTCCAATTTCAATAATAGTGATGTTAGACTATTCATTTAGGATTGTTCTTCTTCTTTAAATAGGCCTGGATTGCTATATACTTTCCTCTTAAAACTGCTTTTGTGATAGGGGAGGGGCAGAAGATGGCGGCGTGAGTAGAGCAGCGGAAATCTCCTCCCAAAACAACATATATCTATGAAAATATAACAAAGACAACCCTTCCTAGAATAAAGACCAGAGGACACAGGACAATATCCAGACCACATCCACACCTGAGAGAACCCAGCGCCTCGCGAAGGGGGTAAGATACAAGCCCCGGCCCCGCGGGAGCCGAGCGCCCCTCCCCCCAGCTCCCGGCGGGAGAAGAGCGGGCAGAGCGGGAGGGAGACGGAGCCCAGGACTGCCGAACACCCAGCCCCAGCCATCCGGGCCAGAGCGCAGGGCCCTCGATACTAGGAAAACAGGGCAGCAAGAACAGTGAGCGGGCACTGGAGGCTGGGCGCCAGAGGACATAAGAAGAGCGCGCGACCATTTTTTTTTGCTTTTTTGCTGTTTTGTTTTGGCGAGCGCTTTTTGGAAGTCTTAAAGGGATAGGGACCCCAATACTAGGGAAACAGGGCAGCAAGACCGGTGAGCAGAGGCCTGAGGCTGGCACTGGAGAATAAAGAAAAACGAGCCACCACATTTTTTTTTTAATTAAAAAAAATTTTTTTTTTTTTTGGTGGTCGTTGTTTTGTTTTGGCGGGTGTTTATTGGAAGTCTTAAAGGGGCAGGGCGGGACACTTAATCCAGAGGTAGGGAATTCGGGGATCTCTGGGCACCCTAACCCTTGGGCTTCAGGGAGCAGGGAGGCCCCTTACGGAGATAAATAGCCTCCCAGCCGCTCCTGCTCCAACGCGACTACACCATTTTGGAGTAGCTGCCCGAGCCAGGCCACGCCCACAGCAACAGCGGAGATAAACTCCATAGCAGCCGGACAGGAAGCAGAAACCCTGTCTGCGCGCAGCTGCGCAGCACAAGCCACAAGAGGTCGCTGTTCTCCCAGGAGAGGAGGGCCACAAACCAACAAGAAAGGAAGTCCTTCCAGCCGTCACTCGTCCCAGTTCTGCAGACTATTCCTATCACCATGAAAAGGCAAAGCTACAGGCAGACAAAGATCACAGAGACAACACCAGAGAAGGAGACAGACCTAACCAGTCTTCCTGACAAAGAATTCAAAATAAGAATCATAAACATGCTGACAGAGATGCAGAGAAATACGCAAGAGAAATGGGATGAAGTCCGGAGGGAGATCACAGATGCCAGAAAGGAGATCGCAGAAATGAAACAAACTCTGGAAGGGTTTATAAGCAGAATGGATAGAATGCAAGAGGCCATTGATGGAATTGAAATCAGAGAACAGGAACGCATAGAAGCTGACATAGAGACAAAAGGATCTCCAGGAATGAAACAATATTAAGAGAACTGTGTGACCAATCCAAAAGGAACAATATCCGTATTATAGGGGTCCCAGAAGAAGAAGAGAGAGGAAAAGAGATGGAAAGTATCTTAGAAGAAATAATTGCTGAAAACTTCCCCAAACTGGGGGAGGAAATAATTGAGCAGACCACGGAAATACACAGAACCCCCAACAGAAAGGATCCAAGAAGGACAACACCAAGACACGTAATAATTAAAATGGCAAAGATCAAGGACAAGGAAAGAGTTTTAAAGGCAGCTAGAGAGAAAAATATCAGCTATAAAGGGAAACCCATCAGGCTAACATCAGATTTCTCAACAGAAACCCTACAGGCCAGAAGAGAATGGCATGATATATTTAATACAATGAAACAGAAGGGCCTTGAACCAAGGATACTGTATCCAGCACGACTATCATTCAAATATGATGGTGGGATTAAACAATTCCCAGACAAACAAAAGCTGAGGGAATTTGCTTTCCACAAACCACCTCTACAGAACATCTTACAGGGACTGCTCTAGATGGGAGCACTCCTAGAAAGAGCACAGCACAAAACACCCAACATATGAAGAATCGAGGAGGAGGAACAAGAAGGGAGAGAAGAAAAGAATCTCCAGACAGTGTATATAACAGCTCAATAAGCGAGCTAAGTTAGGCAGTAAGATACTAAAGAGGCTAACCTTGAACCTTTGGTAACCATGAATTTAAAGCCTGCAATGGCAATAAGTACATATCTTTCAATAGTCACCCTAAATGTTAATGGGTTGAATGCACTAATCAAAAGACACAGAGTAACAGAATGGATAAAAAAGCAAGACCCATCTATATGCTGCTTACAAGAAACTCACCTCAAACGCAAAGACATGTACAAACTAAAAGTCAAGGGATGGAAAAACATATTTCAAGCAAACAACAGTGAGAAGAAAGCAGGGGTTGCAGTACTAATATCAGACAAAATACACTTCAAAACAAAGAAAGTAACAAGAGATAAAGAAGGACACTACATAATGATAAAGGGCTCAGTCAAACAAGAGGATATAACCATTCTAAATATATATGCACCCAACACAGGAGCACCAGCATATGTGAAACAAATACTAACAGAACTAAAGGGGGATATAGACTGCAATGCATTCAAACTAGGAGACTTCAACACACCACTCATCCCAAAGGATAGATCCACTGGGCAGAAAATAAGTAAGGACACAGAAGCACTGAACAACACAGTAGAGCAGATGGACCTAATAGACATCTATAGAACTCTACATCCAAAAGCAGCGGGATATACATTCTTCTCAAGTGCACATGGAACATTCTCCACAATAGACCACATACTAGGCCACAAAAAGAGCCTCAGAAAATTCCAAAAGATTGAAATCCTACCAACCAACTTTTCAGAGCACAAAGGCATAAAACTAGAAATAAACTGTACAAAGAAAGCAAAGAGGCTCACAAACACATGGAGGCTTAACAACACGCTCCTAAATAATCAATGGATCAATGACCAAATCAAAATGGAGATCCAGCAATATATGGATACAAATGACAACAACAACACTAAGCCCCAACTTCTGTGGGACACAGCAAAAGCAGTCTTAAGAGGAAAGTATATAGCAATCCAAGCATATTTAAGAAAGGAAGAAGAATCCCAAATGAATGGTCTAATGTCACAATTATCAAAATTGGAAAAGAAGAACAGATGAGGCCTAAGGTCAGCAGAAGGAGGGCCATAATAAAGATCAGAGAAGAAATAAATAAAATTGAGAAGAATAAAACAATAGCAAAAATCAATGAAACCAAGAGCTGGTTCTTTGAGAAAATAAACAAAATAGATAAGCCTCTAGCAGACCTATTAAGAGGAAAAGAGAGTCAACACAAATCAACAGTATCAGAAACGAGAAAGGAAAAATCACGACGGACCCCATAGTAATACAAAGAATTATTAGAGAATACTATGAAAACCTATATGCTAACAGGCTGGGAAACCTAGGAGAAATGGACAACTTCCTAGAAAAATACAACCTTCCAAGACTGACCCAGAAAGAAACAGAAAATCTAAACAGACCAATTACCAGCAACGAAATTGAAGCGGTAATCAAAAAACTACCAAAGAACAAAACCCCCGGGCCAGATGGATTTACCTCGGAATTTTATCAGACATACAGGGAAGACATAATACCCATTCTCCTTAAAGTTTTCCAAAAA
Source organism: Manis pentadactyla (assembly GCF_030020395.1). Classification (NCBI taxonomy): domain Eukaryota; kingdom Metazoa; phylum Chordata; class Mammalia; order Pholidota; family Manidae; genus Manis; species Manis pentadactyla. The sequence continues at coordinate 71,712,349 of NC_080022.1, forward strand.
ATAGAGGAGGAGGGGATACTCCCAAACTCATTCTATGAAGCTAACATCACCCTAATACCAAAACCAGGCAAAGACCCCACCAAAAAAGAAAACTACAGACCAATATCCCTGATGAACGTAGATGCAAAAATACTCAACAAAATATTAGCAAACCAAATTCAAAAATACATCAAAAGGATCATACACCATGACCAAGTGGGATTCATCCCAGGGATGCAAGGATGGTACAACATTCGAAAGTCCATCAACATCATCCACCACATCAACAAAAAGAAAGACAAAAACCACATGATCATCTCCATAGATGCTGAAAAAGCATTTGACAAAGTTCAACATCCATTTATGATAAAAACTCTCAGCAAAATGGGAATAGAGGGCAAGTACCTCAACATAATAAAGGCCATCTATGATAAACCCACAGCCAACATTATATTGAACAGCGAGAAGCTGAAAGCTTTTTCTCTGAGATCGGGAGCTAGACAGGGATGGCCACTCTCCCCACTGTTATTTAAAATAGTACTGGAGGTCCTAGCCATGGCAATCAGACAAAATAAAGAAATACAAGGAATCCAGATTGGTAAAGAAGAAGTTAAACTGTCACTGTTTGCAGATGACATGATACTGTACATAAAAAACCCTAAAGACTCCACCCCAAAACTACTAGAACTGATATCGGAATACAGCAAAGTTGCAGGATACAAAATCAACACACAGAAATCTGTGGCTTTCCTATATACTAACAATGAACCAACAGAATGAGAAATCAGGAAAACAACTCCATTCACAATTGCATCAAAAAAAATAAAATACCTAGGAATAAACCTAACCAAAGAAGTGAAAGACTTTTACTCTGAAAACTACAAGTCACTCTTAAGAGAAATTAAAGGGGACACTAACAGATGGAAACTCATCCCATGCTCGTGGCTAGGAAGAATTAATATCGTCAAAATGGCCATCCTGCCCAAAGCAATATACAGATTTGATGCAAACCCTATGAAACTACCAGCAACATTCTTCAATGAACTGGAACAAATAATTCAAAAATTCATATGGAAACACCAAAGACCCCGAATAGCCAAAGCAATCCTGAGAAAGAAGAATAAAGTAGGGGGGATCTCACTCCCCAACTTCAAGCTCTACTATAAAGCCTTAGTAATCAAGACAATTTGGTACTGGCACAAGAGCAGAGCCACAGACCAATGGAACAGACTAGAGAATCCAGACATTAACCCAGACATATATGGTCAATTAATATTTGATAAAGGAGCCATGGACATACAATGGCAAAATGACAGTCTCTTCAACAGGTGGTGCTGGCAAAACTGGACAGCTACATGTAGGAGAATTAAACTGGACCATTGTCTAACCCCATATACAAAAGTAAACTCAAAATGGATCAAAGACCTGAATGTAAGTCATGAAACCATTAAACTCTTGGAAGAAAACATAGGCAAAAACCTCTTAGACATAAACATGAGTGACCTCTTCTTCAACATATCTCCCCGGGCAAGGAAAACAACAGCAAAAATGAGTAAGTGGGACTATATTAAGCTGAAAAGCTTCTGTACAGCAAAAGACACCATCAATAGAACAAAAAGGATCCCTACAGTATGGGAGAATATATTTGAAAATGACACGTCCGATAAAGGCTTGACGTCCAGAATATATAAAGAGCTCACACGCATCAACAAACAAAAAACAAATAACCCAATTAAAAAATGGACAGAGGAACTGAACAGACAGTTCTCCAAAAAAGAAATACAGATGGCCAACAGACACATGAAAAGATCCTCCACATTGCTAATTATCAGAGAAATGCAAATTAAAACTACAATGAGGTATCACCTCACACCAGTAAGGATGGCTGCCATCCAAAAGACAAACAACAACAAAGGTTGGCGAGGCTGTGGAGAAAGGGGAACCCTCCTACACTGCTGGTGGGAATGTAAGTTAGTTCAACCATTGTGGAAAGCAGTATGGAGGTACATCAAAATGCTCAAAACAGACTTACCATTTGACCCAGGAATTGCACTCCTAGGAATTTACCCTAAGAATTCAGCAATCAAGTATTAGAAAGATCAGTGCACCCCTATGTTTATTGCAGCACTATTTACAATAGCCAAGAATTGGAAGCAACCTAAATGTCCATCAATAGATGAATGGATAAAGAAGATGTGGTACATATACACAATGGAATACTACTCAGCCATAAGAAAAGGGCAAATCCAATCATTTGCAGCAACATGGATGGAGCTGGAGGGTATTATGCTCAGTGAAACAAGCCAAGCGGAGAAAGAGAAATACCAAATGATTTCACTTATCTGTGGAATATAAGAACAAAGGAAAAACTGAAGGAACAAAACAGCAGCAGAATCACAGAACTCAAGAATGGACTAACAGGTACCAAAGGGAAAGGGACTGGGGAAGATGGGTGGGTAGGGAGGGATAAGGGTGGGGAGAAGTAGGGGGGTATTAAGATTAACAAGCACAGGGGGGTAGGAGAAAAGGGAGGGCTGTACAACACAGAGAAGGCAAGTAGTGATTCTACAACATTTTGCTATGCTGATGGAAAGTGACTGTAAAGGGGTTTATAGGGGAGACCTGGTATAGGGGAGAGCCTAGTAAACATAATATTCGCCATGTAAGTGTAGATTAGTGATACCAAAAACAAAACAAAACAAAACAAACAAACAAAAAAAGGGCAGTTCCTGTGTGGTAACCTCCAATGAGTTCTACACAAGGGTATAAAGGGCATATAAAAGTGTAGGCAAAGGGTCTGTTTGCGTTTATACAGAAGATCAAAGCCCAATTGTGCTATCCCGAAAACGAACTAAGATACGATATGAAAGAGAACTTCCAACATCAGCACTCTCTGGAAGACCCATGCCAGAAGATGATCATCAAAAAACCCCAACAAAGATCCACGCACTGCTGCAGCTGTAGATGCACTCATCCCACCAGCTCCTGGACTTGCCATGGGATTGAAGGAGATATCTAAGCTGGCCTGTGCATGCAGTAAAACAACAAATTTGACTGGATCTATACTGTTGGAACTCAACCAAAATTAGGAGAAGTGCAAATTGTCGTGCTCCAAAATCTTACAACTACAGACTATTTACTGTTAAAAGAACATAAGGGATGGAACATTCCCCAGGAATGGGTTGTTTTAATTTGTCTGATTTCTCTCAGACTGTTCAAGTTCAGTTGGACAATATCCATCATATCATAGATAAGTTTTCACAAATGCCTAAGGTGTCTAACTGGTTTTCTTGGTTTCACTGGAGATGGCTGGTAATTACAGATATGCTTTGTTTATGTAACAATACTCCTATTATGTTAATGTGTGTGCACAATTTTGGTAGTAGCTTAAAACCTATACATGCTGAAGTTACTCTACAAGAAGATATGTCAAAGAAATAACCAATCTTCCCATGTTTTCTTCCGCCTGCTACTTCTATAGCTTTTCTTCTTCCTTCCTAATTACAACCCTTAAATAGAATTCATGCCTCATATCAAATTTACCGAGTATCATAATTCTTCCAAGTGGTAAAGATACATCAAGACAAATGCTGGGCATAGAAGCTACAGGGCATAAATATGCAAAGAAATAAAAAGCTAACCATTTCAAACAATAAGGCTTCTCTCTCACTTACCAACTTCACATTTCCCTGTATGGCCCCGGAAGATGACTGGTTAGCCAGAGACGGGTAAGATTCCTCAAGGGAGGAACAACCTAAGACAGGCACAGTCACAGGGGGGCCATCAGGTGAGAAATTGGGGATCAACAGAGGTGAGGCTTAGAACCTCACCCCCCCCCGTTCTGAGAGAAATCTTCTGCATACGTGGATGTTTTATTGCCCTTGTCTAGCTTGGATTAACACATAGTCTACAGGCACACACCTGATCATCTACATTTGCTCTCTTACAACACTAAACTATGTTTTCTACCTTTATCTTGTATCTACCTACCACTTCAGCATTTTATTAAAAATAATAATAATAAAGAGAAAAATGTGGTATCTACATATAAATCAAGTATAAAAACCAAATGAGTAATCATATTTGAACTGACTGTTTAGAGTTCATAATGCATGAGCAAAACCGAAAGTTTCTGTGATGACTGCCCTTGTACTGTTCACTATGTAACTTATTCATTATGTAAGAATTTGTTCTCCATGTAAGAACTTGTTTGTTATGCCTCAGAAGATTGGAGACTGACGAAAATTGGGCTTGGGGTGGATTAATGATTGTGCATTGAGCATTGACTCCCCTATACAGAATTTTATTGTCGTTAACAACCATTTGATCAATAAATATGAGAGATGCCCTCACAAAAAAAAAAAAAAAAAGGACAGACTTCCAATGGTAAAATAAATAAGTTAACAGGATGTAATGTATAGCATTAGGAATATAGTCAAGATATTGCAACAGCTTGGTAGGGTGATAGCTGGAATCTAGAATTATGTATATAAATGTTTTATCACTGTGTTGTACACTTGATACTAATGTAATGTAATACTGTGCGTCAACTACCCTTCAATAAAAAATAATTATCTAAAAAAACAAAAGAACAAAACAAAACATTAAAAGCTACAGTATAAAATTAAAAAAAAAAAAACTGCTTTTGTTGCATCTCACAGAAGTTGCGGCTTTGTGCTGTTGTTGTCATTTGTTTCCATATATTGCTTGATCTCTATTTTAATTTGGTCATTGATCCATTGATTATTCAGGAGCATGTTGCTAAGCATCCATTTGTTTGTGAGCCTTTTTGTTTTCTTTGTACAATTCATTTCTAGTTTTATACCTTTGTGGTCTGAGAAGTTGGTTGGTAGGATTTCAATCTTTTGGAATTTACTGAGGCTCTTTTTGTGGCCTAGTATGTGGTCTTTTCTGGATAATGTCCATGTGCACTTGAGAAGAATGTGTATCCTGCTGCTTTTGGGTGTAGAGTTCTATAAATGTCTATTAGGTCCATCTGTTCTAGTGTGTTGTTCAGTGCCTCTGTGTCCTTACTTATTTTCTGTCTGGTGGATCTGTCCTTTGGAGTGAGTGATGTGTTGAAGTCTCCTAATATGAATGCATTGCATTCTATTTCCTCCTTTAATTCTGTTAGTATTTGTTTCACATATGTTGGTGCTCTTGTATTGGGTGCATATTTATTTATAATGGTTATATCCTCTTGTTGGACTGACCCCTTTATCATTATGTAATGTCCTTCTTTATCTCTTGTTACTTTCTTTGTTATGAAGTCTATTTTGTCTGATACTAGTACTGCAACACCTGCTTTTTACTCTTTGTTGTTTCATGAAATATGTTTTTCCATCCCTTGACTTTTAGTCTGTGCATGTCTTTGGGTTTGAGGTGAGTCTCCTGTAAGCAGCATACAGATGTGTCTTGCTTTTTTATTCATTCTATTACTCTGTGTCTTTTGATCGGTACATTCAGTCCATTTAGATTTAGGGTGATTATTGAAAGATATGTACTTATTGCCATTGCAGGATTTAGATTTGTGGTTACCAAAGGTTCAAGGTTAGCTTCTTTACTATCTTACTGTCTAACTTAGCTTGCTTATTGAGCTATTATAAACACAGTCTGATGATTCTTTATTTCTCTCCCTTCTTATTCCTCCTCCTCCATTCTTTATATGTTAGGTGTTTTATTTTGTCCTCTTTTGTGTTTCCTTTGACTGCTTTTGTGCATAGTTGATTTTATTTTTTGCCTTTAGTTAGTATTTGGTTGGTCTGCTTTCTTTGCTATGATTTTATTTTCTCTGGTGACATCTATTTAGCCTTGGAGTGCCTCCATCTAGAGCAGTCCCTCTAACATAACCTGTAGAGGTGGTTTGTGGGAGGCAAATTCCCTCAACTTTTGCTTGTCTGGGAATTGTTTAATCCCTCCTTCATATTTAAATGATAATCGTGCTGGCTACAGTATCCTTGGTTCATGGCCCTTCTGTTTCATTGCATTAAATCTATCATGCCATTCTCTTCTGGCCTGTAAGGTTTCTGTTGCGAAGTGTGATGATAGCCTGATGGGTTTTCCTTTGTAAGTGACCTTTTTTCTCTCTTTGGCTGCCTTTAATACTCTGTCATTGTCTTTGATCTTTGCCATTTTAATTATTATGTGTCTTGGTGTTGTCCTCCTTGGGTCCCTTCTGTTGGGAGTTCTGTGTGCCTCTGTGGCGTGAGCAACTATATCCTCCCCCAGTTTGGGGAAGTTTTCAGCAATTATTTCTTCAAAGACACTTTCTATCCCTTTTTCTCTCTCTTCTTCTTCTGGTACCCCTATAATGTGGATATTGTTCCATTTGTATTGGTCACATAGTTCTCTTAATATTCTTTCATTCCTGGAGATCCTTTTATCTCTCTCTGTGTCAGCTTCTCTGCATTCCTCTTCTCTGGTTTCTATTCCATTAATGGCCTCTTGCACCTTGTCCATTCTGCTTTTAAGTCCTTTCAGAGATTGTGTTGTTTCTGTAGTCTCCCTCTTACTTTTTCCATTAGCTCTTGCATTTTTCTCTTCAGCTCCATCAGCATGGTTATGACCTTTATTTTGAATTCTTTTTCAGGAAGATTGGTTAAATTTATCTCCCCAGGTTCCCTCTCAGGGGATGTCTGATGTCTGATTCTGGTCTGGATCAAATTCTTCTGCCTTTTCATGGCGATAGAGGTTGTAGTGGGCAGTTGGCATGTGTGTTAGCTGGGAGAACAAAGTCCCTTCCCGCTTGCTCCTCGCCTTCCTCTCCTGCGAGAATGGTGACCCCTAGTGGCTTGTGTTGGGCAGCTGCGGCTGATGGGGTCTCTCAGTCTGGCCTGGGCAGCTGCGGGGGAGGCTCTGCATGGCTGCTGTTGGCGTGGCCAGTCTCAGGCTTCTGCTTTGCTATGGTGGGGCCACTCCAGAGGGGGAACGGCCAGGAGGCTGTTTATCACCATGAGGGCCCTCAGAGCTGTGCTCCTACCCAGGGCTTAGGGCACCCAGAGTTCCCCGGGATTCCCAGCTGCTGGGCTGAGTGTGCTAGGATGCTTCCATCCAGCTGTGGGGCTCCTGTCCTGGTAAGACTTTCAAAAATCACTAGCTCTTCTTTTGTTCCAGGGGCACTGACTGTGGGGACCTGCTTGCAGGTTTTACTGTTCCATTTCCCTAGTATCCAGCACACTATGCACTGTGTGTCTGTGCTCCTGGTGTGGATGACTAGGGCTGGTTATTTAGCAGTTCTGGGCTACCACTCCCTCCCCACTCCAACTCCTCTCCTCCCGCCGGTGAGCTGGGGTAGGGGGCATGCTCAGGTCCCGATGGGCTGCATCTTGTATCTTACCCCCTTCCTGAAGCACTGGGTTCTCACCGGTGTAGATGGAGCCTGGCTGTTGTCCTGTATCTTCTGGTCTCTCTTTTAGGAATAGTTGTGTTTGTTGTATTGGGAGGAGATTTCTGCTGCCCTACTCATGCCACCATCTTGGCTCCTCCCCCTTAATTTTGTATCCATACTTTGGTTTAATTTTCCTTAAAGAGGCCCTCTCCAATTGTATAAGTTTCAGGACCAACAAACCTAGATGGCCCCCTACTTAGGAAAAGCATTCCATCTCAGACCTCTCTTAGGAATAAAAACAACTGACTTGGTTAAGAGTCATGGAGGACTGGACACAGCTGCCTGTCAAGCACACCTGGCCAGAACAGTCATTTATGATGCAACGAAGAAGCTGACACCTACCCAGCGGCCAGCCTTTGGAAAGGTAAAGTTACAGAGAATTAGGCAGGCAGACCGATCTGTCTGTCCTTCCCAAATCTGTTTGGTCATAAAATTTGGTGTGTTACTTTAAAATAGTATAGATTCCTAGGCCTTATCCAAGACCGGTAAGGAGCTGGGGGGACTAGGTCCCAGGAAACTTTATCTTAAAGAAGCTCCCCCTATGGGCAGCAGTGTGTTAGGGCTTCTGAAGCCCTGGAAATAATGAAGCATAACTGTAAGAATTCTTGGGAAGAAGAGCAGTCTTGGTCCCAGAAGACAGGTGGGAGGATTCCTGAGGTGTTCATTGTTGAGAGAGCCACTTAATCAAGGATTTATAGTTCGGGAAGCTATTCCTCTACCCTCAGAAGTGCACTTAATAAAATGAAGGCCCAGTATCAGCTCCCTCAGACCAGGCCCAAGTGAGAGGAGAAGGACTCCAAGGTGCTGCCTTTAGGTAACCTTCAAGAAAACGGTCACATCTCTGTCCCAGAAGGAGTAGCCTCCTGACGCACAGGGACCTGACTGATTGGAGCAGTGGGAAGCTCTGCTTCCTGGACTTCCACCTTCCACACCTGGTATGAATCTGGCTGGGCCATGGTGAGAGGCCAAAGAGGGCAAGGCCATGGACCTCGGCTCACAGGGCAGAGCTGCAGTTTAGAGAGGCAGGGTAATGCATTTGGGGTCATGCAACCAGTAGGATGGTAGATCTGGGATGAGGTAAGCCTGAAGTTGTCAGCAGGAGTAACTCTCCCTGTCCCTATTTCATGAATAAAAGGTTAGCTTTGCTACAGGAAAGAATGAGGCTAAATCGGAGCATCAGTGCCAAGAACACGAAGGGAAATTATCCTGATGACACTTTTTTGCCCCTGGGCACCTCCCTACCTTTCCACCCCTCTCTCTGGTGAACCAGCACATTCTTCTCTTCCTCGAGGTAGTTTGGGTTTCTCTAACTTACAGCCAGAGTGTTTGAACTAATAAAAGTTTACTGTAAATATGGAAAAGAATGATAAGTAAACAAATACACTGGCATCTAAAATGATCATGGTGATTACTAAATGAAGAAAGGGAAACTGCAGAATAGTATCTTTGAAAGCATTCTATTTGTGTATATAAAGTACATTTTGTGTGTGGGTGTTGTGTGTGATTTTTATTTTATATGTTGTCTTGTTTCATTTTATTTTGTTTTTTAGTAAATGCTGAGAGAATAACAGGAAGAACGCTTACTACAATGTCACCAGGAGATGAGATTGGGAAATTCCTCCAGTTCTAGACTGTCTACTGATAATGAGCATATATTATTTTCATAATAAAACACTAACTGTGGAAAAGGAAAAGGAAGTTAGTGAATGTACCAGATCCCTGCCTGTCGCTATCTCCCTGATTTTCTTGTCAGGGAGAAAGAGAGTTGGAGTTAGAAAATAGAATAGATTCCATTGTTGAGCCAGTCAACGCTCTGTTGATTGAGAGAGTAAGTCAAGGAGAGAGAGACTTAAAGAGAGTTTGCACCATAGAGAATTAAAGGCCCAGAGAGCTTAACAAGGAAAATACAAAAAGAGCTGAAGTGATCATCGCTGTTGAAGTCTCACAGTCTGGGAACAGCAGAGACGGGGGCCTGGGGAAGCAGAGCCCTATTTGGCACTTCTCTGTAAAGGTGCTGAGGCGAGACAGGGGACCCACCAACTAAAACATGGGGAGGCCTTTGCAGCTGCTCAGAACTGTGGGAACCACTATTTCCAGTATGCAGAGCACAGAGAGGTCCTCTAAACAATCTTAAAGGGAATACATGAACAGGCAAGGGTATGGAGAGGAGCGGGCTTGGACAGGGAGTGAGAGTGTCAGCAAGTCAGTGAAAGTTCAGAAGGCTAGTCCGGAAGCAGGAACCCAACCCCACAGGTGAGGTGGGCTGGCCGTCAAGGGGTTGGCTTCAAAGAAGCTGTGACTGTGTTCGAAGGACTCAGAGTGAAAGAGGCCCTGCGACCCTGCATATCACTGGAGGCTGTATATGTATCTCCTGCAATGCACATGACACCAACTTCCAGGAATTAATAAAAGAACATTTAAATCTCTCAGTAATACACGATTTTCACAAGTCTGTCATATAGCAGGAATCAGAGATGGGCTGATTCTTTTAAGACAAATATCCCAGAAAGAACATAAGGGGTAAGGGACTGAGTCAGAAGCAGTATCAGCTTCTATTTTCAGAAAGCAGCAGCCTTGGATACAAACCAAAAGACAGACAGTGTGCACACACTTACGCTGAGACCAAGCCACGTCCACTTCTGGTCACAGCTGCACACAGAGATAGCAAATCACAACGTCCCATCAGAGGAACTAAGATAAAGATTGCATGACAACATAGTTCTTCTGCCAAGAGCACTTGCACCCTGACTCAGGGATAAGACTCTCCTTCCTGTTGAGCAGCAGCCTCTGGTGCCAAGTTCTTGCCCCACGCAGAAGCCCACTTGCCATACTGATCTCCAAGGGGCACACTCGGCATTCAGGAGTTCTCCTATCTTAACAGCCAGGTAGAGGCAGAGGCAGAGGCAGACCCAGGCATGAGTCTTCAACTCTGACTTCATATTTGGCTTTGCTTTCCTATCTTCTAAACCTGGATCTGTGGTAACCCAGGCCTTCCGGCCATCCACATCCATTAACCAAGGAAGTGTCAGCACCAAGGCTAGGCACTGGAGACACAGAATCAAACAAGATACAGAATCGGAAGTGGGCGTGATGCTGCCAACGTAACAGTTTGACCATGGACTTGCAAACTTGCTTGCTAAGCCTGTTTCCTCAGGCAGCTGGAGATGGGCACTTTGGAGAGTTGTATTTGAAATTATAAATATTGTATGTGAAGTGCCTCACACTGCTCCATAAGTAACACTTATTACCAGTAGCACAGGCCATTAGAGGAGAAGCCATAAGCACTGAGGATCAAAATGTAGTGTCACTAGCACCACGATGTAAGGAAGCATGGGGTGTTACGTGAGAGCAGAGGGGACGCTGTTAATCCCACCCTGGAGATGGTGTAAAGTGAAGTCCTAGAAGTTTGGGGAATGGGTAGCAGTTAGCTAGAAGAAGGTAGGCAGAGCATTCTGGGCAGAGAAAGCAGCATGTACCAAAGCATGGAGGTGCAAAATGCCATTAAGCATGGTTTTGGAAGAAGGTCCATATAATGGAAGCAAAGAAAGGCATTAAGGGAATGGATGGCTATGAGACCAAAAGGATGGTCGGGGCCAGAGCATGAAGAACCCTGTGTGCTAAGCTAAGACGTTTGAATTTGGGTCTTAATGCTGAGGAGAGACATGGAAAAATTTTAAGCACAGGAGAGGTATGATCGATTTGTGGGAGGGGAAAATTGGATAGTATCCAAACTAGTGGCAAATGCTTAAGATGCCAGCTGACATTGTGAATTTCAGGGCTCATTTGAAGACCAACTTCAAAGCAACTATGCCAGAAGAATCTACATTTTAATCCAGTGCCTCAGTGTAAATCTTCTTTACAACAAAGTTCAAGAAAACTGAGATGAAGTACAGAGCAATGGATAAGAGGGTAGGCTATGGACTCAAATTGTGTTTGCCATTTCTTAGCAGGGTGATCTTGGGCAAGGTATTTAATGACTGTGAACCTCAGTTTGTTAGTCTGTAAAATGGTAATAGTAATAGTACGAGCCTCAAAGCATTGCTGTGAGGATTGTATGTGCTTAGAACAGTGCCTGGACAGAGTAATTGCTTATTAATGTTGACCAGTATTTAGGAATGGAGTTGGTGCTACGAAGGCTGTAAGCCACTCTCCGTTTACTGACAGACACCTTTATCAACTTCTTGGCTTTGACTCTGTGTATAGGAATCAGCTGTCATTTAAGCCACATGGACTCATAGTAATTCCCAGTTACTGAGTTTATGTAAAAATAACAATTTAATACTCACTTGAGCATCAGGGTAAATTGTAATGCCTCAAACAGCTCAGTTAATCATGCAAGCACCAGAGAACAAAGCTATATTCTGGTCACATTTCAAGTTTTTTCTTTTTATTCCCATCTGTTTCTTAAAATGTGAGATATTTAGTGCTTACAAAATAGCATATGGACTATATATATATATGTTACAAAGCATAATGACAAACCCAGTGAAATCACAATTCTGGATCATTGTCAATGCCCCTGAAGTTCCCTGTGTGCCTGCTATTGTCTGAATGTTGTGTCTCCCCAAAATTCATATGTTGAAATCCTAACCCCAAAGGTGACAGTATTTGTAGGTAGTGCCATTAGAGGGTGATTCGGCATGAGAGTGTCAGTGGAATTAATACCCGTATAAAGAGGCCTTGGTGGGTTCACTGTCCCTTCTGCTATGTGAGTACACAGCAAAAAGATAGCTGTTTACAAACCAGGAATGGACCCTTACCAGACACCAAATCTTGGATTTCCAGCCTCCAGAACTATGAGAAATAAATGTATGTTGGTTATAAGCTACCCAGTCTATGGTATCTTAAAAAAAATTTTTTTTTACTAAGGTGTCATTGATATGCAATTTTATGAAGGTTTCACATGAACAACACTGTAGTTACTGTATCCACCCATATTATCAAGTTCCCCCACCCACCCCATTGCAGTCACTGTCCATCAACATAGTAAGATGCTATAGAGTCACAACTTGTCTTCTCTGTGCTATACTGCCTTCCCCATGACCCTCCTACATTGTGTGTGCTAATCCTAATGCCCTTGAATCCCCTTCTCCCTTCCTTCCCTCCCACCCTCACCAGCTCCTTCCCTTTGGTAACTGCTAGTCCCTTCTTGAAGTCTATGAGTCTGCTGCTGTTCAGTTTTGCTTTGTTGTTTTACTCCACAAATGAGTGAAATTATTGGGTACTTGTATTTCTCTGTCTGGTTTACTTCACTGAGCATAATACCCTCTAGCTCCATTCATGTTGTTACAAATGGTAGGATTTGTTTTCTTCTTATGGCTGAATAATATTCCATTGTGTGTATGTACCCCATCTTCTTTATCTATTCATCTACTGATGGACACTTAGGTTGCTTCCATATCTTGGCTATTGTAAATAGTGTTGCAATAAACATAGGGGCACATATGTCTTTTTAAATCTGGGATCCTGTTTTCTTTGGGTAAATTCCTAGGAGTGGAATTCCTGGGTCAATGGTATTTCTATTTTATTTTTGAGGGACCTCCATATTGCTTTCCACAATGGTTGAATTAATCATTTTCACCAGCAGTGTAGGAGGGTTCCCCTTTCTCCACATCCTCGTCAGCATTTGTTGTTCCTTGTCTTTTGGATGTTGGCCATACTAACTGATGTGAGGTGACATCTCACTGTGGTTTTAATTTGCATTTCCTTGATAATTAGTGATGGGGGGTATCTTCATGTGCCTGATGGCCATCTGAATTTCTTCTTCATAGAAGTGTCTGTTTAGATCCACCACCCATTTTTTAATAGGGTTATTTGCTTTTTTGGGTGTTGAGGCGTGTGAGTTCTTTATATATTTTGGATGTTGACCTCATATCAAATATGTCATTTATGAATATATTCTCCCATACTGTAGGATGCCTTTTTGTTCTACTGATTGTGTCTATTGCTGTGTAGAAGCTTTTTAATTTGATGTAGTCCCATTTGTTATTTTTGCTTTTGTTTCCCTTGCCCAAGGAGATGCGTTCAGGAAAAAGTTGCTCATGTTTATATTCAAGAGATTTTTGCTTATGTTTTCTTCTAAGAGTTTTATGGTTTCATGACTTACATTCAGGTCTTTGATCCATTTCAAATTTACTTTTGTGTATGGGGTTAAACAATAATCCAGTTTCATTCTCTTGCATGTAGCTGTCCAGTTTTGCCAACACCAGCTGTTGAAGAGGCTGTCATTTCCCCATTGTATGTCCATGGCTCCTTTATCATATATTAATTGACCATATATGGTTGGGTTTATATCAGGGCTCTCTAGTCTGTTCCATTGGTCTATGGTCTGTTCTTGTGCCAGTACCAAATTGTCTTGATTACTGTGGCTTTGTAGTAGAGCTTGAAGTTGGGAAGTGTAATTCCCCCAGCTTTATTCTCCCCTGTCAAGATTGCTTTGGCTATTCAGGATCTTTTGTGGTTCCATATGAATTGTAGAACTATTTATTCTAGCTTGTTGAAGAATGCTGTTGGTATTTTGTCTCTGGTACCTTGTTACAGCAGCAGAGATGACTAGACAGTGCCCCTCTCCAATCTGCACACCCTGCCTTTCCCACCAGAGGCAACCATAATGCTGAACTGTGTTTATCTTTCCTTTGCTTTTATTTGTACAGTATGTATCATCATATATTTTTAATCAGCATATTGGACTTTTATTTTTTTATATATGATATTCCAATGTATGCATTTGCCTGCCACTCACTTTTACATTTTATCATTTTGATCCATGTGTCTGTGACTTATTCACTTCTCTGATGTATATTATTCCATTGCATTCCTATCTCACACTACTTATGGATCCATTCTCCTAACCATGAAGATTTGGGTTATTTTCAGTGTTTTGTGACTTTGAATAATGCTGCTATATATAATCTGGCATCTGTCTCCTGTTGCCATTGTGTAAGATTTTCTCTAGAATATTGCATTAGTTACCTATTGCTGTTGTAACAAATTACCTCAAATTTAGTTGTTCAGAGGCTCAAAACAATACAATTATATTATTTTATAGGTCTGGAGGTCATAAGTCTGAAATGGGTCTCACTGGGCTAGAATCAAGGTGTTGATTCATTCAGGTCTGCATTCCTTCCTGGAGGCTCTATGGAAGAATACGTTTTCTCACCTTTTTCGGTTTCTAGAAACTGCCTGTATTCCTTGGCTCATAGCCCCTTCCATCTTCAAAGCCAACAATAGCTGTTCAAGTCTTTCTATTATGCCATCTCTTTAGTTCTGACATCTGTTTCCCTCTTCCACTTTTAAAGACGCTTGTTATTATTGATCCTAGCTGGATAACCTAGATTATCTCCTCATTTTAATATCAACTGATTAGCAAGTTTAAATCCATCTGCAACCTTGATTCTCTTTTGCCTTGCAACCTAACACATTCACGGGTTCTGGGGATTAGGATATGGGCATATTGGGAGTAGGAGAGGGTGCATTAATCTGTCTACCATAGGTATAAACTTAGGTGTGGAACTGCTAAGTGCTAGGGTATATAGATATTCAATTTTACTTCATATACGAATTTCTTTTCCAAAATAATCACACCAATTTACATCAATTGAGCAAAATAAGAGTTCTGACTGCTCCACACCTCACTAACACAGTCTGCTCAGACTTCTAAAACTTTGCCAAACTGATGGGTGTAAAATGTATCTCATTGTTTAAAATTCTATTTTCCTAATATTTTTATTGGCCATATGGGTTTATTGGTCATATGGGCTTTCTTTTCTGAAATGCCTGTTTTTCTATTGGGTTGCTAGTTTTTTCTTGAAATTTGTAGATTCTTTATTCTTTTGGATATTAATATATTCTTTCCATTTGTGGTGTGTTCTTATGAACCAAAGTTTCTAATTTTATTAAGCTCAATTTCCTTCAATATTTTTCTTTCTAAATTATATCTTTTTGTCTTGTTTAGAAAATTCTTATCCTTTGGCATAAAGAATGTCTCATATTTTTCCAAAAATTTTGAAGTTTTCCTTTTACATTTATATCTTTAATCCACTTGAAATAGATGTCTTTTTGATATGATGTGAAGCAAAGATCAAATTGCATTTTGTTATCCCCCACGTGGATAATTGCACCAGATGTCAATTATACTTATCTGCAATTCCATTTCCATCATATATCAAGTTCCCTCATATGCCAGGTCTGTTTTGGGAGTCTCTGTTATATTCTATTAGTCTACAGATCTCCTCCATGCCAACATCACAGTGTCTTCAATGCAATACCTTTTTAATAATATATGTTGACATTTGATAAGACAAATATCTACTACCCATGTTCTTTCAGAGTATCTTAAATATTCTTTTACCCTTTATGTTTCCATACATTTTAGACTCAGTTCAATTTCCTTAAAACACCCTGTTGAGATGTTTATTAGAACTTGACTGTGACTATACATATTACTTGTGGTAAAATTGAAATCTATATGATAATAAATACACCTATTCATG
Source organism: Manis pentadactyla (assembly GCF_030020395.1). Lineage (NCBI taxonomy): Eukaryota > Metazoa > Chordata > Mammalia > Pholidota > Manidae > Manis > Manis pentadactyla. The sequence continues at coordinate 71,728,207 of NC_080022.1, forward strand.
AACATGATATAGCTTTTTTATTTAGAAATGCTTTAATGTCTTTTAATATAGTTATGTATCTTTTTCATAAAAATCTTATACATATTTGGTGATATCTATTCCAAGTATATTGTATTTTTTGTTGTATACTTATGAGATATTCTTTTAAAAGTACATTTTCCTACTCTTTTGATGGTGAATAGAAATGTAATTGATATTAATCTTGTATCCATCAAGTTACAGTATTAATTTTAATAATTTTGCATAGATTTTTGACTTTTCTATATGAATAATCATTTCATCTGTTAAGTAATGGCAATGTTTATTCCTTTTGTTTTCTAACTGTGTAGCTAAGACTTCTGGTATGTGTTGGCTAGTTGTAGCATTAGCAGGCATTCTTGATTCTCACTGATTTCTTAAGGAATATTTCTAACTTCAACAGGGAGTAAAATTGTTGCGAGGTTTAGACAAATACTCCTTATCAACTTAAAGTTAATATATGTCCCTAGTTCACTAAGAGGTTTTGTTTGTTTGCCTGTTCATTTTAACATGAGTACATATTCAATTTTATAGAATGATTTGTCTGTATTGAGATCAGCATGTGTTTATTCTCCATAAGTCTGTAATTTGGTGAATTACATTAATTGATTTTATAAAGTTAGAATATCCTGTATTTTGAGAATAAATTCAGTTTGTCATACTACATTACCCTTCTATCCACTGCCAGGTCAAGTTTTTTAAACTTTTTTTTTTGCTGAATTTTGTATGTATGTTCATGAGTGAAGTCGATTTGAAATTTTTATCTCACATTATTTTTGTGTGGTTATATATAACATATCATTTTTCTCCCCATAGAATGAGACCTGCATAACTATAAAGTCATGTGGGCAAGTATTTTTCTTTGTGAAAAAGAAAAAGATTTCAAAATTTCTGAACCAATATCATTAAGGGTTTTAAAACTATTCAGTTTCTATTTTTTCATGAGTCAGTTTGGTAAGTTGCATTTACCTAATAATTTGATATTTTTATCTAAACCTTCAAATGTGACACCAATCTTTTTGTGGTAGTTTACCATTTTTTTACATCTCTACATTTGAAAAATTCCTAATATTATTTATTTCTGCCTTCCTTTTCTTTTTTTCCCAAGATCAATCAGGCTAAAGGTTTATTGATTTTATTCGTCTTTTCAAAAACCTAACTTTTGTTATTGTTCCTTTTTCTTCTATGTTTTCTATTATATTCATTTTTAGATATCCTTATTTCCTCTCTTCTACTGTTTTTAAATTCGTTCTATTGTTCTTTCTTTAATTTCTCATGTATGCTTAGCTCAATAATTTTCAGCATTTCTTAGTTTTAATATAATCATTTATGGCTTAGATTTTCCTGTAAGCCCTCTTTAATTACATTTAAGTTTTGGTAAAATTGGTAAGGTTTTGGGGTTTTATTACTATTTAATCCTAAAATTTTCTGTTTTTCCATTGTGATTTACTCCTTGATTGATGAGTTACTTGGAAGTGTGTTTTTCAATTTTCTAAAAGAATATTTTTCAGCATTATCTCTAAGATAGTAATATCAATATTAATCAAATTAAGATCAGAAAAAAGAATCTGTTTAAAACACAATTCCTTAAAATTGGTTGAGACTTGATTTATGACCAAATTCATAATCAATTATTATAATGATTCATATAGACCAAAATTGACTTGTATGCTTTAATTGGGAGTATATTTTCAGTTCTATATATTCAGTAGGTCAAGCTTTCTGTATTGTTAAATTAGTCCCTATGCTTTTTTTTTGTAAATATCCTTAATCTTTTATTGTTTTATCTATTGGTTACTGAGAGAGATATATTTGAAAGATTCTCCTGATAGTAGTGAATTTGACAATTTATCCTTGTAATTATATCAAATTTCCTTTTATGATATTGAAGCTATGTTTTTACATATGTAAAAATTTAGAACCATTTTATCCTTCTGGTGAATTAAACCTTTTGTCATTATTTACCGGTCTCCTTTGTTTAATTCAAGTTCTTGCCCTATGACCTATTTTATATAATATATACTCCAACTCTTTTTGGTTAATACTAGCCTAAAATATCTTTTTCTATCCTTTTATTTTCAACTGATCTTTATTTCTGTTTTTTTAGGTGTATCTCTTATAAGCAACATACACATAGACTTTGATTTTTTAATCCAGTCTCACAACCTTCTTTCGACTGGAAGTGTAGTCTATTTACTTTTACTGATATATTTGCATTTATTTCTATCAATCAATTTTTAAACTTTCTATTTTTCTGATTTTTCTTTCTTTTTTCTCCTTCTTGCCTCTTCTTAATTGATTAAATTTCTTATTCCATTTTTTCCCTCTTTTCTAGCTTTCGAATTATAGGCTTTATTTCTGTTCTGACCTATATCAGATGTGCAGTGTGAGAAACTTCTGTTATGTTAAGCCACAGAGGTTTCAGAGTTAATTTGGCTGATTAATTAGTTTAATTAATTCATCATAAACTTCTACTGGGCAATTATTTCAATGGATAAATGAATAATTCTATTTGAATGTTACTATCTCTCAGCATAAGAAAATATTTTCCCACAATCTTTTGTCTTCCATTTTTTTGTTGAGAATTCAGCTGTCTCATTATCATTCCTTTATTGATAATCTGTATTTCTTCTATGGCTAATCTTCTTGTCTTTGGAATTCTGAAATTTTACAACATTGTGTTTAGGTGAGTGTGTGTCTGTGCCTGTGTCTGCTTGAATTTATCTCACTGAGAATCCTTTGGGTTTTTGAATCTAAGGTTGTTACCTTTCATCAATTCTGAAAGTGTCTTATTCATTTCCTCTTCAAATATTTATTTGTCCCTTCCTCTTTCATCTCCTGCAGAAATTCTGGTAGAGTCACTCTATCCTCCATGAGTCTTACCCCCTCTGTCATGTTTTCCAGTAGTTGTCTCTCTGTGTTGCATTCTGTGTAAGGTCCTCCAATCTATACTTACCACTCCCCACTTTTCTTTTCAGCTATGGTTTTGCCTGCTGTTAATTATTCTTCTGGGTTTTTCATTCAATTTTTTCAGTTTTTTTTTCTAGAACTTCAATTTTGTTATTTTTGAATGTGGTGGATATTTTTATGGTCTCTCCTTCACCATACTTTTATTTCCTTTATAATTTATTTTAACATATTAAACACTTCATTGTACTTCAAAATTTATCTATACATTTAAAAGGAGATGGCAACTACATTTCTTGTGACCATTTAGCATTATATTATTGTCAAACACTGTGTTGTACACCTGAAACTAATCTAATATTGTTTATTGTTTATGATGATATTTCAATTTAAACATAAATAAAAGATGATTTATATATTTTGTTACACATGTTTACATTTTTCAGAGTAAGAGAAGTCCTCTATGTATTTTTACTTTATATTTTTATTATTTCAAATTGCTTATACCTTAGGATATAAGCAATATATCACTGGATTCTTCCTGTACCTAAATGTGTTATTCTGGGTCCGGCTTTCACTATATAAACACCCAATGGTATCAATAAACCAATATCATTTCATGTGTACTGTTTAGAAATTTTTTTTCTGTCACTAAGTTTGTCCCCAGTTAACCACATTTCTGCTGCAAACTTCATCATTTTAATTCAAGGGTTTATGATTATTTCTGACTTTCAGAGACCTCCCCCCTCCTTTCATATCTCTAGACCGCTACTGTGTTTTGGAGAATGTCCAAAAGTTTGACATTCAGATAAGGGAATGAAACTGTACAAACTTCTGCTTCTTAATACCATCTGTCTGGGAATAAAAATCTCTGGACTGGAAGAAATAAAGAAAGGAAGGAAGGAAGACAATTTTTGGAAAATCTGTATATACATCCTTTCCACTATAAAGAAACATGATGGCAGGTCTCCTGTATTCCAATGATTAGTTTTCAGTGACTGGGGAAGTTTCAACAGATAATTCAATCTGCTATCTTCTCATTATAAATCCTGGCTTATCAACTATACTAAAACTATCTGACATTTTCTAACTGACTTATGGTTTGTAGTCATGTGTAAGTCCAATTCTTGCAGAAGGATAGGTATCACCTGTTTGGTAAACTTTCTAGACTAAATCATTTCAGCAATGTTCATTTATTTCATGAAATAGATCCCACACTGTTAGAAAAACAAAAACAAAGATAAAAAACCTAAATTTGTTTTCAAGTAGACACTTGGCCCTTCCTACACATATGTGTGATAGCCAGCATTCCAGGTGTGAATCTTAGCTATTGGCAGTGTTCAAAAGGAATGTTTATCTTACCAGTATTTATAGATTTTTCATTTCAAGCATTTGGATCCATCCTTAGTATCAGCACATAAAACCTACTTCAGAGCCTTACCAAATTTTAACTGTTCAACATGTATCAAATATTGGCTGAGATATTTTATAATTTATAAAACATTGTTTTAAAAAATGCAGTGTATCTGTATTATAAGGTTGCCATAATAAAGTAACCACAAAATGGGTGCCTAAACACAGAAATTTATTCTATCACAGTCTGGAGGCCAGAACTCTGCAATCAAGGTATGGCAGAGCCATGCTCCCTCTGAGGCATCTAGGGGAATATGCTTCCTTGCTTCTCCCAGCTTTTTGTAGCCCCAGGTGCTCCTTGCTTGAAGCAGCTCAGCTTCAATCTTTAAATCCATCTTCTCTCTGTGTATCTCTGTCTTCACACAGTGTTTTCCTCTCTGTGCCTCACTTTTTCTTACAGGACTAGGGCCCTCCCGCTACTCCAGTATGACTTCATCTTAACTAATTACATCTGCAACAACTCTGTTTCCCAATAGGTTACATTCTAACATTCTGGGGATCAAGACTTTAATATATATTTTAGGGGACACAATTCAACCCATTAACATTATTCCTCCAAAGACAAGATTTTATCTTGCAGACAGACTTGGATCACACTGTCTTAGAACGACTAGAATTTGCTTTCTCTGAATTATGTTTGGATGCCAGGTTTTTACCTTTCATTAAATAATATCATAAAAAATAGCTTAATGATGCCACTCTATTTACTCATCAAATTCATTAAGAACCTACCCCATTTGATATTTTTCTATTATGAAACGAATTCCCCCTGAATAACTTGTAGGTTTTATTTTAGAGTCATTGAAAATCATACATCTAATTATGTGGTTTTTCTTGCTTTGGTTGCTGGGAAGCTTAAAAATTCAGCCATAACTTTATTTTAATGACCTCATAGGGTGTGGCAAGTACATATCTGCATTTATGTATCTCCTCTGATGCTGATAATTCATTTCCATTTGGATATTAAATCGTTTTTTACAATTACTTCTTATATTATTATAAGTCACTCAAGTAGTTTGTTAAAAAAATGTAGGTAATTCATAGAAAAAGAAGAAAAGTAACAAGTAAACCTACCCCCAGCCCCCTCACCCCTGGCCTGGCTTTTTTTCTGTCTCTCTCTTTCTCTCACTCTCTCCTTCATTCACAGCAGATTTTCCTCTCATCCCAGTTCATACATTACTGAAGATTAGGAGCCACCAACATTCAGTACCCCAGTTTACATTTTAGGGTGGATAAATCAAATACTATGCATGTTGCAAGATAATCACTCACATTAGTTTTTGAGCAAATCAACTACATTTCAATGACTTCCTTCAAAGATTAAAAAAGAAAAAAGGTCAGAAGAAATAGCATGGGACTCATGCAGCAGTAAAAGTAGAAGTAATCTGGAAAAGCAGAGGTTATAAAACAAGAAGTTATTAAATCACTGAAAATCAAACTAAAAGTACCAAGTAGTAGAACTTAATCTGAAGAATATTGGAGGGCAAGCTATTGAAAAACATCACATAGAACTTGGTGGAAAATGACATAGAATACAAGTGATCAGAGAGAAGTTGAAAAATGTAGACAATAGACATGTGAATGCTGTTTTTGAAGATGTGAATGAATAAATGGAACTGAAAAAATTTAATAGAAAAATTTTCTGAAATAAAACAGATCTTAAAATTACATTTTGAAAGGGCCCACCATATTCCAAGAAAATTTAATAAGAGCTCTTTTCCGAAACTTCAAGGGCTGAAAAAAAAAAACCCTCCAGTCATCTCAGCAAAAGGAAAAGGTAATCTTCAAAAACAAATAAATTAGACATGTTCCAAGCAATATTAGATGCTAGAAGAAAATGGAATTGAAGGAGGAAAAATTTCTATACCTGGTCTAACTACCTTTTGTGTGTAATGTAAGAGAAATTCTTAAATATACATGAACTTAATATAACAAAATTCATGCACTTCTGAAAAAACAATCAAAAAAGAGGTCAGGACGATGAACAGATGAGTAACAATAATAAATTCATGAATAAGAAAGTCATAAGGTACAACAGGTTTGGTGATGAGCTCTGAATCTATTATACAATTATATTTTAAATTATATTTTAAAATAAAATTATATTTAAATAACTGGTATTCTAAGTCATAAAAATTAAATGTAATTGTTATAATGCTCAAAAGAAAAGTTGCATAACATAAAGAATAATATTTTGATGAAAATAGACTGGAACAAGAATTGTATTTGCTCTCCTAATATAAATGTGGGAGAGGAGAGTCTAAGTACATTAACTTCATCATCGTTCAACATCATTTCATTTATAAGGCAAATTGAGAAATATTAATGTAAGCACATTATTTAATACACTTTACAATTTCTAAATTGCTAAAGTGTGGCAAGCCAGTACACTTGTAAAGTGGCTTCCAATGGTTCCTACCTCCTAGCATTCAGGTTGCTTTGTGTAGGAAGGACATGATGGCTTGCTTCTAACAAAGAGATTGGTTACAAATGATGGATTTCACTTCTGAAATTAGCTGGAAAAAACTGTGGCTGCTGTCTTGCTTACATTCTTTCTGTGACTTTCTTTGATAAGCAAGCTGCCTCTTTGTGATGTGCCTTTTGAAGAGACCTGTGGGACAGGAAACTGAGGCTCTCTAGGGCCCGGGAGGAACTACATCCTGCCAACAACTAGGGTTACAAAGCAGGTCTACCCAAGTTGAACCTTTAGTTGAGAATGGAGCTCTGTCTATTGAAAGATGGAACAATGAAAGCTCTGAGGCAGGGGGCTGAGCTAAGCCACACCAGGGTTTCCCACCCATAGAAAGTACAAAATAGAAAGATGTGTGTTGTTTTAAGCTGCTAAATTTTGGAGTAGTTTGTTACCTAGCAATAGGTAACTGAAACACTATTACATAACTAATAGTTATGTAGTATTTATATAATTAATAGGTAACTAATATGAGATAAAAATAAAAAAACAAAAACAAAGAAAATACAGATCATAGAAAAGAGAAAACAAGACAGTAAGAATTCCAAATGTAAGAATTCCAGATAACATTAACCACATCTAATTAAAATAATTTCAAATGGGATAGAATAAACTATTTAAAAAATGATTAAATGAAACAAGGCAGTCACTTTATAAAAGGCAAAGGATACAGCTCACAAGAAACTTTATTGCTGGTATGAATCTTCCTGTAGCAAAAAATATAACATTAAAATACATAAAGCAAAATTTCAAGAAATAAAAGAAAAAAGTAAAAGAAATCCTAAGAGATTTTAGTGAGTTTTTCCAGTTCTTAAGAAATCAAGAAGAAAAATATGTATGGATGTAAAAGATGCAAATAACAAAAAAGATTGATGGTAATATCTGATATATAACATATGCTCGATAAACATTTTTTGTATAAATCTTATATCCTGCAAAGAAAAAAATTTAATATTTTAGATAACTCTGGAACATTTAAAATAAATCCTATGCACAAAAAAAAAAAATTTAGAAAATATATACCAAACATTTAACAAGGATTATTCTAAAATGAATTTATTAGGAATTTTTACTTTCTATTAATAATTTGATTGTTTCAATTTTTCACCACATACTTAGTTTTCATAATAAATAAATGAGATCTTAAAATGTTCTTTCTCTTTATCATTCCATTGTCTTTCTTTCCTTTCGCACAGGAAGAAATGTTCCACCTTCTTTCCAAGAATAAACAGTTTACAGTTCCATTTTCTCTACAATGTTTTCCTTCTATTATCCATTCTGTCCCGAATTTCCATGTTTCTGCTTCCAATGGCTTCTTCACTTCACCCTATAAATATTGCTGTCTCCCATCCCCAGTCCTAGAGCACCCCTTCACATTTAGGGCCCAATTTCCTCCAGTTACGTTGCCAAAATTCTCTGCTGTATCCTCCACTTCCACAATTGCAAATCCACCTCTTTCAGACATTCATTTTATTGAATCAATATTGTTTATGGTCCATTGTGCTTAGAGTAATTACCAACTTGCCCCCAAATCCTCAACTCCATCAAAAAAGATCAAAGGCAGAGGGGGAGAAGACTATGCACTCTGGAGTAGTCAGAGCTTCTCCTGGCAGGAGCCATAAATGAGTACTGCCGTGGGACTGAGTCCTTCCTGCCCCAGGCCTTCAACATTCCATCAACAGGGGTTGAGCTCACTTGATTCTCAGACCTCTTTGTCTCCATCCAGAGAACCAGGGAACCCAAACGTTCTTTGCTACTCCCCATACTCACAGCCTTCCCACCATTTTATTTTTTGGATGCTATGAAACTGATTTCAGTATCCCTTTATCACTGTTCATGTCAGTTACCAAAAGTCCCAGACTCCCAGGTCTTTCCCAAACTATCATTCCCACAAGGCTCCAAACATCCCCCAATCTGCCCCTGTCTTCCAGCCCTCCCCAACCCTTGAGACTTTTCCACTGTGCCCTCTAGAACTCAGGATTCCTTTCCCACATCACTTTTCATTGCTACCACCACTGGTTCAAGCCACTATTATTTCTTGCCGGTTTCTGCAATTCTGGATCTTCCCTTGGATGTCACCTTTGCAGTGAAATTTACCCTGATCACTATATTCAACATTTCAACCTACAGTCTCTCCAGCATTCCAATCTCCTTTATCCTGCTTTATTTTTTCATGACACATCACTTTCTAATATGCCATAGACTTTACTTATTTAGTTTATGTTTATTACATATTGTCTGCCTCTCCTACCTCACCTCAGAATGTAAGCTCCGTAAGGGCAGTAAATGTCTTCTCTTTTATAGTTGTATATAAAGATCTAGAATTGTGCTTAGCACATAGTAGGGACTCACAAGATATTTGTTGACTGACTAAATGGTTCTTAGCCTTGTCAAACCTAATGCCCCTTTTAATAATAAATATGGGGCAATATCCTCTTTGTGAAGGGAAAGCCATAAGCTACCTACACATGTAATTAAAAGAAAAAAAAAGAGCAATGCATTAACTGTAATATAAAGGAAAACTAAATGTGTGATTCAAGGCATCCCTAAACTGAAAGACACAATGAAAGTCAGATGCTTGCATCCATCTGTAGATCTGCTACGAAATAGGCAGCTACAGAATGGACTATATTGGTGATTCAAATTTCAGGAATGGCATTGCCATTAGATTTTCTTCATTCCAGGAAAATTCAGTATGTCTTCAGACTGTGTGAAAAACACTTTAGTTAATAAAATAGACTCTAGGCTCAGGTAAATATAAACAGTTTTTTAAATTTACTTGAATGAACAGTAAGTCAGTCAAGGTACACAGGAAGGGGGACAATTTTTTGCTGTGCAAGACTGTCCTGGACATTGCAAGAATGTTTATCATCTTCGGCCCCACCAACTACATTCCAGTAGTTGCCCCTCTCCAATCACAAATCAAAATCACTGGTAGTTTTCCAAAACAGCTCCTGGAGGCAGTTCCATGGCCTCTTTTCTATTGTCATTGGCAGAATGACATTATAGCATCGGACTTGTGACTCCTTTCTTCGATCACAATCTTCTTTTTAGCCTCTCTACCTCTCCCGTCTACCTTTTCCTTCCCACTCCATTCTTCCACTCCATAGGTTCCTCCCTCCTTTGGCTTCTGTGTCACTACAACTCCTGCAGTTTTCCCTTCTCCTTCCCCACGTCCTGCTTGGTGCCATTGTCTAATTCCTTCCCCCCACCGCCCCTTCCTTTTTCTTCTCTACAGGGTCTTCAACTCTCTCTCCTAAGTAATTGACTCTCAGGTTCCATTTCTACATATCGGAATCCACATTCCAACTGCCACTTGTCAGTCATACACCGAAGGCCTCAAGTTATAAATGTCCAAAATCAAACTAGACATCTTTCTCCAAAACCTGTTATTCCATCTGTTGTACCTATTTATGTGAATGAAAATATCATCCATTTACCCCATCTAAAAATGACAACCATCTTTGATCCATTCCTCACTCTCACATCCAATTGATTGCCCCACTCTGTCCATTTTCCCTCTGAAGTATCTCATATCTGTTTCCTTTCTGTCACTGTAGTTCAAGCTATCATTTTCTCTAACTTAGAATACTGTCACAGCTCCCCTAACTGGTACTTCTACTCCAACTTATCTTTTGATACTTCCACAAAGGGAGTTTTGGTGGCTAATAGTAGTATTTATTAGTATTTACAAATAATGTTATTTTACACTTAGTGTAGTTCCTGGCATATAATAAGCACTCAATTCTAATGTTTAATTGAATACATAGTATATGCCAGGAACTATACAAACAGCTTCCCATCTCTTTTAATCTGCACAGCTGCATCACAAAGTAGGACCTATAATTATTTCAATTTTAAAGATGAGATTAAAGAGGGTTGGGGAGGTTAAATAACTTACCTAAGATCACAGAGCTAGCTCAGAAATGAGACCGCCAAGGCTCCAGGTCCCTATGGCTTCTCAAATCCGTTTGTTTTTGCTTTTTCTTGACACAACTTATCCATTTTGCCTCTAGACTGATCACAGTCTTCTGTTCAGTCTCTCTACCTATCCCATCTACCTTTTCCTTCCCACTACACTCTTCCAATCCATTAAGTTCTGCTTTTACTTTTACTTGTCTCTTTAGTGAGGATTTATTCAGCACGCTCTTTCAAAAAGTCCCCCACAGCAGGATCCCCTCCTTTCACTGCATCCACCCACCTCCCTTCTCCCTACTCCCTTTTCCCAGCTAACAGGGTTGCAGAAGGTAATGAACTGTGCAGATACAACCTACAACCTCCCCAGGTGCTAATACAAAAAACTTCCTGCAACTTGAGTTTTTCTATGTTTAACAGCGTTGCTTTAGGGTTCTACAATTATAAGTCAATTAATGTAAAAAGTACTTTGTAAACCGCAGAGTGCTCAATAAATGTAAAGTTCAACCATTCACCTTCCCTTTGCATGCCCAGGGCTTCAACTAAGTTACTCCGTGAGCAACAGAAGAGGTGTTCCAAGCAGAGAATGCCACGTGCGTGTTCGGGGTAAAGGAGAATAAAGTCCTCAGTAATGTGAATTTGGCCCTGGAAATCTCTACTTGTCCTTATTGCCCAACCCAGTTTGAAACTTCATCAGGGTTGCCATGAGCACGTTTAAGATCGGCAAAAAAATGGTATGAGCCTGAAAACCCCTAGTTTAAAAGTCTCTCCAGGAGTGTTTTCCTCCCATGGCTCCCCGGAGGGTGCAAGCTCTAGCAGCCGTCCCCCTCACACTCACCAGGCCCCGCCCACGCCGCTTCCTTTCCTGGCCCCTCGCCTTCCCGGCGGCCCCGGCTCGGACCCCCGCCCCGCCCGCGGAGGACTACAAGTCCCGGCGTGCCGCGCGCCCGCCGGCCGGCTGTTCGGGGCTGGGCGCGTGGCGGCCGCCGAGCTCTGCGCGGGGCACAGCCTCCCGGCGCCGGCCATGCGGGGAGGTAAGTGATCCGCTCGTGCTGCCAGGGCGCTGGGGATGCGCCCGCCCTCTCCCTTCTCCAGGATGCAAGGAAGTGAAGAAAAACACAATAAAAACCGCCCTGCCCTCCCTCGTCTCTGGTGTGTGTCCCGTGCAGCTTGTTGCACCCGTGAGCGTGGAATCTGTCAGTCTGCAGTGAACTGGGGGCAGAAGCGTGCCCTGCCGGGCGGAGCGCCTTGACTCACCAGGGGCTGCGGGGCAGAACTCTCAGGATGGGACCGGGTGGTGCACGGCTCGGCTGGGCGCACAGCGAGCACCACACCCCCACGTTCCCTTTCCATAGACGGGCTCTCCGAGAGAGCCCCCAATCTAAAAACTATTAACAGTTTCTTCTTGAAAGTCTTAGCCAGAAACTTTTCCCTCTGTCTCCGGTGCCACAAGCGAGTCGTTTGACTATCGGATGGCGCCGCTGGTCCAAGAAGCTTCTTGGCGCCCCTCCCCTGCCCTCTGTCTTATCCCCACCGCCCGCTCGGCAGGTCGCTTCTCGCTTTCCCTTGAGACGCCCTTGGGGTCTTGTGGAGCTCAGCCCTGCCCTCGGGCGACTTCTCGAGATTTCTTCTGCAGCCACGTGGACCCAGGTCTGCCCTTTGGTATGGCAGGATTCCTGAACCGGAGGCAAGGGCGGGTGTTTCCTCTGGGCCTGCGCTGGATCTCTGGGGGATGAGTGCTGATCAAGAAAAGAAGCCAGTGGAACGATCGGGGGCACCATTTTCTCCGCCTTCCCGACCCATCTTCTAGTCTGTCTGAGCCCACTCCCAAGTGTGCTCGAAAGTTCTGCCCCAGATCCCAAAGCGAAGATCTCCGAAGTTATTTTAGCACATCCCATAATATCCTGGATCAGAGGTGCTTTTGTCTGCATCTCTCTCACCCTACACTTAAAATACCACTCACACAAACACAGCAAGCACACTACGCATTCTACAAACGCACATACCACACAACACAATACATATCACGCACATAACGTTACACACTTGACTTAGATACACCCCGCAGACACCCATCATTTTTATTAGCAGAGAAGAGGGTCATTTGTTGGAGGGAGTGTGGAGGAAAATGGGTGATTGTAGTATATATACCTATACCCACAAATGTTAATTTATTCCGGAATTAGAAACTAGGTGATAAGTGAAACCTCCCGTGGTCAGAATTTAGATTGCCTCTGTGGCTCATTTTTTATAAAATGGGATTGATTTCCTAGAACACTTGAAACCTTTTGTCTAACGGGCAAACTTTTGATCTCAGCAGGCAAGACAGAAGGGGATGTTCTTTTCTATGTGCAGGAAGAAATTCTTGGAGAAACTTCACAGAATCCTTTTTCCTGTATGTGAAAGGAAGAGTTGGGTGTAACTATTTTCTTTGCATCTCCTTTCAAGAGTGTTCAGCTGATTTTGTTCTGAGCCATGGCATGTCAGTGCTGTCAGGACACTCTCTTCCCTGTCCCTTGCCCACATGACTCACAGCTCAGACCCCTTCTATTTGAATGTAGTTGGAGAACAGTTCAGGAATTACAGATCAAGTATAAAAGCATTATGAAACTTGGTGAAAGAGCTTTCTATCTCCAGAAGACTTCATTGTTTTGATCAGGGGTGGTAAAAGACCCACCTATTTGACCCATGCTCAAAAAATGGTATTCAAAAATACATGAACACTTAGAATTCATCCCTAAATCATTATTGTTTGTTTTTTCGAGGGGACAATAGCAAAGATGGGTAGACAGAGCACTCCTACATCTTTCTCAACGGTGCTCTTTCAAGAAGTTGAAAATTTCTAATATTCCTGGAATAAGTAAGAGAAAACAATTTTGACTTTGAAATTCAGGATGCAAATTTAAATCATAGTTGCTGATCTTCTAGTGCCTTTAAAGATTAATGGGGAAAAAAAAGGGAGGTGGGCTTTTCTTTCTTAAATCTGCCTTAAGTCTACATGATATTATAGCAGCAGGTGACTTTTTCTAGGATCTTTCTTGAAAACCTGCATTCTTTACCCCATCTTGAGTGACTTTATTGACATCATGAATTTAAAAGTGTCCAAATATTGCTTGGTATTTATTTCAACGACAACTCTGTTTCCTGTGTAACTGCATCATGCTTGTGGAATGGGCCTGTTTCCCTCCAGTGTGAATCCCAGCCAAGCAAGAGAACTATGAGATTAACCAGGGTAACTTCATCAAAAGATCATGCCCAGTTTTTCTACTCCACCTCCCAATTTCCTAAATTGGGATTTAGGATGGTGGTGGATGATACTATGAATTTGAGGGTTGACAGTATTATCTTCTTTTTCCTATGTAACTAATATAGGTACTCAGAAATAGTAAATGTTAGTTGAATTTATTGAATTATGCTTTTTGTGTAACTGGGATAATCAGTTAAATTAAACCTCACAGAATTACTTGTTTTGTAGACTAAGGTTTGTTCCATTTTGAATTTTTGCTGACTTCGTCTGGTAGGATGAATGCCAAAATAAAAGAATGTGGGCGTTCTCAGGAGATCTGGTCATCTACTTTGCATCCTCTCTGAAATATGTTACTTCCTGCATAATGAAGTAAAAGGATTTTCTGCTGGGCAGGACTTTCCTTATTCACACACAGAGATTACTCAAAAGCCAGCCCCGACAACTTTGTCCATGAGTCTCTATTAGGAAGAAAGAGTAATGCAGGATTGCAGCTTCTGACTGTTTACCAGTTGTAGCCCATAAACACTGGGTTCTTTCTTCTTTTTTTCTCCCACAGGAGAGAAAAAGAAATAGTTATTGAAACATGACATTTCATGCTCAGAACAACAGCAAACACATATCATGCAGCAACAATGAAGGAGAGAAAAAAATCAGATACTGTTGATACAGCTTGTTTTTCTTTGTACATGACAGGTGCAGAGAGGATTCTGCAGTTTTTGGACTCCTGAATTCATTCACCTCCACTAATTGTGCTGGGCAGTTAGCAAAAGTGAACAGGCACACTGTAGCTTTAAAAAGTCAGCCATGAACCAGAAGGCAGTTGGTGCAGCTTGTGTGTGATTCCTAACGTCATGCTGGCTAAGAGCCAGCCTGGTTTTATTTCACTGTGTCAAATTGTACCTCCTTATTGAATTCCTTTGCCAGCCTACTTTGTGAAAGAAAACATTGAGGTTTCTTTGGCTGTTCTTGATAAGCCTATAAAAAATGACATGTTTTAGTTGCTTCTAGGTAGGTTTTCTTTTTACTCTTCCACAAAAAAGACAATAATAATAAGACAATGTAGTGTGGTGTTAGAGAGTATGATTGTGAGTGTTTTGTTTTTTGTTTTGTTTCTAAGATGCTTAGAAAATGGTGAATGTGTAACAGTTTGCAACTGAAGTGAAATCATTCTTTTGGCATGGGAGCAGCTTCACTGTCTTCTGTCTACTCTGTAACGGTGTGTGAATGTATGTGAATATCTAAACCTGTATCAAATGTGGGATTTCTCTATGAATGATCTAAGTGGTGTAGCAATTGGAAGTTTTTGTGTGTGTGTGTGTGTGTGTATCAGGAGTGAGGATTATCCCACACTTGCAGTATTATTTGTTAATCATCTACTTCTCTAACAGTGATAAAATCTTGTGACTATACTAAATGATGCACTTGTCATGTCAGAGTAATCCCTAGAGAAGGAGTGCTGAAGTAGAAAGTGATTTGGGAGGAAATGTATTTAATTTATGGCTTCAACTGTAGAGGAACAAGCACATTTCAGAACTAGTTTTTTTAAGCAGTTTTGTTCATTGCTTTTTTGTCTTGCTAATTGCACATTAATTGTGGAGGGTTTTTATTTTTTCACAGTCCTTACCCTACCAAACAAAAAGACAAAGTAATGGATGGTACTATATCTCCTTGAATGTTTTGCTGATTTTTACATATAACTACTGAGCTGCCTAACCTCTCTCTCTCTCTCTCTCTCACACACACACACACACACACGCGCGCGCGCGCGCGCGCACACACACACACAAATGCACACACACACAAATGCACGCACACACACCAGCACCACCTTTCTGTGCTAAGGGCTATCTGACATTTTCGTGAGCTTCCAGCTTTACCACAGCATGACCACCTCACAGACAGGGTTTTGAGGCTTTCGTTGAGACGCTGTGAGGTACGGAAATACTTGCCAACAAAAGCGTTAAGTGCTCTTTTGCAATGCAATGAAAAAATATAGGCGGTGTTGGAGTGGACAAAAAGCAAATGCAGTAAGAAAAAAGGAGTCACAGTCCATGGTGGGAAGGGGCAGAAAAGGGGGGCTTGTTTTTCTCGACTTTGACTCATTTGAGTTGCAGTGTCCTCAGTGAGAGCCTTGGCACCCAGGGGAAGCTGTGCCCGTTCACACAGCACTTGTATTGAGCAAGGGTTCAGTATCATTTGCAAATGCTTATTGTCAAGTCAGGGAGTGCCAGTAAAGAGGAAAGCACCCCAGTCCGTCTCCTCTAGTTCTGTAGGTTTAATCACATCTCTCCAACCGCTGAGGGGACTAGAGATTTAAACAAATACGCGTGATTGGTGTGAAGCTGTAAAAGGGACCATTATGTTTCTGATTCAGGATATATAGTCTTCTCTCACTTTCTAAGAATTAAACACGAGCTTTTCTCCCTTATTGATTAGTTGCTGAAGTAAAGGAACCCTGCTGCCTTCCCATGCTATCTGTTGACATGGAAAACAAGGAAAATGGCTCTGTCGGTGTAAAAAAGTAAGTGAAACTGGCTTGTGAGTTCTGCTTCTGCAAACAACAGAGGGACTTGGTTTCTATTTTTATATTTCTTGCTTATATACAACAGTACCCTGTTTGGCGGTGGTCTTGGTTGGTCTACACTGGCCACCAGCCTCCCTTCTCCCCCCAGCCCCAGGCCTTTTTCTTTATTCAATTTAAAAGACAGAGATGACTCAGACATCAAACCGTACATAAAGGATTAGTGTATCAGGCTTTGGAACAGGAACGGTTGAGGATTTCAGCCCTGCATTCTGTGTATTGAAACAAAAACACTGAGCAAACATAGACTCTGCCTTCCAAGTCCATAGGCTACGATGGTGGGGGCTGAAAAGAGAGTTTGAGTCTTTTAAAATAAAATTATCTCTGCCAAAACTGAGAGCTATAAGAAAGAAAGAAAGAAAGAAAGAAAGGCTCAGTAAGCGTACTAAGTGGAACCACTTCTCTGTGCTAATTTTATGAGCTGTTCGTTGAATGTGAAACATTTCAAGGCATAACATAGTTGTTCTATTTTCATGTCTGTTCTCACATTTGAAACTTCTGATCATATTTGTTGTGAATTACATGCTTCTTCTAAAAAGGAAAATTAAGTTGTGTTATGTAGAATATTCTGGAAGATGCTACATGTTTCAGATAACTCTTTAAGATATCTATAAATATATGAAAAATGTATATTCCTATTTAATAGTTACGTTGAAGTTATAACTACTTAGATTACAAGGAGAAAGTAAATTCCAAGAGACTGTTACCTATTTCATTTTTTCCATGTCATTTAGTTTAAAATTGTCCTCAACTTGAGCTTTGGTGAAAACAAATTAAAATGTGATCCACAGAAATTGTGGTATCTAAATGAGGAAACAGTGTGCTGTATGTTTCTGAATAGAAAGTATATTTTGCTTCTGAGCAAAGTTACATTAATAAAATCTGCTTTTTAAAATTCTTAAGTAATTTACATAGCAGTGCCATGCTACGATGCTTATCCCATTCTTGAGGTTTGAGGTAGGTAGACGTAGGAGAAATAAAAGAAATCAATGCTTTTTTATGTAAGAGATCAGTGCTGTCCAGTATTTTGAGCAGTGATGGAAGTGAGCTGCTGTCCAAAATGGTAACCACTAGCCACATGTGGCTATTAAAACTTGTAATGTGACTAGTGTAACTGACGAACTGCATTCCTAATTTTACTTAATTTTAAAAGTTAACAGCTTTATTGAAGTATTATTGACATATAATATACTGCATGTGTTTAAAGTATAAAATGTGTAAAATTTGACATTTGTATACATGTGCGAAATCATTACCACAATTAAGATAATGGACCTGTCCATCACCCCTGAAGTTTCTTCATAACCCTTTGTAATCTCTCCCTCCTGTCCTTCCCTGGCCACTTATCCCCAGGCAACTGCTGATATGCCATCTGTCACTATAGATGTTACTTTTTCTAGAATTTTATATAAATGGAATTATTCTAATGTACTTTTTTGGGGGAGGAAGAGGGTCTGGTTCCTTTTACCCAGAATAATTAATTGGGGATTCATCCATGTTAGAGTGCGTATCAGTAGTGCCTTACTCTTTATTATCAAGTAATACAGTTGACCTTTGAACAACAGGGGTTTGAACTTATACATGCATTTTTTTCAGTAAATATATTGGAAATGATTTTGGAGATTTGTGACAATTTGAAAAAACATTTTCTTTTCTCTATCTTATTTTATTGTGAGAATATGGTATATAATACCTATAATATTACAACATATGTGATAATCGACTGCTTATATTATCAGTAAAGGCTTCTAGTCAACAGTAGGCTATTACTAGTTATGTTTTTGAGGATTCAAATGTTATACATGGATTTTTGATTGCACAGGTGGTTGGCCCCCCTAACCTGCATGTTGTTTAAGGGTCAGCTGTACTTCATTGTGTGGATAAACAACAATTTCTTCACTGTTTATCTATGCACTGTTGAGCATTTGGATTGTTTCTGTTTTTGTAAGTGTTACAAATAAAGCTTTTGACCATTTGTGTACAGGTCTGTGTGTAGACATATGCTTTCATTTCTCTTGAATAAAAATTTAGAAATGGAATGGCTAGGCTATCTGGTAGATGTATGCTTAATTTTTAAAGAAATTTCTAAACTGTTTCCCAGCTAGTTGTCACATTTTACATTCCCTCCAGCAGTGTGTGAACATTCCAGTTGTTCTATAGTCTTATGAACTTAGTATGATCAGTCTTTTCCACATTAGGCATTATATTAGGTGTGGTTTCAATTTTCATTTTCCTAAAAATTAATGGTGTAGAGCACCTTTTCATGTGCTGACTTGCTATCCATATTTCTTCTTTAGTAAACTATTAAAATGTTTTGCCCATCTTATTGGGCTAGGTTTTTATAAATTACTTTGTAGAGAATATTTATATATTCTAGATATATATCCAGCCCTTTATCATGTACATGATTTGAAAATATTTTCTTGTAGTATATGACTTGTCTTTTCATTCTCTCTACAACGTCTTTCAAAGTGCAGGAGTTTTTTGATGAGCTCAAGATTATCAGTTTTTATCTTAGTACTTTTAGTGTCGGATCATGTCAAGAAATATTTGCCTAACCCAAGGTCACAAGTTTTTCTCTTATGTTTTCTTAGATTTAGGAATATGATTGTTTTATTAAGGTATCATTGATATACAATCTTTTAAAGGTTTCACATAGCAAATTGTGTTTATTACATTCACCCATATTATCAAGTCCACACCCCATTGCAGTCACTGTCCATTAGCACAGTAAGATGCTATAGAGTTATTACTTGTTTTCTCTGTGCTATACTGCCTTCCTTGTGAATCTCCTACATTATATGTGCTAATCATAATGCCCCTTAATTCCTTTCTCCCTTCCCACCCTCAGCACCCCCTCCCCTTTGGTAACCGCTAGTCCCTTCTTGGAGCCTGAGTCTGTTTCTTCGGTTTTGCGGTGTTCTTATACTCTGCAAATGAGGGAAATCATTTGGTACTTGTCTTTCTCTGCCTGGCTTATTTCATTGAATATAATGCCCTCTAGCTCCATCCATGTTGTTGCAAATGGTAGGATTTCTTTTCTTTTTATGGCTGAATAATATTCCATTGTGTATATGTACCACATCTTCTTTATCCATTCATCTATTGATGGACATTTAGGTTGCTTCCATATCTTGGCTGTTATAAATAGTGCAGCAGTAAACATAGGGGTGCATATGTCTTTTTGAATCTGGGATCTTGTTTTCTTCAGGTAAATGCCTAGGAGTGAAATTCCTGGGTCAAATGGTATTTCTGTTTTTAGTTTTTTGAGGAACCTCCATATTGCTTTCCGCAATGGTTGAAATGGGAATTTACATTCCCACTAGCAGTGAAGGAGGGTTCCCCTTTCTCCATATCCTCACAGCATTTGTTGTTCCTTGTCTTTTGGATATTGGCCATCCTAACTGGTGTGAGGTGATATCTTATTGTGGTTTTAATTTGCATTTCTCTGATAATTAGTGATGTGGAGTATCTTTTCATGTGCCTATTGGCCATCTGAATTTCTTCTTTGTAGAAGTGTCTGTTTAGATCCTCCACCCATATTTTAATAGGATTATTTGCTTTTTGGGTGTTGAGGCATGTGAGTTCTTTATGTATTTTGGATGTTAACCCCTTCTCAGATATATCGTTAACAAATATATTCTCCTATACTGTAGGATGTCTTTTTGTTCTACTGATAGTGTCCTTTGCTGTACAGAAGCTTTTTAGTTTGATGTAGTCCCATTTGTTATTTTTGCTTTTGTTTCTCTTGCCCAAGGAGATGTGGTCAGGAAAAAATTGTTCATGTTTATATTCAAGAGATTTTTGCCTATGTTTTCTTCTAAGAGTTTTATGGTCTCATGACTTACATTTTGGTCTTTGATCCATTTTGAGTTTACCTTTTTGTATGGAGTTAGACAATAACCCAGTTTCATTCTCTTACATGTAGCCGTCCAGTTTTGCCAACACTAGTTGTTGAAGCGGCTGTCATTTCCCCATTGTATATCCATGGTTTCTTTATCGTATATTAATTGACCATATATGCTTAGGTTTGTATCAGGGCTCTTTATTCTGTTCCATTGATCTATGGGAGGAATATGATTTTTTAATATAATTTTTGTGTAGGTTTGAGATAAGGATTAAAGTATTTCTGTTGCTGGTGGTGGTAAGGTTTTTTTTTTTTGCCTATGACTATCCAATTTTTCTAGCAGAATTTTTTGAATTGTTTCTGCAACTTTGTTGAGAAATAATTGATTATGTGTATGTGGATCTGTTTCTATATTATTTTATTCTGTGAATAATTTTGTGTATATTTCTGCCAGTACAACACTGTTTTGATAACTATAGCTTTATAATAAATCTTGAAATCAGGTAGTGTTATCCATCCAAACTTTTTCTTTTTCAAACTTGTTTTGGCTCTCCTAGGTCCTTGGTATTTCCAAGTGGTTTTTAGAATAATCAGTTTGTCAATTTCCACAGGAAACACTTGCTGGCAATTGAATTATAGATCAATTTAGGGAGAATTGAAATCTTAATATTATGTCTTCTGACCCATTAACACAGTGCCATTTACTGGGTCCCTTTTAATATCTCTCAGCAGTATTTTGTAGTTTCAGTCTGCAGGTCTTGTCCATTTTTTTGGTCAGGTATATCCCTACATAGGTCACAATTTTATGCTGTTATAAATGGTATTGCTTTTAAATTAAAAAAATTTTTAATTTCCAATCATTTGAGCTAGTGTATAGAAATACAATTGATTTTTGTATGTTGATCTTGTATCCTGCAATCTTGGCTAAACTCACTTACTATTTCTAGTACCTTTTTGGTAGATTCCATTGGATATTTAACATAGGCAGTTATGTCTTATGAGTATAGACAGTTTTACTTTTTTCCTTCCCAATGTAGATGTCTTTTGTCTCATTTTTCTACCTTATTGCATTGAATAGGATGTCAGTTGTAAGAAGTAAAAAAGTTGAATAAAAGTGGTGAGATTACAAAGAGGGGATAAAAGATGGAGGAAGGCAAGGCAGAAACCTCCTCCCACACACACACCAAGGAAGCAGCTATCGCTAATACAGCTAACCCTGAAAACAACCTGAAGACTGCAAAACAGATCACTTACATCTGGTGAAGAAGAGAAGAATTCAGAGAGGATAAAATGGCAGAGCCACAGTTGATCAGGACCCAAGCCCTTCTCCCATCCCAGCCCACACGCTGGAGGGAAAGGAATGGAGTGGGAAAGGGATAAGTGCCCAGGAACTCCGCACACCTGGCCCTGGAGATGTGCTCTGGGAATACGAGTCTGCATTGCTTTGGGTTTTGGTGATTAATGGGGCTGGAGACCAGGGAGAGTTGTAGCACTCTGGAGGCTGAGACTCCAGCCACTTGTGGAGGACAGGCAGACTCCAGTGACCCCACTGGGAACCAAAACAATGGCAGCAGTTTGAAAGATTTCTCAGCAGCAGGAGGGGTGCCAGAGGGCAGAAGGTTGGATGGAACTTTCTCTGAAGGTGAAAGAGCAGGTAGATGACACTTCCCCACCCTTCCCTCAGCCAATCACGTAAGGCTCTCACAGAAGCCCCAAACACTCCATCCTCCATTCCCTTGCTGGCAGCTCAGTCCTAAGGTACTTCCCTGTGCATACACCCGCTCAGCTCAGCAGCATCAGACTTTGCTATGTGGTAGGCAGAGAGAAGCTTTTCCAGCTTTCTCAGCCCTGTCTCAGCACAACTGGGGAAGTGCCTGCAGAAACCAGCTCTGAGCACCCCTTCCTTCTCACAGGTGGTCCAACCCAATCCCCCACACCTCTCCACAGCTGCATACTTGTGTGCCCCACTGCCAAGGGAGTGCCCTACCTATCCCCTTAGCCCAGCAGCCCCACCATTGCCATCGCTGCAGGGCAGGCAGAGGGCAGCCCCACCCACAGTGATCCCAGCAGAGGCACAACTGCTCTGATCACAAAGAGCCAGCTGAGGTGAACTGCCATTTGTGGCAGACTAAGATAGACCACTACTGGTAGACAGAAAGGTGGCCCTGCCCATAGCCCACCAACAGCAATGGGGGCTCTGCCACAAAGGAGAACTAGGCACTGGAGAATAGAGTCTTGAACTTCTGGGCACCACAGGATGCCTTCCTCATAAAGGCATTACTTTCTAGACCAGAAAGCATAGCCAATCTATCTCATACAAAGGAAGAAACACAGAAACCCTGACAAAATGAGGAGGCAGAGAAATATTTTCCAAACAAAGATAAAGAATAAGAAACTAGAAAGAGAGCTAAATGAAACAGAGATCACCAATCATTTTTGATAAAGATTTCAAAGTAACAGTCATAAATATGCTCATTGATCTGCCAAAAAGTATTGAGTATCTCAGAGAGGACTTTATAAAGAGAAGAGCTAAAAAAGAGCTACTCAGAGCTGAAGAATACAGTAACTGAAATGAAATATACAATGGATGGAATGAATAATAGATTGCTGCAAGAAGAGAAGGCAACCAATGAGATGGAAATTAGAGAACAGGAAAACAATGAAGCTGAGAAACAGGAAAAAATAATCTTTAGAAATGAAAGAATGCTAAGAGAGCTGTCTGACAACTCCAGATGAAACAGTATTTACATAATAGGGGTACCAGAAGGAGAAGAGAGAGACAAAGGTATAGAAAGTCTTTTTGAAGAAATAATTATTGAAAACTTCCCCAATCTGGGGAATGAAATAGACACACAGGTCATGGAAGCACAGAGAACCCCTAACAGAAGGAAATAAAAAAGACAACACCAAGACATATAATAATTAAAATGACAAAGATTAAGGAAAAGGAAAAGGTTTTGAAAGCAGCCAGAGAGAGAAAAAAGATTACTTATAAGGGAAACTCCATCAGACTATCAGCAGAAACTTTATAGGTCAGAGTGAGTGGCATGAAATATTGAATATTGAAAGAGAAGGACCTTCAGACAAGAATCCTCTTCCCAGCAAGGTTATCATTCAGATTTGCAGAAGAGATTAAACAGTTCCCAGTTAAAAGAAGGCTGAAGGGATTTATAACCAGTAAACTGGCATTACAGAATATGTTCAAGAGACTACTGTAGATAGAAATGTTCCTAAGCCTAAATAGTTTTCACCAGTGAAAATAAACCCACAGTAAAGGTAGTAGACCAATTACATACCAAGCAAGTACAAAATCAAATCAAAACAAAACAAAACAGAAGTAATAAAACAAACTATACACAAAATCAGTCAAGGGATACACAAAAATGCAGGTTATGATATCTAATACATGAAGTGTGGAGGAGGAAGAAGAAAAAATAAGTAATTTTAGATTGTGCTTGAAATAGAGGAATCATCAACTTAATATAAACTATTATATGCTTAGGAAGCTATCCATGAACCTTATGGTAACCACAAACCTAAAGCATATACAAGAGCTGCTTCTTTGAGAAGATTAAACAAAGTAGACAAACCTCTAGCCATACTTATCAGAGGAAAAAAAGAGGGGACACAAAGAAACAAAATCAGAAACGAGAAAGGAATAGTCACAATGGATGCCACAGAAATACAGAGAATTATTAGAAATTCTATAAAAAATTATTTGCCAATAATTAGACAACCTAGGAGAAATGTACAAAGAGTACAAACTTCCAAGGTTGACCCTGGAAGAAACAGAAAATAGGAACAGACCCATTACAAATAATGAAATTGAGTTGTTAATGAAAAACTCCCAACAAACAAAATCCCAGGAACAAATGGCTTTACAGCTGAATTGCACCAAACATTTAAAGAAGAACTAATCCCATCCTTCTTAAAGTATACCAAAAAGTAGAGGAGTGAATACTTTCAAACTCAATCTAAGAGACCAGCATCACTCTAATACCAAAACCAGACAAAAACACTGCATAAAAGAAAAAATTAGACCAATATCCCTGATGAACATAGATGCAAAAACCCTCAGCAAAATATTAGCAAACTGAATGCAAAAATAGTGTCAAAAGGATCATCCATCATGACCATGTGGTATTTATTCCAAGGAAGCAAGGATGATATGATTTAGTAAATCAATCAATGTCCCACACCACATAAACAAAATGGATAAAAGCCACACAGTCATCTCAATAGATGCTGAAAAAGCATTTGAGAAAATTCAACATTCATTCATGATAAAAACTCTCAAGAAAATGAGTATAGAGGGTATGTACATCAACATAATGAATTCCATATGCTACAAACCCACACTTAAAATCATAATTAGTGGTGAAAAGCTGAAAGCTTTTCCTCTAAGATCAGGAACAAGGCAAGGATGTCCACTCTCACCACTTTTATTCAACATACTGCTGGAAGTCCTAGCCATGGCAATCAGATAAAGAGATAAAAGGCATTTAAATTGGCAAGGAAGAAGTAAACTGTCACTATGTGCAGGTGACATGATATTGTACATGGAAAACCCTAAAGAATCCACCAAAGAAGAATAAGAACTAATAAGTAAATTCAGCAAATTTGCAGGATACAAAATTAATACACAGAAATCTGTTGCATTCCTGCATACTAACAATAAACTAGCAGAAATAGAAATCAGAAAAACAACTCCATTTAAAATTTCATCAAAAAGAATAAAATACCTAGGAATAACCTAACCAAGGAGGTAAAAGACCTATACTCTGAAAACTACAAGACACTCATGAGAGAAATTGAAGAAGACACCAATAAATGGAAATACATTCCATGCTCATGGATAGGAAGAATTAATACTGTCAAAATGGCCATTCTGCCCAAAGCAATTTATAGATTCAATGCAATCCCCATCAAAATATAAACAGCATTCTTCAATGGACTAGAACAAATCATTCTAAAATTAATACAGAACCACAAAAGATCCTGAATAGCCAAAGCCATCCTGAGAAATAAGAACAAAGCTGGGTGAATTATGCTCCCTGATTTCAAACTGTACTACAAAGCTACCGTAATCAAAAATAGTATGGTTCTTGCAGAAAAACAGACCCATAAATCAATGGAATAGGTTAGAGAGTCCAGATATAAACCCACATATATGGTCAATTAATGTACGATAAAGGAGCCTTGAGTATATAATGGGGAAAAGACGGTCTCTTCAACAACTGGTGTTGGCAAAACTGGATGTCTACATGCAACAGAATGAAACCAGACTACTAACTCCTTACAAAAGGTAAACTTGAATTGGATCAAAGACCTGAATTTATGACATGAAACCATAAAACCCTTAGAAGAAAACATAGGCAAAAATCTCTTGAACGTAAGTATGAGCAATTTTTTTCCTGAACACATCTCCTCAGGCAAAGGAAGCAAAATAAGAAATGAACAAGTGGTACTGCATCAAACCAAAAAGCTTCTGCACAGCCAAGGACACAATCAGCAGAACAGAAAGGCAACCTGCAGTGTGGGAGAATATAGTCATAAATGATTTATCTGATTAGGGTCTAACACCCAAAATATATAAAGAACTCATATGCTTCAACACCAAAAAAACAAATAATCAAATTAAAAATCGGTGGAAGATCTGAACAGATGTTTTTTCCAAAGAAGAAATATGGACGTGGCTAACAGGCACATGAAAGGATACTCCACACCACTAATTATCAGGGAAATGCAAATCAAAACCCAAATGAGATATCATCTCACACCAGTTGGAATGGCCACTATCCAGAAGACAAGAAATAACAAGTGTTAGTGAGGATGTGGAGAAAAGGAGACCTTCCTATACTCTTGGTGGGAATGTAAATTGGTGCAGCCACTGTGGAAAGCAGTATGGAGGTTCCTCAAAAATCTAAAAACAGAAATACCATAAAACCTACTAATTCCACTTCTAGGA
The DNA here is from genome assembly GCF_030020395.1 of Manis pentadactyla. Classification (NCBI taxonomy): domain Eukaryota; kingdom Metazoa; phylum Chordata; class Mammalia; order Pholidota; family Manidae; genus Manis; species Manis pentadactyla. The sequence goes on from NC_080022.1 coordinate 71,754,573, forward strand.
ATTTACCCAAACAAAACAAAATGCCTGATTTGAAAAGATATATGTGCCCCTATGTTTACTGCCGCATTATTTACAATAGCCAAGCTATGGAAACAACCGAAGTGTCCACCAAAAGATGAACGTATAAAGAAGAGGTAGTACATATAAACAATGGCATGTTATTCAGCTATAGGAAAGAAAGAAACCCTGCATTTGCAACAACATGGATGGACCTATAAGGTATTATGCTAAAGAAAATAAGCCAGGCAGATAAAGACAAATACCATATGCTTTCACTCAATCTGTAGAATCTAAAAACACAACAAAACAAAATGAACAAAATAACAGTATACTCTTAAACACTGTGAAATGACTGGTAGTTACCATGGTGGAGTGGTTGGAGTAGGGGATATGGGGAGGGGAATAAAAGGGCAACATAGTTCTCATTCATAATATTAGTTGGTCATGGGGAATGTAGTACAGCATGGAGAATATAGCCAATGATTCTGTAACATCTTCCTTTGTTGACAGATAGTAACTGCACTAGTGGTGGTGAGGATCTAATAATATGGGTAACTGTTGAACCACTGTGTTGTATAGTTGAAAAAAATATAAGATTGTATATCAATGATATTTCAATTAAAAAACACCTTAGTTTTGTTTCCTTAAGGGAAAACATTTAGTCTTTTTCTTGCCTTTGGTTCTTCTATATATAAACATACTTTCTGTCTTTTTTAAAGATTTCCTCTTTATTGTTGATTTTTAAGCCATTTGATTATAACAGTTGGTGTAGTGCTCTCCATCTTTCTGTTACTTGCGGTTTTGTTTTGTTTTTTGGATCTGTGGACTTAGTTCTCATCAAGTTTGAAAGTGTTCAAACACCATTTTTCAAATAATTTTTGGTAGCGCCCCCAACCCCCTGCTCCCCCCCCACACCTCCCCTTTGAGGACTGTAAGTATACATATATTTGATCACTTGATATTGTCCTGCAATTCACTGATGCCCTGTTCATTTTTTTTCTCAGGTTTTTTTCTCTATCTTTCATTTTGGATAGTTTCTATTGCTTAGCCTTCAAATTCACTAATCGTTTCTTCTGATGTATAATATCTTGTTAATGCCACCCAATACGGTTGTCATTTCAGACAGTGTAGTTTTCACCGAATTCAACTGGGGTCTTCTATTATATTTTCCATATCTCTATTTAACATATTCATGCTTTCCTCTTGCTTCTAAACACATGAAATACAGTCATAATAACTCTTTCAGTGTCCTTGTCTGCTAATTCTATAATTCCCTAGTCAGTTTTAGTTGACTGATATTTCTTCTCATTGTGAATTGTGACTTTTTTTTTTTTTCAGTTTCCTTGCATGCCTGGTAAATTTTTACCGAGTGTCAGATATTGTGAATTTTACCTTTTTGGGTGCTGGATATTTTTGTATTCCTATAAATATTCTTGATGTTTGTCCAGAGGTACAGTTAAGTGACTTGGAAACAATTTGGTCCTTTCAAGTCATGCTTTTTAAGTTTTGTTAAGTCAGGACTAGGGCAGCATTTAATCTAAAGATATTTTTCCCCTCTTTCTGAGGCAAGACCTCTCATTGTACTCTAATAAATGCCCCTGAATTATGAGGTTTTCCTCTCTGGCAGGTGGAAACAGGCTCTATTCCCATCCCTGCATCATCTCTAAGGATTGTTCTAATTCCTTTGGTAGGTCTTCCCCAGGCTCACTCAGTTTCCTCACATGTATGTGATGATCTGTACTCTGCAATGCTTGAGGAGAAGCCTCTGGTGGCCTCCAGAGCTCTCTCCTCTCTAGCCTCCAGGGCTCTGCCCTGTGCACAGCCTCAAAGCTTTCTTCAAGTAGTAAGTGGGTAGAGCTTACCTTGCTTGTTTCCCATCCCCCAAGTATCATTGTCCTTTACTGCCTGTGTCCAAGGTCATGAGTGTCTCTCTTTCCTATATGTTGTCTACTTTCTTAGTTGTTTTAGGCAGAAGGATAAATCTGGGCTCTGTTAGTTCATCTTGACCTGAAATAGATGTTTCGGTTAATTTATATAGCCATAAGTGACTAGTGACTAACCTATTGGACAGGGTAGAGTTAGATGATTACCAGAATCCCAAAAGGTGTAACACATAGGGTCTTCTGGCTGTGTCTGAGATCTGCCAAAAGTGAGCTTATAGTTGGTTCTATTTTATTTTCCAGGCATGGAAAATATAGTTGCTTTACTATGGAATATACTGTCACAAAGGTCATTTCTAAAGAAGCCTAGGATAATCGTCCTTATTAACTAGCCATGTGCTCCTGATCAGAGCTTTAGTTTTAAAGGCTACTATTTATGGAGTCTCTTATGTGACTGGCACTTTGTGTAACTCTTGTTAACTCTCACAATTATAAGGTATGTATTCTTATTCTCATTTTATAGATCAGAAAATGGAAGCTCCAGGAGGTTAAAAACGTTTCAGGAGTTCACAACTAATAACTGATGGGATTGGGATTCACGTTTAAGTCTGGCTCTGAAGTCTGAGTTTATTTTTGTGCACTGGGGCAACTAGATTGTCAAAGGTGGCTTTCAGTAACTGTTACCATAACCATGGCTCTCACTGCCATGAAGCTATGGAAGCCCATCTTTCATTTGTCTGCAAGATTCATAGATGGATGCAAACATTTAATAATATGACCACAGTTTAACACAGACAGTGCGTCCCTTACAAAAGAGCATATTTTCTGTAAGTACAGAATATTTTAAAGTCTGTTCTGGCCCAGTGATTTCTCAAACTTGAGTTTGCTTCACTTGGAGGGTGTGTTAAAATACAGACTGCTGGGCCATTCTCCAGTGTCTCTGATTCAAAAGGTCTTGGGACCTGAGAACTTCATGTCTAACACATTCTCTCATGGTGTTGATACTGATGTCCTGAGACCTACTGCAGTGGGTCAAGGCTTTTCAACTTACACCCAATTGACATTTTGGGCCAAATAATTCTCTTTTTGTTTTCATGGGGGAAGCCATCTGAGTACTGCAGGATGTTCGGCAGCTCCCTGGCCTCTCCTTGCCAGCTGCTAGAGCACACCGTCTCCAGTCAATAAGCAATCTCTCCAGACATCGCCAATGTCCCCTGGAGGACAAATTTATTCTCAGAAATAGTAACCACTGCTCTAGGCTCAACTCTATGTGAGGAATGTGTGACAGGGCGGTTTCTGTGTATTACACACTAGTTTATACGTTTATTGGTCATTTCAGTTTAGGGGTCTAACACAACTATGAATTTCAATCTGGAGCTTCTTCTGACTTCCTCCTTCTGCCTCTTGTTTTACATAGAAGGGGAGGGGCTAGGAAGGAGAGGAAGAATAAAACGCATGTGGTAAAATGTAAATGTTGGAACGTGAGAATTTTGTACTTTCCTTACAACTTCTCTGGAAGTCTGAAATTATTATTTTTTTTAAGTCTTTTAAAAAAGTCCAGCCAGTTCATTAGTTGGGAGAGAAATTTTGTCTTCCTTTAAGAAAGAAGCAAAACCTTTTCAGATTTGGAGACCAGGGAGAAGTTAAGCCTTCAACTTTGAGTCAAATGAGGTTCAGAAGGCTGGTAGTTTAGCCTTTATTTGTTTCTTAACGAACAGAAGAATGTTTCATAAGTACATCACTCAAAATTTCTCTGTCTTGGTTCTCCTGACTAAAATAGTAGTAGAGTGTTGTTGGGAGGCTAAAGAAAGCACCTGGACATTGTGAGATCATAGAGCCATTACAGTCTTTATATTCCAAGTCAGAAAGCATCAGAAGGCTTACAGAGAGCCATGCATTGTGCCAGTTGTCTTCACAAACATTATTTCATTTAATCATCACAACATTAGATATGGTAAATATTATTGCAGTTTTTTTCCCCCATGGACACAAACTGGGGCTCAGAAGGGACTGAAGTTCATGTGAGAAAGTGCAAAGCTAAGATTTGAACCCAACTCTTCTGACTCTAAGATGACTCTTTCTTTCTTCCAGTCAGCTTTTGTCCTATAATTATCCTCACTCAGTCCCATAAGCTGGGGTGGGCATGGTTTTAGGCAGTTTGGGGACAGGCTTATTCCAGTGCTGGACCATGGGTTCTTATGCCATTGTCATAAGAGAGGGGAAAACATGATTGAAACTTATGCTTCAGGCCTTCTAATTTGGCAAAATTGTTACCTAAAAGACTGTGACAGGATAAATGCTACCTTGACAATCTTAAAAAACATCATGTAGGACTTCCCATCCTTCCTTCCTTCATTTTATTCCTGCTAAAGGCTGCTGGCCTTGACACACAGAAGGAACTGTGTTAGATCTCTAATCCTGACCCCGTACAGATCTCTATTATTCTGTATATTATAAGTCAATGTGATTTTAGCATGATAATCACCAAGGCCTAGATTCTACTTGAAGTCATCCTAAAATGCACGAGTAAGTGAACTATATACTTTTTATGCTAATTTAATGTTAAAGGTCTTCAACAGCAATAACCAACAAATCAGTAAGAAAGCACAAACAAAAAAATGCTATAGAAAAATGCCAAAAACACAAGCAAACATTTCTCAAAAGCAAAAATGTATATTACTAATTAACATATGAAGAGATGTTCAGTATCATTAGTGACCAGAAAATGCAAATCAGTACCACAGTGACATATCCATTCACTTGGCAAAAATTTTTTAACCTGACAATACCAATCATAGGATATAGTGCTCATGAGAGTGTCAATTGGTACAATGACTTTGGAAAACAATTTGACATTATCTTCAAGCATTAACTATCACATATTTTATAATTCAGTATTCTATTTCTTTGTATATACCAGTTCTGCCCAATAGACTTAACACTTAGCCACATACGTAGTTTTGCATTTTCTAGTGGTTACACTTAAACAGGTGAAATTAATCTTAATAATGTATTTTATATTTGGCTGAATATATTCTAAATGTTATTGTTTTAACATATAATCAATATGACATTATTAATAAGGTATTTTTCATTTTTTGTACTAAATTTTCTAAATTCATTGTGTATTTTAAACTTCAGTATACCTCAGTTTGCAAAATTTTCACTAGAAATATTTGATCTATATTAGATTTTATAAAATTTATAGTTGAAAATACAGAATCACACACTGAAATAATTCTTAAATCACATATCCAAAAGTTCAAATGAATGAATCAAATACCAAAAAATTATTTTCTTAAATAAATCAAATACCAAAATATAATTTTCTTTCATTATATGCATACACATTGACACAACTGGTTCTTCTTTTTCAGATTTTATTTGACTTAGAAGCAAAAGCATATCAATTTCAAAACCACACCTGTCCAAGTTAAATAAATTTACTAATACTAATACTTATGTTAATTCAGTATATCAAGATCAAATTTGAAGGGTATTACATAAATTTATTAGCACTAAAAATTTATCATTGTCAATAAATCATTCTTTAAATTTTTCTTAAAGTTGATTTATGTTAGAAATATGTGTAAAATTATTATTGTATACTCTGAAAGGTTTCTCTTTCAAAGTTTATGCCTGTTTAGCCAGGTCACAAATAAGCTTTTCCTTTTTTTGGAGCTTCAGATTTAGCTCATTTATGTTAGTATGATATCAGTGAGAAAATATACTCTGCCATTTTTTCTTTTATTGAATAGTTAGCAAGTATTCATTTTGTTTCAATGAAATCTTGAATTGGACTTATCAATACAATAAATCTTTGTAAAATTCTACAACTTATCTAACAAGCATTGGCAAAGAACACAGATCATTAAATTCATTGTGTTCAGTTTCTTTTAATGATTCTGTTATCTGGCATTGATCCATAGCATTTGCAAACATGTACTGATTGATTAGCAATGATATCCATGACTCTCTTCGAGTCTGCTTTAGAAAACTGAACAGGAATATCATACACTGGAATGAAGCAATAAGGGAACATCAGTCTCTTGTTTTAGAATTACATTTAATCCAGGTTCTTTTTTAATCTAAGATGGCTGAAGTACCATCTGTAGAATAGAATTTAACCTTTTCATATCTAGCTGAAATTGTTTTTTGACAGATATAAAAGATTTTAAAATATTTAAACAGTGAGTTTGATTTTTCAGGCCATAAATTGACAATATTTCTTCATAAATTTATAAGTCCTCTGAGTTAGTATACTCCAAGTATTAATTGGGCATTGTCTTCTACATTGCATTATTCACCTAAAGCTAAAGAAACACAATTGTGTTTTCTAAATTTTGAATCAGTTGATCTTAGATGTTGTTAAAAATGTCTTATATTCTTCAGGCAATTGTTTGGTGGCTTGATAGAAAAATTTTCACTTTTTATGAAGTATCTTCTTAGTCTTTTCTCATAATAATTCTAAGAAAACTGAATATAACCAAATGTCTATGGAGAAATTGTTTTCCTTTTTGTGCAAAAATCCAAGCCATATATAGTTAGACATATTTACAAGCTCAGGTTGCATTTAAAATCACCTCCAAATGTTTTGTTGGACATTTAATTTTGGTTTCAGGTGACTAATGTCATGAATTCTTTTTTGATGGTTAAGAAGAATGTTATCAAATTCCATGTATTTGTGGAAATGTCTCTTAATATTGTTCATGTTATTATCTTTACCATTTTTTTTACAGAAAAAAACAAATAGCTTTTTTCCTTTTGCTCTGCTCCAACAAATTACAATTGCTATCATCACAAAATTTCCAGTCTGGTTTCCACCAGTCTCCTTTCTTCTTTACCGTTCTGATTCTAGTGCTAGTTTCTGCATCTCTTCTCAATTCCACATCTGTAGTATGCCTCCTTTTTAAAATTTAAAATTTGTGTATACTTATTTTAAACTAAAAAGTATTTAACTATATAACAATGACAACAGTAAGGATGTCAGCTTAATTACCAGTTACAGTGTATAAAGAGATCGTCGGGCTGCCTGCATCAAGCACCTTGCAGTGTTACCTGAGTGCCTAAGCAGAAGCATTTGAACTGAATCAGTCCGTTGACGCCAACAGGATTGGCCACGGGTTTCTGTGTGGTGCTAGGGAGGACACATGCATCTGACAGGAGAACTTCAGTTCAGGGATGGTTGCCTAGGTGATGCAACAGTTAAAATGAAAGGCACTTACACCAAAACAATGAAGTTGTGTTTCACAAAAACGTATTTTGTACCATTTCAAGTTTTTAAACTTAAACTAAGTAAAAGTAAATTAAATTAAAAATTCACTGCCTGGGTCCAATTATAAATACTCAACAGCCACATGTGACTCTTGGCCACAATATTGCACAGGTATGTAGCCAGGAGGAACTTTTGCTCATGTGCACCGGGAGAAGGTTCTATGAGTATGAGACAGAGGATGATGACGATCTCAGGCTGGGGCAATAGGGGTGGGATAGATGTAGTTATTGTCAAGCTTGTAGCTTTCTTATTTTGCCAGGTTGTTTCTTGGGTGTTTATAAAGTTTAAAAATAGCTAGCTTAATAAGAGCAATCCATCTTAATAGTTGTTTGGAATATATCCTTCAAGACAGTTTCTATGCAAATACTCTCTGTTATCTACCTGTCTATATATCTATGTATACAGTCACACAAGAATGTCCTCATATTCAAGTGTCTTTAAAAATATACACACATATGGGTACATACACAAGAATGTACACATATACTCAAAGGACACATAAGCAAGCTTTTATTGAACAAATAGGATCACAGTATTCTCTTTTTGTGGGGCTCAGATGGACAGTTTTGATTAATCATAATCCTTAGAACATGACACCTTTATCATTGATCTTAGAATGTTTACAAAATTCATGTTAGAATTTTTACTAAATTCTAAAAAAAATTCTAGGTATTTTACATGTATGTGCATACCTGTACAAATCACAAATATTCATAGCAATTTTTTTTTGCCATTCACCTTCTTCAGTTGGCCTTTTTTCCCCTGCTTTCCTTTTCTCCGAGGATTGAGGAGGAACCAAGGCTCCCACATAAAGGTGCTTGTGATAAGTTAGCAGCTGTACAGCATGAAGCAGTTGATCTCCCCACCACCATGCCCCCTCCCCTCAGTGGAGAAGGTTTACTGCAACAGAAAACTCACAGTAACACTGTTTAGCAAGGACTTTCAAAAACAGCCCTTTCTTAATAATGCCTCACCTTTTCTTGCATGTGTATCTCACCATATTCCTCTGCCTTTGTGTTCAGTGTCTTGTTTCATTAGGAAGCAAAGACATTTAAAAAAAATTTTTGGAACTAACATTCCTTTTATTATTAGCAAAGTGACACTTTTCTTTGTAATGAATGTAAAATTTTAAACTTACTTTAATAGTGTAATACTTTTGAAATGGCTCTCTCTGAAGGCTGTTAACTGTATTAACTGTTAGGTATAAAGTTAAAGACATGATCATTGCTGCCCATGTGAATTAGAGGACTGGTGACAAATGGCAGAAGTAAAACATTAGGGTAGAGTTAGAGATTATTATTGCTATTACTAGAATTTCTAAACTCTGATTTCATTGTAGAATTACCAAAGAAGCTTTTCATATAACCATAATAGCAATGGCGACTATGACTTCCCTCATTAAAAATATCCCACAATGCTCATTAAAAAAATCCACACATCAGGCAGGTCTCCATTTCTAAGGAAGGCAGTCACATCTAGGGTTGAATAAATAACCTCACGATGTTTGGTTACTTGTCTGAAAGCCTTGCCTCCTTCGGGAAGGAGGAAGAGGAAACTGGTAGAAGTGATTGTGTGTCTGATCACTGGCTTCAGCTTTTGTTCATTGACTTCTAATCCTGTCCTTTTGTGGTGTCACATTAATATTAAGCAGTCCTTAGATGTCTTTTCTTTGAAAACAATGAGGGAATTGTATCCAGCTTGCCAGGTAGTTGCTGGGCATCCTCTCCTCAGCAGGCCGGCCCCCTCCTCTGTTCCACCCACCCTTCCCAGACTCCACAAGCATACTGCCAGAGTCTGTCCAAATACTGTTCTTCCCAGGGAACAGCAGTCTGGGATGGGAGGTAATTAAAATGGTAAAAATGCCTCTCTACTAAAGCAAGGGAAAACAACATAAAACTCCCAGGACATAACTCCCAGGACATTTTAAATGGCTAAATGCAAAATGCCTCTTAGCAGACAGCTTGTTAGGATGAAAAGAAGGAAGGGAGAGAGAAAGAAAAGAGAGAGAAGAGGACAGGAAGGGGAGGTAAACGAAGTCAGTAATTCAAATTTGAGAAATGACCTTTCTCATCAGGATCTGATGTTGTAACCCTTCTACATATATGTTTGGTGGGTTAAGTTAGAGCACTATGTGGTTTCTTGAATGCAGATAATATATGGGAGTTAATAGTGATGCTTCTATCAGGTACTGTTTTATTTTTCTTAGTGAAGCTAAAATTTGTTCCTTAATATTTTATGGCTATCAGTTCATTCTGATACATGGTATATTAGTCAGCTTGGGCTGCCATAACACAATACCACAGACTGGGGGGCTTAGATGACAGACATGTATCTCTCACAGTTCTGAAGGCTGGGAAGCCCAAGGTCAGGGTGCTGGCTGACTCACTCTTCCTGGTCGCAAATGGCCTCCTTCTCACTCTAGCCTTACGCGGCCTTTCCTCCGTGCATGCTTGTGTCTTTTATAAGGCCACCACCCTATAGGATTAGGACCCACTCCCTTATGACCTCATTTTTTACCATAATTGCCCTATCCCCTAAAAGCCCTGTCTCCCAGTACAGTGACGTTGAGGGTTAGGGCTTCAACATACGGATTTGGTGGTGGTGATGGGGGGACGACACAGTTCAGTCTTATCATATGGTCTTAGCATAAATGTTTGATTATTCCCTTAAATGATAACTTGGGTTAAGAATTGAGTTTGTTTACTGTTTTGGTTTATACGATTATGTTCATTAGAGCCCTAAAGAAGCTGTGATATAATGAGTTATAAGAAATACATATTTGGTCTTCATATGACCAAATATATATTTCCCAGGCATATTTGGTCTTCATCCACAGTTCCTGAAAACACTGCAGAGTCTTAAAGGTGAAGCAGGTGTTTTGTCATGTTAATGAGAGACTTTTGGACCCTCACCCAACTGCAGGGGCTGGAGGCTGAGTCAGGCCATGGCCAATAATTTAATCAATCATGACTATGGAGTGAAGCTCTCACAAAATCCCCTGAGAAGACCTTTTAGCTCTCTTTTTAGCTTTTTGCCTGCTCTGCTCGGTTGGATCCTGCTTCTCAGTACGAGAGAGTTTCAAAGCTTGGGGAACCAGATCATCTTCACATGCCACCGTGCCAGGTCTCCTTTCTTGGGACCTTGCCCTATGTCTCTTTTCATCTGGCTGTTAACTTGTAACGTTTACAGAATCCTTTATTAAACTGGTAAATGTTAAGTGTTTTCCTGAGTTCTGTGAGACCCTCTAGCAAATTAATCAAACCTAAGGGGGAGGTCTTGGGAACCTCCAATCTGTAGCCAGTAGGTCAGAAGCACAGGAAACTGTCTGGGGCTTGCAACTGGCACCTGGAGTGGGAGGTCTTTTAGGACAGAGCCCTTAACCTGGAAATCTGGTGTTGTCTCCGGGCAGATAGCATCAGAATTGAGTTGAGTTCTCTGACACTCTGCTTGTGTTTGAGAATTGCTTGGTGTTAGTATGTGTGGGAAGACCCTCTCCCACACACGTAACACATTGGAATTGGGTCTGGGAAGCCGAATGGAGTTATACTACTCTTACTGCTGTGTATAATATTGTTACTGTTATACATATATGTAGGGAAGAAATGCACCACTGCACTTGGTGTTGGAAGAGCGGGAATCATAGAAGCACACATATCAAAGGAGTAAAATGCATGAAAGTATGGAGGGCCATGAGATTTTAGAGAAAAGCCATCACCTTTGGGACAACAGCTATTATAGAGGAAAGAAATCCAGAAAGATGCCCTGTCTACCCCTGGGACCTGCTCCTAGCATTGCTGCTGACTCAGGGCTCCAAAGCCTCCCATCCACACACCTAGCGCAGCTGGACTCACGTTGTCATGATGGCCTGTACTTCTGTGCCCTCCTTCCTTCATCTATCTAGTCTTCCTGTGCCTTAACTGCTTTTTGGAGTAAGGCAGGGGACACACACGACCCTCTTCACCACACAGCTGACTTGAGATTTTCCTCTTTGCTAGACTGTGAGTTCCCAAGGCTCATCGAGTGCCTGGATCACTGTAGATACATAAAAAGTAGTTAATGATTCAAACGAAAGATTGATTGGTAATATTAGGAAGGGGACATTTAACCACTATCTATAAAAATAGGGTTTTAACCAGTACCTTTTAAAAATAGGATTTCAAAGAGTAGGGTTATGGAAGTTGAGCAGACAGGGCTTTGTGTGGCATCACCAAAGCCATGGATATGGATTTCAGTTGGGTTTCAGAACAAGCTAGGAATGGGGAATAAGCCTGGAAAGTTCTGTTTAAATCAAATGCCTGAATGCCAAGCTACAGAATTTGGAATATACAGAAGATCTGAAGAATTACTTGCTTTTTCTTTGCTAAGGTGCTTGTGTATACCACAGCAGAATGTGGTCAGCTCTTATTTATCTGAATATTAAAACATGAAAAATGTCCCAATCAAGAATCTTTGAATTATTCTTTCTCTTTTTGGGCCTCTCTTTTATAACCTGATTCCTGCTTGTTAGGATGAAGGGAGGGGGAGAAAGGAATGGAGATAAAACTAAAAGTTCATTTAGTTCCTTTGTTCTTAGATATGACATAGACAAAGAGACTAATATTAATTTATTACAATCAGAACTATATTGCTTTTAGCCAGAGGCTGTTTTAAGGCATGGGCAAAGAGTAGGTTAATTTAATTTTGAAAATACATTACAAAGATCAAGGCGATACAAAGTTAGAGTAGATTTCTGAGTGTAATCATAAGTAACATTGAGAATTAGCTTTGTAAAAGGAGTAATATGATAAGTATACCACCCACAATCTATTAACCAGTGTCTAAAGTAATTTTGCTCTGAACTTTAAAGCAGAAATGCAATTAATGAGTATAATGGCTTTTGAAATCACATATGGATTGTATTTGTCCAGAGTTTTCTTTTGGTCTGATCAGTTCTCAGAATCTATAATATCATAAATACCATAAAACATGCATGTGCTAGATTCAGAGAAAGAGTTTCAACTATTTTCCACTTGTCTTCACCAATATATAAAGGGAAACGGAGACATCTGCTGCTAGCACTTACAATTATAATGTGCCAATGTGGAAACACTTATAATAAGGTCTCTGCCTATAGCTGCCAAATTTGTTATTTATTTCATTTCTGTCCCTATTATTGTGTCTCTCCAGAATTCTTTAAAAGTGAGGTGATTGTTTAATTAAGGGATAATCATTTTCCAGTGTGATTTATTCATGCATGATGTAATTGTTAATACATGATGTACCTAACCCATGTGTGTACACAGGTACTAAACAGTGACTGGGTTAACTGGGAACGTTGATTTGATTAAGTGATCGGATTATCGATAAATTCTGTCCTTTATTTCTCGCTAATTTTTTATAACAAAGTAAAATACATACATATTTTTAAGAGAATCCATGCCTAGAGAAATATTCATGAATTTATACTCTTGGTACATTATATTCTAAGAAACATTTTGCTATGATGATAGTGAATAATAAATATGAAATGATAATGGAACTTTTTATATCTGCCATTTCGTTTCATCAATGCAAAATTAGCAGCCATAATGGGAACCACCATCTGGGAGATGTTTTAAGCAGCTCCATTTAAATTCCTTCTGGAATTTGACAGGCACGAGTTATAAGAAAAGATTTGGAGAGAGTGGCCCATTTAAAAGAGAACAAAGTGTTTCAGTTTGGCCCAAAATAACAGTCTTCTAGGAGACATATGTCTTTACTCGTGGGGAAAGGTGACACTTAAATCCATCTCCCAAAATGTTCTCATCATTTTATCTAGCCTTGGCACTCTGGCCTCCCTGACCCCCATCATCATGTTGCCTTGGAAAATTTCCAGTTATCTCTTTAAAATTGTTGCTAAAACCACTGGAAGGACCCAGCAAAATCATCCATCATACTATAATGTAAGCAACCTAGAAGTGACATGTGCCTACCTGTATCTGCCTTGGCAAGCCGTCCCCTCCACGGGCCTTATTTAGGGCGTATGTGGAGCAATAGATGCCTTTCAGAATTGAGTTGAAAATCTTAAAGTCCTAGACAAGTCCTAGGCAGGCAGAACCATGTGGACCCTCCATTTCATTCATCCTCCATAGCACTTGTTCACACTTAAGTCTAGCGTTACCTTAGAGTTAACTGGTTATGTGTCTGCTTTCTTTCCTTATCAGTGTGCATTCCTCGTAACCCTGCGTCTAGTGTAGTCCTGAGAAGACAGCAGGCATTTGGTTTCAAGTAGAGTGGAAAAGGATAGATTTGGAAGCAAGCATATGTGGAATCCAATCCTAGTTTTATCTACTATGATTTTGGATTTTGTTAACCTTTCTGAGCCTGTGTCCTAAAAACAGTCTCCAGTAGCCATTTCACAAGGAGCTGGGAGTCAAACGGGTAATGGGTGAATAGCCCATTGTAGACTCTGAATAGTCTCTGGTTGTTAGTCTGTTAATGCTGATCCTCTTAAGGATCTTTGTGTGTATCACCTATGCACCGGTCAGGTCTGTGGAGAGCTTAGAGATTAAGATAGACAGCTTTCTCCTCTCAGGATGTGAATAGTCTGACAATTGTGATTTTTCTGCTAAATATTTGTTTTGGTTGGCTATCAGGCTTAAACTTAGGTGGATCCGTCATTAAATGCATTGATTGGTTTCTAGCCCCTTGTTTCTTTGTGTGGATCCCCTTACCCTAAGGGTGAGAGTGCTCAGTTCCACATGGCACCTGGTCTTGGTGGCTCAGTACAAGCACTTTTGCAAACTATTTGTTCTCTGCTGCATTGCTAAGCCTCAAGAGTGTTTCTGAATTACAGAAGTGATTATGTCTTATCCCAGCAGAATAAAAATTAGAAAACCTCCCATCCTAAAATTACAATGCAGCATACTTTGTTATTACAATTAGGTAACCATGCTTTATGAGGAAAGGCAGCTATCTCTGGCCCACATCTCCCACTCTGGTGGGAGAGACTGTCCAAAAAGCAGAGTATAATACTAGTGTATAAAGTTCTACAATGGGAGTTTGAATGGAGTTCTTGACACAGAGGAGACTATTACTAAAACTGTTCCCTGGTAGAGCCAGAATATGCCTTGCAGAGGAGGCAGCATTTGAACTAGGATGAGCTAGGTAGGAATGTTGGATTTTGTCAGGTAGAGACAAATGAGAGGTATTGTAAGTGGTTAGAAAAGCACGTGCAAAGGCCCAGCTATAACAGGGCATGGCAGGGTGGGGAATAGCTTTAGCCCTGCAGTTCCACACCTCAAGAGGGGATGTGTGGGGATGGATGGATGGGGATGGGGAAGGTGGAGAGATAAGAAAGTCAGATACATTGGGTCCATATTGTAAAGGACCTGGTGTTCTAACTCAGGAGTTTGAATATCATACTGTGAGCTGCCAGAAATATACTGGACTGCTCTTAGTATCTCTAGATTAAAAAAACAGCACATGAAACAATTTGTATTAAAGATTTAGTGGTTTATTAGGAAAGCAGTGACTGACTAGTGTGAGTAATGATCTTCCGAACCTAAGGAGCACAAGAACAATTATGGTCCTGAGGGAGGTAAGCTGGGGTCTGGGCCCCTGTGGAAAGAGAGGCCGTGGTCGCAGTGCACTGGCTGGGGCCTTCCCTGGGGAGACTGGCCATGCCACACCCTCCTGTGTGCCTGCCATGACCACTGTCTGGATTTGTGTTTTGCAGTTCCATGGAGAATGGGAGACCTCCTGATCCCGCAGACTGGGCTGTGATGGATGTTGTCAATTATTTCCGCACAGCAGGATTTGAGGAACAAGCTAATGTTTTTCAAGAACAGGTAACATGGTCTAGAGAAACACATGATGCGCATGATTACCTCTCTTTCCCACAGTGGGCGGAAGAGAGTGAGGAGGAAGAGGTCCTGAGAGCAAAGAGGGGCCAGTGAGGATCTGCATGTCTCCATATCACACCCTGATCACACCAGGCCCTAAGAAACAGGAGGGGGGTTGGGGAGAACGAAGGTAACATGTGAGTGATTCCTTCCCCCAGAGGAGAACCCACCCCTGAGCCATCTGTGGCTGCTGAAAGGGGAGCTAATGCTCCTTTACTCCTGCTCCTTCTGAAAGACGGAACAGTCTGGCCTTTAACACAACACATTAGAAGGCAGCTCAAAGACATGCAACACCATCTGCTACTGGTCTTTGGCACTAGCTGAGCTATTACACCTCCTCCAAATTGCTTGCCAGGGGCTTAGCAAAAAGGTGGAAGGAGCACAGGATTTAGAGTCAAATCCTGGTTCTTCTAACTCTGTGTGACCCCAGCCAAGTTACTACTTCTCTCTGAGTATTGGTTTCACATCTGTACCATGAGGCTGCCGATGGCTAACTCTGTAGGGTGGTATGGTGAGGCCTGAAGGACCATGTGCACAGCGCCTTGGAGGGGCCCTGGCAGATGCTGATGCCCTCAGTGTTGATTCCCCTCCCTCAGGTCCAGGGTTGGTACTGGAAAGAGGAAGGAGCATGGGCCTTCCTAGTCAACTGGGTGATTCCTGACTCCATGTTTCAGGCTGGGCAGCTTTCTAGGGATGGGTTCATGGGGCTTTGACCATGAGGCAGCGAATTGGGGAACATGTAACTGTGTAGGGAGGCACAGAGTTCCTACCTCCCTGTCAGTGACGGCTGCAGTTTTCTAAGCATTAAATTTACTTTTCTAATATTGTAATATAATTGAGAGAATTATAAACTGAAGAATATGTGTGGATGCTTCTTTCCTGTCCTTTTAGCCATCTCTGATTCTCTTATGCTAGGTTTGAAAAGGGGAACTTTTCTAATATCAAATATGCCAATCTCTAGTTTTCCTTCAATCAACATTTCCTTCCCTATACATATATATTTTTTGCTAATTTGGAAAATTTGCCAAAATAACAGCTTAACTCACTTCATATCCACCAGAATAGCTAAAATTAGAAAGATTGATAAGTCCAAATGTTTACAAGGTTATGGAACAACCACACTCTCCTCCATTGTTGGTGGGAGTGTAAAATAAACACTCATACTTCTATCCCATGATCCAGCAATTTCATTCCTAAGTATTTACATGAGGGACATGACAACCTGTGTCCAAAAAAGATTTGTACAAAATTGTTCTTAGTAGCTTTATTTATAATGGTCACAAACCAGAAGCCTAAGTGCCCATCAATAGGGGAATAAATATGTAAACAGTGGTGTGGTCACTCAATGCAATAAGATCTAGTAATAACAAGGAATGAACTACTGATATATGCAACCATTTAGATAAATCTCAGCACATTATGCCTGAGTGAGAACCTTACACAAAATTGTTCATACTGAATGGTTCCTGTCTTAGTCTGTTTGGGCAGCTCTACAAAAATTCCAGAAACTGGGTGCCTTATAGACATGTATTTCTCACAGTTCTGGAGGCTGGGTAGTACAAGATTAAGACAGCTGCAATCGGGTGTCTGGTGAGGGCCTAGTTCCTAGCTAGCTGTCTTTCCATACCTTCACATGGAGGAAGGGATAAGAGAGCTCCCCGGGGCTCCTTTTATAAGGGTGCTATTCTCATTCATGAGGGCTCTGCTCTCATGACCTAATTACCTCCCAAAAGCCCTATCTCCTAATACCATTACCAAGACCCCTAATGCCGCTTGGGGATTAGGTTTCAACATAGGAATTTTGTGGGAACACATTCACATTCAGATCATAACAGTTCCATTTAGATGAAGGCTGAAAACAAGAAAACACATCAATGGTAGAAAAAAAATCAGAACAGTGATTGCCTCTGGATAGGCAGAAGTGGTAAATGACTGGGAGGGAACATTCTGGGTGATGATAATGTTTTCTGTCTTGATAAGGGTTGGGCTACAGGTATATGTATTAATCACTGCATATGCACATATATAGGCAAATGAATCAGATTTTCCCATTAAATAGCCTATAAATTTTATCTCAAAAAGAAAACTGTAAAAAAATATTAACAAGTAATGGTATGACAAATGAAGTATTTAGAGGAGAAGTATACTGATGTATATAACTTAATTTGGAATGCATCAAAATATGGACTGACAATTGGAAAGAGGGATGAGTATATAGGTAGATAATAAAGTCAGTATAAAAGATCTTCATGATAGAATCTAGGTGGTGGGAATATTAGTGTACACTGTAGTGTTCTCTCACTATATCACTATAGTATATAGTGTGTATTACTGTAGAGGTACCACTATAATATTCTTAGATTTTAGTTTGGTTTTTAGTGGTGTAATGTCTATTTGTGTCATTGCAGTTGAGTAATTCCCTTCTAAAATTAAATTAAAATAATATTGTGAAAGGCTAACACAAAAGAAGAACTAGCTAAAAGGTCTCTAGACCAGATTTCCAGCTTCCCAAAAGCATTTCTCAGATTGAGCTTTCGCTCAGACTCTTGAGGCAGATGTCCCAGGTCGGGGAGGGGGCAGGGTGGTCTTTGGGTCTTCTGGATTCTGTGTAGGACCTCAAAATGGACCTGGCCTGCTCTGAGCTTGGCCCAGGAGCAGGCCTTTCCCTCCAGGGATGACATCACTCTGGCACAAACGACACCGGGAGGAAAAGGGAACAATCTCTTCCAAAGCATTTCATTCAGAAGTCCTTCAAGTGGGGAGGAACATCATTTTGCTACTGTGCTGAGCCCAACTGAGGAGCCTGAGAAAGGAATTCTCAGGACATTTGAATTTTGCAAGCATGGTCTAGAAACTTGAGTTCCTTCATTCTCATGGAAGGGGGTTGGCATAAAGGAAGGAGTCTGTCTGCCTTGAATTAGTGTCTGGAAGTGATGCAAGTCTTCCTTTTGCTGTGAAATTCTCCTTGTCTTTCTTCTCATTAAAAGAGGTAGAGGGTGAGAGGGGATCACTGGCCAAGCTCAGGCTGATACGACAGCTGCTGCGGTTTTCATGAGGATGGAGGGTCAGGACCCTCTACCATGTTAACCAGCATCTCCTGTTGTTATGCCTCAGAGGCCCTCAGTGTTTCACCCCCAAGGACCTCCCTGGCAAGAAGCCTCAAGCAGTTAGCAGTCACTCCTTAAGTTCATCCCAGATGGGAAGAGATGCAGGCCACTCCCATCCAAACACATGACCCTTCCAGGCACATCTTCCAGGTCACAGCAGCTGAGAAACAATAAGGGCCACATCCTTAAGTCTAAGGGAAAGCTTTGCCCCGCAGGCATGGAGAGCATCCCCTAAACCACCTCAGGAAAGGATGGGTCCAGGAACGGGAGCACAGTTGCCAGTGCTGTGGGGAGCTCAGTCTCATGGCTGAGAGCTTGTTAATTCTCTCCCTGCCATGCGAGGGTAAGCAAGAAGGCAGCCATTCGCAAGCCAGGCAGAGGGCCCTCACCCAGTGGCCGGCCAGGTTGGCACTGTGATCTTGGACTCTTGGACTCCAGTCTGCAGAACTGTGAGAAAGAAATTTCTGTTGTTTGAGCTACCTGATCTGTGCTCTCCTGTTGGAGCAGCCTGAGCTAAGACGCTGACACTGCTGCTGGACATGTCCCCTGCCAGGTGGGCTGACTCTCAGGAGAGTGCCTGTCTTTGTGGTATGGTGTCACAGTGTGTTACTGGATATCCTGTTGCTATAGCAACCACACTCAGCTAGGGCTTTCTAGCAGCATGGCCCCTTGGAAGATGTCAGGCCATTGAGTGAGATATGTCTGGAGGGGAGGAATGGTGTCCTGTAGTATATATGGAGAGGCAGCTAGATTTAGGGGTGCATAACCTCCTTCTCTCTGTGCAGGCACACTGCCACATGACAGTTATCTCCAGTAACTTTCCCTCTGGTGCGCTTATCTACATCAAGTGTTCTTCCAGTGAGCCTCTTTGAGCCTTCTTCATGAGCCCCAGCTACAAGCCAAGAGATGTCACAAGGGAAGGCCTAGCCCCCCACTGGTGACCCAGTGTCAACAGTGTGTGTGGGAGGGTGTTGTATTACTGTTCTGGCCAATCCCTTTTTATGAGCCATACTGTTGCTCTTCTTTGGCCCACTGGCTTCATTAGCTTAATGCCTCAGAGGATTCACTGGCCTGTAAGAGCCCGAAGCAGTGGGAGTCCCTCCTTGGAGAAGGCCGTGACTGCAGCCCAGTCAGTACTCTCTCTCTCCCACAGATGCCATGATGTGGAGGCTATGTCCCCAAGTGCCTTTGGGCAGGTAGACCTCTGAGGCTGCGGCAAGAGTGGGAGACATGACTCCTGGCTTGTTTTCTACTGACCGACTCATGCTCTCTGGATGATCCTGGAGAATTTGCCTTCTAGGACTCAGATTTCTATAAAGCGAATGTTGATTTAAACAAGCAGAACATTGCTCGAGCTCCTGCTTGAACAGTCGTGTTATCTTAGAACCAGCCCTCATGAAGTGTACTTCCAATGTGCAGCATAGGGCACAAAACCACTTGAAATGTTGTGTATACACAGTTGAACTTTTGTGAGTGGATGACAGAAAAATCAGCATTTGCCCATGGATATGGTAGCCTGGTTTTCAAGAGTCAAAGATACTTCAAGAATTTTACTTTTCTAAGAGCTTTAGTTTTTAAGAGGGAACCTTTTAACCTCATTCAAAAGCATCTCCACCTTCCTCATACAGAACATTAGGAAAAGGTTTACTTTTTCCAATTTGAAAGGCAAAATGAGCACCATTCTCCGCTGTGAAGCCATCTCTGTTGACGGTGGAATTCTCATTGTCTAGCACAGCAGCTTCACCATGCAGACCGGACTCGTAACAGCAGGTCACAAAGGCAGTTCTGCCACCTCGAGTGTGTGTCACTTCTAGGTCTCTGTCTATCTGACTCACATACTCAGACTCTACATGGAGAAGATGCGAGAGAGAGATCTGCCTTCAATCAATGTCATGTTATTCATATTGTGCAGATTCTTCAAACTTATAATTGAGTGGCATCAGTGATTCTGTTTCTAGAACAATATGTACCACTGAGAGAATTTTTTTCTCAGAGTCTCCTTATAAAGTAATATGGAGTTCATGGTGACAAATTAATTTTACTCTAGTTAGCTCCTCGCTTTCTCCAAACCGCATTAATGAGAACAGTATTTTGCTCTGAAATGCCCAACTGGTTATTTCAGCCATTCAGTTGAAATGCAAAGATTGGCATTCTTGTCAGGTGAGTTATTGCCAACTTTTGATACATTTCTGAGGCCACTGACTTGAAAAACATAAATAAAATTTCTTATTGCTGCAAGTCCCAAGTAACACCAACTACTTCCAAGTGGAGAAGTAAGTGGAGAGACCAATCAGAGCCACCCTTAGCATAGCATCCTTAGTCATGGCCAGATGGATCTCAACAGAGTGACTCTAGGTTGATATTTCTAATTAGGCTTGGGACAAATCCAGAGTTGGGAAGAGTTAAAGCTTACATAATTCTAAGAGCCTTCCTTGGGAAGGAAATCAGAGAATGAGGAGTGTGAAGCTGCTAAGGCAAAACTTAAGCTTCATGCTAAATCCAGCTCTGAATTAGACCAGTTAAAACCCCACAAACTGGGAATAACTTTTATTACTCTATCAGCTTTTTATAATACCAAGTCCTAAAAATATTGAAACTGTGTTGACATCTGGTATTTCTTAACAGTTGAGGGCTTCTGAAATGCTTAAAATATTTTATAGAATAATGAAAAGGGGAAGTGGCAACCCAACCTTGCAGACTGTAAATATTGAGAGAAGCATTAACAAGCGAACAGATGGTGCTAACAATAAGAAAATGACCAAGAGAACTGAAAGCAAAACTGATAAGGAGCGAACTGTTTGGATTTTTTATTGAAATAGAATAGATTTCTAGAAACCCCAAATCCCAAATGGTTGTTCATAGCCTTCATTTGGAATGAGAGCAGTTATAAGACATTAGAAGATAGCCAGGTACATGGTGCTTCTTTTCTTCACTTGTTCCATTGTTTCCATAGATGGTGTACCTTTTTCTAATAGTCATTCAAATAAATATAAGACTATTAATGTGAAATAATGCTCATCAGTATGAAACCACTGTATGTATAAGAACCATTTGAAGAAAGCACAAAAAATTCCAGGTAGAGGGAAGATCAGATACAAAGGCCTGACGACATGAAAAAGCATGGTTTACCTTGAGAACTCCTAGTACCTTGGAGTAAGAGGTATGGAGCAGGGGATGCCAAAGACTGAAAGATAAGCAAGTGCTCGGATATTATCTGGTTTGCCTGGCAGAACAGAGACTTTCCCTGAGAGGCACTAGGTGACCAGTGTGGGATATTCAGTGTGGGATGTCTTTGGAAGATCCATCCAGTGGCCGTGTGGGAGGACAAGGAGATGGGAGGCGTCTGCAGCAGTACTGCTGTAATAGCTCCACTAGGAGGGAAAGGAAGAGAGAGGTTAGAAAGTCTGGGGGAGATGGTCAGAAGAATTTAGGGGGTCACTGGTAGTGGAGGTTGAAGATGTGTCTGGTCTCAGTTTTCTGCTAAAGCTGCAGGACCGAGCTCGCTGCTCACGGCTGGGAGAGGCAGGAGGCTCACATGACTGCCCGTTTCCAGACTGGGTGGTTGTAAGGTAGTGCTATTAACTAGAATGTTTGTGGGAGGTAAGTTTTAAAAGTGGTATAATGAGCACAGCTTGGGACACATTAAATTTAGGGGCCTGCAATACATCTAAGTGGATATATTTAGCAGACAGCTCCGGGGAAGAGTGAGACCCAGAAACAAGGGGAGCCAGCAGCAGTCATAGGAGTGGGTGAGAATGAGGCAGTACTCAGAAGGGGAGGAGAAAAAGGCCAAGGACATCCCCTGGGGAATACCAAGGCTTTTGTTTTTAGGAGAAGGCAACGAGCAAAAGCCCTGTAACAAGGTCAAATACCTCAAAAAGGTGAAGCTCCGTGGGGTCTCTGAAATGCCATGGAGTTTCAGTGGAGTTGGGGGCAGGAGCGTGGATGACTGTTTGTGGGAGGAGGACCCTTCCGTCCACGCTGAGGAGTGCGTGGGAGACAGGAGAGCGGAGGAAGATCCAGCAGCGTCATGCAGGCACGAGGGCTCTTTTCTAAGACAGGAGACACTCACACTGATCTACGCGCAGGGAAGCAGCCGAAAGAATGGGACAGGTTAAATGCAGTGTAGTTGAGGACAGTTAAATGAAGCAAACTACCTGAGGATATGGAAGGGAATGAGATTAAGAGAGTCTGGAGGCTGAGGATTTGGCAGAATTGGAATCCTTATGCGTGGCTGGTGGGAAAGTAAAATGGGGCGGCCATTGTAGAAAAATGTTCAGCAGTTCTTCAAAAATTAACCGTAGAATTACCATGTGACCCAGCAATTCTACACAAAAGGATTGAAAAGAAGGACTCAAACAGATACTCGTACACACATGTTCACTGCAGCATTATTCACAGCAGGAAACAATCCAAGTGCCCATGAATAAATGAAGGGATAAACAAAACGTAGACTATATATACAATGGAATATTATTCAGCCATCAAAAGCAATGAAGTGCAGATACATGCTACAATGTAAATGAGTCTTGAAAACATTATGCTAAGTGAAATAAGTCAGTCAAATATTGAATGATTCCATTTATATGAAATATTGAAAACAGGTAAATTCATATAGAAACAGAAAGTAGATTAGAGGTTGTCAAGGACTATGTGAGAGGGAGAAGTTATTGATTAATGGGGTTTCAGTTTGGGGTGAGGGAAGAGTTTAAAACAGTGATGACTGAACAACATGTGATTGAATTGTGCACTTAAAAATAGTTAAAATGGCCTGTTTCATTTATGTTTTATCACAGTAAAATATGATATACACAGTGATTCAGTTCGGTCATTCAAATATTCAACTATTTCATTTTTTAAAAAATAATAAGAAGGGATTAATTCTGAGCAAGACAGGGAAACTTCCTCCATCCTTTCTGTGCTCTGGGGCCTACGTAAAGATGTGTGCAGATACAGCTAAGATCGCCCTTGTCCTCGGGGACATT
Organism: Manis pentadactyla; assembly: GCF_030020395.1. Classification (NCBI taxonomy): domain Eukaryota; kingdom Metazoa; phylum Chordata; class Mammalia; order Pholidota; family Manidae; genus Manis; species Manis pentadactyla. Next base: position 71,777,682 of record NC_080022.1, read on the forward strand.
AAGAGAGTTCCTGACAGTCTCTTCTCCTTTGCTAAATGAGAGGCAAGCTCCTCTGCTTGGAGTAGAGGTTTAGTGAGGACCTAGAACACAGCAGGGAAGGTCAGGAACGGTCCCCTAGGGGAAGGGGAGAGGCAGCTGACCCAGGGCAAACAGCAGGGCCGCTGAGGTAGCCTACTGATGGGGCCAACATCGTACACTGCGTGTGTGTAGTGTTTCATGTTCTTGAATTGTTCCCCCTCCATGGAGTCAGAAGCTGGATGGCGGGGCTGCTGTGGGTGAGGTGTTTGTGGCCTGGGCACGGAGGAAGGCTCGTAGCCTGAGAGGGCAGTTTGAGAGGGCATGTGAAAGATTGTCCCCGGGGCCAACCAGGGGAGCCGACTTGGAACAGTAGAGGAGTCTGAAGGGAACACATAACCCCGGGGACAGTGGAATTGAAATGAAAAAGTGGGTGTAAAGGGAGTGAGGAGTGAGAGAGAGAATAGGATAGGGGACTTGCAGTGTTGCAGAAAGAGGACTGTTCTGGTTGATGACATAAGAGTAGGTATTAAAAATGAAGGGGAGGTGGCAGAAAGGGTTGGTGTATTAGAGTAGACCAGCTGCTGTCACAGGTAGATGAAAACATGTATACTGGCTTGGGTACTGTGGAAGTTTATTTCTTACTCATATAAAAAGCCCAGGTGGTGGGTGGGGATGTTCTGCTTCACTGCCACTGAAGGACCAGGCTGATAGAGGCTCTGCCTCTTCCTCCAGAAGCTTTCGAAGTCATCTGGGCACTGGCATCCAGTTGACGAAAGGGTACAGAGCCCGGAGGAGCACATACGGGCCCGGCCTGAGAAGGGCGCACACCATCCCTTCACATGTCATTGGCCAGAACGTGGTCACACGGACACGCCAAACTGCAAGGAAGCCTAGGGAATGTGTAGTTGTGTGTCCTGCAAAACGAGTGACCAGCAGCCTTTGCTGCACTCAAGCTTTAAAGCCTTTTTAACAAGCATTTGCTGTGATGATGTTCCTAGTTAGTTTTGTTCTTAAGGCCAGAAATAAGATTTCAGAAAGGCTGACTTTTAAAGATCAGCTGGAGTGAAGAAGCCTTACCTGACCGTATGTGGGAAGCCTTCACTTCTCATTATGCTTCTTAAATCTTCTTTTTTTTTTTTTTAGCATAGGCAGACATCTTTGTCACCCAGTTTCCTCATCTGATGAAGTGAGTTAAATTCTTCTTCCTTCATCAGAAATGTGTGCAAGATTTTTTTTTAATAGATCCCTCTGTCACCCACTTTATCACCCAGCAGCAAATATTAAATAACACGGGGAGACAACCAGTAAGTCACTGAAGGCATTAGGCCTCACAATGAGCCAAAATGGATTTTGTGTCTGATTTAAGTGCAAGATCCATTTTGCTTCTGTTACTTTAATGAATGAGGTAAAGACTTCTTTTTGAGCCACGTAAATAATTTCTCTTAACAAGCTGCTCAGTGTTGCTTTTAAACTAGGTGAAGTGTCTCCAATATGTATATTATCCCTCCCAAATTTGCCACCAATAGGAATGTGAGGCAGACAGCAGGAGCTGAGCCTTTGGCTCATGTTGATCTCACAGTCACTCCAGAGGGTGGGATGGGGGTGGGACATGGCAGGGGACACATGCCCCAGATGGGAAGTTCTCTCCCAGGAGACTTTGTCCTGAGAACCATGTCATAGTAAGATTCCACTGGCCTTGGTGTGGACATCAGTAGTTCACCATTTTCCTTTTCCAAAGTTATATGGAAATTCTTTGGAAAATAAATTCTGGGATTTGGTGAGGGAAGGTCCTTTAAAGAAATATGGTGAATTACTACAAAGTACTAGGGGTTCCTCAGAATGCTTCCTCCTCTGATATTAAGAAGGCTTATCACCAGTTAGCCCTTCAGGTACACCCAGACAAGAGCCCAGATAACAAGGAGGAGGCTGAGGAGAAATTCAAGCAAGTAGCAGAAGCCTGTGAGGTCTTGTCTGATGCCAAGACACGTGGCAACTATGACAAGTCCAGAGAGAACTGCATCAATGGGGGGCACAGAGGAGACGGCAGAGACCCAACCTGTCTGAAGAAGGAACTGTGGTCTGAGAGGCTACACTGTAGCTTTCAAAATGCCTTTGAAGGTGAAGACTTCTTCTCAGGAGATTGTTTTTCCACTGGCCATTTGGGCAGGGCCAGGAGCTTCTGCTGCTCCTTCTTTGATGTGACCCCCATACTGGACACAGGATTTTCCACTTTTGTATCCCTGGGTGCCAAACCAAGTCCCCGTTCCTTTGGGATGTTTGCACCCTTTGTAAGCAGCGGAATGGAAAACTTCAGACTGGTCACCACTTGTACTCAGATAGTGAATGGCAAGAGAGTTGCTAGAGAGAATGTCGTAGATAATGTTAAGGGGACGACTGAAGTAGAAAAAGAATGCCCATCTCATCAGATCCCTCCACATCACTGGTAAGGAGTTGCTATGCTCTTTCACAAGGAGACTTGCCTGTAAGGCTGGTGAGTCTGACACTTATCAAGGACAGACTGGAATCTGTGAGTGTGCTGAACTGGAATGGACAGAGGTCAGCTTAGTCCAAAGCTCTCATCTCACAGAAGAAGGGATGGGCCAGATGTTACACAAGGAGCTAGGAAGCTGCAGAGTTTGGCTTTCAGCCCGTATCCTCTGATTCTACATTGAGCCTTCTTCTGTTCCCCTGCACTATATTTGGGACAGTAGTGACCACCACCCAGATGCCGTTAGAATCAGTTCTCTACCATCATAAATCCCATTGACTTCTTTCCAACTGTTTTCCTGCTGGTTAGTTACCTTGCTGGTATCCAGTTGCCTTTCTTGATGGCCTGTCTTCTCTCTTCCTAGCCTCTTTTTCTCTGCTTCTCTTTCTACCTCTTCTTCTTTCCTCCCATTTCCAGGGGACCATATCACATTAGGCTCCAGGGAAAGAGGTGCCTCAGTGTAGGTTACTGTTGGCACAAAGAGTGAAAAGTAAATGGCTTAAGATTTTTTTATGTACTTTTTTTAATAGCCAGCATTTATTGAGTGGTCAGGAGATGTTAGAAATTCTACTTCACTTGTGTTATCTCAGTAGTCCTGTAAGCAGTGAAATATAGTAGCTGCTCTCCTCTATCATATAGATAAAGAAGTGAGGCTCAGAAAGATCACATAACTTGCACCAAGCCCCACCAAATAAGCAATAAAATAGTGTCTGACTCTTGAAACACAAGCTTATCTACTGAGCTATATTATCTGTGGATCCTATTCATTTATTTTTAGATCTAGGATCTTGCCCCTCACTAGAAATTTATACCTGTCATCTCTAAACCCTACTTCCATGCATGAGTACTTGCTGGAACTTAAAAATACGCAAACATTTGTAATGTTATTGCCCAACAGATACTTGGTCACTCTTACATGAAGAGAGAAGATGGAGCAGTGTAAAAAGTTTTGCTGAAACTAATGAGTGATTGTCCCTTAACACAAAAATGTAAACCAGATCCCAAGATGTGTACTAGTTTTTTGTTTTGGCTTTAATTGTGATTTACATGCAAAATCATGGGATTTTTGTTTGTTTAATTGAATCTGATCACACTCCAACCCCTTCTTTTATACTTATGAACATAAGTATAGTGGGGTCCAGAAGAGTGATTCCCTGTGGAAAACTACTGGTGGAGTCTGCATTTGGTCCTCTGTCTTCCAATTTCCAGTCTCCTGCTCAGTCTAGTAAACCATGCTGACAGGCAAAATTTGGATTTCTTTTGCATCGCAATCTTTTATGGAAGTTATGTAACAAATGATTGGCATTCTTAATCAAGGAACTTTCCTATGTTTGCAATTTTTATGAGACGAATGTTTTGTGTAGCCTTTGAACTTTTTGAATCTCAGTGAATTTTCTGAAACAGGAATATGCCTGTATCCCTATGGCAAAGGGTAGCATCCGGGCAGGGAGCACACTTCTAGAAAGGAAGCAGAAGACAGATTTGGAAATGGACACATTCCCCTTCTTCCAAAGCCTCTACATTTCCACACAGTAGTCTTTGAGAACTTCTTATATGTCAGGCAGTGTGCTAGGTGCCTTACATTTCTAATATCCAAAATCCTTTAGGGGTTTATTTCCATTTTACAAGTAAGGAAACTGAGGCTTAGGGAAGTTAAGTCTCTTACCTGGGTCACACAGTAAGTTGTAGAGATAGGGTTCAGACTGCAGTTTGCTCGACCTAGAAGTTCACGTTTCCATTATCCTGTATTATGTATCATCTGAAGGGCTATCATCTTGGTTAAAGAGGAAAACTTTGTTATATGTGTGAATTATGTTCATTTCAAAATTTTTTAAATGAGCACTTCCAGATGGAGCTTCCGTTTCCCTAGCCTAGTCTGAGGTGAACAGCAGTGTGGCCTTGAACCAAGGAAAATCAGATTGGAGCATGAAACATAATTTTCCATTTGTCTTAGATAAAATCCAAGTTTCAGCATTTTTCACAGACATACTTAGTTTTGGTAGAAATGCTGAGTTGTAGAAGGACTTTCTGCCAGCAAAGATTTTAAAAAATTTCACTCTCAATTAGCCAAGGAAGTTTTTTTTTGTATAGAAATGAAGGCAGTGTCATCTTTTCCTGATGCCTGTTTAAAATATGTTAAATGTAAGCAAACAACAGCAAAGGAAAGATGGAGAGCAGGAAGGGCTGTGCTGTTTTTCAAAGCATTGCAAGTGAGTTTTCATCTCAGTGTGTAAGATAGAAAATGAGCTTTGAAGTAACTTGTGACTCAGATTCCTGTGGCTTCACATGCCTTCAGAGTGGCCACCTTGTTCCCAGATGTCCAGGGGTCCTCTGCCGACTCTCATACTTGCAGGTTTTACTGATGGGCAGTGTTTAGAATTTGTAGCTGCCTAAATAGAAGATACTTCAGGATTGGAAAGTCAATTCCTATGTCCTTAAGGAATTTTCCGCTCTTGTCCTAACAACCGACTGCTTCTTTAATGTGCCATGGTTTTGAACTGTTGTCTCTCACGAATTAATGTGAGATATTTTGTTTTCTAGCAGTCAACAAAATAAAGGTTGCCAGAAATCAAAAACACCACAGAACAGTTGGAAGTAATTCCTGTCCTTCTGCTCTGGTTCAGATTACGTGGTTGACAAGTGACATGAGGACTGTGGTCCTGTCGAGGACCAGTGACAAGTGACTGTATCACCCGTGGCTCTACCTTAGGGGTTCGGGTCAGAGACCCACGATCCCCACATCACCAGCCGGGGAGACATAGGTGGAAGGGACTGGCCTAGTGGCCGTTTCTCCAGCCCCCTAGCGCAGTGCTGTTTCTCCCACATGCCTGGGCATTCAAAGCACATTTTCTTCACAACCTGGCAAAGTACATGAGAGAGTTTGGAGGAGCAGCTCCCTTGGGGCTGGTGGAGGGAGTCACGGTTTATGTAGCTGCAGCTGCGCACCGTGTCCATCAGTGGGGGAGGTATGTACACACATGTGGGTACATTAATGAACAGAAGCTTACCAAGCAAGCACAGCTAGGCCATCTCTCAAACCCAGGTTCCCTAAGAGCTCAGCTTCTCTTCACAATAAATAACAAACCTAATGTGGCATTCAGCATTTGTCTGTGCTTCCTTTCCAAAGTTTCAAACAACTTTCTGTATTTGGGGTCCCCATCCTTTCACAAGAAGCCCATTTCTATTTCATCCCAAAGCATCGTGGTCTGTAGGGAACCTGGAGAGAAGTGTACTGTACCTGCTTGGGTTCCTGCAGGGTGGGAGGAGTGGCCTCAGAGGAGAACAGGGGAGGGAACGTGCGGCGGGCAGAGCCCTTCCCCTTACCACCTTATCTGGAGTCTTGAGAATCCAGTGAGAGGAGGTGTGGCAGGGCCCTTGGCTTGAGAGGTTGATGTTCAGGTTGAGGCAGGATGGTTCTCCCTTTAAAGGGCAGGAAAGAAGTTCATGGAGTGAGTCATTTTTCCAATGCCTGTTGTCGTGATGGATGAGAACCCAGCAAACCTGAGACTCTAGTCCCCACTGGCCCATGTGCACAGCACACATGTACTTCTAAGTGCCAAGAGGAACAGAAGCAGGTTGTGGAAAGAGCCTCAGTCTGGGCTATTAGCAGATAAGAATTCAAACCCCGTGCCATGCATGCTTTGCTAACTTTTTGATTTGGGGCAGGTTAACTTCTTAGGCTGATAATCCCTGCCTGTCCTAATTTATAAAGTTGTTTTAGGGATTAAATACAGAGAAATTCTGCATAAACTGTAATATATTTTACAAATGCAAAGTGTCCGTTTCCTTTAGAAGCAATGTCTTTGTCTTTGCGGATATATACTCCAAGATTGCCCTCAGTTTCTTAAGATGACATTTATGATACAATGTTAACAACAAGATCAGCCATGGATTGTATTTAATCCAAAAATAAAAGCAGATGGTGGAAGGTAAAAAACAGAAGAGTCTGCCTTTTTCCCATTTGGGCACAAGTGAAAAAGTGAGGTCTTTAGCTTGGGGTTGATCAATTTGACTTTCCCTTTGAACTTCCTTTTTTCTTTATTACCGTTGAGCTTTTGGATTTAAATGCTGGCTTTACTCTCTGCTCCTATTATAGGAAATTGATGGAAAATCCCTGCTGTTGATGACAAGAAATGACGTGTTGACAGGACTCCAGTTGAAGCTGGGGCCTGCTCTGAAAATCTACGAGTACCACGTAAAGCCTCTGCAGACCAAGCACTCAAAGAGCAGCTCTGCATAGCACCGTCACCTGGGGCCTCGGACCTCAGGAACTATGTAGCGACCTAATTTAGTTTCATGTGATGAAACTTTGTAAACAAAATACATACATGTGTATTTGGAAAAATTCCAATCAAATGAAACGTTATCCTATTGGATAGACTAGGCAATCCATCGGCTGACCTGAATTCAGCCAGGAGCAGCGGGGACGACATTCGACAGGATGGTTTTCCTTGTGAGTTTGTCAGCTAGAATGATCTTTGACATGACGAGGCACCCCTCCCCACAAAGGGGACTTTCTTCATAGGTTGCTTCCCCAAAATCCTTAGGAAAGGATGGAATGAGCATCTTTCAGTCACAAATGTAGGAAGATTAAAAACAAGAAAACGGCGGGAGGGGGAGAAAAGAGAAAGCTCCTTGGAGCTTGTAATATTTGGATGGAATTGCCGACACCCCTTTTTATAGAGGGTCCTCCACTTGACCTTATTAAGGTTTCACTGGGATATGCTGCGATGTTTGCAATGAACATGTGTCACATGGCCCCTCCGGAGCAGCAACGTAGCTCTGCAAAGAGAAATCTGCTGTGCACCTGGGGTATACATCGTATTCAGCTAGCTTTTACAGGGGCTAATGGTTTCTTGTGCCTAGATTTGCTTTTAAATTGGTTCTTGGTTTCTGAAGAAAGCATTTTTTCACTTTATTTTTGTTTGTATTTATAATAATTTGTTTGTGAAGGAATTTGTCAAGAGTTACAGATCATAAGGCCTTGTTACTAGTACAGATTATTTTTATATTCCTTCATGATGGTGTAATATTTTTTTAATTGCTCTGGTGCTTTGTTTGATTCATGGTTTGAGCTTTTTTTTTTAAGAACTTGAAAAAGTGGGCTTCCTACATCTCTGTTCCAAGAGACATTTGTTCAACCTCTGTGTGTCGATGCCTTGTTGAATTGGTGCTTTGTGGTTACAATAAAGCATTGCTTCCATTTATTCTTAGTGCATCTCAAGTCTTTTCTTTGGTTGCCTCTTCAGTTAGGATTAAAGATTAAGGTCGTGCCCTAACACTATGGAAAGAAAGTTAAGCCTTCCAAAAAAAGGTAAGACTTTAGTTTATAAACTGAATTGTCCAAGTAGGCCTCATTCTTTCTCTTACCCCAACCCAACAACCAATTTTAGATGTCATATTAGCCAAGCATTTGTTTATCTTTCTGTAGACCAGTTGCGGGGGGGTGACTTTTTTGCAGTTCTGATGAAAGCTACTGGTCTTTTCTCAAGGCAAAAGCTCATATTTCCACATACAAAACTGCAGAATTGATGGGCTCCCTGAACTTCCCTCCTCCCCCTCCTCAAGTTGTGTAACTATTTTAGAGAATGTTGTAATTCAGATCATTTCTCTAAAGAGCACAAAGTCTGAAGACAAGAGTGGACAAAGCATAAGAAATGGTAGAGTGAGTGGAGTTCAAAATGCATTCTGAATTAAGTCAGTTATGGAGTTCAGGGAGTGTCTATTTTGTAATGCTTTGTAATTTATGTAATGCTTTGTTTTGCATTGTAAGCAGGAGAAGGAATTACAAAAGGGACATTTTCCATGCCCATGCTCTCACAATCTGCAAAACATATAAGACTACAAGGCAGAATATAGTTAAGTACTGTGAGGAGTGAGAGTCACAGAAGATGTGATCTGCACCTGCTGGAGACCTGGGTGGGGAAGTAGGGGTGGGAGAGCAAAGACGGAGTGAAGAGCTTAACATTCCTGTAGGAGTTTCTCACAAGGGATACAGTGGGGATGTTCCAACCCTCTCTACTCAAAGGCATAGCGTGAGGAGTGCTGAAGCCCTGCTTCTGTGCATCTACCAGATGCCCCTGTATGAGTTTGGAACTGATTTGGCTGCGAGTGATAAAGAACTGCCTCCCCTATCCTTGCCTTCACTCCACCAAGTAATATAAGCAAGACAGAAGCTTGTTTCTGTTCATGTAAATGTCCAGATTGTGGCACAGTGAGTCTGTGGCCCTCCATGATGTTAGGGACACAGACTCCTCCTGTCTTTCTGCCCCATCATGCAGGCTATTTGTTCCCAGAATAATTTCATAGCCCAAGATAGCTGCCTCAGCTCTCACCATCACCATTTGAATTCCAACCAGTGGGGAGAAGAAAAGGGAAAAGAATATACCTCTTTCTTTAAGGACACTTCCAAGAAATTGTACATGCTACTTCCTTTATATCTTGCCATCTAGAACTCAGTCAGAATGCCATACCTAAGCTGCAAGGGAGGCTTGAAATATTTTTTCTTTTTCTTAGAGCCTATGGGCCCCCATAAATTTCAAAAGTCCCATTCTGTAGATAAGGGAGAAGGGATATTAGGGGACAGATTCCTATCACCACTGTCAGCTGGCCTTTGAACACCTGGAGCAAATGACACTGAAGGTGTGTCTTTAGTTGTATTTTTCTCTAGACTTGAACTGGGGCTCACACTCCGTTCAGTCTCCAGATGTTTTTATCTCAGTCACCTTTCACAACTACTGGAAGCCTTATTTACTAACCCCGACCTAACTCATCTACAGCTTTAGACCTGGGCTGCTATATAAATGCTTGTCAGGAAGGAAAAAAAAGGGGGGAGGAAGCAAACCAAAAAGTATCAAATCATTCCTCAGCCTCTGTTAACAGCTTTCAGGCAAAATTTAACAAATTAAAGATAGCTTGCCCTTTGTACACCAGAAAAAGGCCTGTGACAGGCAGACCTGAGTGCCTCAGCAATAACTGAAAGGGTTCCCGCTCCACATCCCCTCTTGCTCCCAATCCAGGAAAAAGCAGTGTAATCAAAGCAGGCCATGGAGAGCAGCTAGAAGTACTTGAAATTCAGCAGGTAGGCAGCTTGTCTCCAGACAGCTGTAAAACCAGAGACATCTGATACCATGTCAGATCACACTGCATTTGGGGCTGCAACTCATAACAAATATGCACACTACGTGGGGAAGCACTTCATGAGTGTAAGTGGGAACGAATGGGCCTTGGTGCCAATATGTTTTATGTGAGAATTGTTTAATGTTGAATTTGATGATTCTCAACCAGAGAGGCAGACAGGATATCAGAATCATGGGGAATTTTAAAAAGTAATTGTTACACCACCTCCCCTCCCAACCCCACATTTGAACCTCAGATTCAAACTTGACAGCGAACATTTAATGAGCTGATTTAAAGACCAGGTCACAAATTGGCCATTTTTCAGTGGAATCTAAGCTGACGTGTTTCCCTTCGGCCAGTGCGGTATGTGTGTATTTTCACAACTCCATTTGCATTCTTCTAGAAGAGGCCAACATCTCCAGTTTATTACAATCTCTTTAATTCCCTAATATCTTACAACCAGCAACTATGTAATTTCACATTAACAGTCTGGACCCCAAAGGTATTGAAATTTTGACCCTAAATCTAAAGCAATGAACACACAGAGAGCCTCCTAAGAATAAATTAATTCACAAAACTAGAAATTGCAAGTAGATTCAGAGGAAAAGAAAACAAGCTGGCAGACTGCATTGCAATGTGCAGCAGAGTTGCCCATCATTTTTGATATTTAGTGCACATGATGAATATGAATAAGAGGCAAATTGGTGGCAATCTCCTCATTCTGTCCTCAAGAACTATCCTGTGCAAGCAGGGTTAGTGTCCCTCTGAGCTCAGCATACACATCAGGGAAACACACTGTCCTTCCATTGCATTAGTGAAATATATCTTTGGAGGAGTTTAATTTAGAAAAGCCTGATGACCCACAGTTGCCCAACCACTCCCATGTTTGGAAGCTGAATGCAAAAAGTACTTACTGGTGGTGATCCATCTGCCTTGCATGGCCAAAGCAAACGGAATCGGCAGGGGTCAGGTCTGGGCACAGAGCCATTAAGTGTTTTCCTGTAATGATTTGAAGGATTAAGTTAAATGTTCACAGAACTGACTGCTGTGGGCCAGATATGCTTCTTAGGAGAAAACTTGTTAATTCTCCTTGCAAATCAGGAACAGAAACTACAGGAAGAAGGGATAGAGCAATGGGTGTGCTAATGAGCAGCTTGTTAGTTTCATGCTGTAGCTCTATAGGCAATGAAGTAGCTTGGGTACCATTTCTGGCCAGTAGCAGCAGCAGAGAGAGAGCGATCACACCCACATTCATTTGGAGACTGTGGCTGTCATCTGTTTGTGAACCTTAAGACTGGTAGCCTAGCACTGGGGCAGAAGAGTGGAGGGCCCTGTGAGTAAAGCAGAGGTCTTTGGTTATCCAGAAGTAGGAAGCTAGGCTGATGTCTCTCTCCCTCAGTTAGGTAGGGTGATCCTGTCTGCAGATATCTTTAGGGAGAAATGAGGAAAGCTGGAAATGCAGGTAATATCCAAACAGAAAATAGGCCCCTCTTCCAGTACACGGGCAGACCTACTACATTAATCATTGCAGAGGTGGAAAAGAGGTCAGTGAGGATAGGTGTCCTGAACACACTTATTACCCGTGACCTGGCAGCCAAATCTACAAACAAGATAAGGGAACACATGGCACAAAACAGCGTGTGCCATCACCTAGGCACCTTAGGTCACAGAGCTTAGAGGCCTTAAGTTTCTGGAAAAGTCAGGAAAGCAACCAAGGAAAGATCTGCCCCATGGGTCTCCAATACTGTAGTCTGAGGATGTATCTATGGCAAAGTTTTCAAGTTAAACATCTTCTTTCTAAATTAAAGGTAGCAGAATCATTCAGCCAATTGTGTTTCCTTTTTCAATGGATTACACTCCCATTTTTATCTGCTGGGAAATATACAATTCAAAAATAAGACTATAAATTCACCAGATTATAAACATATTTTGAAGAAAACTCATAACACTCTTCAAACAACATCAGTTCCTGCCTTTAAGAATTAGTGTTGAACACAGTATTCTCACTCCTGTGCCAGAACCCAGTGACCCAGTGAGATGCACTGTGGTGCATTGCATGGGAGTGCAGGGGCTTCAGGTAAATCTCAGCTTGAATTCAGCCCCACCATGTGCTTGACATGGGAACCTGGGTAAGTTGCATGGCACCTTGGGTACCTCATCTATTCTCTCATGCAGACACAGATCCGAGTAAGACAGTGCTACCCTGGCACTGTCCAGTAGAAATATAATGTGGGCCATATATGTAATTAAAAATTTTCTGGTAGCCACATTTTAAAACAGTGAAAAGAAGCAAGAGAGTTAAATAATAGGTTCAACCCAATTTATCCAAAATATTCCCATTCTCATATGAAATCAATATAAACATTATTAATGATATACTTTACAATCTTTTTTAAAAATGTCTTCAAAATCCGCTGTGTATTACGCTTTATGGCACATCTCAATTAGGACAGAAAAGCTCAAGTGCATCGGTTAGATTTAATTTCAGTTGAAAACCCAAATAACAGGGACTTAAGCAAGTAGGATTTCTCTACTTTGTGAATGAGTCTGAGGTAAGCAGATGAGGTCAATGTGGCTACCCCATAATTGTTGGGGCGCAGTCTTCTCCTAGTTTGTTCCTCCACCATCCTCAACATATAGCTTCCTATGTGGTCCGAGATGGCTGCTTAAGCTTCGAGTTACCACAACTGCATTCCAGCCCAAAACGAGAAGGAAAGAGGGTAGCTGCTATGAGAAACTACATGTAGCATTTCCACTTTCTTTAACAAGAACTTAAACTAGCGTCCCTGGGTGCCAGGGAGGCTGGGAACTGTAAGCTTTATTACATGGATCCAGCGAACAAGGATGGGAAGACGGACGCTGCGGAGAAGCTGGCAGTTCTTCCCGAGTATCAGCCTCATAAGGTCAGTGGAAGAGTGAATGAGAGTACATTGCACACTCATTAGTATTACATGAAAAGTGTATTAAAGTATGATTCTAATACTATAATCTCACTTGGCCATTTCAAGCCAGCCAAGAGTCACAGAATTAGCAAATATATACTAAACCCAAATACTGCTCTTTTGATATATCCGAGTATTGCTAAAAAAGAAAACAATTACTTTCTTAGGTCCTTGGATATTGGGTGGTTCTAGATACTTTATCTTCATAAGGGGAAAATATTGAATTATTTAAGCTCCATGAAAAATTATTATGTAAAGTTAAGGGAAATGTATTGAGCAAAATGCATATAAGCTTTTATCCCAAAGACCTAACGAAGTTGGTTTGAGGCATTAGGTGAATTCTAAATATGTCCTGTCTCTAATCCAAATGAACATTCAGTGACATTCAAAATGGTTTTGTGAGACTAATGAAAGGGAGGTTTCTGATACTTCCGTGATTTTAATGAAGACATGTAGGTCAATAACAAACAACAAAAAATTTAGAAAATCTGAGTAGATCTGTATTCATTAATTTGAGCCAATTAGGTTGACATCAGTTTGTTTAATTGTCTATTTGGGCAGATTTCATAATGAATTTTTAATGCTAAGGTAACTTCTCCCAGCCACCAGATTGTCTGTGGGTTACTCATCAGCCTTTTGTATGGTATGCATGCAGAATGCAGAATAAGTTGACATTGGCCTAATCCACACACAGTTAAAAAGGAAAATGTAATGGTATGAGTCTATAGTGGAGGGGAACACTGGGTTAGAGCTCAGAAGACCTGGGTTCTTATCCCAGATCTGCTACTGACTTACCTGTAAGACCTTATACAAGTTTCATAACCTCTGTTGGTTCAATTTGCCTCCCATGTAAGATAAATAAGTCCAGTGAGTTTGTTTCAGCATTCAATTTCTATGATTTTCTAAGAATCTAACCATTTGAGTTATATGTGTCATTGGGCCCTCTCTCATTCAATTAAAACTCCCAGCATTGTTGTGTTCTACAGTGTCATTTCCCTTTCATAAATGTTCTAAAATTTCTGCCTGATTGATTCTCTCTTGGCTTTGCAGTGGACTAGGAATAGTTGTTTTTCTTGAGAATTGTCAAATTTGCTGATTTTATAGCCCTAAAGCTTTAAGTTTAAATGACTCTCATTCTGTCCCTTGGTGGACGTAACACCTCTCTAGAAACAGGACCTCTAATCAGAGCTAGAACTGAAGAGAAAGGAAAGCACACATTTCCCAAGTGGGTCACTGGGATTCATGGTAAGTGGGGCCATTTGTATTTCTACTCTTTGGTTGCCAGACCCATGTGTTCTACCTTTTGGGGACATGAAATCATATGAGTCAAGTATTTAGGGAATATATTGCATCCTGGTGGATAGTATTCCATCATCACATGGTATCATCTTCAAGCTGGCACCTCCGTTGTGCCTTTAGAAGAACATTCATCACTCTGTCCGGCCTGCAGTTTCTGGATGGTGGAGCATGTGATAAGACCAGCAGGTCATATGGTCATTTACAGGCTGCCACATCTCCTTTATTTCAAAGGAGGTCTCTGGTCCCTTAGTCTTAGTAATGTTATGCAGGACTGTGTAAGCGCTTAGAGCTGCTGGCTGAGTCCCTGTGGACAGGGAAGGCAAACCCACAGCCAAATATGTACCAATTCCAATTAAGCCAAGTGACGGCCCCTTTCAGAGTGAAAGGGGTCCAACATACTTAACTCACTGCCATGCAGCTGATTAGTGTTCTCAAGGACTAGTGCTACATCAAGTCACTTGATATTAGTCTCCACTGCTGCAAAGTTGAATATTTGTTCGCAACAGTTGTGGTAAGTAATGGAAAGCAGAAGCCCATGTTTGGGGCCTATGTATGGCATCCATCTCTGCTGCCATGGCTGCTCTACTCATGAGTTGATTGTGTCAGCACTGAGATTGCCAGTCAACCGACAAAGGTGGACCGATACCAACTGGCCAAGTCATTCTGTCCACTTGATTGGTCAGTGCCTCTTCTATGATTGGTGCTCTTTGACAGACATTATGCAATACAAAGATCATCCCTTTTAACGTCCACTGCTGCAGTGACTTTTATCCGGGTCTTAATTTGTAAAGATGTCTGAGTGATGACAACATGGAAAGTTCAATACCACTGAAAGAATTTATTACTTACATTTCCTGAGTAAGGAGATATGCCATACCATGCAGGGCCGCAGGGGGAGCATCAGGTTTTGGTCAGGAAGCAGAAATAGGAGTAAGGAGAGAGCCTAGGCCAGAGCGTTTGCTGGGGTTTCCGTGGGACAGGCAAGGCAGGGCAGAGTAAATGGCTTAGGACTGGCTGGTTTGAGTAATGACTGCCAGCTTTGGGGCATAGAGGCACAGAGCCCTGGTTCCTGGCCCTGGGTTGACTTAGGGCAGGGGAAATGTTGGCTTGGTGTGGGAGTCAGAGAAAGGAAGTGATGGATTACATAGGAGAGGCATGCTCCCAAGGAAGTTTTTTATCTTTGGGAATTAGCTACCCCTGGGAGGGACAATCTCTCCCTGGGTCCAGTAAGGCCCCCCACATTGTCAAAACATTGTAAGATACAGAAAATAAAAAACACAATTAATACGTACAGATCTATTCACAAACCTATTCCTTCTCCTCAGTCTGTCAATTTTTCTCTTTCCAAGAGCCTGACCAAGCAACCAAGCCATTTGCCCATGAATTTATGTACATCCTTACCCAGGGCCACTTTTCTCTCCACACAAAGTTGACAAGCTTTTCATGCATTTCCTAAGGACTTATGTCCCTTCACCACCGTCCTCTCATGGCCGTAAGTGTGAGAGGTATGGGAGAAACACTAGCGGGGGACATAGAGGTTGGAGCTGGAGCCCACATACCTTTCTTTGTGCTTTATGGCCCTACTTGTGCCTGATCTTGGATGTATTATTTCCATCTTAGGATGGATTACTGCTGGGCTCACCAGACCCTAATACTCAGTAGGTTTGATAAGAACCAGCTAGTGATGAGCAGCTCTAGCAGCAGGGTCCCTTTATGACCCACAGGCAGACAGTTGTCGTTACCAAAGACTCAGTAACACATCAGGAGCTATTTTTCAAATGGTGGACGATTCTCTGCTGCAGATAGCATGCTGCAGGACCCTATGTTGTAACTTTCATACTGAGGCTTGCTATAAGCCCCACTCAGCATCCTCCAGTCAGACACTTCTAATAGTATAGTGTCAGCGAGTGTGTATGGCCCAAGCAGCAGGGATGTCTGTACCCAGCCTGGACCCACTGTAGAAACTTTTACAGCTCTAGGCCCCAAACAAAGCTGAAACCCTTCTTTCTCACCCAGTAAATGTGTTGCACCAGTATTCCCATTGGGATATCCCAGTTGGAATATCCATATCCCATTAGCACATGATGCCTCCAAAACCTGAAGAGACTACCAGGCCTTGTGCTTTCTTCTCAGTGTTAGGAAGTCTGAGATGCAGGGATATACCCTTTCTTTTGGAAGGGATGCCCTAGACCAGGGGTTATCAAACCTTTTCTATATATGACCACAGAGTAAGTATTTTAGGTTTCTTAGGCCAAACACTCTCTGTTGCAGCTATTCAGCTCTGCCACAGTAACACAAGAGCAACCACAGACAATACATAGGCAAATGGGCACGGCTGTGTTCTAGTAACATTTTATTTACAAAAATAGGTGGTATGATTTTTTCCAGCCCCTACCTCACACCACCGTACACTTAAAAACTTCGCTAATGTGGGGGTGACCCTGAGGGGTTTCTTTACCATTCTCCAGAGTACGAGTATCATTTCTTTGCTCTTCCAGTCCAATTAACATGCTATCACGGGTAGGGAGGACCCATGTGGTGTTCTGTAGAGTGCCCAGATGGTTCAGTTCCCACATCTTAAGGGCAGAAGACTTAATATAGTCCCAGGGCAAGGCTATACATGTATACATTGGTCTGTCCCATGTGAATGAAAACCACTTCTCTTTCTCCTTCTTGATTTGAAAACTCAGATAGGTTTTATCTGGATCCAGTCCCATGTATAATCATGAAGCACCTGTATTGACTGAGTCTTTGCCACTCTTTGGCCTGTAGTCCCAGTCTTCCCTTAGGCCAAGAATGTCTGTGGCTCGTTCATGATGTAACTTGACCCTATTTAGGGGTCTGGTGGCCAGGATGGGAAGTGGGGACAGATCCCAAGGGGGCATGTGTTTCCTTGCTAGGGAGGAGCCTCTGCATTTTCTTTGAGCAGGGTGTGTGGGGGCGGCAGTGTAGCTTTTAACAGGGATAAAAAGCTATTCTTTTATAGGCCCAGAGATTAGAAGAAATCTGAGGCCCTAAGATTTCAGCAAGTCAAGCAGGACCCTGACCTTAGGTGACAGATCTGTCAGGTTGAGAATTCAATCTTCCTTGGAGCTCTGCTATGCTGGGTCTGATGCTGTTTATTCTGTCATCTGGCTATAGAGTCTCTTTCTGTGCTGCCCAAGGAGGCCTTCTTGCTTTCATGCTTTGCATTATATTGGTTACTAATCATCCCCTGCTTTTCATTGTCTTTCTTAATGCATTAATAGTTTCCAGCAATACACATCCAAATTACATAGTCCTTTGACTTCCTTGAGAAACATACAGTGAGCCGTGAGATTCTCATGCAGGAGGTTTATTGAGGATTGCTTTCCAGACAGTGTCTGTGAGCAGTGAGGGAAGCAGGACTGGTGGAGAGTGAAGCTGAACTACAGTACAGTAGCAATAAAGGCCTCAGCCAATCAGGAGCTGTGGAGCTAGAATGCCCCTGCTGAGATGTCCCAACTGACAAGGGGGTCAGGATTTTGAATCTCCTACAGCGGCTAACATTAGAGGTGCTGCCCCTGAGGAGCAGGTATAGACAGGTGAGTCAGTTTC
Source organism: Manis pentadactyla (assembly GCF_030020395.1). Taxonomy (NCBI): domain Eukaryota; kingdom Metazoa; phylum Chordata; class Mammalia; order Pholidota; family Manidae; genus Manis; species Manis pentadactyla. The sequence continues at coordinate 71,795,124 of NC_080022.1, forward strand.
CTGTGGTCAAGGGCAATTCCTGCAGAGGGACCCAAGTGTAAGCCATCAGAGGCCACTACTTTTGGCATCTGAGTGCACCAGTCCCAAAAAAGGTGTGGTGAAGCACCACGGCATCTTTAGCAGGAGCTTTACATCAACTCTGTGGCCATAGAGGAAATGGTGAGGACAGCGGAGCAAAGGATGGAATGCACCTGAGTCCTAAATGCTATCACTGAGTGGCCAAATCAATCCTGAGATAGCCCATCTCTAAACTTCTTATGTAAATAAGATGTCCTCTCAGCTTAAGACACTCTTAGCTAAAAGGCATTTTAACTCACCCACAAATCACCTCAGTCTTGTTACTCTGTATGGTAGGTATTATTATTATTCCCATTTCAAATTACAGTAATAAGGTTTAGGGTCACTTGCCCAAAGTAACACAAGTAAAAGTTGGTGGAGACCAGTGTAAAACTTAGCACTGGCTAGATCCAAAGTCCATACTCTCCACCATTTTATAAACATCTATGTGACAGCTGATGAAGGGAATGGTAGCTCATGCATGGCTGACGATCCCATAGGTACCAGAAGATCCACCCTTAAGAAGCTCATTATCCCCTGTTTTAATGGAGTGTGTTCAGTGGTGGCCCCCAAATCCCATGTCCATGTCCTAATTGCCAGAACCCATATATGTAGCCTTATGTGGAAAAAAGGTCTTTGTAGATATCGTTAAGTTGATGATCTTGTGCTAAAGGTATTACCTGGGGTTATCTGGCTGGGCCCTGAGTCCAGTGATGAGGTCCTTGCCAGAAGCTCACAGGGGACACTGATAAGAGGAAGAGGCAGGGAGACCATGGGGGCGGAGACTGGAGGGATGCAGACATAGGCCAAAGGGCCCCTCGAGGCACCGGAGCTGAGAGAGCGACGATGGGATCGCCTCTGCAGGCTTAAGGAGATCACCCAATGCCTTGATTTTAGACTTGTGGCCTCCAGAACAACGGGGGAATAAAGTTCTATGTTATGCACCACCTAAGTTCATGTTAATTTGCTACACCAGCATCAGGAGACCACTATACCAGACATACTCTGGTATAGAAATGTACACCTTTCTTCTCAGTTTAGTCAAATATATTCCTTACATGGTACATTTCTAAAGGAATCCTTTCTACTTTAAGGATAGAGTGTAAATGACTTCTTAGTAGATGGTGAGGTTACCTGTAGAGATGCAAATGAGCATTTTCCTGGGACGAAGGTCCCATAGCCATTCTATGCTCAACAGGATTTCCACAGGATGCAAAAACTTTCAGACTTTCTGAGGAAAAAGTCTGGGCAAATGGAAGAACGAGAGACACTGTGTTAGAGATTGAGAGAAATGAGAACGAAGGCTATGCAGAATACAAAGAGATTCACTTTCCAACATTTGGAAGCAGGAGGAAGCCCGTGTATCTAGATGATCTGAAATCCACACCCTCAGAAAGGAGCAGTGGCTCCTCAAGTGCAGGCAAGGACACGGAAGTGCCAAAGGCTTTGCAAAAGAGACTACAGAAGGTGGTCAAGTCCCATCAACCCCGAGTGTGAAGGAAAGGAAATGCTTTCTGGACAGAAGGTTAGGGCATTAGAGAGAAGTTCAGATTAGTGTAGTTAAATTTTGCAGGTAATTGAAAAAGGTAAATTCTATTTCAATGGCAAATAAGTAAAATGTTGTCTCAAAAGAGTTCTTTCTACTCTACTGGGAGAACAAAGGGAGGAAAAGCAGGTTACTAAAAGTGAAGAATGTATGAACTTAAGTTGTATTCTAAAAAGGAAAAAGAATAGGATACATTTTTTTGAGCCTGTCTCAATGAGAAGTTAGGAGATGAAATTTAGAGGATTTGGATCAAGTCTTAGCCAGAATCTTGGCTGCCAAAACCATGAGCTCCAAATGACAGCTGCTCTACTGAGTTCCCAGCAACCCACCTCCCAGGCAGTAAATGGGCTGGAATCACTGCCTTATTAACCCCCAAAAGTGCTTCAGATGGGCTTGGGGTAAGGATGTGGAGAGAAGACCTGAGACTATTGTGAGAGCAGCTCTGCTTCTAGAAAACTGTACCAGTCACTGTAGCCTTCCTCAAAAAATTACCACGTGTTTTGATGTAAATCACCTCACAGGTATTTATAGTTCAGGCCAGCCTGCTCCTTGGCCTGCTCCCCGGCCAGCAATGAAAGGAGCAGGAAAGTCCGAAGCCTGATTTTCAGCACATAGTTTACAATTCTAACCACAAAGAACATCCTTCATAAAACAGGAATCTGGTCCTTGACAATTTCACAGACTCCAGGCTTTCCTGCCACTCCCAACGTATAACATCTAGTAGCTCCTTTGCAGTCCACTACAATAGTGCTTTACAAGTTCATGAGAAGCAAAAGGCATGTATGTATAAAATGGGCCACAATTTCGATATAAGGATTCCGCTCTAACATGGATTTCTTCTCTGAAGCAAATACGGTGTTTCTAAAGCTTCCATGACCAAGATAATATCAGGTAAAAAGGGACCAATTAAGGTTTCTGGTCTTGCGGGAGGGTTTTTTGGTATTGGTTTTTGTTTTGCTTTTCTTAGGAAAAATCATGTTAGACTCTAAATTCTCCTTTGAATAGAAAGCTCAAATCAGCGGAGGAATAAGACGTACTGGCTCTTTGGCCATGCAAAAGTTACATGCTGTAGAAGCACATTTTGTAACATGAGTATTCAATGTAGCACAAAATTTTTCTTCTCAGATTGTATCACCCTTCTTATCTCACGGTCTTTCCAAGCAGGCACCAGCCTGTGAATGGCCTCCAGGGTCTCTAGGGGTTGCTGCCCTCAGATTTCCCACCTCTCTCCCCACCCACGAAGTCCAGTGATGACTTCCTTCTTGGGTCTAATAACAAATGAAAAAAGGCAAGTTATTTCACTTAACGCAGACAGAAATTTCTATGTGTCAGGCATACATAAACACTACCGTAGCACTTTACAAACATTAACCCATTTAATCCTGAAAAACCTACAAGATGAGCTCTATCATCTCCATTTTACAGATGAGGAAACATCATATAGCTATCAGGATTTAAATGAGTTTGTAAAATTAAACACTACATCATGCTACCTTAAATAGTAGTGTTATAAAGGTGAATGGAGCAGAATTATCAAGTAATACTAGGTGCTCATATGTAAGCCTTTAATAAAAATGAAGATTTAAAAACTTTTAAAATAAATGGTGATTTTTAAAAATGGAGGAATGTTACCTAGAATGTCATATGGATAGGTTTTTATCATGGTTTCTAAAATTATAGCTTATGAAGCTTTATGATATATATACAAAAGCAGGGTTAATCAACTGATACAATCACCAGTCAAATCTGAATGGATCTTTAAATCATCAAATGTATTTATTTCTCTGATTATAAAAGTAATAAATGTTTGTATTTGGAAATTTCAGAAAAGCACATGGCAAAAAATATAAATAATTCATAACCCTATCATCCAGAAATCATCTGGATGATTGCTGATATTTTCATATATATAATCCCTAGTGTTCTTTCTATATGTATATTCATGGGTGAAAAGGCATTTATTAGATGTGGCTCTTTTTGCCAAACTGACAGACATTTATTCAAAGAAAAACAATTTGCACCTTTTTTCAGTGCCTCAATGAGCACTAAATATTCTCTAGTGGTTGTAAAAGTCATAAAATCAGTACATTAGATTATAAAAGTACTTTCAGAGTAGAAATAAACTTGCAGTGATACATATGCTAGAGCATTCTTAACAATTCAAATATTCAGTCTAATCAAAGTCACAATAGTGATATTTTTCAAAATATGATTTTGTAATTACACTTACTGCATTACTCAGAAGTGATGTTTTAGCATCAGTAGGATGAAAACAATGCTTGCTTCTTAAACTTGTGCACAAATTCATTGACATAAAACTTCCTCCATTAATTCATGGCTATTTTCTTAGTAACTGATTCTAAAGTTTCTTTAAGAAAGGAAGGTCCAAGGCAACTGCAAAGAAACACTGATGTACGATTGTTCTAAGGCTGCTCAGCATTTGTGAAGCAACCTGTTACAATTACTAATCACAGAACACCTTGCTGAGCTAGGTATAGAAGAGTTCTTTTATACAAGAGGAAAATGAATACGGTAAATCAACATAAGAGGTGGAAAATTTGCAGGATACACACTATGATTTCTAGTATCTCAAGTGGCTTAAGGCATTCCTCCGCTGAGAGTGGACTCCCACTAGCAGGTACAACGTCACAGCTTCGAAGTCAGCTTCCTCTTGACTGTGCCTGTGATTCTGCCATACGGATTGTCTAATGGTAGCAAGACCTGTAGAAAAACCACATGGCAACTCAGAGGCATTAAAATAGATCTCTCCTTTTTTCTATGTATCAATAGTAAATAAAAACCTACTTGCTAAACAGAAAAATGTATATACTCTTACAGTCAAGCTAATTCAAGCACAGTTTTATTTTTCCAGCAATAGTTGAGAGATGAGTCGATTTTCCAGGAAAGAGTTTTTGAAAGATTTTAATCAGTGAGATATAAATGTTTCTCAAATGCATTACACATCCCTGCTTTTTAAATAGAGTGTAGTGAACATGGCCTTTGCTTGATGACTCACTCTGAACATCAGTCACTGGTCAACGCTGTAATACCGCCATGCCCTCAGGAACATTTGAGGTCCTCTGGGCTCTTAGCCCAGGGCTAAATGGCTCCAGACAGCTGTGCATTTAGAGTTCTTCTGTCTTCCCACCCTGTCATTTGTCACTTCTCTGCTACTGTCAGTGTGTCCTGACTCCCTGCTTCTCATATGTTCCTTTCACTTTGTGCTCACCTGCTGAGTGAGGGCCTGAGAGGGGCTCCGGCCAGCCAGAGTGCAGACACAGACCTGGAATAGTCTGTGCAACCACTCAGGTCCCTGTATGCAGAGCCTTGGTCCAAAGGGGCCTTCCTACCTCCAGGACCCTGCTTGGACCTGAGGAGGGAGCTTCCCAACTGACTTCTTAGACCAAGGGCAACTGTGCCTCAGCCCACCAGCAAGCCTTTGATCTGGGGTAAGTGCAGGCCTGCGATGTTGGGGGGCCTCTCCGTCAGGGCTCCTGAGAGGATGCTCTGACCATGCTGTGTCACCTTTTTCCATTTGGGGCCCATTTGTTACACTCAGTGGACATGGCCAGTATTACTTTCAGGTCCCTGTCCTGCCCTTTAGAAGGGAATCTTTTACAAAGGCTTTGCATTCTAATTAATGGCATGCTGGTGATCAACACCCCTTCCTTCCTCTGAAGTAAATGACGCTGCCCCTCCTTTCAGCTGAATGAACAACAGGTGGCATCAAGGTTGCTCTACTCTGCAGATCAGGCTCTGTATCAACTCTACTGGGCACCAGAGCATGATCTCTGCTCCCCAGGGCTGCTCCCAGCCTCCAGCAACAGCTGTGGTGGTACAGAGCCCACTGGAGCCCATCAACAGAATCTGCAGAGCAGAAACCAGATGACTGGCCAGAAGGGCTGTGACCGGCCTGAGGCTCCTGGGTCAGCAGGCCCATAATGGCCTTTGTTCGCCACAGGACAGGATCCTAGGGCAGCACAGCCATGCTGATAAATGGCCTCTCCCTATCTCACTCCCCCTACACACTAAAAGAAGCTACCAAAATGGTGTCTTTCAAATACTTGAAACCTGGGAGAGGATGGATCAAACAGAAATCCTACCATTCTGAGAAACCCTACCATTCTGAAAGTGATCCAAGCGGGTGAGGGGACAGTTCTGATCTCCCAGAATTGACCACAACTGGCTGCTTGTGGGGACTGGGGGCTGTCTAGTCAGATACACTGACTTCCCTTAACCTCCTGCCTGGCTAAGAACAGGGACTTTTAACAAAACAAGTGCTTTTCCATTTTACTTTCAAAAAATGAACTTCCTTATTTTGCCTTGTGAAATTGCTATTAGAAACACACTCTTCCATTTTTTCTGTTTATAGTGTATGCTACTTAAATTGACTATGTAATCAAAATTTAAAGCTATTGGAAGAAAATGAAAACACAATTATTTTTTTTCCCCTCATCACCTCATGACCGAAGAACAAAGCTGTGACCTTGTGGCACTTTTTGGAGAAACAGATCTCCAAGCTCTTTCCTTGGCATGCTCTGTTCTTTCTTTGTCTTTCACTCTGCAAATTCCAACCCTCCCCACTTCATTCATCCACTTCTAGGGGACACCAGCTGCACGTATCAAAAGGCCCAGAGTCTAAGAGGGCTCTAATTAATGGCAACTATAAATATTCCCAAAGCAACAGCTGTTAAGAGTTTTGGTTGGTGATATTATCCCAAATTTATAAAGATAGGTAAGGGGAGTAAAGGGAAGGGTGCAGGTGTACGTTAAGTATTTTTTAAATCTCTTACCTCTTCTTTGTTGATCAGTCCCATTTTGGTCATATCTATGTTAAAGTAGTGAATGTTTGGCAGGCTGATTTCCATATCTTCTATCTGGAATCCATAATAATATGTATCACACAGGGCAGCTGTGAACCTCTCTCCATCACTCTCCCACCCCACCTACCCACTAGCCCTTCACTCAGTGTTCCACCTCTCTCTCTGAGACACCCTCTGATATTCCTCTACTGTTCAACACTGCTCCTCCTGCTAACTCTGCTATCATAGGGTGAACCCACTCTTCTCCCTTCCATGTGCAAAACCTGCTTCTCAGAAAAGTAATAGCTTCTTGGATCAGAAAACTTGGAGATCTTCAGTGACCAAACAGCCTTCTGGTGCTGGCCCGTCAGCTTCCTAAATTCCTTCTGGTCCCTGGCATTGTCAGGAACAACTGCTTCACCTGGGGAAGGAGCTTGCATGGGTTCTGGAAGTTATCTCAGGGTTATTAGGGCAGGAAATTCTGGGGTGCAGGTATCCAGGGAATGACCTAGGGGAGGATGCATGGGCCCCTGAAGGGTTTGTTAACTTGGCCCCCTGACTCTTCATCTAGTGGAGAAAGGCACAGCCTGAGGGAGGCCTGAAGGAGGCTTCTAATGTGCTGGGCCATGCAGGGGGCCCTCCTGCTCAGGAGTAAGGGTGGTACTCTTCCTCTCCATCCCGATCTGGTCTTAGTTCAGGCCTTCCTTGCCAGATTTCTGCAACAGCCTCCCAACAGGTCTCCTTGTCTGTGGCCCATCATCCTTTTAATTTATGACACTTCTTTCAGAGTGATCTTTCTAGAGAGAAAATTTGGTATAGCTACACCTTGCTTAAATCCCTGGTGGCCCCTAAGAGCTTTCAGAATGAAGTCTATATAAGCCCACAGAGGTCTTCCTGATCTGGTTCCTGCCTCAGGTCTAGGCACTTGGAAGGCCTTTCATTCCTGGAGCTTCACATATGGCAAGTTAACAGTAAATGAAAATTCTCCTCTGGCCCCTTTCTCCATACCTACTCTGCTCCCTTACCCTTGAGTGTGAACCCAGAGAACCCCTACTTGTCCCTTAAGACAACTCACACACCTCTCCCTCCAGAAAGCCCCTGCTCCTGAGTTAGGTGCCTTCCTCTGTATTTCCATAATACTCTATCCTCTATTGTATTGTTAGTTATTTTCTTCAGTCACTGAATGATTGATTCTTTGAGGGTAGGACTCATGTCTAATTTATATTTGTACTCCTTATGTGCTAACAGAGACATAATAACAATTCAATAAAAATGTATGTATGTGTCAATGTATGGTTAGACAGATGGGTAGAATCTGTCTGCATCTACTCTCCATTCTCCGGCTCCTCTGAAACATAGACCCTTGGTCTAATTACCCCTCCTTCAGGGCATTTGAGTGTCCTGAATACGAGGCTTAAACCACTGCAGGTTGAAGATGCCAAAAAAATTTCGACAAAATCGGAGAACTTAGCAGTGACCTGTGTTTTCAGGTCAGAATGATTTTTCCATTTTTTGCCCTCTTCTCAGTTGCTATAACAGGCTTTTGAACAACAGATGTCATTTTTCCTGTGCCTTCCACTTTCTTACTCTAACTCTCAGCTTTCTTTGAGAGATGACAGGAGACACACGTTCTCTTAGTCCTCAGAATGGCAAGTGACGAAACCTACCTCAGGAACCTGGCTCAGGGAGTGCACTTGGATGTCATACAGGGTCTTCTGGACAGAGGGTGAGTACTCGCCTTTGTTGAAAGGTCCAGCAAATTTCTCCAGGATGATGTCCCGAACAGTATCCCTGAAACACAGAAAAGAAAACTGAGAACTCTCATAGGGTGACCTTTTAGGAATGCATTATAAAGCTAAGAAACAATGATCCTCTGTACCCCAGAAAACAACTTTATTGCTGGACTTAGAGGAGAGTAATATTTTGAAAGTCCAAAAAAAAAAATTGCTGAAAAATCTCATTTCCAAGTTCCCTGCACACACACACACACACACACACACACACACACCATCCAACAAACATATGGAACAACACTAGGCTGTTTTCATAATCTGGCACCAGGGCCCAGTGGGAACCACAGGAAAAATCTCCCTCTACGTTTCGTGTGCCTGGAAAGACCCCCCAAGCATTCCAGTTTGGCTGTTCCTTGAATTATTACAGTTTTAGGGGTTTAGGCTCTGTGCTAAGCATTTTATGTGATTACTTCATTGAATTCTTTCAATATACCTGAGGCAGGAACTATTATTATACCCAATCTAGAGATGAAGAAGCCGAGTTTTAAAGTTAAGTGATCCCTCCCTTCAGTGGAAGGCCCAGTTAGTACCCTGACTCTGGCATGCACAAGTTTGTACTCTTTCCAACATAAATACATCAGGCTGCTGCCTGTGGGGAACACCCGAAATAACATAGGAAAAAGAAGATTGAGGTGAGGGTTTCTCTAAGCATTTCCAAACCTTCACATAATAAAAGGAGTAGAGCAAAACAATACTGGTGGGAGGAAGCAACCAATGGGCAGATTCCAGCTCCTCATAGAGTTAGAAGTTTCTCATAATTAGAGCTTCAGCAAAATAATGGGATACCTGGTAATGGGATCTCAGGCAAACTCTGCAAGTTCAGAAGCCTAATTACTGCTCATCGAGGATTTTATAATAACCATACCTTTATACTGTTAAGGCATTTATCACTTATAAAGTGCTTCTGTGACTATCACCTCATTTTGAGTTTAGCCTAGGGTGATCGACTGTCCAGTTTGCCTGGGGTCAAGGTGTGGCCTGGGACATGGGACTTTCAGTGTTAAAGTCAGGAAAGTCCTTGGCAAAGTGGGACAAGTTGGTCACCTTCGTTTAGCCCTTTCTGCATCTACTAGGAGGTGGCAAGGCCAAATATCCTTATTCTCACTTGATACAGTGGTTTTTAACATGTGGCCCCTGGTCCAGCAGCACAGTATCTCCTGGGAGTTTGTCAGAAATGCAAGTTTTTGGGCCCTGGCCCAGACATACAGAATCAGAGCCTCTAGGGGTGACCCAGTGGTCTGTGTCTAACAAGCCCTCCAGATGATTGCGACACACAGTCACAATTAAGAACTACTGACTTAATCACTTAAAAAACAGAGGGTCAGGGAAATTGGGTGGTGAACGCAGGTCATTCAGCTAAATGCAAATGAGATCCAAGTGTGGATTCACTGATTCAAATGAAAACCAACGTCTTCCTGTTAATCCAAGAGAAGGGATTTTGAACAGTTGGGAGTCTGAACTGAACAGCTCTAAGCCTCCCTTTCGGACCATGCCATGAGCTCCAAGCCCCTGGGAAGGGCAGGTGCCCTGCAGCACGTGCTCATACCAGGTAGCCTCAAAGTCCACGTGTCTGTGCTGGTGGTAGCGCCACTTGCAGTATACTTGAGTGGCGAAGCACCTGTCCTTCACCTCCGGGAGCGTGGTAAATGGTGCCTTCAGGAACCCTTCAAATCCGGACTGTGTAGTTTTTAAGACCTTGAGGTCTTTGATTCCAGAATGAATGACTGGAGGTCCTGCTTTAAGTGAAAAGGTAAGAGGAGATGAGAGCCATGAACAAAATAGTGCCTTTTACTGATACCCAGCCATGAGGACCCTGGTTGTCAAAACACGGCACACCATGTTTGTACAGTGAATTACCCCAAGGCCCACATTTTCTGTCTCCCTGTATCCTCTGACGTCCAAGTGACGAGGCTGGTGCCTTTCCCTCTGTTTGGATTCCACGACTCCCTGCTCTCTCCTGCCCTGGGAGGACTGAAGACCAAAGACTAAATAAACCTCCAGGTGGTGATGAACCCACAGAAATGGGCATCTTCCTCTCAGCTTCACGTAGGGGTGCTTCTAGGCCAACTACCTTCCACGTCCCGAGCTCCATCTCATTCAACAGACAGTCACACCGAAGTGGGTTCACAAGCTCCTCTAGAGCAGTTCTTCTGTCTGATCCCTTTCTGGGGCGGGGAGGGGAGTCATATTGCTCATCCACATGGACTGATGGCTCCAATTACTAGACCCTCAGTTCCTCTGGTTATGAGCTCAGAAAAATGAGACAGCTTCATAAGGATAGCAGCATGGGCCTGGCTGAGCCTATACAGAGACTGGGAAGGGGAGGCCAGTGACCCATACGGCATAGATTGGCCTAAGTGTATACCCAGACAGACTTTTGGTTTTGGCTGAAGGAGAAGGCAAAAAGTCAGCTCGTGGCGATCTGGAGGGGAGAGGGCAGAGTTGGAAACAACGGTGGGGTGATATGCTCTCCTGCAGTCCCTGACGGCACCTCATAAGATGAAGGGGGAGGTGGAGGGGTCATAGTTATAATCATTATAAGCTGTTTACTTGTGTGCCTTAAGCCAGTTCTAGCTTAAGTTCCAGGTGACAGGTGGGGCACAGAGTTAGTGAGGGGAAGATTTTCTCTTTTTCTATGTGAAACACACTGTAGCTCCAGCAGTCTGCTAAAGCCTGAAGAGAACACAGCACCAGGTGGCACACTGGGAATCCCCAGGGCACAGTGCTCTGCAGACAGCATCGTTTTCCCCAAGGAACCGTGGCAACTAGCACAGAAAATGCTGAGCAGAGCCACTGCAAAATTCTCCCTGAGTACATGTGACACAGTCCTCCCAGCTATGAGCAAGTGGGAGACTTTGGCTGGAAAGGTCTAGAAGTTTTATAATGACAGACCTACAAGGATAGGAAGATTCAGGAATTAACATCACCACATCCTTATGTTTACACGCAGGCTGGTGAAGCTGGACACTCAGAGATCACTTGGGTACAAACCCCTGAGAGTACAGTGCCATGGCCAGACCTCTAAGGTCACCTCTTGTCAGTTTCAAAGTCAGTCCTAGTATCTACCCTTCTTGGCCTGTTTAGTATATAAATTAAGGGCCAAAGGTGTCAGGCATCACTATACTGTTCAGGGTCTTAGTTGAAGAACAAGAATATAACCCATGATCCTCAGTTAAAATCCAGGCAGTTTAGCAATCCAGTGGTTTACATCCCCTATGGTTTCAACTGTTGCCATTAGCTCAGGAGCTGTGGACTTTCAGAAGGAGGTAAAGAATGACTATATTTTGGTATTTTCCTAGCCATGTGCATGCACCTATCAGACAGAGCAATGGCCACTGGTTAGTGGCAGATATGATGACTGAATATGTGCTGATTAAACAGTGTATTCTGGCCAGTGTGTTCGAGGATAATGTAGTAAAACTGAAAATTGTATTTGTCCAGCATTCTGAAGTTCTCAACTGGAAGAAGAATCAAGAGAAAGACACCAGCAATGCCTTGATGCTTTAAGTTGGCTGTCTTTATCAGATTACAGATGTAAACAAGACATGGTTCTGCAAAATCAGCATTTCTAAGTGAAGTGTAGAGCTGATCTAAGTGAGTCTAAGTCTTAAGTCTGAGAGAATTGCAGAAGCAATCAATAAGTTTCTGTTAAATGAATGAATGAGTGAGTGCAAGACTGATTCACATTAAGAAATGTTTCTCACAACTTAGTTTCTTTTTCTTCTAGGCAGTTCTACTCCATTGATGTGGTGTTCAATGCTTTTCTTCCTTCTTTTTGAATCACTCCCCATCTGCACAATGTTTTCTCTGTCCTTTAACTCTGTCTCCCTATTTCTTTACAATAAGAGAACAGGAGACAAGATTGCTACCTCCCCTTCCACAGTGTGCTTTGAGGGCTTCTGACAGCCCCTAGCCTGAAAAATACCATTTCCACTGGTCTGAAATGGAAATTGAAGCATCACTTTTAGAAGTGACCCCTACTTGTTTTGAAAACCTTTTATTCCTTAAAAATTTCCTATTGAAATACAATGACCCCTTAAATGAGTGATTCCTTAAGCCTTTATAAATATCATAATCTACTTCAATAGTAATTCTTGCTAGAAAAAAAAAACTATAGAAATGAAACAGGTTTGCAGTCAGGAAGAGGGTTAGAACAGGCAGTGGGAACCCCTGAAGGAGTAACAAGAAAAGGTGAAGGAGAACCAAAGGCAAACTTCACCTATTTAATCTTTCCTATATAGCTGGCCTTGATTGTCAGCATCCATGCATGCTAATAAGACTCTGGTCTTAGTCATAAAAGGGTTTCTGCATGCAGTGTTACACAGTGGTTGAGTTCTTAGTTTTGGGAATCAGATTCCTGAATTTAAATCTCAGCAGCCTCCATGCCTCTCCTCCCCTATTTATGAGCACTGTTCCCCTGAAAAAAATTATTTAACCTCTCTCTACCTTGAATTTCTCATCTGTTAAGTGGAGATGATAATCATACTTATTTTCTTGAGTTGATATATGTCTAAGATAACACCCATAGGAGAACTTAGTAGAATGGCTGCCCCATAGAAATTGCTCCATAAGTTATTATGATCTTGCCATAATTACCTTTTCTTATCAACTTCAGCTACCTATAAATATTCCCCATGTTTTACAAAGGCTCACTGGTTCTGAAAACTACTTCTGATGTGTGTGTCATCCTTACACATCTCCAGCCCAAGGATGAGATTTATTGATCTTTGGGGAGTGTCAGTCCTGCCAGACAGCTCTGTAATGATCTACTTTCTTGATAGAATTTGAAAATGGAGAAAGCAGTTGTGTTTATCTAATGTGTTTTGGCCACAGTTTCACACAGAATAAAATGTCTCATGTTCCCAAAGACAATTAACTATTGCCACAGTTTGGGCAGAAGGCAAACCATCTACTCTGAATAGCTCATCATCCTAAGAACAACAAGAAAATTATTCTCTTTGAGCGTGAATGCTTTTTCCCCTTGGCATACATTACACACTGCATGAAATCAGAGAGCTTATTTTATCTTCTCTACTGGCAGTGCCCCTGCTTTCTGAACACGGGTAAGAACCTGAGCTTTTCAAATGCATAGGCCCATCAATTAAAAATATGATACCTTACACACTCTAAAAAAGACTCCAATTTAGACTAACAAGAAGTAATTCAACCAAAAAGACCATCCTTTTCTACATACTTCCCATGAAACCAATTAATTCTTTTAATTTCCTTTCTGCCATGGTTATGGAGTAATGCAAAGGCAAGATTTTCACATTTTACTTTGCTGGAACATAATATTTTCTAGCTTTTAGTGTCCTCCTACACACTTACCAGACTGTGGTTTATCTCTCAGAGAAGCATACATCCTACCCTTTCACTCTCTAAGAGAAAGAAACTCACCGCAAATTAATAGAAAATAAGCCCAGTTCCTTACCTACGCATCAGGTGTTACAAAGCACAAAGCTTTACTGAGCCAAGAAAAGAGTCCTGTCATGAAAAGGATAATTGCTTCTATGTTTAACACCCCCAAAAAGGACACAAATAGCTAAAAGGAGGATATTTTAAAACTATATTAAATCTTTCTAGTAGAAAACCTCAAACTTGTAAAGTGCTAGAGAAAGTGAAGATCAATTAAATTTCATTTGCCTGTGAGAGTCCATTTAGCTCGTGCCGAGAGAGTGAAAGCTCCCTCGATGTCATTCTGGATGGGGAGAGATGACGTCATCCAGACAGAAGGAAGTTCAGTGGGCTTTTGCACAATGAGGTGATGAGCAAGATGATTTTAAAAGACCTTGAGTTTGCTAAGAACTCTTGGAACTGAAGAGAGCTTTAGTCTTGATATAGAAGAACTGAGACAGCCTTCTTGGCAGTGGCTATCTCTGTCTTAGGTCTCCCACTTCCCCATCTCCCTTCTACCATCTGCCCAGCTCGACACCTCTTAAATTTGTTCTCCTCCAATTCCATTTCATCATTCATCATCAGGACTTCAATTTCATTATCTCCCTTCCTTAAAACCCTTCTCCTACCCCAACTAGTTTCCATGCCAATAGATTTTCTTTCACTATCAGAAGACAGTATCTTAGTTGAAAGTTTTATCTTCCATCCATATACTTAGGTATGCTTTAGCTGAATTTTTAAAAATAGTGTCAGATTGGGAGAAATTTGGTTCTTCAATTATTGTGAGTTATAGTTCAAATAGTGCAGAGGGTTGGGGGCCAAATTAGTGACTCAGCCATCCCAGTGACTTCAAGACTTGGTTAAGCTTGCAGTTCACAGAGACACATGAAATCTCTCTTCTGGATTCTCCCATGGAACCAGCAGACTTTGAAATAGATAAAAGCTTTGAAATAGATGTAGCTTTCAAAGATCCAACTAGGAAACAGTGTCATGGGAGTTTTATAGCAATTCTCAGGGTCTAAAATGTACTTGAAATTCAGTAGGCTTTCTGTAAGTGTTCATTCAGTTGATAAGAATGAATCCAGGCCACCAGGAGAAATCCAATTACATGTCCTGCTGGGCAAAGTGCCTTTTGGGAGTAGTATGGCTGAATATGTGATTAAGTGCCTGTGTTTGAGGGGGTAGAATCCCACCAACCCAGCTAGCCCCCAACTAAAAGCCTTACTTAGAGATTTGAAACAACAGTCTTTGCCATGTGAACTGGGATGTGTATGTGCATGTGAGTGTGTGAGAGTGAGATAATGACCATTTTCTTCATTTAAGCCTATGCAAGGGCGTTTCTTATGACAGTGATTATATATTGACTCAACTCACAATATCTGTAGTAATAGCTCTTGGATATTAAGCAAATTAAGAAGAAACTTTACTACCTGAAGAGCACAGATCCTTATTCTCCAAAAAGGGAAAGAGGACAAATGTCACCTTCATATATACACCACTGGAAGACAACACACACACACACTGCATATTTTAAGGCAACAGATTCCTCTTCCCTGACAGCCCTGTGTGATATTGGAGGGGCACTGGACTCTAGATGAGTTAAGCAGAAGCCTTTGGGAACATGGCCACAGGTACCACAGTACCCTGAAGACTTGCAATTTTCTGCAGAAAGAAAAAGAGTTGGCCTGCTTATGATGACTAGTTTCTCCACTCTGCAGCAGCCAGATGACTGAATTCAAGCTGATGATAGCTCCTGGTAATTCCTGGAAAGAATAAGGATGTGAGGGCAGCCTGTTTCCTTCTTCTGATCTGCAGAGCCCTATAATTAGACTCTCCACTTCCACCTCCAGGGCTCTGCTAAGCTATTCTTGTGGAAGCAACTAGTGACCTATTAGTCAAACTGTACGCTTTCTCTTTAGTCTTCTTTTAACCCAGATGTTTTAACTTTCCTGTGGCAGACTGCTAGCTGTTCACTATTTCATCTTCTTCCTGGGTACCCAGCTAGACTACATTTCCCAGCTTCCATTGCAGTTGGACGTGGCTGTGTGATCGGGTTCTCTCCAGGAGAGGGGCTGTGTGCTCCTTTCAAGGCTGGGTGTTATGCCTGAGGGGTCTCTGTCTCCTCCTTTTGCTCCTCCAAACTCTTTCCTCCTCTGGTTGTCCAGTAAGGGGATCTACTCTCACGGTAACCCCAAAAAGTAAGGATTAAGAATATATGGTTGCATCAACCTGGGTTCCTGAATGACTTCCTGGAGCAGAGCATCCCAACATCCCCTTCCCCAGCCCCCTACACTGAACTAGATTTTTACAAAGGCAGTGAACTTCTTGAGTGGAGCCACTACATATGAGCCTATTTGTTATGCATCTTTTTGCTCCAATTAACTCCTGATTTCTTGAAATGTATTTTTCTTTTGCTTCCATGACACCACTCTCTCTCTCCCCAATTCTCCTTCTATCTCCCTTACTGTTCTTCTGTCTTATGCTTCGAACAGCCCAACCCATAAACTGGGGAGTTTTCCCTGGGCCTGCTCATCTTTCCTCTTACTTTATATATGTTTCTGGAATGGCTCCTTCTTCTCAACAGCTTCACCTACTCTCAGTTTATGCTAAATCTGTCTCCATCCCTTATTCCCAAAATCACCAGCTTTTCCCCAAAAACAGCTTCATTGCACTATTCTCCTTAGTCAATTCCCCCAAGCTCCTGACTTTAGAGCAACTTTAACCCCTTCTATTCTCTTACCTCCCTTCCCTACCCAACTGCTCAGATCTACTAACTGCACTTCAGAAATGCCTCACATCGTGTCCCTCCCCACCTCTGCAGTCTTTCCATCCCTACTTCTACTGTCTTAGCTCAGTTTCCATCATGTCTTCAATCGCTGCAACAAGTTTCCAAATGTCTCACTATTACCTGTTTCTCTGCCAGTTCACCATAATCCTGATCAGAATTATAAATAGTAAACACACATATGCACACTTAAAGACCTCCTCTGGACCTCTACTGTAAATCCTTTACATTAATATTTATCACTTTTAATTCTCTAGATTATTGAGGTGGTCACTGTTTTCCTCATCTTACAAATGAAAAACCACTGAAGTAGTGTAAGAAATGCTCTTACCGTCACAAAGTTATCAAGTAGTGGAATCAAGTTCAAATACAGTGTAGTCTGATTCCAAGACCTATGGGCTACCCACCATGCGAAACTACCTCCAAGTTACACCAATCTTGTTATTATGGTGCACAAGGCCCTTCAAAATCCAGCCCAAGCCAACCTCTTCATGTTCCTCTTCATCTCTGCACCTTCCATTCTAAGAACTAGACTCTTCAAACTTGCTACCATTTCCTCAGATGCTTTGCCTTTTCAACAATAAAATTACTGGCCCCAAATGGTGGTCAGCATAAGGCAAATGCTCAAAATGTTTTAGTGTTCCCCTCCCACTCCTTCATGACCCCTACCCATGCACATGCTGTTTCTTCTACCTGTAACTTCCTTTACCTATTCGATGCCCAGGGCATTCTGAATCATTAAAAAAAAAAAATTAATCAGTATTTCCTCCTCCATGGTCAAGGCTTCCTGACTGTAGGTAAAGTAAGTTTTCTGTACTTCTTTGTTTCCATAGCATGACTTTAATTCCTTCATTGTGTTCTTTAGGCCCTCATATTGTAATAAATCTTTTTATAAGTTTATCTCCTACTATTCATCTACTATAAACTCACTAGGGTCAGGGAAAGTCTTATTTACCTCTGAATCTATAGTCACTGTTTTACATAAGAAGTCCTCAAATTCTAATTGCTGAATGAATAGTATTCCAATGAATGACATAAGCATATTTCATACATGCTCTCATTTTCTAAATTAGCTCTCCTGAAATCTAATTCTAGCCCTGCCATTATATTATATACTTGAAAGTGGAATGAGGAATATGCCAAGTATTGCAAAAATTATTAAAAAATGGTTTAGAGCTGTGCTAATCAACATGGTAGCTGCAAGCCACATATGGCTATTAAGCACTTGGAATATAGTAAATGTGAATTGAGATGTCCTATAAATATAAAATATATTCAGGATTTCAAAGACAATTTTTATAAAAGAAAGTAAAATATTTCATCAATACTCCTCTATATTTATTACATACTTAAGTGCTATTTTAGGTGTATTGGATTAAATCAAACATATTATTAAAATTAATCTTTTTGCTTTTCCAATATGACTACTAGAAAATGTTTAAATTACACACATAGCTTGCATTATATTACTGTTGCCCAGAGCCGGCTTAGACTTCATAATTTTATGAGGGTAGTTGGTGTGGTTTGGGTAGGAAAACACTGGCCTGGGGAGTAAGGATACCTTTCTTTCTCTTTCTCTCCCAAAACCACATACACACACTAAGGAAAGAAGGAATGAAGGAGGGAAGGAAGGAAGGAAGGGAAGGAAGTTACACTTTAACAACCCAGTCAGCAAGTTAATATAACACATGACTACATACGTGCAAGATTAAAAAATCATTATCTCTTCAACTTCATTCAATAACTTGTTATTCAGTGCCCTTTATATGATAATAATTTCATAACTGTTGATCAAACACTGAGAAGGCCCTGTCTGTATCTAGAATTTGATACAGATAGTGAAAAACATTAAATGATAGCTAATATACTAGAACTTTCTAAGGGAAGGTATTATCCAATAAACACAGAATGAGAAGGGGTTTATTTTTATTAACCATCTAACATTTCTCACATTTATGAGATGTCACCTCAAATTCTTGGCAGAAAGCCAGAGAAGAAAGAGAAGGAGATACAGAAAAAGGAAAAAAGGGGAAGAGGACAGAAGAGGAAAAGAGAGTAGAGGAAAAGAAAGGACAATAGAAAAGGAAAAAAGTTCACAGTCCACACCCTCAGTTTATTTTTTATTAGGATAGAGACTTTTCTACCACATTTGGCTCCAAAGTTCTTAGAGGTCTTCTGGTCTACTTTTTAGCCAATTGTTGAACTGTGCTCTGATAACCTCAACAAATCAATGGAAGACAAGCTTTGGGAATTTTAGTATTTGCTAAATTCAATCTTCAGTTCTGTGTTGTAATTATGTTCCACTGTTACTTTTTAAATTTCTTGGTGAATAGAATTATATAGCTGTCTTTGCTACTTTAAATGAGGTTCATTTTATAGTAATTATAAAATTATCAGTGTTTATTATGCAAATAAAACATTAGGAAAACTGGATTGTTATTTATTAGATATTTCTGACAAAGATTATTATAATTATAGGATGGCATGGTACAAAAAATATTGGTAAAAAATTCAGAGATTTGGTTTTTGTCAACCCAGGGCTTTTTTCCTTCCCTACCTCAAAATTGGGTAATAAAAATAATCTACCCTGCTCAATTCCCAGATTTGTCACAAAAGGTATTATTTCATTTTTATATTTTTAAGATTAAAAAGTAGGTAGTTTGTTAATGTAGCCTAAAGCCACAATGCTCATTTCCATCTCAGATTTAAAAGCCTTCAGAATTTTCTACAGATTTGTTCAGTGTTAATAAAGAGTTGTTTGGAAGGAAAAAAAAACTTAAATTGCTATTGCAGAATGAAAGCATGAAAAATATTTTCTCACCACTCCTCATCTGTTCAACTTCACAGAAGTGCGTTCCAGTGGGAGTGTGAATAAATGCATGGACGTGCTTAGCTCCATTCTGAAAATTAGAAAATAAAATTGTTTCCAGTAAAATTTCAGAGTATGTAATAAAGCCAATTTCTTTAATTAAACTGAGAACACAAATAAGTGAGGTAACCTTTTCAAAACGCTTCCAAGGGACTTCTTCCGCATAGACTTGAGCTCGGATGACGTGGTTAAAAGAAGAAAGGAAATACTCACAGATATTCACAGCAAAAGTTTCTATGTTTTTGATCTGTAAAAAGAAAGAAAATGCTAGTAATCAGATACACTTGCCCCATTTAAACATAATTTTTAAATGCCCATGGAGCTCTTGTTCCTGATCAAGTGCATTTTTAGAATCAGTGAAAGAATTAGAAAGAATCTTCAGAGTTGATTTGGTCCTTATCTCCAAATTTTCACCAGGGCTCCTAAGGGTAATTAATAGATCACTATCACCAGGTGACACTGTTTTTAAAAAAAATCTGTTCTCCAGGAGAAGATCTGTCAATCAATGGATAAGCAAAAAGTAACTTAACATTCAAATTTTCCTCACAGAGAGCTCAGTCGTCACCTACAACAACTACAGTAATACAGTATACTTCCAAGTACTCTGGCTTCTTCATGAGCTTGGCAAATGGGCCACCTAGTTTGCCAATGAAAAAAGTAACGAAGGGCCACTTCAGCTTCCGTGCCTTGCAAGCAGACCTTTTATTGACCACTGCTGGCTCTCTAGCCCCATAAAATAGCTCCCTACTTCCACAGAAATTCTTCATGTTAATCTCTAGACAATGTTTTATGGTCCTAGCACAGTCTACAGATTAGTATGGCTTTGCCTGCTGTGGACCATTTGTACAGGTTTCCCCAGGATAGTTCTGTTTCACACCTATTGTTCCAAAATAATTATTAATAGCATCCTATTTCACTCTCAAAAATGTTCTGGCTTGGAAACTGAAAACACTAACTCAAAAAGATATGTGCACCCCATGTTTATTGCAGCATGATTTACAATAGCCAAGGTATGGAAACAACCTAAGTGTCCTTTGATGGGAGAATGTATAAAGAAAATAATATTCCACACGTAATGGAATATTATGCAGCCATAAAAAAGAATGAAATCTTGCTTCTGCAATAACATGGAAGGACCTTGAGGACACTAAGTAAAATAAATCAGAGAAAGACAAATATTATATGCTCGTTCCTACCTCATATTTAAAAGCCTTCAAAGTTCTTTCATACATCTCACAAATACCATATGACACACATATGACTCATGCAGAGTCAAAAACAAAACAAAACAAAAAGCAAACAAACAAAATATCAAGCTTATAGATACACAGAACAGACTGGTGGTCACCAGAGGCAAGGGGTGGGGAATGAGTGAAATGGGTAAAGTAAATCAAAAGGTACAAAGTTCCTTTGAATAAATAAATCCTGGGAATGCAATATACAGCCTGGGAACTATGGTTAATAATACTGTACTGCATATCTGAAAGTGGCTGAGAGAAGAAAGCTTACGTTCTCATCACAAGAAAAAAAATGCTGTAACTATGTGTGGTGATGGATATTAACTAGACTTACTGTAGTGATAATTTTGCAACATATGAAATATCAAATCATTATGTTGTACACCTGAAATTAATATAATATAAAGAACATATTCTTTTCTTCTGTCTTTGCATGCTATCCACATCCAGAATGCATGAAATGAACAGACTAATGGAAATACAATTTCTGCAGGGCCTATCTCCACCCAAACCGTTCTCTTGCTAATCAGAATGGCCCAGCAAGCATAGACAGGGCTATGGAAAAGATATATGTTAATTATATCTCAATCAAAAAAATAAAATATAAGAAAAGGAAATGTCCTGGTTTGGGTAGGAAATTATGTGGTCATTCTCTCTCTTATGAATGATTTGAATTATTTTTAACATCCAGGTCCATTCCTTCACTTTTCTGCACATTTCACACAGTATAGGAAATAAAAGAATCTGTGTTACCTGGCCCTCTTCTATAGTGCAGTACAGAAGCCTATTTTTAATTTATTTTTTAAGAGAGAAATGCCTTTTTCCATAGCCCTGTCTATGCTTGCTGGGCCATTCTGATTAGCAAGAAAAAGGTCTGGGTGGAGATAGGCCCTGCAGAAATTGTATTTCCATTAGTCTGTTCATTTCATGCATTCTGGATGTGGATAGCATGCAAAGACAGGAGAAAAGAAGCTTTCCTGGTCTGCATTTCCTATTAGACTTCTTAGAAAATAAGAAAATTATCCTGGATTGCCCCAGAAATCTGCTGATGGTTCAGCACAGCTTCACTCATACTTAAAGAAACTGAAGTGAAAGTGTGAAAATACTGATTCCATCAGTTCTAAGACCTTTTGAAGAGTACCATATATGGATACTAAGTGTTTTTGGAGTTGGGAACCTTAAAAGTTGGACAAATAGAGTTCAAACTGTATCTTATACTCAAGATTTTCTTCTACACTAACACCATGAAGAGAAAAGGTACTTTAATCTATAAATGCATACCACTCTAAGAAAAAAACGTAAATAAGAGGACTCAAAGAAATGCATAACAAATGTGTAAAATTCTACTCTGAAATCCTCTAAGGGCCTTGATTTGCCAATGATCTTAATTAAGAGGTAACATGGAAATTTGTTGAATAGGTTTCTCTACCTAAAGGATGCAGTAAGTTGAGAACCCAGAAAAGATAACAAAGAGGTGAGTAAAAAAAGGAAAAGCAAGCTTTTCTGTAAGGCTAGGAATATTAGAATAGCAAAGTAAAATTTTTAATGGCTTACATATAATGCTAGGGTTAAAAAGTATAGGGAACTTGAAACAAGCAAATAATACTGTCATGTTATAATATAGTGAATTCTGCACCAAGATAGGCAGCATCTAAGAAGAATGATATATACCCCTTTGAACTTTGCTAAGACATGAACTGTGTTCTTGATGGTGTCTGTAGGGATGATGTCTGAATTATCTCCATGCAAGTAATCCTTTTTGGAGCTCAGTGTAAGTTGCACTGATGTTGCCACCTCTTTGATGCTGTGATAGTTTCCATCTCGCTGAATGTGGAGAACTTTGACCATATCCTTCCCATAGCCAGTTCGGACAAACTCCACCTCATCGTTCTGCAATGAAAACACAGGCATTTTGAAAGCTAACAGTCAACTGCAATTTCTTTAAGCATTAACTGTATCATGTAATAATAAAAAGTGAGAGTCAGAGTATTCAAAATAGCAGAAAGTAAGATCATGTCCTACCCTTGAATAATGGTAACTTATATGGAGAGACAGAATCACAGGAAACAGATGAAAATATATCAGTTGGGTCTGAAGACAGACAGGTGGATGACTTTCTTGATAATAATTGATGATAATAATAACAATACCTCCCAGGCCAAAGTATTTACTCTGTCCTATTTAATCCCTGCTAACTTAATCCTTATAATAGCTCTGTGAACTAATATTATTCCCATTTAACAAAGGGAGAAACTAAGGTTCAAAAAGTTTAAGTGTCTTGCCCTACTTCACATAGGTAGTAAGGAACAGGGCCAAAGATTCACACTCTAAATCACGTACTCATAACTACTATGTCAACTGCCTTTCTTCTACAAAATTATTCCACTAAATAACTAACTGGCTAACTGGAAATAATTTTTTTTTTTACTAAAAATGTATAATTTTTACTAACTAGCTAACTGGAAATAATTATATTCCCTCATTTATAGAGAGTGGTATTTTGGAGAAAATTCCTTATGATCAATAAAAACAATTTGAAAATTGCTTCTTCCACTTGCTGCAGGGATGAAGAGTAATTAGTATCAGGGTCCAGACTACGTTCACGGGTGCAGAGCCAGAGCCATTTGGCTGCAGGCAAAGCTATACTATTAGCAAAGAGGCATTTAATAAAAGCCTGGTGATTGATTCATTAGCACCCTTGTCTGAAGCTGGAGTCCTAACTAGTGAATACATCCATCTCCACTGCTAAAGTCCACTAGACTTGTCCCAGGGCTTTATTGGTGTTTGAGAGAAGCTGCAAGAGGGAACAGAGGGACAGAAAAGCCTATCCAATTTAGCATCAAAATCGAACATTAAAATGGTAATGAAATGAGGTGACAAAAATAAAAATAAGTCAAAACAACATGCAGTGAGAGTCTGGGGAGGACCACGAAGAAGGACCCTCACCTGCTGATTGCTTGCAGGAGACACGCTGTTATGCCAAGGGCTGCCTAAAAATCTGTATGCATAAAAAATCACCAGTTCCTCTGACAGGACAAATTTTAAAATACTAGTCAGCATCAGAAATTATTTTTATGTTCTTAATCAAAGTAAGGGATGGGAGGCTGTCTTAAACCTTGGTGAGGGAGCCTGGTGGGCATGCTGCTATGTTGGTCACTGAGCACACTTGAGGGTCTGTGGTGTCTGAACTCCATCCTTCCTCTTGGGGAGGCCCCTCAAAAACCTTTGACCTAATGTTTGGGGGACTCATCTTCAAGAAACAGGTCAAAAAGAAAGTGGAAAGAATAGACATAAGCCATCCTAATAGGAACTATAATACCGACAGGGAAAGGGGGCACTGCTGTGTGGCTGTAGCAGATTTGGAATCGGACAAGGTCCAAATTCTGCCTTGCCATTTATAGTTCTGTGGCTGTAACAAATAATTTGTTGTCTCTGAGCTTCAGTTTCCCCATTTGTACAAGTGCGGATAACCACCCCTACTTGTTTGTAGGGTTTCTGGAGAGTGTGAAAGGCCTGGCTCAGTTCCTAGTACCCAGTGGTACAGTGACGCCTGCCCCAACGGCAGTGGCCACGTCAGGCCTGGCTGTGGAGCAGCAGAGAGAGCAGAGGGGACCTTGAACAGGGGCATCAGTGTTTAGGGTGGGGAGCACTGGCACAGCAGCAGGAAGAAGACTCTGGCATGTCTTGAGCCATGAGGGATTCTATGTGGGGGGGGGGGGGAAACCTGCCTGGCTTGGGGCCCCTGGATGGGTGAAGATTCAGGACCAAAGGTCTCTGAGATCATCCATCATCCCCCATACACAGTAGGACTTGACAAGTCTTACTCCTTGGTCCCATCCCCTGCCACTACATACCCAAACTACAGGTGGTGAAAGCCAGTGGTCCCTATGTGATACACAGAAAGAGTAAATGACACCCTTCTTGTTCCCACCCCTGTTCACCTCTCCAGCTTCATAACTTGCAACATCCTATCTCAAACCCACTTCAGTTATCCTAAACTAACTGTGGCTGCCCAGCTCTGCACACTTCTTCTGCCTGTGGGCCTTTGAATTTGTTATTTCTTCTTTCTTGAACGCTCTTTCTCTTCCTTGCTCCCCAACTACCAACCTCTTCATCTGCTTAACTTCCTCTAGTCCTCGTTCAGGTCTACATGTCATTTCCTCCAGGTAGTCTGCCCCAGCCCTTCAGGTCCTCAGGTTGGAGTAGGTGTCCCTTTGGTGGTACTCTCAAAATACACTGATTGCCTTATTAGAGTCTTTATCAAATTGTATTGCAATTGCCCCATTCTGTGTCTCATTTGTTCAGAAATGGTAAAATACAAAAGCCGGAACAAATTCTACCTTAGTTGTCATGGCAACCCCAATACTCAGCACAGGGTCTAGAACATAAATAGGTGCTTAAATGTGTTGTGAATGAATGAATGGTACACCAGCACCTCCACTCTTGCAGGATGACAAGGACTAGTTAGTGAAAACACCCAAAGATTTCAACAGGAAGAACCACTTGGCTCAGATCCCAATCAGGAAGTCCCTCTTCCTGCCAAAGTGGGGCATGCACCTTCTGCCCTCTTATCGCTACAGCCTGGAGATGACAGGCACAGCTGGCTGAAGAACAAAGTCCCGGGGGCGGAATTGAGTGTAAAATCAGCAGTGCAGCACAGAGCGTTCATAGTGCTGATGAGACCAAGTGCTCTAGCACAGAATAGCCACCCCAGAGTTCGCAGTGACACACACGGCTTAGCAAGCTCCTGACTAGGCCTTGGCACTGAGCAAAGCTTGAATAATCAAGTTTATTGAGCAATGAGTCCAAATAAAAGGGACATAACCATCTGAGAAGCTGAAATGGTAACAGTGTGGGATGCCCAAGAGTCTCTCAGCAGACCTGACAGAACAGAAAATGGTCCAGAGCAGAACTGAGGCTGCTCTCAATAAGGCCTCCTCTAGTTCTAATCAGAGAAACCAGCCGTGGATGTCAGAACCCTACTGTGTACAACACACGGTATGGTGCACAGATACATTTCCACGGTCCCTCTACAGTAAAGTGCAGAGGGCCCTCCCATCTGCAGGGTGGGCTGGGGGCTGAGAGGATGGGCTCTGGAGTCGAGCAGGTGAGGTGTGGATCTTTGTGCTGCCACCTATGAGCGCTCGGGATGGAGGCAAATTTCTCCTCCATCCTATAAAGTGGGAATAATACAGTGCCCATCTCTCAGGATGGCTGTGAGGGCTACATAAGGAAAAACATAAAACTTGGAAAGCATCTGGCAAATAGTAACTGTTCAGTAAATGTTATATAATTATCACTGACAAATAGTAATTATATGTCCAAGTTTGCATCAAAAGGCCCTCCCATTTACTGTTAGTGATCAATACCCCGACTGCACACCAACCAGGAGCCACGGTGGCTAAAATCAAAGGTGCTGCTATGATGAGGCCTACTTCTGCCTTTCCGCTTTGGCTGTCCTTCCTCGGGCCTGTGCAGCTTGAGGAAGCCAAGTTCCAAGAGGGAACTCAATTACCTAGAGGATCAGCCTGACAAAACATCTTTACCTGGCTCTACACAAGAAAAGTCACCTTTTCTTAGATATTTCTTGAGAAACAGATGGATAGAAATCATTATTTGCCTACAAGTAATGCTGGAGAGAACTCTGAGACTTAAAGTTGATCTTGTGAGTTTTCAGTTCTGCAACAAGATAGTGATTGTTCTCTTATTTGCAGGCGATACTGAAAGTAATGTAGGTTGTCACTACCAGTCAAGGGGTCTTAGACTGTAGTCTGTTAATCTCTAGAAGGCCCCCAGTGAACAGATCTGAGGTGGTAAAATATTAGGAAAGGTATGGGAAAACTTTAATAAATTAAAATTTTAAAATGAATAGAATTTTTTCTCTTAAATGTTAGAAGAACTTCTGTAAGCATTGTCTCTACTCTCCATAACAGAGTGAAATATAAAAGTGCTCACTATCCAGGACGCATCACACATGTATACATGTCAATTTCTTTGCAGTATGCTATGAGAGATGGAAGAGCTGGGCGTGGAGCTAACCTTTCTCTGTCTCTGGAATGTGCTGGAGAAATTCTTCCAATTCTCTGCCCAGGTTTTTTTCTCTGCTTGGCTGTTTGCTTGGACATTTTTGAACAAAAAAATTTCAGAGAAAAATGTTAAACTAATGTGAGAAAAAGGAGCAATCATATGAAAAATCTGAAAACCAATTCTGTGAATCTTAACAATATATATGCACAAGAACAATAATGGTGACTAATAACCTTAGAAGCCTGTATTTTGGGGGCTGCTTAGGATCTACTAAATGTCAGATGGAAAAATATTGATATCTAGTAGAAAATGTCATGTTGCTTTAAGCTGTTGAGTGGCTTATTTTTTCTGTCAATGCCTTGAGTTATGTTCAAAGTGTGATTCTAAAGGGATTTGTCAAGTACATGTTTTAAGAACAGTATAACAGCTCATACGAGTAATTATGGTAGAAAGAAAAGGTGACCTGTTACTTAATGAACCCTCCATTTATAGGTGCTTGGTTATTTTCACATTTCTGCCTATTACAAAGGAAGAGAAACTCATCACTGAATGCCAGAGGAAATGCTACTTTTCTCGCCAGCGTGTTTACAGCAGCATTGACCTTAGGGCAAGGAACTGGAACAAGGCCCTCAGGACCCTCAAGGGCTGGGGCAGGAAGCCCAGAGCAAAGCAGTGATAGGGTCCTCCAAAAATGCAGTTGGAAGAAAATTTTACTGAAATGCATACACTGAAAGATATCTGTTCCCTGATGTATAAGTCTTGAAAATAAAAATAATAGTATCAACCATTTAATGAGGGTTTGCTATGTCAGGAAATTTGCATATATTATTTCCTCTAATCCTTTACAAGAACCCTGTGAAGTAGGTATTATCATCCAAGTTTGATGAAGGAAGGTTACACAGGTATTAGGTGACAGAAGCAGAAGGAGAAAGCAGTCCCTTTGTCCCCAAATGTCATATTCTTTGGCCCTACAGCAGAGCCCCTAAACCCCCTTGATGGCCAGCCATTCCCCTCACTAGGGAGAGAAAGGAAACATTCTGATCCCAACAGGAGGGAAATGGCCATGTTACTGCACAAACTTGCACTTCTACACCATTTTAAAAATTTCTACCCAATGGGACCTACATTATCTTACCTATTCCTCACAAAATCCCTGTGATTTGGTAGAAAGGAGCCCTATTTTAAAATAAACTAATTCAGAGATGGTAAGTGAGTTGCCCAAAGGCACACAGCTAACAGGCAGACTGGTATAGTGGAAAGAGTCTGCTGAGACTGAAGAGTCACATTCTACTTACATGATAGTAGGCAGAACTCACCCAACACAGAGAGACCCTCTGCCCAAGGCATCAGTTTTTCTAGCACTTCAGTCATTTTTTTTAATTATAGGGGAATTCTAAGCTGAGATGGATTCTGTGTTTATAGCAGGGGAGTTTAAGCCATGAAGTAGTAAGGAGAGTCAAAGGGTGACTGTTGGAGCAGGATAAAAATTCAGCTCCATGCCTTCAACAGCAGGACACTTTGTTTGCATCGAATATTGACTTTTATCTGCATTTGAAAATGTGCTTATTTATGGTCATTCGAATCATAGCACCAAAGCATTGTTTTTAGTCCATCTGCAAAGATAGATAAATAACCGAGTCATGGAAGAAAAGGAAACAAGGTGGGAAGAAACCAGCATTTAATTAGCACCAGTACTGTGCCAGGGGCTGTGCACACAGGATCTCACTGCATTCTGATGGTGCTCTGTGAAGGTACACATCACTAGTTCCACCTTGAGAAAAGGAAGCTGACACTCATGAGGTAAATAGTTTGGTCAAAACCATGTGGCTGAAGAGAAGCAGGACCAGGCATGGAATCCAGGTCTGCCTGATGAGTTTCACTACACTCAGCTGCCTCCCAAATGTAACGTTACAATGAAGTTCTTTATAATGGGACTTTTACCAACATACCCACTTTTATTAATGTCTCTGATTATATTTAATTCATTCTAAATTCTACAAAACTCCAAAACAGAAGTTTCTGAACCCTTTATTCATTCAATCCTTACATTCACCTATATTTACATAGCTCCTTCTAGGTGATAAGCACCCTGGGTACGTGCTGGAGGTACAACAGCAAACAAGACAGATCCTGTTCTGCCCTGATAGAGATTATACACTAGAACAAACATTTTTGGTACAGAACTGAAAAGTTAGTACTTTAGACTTTGCAGGCCCTATGGGCTCTGTTGCAACTCTTCAGCTCTGCCATTATAGCAGAAAGTAGTTATACCTAATACATAAATGAATGGGTGTCACTGTGTTCCAACAAAACTTTATTTACAGAAATAGGCAGTGGGCCAGATTTGGGCCACAGGAATTTACTAACCCCTGCTCTCTAAAGAAAGACTAAGAAAAGTAACCAAGTAATTAGAACACATTGTGATAATTTAATTGAAAAATGCAGTGAGCTCTGGGACACCTAAGCCAGATTGAGAGAGATCAAGGATAAAACTGGCATCCACAAAGTCACCTCAATGATGAGTAGGAATTAACCAAATTAGTTTTTCTGGCCCTTTTCCACTTTTTCTGTTTACATTTTCTTTTAACCACATTTCTCATGAACAATTTTTTGTTTTACAAAATGAGTCATTTTGCTTGTCTCATCCCTTTTCATCAAAATAATTCCAGTCCTTCTTTCTCCTGCAACAAGTACATCAATTTTTTTCCTTCAGTCTGTCACATTCTAGATTTTACTCAGTACATCAACAGTCTTGTAAAAGTTTGAACAAAAATAAAGTTGAACTTAAACACACATTTTTGGATAAGTAAACCATACCTCAAAAGGCTATAGAAAATAAATAAACAAAGCCAGCAGCCTGACTCTCAGAGGTCCTCACAGGATGACTGAAATCTGAAGAAGCCAACACAGACCAGGGTCTGGAAAAACCCAACTTTATTTCAATCTCAAAAATTTCTCACAGTATAGCTTCAAGGAACATGAACTCACAGCCAAAAATCAAAAGTACACAGGGGTAGCAAGGTATCGTGAGAGTCACAGAAACAACAGGTAGCAAAGTCTGGCCTGCAAAGACTAGGTATTAGAATTACTGGACACAAAATATAAGATATTTAATATTTTTACAGAAATAAAAGATGGATTATATCTTCTTGAGATAGAGTATATTTTCTCTTAAGCAAGAAACAAGAGGCCATTAAAAAGACCAAGTAAATTTGAAAAATAAACCTAACAGAACTTACAGAAATGCATTAATAAGTACATGAAGAAGTGGATTAAATGTAACTGAAGAAATAATTACTAATTTGGAAGAGATAGACTAAGTAACAGATTAATGTTGCCAAAGAAAGAATTAGAGAACTGGAAGATAGAGGTAAATAAAGAATCAAGGATTAATGAAGAGATACAGGGGACAGAATATATGAAAGAGATATTAAGTGTATTAGAAATATACGATACAAAGAACCTGGGGAAGGGCAAAATTTGAAGAGATAAAGACTGAGATTTTCCAATAATTTTCAGAATTATTGGATGAATGAATGCAAACCTTCAACCATACAATCAGAAACCCATTACCAAGTGAGAAACTCTTCCTTGTTCATTATACTTGGCCAAATTACAATAATGTGATTTTTCTGCTATTCTGAGAGGTAATCATGTTGTGAAGGAGATGTGGTATTTTCATAATATTGTACTACTTGGGTTTCAAAAGTGGGTAATTGTGAAAAACATTCTGTCTACTTTCCATATTCTCCATCCACCAAATTTACTGTTTCTTTCTACAACATTCCTTTGATGTTTTTAGTAAAAAACAGAACACACTGGCATCTAGGCTTTAGGGTGATGTGGAAATCTCTGGAGCCCTTCAGTGTCTGGTACAATGTTTAACCCCTAGTGATTGCATAAGGAAGGTTGTTGACTGACAATCAGCATGATCATATCAGCAACAATGGGAGGTGAGAAAGCTTATTGAAAAGGACATATCTGAAAGACAGTAACCTCTGGATTTAGCAAAAATAATTCTAATACAAATGTCCTCCAGCCCAACCACAGGAAGGCCTCGGGTTGTGTAAAACTAATTTCAGCTATACCTTTATGGATCATTAAGTGGTTGCCAGGCATTGTGCTAAGCATGTATAATGAGAAAACAGGAATTATTTTATATCCTTTCAGCAATTGTTCTTTAGCTTACATAACTGAGAACAAATTGCTTATATTCTCTAAATGCAGCAATGAATCCTAAGCCTGGTGTACTCAGCTATACCACTGTAACACCAAACAGTATCACAAGATAAATGAAATTAGTTTTATTTCATGTTAACATAGAAAAGTAAACCTAATGCTATAAAATTTTTTTTTAATTGATAAAAAGGTTGGGGTTGCTGAAATCCTTTTTTCTAAGTGCAGTAAGACATATATAAAACAAAATGATACCCACGGAGGAATGGTCAGAAAAATGTTTCTTGGTTCATCAGTTTGGTAGGTTGTGAATCTACCAGATATAGCTTAAGCCTTGGCCTGAGGGCAGCGAGTCTCAAAGTTTAGGGTGCGTCAGTGTCACCAAAACTTTGTGAAAACATTGATTCCTAAACTAAGCTAGAAAGATTATGATTTAGCAAGTTTCGGTTCAGACCCAGAATTCGGCCCTTTCTTCAGGAAAATGTGGGCAGATGGTCTAGAACATCCCTCACAAAACTCTGTCTTAGGACAAATAAAGCCCCAAGCTCTCCCTTTCCTATGAACCCTGAGAATCCTGAACAATTCCAACTCAACCATAGATGTGGTCCAATTTACAAGGGCCCACTTTGGACTGGATCCCTAAGTGACTCTGATATAGATCCATAATCAGAGAGGGCAATCGGAGCCATAATAATTTACATGCATTGGAAAAATTGCTATTTATTATAACAGCATTTTTAATAATTGATTTAAATTTAATAATTAGTGCACTTAAAAAATCTTTTCATATGCCTATCTACCCCTTCGCTCATGTAAAAAGAGAAGGGTCTCACCTTTTTATAGTCGTTATGGTAATGGGCCATTTTCTCTTGGCCTTCAACATCAGATGTAGTTTCAAGAATGAGAAAGAATAGTTTGGGCAAAACAGATGTTTGTAACATTTTTTATTTGACCTGAACGGTGAGTGGTCAATATGTTTACCTGATTGCATTACAGCCAATTGGACACCAAGTCCTCTTTAAAGTAAAGTGCCACGTTGAGTGGCTACAACCAGGAGGTGGAGAGGATATGTAAACATCTTTGATAGAATACAACTGAATTTGCTCTTACTTTTAAGCAACGCTTTGAATTACCCTTTAGGAACTGTTTCCTTAAGATAAAGAATATTACAACTGATAGACCTTACTTATTACTAAGACATAGATTTTGTCATTTCTGTTTAATGCATGAACCCCAAGTATTTTCTCTTACTCAGAGAGAGCCAATCATGAGGGAAAAAGCATAAAATAAATCTAATTCAACATCTATCTACTAATATAGAGTTTCCTGTTCATATTTCATGATGTTCACTCCAAAGAGTTAACTATGGAACCCATTTTTGTCTCCACAACTTTTGATGACTTTGCAAGCTAGTCAACAATTCAATACAAAGGCATCCGGAGTCATGCTGACATGTGACAGAATCACATGGGATTCGTCCCATTCTGAAAATGCCTCAACAGCGAACAGCAGAGGTAACTGGAATCAAATGTCAGGGCCAGTACAGCCTTAGAGAGACTTGAAACTCAGACTCCACAACCTGTGGGGAAAGTTTCTTGCCAGACGATGGAATAAAGGCAACAAATGGAAAATGACAGCAAGACTTCTAAGAGCAACTGTTGCTTTGCTCTTCCTTGGTCTCACTGGGGTCTCAGAGGCGACAACAATATCGTGCAGAAATGAAGAAGGAGAAGCTGTGGATTGGTAGGTAAATGATATGTAAAGATTGGTGATTGGTGCATGCAAATAGAAAACCTGAGTACCAGAGGCAAACTGGTTCACCGTGAAGCTCCAAAGGAGACTTCCACCCTGCCTCTCACCCCTTTTAAAAGCAAGGAAATTAAAGTGTGTAAATGGGTCAAACATCCAAACAGAGGTAGGCTTCTGAGTGAGGGAGCTTACCCTGACTGAGAAAGAGTTGGGCAGCCCCTCAGGGGCCTGATTCACTGCTCTCAGGGATGAGGCTGGCAGAGCTGACAACTTCTCTCAGTTGGCAATTTCCTTTAATTGCATTGTGGCCTTCCTGGCAGAGCCCTTCCAACAGCCTTTCAGAGCAAAGGGGAGAAGGCAGATCAGTTTTTTTCTGACACTGGAGCTTGCGCTTCTCCAGAGAATGAGAAAGCGGGCTGATGGCACATGGCACTGTTTGGGTCACCAGTTTATCAGGCGGCACAGGCAGCAGTGCCGCGGCCGTGGGTCACTGGTCTCCTGCACAGTGTCAAAGGGACTGACCGCAGCACTGCCTCACAGTCGTGGATTCTCTCCTGAAGCTTTGCTCACCTCTTCACTCTTCAGTCAGGGTGCTCACGTTTGCCATTATGGCTGCTGTCTCGCTTTGTGTAAACTCCAGGCTCGAGAACACAGATATACTAACTTACTCAGACTCTCAGAAGACAGTTTCTGAGCTCATACCAGGCCCTGTGCTGAGTTCTGAAAATAAAAACATGAACAAAATATAGTTCTTGCCCTCCAGGAGCTCACAGTTATGTGGTAAGAGCACAGAGAGGGTTTGGGGAAGCACAGAGTCCAAAAGGCTTATCTGAGGAATTTGTCATGAGCTACATTTTAAGAACATTTTTATGAGTTAGAAAAACAAGGGACATGTAAGGGCACCCTGGGCCACTGAAGGAGCAATGAGGAAACCCAGAGGCAAGAAGCAATAGAAAAAGTTTGGAAGCAGTTCACTACTGTTGGCACTTCAAGAGAATGTGGGGAATGGGCAGGAGGTAAGCTTGGAGAGATAGGTAAGAGCCAAGTCATGAAGGGCTTTGTGTACTTCACTTCAGTCCACTTGACCTTAAAAGGGAGCTACTGAAGACTTTAAGCGGGGATGTGATGTGGTCAGATTTGCAGTTTAGAAAGCCTACTGGCAGTACTGTGATGACTAGCTGGATGGGGACGACTCTAGAGCCGTGGAGACCAACAGCACTTTTGCAGCAGTATAGGAGGGAAGAGGTGTGAACTCGAGTTAAAGAAGTGGTAGTGGGAATAGAGAGGGAGCACACTCTGAGAAGATGGTAGTGGATGGGCTAAGGACCATAGGAGAGAGAAACAAGCTCAGGAAGACTTTTAGGCTGCTGGCTCCTGCAACAGCGTGGATATGCTCCCTCATAGCAGGGCATGAGCAGATTTGGAGCAAACTATAATACATCTGCTTTCAAAAATATGGAATTGGTACATCTTTGCATTTTGGCCCATCTGGACCTCAGCATAAAGGCCTGGGCTAGAAACAGATTCAGGAATCTTCAGAATATAACTGGAGATGGTCACCCAGACAAAATGTTTAAAAGCACTAGTTCTTAACTGGTGTGCATGGCATACAGATGGTTCACAAACTCTTCACTGATGGGCACCAAATTGTGATTGAGCTATAAAATTTATTTTTTACAACTGAGTGGACATATTATGTAGCAATATCCACCAGTGAGAATGCTGAGCTGAGCAGACAGAGAGACACAGTCTCAAGCTGCTATACTCACTATGAGAGTTAAAGAGCAGAGAGACATCAGGTCAGTACCAAAGAATAATTTCACATTTTCTGCCATATGTGTAAAAAAGCATGAGACAGGGCAAACAAGGTTTTGTATAAATAAAAGCAAAAGACTGAAGAGAATAAACTGAAGAATGTGAAGGTTTTATGGGCAGTGTGAGATGTTGGGTGGTCACAGTGAATGCATTACTATGTTCAGCTCATTGTGAGTATTTGAGGGCTAACTGTGGGGTTCATGCTATTAGAGAATATTTGGCTAGACCAAGGCAATTTTGCTCTCCAGGGACCTCTGACAATGTCTGGAGACATTCTTTATTCACATGCCTGGAAAGTACTACTGTCATCTAACAGGCAGAGGCCAAGGATGGTACAATGCACAGAGCAGCCCCCACAACAAAGAGTGATTTGGCCCAAATGTGAATAAAGTACATTGAGAAACTCTGGGCTAGGTGATCCAAGATTGCCCGAATGCCACATGGGCCCAACCATCTTTCCTCCCTGTGAGATACCCAAAGGAGATATACAAACAGGAGACAATAGGAAAGAAAGCAAAGTGCTTACTTAATGGGCTGGTCTTGGCACTGAATCAGTCAGTGCAGAGCATCTGATAAACTGAGCTGAAGAATGTCACTCAGGCCAGAGGCTCAAGGGAGCCTCTATCTACCCTGAAGCCCAAGCCCAGCTCTCAGACCCAGCCAGCCAGCTGCAGAGAGATGAGCATGCCAAGCACTTTAGGCAGAAGACCGAACACACCCAAGACCTCTCCAGTCCAGGCCTAGGGCATGGCCATTTACCCGTGGCAGCCACATGGGCTGTGGAGAGCCGTGAGCCATTCTCAGTGTCCATGGACTCCCACTACAGGGACCCCCACCCACCAGGCCAGTTAATGCCTTGGAACATGTCCAGTCAGATTCCCATTTCCTTCTCTGGGAATGGTGAAAAAAGAGGCAAAGAGTTCGAGCAAATCCCTTTCCTTAGACTTAGAGGCCTTCTGTGAAACACAAGTGAAATGATAGATTTAAGTATTTAACACAGTGGCTGCCTTGAGGGTAGCAGTCAATACATGTTAGTAATTCATCATTATTTTCTTTGTTAGGTTTACCTTTTACAAGTTACCTAAGCAGCAAGACAAGGAAAGTAGGGAGACTGGGTTAGAGTACCTATACCTGGACTCCACAACCAGAAGCTGGAGGCGGGGTAAACAACTCATGAATTCCACCAAGAGTGTTTTGGGAAGGACATTACAACAGCTCTATGAAGCAGATGCCTCCAGGGTATGTTACAGTTGATCATTCATTTAAATCACATAAAATGCATAAAACTGAATCCAAAGCTTCTGAAAGATTTTAGCTGTTTACCTACCCATCCCCCAATCCTAGCAACTTGAAGTAAGCTAGCTCAGAATCCGATCCACCCGACGGGAGCATCGGGGGACAGGGCATCAGACTCCACAGCAATGCCAACTTACTGGTACATTTGGCTCCATGTCCGATGATATTGCCAGGCTAGGTGTAGACTAATAACATACTGGAGTCTTCTGGCCGCCAAACTGCCAGTTTGCTCAGTACTTGCAATCTTTTTTTTTTTAAATTTTTTTAAATTTTGGTATCATTAATATACAATTACATGAGCAACATTGTGGTTACTAGATTCCCCCCATTATCAAGTCCCCACCACATAGTACTTGCTATCTTATCCCTCCAGTGGAAATAGGAAGAAGAGCCCTCTCCTGTTGCAATGCAATGTAGATCTGTGATCGATACACATGAGTTACGGGCTGTTTATGCTATGGTGGTGATAAGTGATAGTGGCCCAAGTAAAGGGTCCCACTTGGTCTTCCTTTTAATTAATAATTTTCAAAAAGTAGGTGGAGAGAGCTAGGGCTCTAGTTTGAGGCCCTAGAACTAACTTGCCTGAATGGAGAGCAAACCTGCTCTCCTCCCCTCAGGCAATGAGCTAACCAGCCAGAGACCTAGGTCAGTAGGCCTGCTGGCTCAGTGTGGACAGTCTCCCAATGTTCTAGGCACCATCCGTTGTTTGGTGTCAAGATACTGCTTTCCAACCAGGGGTGATAAGTAAAATTGAACAATAATTAACATCTAGCTACACTCAGGTATGCATTTCCTAGTAATACCTTATAGAGAAGGAAACAAATTAAATGACTCAACACTTACAATGTGCTGGGCCTTTACATATATCAACTAACTTAATCCCTACAACAATACTGTGTTAGACTACTGCACATGATATCTGAGCCGTTGCTCAAAATGTGCAGGGAGCTCTCATTGTGTGTGTTAATATTCATTTTATTCACCTGCCATTTAAAACCAGACTTCAGAGCCAAGTTACAAAGTCAAAACTTACCTGTAGGCTGTTTGAGTACATACGATATGCCAAGCACTGTTTCAGGTGCTTTTAAAAATTATTTAATCTCAGCAATAGATTTTGAATTAATAGATTATTATATAAAATCAAAACTGCCTGCAGTCACTTCTGCTGTCCACAGTTGCGGATGGAGACCTATAGCATACCCCATCAGTGAGAACATGAGCACTTACATTGTTCCCCTCCCCATCACAGAGACTGCTGGGCGAGAGAACCAAAGGGCAACACTATAAAGCATCTGTCTTTGACCTTAGTTGGGGCAGATGGTTATTAGTTTGGCAGAATATAGGGTGATTTTGGGAGGCACAAAAGTAGTCCCAGAGCCTACAAAGGGCAAGACAGCTAAACTGCTCTGCAAATACAATGGGGGAGATGGGAACCAGGAATTAAGAGGTGTAAGAAACTTGGGAGACTGGGGGCAGGTCAGCATGGTGATGTAAAGCTGTTCAATGTTTCAACCTTCAGTAAAACCTATGCACACATACAATGTTTTGAGTGATGGATTCCGGGAAGAAAATGACAGCAAAGGGGTTTAATTCTGTGTCTGACTGGCATGAAGGTGAAATAAGAAGAGTAACAATAGTGGGTGATATCCAGGTGAGACCGGTGCTCTTTGGAAGCTTGCAACTACATGGCAGAAGTGAAAACATAACTCCCCCACCTCCTGGCCTGCATGTGAATTTCCAACAGACAGTAGAATACAAGATCAGCCAACTGGTTTTAAATTTCAAATGTCAAGATGACCTAGGCTAATAACTGGGTTATGTTTGGAATCGTTTCCCTTCTTTTGTCTTTGTGACTAATAATCTCCTGTACACCTTCATGATAATTATCATCAAACAATATTCCAATTGCCTGTCTATACTTCTTGCTAGACTGGGAGCAGAGACTGTACCCTTCTTGTTCAACATCCAGCAGTCCAAATAATACTCAGCATATGAGTTAAAGGAATAAAGCTGTCCAGAGACACATGTCTAGGTCTTCCTATTCTTAAGTCCATGATCTTTCTCCTTTATCAGAGAGCCTATCTTCACTAGGGCTATATCCCATTTAACCTTTGCTGGCTGTTAAACTTCTGGTTAGAATAATAAACTCCATCTATTGTAAGAATAAAATTTCTCACTAATCTTCCCAGATCCTCTCCACATTGCACTGCAAAGACACACACAAAGGCCTTTTCCCACATTCAGTGCAAACTCAGAATAACTGCCACGGTTCTCCAGTTGAGGATATGAATGCCAAGGGTCAATTATGGAAAAGGAGGGTAAGAAAACAGCTTACTTTCCTGGATAAGCCTAAACATAATAGCCAAGGATGCTACACAGACTATGTTATACATTTTTAACAAAAATGTTTTTAAATTACATCTAATAATTAAGCAACTGTAAGTGACTCAGTTATTGACTAATTTTTTTCTGGAGAGAAAAGCAAGGGCCTTTTCTAAGGAGATGTATTGTCCTTTCCTGTTTCTAATTATATCACTGAAATTTTTCAACATTGACGTTATTGGCTTCAATAAAAGTCATTGCATCATGGCACAAATGAAATGGAACCACACAGAAAAATGTAACCAAGTTCCCAAAACATGAAAGAGACACTATCAAAATAACAACCTTATTTTGACTCAGAGATTTGACCAACTGTTTGAAGAATTCACTTGTAAGTTCTGCTGTACCAGAGGAAATCCTACGTCACACACAATGTCACCACTTTCTCTAAGCAGGGAAGTAATAAATTAGAAAGGTGAACTGATGCTGAAAAATGGATTGAAGAGAAACCCTCCCTCATCAGGGAGATAGTGGGGTCAGATTATGAGGAATCCTGATTAAACCCAAAGCAGTGACCAAACGGTGAAGCACAAAGTAGGCAGAGGAAAGCAGACCCAGTTCTGCATTATGCCTGTAAAAATCAGTGGAAAAAACCCAGGTGTATCCCTTGGCTGGTTGTTCCTACTTCATTTCCTGGATGTTGAAGCACTCTTTTATTATACACTGGTTGCTAAATCAGAAACCTGAGTCCAAAACAACCAAGAAAAATAGGAATATTGCTCTCACACCATATCACAGTGCACAGGGCTCCTGTCACACAAAACAAAACTATGCATGGTTGAGAAGGGATTTCCTGTCCCCTGTCTCTCATGTCACAGAATTCATATTGATGGGGAAGCTGCCTATTAAGGAGAATGGATGGCTTCTCATGGGTACTAATGAAAGCTCTGTATTGCAGGCTGGGTAGCTGGTAGAAATGTTTGAGCATTTATGTGTAGAAGATTTACACCTTATTACCCTAATACGTTCCTACAGAATAACAAGACAGCATATCTGATATACAATGACGGAGCCCCTAAATCTGCGAATTACAACAGGAAGCATGGACACACCAAAGGTAAGACAAAAGCTCTTAGTTTCTCTTTCCTAGTACAAATCAACATTTTCTTAAATATTCCATTTTGAATATTCTTATATTCTGCCCTAAAAAGAAAGCTTTCCTTTTCAGTGGTTTGAGTTATCAAAATAAGTGATCTTTTTATCACAGATTATAATTACATAATTTGACTTGGTAATCTCCTTTTCACAAATCTCACTTTATTTCTTAACATATTTTTAAATGTAGGCTTTATAGCAGAAATCCAAGTACTGACTACTGGGAACACACACACACATTTTAGTTAGGTTTATTGAGGTAAAATTTACATAGAGTAAAATTCATTCTTCTTAATGTATAGTTCCATTTCAAAGATACATTCTTGAAAAAGTATTTTTAAATAGTTTTTTATATTGTAATACTTTTTGTTATCTAACTTATTAAATATTGTTATTACATATTATAATTTTTATTATAGTAACTTCTGGCTTTTTCTATTTATAGACTATACGTGTGTTTATGTTATTGAAACATTCCAAAATGCCAGTAAACAAAAAATCTGTAATTCTAATACCCATTAGATAATCACACTTAATCCATTCTATTTTTTCTAATAACACATATTTTCAAACATGTTTATAGAACTATGGTAATGACTACTTCAATCTTTTTTCAGCTATTAGGTTATTAATATCATGAATAACTTTCCATGGCCTGTGGGCTGCCAGTTTGCAACCTCTGATTAAGAATGTAATTTATAATGGCTGTGAAGTATCATGAGTATTGAAAACTTTTGATTTAGCCGGTTGCCCTCCTGATGGTCCTATTTGCATGGAACCCAACAGCTTTCATAATACGCCACATTCCCCAGCCTCTCCTCCCACCAGCACTCTCAGTCCACCCTGGTAGTTGCTACATGGGTTGGAAAAAGACTGGAAAGGGAGTAGGACCCGAAGTCAAGCGGAGGAGTTCTCTTTGCCAACCGGTGCCCTGACATCCTGTGACATTTGTACCAGGTTAGGATTTCAGCCAAACAACACACTCATCTGAGCAAAACGTGTCCCTAAGTCATCCAGCTCTGTTAGACAACAGAAATTTTAACGTTTTCCACCTCAACACAGGTATTGGTTCTATATCCACTGAGAGAGCAATAGTGTGGTTTCTTAAGTGTGTTCTTTGAAAAATAAATGACTGGCAGGCATTTCGTTTCCACTCTAACAAAATAGAAACATAAATGAATGTTATGTTTGCATGGCCATATGCAAACAGGAAAGTCTACTTTGCATACCAATACTATCTTGATATCTTTATAAACACAGACATACTAGTAGATGCCTGTTGGACAGGGTTCCTTTGCCATGTCACAAGATAATGAAAATCTTTGCTTTCTTTCTGGCTTTCATGCTATTTTGCTCTAGAGATTTTACTAAATACAATTAACTGGATGTTTTATCATGGATTCCTTCTTTCCTATTTGCCTCTTTTTTGGGGTATGGGGGGTTGTGGAATTGGGTGACCCTTCTGCACATAAATGAATATCAGTTTCTTACACCAAATTATTGCAAGGACATTTATTCATTTGATATTTTCTCTTTCAACTCTTTTTTAGTTGGCTTTTGAAAACAGCTTCTTAGCAGTAAAGACATTGATTATCTGAACCTTGCCAGGTGACTAAATACTTTAACAAGGTCAAATTCCAATTTAGCAAATTTTTATTCTGCCAAAACAAATTTTCCTTGGTCATTTCAACATGAAACTCCTCTTAACTCTTCACAGGGGGGCCTGCCCCTGGCTCCCTTTTGGGGTGGCTTACTGTCAGTAATGGGGAAATGTGATGTGTGTCTCACTGGGTTTTGAAATCTTTGAAAAATAAGCATGATCCTTGTTATGATTAGCTTAATGAAACATTAGCCTGAAAAACAAATGAGCTTAAATGCTGTAGCTTTGAATCTTATTTTTTAAAAGGAACTTTGTTTTCCTAATTTATCTGTATTAACTGTATCTTTGGTAGGTATACTGTTATGGAACAGAGTCCAGGGGTTCTGGCTGATTCATTCTATTCCCCGGTTTCCTCCAATTCCTGAAGAAGGCTATGATTATCCACCCACTGGGAGACGAAATGGACAGACTGGCATTTGCATAACTTTCAAGTACAACCAGTATGAAACAATAGGTAACACTAGGATGTGCAAAAAAAGAGACAGCGCAATGTTGAGGGAGGAATTTGGAAATGTATTAATAAGTTTATCACTTGATTTGTTTCTCTATTCATAAATCCTCAGATACCTAGATCTTAATTTTGACTTTGCCTGGGGGAGACCCTGGCCAGGCTCACTTACTGGACCTTGGTTTCCTGGTCCACCACTGAAGTCTGTGAACCTGATCGGGGGACAGGTAAAAAAAAATGGGTGAAACAGGTGGCTGTTGCATGGGCAGTGGGGACAGTCACAAACTGAGGTGTGGTCTCTTCCCTAGTTTCCCTCAAAAATTTCAGCTGCGTTGTATTGTGGCTCTGCTGGAATGCAGACCTAATGGTTACAGATCTCCATATTCTTCAAGGGAAACCAGAAATCTAGTAGGAGATGTGA
The DNA here is from genome assembly GCF_030020395.1 of Manis pentadactyla. Classification (NCBI taxonomy): domain Eukaryota; kingdom Metazoa; phylum Chordata; class Mammalia; order Pholidota; family Manidae; genus Manis; species Manis pentadactyla. Next base: position 71,836,677 of record NC_080022.1, read on the forward strand.
TCAAGTAGGAAAGAGAGACACTGAGAGAGAAATATCTCATTTTTAAATATGGTCTCAATCTTTTCTTTTTTTAATTGTCCAGGCCACGTGTTGCCTGTAGGCCACACACCTGATACTCTGGATCAGATTATCTTCAAGATTGCAAGCTCAAAAGGCCCAAAATACTTGGATTTGGAAAACAATAGTGGGAGAAGAGGAGAAGTAGGAATGCTGTTTTGCCAATCACTTTTTACAGAGGAGGCTGTTAAATAGTGATGAACAGTGATATAAGAGGTTTAGAAAATGTTTTTGCATTAAATTTCTATTTTATGGCAAGGATTATTGAACTTCTTACCTAAATAAAGCCCTAGATTAACTAGTTGAGTGCCTATAATGATAAGAGAGCTGAATAGCATGGAGATTAGACCTGCAGGCTGATGAATTGATCATTTCAGAAGCCAGATCATCATTACACGGGAGTCCTCTACTTTTGTATATGCACATTTGGGAGAAAAATATATAGCCTCCAAGGCCAGACTGCTTAGGTATGACTAGCAACTGCATCTGTTATAAGCTTCACAACCTTGTACATATGATGTGAATCTCCATTAATTCCTCTAACAAATGAATAGGATTAAATTAGTGAACTTGTGTAAAACTCATAGATCAATGCCTGGAAAGTAGGAAGAACTCACAAGTTGTCAAATATTTTAGCCAAAAATTATTTGAAGAGTACTGCATTAAAGAAGAGAATGCTTTTGTTTTGTTCTGTTTTAGAATTCACAACGAGATCTGTAATATCAACAAGCATTTCCATTTGTGTGTGTTCATTCTCAACTTTTTTGTTTGTTTCTTGATTTAGATTCTCAGCTCTTGATCTGCAACCCAAATGTGTATAGCTGTTCCATCCCGGCCACCTTTCACCAGGAGCTCATTCACATGTCCCAGCTGTGCACCAGATCCAGCTCAGCAGAGATCCCTGGCAGGCACCTCACTACACTTCAGTCAGCGCAGGGACAAAACTTCCTCCATTTTGCAAAGTCTGATTCTTTTCTTGAGGGTATGAAAGACCATCATCAGGCAATATTCTATGCACCTCTGCTCTTGGACTCACTTTGGATTGCACAGAGAAAATATCCTGGTCCTTCAGAGGAAGAGAAGTGGAAAAGGAGGGAGGAAAAAGGGAAGGAAAGGCAGAAGGGAAGTCAAGGATCAATTCAAACATCCGGCTGTTCCATTTGATGTTGTTAATCCAACCAGAAAAGTATCTCACAACCATCCAGCCAGAGCCCAGTAAAAACTCACTGTCTGCAGCCTCTGTTGGGCCCCGGGCCACAGCTGTCTCCCTCTTCTTCCATGCCCTAAGCAGTTGTTTTAGGCTTTTCTTACTTTCAAGGCCTTTATGTTATGCTGCCTCTTCACTCCCAGCTTCACATTCCGCTTCATAGAGAGAGAGAAGAGACCACAGCAAGGAGAAGCCACCCTCAGCAGTCTTCTGCTTCCCTTCCTTTTTGCTGGTTTCCTTCCATGCCAGTGGAGGTAGCACACCCAGGGCCTTGGGAACTTGGGAACTGTCCCAGCCTCACGATACTTTGATTCACCCACTTGATCTCTTCTCCCTCTTCTACTTCAACTCCGCCACTCTGCAAGCTCTGTTCCCTTAGTATACAAACATTCCTTAAAACTATCCCTCAATTCTAGATCCCCTATACCTGTTTTTTTTCCTTCCAAATTTCTTTGTCAAAAACTCTTCAGGGCCTTCACTTGCTCGGTGCTCCTTCACTGCAGTCTTGAGCTTCTGCCCAGAAGCACCCTACAGTCACCAGCGACTGTCTTAATTGACCTCACTGTCTTCCTTCTTTGCTTCCTCCCTTCCTTTTATGTTAAGTAAAACTTACTGAATGCCTTCTACTTGCCAAGCCCTGTTTTAGACACTAGGGATCAAAAAAATAACAGCATAAAAGTAGCCTCTGTAGAATTTGGCACTGTTGAAACCCTTTCCTTCCTGAAACATTCCCTCTCCCTGGTTTTTTGGTGGATACACTCCCCTGGTCTTCCTCCCACTTCTTCAGCCTGTTTTGCCAGGTCCTCCTTGTCTACCTACTTCTTGTGTGACTGGGTTGCCCTGGGTTGCCACATGGTTCTCTACTTTTCCTTATCTCATTCCACATACCCTTGGCAATTCCAGCAAGCCCTCGAGAGATTCCCAAGCCTATATCTCCACCCCAGGTCTCTCTGTACTGACAGGTATATTCAACAGTGAGTGGGACATTCCCACACCACACCAAATTCAACACACCAAACACATTTCATCATTATCCTCCACAAATCTACTCATTTTCTCATATTCTGCATAGTCAACTGGGGCCTCTAGATCCCTCCTTTTTCTTAGTTCCAGGTCCCTAAAAACACTCACATTTACCTTCTCTAAATTTTCTGCTATTGCCATAGTCCATGTTTGTGTTTGTCACTAATTGTGACAGTTGATATTGATATGGATATCAATTGATATTGATATTGATGATCATAAATCAGTTCCTATTAATTCTCTGATAATACTCTTTAAAACATTCCCCACTGATTTCAGGAAAATCCAAACGTTTTAGCATGGTTTACAGAGATCCTTAAAAGCTGGCGATTGGTTACTTCTCCAGCTTTATTCTTTCCAAAGGTCTTTTCAGAACAAAACATGTATTACTCCTTGTTTGTGTGGAACAGAAGATGTTTTCAGACACCAATATCACCTTAGTAGTAATGGTAATTACTTTTACTTGCATATAACTTTAGCATTTAAAAAATGTTCTCCCATCCACTACCTCAATCCTGTTGTTATTATTGTGTTTGTGACATCCATATGTCAGCGGTGATGATGATTTCCATTCCTGAGGATATTTTCAGGGACTTACCTAAGTATAAATACTAACCTCATTATCTTTCCTCTTATAAACTCTAGACATCTTTTCAGCCTGGATTGCTCAACAGTTGAAGACACACTTGTTAACAGAAACCTGGCAGCGAAAGAAACAAGAGCTTCCTTCAAACTGCTCTCTTCCTTACCATGTGTACAATGTCAAAGCAATTAAGATATCCAGGAAGTCTTATTTCAGTTCTTACCAGGATCATGCCAAATGGTGTATTTCCAAAAAGGGCACCAAAAATCGCTGGACATGTATTGGAGACCTAAATCGGAGCCCATACCAAGCCTTCAGAAGTGGAGGATTCATTTGTACCCAGAATCAGAATATTTACCAAGCATTTCAAGGATTAGTTTTATATTATGAGAACTGTAACTAAAATTGGTGAAAGGACATATGTACCATCATTTTCAACATTGATAATGGGACTTCTTCTATTAGATCCATTTTTGAGACATTAAAAGCCTGTGAATGTACTTATAGTCCACACATCATCAAATAAAATACTTTTCTCCATGTTTACCATTTTATCTTCCAGGTAGTGGCAATTTATCTGCTTTGCATTTATATGCTCTAAACATAAATTATTATCTATAACTAAAGTAAGAATGGAAGGAGTGAAAAGAAAAATATTTGTTCCAGAGTAGCTCCAGGTTGTTCATGGATTGATGAGCCATCTCCTAGATAAATTTCATCCCCTTCACAAAGACTCCTGCCTTTCCTCTTGACCCCTTTATGAAGAAAAAAATCTCCCTCTCAATCTCTCCCTCTCTTTGTACTTCATGTTACTTAGTGATATTCCTCTTAAGAGTTCTTTTCATCAGTTTATGGTTAAGTCTTATTTGTCATTTTTGCAGCTGATACTTACTAACTGTCTGATCCTGAGCCACTCACGTGAACTCTCTCTCAGCCTTGGTTTTCTCATCTATGGCATGGAGATAATATCTAGGTAAATTCAAGCACTTAGCACAGAGGCTGGCAAAGTTGACACTTAAAAATAATGGTTAAATTTGAACCTGAATCCTTCCACCCAGTGAGAAAATACAAAAAGAAAATCTAGACATGAGTAATATTTTTCCAAAAAATTGCCTTAAGTCAGATAAGGAGAAAGAAATAAAACAACCCACTAATTTGGAGGAAATAAAGAACTTTAATATAAAGAAAGTAGAATAAAATCTAATCATCTTAATTCCAGTGTATTTCATTTTCTGAAGTTCTTATCACATTACTATTATACAATGAGTAATAATAAATTTGTATTAAGTACTAATTGCTTACTTTAAAATATGGTTCCTAATTTCAACAAGCTTACTATCTAATAAAAGTAATCACAACAATAATTAGAGGTAGCACTTATTGAACATTTACTATGTAGTAAACAGTCAACCCACATTTTCTTTATTTGATCTTAATAATGCTATGCAGTAGGGACTGTTATTATCCCCGTTTTGGTGACAAGGATACTGAAGCCTATGTGTTTCAGTAACTTGCCCAGCGTTACAGAGGTGTGAGGCTATGCTTTTAACCTCTATTTCAAGAGCCAATAAAATAAAATGAAGCAATATAGATAACATACGCCTTGATGGCTTAATACCAACCAAAAATCATGGGATATAACAATACTGGTTCAATGAAAAGCAGAGAAAAAACTAAGCTTGTCTTCCTGTCAGAAGTAAGCATAATCTATGGGTATGCTAGATACCAGCTAGCTAACTTAAATACTTAATAATACGAAGATGTTTGAAAAATATGTTTTAGCTTTGCAGAGAGCATCTGAGCATAAATAATTACAACAAAATAAGGTTAAAAGAAACTAATAACTACAAGATCCTGACTTTAAAGGTGAAGAGGGTCAAAACTTGGTTCAGTAGTACAGAGAGGAATGAAGGAAAAAACAGACAGCAAAGGTAAAGAAATTCTATTGGACTCAAATACACAGTAGGTATTAGCTTCCCCCAAAAGGTAAACCCAGACCTTTTAGAAGTGGTTTCATATGCTCAACAGACCAATCTGAAAAACAGAAGAATCAAAACCAAAGTCCATAGACTAAAGAGTACAGGAATGTGACAGAAAGAAGAGAAAGAAGATGCTGGTCTAGTGGAAATGTACATTAAGGATGTGCAGGAAGGAAAAAATGCTGAAAAGGAATTGAACAGCCTTGGTAGTTAAAGGATATCAAATACTGACTCTTGGCAGAAGGAATATATCTTGGTGTTGGTAGTTCCCCATGGTGGGTTTTGGAGGCAGCCACAATAAACCAAAGAAAGCTAGTATTGGTTATCTTTCTCAAGCATATGACCAGGACTGCAACCCACTCATGCTGATTCCTATAAGGACACTGGGGAAGTATCTTTAGGGTAATAACATAATTGGAAGGAAACTGAATCATTTGAGATAGGGGATTTTACTTTATTGATTCCCTGTGGGAGAAAGAAGGGGATATAGGAAATATCAATGAATGAAATTAAGCTCTAAGCCTGGCTTAAAATACTAGACTTAAACACCCATGCCTAAGATGGGAGTGTATCTTACAAAGAAGTGTAAGATTGTATCTGCTGGAAACTACTTAAGGTAATTGTGGAGAAAACAGAATATAAAGTGATGGCTCTAGTTAGGGTGGAAGATGGCAGTTCTAACATGGGAATTCCTTATCATTTCTACTGTGCTCTGACATCCTTCTTAGAAAAGATATTTTCCCCAGTTTATTAGCATCAAATGACCCTTTCCTCTCCAGTTCAAAATGATTAGAAAGAGTGAGCTTGAGACACCAAAGAAAATGACCCATAGCCCATTCCAAGGCAACCAGATTTAGGAGAGAGTTTAAAAGAGGGGTACCAAGACTTAGTCTGAGGGCTTGGGAGCCTGATCTGGAGGGTGATGTCCAATGGACAAAACATCACCATTTTCTGACTTGTGCACAATGGAGCAGAGAATGCTGGGCTGCAGAAGCTAGTGAAGAGTGCAAACATACCTCGAGATCAAAGGTGCACAGAGTGATATCAATTCCCAACTGCCAGAAGTCAGTTGAGTTCCTTGTGGAGCCCAGCTATTCTCCCTGGTCACATATTCTATGACATACCTCTCTGTTCTTTCTTTAAATGCCATATTTTTAATATAAGTTTGTTTGAATAGGTATCTATATCTTGCAAGCAAAAAGTCTTGTCTACATTATTAGAAACGAGAATGACAGTGAGCATGGTGTTAAATCATTTCAATTAAAATAATAATTGAGAGGTGGGTCATAAACAATTCTCACAGTCTCAAAATCCCAGGTATTTTACATACTAACACAGAATATGGGTTCTAAAGGAATTTAACTTGAGATTGCAGCATTATATGGTAAACTACGACAGGAAGCAATAGGAAGGACTTGGTGGAAAGGCATAAGAAAGAGTCATGATACAGCTTCAAATATTCAGACATTGACTAAGGGTCTCATTCAGCTAAAATAATTCATGATTAACTTTTGGCTTAATACACTGACAGTTTCTTCTCCCAAAAAGTAGATGAAATGACTAGAGGAATTTCAACTCTGAACCTATAGCTTGCAAGCAAGGAAGAAGTTATTGGTGAAATGAAAGAAATGATGCCCCAGGAGAAAATATCCCTATATGATCATCAGGGAAAGGAAAGTTTAATATATTCAAGTTTAGAAAGTCTGAGATTGAGGTACAGAAGAAAATATGATTCTAAAGCAGAAGATTCTTAAAGAGAATGCCATTCAAGAGGTTAAGAAGTTATCAAAAATGAAACTCTATGTGATTTCTCCATGAAAAGAAAGGGAAAAAGCAATGTAATTACATAGCTTGCTTTCTGACAAGCTCATATATAACTTAGATGCATACAAAGCATAGAAGATAAAAGGTCAATGACCAAAGAATAACACAGTGACACCAACCTGTCTATAGAATAATATGAAACTGCAATGGCTACTTGTTGAAAAAAATGTTAAAGTTAGCAAAAAGTGTTTTATACTTATATCTGATCCGGATTACACAGGAACTAAAAGTAGCTTGTGAATGTCAGAAAGAATCTTTGTCTTCTTTATTTCTGTCTTTTCAGTAAATATGAATGATGTTAAAACTAAGAACATAGAAAAAAATGGTCAGGGAGATCTAAACTAAGACCTCTGCAAAGCAATTTTGAGAGAGCACAGAGCTCCCTACAATGACTTCATGTTTTCCAGGCCCAGTAAATGACACTGAAAACTACTCAAAGACCAGATACCTTTGAGGAAACACAGAAGACAAACAAATACCCTTTTAACTTTCAAAACTGGATGGAAGGAGTGGTCTCAAATGTAATCCTCAGAATGAGTCTTCAGTGGATCTTTAAAGGGCCAGATTGTAAGCACTTAGAAAATGATCAACCAGACATACTGCAGGTGTCAGCATGAACCAGGTTCTCTAGGAGTCAGGTGTCTCTGACAACCTCTTTTCCTTTTTTGACAAGAGTTACAAGACTGACAAATCATGGAATTGTAGCAGGTATAGTAACCTTGGGCAGCACTAAAACAAAGGTCTTTATTGATATCCTCACAGTCAAGATAACAGCATTGGGTGAATGTGAGAAAAGTCCAATTAATTTATGCACCATTCAAGGGTGGTAAAAGTGGGTTTGTGTCAAATTGAAAAGAGGTGCTTGGTGTCATACCAAAGAGCTCACACACTTTTTCCAATTTAATCCATCAAATGTAATCTGTGATGAGCAAAAGAAACAACAATGAACAAGACAGACAGTCTCTGCCCTGACAAATCTTATATTTGAGTATGTCCTTAGTCCTGTCCAATAAACATTTTTAGATAACTTTGGTGAGTATTCAGAAAATACATTTATTAAATTTGTATATGATAAACAGGTAAGAGGAATAGCAAGAACCCAGTAGACAATGAAATTGCATCCTAAGGGATCTTGAAAGGTTGATGCAATGGTTAAATCAAATAATACTAAATATAATAAGGATAAATGTAAGACTCTGTCCTTGAATTTAAAAAAAAGCCACCACCAACAAAAATCCACAATGGCCATCACAGAGGTATAGGTTGAGGAGAAAGACAGTTTAGCTGCAGAATGATAGAGAATTATCCAGGGATTTTGGCAGAAAACTCAGTATGACCAAACAGTGTGATTGGCTAAAAAAAAGAGAAAAAAAGAAGCTAATACAATCTTGAGATGTATGAATAGAACATATATGAGAAAAAGCAAGGAAATAGATATGGTCTATCTTGTGTGAGTGGCCTAAGGTACCACCTTTATGAGGAATATGAGAGTGGAGGATGTGTAGAAGAAATTGGCCAGAATACTGATGGCTCCTGGAACAGCAGAAGAAACAGTAGAAAGAAATGGAAATGTCTGTCCCTGACAGGGCTCACTGGGGACAATATGTAGAGGATTATTCTGTAGAGGAGGGTTTACATTTGTTCTATATGATATCTATAGGCAAAGCTAGAATAAGGGAATGGAAAAATAGAGTAAGCCACATTTCAGCTCAAATTAAATAGAAACTCTATTGTCCAAACCTCTTGCTATGGCCTATGAGCTCTACAGAACCTACCCTGGGCTGCCTCTTCAGCCACTCTCCAAACCTTCTCACTATACCTCACTTACTGCCTTTCTCCCAGTTCCTCAAAATCACCAAACCCAGCACCCCCTTCCCAAAGTCATGCATTTGCTATACGTGCTGACTGAAAAACTTTTCTCCCAGGTGTGCACATGGGGCCTCTCATCATCATTAAGACCCTCAGCATTAAAGTAATTTCTTATATGAGAGACCTCTTCTGGTCACCCTACCTAAGATAGCATCTCTAGTCACTGACACAACACTCTATTTTATTTCCTTTTAGCATTTATCACTGTATATTATCTTCATGATGGAACATGGATTTTGCTTCTTATTTGCTGTTGAATTCCCAGTTCCCAATGCAATGTCTGGAACACTGGGTGCTCAGTAAATACCAGTTGCATGAATGAATGAATGTAAAGATGGCAGATCTGCCTAAATATGTGTTTGAGTGAAAAGCAACAGTTCATTGGGAAGGCTGTGGTAGAGGGGATTCACGGATAGGTTGGGAGGTACAACTGGAAGATCTTAAAAGTTCTTTTCAATCCTGGAATTCTATAATCAAGCACTAAATTGTGGGATGCATTATAATTTCACTATCAGTTCAGAGAGAGATGATTAATGAAGACTGGAATAGCCATGAAGGCCTCACTGAAGAGACAGAAATCAAGGGCTCTTCAAGGATAGGTGGAATTTAGACAGCTGGCAAGGGGAGGAGAGACATTCCAGGATAAAGGAACAGCATGAGCAAAGTCTCAGAGGAAGACCTGAGTACCATACAAGGAGGAGACACTGTAAGGCATTAGGATTTCTTAAGGAGAGGATGTGCTTTGGGAACTTGAGAAAAATGAGATTGGACAGGTAGACTGGGACCACAAAGCAAGGTGGGACCTTAAAGCCCATCTATGAACTAAACTCAGTGGGCAAACTCTGAGTATTCATGAGATGATAGATCAACACCATGATAAAAGCAATGTGCTAAGGGAAGTTAGTCCCAGCTAAGGTCTGAGGCTCATAATTCATTTGGACTAAACCATGTCCCTTCAGCTACAAAACAATTTATTCTTTTCTATTTTATTCTCTTTTAGGAGGCTTTCACAGTAATCCTGAGGTGAGATATGAGGTCATGATATAAGGTATTAATCAGGAAAGATCAATGTGAGAGACATTTCAAAAAAAGAAAAGCTATTAGGATTTCATGCCTAAATCAATAATAACTATAATTATTTCCATAAAGGGAATCCAGCATATAGCAGGTGCTCAATAAATATTTGCTCACATACCATAAAAGACACTATTATTAAACATTGGAAGGATATCTGCGAGCCTTTGCCTAAGAATGGCAATGGATTTGCACATTTTCTCTTACTCAGATTCCTTTGTTGTTGGCATCCTGCCATGTAGCTAGCTGATCACCATAGGGTGGAAAAGATGTCCTCTACTGTAAACAGACAGCCTTTGTGACCTATATGACTCTGACCTCATTCAAATCATGCTCCATCCAGATCAGTTTTTATAACCTTAAGTGACAAGGCCTATATGTGGCAGCACCAAAAGGGAATTAAAATGATATCTTATCCATCTTGCCAGCACTTATACATTCAAATGAATAAAGATCTTTCCAGTTAATCACTTTAAAAGCCCAACCCTTAGACTCATTCTTCCCAGGCTTTGGAACACTTCTCTTTACAAAAGACTTTCACAAGCCACACAGCAGCCAAACAATTACAAACTCTCCCCACTCTACAGGCAGTGGCCCATGCCAGGTGAGTCTCTGCCAAATCCCCTTTAAAACATCAACACAACTCCCTGCCATGGGCAGACAGGGTTTAAAGATCAAGAGTCCTGCTGTCCCTAACTCCGTTTCACTTTCTTTCCCTTGTGAACTGACCTCTCTTTTCTTCTTTCCACTTGACTCTTTTATTTCTAATATTGCTTGGTATTTGTTGTTGTTTTTTTCTACATTTTTTGCAAAGCTCTTTAAAGGAAATTAGCATTACTTGAATATTAATTCAGTATGCCACTCCAGGAGAGCCCAGCTGAATTTGGGAATGAGCACTGTATAGTAAACAGTTCTGAAATCACAGCAGCCTAGATTTGAAATCTGGTTTTGTTGACCTTGAGCAATTACCAGTGTGTGACCTTGAACAAATTATTTAACCTCTTGGAGCCATTTTCTAAACTGAAAAGAATGTTAATAATAAGGATACAATAATCTATGTAAAAATACTTAGGGCCCAGCATATAAAAAATTTCCCCATCTTCCATTGTAAACTATCACAAAAATAAATATTAACTATATTAATTAATCTTTTTAATTCAGAGGTTGAGGGAAAAGCAAATGCTCTCTCTATAACACATTCTAACAATGACTTAATCCCATGAAGATATCAGTCTAACAGATTGGTATAAATAAAGGAACTGAGAATGCCATTTATTTGAATTGTTCCCTTTCTCCATGGTGATAGCACTTTCTTGATAACAAATAGACAAATAAATTAAAGACAGTCATTTTTTTAAACTTTATTTTACACTTGAAGAAAAAAGAGGAAATTAATGGAAGACATATTTTCAGGGAAGAGGGTGTACATGCACAGTCTTACCAACATCCATGAGAATTCTTTGCAAATGCTTCCAGTACAACATTAACAAACAGACTAAAGGGCACAACTGCCATTATTTGCAGAGTAAACAGGCATGAAGCCCTTTGGAAGTTTAAATTCCAGTTCTGCTGCTTTCCATGCAGCCTCAGTCAATTTACTTAAAACTCTCAAAGCCTTGATTTCCTCGTCTGTTTATTTGAATTAGTATTATTTCGGAGAAAACTGAGAAAAATAATATATATAAAGTTCTTATATAAGATAAGCAGGCAGCATGTTATATCCCTTATGGCAATGTTAGCTAAATAAAATTGTGTGTTCTGATCAGGGTTTCTAGGCTACATAATCTGAAGTGTACATGGTGCTTCAATACAAAGGAAGACTTTGTACTGAGTATTAGCCAAGCAGGTGTTCAATAAATATTTGATAATTTATTTTGGCTTTAATGGAAGCACTTTATGTACTAGGTATCTAGTCTAGGATCTCCTTCATAAGCTCTGTAGACAGGGAAGACACCAGCTTCCTAGGTCTACAGCATCCTAGCCTAATCCCAGATCCTGTCTATTCCATTTGCCACTGTTTTTCTTCATTTCCTTTAGTCTCAGAATGTTTCCAGTGGCTTGGCAGGAGAGTTACCCACAGAAGGCAATCTTTTTGATATATTTGGACTGTGTTAAGCTTCCACTATGTTTAATTATCACTCTATGGCTAGGAGGTATGTCAAATTATTTGAAGAAAAAGGAATAATTTAAATGTCCTAAACAATAATTTGATACCAATATTTACAACCCTCTGAAAAGGGGCTGTCTCCTTTTTTTCCATTTTGGGTGAGAAGATTGCTATAACCCCTAGAGGTCACTAATTCATGATGGGGGTAGGGAACTGCCTACTCTGGGGGCAGGGTTGGTCTGAGCAACTTTGGGTCAGCTGAATGACTAAAGTGTGGGTGGATTGAAGGATAGAGGGGTGGTCCTTTAGAATCAGGGGACAAAGCAGGAAAATAGAAATCCCAACATTTGCTGCATATGTTATAGGGGGAGAAACATAATTCAATTTTGAAATAACTATCTCACAGATTAATTTTTTGCATTTCTTTCCTGTTTTTAGCATAGTTAAATTTTTTAAATTTTTCTTTTTTACTTAAAAAAAGAGATATATAGCCACTTGAGAATATTACAATACATGGATAAGCAAAAGGAAGAAAATTCAAAAAAGCAGATCAATGGTTGCTTGGAGGTTAGGGGAGGTGGAATTGATTAAAAGGGGCATGAGAACACTTTTGGAGGGAGCTGCAAATGTTTGTTTTGATTGTGATGGTGATAAAAATATATATACACTGTCAAAATTTATAAAACTGTTTACTTAAAATGAGTGTCTTTTATTGTATGTAAATTATACCTCTCTACAGCCAGTTAATACTTTTCAAAGCATTCTGTCATCACCATACAAAACAACTGCTAATAATACACCATGAACATTTTTTCAAATGATTTTGTTTCTTCATATACAACACATTTGTTTGTTTAGACAAAATGGCATCATTTTCAAGGACATGTAACTGGTTTTACTGATTTCAACTTTTTACTCTCTTACTTGGAAGTAGATTTTTACCACCATAACCAGCAGTTCCCACAAAGTCCATTACGTAACACCCAGGGGAAAAAATTGCACTGGAGAGAGAGAAACAGGAAGTTATTTTGACTTTTACAGCCTCCAGGATCTCATTATTGACAGTTTAAAAATCATTGCACACTGCATAGGTGGGGTCTGGCTATTATGAATGTTGGATAGCAACACTTACCTTTGGTAATTTCACGGCAACTAACTGCTGAGAAATCCACTGGTGGTTGCTGCCAATATCCTGGATTACATCACATCTGCCTCAGAAAATGGGATTTCATCTATATGTGCCTGATGTACAACTCTCTGCATCTAGAGTTTTACTAGGCATTTTAAAGGAGAGAACAACAGAAAGCTCTGACTACTTTTCCAGAGGCAAAGTTATCATTTTCCAGAGGTAATTGTAAAGGAGGCAAAACTTGACCTCAACCCTCTTCAGGTCTCCATCTGGGTCTAAGAATTACACTGACATAAGAGAGACTGACAGGAGAAAAACCATTCAAGCTTTATTTCATATAATTTTACATGACATGGGAGCCTTCATAAAGAAATGAAGACCCAGAGGAGTGGCAAAACCTAAATGCTCTTAAATGAGGTTGATCAAAGAGAGGCAATGGTGGAAAAATAACTAAAAAATATGGGGAGGTTAAAGGAAGAAAAGAGTCATTTTAACAACGTCTGCTGATACAGAATTCTCTCAGCCTTAACTCACTACTTCTGGTGGCAAGAATATTTCTTTCCTCCCAGTACAGGAAGGACAATTTTCAAACGGGATCTTTTATCTCCTGCTTTTAGAGAGAAAAGGGGAGGTCAAAGCACCCTTCTTGCACTTGCTGTTTTCAAGCGCCTTTACCTCAAAATAATCCTCCTGGTCAAAGTGGCATATTTGGGGGTGACATTCTGGTTTCCTTCATAATCTTGAACCCCTCAAGAGCCAGCTCCCTGTTATCAGTGTGAGACCTTAGGAATGAGGAAGGAACCAGAGTAAGTAAAGTCAAAACCATCCCTGCGGTTAGTCGAAGTCAGCATGCAGGTCGGCCTGCGGGAGAAGCAGCAGCAGTTGCCGGCTTCCGCCTCTGCGCTTGTGGGTATCTGTGTGCGTGGGTGCAGGTGGGCTACTCAGCTAGAGAAAGAGGCACAACTCCTAGCACAGGTGGTGGACAAAGATTCTAATTATGGGGTAGTTTGTCTCTGGGGTAGCTAGCTGGTCCCAAGAGAGCAGGAAAGGAAGCTATAAAAACCCAGACATTTTGACTAGAAACAAAGTAATTTGGTCCCATTTACAGAAAAACAAAAACAAAAATAAAATGCTGGTCAGATTTCATGACTCATTTATAGCAGTTCTCAGTAGCTCAGGACCCTATGCAGATGAGGAGTTAGTCAGAGCCTCCTGATGACTCAGATAGCCAGGCCTCTGGGAGAAGGCTGAGTGCCCGGCTGCCAAGGAGATGCTGGACCACACTGCAGGGCTTGCCAGTGGTGTCTCTATATCCAAGTCAGGCTTGCAGCTCTCTAAGCTCCCACCTCGAGCCGGGCTGGGGATCTGGAGGCAGAAGGCCTGAATACCTCCGGGCCAGGGCTCTGCATAAAGGTACAAGCTGCTCCCAGATCTGCGTCTGCAGTTCGGCAATGGCCGGAGCCCCTCTCAGGCCCTCATCTAGCAGGTGAGCACAAAGTGAAGGCAACATATGAGAAGCAGGGAGTCAGGACACACTGACAGTAGCAGAGAAGTGACAAATGACAGGGTGGGAAGACAGAAGAACTCTAAATGCACAGCTGCCTGAAGCCATTTAGCACTGGACTAAGAGCCCTGAGGACCTCAAATGTTCCCGAGGGCATGGCGGTATTATAGCTTTGGACAGTGACTGATGATGAAAGTGAGTCATCAAGCAAAGGCCAAATTACGTTCAGAACATTTTGCTTAAGAAGGCAAAGTAAAGCATTTTGAAAAAATCACTTTCCAAAATAAAATGTTAAAGTTGGCATTTAAGTTTGGGTTATATTATGTTAGCTACCAATAGTATATCCACTTAAAATAAGAGACAGATTCCATATTATGATATTAAAAATCCCATCCAGAGAGGACTGGATTTTATCTATACAGTCTTACTGAGTTATATACAGTTGACCCTTGAAGGGAAAAGTGAACTGGCAAAGGGTTTAATCAGGTTATTATTAGATGAGGATGGGGTATATGAATGCAACCACAATGCTTTAGGGAAAGCATCATCTCTATTTCTTTCCTTACAAAATGTGCATGAGAAATAGATATAAACTTTTTCTCACCAAATAAGAATTTTAGGAAGTAATGGTCCATAGAATCTTGGATTCTTTATTCTTCTGTCTGTAAGCTATTATTATTCTCAGTGAGTGAGTGGACTAATTATTACAGACAGTATGATACTTTCAGAAAAGATTGTCTTTACATGTTTATCCCCTCCATGCATATAGATTTCAATATATGAAGCCATATATATACATATATATATATATACATACACACACACACACACACATAGAGAGGGAGGGAAAAAAGAGGGAGATTTCATACCTGTAACATTATATAGATGTATTTATTAGGCACATACACACACATATATATGTATGTACATATGGTATATATGCATCTGTAGCCTATATGCAGAGAGACATATATGAACCAAACTAGGTCCTTTGTGCAAATTATTATACAGATATTTTCCAATCTTTCAAGGTGTTTGCAAATCTATTATATCATTTCTTCTTTAATGTGTACGATGCTAATAAAAGGAGAGATCATGGTACAAGAGTTAAAGTTAAATGTTTTATCAATGATCACAGAGCAGAATCCAGATGAGAAGCTGGTCTCCAACTCCTCATTTTCACAAGGCCTCCACCTTGCTTGACAGGCTCCAGTCCAGCTAAGTCTGGGAATCTAAGTCTGGACATTCCACCATGTCCCCATTTTGATCTCTTTGAATCAATTCACTCAAACAAAAGGTCATTTTAGACAGAAATCTGGTTTGACTGATTTTTTTCACTGTTCTGACCAGGTTAAGCACAATAAGCAAATCAGTGCCTCTGCTTCTGTGTCACAGACCTAGCCTCAGTAGTGACCAGGTGCTGTAACACAAGCCTCTGTGACCCATTTTAAACCCTATATCCTGGATTAAATAAACACCTCTCTCTCTAATTAGAATGAGACTGAAAGGCAAGGCAGGGAAGATGAAAAGACAGCAGATGACATCTTCCTAAGCAAACACTATTGAATTACAAAGGCAAAAAAGCTATTTTTAAAAATTGCAACCACGAGGGAGTAAATTTATTGATCGTATAGTTGTTTTCCTCCGTGTTGCTAGGATGTGGTCTCTATTAAAGATAGCTGTTGCCTAGGTGAAAATCTTCCCAGAGCAAAGTATCAGTGCTCCCCCTGCTGACCAGGAAGTCCCGGTTGGTTTTCATTTTTTCAATTTAAAACAAAACAAAATAAAATAAGGCAATTCGACATCTTTGGTAAATAGCTTTGGACTTTACCTACACAACCGTATTCCAAAGATATTAAAAACTAACTTAAATGACACTGGAAATTTTCTCTCCTGTTGCATGTGACAAGACGTAAGGCAAATTCTGACCAGGTACCAGGTTTCTCACTGCTTGGGGCTATTTCTTTGTTTCATCTCTTTAACTCAGGGTAAACCTGGAGATTAAGACCTTTTCCACATTGATAATTTTAGCTCTTTGGGTGTCAATTGAATTTTTGAAAAGGTTCAAGGAAGGAAACTGCTTATAATATTAATTAGTGATTTTTGCTTTATCACTAGTTACTTGTAATGGAGGTGAAGGAGAAAGAAAAATTCCACAAAAGTCTTACTTTCACCATGGAAATTACTGAAAGTATCTAACATTAAATCTGGGAAGTGGTAGGGATTGAACAGTTAGATTATGGAAGGACAAGAGAGCCCCACTGATTATGAAGGGTCTGCAACCTATCCAGAGAGCTGCTACCAGAGGGAGCAGAGTTTAGGAGAGGGATTAGGAAATGGACTTGCAGATTTAAAAATCATCAATCTATATGTCAGAATTGAAATCATGGGTATGGGTGAGATCATCTGAAGAGAAAATAGAAAGTAAAGAAAAAAGGGCTGAGCAAGGGAACTTGGGGAGCATCACCAGTATTTAAAGAATGGGCAGAAAAGTAATCACTAGTGGAAACTGGGACAGAGTCCTCAGAGATCTGGGGGGAAAACTAAGAGAAATGATCAGATTGGCCACAGGAGGAGAAAATTTCAAAAAACAAAAAGTCAGCAGTGTCAAAAACCAAAGAGAAGTCAAGAAGGATGCGAACATAAAGAAACCATTAGCATTGTCATTTAGGAGGTCCTTGGGGATCCCAAGAGAGAACAGTGGTGGAAGCAAAAGACCAATTGTAGTAACACTTCACATAATAAATGAGAAAATATAAGTAATGAGGATAAACAGACCACCAAGAAATCTGGCAGTGAAGTAGAAGAGAGAAACAGGGTGGTGGCCAGAGAAGAGAATGGAGCAGAAGAAATCTTTCCTAAAATCTGCTGACTTCAACATGTTTGAAGGTTAATGAGGAAGAACCAGTGAAGAGGCAGAGACAAACAGGAGAAGAAGTGACTGCCTCAGGCAGGTCTGGAGAAAGTGGGAGGGAGAGGATCAAGGGCACAAGTTAAGTCTTGGACAAGAGTAAGAATACATCTTCTGGGACAGCTGGACCGTGGGAAAGGATGTACAAATGACTTTTGGATGGTGGTGGGGGTGTGGTTTCAGGAGGAGCATTGAGATGTGGGTCTAAGGAGACCAGTAAATGTTTTATGCTAGAGCAGTTGCTATAAGGGGTAAGGAAAATCAAACCAACTAAGATTTGTTAAAGACTCCCTTTCTATAAAGGGCAGTATTGAGGGGACAATACAACTGGAAATATAACTTGAATGAGATGAATATCAGCACAGTTGAGAGGTTTTCCCCAGCAACAACAGGTAAACTGAAGGCATGAGAAAGAAAAGCAGTGGACTGGTTTCAGAGTTATAGGCTGCCATGGCCGATGGGATGGGTGGATAGATAGTGTCCTGGTGAGACTGTGGCAGTGAATTTTTGGCTGTGGTGTGCAGGAGGCACATGAAGGAAATGAAGCTGGTGTGGATAGAAGGAATGGGGTAAAGGGAGGGGTGTGGGTGAAGTTTGGGAAGCTAAGATGAGATCCAGAGACCAGAGAGCCCCAAAGGACTTGAAGAGCCCATTAAGTGGGAGGGTGAATTTAGAAAGGTTGGAGGACAGAAGCTGGAATGTGGAAGGAGTTTTGAGAATTCAGGATTTCTGGAATGGAGGAATTGTTGGTCTATGGATGGCTGAAGGGGAATGTTCACAAGGTACTTACTCTGAGACAGAAAGAAAGTAAGAGCCAGATGCCAAAACCGCAGAGAATTCCTCACAGAATGTGGGAAGATGAGCCTAAATACCAGGTTCTAATGACAATAAAGATGGGAATCTATAGTAGGCTCCCATTTTTTAAGCCCCTACTACTACCAGGTACTCTGTGGAGGTAATCTGCACGTGCTATATCATTTACTTGTGCTACTATGTGAGGAATTATCAGTGCTCCCATTTAACAAAACATGAAACTGAAGTTCAGAGAAATTAAGTGATTTGCCCAAGGTTGCCAGGTAGTAAATGGTAAAGATGGAACTTGAATCCCCCAGGGCCCTAAGCACCATACTGTGCAATTTAGTGTTGTGTCCCCAGCAGCTAAGGACACCAAGCACATTGTAGGAGCCTAAAAAAATATCAAGAAAGGAGGGGAAAGCATAAATTAATGACAAAAAAAGAACGAAGCACTTGAAAACCCACAAGCTTTCCTCTATATCCCATTGTCTCCCTGAAAGGGTGTGGCCTAATAGGATGGCAAGATCTAATTGCCAGCAATAAAATACAAAGGAGTCCTCCAGTTGTTCCCCTCCTCTTCCCTCGCCATTAAACATGAGGTTTCATTTTTAAATCAGAGCCTATACTCAATTAAGTTTTTCTATATCAAGCATTCCTGATTACTTTCTATCTGTCCTAAATTGCCATGTGGGCCACATAAATGAAACAATGTGTTCTTCTCTATCATGGACCTTTCCAAAAATGATCACCTCGATCAGCTTCATGCCAGTTCTCCCTCCACTTCCATTAAAGTAATGAAAATGGGCTTAGATTCTTCTGAGGACAAAGACAATTGATAATGAAAGTAAATTCAGCTGGATTTAGCTGGTCAAAACTGAAGTGAGAATGAGAAATTTTTTGTGTCTTTGCAAGCTCACAGGGAAGTGCTTTCTCACCGCAGTCACTGGAAAGAACATTTTTACAAGTCCCTATTTTTGCTAAATATTTTTGAGAGTGTAATGTTGCAATAAGAGAAAACTTAGCACTGTGTGCAGACTCCTGGAATAGTTTCAAGGCCTCTTATCCATCAAACCTAGCCTCATGACACTCACTATGGTGAAGTGTTATTAAGGTGTGACCGCCAGGGGGTTGGCACCTCACCACCCTCCAAGTAGATTTTGTTGCAGGTAAATAGCAGTCTCAAATTTGTGAGAACAGAGATAAGATCTCCAAGAGGCAGGAGGAAGTACAAAATGGGATCTCTCTCAGCAATCCTCAGCTAGAAAATCAGGCAGTTTTCAGAGGTGCCAGGGGAGAGTGTTTCCATGGTGTCTCCAGGCTGCTCTGGGGATGTGGAAGGTGAGAAGTTGGAGGACAGTGGGGACCCACTGCCTCTCATTCTAGCACAGCTCTACTCTTATTGTTTTATATACTGGATTTCCAAATAAGGTTTCTTTTAAGCAAAGATCATGCTAACTAAAAAAACAAAAAGAGAAAAGCTCTAAGGTTCTTTCTAGTTCTAAAATGTGCTATGATTATAAATCTATGAGGCAGCCACCTCAAAGGTGGAGTGCTGTGACTTAATGTGGTTTGAGGTGATCCACAAGGATTTGTTTGTTCAAAAATCTATCCTATAAAATTCTAGTCAGAGGATTGAAGGAGGAAAGGTCAGATTGTTCTGGGGAGAGAGGGCACCATCAAGTCATCCTGAGGAGACCACAGGGAGTCCAGGGGCATCACAGGGGTTCTGAGGGCCTTCAAAGGAGAAGGGCCTTGAACAAGGCTATGAGAACTTAGGAAAATTCCACACTTTCGCTAATTCAGACCTTAAACCCAGTTTAGGCAAAAAGCTTGAATTTTTTTTCTGGTATCCAAGGAAACATAATCAAGCGGACACAGGTGGTAATCCCTCTTAGAATTGAAGGAGAAATTCCTCAAAGACTGGAATACTGGGTTTGTGTCAAACAAATAAGCTTGTCTAATCAGAGAGAATCAGCCTATGATAGGACAAGATGAAATAAATGTTTAAGAAGTTTAGGTAAGCAAAAGAAGTGGAAGGATAAGGGACAATAGATCCTTGTCTATTTGAAGACTGAGGAGGAAACAAGACAGTGATTCTCAAATCTGGGACCAATTTGGAAAAGGTAACATTCTGTATTTATAGAGGTTTATGTGACTAGGATTCATTTTTAATTTATGAAGTCACGGCTAAGGACAGAGGGTGAAGTTGTTATTAGTAGAAAAGATTCACACATTTACTAGGCTATTTCTTTTGATGATTGAATACCTGTATCCTCCCACAGAAGCTTGCACATAGTAGGTATTCAATAAATATATGCTGATAAACAAATAATGAAAGATATTTTTGTGAGGTATTCAGAGAAGGCCTTTCTGACCTCAGACCACTGATAAGAATCTTCTAGAAGGCATCAAGTGGTTCTATCAGAGTTCCCACATCAGTCTTAGCTTAACAGCATCAATAGGTTTATTGTGGACCTTAATATTCAAATGACTCTTTGGTTAGAAGCACTATATAGGGGATCTCTGCAAATCTAAAAATGTGCTAAGCCCCATGCTAGGAGTATATACTGAAACCACAGTTTGTTTTCAGGCACTAGCTTTGGGGGTAATAATGTTAAAGTTTTCTAAGCAGTAATTACAAAAATAAAATGAATTGAGTACAATGGCAGTGCAATGCAGTTAAAATAATTCTAAGAAAACACAAGCAGTTGCAATGCAAATAAAGACTTTTCTGGGAAATAGGACTAATGCGAAGGTTGAGTTTCTTAAGTAAAAGAAAAGAAAGCTAGTTTTTATTCTGTTTCTTGTCAAAGATATTCCTAGTTGGAATTTTTAGACTAGATTAACACAGAAAGGGATTACTCTTTCAGAGGATGAACTAGTAGTAAATGTCTGAAATTTCCTTTTGCTAAGTCATATTTTGTAAAAAAGGGTAAGTTTCTACAAACACAGGATATTAATTAGAATCATATTTGCATTTGTGTCCATAAATATAATCATTCATTTATATAAAATTTCTTTGATGATTACTCTTGAGCCAAGGTTTTAAAACTTATTCCATTTAGTGTTTAATTTTTTTATTATTTGATAACTTGTTACTAATAATAAACCTTGATCATGACAAGTACTTTTTTTATACATTACCAACAAATTCTTGGTTCATGAGGGTATGCATATTTCAGAATAGATAATGGGATTATTATAAAATCAAAATCCAGTCCTCTAGATATCCACTCTGTTTTCACTCTTACCCACTTTCATTCTATTAAAAAAGTAGTTGGAACATCTCACTCCTTTGCCTAAAACTTCACAATGGTCTAAAACCCCAAACCCTTACAAAGTCTGAAAGATCCTGTCTGGCCTCAACTTCTACGACTCTACACCCCATTCTCACTCCACGCCAGCCCTGCTGGCCTTCCTGCTGTTCTTCAAACAAGCCAAGTTCAGGGCTTCTGCACTTGCTGTTACCTGTGCCTAGAACATTCTTCTCCCAAATAGCCTTGTGATTTGCTCTCTCTGCTTTTCTACAACTTCACTCAACTATCACCTCCTCAGGAAAGCCTTCACTGCCACCCTATCTAATATTATAATATTACTCTTCTCTCTGGACATCCCTTACCTCTTTTCTCTGTTTTATTTTTTCTCCTTAGCACTTATCACCATCTAAAATAATATATATTTTACTGAGTATCTTTCTTATCTTCCTCCTGACTAGAAGATATGCTCCATGAAGGCAAGGATATTTCTCTATTTTGTTCCCTACAGTATCTTTGGCTTCTAAAATAGTGCCCAGTACCTAACAGGTACACATAGATAATTGGTGAATGAATTGCATGAAGTCAAAGAGCACCAATCTCCTGAATCAAAAGTAAGAAAAGGTGAGAAAATACATAACTTAAATTCATTAGGTTTTACTACTTTATATCAAATGCTTTTGATAAAGTTAGAATACTCATAAAATTTGAATCTTCTGATTAATGGATTTTTTTCTAATTTATCCATAAGGTTCTATCTTCTTTTCCACAAAAATTTCCAAAGATTATGTGATGGTAGCAAAAATACTTCTTTGTATTTTATCCACTTTTCCTATTTCTTTCCACCACTTTAAAGGCATAATGAGAGGGATTAGGATTAAAATCAAAACATACAGATAAGGTCATATTGGGCAAACAGTCCCTCAACAAAAAGACAGTTGGGAGGAAGAGAGCAGGCATGGTAGGAGGATCCTGAACTCACCACCTCCAACATACACACTAAGACAACAACTACATATAGTGCAATTAACTCTGAAAATGACCTGAAGACTAGCAGAATTGATTGCCCACAGCTAAAGTCTCTTCAAGAAGGACAGGTGGGGCAGAGAGGTGGTCAGGAACCAAATCCCCTGGTATGTTGACTGACAAGCAGGAGGAATTTCATAGGTGAAGAGGTCCTCCTTGTGGAGCAAGAGGATCAAGCCCCAAATTGGGCATCTCTGGCCCTGAGGACCTGCAACAGGAAAACAAGCTTTTAAAAACCAATGGGGCTTATCTCTGGGAGAGTCAGAGGACTGTAGGAAACCAAGATCCACTCTTAGAGGGCCAGGACCCTATATCAGTTGGTCAGAGACCCAGCATAGAAGCAGCAGTTTGAAAAGCACCTGGGTTATACATGAAGGAAATTTATTGACTAATTTTAGGGCGTGTACCAAAGGCGCAGGGATCTGTAGGAGCTTTCTCCTGGAACAGAAGTGCTGGTGGGTGCCATTTTACTTGCCCTCTTTCAGCCTATTTGGCCAGATGCTTAGAGGAGCCAGTTCTGACACTCTTTATCTACCTTGCTGGCACTACTCACCTTACCCCCCATACCTCTATGCACCTGCTCTGGCAGGTGTCCCTCCAAAGCAGCTCCTACCCTGCCACACCCAGTGGGCAGCCTTGGTTAGTACCAGTACTCCCCTAATGCAACTACTGCCCTACTACACACAAGGGACAGCCCCAGCAGAATGGGCACCCCTCCAAAGCTACTCCTGTCCTGGGGGAAGGAGGAGTAACCCTGCGCACCAGCACCCCTGCAGCAGCTACGTCTTCTCAGCCAGCCATGCCAGGGGACAGCCCTGCCTACTAGGACACCTACAGTAGTCATGGTTGGGCTGAGGGCCAAACTCACCCACCAGCACATGTGCAGCAGTTGTGGCCCATTTACAACAGGAAGTTCATGCAACTCACACAGGGAACACCCCTGGACCCCTATTTCTGGTGACCAGGAGAGATTGCCACTGGGCCCCACAGAATACCTTCTACATAAGGCAACTACTTTCAAGACTAGGAGACACAGCTGACCTATCTAATACAGAAACAAACACAGACAGTGAGACAAATGGGGAGACAGAGGAATATGTTCCACATGAAAGAAAAGGACAAACACTTCAGAAAAAGAACTAAATGAAATGGAGATAAGCAACCTACCTGATAAAAGTTCAGAGTAATGGTCATAAAGATGCTCACTGTAGTTTGTGAGAAGAGTGGATGAACTCAGTGAGAACTTCAAAACGAGACAGAAAACATTAAAAAAAGGCCTGTCAGAGCTGGAGAAAGCAAGAACTGAAGTGAAAAATACACTAGAAGACATCAAGAGCAGATTCGAGGATGCAGAAGAACAGATCAGTGATCTGGAAGAGAGGGTAGTGGAAAGTAACCAAGCTGAACAGCAAAATGAAAAAAAGGTTTTTTAAAAATAGGAGATGTGAACATCCTCTGTAACAACTTCAAGTGAAAAACATTCACATCATGAGGTCCCAGAAGCAGGATAGATAAAGTGTCAAAACATATTTGAAGCTGAAAATATAATATAAGGAAATAAATATCCAGGTCCAGGAAACCCAGAGAACCCCAAACAAGATAAACCCAAGGAGATCCACATCAACACATAGTAATTAAAAAAATTTTTAAAGGTAATCTTAAAAGTAGCAAAAGAAAAAAAACTAGTTGTGTACAAGAGAAACCCCATGCTATCAGCTGATGTTTCAGCAGAAACTTTGTAGGTCAGAGGGAGTGGCATGATATATTCAAAGTGCTGAAAGGAATAAAACCTACATCCAAGAATACTCTACCTGGCAAGGTTATCATTCAGAATTGAAGGAGAGACAAAGAGTTTTACAAACAAACAAAAGTTAATGAGGTTCAGCACCACTAAACTGGCCTTACAAGAAATGTTACAGGGACTTCTGTAAGAGGAAAAGAAAAGGCCATAACTAGTAAAATTATGAAAAACAAAATTTCATTGGTAAAAGTGAACATATATTAAAGGTAATTGATCAGTCACTTATAAAGTTAGTATGAAGGTTAAAAGAAAAAGTGGTAAAGTCAATATTTATAAAAATTAGCTAAGGGATATGCAAAATAAAAACATGATATCATATACATAAAATATGGAGGAGATGGTAAAAACGTAGTGTTTTTTAGAATTTATTCAAACTTAAGCAATAAACAATGTAATAAAGACTTCTAAATACAAAGGATGTTATATATAGGCCTCATGCTAAGCACAAATCAAAAACCTATAATAGATACACAAAAAATAAAGAGAAAAGTAGCCAAGCATAGCACCAAGAAAAGTAATCAAATCACAA
The DNA here is from genome assembly GCF_030020395.1 of Manis pentadactyla. Classification (NCBI taxonomy): domain Eukaryota; kingdom Metazoa; phylum Chordata; class Mammalia; order Pholidota; family Manidae; genus Manis; species Manis pentadactyla. The sequence continues at coordinate 71,861,349 of NC_080022.1, forward strand.
GGGAAGAGAACAATAGAAGAAAGGAACAGAGAAAAACTATAAATACAACCAGAAAACAATAAACAAAATGACATTTTGTTATATTTATTTATTATACATACCTATCAACAATTACATAAAAATTACTAAATGCTCCAATCAAAAGACATAGGGTAATTGAATGGCTAAAAAAGCAAGACCTATCTATATGTCGCCTGCAAGAGACCCACTTCAGACCTAAGGACACATACAGACTGAAAGTGAAGGAATGGAGAAAGATATTCCATGCAAATAGAAGCACACACACACACACACACACACACACACACACACACACACAATGTGGGGTAGCTATACTTACATCAGACAAAACAGAATTTAAAATGAAATAACATGTGACAAAGAAGAATATTACATAATGATAAATGGATCAATCCAATAAGAGGATATAGCAATTATAAATATCTTTGCATCCAACATAACTCCTAAATATACAAAGCGGATATTAACAGACATAAAGGGAAAAAAATGACTGTAATAAAGTAATGGTAGGGGACCTTAACACCTCACTTACATCAGTGGCTAGATCATCCATACAGATAACCAATAAGGAAATGGTGGCTTTTAATGACACATTAGACTAGATGGACTTAACACATATACACAGAACATTCCATCCAAAAACAGCAGTAAATGCATTCTTTTCAAGTGCACATGGAACATTCTCCAGGAGAGGTTATATGTTAGGCCACAACAAAAGTTTCAATAAATTTAAGAAGACTGAAATCATATCAAGTATCTTTTCCGACCACAATAATATGAAACTAGGAATCAATTATAAGGAAAATAAGTGGAAAAACACAAATGGAGGTTAAATAATATGCTATTAAACAAACAATGGATCAAAGAAATCAAAGAGGAAATAAAAAAATACCTAGAGACAAGTGAAAATGGAAATTCAATGAAACAGCAAAAGGCAGTTCTGAGAAGCAAGCTCATAGCAATACAGGCCTACCTCAAAAAACAAAAAAAAATCACAAATAAACTTAACTTTACACCAAAAGGAACTAAAAAGGAAGCACAAAGCACAAAGTTAGTAAAAGGAAAGAAATAATAAAGACCAGAACAGAAATAAGTGAAATAGAGGTTTTAAAAAATAGAAAAGATCAGTGAAACTAAAAACTGGTTCTTTGAGAAGGTAATCAAAATTAATAAATCTTTAGGCAGACTTATCAAGAAAGAAAGAGGACTCAAATAAAATTAGAAATGAAAGGGAGGTAACAACTGACACCACAGAATGCAAAGGATAATAAGAGACTACTATGAAAAATTATACATCAACCAATTGGATGACCTAGAAGAAATGGATAAATTCCTAGAAACCTATATCTTCCAAGACTAAATCAGGAAGAAATAGAAAATCTGAACAGAACAATTTCTAATAAAGAAATTGAATTGGTAATCAAAAAACTCCCAACATACAGAAGTTGAAAACCAGATGATTTCACAGGTGAATTCTATCAAACATTTAAAGAATACCTATTCTCAAAACTTGAAGAGAGAGGAAAGCTTCCAAATTCATTTTTGAAGCCAGTAACATCTTGATACCCAAAGCAAACAAAACCACTACCAAAAAAAAAAAAAAAGAAAATCATAGCCCAATATCCATGATGAACATAAATGCAAAAATCCTCAAAAATATTAGCTAACTGAATTTTTGAATCAAGGATGGTTCAATATCTGCATATTAGTCAATGTGATACACCACATACACAGAATGAAGGAGAAAAATCAAATGATCATCTCAATAGATGAAAATAAAGTTCAACATCCATTTGTGATAAAAACTCTCAACAAAGTAGTTTTCAAGGGAATATACCTCAACATAATCAAGGCCATATATTACTAACCTACAGTGACCTCATAGTCAATGGTAAAAAGCTGGAAGCTTTTCCTCTAAGATAAGGAACAAGATAAGGATGTCCATTCTTGCCACTTTTATTCAACATAGTAACAGAAGTCCTAGCCACAGCAATCAGACAAGAAAAAGAAATTAAAAGGCATCCAATAAAGAAGTAAAACTGTCACTATTCATAGATGACATGATGATACTAAACCCTAAAGACTCCACCAAAAACTATTAGAATTAATAAATGAATTCAGTACGGTTGCAAGATATATAATATACAGAAATCTGTTACATTTCTATACACTAGTAATGAGCTAGCAGAAAAAGAAATTAAGAAAACAATCACACCAAAAATAATAAAATACCTAGGAATAAATTTAAACAAAGAGGTGAAAGACTTGTACTCTGAAAACTGTAAGATGTTATAAAATAAATTGAAGATGGCACACATAAATGCAAAGATATACTATGCTCATGCTTTGGAAGAATTAATATTGTTAAAATGTCCATATTACCCAAAACAACCTATGGATTCAATGTAATCCCTATAAAATACCAATAGTATTTTTCATGGAATTAGAAAAAATAATCCTAAAATTTGTAGGGAACCACAAAAGACCCCAAGTAGCCAAAATAATCTTAGGAAAGCAAAAGTGGAGATACCACAATACTGTATTTCAGACTATACTGCAAAGCTATAGTAATCAAAATAGTATGGTACTGGCACAAAAATAAATACATAGATCAGTAGAAAAGAACAGAGTCCAGAAGTAACCTCACACTTATATGGTCATACAGTCTATGACAAACATGGTAAGAATGTACAATGAGGAAAAGATAATCTCTTCAACAAATGGTCTTGGAAAAACTGGACAACTACATGCAAAAGTAAAACTGGATCCCTATCTTACACCATACACAAAAGAAAACTAAAAATGGATTAAGGACCTAAATGTAAGACCTGAAACCATAAAGCTCCTAAAAGAAAGCATAGGCAGTAAACTCTTAGACATCAGCCTTGACAATATTTTTCTGTATCTATCTCCTCAGGCAAGAGAAACAAAACCAAAAGTAAACAATTGGGACTACATCAAACTAAAAAGTTTCTGCCCAGCAAAGGAAATCATCAACAAAACAAAAAGGCTATCTACTGAATAGGAGAAGATATTTGCAAATGATATATCTGTAAAGGGGTTAATATCCAATATACATATAGAACTAATACAATTCAATACCAAAAAAGAAATCTGATTAAAAAACAGTCAGAGGACCTGAATAGAACTTTTCCCAAGCAGACATATAGATGGCCAACAGACACATGAAAAGATGCTCAACATCACTAATCATCAAGGAAATGCAAATCAAAACCACAATGAGATATCACCTCATACTATTCAGAATGGCTAGTATCAAGAAAAAAAAAGAAATAACAAGTGTTGGCAAAGATATGTAGAAAAGGGAACTCTTGTGCACTGTTAATAGGAATGTAAATTAGTGTGGCCACTATAGAAAACCGTATGGACATTCCTCAAAAAATTAAAAGTAGAACTACCATACAACCCAGTAATTTACCCAAAGATAATGAAAACACCAATTTGAAAAGATATATGCATCCCTATGTTTAGCAGTATTACTTACAATAGCCAAGATATAGAAATAACCTAAATGTTCATAGGGAAGAGGTGGTATGTATACACAATGGAATACTTGTCATCCATTAAAGTGAATGAATCTTGCCATTCATAGCAACATGGATGGACCTAGAGGGTATTATGCTAAGTGAAATTAGAGATAAATACTTTGATTTTACTTATATGTGGAACCTAAAAAACAAAACAAATGAACAAACAAAAAAACAGAAACAGACTTATAAATACTGAGAAGGAAGTAGTGGTTGCCAGAGGAGAGGGGTAAGGGGATGGGTGAAATAGGTGAAGGGGATCAAGAGATACATACTTACAGTTATAAAATAAGTCACAGTGATGAAAGTACCACACAGGGAATATAGTCAGTAATATTGTAATAATTTTGTATGGTGACAGATGGCATCTACACTTATCATAGTGGGCATTGTGTAATGTATATAACTGTCAAACAAGTATGTTGTACACCTGAAACTAATATAGTGTATGTCGATTACATTAAAAATTTTTTTTAATTGAAGAAATAAATGTTTGAAAGAAAGAAAGAAAGAAAAGGCAGTTGGTTTTATCAATGGGAGTTATCAGCTGTGGGCACAAAGAGATTTTCTTCCATGAAGCACCCTATCTGGATTGGGTTGTTTAAGCCACAAAATTCAAATGAAAATACTTTAAAAAAATTATGGAGGTAATTCTCATTACACAAGGAGGCAGTGTTGCTCAGAAAAACTAAAGATTATACTTCCTTAGCTAGGTCATGGATATGAATCATCATCAAACACCCAAAAACGCTACAGAAAAAAGCAGCATAATTTTGTGTGTGACTACTTGTTCAACTTCACCAAAACAAATTACCTTCTTTAATGAAAGTTATTGCGAGAAACCCAAGACAAGTGCATTCTTCAGCCCCACTAGAAGGTGTTCTGTTTAAATATTCATGCAATACAACCTTGTTTCATATCTTTCACAGGATCTTCTATAAGATTTCCCTTCAAAATGCTTTGAAAAGATAACTTTAAGTGAAAAAATCAGCCAGTTAAATTCTTTGGATTTTGAAGTGTTAAAGTTGTTTTGGTAGGAAGTGAAGTCCTAAATTAAGTCTGCAGGTATCCAGGGCTTTGTTGGCAGCACTTGGGATGAGGATTGAGTATTTTCCTTCTCATATACTATCAGTATTTTATTAATTTACTCTTAATGATAAAATATTGATGAGGTATGACATGGAGATTAGAGTTACAGCTGAACAAAGTCACAAATCAACTAGAGCAATGGTTTGCTTATAAAATCAACTCTCAATTATTCCCTAAGTAGATTATTATTTGGTAGATTTTCTAGAGGCTGGATTTCTCTTGCTAGTAGCATTCTCCCAAACCCACTAGGCCTATCTCCAGCCAATGGGTGCTTCTCAAAGTAAAGTCATTTTCAATGCCACCCACCTAAAGCAAAACACTAGGAAGGGAAACCCACTATAGGACAATAATGCAATGCATCCCAAGGCCAATAAGCTACCCACTCAGAGTTTTAAATAATTAGCACCACATTCCTGCTATGGCATCATATTCCTGTGATGCCAAGAAACTGATTGCTAATAGAATTACACCTTTTTTGAAGACATGCTTTTTGTAAGGCACACACCTAAAGGCTTAATCCAGGACTTTGGGTGACCTGAAAACTTGCATTTTGACAAATCCTTTTCTGAAGAACAGGGTATGTTTAGAGCCCTCTCTGGAGTCTCAGAAGTAAATCCCAGGAGCACTCTTCCAATTGTTGCTTATCTCTTCCTTTTCAGTTCTCCCCTCAATTCCAAACCAAGGTTGACACATGTTTTAATTTTATGGAAAGTAGATTACAGGAAACATTCCTAATCTCAGGATAACCTGGGCTGCCTTACTACTATAAAGCAGGATTTTTAAAAAAATTGAACACTCAAGACACTACAAAATCCAAGGTCAGATATAATTTTTTCCTTGTATTCTTGATGAATAACAAAGACAAGACAACTGGGGGTTTATGAGGAGATACATAATACTTCATCTCCACATATAAACCACTAAAATTCAAGGAATGAGCCTTTGAGTACAGGAATATCCTAGCAATATTATGTGAGTCCAGGTTGGGCACTCCAGTATGTGTCAGAGAATAGTAGTGTTGCCCTTTGTGCCACTGACCATCAAAGGATGTGTATCTGATTGTAACTGCAACATGATTTCCAACATATTTTCCAGAAATGCAATTTTGCACATGTTGCTGCCTAACTCATATTGGCAGTTCACTGAGTAGAAATAATATCTAATAAGAATTGCCCCCAAATATGTTGTCCATTTGTTTCTCTAGATAAGTGATTTTTCACTTTTTAAAGCCAACGATCTCTTTCTTCAAAATAAATCCTATTTAGAATCCCAGTTGAGCTAGGACTCAAACTCAGTTTTGCCTGACTCCAAACCTGTGTTCTTAACTACTAACAAACTATGACTTTATGTGACATATGTGAACAGTAATATGAATGAAAAGGGAAAACTGATGTAAGATTTATCGCAAAGAAAGAATTCACGGAGTTTAACAACTGTTTCAAAGTACCAAGAAAGGGGAGGAGCCAAGGATGACTAAGGTATGAAGAGTAATTTGGATGATAGTGACACTGTGTGAAAATAGAGAAGTCAGGAAGAGCCAGCCCCTGAGGGCGAGATGAGCTCACACTTAGCCCACACTCATTCCACAGCAGGAAAATGGTGTGTGGAGCAGAAAGCTGTCATTTCCACAATAGTTCATGCTACTTATCCCTCATATTTTCCAAAACTCATGCAGAGGATGCACTGGAATTCTTGGTTCTTGCTTGTCTAAGCAGTTTTGTCTGACCTCCTTTACTATCTAAACAATGAGCATCATTTCAAAAGTGAAGTCAGAAGGAACGCTTTAAAAAGGTGTTCGTTCCTTGAAGAACAGGAAGGGCTTTTTCTCCAGGAGTTTATGAACTGTGCTTAACAAGCAACACATGCCTCTGCACAACAGCCAGCAGCATTTGGCAGGAGACATGCCGGGAATACAATAATAGGCAATGCCATCTTAGTAGAAATAGGAGTTCTACCTCTTTGTGAAAATCTGTTCCTTCTACACCTATCACCACCACTAAAAGATAATAAGGGGAATTTATCTGGGGAAAAAATTCACGCTTGATAAAAAAATGTCTGCTATTAATGAATTGTGTGTCCTCAGCAAGTGACTTGACCTTTCTGTGTTCACTGTTTCCTCCCTTCTAAATGAAATAGGTTGTCTAAACTCAATTTAGCATAGACTTAACTAACATTTACTGAACTGACTCTGGGGTTCTTCCCAACACTTTATATTCCATTATTCAAAATGGTAGGAAGTAGAGACAAAAGATCTTGAGCCTAACTAGAACATTAGAGCTGAAAGAGCAGCTGTAATTCATTTCATGCAATTCCCTTAGTTTATAAACCAAGAAAATGAGGCACAGGGTCTTGATTCAGCTGGTTAGCAACACAGTCCAGTCTGGAACTGAGATCCTGATTTACAGTCTTACACATTTCCCACTCTCCCACAATGCCTTCCAACCAACTGGCTTGAAACTATTTGTCGCAGATGAAGTCAGATAAACACACAAAGCCTCACTGACCTGAGAGAGATTTATGTGTTGGACTTAAGGTTCTTATAAAATGAAATCCCGTAAACTTCAACTGCAACATAAAAGTATTAGACTGTGTTATGTGCTTTTTATAGAGCAGTATAATGGTTAAAGCTTCAGACAGAACTGCTGGTCTCACCACTGCAGACAGTCACTCTGAAGTCTCAGCTCCTGAGGCTACAGGAGGGAGGTGACAGTCCCCTCCTACCTGGGGAGTGCTCCCAGCCAAGTCTTCCCTTGGTCTCCGCATTGTTTTTGCTGTTGAGAAAAATGTTCTGAACTAGGCAGTCAGGAAAGAAAAAGGGACAGAAGGGGCCAGCCAAGTCTTCCACCAATATCTGAGATCACATTCTCCTCACTGCTGGCCTTAAAAGGATGAAGAAGTAGAGAAAGAGCAAATACAAAATTCAAAAAAGTAACTCAAGTGAGAGTTAGCTTGGCACTGCCTAAGGAGCAATGAGCAGAAGTTCATACTGCCCACCCCATGGGCCAGCTCTCCGCACAACCTTCTGAACGATACCTTGGAACGCCTTACAGATTGGCACTAAATGCACAAAGAAAAGACTAATAAATAAAACTAATTCATTGTTTTTATAGATTATAGTCTTTTCATAGTTTTCATGTTCACAAGAGTGAACATGAAAAGATGAAATTACCTACATGCCTTCTTGGAGGCAAAACCAATCTGGAGCATAAACCAACCACCCCTTCTGAACATAAAAGGGCACACATCCTCTTCCACTTGGATGTTTTGAGTCTTCCTTGGGGTCCCTTTTGTGAATGATGGGCTTTATGATATTCACAACTCAGGTCCAATATTCTTAGTATACCTCTTATTCTCAATGAACTTCTCTTTTAAAAAAACATGCTAATATTCATTCATTTATTCATTATCAACAAATATTGAGTGCCTCTTATGCTCCAAGCACTGTTCTAAGTGCTAGGGATATAGCAGTGAATGAAATAGACAAAAATCCTGTGCATGGAGCTTACATTCTGGTTTAAATCTCTCCCTCTTTATGTTCAAAGTGCCCAATTTAATAGATGTGTGTTGAATGAACAAATGAATGAACTAATGATAAATAATACTTGGCTTAATCTGTGAGAATCACATAAATTATAGTATAAAGATGGGCAGTGAGCCATATAAAACCTAAGAAAAAACTGTATGTATTTCTTTAATCAGTCCTTGAATTTCATCACCATTCCCCTTCAACTCTCCTTTTTCTTTTTGCTAGACTGCTATGGAATAAAATGGAGGTGATTCATTGAAAGTGTTTCTCCCAAGGCACTGGAGTGTAAAAGATCAACAAAGGAAAAAGAAGCTCTTATACAAAGAAAAGAGGCCTTTTAATGATCACTCTCATTCAGTTAAGTCCTATATTTAGAGACCTCATGTTTCTATGTCAAGCATCAATATTCTTTATTGAAGAATAATTGAGATACTGTATTATATTAGTTTTAGGTGTACAACATAGCAATTTTATATTTATATACAATATGTTCTCTAGCTGCCATCTATCACCACACAGAGTTATTATAATATTATTGACTAATTCCCTATGTTGCACATTACATTCCCATCTCTTATTTATCTCATAACTGGAACATGGTACCTCTTAATCCCCTTCAGCTATTTCATCCACCCCTCAGCATCAAATTTTTAAAAACTCGATTAAGTTGCATCTCAAAAACTAAAACTAAAATAAGTAATAATCTGGCTGAAAACTTACTTGAAGGAGGTCCAGAGATGACCTTCTACAGTCTGGCCTTCGGGGTTCCATGTTGTTTTAAGTTCATCTGAACCCAGCAAAGTACTGCTGACCTCCAGTCAGTGGCAACTTCATTTTCATAGTGTCCTGGGTGGTGCAGCCTGTAGAGGGTTGGGTCAAAGTCAGGTGTTTCATAATGCAATCAGGCAGAGTGTGTCTTTGCCTCTGGGAAGTAAGGTTATGAGGATAAAAGGCTATGAGGGAAATCACCTCAAGCATCATGGAATAGAACAAATATGGAAACATAGACATCAAAGCCTGGGTAATTATTAAGTTAATCTCAAAGAAAGAAGTACGATCTTTGGATGAAGCCACCTCTCACCACCCCTCCCCTCCCCCAACCAAGCTGACTGGATGGAGTAAAAAAGATATTTATTATTATATCAGGAAGTTTTAAACAATGAAATGCCAGAAATGCCATGAGCACATCACATCTGGAAGCATAAATAATGCTACCTTCATCTCAGTGCAGCCTCTTCTTTGAAAAGAAAATCATCAGAGGAATGAATTAGGCTTTCTTTGCCATCACTCTTTAGCAAATTATCATTTATACTGCTATCAGCTACATTCACTTCCAAAGGAAACATCTGAACTCGAAGGTTTTCAAATAACACCAAGGTTATACAGGTTAAAAGAAATCATAAAAAAATATGAACATGAACAAGAATAGAAAATGATTTTATGAGGTGCAGAGTACTATCTAGCCCCAAATTGAGGATGGCTGTAAGAGGTGAGTTCAAATGTTGATTTCCTTCTTGGTTTACCCTTTCAGGTAGCCCCTTGCAAGAAGTTAAAAGCAGTTCCCTTTTTAGAAGAACGATGAGCAGGTAATGATAAGCAATAACTCTAATACATGTACTCAAAGAACATGTTCAAAACCATTGTGGCTTTTGTAAAACGTCCTGTGTCAGAAAGGTGTAGGGAGAGGGAGATGGTCAATAGTAGGCAAACCTATGTGAGAGGAGGGGAGAAGTCATTAGGGATACTTTCTAGTATTTTTGTTGATTAATTCTAATCTTTCACTTTTGAATATTTTCAAAATACTTCAAGAATTCCTCCTATTATTGGTTCTTCCTTCTCTTTCAAATCATCTTCTCTCCAGCTTCCTTTATTGGCTTTTCCCTCCTTTTGGTGCCTTTTCTTTTCTTCTTTGCCTCCATCTTCTCTGAATGGCAAAGCTCCAGGTTTCTTTGTCAAAGAAAGGAATGATATAAGAAGGGAGAATGAGAGTGTGACCAGGGTTAGAGGAGGAACCATTTATCTCCCAATTCCTGGTTCTATGAGAATAATGTACAACGGAGAATTACTGCAGAATGTGGCAGAGATGGACACTTACAAAAGAAAATCCACCATTATATGTTAAACACTCACAGTCATTTATCTCACATTCATTCCACCATCTGGATTCAATATTATATTAAGGCATATAGGAAGTTTTGAATGCCAGAGGTCAGAAGGTGTACATGAAAAAGATGACTAAGGACAACACCCAAAAGCCAACATGTAAGATGGGCAGGCTGTGTCTCAAACATTCTGGAAGAAAGTGTGGCTTCTGAGAGTTCTTCCCACTGATTTTGAAAATGCGTGAAATTTGCTCATCTTTGGACACAGGCATAATCATTGCTGGCATTATACTGACTAAAAACAGCCACCATACACCCAGGAACACAACCCAATACATCTAATAATAAATGTATACTCCCCAACCATGAGTAAAATATAAACTAAAACAAAATATACATACAAAAATACACTAAAGAATGGTAATATAGATATCTTAAAAGGCACCACTATTTTAATTATTAAGCTATTGGAATGTTTGGAAGTGTTAACTTCTTTTCCTCCTTTGTGTCTTTTCATTTTTCTTCTACCTCGAACCTTCTCCTCAGTTCAAGCACATAGAAAATTATGTGTTTCTTGCTGCTGATTAGCTTTGAAGCAAGGTGTAAAATACAAGAGGCTTACAAATCTTTCATTAATCTTCTAGAACCTTAGAAAAACATAATGGTTTTGTGAAGGGGATGAAAGTTTCTATGCTAAACAGAAAAAGTTTCTTGGCCAGAAATATAAGCAAAGAAGATTTTCAGGAGAAGAGATTCCACATTGGTGGCTGAGGGGAAAAATGGAGAGGGAGGGAGGTCTGCAGGTTCTGAGATCAAAGTAAACCTGAGCCCACTTCTTGCCAGCACACTAGTGGAGCAGCAAGTCCCAGAGAGCAAAGGGCTGCCTGCTATGTGTAGGCTGGTATGAGTGCAACCTAAGTACAAAATTTCCACCTCACTTCAGCAGGTAAAGTGTAATCTGCTGATTACAGATCATCCTCACAGGTGAAGTGTAAATTCAGGTTTTTAGCTTGAAAGTAAGCTACACCTAGTTTCAGCAAAAAAAGAAGGTATTTTTTCAAGCAAAAATGGAGCTTATTGGGAGGTTATGGCAAAGTTCAAAGAATCAAAAGCAATCGGGGAGTACCTATCTTCAAAAAGGGGAAGACGAGGTAATTTTGGTGGCCTGGGTAACAGGAAGTATGGGCTTCCTTCAGAGGGCTGACACCAAGTGGATCAGCTATAAATGTTTTCCATCCTTGAGTCACTCCTCACAAAATTTAAATTCCTGGAGGAGTTGGAGGAAGCTTGCTCAGATCCCTTGCTCAACTTTCAGCTACGGAGTGTAGGATAACTTGTTTGGTAGCTGTAGAAATTTGAAGGCAATGGGGAAGGGTTGATCCCCAGAGGAAAATCAAGATGCTTTTACAAAAAAAAAGGAAGAATGGATGCTGGGCAAGCATAAACAAAATACAGCCACTATAGATTGCCAGTATAGATATATTAAAATCTCTATGCTTGATCACTTTTTAATACATTATTTATGCATGATAATCAATTGGAAGAAGTTGGAGTTCAATTTGACTGGGCATTAAATTCATTGTGTCACACCCTAGCTTCATCTTCAATTTCCTTCCTTCCCTGCAGCTTATGTCCTCATAATACTACAGGGCTTACAGTTCCATGAACACATCCTCTTATGCTATTTCATATCTATGATTTCACACATGCTACACTCTCTGCTTGGAATGGCCTTCCCTATTCCTGTCTGCCTGGAGACCTCACCCACTCAATTCAAACACTTCCTCCTTAGTGATGCCTCGCACATACTCTCTTATTCCTGTTATCCTTTTCCCACCACTTCTCTTCTTCATCTCAGTATTCCCACTACATATCTTGTATGTGACTTATTTTTTAAATTTATTTTACTGTGTGCAACTATTTGTTTATACGTTTGTCTCCCCTAGAGATTAATGAGCTTTTGGGTGGTAGGCTCTGAATAAATGGCTGCTGAATGAACTAATGACCTTTCCAGTGAGATACCAATATTCACTAAGGGTCCATTCTGTTTGGAATAACATGTAGAAGGCATTGTAGGGAGTCATGCACAGTTTACTAAAGCAGTAATTCTCTACTAGGGGCATGCAGACCATCAGTGGGGAGGGACTAGTGATCAAGATAGGAGATAAGGTTTTCATTAGAATCTCCCAACATTCACTCTTCCTTAATCCCCATGTCCACCTCCAAGCATAATGCACCATTTTCTACCTACTTTATTTGCTGATATTACTTCTGCAAATTTTAATTTATCTTCATTTCACATCTGTAGTGGTAAAGTTTATATGCCAAAATATCACATTTTAAATTATTAATGAAACACTTGGTTTTACATAGTGGATTATTTTATAGCACAGCCCCTAAGAAGATGGGTGCAGCAGGCAGGGTACTGGGTGTGTGGATCTTGGTTCTGTTGGGTTATGCTGGGCAAGATAGGCACCTTTCTGTGCCTCATATCCCTAATCTATAAAAATGAGGCCCACAATAGTACCCAGCACATAGGGCTGTTGAAAGAATTAAATGAGTCAAAGTAAAACATTACTCTGTGTACAAAAAGTGCTAAATAAATGTTAGCTATCATTATTATTGCAGTAAAATGTACTCTCTACCATATTAGCACATTTTTTGGTCATTACAATGATATGGCAAAGAAGTATAATAACAGAATGCATGTAAACATGAGTTTGTTTCTGTCAGGGTAGGTTCTTTCATGAAGTAATTATCAGGACAAAGAAACAATTCAAAACCACTGCACTGGAAGAACTGATAAATGAATGGGACAAACAGGATAAACACAAATCCAAATACATCCAGGGACAGTTGAACAGACTTTCTCAAACACGAGAGCTTAGTAACTGCAAAAGAGTCAAAGATGAGTCTAAAAAGATTTCTTAATTTGAGGTGGCTGAAAGAGGAAGAGGACTGCCTTTTAGTTTAGGAGGAAGGAAGGAGTTTAAAGGCTCAAACTTTGTGAAAACCATTATTAGCACTGGGAACTAGAAGTAATTAATATGAATCCTGTTAATTAATGAGTCAGTATGTATATCTGCAATGAGTCTTATTTCCTGGCATCCGAACTACAAGGTTTACTACTCAGTCATATATCAGAGTCCCTACTCATTTCCTCCAAAAACTAACTTCTGTTAAAGGAAATTTACATAACTTATCCACTCACTTAAGTCTTAAGTCCAGCTGAAGTTAGTGTCACATAAAACTGGTTTTCCTGGTATTCTAAGTATGCTGGTCACTGACTAAAAATTATATAATGAGTTATGTTGTCAGTTTGTTTAGGAGTTTCTAAATGGTCACTTTGTTATATGGAAAGATGTTTAAAAATCCAAACTTATTTCCATAGCTTCTGTCTATTACAAATTGACTAAGAACATCGTGTTTTTTGGCAGTTGTGAAAATAAGCAGTGGCCCTAATGTTCAGGGTCGAAGCCAAGTGATCTTAGTGATGATCAAGACTTAAGACTACTGAAATTATTTGTTTGAATTTTTATGAATATATTGAAATAAATTTTCCTCCTCCCTCATCTCTTAGGGTTTAGCTTTTGTTGGGATGTGCATTAATGAGTAAAATAGGATTACTGGCTATAGAAATACAACTGTGCTATTTTAGCATGTTTGGAACAATATGCAAGGATGCTTTCAGATGGTGAGAGGGAAATGTTATCTTAGAAAATGTCTTGAATCAAATGGAATTTGGAGTCTCAAGGCTTCTAGAGATGATGGTAAAGCAGTAATAATGAATATTCTTTGTTTTCAATTTAGCTAAAATCTCCCGTGACCTCACCTCTACTACACAAAGGGTCAGAAATCCCCTCAATTTCCCCAAAATCGAAACCTATGCATGTACATAAAATTTTACCAAGCCTTTCTTATTTCCTTTTTCCTCTCTAAGTCTGGTTCCTCTGCCTGTGCTCTGGATCTCATCCCAGCTGCCTTCTCTCTTTGTTCAATTATTAATGCCCCTGTGTACTGGACCCTTCCCAATAGCTTTCAAACATACTCAGTGTTCACCTCTACAATATTCTCCCTCAACCCACTTCCTCCACTCACACTACCCTATCTCTGCTCACCCCTTCACAAACTGAGAAAAGATTTGCCTATTCTGTCTCCCTTTTTTGACCACACATTCCTTTTTAAAACCACTTTGATCTAACTTTCATCTCCACTCCCCTGGAATGACTGTCACTAAGGTCATCAATGGTCTTTAGGCTGTTAAATTCAATGGACATTTTAGTCCTCCACTTACCTGATCTCTCAGCAGCATTAACATGTAGATGACTCACTTATGAAACAGTCTCTCTTTTCTTGGATTCTAGTCCACTGCACACTCCTTGTTTTCCTTCTCAGCTATGATAATCTGCTGTAGACATGAAGGAATTGGAAAGGAAATTGTATCAGCACATTTGAAGACTGGTTAGCAACAACAGTAATCTTTTTCATGTTTATACTCCCACTGACACCAGTTCCTTCAGTCACCTGGTAACACAATCACAGAGGCCCCTCTCCCCTTCCAGCACTCTTGGCCCTTCTCACACTGCAGCACAGCACTCATGCAAAACACAGACCTGATCGCATCATGCCCCTGCTTAAACTCTTTAATGGCTTACCATTAATATACATAGCATAATGATTTAAATCCTTACCACTGCCCCTAAAACCCTGCCTCTGTTCTCACCTGATAGGCCTCTCCCATCTCTACACTCCATCCACACTGGTCTCTAGGTGTCAGGCACACCAAGTTCAATCTTCACAAATGCTGTTCCCCTGCCCAACGTTCCCCACTTTTCCCTTCCACTCCTTTAGAATTCAGCTCATACATCACTTCCTCAGGAAAGCCCTCCCTGAGCTAGCAGCTATTCCCTGCTACACTCTTAGAGCACAGTATACATCTTCATAACACTCATTATAATAATTATATGTATTTATGTAAAGGTTTGTTCAAGTGAAAGAAGGGCCTGAGTGCTTTTACTTACCTTTACTGTCCTGGCAACTAGCACAGTGGCCATCAATAAGAAAGCACACAAGAAATATATGGTGAATAAATGAATGAATGAATGAATTTCCATGCAATTTATCCAAAGTCATTTAGTAGATCTCCAACTGAGGCATCACTGATCCTCTTTTCCTCAGTTATCAGTGACAGGTGAGGTAGGTCTTGCACTCAACTCAAACACTGAGCAAGTCCACCTTAATTCTTGTCTTCTCTGGGAAATATTATCTAATTATAATAATAAATTGCGAGTGAAAGGAAGTACTTAGTGAGAGCATACTTAGTGCCAGATAGATTGTGCTAAAGTTGTTTCATGCATTATCAGTCTCATCTAATCATCACAACTCCATGGTCTAAGTATTTTGTTATTTACTTGCTTTCAAGGAAAAGGAAACAGAGGCTTAGAGAAGTTAAGGGACTTAACTTCTAGTTGACATATCTAGTTGACTCTAAAACCTGTGTTACTCAGTAGCCAAGATACAGAAACCTAAATGCTCATCAATGGATGAGTGGGTAAAAAAAAAAATGTGGTACATATACATAATAGAATATCATTCAGCCATGAGAAAGGATATCCTCCCATTTGTGACAACATGGATGACTTTGAGCACATTATGCTAAGCAAGGTAAGTCAAACAGGAAGATAAGTACTGTACAGTATTACTTTTATGTGGAATCTTAAAAAGTTACACCTGTAAAATACAGAAAAATGGTGGTACCAGGGGATTGAGGAGGGATAAGAATGATGGTATTAAAGGTTATAAACTTGTAATGGGTAGTAAAGAAACCATAGAGATCTAAACACAGTGTAATTAATATATGCAATAATATTGTATTACAAAAAAAAGTATAAAACCCATGCTCCTCACCATTATAATACATTCCTTCTAAAACACAGGGCTCTCTCTTTATTTACTATCATAGCACTTACTGTCACTTCTAAATCCTACAGTGCTGTTCTTCTCCAGTGCTGTTTAGTGCCTAGATTGAGATACAAGATTTTATGTTTGTGTGTTTTAGTTCTTCATTAAATTTTAAACTTCTGGTAGAGAGGGGCCTTCTGCTGCATTTTTGTTTCTTTGACTTCCTCAGAAGGCCCATGCTTGGTTGTGAAAGCTCAGAAATATTTATAGAATGAATGAATAATGAGTACTAGAATCACCTTGCTTAACAGTTTATATGGGCTAAATGTGCTATATTCATTAAACATAATCCCAAGTTAGGTAGACTCCCATTTTTAATGGAAATGCCTATGAATCAATACAATGACTCTTATTTAAATGTGTGATATGCCAATGCAATATTCCTCTGGAAAAGATAACACACTTCATTTCCTTATCTAGAACATCAAACCCTGACTATGTTAGTCTCACAAAAAATGCAGAAATGTTTGTTAATATGAGATGAAACATGAAATAGATGGTATCTCTCCATCAGCTATGTAAAGCACAACAGAAGCATTCTCCATTTTGTATAAGGCTAGAAGGCACAGTCTCTTAGCAGTTCAAATGGCAAACTTCCTTTTAGCAGCTCAAATATTAAACCTCCCCTCAAATCATTTGAATGTAAAATCTTACTCCAGCATTTGAAGACTATTTTATTCCTGAAGAAGAAATCTGGAAGAAAAATCAATGATTCACCTGGCTTTGACCAACAATTTTATAATGTGTCAACCAAATAATTTCCAATCCATTACTTCACCTCAGGAAATCATAGAGATAATTCTTTTCCTCTTTCTATAATTGGGAACCCCTGAGTAAGTCTCCTTAGTTCAATTATAGATATGGGAAATGATACATCAAATATACAAATTTTTGGCTTAAACTCATTACACCACAATTGTGTCAAACTCTACCATCTCCACAATAGAAAACATGGACTGAAATAGTTAAATGAAAAACAAATATTGCTGTTACATTCACTGCTTTAAACTTCATGCATCTGTGTCTTTTCAGGGATTCACATTGTACTTCATCAAGTGCTTTGTTCCTGAATATACATTCAAGAGTCAAGAAAAGAAAATGGGTTATATGCAGATGTATGGGATTGTGTTCACTTAATAATTTACTCTAAGTAATATGAATCTAAGGGTATGACACATGATTGAAAGACAATGGCCTAGAATCGTAATTCATAGTTTACTCTGGATACTGTCTTAATCATTCTGAATTTCCATTTTTCCACTGGAAAAATGGTAATTCCTGCCTTGCATCTATTTATAGGAATTTTAGAAGGACTGAGATGATATATGGGAAACACTATGACAATTTCTAATGTTAGATATATCGCAAGTCTTGGCTATGTTCAAGTAGCTTTGGCTTTCATTCCATTTCACACTACTGAAGAAAATCAGAGAGATAAACAGTTCCTTATTATAGGCCTTCTTCTGAATTTCTCAACATGTATCAACAGCCAGAGAAAGTTAATATTTGTGATCCTTGATTACCTGAAAAAACAAAATACAACAAAAAGCATGAAAGAAGTAACAATGGTAACTTTCTGTTCAGTCCAAAATTGATTTCAGAACTATTAACTTCACCATGAACTATTCACCTTCAGTCTTGAGTGTATTTCATATGGATGATTAAAATTTTTGATACTCTGGTTTCCACTCACAAATTCTGCATTTTGACACATTTTGATGAAGTCTATTCACTCTAGACAATTTCACAAACCCCACTTGAATAGTTGATTTTTACTTTATTCCTTTGAGTTCCTGGAACTGCCTTGATTAAATTTTAAAATATAATTACAGGTAGCACACTGAGTCAGTCAGTTAGTCAGAGAAAACTGAGCTCTGAATGCCTACTTCCTGCAGTGAACTGCATTAAGTGCTCTGGAGGAGGGCGGGGGTGGATAGGAACAGTCATCCATGAAATGATTTGAGGATTATTATTAAAACAACGTATCACCAAGTGTAAAGTACTCAAGTGGAAACTCTGTACATAAGAGTTCAAGGAATGGAGTGCAAAAGCAAACATCTTTCCTGCTTTAACTGCCTGTCCTACATATTTAGCAAATGTGTTTTGTGATTGTTGGTAGCTTTGCTGGCATCCCAATAAAATGAGCTTAATAAAGTTGGTCTGCTTACATATGCACAGCCTGGGTTGGTGTAGAGCAGTTCTTCAAATTATTTTACCTGGTAATACTTCAATGGTTTTGTTAAGTAAAGAGTCGGGGAGAATTTTTTTTTTTTAAGAAATTTTTTATTTTGGAATAATTTTAGATTTAGAGACATGTTGCAAAAATAATAGAGTTCCTATATACCCTCACACTGTTTCCCTAATGTTAACATTTTACATTGCCATACATTTTTCAAGATTGCCATTACATTTTTCAAACTAAGAACCAATATTGCTACATTACTATTAACTGAACTTTGGACTTTATTCAGATTTCATTCTTTTTCCACAAATGTCTTTTTTAAATTCCAGGATTCAATTCATATACCACATTGCATTTAGCAGGAGGAGACCTTATGTTGTATAGCTGAGATTCAAAAATCAACCATTTCTGGGAAATGAAGCGAATCAGTGTTAAAATATTAACATAATTAGCCAGAGACGGGTAAGATTCCTCAAGGGAGGAACAACCTAAGACAGGCACAGTCACAGGGGGGCCATCAGGTGAGAAATTGGGGATCAACAGAGGTGAGGCTTAGAACCTCACCCCCCCTGTTCTGAGAGAAATCTTCTGCATACGTGGATGTTTTATTGCCCTTGTCTAGCTTGGATTAACACATAGTCTACAGGCACACACCTGATCATCTACATTTGCTCTCTTACAACACTAAACTATGTTTTCTACCTTTATCTTGTATCTACCTACCACTTCAGCATTTTATTAAAAATAATAATAATAAAGAGAGAAATGTGGTATCCACATATAAATCAAGTATAAAAACCAAATGAGTATTCATATTTGAACTGACTGTTTATAGTTCATAATGCATGAGCAAAACCGAAAGTTTCTGTGATGACTGCCCTTGTACTGTTCACTATGTAACTTATTCATTATGTAAGAATTTGTTCTACATGTAAGAACTTGTTTGTTATGCCTCAGAAGATTGGAGACTGACGAAAATTAGGCTTGGGGTGTATTAATGATTGTGCATTGAGCATTGACTCCCCTATACAGAATTTTATTGTCATTAACAACCATTTGATCAATAAATATGAGAGATGCCCTCACAAAAAAAAAAAAAAAAAAAAAAAGGACAGACTTCCAATGGTAAAATAAATAAGTAACTGGGATGTAATGTATAGCATAAGGAATATAGTCAAGATATTGTAACAGCTTGGTAGGGTGATAGCTGGAACCTAGAATTATGTATATAAATGTTTTATCACTGTGTTGTACACTTGAAACTAATGTAATGTAATACTGTGCATCAACTACCCTTCAATAAAAAATAATTATTAAAAAAAAAAAATATTAACATAAGCAGCAATAAAAATGAACTGAATGTTCAAGAGTGACCTGGACATACCAAAGGACCAGACTGTTGACTAACATTTGCAAAAAGTAAACATGATGTTGTAACCAGTCAGTAATCTCTGTTTACCTAAAGATGATGATTTTATCAATACAACCTCTCCCATCATTGCTATTATATATGCATGAAACCATTATAATAATTTTTTCAGTACCACCTAGTATGGGCACCTAGATTTCCTATATGAAGACACAGGAGGAAGCTTATTTGGCTCCCAGTTAGGGAAGCTTACCATAAACTCCAGAGAAACAAATCTTTAAATGGTCTACTTTTATGTATCAGAAGGTAATAATGATTCAAGACCAGTGGGTCTCCAATGCGGGTGTGCATCGGGATCATGTGCAGAGCTTGTTAAAACACTGATTTCTGAGTCCCAGACATCTTCACTTCTCACAAGTTGCCAGGTTATGTGAATGCTGCTGGTCCTAGCACTATGAGAATCAATTTTGTTGATAGTTGCCTGAAGGGAAAGGCTAGCCATTTTTTTCTGACAAGATATAATCATAGGTGTCTGGATTCATATGTTGCTTACCTGTCAGATAAGTATCTGCTTAATCTTATTCCAAGTCTGTACAAGGACTAAGTTAGAAAATAAATGTTAGTGTTACATAAATTATATAGTATTACATAAATATTATACAAATATTATATAAATGTTAAAAAATAAATGAGAACTCCACAATAGTTCCCAACAGTTTGTCCTCCCTTCAAGCAATGCAATCATTTAAAAATAATAAAATACTGTTTTTAGCAAAATAAAATATCATTATAAACCAGCCATAAATTTTTGGCCTGAAATAAGACCACCAATTGATCAATAAAATTAATAGGGGTGAGGGATGTAACACACATCTTCAGCAGTGTTTCTTAAACTTTAATGTGTTTTATGAATCACCTGGGGCTCTTTCAGTAGATTCTGCATTTCTATCAAGCTTCCATTCAAGTATCTATCAAGATGTCATTGCTGCTGCTCCACAGATCATACTTCACATAGATATATAGGCTTTTTGAAGATTTTAGCAAATATAAGATATTCCAGCATCCACGATTCCTGGAGAATACTAGTACTTTATAGCATGTCTCTGTCATAGAAATAGTGCCTTTGACTAAGGAAAATTTTGTAGTACACTAATCTGTATCCTGTACTCTAGTCTTTAGAATAAAGGAGGTCTAATTATAGGGAAACTAAATTAAAAATCTTCCTGTAATATGCCGGAATATGGTGGAAACTTTTGGAACTCAATCACTTACTAAGGGGTTTTTTATCCCTAATACCATTTTGTACCATAGCATCAATCTAGTAAGAGTGATATAGGGAAAAATACAGAGGATAAGAATGTAATCCAATTCTGTAGTTTCTGTCCATATCACTACTGCTGATCTCACAAACACACGTTCAGTTCCTCAGACTGTTCTATCTCCTTAACTCTCTGTCTCCCAGAGGCCCTCCTGGCTCTCGTGATGGAAATTCCAGGGGAGCGACTGACTTCTGTTATTCCCCCTAAGTGAAGTTTAGCTTTCTTTTAATTTTTTGGAACCAAAGACCAACATTATATAGGACCTTATCATCCCTATTAGATATAAATAATTTTTATCTCTTATTTCATTGGGTTGCTATAGGAAAAAAGGAGGAAACTTCAGAAAAATTGAAAAGGTTTGTTGACTGCCTCAAGAAGAGGAGAGGCTTTAAGAATGCATTCCTTTCCATAGTGGGCCAGAAAAGAAGAAAAAAGCTTAACCATAAGCAACAAATAACATAAATTTCGGTTCTCCCAAGACGCTGCCTTAGGATCCATCGTATGGTATGATGGTAACTTGCATCCTGCACAAATGAGCAGGGCAGAAGCACCCCCAGAAAGAACCCCCTCAGATTGCCTCTGAAAGTAGACTCTCAGAATATACTCAGGGTTTGTGATACGGTTGCTCTTGCTGACTAATGGTTATAATGGAAAAGTAAGCCAGTATTCAGGGATCCAAGTGTGAAAGAAAGTAACAGATATGGCCTAGTCTGAAAAACAGCCCTGGAAAGTTCATCAACAAGAGGTCCTCACCACCCAGAACTCCCCTTAATCCTTGCTTCTACCTCCTGCACTGCCTTATGGGCACTGCCACAGGTAACCTGGAGGCAAGAAAGACCCTATTCAAGTGAAAATCAGAAATTCAGAAAACTTCTACTCACCACTGTAAGTTTCACAGCTTACCATAAATGAAGGACTTTCCTGATGAGATTAGCAGCAATTTTAACAAATTTGGTTTTGTGATATTGTTTAAAGAAATGTGTCAACTTTTGGAAAATACACATAACTCAGTGAATACATGATGTTACAAAATCATGCATGGGTGAAAGACATTCAAACTGCAAGAGAGAACAACAGATTTTAATGTAACAGAGTATGAAGAGCTAGTTGATATGATTTCAGATTAACTGCAACTGAACTTTAAGAATCTTACCTCTCAAATTTGGTGTAATATCAAAGAAGAATATCCAGTTATTTGAAAAAGCTCTGAAATATTCCTCCCTTTTCTAACTGCATACCTGTTTGAGGCCAGATTTTCTTTATATACTTCAACCAAAATAGTATGTTACAAGAGAGTAAATGCAGAGGTAATATAAACAAAGCTGTCTCCTAGTAAGCCAAACATAAAAGAGATTTGCAACCCATGTTATATAATGCCACTCTTCTAATTTTTTTTGTTCTGGAAAATACAGTCATTGTTATAAAGTGTGCATGTTATCATATAATGGGTTTATTATTTTAAAATACATACATATCTAATTTGTTGTCAGTTTTAATTTCTACATGGCATATGTTAATGGATAAAATCCACATAAACCAAACTATTTGGAGTCCTCAATAATTTTTAAGAATGTACACGGGTTCTGAGACAAAGTTTGGGAACTGCCAGGCTAAGCTAAGAACTGTGCTTCATTATCTTTCATTTTAAATAATATGTCTGATAATTGGACAGAATGTTTGCTACATTTTATGTTTGTGAAATGATATAGTAGAGGACATTTTATTTCACATAGTAATTCCTTCTATGATTATAGAAATTGAGAAAAATATGAGGGAAAATAAACAGTATTAGCTGAAAACAAACAGATATTTGTATATATTGTGTCTGATCTGAATGATTTAATCACTACACATGGGTTAATTTCTCCAGAAAATATATTCTCAGCTATCTACAAGGGATTTAAGAATATACCTACTCTGGCTCTTTGAAGAAAACATGAGTTGTAATTCTAGACTGGTCATGAGTATACAAGGCAGCAGTCACAGAAAGCACTCCCACACTTCCTGGATTTGCTTCTATACTTGGTCTCCGCACTGCAGTTCTGAGGACAGGGAGGGTTTCTTTTTGAAAGCTATAGCCAGAGGATCTAGCACAAAGTATGACTTAATAAATATTTGTTGACTGAATGAATCAACAGAATAATACTTAGACCCAGAAAAGGCATTCCAGACTGATATTTAAATTATACTTATGGTTGCTCCATAGTCAGAAACACCAGCCAGAGGCACCATATTCATTCCAAAGGTATAAATAAAAACTCCTTAGAAGAACTCAAACAACCAGAAATCATTTAAGGAGATGATATTTCAGTGAAACTGTGATCAATTAGGATCAGAAATGTGTATCACCAGAGTACATGTGGAGTTATATATACTCTGGAAATATTAACAGGCAGAAAAAAATCCTGTTCATCCAGGTTATTGCTAAGGATCAAGCTACTTGGAAAATCTAGTGAGGACTGTCCTTGAATCTTGTACCATCACAACCAAGTTTAGAGTCTGCCCTAAGTCAAATGCCACAAGGAAATTATAAGAAATTATTCCAAACACACGATCTGAAGACATTTCTGGAAGATAATTTCTAGTTTCCTAATATATTTCTGATTTCTGGAAAGGCCAGCCATGCATTGTCTTATTTCATAGTACGGAGTATATAGATGATGGTGTTCACAATACAATTACTCTCCAGGTTTTCAATACCTGAAAACTTTTCATATTTGAGTCACAAATTAATTCAGTTTCAGGTGTGGGGCAGGGGGTGACTCTGATATTTCCTCACAAAATTGTATTAATTCTATTCTTGTTAATTTTAACTTCTTTCAAAGGAGAGCTGATGTTGTGAAAGTCCTTTTGACACTGTCAATCCCTTTAATAACTTTTTGCTGACTTTCTGGGTCAGTAAAGTCAGGGTAACAAACCTCATTAGTCACTAAGATAATTTAAGGTATAGAATAAATAAGAGAACTCTCAAAATTTCTTGAGGTTAAGTGGTCTAATTTAAACTGCAAGCTACTTGAAGGCAAACATGACTTTTCTCTACAACTTGTAGTATAGTCTGACACCTAGAAATATAAAAATAGCTAGTTAACTTTTATTGTAGGTGTATCTGTAATTATGTCAACAATCTATGTGGCAGCATAATTAGCCTCAGTTTACTTATGAAATTGAGGCTCACAGAGATTGTATTATTTGAGATTTTATATGTGACTGAGTTAAGATCTGAACATACCACTGTTTTGATCATAGTCACTTATGCTATTCATTTACTGAGTAGATTAAATATGTATTTGCTGAAGTGATCAATGCTTTTGAGAGTTCTTCAGCATAAGAGTTTCATTCTGATCATAGAAATCCTTCCATTTAATTTACACAACTGTTACTAAAAATAAGCTATGAAGAAAAAAAGTTCACTATGTTAAGAAGCTTATAGCCTATTTCAGGATTATTTTGTGTTCTTATGAGGAAAGGCTGTATTGTATGTAAAATATTAAGGCTAGGAGAGACTTCCAGAATATTAGTCTATTTTTTTTCAATAAAGGTTGGTTTGCTTCCCTCTTCTTCCCCTCCTTTTTATTTCTTTTTAAATAAACTACATAAAATTGTCTGACTTGTTGCAGCCAAACCCATATGTCAATGATTTTTAAACTCAACACTATTTTTTCCTTTTTATAATACTGCATAATTCAAATACAGCTTTAGGTCTAAATATGATGATTTTAATTTTCTCATCACAATTTTGGACTTGAGACTTTACGGCAGGTTTTGATGGGACTTGTACTCTGGAAGATGCAGTTTTGACATTTTTAATGGCCTGTTCAAAAGAACTTGAAAGGGTAAAAAGTACAGTATGGACACCAAAATACTGAATTATTTAAACACTCAATGTCAATATTAAAACATATCATTGGAAATTAAGGCAGTTCCTAGAAAACTGACTCTTAACAGTAAACCAGTAAGAATTCTGTCTCTGTTTGGAAGGCATTTTCATAAAATTTAACCATTGGGGTAACACTTTCTTCACTTAGCTTCCCTAACAGTCTCTTGATTTTCTCTTCTCATTCTCTTTTACTGTGTCTTCCTTTTCTTAACTCTTCATGTAGGACTGCTCCAGGGTTCAGTCCTATGTCAGCTTCTCTTTTTCAGTTCTCTATTTATACTCACTACAATTGATTGAAATGCTATATATATGCTAATGACTCCCAATTATTTGATCTCCAGCCCACACCTTTCTCTCCTACTGCACAATCATACATCCCAACTGACTACTTGACAACAATTAGTCGACCAGTAAGTGTCTCAAACTTAGTATTTCCAGAACTGAAATCTTGATCTTACCCTTCAAATTTGCTCCACCTGAAGTTTCTACCATCTCAACTGATGGTAACTCCATCCTTCAAACTTCCAGTTGCTCAGTTCAGAAGTCTTGAGGTCATCCTTGACTCTTTCTCTCATGCACTTCATTCAGTCATCAGGACTCTGCAAAAGAATCTGATCACTTCTCACCACCTCCATTAGAACCACTCTGCTTCAAGTCACTATCATTTCTCCCCTCCTTTCACTTTCCTTCCTCTAATGTTTTCTCCAGTCTAAATGATGCTTTCAAGCTGTCTGATCTTGTCATTTCTTTCAAAATCATTCAAATCTGCATCTCACAAAAAATAAAAACCAAATATTTACAAACTCCTACACAATGTCACTCCTAACCCATTCTTCTCCTTTTGCATATGACTCTTGGCCTCTATTACTGTTTACTAAACATGCCAGGCTTGCTACTAAGAGCCTTGGGGCTGTATGTTTCCTTTGCTTGACCAGCTTTTCTCCTAATCAGTTTTTCTCAGATTAGTAGCTCTTCCCCCAGAAAACTGCATAGCTTACCCCTTCACCTTCTTGAAATCTTTGTGCAATGTAACTTTTTCAATGAAGCCTACTCTGAGAATCCTATTTAAAAGCTGCAACCTGCCCCTCTACCCTCTCATCCTCTTTTTATCCTGTTCTAATTTTCCCATATGGTGGATTTCTTTATAGCTCACCACACTATTTATTTGTGAGCTCATTTTAGGTCTCTCTCCAGTAGAATGTAAACTCTATACAGCAAAGACTGTTTTGTTTCAATATTTTAATGGCTCAGCACATGTAAACGCTAAATAAAGGATTCTACATACTCATCATTTTACGGTTCACATAGCTGGCAAGCCCCATAAAGCTTTCCTCAAGCCTAAGCTTTAGCACCTTGAAAGGCCAAAGCTCACAAGGTATTCTACATGTTTCTTTAAGGCTTTTCGGACCCCGGAAGTAAAAGTTTACGGAAAGGGGTCAGAGGAAGAAGTATTTCCGTTTCCGTACAGACGCCAAGGAACAAACACCATGGTGAAGCCCACGGGTGAGAGCTGCGGCAGACGAAAAAAGGACCTGAAACGGAAAGCCGCTACCGAAGAACCTCAGAAGGCTGCAGTCGCTGAGGATGGGGCGACGGAAAGCGGGGCCCAGCCCCCGAAAGCTGCTGCCTTTCCTCCAGGCTTCAGCATTTCGGAGATTAAAAACAAACAACGGCGACACTTAATGTTCACACGGTGGAAACAGCAGCAGCGTAAGGTATGACTGCGCTGGGTTCATGCCTGG
The DNA here is from genome assembly GCF_030020395.1 of Manis pentadactyla. NCBI lineage: Eukaryota > Metazoa > Chordata > Mammalia > Pholidota > Manidae > Manis > Manis pentadactyla. The sequence continues at coordinate 71,888,085 of NC_080022.1, forward strand.
CGTCTTTTGCGCGTGCGCGTTAGAGGTGGGGCGTTTACACATGCGTGGTCGCCCTTGCGTGGGTCCCGGGCTGCGGCGATTAATCCGGAAGGGTGAGGCCGCGGCTCCTGTGGCTTCTACTCCTCGCCCTGCTTTCGGGGCTCTCTCTGGGTTCAGCTTTTCCCGAGGAGCAGGAATTCCTTTCTAGGGCCCTCGGCTGCGCATGAAAGCAAGAAGTGCTGCTCTTCTATTGTGAAAATGACTCCTTCCTGACCTAGAGGGCAAAAATCCCTGTCCCCTTCGCCTCGTCACCTAATGTTGGTTAATTCCTAGACTCTAATGCAGGCAATACGTAAATCCACAGTGATTCTTCTCTGATTACCGCAGCAACTCTTACCGAAATTACTAAAATTTCTAGTAATAGTGTGTATTCTTAACGGCGTTATGCTCATACTCTTACAGGAGGTACATAAATACGAGGAAATAAATAAAACCCAATGTCACAGTGCTCATTTGTGGCTAAATTGCAATCGTAAGCAAACATTTGCCTGTTCTTGTACATCAAAGAGGTTCACACAATCTTTTTACTTGTCTGCTTCGTCTTACTAGGCTTTTTGAGACCCTAGAATGTGTCTTATTCATCGTTACGTGTGAAAGTGCTGTTGGAGTGCATAGACGGAGCATCTAACTCATTCTAGGGTGCGAGTATAAGGGAAAGGTGTCCTAGGAGGCTTCTTAGAACTATAATTTCTAATCAGATTCTTGATAGACTGAGGGTCAGTAGGCTCTTGGAAAAAAGTGGATTTTCTACTGTGTCAAGCATTGCGTTTCGAAATCTCCAGAAGATTCAGACTTAACAGTACAAACCATCCTAACTCACCTTGCAAGTTCTTAAAAAATTTTTAAAGCATATCTTAATTACAAAATGTATGGAAAACTAATGATGGTTTTATTGGAAACAACCTGAAAACTCTTATCTCCCATTCCCATTTATTTTTAGTACTTTCCAAGAGGTAATCAGCAGAGCAATGGTTTTCTTCAGGATGTAACTTGTTAGGACTGCAAAACAAAACATCTTGTTAACGTGCTTAAGTATGTGTTTTGCACTTGGACTTAACTTGAAGCTTTATAGTAAAATGTGAAGCTAGTGAAATTTTAAGTACTCAAATTTGCCGATTTAGATTTTTTTGAAGGAGGGAGATCTTTGCTAGACAAATAATTATTGGCCAGCTCATTTTGTTCACTGTACTTAGGTATGAAAATCTATGTCAGGATGGTTACTTTAATACATTACAAAGGTTGCTCAGTTTAAATATTCATAGCATTAGTGATTTGTAGTTTGTTTGTGATATAACTGTATTGTTCTCTCTTTTTTAAACCCTTTAGGAAAAGTTAGCAGCTAAGAAAAAAATTAAAAAGGAGAGAGAGGCTCTTGGTGATCAGGTAAATAAAATTTTAAGCCATCTGCTTTTCTATCATATTAAAGAATGCTCCTTGATATTTACGTTGAATCACTTTCTTTTAAAATGTATTATGAAATATTTCAGATGTATAAAAAGATATAAAAGTAAAATAACAAACCCCTTTCTATCCCTTACCCAGTGTAAGAAAGAATGCATTAACAAATAATGCTCAAAGTCTCTTGTATATACTTCTTGATTGCTTTCTCCTTCAAAGATAAGCACTCATGAAGTGGCTGTTTTATTGCTCCTGCACATCCTTCATTACCTTTGTGTTTGTGTCTCTAAATAATAAACACAGTGATGGTATTACTCGTATTTTCAAAATTTCATATAACTGGTGTGTGTATTTCAACTTGCTTATTTTACTTAACCTTGTGTGCTTTGAGAAGCAGAGACACATCTCCTAGAATTTGGAAATTAGGAAGCTCCCCATTTTTGGCTTGTATCTGGAGTTCTTGTGACTCAAAGCAAAGGCTTTTTGTCATGCAAGGCTGAGGAAGGGCAGGACAGAGCCTTGTCTATTGTAGGGTTGGGGTGTGTAGAATGAGAGCTGACACAGAGGAGTTGGAGATAGGAGGAAAATGAAATACCTGAATGGATTATGGCAAAGAAAAGAGCAAATATAATACACCAAGAAAGGATTTGGCTATTTTTGTGGTATTTGTAAGAAATGAAATCTTCCTGTTGTAAATCTTTTAAAAAACTAAATCCATGTTATTGCACAGCTGAGCTATTTTCATTTAGTTTCATTTTGTTTATAGCTAGTTCTAGGTTATGTTTTATACTTGCAAAATTTTAAAAACGTACAAATTTTCTCTTTTACCATCTCTAAGATGAAGTACCAAGTAATGATAAGTGTTTTTGAGGAAGGAAAAAGCATAGGCTGTATAAAAACTAAACACTTGCTTTTTCATGCATTCTCTTTAAAATACTAGGTTAAATCATATGAAATTGCCATGCTAGATTGTCTTGCACTGCAGAACCCTGTCAAGCAATGTTGGTCTCTTTTTAACTCTCAGTCATTTAATTACAGCAGATTAATATGCTGATCACCATTTGAAAATATCACCATTCTTGTTTTTTGGACTGAAAAATGTCTTTCTAGAACTGCTCCCTTTTAAAAATTACTTAAAACTTAATCTGTTTTAGAATAAAAAACCCTAAATAGTTCATCAGTTCATATTTCTCTTATCTCTGCTAGTGTACATATATTTTGAGTTAGTTTTAGTCAGTGTATACTTATAATTCTGTATTCCTGTTCCTTAACATTTCATTTGCACAGTTTTTCTGGTCTAAGCTGAGTATGCATGATTACTGATTTTAACAGAATCCCATATGTTGAAGTGCCATAATCCTTGTTACTGGACATTTGCCCCATTTGCTGTTCATTTCCATTAACAATAGTGATGCTACATATTTCTTCATATAAATTGCTCCCACCTTGTCCCCCAATCTGGAATTACTAGTTCAATAGATAGAAATAGATTTTTAGCTTTTATTATGTATGTCTGAATACCTTTTTGGAAGTATTGGAACAAAGCTATGTATATATAAGTACCTTTGTAATTTTTTCCATATTTTTCTTCTTAGTAGATAACTATTTTTATCCCAGTTTATTCTGTCTGCTATTTGCCTGGTTTTAAGCCATTTCATTCAGTGTTAGCAATTCTTCCAGTATGTGTGTGTCTCTGCCCAGCGTTAAAAGGCCTCTTATTCAGTTTTGTTATCAGGATTGATGTAGCAGTGGGTTGAAATGAAAAACAGATTGAGTTATTGGATTTTTTGCAGATTTCTGTTGTTCTCCAACCATAATGCAACATTAATATAAAATCCCTCTAAAACTTTATCTTTTTTCTTTTATTTAGGCTCCACCAAAGCCTATACCCAAGACCATTGACAACCAGCGAGTGTGTGATGAAACCATAGTAGACCCTAATGATGAGGAGGTAATATTAGAAGTTTTAAATATATTTGGATGACCACACTTGATAAATTAGCTAGTCATGTGTTGACATTTAATTTAAAGTACTGGCTGGCAAAGTTGTATAATGGAGTGATTCAACTATAATGTCACCATATTATGCTATTATTTGCTGTAGATTATTTCATGATTGAATTTCTCAGTAATGCTATTGAAAAAATCAGTAATTATTTATTTTCTAAAAATACATTTTGTGCCTAGGTAAATTTTTTGTTATTTAATCTCTATAGTGCTAATTTTCTTTATATCATTTGAAAAGCATTCCTCATGCTATAGATTTTTATTAGATTTTTGTAGTACTGTTAGACATTTAAATGCCTAAGGATGATATTTGATGGTATATTTTGTTTCCTCATAAAACTTTTCACATTTTCCCTATTAAGTAGTTTGTGATAGTACGATGGGAGAATCAAGGTTTTAAAACTTAGAATATATATGTTTTATTTTTGTACAGGAAACTTCGTTTTATGTTTGTTTGCTTTCAAACATAGCTGTTAGTATTCTTTCACATTTCTTCTGACTAAGTCATTCATTCAGTCAATGAATGCAAATATTTCCTGATTGCTGTGCATTGGAATCTGGTTTTGGAGACTTGGATCCACCAGTGCGCAAAACACTCTGACACATATACATAGAAAATTTCTACCCACCAGAGTTTACTTCTAGGAAGAGAGACAAACAGTGAACATAATAAAATAAATGAATAATCATGTTAGCAGATAATAGATTATTAAAGTTTAAAAATAAGGTATAAGAGATTCAGGACTACCTGCATTAGAGAGTTTGCAATTTTATATATGCACATATAGGTGTGTGTGTGTATTTTATTTAACATAATTTCAGACTTAATAGAAAAGTAGGAACTCATGTATACCCTTTGCATAGATTTCTTAAATGTTCCATTGTACCACATGCTTTGTTTTCATTTATAGTCTCTCTGAAATGTTTAAGTGGCAGACATGAAGCCCCTTTACTCCTATAGTGTTTTACCTATAAACAAGTGTGTTTTTTAATAAGCATAGTGTGTAGTTTATCAAAATCAGAGAATTAACAACAGTATGTAGTATTATTATCTAATCTGTGTAGTTTATTCAGATGTCACCAGTTGTCCAAACGTCATTTTTTAGCAAAAGAAAATCTCATCTCATGCATTTTCATCCCATTTTGATGGCTCTAACCTTCTTTAATTTGGAATAGTTCCTCAGACTTTCCTTGTTTTTAATGACATTGACATTTTTAAAGAGTATAGACCATGTATTTTTGTAGAATGTCACACTTAATATGTGTTTGATGTTGGCTCATGATTGTATTCAGCTTCTGTACTTTTGACAGAGATACCACAAATGTGATATTGTGTTCTTTTCAGTGCCTCTTATCAGGAGTCACATAGTGATGATTTTTCCATTATTGGTTATGTTAACAATTATCACTTAATTAAAGTGGTATCTGCCAGGTTTTTCCACTATAGCTACTATTTTCCCCTTGTAAATATTTGGGGAGGAGATACTTTGAGATTATGTAAATATATGTTACTCTTTAAACTTTCACTCAAGATTTTGCAATTAAAAGTAAATGTTCCAGTTTGGTAAGAAATTGTGTTTCAGTGTAGTTTTAACTTGCTGTTCTTTTGTTATGAATGAAGTTGAAAATCTTTTCATGTTTTCTTTCTTTTTAATCAGTTGTTTGTTTATGTCTCTTGCCCATTTTTCTGTTGATTAGGGTTGCAATGTTATATGTAATGGTCAGGGTAGGCTTCATTGAGATGACCTTTTAGCAGACATTTGAAGAATGTAGAGAAAGTAGCTGTCTTTGGGCAAAAAGTACTGTAGGATGACTAGTGCAAAAGCTGTAAGGCAGGAGTATGCTTAGTATGATTTTGAGGAACAGTAAGGGAGCCATTGTATGGAAATTAAGTGAGCAAGAGGAGGGCTTACAGAAGAGGTGCCAGGCAAATACAGGGAAGGGGAAGGGCCAGATCAGTGACTTTGTAGGCTATTATGAGGACTTTGGATTTTATACTTGGTTTAATGAGGAGCCATTGGATGGTTTTGAACAGAGGAAGGATGTGATTGGACTTAATTTTTTTGAGTAATTGGCTTTATGAGACTAATAGGCAAAGTTAGAAGGCTACTGAAGTAATCCAGAAAAAAGGTGATGATGATGACAACTGGGCCCATGGTGATTAAAATGAGTGTTGAGAATTGATCTAATTCTGAGGTTTGTTTTTTTTCTGGGGTATATTTTGAAATTAGAGCCACTGGAATTTCTTGATAGATTGGGTATGAGGTAAAAGAGAAAGATGATTCAAAGATGGTGTTGAGGTTTTTAGCCTGAAAAGTTAGAAGGAAGGAGTTACCATTGACAATATACGAAAGAGGTCTTGGCTAGAGATAAATTGGGGCACATAGACATATAGAAGTTACATATATGCAAAAGTTTCCATAAATATTTATCTAGGGGAGAATTTGTTGGATCATGGGGTATGTAAATGTTCAACTTTACATAATAGTGCCAAAATGTTTTCTAAAGTAGTGGTTGTATCATTTTGCCACTCACATATTATAAGAGCAATATTTTATGGTCATCCACATTTTGACCATTTCTTGGTACGTTCAGGCTAGTGATAAAGGGATATCTCATTGTGGTTCAGGTTTGCATTTGCCTGATTCTTCATGTGGTTAAGCATCTTTTCATGTGTGTATTATGTTTTCAGTAGAGACATGCCAGCTTATGTCTTTTGCCCAGTTTTCTATCCATGTATTGTACTGATTTGTAGAACTTCTCTATAATTTGGATACTAATCTGTTGTATGTGTTACATTTTCCAATATATGGATTCTCTTTTTACTTTCTCCAAATGATGTCTTTCAATGAACAGAAGTCCTTAATACAGTTGTGTTTTAAAATATTTAAATATTTAATACTTTTTCCCCTGCCTGCCCCCCAACCCTCCACCCACCCAATATAGCCCAGTTTTCCCAGCACAATTTTTCGGAGTAGTGCAGTCTTTCCCCACAGTGAATTGTAATTCGCATGTCCTATATCAAGTATCCATATATGCTTAGCCTTTTTCTGTGCTATTAGCTTGGTCACTTTGTCACTGTGTCATTACTTTACTTTTCTGATTATTGCAGCCTTATGATAGGTTTTGATATCTGTTAGAGCAAGATGCCCCTTCCGATCCTCGGATCCCTCTCTTGAGGAGTGTTCTGTTCCAGGACCTTTGGTCTTCCATGTGAAATCATCAGTTGTACTAAATCAGATTAGTTTTGGGATGTATCTGCATATTGCTTTCTTTAGGTCATTTTTAAATACTGAAAATATATGTAAATGAATTTCATAATTTTCATACAAATTTTACACATAAATCTTGGTAAAGCTATTTCTGAGTATCTTGTTTTTTTCTTCTTAGTGTAAATTGCATCTCTTCGAAAATTGTTTTATTTGCTGATTTATAAAAATGCGATTTTTGGATCATAATCTTCCAACCAGTAGTTTACCTAAATGCATTTCTAATAATTTGTTTGAATATTGCTTTCATTTCATATTTAGATAAAATCATTTCTGCAATCAGGTTTTGTTTCTTATGTTCAACCCATTTCTTTTGTGCTGACTAGAATTTCCAGCATAATATCAAATAAATAAAAAAAGCAGTAGAGGCCTCTGTATCATGTTTCTGATTTTAAAGAGAGTACTTCTAATGTGTTATCATTAATGGTTATTTGTCATTAATGGAAGACTATGAGTTAAGAAAAATCCATTCTTTTTTGCTGTTTTTTGTTGTTTTGTTTTATCATGGATGAACGTAGACTGTTAGCAGATGCTTTTCTGCAAATACTGAGATAATTATGCACTTTCTCTGCAGATACGGAGATGAGTATGCAGTTTTTATCCTTTATTGTACTACTGTAGTAAATGAAATAGATTTTGTAATGTTAAACCTGTGAATTCTTAGAATAAATCCCACTTAGTTATGATGTATTCCTTTCTTACTATACATTGTTTTTGTTAAAATATGTACATCTGTGTTCATGAGTGAAACTGTATAGTAATGTCCCCTTTTCATTCCTAATATTTGGGCTTTTCACCACAGATGTATCAATTTTATTACTCCTTTCATACTACTTTTTGCTGTGCTCCTCTCTACTGAATCTTTGTTTTCTTATGCATTTATATCTCCCCTTTATCGTTTATTTCCTTCTACTCTGAGTTTATTCTGTTTTTATTTATTTGATTGATTAGCTCATTTTTCACCTTTTTTATTATGAGCAGTTAAGGCCACAAAATTCCCTCTAAGTACTTCTTTTGGTATATCCAAGTTTTAAGAGTGTTTCTTTCCTTATTGTTCAAGTCTGAGTTTTTCTTTTAATGGAAGATTTGATTTCTTCTTGTAATTTTATTAGTTTTTTTGTTTGATGAATTTTTAAAATTTTGTCCCCACCTGTTCCTTACTATTTCTTTTCCTCTGCTTTCTAGGGTTTCATTTGCTCTTCTTTTCTAGCTTCTTAAGGTGAAAGCTTAGATTATTGATTTTACACTTTTCTTTCTAGTATAAGCATATAAAGCTCTGGTTTTTTTCTCTAACCATTGCTTTAGCCATATTCCATATACTTTGATATGTTGTATTTTCAGTTTCATTCTATTCAAGATACTATCTAATTTCTCTTATGATTCTTCTTTGGCTCATTGATTATCAAAAAGTGTGTTGTTTAATTTTGAGATATTTAAGGATTCCCCAGATCCTATGGTTGCAGAGCTTACTTAGTTTGATTTTAGTCCTTTTCAATAAGGAGACTGTGTCTTAACATAAGACCTTTCTATTCTGGAGAATGTTCTCTGTGCCTTTGAAAAACATGTATTCTGCTGTTTTATGGTAGATTGTTATTGTGTTGTTCATGTCTTCTATATTCTTGCTGAATTTCTTACTATCAATTACAGAGAGAGGAATATTGAAATCTCCAACTATAATTCTTGAATTACGCATTTCTTCCATTCCTTTCAGTTTCGCTGTATGTCTTTTGGGGGTATTTTTTTTAGGTAAATATATAATTAGTATATTTTCCTGATGTATTCACCCTTAATCGGTGTCCCTTTATTGCCCTTTAAAATGTCCCTTCTGGTCCCTAGCAGTATTTCTTTTCTTAACGTCTATTTTGTCTACTGTACATTCAGCCACCTAAACTCTTGTGATTACTGTTTGCATGGTACTTCTTTTCTTTAATGCTTTTACTTTCAAGCAGTTTGCATCTTTGAATTCATACTGTCACAGAGAGCATATGGTTAGATACTTTTTTATCCTGTCTAACAGTAATGTTAATTGATGTAGTTAGATTTACATTTGCTATTCTTTAATTTTTAACATCTTTTATTTTTATTTTTCATCTGTTCTTCCTTGAATGCTTTTTTATATCAAATATTTTTTTGGTATGCTATTTTAATTCTTCTTAATCTCTTAAACTGTATTGGAGTTTTGGGGGGTGTTTTTTAGTGGTTGCTCTAGGAATTATCATATGCATCTTTAATTTATCACAGTGTACTTCAAGTATATATTTACATAATTCTGGTCAAGTTTGCACCAGTATAGTTTCATTTCCTCCGCTCTTTTTTGTACTGTTATTGTCATATATACTGTATCTGTCTCTTATCAACCCAGTGTTATAATTACTGCTTTAAACAGTCCTGTTTTTTAAAAGAACATGTACACATGCAAAACACACAGTCTTATCTTTACCCTCATATTTTACCATTTACAGTGCTCCTCTTTCCTTCCTCTGGAGCTAAGTTACCAGAGGTAACAGGTATCTGATGTCATTTTCTTTCAACTTGTAGGATTTTCTTAAGTCTTGTTTTTATAGCAGGTCTAATAGCTAATTATCTGTTTTTATCTGAAAATGTACTTATTTTGCCCTGAGTTTTTAAAGAATTGTGCAGGATATAGAATATTTGGTTGACTTTTTTTTTAGTACTTGGAACATATTCCATTGCATTTTGGTTTACATTATTTCTTATGAGAAAACAGCAGTTTTAATAATCATTGTTCCCCTGTATCTCATTTCATTCAAAATGTTCTCTATTTTTGGCTTTTAGCAGTTGACTGGTGTCTTTAGGTATTGTTTTTTTTTAATCTTAGTTGGAGTTTGTTGAGCTTGGAACTGTAAGTTAAAAGAGTTTTTCAGCCATTCTTTTTTCAAAACTTTTTTATACCCTTTTCTTTCCTTCAAGGACTTAATTTTCACACAATGGTGAAATAATAACATTGTCCACAGGTTTCTCCAGTTTGCTGCTTTTTCTATTATTGTTTTCTCTATGCCTTAGGTTAGATATTAATCTTTTCAAGTTCATTGATTCTCCTGCCATCTTAGATCTGCTGTTGAGTCCACATTTTCCATTAATTCTTTGACTATATTTATTATGGCTGCTTTGAAATTTTCACTAAATTCAACATCTGGGCCCACTCAGAATTAGTTTCTACTGATTACTTTTTTCCTGTCTGTAGGTTATTTTTTGTTTCCTTTCATAGCTGATTTTTTGCCTGAAAATTGGACATTTTAGACAACATACTGTAGTAACTCTGGATTTTTTAATTTTTTTAAGGGTTACTGATTTTTGTTTAGTGGCTTACCTGAACTTAAGCTGTAGAATCTCTCTCCCTGACAATAGCATTATATCTCTGCTCAGTTATTTTATCGCTGTTTTTAACCTGCCTCCCTAGAGATAGTCTATGTGTTTGTGTGGCTGAATTGCAGCCGATGATTTTGGGCAGGTTGTGTTGAGACACCTTGAGCCCCTAAGACATACATATCCTCTGCCAACTAAGTTGTGCGTGGGTTGAGGAAAGCATTTAAAATTGCTGCCAGTTCTCAGATCTCCTTTGCCATGTGTAGTTCAGCTATCAGCTAGGAATTTGCAGAGAGATGATCTCAGCCCCTCTATGGCTCTTTAACTTCCAGAGCTCTCCTTTAAATTTTGGCCTGGTCCACACCTACCTTGAACTGAGCCTGTAACCCTTTCACAGGCAAAACTTGAGTTTTCATACCTGCCCCTCACTGAGTCCAGTCCACCACATCTGGATTCAGGGTTGCTGGTTCTTAACTTCCAGATGTGATGTTGTTAAAGCACTGTTCAACCAAGTTAGTGGGGGAAACAGAATGGTTCTAGGTAAGATTCTGATGTTCCTGCCCATAGCTATAACCATATTTCAAGAATAGGTGCATCTCAATTTGTGTCTTGAAATTGTCTGACAGATCTTTCCAGCTTCATACTTGTATTTTACAGATGGAAATAACCTCTTCAAGTTGCCATTTTTAACATAAGTCCCTCCTGGGCCTTTTTTATTTAATTGATGTATGATCTTCGGTTGGTTTCAAGTATACAATACAGTAGTTCAACAGTTACCCATGTTATTAAATCCTCACCCCAATTAGTGCAGTTACTATTTGTCAGTGTAGAAAGATGTTGCTGAATCACTGGCTATGTTCTCTGTAGTACCATCTATGTGACCAACTTATATTATGGTTGAGAATCTTTGTGTCTTTTTATCCCCCTCACCCTCTCCACCCACTCACCCCAACCCCTCCCCCATGATAGCCACCAGTCACTTCTCAGTGTCTATGAGTCTACTGCTGTTTTGTTCATTTTGGTTTTTTTAGATTCCATGTGAAATCATACAGTATTCGTCTTTTCCACCTAGCTTATTTCACTAAGCATGATACCTTGTAGGTCTATCCATGTTGTCACATATAGCAGGATTTCTTTCTTTTTTATGGCTAAATAATATTCCACTGTGTATATGTACCACATCTTCTTTATCCATTCATCTATTGATGGGTACTTTTAGTTGCTTCCATAGCTTGGCTATTGTAAATAATGGAGCAGTAAATATAGGGGTGCATATATCTTTTTGAATCAGGGATTTTGTTTTCTTGGGTAAATTCCTAGAGGTGGAATTAATGGGTTGTATGGTATTTCTATGTTTAGTTTTTAGAGGAATCTCCATACTGCTTTCCACAGTGGCTGCACCAATTTACATCCCCACCAACAATGTAGGAGGGTCCCCTTTTCTCCACATCCTCGCCAACACTTGTTATTTCATATCTTTTGGATAGTGGCCATTCTGACTGGAGTGAGGTTGTATCTCATTGATTTTGACTTGAATTTCCCTGATGATTAGCAGTGTAGAGCATTCTGGGCCTTCTTTAAATCCCCTCAGCTAGGTAGTCAATGTCATAGAATCCTCCTGGAACTACTTTTAAAATTCTGGCCTAGTATGGTATTAGTTTGATGTAAAATCATTTCTTTTTCTGTTCTCAGGTTGCTTATGATGAAGCTACAGATGAATTTGCTTCTTACTTCAACAAACAAACTTCTCCCAAGATTCTTATCACAACATCAGATAGACCTCATGGGGTAATAAATGCATCAATTAGTAGTATAGTTATTGAATTCTTAATTTTCTTACATTACTCAGACTGTTTAAAATAATTCTGTTCAGAAGAGTTCAAGTAGTACTACTAGTATTTGGGGATGGATAATTGTTTAGTATGGGGATTGTCCTGGTCATTATAGGATGTTCAACAGCACCCCTAGTCTCTATCCACTGTGTACCAGTAGCAGCCATCACCCACCACTACCACCAAATAGTGGTAGTAATCATAACTACCAAAAATGTTTCCAGACATTGCCAAATATCCCGATAGAGCACAGTAGCCCCAGTTGAGACCCACTGCTTTAGGATGATCAGTTTACATTTCATTCTTGCCCTAGCCTTGCTTTCTAATAATACCATCTTATAATAATTTTTACTCCTTTTCTTAAAAATGTTGACCACAAAAACTTTGTTTTTCAGACATTTGAGGATTTTTGTTATTTTGTTTTACAGAGAACAGTACGACTCTGTGAACAGCTCTCCACAGTTATACCAAACTCTCATGTTTACTACAGAAGAGGACTGGCTCTGAAAAAAATTACTCCACAGTGCATCTCAAGAGATTTCACAGACCTGATCGTTATTAATGAAGATCGTAAAATACCAAGTATCCTTTTCTAAAGAAGTTATCTTGGATCATCTTCACCCCCTTTTAAATTACATTAAAAAGGATAAGGAAGTGTTCCCTATAACTTTGAGAACAAAGTTTTCTAAACCAGAAAATCATGAATCTCTGTCCAAGATTCTATGAACTATTTTTTTCCTTAGTAAAAGATGCAGAAATAAACAAGATAGCTTTAGGGAGTTCATAATGTAGAAAATAGACACGTAAACTAACAAAAATACAATGTGGATAGTACAATTAGAGAGAGGAATGCAGAATGCAATGCAAACTCTTGACTGGTTAAATCTGCCCTGGGAATATCAGGGGGAAAGGACTTGACAGAAAAAGATGCTTAAGCTCAGTCTAGGTGAATATGGGTGAAAGAGGTGAATATGAGGAAGAGTGCCCAGTGCAGAGAGACAATTTGGAAGGATAGAGGCATGAAGGAGCTGACCCAGTTGGGAATCTGCAAATAATTTAATACGGCTAGATTTTTATATTGCCAGAGGTGGTATCACAGGAGTACATTTCTGAGGAAGGTATTTAAACCCCTATTAAGTATTTGCTAGTGTTTCAGATGCCAAGAGTAATCTATCATTTTTCTATGAATCTCAGCTCTTAGGTGAATTTATCACCTAAATCCAAGTTACTTCTTCCTATTTTGAGATAAATCACCTACAGGGTGCCTAAATTTGTTTTTGTCATTTTTAATGTTTTATTTATTGAATGGTGGCTGTGAACTCAGCAACTTTAAGATGATCAATTGAATGGATCAAAATTATTGAAACTATTATTAAGGATTTATAAAATATAGGGGCAGGACTTTGCTGCTGCAGGATAACTTTTTTCATCAATGAATGCTTTTAAAAATAATCATTTAAAAGCTATTTTTTAAAAATTCAAAATAACTTGTGTCTTCTGTTACACAATATAAATGAAAGACATCATCCTTTTGTACAATGTGCTTTCCAGAGACCAAAATAGACTAAAACTAGCTTTGTAATGTGGTGTATTATTGGCCATATTATGATTTGGTATGGATTATTGGTTACTGTACTGAAGTAATTTAAATCTCTGGAATATTTATTCCAAAAGGGATCGTTTTAAGGTGTTTGCTGCCTTTTTAAAACTTACCACCCAGATAAAGTGACAAGATCTTTGTTCCTCTCTTTTTATCTTTGTCAAATTAAAAAAACCATCATCATTTCAAGGCTACTAACTCCTTGGTAAGAAGCAAGCATTCATTGGTTCAGTCAACATTCTATCCTTGTATTATCTGAGGTATTTTATGTAGTTGCATTTATACCATCTATTATACATCTGTAAGTTTCACTTATGTCATCTGTTGCCTTTAGAAATCTTTTATTCTCTTTTCTTTGTAAAACTGTATTATCTTTTCACCCAAAATGTATTAATATTTTTTGTTTACCATGTTGAATATCTTGTAGGGTAAGTTAACTGTCAAGTAATTAAGGTACCATCAGTACCCAGATCTGATTTATATTAAGGAAATAACTTAGGCTCATTAAGTAATCCAAATACAAAATTGCTTACACCCATACACATAAACTTATATGTATATAAATACATGTATTTATATACATATATGTATATAAATACATGTTATATATATATTTTCCCATATACGTGTGTATCCCAAGATTGTCATTTTTGGATATAGAATTACACAGCAATTTCTAGAAGTCCTAATGAATAGAATTTTTATAAGTATAATTCTGCCTGGTTGATTTTTTTAATTTCAAAGATACTTCATTTTCTTTTCTGATTGATATCTGGTAATGCAGCTGATGACAAAGTATTGGTTAAAGATGCTAGGAAAGTGGACCTCTTAATTTGCTTGTCTTTGTTGATAATGATCTTTAGACTAATAAGATTGGTAGGGAGACTGGAAGTCCATCTTGGATAAAAAGATGTCAGATAAGGTCTAGAAATTCTGAATGATGTCGGATATCCTGGCTTCAAAGAATATATGTGACAGACTCGGAAGTGAGACTCTGCTACTCCTTGAAGAAGGTAGTGAAACAGACAAATGGAGAGAGGAGGAAAGAGGACTACTAGTTAATTTTTGCCATGATCCAGAAAACAAATGTAGTAATTAATGGAAGAATGATTTGTAAGCACATAAAAGAAATAGTTGTAATTCCTGGAGACTTAACACAGGCTCACAAATAACAAATCATAACTCCTAATGATGACACTTGGAGGAAATTAAAAGAATTGAGGATGTTCAGCTTGAGGGAGATTAGAATCTGGGAACATGTCAGCTGTGTAAAGATATTGGAAGGACTACTATGTGAAAGTGCTGAAGGTTAGAAATTTACAGGGATATAAATTTTTTACTTACTCTAGAAATAGCTTTGTCAGCTATCTAAATGTCTTAGTGGCTTTGGGTCAGGCAAATGTGATGTCAAATACAGAGTACATTAGTTGTTAACTTGTGTGACTTCAAATTTCTTAGCCACTTGGTTTCCTCAAATTTTAAATGTAAGAAATAATAGCCATCTTAAGGGTTCCCACAAGGATCACCTTAAATGTATTAGGTTTTTAAGGTATATAATGCCTGTCCTGTAGTAGGCATTTTTAGTAAATGTAGTGTAATGGGAAGCATTGAGGCTTTTTCTGGAGACTTAACACGCTCTGTTCATTATTTCTAAATGGAAATTTGAGGTAGAGTCTTTGTTTCTATACTCTTGGCAGCTAGTAAGATATTTTGCATTTCTGGCCTCTGGGTACTAAAAGCCAGTTTAACCTCAGTTGTCATAACAAAATGCCTCTATACATTTCCAAGGGCAGGCTGCTGCCAGTCAAGGGCCTGCTTCTGTGCAGGTGTAATTCCACCCCTGTTGAGATCTTCTGAAACTTGGGCTAATCTGTCTGACCTTTCTCATTCTTTTTTCCTCATTATGAAAATAGGGACAGTTACTCCTATTTTGCATGGTTTGTGTTAGGGATTAGTAATGACATAAATAAAGCTTTTTGTACAATGCAGCTACTTAGAAATTGTTTGGATTTTGTAGTTGTAATACAAACCAAAATTCAGGGGAAATGTTCTAGAAAGGATTCAAGCCTTGATTTAGGTTGGAAGAAACGACATTTACCTCTCTTAGCCCCCTTAAGAGTTAATGATTTTCCTTTCAATGTGCAAATGATACAGATATACTTTGAGCTGTATCTCATGAAGTTGAGCCTGTGGTGAATCTTTGGAAAGGAAAGAATTCAAACATTTACTGATAATCTGCTATCTGTTAGACACTAGCATTTGTCAGAAACATCTTCCAAGAGTTAACAGATAGTTGGGAAGAAAGGCCTTTTACATGACTGTAACTCAAGTTAAGTGACAAGTGTCATAGTAAGAGCTGAAAAGATTTAGAGCTTAATTTTGACTGTGTAAAAAGAGGTGGCATTTGAAGTAGGCCTTTATGGATGAGTAAAATATTGCAGGTATTTGAAATAGCATGAGTGAAAAATACACGGTAGGATTAGTGTATGGTGTTTAAGAGATTGTGTCAATGCTTACCAGTTAGGGAACAGCTTGAGGGGAGGCATTAGGGGAGACAGGTTAGAAAGGTAATTTGGAGCCATATTATGAGTGCTATATTGATGTCTTGTGTAGATGTATCTGTGGTAAGGGTAGTTTGAAATTAGCTACAGCTGTCAAAACTCTTAATGTATGCATAGTTTTTCACTTAGCATACAGATAAAATGACCAAGCTTAGTCCTATAGTTTATTTATAGAACCAAGGCCTAAACTTGATTTATAATCCATATGAGGTATACTTGAAATGGTGAGAGAGGTCAGACCAATCAGGATAGTTTTAATAATGTATGTGTACCTCACCTAAGGAGGCTGTAGAAGTGAGAAACTTAGGAAGGTAAAAGCAATGAGTAGGATTTGGTAGTAGAGGAAGTTGAAGATAACCATAGTTCCTAAACTGGATAAATGGGAGAATATTGATGCTGTCATAAAAAGATGGCAACATCTGTTTTGTAAAACTCGTGTGCAGGTAGACTTGGAATAGTCTGATTCTGATCTCTGTTTAAGGCTTAGTATTTCAGAAAATCAAGTTGTGTTACAAAGACTTGAGTAATGTTGTATAGGTAGCAATTATAGTTGACTGAATTCCAGAAAGCCCTTGGGCTCATAACCCTGCTGACTCTATGTAGGTGTCTTGTAATTCACCTGTAATTTGTGTCTGGCACATTCCTCTGTTTGTGGTAAACAGTAAATGGTTGTTAATTGGTTGGCTTTAATTTGTGGCACAGTAATCCCAAGAATAAGAGATTATCTCTTGAGAGACACTAAAAACCTTGATTTCAAGAAGAGAGTTTAGGAGGGTATGGTCTTGTGGGATGAAATTCAAAGCTGACAGCATATCTGGACCTTAAAAACATAAAACAAATGTATATACAAAAACATAAAAGTGTACATTTCTATTGTTACCAGGCCTCTGAACATGAAGGTAAACTTATATTCTATTTGCAATATTACAATTATTCTAGAATCTCATCATCTTTTCTCCTATTAGAGAAGTGGACATTAGCTATTTTTCCCTACTTTAGTTGAATGCCCAATATACACTGTTGAGGACGATGATATATATATACCATATTGTGAAAAGAAAAGGTAGTACTACTATAAATTAATCTGTTTTTCTGAAAAATTAGGTTGATGTGTGTGTTGAGTTTGGGTATTGTAAGAAAATGTTAACCCTGAATACATATGTACCTATCTACTCCCCTAGTTACAGATTTTAGAAGCCCTTAGTCATACAGAAGACAAAGTTATTTAAATAATTAAAGGTTTAGATTAGAGTTCAGTTTGTTCTTAACTTTATGAACAGATGGATTAGTTCTGAGTCACTTGCCACATGGCCCAACTGCTCATTTTAAAATGAGCAGTGTTCGTTTACGTAAAGAAATTAAGGTAAGTTTTATACATTCCTTGATTGGCATTGGTCTCCTCGCAGTATTTTGATAATGGCATTTGCTGTCCTGATTATTAAAGCAATAGCTTTATGTTCTTCTGAGCTTGTAACTGAATTTTGGCAGACAGGCTGTTGCCTTCATTACAGTGAAACATTACTTTTCTAGTAGGGCTTTTTGATGTATTTACTGCATATTAATTTTAGATACATCCTATTTCATGGGTTTGGTAAGTCATCTGTGGTAGTTTTTCATTAAGGAAGATGGCTAAAAGTTTTCACTAGTCATGTAAATTTTGAAACTTGAATTCCATTGAGATAACATAGTTTGGTCTTAACTCATGATTGTGATTTTTATTTTTACAGAGAAGAGGCAAGGACCCCACAGAACACGTACCTGAAATAATTTTGAATAATTTTACAACCCGGCTGGGTCATTCTGTTGGGCGTATGTTCGCATCTCTCTTTCCTCATAATCCTCAGTTTATTGGAAGGCAGGTTGCCACATTCCACAATCAACGGGATTATATCTTCTTCAGATTTCACAGGTGAGAAAGGTACTTGATGTCCTTGGACTTTTTCAGTCATGAAGTCCATTTTCAACATAAACCTGTGTTCTAATGTATTGTAGATGAGAAGTTATTTTTTGAACCCTGTCATGTTAACAGTTCGTTTCACTCAGACTAATTTCCTTGTCTTTGAAGGTACATATTCAAGAGTGAAAAGAAAGTGGGAATTCAGGAACTTGGACCCCGTTTTACTTTAAAATTAAGATCTCTTCAGAAAGGAACCTTTGATTCTAAATATGGAGAATATGAATGGGTCCATAAGGTATGTGCCTTACTCTCTGAGAAGCCATTTAGATAATTTAAAAGTAATGAGAAGGAAACCATGTGCTTTAAGCGTTGGTGTGTATACCTTAAGTTATGCTTCTGAATCTCTTCTCTGTGAGCTAAAAAGAAACACTCTTTAATACAATGTTTGGGTCTTGTGATTAACCCTGGTTCATATGAAGTATCCTAAGGTCAGTGGTCCTCAAGTCCACTGAATCAGCAATTTAGGGAGTGGGGAACAACAATCTGTTAATAAGCCTGTGTTACAATAATGATTCTGTACACATGAGACCTATTGCTTCAGAGGCATTGTAGAAGTTTGGAGATTGTCATTTAAAATCATTAAGTGAAAACAGTATTTTAAAACATGTCTTTTCTATCTAGTAAGCAATATTTCACTTAAATATGGATTTTACTTTAAAATTGTATATATATTACACACATATTACACATAACTTCTAACACTTTTTTATTAGACCTAAGGACTATTCAGGCTTAGAGACAAACCCGAAGTTTTTTTAGCACTGTTGTTTATATGTATTTTTTTTTCTAATTTTCAGCCCCGGGAAATGGATACAAGTAGAAGAAAATTCCATTTATAAAGTACTGAAGTAATAGTATTGGATTGTGAACATGTCCATCTTGAAGACTGAAGACTCTCTTCAAAATGGCATTTGCTGATTTCATAACCCTTTTTTCATGTCTGGACAGTACCAAGTGCCATGAATTGCTGTTTAGGTAGCAAATGCAAATAAAAGTCATGGTGGTGGGAGTTGAGAAATTGCAATTTAGGTTTCTTAAAACTTAATTATTATTTTTAGGTAATTTGAATAATTTAAGTTGGAATCAAGATTCAAACTAACTTTCCCATTGCACTCCCATGGAATACATGGGGCTGGAGAGAAATACAGTGCTTGGTAGATACTATGTAACCCACTGTTTTCCCACCAGACCAATACTGGATCTGGCACATAGTTTTAATTCTGTTTCCTGAACAAGTAATATTGGAAGTCAGTTTCTGGAATGTTTTAACATTCCCTTAAGTCTTTGAGAAGGGTTTAAGGCAAAGTAGTTTACCAAGGACTTAGAGCAAAGCCACAAATTACTAATGAAGCTAAGTTTGATTCCTTTTTCTTGGTGCTTTCTACCCCATTTCATAGTATCATAGTACTCTACTCAGGAATTGTCTCAGGCCCTATAAAGTTTTTCTTATATTTTAGAGTGGAGTTCCTATGTCCAGTCCTTTTTCTACTATCCTTACTAAGATAGCTGTCTGTTACAAAGTAACTTAACTTTTAGTTGTAATGGTAATAACCCCTACAAAGGAATTGACTAGAAATACGTATTAAAAGAAAATTAACCCTTTAAATAATCCTTAGATAAAGTTTTAGCAGCCTCCTCCTGACCTTAGAATAAAAGTTTGCAATTTAACTTTAATTCCCTTGCAAATGGGTGGCATAAAGTTATGTGAACTTTAAAGTTGGTGGAATAAATAACTCCTCCTTAATGACAAAGGGAAAATTGCCATTTGCCTGAGGTGTTCAAATTAATGCAGAGCATATTTAATACAAATAACCAAAAAGTTTTATACTAAGTATTTTATTGGATGCTGCTGCCAGTGTGTATAAAATAATTACCCTTGTGAAATAGAAATTCATGAAAATTCAGAGGTAGATGTTAAGGACTGACGAAAGTAGAAGCTTGTATAGTATGGCACATGTTATAGGGATAAGCGTTTTGTACAGGCTTCGAATTAGCTCCTTTGAATATTCACTGGTTCATGAAAAGTAGTTTAGAAAACCTGAAATGGGGAGAAAAGAGATTAATTAGAATAAGGTAATAAAGAACAATAGTTTTTTTTTTCTGAATAGCAGTACATCTTGTGTTACTTTAGGACATTCATTTGAATTATCAGCTTATAAAATACTTTTTTAAACTAAGCCTATTTTTTTTTAAAAAAAAAGGACATAATGGATTTCTAGGAAGAAATGAGAAGTTGCCTGTAGTATAAAATGCTATCTTTTTTTTATAACCACTCAAGTGTGTATCATTTATAGTTTGTAAACAGACTTAAAGATTAACTTGCCAAAATGCACTCTAATAAAAAAGGTTAATACAAAAATCTCAAGTAGGGAAAAATCTGAATATCCCTTGAAGAAGAGCAATAGCACTGAGGAGAGCAGTTTGACATAAACTAAGGTAGAAGATGCAATCCCAATTCTATTTATCTAGATAAACCTATACACAAAAAGTAACGTGTACACGGACATCAACTATAGTGGTACTTTAACAGCAGAGAAGTAGAAATGGCCTAGGCTAAAACTCAAAATTAAGGAATGGATAAATATACCAATGTTTATAGACGTGATCGAACACTACACAGTTGACTAAACAATCTACCTGGATCAACACAAATCTCAAATATAATGCAATATTTGTAAATAGCTATACTATATTTAAAAACTATAAAATATATATATGTAGTAAAAAGTAGAAAATGGGCAAACCAACTAAAGGATAAGTTGTATGGAAAAGTAGAAAAAAATGTATCTTTGGAAATATTTTCCTGAAAGTATCTTTCTTAAATATTAAGGTAAACCATCTAATTCAGAATGATACATGACTCTTTATATTGACTAGAAAATTTCTGATTATTTCGTAACAAAATGTTCTAGAGGCATAACAGTATCAGTGGTTAAAAAAAAATATTTAACCTCAGTTAACACACTTAAAACTGCAAATGATAAAATAGAAAGGCAGAAAATTGTAGCAAATAGGCTGAAGTCTCCTTGGTCAGCAAAACACTCAAGCTCCTGGTGGAACAGCAAAGGTTTTAATATTGGCAGTAGTGATCAGTGTTACTGAATTTAAGTGTCACTCCTTACTGAGTAATTTTACTTCTAGAAATTTATCTTTAAAAGAAACAGAGGATTAAAGTGTACACATAGGTATTAAGACATTCACCACAGTGTAGCTTCCAATTTGGAAACCTCAATATTCAATGATACATAATTAAGTTATAGTACCAGCCATCGAATATTTAATTTATAATATTTAATGAAATAAAATCCACATTTTTAAAAAGAATGAAAAGCTGCTCATGCTATAACCCTCATTTTTTAAACTTTCTTCTCTTAAATATGTTAATAGTGGTTTTTACATATGCTGATCATAGTAATTTCTATTTTCCTTGTACTGCTAAATTTGATATGTTCTTAAAAATTATATAAAAATGTATTTTTAAAAGGTATGAGTATAGACACAAAAACAGATTCTTTGCATTCAAGTCACTCAGTATGGACCTAGGATCACCAACATCAGTATCTTGGGAAAATGTTAAGAAATGCAGATTCTAGAGCCTCATCCCAGACCAACTGAACTAGAATTTGCATTTTAATAAAGTGATTTGTAGATACATTCAAGTTTGAGAAGATAGCTTTTCTATCCAGATACTCATTTCCTAGCCCAAAATATTTCAAATCATAATACGACATAGCTGTTTAGATTTGCCGAGATTAATGCCCATTACTTTACTTTGAAGTCTGGGTTCTTAACTCAGCCATATTTGTAACCTTGGGCAAGTCATTTAAACACTTAACTGTAGACTCCTGTGAAATCAAACTATTAACAGCCAGGCTTCTTAACAAATGACTTGTTATATCAAATGAAAATAAACCACTTTGTAAAGTAAATACAACAGGAACTAAGGTTTAAAAACAATCTTTAATGAACCATAAAAATAAATTTCCAATGACTTGCCACAAAGAACTGATGTTGCCAGAAGTGTTAGATATGAAGGTGCTCGTCTGTTTTCCTTATGGAAAACCTGTTACTCAAAGGTGTTTTTACCCTACTTATACAGATTTCCTAGACATTCCCAAATCTACAAAATTTAGGGAGAGCACAACTATGTAATATGGTGTTTTAGGAAGCAGCTTCCTGGACTTTAAGGAGCTAGAATGTTTGTAAGGATGTGTGCCACAGGCAGTCTTTTTTTTTTAAGTTTAAGGCTGCTTCTCATAGGTCATAGGTCAGTACTAGTGAGTACAGGCTCTAAGATATTATGTATGTGTAAAAGCACTCTTGGATTAACATTACATGATTTTGCACATATTTGACATTTGATCTGGATTAATGTATTTATTGCATTCCCAACTGTCAATTCTTTGCCATGCTCCTTTATTAGCTGTGTTCTATTACAGCAATAACATCAGAATTAATCCAAATCACTTGGTAGTAATTTAAAAGTCATCCCCATAAACACTGCAGATTTTTTTAACTGTCTAAATTTTTGCTAGGTACACAAAATTAAACTAGTATTTGGGGACCCCAAAATGCACCATTAGGCCAATGCCATAAAAAGTAACAATGCTATGAAAAGTAAAGTAACAGTGGAATTTTCTAATAATCCTTATAGCCTCTTTACAGTTATTAAATCCTGTATTTAACCTCTTTATGGTAAAACAGAAACAATCTTCATGACGACTAAGTCAGGAAACGTCATCAATCCTCACAAAAAAAAGACTGGAAACTTGAAGTGACGTACAAAAATGCATGGGACAACGGTCAACTTGCAAGTGCTGCAAAGAGACTCAACTAGTTGCTTCTACTACGTGTGGCTTTGTTTTAATTTAAGAGAACTTACCTTCCAAAGATTCGTTTTACTACAAAAAGGAACAGACTTTCTGGGGTCTGAAGGGATTTGTACTTGAAGATACTCCAGTCAGTAGGGGGTCATGTTGAGCATTCTGCAGACAGAATTGTTTCAAATCTGCAGCTGCCTGGGAAACCTATACATAACACAAAAGGAGTGGAAAAGCGGAAGATGATGAAACGTTGTAATGAAGGTTTTCTCAAATCTTTAGAAATATGTGCCACTTAACTCAAAAGAGTTAATTCTCTTAACTCAAAAGATAGTACTAATTCAAGGTAAACAGTCATATACTGAGCTCTAAAGACCATATATAGTATGCTTTCTTTAGGTTGCTTATTAGAAGCATCAAGTGATTCAGAACAAATGACATTAATTCCATTCATTTGCAAAGCATAGCACATCTTGCTAGTTTATTAATAAATAGGCTGTTCAAGCACAACCTTCAGAGTACTCAGTATCTTTTTTATTAAAAGCAGCATACACATTACAGGTTAAAAAGTGCTAAAATTCTAGCAAACTATTACTCTTGTCTTGAGAGCAGTATGACTGGAAAACCATTACTGTGGATGAGCATATCTAAATATGAACATCCAGTTCACTGTTTTGGTATTAAGTACTATCAGCTGTTTAATGTTACAAAACTGGACAGTGACAGCTTTCTGCTCAGTGCCATGTAACGGAAAGGCTGATTGCAAACTGGTTTATTTCAACTGCACTGGGCAGCCTGCCTTTAAGAAATGGGGTATTTGCCTTAAATGTGAACACAATGCCACTCAAACAGGACATAAGGAACTTACATGGCTTTATAGTTGTTTCATTTATGTCCTACATCACTTAAACATCTATTTGCATGTATCTGGTAAGGTGATGCAGGATACCAAAACAATGAACTGAATGGGTCACAGACGTAGAACATGAATGACTAAAAGATGCCCCAAATGAATACAATATCCTGTCTTGAATTGAGGTTTAGGAAGATAGGGAAAATAATCACTTATTTTATTCTCAGTTTCAACTATCCCCCACAGGGTAAAAGCAGGTGTCCAGTACAAATGGGTATCTAGCCTTTGAAAAGGAGGGTAAGAGCATCACAAATTCTCTATCAACAAATCCTGAAGATCACAGCTGTACCCCAGACATGAACCTGATAAAAGGATACATCATCCTGAGATGAATCTAAAGTCTCAGAATCTATTTGTATGTTTGGCTTACACAGTTCATGGTGATGAGTTCCATAGATTTATTTAGCAACTATGTAAAGAAGTAGTTTTTAAATACCTGGTACCAATTACTCTGACAAATGGCCAATCTTCCCCCTGCCCCAGAAAGGGGAAGTGGGTGACACCACTTTTCACAATCTTGTCACATTAACCAGTGGTAAGGATACAGTCAAGTATCTGTACATTTTCTGCCTAAAGTGTAGGTAGCCTCTAACTTAACTCCCTTCCACAAACTTCTCAGGGACCATCATGTGTCCAACTTTTAGGCACAGAGACTACATAAGAACAGCTAGGTCCCTGCTGTTTGGAGGTGACAGTTCAGAGAGAAATATAAAGTGCTAGGCAGAAAAAAAAAGTGGTGTGTTAGATTGTGACCTATGGTAAGATGTCTCTGAGGAGGTGACATTTAAACTGAGAACTCAATGACAAGAGATCCAGCTAAGGAAACATCAATGAGAAACTGGCCAGTGAGAATTACAAACAGGGAGAACTGAGACAAAGGCTCTGAAACTCAGCCAAGCTGCTAAGTCCCTAAGGCATTGTAATAATCACCACCCAGGAGATTGAAAGTCTATAATCCTCACATAATTATTAGTGCCCCTTTCACTCTCAAAAACGTCCTGCTTTGGTAAAAAAGTGTATGGCCACCCTACATATAGGAGAGTTTGTCAAGCATTTGTGATCATTTTTATTAACTACTCAAACACAAAGGTTTAAGCATTAAATGGTAATCTTGTGCTAGTTTAAAAATAAAATAGCACACCAAAAAAAGCATCTAGCATTGTCATGGATAAGATAGATGCAAAAAATGAAATCAAAGCATATTTTGCAAAGCATCTAAAAAATAAATCTCATTTAAAATCCCAAGGTTGGATGGGGAGGGCATCAAGCAAATCAAGCACTCTAAAACCAAATCACTTGTGGTGGCTTTAATGATCCCCAACAAAAGCCTAAATGATTTAAGTATGGGAGGCAATCATCACCCAGAGGAGTAACAGTAGAGGGCAGGGTGTTCATGGTGAAGTCCTCAGAACATTTTAGTCTAAGGATGTTCTCTCATTTTCTTTGGAGACTAGGGCTAAGTACCCCTTACTGCTTTCAACAAGCCTTTTTTTTTTTTTTACCCCTTTCCCACTTTTTTCTTTCCTGGCCCACTCCAAACAATGATAAAGGCACATCTGAATAATGTAATGGTTGGTTAAGAAACATATTATTTCAAATTTCGGAGTTAAATCCAGCCCAGACTGACCATAAACGCTGGGATGAGGTAAGAATCTGAGATTAGAGAAGTGGATTCCAAACAGCAATGGAGTCTGTAACACTTAAAACAGGAAGGGAGGGGAATCCCACACGAAGACTGATGGGAATTTCCCTTGCCTCCTGAGGTCACCACAACTGAGTAAGCTAGGTCCCTGACATTTTTACTTAACGATGTAGGTAAATGGGAGATACATTGCATGGTAGTTAAGGACTGGCCTGTAAGTACACAATCAAATCATCTTGAAAATTGGCTGCTTCAACAAAGTTCAAGATTTATATTCTATTGTTTTTTCAAATTAAAAGAAGTCTTTCACATGTAAGCTAGCACCAGAAAGAAGCCAATCCCCTTAAGATTTTAAAAATCAGGAGAAACTTGGAATAGCACTTGAATGGCGGGTTGCCATATCCTCACAAATCCAAAATAACTAAGATCGCTCCACCGTAATCACTTTCTGCGAACCAGTAGATATCCCCAAGGTCAGATCACAGCAAACTACGCTTTGCATGAGGTTGTACAGGGCACCAGTGGTAACCTTACACACAGAGAAGTTTCCAAAACTAGCACGCTTCTTTAACCTATGGTCTAAGTTGTGCAAGAATTCGTTTTCAATTCAGTGTGTTCGGTAGATGAAAGGACCTGGATGTTAAGAATCTACTAAAAGAAGTGGGTTTGAGAAAGTTCTGACATGAAAAAAATTGGTGTATTCTGAATCAGAAGTCGGTTAAAACCCTGTCCAGTGACTAGAAGCGATGGAGACTGGTAGAGAAGGACGGGCTGGGAGCGGACACAGAGCGGAGGGGCTGAGCAGTGGGCGAAGTCAGCGGCGAAGACCTGCGGAGGGAGGGAGAGGGGGAGGAGGACCGGAATGCGGAAAGCCGCTGCTCAGCCCAGGGGCCAGCCCGCCTTGGACAGTGCTGGGACGGAAGGGCGCACTCCCGGCCCCCGACCACAGCGCCGACGCGCGACGCTACTTCTCTACAGTTGGCCGCTCGCAGCTCGCCGCCGCCGAGCGCGCGTCCCCCGAGGGGAAGAGAGAGCCGGACGCAAGTCCTGCCCTCCCCGGCCCGCTCGGCCACCGGGTCCCACCCGCCGCCGCCCCGCCTTCCCCTCCCCCTCGGCCGCCCGCCCCGCTTACTTTCACGCGGTTGAGCCCGGCTTCCAGCCGGAGCTGCTGAACCACTTTCTTCATAGCGGCGACGCTGGAGGAGCCAGACATGGCGCTCGCGGGAGCCAGGCAGATTCGCCGGGGTGTGCGTAGATCGGTGGTGGGTCCGCGGGGCCAGACAGCGGGGCGGCGCGGCGGGGGGCGGGGCTTGGAACTTTGTGTGTAAGTTTCCGGTTCTTCGCAGAGCTGCTCCACCCTCGGCGCGCATGCGCGCCCTCCGCCCCCGGGCGGCCGGGGCACTCCGGCCGCGGGAGGGGAAGCAGGAGGCGGGAAGGGGCGGAGCGGACGGTGGGCGCGGCCGCTGCGGGAGGCGACGACTGGAAGCAGGTCTTTTCACCCCTCCGGAGAGGCCCTGCAGCCCTGCCACTGTCTCGCTCAGAGCACTGGGTGGAGCTTTTTATAGAGTCAGTATTGCCCACATATGTGTAGTGAGCAGGCCAACCAGGGCCAGGTGAGAATCCTGGCCATAAGAACCTTCACTTTATCCATACTTAACCCCTCCAGGATTTTTGCCTCTCAGTCTTGTTAGTGCCAGGGCCCGAGATGGATTCTGAGAGGACGAACGAGAGAAGACAGATGCTTGAGGGAGTTTGTGAAAGGCCTGGTGGTGGGATGACAAGGACAGTCCAGTTTTCCTGAAGGAGTTGGCTGGAGAAGTTGAGGGAAGAGAAGGGGAGAGCCCAGCCGAGGCGTAGGAGCTAGAAATGCCCTGCGCCAAGGCACTGGCGCCCTAGCCCTTTAAAGATGTATCTCTAGTGACCCGAGTTTGTCCAGCGCGCGGCCAGCCCGCAGCCCGGTTTGCCACCGTCAGACCCCGAGGGCACAGAGGGCGCCGGAACCGACCGCGGGGAGCCGGGCGGCAGGCAGCTGGGCTGCTGAGGTTCGCTCAAGAAAAGGGGGTCCTCTTGACGTTTGGCTTCTGACCCCTCTTAACCGCTTGTCTTTCAGGAAGAAGTTGTGAAGAAGCCAAGATTATACCTATCTTTGTTACATATTTCTGAAAGGGCAAGCTCTCAGATTCTATTTCAGCCAATTGGGACCCTCCTACCTCAGCCAATCAGGACCTGGATCCTATTTCACCCAATCGGAGCTTGGTCTCTCTCCTCTCCAGTCAGCAAAGAGCTCACCCACTACCCTTAGACCCTGCCAATTGACCAGAGCCACAACCTATCACCCCACCAACTACCCCTAGATCCAGCCAATCAGCCAGAGCCATGACCATCACCCCACCAACTGCCCTAGAACCCCATAAAACCTTTGTGGTATTGAAACTTGCTCTCTTTCTCTGGCATCTTGCCACTGCGTTGGTGTAGATGAGAGATTGAGCTCGAGCTAGCTTGAATAAAGGCTGTTTGCTTTTGCATCAGTGTTGGCTCCTTGGTGGTCTTCTGGGATTTGCGACTTTGGGCACAACAATTTCATTTGAGGGATTAATGCTTATTGTACTTTTAAAATAAAACTTTTTGTATTTCGGGCAGGTTTGCTCTTTTATATTTCCGTTGTAACTTATTACCTGCTGCTTGAAATTGATCCTCAGAGGAGTTTTCTGGAGAGATAGACAGTAGGATCTAACCAAGAAAATAAGCTCAGCCAGTACACGTTTCATGCATGGAAACGTGTGTGTGATGTCACAACACTTAGGACAAATATTTCCTGTTCGGTTGAGATAGTCCGTCAACGAATACTAATGTTTTCTAAACATGAATAATTTAATTATTAACGCATTTCAAATTGTATAATCAGAAAATTCATATATGATTTGCTCTATGTCAATAAAACCTACTTGCTAATCAGTATAAATCATTCCACAAAAATGTACAATGTACTATCTTCAGTATTTTACTTAATTCATAGATGTAATGACCAGGGTTTAAGTTTTGGCTCTATCACTTACCTTGGTACTCCTGAGCAAGCCACTTAAACTTTGTTGAGCCTCTGTTTCCTTATTTCAAAGTGAAATAATAAAGTTTACTTCCCAGAATTGCTGAAAATGAAATTAAATTATGTATGTAAAAAATATGATGTATCAATAAATGTCACTTCTCCCTTGTCCCCAGTGTATTTTAAGTTATTTTGCCTTTGGTGCCTTGTTGATTAATCTCACTCATGCTTTGTACAGATTGTGATATTAAACAAATATTTTTATTCAAAGTATATTCAATTTCACAGTAATTGTAGAATATGTCTCTAAACTCTAAGGTAAGAACCATGAAATGTAATACTAGAAGGAATTTCAGGGAATATATCATCTAATACTGTATTTTGTAAGGAAGAGTGGTGAGTAAACAAAGGCCATATTGTTTTAGGTTTAAACATTCTCAGAAAAAGGCTTTGTTTTTGTTTTTTAATTACTGTAGAGATCAACCACAGAATTTGGATTGCTGCTTCCAATTATGATATTGTCTCATTTTTTATAGTATCTAGCCAATAAAGTATTCAATTTAGGATAGGAAAAAAGAAAAAAAACATTGAGTTCATTTTCAGTTAGATTGCATCTGAAGTGATCAGCAAAAATATTTTATGAACTATCCATATCTCCTAAGGAAGCCATGTTCTTTGATCTTCCACAGTGAGTTAAAACATTTCAAAGACCATAAAAAATTTATAGACATAGAATAGTTCACATTTCAGGTGTGTCTTGCCAGTGATTTCGGCTCCAGGCAAGTTCACTATGGATTCAGTAAGACCATGGAATGACAATGGAACATTCTTAGGATGAAAGGGTTTGTACCCAACTTTATTCTCACAGTGGCAGGTCAGTCACTAAATCCTGTCCACTCAGAGCAACTCTGCATGCAGCAAGCCGGTCTCTGCCTCTGGGCCTCTCTGCCCCTGCAGTTGTCTCAGTCTCTGTCATTGGCACTGCCACTATTCCAGTCTCATCTCTGCTCTCCGGCAGCCTTGCAGCCCTGCCACTGTGTCGCTCAGAGTACTGGGTGGAGCTTTTTATAGAGTCAGTAGCAAGGTATTGCCCACATATGTGTAGTGAGCAGGCCAACCAGGGCCGGGTGAGAATCCTGGCCATAAGAACCTTCACTTTACCCACACTTCACCTCTCCAGGATTTTTGCCTCTCAGTCTGCATGCCCTCAACCTTCTGCAATGGTCCCTATTTGAGGAAGCTGGAACATCGTAACCAAATTCCTTAGTAACAACAGAGGCCATGACAATATACAAATAACAAAAATTACAACAAATTATAACAACCCTCAAGCCTGAGGAGATCCATTGCCACCAAGTGGTCATCCTGGCTGTATTCAAACCAGTTATACTCGAATGAGTATGAAAAGGACCATGGGTGGGCCTTTCAATACCCACCTTCTCCAGCCTCTCCTTGTAGACACACAGGCTGGTCTTGTTGCTTTGTCTCTGGCTTCTGCTTCTTTGTCCTCGTGTCTGGAAACACTTCTCCAGTTTCATTTGTTGCCACAGCTCCAGTAAAATTCTATTTGTCTTTCCATCCAATTTCTTTATGTCTGCCTTTATCAAATCAACCCACATCTGGGTCCCCATGACCTTCACGGGGCTCTTTAAATTCTTCATTCAAAAAGCAGACTGTATTTCCTTTTGTGGTTGAGGCTGAGGATGGAAGTAGAGCATAGAATGCTCCATGACCCGGGAAGGAAGCTACCCCCTCCTGGAGGAACCCGTGGTTGCTGAGTATTTTCTTTCAGGCTTTCCACCAGCTTTCAAATGGGTGGCTTTCAACCAAGGAGGCGCTGATGCATCTGGCACCAGCAGGGCCTCCACCCCCACATGTTCACCAAACCTCCGCTCCTCCATTTCTGGGGCTGATGGCTCCACTACATCCTTCACCTGCCCCATGGCACATGGCAGCCTGCACTCTCGTGCCACTTCTTCTCGTGCTACTGCTCCTTCTGTTGCTTTCTCTCCAGCTACCATGACATCTTTTACCATTTCCACAGCACTTCACAGTGATGCCATTTCAGGCACCAACAAATTTTTTACCTTAATGGCACCTCGCAGCTCATGTTCTCATGCTACCATTTCTTGTGTCTCTTTCAGGAACATATTCTCATCTGTGGACTTTTTTAATACTGTGAGAAGCAGCCAACCCACAGTTCCTGGTGCTTCACAGGCACTCTGTTTCTCAAAGGACCCACTTACACTACCAAGTGCCACCTCTACTGCCTCAGGTGTCACCTCCACCTGCCTCCAGTTCTGGGGTGAGGCCCAGCCCTCTAGGAGGCAAGCCACCTCAGACCACCTGTCAACTGGCGGGCACTTGAATGTCTCCCCATCCATAGCGGCAGTCCACTGAAACACTCCTCCCATGAGGGCAGCCTATTCTTTTCCTTGGTCAACAATAAATCCTGCCCACATCACCAATTGTCTTACCAATGGGTTTCAGCGTCAGACAAGTTCACTATGGATTCAATGAGACTGAGAAATGACAATGGAACATTCTTGAGGTGAAAGGGTTTATACCCAACTCTATTCCCACAGTGGCAGGCCAATCACTAGAATCCTGTCCACTCAGAGCAACTCTGCATGCAGCAAGCCGGTTTCTGACTATGGGCCTCTCTGCCCCCACAGCCCTCTCAGTCTCTGCTCTCCTGCAGCCATGAAGCCCTGCCACCGTGTCGCCCAGAGCACTGAGTGAAGCTCTTTATATAGAGTCAATAGCAACAACACATGTTTGTAGTGAGCAAGCCGGCCAGGGCCAGGTGAGAATCCTGGCCATAAGAACTTTCACTTTATCCACAAGGTGTATAAAGACAAGCCCTGTTGTAAAAACAGTTTGACATGAACATAATACAACAATGAATGGCAAGGAAGCACAACTAAGAAATCTGTCATTTTCTGTTTTGCAGTAGAGCATAGTCAATTTAAATTTACCTGGGATCTTCACCTTATTGGTTAGCACCCTTCACCTTAACTAGATTAGACACTAGGTCTAAATTCAGTGTTTGAATAAAAACAATTGCTTTAAGTTTCAAGTGCCTTGCTTTGTAGTTTAACTTAAAAACTACCCCTCTTAC
The DNA here is from genome assembly GCF_030020395.1 of Manis pentadactyla. Taxonomy (NCBI): domain Eukaryota; kingdom Metazoa; phylum Chordata; class Mammalia; order Pholidota; family Manidae; genus Manis; species Manis pentadactyla. The sequence goes on from NC_080022.1 coordinate 71,919,614, forward strand.
TTAACTATATATCTCTACATCTTAGAATTTACTGAAAAACTACATCTCTACTGTAGAGAAGGCCCCCCCCCACACACACACTTTCCCTACTGTTCTATGAGTATAGCTGTCTTCTGCTTCACCCCAAATATGTCTGGCCTTGAGAAACTTGAAAACACAGCATACTGTTTCCATGAGAAAGGAGCTAGATAAGGACTCTGAAGGCCAGGCACCTGGCCATGAAGGCCATGCACAGTGTCTTCAGTACTTCTGTAACCATGAATCAGCACTATAGCAGTATAAGAAGTACAGCTTTATGCAGAATAAAGTGGCCTCTGAGGACCCTCCATGACGACTCCTGCTGCCTTCTTTGCTTTTCGTGTTGCCCCAAAATCTCAAAGGCAACCTCCGAGCCCCAACATCTACATCTTAACTAAAAAGCTGAATCTCTTAAAGGGAGACTTAGGTTAATTCTGACTTCTTTCTCAAAGACTGAGTTTACATTACTCGCTTTGTGACTAATCACAACTGTTTTTATAGTTGCTAAGTAAATTGAAGTTTGAAGAGAATGGGTGATTTGCCCACTATTATACAGCTAATTTGTGACTAAGACAAACTAACTTAGATCTCCTGGTTCTGATCCCATTGTGTGTAGGTAATGTGTTTGTTTCCATGTAGCTGGTTATATATTAGAGTTATAATTAGTTTTCCTAATTGGGAATGGAATTCTAAAGAAATTTGGTTATAAGAAATAACAAAAAGGATTAAATATGGCTGTGTGAGAGGTGAGACAGAGGCTTCCTCCTAAAAATGCATATAATATGAAAATATAATTAATCCAACTAATCCTGAAAGAGCAACAGGAAAGAAGACTACACCAGATGGCATACACCTGGAGAAAAGAGCAGACCTCAATGGAACAGGGTAACATACAAAAGCTGTGGCCCAGGGGGACCCAAGCCCTTCCCCCACTCCAGCTCACCAGCAGGAGGAAGAGAAATGCAACGGGGAGGGAGTGGAGGCCTGGGACTAATGAATACCTAACTCTGGAGATCTGCTCTGGGAGCACAAACATACATTTCATGGTGCTTTCATGATACACTCATGATTAAGGGATTTGAAAGCTAAGACAGGCAGAATTCCTGGAGAGACAGAGATGCCACTTGTAGAAAGCAGGGATCCATATCCAGCTGATCTGGGACAAAAGAAAGGTGGGCAGTCTGAGAGACTTCCTAACAAGGAAACCCTTAGCAAGAGGGCTGCTGAAGGGGCAAGGACTGCACAGAGCTTACTGCTCAGGAGAAAGCACAGGTAGACAAAATTGTCCAGTGCACTCTGCCCAAGCAGGTTAGGAGCTCTCATGATTTTCAGGTGCTCCAGCTCCCTGACTGGCTCACAGCTCCAAGGACTTGCCGTGTGATATGCAGCCTATTGTGCCTTTCTCCCAGCCAGCCGCACCAGGCTTGCAAACTGGCAAATGCTAACCTGGCATTTGGCCAGCCAGAGGGAAGATCTGTCTACAGCAACTACAAATGCAAAGCATTCAGGCTTATACCTGTGTGCTTGGCCCACTGGTTCAGGTAGTGGAGGCAGGAATAGCAGCCGGGAAGCAGGAAACAGCTCTTTCCTCCCCCCAGACACCAATACCACTCCCCTGAAACACCCAACATTGCTTCAGGAGCTGAGCAGCACCAGAGAGTAGAGCTTCTGGACACTAGAGGGCACCATATGCTAATATGAAATGCCAAAGGAACCTGGTCCAAAGTAAAATTATTAATACAACTCCTGAGAAAGATGACGTCGACCTCATGAATCTTCCTCAAAGGGAGATCAAAGTAAAAATCATCAACATGCTCATGGAGGTACGGAAAGATCTTCAAGAACTCAGGAATGAATTCTGGTCAGAGATCCAATCATTGAAGAGCACAGTGGAGGGTATTAAAAGCAGATTAGATATGGTGGAGGAGATGATAAGTGAAATAGAAACTAGAGAAGAGGAATACAAAGAAGCTGAGGCACAGAGAGAAAAAAAGGATCTCTAAGAATGAAAGAATATTGAGAGAACAGTGTGACCAACCCAAACGGAACAATATTTGCATTATAGGGATACCAGAAGAAGAAGAAGAGAGAGAAAGGGATAGAAAGTGTCTTTGAGGAAGTGATTGCTGAAAACTTTCCCAATCAGGGGAAGGAGATAGTCTCTAAGGCCATGGAGACACACAGATCTCTCAACACAAGGGACCCGAGGAAGACAACAACAAGACATATAGTAATTAAAATGGCAAAGATCAAGGATAAGGACAGACTACTAAAAGCAGCCAGAGAGAGAAATAAGGTCACAGACAAAGGAAGGCCCATCAGGCTATCATCAGACTTCTCAACAGAAACCTTACAGGCCAGAAAGGAGTGGCATGATTTATTTAATGCAATGAAGCAGAACGGCCTCAACCAAGATTACTTTATCTGGCAAGATTATCATTTAAATGTGAAGGAGGGATTAAACAATTTCCAGATAAGCAAAAGCTGAGAGAATTTACCTCCCACAAACCATCTATACAGTCTATTTTGGAGAGACTGCTATAGATGGAAGTGTTCCTAAGATTGAATAGCTGTCACCAGACGTAATAAAACCACAGTAAATAAAGTAGAACAGCTAATTACTAAGCAAATGCAAAATTAAATTAACTATCCCCAAAGTCAATCAAGGGATAGACAAAGAGTACAGAATATGACAACTAATATATAAAGAATGGAGGATGAAGAAAAAGGAAGAGAAAAAGAAAAGAACCTTTAGATTGTGTTTGTAATAGCACATTAACTGAGTTAAGTTAGACTCTTAGATAGTAAGGAAGTTAACCTGAAACCTTTGGTAACCACGAGTCTAAAGCCTGCAATGGCAATAAGTACATACCTATGGATAATCACCTTGAATGTAAATGGACTGAGTGGACCAATCAAAAGACATAGAGTCACTGAATAGATAAAAAAACAAGACCCATCTATACGCTGCCTAAAAGAGACACACTTTAAATCCAAAGACATACACAGACTAAAAGTGAAGGGATGGAAAAAGATATTTTATGCAATTAATAGGGAAAAAAAAGCAGGAGTTGCAGTACATGTATCAGACAAAATAGACTCCAAAACGAAGAAAGTCACAAGAGACAAAGAAGGACATTACATAATGATAAAAGGGTCAATCCAACAAGAAGTTATAACCATTATAAATATCTATGTGCCTAACACAGGAGCACCTACATATGTGAAACAAATACTAACAGAATTAAAAGGGGAAATAGAATGCAATGCATTCATTCTAGGAGACTTCAACACTCCACTCACTCTGAAGGACAGATTAACCAGACAGAAAATAAGTAAGGAGACAGAGGCACTGACCAACGTATTAGAACAGATGGACCTCACAGACATCTACAGAACTCCACACCCAAAAGCAGCAGAATACATTCTTCTCAGGTGCACATGGAACATTCTCAAGAATAGATCATATACTATGCCTCAAAAAGAGCCTTGGTAAATTCAAAAAGATTGAAGTTGTACAAACCAGTTTCTCAGACCACAAAGGTATGAGACTAGAAATAAATTACACAAAGAAAATGAAAAATCCCAGAAACACATGGAGGCTTCACAACATGCTCCTGAATAACCAATGGATCAATGACCAAATAAAAACAGAGATCAAGCAATATGTGGAGACAAATGACAACAATAATTCAACACCACAAAATCTGTGGGATGCAGCGAAGGCCATGCTGAGAATACAGGCTTACCTCAGGAAAGAAGAAGAATCCCATATGAGCAGTCTAAACTCACAATTAACAAAACTAGAAACAGAAGTAAAGGAGGCCCAAAGTCAGTAGAAGGAAGGACATAATAAAGATTAGAGCAGAAATAAAATAAAGAAGAAAACAATAAAAAGAATCAATGAAAGCAAGAGCTGGTTCTTCGAGAAAATAAACAAAATAGATAAACCCCTAGCCAGACTTATCAAGAAAAAAAGAGAAGGAAGAATAAAGCTGGGGGGATTATGCTCCCCAACTTCAAGCTCTACTACAAAACCACAGTAATCAAGAAATTTGGTACTGGCACAAGAACAGACCCATAGACCAATGGAACAGACTAGAGAGCACAGATATAAACCCAATCATATATGGTCAATTAATATATGACAAAGGAGCCATGGACATACAATGGGGAGATGACAGCCTCTTCAACAGCTGGTGTTGGCAAAACTGGACAGCTACATGTAAGAGAATGAAGCTGGATTACTGTTTAACCCCATACACAAAATTAAACTCGAAATGGATCAAAGACCTGAATGTAAGTCATGAAACCATAAAACTCTTAGAAGACAACATAGGCAAAAATCTCCTGAATATAAGCATGAACAACTTCCTGGATGCATCTCCTTGAGCAAGGGAAACAAAAGCAAAAATGAACTCATGGACTATATCAAACTAGAAAGTTTCTGTATGGCAAAGGACACCATCAACAGAACAAAAAGGCATCCTACAGTATGGGAGAATATATTTGTAAATGACATATCCAACAAGGGGTTAACTTCCAAAATACATAAAGAACTCACATGCCTCAACACCCAAAAAGCAAATAACTCGATTAATAAATGGGCAGAGGATATGAAGAGACAGCTCTCCAAAGAAGAAATTCAGATGGCCAACAGACGCATGAAAAGATGCTCCACATCACTAATCATCAGGGAAATGCAAATTAAAACCACAATGAGATATCACCTCACACCAGTAAGGATAGCCAACATTAAAAAGACTAAGAACAACAAACACTGGTGAGGATGCGGAGAACGGGGAACCCTCCTACACTGCTGGTAGGAATGTAAACTAGTTCAACCATTGTGGAAAGCAATATGGAGGTTCCTCAAAAAACTAAAAATAGAAATACCATTTGACCCAGGAATCCCACTCATTGGAATTTACCCAAAGAATACAAGCTCTCAGATTCAAAAAGACATATGCACCCCTATGTTTATCACAGCACTTTTTACAATAGCCAAGATATGGAAGCGACCTAAGTGTCCATCAGTAGATGAATGGATAAAGAAGATGTGGTACATATACACAATGGAATATTATTCAGCCATAAGAAAGAAACAAATCCTACCATTTGCAACAACATGGATAAAGCCGGAGGACATTATGCTCAGTGAAATAAGCCAGGTGGAGAAAGACAAGTGCTAAATGATTTCCCTTATTTGTGGAGTATAACAATGAAGCAAAACTGAAGGAACAAAATAGCGGCAGACTCAGAGACTCCAAGAAGGAACTAGTAGTTACCAAAGGGGAGTGGTGTGGGTGGATGGGTGGGGAGGGAGGAAGAAGGGGACTGAGGGGTAGGTGTGAGGGGTCACGGGGAAGACAGTGTAGCACAGAGAAGGCAAATAGTGGTTCTGTGGCTGCACTGATGGACAGTGCCTGCATTGGGGTATGGGTGGGGACTTGATAATAAGGGTAAATGTAATTACCACATTGTTTTTTCATGTGAAACCTTCATAAGAGTGTATATCAATAATACCTTAATAAAAAAAATTTTAAATAACAAGAAGACTATTTAAGGTATCCACCCAGTAAAAGCATCATAAGACTTTATTTCTAACTCAACATCTGTGGATGTATGGGGTATCATCAAGTATCCTTTAATTTTAGAATTTACTTCTTTTTCTATTGCTTTTCTGTTGCCCTTCATCTTCGTAGTTGCAATTCTAGTCCAAAAATAATAGAAACTATTTTATCTCTGCTTTTTGTCCCTTTTGGAAAGTTTTCCAGAGGTAAGTGGAGAAGTGAAAGAGCAGTCTTTCTTTCATCACTGGATTTGTGTATATTTTTAAAACTTTATATTCCTTCATAGGTTAAGAAGATCAGAGAAAATTGTATTCTTTTTACTTCTTATAAGCCCTAGTTGTGCTTTCATTAATAATACCATACTGATTGATACTTACAATCAGGGCAAATGAACAAGGTTTTATTTTCAGTGTTCAACTCTAAATATATTTGAAGCCAACTATTTCTATTTTTGGAATGTAAACTATGAGATACTCTGTAATTAGACATTCAAATACCATTCAAGAGAAATATCATTGAGAAATGTCATTGTAATGTGCATCTCAAATCAGGTTTTAGGCTGGCAAAAAAATACCTCTGGCCTTTTGAAAACCTAATAAATTTTTTAACAGGACAGAAATTTGTGTTGTGTTCTTTTATGATCATGAAAACAACATTTGCTCAAAAGACCTTGAAGGAATATATAAAAATAAAGCATAGTTCGTAATTCCTTCTCACATATAGATTCTAATTCTATATCATCCTGTTACTCTCTGTGAGACCCTTCTCCAACTTAAATGTTACCATATATCCTGAGAATATCCAAATCAAGACCAGTATACTTATTTTTTTTACACCAGGACCTGTATAGAAAACTAACTTAATTCTTCTATTGGTCCTACAAGTCTTAGGACTGTAAAATGCTTAGGGGTTCTGGAGTGCCCTCAGGCATTTTAATCTCTTTACCTAAAACAGGTAACCTTTTAAATGGATTAGAGAACTTTATATACAAGTTAACCAAGAACTTAATAGAACAGAATTCTCAAGACATATGTAACTTGAATTTATCCTAAACAGATAGAATTCATGCCCTCCTTGGCATTTTAAGAGTCAAGAATTATGTCAGGAAGAATTCTAGAGCTGCAAAGTATCTTAAAGAGTCTAAGCCACTTGGCAGACTAAGAAACTAAGGTTTAGAGTGAATGAATAGTCTTATGGGTAATACAGGACCAGAAACATGCTTCTTTACCTTCCAATCCATCTAAATTTTGTGATGTTCTACTACATTGGTATGTTTAAAGGAGCCCATTTCAGGTTCCCAAATTTAGTATTTTCTTAGGATTTCTGAAAGTCCACTGAGCATCTCTGTATGCACTATCAAATGAGACATAAAATTAAAATTACCAAAATCCTTATTTTGAGACACTGAACAGACTATCAGAAATTCTTAAATTTGATTTTCAGCTCTGCTGTGACTCATAAAATCATTTTGGAAAAGTGCAAAGAAAGCATTATAGCTAATTCTCTTTATAGTAGTGACTGGATCAGAGATGGCAAATAAGTGATTTATCTACCAACAGTTACTCCCTTCCCAAACCATAATTGACTATGATAACCTTGCACTCTTTCCTACTGAAGTTTGGTATGGTCTTAGGATCCTTTCCAGTAATTCACTTTTATGCAGCTAAAACCAGCTGATGGGATTTAGTATGCAAGATAAAGCCAATTTTCTATTACTGTCAGGTCATAAAGTGAAATTATGCAATAAATGAGAGATTAGACTGGAACTTCTATAGTTGCTTTATCTTTGGTTATCAAGTCATCAGTCAGTATACTTTTGTTTGAAATGGCATTCTTTGGTTCATTAGCTAATTAGTAATAGGTAAAGAATTGGAAAATCCCAAAGATTATATGTTAGGAGTTACGACATGAAATTTGATTTGGTTAGGATCAACAGCAAATTCTAAGCATGCCCAAAGAGGCCAATGAATCCTCTTTTGGTTTTGATAGCAAAGACTGACTCAACTTACCTCGTGCAATGAAGAGATTACTGTAAACATCAACACAGAGACGTCATAGAGATAGTTAGCCCATGGAAATAACCCAAATAAGAGCTGTTGAACTTAATGCACTGTTCCAAACTGGGAGTAGACGCAAGGCTGGGGACCTCAACAGCAAAAAATAAATTAACTCTTCTTTCCAGTGCTTAGCTATAAACATGAATCACCCATGTATCTGCTGTTTGCTTCTCACCACCAGTTCACTTAGTCATTCTTACTATTTTTTTGCCTCTTTTTTATACGTATTTACAAATAAGTATAGCTCTCTCATAACATGGGCTTGCTTCATGGCTATGATACTACTACATGACTTCCCTTTCTACCTTTTTGCTTCAGTATCTACTATGTACTTGTGTCCTGAGTTTTCCCAGTTTTAGTTCCTGAGGTCTCATCTTTTCATGCCATGCTGTTGTCTCTGGCCATGTCTCTGGCCAGCCACGATTTGGTCTTTAGCATTTATCCCGTCAGAAATGACAAAGGGAGTGTAGTTCAAAACATGGCTTCTTTGCGGTTCCTCTGGAAGGGATAGTACAGGGGTTCAGCTTACCTTAAGGCAATAGTAAAGCAGGTCTTGATTGATCTGTCTTGAGTTTGTTTAATCAAAAATTTGTTCTGAATTAAAATATAAAGTTTCTAATATTTCCACAGAAATCAAAAATTCTAGCTTCCCAGATTTCCCAGTTAATGAATGCCCATGTACTGAATTACTATAGTTGTTACCGCTTATCTAATAATTCTTATCTAATAATAAGGAAGTTACCATTTATGTTATCAAAGTTGTGCTTCATTTAGGTTCATAATAGTAATATCAGTACAATGGCAGAAAGGGCCTTTGGATACAGAGATGGAAATATTTAATGGTTTCCTTAAAATATTAATGTATTTAAAATAGAGTTTTAAGTAAAATGACAAATCACATTTAAAATTTTAATTTATTGTAAGAAGTTTATATAGGAAGTAATATGTGAAACTAATTTGACTTAAAAGATTGTATGTCTCAGCGTATATCTTTTACTTTTGATAGCATTAGAAAAATTAGTGGTCTCTGGTAGAGTTTCATAGAGCTGTAATCAGTACCAGATTATAGAAATCTTAAGTTTCATTGTATTTAATCATTATATTAATATAAATCACAATGGGGCAATTGAAATCTTGCAAAAGCTTCTGCTGTGCTGTTGGTATAATAGTGTATCTTTAAGGATTATCATACTTTGATGCTGCCTTTTTAGAGTAATAATTCAGCTGTTTTTCAACTTTCATTTTATATATATATATGCACAAATGTAGCCCTTTTATACTTAATGACTGGCATTTTTATCTGGAATGATTGTTCACACTTATGGTTATTGAGGTATCCAAGACCAGGAAGAAACACATATAGAAAAATAGTTTTCTTCATTCTTCAGCCATTTGTATAAATTTAGTCTTAACACTTCCAAAAGTAGATTTCTCCTTTATGTAAAATACTATACATATTTAACCTTAATTTTTTTGCCAGGAGAAAATGAGTTGTTTAAAATAGTAAAATATGCCCTGGTCACAAGTCTATTATAATATTTACTTAATTGTATAGGATGTATGTTTGTTTCATTGTAATTGCCAGCCTTATTTACTAGTAATATGTCTTTTTGAATTATTGTAATAAGGTCATATGCATTCCTAAGTTTACATTTAGAGTCTATTTTAAAGCCTTTTATGTTTTGCTTTTCACTTTTTGCATTAAACAGAAACCAGAAATGAGTGGAGTGCTACCTTAAACAAGTCAAACACCTATTATACCCTTCGTTAAATTCGACTTAAATGAAGAAAGATTTAAAAAACCCACAAAATACCAATTGACAATTACCCCATTCAGACATTGTTGGCTATGTTCTTCAGTCCAAGCTGACCTTCCTCATTAGAGGTAAGAAAATTATTTTATACTGAAAACGTAAAAAACATCTGCCTATCATTGTTTTTGAAAATTTTTGATAAAACAAAGATATGAATTATATAAATTATTAATACTACCACAATCCAACTTCATGTATCCTTTTGTCTGATTACAGTTCTTGTATCTCTAGCTCACCCTTTAAATACCCCAATTGTACTGTGGCCTGCAGTGAATTTATCCTATCACCTTTTTAAAAAATTTACTTAGTTATTTTGGTACTATTAATATACACTTTACATGAACAACGTTGTGGTTACTAGATTCCCCCCATTGTCAAGTCCCCACCACATACCCTATTACAATCACTGTCCATCAGTGCAGTAAGATGCTATAGAATCACTACTTGTCTTATCTGTACTATATTACTGCCTTCACTGCCCCCTACATTATGTGTGCTAATTATAATGCCCCTTTTTCCCCTTATCCCTCCCTTCCCACCCATGCTCCCCAGTCCCTTTCCTTTTGGTAACTGTTAGTCCATTCTTGGGTTCTGTGAGTCTGCTGCTATTTTGTTTCTTCAGTTTTTTCTTTGTTCTTATACTCCACAGATGAGTGAAATCATTTGACACTTGTCTTTCTCTGCCTGGCTTATTTCACTGAGCATAATACCCTCTAGCTTCATCCATGTTGTTGCAATGGTAGGATTTGTTTTCTTCTTATGGCTGAATAATATTCCATTGTGTATATGTGCCACATCTTCTTTATCCATTCATCTACTGATGGACACTTAAGGTGCTTCCATTTCTTGGCTATTGCAAGAAGTGCTCTGATAAGCATAGGGGTGCATATGTCTTTTTGAATCTGAGAAGTTGTATTCTTTGGGTAAATTCCAATGAGTGGGATTCCTGGGTCAAATGGTATTTCTAATTTTAGTTTTTTGAGGAACCTCCATATTGCTTTCCACAATGGTTGAACAAACTTACATTCCCACCACCAGCAGTATAAGAGGGTTCATCTTTCTCCACATCCTTGCCAACACTTGTTGTTTGTTTTTTGGATGTTTGCCATCCTAACTGATGTGAAGTGATATCTCATTGTGGTTTTAATTTGCATTTCTCTGATGACTAGTGATGTGGAGCATCTTTTCATGTGTCTGTTGGCCATCTGAATTTCTTCTTTGGAGAAGTGTCTGTTCAGATCTTCTGCCCATTTTTTAATTGAGTTATTTGCTTTTTGTTTGTTGAGGTGCATGAGCTCCTTGTATATTTTGGATGTCAACCCCTTATTGGATATGTAATCTATGAATATATTCTCCCATGCTGTAGGATGCTTTTTGTTCTACTGATGGTGTCCTTTGCTGTACAGAAGCTTTTTAGTTTGATATAGTCCCACTTGTGCATTTTTGCTTTTGTTTCCCTTGCCCGGGGAGATAGGTTCATGAGGAAGTTCCTCATGTTTATATTCAAGAGAGTTTTGCCTATATTATCTTTTAAGAGTTTTATGGTTTCATGACTTACATTCAGGTCTTTGATCCATTTCGAGTTTACTTTTGTGTATGGAGTTAGACAGTAATCCAGCTTCATTCTCTTACATGTAGCTGTCCAGTTTTGTCAACACCAGCTGTTGAAGAGGCTGTCATCTCCCCATTGTATGTCCATGGCTCCTTTGTCATATATTAATTGACCATATATGATTGGGTTAATATGTGGACTCTCTATTCTGTTCTACTGGTCTATGGGTCTGTTCTTGTGCCAATACCAAATTGTCTTGATTTCTGTGGCTTTGTAGTAGAGCTCAAAGTTGGGAAGCGAGATCTCCTGTGCTTTATTCTTCCTTCTCAGGATCGCTTTGGCTATTCAAGGTCTTTTGTGGTTCCATATGAATTTTAGGATGATTTTCTCTAGTTCATTGAAGAATGCTGTCTGTATTTTGATAGGAATTGCACTGAATCTGTAGATTGCTTTAGGCAGGATGGCCATTTTGACAATATTAATTCTTCCTACCCAAGAGCATGGGATGAATTTCCATTTATTAATATCAGCTTTAATTTCTCTTAGGAGTGTCTTGTAGTCTTCAGGTTATAAGTCTTTCACTTCTTTGGTTAGGTTTATTCCTAGGTATTTTATTCTTTTTGATGCAATTGTGAATGGAATTATTTTCCTTATTTCTCTCTCTGCTAGTTCATTGTTAGTGAATAGGAATGGCCACAGATTCTGTGCATTAATTTTGTATTCTGCAACTTTGCTGAATTCAGATATTAGATCTAGTAGTTTTGGAGTGGATTCTTTAGTGTTTTTTATGTACAATATCATGTCATCTGCAAACAGTGACAGTTTGACTTCTTCCTTACCAATCTGGATTCCTTGTATTTCTTTGTTTTGTCTGATTGCTGTGACTAGGACCTCCAGTACTATGTTAAATAACAGTGGGGAGAGTGGGCATCCTTGTCTTGTTCCCATTCTTAGAGGAAATGCTTTCAGCTTCTCCCTGTTAAGTATGATGTTGGCTGTGGGTTTGTCATATATGGCCTTTGTTATGTTGAGATACTTGCCATCTATACCCATTTTGTTGAGAGTTTTTATCATGAATAGATGTTGAATTTTGTCAAATGCTTTTTCAGCATCTATGGAAATGATCATGTGGTTTTTGTCCTTCTTTTCATTGATGTGGTGGATGGTGTTGATGGATTTTCAAATGTTGTACCATCCTTGCATCCCTGAGATGAATCTCACTTGATCATGGTATATGAACTTCTTGATGGATTTTTGAATTTGTTTTGTTAATATTTTGTTGAGTATTTTTGCATCTATGTTCATCAGGGATATTGGTTTGTAATTTTCTTTTTTGTGTTGTCTTTGCCTGTTTTGGTATTAGAGTGATGCTGGCTTCATAGAATGAGTTTGGAAGTATTCCCTCCTCTTCTATTTTTTGGAAAACTTTAAGGCGAATGATTATTATGTCTTCTTTAAATGTCTGATAAAATTCAGTGGTGAATCCATCTGGCCTGGCAATTTTGTTCTTGGGTAGTTGTTTGATTACCGATTCAATTTCATTGCTGGTAATTGGTCTGTTTAGATTTTCTGTTTCTTCCTTGTTCAGTCTTGGAAGGTTGTATGTTTATAGCAAGTTGTCCATTTTTCTAGATTATCCAGTTTACTAGCATATAGATTTTCATAGTATTCTCTAATAATTCTTCGTATTTCTGTGATGTCCATCATGATTCTTCCTTTCTCATTTCTGATTCTGTTTATATGTATAGATTTTCTGTTTTTCTTAATAAGACTGGCTAGGGGTTTATCTATTTTGTTTATTTTCTCAAAGAACCAGCTCTCGGTTTCATTAATTTTTTCTATTGTTTAATTTTTCTCAATTTTATTTATTTCTTCTCTGATCTTTAGTATGTCCCTCCTTCTGCTGACTTTGGGCTTCATTTGTTCTTCTTTTTCCACTTTCAGTAATTGTGAATTAGACTATTCATTTGGGATTGTTCTTCCTTCTTTAAATAGGCCTGGATTGCTGTATACTTCCCTCTTAGAACTGCCTTCACCTCATCCCACAGAAGTTGGGGCTTTGTGCTGTTGTTGTCATTTGTCTCCATATATTGCTTGATGCCTGTTTTAATTTGGTCATTGATCCATTGATTATTTAGGAGCATGTTGTTAAGCCTCCATGTGTTTGTGAGCCTTTTTGTTTTCTTTGTACAATTTATTTCTAGTTTTATACCCTTGTGATCTGAGAAGTTGGTTGGTAGAATTTCAATCTTTTTGAATTTACTGAGCCTTTTTTTGTGGCCTAGTATGTGGTCTATTCTGGAAAATGTTCCATGTGTACTTGAAAAGAATATGTATCCTGCTGCTTTTGGGTGGAGAGTTCTGTAGGTATCTGTTAGGTCCATCTGTTCTAATGTGTTGTTCAATGCTCCTGTCTCCTTACTTATTTTCTTTCTGGTTGATCTGTCCTTTGGAGTGAGTGGGGTGTTGAAGTCTCCTAGAATGAATGCATTACATTTCTATTTCCCCTTTCCTCTCTCCATTTTTAAAAAATAATTATTATTTCTCACCTAATGATGCCCTTCATAACTGACTTAAATACCACAGGGCAGTCTTGATCACTGTCCTGCACATTTTTTTGAGTCCTTGCGCCTCTCTCATTTCATTGTCCTCCTTGGCAAAACAAAAACCTTAGTTAATCCAATCATTCACCTAGTCCATACCTATACCTACAGCAGAACATGGCTGTAGAAAATATCCCAGCATAAAGATTTTTCTTACTTTAAGATTCAACCATGAACCTCAAGTGAAACCTTTTCCTGGTCAGCAGTAAGACTATCTTCCATTTACTCATTCACCTTTCCATTGTTCTAGACAACTATTTCATACCTCCTCAAATCCCTCAATACCTTCTTCCCATTTTCTCCTTAAATGAACTCCTGTCAAGCTTTCACTCCACTGCTCTATCAAAACTGCTCTTTTTAAATTCACCTGTACTACTAAATCTATTGTTCAGTCTTTACCCCACACATACTTGATCTGTCTGTGTGTAACAGTCAACACTGCCAAGCAATCTCTTTCATTTACATACTTCCTTTACTTGGCTTTTAACATACATATTATCTTGATTTTCCTCCTACCTTCCTTATTATTCATTGTCAGCCTTCTTTGCTGGGTCTTTTTCCTGCTCTCTTAATATTGGAGAATTTCAGGGGTCAGCTCTTTGTTCTCTATCTGCATTCATTCCTTGGTGATCTCATCCAGTCTAAACGCTTTATATAACCACTTTATGCAAAGGATTCCCCAATTTGTATTCTCATCCCAGTCCTCTTTCCCATACTCCAGATTCATATTTTCAGCTGCCTACTTGACATCTCCAGTTGGATGTCCAATAAACATCTCAAATTTAGTATGTCTGAAAGTGAACTATGGATCTTTCCCCCATCCCCAAGCCCTGTACTACACTGAATTCCCCCTTCTCAGATCATAGCAAATCTATCCTTTCAGTATCTGAGGCCAAATACCTTGAAGTTGTACTTGACTCCTTTCTCAAACTTCATTTGCCACAGATTGACACTAGCTTCAAATTATATACAAAATGTGACCATTTCCCATCACTTCTGTTGCTAACACATTGGCCTAAGCCAGCATCATCTCACATTTTAATTATTCAGATGGATTTTTAACAGTTTCCATTTTCTGGTCCCTGGTAGCCTGTTCTATTATCCCTTTAATAGTTAGGAAATACAGCAAGATTTGGAAGTAGAGCATCATGTGTGTCTTGATGTGAAGCAATAGGAAATACAGAGCACCATTTACAAAGTATCCTTGCCCCAGATTACTGATTTGTGTCAGTTGCAGGCTATACAGTTAACTGTTTATAGGAGATAGTGTGATTGGAGAAAAAAGTTAAGTGACATCTTAAGGAATTAATAACGTAAATTCAGAATGCAGAACCTTCTATAAGAACTGGCCCAGTCCCTTTAAAAAGTAGGGAAGAGAAAAAAAGAAGGACTGGAAAACTCTTCGACACTAAGGTTTTTAAAAAGACATAACAACCAAATGAATATGTTATCCTTGTGTGAATTCTAGATTGAAAAAACATTCTGAGGACAATTGGACAACTGGGGTAATTTGAATAAAATAGATATTAGTTGACAATAAAGAATTGGCCATTTTCTTATATGTGAAAATGATGATTTGATTATGTTAGAGAAGTCCTTATTTTTAGGAGATAGATGCCAAACTAGGAGTATTTTGTCATAATGTCTGATTTACTTTGAATGTCTTATCGAGAACAAGACTGAGGGAAAGAAAGTAAATGTGGCACATTGTAAACTTTTTAATCTAAATAGTAGGTTTTTGAACATTCATAGCATTCCATTCATTTGTATGTGTGTTTAGAATTTTTCATATTCAAACAATAAAAACATAAAATGTCAGATGTTGTCATGCTTCTATTAAAATCCTGTATTTGGCTTCCCATTTTATAAGATGAAACTCTTACAATGGCCTGGAAGGCCCTATTTAATTTGTCCTCCATCTTCCTCATTTTTCTTACCATACCTCCTACTACTACTCTCTCCCCCAGTCTTTCTGCTTCAGTTGCACTTGTACTGTCTCACCCTAAGGCCTTTGCTTTAGCCTTGCCCTGAACTTGTTCCCTCTATATCTTCACTTGGCTAATTCCTTCTTTACATGCAAGTCTTTACTCAGATCTCACTTTTTACATGAAACCTATTTGGACTATTCTATTTAAAACTGAAACCTGCTCCCTCATTGATCATTCCAACTTTCTTTACCTTGCTCTACTTGTTCTATTGTTGTACTACTTACCACTTTCTAAGGTACTACATAATTTATCAGTGTTTTAAATTTATTGTTTACTGTCTATGCCCCTCACAGGGCAGGGACTAATCTAAGGCAAATGAGTTACTTTCTTTGGGTGCAAAAGCTAAAGGGGCATCAAAAAATTCAGTAATTAAGATAAATATTTTAATACAAGATTTTAAAAAATGAATTAATGCAAAAATCCATGATGAACAAGGTAACATTTTAAGCAAAAATATGAATCAATAGTGCTATACATAGCCATTTAGGAGCCTGAAGCAAAAGGCAAAATATGTATTTTTAAAATGGTTAATAGTTTAATGAAAATATTATTGATGAGTTTGCTTTCATTAAAGCCAAGAAAGTAAAATTATAATAAATTCAGGTTTTGATATAAATGTAATATTTACCCTTTAAATAATGTGAGTTTTAATATATACTTTTTAATATTTTTTCAACTACTGTGTCATTTTGTAATAAATTAACCACTTAAAAATATATTTTTTTAGAAATATTTATATAGGGATTCATATTTTGCCTTTGGCCTCAGGGTCCATTAGTACTGTATTTAAATTTATGAAATTTTGCTCTTCATGAATTTTTTGCATGGAATAGATTTTTTTAATTGTTACTTGATTACTGAGGTTTTGGTGCCCCCTTAAATTTTGCACTTGAGGTAGGTGCATCACTATTCTCACCCTCTTGTCTGATACCTCATTAGAATGTAAACTACATGTAGGCAAGCATCTTTGTTTTCTTCAATGTATAATCGCTTAGTGCCTAGAATGTGCTGGCAGATAGTAGCCACTCAGTGAATATTTGTTGAATGAATGAATAAATAAAAATTCACCATAATTTAATTTACATGAAAAAATATTTCAGAGGCCAAGAAATGTTTTATTGACTATTTTCTTTATATTGCCTATCCATTCAGTTATGGAATTTAAATCTTTACAAACAGCTTAAATTATAGTTCATGAATTATTATAACAATTTTTGAAGTAATTTACTTGGTTTATAAGTTCAAGAAATATTTTTCTCCTGTAAAATATTAATACATTTATACAAACAGTAAGGTTATTTTTACCTCAGACTTCTGTAGGTTTTACAAATTTTGATAGTGTAGCTACTAAATATTATAGTTTTAATAGTATAGTGTGAACTATTAATATATAATATATCTAAGGAATTATCTAAATGCTCTGGTGTTCAAAATGCAGCATATGGCAAACTTCACTATCAGAGCTATACAAACATCTTAAATTGTTGGTTAATATTCTGTCACCAAATGTATAGAAGTAATTTACTTGGTATATAAAAACAGCTTTAGCAAAACATTTGGATCAAGAATCATTCTCGGGAGGAGGGGCGGAAGATGGCGGCGTGAGTAGAGCAGCGGAAATCTCCTCCCAAAACCACATATATCTATGAAAATATAACAAAGACAACCCTTCCTAGAATAAAGACAAGAGGACACAGGACAATATCCAGACCACATCCGCACCTGCGAGAACCCAGCGCCTCGCGAAGGGGGTAAGATACAAGCCCCGGCCCCGCGGGAGCCGAGCGCCCCTCCCCCCAGCTCTGGGCGGGAGAAGAGCAGGCAGAGCGGGAGGGAGACGGAGCCCAGGGCTGCCGAGCACCCAGCCCCAGCCATCGGGGCCAGAGTGCAGGGCCCTCGATACTGGGAAAACAGGGCAGCAAGAACAGTGAGCAGGCTCTGGAGGCTGGGCGACAGAGGACATAAGAAAAGCGCGCGACCATTTTTTTTTTGCTTTTTTGCTGTTTTGTTTTGGCGAGGGCTTTTTGGAAGTCTTAAAGGGATAGGGACCCCAATACTAGGGAAAAAGCGCAGAAAGACCCGTGAGCAGAGGCCTGAGGCTGGCACCAGAGAATAAAGAAAAACGAACGACCACCTTTTTTTTTTTTTTTTAATTAAAAACTTTTTTTTTTTTTTAATTAAAAAATTTTTTTTTCTCTTTTTTTTTTTTGGTGGGCGTTGTTTTGTTTTGGCAGGTGCTTTTTGGAAGTCTTAAAGGGGCAGGGCGGGTCACTTAATCCAGAGGTAGGAAATCCGGGATCTCTGGGCACCCTAACCCCTGGGCTGAGGGAGCAGGGAGGCCCCTTACGGAGATAAATAACCTCCCAGCCGCTCCTGCTCCAACGCGACTCCACCATTTTGGAGTAGCTGCCTGAGCCAGGCCACGCCCACAGCAACAGTGGAGATTAACTCCATAGCAGCTGGGCAGGAAGCAGAAACCCTGTCTGCGCACAGCTGCACAGCACAAGCCACTAGAGGTCGCTGTTCTCCCAGGAGAGGAGGGCCACAAACCAACAAGAAAGGAAGTCCTTCCAGCCGTCACTCGTCCCAGTTCTGCAGACTATTCCTATCACCATGAAAAGGCAAAGCTACAGGCAGACAAAGATCACAGAGACAACACCAGAGAAGGAGACAGACCTAACCAGTCTCCCTGAAAAAGAATTCAAAATAAGAATCATAAACATGCTGACAGAGATGCAGAGAAATACGCAAGAGAAATGGGATGAAGTCCGGAAGGAGATCACAGATGCCAGAAAGGAGATCGCAGAAATGAAACAAACTCTGGAAGGGTTTATAAGCAGAATGGATAGAATGCAAGAGGCCATTGATGGAATTGAAATCAGAGAACAGGAACGCATAGAAGCTGACATAGAGAGAGACAAAAGGATCTCCAGGAATGAAACAATATTAAGAGAACTGTGTGACCAATCCAAAAGGAACAATATCCGTATTATAGGGGTCTCAGAAGAAGAAGAGAGAGGAAAAGAGATGGAAAGTATCTTAGAAGAAATAATTGCTGAAAACTTCCCCACACTGGGGGAGGAAGTAATCGAACAGACCACAGAAATACACAGAACCCCCAACAGAAAGGATCCAAGAAGGGCAACACCAAGACACATAATAATTAAAATGGCAAAGATCAAGGACAAGGAAAGAGTGTTAAAGGCAGCTAGAGAGAAAAAGGTCACCTATAAAGGGAAACCCATCAGGCTAACGTCAGATTTCTCAACAGAAACCCTACAGGCCAGAAGAGAATGGCATGATATATTTAATACAATGAAACAGAACGGCCTTCAACCAAGGATACTGTATCCAGCACGACTATCATTCAAATATGACGGTGGGATTAAACAATTCCCAGACAAACAAAACGTGAGGGAATTTGCTTTCCACAAACCACCTCTACAGAACATCTTACAGGGACTGCTCTAGATGGGAGCACTCCTAGAAAGAGCACAGGACAAAACACCCAACATATGAAGAATCGAGGAGGAGGAACAAGAAGGGAGAGAAGAAAAGAATCTCCAGACAGTGTATATAAAAGCTCAATAAGTGAGCTAAGTTAGGCAGTAAGATACTAAAGAGGCTAACCTTGAACCTTTGGTAACCACGAATTTAAAGCCTGCAATGGCAATAAGTACATATCTTTCAATAGTCACCCTAAATGTTAATGGGTTGAATGCACCAATCAAAAGACACAGAGTAACAGAATGGATAAAAAAGCAAGACCCATCTATATGCTGCTTACAAGAAACTCACCTCAAACCCAAAGACATATACAGACTAAAAGTCAAGGGATGGAAAAACATATTTCAAGCAAACAACAGTGAGAAGAAAGCAGGGGTTGCAGTACTAATATCAGACAAAATAGACTTCAAAACAAAGAAAGTAACAAGAGATAAAGAAGGACACTACATAATGATAAAGGGCTCAGTCAAACAAGAGGATATAACCATTCTAAATATATATGCACCCAACACAGGAGCACCAGCATATCTGAAACAAATACTAACAGAACTAAAGGGGGATATAGACTGCAATGCATTCATTCTAGGAGACTTCAAGACACCACTCACCCCAAAGGATAGATCCACTGGGCAGAAAATAAATAAGGACACGGAAGCACTGAACAACACAGTAGAGCAGATGGACCTAATAGACATCTATAGAACTCTACATCCAAAAGCAGCGGGATATACATTCTTCTCAAGTGCACATGGAACATTCTCCAGAATAGACCACATACTAGGCCACAAAAAGAGCCTCAGAAAATTCCTAAAGATTGAAATCCTACCAACCAACTTTTCAGACCACAAAGGCATAAAACTAGAAATAAACTGTACAAAGAAAGCAAAGAGGCTCACAAACACATGGAGGCTTAACAACACGCTCCTAAATAATCAATGGATCAATGACCAAATCAAAATGGAGATCCAGCAATATATGGAAACAAATGACAACAATAACACAAAGCCCCAACTTCTGTGGGACACAGCAAAAGCAGTCTTAAGAGGAAAGTATATAGCAATCCAAGCATATTTAAAAAAGGAAGAGCAATCCCAAATGAATGGTCTAATGTCACAATTATCGAAATTGGAAAAAGAAGAACAGATGAGGCCTAAGGTCAGCAGAAGGAGGGACATAATAAAGATCAGAGAAGAAATAAATAAAATTGAGAAGAATAAAACAATAGCAAAAATCAATGAAACCAAGAGCTGGTTCTTCGAGAAAATAAACAAAATAGATAAGCCTCTAGCCAGACTTATTAAGAAGAAAAGAGAGTCAACACAAATCAACAGTATCAGAAACGAGAAAGGAAAAATCATGACGGACCCCACGGAAATGCAAAGAATTATTGGAGAATACTATGAAAACCTATATGCTAACAAGCTGGGAAACCTAGGAGAAATGGACAACTTCCTAGAAAAATACAACCTTCCAAGATTGACCCACGAAGAAACAGAAAATCTAAACAGACCAATTACCAGCAACGAAATTGAAGCAGTAATCAAAAAACTACCAAAGAACAAAACCCCCGGGCCAGATGGATTTACCTCGGAATTTTATCAGACATACAGGGAAGACATAATACCCATTCTCCTTAAAGTTTTCCAAAAAATAGAGGAGGAGGGGATACTCCCAAACTCATTCTATGAAACTAACATCACCCTAATACCAAAACCAGGCAAAGACCCCACCAAAAAAGAAAACTACAGACCAATATCCCTGATGAACGTAGATGCAAAAATACTCAACAAAATATTAGCAAACCGAATTCAAAAATACATCAAAAGGATCATACACCATGACCAAGTGGGATTCATCCCAGGGATGCAAGGATGTTACAACATTCGAAAGTCCATCAACATCATCCACCACATCAACAAAAAGAAAGACAAAAACCACATGATCATCTCCATAGATGCTGAAAAAGCATTTGACAAAGTTCAACATCCATTCATGTTAAAAACTCTCAGCAAAATGGGAATAGAGGGCAAGTACCTCAACATAATAAAGGCCATCTATGATAAACCCACAGCCAACATTATATTGAACAGCGAGAAGCTGAAAGCATTTCCGCTGAGATCGGGAACTAGACAGGGATGCCCACTCTCTCCACTGTTATTTAACATAGTACTGGAGGTCCTAGCCACGGCAATCAGTAAAAATAAAGAAATACAAGGAATCCAGATTGGTAAAGAAGAAGTTAAACTGTCACTATTTGCAGATGACATGATACTGTACATAAAAAACCCTAAAGACTCCACCCCAAAACTACTAGAACTGATATCGGAATAGAGCAAAGTTGCAGGATACAAAATCAACACACAGAAATCTGTGGCTTTCCTATATACTAACAATGAACCAACAGAAAGAGAAATCAGGAAAACAATTCCATTCACAATTGCATCAAAAAGAATAAAATACCTAGGAATAAACCTAACCAAAGAAGTGAAAGACTTATACTCTGAAAACTACAAGTCACTCTTAAGAGAAATTAAAGGGGACACTAACAGATGGAAACTCATCCCATGCTCGTGGCTAGGAAGAATTAATATCGTTAAAATGGCCATCCTGCCCAAAGCAATATACAGATTTGATGCAATCCCTATGAAACTACCAGCAACATTCTTCAATGAACTGGAACAAATAATTCAAAAATTCATATGGAAACACCAAAGACCCCGAATAGCCAAAGCAATCCTGAGAAAGAAGAATAAAGTAGGGGGAATCTCACTCCCCAACTTCAAGCTCTACTATAAAGCCTTAGTAATCAAGACAATTTGGTACTGGCACAAGAGCAGAGCCACAGACCAATGGAACAGACTAGAGAATCCAGACATTAACCCAGACATATATGGTCAATTAATATTTGATAAAGGAGCCATGGACATACAATGGCGAAATGACAGTCTCTTCAACAGGTGGTGCTGGCAAAACTGGACAGCTACATGTAGGAGAATGAAACTGGACCATTGTCTAACCCCATATACAAAAGTAAACTCAAAATGGATCAAAGACCTGAATGTAAGCCATGAAACCATTAAACTCTTGGAAGAAAACATAGGCAAAAACCTCTTAGACATAAACATGAGTGACCTCTTCTTGAACATATCTCCCCGGGCAAGGAAAACAACAGCAAAAATGAGTAAGTGGGACTATATTAAGCTGAAAAGCTTCTGTACAGCAAAAGACACCATCAATAGAACAAGAAGGATCCCTACAGTATGGGAGAATATATTTGAAAATGACACATCCAATAAAGGCTTGACGTCCAGAATATATAAGGAGCTCACACGCCTCAACAAACAAAAAACAAATAACCCAATTAAAAAATGGGCAGAGGAACTGAACAGACAGTTCTCCAAAAAAGAAATACAGATGGCCAACAGACACATGAAAAGATGCTCCACATCGCTAATTATCAGAGAAATGCAAATTAAAACTACAATGAGGTATCACCTCACACCAGTAAGGATGGCTGCCATCCAAAAGACAAACAACAACAAATGTTGGCGAGGCTGTGGAGAAAGGGGGACCCTCCTACACTGCTGGTGGGAATGTAAGTTAGTTCAACCATTGTGGAAAGCAGTATGGAGGTACATCAAAATGCTCAAAACAGACTTACCATTTGACCCAGGAATTCCACTCCTAGGAATTTACCCTAAGAACGCAGCAATCAAGTTTGAGAAAGACAGATGCACCCCTATGTTTATTGCAGCACTATTTACAATAGCCAAGAATTGGAAGCAACCTAAATGTCCATCAATAGATGAATGGATAAAGAAGATGTGGTACATATACACAATGGAATACTACTCAGCCATAAGAAAAGGGCAAATCCAATAATTTGCAGCAACATGGATGGAGCTGGAGGGTATTATGCTCAGTGAAAGAAGCCAAGCGGAGAAAGAGAAATACCAAATGATTTCACTTATCTGTGGAATATAAGAACAAAGGAAAAACTGAAGGAACAAAACAGCAGCAGAATCACAGAACTCAAGAATGGACTAACAGGTACTAAAGGGAAAGGGACTGGAGAGGATGGGTGGGTAGGGAGGGATAAGGGGGGGAGAAGTAGGGGGATATTAAGATTAACAGGCATGGGGGGGTAGGAGAAAAGGGAGGGCTGTACAACACAGAGAAGGCAAGTAGTGATTCTACAACATTTTGCTATGCTGATGGACAGTGACTGTAAAGGGGTTTATAGGGGAGACCTGGTATAGGGGAGAGCCTAGTAAACATAATATTCGTCATGTAAGTGTAGATTAGTGATACCAAAAACAAAGCAAAAAAAAAAAAAAGGGGGCACTTCCTGTGTGGTAACCTCCAACGAGTTCTACACAAGGGTATAAAGGGCATATAAAAGTGTAGGCAAAGGGTCTGTTTGTGTTTATACAGAGGATCAAAGCCTAATTGGGCTACTCCGAAAATGAACTAAGATACGATATGAAAAAGAACTTCCAACATCTGCACTCTCTGGAAGACTCATGCCAGAAGATGATCATCAAAAAACCCCAACAAAGATCCACGCACTGCTATAGCTGTAGATGCCCTCATCCCAGCAGTTCCTGGACTTGCCATGGGAATGAGGAAGGAGATATCTAAGCTGGCCTGTGCATACAGTAAAACAACAAATTTGACTGGATCTATACTGTTGGAACTCAACCAAGAATTTGGAGAAGTGCAAATTGTAGTGCTCCAAAGTCTTACAACTACAGACTATTTACTGTTAAAAGAACATATGGCATGTGAACAGTCCCCAGGAATGGGTTGTTTTAATTTGTCTGATTTCTCTCAGACTGTTCAAGTTCAGTTGGACAATATCCACCATATCATAGATAAGTTTTCACAAATGCCTAAGGTGCCTAACTGGTTTTCTTGGTTTCACTGGAGATGGCTGGTAATTACAGATATGCTTTGGTTATGTAACTATACTCCTATTATGTTAATGTGTGTGCACAATTTAAGTAGTAGCTTAAAACCTATATATGCTGAAGTTACTCTACAAGAAGATATGTCAAAGAAATAATCAATCTTCCCATGTTTTCTTCCGCCTGCTACTTCTATAGCTTTTCTTCTTCCTTCCTAATTACAACCCTTAAATAGAATTTGTGCCTCATATCAAATTTACCGAGTATCATAAATCTTCCAATTGGTAAAGATACCTCAAGACAAATGCTGGGCATAGAAGCCACAGGGCATAAATATGCAAAGAAGTAAAAAGCTAACCTTTTCAAACAATAAGGCTTCCCTCTCACTTACCAACTTCACATTTCCCTGTATGGCCCCGGAAGATGACTGGTTAGCCAGAGACGGGTAAGATTCCTCAAGGGAGGAACAACCTAAGACAGGCACAGTCGCAGGGGGCCCATCAGGTGAGAAACTGGGGATCAACAGAGGTGAGGCTTAGAACCTCACCCCCCCTGTTCTGAGAGAAATCTTCTGCATACGTGGATGTTTTATTGCCCTGGTCGAGCTTGGATTAACACACAGTCTACAGGCACACACCTGATCATCTACATTTGCTCTCTTACAACACTAAACTATGTTTTCTACCTTTATCTCGTATCTACCTACCACTTCAGCATTTTATTAAAAATAATAATAATAAAGAGAGAAATGTGGTATCCACATATAAATCAAGTATAAAAACCAAATGAGTATTCATATTTGAACTGACTGTTTATAGTTCATAATGCATGAGCAAAACCGAAAGTTTCTGTGATGACTGCCCTTGTACTGTTCACTATGTAACTTATTCATTATGTAAGAATTTGTTCTACATGTAAGAACTTGTTTGTTATGCCTCAGAAGATTGGAGACTGACGAAAATTAGGCTTGGGGTGGATTAATGATTGTGCATTGAGCATTGACTCCCCTATACAGAATTTTATTGTCGTTAACAACCATTTGATCAATAAATATGAGAGATGCCCTCACAAAAAAAAAAAAAAAAAAAAAAAAAGGACAGACTTCCAATGGTAAAATAAATAAGTAACCAGGATGTAATGTATAGCATAAGGAATATAGTCAAGATATTGTAACAGCTTGGTAGGGTGATAGCTGGAACCTAGAATTATGTATATAAATGTTCTACCACTGTGTTGTACACTTGAAACTAATGTAATGTAATACTGTGAGTCAACTACCCTTCAATAAAAAATAATTATTTAAAAAAAAAAAAAAAGAATCATTCTCATTGCCTATAAATTTACTAATATTAATAGGTCATATTTACTTAAAATTTTTTAAGTTTTCAGATTTTAAATTGTAGAGTATAATTATTTAAGTTCTTTGACTTTCAATATGCAGTGAGTGTCAAACTTCATTAGACTAAACAATAAGGCTATAGTTGCTGTAATTGTTCTGTTTCTGTTATAATAATCAAAACATTCTTCTAAATAGATTCTAATTGAGGTCATAAAAAAATAATAATAGAAAACAAGATGGTAAAAACAAGCTAAACTTACAATCAGGCCCTGTGTAAGAACAAGTATTCCTTTCCCCATCACTCGTCAGGAATAAGTTCTACCTAAAATTCTGGAAAACAAAGACATTTCCCAAACCACAATATTCACACTTTTGCAGGTGCTGTGAGCTAATAATCATTACAACTGTTTTAGGGAGGCAATATGTAAAGGATAAGGACTCCACAAGGTCACCCCCAGGAAATTGAATAGGTAGGGATTGAGGGAGAGAAAATGTTGGTATAAAACAACTGATCTTGGCAGTCTAGCACTCTTATGGCAAGCCACAGAAAGAACACTACTGGTATGTCAGAGATGTTAGGGTAATCTAGGACCACATCTAAGACATTGTTTCGAAAGGGAGATGGGTTCCAAGTGCCAAATATCTAACTTAAGAACAATATTTTGGCTTTTCATTTTGTTTATTTGTGTTTGTTAGGAAGGATGCATGCGTTACATGTTTATTTCAATTATGGTTATTAAACTTAAAACTCTAGAGGACATCAATTAATTTTTTTCACTTTAAAAATATTTTAACTGATGTTCTTCTCAATTTATTCAGTTGGTGGAACTTCATGTTTTCTATGTCCCTGAAGGATCGTGGAACTATAAGTTAAATACCATTTCAATAGAAGTTGTTAACAAATTCATTTCAGCTAGATTTATAAGGCAACTATTTTGTGGTCATGTTATAACTGAATACTGTCAGTAAGTAGTGCTATATAACAGTTAAATAAAAAATTCTGTAGGAAAGATGTCACTTAGCCATGTTACTGTCACCCAGAAAACAAGGTATAAGCTGGATATTACTATGTTTATAGACAAAGAGAATTAAGAGAGAGCTTATCAGATTTTATAAACCTGTTGAAGAGCTGGAAAAACAGTATATCCACAATGACTTTTGCACTGAACTGTTTAAAAATAGAAACAGAATATATGTATATGTGCATGTACACCTGTATGTATGTGCATATATATTTTCACATTCACAAAAACACATGACACTATATGATCTGACTGCCTGTTGTTATTTCTCCTGAGCTTTTTAATCTTCTCCATCACTTTCTTCAGGCACACTAACCTCCTTTCTGCTCTGACACATCAGATATGGCCCTACCTCATGACCCTCTATTTGCCGTTCCAGTCTAGAACACTCTTTGTGCCTTTACATCTGCTATCTCATCTCCTTCAGGTCTTTATTCAGATATTACTTTTTTTTAGATATTCTATCTTTTTTTTTTTTTATAATTTTATTTTGGTATCATTAATCTATAGTTACATGAAGGACATTATGTTTACTAGACTCCTCCCTTCACCAAGTCCCCCCCACATCCCCATTCACAGTCACTGTCCATCAATATAGTAAGATGCTGTAAAATCACTACTTGTCTTCTCTGTGTTGCACAGCCATCCCCGTGCCCCCCACACACACTATACATGCTAATCGTAATGCCCCCTTTCTTTTTTTCCTGCCCTTATCAATTCCTTCCCACCCGTCCTCTACAGTCCCTTTCCCTTTGGTAACTATTAGTCCATTCTTGGGTTCTGTGCTTCTGCTGCTGTGTTGTTCCTTCAGTTTCCCTTTGTTCTTATACTCCACATATGAGTGAAATCATTTGGTACTTATCTTTCTCTGCCTGGCTTATTTCACTGGGCATAATACCCTCTAGCTCCATCCATGTTGTTGCGAATGGTAGGATTTTTTTTTTCTTATGGCTGAATAATATTCCATTGTGTATCTGTACCACATCTTCTTTATCCATTCATCTACTGATGGACATTTAGGTTGCTTCCATATCTTGGCTATTGTAAATAGTGCAGTGATAAACATAGGGGTGCATATGTCTTTTTGAATCTGAGGAGTTGTATTCTTTGGGTAAATTCCAATGAATGGAATTCCTGGGTCAAATGGTATTTCTATTTTGAGCATTTTGAGGAACCTTCATACTGCTTTCCACAATGGTTGAACTAATTTACATTCCCACCAGCAGTGTAGGAGGTTTCCCTTTCTCCACAACCTCGCCAACATTTGTTGTTGTTTGTCTTTTAGATGGTAGCCATCCTTACTGGTGTGAGATGATATCTCATTGTAGTTTTAATTTGCATTTCTCTGATGACAAGCAATGTGGAGCATCTTTTCATGTGTCTGTTGGCCATCTGCATTTCTTCTTTAGAGAACTGTCTATTCAGCTCCTCTGCCCATTTTTTAATTGGGTTATTTGCTTTTTGTTTGTTGAGGTGCATGAGCTCTTTATATATTTTGGATGTCAACCCTTTATCGGATCTGTCATTTATGAATATATTCTCCCATACTGTAGGATACCTTTTTGTTCTATTGATGGTGTCCTTTGCTGTACAGAAGCTTTACAGCTTGATATAGTCCCACTTGTTCATTTTTGCTTTTGTTTCCCTTGCCTGGGGAGATATGTTCAAGAAGAGGTCACTCATGTTTATGTCTAAGAGATTTTTGCCTATGTTTTTTTCTAAGAGTTTTATGGTTTCATGACTTACATTCAAGTCCTTGATCCATTTCGAATTTACTTTCGTGTGTGGGGTTAGACAGTGATCCAGTTTCATTCTCTTACATGTAGCTGTCCAGTTTTGCCAGCACCATCTGTTGAAGAGACTGTCATTTCCCCATTGTATGTCCATGGCCCCTTTATCAAATATTAGTTGACCATATATGTTTGGGTTAATGTTTGGAGTCTTTGTTCTGTTCCATTGGTCTGTGGCTCTGTTCTTGTGCCAGTACCAAATTGTCTTGATTACTGTAGCTTTGTAGTAGAGCTTGAAGTTGGGGAGTGAGATCCCCCCCACTTTATTCTTCCTTCTCAGGATTGCTTTGGCTATTTGGGGTCTTTGGTGTTTCCATATGAATTTTTGAATTATTTGTTCCAGTTCATTGAAGAATGTTGCTGGTAGTTTGATAGGGATTGCATCGAATCTGTATATTGCTTTGGGCAGGATGGCCATTTTGACGATATTAATTCTTCCTAGCCACGAGCATGGGATGAGTTTCCATTTGTTAGTGACCTCTTTAATTTCTCTTAAGAGTGTCTTATAGTTTTCAGGGTATACGTCTTTCACCTCCTTGGTTAGGTTTATTCCTAGGTATTTTATTCTTTTTGATGCTATTGTGAATGGAATTGTCTTCCTGATTTCTCTTTCTATTAGTTTATTGTTAGTGTATAGGAAAGCCACAGATTTCTGTGTGTTAATTTTGTATCCTGCAACTTTGCTGAATTCCAATATTAGCTCTAGTAGTTTTGGAGTGGAGTCTTTAGGTTTTTAATGTACAATATCATGTCATCTGCAAATAGTGACAGTTTAACTTCTTCTTTACCAATCTGGATTCCTTGTATTTCTTTGTTTTGTCTAATTGCCGTGGCTAGGACCTCCAGTATTATGTTGAATAACAGTGGGGATAGTGGGCATCCCTGTCTTGTTCCCGATCTCAGAGGAAAAGCTTTCAGCTTCTCGCTGTTCAGTATGATGTTGGTTATGGGTTTATCATATATGGCCTTTATTATGTTGAGGTACTTGCCCTCTATACCCATTTTGTTGAGAGTTTTTATCATGAATGGATGTTGAACTGTATCGAATGCTTTTTCAGCATCTATGGAGATGATCATGTGGTTTTTGTCTTTCTTTTTGTTGATGTGGTGGATGATGTTAATGGATTTTCGAATGTTGTACCATCCTTGCATCCCTGGGATGAATCCCACTTGGTCATGGTGTAGGATCCTTTTGATGTATTTTTGAATTCGGTTTGCTAATATTTTGTTCAGTATTTTTGCATCTACGTTCATCAGGAATATTGGTCTGTAGTTTTCTTTTTTGGTGGGGTCTTTGCCTGGTTTTGGTATTAGGGTGATGTTGGCTTCATAGAAGGAGTTTGGGAGTATTCCCTCCTCTTCCATTTTTTGGAAAACTTTAAGGAGAATGGGTATTATGTCTTCTCTGTATGTCTGATAAAATTCTGAGGTAAATCCATGTGGCCTGGGGTTTTGTTCTTTGGTAGTTTTTTGATTACCGCTTCAATTTCGTTGCTGATAACTGGTCTGTTTAGATTTTCTGTTTCCTTCTGGGTCAGTCTTGGAAGATTGTATTTTTCTAGGAAGTCCATTTCTCCTAGGTTTCCCAGCTTGTTAGCATATAGGTTTTCATAGTAATCTCTAATAATTCTTTGTATTTATGTGGGGTCCGTCATGATTTTTCCTTTCTCGTTTCTGTTTCTGTTGATTTGTGTTGACTCTCTTTTCCTCTTAATAAGTCTGGCTAGAAGCTTATCTATTTTGTTTATTCTCTTGAAGAACCAGCTCTTGATTTCATTGATTTTTGCTATTGTTTTATCCTTCTCAATTTTATTTATTTCTTCTCTGATCTTTATTATGTCCCTCCTTCTGCTGACCTTAGGCCTCATTTGTTCTTCTTCTTCCAATTTCGATAATTGTGACATTAGACCATTCATTTGGGATTGTTCTTCCTTCTTTAAATATGCCTGGATTGCTATATACTTTCCTCTTAAGACTGCTTTTGCTGTATCCCACAGTAGTTGGGGCTTTGTGTTGTTGTTGTCATTTGTTTCCATATATTGCTGGATCTCCATTTTGATTTGGTCATTGATCCATTGATTATTTAGGAGCGTGTTGTTAAGCCTCCATGTGTTTGTGAGCCTTTTTGCTTTCTTTGTACAATTTATTTCTAGTTTTATGCCTTTGTGGTCTGAAAAGTTGGTTGGTAGGATTTCAATCTTTTGGAATTTATGGAGGCTCTTTTTGTGGCCTAGTATGTGGTCTATTCTGGAGAATGTTCCATGTGCACTTGAGAAGAATGTGTATCCTGTTGCTTTTGGATGTAGAGTTCTGTAGATGTCTATTAGGTCTATTAGGTCCTTCTGTTCTAGTGTGTTGTTCAGTGCCTCTGTGTCCTTACTTATTTTCTGTCTGGTGGATCTGTCCTTTGGAGTGAGTGGTGTGTTGAAGTTTCCCAGAATGAATGCATTGCATTCTATTTCCTCCTTTAATTCTGTTAGTATTTGTTTCACATATATATTGGTGCTCCTGTATTGTGTGCATATATATTTATAATGGTTATATCCTCTTGTTGGACTGAGCCTTTTATCATTATGTAATGTCCTTCTTTATCTTTTGTTACTTTCTTTATTTTGAAGTCTATTTTGTCTGATACTAGCATTACAACACCTGCTTTTTTCTCTCTGTTGTTTGCATGAAATATCTTTTTCCATCCCTTTACTTTAAGTCTGTGCATGTCTTTGGGTTTGAGGTGAGTCTCTTGTAAGCAGCATATGGATGGATTTTGCTTTTTTGTCCATTCTATTACTCTGTGTCTTTTGATTGGTGCACTCAGTCCATTTACATTTAGGGTGATTATTGAAAAGTATGTACTTATTGCCATTGCAGGCTTTAAGTTTGTGGTTACCAAAGGTTCAAGGTTACCTTCTTTACTATCTTACTGTCTAACTTAACTCACTTATTGAGCTATTATAAACACGGTCTGATGATTCTTTATTTCTCTCCCTTCTTATTCCTTCTCCTCCCTTCTTCATATGTTGGGTGTTTTTTTCTGTGCTCTTTTTAGAAGTGCTCCCATCTAGAGCAGTCCCTGTAAGATGCCCTGTAGAGGTGGTTTGTGGGAGGCAAATTCCCTTAACTTTTGCTTGTCTGGGAATTGTTTAATCCCTCCTTCATATTTAAATGATAATCATGCTGGATACAGTATTCTTGGTTTGAGGCCCTTCTGTTTCATTGCATTAAGTATATCATGCAATTCTTTTCTGGCCTGTAGGGTTTCTGTTGAGATGTCTGATGATAGCCTG
Source organism: Manis pentadactyla (assembly GCF_030020395.1). Lineage (NCBI taxonomy): Eukaryota > Metazoa > Chordata > Mammalia > Pholidota > Manidae > Manis > Manis pentadactyla. Next base: position 71,951,068 of record NC_080022.1, read on the forward strand.
ATGGGTTTTCCTTTGTAGGTGATCTTTTTTTTCTCTCTGGCTGCCTTTAATACTTTGTCCTTGTCTTTGATCTTTGCCATTTTAATTATTATGTGTCTTGGTGTTGCCCTCCTTGGATCCCTTGTCATGGGAGTTCTGTGTACCTCTGTGGTCTGAGAGGCCATTTCCTCCCCTAGTTTGGGGAAGTTTTCAGGAATTATTTCTTCAAAGACACTTTCTATCCCTTTTTCTCTCTCTTCTTATTCTGGTACCCCTATAATGTGGATATTGTTCCATTTCGATTGGTCACATAGTTCTCTTCAAATTCTTTCATTCCTGGAGATCCTTTTATCTCTCTCTGCATCAGCTTCTCTGCATTCCTGTTCTCTGTTTCCTAGTCCATTAATGGTTTCTTGCATCTCATCCATTCTGTTTTGAAGTCCTTCCAGAGCTTGCTTTATTTCTGTATTCTCCCTCCTTAGTTCTTGCATATTTCTCTGCAAGTCCATCAGCATGGTTATGAATTTTGTTTTGAATTCTTTTTCAGGAATACTGGTTAAATCTATCTCCCCAGGTTCCTTCTCAGGGGAAGATATAGAAGATGTCAAAGCTGTCTGGGTTAGTCTTGTCTGGATCAAATTTTCTTGCCTCTTCATGTTGATAGGTGCAGTGGAGTGCTATTGATGCATCTATCAGCTGGGAGAGTCAAGCCTCTTTCTACTTGGCTCCTGGCCTTTCTTTACTGGGACAACTCCAACCCCTAGTGGCTTGTGTTGGGCAATTGCGTGTAGACTGGGTCTCTGTATCTTGCCTGGCCAGTATTGAGGAAGCTCCCTTGCTGTGGGCATGGCCAGCCTCAGGCTGCTGTTCTGCTATGGCGGGGCCCTGGAGGGGTAATGGACGGGGGGCTGTTTGGCTGTTTACCTCCGTGAGGGGTCTCAGAGCTGTTGCCCAGGGGGTTAGTGCACCTGGAATTCCCTGGAATTTCCAGCTGCTGGACTGTGACCCAGGATGCTTCTGTTCAGCTATGGGGGCCCTGTCCCTTTAAGACTTTCAAAAAGCACTCACTTTTCTTTGTCACAAGGGCTCCGGCTTTGGGACCCATGCAAAGGTCTTACTGTCCTGTTTCCCTAGTATCCAGCACCCCACACACGCACTGTTTCTGCGCTCTGGTGCGGATGGCTAGGGCTGGGTGTTTAGCAGTCCTGGGCTCCCTCTCCCTCACTGCTCTGACTCCTCTCCTCCCACCAGGAGCTCAGATGAGAGGCATTTGGGTCCCGCCAGGCTGCGGCTGCTATCTTACCCCTTTCACCAAGCGCTGGGTTCTCGCAGGTGTGGATGTAGTCTGGCTGTTGTCCTGTGTCTTCTGGTCTCTCTTTTAGGGATAGTTGTATTTGTTGTATTTTCAAAAATATATATGTTTTTGGGAGGAGATTCCCACTGTCCTACTCATGCTGCCATCTTGGCTCCACCTCTAGATCTTCTCTTATTACTGTATTTTAAATTGCAGCTACCTTCCCCTCCCTGCTTTATTTTTTCCATTGTACTTAGCAGTGTATTATGAATTATATATTTTTCTTTTTTGTTAATTTTTCTCTTCCATTGCTAGATTGTAAGATCTATAAGTGCAAAGATTTGTTTGGTTGATTGTTATATTCCCACCCCTTAGAACAATAGTTGACACATAGTAGGTCTTCAATAAATATTTGTTGATTGAATAAATTAATTCTGTCTCCCATAAGATCCTAGGAAAGTGAGAACTCAGAACAATGGCATAAGTGATAGCTTTAGATTTTAAATGTTGAGGAATGAACTATCCCTAATGAGCAAAGATGTGGACTCTGACAACAACTGATAATCAAGGAAATTTTTAAACATTAGTTAATACAGTCAAAGTTCCAAAATAAATATCTGAGATTAAATCATTCTTTAAAATATGTATAAAAGTATATAAATTCCATAGGAAATGTTTGTTTTAACAATAAAATTTGGAGGTGCATAAGAAAAGTAGATAAGCATTTTGCTTTTTGGTGTGAAAAGGACTTTTACAAACTATTCATTTGCATAATTTTAAAAGGCAGACTTTTAATCATTTATTTAAAAAGTAATATTTACTGAAGGCATATGAAGTGTCAGGCAATGTAGAAACATATTAAACGATATGTGATACATTAAATTAGTATGATGTTTGAGATAGCTGACTAAAGTTATTGAAACTCTAGTAGATCTGAAACATTTTGTTTTACATTATAAGGCAATGTCATGCTATTTCAGAGTATCTCCTCACCTTACTTTACAAGCCCTGAGGGAGCATCTCTATGGGTTCCTTGGTGAAGATGCTATTGCAGAAAAACTTTTGTTTCTGAAATCCATTGGAAACAATCTAGCTGTGGTAAATTTTCTTATTTTTTTTTCTCCTCTGGTTAAAGACAAGCATACCTTAACAAATTATGTTTCTTAAATGCTTATCAACTCAACTCCTTAACATGCTATGAGATATGTAACCTCAATAAAAATGAAGTGGAAATATCACTTATGCACCCAGATCATCAAGAAAAGGTGGGTCTTACTGGCATATTATTGGGCATTAAAACAATGAGGGCATAAAAAAATGCATGTAAATTTCCTTGGAAAGAAAAGGAAGACAGATTTAAAATGTGATCATATAAATAACAATGCATTTTAAAATAAATCATAATGTTAAAAGCTTTTTAAACAAGTAGTTGTTTTTGTAGAAATATGGATTCTCTTTGCTTATGCCACAGCTAACCTCATTTGGTATGAAATGATGTGACGCCAACATTTTTTTTTTTTGTATCAACATTAAAAACTTTTTGTATTATCTGTTGAACACTCCTATTTGTAGTTGCTATGATTTAGTGGTAGATTTTCTAAGTAGAGAGTTTTCCTAACTGAAATTCTTAATCCAGCAAACCATCAGATCTTAATGTTTCAGGTTTGTCATATCTACATAAGGTTTATTTAATCAAGATTTTTCCATATTGAAGCTCTTTGAGAATGAAGTATATTACTATTCCATTCTAGTTAACATGTTTTATCATTACTATGTATTTATGTGATTTTTGTTTAACATCAAACTCTGCCATGTGAGCAGGGACTTTATTTTATTCACTATTGTATTTATAGCCAGTGCCTAACAAAGTGTTTAGCATTTAGAGGTATTTAAATGTTTATTGAACAAATTAAATAATGAATGATGATGGAAAAGATAAACATTCTGTGCAAAGTAATACTATAGATGATTTTTTATGTGGAATTCTTGGGACCAGCAACTAGACTTGGCGTTTTTGTCATTAGTTCTATTTAATATGCCAGGGTATTAATTAACTGATCTTTGAGTTTTCCTCAAAAAGGGAAGAAAAGGGACAGCTCCTTTAATTGTTTGTTCTTTTTCATGATATGTAAAATTACAAAATATCAATTACAGAATCCTTGGTTGCAAGGGACCTTAAAGGTAATTTAAGACAACTTCTAAAATCCTTCAAATATGTCATTATTTTCAACAAATATTTATCTGTTGATGTTTTTTATATGCAAAATGAGAAAAAAAGAATTGGATATGGACCCTATCCTTAAAGAATATTCAGTATAGTGGTGGAGAAAAAATAATAATAATTAGATCATATTTTGTATATTCAGAAGAAAAAGAGATTACTTTTAGGAAAAGAGGAGATGGAGAACTTTGAGGAAAAAAACTTTATTCAATTTGGCTCTTGAAAGATAAATATTTGATCTTGCAAAGATGTTGGGTGGGAAAAGCTTTCTGAGTAGAGAAAATAGAATGAGCCCAGAAGTGGAAAAATGGGCAACTAAGAAAGAGTACGTGGTTCATCTTTTACTGGCGCATTGACTGTGTGAGAGGGAATAGTGGAGAAGAAGCTGAAAAAGTAGTTTGTTGAAGGTCTTGCAGACCAGACTAAAGAGTTTGGATTTTCTTCTGAAGCATTAGAGTTTTTGAACAAAAGATGACATGATAGGAGCCTTCAGAGGCTACTGGCAGAGACTGTAAACAGTAGGCTGTTCAGTGGTTAGGCAAGAGAAAAGGAGGGCTTAAGGAATAGACTGCCTCTCAGATTTCATCTACTATAATTATCTGCTTGGTTCCACACCTCAGCCACAAAAAATCTTTCTTTGGTTCTCAAATACGGCCAAATCATTTCTGTTTTATGGTCTTTGTACTTGCCTGGAAATCACTTCCCCCTGATATTTTAATACCTCGTGGCTTCTTTTCCTAATTCAGTTCTCAGCTCAAGTATTATCTTTCCTAAAGGGTCTTCGTCCACCTAGTTTTTAGACATTCTTTCTCTAAGTTATTCTGTATTATATCATGCTGTCTTATTTTCATAAGCCACATTTCACTATTTTAAATCATTTTTATTTAACATCTGCTCTCCCAAATAGAATGTAAGCTACATGAGAGCAGGGATTTTGCATTGTTTACCATTGTTTCCCCCACCATATAGAACACTGCGTGACCCAAAGTATGCCTTCAGAGTATTTGTTCAATGAATGAATGACAAATGAACTTTATGGGTTGAATATTTAGGAAATAAAGTTTACAAAATTGGACTCTGGAGCCAGATGATCTGATTTTGAATCCCAGCGTGGAAACTTCCTAGTTATAAAATCCTGGGCAAGTTACTTAACTTCTCTTTGCCTCAGTCTCATGGTGAACTACATATACTATGTGTGCCTATGATCTGTATTGTGAGGATTAACTGAGCTAATATATGTAAAGCACTTAGAATAGTGTCTGGCACATAGTGAGTCCTTGTAAGTGATAGCCATAATTATTATTGTTAAATAACATAGAATTTCTGTGTTTAGTATGGTGAATAGAAATAGGGTTATAATCTACATTTCCTAGAATCTAGCCTTAGTTATCAGCTTTTAAATTTGATTTCTGTGTTGCAGATATGTACCTTCTGTGAAAAAAAAGATGTAAGTGTTAAAGTAATTGAAAAATGTTACAAAAGCTTTAATTTTTTCTCAAATCTTTATTTCTAGGTAAAGGCAAAGCAAGAATCAGAACTGAAACTCAAATCATTTGCTCCTCCATATGTACGTAATGTGACATTTTAAAATTGTGTTAATCTTTAACTCACTGTGTTTTAAATTACAAACTAATTAAAAATTTTTTCCTATATGTTTTTAGGCTCTTCAACCAGAGTTATATTTGCTTCCTGTAATGGATCACTTAGGAAATATTTATTCAGCATCAACAGTTTCTTTAGATGGGCAGCAGACTAACGATGTTGCTGCAGCTGATGGAATAATCCATAGACCAGTTAGTATAGTTTTGCCCAAGGAACAACCTGGAACAGATCCCAGTTTTTTAGAAAACACTTTGGAAGAGCTTCTTAACAAGAATTGGGAAAAAGGTAATTTCAACTGGAATGGGAAAGACAGAGAGGTTATTGTAGTACATCTTAGCAGTCAGGTCTGAGCAAGTTCTGGGTAGCCTTACAAAATATGAGCATTTAAAAATTCAGTTTGGAGAATTAAAAAAATAGTTTTGTCAGGTGGGAGGAAAAAAACAATTTAAGTACCATGCTAAAATCAAAATACCTATGGTACTTGAATGAATTCTACCACCTTTATTTTTCTTGTAACAGTTTCAGATAAAGTTAAGGCTAAAGGAGAAGAGAAAACAAGTAATTACTGAGTAAAAACTTGATATTTTAAGTCCAGAAGGATCTTAGCCAGGAAAGCTATCAAACCAAAGCAAAACAACTTTAATGTTGGGAGACAGTTGTATTTCAAAGAATTTTAAATCTTTTATATGATCACACCCATCAATTTACTTATAATTCAGTTCTTAAAAAGTGATAGGTTATTAAGAAATGAAAGTTAATATATAAAGCTCATACTACACTCAAAGAATCAATTGAAAGCAAAATCATTGTTTTCTTTCACCTTATTGCATACAGGAAATAAACTATGGTAGAGAAGCAAATACACTAAATGTTTATAAATAAAATGAATCCCCCTGAAACTAAGGGCAGCATCCATTACAGCTGTAACATACTCTTGTTCTTAAGTCAATTGCATTTTTTCCTCCACCTTTAGTCAAAGCAATTCTTGTAGTCTGTTTTTTCTATACCCAGAGATATGTCAAATTTGGCACCTTCTTTAATCTCAGGTGTGTGTAATATTTACTGTTCTGATGTGATTTACTATTTCTGATGAGACCTGGATGAAATCCACCTATTTTGCCACTTGATGCCAGTGAGATGCTGAGAGTCTACCTCCTTCTTTATCTAGGCATCTCTCTGCAGTGTTAAATATTGCTTTCTAGTCATGATTAGAAAGACTTTGACTTTACTATCAATGGAAAAGGACACCTGGGGAAAAAAATTAAGAGGGGAATCCCAGTGTTCCTGAAAAGTAGAGTCAAGTGGCGAATGAAGTGGGCAATTACCCTACATAAAGCTATGAGTAGTGTCATTATTTCATACCATTGACTGGCCAAATTCCTAACTATGGAACTTGTACAAAACCCCCCAAAAATCTTTTGTGGGAGTATCTAATACTACAAATTTTGTGCAAATGTAGTTTTTAAATGGTATTAATTTCTTGTTGCTTCACTCCTAAACAATTATAAATGAGAGGCCAGTGTATGCTCACCTTAAAAAGTTCAGAAATATCAATAAGTATAAAGACAAAAATAAAGATTAACAATAATTTCACCATCCAGAGATAGCTTCTGTTAGTATTTTGGTATCTATTTTTCTAGTTACTTTTGTCAGTTCTTGTAGGTAATCAGTATTTTTTAACTTCTAAAAATGAGGACACATGCAAACCCATTAAAAGCCTCTTATTTTAGAATATATGACAGTTATATCAATAAATTTAGATCTACATCATTATAGTATTCCCTTGTGGTATAATTTATTTATTCAACCCTGTATTAATGTTTTTGCTATTATGAATAGTTCAACAAGCAACTTTTTTCTAAATACAGCTTCATACATATGTCCTGATATTTGTTTTAGAAGTTTAATGACTGTTTCCAAGGTAATTCTTTTTGTTTTTCTTCTTCTCAAAAGACCTTTCCAACCTTGTGTATGTCTCACTGGTCACATCTTCTTCCTTCCCAGTGGAGGTAACAACTATTTGATATTTTTAAATAATTGTTTTCTTGTTTTTCTTTCAATTTTATAACCTGAACAGGTATTCCTTAACAAAATTTAGTTTGTTTTGAATTTTATTTCTATGGAATAATATTGAAAGCATTTTATTTTGGACTTCCTTTTTTTACTCAACATTGTAATTAGAAGATTCAACCATGTTGTCACATATACTATGGGATTAATATTTTAATTGTTGACAATTATATGACAATATCATAATCTATTTATCTATTCTGCTGATGGTCATTTTGTTTGTGTAAGATAAATTCTAACCAAAATAAGCAGGTGAAGAGAGGCAGCAAAGGGCCAGGTAGTTTATATGAGTGCAACTCCCAGGTGATGTTCCGCAGTCTGGGTATTACAGGCTGGGGAAGTCACACCAGGTCAGGGAGGTGGGGGCTTATAAGGGGTTAGGAGGGGGAGGAGTGGGCAAGCTATCCTAGGGGGTGTGGAGAGGTATGATTGGCTAAAGGTGACATAATAGACAACTAGAAACTTTTTTTCCTTCCAAGAGGGAGGAGGCTGACATCAGGATCTTAGTTGGCACATCCGAAGGATGGAATTCAGGAAGAGCTGTCCCCTTTCCATATAAGTCACGGACCTTGGGGTCTGGTCTGTTCTCCCCTTATGGCATCTCTCTGCTCTGTTTGCATGTCCTTGTTTTTCCTTCCTCCAGTCTAACAGTTTGTTTCCAGTTTGGGGCTATTACAAATAAGCTATTTTGTACATTTTTGTACATGACTCCTAAATGCACGTGCAAGAGGATCTCAAAGGAATATACTTAAGATTGGCATTGTATGCACATGTTCAACTTTACTAAATAATGTCCCTGTGTTTTCCAAAGTGGTTATACCCAGTAGCGACATCTGAAAGTTCCTACTGAATCTTGCCATTCTATCAGACATTTGTTGTTTCTCTGTTCTGCATTCTGGGATAATTTCTTCAGATCTTTTTTCTAAATTTATCTTGCTAATTCTTTCTTTAGCTGTGTCTAATCTTCTGTTAAATCCTTGCAGTGAATTTTTAACTCCAAATATTTTTTTCTTTTCTGAGATATGTTGGTCGAACATATCTTTATAAGTTTAGTGGCCATTTGAATTTGCCTTCATTGAAGTGTTTTGCCCATTTTCTGCCATTTCATTTAAATATTTATGACTTATATATATATATATGGGCACACATATGTGTATTTGTATATAATTAATTCCATATTTTAGTTTGTGGCTTGTCTTTTTGTTCTCTTTATGTTTCTTAAACATTCTCTTTGCGTTTCCTTTGATGAAAGAAATTCTGAAATTTTATCAACATGCTCTAGCAATTACAGAGAGGAAATTAACATCTTCAACTATCAGTTTTGCTTTGTGTATCTTGAATCTCTGTTATTAGATGCAGCATATGTTGGGTTACTATGTCTTCCTGATGAATTGAACCCTGTTTTTTATGTAATATTTCTCTTTATCTCTGGTAATAGTCTTTCTTATGAAGTTTACTTATTCTAGTATTAATATAGCCACTCTCGCTTTCTTCTGATTAGTGTTTGTATGGTGTATCTTTCTCTATTCTTCTACTTTTACTGATGACTTCATATTAAAAGTGGGTTTCTTGTGGACAATATGTATTTTGATCTTACTGTTTAATCCAACTTGACAATTTATGATTCTTAATTGGGGTGTTTAGACCATTTACATTTAATATAATTATTGATGTGGTTGGTTTTAAATCTCCCATCTTGCTACTTGTTGTCTATTTTTCTTATTTATTATATTGTTTTTTTTTCTATTTTCTTGACCTTTTTTGGATTGAGTAGTTTTTTATTATTCAATTTTATTTCCACTATTGACTTATTACTTATTCCTCATTTTTAAGAACTTCTAATGGTCTGCAGGGTAGAAGTCAGCAAACACCTATTATTTTTACTTTATTTTAATCCATGCCCAATTGCTTGTTTTTTAATAAATAAACTTTTTTTTTAACACAGCTATGCCCATTCATTTACATATTGTCAATGACTGTTTTTGCACTACAGTGACAGACTTGAGTGGTTGTGACAAAGGCCATAAGCCTGAAATATTTACTGTTTGGCCCTTTGAGAAAAAGTTTGCTGACTCTTGCTCTAGGTTATATAATGGTACATCCTTAATTTTAGGTCTCCTTTGAAATTGTGTACCACTTCATACATAATATAAGAACCTGATAGCAATATACTTCCATTTCCTCCCTCAAATCTTTTGTGCTATTGTCATATATTTTACTTCCACATATAAAATCCACAATGCATTTTTACTTTGCACTGTCAGTCATCTTTTAAAGAGATTAAAAATCAGGGGAAAATGACATTTTATAGTTAGGAGAGTTTGTTTTCTCTCACCCGGTGTTACTATATCTATGTTTTGTATCTGTTGCATAATCCTGGGGCCAAGATAATGCTGACATCTTTTGCTTCCACCCTTTCTTCAGCCTTTGCCTAAGACTGGTGCTGTGAGGGTTTCCTCCCCTCTCCTAGAGGCAAGGCTGTTGTAGGCCACTATTGGTAGGAGTGGAGTTACCTATTCTTCTCCCTAGGGCAGATGGCTTTTGCTCTGTCCCTCCTTGGGCACCAGTGGATTTTTGCCCAGACCCTGTGATGGGAGAATTTCCTGCTCCTCCCCCATTGCCTTAAGGCTTTTGTTTTGTGAGAGAGAAGAGAGAGCATTTAATACCTATGTTCACTGATAGCCCTTTTAGGTCTCCTGCACTGGCCCCTAAGTCTTTCTTTTGTGCATATGATAGAGGCATATGGAAAGGAACTTGGTATTAAGTATGGACCCCTCTGTCTCTTGGGACCCTGGAGATTCCAAACTATCTTGGTAGACTTGTTAGTGTAAGATAAATTCCAATAAATTCTAGCCGAAATAAGCAGGCAAAGAGAGGCAACAAAGGGCCAAATAGTTTATTTGAGTGCAACTCCCAGGTGATGTTCCACGGTCTGGGTATTACAGGCTGGGGAAGTCACACCCAGTCAGGGAGGTGGGGGCTTATAAGGGGTTAGGAGGGGGAGGAGTGGGCAAGCTATCCTAGGGGGTGTGGAGAGGTATGATTGGCTAAAGGTGACATAATAGACAACTAGAAACTTTTTTTCCTTCCAAGAGGGAGGAGGCTGACATCCGGGTCTTAGTTGGCACATCTGAAGGATGGAATTCAGGACAAGCTGTCCCCTTTCCATATGAGGCACGGACCTTGGGGTCTGGTCTGTTCTCCCCTTATGGCATCTCCCTGTTCTGTTTGCATGTCCTTGTTTTTCCTTCCTCCAGCCTAACAGTTAGCCTTTAGAATTCATAAAAATTTTAGCTGTTTTATTCTAATTTCTTTTAATGTTAGTTACCTCTTCCTTTTATGCTCTGCTAAAGGTGAAACAATTAGTTTTTTTCTCCTTAATGAGAATTAGAATTCAATTCTTTGTAACCTCAACTCTTTGAAGAGTTCAAGAAGAATTACCGTTTTATAGATTTTTTACTGTTTTCTCCTTATTCAGGTGGAAGCACTGTTGTCTTTTTACATCCTAAGCAGAAGTAGAACTACAGTTCTTATATTTTAATGTAATCGTTTATTGGAATTTTCTTTTACAGTTTATGTCTTATTTAAAAACTCCCTTTTTTACTCTGAGATTTTAAAAATGGAGCTCTATATTAAGTTGCAAACATTTTATGGTTTGTTTTTCACATTTTGTTAACTAATTACCAGGAATTAATTTTTATTAATGTGATGTGAGATGGAGTTCCTTGATTTTTTTCTGCATATACACTGCCATTTATTGATGATAGTTGTGTAGTCTCTTGAAATTGCCAAATTTCACAATTGCACTTTAGTCATGCATGAGAGTGCAAAATCCACCAGTTATCTCCTGTTCTTCACCATGGATCTGTGCTACACATCACATTTTTGACATACCTCAACTTTAACATGTTTAATACTTGACTCCACTGTTGCCCCCAAGCCAGTATATTTTCTTGACTTCTTTCTTCAGTTTCATTATTCTTCTAGTTGTTCAGGTTTTAAGCTTTGGAATTTTGCATTGTAGAATAACATTCTTAGGGTAAAGGAACCTTAAAAACATCTTGACTACCTTCTTTATAATCTCCTTTCCAATCAATCCTCTAGAGTGATGTCAGCAACATTATTCTTGCTACAAGTTGGATTCTTTATCTCCCTGCTTAAAGACCTTTGAAATACTCATCGATTACTACTTAAAGCCCAATTCCTTAAAATGGTATAGAGAGCTCTTCATACTCTGACTTCAAACCCACAGTTGTGAAGGTTTGGCCAGGCAGATTGTTTATTGTCTAACTTCAGAAGATTTCCTTCACGTCGATCATGCTATGAGTGGAGTCTTCAGGATTTGCTTAATGTGGTGGCTGGTTCAATGATTTTTTGCTATTATCAATAATAGTACTGTTATTATTATAGTTCAGGGGTAGGAAGGGGAGAAGAAAGTACCATGAGGTACAATTGGAGAGATAGGTAGGGACTTGAACTTCAAGGAACACTGCTTGCAAAGCTAAGGAGTTTTATAGGCAATGGGAAGCCATCTGAGGTTTTTAGCATGATTGGATTTCAGTTCTAGAAAAACAACTTAGGTGACAAAATAGAGAATAGACTGAGGTGTAATAAAGATCTGAATTAACAAATGCAGTGAAATGGAAATCAGAACTTGAAGTCAAGAGAATTCTAAAGACTGGGTACTGTACTCGGAGCTTTACATGCATTATGCCATTTTAGAGATAAACTGAAGTTAGAGAAATAACTTACCAGAAGTCACACATACTGTGACAATGCCAGTACTGGAACTGTTGTGTGTTCGACTAAAGCCTGAGCTTTATAACACTGTGTGGAGTTACACTGAACTTCTGACTATTGCCAAAAATGCTTCACACGTTAGTACTCTGCCTTGCAAATGCCATTTTCTTTGCTTAAATTCCTCTTACTCTCTTCTTGGCCAGGCAAATATCTCAAAATTCAAAACAGTTTCATAGTCTTCACTCCCTTTCTGTGAATCTATAACATTTTATACATATATTTAGTATAGCTCTCAAAACAGTGTATTATGATTTTTTTAACAATAAATAGGCCTGCATTGTTTTTGTCATTAAATTGCATAGGTATTGAATGGTACAGTGCATCATGCTCTAAACTGTTACTAGGAATAAAAGATACATGTTTTCTATTCCTGTCAAAGTGTAACTCAGAATCTACTGAGTTGTTCTATTGTTTCTTTTTGTGTGTGTTTTGGGTGTGGGGTGGGTGAGGGGTGGGTGTGGGTAGGGAGAGGTATTTACTATTAGCTTTTAAATGGCTGGTATATCCATTTTTTGGACATTTTGCATTATATATCTTTTAGAAAATCTCTGTTTGTTGTCCTTAAGTGAAAGCTAGGAAATAAATGGTAGCAGCCAGACTAAAATTAAACCAATATGGGCTTCAGGTTGCAAAATATTGTCACAACCTTTATAAAATAACTTTTCAAATATGAATATGACTCATTGATTTTTTTTCCTAAATGAGAAAAAAATGATTTCTCCATGGGGGAAAAAATCTGCATTAACATGGCCACATTCATGGATCTTCTGTTCATATAGATTGTATAGAATGTTAGTGCTAATGTTTTAAAGATAGATTGTATAATTTTCCTAGATGGAGAAATTCTGTTATAATGATGGGAAATTTTATAAATAGAAATGTATATGAAATAACAAATGGTATTATATGCTCTGCATTGACTCCCAGCATGTTCCTGAGTAGTCCTCAGAATACTATTTCAAAAGATGCTTTTGGCAGAAGCTTTCTGTAGACAATTTTGAATCAACACTACTCTTACAGATTCACATTGTCATAGCAAGATTTGTCAGAGAAATCTTGCAGTGGGATGTGTTGGGGGATAAGCGGGGGGTTGTATTCATGTTAGGGTTGCTTAATCCAATTTACCCAAACTGAATTGACCAAAGAATTCTCCTTTTATGTAAACTAATGTTTTGTGAAATTCACTTTGGAAATTGTTGCCTTATGTCAGGTATAGTGAAGTTCATGGAGATTCTGAAACATAGGATAAGATTATAATGTGTCCTTATAAAAACAAAATTTCACTTTAGTATATTCTTAATATTACAAACTTTATTTGTCATGGATGAACGTCAACTGGGATGAACAGCTGGGAGAAAGCCCACTCCAAAAGAAAACATGACTGGGAAAAATGAAATTGGAAATTCTGAATTGACAGGATCACCAGAAGATTCAAATTAATAGTTATTTTAGCAGCAAAAAAAAAGGTAATTAGATGTTGATTCCCTTGTTATGATCTAAACTATAAGTAAAAGAGTGAGATATCCCTGTACTGTTATAAGGATTTTTAATTAGAAAAAAGATATGAGAGACATTAGTGACATTTTAATTTAAAATTACCTTGGATCTTTATTGTTATATACTAACATTCCTTTCCAATATAATCAGGGATAATTTACTGCTTAAATTTATTTCTATTGTAGTCATTTTGTCGTCAGAGGGAACCTAATGACAGAAAAACTTCTGTCTTCATTTTGCCTTTCTTAGAACTAATTTTTCTGTGTCTTTTAGATTCTTGGTTCTGGGCAAACTGCTCAGTATGCTTGAGTTTCACATTGAATAATTTCACTCAAAATTGTAGGATTAAACAATAGTTTTGCATATAGTCTTTTGATAATAAGATGCGGGATTTTATAAACAAAAGAACTACAAATAAAATATGTTTTGAAATTTCAAGTTATTGTACCTTATATAGACATTAGACTGTGATTTGAATCTAGCTATAATATAATGAAATATGATTTTATTCCTCACACTAAATGTAGTTTTGTTGATTATTAATGAGTTTGAAAGATAATATGATAATTGTCTCTGGCTGACTTTAAAAATGTTGATGCTGTATTTGTGTTTACAGAATATTAAATAAAATATATGAAATATGAAAGGTAATATTCATGGAATAATTTTTTAATATGACTTTCAAATCTATCATTCCCTTTAAGTCATTTTCTTTGGGAAAATGAAGATGACAGAGTTAATATTAGAAGAAAGGAGAATCAGGGATGATTTAAAAATTTTTATTTAAGTGTGGCATTGCAACATAGTATTTATACTGAAATTGAAATGAAATTGCAGATTAAAATGTCCATGTTTTCTAACCTTAGAGGGTAGAGGGTGGGGGATAAGCTTCAAGAAAATTCAGGGGCCTGACATTTCAGTGAGATTTCTGGGGGTTTCATGGCCTGGGACATATTGAGTATACCCTTTAAGGTTAAAGCCAGGTTTTTGTATTTTGCCCCAGCTACTATTGAAAATGAGTCCCTTGATGGACCTCTTTGGAGTTTGGGGAGAGACTTACTGTATTTGGACATGCCTGTCCAATCCTTTTTTTTTTTTTAAATCAAATAATCTAAAAGACTGACAACACTGAGTGGGCCCAGAGCAAGAGAAAGCTCACAGTGTGGTCCAAGAGGGCCACAACAGTGCTGTCACTTGAGTTTATGTGTCCCGCTGACCCAGGAATGCTGATGGGTGCTGGAGTGGAATGCTGAATGGAATCTAAGACAGACTGGTAGGAGAGTCACAGCTTGGAACCTGTGTGTTTTGGAGCAAAGACATGCAATATTCAGCAGATAATTGTTCCATTTTTGCTGGATATTAATAACATGTGCTATCTGCATGCTTTAAAATTTTTGACAGTCTGGTGAATGCTTAATTCACTGTCTCTGTCTGTGGCTGTTTCACTGTCATTTGAATTTAAATTTCCCAGATCACCTGTAAAGTTGATCATGTTTATACATTTTATGGACGCCATTTTCGTAACTTTTTTTGGGAAAATACCTTTCCAACTATTTTTATTGGGTTATTTGCCAAATATTTCTCATTATTGTGAGTTTTTAATATACTCTACAGATCATCCTTTGATGCTTTTGTATGTTGCAGATATCTTCCCCTCCTCGCTGCCTCATCTGTAGTCTACCTTGCTGAATACCTTAACTATTCCACATCCTTATTTTTTCTCTACATCCTCTATGTCTAGGACTGAGAATGGCATACTAAAATCTCCTGTTACTGTGTGTACTGTTTATCCCTTTATCTCCTGTGGTTTCTAATTGTTTTAGATATCTATGTGCTATTTGGTACAAAGTTGTTCTTAAGTAATATTAATATTGTAACTTTTACATTATGAAGTGTCCTTCTTTGACTCATTTAGTGCTTTTTTGGCCTGAATTCTCCCTTGTTACATATTAAAATATTAACCTCTGCTTTCTTTTTGTTTTCATTTATTTGGTATACTCCTGCCTTCTTCCCCCACTTTTTTCCGGCCTTTGGGAATTACTTTGTTTTATGTATGCCTTTCACATACAGCTTAGACTTGGGTTTTGCTTTGTGAGCCAGTATGAATCTTCTTCATTTAGTAGATGAGTTTTGCCCATTTACATTATTGATAGGACTGATATGTTTGAGCTCATATTTGTCCTTTTATGTTATAGTTACTATGTGGTTTATCATGATATTTACAAAGAATATATTTCTGTTCTGCTGTTTACCTTTATATTAATACATTTATGCTAGTATTCTTAGTCCTCCTTTTTCCTTTCTAAAAACGTATGCCTCTGTTTTTCAATTTGTTACCTCTAAAATTATTCTCTGATGCTTACCTGCTATAATCAGGACAATAAAATAATCACCTTTTTCCCTCCTTTCTCCTCTCATGTATTTTTAGTTGTTATTTCTACTTTGCCAAAGAATATAACATTTGCATTATATGCAATATATGTTATGCTTTTACCCTCATCCCCTTCATCTTTGTTGTAATCTCAGACCTATAATTTAATATGTTCAACACTTATTGCCAATTCTTTTGCAGGAGATTTTTTTAATATCTCTTAGTTGGATTGAGCTCAACTAATACAAAAAGCTCCTAGGTACAATATTCCCTTACTTCTTCCATATTTAAAACTTGTCCAGGGCAAGGATAGACAAACCAGGCCTGTTTTGTAAGGCTTGGGACTAGAATGATTTTTTACATTTTTAAAAAGTTAAAGAAAGAATTATAACAGAGACCAGATGTGGCTTCCAAAGCCTAAATTATTTACTCTCTGGCCCTTTACAGAAAAAAATGACTAATTCCTGCTTTAGTGCCTTGATACATGAAAGATAGCTTGATTTGCTGTAACTGCTTGGTTTATACCTTTTTGCCACTGAGTTTCTTCACGTGTTGCTGTACTGGTGTCTTGTTTTATATGTTCCCATTAGAAACTATGATGCAAACCCAATTTTCTTTTCCTCATAAACTGACTTGGCTGTTTTTGTCTGGAAGGCCAGAGGATTTCTTTGATGTGTAATAGCTTTTACTAGGCTATATCTCAGTTGAGAATTCTAGGTCAGGTTTATCTGAGTACAAGATGAGCCTTTTCAGTATGACAGTCAGGACTTCTTTTATTTCAAGAATGTTTTCTAAAATTATAATTTAAATAGCAGATCCATTCCATTGTTTTGTTTTTCTTTTTCAGGGATCAACAATTAGCCTCACCTTAGATCTTCCTTACCTCTTATATCTATTATTTTCTCTCTGATCTAGTTTACTATTTTCCTTATGTTTCATTTCTTTGCTTCTTTTATTTCATTCTCCATTATCCTTTCTGAATTTTGGTCACAGCTGTTCCTTCTTGGATACCTGCTAATTTACTAATTTCGAAGACAATTTTGTTTTTTCTTTAATTTCTTTTTACGGTTTGGCCAACTTCCATTTCGCATCTTCTTGTTTTTCCATTTTTATTCTGTGCTGTAAAATTTCTGATTTATGGTGCTTGTTAACATCTGCAAATTCTTGCTTAATTATATTTAATCTATGTTGGGACTATTGTTAAATTTTTCTTTTCTTAATAAATGCATGTTTTGGGTTTGTCTTAGTTGTCAATTTGAGGGTTTTTAAAAAGTAACTTTGTATTGGATGCTTGAGTGTTTTGTAGATGCTGTCCATACTTATTTGTGTTGGATTCTTCTGTGTCAGTAGTAACAGGTGTTCCTACAGATGAACAGGGTGTTTTAGTGGTTTATTTTGCTTCTTAAATCAGGAGCACCCTCTTCTGTTGGTATAGTGAAATGCAGTTGTTTATTTAATTTTAAATAAATAGAGCCTTTTGGAGAAGGGGTTCTATTTTCTTTTAATTCTCTTCTGCTAATTTAATTCATCAGAGCCCATAACTTGGCCACTTTCTTCTTTTATCAAGCAGCGCTGAAGGAGCACCTCTCACTTCTAGAGCATTTTCCTCTCTCCCAGAAGCTTTATCTTCCCATAATTACCACCTCCGGCCCCCTATATTTTACAAGCCCCTCTCTTTTGGATTCCTCATAGGAAGTACATCTGATGTACCAGATCTTATCCTTGCTCTCAGCATATTTCTCCATCGCAGGCAGGATCCTTTCCTTACAGTCTGACTCTCCCTTCTCCTTTGGTTGATGTTTACTGTGTTATCTGTGTATAGCGCTCTCTAATGCAGAGTCCACATCGACTCTGCTCCAACATGGTTCCTGAGAGCTACTGCTGCTCTAGGGTGTTTATTTCCTCACTTACATGTAAGTGAAAGTATGTGTAAATTAAAGGATTTATTTACTTTCCTTTTATCGTTGGGAGGATGTGTGAAAGATTCTTATTGGGGTGTTACCATTATCCTGTGGCAACCTGACCTTATCAGTTAAAATGAAATGAAATGAAATAATAAAAAACAGAATAATAATAATAAAATAAACAAATTAGGAGTAAGAGCTTAATGAAGACAAAAATGAAGTAAAAAACCTAGCAGAATTGAAAACATTTAAAATCTATAAAGTGGTAGTGGAAGAAACATTAACAATGGTAAATCTTAAGGTATTTTATCAAAAAACAATAGAAACATCAAAAAATTAGGAAAGATGAAGGTGATATAACACAAATACAGAGAAGATAAAATATATGACAATAAAGTATATTCTAAAATTTTAAAATGTAAATATTTTTACAAATAAACATATAAGAAAACATATAGAAAATGTAAAAATTTTCTAAGTAAATATAAATTATCACAGTTGGCTCAAGATGAAAAAAATCAGAAGCTGTCTTAGAAAAAATTTTAAATTATCATAACAAGTAACAGTTGAGAAATCTTGAAAAGAAATACTGTTTAGAAAGGAATAACAGATTTTTTTTAAATGTTAAGTTTTAAATGCCTATATATAATGTCCAAATAGTAGTGAAATGGAGAAGCTATAGCACAAGAAAGAATTTGTAATTATAAATACAGATTTGGGAGTTCATCACCATGTAAGTGAAAAACTGCATTGCTATTGTGCCTTATCAGATGCTTATAGACAGGTGAGTATTTTGAGCATTTTGTAGATGTTGTCCATGCTTGGTAGAGTCACTCTACCAGACCTTACTGATTGTCATGCTTGCTTACAGATAGGTAAAAAAGAATCCATCACCCTACCAGATCTCATTGATTTTCCTTCACGTCCTTGTCAACCTACTCCTTCTCCAGGACTAACTTTATTACGGATTGAGAGTAAGTATGATGACACTATAAGTACAGATGATTCTATGAAGTGAGGTTTAATAACATTAATGGGGAAGTTATTATTTAATGGATATGAAATTTCAGTTAGGGAGATAACAAAAGATCTGGAGATGGATGATGGTCATAGTTGCACAACATTGTAAGTATATATAATGCCATTGAACTGTATGTTTAAAAATGGTTAAAGTGGTAAATTTTATTATGTATATTTTACCACAAAAGTTAAAGTACATGAAATTTATATTGATTACTGCATATCTTTAATCACTAATCCTATTTATTATAAAAATACACCATTGACCCTTGAGCAATGTGGGGGTTAAGGGTGCCAGCCCTCCACATGCTGCACAATAAAAAATCCACATATAACTTTGACTCCCTAAAACTCGATTACTAATAGCCTACTGTTGACTGGAAGCCTTAACAATAACATCAACAGTTGATGAACACATATTTTATATGTTATATGTATTATACACCATATTCTTACAATAAAGTAAGTTAGAGAAAAGAAAATGCTTTTCAAATTGTTGCATATATACAAACATTTTTCCAAGATATTATTAGAAAAAATCAGTGTATAAGTAAACTCTTGCAGTTCAAACCCATGTTGCTTAAGTCAACTGCACTCTAAAATATACTTTTCTGATGTAATATTTAAGTACAATAACTTAAGCCCAAGATAAATTTACCAAAAGAATTAAACCAAGAAGTATAACTACTTGAGCTTTACTTAGTTTCTACACATATATGTAAATGCAGAAGAGACATACTGTGTTCTTTACATATATGTAAATCTCCTTATACATCACTCTTGGCAATTGAAATGACTTTTTAGGGTTTCCCATAGTAGCAGATGCTATACTATAGCAAAAAACCCCAGAGTTTTGGGTAAAATCTACTCTTGCTGTTTTAACCACCTTTAAGTTTTTTTAAGTTTTATACTCTATATTTTAGGATATGAATAATTTTTTAGCTTTTAGACATTGCAGAGTATGGATTATGAACTTTTAGGAGAGATTATTGAACAAATGAAACAAGTGAAGAAAGAAAGAAGATACCTAGAAAGAATCAGAGAAGAACTAATAAAAAAAGTTGAAAAGCTATTTGAACAAAGTAAATTGAGGCAATATCATGGTAAAACTTTTTATATATCTTTTATCACTATAAAGAAAACTTAAGTTTTACATAATCTCTGCTTTTGGAATACATAATAAAATTATAGCCAGTACTTACTGTTTTACTGTTATGTTTAAAGTAGTACACAGTATTGATACAAGTTCAGTATAGAAAACATGAAATTATTCAACTCTTTATTTTGTACAATAAATGCAACCTGCTTTATATAGGAGTTTTTAAATTAAAATTCAAATACTTTTTATAACTGATATTCATTTCTTTGTTTATTCATTCTTCCATTTATTTCTTAAGTATTTATTAAGTGACTACTGAATTTATCCACTGTTCTAGGGGCTGAGGAGATACTAATAGGCAGGTTCCAATCTTGTCCCTACCCTCAAGGAGCTTACAGTCCACTAAAAAAATGAAAATCAAGTTAAGCAGTAATGATACATCCTGATGATACAGGATAAGCAGTAATGATACATACCAACGATGATAAAGGAATTACAGAGCTGTGTGCATAGGAGTACATCTAAATTAGGTGGAAGAGATTTAAAAAGGCTTCCAGGAAAACTGTTACATATGCCAGAATCTGAAGTGTACCTCTTCTTGAGTATAGGCCTTCAGGCCTGATTTTTCCTTTGCCATCTACATCTTCTTTTCCTATCTTCTATCCACTTCTTCCCAGTTCCCCTGGCTACTTCCTCCTAGTCATTCAATCTTAGCTTATGTATTACTTACTCTAGAAGTCTTCAGTTTCCTAACCTCTCCTAGGTGCTTAATTTTTTGGTATGTGTGCCGGTCTGCTTTGCTAAACTGAAATTTTCTAAAAGAGAAATCAGGTAAAAAAATTAGGTTGTTCTCTTACAATAGAAGGAGAATGTGTTGTTAGGACTGGTGGAACTGGAAAAATGAGCCAGGGTGGAGATAGTATAGGATAATGGTTTGAGAGATGTTAAATGATTTAAGAGACCTGCATTTTGGATTGTATTTGAGGATTATAAAAGGTATATACAGAATTAACTGGTTTTAAGATTGTCAGTATAAGTAAAATTATTTCTTCAGTGTTAGAACTGACTGAAGGTTACAGGCAATGTCAGGAGACATTTCTGAAGGTTGTTCCTCATATTAAAGTGTCCTGGAAGTGACGGCAATGACTCAGCCTTGTACTGCTAAAAGAGCAAGTGTACCAGATAGATTTGAGTAGTGGACTAGAATCTAGAAATGAACTAGAAACAGGGCCAGGATTCTAAAGCCAGATCAATCTTTTACATAGTCAAGTTATTCTCCTCAAGGTGCCTCACTCTTTCTGTTTATAAAATGAGAATGATGAGTCACTTTCTATTTCAACAGGAATGTTTCAAGATAAAAAGCATGTCTAGCCATCAAATATTTATTGAGCCTACTATGTGCCTCAGTTCCAGCATTGTTTTAAATAACGAGGACACAAGAAGTAAACAAGACAGACTTGGCCTTGCCTTTAGGGACCTTGCTTCTAATGGGAAGAGGCAGACACATAAATAAGTAAGCCAGTGTCAGCTACTGCTTAGAGTTGAGAAGTCAGTTTACAAAAGCACAGTAAAGAGTGATGGGGCAAGAGAGAAGCTTTAGCTTGGGTTTTCAAGGAAGGCATCTCTGAGGAGTTATCATTAAGATTTCATTAATAAAGAGGCAGACATGTAAAGAGATAGGAGAAAAGCAAACTGAACTGGAAGAGCACTAAAATGTAAAGGTCCAGAAATAGGAATAAGCTTTCAGTATGAGGACTTGAAATAAGGCCGGTGTAGCTGGAGTGTGATAATAAGGAGGAGATAAAATCAGAAGATGAGCAAGGAACACATAGTCCAATTCAAGGAGTTTATACTTTATTTTAAGTAAAGTGGAAGCCTTTGGAGGATTTTTATGGTAATGAGTTACATGATTTAAAAATATTTTAGAAAGGTCAGAATGACTGCAGTATGGAAAGCCTGTAGAAGGGCAAGAATGGAAGCAGAGACATCAGTTAGAAAGGTGACAATGGATTGACTAAAGATGTAGTATTGATGGTAGAATGTGCCAGATGCTGAATTGGAATTGGATATAGGACATAAGGAATAAATAGTTAAAATCTTGAGTTGAAGACCCATATAGTTATATAATTTTAATCAAGTCACCTTATTATATAAAATTTAAAAATTGAGGGCCTTCATTTCTTTAATAATCTTAAAAAATAAACATAAGCGGAGGCGGAGCCAAGATGGTGGCATGAGTAGAGCAGCGGAAATCTCCTCCCAAAACCACATATATCTATGAAAATATAACAAAGACAACTCTTCCTAAAATAGAGACCAGAGGACACAGGACAACATCCAGACCACATCCACACCCGTGAGAACCCATTGCCTCATAAAGGGGGTAAGATACAAGCCCCGGCCCGGCGGGACCTGAGCGCCCCTCCCCCCAGCTCCCGGCGGGAGAAGAATAGTCAGAGCGGGAGGGAGACGGAGCCCAGGACTGCCGAACACCCAGCCCCAGCCATCCGGAACAGAGCGCAGACACAGTGCATGTGCAGGGCCCTGGATACTAGGGAAACAGGGCAGCAGGACCGGTGAGCGGGTGCCTGAGGCTGGTGCCTGAGGACAAAGAAAACTGTGCGGTTTTTTTTTTGTTTTTGTTTTTGTTTGGTGACTGCTTTTTGGAAGTCTTAAAGGGGCAGGGCGGGACACTTAGTCCAGAGGCAGGGAATCTGGGGATCTCTGGGCACTCTAACCCCCTGGGCAGCAGGGAGCACGGAGGCCCCTTACGGAGATAAATAGCCTCCCGGCCGCTCCACCTCCAATGGGGCTCCACAATTTTGGAGCAGCAGCCGGAGCCCATGCCCACAGCAGCAGCGGAGATAAACTCCATAGCAGCCGGGCAGGAAGCAGAAGCCCTGTCTGCGCGCAGCTGCACAGCACAAGCCACTAGAGGTCGCTGTTCTCTCAGGAGAGGAGGGCCACAAACCAACAAGAAGGGAAGTCCTTCCAGCCGTCACTCGTCCCAGCTCTGCAAACTATCTCTATCACCATGAAAAGGCAAAACTACAGGCTGACCAAGATCACAGAGTCAACACCTGAGAAGGAGACAGACCTAACCAGTCTTCCTGAAAAAGAATTCAAAATAAAAATCATGAACATGCTGACAGAGATGCAGAGAAAAATGCAAGAGCAATGGGATGAAGTCCGGAGGGAGATCACAGATGCCAGGAAAGAGATTACAGAAGTGAAACAAACCCTGGAAGGATTTATAAGCAGAATGGATAAGATGCAAGAGGCCATTGAAGGAATAGAAACCAGAGAACAGGAACGCATAGAAGCTGACAGAGAGAGAGATAAAAGGATCTCCAGGAATGAAACAATACTAAGAGAACTGTGTGACCAATCCAAAAGGAAGAATATCTGTATTATAGGGGTACCAGAAGAAGAAGAGAGAGGAAAAGGGATAGAAAGTGTCTTTGAAGAAATAATTGCTGAAAACGTCCCCAAACTGGGGGAGGAAATAATCGAACAGACCATGGAAATACACAGAACCCCCAACAGAAAGGATCCAAGGAGGACAACACCAAGACACATAATAATTTAAATGGCAAAGATCAAGGACAAGGAAAGAGTTTTAAAGGCAGCTAGAGAGAAAAAGGTCACCTATAAAGGAAAACCCATCAGGCTATCATCAGACTTCTCGACAGAAACTCTACAGGCCAGAAGACAATGGCATGATATATTTAAAAAATGAAACAGAAGGGCCTTGAAACAAGGATACTGTATCCAGCACGACTATCATTTAAATATGATGGTGGGATTAAACAATTCCCAGACAAACAAAAGCTGAGGGAATTTGCTTCCCACAAACCACCTCTACAGGACATCTTACAGGGACTTCTCTAGATGGGAGCACTCCTAAAAAGAGCACAGAACAACACACCCAACATATGAAGAATGGAGGAGGAGGAATAAGAAGGGAGAGAAGAAAAGAATCTCCAGACAGTGTATATAACAGCTCAATAAGCGAGCTAAGTTAGGCAGTAAGATACTAAAGAGGCTAACCTTGAACCTTTGGTAACCATGAATTTAAAGCCTGCAATGGCAATAAGTACATATCTCTCAATAGTCACCCTAAATGTTAATGGGTTGAATGCACCAATCAAAAGACACAGAGTAACAGAATGGATAAAAAAGCAAGACCCATCTATATGCTGCTTACAAGAAACTCACCTCAAACCCAAAGACATGTACAGACTAAAAGTCAAGGGATAGAAAAACATATTTCAGTCAAACAACAGCGTGAAGAAAGCAGGGGTTGCAGTACTAATATCAGACAAAATAGACTTCAAAACAAAGAAAGTAACAAGAGATAAAGAAGGACACTACATAATCATAAAGGGCTCAGTTCAAAAAGAGGATATAACCATTCCAAATATATATGCACCCAACACAGGAGCACCAGCATATCTGAAAAAAATACTAACAGAACTACAGGGGGATATAGACTGCAATGCATTCATTCTAGGAGACTTCAACACACCACTCACCCCAAAGGACAGATTCACCAGGCAGAAAATAAGTAAGGACACGGAGGCACTGAACAACACAGTAGAACAGATGGACTTAATAGCCATCTATAGAACTCTACATCCAAAAGCAACAGGATACACATTCTTCTCAAGTGCACATGGAACATTCTCCAGAATAGACCTCATTCTAGCCCACAAAAAGAGCCTCAGTAAATCCCAAAATATTGAAATTCTACCAACCAACTTTTCAGAACACAAAGGTATAAAACTAGAAATAAATTGTACAAAGAAAGCAAAAAGGCTCACAAACACATAGAAGCTGAACAACATGCTCCTAAATAATCAATGGATCAACGAACAAATTAAAATAGAGATCAAGGAATATATGGAAACAAACAACAACAGCAACACAAAGCCCCAACTTCTGTGGGATGCAGTGAAAGCAGTCTTAAGAGGAAAGTATATAGCAATCCAGGCACACTTGAAGAAGCAAGAACAATCCCAAATGAATAGTCTAACATCACAACTATCGAAACTGGAAAAAAGAAGAACAAATGAGGCCTAAGGTCAGCAGAAGGAGGGACATAATAAAGATCAGAGAAGAAATAAATAAAATTAAGAAGAATAAAACAATAGCAAAAATCAATGAAACCAAGAGCTGGTTCTTTGAGAAAATAAATAAAATAGATAAGCCTCTAGCCAAACTTATTAAGAGAAAAAGAGAATCAATACAAATCAACAGAATCAGAAATGAGAACGGAAAAATCATGACAGACTCCACAGAAATACAAAGAATTATTAAAGACTACTATGAAAACCTATATGCCAATAAGCTGGAAAACCTAGAAGAAATGTATAGCTTCCTAGAAAAATACAACCTTCCAAGACTGACCAAGGAAGAAACACAAAAGTTAAACAAACCAATTACGAGCAAATAAATTGAAACGGTAATCAAAAAACTACCCAAGAACAAAACCCCCAGGCTGGATGGATTAACCTCGGAATTTTATCAGACACACAGAGAAGACATAATAACCATTCTCCTCAAAGTTTTCCAAAAAATGGAAGAGGAGGGAATACTCCCAAACTCATTCTATGAAGCCAACATCACCCTAATACCAAAACCAGGCAAAGACCCCACCAAAAAAGAAAATTACAGACCAATATCCCTGATGAATGTAGATGCAAAAATACTCAATAAAATACTAGCAAACTGAATTCAACAGTGTATCAAAAGGATCGTACACCATGACCAAGTGGTATTCATCCCAGGGATGCAAGGATGGTACAGCATTCAAAAATCCATCAACATCATCCACCACATCAACAAAAAGAAAGACAAAAACCACATGATCATCTCCATAGATGCTGAAAAAGCATTTGACAAAATTCAACATCCATTCATGATAAAAACTCTCAGCAAAATGGGAATAGAGGGCAAGTACCTCAACATAATAAAGGCCATATATGATAAACCGACAGCCAACATTATACTGAACAGTGAGAAGCTGAAAGCTTTTCCTCTGAGATCGGGAACTAGACAGGGATGCCCACTCTCCTCACTGCTATTTAACATAGTACTGGAGGTCCTAGCCACAGCAATCAGACAAAGCAAAGAAATACAAGGAATCCAGATTGGTAAAGAAGAAGTTAAACTGTCACTATTTGCAGATGACATGATACTGTACATAAAAAACCCTAAAGACTCCACTCCAAAACTACTAGAACTGATATCGGAATACAGCAAAGCTGCAGGATACAAAATTAACACACAGAAATCTGTAGCTTTCCTATACACTAACAATGAACCAATAGAAAGAGAAATCAGGAAAACAATTCCATTCACAATTGCAACAAAAAGAATAAAATACCTAGAAATAAACCTAACCAAGGAAGTGAAAGACCTATACCCTGAAAACTGCAAGTCACTCTTAAGAGAAATTAAAGGGGACACTAACAAATGGAAACTCATCCCATGCTCATGGCTAGGATGAGTTAATAGCATCAAAATGACCATCCTGCCCAAAGCAATATACAGATTTGATGCAATCCCTATCAAATTACCAGCAACATTCTTCAATGAACTGGAACAAATAATTCAAAAATTCATAGGAAACACCAAAGACCCCGAATAGCCAAAGCAATCCTGAGAAAGAAGAATAAAGTAGGGGGGATCTCACTCCCCAACTTCAAGCTCTACTACAAAGCCATAGTAATCAAGACAATTTGGTACTGGCAAAAGAACAGAGCCACAGAGCAGTGGAACAGACTAGAGACTCCAGACATTAACCCAAACTTATATGGATTTTGATAAAGGAGCCATGGACATACAATGGCGAAATGACAGTCTCTTCAACAGATGGTCCTGGCAAAACTGGACAGCTACATGTAGGAGAACGAAACTGGACCATTGTCTAACCCCATACACAAAAGTAAATTCAAAATGGATCAAAGACCTGAATGTAAGTCATGAAACCATAAAACTCTTAGAAAAAAATATAGGCAAAAACCTTTTAGTCGTAAACATGAGTGACCTCTTCTTGAACACATCTCCCCGGGCAAGGAAAACAACAGCAAAAATGAACAAGTGGGACTATATTAAGCTGAAAAGCATCTGTACAGAAAAAGTCACCATCAATAGAACGAAAAGGAACCCTACAGTATGGGAGAATATATTTGAAAATGACAGATCCGATAAAGGCTTGACGTCCAAAATATATAAAGAGCTCACCCACCTCAACAAACAAAAAACAAACAATCCACTTAAAAAATGGGCAGAGGAACTGAACAGACAGTTCTCCAAAAAAGAAATACAGATGGCCAACAGACACATGAAAAGATGTTCCACATTGCTAATTATCAGAGAAATGCAAATTAAAACTACAATGAGATATCACCTCACACCAGTAAAGATGGCTACCATCCAAAGGACAAACAACAACAAATGTTGGTGAGGCTGTGGAGAAAGGGGAATCCTCCTACACTGCTGGTGGGAATGTAAATTAGTTCAACCATTGTGGAAAGCAGTATGGAGGTTCCTCAAAATGCTCAAAATAAACTTACCATTTGACCCAGGAATTCCACTCCTAGGAATTTACCCTAAGAATGCAGCACTAAAGTTTGAAAAAGACAGATGCACCCCTATGTTTATCGCAGCATTATTTACAATAGCCAAGAATTGGAAGCAACCTAAGTGTCCATCAGTAGATGATTGGATAAAGAAGATGTGGTACATATACACAATGGAATATTACTCAGCCATAAGAAGAAAACAAATCCTACCATTTGCAGCAATATGGATGGAGCTAGAGGGTATTATGCTCAGTGAAATAAGCCAAGCGGAGAAAGAGAAATACCAAATGATTTCACTCATCTGTGGAGTATAAGAACAAAGGAAAAACTGAAAGAAGAAAACAGCAGCAGAATCACAGAACCTAAGAATGGACTAACAGGTACCAAAGGGAAAGGGACTGGGGAAGATGGGTGGGTAGGGAGGGATAAGGAGGGGGGAGACAAAGTGGGGTATTAAGATTAGCATGCATAAAGGGGGGTTGGGAGAAAGGGGAGGGCTGTACAACACAGAGAAGACAAGTAGTGATTCTACAGCATTTTGCTATGCTGATGGACAGTGACTGTAAAGGGGTTTATAGGGGGGACCTGGTATAGGGGAGAGCCTAGTAAACATAATATTCTTCATGTAATTGTAGATTAATGATAACAACAAAAAAAGGGGGGGATTACTCCCTGGTAGGATAAAACTAACTGTAAATCAATGATTAATGCATGCTTTAAATATCCTTAATTTTGATCATTTAAAGGGTGTCAGATGATCAGCTATGGAAGTACAGTTTTCTGATAATATTCCTTTCTCTTAAAAAAAAAAAGCAGTTACTGTGTGGTGACCTCCAATAAGTTCTTCACAATGGTATAAAGGGCATATCAAAGTGTGGGCAAAGGGTCTGTTTGTGTTTATACAGAGGATCAAAGCCCAATTTGGCTACCCAGAAAACGAAATAAGATACGATATGAAGAAGAAGTTCCAACATCAACATACTCTGCAAGAGTCATTCCAGAAGATGATCATCAAAAAATGTCAACAAAGATCCTAGCGCTGTTGCAGTTGTAGCTGCACTCATCCCACTGGTTCCTGGAATTGCCATTGGAATGAAGGGGGAGATATCTAAGCTGGCCTGTGCATACAGTAAAATAACAAATTTGACTGGATCTATACTGTTGGAACTCAACCAAGAATGAGGAGAAGTGCAAGTTGCAGCGCTCCAAAATCTTGAGACTACAGACTATCTACTGTTAAAAGAACATATGGGATGTGAACAGTTCCCAGGAATGTGTTGTTTTAAATTGTCTGATTTTTCTCAAACTATTCAAATTCAGTTAGACAATATCCATCATATCATAGGTAAGTTTTCACAAATGCTTAGGGTGCCTAACTGGTTTTCTTGGTTTCACTGGAGATGGCTGGTAATTGTAAGTCTGCTTTGGTTATGTAACTGTATTCCTATTATGTAAATGTGTGTGTGCAATTTAATTAGTAGTTTAAAACCTATACATGCTTAAGTTACTCTACAAGAAGATATGTCAAAGAAATAACCAATCTTCCCATGTTTTCTTCCATCTGCTACTTCTATAGCTTTTCTTCTTCCTTCCTAATTACAACCCTTAAATAGAATTTGTGCCTCATATCAAATTTACCGAGTATCATAATTCTTCCAAGTGGTAAAGATACCTCAAGACAAATGCTGGGCATAAAACCCACAGGGCATAAATCTGCAAAGAAGTAAAAAGCTAACCTTTTCAAACTATATGGCTTCTCTCTCACTTACCAACTTTACATTTCTCTGTATGGCCCCGGAAGATGACTGGTTAGCCAGAGACGGGTAAGATTCCTCAAGGGAGGAACAACCTAAGACAGGCACAGTTGCAGGGGGACCATCAGGTGAGAAATTGGGGATCAACAGAGGTGAGGCTTAGAACCTCACCCCCCCTGTTTTGAGATAAATCTTCTGCATCCGTGGATGTTTTGTTGCCCTTGTCTAGCTTGGATTAATACTTAGCCTATAGGCACACACCTGATCATCTACATTTGCTCTCTTACAGCACTAAACTATGTTTTCTACCTTTATCTCGTATCTACCTACCACTTCAGCATTTTATTAAAAAAATAATAAGGGAGAAATGTGGGATTCACATATAAATCAAGTATAAAAATCAAACGAATATTCATATCTGACCTGATTGTTTGTAGTTCATAATGCGTGATCAAAACTGAAAGTTTCTGTGATGATTGCCCTTGCACTGTTCACCATGTAAGAACTTATTCAATATGTAAGAATTTGTTCACCATGTAAGAACTTGTTAGTTGTGCTTCAGAAGATCGGAGACTGATGAGAATTAGGCTTGGGGTGGATTAATGATTGTGCATTGAGTCCCCTGTACAGAATTTTATTGTTATTAACTGTTAACAACCATTTGATCAATAAACATGAGAGATGCCCTCTACAAAAAAAAGAAAGAAAACATGAAAAGGTTACTAGCCAATAATTAAATTATAGATGTCCATAAATGAAGGAATATTAATAATTGAAAGGGTAGATGACAAGAATAGAATCAGGTTCAACACCAAATTTTTCCTAAAAAATATCAGGAATAGCCTCATAAAAATAATTTAGTTGTAAAATATTAGGTAGCTCTAACCTACTAACTCAAAATATAACCAAGTTATCTTCTTTTTTTTTTGTATTTTAATCCTTTTTTTCTGTGGAGGCTTAAAAGTTAGTTTAATTCAAGTGTTTCAAAGAACATGAATACTATAAGGAGTCAGGAAACAGAAAAATTGTTTGCATCAGTTTGATGAACCTAAAGAGAAGACACTAAATTATAGGTTTTAAATTTGGATTTATTGAACAAAAAGTACAGAGGTAACTGCTTCTCAATGACTGATTTTTAAAAATCTATTCTAAGCAAAGAACTTCCACTGAAAATTATATATATTTTAAAAATTAGCATTAATTTTATATTTTAATATAATGAAGGAAAAAACTAGCATAATGAAATTCTGAAAGTAATTGCTCCTAATTAGAGTACTAAACATAGAGGAATATTTAATATAGTAAATTGACTTGTTTCTTATCTTTATGTTTCTGCACCCTGAAACTATAAATATGTATTATTTTTCAACTTTAAACAAAGCATTTCTTTATTCTTTATCTGTTTTTAAGTATACAAATGACTAAAACATATAGCCAATGTGACAAAAATGTATACATTTTTTATCTCTTCAAGAAACTAGATCTATTTATACAGGTCATTTTTCTAAATCTTAATAGACAGAAGATGTTCATCTCTGTCACAGCTTTGGTTTTAAGGCTTTCCACATTTCTTCAGTTTGCTGTTTGGCTGTAGCATTTCCAGAGTAGTCAAGACAGTTTGCATGCCACATGCCAATGCCACGTAAGCCTCGGTATTGTACATATGCTGCCTTTAAAGAAATGCTGTGAGGATTATCATACCATACTTGATGAAAATGGCCAGCAGGATCCTATGTGAATAAATTAAAATGGAATTTTAAAATAATACCATAAGAAGAAAAGAAATTTCTTAAGTCCAGTGATTCAAAGAGGATACAAAGAAATAATAAAAATTTGGGGCACAGTATTTTCCAGCTCTGTGATTCCATGGTTCTGTGGTACTTCCTTAGATATCATTGCTCATGGCACTTTTACAAGTGAACCTCCTAAAATATTCTATTTAAAGTTGTTCTCTTGACCTAAGATTCCTTCCTTGCTCTTACCTGATGATTATCAACCAAGATGTACATCTGTGTCACTTGTGGGGCTTTAAAAAATATATAGATTCCTGGACCCACACCATATGAAACCCACCGAATCAAAATCTTCCCGGGCTGGTGCTACGACATAAATTTATTGGTTTGTCTGTGTTCATATGTTTCATTAGTAAGTCTGATAGACAGCAAAGGTTAGGAGGATCACTGCTTTCATCCTCTAAAGCTGGCTTATATACTTTTTTGTGTTTTTTACAGTTCCTGGGAATGTGCCTAGTTAGGAGTTCAACAGATGACTTTGTTTATGATGAATCAGCCAAATCAAAAGGTAATGGCAAAGGACAAAGAAAATACTTCCTTTTCTAGGTCTTGTAAAATTGATTCTAAGAGCCTGTCAGTCTGGACTCCATGGATAACTTATGCACACACCTGATTAAGAACCATTAACTAGAAAATGGTCTTATGCTCACCTTCCACCCTGCATCACTTGCCTCTATCTAGTACTAACACAGTTTCTTAGAGGGCACAGAAACTACTGGATAAGGGACAAAGGAGCAAAAAGGTAATGGAAGGGGTAAAGATAGGAGGTAAAACCTGTGATTTGAAATAATTTACTGATTATATGGGAAACTTTTTAAAGGCAATTCTCAGTAAATGCTAGTAATGTTTTTATTTATGGTAGCACCACTGTAATTAAAATAGTCTTCTAGAGTGACTATTTTGAGGGACAACAGTCACTTGGTAAATGAATATGCTATGATATATTAAAGTGTAGTGGACTCATTACGTACAAGAATACCTACATATGCATGTAGGTAATTTAAATGACACACAGATTTAAAGAATATCATACTCCATTCTGTAAATCTGTAGAGCTAGAAAAAGCAATGAATGCTGTAATAACAGCTGTGATTCACTATTAAAAGGCAACTTGCAGATCCTGTACCTAAATACACAGATTTATTTTTGCAGATTCCATGGCAAACCCAAAGACATAAACCTTTGAATTTTGCCATCATTCTAGCTGGTAGTCTGAGCCTTTTTGATGCATTTAAGAAATTTCAAATGCCTCAAAATAGTGAAAGATCAAAGGAAGAAAAACTACGATTTGTAAGGTTGGTAAGAGCATGATTAAGGCATATGTACATTGAAGAATATGAAGAGTAAAATGAAGTTACCATTACTGAGACAGCATAAGAAAGCAAATCATTCTTTTCAGTCACAATAAAAACTTGATTTTGGTAGCTACAGAATTTTATAATGAATGAAAAAGAGGAACAAAATAATTATAATTAGATTACTGTCTAAAGAGTCATTAAATGAATGCCCTTCAAGGTTTATCAAAATGTTTCCCGAATTCTAAACTTTAAAGAATGTGTCTTATTCTTTAAGGAAAAAAAAAAAAAAAGTCAGGAATTATAAAACATAGTACCTATCATAGGGCAAAATACTATTCTATATTCTATATTTCTAAATTATGTATGAATAGTTATATATAGCCTTTACCAAATTGATATCTATGAAACACTGTTCCTCCTGCATGTTTCTAAGAGTGGTGGAAAACTGCAGTCTATGTTGAGCAAACAGCTTTATGTGCTACGGCATTTCTTAAATCTTTTAATATAATGCTGTACTTTATAAATTTCCAAGAGGGATATACAGTATGCAGTGGTCTCCAAAAATATTTGGCCATGACATATGTGTGTATTTGTTGTGGGGGGCGCACATTGTGTGTGTGTGTGTGTGTGTGTGTGTGTGTGTGTGTGTGTGTATGTGTATGTGTATAATATTAACCATTCCCAAAACAGGGTTCCATAAATACTTATTGGCAAAGACAGGATTACAGTATATCCAAGTTTAATTAATAGGTATATACTTCAGATTCTAAAATTTAGGGAGTTCTACACTAAAGCTTTTTATATCATTGACATACAAGCATGTCCATGTATTTCAATTTTAGCTTATTAAATATGTATGTTTGCAGTCATTTTTTTATAAATGGATATCAGACTATTAATAAGGAACATAAATTCTTGTTGAAATGAACTGACATATAGTTTTAGAGCTCCCCTGACAATAATAGAGTTCAAAGTAAATTCAAAGATGTTTTGCACTTAGATTTTTGAGGTATGAAAAGTTTTCATTATATTAAAGCTAATTATGAAAAATATAACTTTTGCCTCTTTTGTATGGCAATTCCCATTTATCAAACACTACCTGATAGGATTGTTAGTCATTTACTATTTCTTCAAATTTCTGTTTGTAACATTTTTCTGTCTCTAATTATTAACATTGTTTAAAATTGGCCTAATATCACATAGTTTGAATTGTGAAACGAATTTGAAAAAATACTATTTTCCATTGTAAAGTCTATGATGACACATCTGTACTCAGCCTCATTCCTCCCTATATAAGAGCATCAACAGAACTTTTAGATACTCTGAAATGGAGGCCTTCAAAGCTAGTAACCTATTTCAAAGCTTTTTAAAAGTTACAGTCATCATAATTGTCAACTATTAAGGAAATCCTGTTGTGATATGCAGGTTTTCATTACATCATCTAAAATGACAAGCAGCCCATACAGAGCTGTCCCACAATTAGCATGACTTGAATTGCTCACTGGGAAGTAAAGTCCCTGATTACACAGATTCAAAGAAGTTTACTTATGTAAACAGCAGTCTGTATGTTGTACCCTAAAAGAAAACTGGATTCTTAATATCATATATATCATTGTAAAAACATACAATTTAAAAACTAATAGAATAAATATTCATAACTTGTGAAAAGTCTTACTTTATAGTTATAATAAGGAGACTGCTGATCTTTGTCCCACTGGTTTCCAGAAATAGAACTGTTTACTTGCTTCATAATAATTTTATAGGTCACCTGATGCATTGTAGCATTACATGGAGACCCCCGGAAAGGGATTTTTGCAAGGGTACAAACATCATCCTAGAAATGCAAAAATTTCATGTTATAGATTACCAGTTATGTAAATCTTAAAGCCAAATCATAAAGTGTAGTCAGAAACTATTAAAAAAAATATATATATATATATACTATAAATAGATGACCTGACTACACAAAATAAAATTTCATTATTAAATGGAAATATACAACATTCAGAAATTTTTATAGGATTAAATAAAAATAAACTTTCTACTTCTTAGTCTCAGACTATATTTGAGAAATTCTAAAGTTTATGTATTTTTTATATAGAGAAGTTTATAGACTAAATAAGTTTTATAGGTATGAGACAAAACAGACTCTAAAAAACATAAAAGAAAGAGAAAAAAATCACATAGAAATGATCTGTTCTTACCTTTGATAGATTCAGGCAAGTAAAATCAAAACCATACCAGGGAATGCCCATTACAAGTTTCTTAGGGTCAATGCCCATCTTGATATAGTTATCATATCCTAATCAAACAGAGACAGGAAAAGCATACTTTTTCTCTTAATATGTCTACCAATGTCATCATATGAGCTATGCAACCATTCCGAATCTTAAGTTTGTAAAAATAGGCATATTTATGCAATATACTCATATACTGATTCCCTAAAATTATTTTATAGAAGTTATCCTTTAAGAACTCTAAATTCTATCACTTTCTAAATCATTTCTTTTTGAAGAACAGAAAACAAAACAAGTAAGATCAAGTTAAGTAAAAAATTTTACAAAATTTAATTCTAGGAAAAATGACACATTTCAAGAAAGCAGGCTAACTGCTATAACTGCTCAGACATGATACATTTGACATTCCATAGTCTAAAGTTTCAAAACAGTTCTATAAGTCTTAAGCTTTCTGGCAGCAATACTCTCAGAACTTCTTACAGAAAGCACAATTGGTCCATGTTTTATAAATATTCTGTAAATATAAATTACCACTGGGGATAAAAAATGTTCCCTTCTTACTCTGCAGTAGATAATCTATAGTTATAAGAAACAGAGAAAAATCCACAAAATTTGGCTGAAATCTCTTTCTTGCCTAATGCTACAAAATATGTGTGCCTGCTAAGAGATGTTCCAAGATTATCTAGAATGTTAAGTAAGTTGCAGCTTTTCAGATCCTGGAAGCTTTCCAAGTAGAAAAGGTATACAAATGACTTAAAAATGCTAAAATATACCTGAATGTTTGAGTGTATGGAATTAGTATTACTAATAAGTGATCTTGTAGATTCTTACCAGTTAATATCTTATTATAGGGAGAATTGGCTGATGCAATACAGTCTGACCAGACGCCAGTTAGTACATCATAAGACATCACAAAGAGGAAGTCACAAGCACCTGCAATTCCAGTATAATTATAGCACCTACGTGTGTGGTTTGGAGACCAGGCTACATCAAAAGTTACCTGTGGAAAAACACATACCATTTTATGTAACATGATCAAATATGCATATTAGGTCAGATTTTTGTTGGTTATATATTCTCTTGCCTCATGCTACCCAAGAAAAAAGAAATGCTTACATAGGGTTTGACATATATAGAACTACAAGAGTCCTAAGAAATATATATTTTTCCTACATGGACCAACCCAGACATATTTTTGGATAATGGACATATATTTGAATATATATAATGACCAGGAGTAGGGCACTGTGTAGAAGAGAAGTTTTAAACTCATATGTCTTCAGAAGCTAGATTGGCAACTCAAATGACTGAAAGAAACAGGTGCAATGAAAGTAGGGTGTGGTGAGGCCTCTAAGGAACTAGAGAGCAAAGCACAATAAAACAATTTAAATGCAAATGATTTTTCAAATATTGTCTAAATAGGTCACCTTTTGGCACGAGCTGACTGGTCTGTGTTGGGAATTTGAGCCCCTGATTTATAATTACTTTACATGGTAAGTTTAGTCCAACATTACAGTTAAAGAATAGTGGTGTTTTATGGCTACAAGTATAAATTAATCAACTTGAAATATTGAGCAAATCACTTAAGTGGTTTTATTTTATGGAAATATTCAAATAAAACTTGAGTGATAAATTATCTTTTATTTTGAATAGTGAGCTAGTCTTCAACAAGGATGAGTCTCTTTAAAATATTTATTGCTTAACCAAATATTAGCCTTAATTTATATGTGCAGATGTTCTAAGGCTTCATTAAAGGTTGTTTTTTTTCTTAATTAGGCTCTCAATAAACACTGATTATTTTAAAAAATGATGTACTTCAGTTAAAATTTTTACACTTTTTCCTGTTTATTCTAACATAGCTCTTTTTAGTACTTTCTCAAAATTCTTGCTATAATTTTCTAAGTATTAACACTAAAGGAAGCTTTGCCTTATAAATACAAGTTTTCCTCAAAAGCTCTCCAGCAAAATAGGTTATAAAGTGAAATTTTTTACTGATCAGACCCCATTTTATCACTGCCTCCTATTACAAAATGGGAGCTTTATTATAAAAATAGAGAAACTAAATGATTACCTCTAAGCAGGTAAATTTCAAATCCATTTTGTAAGTCCTTACCTTTCTCCTGAGCATTAAAAGTATTCACCTAGATGTGCTGTCACAGATAATCTCATGTTTTTGAAAAGGCAGTATTAGCATATTAGACAAGAAATCAAATGACTGGTTCTAGTCTTGGCTCTGTTATAACTAGGTCTATGTCACTTAAAACATCGGAATCTTCTCCCACCTGTAAAAACGAGTGTGTAGAAAGAACTTTTCAAAAGCATTTCTAGCTTTTTAATTCTGTGACCACGATTCTATAATCTTAAATCACCAAAACTCATGTCTCCATCCAGACTGTATTTCAGTCATTTTTTTCTGATCACCAGTTTAAAATCTTTTGGGCCATTTTCTGACTCTTCTTCCCTCACACCCCATAACCAATTTTCCACAACCAATTGTGCCCTCTCACAATTGTTTTACTGCCTTTCTATTAATTAGTCAATTCAATAAACATTTATTGAATACTCACTGAGTATTAGGGTTATGCCATCTGAATCCAAACCATAAATCCAAAATTACCGGATTATTGGGTTAGTCCTTACTAGCCTTCCCTTTCTCCTCTACACTGTTTTACATACTAGTAAGGAATAATGTTCCCCAAACACTTCCTGTATATGTAACCCATTTCATACAGAATAAAATGCAGACTCTTCAGTCTGACATTCTAGGTCTTCTACAATCTGTCCTATCATGGCAACTGTTCCTCACACTAATTTACCTAACATGAATTTGACATAATAGCCCAAATTGTTGTACTTCCCCCACAAACATGGAAATAGATACTCCTACTACAAGTCTTTGCTCAAACTCTTCCTCCTTGCCCTTTCACTATAGCTTAAGCAATAGGTTGCTTCCCACACACCAACTCAACCTATTAATAACGGCAATCTAGAAAATGAAGGCAAAGTTGCTGAGATAAAGATTTGTGAGAAGAGGAGTATGGTGACCTACATACCAGGTATTTGCTATTCTTGATCTAAACTGTACTCCTCTGAAAAGCTGAATTCCACACTGACAAACCTTCCCTACTTACAGAAAGCGGCAGAGATGCTAATCCTTATATCATTTATTATTTTTCCAGTGATTCTCAAATTCATATTGACCAACTGTACCAGGTTCACCTAGCACACTTGGCTTGGTAAAAATACAGTTCCTTAGCTCTATCCCAAACCTACTGAATCAATCTCTGGGGATATTTTTAACAAGCACTCCTATGTGATTCTGATATAGTTTTAGAGTCATTACTTATATAATACATAATTATTATATATGTTTATTTCCTACTTAACTAGATTTAAAATTTTTGAAAAGCAGGTAGCATATATTCACTCAAAATATTTTTAATACTGTGTTAAACATCAAGGAGCTGATCCCTGCTTTCAAAAAATTCACTCTCTATCCTAATAGTTCTTTTTATTTTCAGCTTTGTTGATGAATAATTGACAAATAAAATTGTAATGTGTACAATGTGATGATTTGATATGCATATATATTGTGAAGAGATTCCCATCATTGACTTAATTAACTCATCTATTACCTCACATATTTACTTTTTTAATGTGTGTGTGATAACACTTAAATTCTACCCTCTTAGCAAATTTCAATTATACAATACAGTATTATCAACTGTAGTCACCAGTAAGTCCTCAGACCTTATGCATCTTATAACTCAAAGTTTATACTCTTTTGCCAGCTTTATTTCCCCCACCTCCTAGCCTGTGGCAACCACCTACTGTTTCTATGAGTTCAATGTTTTTTTTTTTTAAGATTCCACACATAAATGATACCATGAAGTTTCTGCCTTTCTCTGAGCATAATGCTCTGTAGGTCATCTGTACTGTCTCAAATGGCAGGATTTCCTTTTTTTTTTTTAGCACTGGCTAATATTCCATTGTGTGTGTGTGTATGTATGTATATATATATATATATATATATATATATATATATATATATATATACACCACATTTTCTTTATCCATTTATCTGTCAATGGATCCTTAGGCTGTTTCCATACCTTTGCTATATTGTGGATAATGCTGCAATAAACATGGGAGTAAATATCTCTTCAAGATGGTGATTTTGTTTCTACCCAGAAGTGGAATTGCTGAATCATATATTAGTTCTCTTTTTAATTTCTTGAGGAGCTGTTTTCCTTAGTGGCTGTACCAGTTTATAGTTCCACATCTTTACCAGCCCTTATCACTTTTTTTTGGTTTTTAAATGAATTTTATTTTTTAGAACACTTAGATTTGCAGAAAAAAATTACAAAGATAGTTAAGTACAGAGTTCCCATATGACCCAGAACCAGTTTGCCCTATTATTAGCATCTTATATTCTATGGTACATTGTCAGAGTCAAGGAACCTATGTTGATACACCAGTACTAACTAAAGCCCATACATTGCTCAGATTCCCTTAGTGTCTAACAAATGCCCTTTTTCTGTTCAGGATCCCATCCAGGATACCACATTACATTAGTTCTCACGTCTCAGGCTTTCCTTGTTTTTGACCTTGACGGTTTTGAGGAGTACTGGTCAAATATTTTCTAGACTCTCTCAGTTGGAATTTGTCTGATATTTTTCTCATAATTAGACAAGAGTTATGAGTTTGGAGAGGGAGATCACAAAACCAAAGTGTTATTTTTGCCACATCATATTAAGAATAACAAGCTGGCACTATAACTATGTCTATTGATGTTGCCCTTGACCACTCGACTGAGGTCGTTTGTTAGGTTCTTCCACTCCAAGGTTACTTTCGCCCCTTCCCTTTCCATACTGTCCTTTTTGGAGGGAAGTCATGATAAGTAGCCCACACTTAAGTGAGAACACTCCCCCTTATTGAGGGAAAAGTATCTGCATGAATTATTTAGAATTCTTGTACAGGGAAATCTGTCTATTTTCCCTCACTTATTTATATCAGTATGACTGCATGGATGCTTATCTTATACTTTGGCTTATGATCTAATACCTTTATAATCTATAGATTATAGATCTATAATTTATAACTCTTTAATCTGTGCTTCTATGATCTAATATGTCTTTATTTTCTTGCTCAAGTTGTTCCAGCTTTGGCCATTGGAAGCTGTTTCATTTGGCTCCTATGTCCATTTGATATACTCTCATCATCATGAGTTTTTGTTTTTGCTTCTGCACCTCCTTGCTGGGTGGCACCATGAGACACTGCAGGCTCCTCTTGTGTATTTCCTGCCCCAGTCCTAGAATCAGCCACTTCTCCAAGGAGCCCTGGTTCGCTTCTCTGTGGTTGCCTAGCCAGCATGTCAAGGTCCTTGCTGATGGCCGCTCCACCGTCTGTGGCTTTTCCCGTCATTGGACAGCTCTTCTACTCAAGCTTACTTCCTTCTGTTTAGCAATCTTCAGTTGTTCCACCTTATAACCATTTATCTTGCTCTTTTCTAACTTCTCCAATTCTTCCAGCAACTGGTCTCAAATGGCATGATTTCCTTTTTTTTTTTTTAGCACTGGCTAATATTCCAACTGGCTAATATTCCAGCTGGTCCAGCAACTGGTCCAGCGGGATGCCCAGGAGCTTGCTGAGCGGGCGCAGGCAGGTGGAGCCCGTGGTGCGGCACGCGGCGCTGGCCGGCGGCGGCGCTGCCATCGCGCATCTTCTGGCAGCTGCCCGCCCCGCCGCGCCGCCCTGTTCGGCCTCCGCGCGAGTGCCGTGGGGCGGCAGGGCGGCGGGCGGCGGGCGGCGGGCCACGTGCCCTTATCACTTTAAAAAAATTAAATAGACATTCTAACAGGTGTGAGGTGATGTCTCATTGTGGTTTTGATTAGCATTTCCCTAGTGATTAGTGATGTTGAGCACCTTTTCATGTAATGTTGGCCATTTATGTCTTCTTTAGAAAAATGCCTGTTCAGGTCCTTTGCCCGTGTTTAAATTTTTGTTGTTGTTTACTATTGAGTTGTATGAGTTCCTGGTATATTTTGGATATTAACTCCTTATCAGATATGTGTTTGCAAATATTTTCTCCTAGTCACTAGGTTGCCTTTTCATTTTTATGTTTTTCATTGCTGTGCAGAACCTTTTTAGTTTGATGTAACCACTTATTTATTTTCACTTCTGTTGCCGTTGCTTTTGGTGTCAGATCCAAAAAATCATTGCCAAGCCAGTGTTAAGGAACTTACCCCTATATTTTCTTCTAAGAGTTTATGATTTCAGGTCTTGTGTTTAAGTCTTTAATCCATTTTGAGTTGATTTTGTAGTGTAAGATAAGGGTCCGTTTTTATTCTTTTACATGTGGCAATCCAGTTTTGCCAGCACCACTTTTGAAGAGGCAATCATTTCCCCATTGCATATTCTTGGCTCATTTGTCATAAATTAATTGACTATAAATGCACAGGTTTATTTTTGGACTCTCTATTTTGTTCAGTTGACCTATGGGTCTGTTTTTATGCCAGTACCGTATGATGATGATTATTATAGCTTTGTAATATAGCTTGAAATCAGCAAGTGAAGCCTCCAGCTTTGTTCTTTCTAAAGATTGCTTTGACTATTAAGATCTTTTATGGTTCCATACACATTTTAGGATTTTTTCTATTTCTGTGAAAAATGCCATTAGAATTTTGACAGGGATTGCACTGAATCTGCAGATCCCGTTGGTTATTATGGACATTTTAACAATATTAATTCTTCCAATCCATGAATATGGGATATCTTTCTATTTATTTGTGTCTTGTTCAATTTCTTTTACCAGTGTTTTATAGTTTTTAGTGTACAGACCTTTCACCTATTTGGTTAATTTTATTCCTAAGTATTTTGTTCTTTTTGATGTTATTGCAAATGGGACTGTTTTAATTTCTCTTTCTGAGAGTTCATTGTTAGCATATAGAAACAACTGATTTTTGTTCAATGAATTTTTTATTGTGCCACTTTACTAAATTAATTTATTAGTTCTAAGAGTTGTGTAGAGTTTTCTCAATATATCATGTCATATGCAAACAATTTTACTTCTTCCTTTCCAATTTGGATGCCTTTTATTACTTTTCTTACCTACTTGCTCTGTCCTTAAAACTGGAGTCTTTCATAGGCAGCATATAGTTGGATCTTATTTTTTAATTCCTTCTGCCACTGAATGTCCTTTGATTAGGAATTAGTCCATTTACATTTAAAATAATTATTGATAGGTTTGGACTTAATACTACCATTTTATTGTTTTCTAGCTGTTTGGTAATCCCTTTTTTCCTTTTATCTCTTACTCTCTCCTTTGTGATTTGATGATTTCCTGTAGTGGCATGCTTGATTCCTTTCTCTTTTTCTTTTGTGTATTTACTATAGGCTTTTGCTATCTTTTTGTTGTCTTGAGGCTTACACTAAAAACATTTTGTAACTACGTATAGTGACAAATATTAACTAGATTATTATGATCATTTCACAATATATAAAATATTGAATTATTTTGTGTACACCTGTAACTAATGTAATGTTATATATCAATTGTACTTCAATACATAAATAATATAAATAAAACAGAACATATATTCTAAACTAATAACAACTCAAAATGCATACAAAAGCTCTACAATTGTATTCCTTAGCTCCCTACACTTTGTGTTTTTTGATGTCACAATTTATGTCTTTTTAAATTGTGTATCCATTAAAAAATTATTGTAGTTATAGTTACTTTTACTACTTTTATCTTTTAACTGTTACACTAGTATGAGTGATTTATCCACCACTAATACAATATTACAGTATTCTGAGTTTAACTGTAAATTTACCTTTCCCAATGAGTTTTATGCTTTCATATTACTAATTAGTGTCCTTTCATTTCAGTTTGAAGAAGTTCCTCTCACATTTCTAGTAGGGCTAGCTTAGTGATCATGAACTTCAGCTTTTGTGTGTTTGAAAGACTCCTTATTTCTCCTTCAATTATGAAGGACAACTTTG
Source organism: Manis pentadactyla (assembly GCF_030020395.1). Classification (NCBI taxonomy): domain Eukaryota; kingdom Metazoa; phylum Chordata; class Mammalia; order Pholidota; family Manidae; genus Manis; species Manis pentadactyla. The sequence continues at coordinate 71,993,603 of NC_080022.1, forward strand.
CCAGGTAGGGTATTCTTACTTGGCCATTTTTTCTTTTAACACTTTGATTATCTCATCCAACTCCCTCTGGCCTTCAAGGTTTCTGCTAAACAGCCACTGATATGGGGGTTCCCTTTTATGTAATTTGCTTTTCTCATGCTGCTTTAAGATTCTCTCTTTGTCCTTAGCTTTTGACAGTTCAATTATAATATGTCTTGGCATGGGTCTCTTTGGACATCCTGAATCTAGGTGTCTATTTCTTTCCCCAAGTTATAGAAGTTTTCACCTTATTTCTTTGAATAAGCTTTCTGCCCCTTTCTCTCTCTTTTCTGCTTCTGGCACTTTGATAATGTATATATTGGACCACTTGATGTGTCTCATTAATTCCTTAAGCTATTTTTGCTCTTTTCCATTCTTTGTTCTTTTTGCTCTTCTGATTAGATGAATTCTACTGCCCTGTCTTCAAATTTGTTGATCCTCTCTTCTGCCTGATTTAGTCTGCTGTTAAAGTCTCTTTTGAATTTTTCAGTTTAGCTGTCATATTCTGCAGCTCTATAACTTCTTTTTGGTACTTTCTGGTATTTTTCTCTATTGAAATTCTTACTTTATTTATACAATGCTCTCCTGATCTTGGTGATATCTTTATGATGGTTAATTTGAACTCTCTATTGAGTAAATCACTTATCTCCATTTCATTAGGTCTTTTTCTGAAGTTTTATTTTGTTCTTTTGTTTAGAAAATATTCCCGTTCATTTCCCTTGACTCTGTGTTGATTTTTTCACATTAGATGAAACATCCACCCCTTTCAGTTTTGACAGGCTAGTCTTATGCAGATGAAACTTGTCATTCTGCCTGGCCTGAGCTCCTAGTTAGCTCTTAAACCTTTGTGATTGTCCAAGCCACTGTCTTTGTTCTTAGTGGATACCAGTACATGAGGGTGTGCCAATCTGTCAGTGTCCCAAAGGGGAGAATCACAATCAGCACAGGCTTATTAGAAGACACACCCTCAGGCAGCTGGGAAAGTATGCAGACCCTATCAGGAAGAAACTGGGAGATGGACAATTTTGCCTCTTCCTTCTGCACTGAGCCTTGGTGTATAGCTGTGGGGGACCTCCTGCCTCATGTTGCAATTACTACCTAAATGTGTGCTAACTAGAAGCCAGACCCTCAGGCAGCAATTTGTGAAGTATGCACTAAATCCCTTCCAGGAATAGACTGGGAGGTGGTGTTTTTGTCTGCTTCATCTGAATTGAGCCCTGGGGAATGGCTGTGGTGAGTGCTCAAGCACTTGTTGAGAACCTATTTCTTGTTTGCTACAGTCCTATGAGACTTGTGGGTACAAGCCACGTTCACTTTGAAAGCTAGATGTTTTGGGGATCTGTCCCTGTAGGAGCCTTAAAAATAGGGGCACTTAATATGTGAACCAAACCCTTCCTTCCTCAGGGAAAAGCTGGGAGTTGGAGGTTCCCTCTTAATTGTAGGGTGCTATGTCAGGAGAGTGGTTTATAGCAAGAGTGTGTCTCAGCCTTTCCTACCTATTTCAGTGTGGTTGTTTTCTCAGTCACCTGTTGTGTAGAAGTCACTCAGCTAATTTATGAATTTCTCTCAGAGGAAATTGCTCTGTGTGTAGCTGTATATCCCACGTGCCCATGCTAGGAGGGAATCTAGGATCCTCCTATATCTCCATTTGGTCCAGATTCTCCTAGATTAGAAGTTCCTAACCATAATCACCTTTGAAACTTTTTAAAACTATGAACTCTGGGCTCACCCAAAAACATTTCTGAATAATAATTTCTGGGAGTAAGTTCCAGTCTGTGTGTGTGTGTGTATGTTTACTTTTGTAAAGATTCCTGATAATCCTAATATGTGATCAGAGAATCACTGATCTGGGGCCACATTATTCTTTGTCACCTATACATTGCCTGGCAGGATGCCTTAAGCTATGATATTCTTCTCTAGTCATACTCATTATGGCATTGGAGACGCACACTACCTTTTCTCAGAGCTCTGACAAGTTCTATGGAGTTAGTCCTTTGAGCCTTATTGGGCTGCATGCTTTGCAAGAAATTCAGAGTCTATGGAAAAAGTGATGCATTTCCCCAGAACTACCTCTACTCTTAGACAAGGGTTGTTTTTTTTCCTGCACTGGTTAAAGCCAGTCCTGACAGCTAAGCTGTTCCTGATTCTTGCTGATCTCATTGCCTATCTAATGTTTCTGACACTGCTGCAAGGCAAGTAGGTTAGGCAATCCCAGTGTTGTATCTTGATATGAAAAGGGAACAGATTTAGCACCTTAAAATTCTGTAGAATCTCTGTAAGAACCTCAAAAGTTCAAGAAATTTTTTGGGGGATATATGTGCTGAAATTCTTTCCTCCTCAATAAAACCAAGATTCTATTAGTCATGCCTTCATGAATAAATTTTTTAAGGAAAAATAAGGGGTTTCCAAAAAATAATAATGAATTTTACCTGTGATCCCTCAATTTCATGATGGAATGACTCTGTTATTTCTTTGACTAAAGCAGTTAATGCATCATATTCAGGTGAAAAACACTTAACACGTTGCTCTATGTCTAGATTAATTCCATCCATATACTGTGTTTTGGCCAGCTTAACTTTTTGAGCTATCCAAGATGCTCTGAAAGTAGGATCAATGATATCCTTTAAGGATACATCTCCTGTGGAAGAAATAAACATCTTTTGTGCATATATGCTTTTCACAGTTTAATGAAATTCACTTAACAAACCCATTCCAAAGAGATCAAAATATCTTTCAAACATTTCATTATTTTAGAATGCTAAGCCCCAATTTAAGTTTTCCAAATGGAGAAATAAGATACCAAAATAATAGAAAGTCATTATTCATCAATCTCCCAAATAACCATTATGAATAATTTGTAAAATCATTCTCAAATTAGAAGCAGAAACTGTGCACTATGACTAACTAAAGGTCATTATGCTAATTAGGATCACATATTGCTCAAAACCATACAGTGGTTTACTTAATAGTTTAAAAAATCTGTATCTGTGAAATGAATTAACCAGTATCTAAGATTAATTTTAGGATTCTACAAAATATACCAGATAAACATGAAAAAAAGGAACTTTTTTAGAAAGTCAGGATAGCCAACAGTGCAATAAACTTACCAACTGGCTGGACACATCTGGCAAAACGTGTAACTCACCTGTTAGCACTACTCTGGCTCCTTGTGAATGAGCATAGCACATAAGTTCTGAGTCATAGTTTCCAAAGACTGCCACAGTTGTAATCAGTGACCAATCATAAGATTTCCAAGTTTTCTGTCCAACATGAAACACAAAGACCTGACAAAACAACAGGGATGAGCATCATCACTTAAATCAGGGATAATATGCAGACAACTCAAAATAACCTTAATTAAACACTGACCATATGCCAGGCACTGGTGGACACTGAGAGTGCAACAGTGAATAAGATAGGGGTCCCAATATAACTGGTGGCAGGGGAAATGAACCAGTCCTGGAAAATAGGGAAGAAACAGTGGCAAGTGCCAAGGCCTAGAGTCAGAGAGAGTATGGTGGTTGTACAACTAAATATTGAGTATTGCTCACACCTAGAATTTGGAGGCAGATAGCAGTGAAGACAGAGTGGTAGACAGGGTTAAATCATGAAAGGCCTTATAAACTCTCTTGAGAAATTATATCTTTATTCTGAGAAGATAGGTTTTAAAACATATTTTAGGTTATGCATTTCAGAAAAATCCCCTCAGCTGAAGTGGAAAATGGAGGTAAAACTGAAGGCAGAACAACTAACAGGGAAAATGTTGGAGGAATCCAGGCAAGAGATGATGGCGACCTCAACTAAAGCTGTGGAGCAGCAGAGATAATTTAGATAAATGAACATATCTGGAATAATGCTAAAGAGGCAAAATTTAACAAGCCTTTGTGACTGATTAAATGAATAGGGTAAGAGCAAGCTGATAATACTCAAGTTTCTGTCTGCTTTAGATGGAGCCATAGGTACTGCATTTACTGTGAATGATTTTTAGTGAACCTAACTTCTTAGAATAGTACTCAAGTTAAATTCAAAGGTGGTGGATGTTACGTTTCTCCAGTATTTTTCCCCCACAAATAATTCTAGAATCATGAATGGCCCACTGATCATTTTTATTTTATTCCAAATAAGGTATTAATTTACTGATCAGCAAATATTTATTGAATTCCAACAAAGTGTAGGGAGGGTTTATTGCTAGGCATTAGTGACTCAGAGATTAAAGAGACCAGGTGCATTAATTATTTAATACCAATATTGTTAAGGACTGTGTGAGAATGCAGGGTTCCTAACAACATATACAGGGGTACTGTCACCCTGATAGGGCAGGAAAATTTCCCTGAGGACTACACAGTTTAGGGGAGGACTGACATCTGGGCAACAAACCAGACAGGATTAAGGAGGGGTATGGATGGACAAAAAAGAGTATTCTCAGCAGAGTTTATAAGGCCTTCTGAAACAAAAATAAGGTCAGTGTGGCTGGAGCACTGAAATCCTGAAAGTATGTGGAATCAGATAAATCTATAAAGGTTAGGGGGTGGCATGATCAAACAGGGGTTTGCAGACCACTGAGGATTTCATATTTTATCCTTAGATCAATGGGAAACCATTGCAGTGTTTTAAACAAAGGAGGAACATAATAAGATTTGCATTAAAAGATAGAGAGAAAGAGATCAATGATCACTGGGCCTGTGTGAGAGAATGTATGGGAGAGGGGTGGTGGGGAACACTAGTTATAAAAGTTAAACCATGGCTTAATTTTCCAGTCTTTTTCTGCTTTTCATAATTATGCATAATCTATTTTTCTGCTAAGCAATTGTCCACTGAGTAAAAACTATACAATGTGAAATTGAATGGCCTATTATTTTTAGGGTTTTCAGATGTATAGTACTGTTAAATCTAACAGCTGTGTTGATTTCAGTTGATACATATATACTATTGCAAACTTTATTCCGTATTTTAATCCTGGTAATTAAGATTTAATTTGTTAAAAAATATGCTGAGAACTTATGATGTAATAGAAATCCTAAAGATAAAGCTGGGTGAACCAATTAAAAATATAAGGGAAAAAGGCAACGTAGTCTAGTCTTTGTGTTTGAAAAATAGAGTTCATTAGAAGAAAAAGGCCATTTACCATGAACATAGAAATGAATAAAATTTTGCTTTTTTGCATAATTGGTTTTCCAAATGGACACAGATACTGCCTGACCTATTAAGAAATATTGGGTGCTATATTAAGTCTTTCAAATAGTAGGTTTCAATATTAGGCAGGCTCTCTATAAACACTTAAACCAGTTTTATTTTTTTTCCTAAGCAATGAATACTTAAAAAAGAAAGACAGGCCCAACATGAGTCACATCTGCTAGGCCAAGTCACCAAACCAGGGCTTAATATCTAACAATTGTAGTTTCAACTTCTCCCAGAAATTTGTCTGTCAGGAATTCTCTGGTCATCATGGATAGGACAATGTCAAATATGTTCTCTCCATCCCTGAAGGAAGATGAGGGGATCCACCTAAAGAGACCCTCATTTTTGCTTCCTCCCACATGCATAGACAGTGTTGGAATGTCCATAACATGATTTTTTAGGACACTAACTAGATGTATCTATGCCCACTGCTTGACATATTGATAAATGTAACCTCTTTTCTGCATGCATCCCCTGCTGTAGAGAAAGTATTTAAGTGTCTCCAAACTAAGGGGCTTTAGGGAAGTTTATCAGAGCACAGTGATGGGCTGCTCTCAGATCATGGTCCTCAGTAAGACTATGAATAAACTCTTTCTTAAATCTAACAGTCATGTTGATTTCAGTTGAGATATATATATATATATATAGTTTTTAATTGGCATTTAAATTTATTCCTCTGCCTCAAATTTAATCTGCTAGATTAAGAACTGGCAATTCCCCCTCTCTTTACAAAAGAATTGCTCTTTGAACTAAGCCTTTCAACTTGCCTGATGTCATCCAATTTTTGCAATCATCCAAACAAGCAGTCAGGTTGTTTTCATATTGCCTCAGAAAGGGTGTTTGATTAACAAAATTGCCACAGGCCTTATAACTTGTTAGGTAAGTAGAAGGAAAATTTACTGAAAGATCTATTTTTACTGCCCTTCTTTGGTGGTTTTGAGGTGCCTCAACGGCTGGTAGGTATAGAAAAGTGAAAGTAAGTGGAACATTCTGCCTCCCATGTACTGTTGGAGTGCTAAGATTCTTTCAAACTAAAACCTCATTGTCTTGGAAACCAAATGGTCTTGCTACTTAGGAAATAACTCATTATCCCACCTCATATGCCTGGAGTACCACCACAGCAGGGAAGTGAAAGAGTGCCTTGGAGTCAGATTTGGATTTAAATACTTGACTTTGAGACCTGGGAAGAGTTACTTTACCCCTCCAGGACTGTTTTCTCATTTATAAAATGAGGGAAATGGGTGAGCTGAAAGGCCTTCTGTTTACAACTCTTCAGCAAGGGTCAGGGTTTGTTTCAGCTCCCCTACTTTAACAAGTGAAAAAGCGTGGCATCTCTGCCTCCAGATTGTATCTTTTTGTTTGCTGGCTTAATCTTTGGGTCAAAATCTTACACTCAGCTGTGTACATAGGCTTATTCATCTTCAAAAAGAATTATGCTCACATCTTAAGATTACTGCAACCAGCCCCTTACCTGAAACTTGCCTCCCCCAAGGGGATAAAGAAGTATGTACAAAAATGATGACTGGATTGTCAAGCACTTATAGGAACATCATGGCCGGACCCATGTCAAGGAAATGACTGGAGTCAGCTAACTAAGGACAGGAGTTTCTCTCCCTCCTCAGACCCTTGCTGACATTCATGTCTGTCAACTGTCACCTCCTGACTTAAGCCCCTTTACTGTCCTCTTCCCTAATATAAAAGAAGCTGGAAAGCAGCCCTAAGTTAAGATGGCGCTTTAGGACATAGTCTGCCATCTTTTCTGTCTTCCAAATAAAGTCGCTTTCTTTGCCCCAACTTCTTGTCTCTTGACTTACTGGCATGTTGTTCGGTGAGTAGCACCACCTTGAACTCAATAATAAAATGGTAAGCCAGCCAGGAGCTGCTGCTCGTGGTCAGTCAGTCCTGGTAGGGGATTCTTTAGGTAAGTCCCAAACAGCTGCCAGGACCATTTGTTCCAGAAACTTCCCCTCCAATCCCCCTAAATGGCACCAACTGCCCCAGTGCCTGTCTGTTGGAGCAAGGAATTGACAATCTCTGTCCACAGACTTGACCTTTGAAGTAGGATAAGTGGCTTCCCTGCACACAACTGGACACTCTGGACACAAACTGGAGGACCATCTGAGCTTTTTTCTTGGAAATAAGTCAGTTTGTTTTTCATTTGATTGGGGCACCCTGTTGGAAAGGGAAACACTTGGACTTCAACCCCATTTGTGAAGCAGTTCGTTTGCATTTGTTTCTGACTTGTTTGCATTTGTTTTTAGTTTGTTGGCATTTGTTTTATGTTCTCTGTACTCTTTTCTGTATTTTCACCTTCAAGAATGGGGAATGCTGCTTTATCCCCAAAGAAAGTCCATGCCATGCATTCTGAGTATATGGTCAGATTACAGTTATAAGCCTTTGACTGAAAAAGAGATTGAAAAGAGATTGTATGTTGTTGTAACACTGTATAGCCCCAGTTGCATACTGAGATCAGGACAGTGGCTGTTAAAATGCTCACTAAACTACTCTATTACAACTGGAGTTGCTTTGTGAAGGAACAAAGAACAATGATGAAATCCCACACAGGCAGGCATTCAAGCTGCTGCACCTAGATACAGAGAAGGGATGGTAGCCTCCTTGTAGTGCAATCTGAGAAGCAACCAGGAAAAAATCTGTTGAGCAGGAGAGAGAATGAGGGATGAAGAGGAGGGAATTCAGCCCAAACTTTGAATCTGCCCCCAGTTTTGCCAGAGGCACCGTGGCCTGTGCTGCCCCCTCCTTTGGCTCCTCCCAGTCCAGAGCCACCATTGGCACTGCTGATGGCACCAGCTCTCACCCCATGCTTGAGATGAGGAAGCAAGAAGTGTCGACCAAAAAGGCAGAAGTCCTTTTGAAAGGGAAAAATATTCGGTGAATGAAGGGAGGAATATTCAGATAGTGAATGAAGAGGCCCAGAAGCCCCAGTGGATTTAAGATACCCAATTCATATTTCCCCACCAAGAGCCCTGGGTAAAACTGACAATGGGAAAATAATTGATTGACTTCTTAGTGAACACCTTATCAGGATGGGTAGAAGCACATCCCACCCAAACAGAGAAGGCTTCTGAAATGGTTAAAGCCCTTCTTAAAAGCAAAGGCTTTAAAATGTAAGAAACAGCTTCATTAAAAGTTTTGTTACAAAAAGCTGATATACAGAGAAAAAAAACATTCTTTCTCTATGATTTGATGTCATTAGTCTTCTCATGTCCTTGAAATGTAAGAACGCCTCACCATCACCTGAGACTGAAAGAAAAAAATAGAGAAAGTGGCCTTTTTAAAATACAAATGGCTATAGAAACACCCTTGCCTGACAATCTAGTCCACAGTTTGCTTGTGATGGACAAATATTAACCTTAAGTATCTTCTGTTTGCATCTGTATTTTTGTCCATGTGTTTTAAATGTGTGGTATTTTTACCTATGGATGGTATTGCTAAAATTAATGTGTTTAAAAAATCTAATTAATTTGAAGACAAGAACCTGTAAGGATTGATGATTCTAAAATTCTCTGAAATATAAAAAGAAGGTCATGTGACCTTGGAAAATATTTGCTATTAAAGCTAATTTAAGTTAGTTGGTTTAATTAAAGTATGTCATTAGAATTATCAGAATTAAAATAAAAACATTGATGCTGCCTGGGTTTACTTAAAGTCATGTAAGTTGATATTACATTAACTGTTAAAAAAAAATAGCTTGGGAGAATGGCTAACTTTGTCTCATGAACTTTTTATAGGTAATAAAAACATAGTTATTAATAAGTAAATTAAATAAATGTATGTAAAGTTTTAGGTGAACTTTTAAACAATAATTATGTGTTGTGAGGTGTGTACCTAAACATAGCTTTAAAATTGGTAACCTGAAACCTTAAAATTTCGGTAAGCTAAGTGAGTTAAGTTAAATTTGTTGAATATCGAGATAATTTCCAAATAAGATAAAACAATGAAACATTAATTACTAAATATAAACTTATCTACTTTTTTTGGCTTCCTTATTACAGAGAAACTAAAGAAAAATTTGGGTGTTAGTCAATATGTTTTGTGCTCATTGAAAGATTGTACTATGTAGAAACATATTTCTAGAAATTATGAAATGTATTTATAAATTTGCTAATCTAAAGAATGATTAACAATTGCTTACAATTCACAATTGCTTACAACTTAGTTTCACTGGAAATTAAGATATCTATAAGTTAATAATTCTAAGAAGTGTAATTAAAGCCACTAGAAATAATAAGGAAAACATCTCTGCACGTGAGAGAAGTAACATATATGCTTTTGGTAAAGGAGGGTCTGAACAATGGGAAGTCATTCTTGTTGAAAAGAAAGTAATTTTGTCCTAAAAATTAAGCTCATTATTTAAAGAAGGAAAACTTAGGAAATAAATCTGAATATGAAAGAAGTTGTAAAAGATTTCTGGAAAAGGAATTTTAATATGTGATCAAGCTGGCTAAAATTTAAATGAACTGGTTATAAAGGTGTAAAAAATATGCTTTAATGTCAATAGTGATCTTACGTAAAACAATTTTCTCAATATTAAAAAAGCTCAGTTTCACTATGTAACCCTCTGTGTATGAATTTAAAATCTTTTATTGTCATTTGGTTAAATAGTTAACTAAGTATTGTTTCCTAATGATCTGTTTACGTAAGTACTTTAAAACTTATTTCAATATTTTTGACACAGTTCCCAGAGTTGATTCTACATAATACCTTTTTATGTCTAGTTAACTCTGAGATTTCCCAGAAGGACCCTGGAAGATGTCAGAGGATTTTCTTCTCTTATTTATTTAGTATGTTAAACTATATAGGAAACAGTGTCAAATGATGCAGAGCTTTATATTTGTGTAGAAATCTGTTAATAATGCAAATGTTCTAGAAGTTGTGTGAAACTCCTAGATCTCTGATATGTTTTGGTATGTTATCAATTGTAAATATGGTTATTAAAAGGCTATATGTTACAGAAATAACCAAATTTCCTTGTCAATTGCATGATGATGAACTCTCACCAGATCTTTAACCAAGACCATTTTTAAGTCTTTTGTCATTTACTGACAGTTCTTATTTTATTTAGATACTTTTCCAAAAGTGTCCCTATAAAAATGCTCCATGTTCAGAGAGATCCATGGAAGGGATATCTGACAAATGCAATTTTCTGATAATCTTAAAATTATAAGACTGAACTGGGTGAGAATCTCTGAAACTAGTGGAAAACTGGATCCTAGCAGAACAAGAATTAGTAACATGAGACTGAGTGAACTGAGGAAGTGTTTTTAATTGCTATGACTTTTTGTTTGATACATTGCTGATTTTTAAAAAAATGTTTTTCTTTTCCAAAGTTAAGGAAACTTTCTCTTAAGCTATGACTTACAACAATTGGGAAAATTATAAGCAGAATTGAAACGTTTATCTTTTTCTCTCTTCCTGATCCCCCCAGAATTCAGTAACTCTCCATGAGTATTCCTACTTTAATGGCAATATAGTTATTTGCATAAGTTTAAAAATATATATATTCTTCTTTTAACAGGAGATAATTTAAACATTGGTTATATAACCAAGACTTTTACTGAAAGGTCATATTTGAGAGCAATATACATAGACTCAGATATGTCCAGACAGCTTTAAGGAATTAAAGTTGACATTATGAAGCCAACAGAAACCCTTGGAAAATCAGCCTGGTACTTTGCTTATTGGGTTCCCAGTAGCCTTACCAGGTAAGGAAGGAAGTTCACTTCCTGGAAAGCTAAGGAATATTTAGGGTATTAATATACTAATATCAAGATATTTGGGGGACCTCAAGAAGAGTGGAATTTGCCTAAATCTGTAAGTATTGCAGGCAAAGCCTGATGGCAAGTCCTTGGTTTGGCTTCCGTGGCCTTATGAGGCCTTTGAAAATTCTATCTGAGATTCCTTATGAAAAGTTCCAGCAGAGCAAATTTAAAAGACAATAACTATTCTTAGGGCACTTACGAAAATAATCAGGCCAAATTTTTGTTGGACATAATTTGCAAACAAATGGTTATCTTCGATAAAAATGAGGATGATTCAGAGAGAAAAAAATTGTTTCAATAACAGACCTTTATGGATATTAAATTCTTGTTCTGATTGTCTTTGAGGATTTGTTGTTAAACTAAATTCTTCTGGTTTCCTCAGATATCAGACTGTAACTCTCCAAACTAATGTTTCCAATTTTCTCCCATCATTCTGTCTTGGAATCATTGAGAATGGAAGCTCTGAGGCCCAGCGAACTGAAACTAGATGACTTGATATAAAATTCAAAGAAACTGCTACAAAAGCCCATATTTAGACAGTCTTGATGCCTATTGTCAAATGGGCCACTCAGAAGGATCACCAGAGAATCCAAACTACAAGCCAGGAAAATCTGTCAGGGGCCACATCACCCTATTTGAAGACACTCTAAGCCTGACATCTAGAAATCTCACTGGTAGCAGTCAGGACTAGATACTGGGTTTGTGATTCACTCTAACCATTAGTCTTCTTTTTCTTTTGTTTCTATAGAAATGTCCCTTATGTACTACCTGATTGGTTACACAATACAGGTCTCCCTTTGGGAGCCCTCCTGCAAGACTGCCTCCTGCAGTGAGACACAACCAATTCACTGAACTGACCTATTCTCAAGACTGAGACTGGGTCAATAAAATATAAAGCTCCCTGTCAATTTAACTTCTGGATGGTAAAACTTCTTCAAGTTTCAAAGGCAGGACTGTTTCTGTGCCAGCCTAGCCCAGAATCTCAAAGTTGCCAATCTTTATGAAAACAAAATCCAGGGATCCGTAAGTACTTATAACTACAGAGCTCTTCTTGTGGATTCCCAAAAGATTTGCTTGGTCTTAGGGGGAATACTTCAGATGGATCTTGCTGCTCTTATTTATATAATGGCCAAACCCTTTATGTTCTGTCCAACCAAAGTTGATTCTAAAAATACTAAAAACGTGACTGACACTATTAAGGAGATGATGCATATAATCATTCCACAGTCCTCTCTGCCTGAATGAGGCATTGAGAAAAGATTTCAGAAATCAAATAACATGGTTTTGTTTCACAGACACCCCTCTCCCACCCTGTGCAGAGGTAGTCAGGCGACAACCTCCCTTTGTCACTGATCCTGCAAGATTGTGGAATGGACCACTGACAGTGGGGAATTGTAACACATTGAAAAAGCTTGGCATCTGTCTCCATATTGTATCTGCCTCCTTTGCCGATGTAATCTTGGGTCAAAAATCTTACACTCAGCTGTGTATATAGGCTTATTAATCCTCAAAAAGAATTATGCTCACGTTTTAAGATTAATGCAACCAGCCCCTCACCTGAAATTTGCCTCCCCCAAGGGAATAAAGAAGTATGTACAAAAATTATGACTGGATTGTCATGTACTTACAGGAACATCATGGCCGGACCCACATCAAAGAAATGCCTAGAGGCAACTAACCAAGGACAGGGAGCTTCACAGCCCTCCTTGCTGATGCTGTTCAGATGTCTTGAGTCTACTGTCACCTCCCTACCTTAATCCTCTTTACTCCCTCCTTCCCTCATATTAAAGAAGCTGGAAAGAAACCCTAAATTTACATTCTGCTTTAGGACATTAGTCTTCCATCTCTGTCTTCCATTAATAAAGTCGTTTTATTTGCCGCAACATCTTGTCTTCTGACTCACTGGCATGTTGCGCAGCGAGTGGCACAACCCTGAACTCAACACCACCACCTCTTTGCAGAGCCCGGTTGACTAACTTTTTGGGGGCTTGAGGACCAGACCCGCTCACCTCAGAGTCCCGGCGCTGTTGGATGGGGCGGCAGAGCGCGGCATCCTGGCACGGGCAGGGGTCGCCGGCCGCGAGCGGCACGGCCAGCAGCAGGAGGAGGGCGAGCCGCAGGGCGCCGAGCGCGGGGTGGGCGCGGAGGCCCGGGCGACCGGGCTGCGGGGCGGCCATGCCTGCTGGTCGGGAGCAGAGCGAGCTTCTGGCGCAGGTGCTGCGGCGGGAGGGCGCCGGCCGGGTGTGGGCGGGGCTGGGGGCGGAGGCCGGAGGGCGGGGGCCGCGGGAGTTCGGTGCCCCAAGCGCCCAGCGGGCCGGCTGGCATCAGGTGAGGACCGGTCCGCCTCAGCACTGCCCCTCTCGCGGGCGTTGTGCTGTGGGTGTTCATGTAGTCCCTGCGGGGTCTGAAGCTGTAGGGGGTCCAGGGAAGGGATGGCTGAGTAACATGGTTAGAATGGCCAGAAGATTTTTAAGACACCTGTATCCAGTTCTGAGCTACGATGGTGGCTTGAATACACTCATCTGATTCGCATCCTCCCATGCTTAACCGCCAGGAAAAACCTGTGCACAAGGAAAGTCGACGACAGGGGCCAAATCTGTACACTGGAAAGCACAAGTGAGAGAAGGGCCGCCAGCCCCAGCAGAGCCAAAAGCTGAGAAACCTCAGTTAAAGCAGAGATTCCGCCAAGGGCTCCGGGGCTGCTCGAGGTGCCTCAGGAGCTGGGAATGATGCGGGGTGGGGGTGGCCGTCTGAAAATAAGGGGATGAAAGTGAAGGCTGCCTGACCAGCAGTTAGATCTCTAGATCCTTCTCCAGTCCTAAGTCTCTAAGGCAGCTCACTCCTCTCGCACCTAAGCTGAACTTTGGAGTGCATTTCTCTGGAGAGGATAAATTCTCTAGCAAGTGCTTAGGTTCTATACCTAAAACAGGAAATAAGTGACTTTGTGCCTGACCAAAGATGTTAACATCAGGGTTTTTCTCAACAAACCATAAACCCAGATCACCCTGTACTGAAATACAAAGTCAGAAGCTCCCCGCCACACACCCAGAGCATCCTCTCTTTCTACTTTTTTTTCTCTTTTACATTTAATCATGGACAACAAACATCCAATAACATAAAAAGGAAGAGGCCTAAACAACAGATAAAGTAGTTTGGAGGAAACAGACACTGCAAGGAAGAACACTTCAGAAAGAATCTAAGTAAACAGTCCCAGAAAAGTAAGAGAAAATGAAAGCAGAGGATGCAGTACAAAAAAAGGGGGTGTTGGGGTGGGCTGATGCACAAAATTGGTGAAAGGGATTAAGAGGTATAGACTTCCAGTTGTAAAATAAGTAATGGGGATGAAAAGTACAGCATAGGAAATATAGTCAATAATATTTTAATAACTGTATGAAAAAGGGGAGTGAATAAAAAGAGTTCTTGACAATTAGAACGTAGATAGCAGAAATAAAAAAATCAGAAGATTTCAGGGAAAGAGAGCAAGAATGTTTCTCAAATACTCTACAAAGAGAAAGATAGGAAAATTGGAAGAGAATCTAGAGGGGAAGACGTCATCAATTAAGTAATTCCAGAAAAAGTCCCCAGGACTGCAGGACATGAGTTTTCAGAATGAAAGCTTCCAGAGAGAAAAAAACAGTCATAGAGGATCAAGAATCAGGGTGTCATCAGATTTCTCAGCAGCAACACCTGTAGCTCAAAGACAATATAGGAATGCATTTGGAATTCTAAAAGAATATGATTTCCATTTAAAATTCTGTCAAATTAGCAATCAAGTGGGATTAATAATTTCAAAACATTTACCTGTCATGCACTATTCCTCAAGAGACTACCAGAGAACATATTTCACCAAACAAGGAAATAAAAATGCAAGAAGAATAACAGGAAATAGATCTAAAACAGGACAGAGAAGATAGAAAAATCTCCCCTTGTCCCCCACCAAAAGATGGTGATTTTCATAATAACCGCTGAACATCAGAGAGCATCTCATACAGACTGGATCATGTTAGAGGATTTTTAAATGACATTCAAGGCCACTTAGCAGTAGCCAACTTCTCTTCAGACTGAACAGATAGTCAAGAAGAAAGGGAAAACATCTTGTTATTGATGAGCTATGCAATAATGATGGCATAGGGCTGAGACTGATTGATAAATTCAGTAAAGAAGTATATTCGTAATATGAATGGTTTCATCGAATCTGGTTATCTTTTAACCAACAAGAACAGAGATTTCTGATTCCCTTGAATCAGACTATTCTGTAATACAGAAGAAAACACATATCTACCTGTGTTGGGGGTTCCCAAGTCTTCACCCAGGTTCAATAATGGTTCAATAATTCACTAGAAGAACTCACAGGACTTAGCAAATAGCTGTGCTCACAGCTAAGGCTGATTACAGCAAAGGGAAAGGCACGTGGAGTGAAGTCTGAAGGAAGCCGAGCGCGAGCTCACATGCTCTCTCCGTGGAGTAACTAGGACGGGCTTGCTTTCTCCAGCATCAGATCATGTCTACAGACACGAAGGGTCATCCACCACAGAACCTCGTGAGAGTCTCAGGGAATAGTGGGAACCTACCAAAATCTAAGTTCCCAGATGCCAGCCAAAGGTCAACCTTCAAGCAGGCCTTTCTGAGGGTAGCACTCTCAGCCCCATTATACTAACTCCTTTCTACACACTACTACCCAAATGAGGAATTTTTGTATAGTTATATATATGCATGCACATGTATGTGTGCTTGTATACATAGACGTTCTGAAAGGATGCACAGGAAGCTATGATAGTGTTTGCCTCTAAGGAAGGGAAAAGTTAGGTGCCTGAGAGAAAGTGGGATGAGGGAGACTTACTTGTCACTGTTTGCTCTTCTGTTCCTTTTGAATCTTATTACATGCATCATCAGAACAGGAGTTAGAGAACTATTATTTTATGTTAAGTACCTTTAACTACTTAATTTAACTTTTGTTGTTTTGCTTCCCCTGTAGATGTGAGCAGAACAAAATATCTCAACTTACCCCAAACTCTTTTTTAGAGTGAAAAACTTCCCCTGAGGGCATATACAGTTCTGCCTAGAATTGCAGCTAAAGAAGCTTGACATTCAAATCCCCAAGCAGTGTTCTCTATAGAGTCTTTAATTATTAGGTGATTTAAAAAAAAAAGGACTTGAATACTTCCAGTAAAACTGCCTTGAGACCTGTAAGTAGCCTAGTTATCAAGAGTTACATAAAAATCACATTTGGATTATAGGGTGCTCAGATTGTTTCATGTGGCCTTTGTAAGCACCTTCTAGTTTTCTCGACTTCTGTCTTTTCCTCCTTTAATCCATCCAAAAAGTCTATGGTTTTCAAGCCTTAGTCTTGATAAGAATCACCTTCAAGTCTCAAAATGCAGAGTCCTGGGCCCTGCACCCAGAGATTCTGCTTCACTGGGTCTGCGTGGTGCCCGTGACTGTGAATGTGACACAAGAGCCCTAGGTGACTCTGTTGCAGCTAGTTGTGGCATAAATGAGGGAAACACTGCCATCGCTCATGCTTTCCTAATCGTCCTAAAGTAGTTTCTTTTTTTACATCTCACCTCCTTTTCAAAAACCTTTCTCCACTTAGTATGGCAACGTTCTGTAAGCATGTGGGCACTCACAGTTCCTTCTGAGGATTTACAAATAGCTATGAACTCTCTCCAGAGAAGTGCTTATACATACTCAAGCAAACTTGGTGAACAGTTTCCAAGTGTATCTCTGGACTGATAGGAGGACACTTGATCTTAGGTATCAGGCTAACAAGTGATTATTCACATGTAATTCCTTTTACAGCCACAGTTCGCTCATGCTCCACTTTTCCAAAACTTTCTGGGATCCACTCTTTTCCCCTCTCCTTATCCACTGCTATCTTATATTCCCCCTGTTAATTCTACTTGTAAAATAGCACCTTTTCCTGAACCAATATCAGGATTCCATTCAAGTTGTGACACTTGATACAAACAGCAGAAAGCTCAGCTTGTCTTGAGCAAAAGAGAAGGAATATATTAGTTTAAGTAACCAAGAGTTTATGGGTAGATCTTCAGGACCCAGAGACTAGCAGGATCACTAATTCTCAGTCTCACTCTTTATCTCTTGGCTCTACTCTTCTCTGAATTGGCTCCACTCTCAGGCAGGTTTTCCCCTTTTAGTGGAAAGATGGTTGCCAGCAGCTGCAGGCTGGCCTCCTAATGTTTGCAGGCCCTAGAGCAAGGGCACAAATGAAGTTCACAATGTCTGAAGTTTAAATATTTTAAAGTTATAACAAATCTAACAAACTGTTCTCTACCTTGAAAAATATAGTTCATAGTGACTAGGAAATATATATGAGTGTGTATGTGCAAAGCAATGGTTCTATAACTGAAAATCATCAAACTATTAAGATGATTAAATTTAATTATTGTTACACAGATATTCATGGTTTTGTTTTTTTCTTATTCTGAGATTTAGTTTTCTTGTCTTCATTTCAGTAATTATGCTGTTATAATCAAGAATTTTACATAATTTGTGTCCTGTTGAGAATAATGATAAGCATTTAATAACAAACTTTGTTGATTCAAAGCATATGAAATTTTAATGCATTTTATTTTTTAAAAAGGTTAAAGCAAATGTTAAACAGAAATTAAAAATTATTTTTAGACTCCCAAAAGGTCATTTTTATTCTAAAATAGTCAATGTATTTTTTTATTAAAGTATCTTTGATATACACTCTTATGTTGGTTTCAGTACCCAGCACAGTGGTTCAACAGTTACCCATATTATCAAATCCTCACCCCCTCCAATGTGGTCACTATCTATCAATATAGTAAGATGTTAACAGAATCACTAACTGTGTTCTCCATGCTGTACTATGGTCCCCGTGACCAACTGTCTTGTCAATGGGTTTCAGCCCCCGGCAAGTTTGCTGTGGAGTCAATGTGACCAAAAAAATTGACAGCAAAATATTCTTTGGGGTGAAAGGATTTATTACCCGGCTTGTTCTCCCGGCGGTAGGTGGAGCAGTAGCATCTCTGCCTCCACCCAAAGCACTGGGCCGAGCTCTCTAAATAGAACAATAATAGCTTATTGCCTACAGGTGTGAAAGTGGTAGCCTAGCAACAGGCCAGTTACATCATCAAGTGGTTTGAGTTCAGTGAGGATCCTGGCCATAGGAACCCCAACTTGCCCACACCAACTTATACTGTGACTGAATTATCATGCCCCTTAATCCCAGTTGTCAATATTTTATATTAAAATTTAAAGGCAAGTTGCAGAATATTTAATTAATAACATTTTCTAGAGCATTTTTAGATTCACAATAAAATTGAGCAGCAAGTACAGGAAGTTCCCATATACCTCCTACGTCTCCACACACAGACTCCCCAACTACTGACATCCCACACGAGGAACCTACATTTGTTAAAATCAACAAACCTACACTCACACATTATCACCCAATGTCTGTAGTTTACATTCGAGTCCATTCTTGTTGCTACATGCTCTGTGGGTTTGGGGAACTGTAAAATGACATGTGTCTACCATTTAGTATCACACAGTATTTTTTCACTGCCCTAAAAATCCTCTAAGCTTTGCCTATTCAGCCTATCCTTCTCCTTTACCCCTAACACCACTGATCTTTTTTTGTCTCCATAGTTTTGCCTTCTCCAGAATGTTGTATAGCTGGAAACCTATAGCACATACAGCCTCTCACATTGGCTTCTTTCAGTTACTAATATGCATTTAAGATTATTCTGTATCTTTTCATGCCTTAATAGTTTTTTTTTTGCATTGAATAATAGTATTTTATTGTCTACTCATACCACACTTTATCCATTCATCTACTGGACATCTTGATTGTCTCCAAGTTTGGGCAGTTACAAGTAAAGCTGTTATAAGCATCTTTGTGCAGGTTTTTGTGTTACAACATTTTTAAACAAAGTAGAAATTTAAATTTATTTTTGGCCATTTAACTAAATCTAATTAAATATTTTTATTAAAATAAGACCATTTGCAATTCCAGCATTACATGTCCATCAAGTTGATCTACTGATCCACAGTAGCATGGCATATAGCAAAAGACAAAAAGAAAATTCACAGTAGCAACATAAAATATCAATTATCTAGGAACAGATCTAACAAAAAATGTATAAGATGCAAAACTTCTACATAGGAAAGTATAAAAATTTTGAGAGAGATGTTAAAAGATATAACTAAATTAAAATTGCAATTAGACAATAAAAAGAAATCAGAGGCATCCAAATGGGAAAATAATAAGCAGATGACATGATCACATATAGAAAACCCTAAAGACTCCACCAAAAAGCTGTTAGAATAAATGAATTCCATAAAGTTGCAGTATGCAAAATCAACATACAAAAATCAGTTGTATTTCCATACATTCACATTTTCTTTTTAAAATTCAAAATTTACTGGGTTAACAGACCTAAGGGTAGCCTTCTCCAAATCCCAAAGAGATTGTTAGAAATCCATAAATTAGGTGGGACAATATTATTTTCACATTACCAAATATCCACTGAAATATTATTTGTGGTCTCCCAGTTAAAAAAGAAAATCAAATTTAAAGACAGTGGCCCAACGGTCTGAACTTATGAATTATAGCTTCATGTAGAGTACTGCATTTTACTACAGAAACATGATGTGTGTGCATCAGCGGTTTCTACCAAGTCCTCATACTTGTGGTCTAGTTTACTCTGCTAATCAACCCCCTGGACCCTAGAAGAAGAGAATATCCTGAAAGCTATGCTATGTCTTTAGGGATTCTCCTGTTTAAACATCAGTAAGCATAAAATTCTCTTTATGACTGCAAAGGAAATTGAATGCTACAAACTTCATAATAACAATTAAGATACTAATTACACCATATGAATTTTAAATTTATTTTAAATCCCCAAAATGCCAATACAATTTTAAATGATGTAATTTCCTTTCCCAGAACCAAAATATTATCAAAACAAAGATCTCAATCCAGTTCTCTCAGGCGAAGGCAATACTTTAACTAACTAGAAACAAAAATGAATTAATACGTTCCTACTTTTTGTAGATTTGAAAAGCATAGTTTGAGACATTTTTTCTGACAGGAAGTCAGATTTATTTTCCTCATCTTGAAGCCCCATTCATAATTTTTGGTACTACCATTCTTTCATTCTCCCAGGCTCAAAACTTTGAGTTGTTTTTTTTTTTAATATTTCCTCTCCATTAACTGCTACCATGCTAATTCAATCCTTGCTCTTTGATCATAGTAATGGCCATGGAAGGTCGGATGATCCTTGGCCCAAGAAGCTTTAGTATATGGATAATAGAGCTAAGGTACATGGGTTGACTTGCCCAAGAAGCCAATTACTACAAGTGATGAAGCCAGGGACCAACCCCTGACTGTCTGGCAGTCTGACCGCAAAGCCTGCACAAACTCTCATGGCCTCATCCCACTGTCTCCCAACTTTCCGGCCACAGCCTCCATTCCAATCTCTTCTTAAAATTCACCAGACCTGCCTTTCTAACATCCCATGGCCACCTGTCATTTTCCTGCTTTAGCATCAGCAGGAACTCCTGAATCAAATCCAAATTCCTCTGCTTGACTATCAGATTTCTCCATGACTTGGCCTAATCTGGACTAACCAGTGTCCCCCTGGTCTGACCTTCTCCCCAACCAGGTGGTCACCACTGATCCTGCCAATGGGCCTCTGCGCATGAGACTCCCTCTCCAGTTAGCTGCCTGGGTTCACACTAGTTTCAGTCATCCTTCCTTTCTTTTCTCCTGCTGCACTTAGGCAACACCACGCAACTTAAGAGACCAACTGATCTCTGATTGTTTCTTATGTGTCCGTCTTAGCTCCCCAAAAAGAGGCCCAGAGCCCAAGCAGCAGTTCAAGTGTGGTCCCCCACCTGAAGCACCAGCACCAGCTGGGAGCTTCTTAGAAATGCACATTCTTGGGCCTCACCCCAGACCTACTGAATCAAGAACTCTCTCAACTATTAGCCCACATCAGAATCACCTGTAGGGCGTGTTAAAACAGACTGTTGGGCCCACACTTAGAGTCTGTGATTTAGTTGGTCCAGAAACTTCACATTTCTGGAAGTTTCCAGGTGCGATGGACTAAATGTATACCCCCCAAATTCATATGTTGAAATCCTAACCCCTAATATGAGGGATTGGAAGGTAATGAGACATGAGGGTGGAGCCTTCACGAACAAGATCAGTGCCTTTATAAAAGAGATCCCAGGAGCTCCCTCACCTGCCCACCACATGAGGACAAAGTGGGAGGCTGGCTGGCTGTGAATCAAGAAGCAGACTCTGGCCAGACACCAGATCTACCGGTGACTTGTTCTTAGATTTCACCACCTCCAGGACTGTAAGAAATAAATGTTTTTTGTGTTAGTCCCCCAGACCATGTTATCTTTGCTATAGCAGCCCGAAAGGGCCAAGGCACCAGGGGTGCGATGCAGCTAAGCTAGGGATCACACTTGAGAACAACTGCTACAGAGCTTAGCCTGGAACTTGCCTCTGAAGATACTTCCAGTTAGAACTTGACTACTTCATGGTATTCTATCTAAAATCTCATTTATTTTTCAGGGATTGGTTATAGCTTGATGGGATGATGCCTCAAGTTTAAATCTAGGTGGTATTTCCAAGAATTTAAGTCATTTTAGAGGCTAATTCAAGTAAACATCTTAATGCAGATGTCAACTTGGGAGATAGGTTAAAAATGGAATATAAAACATCTAGCAATGGACTCTGTTCAAAGTATATAACATCCCTTTGCTCATTTAAGTCTTGTGGCACCCTGTAAGACAGGTTCAGTTATCATTATCTCTAGTTTACAGACAAAGGGGTGCCAGATGTTAAATAACAGTTTCACAGAGATAGGATGGTATGGAGCTGGGATATGAATCCAGCTCCTATAGCTCAACTGGCCATGATCTTAACAACTGTACTATGCACTCTCTATGGGATGAGATGCCTGGGAGCCCCAGCCTTCACTGCCTTTGAGTAAGTATCTAATCTATCAGTTCAGATGGAGGAGCGCAGCACCCTAAGAGCATTTCCAGCATTCACAGAAATGCTATTTTGATACGTGATAATTTAAATTAGATAACAAGCCTACAGTCTGTTTTGTAGGGATGGAGAAAATAAAGTCACCATTACAATGAGGTAGCCCAAGACTTTTCTGCAAGTCAGTCACAAGAGCCAAGATGGCTCCCAGAATC
Organism: Manis pentadactyla; assembly: GCF_030020395.1. NCBI lineage: Eukaryota > Metazoa > Chordata > Mammalia > Pholidota > Manidae > Manis > Manis pentadactyla. Next base: position 72,015,787 of record NC_080022.1, read on the forward strand.
TCCAAGGGCTATTCTGACTGCACTTTTGAGTAGCAGCTCTCGAAGTCCCGCCTTACACCTGTCTTCCACTCCTGTAAGAGTTCAGCCTTTACTGGGATCTCCCAGTATAACAAGGTCACCACCTCACTAAGCAAGCAGCCCAGCGTATTTTTTAAGGAAACCAAAAATAACAAGCTTCTTAACTTTGAGCTGGTAATTGTCTTCTGTTATCCTTCTTGGTCCTGGCATTTTCCCTGGGGACCTCCAGAATAACTATGATCCCTTTCCACATGGTGTCTTTCATGTATTTGAAGGTGGACAACCAATATGCCCTCCTCCTCTGATTTCCAAATCTTTCCTCTTCTTGGCTAAATAAATCACATTCCCTTATTGTTCCTCGTATAACATAATCTCCAGACTTTTCAACACCCTACCCACAATCCTTGGGCTATCCTACCCACAATCTACATCCTGGTGCAGATCTGATCTGTGCATTCCAGGCTGGGCATGACCTGGCCAACTCCGCATACAGCAAAACTGTTCCCATGAGCCGACACTCCTTAGTACTGGAATGCTAGCTGTTAATGATGTCTTAGCTTCCTGTGCAGAGATATCCCTCTTGGCTAATAATAAATCTATGGTTGACTAAAAAGCCATGCCATGTCTGTTTGACAGGAAGTATTGTTCTACCAGATTTCTCTCGTCTTTAATCCATGCAGTCAATTTGTTTAACTAAGAAAGGACTTTACTTTCACCCTTTGAAATTCTGTCATATTTGAGGCAATCCATTTCTGAATGCAAAACGCAGAGCTATATCCTCATGCGCTCCATTCAATAAGGCTTAGAAAACAAGCTAACAACCTGTAAACATAACATTTAAAAGTGGCTTTTGTCTGCACGCATGGACAACCACTGAAAACCATTTCCCAGCTGCCAAACAATGCAGGCCAACAGAGACAGAATGCCTCATGATCAGCTGCCCTGACGGCATGCTGGAGCTGAACCACAAAGCAAGTGGAAGCCCTCTTTTCATGGCATGGGTACCTCATCTTTATGATTTTTTGCTGTAGCCCACATACTGGAAGATATACACAGCATTTCATTTGGAGTCTGTGTTTGTGCGCTAAGGCTGCCATAACAAAGTGCCACAAACCAGGTGGCTTAAACAACAGAAATGTGTTGTCTGATAGTTCAAGGGGCTGTAAGTCCAAAATCAAGCTATTGGCCTGGATGCTTCCTTCCAAGGGCTGTGACAAAAGAACTTCTTCCATGCCTTTTTTCTTGGCTTGTAGCTGTCCATCTTCACGTTCACATGTTGTTCTCCATGTATGCAAACCTGTCTCCAAATTTCCCTTTGTTTAAGGACACCAATAACATTGGACTAGAGCCAACCCTAACAACTTCTTATAACTTGATAAAGACCCTATTTCCAAAAGGGTCACATTCTGAGGTACTGGGGGTTAGGATTTCAACCTATGAATATTGAAGGGACACAATTCAATCCATAAATCTTGCAATGTTTGTTTTTTCCACAGGGATCTATTGTTCTGCAACCTCCTTGGGAGCTTTGTGCATATAATCCAAACTTGGCTTCTGAGGCCAGGGAGAGACCAAAGGGAGAGGCAGACCATTCTAGATAGGTAGGTGGCAGTTTTAATGAACAATGGAACTTACTTACAAAGCTTGTCTTGGGTGACCACCCACCTGCCAGACCTTAAAATTTTATATAGAGGACTTAACTGGCTTCAGTCACACATACCATCCGGATAGTCTGAACACCACATTGCTATCTCAAGGCTAAATATCCTTGCAGCAACTTCTAAGAGCAGAGAACACAAGCAGAACACACATTCCAAGAACAGGGGAGGGGTGGTAAGCCTCCAATGGCCCAGATCCAGCTCAGAGGTCAAAGGGCAGTCATGCCTTCTTGATGACCTCCTCCAAAGGTTCAGGATACAGAATAGGACTCTCCTGCATTCCGGGTGATTTTTAAATACTAGAAATTTGCTTTAATATAGACAATGATGATAATGAAGTAATGGTGATGGTGGCCATGATGGGGATGGTAATGGTGGTGGCAATTTTACAAAGAAAGCTGTGTTTGAGTAGTGTGCACAAAAGAAAATAACGGTGGCCTAAAATAATTCATGCTTTAACACGTTCCATGTGTTTCCACAGCCAAAAACATATATCCCCACAAGTCAGGGACCGGTAAACTAATCAGACTTAATTTTGTAGGGAGTGAACATGTCCTAGTGATAACACTTCTGCTTCTTAGGATTTGATCCTGATCATCACTGTGATTCCATTGGTATCTGTGCTGCTCTTTAAGCACTTTAGATTTTAGACAGAATCAAGACAGCTGAATTCTACACCCAGGTATGTTTTTACCAGCTATGTGACCCCTGGGAAATCACTTAACCTTATTGGTTAATGAAAGGCAGAAATAGAAAGACATTGGCCCTCTAAGCTATGCATCAGCCATTTCTGGATTCAGTTTACAGGAGTCAGTCGTCTGAACCTGTTCACTCAGAGTCCCCGAGGCAGGAGCAAGGAAGGCCAAGGCCGGGTGTGGGGCAGCTGTCGCCCACCTGCCCGCTCTGACCCTGCCTGACTGGAGACAGGTCTCCTTTGTTGACACTGAACCTAAGTCTCTGGTGGGATTTTTAAAGATGATAGCGAGACTTTACTCCCATCTCCGCCCCAGGGAGGTACTCTGTCCGGAGGGTGTTGCCTGTAAGCTGTTGGTGCACCTCTTTCAGTGAATTGTGCTGAAGATATCCTGTCAGCACGTGAGACAAGTTCATAGTGACAAATAGAGCAGGACCCTGTTACATTAGCTAAACTAATGTTCCTCGGGAAAGTTAATTTGCTCTTGGTATAAAAGTAGGCATTCAGGATATTGGCAACAACTGGAGGCTGAACAAGACGTCCTACCACTAACATACAAGACTGAACAAAGTCACTGCATCCTTAGCTAGGCAGCTAGTGGGCATTTGAAGTTCTTTTTTCGGCATCAGTTTCCCAATAGGATTTTCCAGTCTCTGAAAAGAAACTTGGGTCTTTGTTTTTAAAAAAGAACAAAGAGAAGGAATATGATTATGCATTTTAATAAACAGACAACCACAATAATGACAATATTTAATCATAATGGTGATGGTAATAGCAAAAAAGGAATGCCTTGCATGATTTTCTAGAACAAAAAAATTCAATGACATGATCAGGGGCTGTTCTTATGAGACCATTTTTCTCTGTAATGAGGAAGAAAACGAGTTCAAGTAGAAAATTTGGATTCTATTCATAATACTCTCTATTATGTCTCAATATGTTAAGAAATATTAGATATAAAATGTGCTTTCACTAATTAAAGAATAAAATTTGAAAACTACAGGATGACTGGGCACCCTCTCAGTTTTACAAACCATCTTTCAACTCTTGGTTTTATAAGTGATCTTTTGCTTTAAAGCCACCTGCCTACATGTATTGGACAGTATGAGGCTGTCACAGACTGAGCCCCTCCTCCCATGCCACCCCTGGAAGGATGTGCCTTCACTCCTGCTGTGGCTGTTGGGCTGCGATGGCATTGGGCTTGTGTCCATGGCTGGGGGGCAGTTCTGGGGTGTCAGGGCCTGAGGTGTCAAGGTATCACTATGCCGCTCTCCTTGCTTTTTGTCTCTCTCATATTTGAGTCCTAAACAACCAGCATACATTTCGAGAAGATGATAGGAGACAAAATCCTTCCTGGAATTTGCAGAAACTCCTCTAACAGTCTGCAAAAGTTTCTCTGACACAGTTTATGTGTGCATGTCCGGAAGGGGCTTTTTTAAGCTTTGAGAACTTATCTCTTATTTTGAATGGAGACATTCTTTGAAAATAATTGTGCTTTTTCCTGATTAAGATCAAACCTTTAGAAACAGTTTATAATTTATGGTCTGCCTTCACTAAGCAATGCAAATATTTTATGATGTTACATCATACTGTTTTTGTTTCAAAACCAGTTTTAAAGGGCGTGTTTTTTATACTTGAAAAATTTGAATAAGTAATATGTTATCCAATCCTGGCTCGTAGCTGTTTTGTTTTGTTTTGTTTTTTCACATTCCTTCCCAGCACAAGAAAAAAGTAGCAAGAGTTGTTCTGGCATAAACAAGAACTGGACAGCAATGGCTGTCATTGTACATTCCTGCCATCTATCTTGATGGCCTGGCTGATCCTAGCTACAGCTCGCTTTCCTCATCAGTGGAAGATGTGCTCTTTGCAGAATTAGAATTCACTTGAGAAATAAGACCTGTCTGATATTTGTGGGTGGGACAATTTGAATTTTAATTGTTGGTCTCTGGTGGAATCTCTGAACTAAGAGATACTAAATATAATAGTTTCTGGTAAATAGAACTCTAAGCTATTGTGATTTTAAGTAAAGAAACAAGTAAAATTTAAAAATAGTGTCCACTCTATAATAAGAAATGAAGCGTCAGTAAATGCCATCTAACAAAAAAGCTAAAATAGGACATAACTGAATAACCATTTGAAGAATTCTGAAGACAGGCAGACTTGTTTTAGAAAGCATGGGAATGGGGCAAAGCAAGTTAATGGAATCATATACAGAATGGTTAGCCTTATTTAGCCCAGATTTATTTGATAAAGTCCAGCTGGTCATCCTCAGGGTGAGTATCTTACCATATGGAGATGATTCATAGAATCAAAAGGATAGGAAATAGGGCCCATTTAAATTAAGCATTGAATTAATAATGGCAGAATGACCAAAGGCTTATTTGGTATGGAGTAAAATATTTAACACTCTCAATTAATGACTAATAATATTTGTGACCATCACTATTTCACTAATAGCAATAGTACACACGATTATTTTTCATTGCCATGTTATTGTTTACAAAGCACTTCATTATCTCATTAAGACACATCCAGGGAATAATCATAGATTCAGATCATAGTGTCTGTCTAGTGTATTCCAAATAGGTTTCTGAAACCCAGTCCTTGATCTGATGGCATGATTACCACCAACTGCAGTCCCTTGCCTCAAGGAATTCCCTCTTTCTCCTCACTCCCACGGCCCAGGCTGCCTGTGCGCCTCGGCTCCGTGCACGACGCCACTGAGGCTGCTCTGCTCCCGTGGGCAGCACCGCTGCGATCGCTGCTCTTTGTACAGCTGTTCATTTTGCCCCAAACCGGTTCTGTGTTGGGCGTTGTTTCCTTCCAAGTGTGTCTGGTTTTGCTCTGCTGCTGCGCGATGCTGAAGGCTGTCCAGGCCTGCCACTTTGTTGCTGTGGGTCTTCCCACCAAGCAAGGGGACACTGGTCCCCACTGGGGCACTGCTCACACTGCCCTGGCCTTGTGTGGCCTTTGTTTGGAGGCCCATGTCCCAGCCTACAGAAGATGGTTTTTGCCCTTGGAAAGAGATGTTATAGAAAATGTTAACATCTTGGAGAGACTTGGATGGGGTTTTCCTCCAGCTTCAGTTCGAATTTCAGTCACTGTCATGTTTTTCTTAGGAGACACATGCTTATGTGGGTCAAGCTTGGTTTTATTTTTATGCTACAAGTAACATTGATGTTTATCATGATGCTGATGCTGATCAATGAACAGAGGTCATAGAGCAAAGGGATTAAGAGTTCAGGCTCTGAAATAATAAGAGTGGGTTCAAATCATTGTTCTGCCCAATTCTAATCATTTGATCATGAGAAAGTGATTTAACTCTCTGAATTTTTGTTTTCTCTTTTATGACACAGGTAACAATAGTATCATTCTCATAGGATATTATGAGAATCATGTAAAAAAAGGAAATGCATGTAAAGCACAGTAAAATATTTGACACATATTAATAATTTTCATTACTGTTATTACTGTCGTATCAATATCCGACACACAACAAATATTATGCTGTGTACATATAAGGATTATATTATTTTATTATTAATTATATAATAATAATAATTATAGTATATTATCCATTAATAGTTAAATAGATGGCACCTCTAAGGTCATAGCTAGTGAAATTGTAAGATTTAAAATTAGCATAACTCTTTATATGAGAACCAAATATTTTCATTATTAGTTTATAAAATTCTGGAAGGTTTTTATCATCAAAGCTAATAGAAAAGATTTCTGGCTTTAGTAAAAATTTTTTCTGATAGGCCTTTAAAATGAGTCAAATGCAATCTTCTCCTCAGGTGGAAAAATCAAAAGCAAGTAAGTATTTGTAAGTAAGCATTTAAGGAGGAATAAAATAAACTCTGTCAGTATTCATTTATTCATTCATTCATACATACTATTCAGCGAATATGTGTTGAGTATTGCAATGTCCTAAGCTTATTCTACATTAATCCCTTTACATTCATTGCTGGTTGCTGAAGTGGCTGCATTAGGCTGAGGCCTGGAAAAGGGCCATGGGACGTGGGGCTCAGAAGGAACCCATTCTAGGGCTCAGAAGCTGCTGCTAGGATTCCTGGGGCTACAGTCAAATGGGGAAATGACTGTTCCTTTCAGCCTTCTCTGCTGGACGCCCTCGCCTCCTGACTTCTATGCTCCAGTGTCCCAGGCCTCAGTCTTTGACTTCTCTTCTTAATCCATACTCACTTTTTGAGTGATTTCATCCAGTCCCCTGATTTTAAATATGATCTATATGCTTATGATTCCCAGTTTTACATGTTTACCCTAACCTCTCGCCCAGACTCCAGATGTGCACATTTAATGGTCTACTCATATTTCTATTTGGGCGTTTAACAGGTAACTCAAACTCACCCTGTTGACACTGAGCTCCTGATTTCTATCCCATCCGTGCTCCCCATCTCAGCAGTCCTCCACTCAGTCACCTAATTGCTCAGGCCAGGGACTTCTCTCTTGCTCTGTGTCACATACCATATCTAATCTATCATCTCCCAACTTTTCCCCAAAAACATTTCTGACCTCCTCCATTACTACCTTAGTCCAAATAAGCTGTATCACTTTCCTGCCTGCTCTAATAGTCCCCTACTTGAATCTCTACTTCCTTTGTTCCTATCCCCTCTAAAGCAGCCAGAGTTATCTTTAAAGTTGTAAGTCAGATCTTACCACTTTCAAGCACATTCTATATTAAGCCCAAAGTCCTCTCCACGGACTCCAACGCCTTCTAGAGCTCTGGCTTCAGCCTGTCACTGACCTTCAGGTTTGCTGACTGAGCGGCCTTTCCACTCTGACACCTCAGCCCGTCCTTGCCTCAGGGCTCATGTGGCTGTTGCTCCCCCGGCTTGGGACCCTCTTCCCTAAGCCTCTCATGGCTTTTCCACCACTGTCTCAGGTCTGCTCCCCACAGATTTCCTGATCCCCACAGATCAGATCTGCTACCTTCCCATTGATCTCTCCTGATCAGACTCTCAGAAATACTCTTCCTCACTCTAACACGCCTTACTTTGCCTTATTTTTCTTCTAAGCACTCATTAATCCCAACATTATATTTATTTTTTTGGTGGCTCATTTTAACTATTACAGTGGAAAATCCACGAGAGCACAGATTTAACTTTCTTATTTGTCTCTAAGTTCCTAGAATAGTGTTTAGTATATAAAAAGTCACTCAATAAATATTTGTGAAATGGTTAAATGAAAGTTTCTGGCTCCCACCCCCCAGGAACCACCACAAGGTGAGCAGACTGAAGTTCAGTTCCTTGTCTTTCTGGTAGCCTTTACTGAGCAGTTGTGTGCTAAGCATAACACTAGAGACTTTTTTCATTGTCTTAGTTAATCCTTAAACTCTATTCTTATTATCATTATTATTACTACCTCCTGTTTTGTAGATGAGAAAACTGAACTCAGCAAGGTTTAATAATTTGATCAACACGGCTAGTAAGAGAGAAACATGTGCCGAGAAGGGTGGTCATGTGCAGCTTCACAACTTTGCACAACTCCTGAAGAGTGTGCCTTGGGCCTGGAACATACCCTCACATGGAGATAAGAAGTCCTCACAGCCTATTCTGGTCTTGTTGCCTTGTTTGGGAGTATCTTTCCCTGTTCTGGGTTTGACAAAAGAGGCACACCTAATTCAGTGACAGGTAGTCATTGAAGGAAAAGAATATTAAAAACATCCCTTAAATAGCAGCCAGTATACCACACTCTTCCAAGTGCTTTTTAGCACTGTTTAGTTAACTTAAGGATTCCAGTAATACCTACTGAAGAACCAGTTTGCAAAGTGAGGGGAACGGTCCCTGGAGCATTCTGGGCGGATGTAACAGGGAGAGCAAAAGCGGGGAAGAAGGACAGCATGGAAGGGAAGCACACACAGCGGTGCCCTGGAGGCAGCTTGCGCCAGCTCACCAGACAGAATTAAGTATCCAGGAATTCTGCAAATCAGTAACCATTAGTAACTCAAAATTGGCTACAGTAGGAGTATTTATATTATGGAACTTGGCAAATATCACAGATCAGTGAGAGCTGTTCTTGGTGTTTTGTTTTTGTTTTGAGAGTACACCACTGGTTCCCAGGTATAGGAAATAATAACCTGACAGTGAGGGTCACGAACCACTCTGATGCAGGCCCCAAGCAGAGGTCTAAAACAGCCTCCTCTAAGGTCTTTTCCAAAGATTTGCTGCTCATCTCATGGAGACCAACCAAATTAGGCTTATTAAAGGCAAGAGTACAACTTGAAAACACCTCGCACCTTGACTTTATTAACTCCATTTTATGTCGAGTTGGGGACATGTTCTTGAAATTCTTTGTTTGCATGTTTATTTTGGCATCAAATTCCATGGGCAAAATTACTTGTATTTTTTTAATGAAGTTCAAAGGTCAATTTTGTTGACAGGTAAGGTTGCAATGGTGTGCCAATGTAAACTTAAGGGGAAAAAAAAGATGGCCTATCATGTTAAAAATTTAATATTTTGCTGACATTTTGACCCAATTTTAACTGAACACCACCGTACCTTAAATATACATAATATCCTCTATCTCAGGAGCTTAAGCTAATCTAGTCCCCTCAAATTCTAAAACCACATAGAAAATAGCAGTTTTTAAATCTAGATTAGATGTAGAGTCTATGAATAAACCATGGTGTTCTTAAAACTCTCAGGAAATCATTTAAGACAAGGAGAAAATGCCCCCAATTCTCCTCAACTTGAAGTAGCATAAAAATGCATATGCATAGCAGCCACAAACAGCTGAGAGGCAGAAATGTTAATGGATCAAGAGGAATGTTTTAAACTTAACTGAAAAAAAGAAAACACTGTCTAAACGTGGCAACCCTCAGGAGCAAAGAAAGACTGTTTCTCATGTACATCCCTTCACGACAAGGAAATGCAAGCTTGATGCAGGGAAGTCCCAGGCAAGTAGGAGTGACTCAGTCCATTGTGAGCATTAAGAATGGCTGTGCCCAGAGCAAGAAAAGGCCCTTGTGAGTGGAGAGATCACTCTCACCATCACATTTCCATTACGGTCTGCAGAGAGATCATACACCAGGTTGTGAGTTTTTACATCTACTAAGACTTTAAAAAAAATTGCTGTGGAAATCCTCCACTTTTTTCAGGTTCCCAGGAATACATTTATGGATTTTAAAAACAACTCACTGAAAGACAGCTTTAGCGCTGTCCACTTTCTTTCCCCATCCAGAGCTTATATTTTGGGGGTTCATTCTGGCCAGTCTTCTGATGCCACCATAACCTCTGCCTGCACCCCAATAGGAAGATCCAAAGCAGCCAATGAAAAGCCTGCTGGGGTGGAGTGGCAGATACCCTGTGTCCAGAAAATAGGAGCATGAGGCCACAAGGAGATTCACCAGCCCAGGGACACAGGCTGTCTTCGGCCATATGGCCTGGTGCTGCTGGCTGCTGGCATGTTCTCCAATGCCTAGGTCTTTGTGTATGAGGGTAATTCCACCGAGCGCACTCAGGATATCTGCAAGTAGCCGTCCATCTCCCTGGTGCCCTGCTCTTCATCGGCTCCGGTGTCCTCTTCCTGCTACTCTGGGCTGGCATTTGAGCATGAGCTCCCAAGGTTCCAGCCAGGCAGATTCACTGAATCCATGTTTTTGTATAATATATGTTTTACTATTGCTAGAATTGTTCCATCTGCTCCTCACAATAAAGCCATGTGTGTAACCAATAAATAAATAAATATAAAGATAAAGAAAAGAAAACCCAAACCCACAGAGGAACTTCTGAATGCGTGTGATGCCAGCTGCTGCCCAGCCTTGCCCATGGTCTTCAAAACTAGGACCACGTGTTCCTCACAGCATCCATTCACAGCTGTAAAGTATGGGAACCTGCAAAGCCTATTCCAATCATCAAGCATGTGAATAGAAGATAATGATGATCCTAACAGCACTTACTATGTGCCAAGTGCTATTGATTTAGTCATAAAACACAAAAACAAAAACAAGCTACTGTTTCAGTAGATGCTATCATTATCCCCTCTTAGATGCTCTAAAAAGGCCTTAAAAATACCCATAGTTAGCACATGGGTCTGAGTATTATTCAAAATAAACAGTATGGGCTTCCTGCTAGCCACAGAACAGCACTCTGTTAGGTGCTGGGTGGGGGGTGGGGGAGGGGGAAGACACCAGGTGGTGTTTTGGGTCTGAATTGACAAAAGGAGGGATTGGCATTTGGAATCCCTCTCAGGTCAGGAGTCTTCGCTGTGGCTCCACAGTCACAGACTTGGTGGAGAAACATACCCCCAGGCCCTGTTTCCAGAGCTTTCCTGTGGCTCAGTTGTGAGTGACTTGTCTTAGGCCATCTGTCTCGGGAAGCACGTAGATAGTATCAGAATCTGCCAGCAGGTGTCTCTAGGGCTCTGATGGATCCTGATTATAATTTGGAGAAGGAAAGAATAAATAAAAGATTTTCTGGAAAACAATTAAGCACAGGTAGGTACCAAATGATGTCTTGCTCCAGGACCAGTTCCCAAACTCAAGGCAGCAATTGTGAAGTGCATGTGTGTGTGTGCATGTACAAACATGCACCCCCTCTCCTTCAATGCCCGTTAAAGAAAATATATAATTTAAAACATTAGGAAGCATTTAGAGCAAATGGTAGAAATACAGACAGAGGAAATAAAAATCAAGTAGGAACCTAAAATTTTCAAATCTCCTGCTTCTGTTTGTTGCTCATAGAAATTTGTGTTTACAAGTGAAAGTCTTTGAATGCATATATCTTAGGCAAAACCCAGCTTTCTCTGATCTTCTTGGCATGGAGAACTAAAGGTTGGTTCCAGAATTAGTTAAAAATGGGGTGCCTTTGCTATATTTGGTGAGGGCTACAAATTTGGTAGAACAGAAAACACATTCCTGAGCTTCCAGTTTCTGGAAACTCATAGCAAAGTTCTTGAGATGAAGCAAGTTTGGAGCTCTACGTTTGGATTTACAAAGACTCACAACTGCTTTAAAAATGATGTGATTGGTACATGAATGATACCACTTACCTAAAGAACAGAGGAGAGAAGAAGTCACTTTACAATGCTTGCACGTGAAGGATTCATATCCCAAGAGAACCTGTATGTGAAAAGCGAAGTCTTTCCAAACTTGTGGCATTGTCACCAGTTGCCAACAAGAAGGAAGCTGGGTGGTTTAAAGCAGGGCCTTGAGTGGCTCACTCCTGGTCATTCCAAACCGGGAAATATAGATGATGTAGTTTAAACACTAGCTTTTCTGACGAATACCTACAAGGATGGCTATGTCCTGATGTTATTTTTATTGAGTTTCATTGTTGTGTTAGCATTATACAATCAGAACTGGAAGGACTCCATGAATTACAGATTGAAACCTGGTAAAGCATAAATGGCAAGAAAGTGGATCTTGACAAATATCATCCACTGTAATTCATTTAAATGGATTACAAATGAATGACCATCTGTAATTCATTTGAATGGATGTGTTTCTTGACATTTGAATGGATGTGTTTCTAAGGAAATTCAGCTACATATCAGGAGGGTTTTTCATGGAATTTTAGGTGGAGGGAGATAAAACTGTACAAGCAGGTACTATGGAGGGGGTGATGTATAAGGGTTAAGGGTCAAACAATTGCCCCAGGTTACTGGGCAACCCTGCATATTTAAAGAGGTCTTGTGATAATGGCTCATTTTATAGGATCTGACACTAGATTGCCTAGGTTTAAATAGTTGCTCTACTTATTATCTTGTGCCTTTGCACAAGTTTCACGTACTGTGTCTTATATACTGTGTGACTCATCTAGAAAATGGGGGTAACAATACTACCTAGTTCATAAGGTTCAATATTACATTTTCAGAACAGTGCTTGGCTTATATTAGGAACTCAATATGTGCTAAACTGTTGTCACTAATCTTACATAAAGGATGACAGAACACTGTTGGTGAGCTTTGAGAAATCATGGGAGCAGGAGACGTGCCAGAGACAGCAAATATCACAAGTATTATTCATGTGTAAAAGGTAAAATCTGGGAGATTTTGCAGAATATGCATCCCTTACAAAAATCTGGAATGGACTTTGAAGCTGATGGTTTCCGAGCACCTCTGTATGAGATAATCACTCAAAACCAGCAAGGGTTCACTGGCTGCAGTTCAGAGCAGGGCTGCTCATCCCCACTTCTCATAGGCATACTAGGTCAGAGAATAAAGCAGACAGACTGCATCTGGCTCTCAGCAAGGCACTTGACAAAGTGTTTTAATATTCACGGGGCAATTTTGAAAGCTATAACTGCACTTAGTAAGGGAGAGGCAGGTTAGTAAAGCTCTAGAGCCAGACTTTCTCCCTAGCTTGTGTTGTAAAAAATGTTCAAACAGAAACTTCCCCCCATTGTAACCCCAGACTTCTAAAAAACAAAGCATAGCATAACTTAACTTCATAAAAATGTGATGTCCTTCAGAATTATGAGAATGAATTAAGGGAAACTTCACTGACATGGCATTGGGAGGCCTACAGGGGAAGCTCTCATGCTCACCACCCCTCATAAATCTCAGACCTCCCCAGAGGAAACAAATGCCATACTGCTTTAGCTACTCTGTTTCCCGGGCAAGAAGAAGAAAGGCTTCCACCTCTGGCTCCACGCGATGGCCCGGTCAGTGAGACACTGTCAACCCAGTCAAGGAGAGGCCATGATAAATGAGATTCCAGTTCACTCCAATGGACTTTTTTCTTAAAAACAGCCCCCCTAAACTTGGCTAATATAAACGAATGTTCCTCTCTTTTGTTTTCCAGAGATGCCTATGGTTCTGCTGTAGCTTGCATGTCCCAGACGGCAAGTCTCTGCTACCCCAACCCTGCGCTCACCAGAGTCCAGAGAATGGACTCGGGTCCAGGTGACACATCTAAAGAAAGCACAGACCCTGACTGTGCCTGCGCTCCATCAGAGACCTGAAAGAAACATCTCCCAGAATGGAAGCTGACAACACTGGGAAACACTGCTTTCTCAAGATGTCTGGACCAACCCTATATACCTTTTCTCATTGTTTGCTACTTCTGTTCCATGGAAGCAGCTGGTTAGCAGTTCCTGATGAGGATCTTCCCATCAGGGTCGAAGAGTCTTTCTGGAGGTGTCTTTTCCGAGAGACTAAATCTCCAGGGTGGGTGTGATGCGTCAGGCTGTCGACTCCTGGGAGTGCACTGCGAGAAGATTGCTCTACCAAAACATCGTTATTTTTAATGGAAGCCACTAGGCCTTCATAATATTAAAGTATTTCCTTTTATCATTGTCCTCATTTCCCAAATCCTTGCAAAAGGGGAGAACTTTTCTTTTGATTGTGGCCTTTTGGCCTTTATGACTTCATCACACTCATGTGAGCTTTTAAAAGGTTAGAAGGCCCAGAATTCCCAGAAGTTTTCTTTCATCTAAACTATTAACTAACCTTGGACTCATATCCAAATCCATGGTCTCTGAAATTGGAACCTTATAGGGTGTATTACTGGTAATACAATTAATTCCAAACAGTTCTTTTGTGATAATAATTCTGTTTTAATACTTCTTTGAAGTTTTGCTATTCTCACAAAACTATTTGCAACATCAGCTATTTGCTTCATGTTTCTACCTGTTCTGTATGTACCCAAATGCTTGGTTAATTACTTTTGGTATTTTGCTCTTGAGTCTTCATAGTTCTGCTTGCAATGCAGTGTTTATGCTGGACCTCCGGGGGGCTTAAGTGACTCCAGGCTGCCTCTGTAGGGAGATCTTTTCTAGCCTAAGTCAAAATAAGTGCCAATGAATATTTCCAATTGTCCACCTTCAGACTAGAGTCCTGGCTTAAGACCATCACACAGTTTGGGATTGTCATGTCACTTCTTCTGTTTTGTATAATTGTTTTAAGTTTTGTGTTTTGTTGTCTGTCAAACTTTTGTAAAAGTGTGGTATCCAATAAGGAGATGATCTCCAAAGCTTACGATTTTGATAACATAGACTATAGATGGGAAACGCCTAAGAGATCCCCCTCCTGCCTCGCTAGGACACACTTGAAAACCACCAATCAAAGCAGCATGGCATTGGTTCAGAGTAAGCACTGGCGCCATGGCCCTGAAGGTGCTGACCGGGGTAGGTGCTGGGAGCTCTAGTCCTGGGTCCCACCTGAGTATACACTGGGAAGCCATTCATGCACACAGTCCCACTCATCTTCATAACCTTCTCTTGGCAAGGATTGATGTTCTTAGTCTTGCTTACAACTACACAGTTGTGCTTTAAGCCTTCCTGGATAGCATGTCTGGTGGGCAAACTCCAAAAATGCTTACTGTGGACAAGAAGAGAGAACAATCCTTTTGTCATGTGATCATCTACACTTGGCCACTGAGACGAGTGTCAGCAAGCCTAGGGGGATGTTCACACTCCCTCTGCAGCTCATAGACTGTTTTCTTGACAGTCACAGGCAGCATGTAGAATCTTCAGAACATGGTTGTGTTTGACATATTTTTAGGAGCATAAATGTTTCCAAACTTCCCTTTGGTGTGCTCAAATCTAACAGGGAAAGAGAAATGGGATGCCATTGTAGCAGTTAGTTTTGCTGATGGAACAAAGGAGACTTCAGGCCAGTAATCTTTATATTGACCAATTTGGAGAGACTAAATCTGAAGATTATGGTAAATGGCTGATTTTTCAAATAAAAACTTGAAAGAAATATAAAGAATGCTCTTAGCATTTATCAAGTGTTTGTTTAGTTCATTCTATGACTGTTTCATTCTATGAACTATTCTGTTACTCCTTTGATTCATCCTGTGATGTACCAAACCTTGGGATAACTTTTGGTGAGCTGGAGAATATTTCCATGATGTCATACCTGAAAATATTTCCTGGGCTTTTTAGGCCTTCACTTACTATAATTTCTCCCCAGTTCTCTACCACTGCATTTCTGAAAAACTGCGAGCCTTCAGGAAGACCATCAAGCAAGCTAGTTGTCCTGGGGAGAATCCCAAGTGATCGCAGTGCTCACCACTGTCCTGAGCCAGCCTGCTAGCCTGGACTGGAGAGGCAGATCTAGAGCAGACCTGGGTGGGGCTGTACTGACTGCAGGCAGAATCTGGCTGGGTTCCTCCCAGATGAAAGGGAGAACTGAGAAAGCCAATTCCTGATCAAGCTGACAGGAGCCAGGGTGAAGAAGCAAATATTGTGACAGTTTTTAAGTGACCTCTAAAGTATTTGGCACTTGAGAGAACAACTAGACTGGTAAGATAACCCTGGATTTCACTGGATTGCCTCAAGTGTAAAATAACATGGCCAGTTGCCTTTCTGATTCAGGAGTGACCGCTGGAGTTGGGGGGCACAGAGACACTCTTCTCCCTGCCCCAGCCCCACTCATGTCACTGGCTTCTCCGGCCTCCCTTCAGGAGTGCAGTGCAGGCCTGGCTCTTCCTGCACATTTGGGGGAGTCTCCCCAGTGTGAGCTCTCTGGGGGCTCAAGGGAAGGGGAATATGGAGGTTAATATCATAGTTCTCTGCTCTGTGCCCCCTAATCAAATAAATGGACCCAGAACTGTGTTTAAAAGAGGAAGTTGCTGGTTTGGAAAAGAGAGAAGCCCTTACTGAGAAGATTCTGATAATGGTGGAAGAATTGCTGGTGTTCTCGCTGATTAGAAAAGTAAAATCATTAGTTTTACTCCATGGGAAGACTATGAACAGTTGAGAAAGCTGTGGATTTTTTGCAAAGCCATAACAGTAGGAAAGTGGAGGAAAAACATTCAAAAAGAGCAAACTTATTGATAAGAAATGGGCCTCTCTGGTTTCTATAATTCCTTAGGTCTCCTGACTCATTGCCATTATAAAAAGCACCCTGCCTGAGTCAGAAATTTATTTTGGAGATATTTTAGCTCTCTCACTGTTGAAAGGTACCTGTTAAAAGACTATATGGCATCAAGGATTTATAGCAGAAATATAAATGGTCCAGGAGAAAGAGAAAAACTCAAAACAGAAATGTTAGGTCTCTGACTATAAAGAATGCTCAGAAAACTGCCTATTCAGGAAATAAATCAATCCCCATTATACATCCAAGAGCTTGAACTGAATTTAATGGGTATTCCAAGTTCACTTACAAATTTTGAATAGGAGTAGACTTTGCTTATGCTACTGGTTCCCAACAGATCCCTTTTTCATCTCAAGTCTTTTAAAAATTTGAAGTGTAGAAACCAATGACAGGCAGTTCATGGACACCTCATGACAGTAATCGATGCAAAGGTATGCAAACCCTGTTTGTCAGGAACACAGCTCTAGACAGACCAGGAGAGTATAAGATACATGTCTCTATGGAATTATACTTTATGTAAGTCTCAATTCTGTTTCAATTTCATCAGTTTAGATAAATTGGATTCTGTTGCCTAACCCAGGAACAATAATATATTCCATCACATACAGATTTTCTGTAGTCTGTTTAGAAGTGGAAATGTGAATAAAGGCTTGGAGGCTTAACAATTTGATTCTGTTGTGGCATTTTCAACATCTATTAACTTTACTGGAGCTTTTCATATGGGTTCTCTTAAGATATTCTGTGGTAATGGTAATAGGGGTAGGCTGTTAGGGCAAATGAAGAAGACAAGTTGCTATTTGAGGCAGGTGGTAAGAACCTGGAGTGAGGATATCATGGTGGTAATGACCTGTCATTACAAGGTTTGGGTTAAAAAAAAATTCTCAAAAAGAGCACCTGGGTACTGTGACTCTGGAGAACTCATATGTCTTTGAAGGTTTGGCTTCAACTCAGAGGAGAAAGGCTGAAGATGTTTGGAAGTGGAATGTCCAGAGGAGACGGCTGGGTGGGAGGGAGGGCAGGGGCGGGAGTTTTAACCCTGGGCATGAGCAGGAGACAGGAGCAGCCAGGGGAGAGAGGCCTGGGCTGAGAGGCTGGGACTCCCACAGGTCCGGCTCTGTGCCCAGCTAGCCACAGACCACCCACACTCACCTGGTTTCAGCCCCTCATGTGTCTTCCCTTCTGAAGGTGTGTGCCCTTAAGGTCCATTTGTGCCACATAGGTCTGATCGCATGCTCTTCTCCTGCAGTTCTTGTTAGCATTGCTGTTTATTAAATCCAAGCCCCTGAGCTGGCCTGTGAAGCTCAGCTCTGCTGCGCACAGTCTCCTGCTCCCCTGCTCCCGCACCCCCACCTTCTGTGCCCTCGCCTCCCAGCGCCCCCAGAGTGTGGTTCCTGACCAGCAGCACAGGTGCCACCTGGGAACTTGTTAAAAGGCACGATCTCAGGCCCCGCCCCAGACTGAATGAATCTGAAACTCCAGTAGGGGCCCCAGCAATCTGCATCTTATCAAGGCTTCCAAGGGACTCCAATGCCCAGGGTGAAACCATTGCTCTATTTGAAACACTATTTTTATAGAACCACTGGCAGGTCCCCGAGCCACACCATGTGTTGGACATTTCTATGCCTTTACACAGCCTCTTCTCTGCCCAGAAGGCTGCTCTGCTCCTACTCCCATTTTAAGAGTCGGCTCAAGGATCACCCCACCTGTAAGTCATTTCCTGAGCAGCCCTCTCCCCTCAGCCCTGGTGACTGCTTCTCTCCTCTGCGCTTCCACGGAAACTGGTAAGAATTTCCATCACTCACATACCATGATTTGAGCAGCTGATGGCTAATGTGTCTGCCTCCCCCAAAGCCAGCAGGCTCCCAAGGTAGCACCTGTGTTTGTCCTGGGACTGTGCTGGGCCTTAGGAAATGTTTGGTGAGTAGAAATGTTATTGAAAAGCAAAGTACAGAGAGAGGAGAGAAAAAGAGGGAAAACAAAGAGTGTGCAAGAGACACAGTGACAAAATGATAACAGTTGCAATTTATTGGATTCTTTCTGTGCTGGCTACTGTGCTAAGTGCTTCGCCAGGGACCATGCCATTTGATGCTCTATACGTGTTATTGAACTCATTTAACAGAGATGGAAATTAAGGCACAGAGAGGTCACATAATATGACCAAGGTGCCCCCAGCAGGGCCGAGATTCATCCAGTGGCCTTTCTACTGCAGCACCTGTACACTTAACCCTAAGGTCTGAGAGCGAAGGTAGCTTTCTTTGGAGCTGTTATCAATATTCACTAGTTCAACCAATATTCCTCAGCACCTGCTCTGTGCTAGACTGTGAATACAAATAGGAATACAGAGAAGGGCTCAGATACGACAGTCACTTATAATTAGGCCCTTGAGGAGCTGACAATTTAGCAGAGAACAGAGATCTGTCAACCAACGAGCATGGCTCAGTGAAGGACAATTACTGAGGAATATTCAAAATGCTACTTGGATCCCACAGCAGGCAGGATGCATTTGCTCTGCCAGGGGTGACATTTGATGTGGATCTTGAGAGAGAAGCATCAACTCACAGGCAGAGAAATGAGGGAAGGAGAAGGACGAGATTCAAGGCAGAGGAAACTGAGAAATGGTGTAAAGGAGGCATGAACATCTTGGCAGGTCTGCAGAAGGAAGAGTTGCCCCATGGGGCTGGATTGGACTCATTCTATAGCTGTTCCGGGGTGCCTGATTCTGTAGAACTAGAAATAAGGCCACATTTCCAGATGCCATGAAATCATGGTTCTGGACGTGACTGCCAATCAGATGCACTTCGATGCAAAACCTAGCAGTCTGCAGCACGCGGCAGCAGAACAGTTATTTAAATGATCACTTGTGGTCACCTGGGGAGAAAGTATCTATGGAAACCAAAATGTTTGAAGGCCAGGTGGCTGGAGTTATAAACCTTTATGGTACGAGTGATGAATTCAAAGACTGTGGGGTTGGCTGGTTTCTTGAGTCCCTATGTAGCATAAAGAAAAAAAGGCAAGCATAGGTTTGCTGCAGCATCCCCTCTTAGTATCAGATTCTCCATCTGTGTGTGCCCTTAAGGTCCATTTGTGGACCTAGGCATAGGCTCTGCGTTAAGGGACAGAGACTCAGAACACCAGGGGCTAAACCATATTAGAGGTTCATTTCTTACAGGAAATTCCAGAGGTAAGTGGTCAGGGCTGTGGCAGTTCTGCCCCAGGGAGCCTCCTGGCCTGAAGCTCCTTCTTCCCCCTGTGTCCCTCATCTTCATCATCCGGGATGGAAGCCATCACCTCTGTGTTCCTGGCTGTAGGATGGGGGGAAGGGCAGAAGAAAAGGGGCAAAGGATGTGTGCCAGTTCCTTCCTGCAGAAGTTCTTGGAAACTCTTTAGTGATACTTTAGCTTACATCCCATTCTCCAGAACTTCATACTTGGCCACATCTAACTGTAAGAAAGACTGCACATGTGATTAACAATTGGTAGTATCTTAATTGGGAAGGAGAGGATGTAAATTGGAGGAGAGCCATCTGTGGTCCCTCCCACAGGATGCATGGTGGGGGTGTCACAGCAGGACCCCGGGTTGGATGGGAGCCAGAGTGGAAGGGTTTGATGTGACATGGCAGCTAGCTTGGACGTCACCCTGCTGGCAGTGGGGAGCCATCAGGTAGGCCGGTGCAGGAGGGAGACGGAGATGGAGCTGTGTCACAGACGTCTCCTCGCACCTGTGCGCTCCTGTTCTGGTGGGGTGGTGCTGTGGCCCTGAGACCAGCTAGACAGCAGCTGCCCCAGGCCAGTGAGAGGAGGTGAGGGAAGCCACAGAGGGCTGCAGAGAGGAGAGTGCAGAGAGAGACATGGTGCGGTAGAAGGGGCCGACCTCTGTGGCCTTTTGGAAACAGGGGTGGAGGAGGAACACAGAGTTTAGAATGACACCAGGGTTTTCCACGTGAGCGATTTGGGAAAGGACCACGTGGCTAGCCAGAGTAAGGAAAGGGATACAGAAGGCGAAGGAGGCTGTTGCTGGTGGTGCAGAGATCGCTCAGCTTGTCTTCTGATATACTGAGTTTAAGGCCTGTTGTGTGAAGCAAGATGTTCAGCAATCAGACAAAAATATATGTCTGGAGCTCTGGAGAGAGGTGGCAATTCAGGAGTGTGTGGGTCTAAGTGACAGCTGCAGACATGTTTTGGGGTGGCTTGACCAGGGAAGGAGGAGGCAGCAGAGTCAAAGATGAAGACCAGGGAGGACACTGTTGTGTGAATTCTCTGCCAAGTCCATTCTGATGGAAGGTTCTTTGACAATTACAGCTCACAAAATTTGAGGCTACAAGTGCATCCTTTTCCCAGATCTGATCCAGGACCTGGGTCAAATCTCTTCATTTCAAGACAGGGTAAAACCGCTAAAAGGTTTTTCTTTCCCTGGCTGAAATAGTTAATGCCAGCTAATTTTTTTTTTTTTTTGGCAATTCTCTATGATTTATTGTAACCAGGGTCATTTTAAAGGATGGGGGCTTGGAAGCTGAAGCACCAGAGTGTTCCATAAATCAGAATAATACATGTTACTTTGTGTGGTGACCCACACTTATCTGAAAGCCACAGTGACTGTCTGAAAAGCAAAGAGAACATAGACATCAAGTAATGCCAGCTAATTTTAAGTTTGGAGACAAAGTCCTATTTAAGGCTGAGGTTTCCACTTCTGCTCTGTAATACAGCCCAGCCCGTGCTCAGAAAGCCTCCTGCCTCCTTCATGTCCAGGGAGCTTGTAATTATTCACCCAGGCCTGGGGCTGGACAACGTCAGCAAGTTGAGGTACATGTATTAAGAGCAGACAGATCAGGGAGCCCTCTCCCACAAACTGCTTTCAACTTCCGGGTGACTAAACACCCTCTTGGATGGTTTTCAAGAGAGAGGAGGTCGATGGTCGGTGTCAGTGTCTGCTTCAGTTCTAGAAAAGGTTAAAACAAATCTGTTTGTTTATAGCACCCCTTTCATTTTGATTGACTCTTATTGTCCTTCCCCTTCTCTGCCTGCACACCTTTTCCCCTCTTCTCCCTCGCCCTCACCCTCTCCTGCCCCCACTTCCATCAGCTCCTCTTCCTCCTCTCACTTTAAGCAGTTGGCAGGTATAACCCACCTTCAAAGCATTGCTTTCTTAAAATTCACTTACTATAATTTGGAAAATACTTTAGGCCACTGAATATGATACCAAAATGCTCAGTTCTTCGGGCTCTCTCTGGCAGAGTGCCCTCAGCTGACAGGAAACCAAGTAAAAGGATCTTTAATTATCTAGAAAATACTAAACAACAAAACCCAACAAAAACAATCTAAAACTAAAGTAAACGGTGTTTTATTTGTCTAAACTGGAAAGTTTGGGTGCAGGATTAGTGTAGAACCCTAGCATTAATGTAAAACAGGATTAGTGTAAATTCAGTCAACTGAGGTAGTATTTCTCACCTCAGTGTACTTCACAGTGTTCACTAATATTCAGCATGATGGCCCTAAAATAGTGTAAGAATAGCCCCTATCAAACAGAGGTTTAATTTCAGTCCTTGTGCCCTGGTAACTAACACAAGAAAATGGGCAAAATGCAAGTTGATAGCAACATTATCACTTTGGAAAAATGAAGTCAAGGAAAATATGGTAAAACATTTTATAAAGCAAAATTTATTCTTGAAGACAGTCCTTTGTTCTGAGATCATGTCCTTTCTTTTATAGAAACAGTAGTACTGGTAGATGACAGGTGCTTGTTGACTGACCTTGGTGAAGTTAAAAGTTGGTGCACCATTGTTGTCTCAAAATGTATTTTGGAATTTTATTGTTGGTAACATATAAAAGTCTGGGAATCCCTGGAGTCATGCATCTCCCATGAACTTGGAAGCAAACTAGGCTTTCTGTCAGTTTCCTGGGAGTTGGGCTGGTTTGGTTCTCTGTTCTCGCTTTCCCTGTGCTGATCATATTGCCTGGTGATGAAGTAGGTGCTCTACAGGAGTTTATTGGAAATGGTTGATCCACAGGTTGCATAAGGCTTCGACAGGGCTTGTTTGTTTACTCCATTTACTACAAAAATGTCAGAAAACATTTTCATTACTTCTAAAATCATGCTTTTATAATATAAATATTTTTAATATATCAGTTACATATACAAAAGTCAAATCAGACCACCCCACATGGCAGCTTCAAAAGGGAGCATCTCAGGCTTTGCACATCTGCCCCTTACAAACGTCCTTGAATGGCCTGGCTGGGCTCCATGCGTGCAAAATAGAGCACCAAACCCTTTTCTGCCTGACTTTTCAGAAAAGGAAGAGACTTGTAATCACCTCATAAATCCTGAAGACAATAAAGATTCAAGGTTGATAAGAATAAGCTGTTAAATCAGAACTTGGTTTCTCTGTCCTCCAAAAGTCATAGACAGTTTTCAAAATCACTTTTCAAGAATCACAAAGAAAAAAAAGCCCCTTTTAGTATAGGTTCTTAATCCACAGTTTTGATAAAACCAGCAACATAATTCTATTATTTCCCCTAAGCCAACAGCAAACATTTTTTATTAATCTGCTCTTGAAACTGGGAATAATGTATGCATTAGCCAAGTCCATTATAGTCATTAATCACCCAGACATAAACCTCCAGCTCTGTTACTAGAGGCCCCACGTGCTGCTTGGTGAAAGCCAAGATGATGATGATGGAGAAGAATCTCTCCCAGCAAGGTTCCCCGAGCTGCCCCTGGGGAGGTCATCTGGTTATGTAGAGATGAGGACTGCCTTAACCATAGATGGGATTTACAAATACTAACAACTCTCCTTTCACACCTATATTTTCATTGCAGACCATTCAGAAAATCATAATCATTCTAATTCTACTACCTAAAAATTACCATTGTAATACTCTTTGTAGTATTTGGTGATTAATATTCCTCCAGGGATGGAAGGATGAATGGATGGATGGACGGACAGGCAGATGGAAGGATAAACATACATACATCCACAAGAATATACTTATTATATGCATATGAAAGCATTTAAGAACCTATTACTAGTAGTCTTTTATGGAGAGGGAGGTTGGTAAAATGGATGAAGGAAGACTGAATTTTTAATATACACTCTCATGTGGATTTTTCACAAGTACATATTACTATGTATGTATTACTTCACTAATCAATGTTCATTGTAAAAGCCCATGCAATCACTGCTGGGAACAGGGGTCTCCTCAGGAGCTCCCTTAGGCGTGCCCTGGGAGCACAGAGGTGACCCGGCGCCCCCAGGGAGGCAGAATCTGGCGCGGGAGCGGAGAGTCACACTCGGCGCTGGAATCGCACCCGGCAGCGAGAGGCTGGGCCGCAAGGTGTGTACTAGGTGCTCAGCAGGTAAGGTGTGGGTGCGCTTTTGATGATAACAGCTGCACCCCGAGGCAGCTTCGCTGTGCACAGGGGCTTCACCTCCGCGCCGTCGCCCGCGGCCCTGGGAGGGCTCCCTCCTTGGTAGTAGAGCGCAAGAGCAACGCTGGAACCGAGAGGTGAGGCCGCTGCGGCCGGCGGCCCCGGGCGCCCTCTGGCGGGGCCATGGGGCGCGAGCGCGGGCGCAGGGCCGGGGGCGGGGCCTAGACTCCCAGAGGTGGGACGTCTCCTGGGGCCCTCCAGGGTTGTCTGATTAGTTAGGGTTTGGATTTCATTTTCCACCTCCTTGCCTGTCCATCCATATTCCCCTCCACTCGCGTTGGGGTTTTTTTCCTTTTATTTGTTTGCAACACCAACTATTTTTTTTTCCAAGGTAATGCTCGTTGTAAAAAATTTTAGCACAGAAAATCATAAAGAAAATAAATGAAACACCTTTAATCCCATCTTTCAGAGGTATAAAGTATTTTTCTCCTTCTTGTGTTTTTTTTTATTCTATAACCAACTATAGATAAAATGGTAAGTATGCATTTAAACAAACTGGGCAATGCTATGTGAGGTGTATGGCCTGGTGCTGAACTGACCCTGTGGAAGAGGAGACAGAAAGGCCAGAAGACAGAGTAAGGGCCTCCTGTCCTAACAAAACAGGCTACTCTTGGCTTGGCAGACCAATTACTCTAACCCTATGAAGCTTGTCTTTAAACTTAAAGTTGCCCCTTTACTGGGGACAGGTAGGGGGCAGTGACCAGTGGGACTGGGAAGGAAAGGAAAATTGGTCTGACTGTTAGCTTTAAATAACTAGAAGTTTATAAGGGTATTTTTCAAATGTGGTGCGGCTCCAGCTCCTGCCGCCTCACTTGGTCTCATGCTTTTCCCTGTCCCTGTTGGGCTTACCTGGTGTATGGTGTAGTCTCCTGCCTCCCTCTCTAGGCTGCGAGTCCCCTTCTGCAGGAATGTTCTTCAGGGCCATAGGGCCCTTTCCTTACTCCAGGAACAATACTGGAGTCTCTAAAGAGGTCCCTATCTTTGTCTTCTTTTTCCTCCACACAAACACCTTGTCAAGTAATTATAGTCTCCCCATGCAAGCATGCAAGCTAAGGGAGAGCAGTATACTTGCTTTGCAAATGCAGCTACAAGACAACCAGCCAGATTGGGGTCCCCAAGCAAGACACTCCCTTATGGAAATTCTGAAGCTGTCCCTCTCTGCTGGCTGTGGTTAGATTCTGGATTACAGTCCTTGACTTGGGATTGGAGAATGCTCTTCAGAGTTCACAGGTGACATCACAGGTGCTTCTCCCTCCCTCCCTTCTTCTCTCTGGGTCACCTGCCACCTGGCACAGGGCTGAGGCAGAGAGATAATAACACAGGGAAAGACCTGTCTGTGGAGGTGATGATGTTGTGGGATGTGGGGGTACAAGATCCCATTCTCAGGCCTTCATCGCCCTGTGAATTGAAATTAAATCTCATGAGAATGACATTGTTCGATGATGCCTAGTAGAGTAGATTTTCCTCTGTGGAAACATAAAGAAGAGCTGAATTCCCCTTCAAGTTTTGCTTCAGTGAAAATACCTCTTCAGGAGTAAAAGCTACCACCAAGATGACACTGAGAACACTGGCTGGGCCATGCCTGATCTGACTATTGGCCTTTTTTGTAGAATCAATGAGATAAAGACAGTCTGAGTTACCCGCAGTTAAAGGCCTGAGTTGTTCTTATGCTTTGTGCCTATTTGTGGATTAAAGGACCTCACCTAATCTGTTTGTGCATTGACAGCTGGGAATAGTAAAACTACCTGGTGGTCATGCGTCTATGGTTGTGGGACTCAGATGAGTCTATAAGGTGCGTTTGCAAAATTTACTAAACTTGAAAACACTCTACCTCCTTACATTGGGTACTCCTGCATCAATGTTGAAGCCTCTGAGCTGGCAACATGGACAGTCTGAAGGAGGGTACATGATTCAACATTGAACTAGACCATCCCTCCACCATGTAGTGGCAGTGCCTCATACCTGTTAATCAAAGACTGAACTGGAATCATCTTTATTGCAATTGAAAACCCGAGTCTCCAGTTGAACAACTTGCCCAGAGACATACAGCTTAGACAAGACAGGACCTGGACTGGACTATAGCCCAGAGTCAACCCGTCCTTACACCCTCTTCCATGGGAGATAGGAAAGGAGTGTTTCCTTGGAATTGTTCCAGGTTGAGACTATCTCATGCAGGAGACACAAAGAAAGGAAGAGAGGATCTCAGATTCTGCTCTAAATGTTCAGTAGTGGGAGGATAAACCCATAGTTCTTTGTTCAGTTAAAATAGATTTCATTTTAATAATGCTCTTTACATGTCATAACTGAACATGCATTTAGAAGCTGTCTGAAATTTTTTTAAATATAAATTTCAAAACAGGAGGAGCCAAGATGGCGGCATGAGTAAGGCAGTAGAAATCTCCTCCCAAAACCATATATATTTTAAAAAATACAACAAATACAACTATGCCTAAAAGAGAGACCAGAGGATAGAATACAGCAGCCAGGGTACATCTACATCTGTGAGAACTTGGCATCTCACGAAAGGGGTAAGATACAAGCCTCAACCTGGCGGGACCCGAGCGCTCCCCTCACCCCAGCCTAATGGCAGGAAGAAAGGAGTTGGAGTGGGGAGGGAATGGAAGCACAGGACTGCTAAATAACCAGCCCTAGTAATCTGTACCAGGAGCCCAGACACACACTGCATGGTGTGCTGGATATTAGGGAAACAGAAGAGTAAAATCTGCGAGCAGGTCCCCGCAGCCAGCTCCCCTGGAACAAAAGAAAAGTGAGTGCTTTTTGAAAGTCTGAAAGGGACAGGGGCCTCACAGCTGGACGGAATCATCCTGTCACACTCAGCCTAACAGGATGGGAAATCTGAGGAGCTTTGGGCACCCCACCCCCTGGGAGGCAGTGCAGCTCTGAAGCCCCTCACGGCGATAAACATCCTGCCATTCACTCCCCCTCTGGCGCAGCCATGCCACAGCGGCAGAGCAGCCTAAGAGCAGCCACACCCACAGCAACTGCCCAGAGTCTCCTCCCAGCATGCAATGGCCCCGGCAAGACCCAGGGGCCACCGCCGGCATGCAGCTGCCTGGCGCAGGTAGAGGAATCCAGGGCAGGGAGCGAAGAGGCGCCATGCTCACAGGAGAGCACACCTGGCACACCTGCCATTCCCCGAAGGGCTCTGAGCTACCCTGAGGGATGCTCCGGTGTGCAGGGAACCAGCACAGGCAGCGGAGAGGGGCAGGGGTACCAGCAAGCAGGAATGGACTTCGTTCCTCCAGCTGACACACGTGCCACCTGCCTATGACTACCTCTATCACCATGAAAAGGCAGAAGAATTTGGTTCAGTCCAGAATTACCCAGACAATCCCCAAGAGAGGGCCTGGGGAGAGAGATATAATGAATCTACTGGAAAAAGAATTCAAAATAAAGGTCATAACCATGCTGATGGACCTGCACAGAAATATGCAAGAGCAAAAGGATGAAGTTAGGAGGGAAAATACAGAAATAAAACAATCTCTGGAAGGACTTAAGAGCCCACTGGATGAGATGCAAGAGACCATTAATCAAATAGAAATCACAGAACAGGAATACAGAGAAGCTGAGGCAGAGAGAGATAAAAGGATGTACAGGAATAAAAGAATATTAAGAGAACTGTGTGACCAATCCAAACGGAACAATAGTCCCATTATAGGGGTACCAGAAGAAGAAGAGAGAAAGGGATAGAAACTGCCTTTGAAGAAATAATTGCTGAAATCTTCCCCAAACTGGGGGAGGAAACAGTCTCTCAGATCATGGAAGCCCACAGATCTCCCAAAACCAGGGACCCAAGAAGGACAACACGAAGACATATAATGATTAAAATGGCAAAGATCAAAGACAAGGACAGAGTTTTAATGGCAGCCAGAGAGAGAAAAAAGGTCACCTACAAAGGAAAACCCATCAGGCTATCATCAGACTTTTCAACAGAAATCTTACAGGCCAGAAGAGAATGGCATGATATATTAAATACAATGAAACAGAAGGGCCTTGAACCAAGGATACTGTATCCAGCACGATTATCATTTAAATACAAAGGAGGGATTAAACAATTCCCAGACAAGCAAAAGTTGAGGGAATATGCCTCCCACAAACCACCTCTACAGGGTATCTTAGAGGAACTGCTCTAGATGGAAGCACTCCTAAGGCTAAATAAGTGTCACCAGAGAAAATAAAATCACAGAAAAGAAAGAAGACCAACCAAATACTAACTAAAGGCAAAAAATAAAACTAACTATTCAAAAAAGCAGTCAAAGGAAACACAAAAGAGTACAGAATAAAACACCTAACATATTAAGAATGGAAGAGGGGAATAAGAAGGTAAAGAATCATCAGACTACATTTATAATAGCTTAACAAGCGAGTTAAGTTAGATGATTAGATAGTAAAGAAGCTACCCTTGAACCTTTTGTAACTACGAATCTAAAGCCTGCAATGGCAATAAGTGCATCTTTTAATAATCACCCTAAATGTAAATGGACTGAATGCACCAATCAAAAGACAGAGAGTAATAAAATGGATAAAAAAGCAAGACCCATCTGTATGCTGCCTATAAGAGACTCACTTCAAACCCAAAGACATTCACAGAATAAAAGTGAAGAGATGGAAAAAGATATTTCATGCAAACAATAGGGAGAAAAAAGCAGGTGTTGCAGTACTTGTATTTCAGACAAAATAGACTTCAAAACAAAGAAAGTAACAAAAGACAAAGAAGGACATTACATAATGATAAAGGAGTCAATCCAACAAGAGGATATAACCATTATAAATATCTATACACCCAACACAGGAGCACTGACATGTGAAATAAATACTAACAGAATTAAAGGAGGAAATGTAATGCAATGCATTCATTCTAGGAGACTTCAACACACTACTCGCTCCAAAAGACAGATCCACCTGACAGAAAATAAGTAAGGACACAGAGGCACTGAACAACACACTAGAACAGATGGACCTAACAGACATCTACAGAACTCTACACCCAAAAGCAGCAGGATACACATTCTTTTCAAGTGCACATGGAACATTTTCCAGAATAGACCACATACTAGGCCACAAAAAGAGCCTCCGTAAATTCCAAAAGATTGAAATTCTACCAACCAACTTGTCAGACCACAAAGGTATGAAACTGGAAATAAATTGTACAAAGAAAACAAAAAGGCTCACAAACACATGGAGGCTTAACAAGATGCTCCTAAATAATCAATGGATCAATGGCCAAATTAAAATAGAGATCAAGCAATTTATGGAGACAAATGACAACAACAGCATAAAGCCCCAACTTCTGTGGGATGCAGCGAAGGCAGTTCTAAGAGGAAGTATATAGCAATCCAGGCCTATTTAAAGAAGGAAGAACAATCCCAAATGAATAGTCTAAAGTCACAATTATTGAAATTGGAAAAAGAAGAACAAATGAGGACCAAAGTCAGCAGAAGGAGGGACATAATAAAGATCAAAGAAGAAATAAATAAAATTGAGAAGAGTAAAACAATAGAAAAAAATCAATGAAACCAAGAGCTGGTTCTTTGAGAAAATAAACAAAATAGATAAGCCACTAGCCAGAATTAAGAGAAAAAAAGAATCTACACACATCAACAGAATCAGAAATGAGAAAGGAAAAATCATGACAGACCCCACAGAAATACAACGAATTATTAGAGAATACTGTGAGAATCTATATGCTAACAAGCTGAAAAACCTAGAAGAAATGGACAACTTCCTATAAAAATACAACCTTCCAAGACTGATGAAGGAAGAAACAGAAAATCTAAACAGACCTATTACCAGCAATGAAACTGAATCAGTAATCAAAAAACTACCCAAGAACAAAACCGCTGGGCCAGATGGATTCACTGCTGAATTTTATCAGACATATAGAGAAGACATAATACCCATTCTCCTTAAAGTTTTCCAAAAAATAGAAGAGGAGGGAATACTTCCAAACTCATTCTATGAAGCCAGCATCACTCTAATACCAAAACCAGGCAAAGACACCACAAAAAAAGAAAATTACAGATCAATATCCCTGACGAACATAGATGCAAAAATACTCATCAAAATATTAGCAAACTGAATTCAAAAATACATCAAGAGGATCATACACCATGACCAAGTGGCGTTCATCTCAGGGATGCAAGGATGGTACAACATTCGAAAATCCATCAACATAATCCACCACATAAACAAAAAGAAGCACAAAAACCACATGATCATCTCCATAGATGCTGAAAAAGTATTCAACAAAATTCAACATCCATTCATGACAAAAACTCTCAACAAAATGGGTATACTGGGCAAGTTCCTCAACATAATAAAGGCCATATATGGACACATCCACAGCCAACATCATACTGAATAGTGAGAAGCTGAAAGCTTTTCCTCTAAGAATGGGAACAAGACAGGGATGCCCAATCTCCCCACTGTTATTCAACATAGTACTGGAGGTCCTAGCCATGGCACTCAGACAAAACAAAGAAATACAAGGCATCCAGATTGGTAAAGAAGAAGTCAAACTGTCACTATTTGCAGATGACATGATATTGTACATAAAAAGCCCTCAAGACTCCACTCCAAAACTACTAGAACAAATATCTGAATTCAGCAAACTGGCAGGATACAAAATTTATACACAGAAATCTTTTGCTTTCCTATACACTAATGATGAACTAGCAGAAAGAGAAATCAGGAAAACAACTCCATTCACAATTGCATCAAAAAGAGTAAAATACCTAGGAATAAACCTAACCAAGGAAGTGAAAGACCTATAACCTGAAAACTACAAGACACTCTTAAGAGAAATTAAAGAGGATACTAACAAATGGAAACCCATCCCATGCTCTTGGCTAGGAAGAATTAATATTGTCAAAATAGCCATCCTGCCCAAAGCAATATACAGATTCAATGCAATCCCTATGAAATTACCAACAGCATTCTTCAATGAACTGGAACAAATAGTTTTAAAATTCATATGGAACCACAAAAGACCCCAAATAGCCAAAGCAGTCCTGAGAAGGAAGAATAAAGTGGGGGGAGGATCTCACTCCCAACTTCAAGCTCTACTACAAAGCCACAGTAATCAAGATAATTTGGTACTGGCACAAGAACAGACCTACAGACCAGTGAAACAGAACAGAGACTCCAGATATTAACCCAAGCATACATGGTCAATTAATATATGATAAAGGAGCCATGGACATATAATGGGGAAATCACAGCCTCTTCAGCAGCTGGTGTTGGCAAAACTGGACAGCTACATGTAAGAGAATGAAACTGGATCACTGTCTAACCCCATACTCAAAAGTAAATTCAAAATGGATCAAAGACCTGAATGTAAGTCAAGAAACCATAAAACTCTTAGAAGAAAACATAGGCAAAAATCTCTTGGACATAAACATGAGCGACTTCTTCATGAACATATCTCCCCAGATAAAATGAGCAAGTGGGACTATATCATGCTGAAAAGCTTCTGTACAGCAAAGGACACCATCAATAGAACAAAAAGGTATCCTACAGTATGGGAGAATATATTCATAAATGACAGATCCGATAAAAGGGAGCTCACGCACCTCAACAAATAAAAAGCAAATAATCCAATTAAAAAATGGGCAGAGGAGCTGAATAGACAGTTCTCTAAAGAAGAAATTCAGATGGCCAACAGACACATGAAAAGATGCTCCACATTGCTAATCATCAGAGAAATGCAAATTAAAACCACAATGAGATATTACCTCACACCAGTAAGGATGGCTACCATCCAACAAACAAACAACAAGTGTTGGCGAGGTTGTGGAGAAAGGGGAACCCTCCTACACTGCTGGTGGGAATGTAAATTAGTTCAACCATTGTGGAAAGCAGTATGGAGGTTCCTCAAAATGCTCAAAATAGAAATACCATTTGACCCAGGAATTCCACTTCTAGGAATTTACCCTAAGAATGCAGCACTCCAGTTTGAAAAAGACAGATGCACCCCTATGCTTTTCGCAGCACTATTTACAATAGCCAAGAAATGGAAGCAACCTAAATGTCCATCAGTAGATGAATGGATAAAGAAGATGTGGTACATATACACAATGGAATATTATTCAGCCCTAAGAAGAAAACAAATCCTACCATTGCAACAACATGGATGGAGCTAGAGGGTATTATGCTCAGTGAAGTAAGCCAGGTGGAGAAAGACAAGTAACAAATGATTTCACTCATATGCGGAGTATAAGAACAAAGAAAAAACTGAAGGAACAAAACAGCAGCAGAATCACAGAACCCAAGAATGGACTAACAGTTACCAAAGGAGAGAGGGACAGAGGAGGATGGGTGGGAAGGGAAGGATAAGGGGGGGAAGAAAAAAAGGGTGCATTATGATTATCATGTATAATGTGGGGGGGCACAGGGAGGGCTGTACAACACAGAGAAGACAAGTACTGATTCTACAGCATCTTACTACGCTGATGGACAGTGACTGTAATGGGTTATGTTGGGGGGACTTGGCGATGGGGGGAGTCTAGTAAACATAATGTTCCTCATGTAGTTGTAGATTAATGATACCAAAAAAAATTTTTTTTCAAAGCAGATAACTTAGTAGGCCACTTCTATTTTAAATGAGTCACTTGAAATTCAGATTCTTTCTATGTTTCTTAGAACCAATTGGATGATTCCCTCTCTCAGGGACTATTTGGAGAGATACAGTGAACTAAACCTTTGCGAATATTGAATGGCCAGTTTAACACTAAACACTTCTGGTCTGCAGACTTCAGCTTTTATGAGCAGTTTCAGAAACTGAGCCTGAGCTGGGTTAGAACATGGACACCATCTGCAAGATGTGGATATTTGTACCTAACCTCCCAGAAGATGGTCATCTAATTTTGACTGAGGAACCAGTAAGAATGTTTCTGTTGAAGTCACATAGTTCATGTTCTGCCGTTTTCTTATTTGTGCATGTTGGCTGTCCAGATAGTACACACTCAAACATGAGAACTTCATCCTTCCTGTGAGCATAATCTACTCTAAAAGGCCAGACAGACCCCTCGTAGGGGTTAAACTGTACTTCTAGGGCACCTATCCTCTGCCCCCTGCCCCCAACACCCAAGTTTCTCCTGAGCTGTACTTAGGCAGGGGGCAGATAGGTCCTCCAAACTTGTAAACAAGAACATTTAGAGACGACTGTTGGGGAACAGGACAAGGTGAAAATGCAATGCCCTGGGAGCAAAAATAGAAATGAGAGCTCTTTCTGAATTCTGAGATTTTATTTTTTCCTGTTTATTTCAGATTTAGGATTGGGTCTTCTCTTTGAAAGAGAAAATGTAAGCTCCTAAGTGCAGAGAAGGATAGACACCTTTTTTCCTCTCCACTGCTAAGTGCTCCATTGTGGAAAATCTTTGACAGCTATGGCTCCTGTTCCTGTGACTACAGGTTCAAGGACCAGTTTGGACGCCCAGTCACGAATGGAACTTGAGCCATCTTCAGGATCCGTCCTGCAACCCTCCTCTTCCAAGCTCCCTCTCTAGTTGCAGTTGGTGAGAGGTGAGAGAGAGAACTCTGCTGACACAGAGACATCATCAAGTATTATCCTGCCCTTGGGGAGACAAGAAAATAAGGCTCCCAGAACAAGCCACTGTTAGGTTCCTCATTTTCTCAGACATTAAATTCAGCCACAAAAATCCATCTTTTGAAAATCTGCTCAGCCCTAGGGAGCTGGAGATATGATTTCTGCACAGGTGACTGAGGAAGTAGCTCTCTTCTCCCCTCTTCATGTAGACGGAGCAAAAGATGGGGTTTGGAGGCAAAATCACCAGGCTGCTTCTGTTACTCTTGCCATCGGCAACACTGCCACCATTCTCATTTCACTCTGCCATAGTCTGCTAAGAGGGTGACATATATAGGCAGCTTGCAGAAAGTAAATACTCAATATCCTACCTTAATGCTAAAAGAGCAGAGTCAAGAATTGTGACAGGGACCGTATGAGACACTCTTGTTGCTTTGCACCACTGATCAGTTATAACTGTGCACTACAAACTGCAGTTATAACTTTACATTTCAAGTGCCACAGGTTTCATCATGCAGTGATATTTAAAAATTAATTTTATTACCTGTGCATAACCATCATGCAAAACAATGCAAGTCCATTTAGTGGACTTCAAATGTTGTCCTCTAAAAGTATGATAGAACTTTAATATATTAGGTATCAAAGCATGGTTTTAGTATGCAGTGATACTATCACTGTGCTGAAAGAACACAATGTAGGTTAACATAATTAGATAAGCACTTCTCACAGTATTTTCAACTTAGAGCAAAGTAGTAGTCAGAAAAATTGAAAACTTAAAATGGAATACATTATGGCAGAATTTTCACAAAAATGAAAAATGAAAATGAGGCTACAATCGAACTAAGTTTCCAAGGGCTCACTTGTTAGCCAAGCAAGAAAAACTGTTTATCAATAGTGAATTAAATAGTATTTAATTGCTGCAGCTGAAGAACTGTGTTCAGGCAAATGAACCTGTTTAAGACTAGTAGCTTTTTGACAAGAACAATCATTCAAAGAGTTGAGGACATTGAGATCAACATCCATAGTCATTATAAAACCAAAGCAAGTAATTTTGAGTGGTTTTCCTTGGCTCTTGGTGAATCAACGGATGTTACTGATACTGTTCACTTGTTTATTTGAGGAGTCAATGACAAATTTGAGTGACAGAGTATTAGCCTCTATGGATAGTTGGCCTGAAAGAACTACAGGTGAGACTATTTTCAAAGATGTTGAGAAAACTCTAACTCAGCACAATCAGAAGTAGAATCTACTAAGATGTGTTACATCTGATGGTAATAGTAATGTGTGGAGCAGCAGGTACTTTGCAGAAAGATATGGCTCTATTTCAATCTATCATTCAATGACACTGTAGCTGTGTTATTGAGCCAATGGTCACAATGCTGAATTTCCTTCATTCTCATGGACTTAACCACTGTCAATTCTGTGAATGTTTGACAGACATAGGAGCTGAATGTCCCAACCTTCCTAGCCATACAGCAATTTGATGGCTTAGCACTGGTAAAGTTTCATGGTAATTTTTTGAGCTTAGGACAGAGACCGAACATTTTCTAAACAGGAGGAACCATTATCATCTACTATTATACTGGATAGCTTTGTAAATTAGCTTTTGCTGCAGACTTGGTATCTTAATTAAACCTCATTGCTTGAACCTCTTGAAATTCTGTCATTCATATGGATGGCTGATGACAACTACTTGATATTCACTCTCAAAATCCTGGCTCTTCAGTCCACAGAATAAGCCTTTCCTTCCTGACTTGTCTTTTAAATGCCAGTGATATCCAAGTCTTTACATATACCGCTTCTTATCCTAGTCTAGTTTTTACTTCATCTATGCGAACAGCTTCAATAGTCACATATGTGTTGATTCTCAGATCTTAATATAAGCTTAGACCTCTCTGTTGATTTCCAAACCTTTATTCCAATTGTCTCCTGAACACATGAAAGTATATATCTCAGAGCCCCCAAATTCCATGTGTCTAGAACAATTCATTATTCCTATGTCAAGGGTCCCCAAGATTACTCTTAGGCTTGATGATTCACCAGGACTCACAGGCTCAGAAAAGCTGTTATTACTCATGCCTATGATTCATTACAGCAAAAGGATATAGATTAAAATCAGCAAGGGCAAAATCACATGGGCAAACCCAAAGGCACAGGAGAAAACAAGTTTGTAGGTATCCTTTCCCAGCGGAGTGACATCAACGTGTGACACCACCTGTAAATGACAACAAGGGAAGCTCATCTGAGCCCTGGTATCCAGGATTTTTATTAGGAGTCAAGTCATGTAGGTCTGTAACACCCATGTGGCAGACCTCAGCTACTCAGATGTGCTAGCCCCACAGGGCAAAAACAAGCATTCACCATACATTGCATTGTGAAGATAAACTCGAATGGTCATACTGGTACCACATGGCTCAAGGCCTCAGATGTACAAGAACACTTATCAGGCAGGTAATTCCAAGGGCTCAGAGGTTATTACACAGGAGCCAGCCTAGGGTCAATCCTAAAGACAGAACTTTATTGGGAGTAATCTGTAGGCAAACCACATTGCCTTCTAAGCTAACCCTTTCCTGCACAACCTCTTTAGCTGTTATTCCTTACACTCTGTAACCCACCATTATGTAAGCCAGAAATCAGCCTAGATTGCTTCACTTAACTCCAAAATCCAATCAGATTCTCCCTGCAAATCCATCTACTTCTCTCAATTACTGCAACCTGGTCTCATCTCCATTTTGCTTTCCTTCCAGCAATTCTCCATATTTTTTCCATTTGGGAATTAGAATTGTGAAAAATACTATGACAGAAATAATGCACAATTAAGGCATTTGCAATAAATGCTGTTATAGAGGAATACTCATGATGCTATGACAGGAGAGCAAGGGAAAGTCTT
The DNA here is from genome assembly GCF_030020395.1 of Manis pentadactyla. Lineage (NCBI taxonomy): Eukaryota > Metazoa > Chordata > Mammalia > Pholidota > Manidae > Manis > Manis pentadactyla. Next base: position 72,051,813 of record NC_080022.1, read on the forward strand.
CTTGTTACATTCACACTTGACATACTCAATAGCATCACCAAGCCTTCAAGGTAAATTCAAAGTCCCTTGTACCCAAGAACCTTTTAGGCTGGCTCCTGCCTACCACTCCCACTGTTCTTCTACACAATTCACTTTGTGCAAACAGAATCTTTTGTAATTTTCATAAAGGTTATGTGGTTCCACACTTCTGACCTTCACTGTTTTGACTCCTTTACCTGGAATGTCTACTCTTCAATATTTATCTCAAACATCCTCTTTGGTCCTCAAATCCCCAGTTTAAGATGCTGCTCCCCTTTCTCTGTGCTTCAGAGCATTCTGACACTTCTATCATAGCACTTATCCAACTGCCTTAAATTTTATGCACTTGTTTCCCCCAGTAGATCATCAGTTTCTAAGGACCATGGCCTAATTACCCAGCATCTAACCTGGCAATCCTAACAGATGCTCAATAAACATTTGCTGAATGATTAAAGAGGAAATTTAATTTTGGGAGCAGAGAGGTGACTGCCTGCTTATAGAATCAGGGAAAGCTGTACAGAAGTAAGAACATTTAAGTTGATATTAAAGGAAAACGGGTGTTGATCAGATTGAGAGAGTATGCTATATAGTAATTTTCCTATGATCCCTGTGTTCAAATGTCAGCCCTACCACATACTAGCTTTGCGATGTTAGGCAACCTTCTTTACCTTTTCTTGCTTCAGTTTTATCTGTTAAGTGAGTAAAAAATATCTCCTAATTAAAGTTGCTGGAAGAAATAAAAGAGGGTTAGTGCAGTACCCGGAACATAGCAAGGGCTCTATATATTTTAGCAGACTACAGGGACACCTTGTTTTGTTGCTTTACTGATCCTCACAGATACTGCTTTTTTTTAAAACAAACTTAAGGTTTGTGGCAACACTGTTGAACAAGTTCAACGGTGCCATTTTTCCAAAAGCATGTGTTTGAAAAAGTTCAATTTCACTGAGATCAAATAATTTTCACTATTAGTGCTTTTTGTTTAAAAAGGAACAAAACTACCCAAAGTAATGCATCAATTAGTTACTTCAAGGTAAAAGCAACTGGTAAAGGAAAAAGGCTAGCGTTCAATTAAGTTGATTATTTCACAAAAGCATTATACTCCTGGGTGAATCTTTGAGAACTGCCTTTGATTCAATCTCTTTAGTAATAAAAAATTAGAAAAACAGAAGTTTATTCTGAAAGAGGCAATTCTAGGCTGAGAATTACAGAAGAAAAAATCTCAAGGTATTCAGGTAAATAAATTAATAACATTATGCTCAAGTAATAACTATACTTTGGGGCTAAGAGAGGTCTGTATCGTTGCAGATTATTGTCAAGGCTAAGAACTAGCAGTGTCTGGCCCCATCCCTGGCTGGAACGAACAATCTCCACCTCAGTTTAGACATCAGATATAATAGAGAATTGGATCCAAAGCACTGGAATGGAGGGCAGGTTCTGTATCAGTCTAAGGACTTTAGGGAATATGCAGAAATCTTTTCTAATCCCTAACTGGGCTGAAGTGTGCTTTGCTGTAATGGTGCACTACAACCAGGAATGAAAAAGTTTTGACCAGAAGTAAGAAAACCAAATGCCTAGTGCACACACAGCAGGGAAATGAGATCTCCAGCTGCTCTGCATGGAGTTGTTCTTTTTAAATTGAGTTAAAATATTCATACACAATACTTAATTCCACTACTTTAACATTTGTTTTTCATGATGAATTAACTATAAAATGTTACTGGACCTTTGGACAAAACAAAGCATCCCTGGCCATTGTGACTGTAGTCACAGAGGGACATGGCACACACACTCTAACACTGCCAAGAGAGAATAAAAAAGCAGAAAAAGCAGGCTGCCAAGGTATGTCCTGGGTTTGCTCAACAGCCTCTAGGATATATTTGCTATTAGCTATTTCAGTTAGATCCTTGATGCCCAATGTTGAAAAGGTAGATGTCCAACTCTGAATGGGATTGCCATGGTAACCATTCACAAAACAAGAGAGGGCCTTGCAGGTGGACTGAAAGATAAACACCTTTAGTGTAGAAGATTATAGGGTGGCAGATTATAGTTTAAGAACTGAACAGTTTTACTAAAGTCATACTAGAGGACACTGTAGCAGTCTGGTGTTAAGTTGGAAATTTAGGGATCAGAAGATCTGGGTTTTAAGTTCTGATTTTATCATTTACTTATATGACCTTGAGTTCATCATTTAACATTTGTTACCAACTCTTAAAAATAGGAAGGTTAATATTCTCTCATAGAGTTATTCAAAGAATCAAAAGAAATTAGTGTTCTGTGCAATGTTAAGATAGTTCAAAAACTGTAAAACTACCATTTCAACACTTTAAAACTTGTTATAAAAAGTTTAGAGAAGCAGTAAGTATATTCCTTCCAAATATTAACATACTTGAAGCTCTAGTAATCAGCAGTAAATCCCTTACATACAGTGTTTTTCAGGTTATTTAAATAAATGACTGAGGGATGAAATGTTAAGTACCAGCTCCAAACCGTGTGCTCACCAAATATCTATTTCCTATACCTCCTAGTAGCTTGTAGTCAAGCTGGGGTCTTATGTCTATCTTCTAGACAAAGAAGTATGGGTAGAAGGCATGTCTCTTTCAGATCTGGCACTTAAAAACATCCAGGACCACCTACCAGTCTGCTCTTTCCCTGATTTGACAACATTTGGGGGCCACGAGTTCCAAGCACCATAGCTAAACATGGAGGAAGACTGACAAACCCATATTGGATGTGACATGAGCCAAAAGATTAACTTCTGTGTTGGGCCACACCAACTTAGTGCTTTTTATTTGAAGCATGGCCTATTCTCTCTGCAGGGAACCAAGCTAATTAGAGTTGATAATATACCCCCAATAAATAAAAATTCATAGAACAAGGTTCCTACCCTCTTGAAAAAGAATGAAGAGTTTTAGGATCCTGACTGGAAATTTATAGTCCATTCATGCCAATGAAGCAACATGCTACTTAAGTTTCATTAATATTTTCTATTTTTCATTAACAAATATTACATGCTTACTATGTGTTAAGCATTAAACTAGGTAAAAAATATTGCTGAATCTTAAATATATGAATGCTGAGGTGGGTCTTTACCAGTATGAATCATTGGCATTACAATCCCTCTGAGCCCTCTATAATGTTTTGTAAATATAAAAAAAATTTAAGAAGTCTTAAGCAGCCAAGTGAAATAGCTTTTATATGAATCAAATAATTTAATCAAAAGCACCTCCACTTTTACATACAGCTTCAATGCCATATTTAGGAAAAGGATTAGACTGACCTATTTCATTATCTTTATCAACAAGGCCCAAATCTTTACAAATGCTTTTTCTATTAGATGATAATACATGTTCATGACAGAAAATCTTATACTACTTTGCAAGGCTGTATTTTGATGTAGAAAAAAACAAAGTAACATGTAACTACATAGTACTTCCCATATAAAAAATGTAAAGACCAACTGGAAGACTAGCCATGCCACTCACTGTCACAAAATGGACATGTAGTCCTGGAGCAGAATAATCACCCCAAGTTTTATTAACAGACTGAATGTTTGAACAGCATTTACCATTCCTTATTACAAGTTAGGTTTATATGGCTGGTGTTCTACTCAACTCAGAGATTCTTGGTGGTAGAGTGTACTTGTCTTCCCAGCCCCAGTGACCAGTATGTTGTAAGCCCTGATGTATATATAGCAGGTACTTTATCAATGCTCATAAAATAATTGAAAAAAAAGGACAAATATAAGCAAAAGTATATTTACTAGATTTCCATGACCCATACTTACTTTAAATCCAATCTAGAAATAAGAGCATGGTTTACATTAGGCAACATATTTTAAATATTTTTCTAATAGGCAATCACATGAGGGTATACACACTGCAAAACCTCTCCTGGCATCCTGAGATGCTTTCAAACACTGCACCGGGGGAGGCAAGACTGGCTTCCAGGGTGCTCTCCTTCCCATCATGCACCATAGAATGTTTTTCCACAAAAACCATGTTACCAAAAACCTGTGAACATGTCTGGTAAGGTAAGGAAGGAAATACACAACTCCTAAGTAACAAGTATTTACTTACACCAGGAGATAACAATTGGCTATGGACTGCTCTGTGAGTCTAAGTATTTAATATATTGCTTCTACAAGAAAATACCTATTTAAATTTTCTGATATGATTATTAAGTTTCTCATCAACATAAATTGAAGATTAAAAAAATTGAGGCTAGGAAACAAAGTTTTACTCATTTTCTTTTCCACTTTTATGCTTTGAAAATTCAAAATGGATATGTCATGTAAAAGAAAATGTGAGGTACAAAATATTTCACATTTACATACTGGTAAACAAGAAAACTGTTTAAGAGTATCAAGACTCTCAAGCTAAAGTACAACGTGTTACCATTATCCAATCATGGCTAAATGTAAGACTACATACAGCACAGCTGGATCAGTACACTGCAAATATCCAGGAAGGTGAGGGAGACAAAATCCTAGGAGTTTTATGCAGTGGAGTCGGTTTTCCAACATGGAAACCATTCCAACATTCTGGTAAGTTTAGCATGACTGGGAATCATTTTGGACTGAAATGTAAAGCAAAATTGATGCTGTTATGTAACATCAATTTCTAGCAGATCTATGAAGACTTTTATCCAAAGTACAGTGAATCTGGCTTTCATTTGACTGTTTCTTTCAACTTAAGATTTCAAAGTAAGTCTCAAGGAATTTTTCTTTCCAATATGATAATTCAATCAACTCTAAAATGGAAAAACAACAAAAAACAGAGATGCTGCCTTGTAGAAATCAATGTCATGGAATAAAATATTCCCTAAAGTGGGAGTTTTACCTTAAGAACTAGAACGCTTGTTTCTGGTAAAGGATATTATGGGAACCCCTTGGGGGAGAAATTCTCAACAAACACTGACTTCATTTTCAACATTTCTGATTGTCTTTCTTTGATCACATCATTGCTCAAAAGCCAAAGAATTATGTATTCCAACTGTTCCCTCCTTCGGTATATAGTACTATCTCTGAAACTTTGTATCATTTCTAATATTGTAAATGGTGAAGAGGTGACCATGCAACAAGCTGAAGGCCAAGTGACTAACTTGCTTTTTTTTCAAGACCCAGGTTTGTGAGACTATAACATGGTTCCTTTGTTATGAGTAGTCTCATTAATGTCTTATAAGATACTCAATGATGTCTTATCAGCCCCGGAAAAATGGTTGCTGCTCCATAACTCCAAAGAGTTATATGGTGAATGGATAACAAAAATACTTCAAAATGATGAATTTAAATGGAACAGTTACAACAGGGTGCTTAAGTGGTTGAACTGCTAGAAAACGGGAAGGCAGATGGGCTTCAACTATAATACCTAGCAAGGACTGATCTGTGTAGGCTTCTATGTACAGAGACAAATAGGGTTAGGCACTTGAATGAGGTTGATGAAAACCCTGGGAAGGAGCATGGGCCTATACTAATTTATACATTTTATATAAAAATGTATATGTTTATATAATTTTATATATTAATGTATATTATATAATTATTAATAGTAGTAACTTACATGAAGAAATGTCATAAGTTCTGAAAATGAAATGATACAAGTTTGTCCAGAGTACCATAATATCAAGATTATAAGATCTGATGTTTTTACATTGTCAGATTTCCTTAACATTAGTGGCAAATACCTCAGTGAAATATTAAAAAATTATTGGCAACTATACAAAGCCCTAGCCAGTAGAGATGTCACAGTACTGGTACCCATTTGGTAAAGAAAATATCATCATCCAAATATCTTAATATCTTCTATCATCCAAATATCTTAAACCAGTATTCTTATATTGTTCTAATCAAACGTACTTTTGCTGTCTTGCCTTTATTACCCTCCAAACAAAAGTCCTTTGAAAAATTATAATATCCTACATATATAAAACTCTATTGCTGTAGAAATCTCAAAAATGTAATGTTAGTAATGTCAATTATCTAAAGAACTCAGCCTCAGGAACAGCTTTTGAGTATTTATTGCTCAGATGGGTTCAAAAAATTCTTAGATGTGGTAATGGCTCTAACACATCTGTAAACAGAATACCACTAAAAAAAAAATCTGGCATGAAATACTGTAATTATGGATGTGTAAAACTTTAAATCTCAAAGCCTCTTAACATAATCATGTATATCTATGTATAAAACATACATAAATTTTACTTTATTTAAAACATATGAAAGAGGAAATTCCAAATCACACTAAACATAATAAATATAGAACTTGCTTTGTTAAAAATCTACAGTATACATTCAAGTAAAGGCTAAATTTCCAATGCCAACTATTTATGAAACAAAATTAAACATTTATAATAATCAGTTTCCTAAAAGTGCTATTTTTAATACCTATAAGAGGAAACTCTTTCTAGTGCTTTTGTGTCCATCCAAACACCTATACATTCCTTTATTCACAGAATCAGATGCTTCTGTTACTAAAAATACATATCCAAAGCTTTTATATCCTTTTAAATAGATTTAATATTTAGCTCTTTGGGGGAGGAACTGGGAAATCCAAACAAACAACTCAGACCATCTTACATTATTAGAGATGACTGATTTTATGACACACCCTGTTTCAACTTAGATGTGAAATGTGGTGAACATGTTCGTGAAAAACGTTCCAGTCCAAGTATCTAAGGTAAATCATCTTTTTCTACATGAGCATTTGTGGAGGTCAAGGAGCACCCACTACAGCAACCTTCCTGTGAGCCAGGTCTTGATGCCACGCTCCATTTCTGATTTGTACATTCTCTTTCAACCTGACTTGGTTTAGTTTCTTCAGGAGTCATATTCAGTACATTGATTGAACTGTTGGGGAAAAAAAGGTAGATCTTAATATTATCATCCCCTCCTCCTTTTATACTTTAGATATGCCTGAGTATCTACATCTGATTGCTCCCTTGTCCCATGCTAAGTAAATTTTGAGGACATACAGATCAAGAAGTGTTTCAAAATGGCCTAAACTTATCACTTTTATCTCTCCATCTACTTATGTTTATCCATTTATTTACTTTATCTCAAAGTCTACTCTGAAGCAGGCTGCCCAACGGAAGCCTTAGATAAATACAGAACCAGGTGGGTTCTGCAAGCCCCCATATCCCCATCTTCCTGCTACTATTTTCTAATCTCTTTTTGGTTTCTTTCTTTACTTATCCATTTGTTCACACATGCATGTTTTCATCTACCTGTCTCACTGACACATTTAATGAGTGCCTACGAAAGTGGTTAACTAAGAGTCCAGACTCTAAAGTCAGATGGTGTAGATCCATATCCCTGCTGGACCACTAACGATGTCACTTTCACCAAGTTAAACCTCCCCATTCTTCAGCTTCCTCAGTTGTAAAACAGAAATGGTAACAGCACCTATATCATAGGGTCAGGTGGGAACTAAACACACGCTAGCAGCACTTTCAACGTTGCTCCACCGATTTTAAGAGTCAGACACTAACAATCTTAGTGTCTGAACAGACATGACTCCCATCTGCAGTGACATACTAAGAGCTATACTTGGCAACCAACCTCCAATCAAAGGAATCTGGTTAAGTAATTACTTTCAAAACTATAGGGATAAGCGAATGAACAATACATTTTTATCAACTGAGTATCTTAGGCAATATTTTCACAAATTTTTTTTTCCCTAAATGTACATTTTTTTGTGACTGGTTTACTAACTTAACCTCATAATGTGGCAATCCTAAAAAATAAACTTGCTTTAATTCTAAAAATATGAACCAAAAACAATTTAACAAATTACTTATACTTATTTGCCAATACTTTGGGAAAAAAAAAAAAGGAGCTTGCTTATTTATCATTCAGCCTTCAGAATCCCCACGTCTCCAATGAGATGACATCAAGGATCAACTAAGTTCTCTAAGTAATTCAGTACATGAGTTACTTTGCATGGGATTCAGGCACAGTGTTTATGTAAAATTCTCTATAGTGAAAGACCAATGAGGATGTTGTAGAAGTCAGCTGCAAATATTCCTAATTATTTTGCTATAATCTTATTACAAACCCAGAAACAAGATGGCTTCAGGAGCAAGGAATCCAAATTTACTAAGTAATTTAAAATTTCAAAAACTGTCTAGCACAGCTTCTTTCCTAATAACCGGTTACACAACTCTTTTCTATGTTGATCTTCAGAGATCAGTAACTGTAAATAGCTTAGTAGAGTTTCTTTACACTCCAAAATTGTTTCTATGCCAACAATATTCCTTAGTGTAGCCCCTGGAATACAAGAACCAGAAAAATATTTTTATGATCCATTTGTGTTCACATATATTTTAATTTTTACAGCCAGTTACTGAAGGTTTATAATAGGCCAAGTACTGTGTTAAGTGCTTTACATATGTTGAAACTTAATCTTGCAACGCCGTATGATGTGGGTACTAAGTGTTGGACTTTTTATCTTTATTAAACACAAAACAATGTCTTCAAGGAATATTATGTTAAATACTTCATAACTAAAAATAAGTAAGTAAAAAAGTAAAAAAATTATAAATACATAAAAATAACTGAAGCAACTAGGCTATGTTCTCTCTCAGATACAGACTGCATTATTTGTAACTTGTCTCTATCTAATCAGAACTATAGATATATCTATCTAACCAAAGATAGTTTTGATTGGTCAAATTTGGGGGTTTCAGTAACATTCCATGTAAGAAAATACTTTGAGCTTATAAAATCTTTTTACTGTAAATTAAATAAACTTTCACTTCCCATATTCAGCCCATTGGTCAATCTACTGGGTTTAGATGCAAAATATATCCTAAATCCAAGGATTCCTATAGTTATATGACTCTAGTCCAAATTACCATCCTCTCTCCCCTCAACTCCACTACTGCTTCCTAACTGGATCTCCTGGCTTAAATTACTGGCTCCTACAATGTTTTCCACATAATAAAAGAATTTTGCTCACTCTCTTGCTTTAAAGTCTCCAATACTTTTCCATCCCTTAGAATAATATCTGACCTTCAAACGGACTAAAATATTTTATAAGAGACAACTCAAGAATGTGTGTGTGTTGGGGATGGGCAGCTGAGTGATGTTATATACAAAAGATCCTGTCATGAGATGATAATTGCTGAAGCTGGGTGATGGGTACACAGGGGTTCATGACTTCATTCTCTCCACAACTGTATATATTTGAACTTTTACATAAGGATTTTAACCCCAATCTACTCACCCAGGGCCTTATAAGGTGTGACCTTTGCCCACGTCCCACCAGCATCTCCCGCCTCCTGGTCTGGCTCACTAATAACACTCGCCATCCACAAACACACCAGGGTTATGACATTTGCCTAGAGAGCTGTTGCCCCAGCTCTTTTGCCCCCGAGTGTTTACTTAGAGTCCTAATTCTTTTAAAAGTTAACTAAGAGTGTCTTGTCCTTTTTAAAATCTTCATATTTTTGTTATAAAATTCATCTGTAGCAATTCTTGGCCCAAGGGCTAGCTGGTTTCTTCAACACTTACCTCCACGCCTGTTCCTCACTGTAAGAGGCCAAGCATGCTAGAGCCCCGACTCTTGCTTTCTGAGGTTCCTGCCAAACTGGCAGGACCTCATAACACGGTCTCCTACTACTTAAGGGGAAAGAGATCACCCCACACTTTCCAACATAGCCCTTTGCTCTTTTCTATTCCTATCTCACTAGGAATGTCCTATCTGCTTAGTTCAAAATTAATCCTGGAAAATGATATTATACCTTAGAAAATGCTTTAGCAACCAACTTAAGACAGAGAAAAATACCAAAATGCAATGTATTAATAGCAATGTATGGGTTTCCTGGGGTTGGGTGGGGTGGGGAGCAAATTTCTTCCCTACTATCCTTGGGCACAGATCCTCTTTACGAGTAAAGATGAAGAGTCTTTTCTCTACTGATAAAATAGCACACCAAAAGAAACTTTAAAATTGTGCTCTGCAAGAATTGTCTAAACAATATCCTCCTACTTAACAAAATTAAAGTACTCCAAATAGTAAGTGATTCATGTAATTAAAACTGCATTTTAAATTGCATTTTAGGTATGAAATAAAAAGAATCACATTATATGATTTAGCTCCCAGAAGACAGGGACAGACACCTTGTTTACTATTGTATTCCCATCACCTAACAGGGGTCTATATGGAACCCATACCAAAAATAATTCGTGGAATGAATGAATCAACCTACAAACTTCCTCTCCACAGCCTCCACTGTTGCTGACACTAAAGACATGCTGACTTTTCCTCAGCAGTGCAACTCCTGCAACATTATGGACGTGTGAGACATGTGAGAGGATCGCCTAGGGACCAATACCTATGCTCAGATGCACAGGAGCACATCTGGAAAAAGTCTGAAGTCGAAGGAGAAGCAGGAAGAGATTTAGTCAGTTTAGACGTGCAGACTGGAGACCTGTTAGACATTCTGTGAAGCTTCTTCTGCCGTGGCTTCGAGTGCGCTGTGACATTGTCCTGATCAGAACCTGATTAAAAATGAAGGAAAAAAGGCAGTACATATGGTGAGGTGTTAAACGGAGTGAAGGTAATAAGCTAGGATGATTTCTCTGCAGTTCTGAGTCTGGTATGAGACAAACAAATTAATCTGAATACCTGCTCTGGCCCTGACTCTAGTCTACCTAATCTTGTCACTCTTTTAACACATATTCCATATTTAGAAGAATCTCATTTTAAAAATATTTCTAGATCGTCAATTTTCAAAAACCTGATATTATTACACTCACAACAAAAGTTGTTTTTGATATGCACAGTCCTCCTGTCATTCCCATTCTGACTAGTTTAATAAATGTTGATTTTTTTTAGTTCCAATTAGAGAACTCTTACTGGTGATCTCCAAAATTTTATAGTATTTACAGTAATGTGTTTAAACGCATTTTCAGATTAAAGAAGTTTATGAGGTACTCACTTCCTGAGAAGGCACTGAAAATTTTCACATTTTCTGAGTTCTGGTGGTCAAAGGTAGTCATATTTAAAAACTGCTGCTTTAACCAATTGGCTCTTTCTTCTTCAAATGCCTTTCTCTAACATAACAAGCAAGCCAAAGAAATACCGGTCAATATTTCAACATTCACACAGTTGCCATTTCACATGATTGCTCTAGTATTTATATTTGCATTCTGGCTATCGCTATCATGTATATTTAGTTAAATGAATTAACCTGAAAAAATAAGAAAATTTTCATTTAAATATTAAAAAAATAAAAATTCACCCTTTTCACCTAAATAAACTAACTGACCATTATTTTCACATAAATTTTTCAAAAATTCAAATGGACAGCAAAAAAATAGCATATCAGCATACCATCTGAACATACAGAACATTATAAATATAAAATTTCAATAAAAATACTCTGCTGTAAATTAATCACTTGAAAAAAAAGGAGCTATGACATCCTCAAGCACTGCTTTGTTCCTCAAGGATACCAGTCACCAGCATCAGCAGCCCCACCACTACACCACAGAGGGCATATGCCCCCTCCGCTTCTGCACGGCTGATGAATCTTACACTGACTCCTCCCTCTCCCCTCAGGTCTTATAGTTCCTTCCCAACCTTCACTGGCCTCACTGTCCCCAGTGACCAGAGGCAGCAAACTGGCAGTGGTATAGAAAAAGGCAAGACGTTCCACATCTCTTAGAGCAGGATGGGAGATACAGGCTCAGGAACAGGTGATCCCGTATGATGGGAGAAAATGCTGGTGCAAACGGCTTTTGTTTCCTCACAGAGATAGCTACTGATGAGAATGACTTTCACAATTGGGGAGAAAATCCATGTCAGCTAAATAAACAGCATACAGTCTTTCATTCATAAAATATTAATGCAAAATCATGCATCACCAGGTATTTGAAGGAAACCAACAGCATAAAAGAAAAAGGCCAAGATGAATAGAGAGAACTGACTACAGATAATAGTTCAAGGTAATCTTTTAAAAAAACTAGACCATGAATTATCAGATTTGTGAACTTCTGGTAAAATAACAGTGTTATACAAAGAATAATAAAAAGTAAGGACGTTAGAAGACTTAAGAGATAAATTCTGAAAAAAACTCAGTGGATAAATAATAAAACTGACCTTGTTTAATACCAGGTTGGCAGTGCACAAGATAAAAGTGAGAGAATCTCTCTAAATTCAGAGAATAAGGTTAATCTACAGATAGACCCAGAAAGTCACACATTTGCCTAAGAGAAGTTCCAGAAGGCAACACAAGTCAAAGAAGGAAAAAATAGAATCAAAGGAAATATCCCTAAACTGAAGAAGTATGGTGCCTTCAGGCTAAATGAAGCTACTAGATATATCATGGTAAAATTCAGGTACTTTAAGAATATAAAATTTCCAAAGCTTCCAGAGAGGGGTAGAAAACAAAACACAGGTATCTGCAAAATAATGTTAATTATATGATAATCAGGCTTCTTATTTACAAAACAAAAACTAGAAGAAATGAAATAATGAAGTTTTGAGGAAAAAGTTGGAAACTAATTTCTATATCCAGCCAAACCAATGCAGTAAGAATATATTTTTGGATATTCTAGAGTTCAGAATACTTTTCACTCATGCACTACTTATGAGAGAATTATTTAAGATGGTAATACAGCAAATTGAAAAAGGAATCCAAGAAAGAGAATAATATAAAATATAAGCTGAATCTGACTCAGAAAATCATAAAGGAAGCTACAAAGAAAGTAAAAGAATTCACTACATGGTGATAAATGGAAGTTCTCTTTCAGGTGGCAAAGTCTTAATAATGTACATTTAATGTGTACAAATGTCTTACTTGGTTATAGAATGAATATTATTTACATACTCCTGATACTATCAATGCTCTTTCCCAGTTTTTAATTTTTTAAGTCTCAACCTTAGGCAAAATACTCATACCTGATTTATGTTACAGAGAATAAACGTGACAAGACTTGACAATGAAAAATATTATCATAGACAAAAACTGGGAGGTAAAGGGGCAAGAAAAGTGGGACAAGGGTAACTGTAAGAGTGCCCCCATCTTTCACTGCAGGGATAAACTGATACTGTGCGAAGCTGAGCCAACATCAACATTGCAGCACTGAGCATATTACTTACCTAAAGTAAAAAAGTCAATCAAAAGAAACAAATTTTTAAAACATGGTTTACAAAAGTGACAATACTGTGAAGAAATCATATGTAGAAGGGAAGTACAATAAGGACACTAAATTCTTATCTTTCACAGCAGGGATTCAATAGACTGATCTCAAGAAAAAAAGACTGTAATATAAAGTTAAAATAGTACTTACAAGAAGAATTACAAACTTTAACAGGGGTTACCTCGGAGGAATAAAACTAGAGATATGAATGGATGGTATTTCTCATTTGATAGCTTTTAGTATGGGTTTATTTTTTTAAACCATGTTCAGATGTTACTTATGTAATTTTTGAGATAGAAATATGTATAGATAGTACACTGCTAAACAAGTCAAAAAGTGAGCTACAGAAGTGTATACACAACCATCCCAAATGTTAACTGTTAACACATACCTCCCTAGGTGAAGGTTGGCAGAGAGGGAGAACATTTTTTATTGTACTTCCTTTTTTTTTAAAATACAAACATGCTCTTGGTTGCACTGTCTTCTAACACTACACCTATTTGACAGTGGATAGATGACAAATGTCCAAAAGAAATCTTTTGTGTGAAGCTAACACTGAAGAGCAGAAAGCCAAAACAAAAGGGATAAGTGCTTATAGATAGTTTAAATTAAGTGTCAATTCCCAAACCTGGTAAAGGCAAAACAATATCCCTTGTAACAACAGCTCATGTGCTTAGCATCCCTTCCACTTCAAGTTGTTTATGAGATCATCAATCAAATATTTTAGCAAAAAACTGGATATTTTAGCAAAAAAACAGTGAAAAGAAGAACTTAGATGCATTGTACTGAGGCCTCTCTAGAACTTTCAAAAGCTCTACAAGGAAAGCTAATGGTTTAAAATACCTCCAACCCTAGGCGAATAGCTGCATCCGTAAAGCTTCGTCTTTCCTTCTCAAAATTCTTTTTTTGTTCTTTAAATAGAGACCACTCTTCTTTGAGGCGTTCCTTTTCTTCCAACAAGTAACAGTCTCGTAGCAGTGAAGTGGTGTCGTCATCACATGCAGTAGCAAGCTGCTGCTATTAAATTTTAAAACATAGTAAGCTCCAGAGAGTCCCTGCAACTCTCCAAGTTGAAATTAAAGCAAGGGAAGGCAGCTCAAACTTTAGTGCAAGGCCAGATTATGAAGAATCAGAAAGTCAACTGAGGACCCTCATTTTCAAACTGGCAGAGCACCAACTAAGGAATGGCATGCAGTGTATCTTTATAAGCAGAACCCAGAATACAGCAGAAAAATACCAAAACTACCCATCTTATGAAACAAAGGAATAAAAATCTTGTAAGATTCAGTAAAATTCTGGCCCTTCACAGGGAAAAAGATAATTCAAATGTACCTGTAAAAGTTGCTGCTGAGTTTTAATCATTTCTTTACACTGTTGAATTTCTAACTCGAGTTTTTCAGTTTCTTGCTCATGGTCTTGTCGTGAGATTACATCTTCATCATTAAAACCTTCTAGGTGTACCTTTGAAACTAACACAAACCCAGTAATATGACAGGTTTTACAGCTACCATTTAGTTTATGGTGTTTTTTGGACTTATATTTAAAATAAGGTTCTCAGAACTTTTCTCTTCCCAGACTCTCATCTTTCATAAAAATTTCATAAGCTATAATAAAACTAAATCCATATTTTTAACACTATGAAAAAACTTAAAAAGTAAAGCAACTATAAAAGGAGTTCATAACAGCTATAAATTCATACTATTTTTGGACTAAATATATCCTTACAAATAGCTCTACTGTGAAGAACATTTAATTTGTAATCTTTATTCAAGACTAAGTCCTAATTAAATATGGACAACTTATATTCACAGAAGAGAAAAATAAATTCATAAACTGCGTTCTTTAAACATCAATGCTCTACTAAAAATCTTGCTCTGTGGCATTAAATTCAACAAATCCAAACATACTTGCTATTCACTAAATAGACAGTGATGACTGAAATTGATAAAATTTTGTATAATTTTGGCACTATAATAATTATGCTGATTGCTCTTTACTACTAAAGACAACTGGCAGTGAGTTTATAATTTTAACAATTCAGAATATACTTTTTTTCATTAAGTAGAGCACATTTACTGAGCAGGAACATTAATTTTCTTGATTTAAAAGCATGTAAATTTCAACAAACAATGTTAAGGATGTATTCATAAACACAGATCTATCAATACTACCTATACAGGAAGTGGTGTCTAAAATACACTGTTAAGTGAAAAAAAAAAGTGCAGAAAAAGTTTGTAATGTTCAATTTTTGTTTTCTATATATTTTAAATAAATACTTTGCAAATGCATAGAGAAAAGTCTAGGAAGATATGCACCAAAATGTTAAGTGCTACACATAAGGAACAGAGCCCTGAATATTCTACTTCATGTATTTTCTGATATTTGGCATTGCACATTTATTATTTTGAAAACAATTTTAAAATGAATTATAACAAACCTAGGAATATGCAGCAAGTATCTAGTAATAAGCAAAAGGTTCATATTATGATTAATATTTCTTGATTTCCAAGATGTAGTAAGAGACTTAGTTCGCTTAATTCAATTTTATGTTGCTCTCAGAACAGATGGATACTTGACGTCCTCTTTTCAGAGAAGAGTCATTCTGAGAGCAAAGTATTTTCACAGTGAGGCTCAAACCTTACAACTAGAAATAGACGGATCCTTGCTTTTCAAACCACCAAACTAAAGTATTGCAGATTGGAGCCTATAATGTGGCTGAAACTTAGGAGCTTACTGAGTGCTATTACTCACTATGCATGCATTCAGGCAGTAGTTACCTTGGTTATCAAGTTTTTCTACATGACTTTTCAAAATTCTCCACTGTTTTCTGATGCTGTTTGTAAGCTGTTCTCTCACAGTTTCACAGGAAAGGTCCCACATACTCTCTCTACTTAGTTCCCCAGTATCTTCCTCAACATCAGAGATAACCTACAAGAGGTGAGAGATGAAAAGGAAAGACCAGTATCTTAAAATGGCTTTAGATACCCAGTTGGTAGTAATCAGATGGACTATCAGAGCTAATTATCAAAATCATTTTTGTGTTGTACTTTAAATATATATGACCCACTACTTAACATACATATTTGAGAAAAAGTAATTAATATTGAAGATACAAATTCCCCAATTCAGGTCTCTTCAAACATGAATTTATATCCACATATGCTAGTGACAAGAGGCATGGAGCTGTGTGAGGGAGTTATTTGCTACCTAATGTGTTGGGTGCTTTCACAGGTTAGCCAGTCCTCATACCACATTACACAGTGGGGAAGCTGAGGCTTAGAGAAGTGGAGGGCCTTGCCCAATGTCACACAGCCAAAAGTAGAATTGAGGTTTGAAACTACATCAACTTGTCTCTAATCCTTAGCCATTTAAATAAATAAACCTGTGAAGTGATCTGCAAACTAAAAGCAGCTGTTGGTCTTATTTTCCTTATATAATTCTTTTATAAAATGAGATGATTTTTATTGTATTCTCTCAGGACATTAAATTACAGATAAAGGTAACATATCTCACTGACATATGATCTTATAGAATCAAAGCAGGATAAAGAATATAAGGATGAGGGATTACGCTCCCCAACTTCAAGCTCTACTACAAAGCCACAGTAATCAGGACAATTTGGTACTGGCACAAGAACAGACCCATACATAGACCAATGGAACAGACAAGAGAGTCTAGATATAAACCCAAGCATATATGGTCAATTAATATATGATAAAGGAGCCATGGACATACAATGGGGAGATGACAGCCTCTTCAACAACTGGTGTTGGCAAAACTGGACAGCTACATGTAAGAGAATGAAAATGGATTATTGTCTAATCCCATACACAAAAGTAAACTCGAAATGGATCAAAGATCCAAATGTAAGTCATGAAACCATAAAACTCTTAGACAACATAGGCAAAAATCTCCTGAATATAAACATGAGCAATTTTTTCCTGAATACATCTCCTCGGGCAAGGGAAGCAAAAGCAAAAATGAACAAATGGGACTACATCAAGCTAAAAAGCTTCTGTACAGCAAAGGACAGCATCAGCAGAACAAAAAGGCATCCTACAGTATGGGTGAATATATTTGTAAATGACAATATCCAACAAGGGGTTAACACCCAAAATATATAAAGAACTCAATGCCTCGACAACCAAAAAACAAATAACCCGATTAACAAATGGGTGGGATATGAACAGACAATTCTCCAAAGAAGAAATTCAGAAAGCCAACAGGCACATGAAAAGATGCTCCATATCACTAATTATCAGGGAAATGCAAATTAAAACCACAATGAGATATCACCTCACACCAGTAAGGACAGCCAGCATGGAAAAGACTAAGAACAACAAATGCTGGCAAGGATGCAGAGAAAGGGGAACCCTCCTACACTGCTGGTGGGAATGTAAACTAGTTCAATGATTGTGGAAAGCAATATGGAGGTTCCTCAAAAAACTAAAAATAGAAATACCATTTGACCCAAGAATTCCACTCCTAGGAATTTACCAAAACAATACAAGTTCTCAGATTCAAAAAGACATATGCACCCCTATGTTTATTGCAGCACTATTACAATAGCCAAGATATGGAATCAACCTAAGTGTCCATCAGTAGATGAATGGATAAAGACGATGTGGTACATATACAATAGAATACTATTTAGCCATAAGAAAGAAACAAATCCTACCATTTGCAACAACATGGATGGAGCTGGAGGATATTATGCTCAGTGAAATAAGCCAGGCAGAGAAAGACAAGTACCAAATGATTTCCCTCTTTTGTGGGGTATAACAATGAAGCAAAAACTGAAGGAACAAAACAGCAGCAGACTCACAAACTCCAAGAAGGGACTAGTGGTTACCAAAGGGGAGGAGTTGGGGGAGAGTGGGTGGGGAGGAAAGGAGAAGGGGATTGAGGGGTATTATGATTAGTACCCCTAATGTGGGGGTGATCACGGGGAAGACAGTATAGCACAGAGAAGACAAGCAGTAACTCTGTGGCATCTTACTACACTGATGGACAGTGACTGCAATGAGGTATGGGGGGGGACTCAATAATATGGATGATTCTAGTAACCAATTTGTTTTCCTTGTGAAACCTTCATGAGAGTGTATTATCAATACCTTAATAAAAAAATGTGAAAACTAATAAAATAAAATAAAATATACCTTCACAGGTGAAAAAAAAAAAAAGGGAAACAATACTAAATAAAATGTACATGACACAATAATCTACATCTAATAAAATGATCCTCATTGGTTATTAGCATGTAGTAAAGTGGATATGCTTCACTAATTTGAATGATATCTTGCTGACAAAAAAAGAAGAAAAGATAGAAGATGAAAAGAAGGGCTTATGAGACTGCTCCGACAAGTAGCTGCAGTAGAAACGAGGTAGTGACTTGGTCTGAAGAAATCTATAAATAGTCTGAAATCAGGGATGGGCTGGCAGAGGGTCAAGGTCTCCCAGGTGGAGTAGGCAGGGAAAGGCCTAGGATGTTGGTTCATTGTGACTCCCCGGCTTGCTAATCAATCCTTTGGAGCTACATGCCAGTCATTTCCAAGAAACTACACCTTCTATATGGGTTAAAGCATATCCAAATACGACAGATCCATTATTAAAAAAATTAACAATAATTGCTGCACATTTCTCAAACTTAAACTCTAAAACCACAAAAAGAAAATTTAAAAATTCGCTTAACTTGAACTTTGTATACATATTTCAGGACCAATTAAATAGCAAAACAATGAGTAAATGAGACCTGGATGCTATCTAGGCATTCCAAGGTTATGTTTTATTCCTCTTGCTATAATGCTCCAAATCCTTAAAAGGAATGACTGAAGTACTTAAATTTTAAAAGAAAAAGGATCTACAAAAACAGCAAATATACTTGAAAGATTGTTTCTCCAAATTTAAATATCCGAAATATGAACAGTTATACAGGATACTACCCACTGGCTGAGTAACAGGCATAAGAGAAAAATTTAAATATCTGATAAAGATCTCCTTACTCTGACTGAAAGTTGGTAATGAGAGGCTAGTAAAGGCTGGGCCCAAAACAGAAGAAACCACTTAAGTAACAAATTATGCTACCCTTGGAGAGGCATTAGTTGAATGTTAAGGACTAAAAGTGACAGACTTTGAGAGAAAAGGCCAACTAAATAAAAGAGGTCGGGCAGGACCCAAACTGGCAAGTTTAAAAGAACATTCAGGTTTATATCTTTTATTTTTTTTGGAAACAAGAAAAAAACAGGAAGGATGGGCTTATCACTTGGACTGATTTGTGATTCTACAAAATAAAAATCCTTAAATATAAATACAAACATATTAAATCCTTAAACATAGATTTAAAAACCAAATTCTAGAGACTTGCTGGTAATTAGCATTTTCAATCAATATTGTTTTCAGATTTTAGTCACTTGCTTGAATCTAAAATCTAAACACATAAAACAGTTAAAACAATTTTTCACCATTACAATTTGTTTCTTCAGACTTCTGCACAAATTTTATTCCCCCTGCATCAAGTGCTTTCCCCATGTTTTCTACCTCAAAAACACATACTTATTTTTCAAGAGTCAACTCAAATGTCACTTTATCTGTGACGGCTTCCTTTGATTGCCATAATTGCTGTTTTATACATTGTACCTCTCCATTATAGCTCTTAACATATGTAACAATTACTTCTCTACATGCCTGCCTTACAAAGACAGCTTCTAGAGGGATGCAATGGACTGAATGTTTGTGCTCCCTCAAAACTGAAATTGTATGATTTAAACAGTCATTAAAAGCATGACCTCTGGAGATAAGATTTGAATTCAAATTCTAGTTCTGTTGTTCTAGATGGAATTCAAATTCTAGTTCTAGATAACCATTGTGCCTCAGTTTCCTAATCTATAAAAATGGGGATAATTTTAATATCACAGCATCATATCATTGAATCCTAAGCCCCAGTGTGATGATATCAGGAGGTGGGGCCTTCCTTTGTGAGATGGGATCCTCATGAATGGGATGAGCATCCCTATGAAAGAGACCCCCTGGAGCTCTCTTTACAGCAGGTGAAGATACAAGAAGTCAGCAGTCTGCAGCCAGGAAGAGGGCTCTCCCCAGACACCACCCCTGCTGGCACCCTGACTCCAGAACATTGAGAAATAAATTTCCCTGGTTTATAAGCCACCCAGCCTATGGTGCTGTGTTAGGGCAGCCTAACTAAGAACTAAGGCAAGGGAAAAACTTAAAAATCCTTTTAGCTTCTTCTTTCCAGGGACTAGAAGGTAATGTACATTCAATAAATTCATGGACCAAATGCTTGTTCAGTGCCCAAAGTTTCTCTGTCTGAAAAGTAGAGCCTACTGAAGTTCCCAAGACTTAAACTAAACTATTTAAAGGCTATTCAGCACCGTCATTAAAAGCATGACCTCTGGAGACAGACTTGAATTCAAATCCTAGTTTTGTCATGTGTGATACTGAGATAACTACTGTGCCTCCATTTCCTCATCTATAAAATAGGGATAATTTTAATACCAACAGCATCATATCATGAGTGTGAAATGAGACAATTCTTATAACGTACTGATCACAATGCCTGGTACAGATTAAGTCCTCTGAAAATCATCTCCATAATTCCCCAGAGTATATCTGGAAACATAAAGGAACATTTTTTTGGTTGTCACAGTGACTGGAGGTGGCACAGCAGTTAGTGTCCTGCCCAAAGTATCAACAGTGTCCCATTGAGAATACCTAACTACTGTTTTAATTGTTCTAATTAGCAATCTGAAACTGTATGAGGGAGGAAAGAGCCACTTACAGTTCCTGTATTATCATCTGCTCTTTCTCTAGGTTTCTGCTTTTGGGGAGAAAGAAGAGAAATCATTTCCTTTTTCATTTGCTGAAGAACCTTCTTAAGTTCAGCATTTTCCATTAGGATTTGTTTCTGACGATATTCGTAATCATTCAAGAGGTATTTATACATTTCATCTTCATTCCTGAGAAAGAAACTGTCAGTAGAAAAATGCAGTATAGAAAGAAAAGTCTGGTTAAATTTGTCAGTTTAAATCGGAACTCACCTGGCTTCAGTTTTACCAGTCCTCCAGGAACCTCTTTTTCCATCAGCTCTCCCAACATAATTTAGAATTTCCATAGCTACAAACATAAATGCACAAAACAAAACCAATTCTTACCATACATGCTTAAGTGTTTCAAACCTTAACAGACTGAGTACACATTAGGGACACAAGTGAACCTGGTATGTGGATTAGGATTTGAGTGCCACCAGCCTACACTTTTAAGTTCCAGTTCCATCATGTATAAGCACTGAGATATTGGCAAGCTATTTAACTGCTAAGCCTGTTTTTTCACAGATACAGTGGGAATAATGAAAGTATCTACCAAAGAATTGTGAAGAATAAGAGAAATGTTAAAGCACTTAATACAGTACGTACTTAATAAATGTTATTTTATTAGCATGATCATCAGCAGGCATTGGCAAACTACGACTGCTTTGTAAATATTTTATTGGAACACATTCACCACACCATTTGTTTATATATCATCTACTGCTACTTTTGTGCTATGCTGGCAGAGATGAATAGGTGTGGCAAGAGACCACTGACCCCACAAACCCAAAAATATTTATTACTTGAATCTTTACAGAAAAAGTTTGCCAAGCTCCATCACCATCACCATTGGAGGAGTCAAGGCCCCTGACAGAATTAATATTTCTCCTGCCCCAGGTGGAGATGGAGGCAGTTGGCATAAGGAGGGAGTAAGATGAGAATAAAATCACTGTAATTTTTAGAGCTCATAAAATCATTATGAACCTGTCAATTACAACTGGATTTGGACCAGAACAACCAGATCCCCCATAAAACAGAGGCTGTTATCAAGGTTAAATGTTAAATAAACTTCTCTAACTAGGTGTTAGCTACATTTTATACTTCCAGCATTTCATCCTGCTCTTCAATTTTGTTATTTGCTCAATGAATGAACAAGGGGTTAAATAACCTTAAAAAAACCAATGAGTGCCCATGTGAAGTTTAAGATTTATTATGTCAGAATACCTAAAGATTTCCAACCTTGTCTTAACTGTTTATGACATTTTCATTTTTTACTGATTTTTAAAATAAAATATTTGAATAACTGCAGCAGCTTTGCTGTACAGAACAGCCGCGACATGCTCAACACTGAACTGTGTGCTGACAGCAAGCCAACACCACGTGACAGCCTGAAACATCTGCTCATCAGCTGTTGTATCAGCAAGTCCAGGTTCAAGTTAGGAAAGGCAATTCAGGGGTATCGCCATATAATGTAGGTTAGAGGACAGCCTACAGTTCACTTGGAAACCACTCCTCAATAAATAAATGCACAGATTTCCTAATCCCTGAGTCTTATCGGGACAGCAAAACTTTGTGAAGCTGTACTTTTGTGCGTATGCGTATACTTTTACTTGAATTACGCACACACTTCAATGACATAAGTTGCTATTCAATTTTCAGAAGAATAATACTAGGTAAAAGTATACCTTAGGCATAAATATAACTTTCATAGTCCATCCTTTTGACTAGTGGCTTCAAAAATGCAAAGCTAAACTTATTTAAAGGACCTCAAACAGACATAAATGACATTATGAAGTTAACTACAATCATACTTCTTTTGATATTCAGAAACAAATCCTGACTTTTAATATTACCGATTTTTTACTATGGAAGATTAATGTCCTCTGGCTTAAGTGTTTCACTATGGGTTAATTCTACCCCTGTCATGTTAAAAAGAAGTACACAATTCTTATAAGCAACTAATGAAGCTAAGTAAAGCAAAATTTATCATTAAACAGATGTCTAAATTTCTGGTTTATATGTCTATACACCATCTAAAAACAATTGCATAAAGCATGACAATAACACTCATGAGTTAATGGGCTGGATCTTTTACATTTACTTCTTGGCAAAATATTAGCTTATTTATTCTCTTTGCTCTATCTAAACCAGCTGCTTCTTACCTATTCTTTTATCCTTCTTGTTCATAACAAGTTGATGTAGACGTTCCTTTAATTTATTATATTCACGTTCTTTTCTCTTCATATCATGATTATACTGAGTAGCTCGACTTGCAATGATATTTTGTAATTTCTGTACCTGAAAAAAGCATTTCCTATCAAATGAGTCCCTTTAGGATTGATACACCCAGTTAAAGACTTACAATTTCACAAAAGAAAAGAAGTCATAGCATTTACCTTTCCATTAGATAGTTTAAAAATTCAGGATTATTCTTTCTTCTGTCATAACCACTGGAAATCACTCATCAAAATATTATCAAATGAATCACATAAAGTTTTTATTTTTCAATTCTGAAATTTCCAGAGCTGCTAACTTTCTCAATTATCTTCTACATCTTTCACCCTACATATAGACTCTGATCATTTAGAAACCAGGAACTCTTAGCAAAGTATTAAAGTGATTAAAACTTCATCTGAAACAAAGTAAAATTCATCTGCTCATTCGTGGTGACTTCCTTATACAGATTTGAATCTCTCCATTTTTCATCAATTTGTGACAAGGCAAATTAGCCATGGCACATGGCAACAGGTAAACAGGTTTGTTTTTCTCTGATCATAAATAGTTTCCAAATCAGAGTAAGTCCAAACAGCAGACAGAACCAGCTCAAATATTTGCTCAGTACATACTACATGCCAGGTACTAATTATCTAATGTTTATATCTGTTATGGCTTCTCAGGCAGTCCTTGATAGGAAGTATGTCTATTCTATATAGACATTCTTAATCTCTGCTGGAGATGATCATGTTTAACTTAATCCTTACTAAAGATGAACTATATTCAATCTATTTAACTGTAATCAATAGACAAGTCAAAATTTCTGTGAAATATCTCAAGGATAATGCATAAGCAACCTTATAATTCAGTTACTTCATTACTCACTAAATATAATGTTATACTGTTAAATAATCAAATATGGTAAAATGTGTTTAAATCACTGTAAAGTCCTTAAAGAAATATGCTTCCCTAAAAGTCCTCAATTATAGTTAAAATAGCATATACAACACTAAAAATAAGTATTATATTTTTACAATTATCACATGGTCAGAGATCAACTGGAAAGCAATAAAAAACAATGTTTTTTTCTTACTTAAATAAAAAAAAATGTTTCCAATGCATTAACTCTATAGGCTCCAATACTATGTAACCGCGAAAGCAGAAATGAGATTATAACTTAATATCTTTAGTTTCAGACATGAGATTTTTAAAGTATATTGCTTTCCTTAATGGTAACTCTTGTGCCCATTTAATCAAGTAACTGCAAGACTGGATGAACAATGTCAGTATTTAAGATAGTGCAAGAAGAGGCATGCCAGCTATTACACACAGGTATGGCAAAGAATAAAAGATGTGCATTTAAAGCACCCCTGTGCCTAAGAAAAAGTGATAGTGCCTGTGAGTCAAGAACAGACAGTACAGGACACTGGTTGTCACAGGCTATATGGACAAGCTGAGTGGATCCACTTGCAGCAAGCAGGGAGAGCCCCTGACCTAATTAAATACGAAACACTACTGTACACAGAGGTCCATCATACAAATTTGACACAGGATGAATAAAAGTTTCTTTCCTGTTTTAAAGTGGCTCTTATGGCCACCTCAAATTATAAAAAAAAAAACACATAACTTCACTTGAACTTTATCAGTTCTTCACAGTAACTGACACTCACTTCATCTTTTTCATTTTTTAATAGCTGATGTAAATTCCGGTTCTTGCATTGTAACTGTCTGTCTCTTTCTTGAAGTCCAATCATCTCTCTCCTGGAGGTTTCTAGTTGTTCCTAAAACATTCATGTGCAATTTGATTAAAATTTACATAGGATTCAGATCAACTAAATTCTTAAAACATTAGTAAAAAAACTTATACATACTAGAGTTTGTTAGCTAAAATTGAAGTTTCATGTCACACAAAATGTTTAAAGCAATTATTATTAAGCTCTTTACTATAAAGTTACAAAATCTAAATTTAAATATCAAATTTTATTTAAATATATTTTAGTATGTAGAAGAGTTTCAAAGTGGATCCCTTGAAAGTGTCTTCATATTTATTCCAGTGATGTTGATACTGGACATTTCAAAAAATTTTTTAATACTTTTTTTTTTTAACAGTTCTCTAGCACATTATTTGAGAAGGAGGCAAAAGTGATTCAGAACTAAATCTGAAGAAGACCAAGCAAAGTGGCAACTCTTCAGGTCAAAAGGGTGACACAACACACCACCAGTTCTCCTTCGCAGGTGGTAAAGCCTCTGAACATTGTTTCCCACTGAGCAACGGCAGTACTGCGGGGAACAGGATGGGATGAGATGCTCACTTTCAATTCATTCCACACATTTCCTGAGAAAACCAAGTTCTGCATGAAGCTGCTGGAATGTTTTTCAAATCCTCTTTATTTTTATAAAATGTAAAAACCACTCGTTATGTCATAATTTACCACAAACAATTTGCACAATCTCTGCAACAATGCATCTCAAGAAGACAGAGAAAATTTAGGAATGTAACTCAGATTACTCTAAGGCTGTCATAATTTTTGGCATCCTCTTTCTGGAGTGTTTAAAACCCCCTATCCTGCCAGACCACTTCACATAGATGAATGTAAAGGTTCTGGGCCAGCTGCTATGTCCCATATGTCAAATCAGAGAGTCATTCCAAGTGATTATCAACACTTTACTTGAACTTATCAGCATGTCTGCAAATCTGTACACCACCCCTACACTTATCTCAGTGAATCATACCATCATTCTCAGTAAACTCAAGACAGAGACCTGGACGGTATCTTAAATTCATGACCATGACTTATTCCCCAAATTCAATTTTTCATAAAATTCTACCCATTCTGCTGCCTATGTTTCCTTCCTATCTCACTCTCTCTTCCCTGACACTGCCTTAATTCTGAGTCCCAAAGCTCTCTGGCCCAGGCACCTGCTCGGCCTGCTAGCAGCTGTCCTTTCCACCAGGCATTCTGAGCCCCCTACCTCCATCCCAAATACAAATGTGCACATCCCCCTATGATTTCTCTGCCCTGCTGTCAGATTAATATTTACATGATGGCTTCCCCCTGCTTACATTCTTCAGTGTCTCCAGGTTTCTGTTCAATGCCTCTCATATCATCTGCAGCCTGGGTCCCAGCCTTACCTCTTAATGCTCATCACATACTTTAGCTCCCACAGAGCTACTGAGTGTTCCCTGAAAGTAAAATTCTATCATATCTCCATACTTTTATACAGGTTATATGCTCTGCCTAGAATGTCTTTTCCAAACACTAGCAAATTTCTATTCATTCCTCAAATCTCCGATCACGTCTTACCTCTCTGTGAAGCCTTTCCTACTCTCCATCCTAAGAACAATTAATGAAGCAAATAATTATGGTTCAATGTGTCTCCTACCAGTGTTCTACAACCTCCTTGTAAGCAAGGACTGAGTTTCACTCATCTTTGAAACCCAGTGCCTAGCACATAAATAATAAATTTTGCTCAACAAATTGAAATGAATGAGTCATATGCTAGACCTAGAAACTCTGGAAGGATAGGTCAGCAACTTTTCCCATTAAATACACATATGTACCTGCAGAAAAATATGTAACTTTGGCACTCAAATCCCAAATTAGAAAATATCCTGGAAAACACTCTACACTCCGGGCAGTCCTAATAAGTGATCACTCCTTAGAGCAAAAGCTCACTAGCCATATTACCAGTATCATTATGTAACTATTCACTAGCTACTAAACAAGACACTTGGCCACGAGTACCCAGATATAAAAAGTTTTAATGTCAAATTACCACCATTTAGGGTTTATAACTCTGGGTCACCCTAATTCCTAAGGCCTTCCATTGGTCTCTCTGATTAAGATTCAAGTATCATTCACAACCCACAGCCTTTTTGTAAATTTAGAGTGTTCCAACTACACAACTACCCTTCCCTCCCACCGCAGCTCCCCAGTCAGCCAAGATACATAGTTGGATAATTTCTATCCCTTAAGTATATAGGATGTACAAAACCTAAATATATTATTAAAGAGAAAACATACTGTTATCACTGTCTATGAACTAAGACAACATAAAACAGCATTAGGTAATGACAGGCTGGTATGGTTAGGTGCTGCTGAGGAGTTAAGGTGCCTCTCTAAGTCAATCCCTAATGTTATGTGTTCATACATAGGTCAACTCTAGGCTACTTGTTTATAGTACAATCCCGACGAGAGGATTTAAAGATATTATGTATTTATTATATATATAACATATATTATATAGTTTTCATATATTATATATAAAGATATTATACAGGAGATCCTATTATTCTCTAATGGCTTTTATTGTTGTTTCCTACATTGCTATCTGTTCTTGGAGGAACTGGGTGAGGAGAGGATATAGAGGGGGGAAAAAAATAAGTAGGAATGGCTAACAGGTGAAAAACCAAAATGCAGCTGACCTTGTAGAGTATGCATATTCAAAGGCTTTTATTTTTACAAATAAGGAAACCCAATGTAAAACAGTGTATTTAGAAAAAGTTTGCCTTGGATTCTGTTACATCCTTCATGTTATACAGTCGTAATATAAGCCCCTACCATAATGTGCCTCTGAATATCTTCTTCCCTCACCTTCTCAAATAAATGAAAAAGAAAAAATTTTTTTGGAAAACATAAAAGAATGAATGGAAGCAAAGCAGAAGCCAGCAACAAATATTCTATAGTTTAAGGTAGCAGATCAATGGCCCTATAAAAAAATATTTCCTTTGCTCAGGGAATCAAGCAAGTTTACAAAAGCATTCTTCTATGGTCTTCTCCAGAGCCCTAGGGACTTCTAAGAGTCACAAGTTAACTGGCCTCCTGTCATGCACTAGTGAGCTTTAGCAACTTTGGCATAGATGCCCTCAAGAATATTTTTCTTGGAATTAACTGATATAGACTCTCAGAGTAAGACTTTTGAAAATTAAGCATCTACTTTATTAGGCAAGATTGAGTGGTGGTGGTGGTAGGGGTTTATTTTCCTCAGATATAACTATAACTATTTCCCAATTTTTCTACAAATTCAGCAAGTCATTGAAAAGTTCATAAAATCAATGCCTTCAACATAGATATAAGGAAGTGGTATGATTGATTAAGTTCACGTTTACTTACCAGGTTAAAAAACCCTAAAACTTAAGAAAATTAGAATTTGATAAAACCAATGAAAAAATATACAGTATCAAATTACATAATAATGGCATTGAAATAGACTGATATGCAATTTCTACCTTAAGTTTTGCATAGCAGTTCTGTAGATGGTCCATATCACTTCCAAGTTTCAGATTCTGTGTTTCCACATTTTCCTGAGCTAGAAGATTCTTCCGCTGAAGTACAAGTAGCTCATTCATACAATTCAAAACAGCAACTATATTTAGTTCTCTCTTTGTCTCTTTACCTTTGGATTCTTCATATAATGAAGGAAAGCCGAAAGTAGTCAATTCCTAATAGGAGAAAACATATTCCTCAAAGTTGGTTAATGAACAACTTGGTAAAGAAACAAAGGAAATCTTCTTAAGATAGTTAAGAAAATAAATACCCTGAAGGAGAAAGAACTGAGCAAACTGGACTCTTTTAACCTCTGCTCTGCAATCACTTGTGACCTGGAGAAAGGCACTCAGGCTTCTGCGCCAATAAAATAAGGGGGAGACCCCCAGTGGAGGGGCCCCTAGGGTGATGTGGAGCCAGCCAGCTCCAGACAAACACACTCACCCTGAATCTAGACTAGGTGGTCACAAAGGTTTTCTCAAACTAAATATATTACAAGTTCCGAGCCAATATACAACAACATACTACTTGTGTTTCACAGTTGTTTTTCTCATAACTTTGATATGTTCTATTATATAACATGATTTCTGCTATTGCATTTTACAAAAAAAAATGTTACCTGATCAAGATACGAAATACTTTGCTCAATATTCTCTTCTGTGCAAAAGGCACTGAAAAAGTTGTGCACATTTTTTGATAAAGGTATTGAAGAACACAGCACTTGCTGTGAGTATAAACTTGATGGAGACATCTTTGTTTCTGAGGTATATTGAGAAAGATTTTTGCTTTCTGAAAGAATCAGTAAAAGGTATTCTTGTAAATAATTTATAAAAATGCATGCAAAGCAAACAATCTCCGTTATCAAAGATTCTGAATTATGTTAAGTATTTTCAAATTAGGACAAAGCTAATTTTTGTATGAAAGCGATATACTTTTTTCCAAAAAGATACAACTATAAAGTGATGTTCTATGTAAGCATGTTAAACTATAATATACTACCATAATTTATAGTACTTCAGATTTATAAAAACACAAAAACAACTATGCCATTCAAAGTTGATGTGATCAAATGAAAAATCAAAGAAATGTATTGAAGTAGTCAATGAATTTACTTCAAATGCATCAAGTAAGCTATTATCCTTCTGAAGCATTTAACTCCACTAATTATGGCACAATGCTTACTTAGCCCTCCCTGATTCTTCTGACGATGAAAACTAGGCATTTTAGAAATATCAATGTCTTTTTCTAGTTACATCTTCAATATCTGTGGTATTATTTTATAGTATCACTGAAAATTTCACCTTTACAATTACTGCTTTAGTTTACAATTAACTTAGACTCAGTTACCTGAAGACAGACCTGGATCTGTAACAGTCATCCACTCTCCCATAGCAATTGCCAGAGCCAGAATACCTGAGGAATCAATTCAGCAGTGAAACATTTAGTCCAGCTGCTGTCACTCTTCTATGTGGGCATCTCCTTAAAAAAAAAATTATAGAATAGTATCCAATTAAAAATATGAAAGCAAATATAAAACCAATGTATAAGGATCAGCTGTATGTCCTTCAAAATATAAGGATTTTGCATTGTTTACTCCCAGGTGCTCCCATATAGAACATGGTAGAGCTCAATAACAAGTGTGTGTGTGTGTGTGTGTGTGTGTGTGTGTGTGTGTGTATCTGTGTAAGGATCAAGATGAAAGGTTTTCTAGTTCTACCAAGGTCATCCATGTTACTTCATATACGAAGTGCAATATGAATCTAACAGCATTGACTCTAAGTAATAAACATTTCCATGTTATATCCTCTAAAATAAACTACAATTGTCATCTACATAAACAAGATTAAAAACTCCTTTGAGGGGAAGAGGGGAAAAATACATAAATAAAAGCTCCTTGGCTGGCACTCCCATTTTTTGTGTTTGTTTGTTTACTAACTACACTGACATAATTTATAAACTTAAGAACTGCATCCTAATAGATTCATCTACAAGTTGTTCTTTACATTATCTAAAAACTGGAAATAACTTACATGTTCCACAGTAGCAGACTGGTTAAATGAGTAGCACATTTATACAATAGAACACCATATGACCTTTCAACACAACCATGTGGAATTAGGGTGGCTAACAAATTCATAAAACACCAGAAATACACAGAATGAAGTATACTAAGAATAAGAAACACATAACTTTTTCAAGCTACCCTTCATGTTTCTGCTTGTTTATAGAGATAATGGAAAAAATACAGTTGATTCTTGAACAACACAGGGGTGAGGGACACTGACACCCAGCACAAAAATCTGCATATAACTTTTGACTCCCTCAAAACTTGACTACTCATAGCATACTTTTATTGATCAGAAGTCTTACTGATAGTATAGTCGATTAACACATTTTGTATATGTATCACTGTATTCTTACAATAAAGTAAGCTAGAGAAAAGAAAATGTTTTTTCAGATTGCTGAAAATCTCCAAAAAAATTTCCAATATATTTATTGAAAAAAATCCATGATTAGGTGGATCTATGCAGTCAAACCTGTGTTCAAGGGGTCAACTGAAAATATTTCTCTATCATAAGAAAAAATTTAAATGAATTATAAATGGCAACTAGAAATTGATTTCAGGGACAGGGACAGGAGCAGCAGAGGTGAAGGCTGCGGGCAAACTGGAGCACACAGGCTGACACTCTGGAGAGCTGCTTCTCAGCTATAATAAACTGTGGCCAGAAGAGAAAGTGGGTCCTTCCCATTTCCTAAGAGATGTTGGATTTCTGGATTTTTATCAGAAATCTCCCAATTTTTAAATGTTAGAAACTAATGAAAGGAACTGTGCAAGTCACCCCATGGGAAGGGGGTGTGGCAGAGGGTCTATAGGGGAGCTCTCACATCATGACCTCAGAGCAGGTGACAGAGGCAAACACATCAGTACAATTCACTAAGTTGTATGCTTAAGATCTGTGTACTTGACTGGATATAAGTTAGGCCTCAAAAAACAACACTTTTTAATAAGCCAAATAAAATGTGACTAGGTAGGATCTAGACTGTGGCTCAAGAGTTTACAACCCCTGTTCTGAATATTTAGGACTGCGGGGAGATATTCACAGTATAATGTTAAAGTGCGATGAAAAACTTCATTCACTTAATAAATATGTAATTGGGCTATACTATGTACCAAACACACTTTCCTAGGCACAGAGGAGACTCTGCTCTTGAAAAGCTCACATTCTAGCGGGGGTAGAAATAGATAAGAAGCAAGCAATAAACTAAACTGATGTAACATTCAGAAAGTGATGAGAACTATAAAGAAAATACAACATAATAACACGAGCATATTGGCACGGGGGCATCTAGATTAGTCAAGGAAGGCTGCACTGAAATGCTGACGTTTGAACTGAGATGTAAATGACAGAATCATCTACAAGATGATCAATGTTTCCTCTGTAAGAGTGCCCCAGGAAGAGGAAACAGCAGGTGCAAAGACCTAAGATGGAAATGAACTCAATAAAGTATGAAAAACATGGAGAAGGTGAGTATGTGTTAAGCACAGTAAGCAAGGACAGAGGGTAGGAGGCTGGATTTTCTCTGAATTGCAGTAAAAAGCTGAAGGGGATTAGACATGAAAGCAAAATGGTCCTCTTTAGGCTTTAAAAAAGAACACTCTGGTAATCTCCCTTCTAAGTAGATTACAGGTGGGCAACAGTGGAGGCTAGAAGAAATCAAGATACTGCAATAGCTCAGGCAAGAAGATCTGTGTGACACTACAGGGAGGCTAGAAGAAATCAAGATACTGCAATAGCTCAGGCAAGAAGATCTGTGTGACACTACAGCTCTAAGAGTGGAAGCAGAAACAGGTGGAAATCAGGGATGAGTTTTGGAGATAGAACCTTTAGGACTTGCAAATGGAAGGAAATGTGGGCAAAGGAGAAATTCAGGATGATTCCTAGGTCATAGAGCAACGAAATATGTACTAAATGATGTCATGTGTTATATATTACATGTTATGTCACACACACATACACAACAGGTAGTTGGTTATACTGTCTGGCATTGATCTTTCGCCAATTTTCTACTCATGTGCCTTGGTAAGAGTATCTTGAACTATCTTGCATTTCCCACTGTCCTTAAATGGATGCCTTCAGCAACAGGATGAACAGGATAAATGCTGAGTCTGCATCAAGAAAGACAATTTTTTTAACTTGGTTTTCAAAGATAGCAGCTGTAAGCAAAATAGGATACAAGGAGCAATAAAACTGTCTACTCTAATTCCACTCCCCTTTGGGTAAATTACTTAACCTCTACAAGCCCTAGTTTCCTCACTGGTAAATTACCCTAAGAATGGCATTTATTTCATAGTTCCCCTGAAGATTAAGTGAGATAATGCACATAAAGTACTTAGCACACTGCCTGGCATATGCAACACAAGTAAATAATATCTGTTATCATTATCATCTAGACACAAATCCAACTAGTATAAATGACAGGAGTTCAAAACCTGTAACAAAATGTACTGTTGCTCTCAAAAAAGTTCAACATCAATTCTTAGATCTGGAGACAGATAACCCTATAAAACCACATCAGGCAGTGGGCTAATTCTCTGCAATCCCTAGGCTATGGGGAGGGGCAAGATCAGAAGTAAGCAGAAAAAGGCACCTTTCCAAGTCCTTTTCTTTTGTTAAGGTATTTGTAAGATACGAGTGCCCCAAGTGCCTTTTCTTCTCATAAAGATCACCAGACACCAAAATGTGTCTACTACACATCCATGCTTTCTAATTGTAATTTAAGTCAGTTACTCTTTCTCTGTGAATTTAGCTCTCCAGTGTCTACAGATTTAGACAGTCAATTATTCACTGCCCTGTTAATTAAATTTTAAAAACCCAACCAACTGCAAAATATTCAGGTCTAGTTGAACATTCACAGTGAAAAGCCAAATGGTTTTGAAGGACTATGAAACAAAAATTTTAAGTAACAATCTATTATTTCATGCCATCTAAAAGTTTCTAGATATCCTCTTCTACTCAATGATGCACCAAATTACTACACAATATGAGGCCTGTGATAAAAGTTACCCAACTAGCTTTTCAAGAAAGAAGGCTGAAGAGTCTTAATCCATATATCCCAAACCAAGAGACTAATTTAAGCAAAGTATTCTATTTAGCTCAATTATAGCTAAAATTTTATTGCTGAAATTTAAAAATTATTTTCATAAAGATATTAGTCAATATTAATTTCAAAAGAAAAAGAAAAAAGGTAACAGAAGCAACCTTTGCTTTGCATAAACCTAATACCATCACAAGTGCATTTCAACGTGAAAGCTTCAAAACCAGCCAAGGACTCCATTAAAACCTGAGACTGGAGCAGAGAATTAAGCTCCACATTATAGATTAATCAAGTCATAGCAAAACATTATATAATGGACATGATAATCCATGACAAGTCATGTAAGAACAAAATTATACTCTTACTATTATTGATACTAGCATTGTTACTATAGTTGCATTATAAAAGAATGAACCTATTAGCTTCCTTTTACCCCCAGTTCTCTCTATATACATACCATTGGTTAGGGAAGCTCTCTAGATCCCAAGATAGGTAAAATTCATGAGTGAATATTATGAGCAAAACACGAAGATTAAAAAATTTAAACATCTTGTAAATCTTTTCACTAATCTAATATTGTTGGGGACCAATTTTGAAATAAATTGAAGCAAAAAAAAAATCTACAAAATAATCCAAAAGTAAGACTTCTCCTATTCTCTACATGAAAGAGCCAAAATTTTGTTCCTTCCTGGTGGATAACATGTACACAGGCTGCTAATAAACTTCCTGCTCCAAGTATTTACCGATGTACATTCCAATAAGTAAGACTTCCTAAAGGAAAACTGTATTAACTGCTGTCCAGTTGTAGTGATTTCAGCAAAAATGTTTTACTATTTCTGAAGAACTACTTTGGCTCTCCTGATGCTATGGGCCCTGAAGTACCAGTGCAATATAGACCGAGTATAAATAAATAAGGAGACACTGGTCTTTTCTGGGTAAAATGATTATGCAGAGCTTAAGAATTATCTAGTAGCATTTTCTAGGTTAGATGCCTGACAGAAAATTGGGAAGTAGTGAGACATCTGAACATAATATAATTGTACCCTTTTTGAAAAAAAAAAGGAAGATCTCAATAAGCTTCTAAATCTATTATTCTTTAAGTCAAAGTATTTTCTTTCATATGTATTTATCTACATTGTAGACAGGGATTTGGGCCGAGAGAGATCAACAGGATTGCTCAAGGTCACATTTCTAATTGGTAGCAAAGCCTGGACACAAAACCCAGTCGTCAAAACTGCTCTTTCCCTCTATCACAATTCAACCTTTCAACACTGTACACCCATATCAATCAATCTATATATCTATAGAGAAGTTAAAGGTAGAATATAATAAAAAAGATTTCCATCAAGTCTCTAAAAAACTAAGTTCCCATAATTAATTTAAAATTATTCCATTTAGAGCATACAATTCTTAAAGGAACTTATCTACTACTTAAATTGAGATGCATTTATAAACTCTCCTATACCACAAACAACAGCTTTTTTCTCGTTTATACTTTGCTTTGAAAGGCATAAAAAACAAGTCCCAGAAATGAGATCAATTGCATAAAAGTTTAATGAGGGTGGAACAACTCATTTGTTCATTTTCTATCCTACAGTAAATATTAAGACAACATTACAAGTAAGTTTATAGATCTCTAGCAAAACATTTGTGGTTCAGGTTAATTACACCTGTGTTTTTCCATCAGAAAAGTCCTTTGGCTGATTGTTCTTCTATCCAAAAGACTCAAGGGTTCTCAATATATGATTCACTTATAGAATTTTGGGGTAGGCAGCCTTTAAGATTGCCCCCAATTATTCCTACTTCCTGGTGTACATACACACCTTTGGGTTACTCTACTCAAGTATGGGCTGGATTTAGTGACTATAATAAACAGAATACAGAATAACTGATGGGATTTCTCTTCCAAATTTAAGTTATAAAAAGTTTGTGGCTTCTGTTTGGGGTCATTTCTCACTCTCTGTCCTTTGGATCCCTCTGTCTTGGGAAAGCAAGCTGTATTGTTTTTAGTAACCCCATGAGAGGTTGATGAGGCAAGGAACTGTTGTCTCCAGCCAACAGCCAATGAGGACCTGAGGCCTACCAAGAGCCCTAGGAGTATGGAGTAGATCCTCCGCCAGCCCACCCGTGGAGATGACTGCAGCCTTGGCCAACATCTTGGTGGCAGCCTAACGGAAGATCTTGGGCCAAAGGAACCCAGCCAAACTGTGCCCAGATTCCTGACTGGCAGAGATTGGGAGCTAAATGCTTATTGTTTTTACAGGGCTAAGTTTTGGACTAATTTGTTATATAGCATTAGATAACTAATACACAGCTTTCAAATATACATAGACATTTCTGAATTCCTTCCATAACTTACAGGTCTGCTGAAACACAAAGTGATACCATACATTGCAAATTGAACTAATCAGGCTTATGACAAGGACACTATTCAGTTTTTCAATTCATCACTCCATATTATAGTTGGATGCCTCCCCCATCAGCTTATTAACTTCTAAAGGGTAAGGAATATACTCATTTTTGTATCCAACTTCCTGAAACATAGCAGGTGCAGAGTGAATGTTATAAAATGAACTGAGTCCCATATCTGGCATGTTCATTCCAGCTTGAGTGCTCCACCTCTGCCAGCTTCTTTCTCTACCCCACAACTAACGCTTCTCGAAGGCTCAGACCAACCACCACCATCCCCTCAACACCACACCACTCATGAAGCTCTAGTCTCTAGTTCTTTCATC
The DNA here is from genome assembly GCF_030020395.1 of Manis pentadactyla. Classification (NCBI taxonomy): domain Eukaryota; kingdom Metazoa; phylum Chordata; class Mammalia; order Pholidota; family Manidae; genus Manis; species Manis pentadactyla. Next base: position 72,088,108 of record NC_080022.1, read on the forward strand.
TGTCCCAGCTACTTTTAGGTACCATACATTTTACATTTCTGTATTCCCTTGATCAGTCTTAACAGATGGAATAATCGGTGAATTACTCAAGTAAGTAACTGATGATAAGTTAACTTGGCCAGGCCAGCAGGCAAAGTGGATAAAGGAAAACAACAATGCAAAAGATGCAAAAGATGTGAGTCCATTAAAAGAAAAGCATTAACTCTTCTTCATCACCCAGACCTCTCCTAAAACATCTACCAACTGAGAGTTCAGTAGAAACATTAATATCTTGATTACAAGATTTCCTTCACACAATAGAGTATGTGTGTGTTCTTTTCAATTTCACTTGAAATTCAAACTTGAGAAGGTGCAATTGCCTAATCAGAATTCTATAGCTTTAATCTAGCATCAGAATATAATAGCTTCTCATTATACAGGAATATAGTAACATTATACCATCTTAGATTCTAAATATTGCCTGGATTTTTCACAAATAGCTAACTATTAGTTAGTCTTTGTCAGTTACCAAATTGCTGGGTTAAGAAAATAAAATTGTTGAAACTAAGTCTTTAAATATTAGTCGTATCTTACAAATTCGGTCATAAAAATTAAAAATTTAGTCATCAGCATATTTCAAATAGATGTTATTACTCTCAAAAAATATGATTATTTTTAAAAATTATCACCTTCTACTACAATTTCATTCCAAAGGAGACTATATCTTCTAATTCCATTATACATACCTCTCTTCCTTACACAAAACCATTCAGGTGTATACATCAGTACAGAAACACACCAAATTCAACTTCTTAGAATATCTATTTTTACAAATTTAAAATCTAAATGATTTCACCTGAGTGGCATAATTTAATAGTATGGATATTTTCCACAGAAATCAATTCTTCATAAATTACATTTGAATATATATCTGCAAGGCTGAAACTCAAAATCTGGTAATCCTTTTTAGCCATCTGCCCTTTTGCTGAGTTTGTGGCTATGAGGAGAATTCACAGTTGTGAATGCCACCCTTACAGGCCTGGCTCAGACAGATGGGGGTCACATCGTGACCAAGTCTTTCTCTGACCTGGTTTCCTCCTCTGGAAGGTGGGGTGATTCTACCACGCCGTAGGGTGATTGTGGGTACTTACGGAGGTAAGAGGTGAAAAGACTAATAAAAGAATACCTGCGATACCACTGATTTAACAAAGACGTGCCAGGTGCTGTTATGAATGCTTTACAGATACTATGAGGTCAATCCTCGCAATAACCCCATGTGTCAGCATATTAATTTCCTTTCTACAGGTAAGGGAATCAAGGCATAGAAAGGTTAGGTAATTTGCCCACGATCACAGAGCTGGCTGTGGCAGAGCAGGGCCTCCATCCCCACGCAGACTGCAGAGCCCATTCTCTCGGCCACCATGTGCTGCTGTCTTGGTGGGTGAGGCTCTGCAAATGCTCTTACTACGGCTCATAAAGACTGCACCTTGTTATACCACACCTCCCAACTGGGCAAAGACTGCACAGGAGAGTGGGAAGACACAAATTCAGGGAAAATATTTCACGTGTATCCCTTTGGATTAAGGCATGCAATCTCGTGAAGCTCCAAGCCAGAATTTGCCACTAGAAAGAGACCCTTTAAGTAGCTTTGGAAAAGGGAGCTACATGCAATACTTTAAACTCCTACACACATCCCTGAGCCAATTACTGCTGCAGTAGGAGAAACAGTATGGTATAAAGGTTAAGGGCACAGGATCTATCCACAGTCAGACCGGCTGGTTTCAAACCCCAGTTCCACCACTTACAAACTAAGTGGCCCTGAACAGAAATCTCTGGACTTCATTTTCTTTATCTGCAAAAGGAGAGTAAGTCTTTATTCTCCAGGGATTAGTATGTGGTTAAACAACACATTCAGTTTTAAAATTTATTTAATAACTTTATTATTTTTTCAATTTGTAATAATTCATATAAAGGGCTTAGAACAGTCTTAGGTACATGGTAAGTGCTCAAAGTAAATTCACTATCGCTTCATATTTTACCAACTTGGAAAGATTTCCATGATATTCTGCTAACAAAAAAAATGTTGCAGAACAATACCTAACATTAAAAGGAAAAAAAACTATATATGAATACATATGGATAGATATAAATTCTGCTCTATAAAGACAGAAGCTTACATAAAAACAGAAAACACAGGAAGACAAGACCAACCAGAAGGTAGAAAAGGGAGCAAGGGCAAGACTTCCATCCCTTCACGTACTTACACACACACACACACACACACACACATATTATAGGTAATCATTACTTTTTTGTGTCTTCTAAATTTTCTAAGTGAATGTGTTTTTCATGAGAAAAAAATCCGTTTTTAAAAGGCAATTACCATGATAAGCAGTGGCAATGGGGATGAACAGCATCAAAACACCAAAACGAATGCCAGAATGAAATGAGTAAAAAACATAAAATATTTATTTCCAGATTAATCAATCAATCTGTGGTATCTTAACACACAAAGGCAAGCAGCCCTGCTGGGCAACGATTGGTTAGAAATTATACAGATATCCTTGAGTTATTTAGATAATCAATTATAGAAAGGAAATAGAACTTCACCATAGATCAGTAATTTGTAGTTTTAGATGGCAACTTAGCAGTCTACAGAAATTTGAAATATGTGAATCTTTCCACTAATCAGTTACACTTCTCGGCATCTATTACCACATATTCAACCATACAACTGAGCAAGTATAACATACAAAGATGTTGTCGACTGCAGCATTAATTCTAATGTCAAGAAACAGGAGACAATCTAAATGTCCAGCAACAGAGAAACAATTAACAACCAACACATACGGTACAGCCAGAAGGGCCAGCTACTCTGGGATTATTGAAGTGAAGCAGATCTGCGTGTATGGCATGAGAAAAAAAGTTATGGATAAGAGAATAGCATGATCACCCTTCTGCTGTTAAGTCAAACTAAACACATTTAGGAGAAAGGTCTAGAGAAGTTACAAACTGTCACTAATGACAGACCTGTGGGATGGAATGGCTGGGTGTAGGAAGGGGGGGCCAGGGTTTCCACGTCTTCTGTAGCACCCCTTTAAAGAGCTGGAGTGTTTTAGGGGCATGTACTATTTTGTAAAAATTTTTAGAGGTAATGGATTCATGCAGAGTTAATAAGATGATGTGTGTGGAAGCAGACTGACCTCCATCCCAGGGAACAACACCTCTGCCCAGAGTGGAAATAATAACTTCGACAAATGATAAACTCTTCCCATGGATCAATTACAGCTCCAGCACCTATCCAACAAGTGAGCAAGGATGATGCAGTCTTCACTCAGATGCCCTGCTCTGTCACAGCCTATCTGTGGGGATCTGGCTCATCAGGGAATTGTGAAGAGCAAGGACACAGAGTACTGGTGGACCCAGCAAAGGGGGATTCTCTTTCTAACTCAATTATACTCTAAACTTGGTAGGAGGAAAAGAGGAAGAGAGGCTAATTTTGATTTTCAACATTAAAATTCTTTTCAAAAAAGAATATTCTTACTCCATCAACCTTCTATGACTTGAGCAACTAATATAAGCTGCATCTCTCTGCTTCAAGAGGGCAGCTTGTAAATTATGTAATGTATAGACTTAGAGCCTATGTCACACCATCTGATATTTTATTATACTTTTTATGCTAATGTTTTCACCTTTTTTGGTCACAGCCCTCCAATTAAACTCCAAATCATTTTTTTGCAGGGCATTGTCATTTCAGGGATGTTGCATAGGGTCCAGAAAGAGCGCCAGACCAAATGTCAGGGGCTCTGGGTATCAGGGCCACTTCTATCACTGAGCAACCTATAGCTGGTCATAATTTCTCTGGTTGCAAGTTTCCACATCTGTAAAATTAGGAGGCTGAACTGAATGATCTTGAAATAATTTTCAGTTCTATTATCTATAATTTTTTATATTTCTTGTGAGACCTAATAGGGAATAGAGTACAACTATTTCTATCAAAATTTCTTCTTCAAACATTTTTATAACAATGTGCACATCTTTACAACCAAATGTTCAGCAAATGAAATTCTACATAATTTTAACAATAATAAAATGTATTAGCATAAACCATTTACCAGGAACAATTTAAAGCATTTTACATGTATTAACTCATTCAATCTCACAGTAGCCCAAATAGTTATTTCCCTCCAATTACAGATGAGGAATCTGAGACCCTTTCTTGCCATAGGTCACACAGCTAGAATGTAACAAAGCTAAAATTCAAAGCCTGTACATTTAACTATTACATCACTGCAGCAGGAGGTATGAATACACATTATGTTTTTCACTGTCTTCACTGCAGCAGGAGGTATGAATATACATTATGTTTTTTCAAACTGAACATATGCACAGGTACTTGCTTCTCTACCACCTCAGAGTAACTATATGTGGTAAACTACAATCAGATAGTAGGTCACTGCAATTTATTAACTAGGATGTGAACTGTATAAAAGCAGACAAAACATTAAATGGCATAGCAATTAAAAAAAATTTTTTTAAATCCAGTAGAGCCCATACTGCCAGGCTTTCCCTGAGCTGCCATTCCTGTCTCTGTGCTTCCAGAACATTTTGCATTAACTCTGTTGTATTACAGATCTAACTGTGTGAAACTTCTATCACCTAAACTGAACTTCTGGTGAGCAGGCCAGTCACTGTACCGTCTGTGCTCTGCTTTGATACGAGGCATCATAAATAACCCATGGTAGGAATCCAGTAAAGTTTGCTGAATGAATGTCAACGAAGTTCAACCATATATATATTAGTGTGAGGTATGCTACTGTAATATTACGATAGACAAAAATCAACACTTTGGCCATGCTGCAACTTAGAAGGGCATTCAATTGAATTTCAACTGATGCAGCTCAGAGATGCAGGAACGTCTAGAGTATGAATCAGAAGCATGACAATTTAGACAGTATACCAATTTCAAATTCTTCCAGTGCCCATCTAGGAGAAAGCAACAATCATATTCTTACAGGGGGTTTACTAAGAAAAAGAACAAAAAAGAGGCACTGTTTTAAAATCTATCCTAATTTATAAGGTTGACAGTCAGCTAAGAAGTCCAAATAAAATTTTAAAAGCTACCATTTATTGGTATTTCATTCCCAAAATAGCAGAAGATAATAACATGGTTTAAAGGCAATGGAATAACAAAAAAACTAAACATAATTTATGAATCTGTTCTGTAATAGAGAAATGATATATTTCTAATAGTTTTTTCAATGATTTAGCCCAAATCCAGTCATTGGTTACAGTTTTCAAATGGCGGTCCTAGGACCAGCAGCATCAAGAGCACCTGGGAATTTGTTAAAAATGCAAATTCTCAAAACCCACTCCAGGTCTACAGATTCAGAAACTCCTGGTGGACCCAGAAATAAATGTTTTAACAGATCCTTCCACGTGATTCAAATGCATAAAGTCTCCCCTATAGACTGTGGTTCAGTGTAAGTTAGTATGCTACTCATGCAGTTTAGGTTACAGAATACCAAAAGGGATTTCTTATCTAAATGTGCTACAGAAGAATGTGCTCGCTTAGGCAGCACATACACTAAAATTGATGGAGGTTTGCTTCTGAATAACCCTTCAGCATTGGCAATGCATGAGTGTAAATGTCTTCGGCCAGATGTCCCACTGGAGTGCATAGTATCCCAAGGCACCGGCTGCTATGAGAGTGATGTGAGAAACTCCATGACATATACAAGCTTGAAAACCAAACTATCTAATGTCATCAACAGTGCTACAGACACAGAAGAAGTCCATGTGATGCTTGATGCTCTTACCTCCTGACACCTATTTTAGATTCAATCCTGTAATGTGCGAAAACATACCTCTAGATGAGTCGAAATGAAAAGCTGGATCAGCTGCAGTTGGAGGGGTTAAAGTACATAGAAAGAAATGAAGAAAAAATGAAAAAACTTGCAAAAATATTAATTCAAGAAAAAACAACTCTACAGAAAATTAATGATTGGATAAAACTAAAAACTGACATGTATGAAGGGCTTCCATTCTTTTCAAAATTATGATCAGTGTGTGCATATATTTGCATAAATGAAGGCCTTATCAGAAGATCTGAGTTCAGTAAGGAATTGTGGAGTTCAGCATGAGTTAACTTTGAAATATTTAGGAATTCTGTGGAATCCTGAAAAAGATGGTTCTTGAACCAGTTTGCACAGCACAGAGGGTGTACTTGGTTACAGAAATCATATGGGAATTAGGTTTTTATGATGTTAACGATTAACTATGTGTTTTAGGAATCTTATTGTGCTAGCTGCTTTTAGTAGATATTGGTGTCATATTGTTTGATGTTTGAAAATTTATTAATATATGTGCCAAACAAGAACTAAAAGCTCTCATATATACTTGGAATTTTTGTTTTAGGTACCATAATCATGTTGAATTTATCTGATCACTGATTTTGAAGTGGAAAAGCTAATTTCTTCTTAAATTTACACCACTTATATTTTCACTAACTATATTCTATGATCCAGATGTTGCCTTTCACTGTAATATCATCTAAACAGATGTATAAAAATGAAATTTTCTCTATCAAAGAACTTTTACATTTGAAATATGAAAGAACCAGATATGGTTTTCTATTTAAAGTTTGCTGATTGTTTTGGTTCAAAAAAATAGATGAAATTCAAGCCAACCATTATATCCCCTGAAATTTCAAGATAATGCTATGTTAACTTTTCTAGCTGTAACTTATCATTCACTATTATAAAATTAACTATTTGAATTTATTCAGCAGATATCCCTCTCATTAAGAAATAAACTATTGAAATAAAAAATAAAAATAAAAATAAATATGCTACAGAATGGATTCCAAGAATACTGTTAAAAGTATACCAAAGTACTAAATAAATGAAGGTTGAAAAATAATTCCTAGAGAATGCCTGGCTAAGGCTTATTAAACTTTAGAGAGTGGAAAGAACTTAGAAAGTCAAACAGTTTGGCAGCTGAAATTCATATACTCTACTCACTTACTCTACAACCTAGCAAGCCCACTTCCCGGTAGAAATCAAGAGAAACTCTTGCAGATATAGTACCTGCCAAGAGATATGAACACAAACAGTAGCACTCCTCACAACAGGAAAACCCTGGAAGCAACCCAAACACCCATCAACATGAGAATGGATAAACCCTGGCATATCTGCAAAATGGAATAATATGCAGCCATCAGAAAACTTCAGTGACATACATTATAGAATGAATCTCAGCAAGATAATATTAAGTGGATGAATTATAGCATTTAAAGTAGAAAAAGTCTAAGGGTATGTAAGCTAGATTTTTTTTTTTGGCATATATTGCCTTTCATTTCCAACTTTTTCTCTCCTGAGAGATACAAGTTCAGATTTCAACAAACCTACTTTAGTCTCTGCACTTGCATGGCATTTTCCATCACTGCTGTGTAGTACTAATCGCACTATCTTGTGGTTAGTTGTACATGGGCCTGTCTCCTGAAATAGGCAGGTTATCTCTAGACTAAGAATAATGACCTATTCATCTATATCTGCCATCCTTTTCCCTCTACCCACCCTATCACACAACCACTCCCCGCCCCCCACCCGCACATACACCCCTTTGTATTCACACACATAGCAGGCACTATATTCACTGACTTGAATCCAATTATTTACAAAAACTTGTTTAGGATCCCACATTTCGAGTGCTGGAAATGTTTTAGAACAGGTCTTATATCCACAGTTTCTAAAAGACAATAGGACTTCAAATATGTTTAATAATTCAAGAAACTGTTAAATCACACTTTTTTATTGACTATATTCTCGATGCTGTACTTTCATCCCCATGTCGAATTTATATTATGACTCAGATTTTGTGCTTTTATCCTCTTCACCTTTTTCACCCACCCACCATCTACCCCTTCCCTATGGTAACCACCAGTCACTTCTCAGTGTCTATGACTTTTATGGCTGTTTTGTTTGCTTTTGTTGTATTTTGAGATTCCACAAATAAGTGAAATCATATGGTATTTGTCTTTCTCTGCCTGGCCTATTTCACTTAGCCGAAATACCCACTAGGTCCATCCATGTTATCACTAACGGCAGTATTTCCTTCTTTTTATAGCTGAATAATATTCCATTGTACATATGAACCACTTCTTTATCCATTCATCTACTGATGAACATTTTGGCTGCTTCCATATCTTGGTTATAGTAAATAATACGGCAATAAACACAGGGATGCACCAATCTTTTCAAATCAGATTTTTTCTTCAGGTAAATTCCTAGAAGTGGAATTATTGGGTTATATGGTATTTCTATGTTTAGTTTGAGGAACCTCCAAACTGCTTTCCATGGTGGCTGCACCAGTTTACATTCCCACCAACAGTCTAGGAGGGTCCCTTTTTCTCCACATTCTTGCCAACACTTGTTATTTGTCTTTTGGATAGTGGCTGTTCTGACTGCTGTGAGGTGATATCTTGTTGTTTTGATTTGCATTTCCCTAATGATTAGAGATGTGGAGGAATGTAACAAAGATGTGTAACATATACACTTTTTAATTGTATATGTGTGTATGGAAAACTTAGATGCAATTAAAAAACTACATTTAAAAAGTTAAATTTTAATTTAACTACATTAAAAAGGAATGATGAATGAAGAATTAAGTTAATAGTTGCCTCAAGTGAGAGACCCAAACGGTTATATAGGAGTTACAGTCAAGGTCCCATATTAGTTTTATGTTAAGCGATGCCTATATATTGAAACAAAATTTTAAAAAATGGATCAATGATGAGAATGTGTCATGAGCTAAGTAATATAACCAATCTAGTTCTTTGCACTTGGAAGTTCTTTAAAACTTTTTTTAAAAATATGTACTATTCCTCAAGTATTTCAAGCAATTTTAAATTGTACCCAGTCTGACTATGAGGCACCAAGAGCCCTGGGTCCTCAGACTGACTACTGCCAACTCAAGGGTTAAACTGTTTTGGATCATAGAATCCAAAGCCAATGACCCTCTGCTAAAATGTGCAAAAACAGGCAGTTTTGGCTACAGTTTCAGAGGATGAAGACATTCATAGATATGCAAAAGATCCATGGATGGGGAATTAGGAACTCCTGCACTAACTAATTCTGTGAGAACCCAATGCGGCTCATCAGCTGTCACTTATCCTTACAATGGCTACAAGGAAGGAGTATAGACCTAACACTATGGTACTGATCAAAGAACCTGAGACTCAGAGAATTAGGTAATCTACCCCGTTACAAACCTGGAAAACAGGAATAAAAACCCAGTTATTTAACCTTTATGGTCATAAAACTAGCTATTTATGATTCCAAAGTTTCACATGGCCTCCTCTTGACATTCAAATATCCCATGCAAATGACAGAAATTCTCTGAGCCCATCTCCTCAGATAAAATTACACAGCTGATGAAGGGGGTATAATGGGTGGTTTCTAAGATGTCTTCCTGCTCTTATATTGTCAGTCCTATGTGGAGGAATATTCTAAAACTTAGATACAGAATAGAAAGAACAGTGTTGAAGGTGCCAACTTTTAGATAGCAAAGCACAGACAACCAGATCACAATCAACTGGCAAACAAGGCTGGGACCTTTATAATCTCAATTACTAACTTTCAGTTAAAAAGTAAATGCAAAGGCTGGTACCCATCTTGGAGTGTAAGGATCTACTGGCCACTCATTAATCTCTGTGTGTATAATTTTAAAATCATATGTAGTGTTACAATTCTATTAGAATAGTATTCTTTGAGTATTCTCATTCCAGTTTAATGTTTCCAAAATATATTCCATTTTCAGCAGCCCTGGCAAAATAATGTTATAGAAAACTGGGCAATTAATGGTTAGGGGCTAGGTGGCTTAGCTAGTGACAATGAGTGAAGGACTGGTGAGAAATACTTCAGAAGCTGAACTGAAAAAACACGGTGACAAGTATACAAAAGGGAGGCATTCCTTCTTTCCTATCTGTCTTTGATACTGGACATAATGATGTCACTGAGATAGAACAGAGGCATAAGATTAACAAAACTGGGTTTGGTTAAGTGGGTGGAGATAATGAGATCAGTAGCTCAGTGCACAATTTACTGGGTTTAGAGATGCCCTCCTGAGACATTCAAATAGGGATAAACTCTAAGGCCTGGAATCAAAAGATACCAGGACAGATTTATGAGTTGTGAGCATAAATATGGTAGTAGAATCCATATAGAAAAAAGGAGCAGCAGAAAGGATCTAAGAATATCAACATTAACAGGTGAGTGAAGGTGACCAAGACACAGGAAATAAAAACGGGAGTGTGAGGGCAGGCTTTGGAAAGCTAAGGGAAAAGAAAGTCTAAAGAGGAGGGGTGATGAACAGCAGCAAATGCCACAGAAAAGGCAACATATGAACAGAAAAATACATTGGATTCGGCATTTAGTGACTTTGTGACAAAGCTGAGGGGTAAAAATGGAAATTCGATTTCAGAGAAAGGATCAGCAAATGAAATAATAAACATCACTTGTTCAAGAAGTTTAGTTTAACAGAATGTACTTAGCTTTTCTGAATGTACAGTCTTTACTAGATGCTTATGGATAAATCCACTAGTGACTACAAAAATCCTGTCCTTAAGTTCTTATTCAATTACAACAATTTTATATCAACTAAATAATATTAAATGCTCAATAAACATAAGTTATTTTTCTAGGCACTGTTCTGGATAGTCACATATTTTCTTATTTAATCATCTAATCCTAGAAAGTAGGTGGAATTATCCCTAATTTACAAATGATAAAACCAAGGCACAGGGTAGATAAGAGCAAGCAGTAATATGCCTGTCCAAGGTCATATAGCTAGAGGGATGGTGGTCAAACCCAAAGTTTGACGCAGGATAGTAAGAGGTTGGGAGGACAATGTGTGAAGCAAGTGTTTACAGATGAGAACTGTGAACAGTCTAACTTCTTGCAGTTTAATTTCTATTTAAGAACTTATTTGTAATTTGAAGACGTTTTGTGTCTTTTCTCATCTCAGAATCCTACACTGCTAGGGCCTGGCATTTTTATGCTTGTTAGGACACTCAGATTCTACACTGCATTATAATATTGTTGTTTCTCCTAACTGAATTGCGAGTTGCTTGAAAATGGGGCTGTATAGTATTCATCTTTGTGTCCCTATTCCCCCAATCTTAAAAAATAGAAGATACTCAGTAAAGGTTGGTTATGTGAATAATCCTTTCTGCTTTTCTAAAGTTTCTGGGGGATTCAATAAAGTATTTTTAAGGTCTTTAATTGCTTGTAGGATTATTGTCTCTTAGATAGTAATTACCTGGATTGTCTATGTTCAGAACACTTTTGGATCACTCTATTTGATTTGGGTGAAAATGCTCGTTTAAAGTAAAAATCAAATTTTGCTGGGTAAAGCCTTTTAAAGGTTCTCTGTCACCTATTGGTCAAAGATCACAGACCTGTTCTCTAACCTTACTACTAACCTACCCTGCCTGGCTCCACAAACCAAACCACCTGTACTTCCCCTATGGTATACTGCAATACACCACTGTACTTCCCCACTATATGCACACCAGGCAAACACAGACACAGCAGATACTCTTTCCTGAGGCTTCTCATATTTGCAATTTTTATTTTCTATTTTGCCCTCTCCCTTATACTCTAAATTTCCTGAAAACAAACTCCTTAAGGCAACACTCTTTTTTATCCTCAGGTCTGGCAAGTAGCAGCCTAGTAAGTGTTTTATAAATGTTTATCGAAAGACAAATGACTAAAGCATAATTCAGGACATCTGCTGATACTACAGTGACTCATTATCAAAAGTAAAGATTTCAGGTTTTCCACAACCAATAATGATGCACTTCTCTATTTCATCTCATCCCATACATTGGTGAATTCAAGATAACTCACACCTTTATTTACCAGCTAATCATGATCACCATTGCCAAAGACACAAAACAGCAGCTAAGAGTATGAAAACCCTTTGTGTCCTGAGCAGTCAGACCAGTAAGGCATATTCACAATCTTTGCAAAAGATACAGAACATCATTATATACAAAGCTTTGCTCCAATTTAAGCCTGTAAATTAATTACTATCACACAAATCTGTGTCAGTGTCTCATCTTTTTTTCTCCAGGTGCATACCACACAGAAGGCACCCAAATGTCTACTTTTATAAAACTTGTGTCATAGCCAGCTTTGTCCAAGAGCAGGTATGTCAGGTTTCTGGAGACCCAAGAATATAAACCGACTTTGTGCTGGCCGTGAGCCTTTGACAAATCAGCTCAACAGTTTACATTTTAGTTTTCTCATATATTGCCTCAGCATGTTTGGGATGTAATGTGCTTTAACAAGTCTTGTCACAAGGAGCAATGTGTTATGAGGAGATCTTCACATTTCATCCTAGAATAACTAAGTCTTTGCAGTTATCCTCAAGCTGCTTCACTCATGTTACTTAATCCTGGGGCTTTATTATCTTCATTGTACAGATGGGGAAAGAGAAGGGTATAAAATGACTTGGCTGAAGAGGCCCAGCAAGTCACTGAGAGACCTCATTTCAATACCAGTTCCTAGTCCTCTTTCAAAGAACCATTTTGTTTGAGAAACTTCACTGACATTAGGCAGAACAGTGTGTCAAATGAGTTATTAGCTTTTACTTGTTTAGTTTCAATGAATAACCTAAGCTTCCTAGGCCTGTAGGTTTGGTAGCTCTAAGATTTGATGGAATTTTTAAATTTTGTTGATGAAATTCAAGTTGATAAAACTACCTCTAAATTCTAAATTTCAGTATAGCTTGAAACTTTAAAGGTATTTTTTTCTCTGTCCAGATCTCTAATTCTTTTCAAATTTTTTTTCAATCTCCTAAATGGGTCAAGTCATACCTACCTTTCCAGTTCAGGATCAAAAATGCCAGAATTTTCTTCTCCCTAAACAGTAAACCAGTTGCTCCTGTCCCTTGAAGGATCCAAGGCATCCATCATTCACAACCAATTCTAGATGTGGACTTTCATTTCAACTGTTAGGGGGCCCAGCAATTTCAAAGCCCAGGAAGCCCCCACTCTTATAGCTCTGACCCCCTCTCCCAGGGGTGCCCCTTCTAATCCTCACCCTATGAGGGGGTCAAAAAAAGGAATTTCAAATAAGATTCAAGAAGAACCGCATAAGCGTCACAAGTAATAAGAATCTGGGAATTCCAACTATGGACTTGAAATGGAGTTAATAATCTAAAGATTTCCAATATTACACGTGCTGAGAAAAAAATTATTTAGCAGATTCCATTTCCTGGGCCCAAGTGACTTGCATAACTAGGCGATGAGCAATAGGCAAGGGAGCTCACCATTCAGTTTACTGTACTTTACTATAAAATTCTACACCAAAATATTTTCACACATGCCTGCCTCTTAGATGACGTAAGTTCTTCCCCTAGGTTTTTAATTAGCCCACTAACGGGGTTCTTGCCCTGCAGCGGCCTCGGGCCACCCAGTAACTCTCATTCTAACCGCCTCTCGCGCCTCACGCTAACAAACCACGAAGCCCGCACGCCCCGCAGCCTCTGCCAAGGGGACACCGCAGTCCTGAACTGGCCATCCCCTCCTCCTCCTCGTCCCCGCGTCGCTCGTCAACCCACGGCAGGCGCCACCCTCTCTCCATCCCGGAGAGGGTTTGGGGCTCTCCTTGCCGGAAACCTCTCATGGTCGCAGCGCGGCAACAAGCCAGCGGACGCGGTCTCCGAGCGGGCACCTACCTTCCACCTCCTCCTACAGGAGTGGCCGGGGTCGGAGGTCGCCCGCCTCCTCCAACGGCCCCAACGGCGGCGCAGAACCTTCCTCAGAGAAGCGGGGCGCCGAGCCAGGTGCCTGCGCTCACCTCCGCACCCACCCTCCCGCCCCGGGCCCCGCCGGCGCCCCTCCTCGGGCGGGCACGTCACAATCCCCGCCGCGGGGCAAGGCTCTCACCGTCACAGCCCCGGGAACGGTGGGAAGCCACCGCCCGGCGTCCTAACACCGGCCAGCGTAGCCCCGCGGGCCCGCACAGGCGCGGCGACAAGCAGCGCTCCGCGTCCGGGCCTCGCCTCTGCCGCGGGCTCCCGCCTTCCCCGCCCCCGGCCAGGATCGCCCCGCCCCTCGCGGCCGCCTCCTCGCCTCCGCAGGTTTGAGCGGTTCCCACCCCGCCCCCGCGCCGCCTGCTCCGCAGGCTCAGCCGCCTCCCATTGGCTCCGCCAGTTGCTAGGCGATGAACAACCGTGGCATGCATTGGTCCTGTGGGGGGTCCCGGAGTCCACTCCCCACCTTCCAAAAAAACCCAGAGAAAAAGAAAACCTTATCCCTAGAGCCCGAGCGGGGTGCGGACGCAGCTGCGGCTGCGGCACCTGTTACGCCCTGTGATTCACCCTGCCGGGCTCTGGCCCCCTCCCCCTCCTCTCGCCCGCAGAGCTCGGGGCCCCCGGCTCCTTGGGGGGGAGGAGTCGTGGCTGCTTTAAAGCACGTGTTCCGAGCCCCAGTGAACCCCAACACCCACCGTAGGATCAACAGTGAAGCTCCCAGAAGAGCCACGTGCGCTAGCAAAAGTAGAGAATAAACCAAACAGCCGGCACCTAGAATTAGGTCAGGCCCAGGGGAAAGGAGGTTCAAGCGTCGGAAATGGTGGATGCAAACAACCCAAACAGGACCAGGAGAAAGTTACATGTAAAATTAGGTCAAAGAAACACCGAGGCAGAAGACAGCGTGAAGAAATGGCACTCGTGAACTATATAAGTTTATGCAAAAATGTCCCGCACCCACTCGGCAAAATATGTGCAATGAAAATGTATGCCTGCTGCACCCCTAGCTCGGGTCAGGCCGGCTCCCTCCCCTGTTCCATGTCAGCCTAAAATTCTCCAGGGAGGAAAAGGGGCCGGAGAAAGTAAAGAGATCAGATGGGGAAGTTGCAGAGGCATACGAATTGAGTTATAAACACAAAGATGTACTTTGATGGATTTTTTTTTTTTTTCAGTGAAGCCAAGGGATTTACTCAAGAGGAGAAAAACAGGTTTGGTATTTTAAGGAGGCTCCCGAGACAACTTTAAACCAAAGTAGTATGAGACAAGAAGAAATATTAACACTGAAAAGGCAGGGAGGAGGGCCCCCTCACAATTTACATGCACATATCCCCAATCCTAATGAAAGATCAAGGCAACAAAGTGAGCACGCCATGGTGACTTCAGAGTCCACGGAAATCCTCCTCTTTCCCTTTGGCCTAAGTGTTCAGGAGGCCAGGCTAGATGCTGTTAAACAGAAGTGAGTAACTTGTTTGTCATTAACTTGTTAGGGCCCATCATTGTAACGACTCTTTTAGCACTGGGCTGGTGGGGAGGAAGAAAACGAGTATTACCAATGAGTACCTTACTCCCTAACCCAGACCAATAATGGGGGATGGGGTGGGGGTGAGGGTGGCTAGCCGTAACCCCAAGAGGAGTTTTGAAATTTCACCTGAACATCTCTCCAAATGCCACGCCCTTTCCATCTTAAGAAGCAACTTAATCTGACAGTAATTCTTTCAAAGAACACTTAGACCATTTCACCTCCCAATGAAAAAGCAGGTGCTTACTCTTTGATTAGTTAGAAGCATTGAGATGAATAAGGAGCATCTGACACACCCTTTTATGACCTAACCACCAAACAGAGTGGAATTTTAAGGTTTGGATCAGGTTGGATGACCTCTGGAAAGTTCGGCCTTTCTCCTACCCCCAAGAATGAATCTGATCTATCTGAATAAATGAGATGTTTTCAATCTTTTGGTTTCAGGACCCATCCCTTTCCACTCCTAAAAGTTATTGAAGGACCCAAAGAGCTTTTGCTTATGTGTGCTGTAACTATTGATATTTACCATTCCAGAGTTAGTGTCTAAATAATTGCTTCATGTTTTAAAAATATTTGTTTAAAAAATAAAATGCATAAACCTTAACATAAATAGCACATTTATGTGGGAAATAACTCTTCCCCCCAAAAATAGAAAAAAGGGTGGTGTTACTTAAAAAATTTGCAAAAGTCTTTAATGTTTGGCTTAATGGGAAACAATTGAATTTTCATATTTGCTGCATTCAATCTGTTGCACAATTTCAGGTCGCCTTTGGAAAACACTGTACACTTATAAGAGTATGGAAACAAAAAAGGCAAATAACATTTTATTATATAAGTCTGGGGAAAGGAAATCCTGGGGCAAAATACCTCTAAAACCTGAAATCCGTCAAAGGGAGAAGTAAAGTTTAAAATCCGTTTATTGCTTACAAACTGCAGTCACCAGCCTGCTCTCTCTCCTGCTCCAGCAGAAGCAAAATCGCCCCTCCCCTCACCTCTCAGGTACAGATAAGCCCTCCAGTTTGCCTAGGTAATTACCCATTGATATGGAGATGAATTTCTCTCCACCCCTGAGGAATAATGCAAATGCACTAAAGCCATACTTCTCTCCATCCTTGAGTGCCTGTTGATATGCATATGTACTAAGGCCAGGCGAGATATTCTGAAAATACTACAATTTTACCCACAATTATTTTAATAAAAATAATTTTGAATGTTTTTGCAGACTCATTGAAAGGGTCTTGGGGATTCCCCTCCCTCAGGGTTCCTCAGATTACACTTTGAGAACCACTGGTCTAAACTCTGTCCCCAGTTGTCAATGACTGGTTTAGGAGCTGAGCATGTGAGGTAATTCTGGTGAATACATAATGAAGAGTGGCGTTAGGAGGCTTCAGGGGAACAGTTTTATCCCAGAGAGCCCATAAGAAGTCTTCCTTATTTCTTGCCTTGGCCATCTTCCAATGAGCAAGACAACTTTGGAGCTATGGTGGCATCTCCTGCACCAATGAAAGAAAAGCAAGAAAAATACAGCAAAGGCAACCCAGGACCCAGAAGTCACTGAATGGTTAAATTAACCTGCTCTGGCTCTGCATACCTCCAGACTGCTTCACCTGGGATAGTGTAACTCCGGGGGGGATATCCCGGGGCCAAATACCTTTGAAACCAAAATCAGTCAAAGGGAGAAATAAACTGAGAGAAACCATTTATTTATTACAAGCAATCTTCCCATGTCTCTCTCAACTAGGCTGCAGAAGAAGAGCCCCACCCAACCTTGCTGGTCCAGATATACCTGTGTAATTACCTACTGATATGGAGATGTCTACCTCTCACCCCTTGGAAACACCTATTGATATAAAGATGCACTAAAGCCAGGTGAGAGATTCTGGAAATACTGCAATGTTACCCACAGAGAGTAAAATGACCAATTTGTTAAGCCATTTTGGGTCACATATTCAGTTACTTGCAGACAAGAAGTTCCTGACTGACATACAGGACGAGATAAAGAATTTGGCTGCAGCCTGAAAAATAGTCTAAGGACATTTTTATCACAGGGCTACCTGCATGGGCAAGATAGAACTTTGCTATGGAAAGGAAAGATAAAGGGGAAAGACAAAGCCTGGATTTTTTTTTTCTTTTTAATGCTTTATATTTTGGCTACTTTCTCTTCTGTTAGAGAAGTAAGGGGATGTGAATATCAAATGTTGCTTCTTCAAACACATTGAAATTCCACCCTTGTCCCTCTGTAGGCTGTATCACAGTTGTCAGAGTTATTCTTTTAAAATATAATTCAGATCATGTCACTTCTCTGCTTTGGCTCCTTCTGTCAATGTTAAAGGCAAAATGTTTCCATGACTACAAGGTTCTTATGACCTGCCCTCCATCTCCTTACCTCTCTGACCTCATGTTCTACAACTCTGTCTCTTACTCAACTAACCATTAGCTGCCTCACTGTTCTTCCATCTTGCTAGGCACATTTCTGCCTCAGGGCTTTTGCATTAGCTATTCCCTCTGTTTGAATGTTCTTCTCCTTAACATCTGTGTTACTTATCTCTCCTGTTTCAAGTCTCCCAAAGTCACCTTCTTTGTGAGGCTCAACCTAACAACATTACTTAAAACTGGAACTCCCCTCCAGCTTTCCAAATCTTCCTTTCCTCACTCATCTAATCTTCAACCATAATATAGAGTTTACTTATTTTGCTTGTTTGGTCCATCTCCCTTCACTAGGATGTAAGCCCAGCAGATACAGAGATTTAATCTGTGTGTTCACTGATGAATACCCAGTGTCTAAAAACAATGCCTGGTACTTAGGAGTTGGTGCTCAATAATTACTTGGTGAATAAAATGAACATAATTGCAAGTGAATGGTTTTCATTAAAAATAATCACTGTGGAGGGCTATATACATATTCCAGTGCTCAGAGGTATCACATCAGTAGGCAATGAATTTTCTTAAAAGAATTCTTTTTTGCAAATCTGATTTTGGGAACATTCCAAAAGTTATTCAGAACCAAATCTAATGAACACATTCTTGAGCCATGTTAAAATGCCAAGCCTGTATTTTTCAACTAAGTTACTACATTTGGGTGGATATGGAAAGGTCAGAAACTAAGATGTGTTTGATTCCTAGACAGACAATAAACTGAGACTGATCATAACTTCAAAAAGGAGTTCTAAAAATGCTCACCAGTACAAGTTGCAGAAAAAGTATATATATGTGTATTTTAAACTCTATGTGTTTGTGTATATGGGTAAATGAATCTCTCCCAACTTGTCTGCAGACTTCCATTCTTGCCCCCACTACATCAGAGTGTTTCAAGAATGAAAATCAGATCTTCCCCCAAAATAAGAATCCTCCACCCCTCTCCCCTCAACTAAGAATCTCCAATGGCCTCTCATGTGTTCATCATGAAATTGAACTTCCTACCTAATCTGGTCCCCTTCTCCCTCTTGGAATTCTTACGCAAGCAGCGGTCCTCTTTTTGGTCCTCTGGCCCTTCGAACCTGCCATTCAGTTTACTTGGAAAGCTCACCCCACAGAGATTTAAGACTCTGATTCTTTTCATCATTCAGATCCCATTTCCGTGTATGAAGCAACCTTCCCAGGCTTGGTTTTGTTCCCTTGCTTACAGTCTGTTTCCTCCCACTAGAATGTTGGCCCCATGAAGGCAAGGTCCTTGTTGCTCCTGTTTATGTCTATAGCCCCAGCCCCTCCATGCCTGCAATGGCGGGCTGCTAACCAAACTGGGATGGAGTCTGGAAGGGAAGTGCATAGGAGGGAATAAACATCTGCTTTACAATTTATTAACTTCTGTTATATATTAATTTTAATGAGAATATTATTGTAATTTTAAAATATTATAATTTTGCTAAAATAAATAGCCTCTGACTTTAATATATGTATTAATAATCTACCCCTATTTATTCATACGTGTTCCTTGGAAACCAGCATTTCAACATTCAGGCCATGCAGCTTCTACTGACATGTATATTCAAATCTGGACAATAATGGGCTAACTTATAAAGACTTCCTGCTGTAATTCATACCATCTGGATTATTTCAATAGCAGCAACAATTTCTGGATCCAGTCAGGGCCTGAATGTTATAACAGATGAAGAGATGGGTGGAGTCACCTCTTCATAATGGTCCTGCTTTCGTTAGTTCTGCTTTCTGGTCAGTACTATTATTCCAGGGGTGGCAGGGTGGATAAATGAAATCTTGCTGGATATTGTACTAGGAACTTTAATATCCATGGCCTCATTTTATTCATGAGATCAATTAAAGCTATTTGTAATTAACTACAAAACAGAATAGGACAGACTCCAGGGGCCACAAGACTTCAGAGTCCTCCCTATGGGCTGGAGTGGTCAGGGAATACTCACCAGAGGAGAAAACCAGAGAAGGGCCTCAGGGCAACCATTCTCTGCAAGCCTGGCAATCGGCAGGCATCAGATCACCAGTTCAGCTTCCAGATTTCTCAATGGTGGGCTTACACTTACCTGGGCTTGGCTCCTCTAGCTCTCTGAGTGACTCTCTGCGTAATGCTACATTTCCAAAAATGATTCATTTCTGGCCAGTTCCTTTGGATTTGGGCCAGTAATAGTCTGGCTTGAAATGACAGTCCTGTGCCACTTATGAAGTGCTGACTGAGTTCACTGGAAGACAGCCCCCTGCTGTTTCCTTTGCCTCCCACCTCCCCACAAGGGAAAAATTCCCAGAAAAGAAAACTCATTAGGTGCCTGGCCCTCCCTCTGCCAACACCCCCCACACCGCCTCCCCGCAGCACACAGACACACAGAGCAGCAGATGAATGCCTGATCATTTTCTAGGTGTACCATTCTTAGGGCTTTAGATTTGGCTGAGTGTTTTGCCCTAGTATTTCTTTCGGAGGGGTCATTTTTTAGCAAAAATGCCTGATGAATTTTACCAAGCTCTAATACTTTAGTTTCCACCTCTTTGACCAAAACTGATTTATGAATTTTTAAATATGCTATGCAGAATTTGATTTTGCACAAATCACTCAGTTGATAAAGCACTATCATAAAAGGTAGTTAGGTGCTAACCAAAGTAGTTCTTAAACCCTGTATTTTCAAGAAAGAAGCATATCTCCTTTAGTAAATGCAGTGAAAACAAGTATACACCATAGGCAATCATTTTGAACATTTGACCATTAAGGAGGACTGTCCTGAGTTCTGATATAACACTGCAACTATGTTAACTCAAGTCCTTGACACAGCCTGATCTTCTTCAGTATCCAATTATACTAGGTATAATGGTTTTTATATTTTTACTGAAAATTTATGGGGTCTCTCCTGCAACATATAACATTTCACTTTTTAAAAATTCACCAATCATACTTATCTCCCCTTGGGTCTCTCCTCCAACTGCCTCGTTTTTGCTCAATCCCCCCTTCCCTTCCAGTACACACACACACTCACATGCACAAAGCTAACCTTGCTGACTGCAGTAGTCTTTAAACCTTTCTCACACAGAACAATTTGGTGCAATCTGTTTTTCTAAATTTGCTAATTTAAATCTAGAACAAAGATTCTTCAGGGAAGTGGGGGGACTATAAATAACCCCAAATTGTTTTCAGTTATACTGAGACCTATTTAAAAACTGCACAGCACAAAGATCCAGCATTAATGAATAGTTCCAATTTAATTCTGCACCAAAGCACCTTTTTATTTCACATAGTCCTCTTTTTTGAAAATTTCCTCAATGGTTTAATGAGTACATATTGAATGATTACCATGTGCCAAACATTGAGGGATATAAGGTCTCTGTTCACAACAGAACTCAGTCTCCCAGGAAGACAGAATAATGACAGTGTAAGTATCATAGTGAAGAGGTTAAGTATATACCATACGTGTGTGAGCCCAGACTACCTGAGCTGAAATACTGTATTGGGCACTTGGGCCACACTGACAGCACAGAGCTCCCAAACTCGCTGAGCTTCCGCCCTCAGGGCCTTCTGTTTCGTAAACAATGGATGCTTCCTGGTCTAAGTCACTATAGTTAGGTTGTTTGTACCTCCAGCCAAAAGCATCCTATCTTGATTGTACACTGAAAAAAGAAGTCTAATGAAGTGACCTGAAGATATATTCCCATTTTATTGGCACACATGTACTCAAGGGTCACAAATGGAAACAGATAAGCAAAAATATCAATGAAAAATGAGGTATAAGAGTTATTCACAAGGGACTGACTGAATGGAATGATTAAATGAGAATCAGGGAAAGTGTGGGACTGTTTCAATGCTTTGAATTATAAATATATATCTAAGATATTAACATTTTTCTAAATTGTATTTTCTTTCTTTACTAAGCTAACTAGGCCAGAAAAATTAAAGCATGTTGGTAAGTACAACTTTTCACAAAATGATTTGCTGTTTTGAGATTTTCAGACCACACCGCTATGTTTCCTTGCTGGTACTTGCTTTGTTATAGATATTTTCTAGGAAAAGTCATATGTAAATAATGTATCTATGAACCAAATTACATTATAAATGTGCTAGTGAAACAAAACAAGATGCTTAAAAAAAAATTTATGATAAATCTATTTGTGTAATAATGATATCTTTGTAGAGCAAATAAAGTCTTTATAATTTATCTATTCTATAAAATCATATTTTAATATGCTGGACTTCCTTAAAAGAAGAATTTTATCTATTATTATTTAAAACCCAGATTTTTGTGCAACTACTTTAATGAGCAATTTTGTAATATGAATGAGATTACAGAAGGCTGTTGTGTTGCAATCAATGAAACAATTCATATCCTTTTGCCTAATAATTGGCAATTCGATTTTATCTTCATTATGAATTTCCATTTGATTTCATTATTTATGTTTCTCTAGGCAGTCTTTTTTTGCCTGCATTCTTGGTGAAGAAGAAATCTGGAGGCTTTGTTCCTGATGGATTTTATTTCCTGCCTTGTAAACCTCTACCAGATAATCACTCAAATTGACATAGATGGGAATAGAATCCTCTATATACTGGCTAAAACACCCACATAAAGTTTGGATTTGAAAAACTTTAATATCAATTAAAATGCTGTATTGATTTAAAATAACACCTTAAGACTGAAAATCATATGTGAATCCGCCTGTCACTTTAAAAAGAAGAGCAATTGCTTTGTGGTTGCTGAGCTCTCTTAGATTTATTTTATCTCAGCAGCTGTTCCTGAAGCCGATGCGAATCAAATAAAGGTTTTCAAGCCCTTTGTTGTGTTTCGCAACTACTGGTATATGCCATTAACTCCAAAACCCAAATTTAGAATGGAGTTAGGGGGTGGGGACAATTATAAATACTGGAGAAAGTAAATAATTTTGAGAAAAATCCTCCAATTTTCAACAAAGATCAAACTGTTGAACATGATCTGCCTGAAGCCCCAGTAACAGCAGCAAGACAAAAGCCCTGACTTCTAAGCACCAAAAGTTGGATGATATATTTAGTAAGAAGTGTACGTGTAGGGGGAGGGGGAGGGGAGGCGTCCTACGGAAATGGTGGAACTTTCTGTGGTCACAGAAGATGAGGAAAACACACCAAACACTTTTCTTGCCCCTCTGGAAATAAGCATATTATAAATTTTGCCTAATATAGGCTACCCTTTGGTCTTGGAAAAAATAACTTTACTACTCATACCTTCTTTTTCATTTATTTTTTGTTTTACTTGTTTTCCAAAAGGCAGCATAACATGATTGTTCAGAATGGAAACCCTGGGTAAGAATATTGGCTCTGCCACTTATTTGGTGTGGACACTTGTACTTTCCATCCAATTTACAAATTAAACCAGTTTGCTTCAGTAATAGCAAAGTATATATCAATTTAACTTATTTAGGAATTATCCTCATTTTTATGTCAGATATAATCATTTCCTAATATCAATGATAATGATTTATTGAGTGATTACTACTTGTCAAGCACTATTCTAAGTGCTTTATATACATTTAATCCTCACAATTACGAGGTAAGTACCATTTTTGCCTTTATTCTAGGTTAGGAATTAAGCAGGGAGGGGTGAAGTAATTTGCCCCAGATTAAGACAGTTGAGTACATCTCAGAGCTAAGGTTTACAGAGCTCTTCTATTAACCACCAAGGCATTCCCAGTCTGTTTAGGACTGTCTTAATCACTGTTGCCCTCCAATCATTTCTGTTCAAATGCCTGCTGATTAGTGAACAGATATCTTCAAACTGGGGTAACCACCCCCTGCCCAGGTAGGTGCATGGAGACTCTCCAAGTGGTACAGAGCATAGACAGTTTGAAGGGAATCAGTTCCACATCTCAACTTTCATTTTTACACTTTCCTAAAACTTATCTGCTTGAGAACATGCTTGTCTCTTTCCACCCTGTTCACAGTTGCCATTCTCCACATAACAAAAGAAAGTCGTTCATTTCACAGATCTACATCTTACTGTGGGTGTTGACCCAAATGCACAAAACTCAGAAAATTAGAATCCTGTGTTAGTGTTGAGAAAGAGAATGACTGTGATGGCTGGGGAGAAAACTGTCACCCAATAGAGCATTACAAGAAATTCAAATGGTAGACCATCACATAATTTTTGGCATATAATAGAATGGAGTTCAAGGAACTGAGTAACACTGCTGCAACTAATTCCTCCCATTCCAGTCTACTTTTTTCTGTGAACAGAGTAACTAAGCATTTTGAGCTGTAAGAATAGTGTCAAATGCATGAATAGAATGGGGGCAGAAGTCAGTCTCATTCTGTCCACAAATACTATTCATCCACAGATCCACTAGAAAAGAAAAAGCTCCTGTCATTTCATTAGCAGAAGTATTTTCAATAAAACCTAATTTTTAATGTTTAAAACAGTTATCATTTTATAATATAGCCACTGTTTAATCATTTGTGTACTACAAATAAGTTTAGTGATAACTCCATCCAGAGACATCTTTTTTAGCACCTAGAATGTTAGTTACAGAAAGTAAAATTATGTTAATATTGTTATAATATCTGTGTAATAAATGATGTAATGATCAATAAAAAATTTTCAAGCATGAAAATACGCAAAAAGATAGCATTCTGTGGAAAACTGAGTGAAACTAATGAGTTCAAGAAGGATCAATGTATATTTCTTTCTTTGTTAAAGAAGAGTGAGTTAATGTATATTTAAGATGAATGTTGGGTAACAAATTACTGTGGGATTTACATTCTTCGTGATACATTTTTAAAAAGTGAGCTAACACCTTTATCTTAAAGTATCATGAATTACAATATGCTGGAAATTATACCATTTGCAAACTTAAGGTAAAAAACTGTAGGTTTCAGTTTCACTTATACAGGTGGGAGGGATACAAATTGTTCAAAATTCTTTTAGGAAGATATGCAAGCAAAAGTTTAAAGACCATTGATCTTGAAGCCCAATCTTCCCAGGGTACTTAAAATCTGGTCGATGTAATCATTAACACTATTATTTTACACATAAAAACATGGCTGCTATATAAAATAAAAAGCCGTTTGCCACTCCTCTGTATGTCCTGGACATTCAGCAAATGCTAGTAAATGAGAACTGAATGTACATGTTGAGTCAAAGCAGGAAATTTTTCCTGTGCTATTCTTTCCTCTCTAAAGATTATGTGTAACTATGTCTACCATACTTTGTGTGCTTCAGGAAAACAATAACACAAAACACAGCTTTCAAGATAAACATACCACAAGATTTTCCTTTGAGTTGTCTGTCAGTAGAAGCCAGGCCTATGAGATATGGAGGCTATCTGATTGCCAAACCCAAATTTAGGACCCATGACCTGATACATAAAAGTGTCCTTTAGAGGTTATTCACTGGAAATTCACTAGAAATCAGAAATTTCCTGAAAACACAAGGCCTCAGATAAAAATAAGTAGATACAATCTACATCAGGACTGCTATCTTAGAGTGAAAGTCTTATCTACTGTCAGAATTGGGCCCTAGAAAGCTTAGATTCTCATTTTATTCTGCTGCTGGTCCTTAATAAATAGCTACACTGGGCCTTATTTTCATCATATGTAAAATAAGTGGCTTACTTATGTATCCCTTCTGCAGGGTTCTACTCATTAGTTAATTCCACAAACCTTTACTAGACACCTGATGTGTACCAGGGCTGTGCAAGGTGCTGGAGATTCAAAAGTGAATGAGACCAAAATCCTTCCCTCAAGGAGCTTCTAGGCTATGATAATATTAAGACTTCTTACTTGTTTACAGGTAATCATGATGGAGAGTGATAAGCACTCTCAGGCAGGAATATGGAAGGCACAGTGATGGCTCAGTGGAGGCAGGTGTCAAATTAAGGGAGGCTTCACAGAGGAGGACACACTGAAATTTTTGTTTTTGGTCCATTCAATGCTTTAAAATTTTTTAAAAGCTCATTACTTCAAAAGATGAAGTAATACACTCATATAGTATAAAATTCAAAATGTAAAAATGGGCAGGTATGAAAAGCTTCCATTCTACCTGCCTCCCCACCCCCAACCAACAGGCTGTCCACCTGTTCTCAGAACAGCCAGGATAGTCCATTTCTTGCACAGTTGACCCTTGAACAACACGGGTTTGTGCTGCATGGGTCCACTTACATGCAGACTTTTTTCAGTAAATATATTGGGAAACTTTTTGGAGATTTGTGACAATTTGTAAAACATTTTCCTTTCTCTAGCTTACTTTTATTGTAAGGATACAGCATGTAAGACATATAACATACACCATATGTGTTAACTGTTTATATCATTAGTAAAGCTTCTGACCAACAGTAGGCTATTAGTAGTTCAGTCTGGGGGGCATTAAAAACTTATAAGTGGATTTTTTACTTGTGGGGTGTTGGAGCCCCAACCCCCATGTTCAAGGGCCAACTATATTCTTCCAAAGATCTGAACTGTATCTTAAAAGAATGCACAGAAGATAATCAAGTGAAAAAGTGGGACTGGGCATTGCAGACCAAGGGAACCTCCTGAGTCTGGGCAGAGTAGGGGCCTCTGCGGCTGCAGGACAGAGCAAGGGTCAGCTCCCGGGGGCCCTTCCTAAGCTAAGGAATTTGGAGCTCATCTTGAAACACTGGGACTGCTGTCAGTGGATTTGGAGAAAGATGTCTGATGAAATGAATGATTTAGGAAGAGCATTCTGGCAGAAATGTGCAGAGTGGATTGCAAAGAGGTGAGATCAGTGAGAGAGAGTAGGAGGCAGTTGTAATAAATAATCCGGGGAGAACTAGTGGGGACCTAAGTCAGGACACAATCAGAGGGGATTGGAATGGAACCAACACAAGTTGTTAAGGAAGAAGGATGGGTAGCATTATTGGATCTCTGTGAATTGGATTTCTGTGAAGTTAATTCCTGTACTTTCCTGGCCTGAGTCAAGTTCCAAGAATAATTAGAATTAATCATGTAGCCCCTTCCTTTAAGCTGCTACCTGGACACCCCATGTTGTCTTAGATGACCTCAAGATGTTCAAGCTTCCCAGCATCAAATGGCATCACTCAAATCCTTACCCCTGTACTGCTCTGTCAGCAGAAAAAAGCCCTATACCTGTACACAGTCTTCTCTGAGCAGTCCCTTCCCCTGCTAGTTCTGAGGGAGATGTGGCTTCTCCCTGAAGGCACTGGTTACTCTGCAGACTTCATGCGTCATGGCCAGTTTTCTCTCACATATTAGGTACCACCAGGCCAGAAGGTGATACAGGCGCTCTTCTTGCTCCTCACTGCCACTTCCAAACCATTGTCCCTTTCTGGATACTGGCCATCAGCTGTTAGGAGCTTATGTGTCAGACCACACCTCCCTCTGGGCCTCCCTGCTGTGGTCCTCTCCTGCCCTCCTGGTCACTCCCTCACCTTCCGTGGAGAAGTCAATGCCAGATTCACTGTCTTTCTCTCCACTATTCTCCTGTCATTGCTTTTGGTGATTTCAATCATGAATGGTGTCCAATCTCACAGCCTCTCCATTCCTCAACCTCTTTATTTCTAGTGACCTTTTCTTCTGCCACCAACCCCCGGAGTTATCCTTAGACCTTGTCATTTATAACTGCATCCCCTCAATTACCTGTTTCAAGCATCTTACTTCTACATTTCCAGCTCAGGCCGTGCCATAGCTCAGCTCAAAAAATTATTCTACTTCCCTAGGCACTTTGTTCATTTGACCCTACTGCCTGTTAACTGTTTATCTCCGTCCCTCAGGCCCTCATTCCCTCCTTTTCTTGATTTCCTGAGGATTTCACTTTTTCTCAAAACTCCATCACCTTTCCCCCTATTTTATCAACCTTTTGTCTCAGAAAAATATAAGCAATAGAAGAGACTCACCACCAAATCTACCTCCTTCCTGCATCTGTCCCTGTCTATTCTGCTTTTCTTTTTATTACAATGGATGAGGTGCCCAGCCTCTTGCCTAAAACCATCCCCTTCACACTTGTATACTGGATAGCATTCCCCCCTACTCTCACAATTGCCACCTTGCTTTCCTATACATTCAACATTCTCTCTTCCTAATGAATCATTCTCATGAGCAAGCAAATATCACTTTTTTAAAATCCTCCCTTGTTTCCATATCTCTTCCAACTACCACCACATTCTTCTGCTTCTCTTTACAGGAATTCTCCTTAACAGAGTTACCTATGCTCAGTGTCTCTACTTCTTTACTTCCAGTTCCTTCTTGAATCTACCTGTAATCAGGCTTATATTTCATCACTGAAACATCTTCTGTCCAGGTCACATTGCCAGATCCAATGGCCATTTTTTGATCCTAATCTTCTCATCTACTCAACTTCTAGACAGCGTATAAAATAGTTGAAGTCATTTCTTCACTTGATTTCCATACTCCAGCAATGTCCTTTGTCCCCATCTTTTCTCACCTGCCATTCTGCTCAGTTTGCCTTGCTTATTCTTCTTTCTCTGACCTCTATATTTTGGAGTATATGGTAGAAAACTCTAAGGAGATCCCTCAGTAAATCACATCTTTTATAACACACTCCCTAAAGTGTGGGTGGAACCTGTGTCTAGTTTTCAGCTAGTAACCTATGGCAACAGTGAAAACACATTGTAAATGTAATTAAGGTCCCAAATCAGTTCATTTTGAGGTGACTAAAAGGGAGATATCCTGAGTGGGACCTGATTTAATCACATGAAACTTTTAGGAGAGAGCCTGGGACCTTCCTTGAGATCAGACACTTTCTTTCCTGCTAACTTTGAAGAAGCAAGTCCCTATGAGCTTCACAGATAAATTCTGCCAACAGGATTAAGAAGTTTGGAAAAGCTCTTTTCCCAGGCAAGCCTCTGAACACAGTGAGGCTGACACCAAATTGTACTTTGATATGAACTTACAGCATCCAAAACTATGAGAGAACAAGCTTCTGCTGTCTCAAGCCACCAAGTCTTACGGCAACCTAGGGAACTAATACACCATGTACATTATAGGCACAAAGTTAGGGATTATTTTTATGGTAGGATGAGGGAGTGGTGAGGGGAAGCTGGGATAAAGAGTTTGGTGACAGTGATGGGGGTTTGGAATAACTGTTGTGGAGAATAAGTTTCACGAGAATGCCAGTTCTTACGGCAGTGACCTTCATGTTCTATGGAACATCTAATACCCTCTAAGTAGTTCAATTTCTTAGGTTTTTACCTAATAAGTAAAAGATATACAGAAAGGAGAGTAGTAAAGGATGGCTTAATTAAAGACATGGTATCAAATTCCTCACCCAGAACAAGTTTAAAGGTTGGAGGCTAGGTTCATTAAATACGCAGATAACGAATTGAACCTTTATATCGTCTTACACTGTTGTTTCTCTGTGACCCTTCTCGTCCTGATGGTATCCGTAGTACCTACCCTTCAAGCCTGGGACTAGAAGGATAAACCAGGCTTGGGTGTATGAAGGGGGAGAGAAAAGGAACCAGGAGCAGTGAGAGGGGCATGAACAAGGGCTGGGAACAATGGTTCTGTCTGTGGCCATCAGAATTTTTCTGTTGTAAGCATCAGGCCCCTGCGTACCAGTGCCTGGCCCTCAGCCTCAGGCATCAAAGGATCAAAGAAGATAATCTGAGGTCTGGAATTCCTTCTTTGAAATGTTCAAGTCCTCCTCTGGGCTGGCAGTGTCACTGGGACAGGGTATCCCAGGCCAGGACCAGATCCCACGTGCATGCCGGGCACAGGAATGTGTTCATCGACATGTTCTAAGTTCCGTCCGTGACCGGCTGGCGCCAGCAGAGCCACCTGAGCCCAGACCAGGACTGCAGCGGGCTCCCTTCCCTGTTTCTTGCCTTTGGGATGCTCTTCAACCTGATACCTAGTGTTTGGAGTCAACCAGATGCCCAATGAGATCCACGATCATCTTCTTCGGGCTTGGAGGCTGGGCCCAGTCCCAGAAAGGTGGCCTAGTAAGCAAATCATTCCCGTTGGCCAGTGTGCTAATTTGTGGGACTGTGTGAGATGTGGCTGCCAGACCACTGCTGACATCTGATTTTGTATGATTCTCAGTCACTGCAGACAAGACAAGTTCAGGTCTTTAGGCCACTAACGACCCACTGGGCTGCATGCATGGGCCCACATGTCACTTATCACCCATCCAAGTTTCAACCGTACTGTTGTTTGCAGTCTTCAGCACTTACGGGTGGGATGGTGGTGGCAGGTATCCTTTACCTGTGTGCCCCACCACTGGCACCCAGGACAGTCACCTTTCCCCTTCTGCAGACTCCATACCATATGCCAGGCAGTACTGCAGGGGTGGCCATGCCTCTCTTCTGAGGGCTTCTGAGATCATTGCCCTGCAAAACCGTCTGAGCCTTCTGATCATATCGTCTCTTGCCTCCAGTTGATACATTGAGGTGTTCTTCTCAGTCCTGAGCCATGCTAGACAAGGGACATATATTCCCTGGGAAAATGGGGCTTCTATTATCTTCTCACCCATGAGTTCATTGCCTATGCCCACATTGATGGAAGTATGTGGAAGGCAGGGATGTGGTCAACATAGAAAGAGATAACATTCTAAAATAGAGTGATTATGGCCTAAAGAATTCAAGAGACATATGGCTGTAAGAAGTACTATTGCATGTTAACACTATAAAATTACAAATGGAAACTTTGATACGACCAGAATACAAATGACCATTCACTGCACACTCTGGGTGAGGATTTCATTTGCTGTCATCCTCAGTGTAGCCCAGGAACCACCTCTGAGAGTTATGAGAAGTCAGCATTCATGAGGGCACCATGGACGATGCAGCTTTGTGAGTCATGGTGCACCTAGTATTAAATAAATGATGTATTGATATGTACAGGAGAAAGAAGATCTATATTCTTTCAATACAATTGAGATTCTAAAGAGCCACGGCAGTATGAGCAATAAGAGAATGCTACCTTTTTATAAATGTTTATGATATTAGTGAGGAACAGTACATTGGACAATACAGATGAAGAGACGATTTCTAAACAGGAGAAATGGTGTCTGGACACTAGAGACTCTTTGTGTAAACTGAATAAATAAACTGACAATAAACAAAGAGGCAAGTGCATCTTCTCTACCCAGTATTCTAAGTCTTCAGCAACAAATTACTACACCTTGCACAGGCCCAAGAATTTTGTGATATACATTTTTGGATCAAATTATTTACATAGATAGGGGTCCTGTAAAAAACACTTGCCTTCACTCTGTCTCCTCTTGCCTCTGCTTCCTTCAATACATTTGGCCTCATTCTATCCTATGGTGGACAAGATTTCTCCATGAGGTAGGAAACATGGACACAGGTAGGTCTCAGGTTACATCTTACTGCTTGCCACCAAAGAGCAAAGAGAATGGTATCTCTTCCAGAAAATCTGGAGAGAGAATTTGATATTTCAGCTTGGATGATCTGCCTATTTGGACCAACCCTGGGTCCTAAGGAATCTGGTCAACTGGCCTAGCCTGGATCACCTAAAATCCTCTTCCAGGAGCGGTGTTGACATGATTAGCAGTCCCACCAGAACCACATGGAGCAGTTAAGGGGCTGATGCTGTTACAAAGAGAAAGGGATGCAGGATAAATGAAAACAACAGACACCTACAGCATAGTTCCTAAGGAGGAACA
Organism: Manis pentadactyla; assembly: GCF_030020395.1. Lineage (NCBI taxonomy): Eukaryota > Metazoa > Chordata > Mammalia > Pholidota > Manidae > Manis > Manis pentadactyla. The sequence goes on from NC_080022.1 coordinate 72,119,455, forward strand.
GGATCCTGGGGAAGAGGGTGGCAGACAAATCCTAGAAAACATGATTGTAGTATATTTAGATTATGTTGTATTCCATGACCAGACGGGAATCAGTGAAATAAATTTCAATATCTTGTCCAATCATCTATAAAATATAAATAATAAAAACAAAATAATATCAGGAAAAAATATCTTCATGAATTTATATTAAACCAAAGTCCTGTAATGTAAATTTAGGAAAAGATGAAAGGAATATAATTTATATGTTGCAAACAGCAACACATGAAACACAAATCCACATATCCAAACTAGAACAATACAATTAATACACCTCTTTTTTCATTTTTATAACAAATAAGGGCTTAAATTTAACACACTTTCTGTAAACCTACTATAGGAAATAAAAAACAAGAACACATTCCAAAATATTTCAACAAACATACCCTTAAGATACAAAAGTAAGCATTTGAATTTTTTATTTGTACATACAGTTTTGCTATATCATTTGTTTAGTATAAGAATAATTGTTGATAATAAAATGTTTTTTCATCTATACAAAACAATGCAGAACAAGCAAGCAAAATAAAACAAGAAAGCCCATAAACCCTGCTGCAGGTTTTGAGATGCTAAAGTTCTCAGAACTGTTGTTTGCATTTATAAAATATGACAAACTATTTATAATCCTAACATTTTCAGAATTCAGCAGATTTCAGTGCTGCTACCTGATTATATGAGCCAGGGGATTCAAGCGAGAACTGCAAGCAATATGGATAAAATAGTCAAATCCAGACCAGATGGCTCTTTAAAGCTTTTTTAAGTAGGCCGGTGGTAACATGGTGTTATTTGAGGGCCCAAAAAAAGCGCTTCAGAAATATCTCCCTTATCCAAGAGTCTTGGTGCCTGAAACTCCATCTTTAGAAAATGGGAAAGTAGAGAACATAGGCTGCCTTTGCCTGCCCAGCATCTATTCTCCCTTCTGGTGATAATACCCTGATTTCCTTAGGAAAGCACCTCTCTCCAAGCTCTCCTTGAAATAGTTAAGCAGTGTTGATTCTGACCCTAAATTTGGAGGTGGACATGGGACCCAGTCTTGACCAAGCAGCCTACTTTGACTCCCTTCCAATCTTTAAACAGCATGCTTATTTTCAGGAGTAGAGCAAAGCTCATCTTCTCATAAGGATTTTAGATTGAGGGACAACCTTCTGATGTCCCTGTCCAGATAGTGGATCCAGCAACGTTCATCGGTTCCTACTTCTGAGGACATCAATGTTTTCCCTCAAAAGTTGACATTCAAACAGAAAATTGGTTTTGCCGATAGAATGGTTCTGGGTTTTCATTTTTCCAAGCTTTTTTTCTGCTTGCAAATTCATCATTATAAACCAGAACTCAGATGCAATAAAAATAACTACTCTCCAAAAAAGATAAAATAGATTTGAAGCAATATGCAACACTGGGAATTATGTATAACAAAGTCACTTTAAAGATGTACTTAGCAGACTAGCACATAGATGCCTTACATAACAGAATTTGGAGAGGTTTCAAAGAACATTAGAGATGACAGTTCTGAGGCCACATGAGTGGATACAAGTCAATGCTATTATCACCCAAAAGGCCAAAGATAAAATAATAATAGTACCTTTCAGCGTTCACACACATGAGCTATGATACATTAGCTTGTGGATAGTTTATCTGATTATAAACTACAACTACGAGTTCTGAATACAACACAACCCCTTCCCTCCCTCCCCCTTTTGTTCTCAAGAGTTCTCAGCTGTGAGTGTGTCAGATACTGCCTAGAATCAGGCCCACCCTCTCCCAGGGGAGAGTCCACTGTCTTGTCTTCTCTACAGAAGCCTGAATGGCAATAAATCAGCCGTTCAATATGTCTAATCAGATGAAAGCCTGTTCCCTGAGGGATGACCTCAATCCCACAGTGAATGGGGACCAGATTAGCATATCACAGGTCCCAGGGCACCAGGCATTGTCTGGTAAACAAAAAGAAATTAGGAACACAGGAGTACAACACAAAAGCCAGGACAAATTAATGAACGTGTGTTAATGTTTATCCTTGTTTAAATAAAGAGTTTTGAGACACGTGGTGAGTTCTCTGCAAATAAATGTCTGGTTAGACTACAGCATTGAGTGGAAGGGGGAAATATTCAGTAGAAGCTGTGAGATTCACATTTCACAGGTGAAAGCTTTAGAATAAAGACGACCTCCTACGATCAAGCCTTTGTTGTATATTGATTTTATTTCTAGTCAGGGGTCCATTATAGTGTAGGCATCTGTATTGCTGAAAGGATGGAGTAAACAGACAATAGACGGAACTAAAGATGAGCAATAAATACAGGAATCAGCAGTGGTCATGGGAACACACAAAGTGATTAAAGGGAAGTCAGCAAAATCCAGAACGTGGACAAGTCTACAGGACAAATGACATGGATTTTCAAATAAATAAAATAAGAGGAAGAAAATAAAGAGGAAAGGGAAACCTAAAGAATGAAAGGGATGTATGAGACATTGACCAAACGCAATGTGTGGACCTTGTTTCTATCTTGACTTAAATAAACAAGTGTTAAAAAAAAAATCTATGAAGCAATTAGGGATATTTGAACCCTGGATATCTGATGAAATAAAGCCTTATTTTTTTAGAGATACATACAAAATATACATAAATAAAATGATATGATGTCTAAGATTTGCTTCAAAATATGAAGCATGATTGATTGTCCACAGTTAATAATTAATTGGAAGATGAGTACATGGTGATTCTTTATACTATCCTCTCTACTTTTGTATGTTAGAGTTTATCCATAATAAAAAAGTTTTTTAAAAAAATAAGCAGGCTATGAACAATAAAACAGAAATTATTTTTGTTAAAAATATACTGTAGTACTTCTAAATGTTCTTATATAAGTCAAATTAAAGTTCATAAACATAGAAGCACTTTTCTAAATGAATTACTATACATAAAGCACTTACAATGATGCTGGGCACACTACATACTGAGTGAATAAATGTTAACTAGTTCTTATTTTTTTAAATGTGGTGGGTCTAAATCTTACCTCACAATAGAAGTGTGTAAGAGCTCTATTTTTCTACAACTGAACATAATCTGTTATTCAGTCCTACTTTCTACTAGGGTGGTAGAAAAACCCTGTCAGTTCTAAGATGCTCCCAAACTTTTACCTGTAAGATCCTTTATCTAAATTGCCGAGGTGTCTAGAGATCCAAGTGTCAGAGTTGGAACATGGTTTGGGGGAGTCTATCTGAGTCTCCATGTCTTCTGTTCACACTTATCAGCGGCTGAGACATCTCTCACCCCATGCGAACCACTCACCTGTGGACACTCTCTGGCCATCTTCAGGTTGGGAGGGTCTCTAACCCACGTCTAGATCAAGCTCAGACCTTTGGGACTCATACTGCTGTTCCCATCTGTCTCACCAATGGGTTTCAGCACCTGGCAAGTTCCCTCCTGATTCCATGAAACTGAAAAATGACAATGGAACTTTCTTGGGGTGGAAGGGTTTACACCCAGCTGTATTTTCATGGTGGCAGGTCAAGTACTAGAATCCTGCCCGCCTCAGAGCGAGTCTGAATGCAGCAAGCCAGTCTCTGCCTCTGGGCCTTTCCACCCCCACAGCCGTCTCAGTCTCTATCCTGGCCCTGCCACCACTCCAGCCTCTGCTCTCCTGCAGCTGTGCTGCCCAGAGCCCCTGATATGTGTCATCAGGCACCCCAACGGTACCCAGGAGACCATCCTCCTGAACCACACCTTCGACGAGACCCAGATCGAGTGGTTCCGAGCCGGCAGCGCTCTCAACAGAATGAAGGAGCTGCAGCAGCAGTGAAGGCCTGCTCTGCCGCTCCGGCTTTGGGGTCAAGTGCAGCATGTGTCAGCAGAACTGGATCTGATCCAATTCACATGGCTTCCTGCTTTGAGACGGTGTGGCCTGGCCTCCCCCTATGGACTCACCAACAGTTGGGGGAGTTCTTAAGATAATGTTTCAGTCCCCTGCCTTTGTTTTTAGTTTGGTTCAGAGCTTGAGCAGCTCCAGGCAACTGTATTTTTGAAGACGACTTCCATCTAAAGTTTTCCTCCTGCCTGATCATTTCACTGGTAGCTGAAGGATTTTAAAGAAACTTTTGCTCTTGCAAGGAAAATAAGAAATCAAATTCAGAAAAAAAAAAAAAAAGGAAAATAAGAAATCAAATCCCAAAACAAATTTTTTTTTTCATCTATGAAACTTAGATAACAGTATCTGCATTTTAGGGTTATTGTGAGGAATTAAGCTAACATTAGCCATGCACTTAGAAAAACGGGTGGTACATGAGTCTTGCAATTGTTAGACTTAAAAAAATCAGAACAGTAGAGTAAATGCTGCTTGGGTAACTGAGATACTAGTCTAGATGGATAGTGGTGGGATCCTGGGAACGGAGAGGAAGAGGAGGAGGTGACCTTAGTATGACTGACAGAAGGATAAGGGCTGGGGGAAAGGCATGGGACAGTTTCTTACACTGGATGGCCCGGAATCTGGGAAAGGTAGAATTTATATAGATTCACTAACAACATATTGCCCACCCACACGTGTGCAGTGAGCAAGCCGACCAGGGTCAGGTCAGAGAATCCTGGCCATAGGAACTTTCATTTTCCCCACACCAGCACAGTGGACTATGTCTGTGACTGTCCAAAGCCATTTCTTTCCTGGGATTTTCCCACTTTCTGAATCTATATCTGAGAGACAAGACAATGCTCTCTTCTTTGGAATCTCAGACTTGCTGGGGTTGTGCCCAGCTTCATCCACCACCAAGGCTCCCCATTCCAGGCTGAGCCTAGGAGCTGGTGCAGGGCCTCCTTTCCTCAAGGCCCACCCCAATAATCTCCCATGCACCCATCACTTCCCTCCACACTGTTTTTTCTCTTGCAATAGGGGAAGCCTTTCTTCTTACTCAGTTATATTCCCTCACATATCTTTCTGTGCTCTTTTAAAACTCAAATACTGGAAAAAGATGACTTTTGCTCTGCTTTCTCCTATCATATTCCTTTTCTGAGGCAATGATTAGAGAAGGAGTACCTGGCTAAATGGGGAAAAGAAATGATGGGGGGAATATGTCCATAAGAATTTCAATTATTTTTCCTTCCATTCCAAGAATGCGTGAATGGAAAAAAGTACACAGCTGAGTTATTCTACTTTTTAAAATCCTCATTTAAAAAGACAGCCTGGGCTGTATTTCAGAATATCCAGAATGAGGATCATGTTGAGTGTCTGCCCTTGACTCAGCCCCCAGAAGAACTGATGAACTCTTCAACATGGTTTACAGGTACAAAGGATATTCCCACTTCAGTATTTTCCAAAAAGACTACAATCTATCCCAATAGAATTAGTAAAAGCTAATGAGCTCAGACCAAGAGAAATGTAGCCGTATAGCATTCACCAATTGCACTTTAAGTTTCAGGTGGAATTTCAAGGTTTGGGACAGCTTTCTTTGAAAGACAATTTAGAAGTTAGTAAAAGTAAATTTTGTGCTTTTTGTTCTGAATCCTCTCATCCTGTTGTACATTTGGAAATCATGCCATGTTGGTGGTTTCATTTATTTATCCATTCATGCGTTCAGTAAATATTCGTATCTATGTGCCAGGCACTGTACTAGGAACTGAGTCACAACTAAGAGTGAGGCAGTTTAGTCCTTCTTCAAAATGTATTGGGCTTTATATCCTAATCCAACATGATCAGTCTATGGGTACAAATTTGAAAACCATTAAACCAGGGTTCTGGCAGAAACTTTATTATTATGGGCTAAAGAATGTGGAAAGAGAAACGTGACTAAGGAAAAAAACATTTAACAGTGGTGCTCAGCTGAATAGGCAGAGAATGAATGGAAAGGCCCTTTATTAGTGTGTAGCTGTGTGAATAGAGCATGGTGATGAAATGCATTGTGCCATCTGAGTATCAGGTTAAATGCCACTGTGTTATTAGTGGTCTGATGAATTTAAAAAATATCATTCTAACTCAAATCCAGTGAGCAACAAAGATAAAGAAATTCTGCTGCCACAGCTGAATACATTGCCATTACCAAGGCCCTTTCAAGCAGCATACAGTCAGACTGGATTACACTTTGGACCCATGAGAAACTTCCTCCTCAAAACAAACATCTCTTTGAACTTGTAGTCCTTAACCAAAGTTAAAGACCAAGAGAAAAATCACAAATTGTAATCTAACAGTTAAGGAACCAAAAGGCCATGTAGTCACCTTATTTCACAGTCTCACACATTTCCAGAATTTCTAGCTCACTGAAAGTAAGTAAATTGTCACTCTTTTTCCTTACATATCATGCATTTTCTCTACCAAAGAGAAAAGTTGAAATTTTCTTTGTTAAATTTCTGTTAATGAGTGATAATTGTGGGGCTTGTGGCCAAATGAATCAGATCATTGGTTAAAAAGAAAGGTCCTCTTATAGAAATTTCTGGACTTTTGCTATTATTTTTTGAATAGTCAAGGGGCGAAAGCTATTTCCATATGAAATTTAAACAAAGTAAGTATTTAGGTGAACTTTCTTCTGGGGAAAGGTCACTTAGAAAATGCAATATATAAAAGATAAGCAAGAAGAAATACCCTTTCTCAAATACTTAAGCTGTAGTATAAGAATTACCCTTATTTTTCAGACACACTTTAATTCAAACCTCATTTTTGAGATGAAAACTATTGTCTATTAAAACTTGCATAGGAAAAGATATAAATGAAGACACAAACAATTTTGTTTTCCTTTTTTTAACCAAGAGCCATAAAACACTTTTCTATGTGTTTGTAAGTAATTGGGGAACTATTTCCCAGGCTGCAGGAGTAGAACCACAGACTTTCTGATAGAGGAAAGGGTCTGGTAATTCAGAGTCTTTCTGTCTCCCTCAAATTAGACACCCAGCTACAAAGTCTCAGGGGTTCACAAAGTGGACAGTTCTTAGGTAGCTCTATACACACTATTGGTAATAAACAGTATGATTTAATCATACCCTCCAGTCCAAGGACTTAATTGCAATAGGTTACTCTGTTTTCAATTTTTCCAATTAGCTCAATGCCCAGATTTATGGCTTTCTTCCATTTCTGTCTCTTCTTTCCCTGAAAAAGCAGCAAATCTGCCTCTAGCTTCATCCTCTTCATATTTTTGACAGGTAAATATGAATTTTTAATTAGAGTGATCTTACAGAGTTTAAAGTCAAGTGAGAAATTCCTCTTTTAATGTTTCTAGGCTTAGATGAAGAAGCATTAATTGACTTTAGGTCTTCTTTCTGCCAAATCTGTCTGTAGGACCAGAAAAGCCCTGGCATCCTGGTTTTCCAACAGATGCATTATGGACATCTTTTCCTGTCTTTCCAAATCTTTGCAAACTGACAGAGCACCAAAGTCCATGTTTATCACACCTGCTATAGGTTTGGTCTTAGCTGGTTGTGCCTTTATCACTGGCAGTTCCTGGAGCTTCTTAGTTTTACTGGCTTGTGGTTTTCTCTTACTGCTTTAGGACTGGTGATGCACAGGAAGCTGCATTCTGTGAATTAGAGACGCTGGCCACTTAAGGTTAAATTAGACTCCTCTCTCATCATCCATATGGAAGTAATCAGATATCCCATCTTCCACAAACTCTGGCATGCCCCAGTATGCCACCTGGTTTCCTTTTTATTGACCAGCATGTGTTAACAGATACTATGTCAGCCGAGTTGATCCATTACAGAGGGTGGTGTAATTATTGTTCCTTCCCCACATCTGTCATTGCATGAGGTACTGCTGAATTTCAAATGAATTAAGAAATAAGAAATAGGAGACATACTCAAGGGAGGAACAACCTAAGACAGGCACAGTCGCAGGGGGGTCATCAGGTGAGAAATTGGGGATCAACAGAGGTGAGGCTTAGAACCTCACCCTCCCTGTTCTGAGAGAAATCTTCTGCATATGTGGATATTTTATTGCCCTTGTCTAGCTTGGATTAACACATAGTCTACAGGCACACACCTGATCATCTACATTTGCTCTCTTACAACACTAAACTATGTTTTCTACCTTTATGTTGTATCTACCTACCACTTCAGCATTTTATTAAAAATAATAAAGAGAGAAATGTGGTATCCACATATAAATCAAGTATAAAAATCAAATGTGTATTCATATTTGAACTGACTGTTTATAGTTCATAATGCATGAGCAAAACCAAAAGTTTCTGTGATGACTGCCCTTGTACTGTTCACCATGTAACTTATTCATTATGTAAGAATTTGTTCTCCATGTAAGAACTTGTTCGTTATGCTTCAGAAGATTGGAGACTGACGAAAATTAGGCTTGGGGTGGATTAATGATTGTGCATTGAGCATTGACTCCCCTATACAGAATTTTATTGTTGTTAACAACCATTTGATCAATAAATATGAGAGATGCCCTAACAACAACCAAAAAAAAGGACAGACTTCCAATTGTAAAATAAATAAGTAACCGGGATGTAATGTATAGCATAAGGAATATAGTCAAAATATTGTAACAACTTGGTATGGTGATAGCTGGTACCTAGAATTATCATGTATATAAATGTTGAATCACTGTGTTGTACACCTGAAACTAATGTAATGTAATACTGTGTGTCAACTACCCTTCAATAAAAAATAATTATCTAAAAAAAAAAAGAAATAGGAGACATAAAAATGGCCTTAGATTTATGTCAAAACGGACTTGCCAAGATCCTCCTTTTAAAAGGTTTATCCATCATGTCACTGGCTTGGACATGCAGCCTTGAGTCTCTGCAACAGGAACAAACCTGTAACTTACAGCATACAGAGGAGAAATGGTAGCTACACCTCTGGAGGAGAGCATCTCAGAATGGGAGAGAAAGAGACTGAGTTAGGTATGCTCAGTCCCATCACCAAATTCGCTGGTTAGTATGTCCTCCTCCTACTCTGAGGAGGTAGTGAAGGAGCAGAACAAAGTTGATTGTGTCCTTTCCTCTGGATGGCAGGGTGGAAATTCTCTTCCCTCTATAGACACATGAACAGGGAGGACTAAATGTTCACTCCCAGCACAATCGTAATGCTGGAGGAGTTGAAAGAAGGGAGCAGGCACATTTGTTGTGTTGTCCAAGCTGCGCTTGCCAAGATAGTGGCTGGGTTTTGAGGGTAAGGTGGGTGCAGGGCCACAGCTGCACCCTCTCTGGCCTTTCCCCTGGCCAGTAGTACCTTGGCAATGACTCAGTGTCTTGCCTTCTCTCTTTTTCTTCCATTATAGGCCAAGGTGATTCTTTCTCAACTGGAGGCAAGAGATGACATGATCCGAAGGCTCTGACTGCTTAGACCAAGGTGATTCTTTCTCAATGAATAATTTCTAGCTTTATGGGGTTTTAGCCTCTCAGTGCTCACTCTCCCACCCCCATCCCACTGTGACTCAAAGGCTTAGCCAAGAATGTCTGGAACAGGTCCAGTATTCTTGACCCACACCTGATGGATGAGCTGACCCTTCTTAATGCTGTTAGAATTAGCATAACCAAAAAATAAATAATAATAATAACTTCTTGGTTTAATCTATAAAGTCCTGTGCTTCACCTTCTTATCCAACATTATTTAAGTTTTATTGATATTTTTAGAAGTCAACTATTTTAAGAACAAGAAGTTTTTTCTCTTAAAGAGAAAAAAATTGAAAACTGAGAGGAACATATTTTCAGATATGTAAATCATGCCTGTAACTTCACATTTTTCAAACCTATTTAGCTATAAAGATGGCTATATGTGGATCTGTAGATACATACATAATCTGTGTTTTATTTATCCCTAAGTAGACAGGGTTCTTAGTAAAAGCAGCAAATGCATTCTAGTGTAAGGAGAAATATTCATTTAAAAAAGAAGATTGAAGGATATTAGGCAGCTCAGAGGGTCAGCCTTAGAGGCTATGAAGTCAGGAACAAGACTCAAACCACACTGGTGTGGCTGCTCCAGTGAAGACAACATAGCTCACACCAATAGGGATGGAGCCGAGATACCATGGCTGTCCTTTAGATGTGGGATGTTTCCAGCATAGCCTTCACCTATGGCTTCATTCTTTACTGTACCTGAACTTCAACCTTCCTCACTTCTAAAGCTCACAGTCTAAGGCAAGGGCACGTCTGTACCCTAGCTTCAAGGAAGTGCCTAAGAGTAGTTGCTTGAGGAAGAGGGAATTACAATGTGGAAATTCTCCAAACAAAGGAATAGTGGCTCCAAGGCTGTGTGACTACTTACATGAATAATTTGACTTCAGTCCACACCTTAATTGTTCAAAGTAATATACAGACCCCTCCCATCTACACTTACACTCCCCAATTCTTAATTTTAAGAGCCAGAACATGCTCCTTTTCATGCCATGCCCTTCCCCTCATAAGAGTCAGGACTTATCAACTCCATCCCCCAAATCCATACTCAATTATCCTTTTTCCTCTTTCCTGTCCAACATTGAATGACTACAGGACTCTGTGCTTTTGAATTTTCTAACTTCTTATCCAAAATACTGTTATTTATTACTTCTGTTGTTACTATATTAAGCTTTGGGAGCGGTGGAGGAAGAAAGTTTGAAGGAGATAATTAATATTAATCAGGTAATTCTCTGAAGGCAGGGAATTTTCAAGACATTGAAAACAAATGTTACCTCCTGTCATGTTCTTTTCACATAGCTATTCTATTGTTCCTGATTTCCTTTCAAAGTGTGCCTTCCTGATATATTTCTTTCCTCAAGCATATCCTTTATTGGAAAAAAAATGGACCAGGTTGTAATTCAGGATTTTTGCATCTGGCTTGAATCTCCCCCGGAGTCTCTTTGGGCTCCAGGTTTTCCCCTGAGCTCAGTGACCTGGTAGAAAATTAACCTCTCCGCACAGCAGGAATCTAGCAATCTTTGTTTCTCTTCTTAAGCCAAGGATGGTTCATACTAGGATGTGAAAGAGGATGGGAGAGAGACATTATCATTCAGCCATTCATTCCTTGCATTTCTTCATTTATTTACTCTCTATTCCTTGTAAACCCAGAGATTTATATGGTTTACTATCACAACAGTCTTACATTCAGGAAGCAGACAGCTAAAGGGAATTCTATCCATTTTGGAGGTGGGATATGGAGGGAAATCTCTCAAAGAACACTAAATGGGATCCTAGCATACACAGGCTGACACTTGTAAAATCCCCACTTCTCTTAGCCACTGTACAGATCCTGCCACTCTAGTGTCTCTCACCTCAAACTAACCCTCAAAACTCCCCTGTTTTGAGAAAGACAAATACCATATGATTCCACTTATATGTGGGATCTAAAAAGCAAAACAAAACAAAAAACAAACAAAACAGAAATAAACTCATAGATACAGAGAAGAGACTGGTAGTTACCATGGCAGGTGGGGAAGTTAGGGTGGGTGGGTGAAATAGATAAAAGGGATAAAGAGGTGCAAAATCTCAATTATAATATAAATTAGTCACAGGGATGCAAGTACAGAATAGAGAATATAGTCAATAATATTGTAATATCTTTCTGGTCTGACAGATAGTAACTACACTTACTGGGGTGAGCATTTAATAATGTAGATAACTGTTCAATCACTATGTTGTACACTTGAAACAAATATATATTGTATATCAACTAGTAAATATATATTGTATATCAACTAGTATTTCAAATAAAAAAGTAAAAGGATACAAAGAAAACCCTCCTCTGCCTTCTAGCACTACATTATTTGTACTATTTTAGCTTTTTAATCCAGTGATTACTATTCATAACAAAGTAGATGTATATTTAGGAGATGGAGGACAACTTCAAAAGCAATCTAGGTTTGGCCATAGAACTCTGCATTAATGAGTACCCCAGAGGGTTCTGATGTGGAAGGGAGAGGGCCCGTGCAGAGCAGAGGGAATTGCACATTAGACAGAGCGTGGGTAAGCCAAGCTCCTTTCCTTTTTATCCCCTATCCCTTTCCCTATTTTCCATCACAAAAGCTCGAAGAACAAGTTTGTCAAAGATGGAAATCTCCTTAGAGGGTGGGAGAGAGAAGAACCTAAGCCGGCAGAAAATGAATTCTCAGGAAAGCAGGTGGCAAATGATTGGGAATCCAAATATTAATCATTTTTGTCTGGTCACCATTCATTTGTTCATTCTATTTGTTTTCATTCTTGAAAATATTAAGCCACTGATTAAGGCACACTATTGTGTACCAAGGCAATAGCCCCGATATCGAATTCAGCAATAATGAGAGCTGAGTCCCTGTCCTCAGTAAATTCATTGTGAGTTCCCCTCCCACCCAGCCTGACTCTACCAGCTACTCACTGGGGGAGGGGGGCAGCCCCCCTGGCTGCTCCCTTCAACAACAGCAGACACAGGGAGCAGATGTCTTCAGAGGCTCCCTGTTAATGGAAGCAGCTTCCCAAATGCCTGGTACAAGACCTGCTCCCATCAGTACCTCTCTTAAGGTGCTTGTTGACAGCATTTTTTGAAGTCCTTGACCCTTAGCACAAGGGCTGAGTGTTTTGGCATCACCTCCAATGAGACTGTTCATAGTAAGCAGGCAATGGGCAGCAGCAATGCCAGGTAGGTCCCTCTTCAAAGGCCCTGGGGCAGGTTGCTCAAACTTCAATACTGTACAGACTCTTTAAGGAAAACAGCTCTAACAGCCACTTAAGAGTGTGTCTGCAAACTCCAAACTGAGAAATACTTTCTTAAGTAATGCCTGATTCTATTAAAATGCCCTTTAATTACATATTATCAAATGAGAAGTTTTATTGGTATATTTATTACACAAAATAATTTCTTTTTAGATTATCATGAAAATGGAGATAGAAGAAAGTTTTAGGGAGTCCAGAGGTCACCCAGAATATAGTCCCTGGATCCCCATACTGGATCCTACATCTGATCCAGGAAGTGAATCTCGCCCCACCTCACATCATTTCACTCCTAGTCATCTCCTTCTGGACATAGAAGCAAGGCACAGAACACTGATTCCTTGATGGCTTAGAGTGACATTTTGGTTCCCAGAAGAGTCTTCAGGATGGATGTGTCCCAAGATAGGTAACCGAAGAACTGACAAAAGCTGGATTTTTTTCTTTGCTAATTCCCCCGCTGCCCTCAGTGCACAGGGATACCCAAACAATTTGGGTCCTAGAAACGAACTCATAGTTCCTGAAGATAATTATGAGTAGCAGACACTGCTAACTGCCTTCCTAGTAACTCTGCCCTCCTTCATTACTAAGAGGTTCTCAGTTTTGTTCAAGGTGACAATGTACCCAGCTTCATTTCCCATGTGGCTGAGGTTTTAACTTTAGTCTAGAACTGTAACTAGAATTGCTGGGCAGGGCTTCTGGAAAGCTCTTAAAAGGAAGTAGGTTTAGGTAGTTTCTGCCCTTCATCTACCTCTTCTCTGGCATATGGAGGCCACAGTGGAGTGGCACCACCACCATCTCCCAGGAGATGGTCATGAGCATGAAAGTCACATACTGAGAACATCAGGGACCTAAGGCTGGGAGGAGCCTTGGTCCCTGGTGGCCTTTTGCATCTTTTCTACTGGTCCCATATTCCCTACCTCCAAATTTTGTTTCTGTGAGAAGAATGAACATCTAATTTGTTGAAACCACTTGTTTTTAGAGGTTTCAATTACTCAAACCAAACACAACCTCTAACTGATATGCTGTTTAAACAAAATTTGCACATGTTACTCTTGCAATGGTATTTCAAATAACATTTCTGTAAGGTTATTCTGAAAGCATGTTAAGGCTTCTCTCCTTTGAGATTCGCAAGCATTTCAGAAGAATTCATTATTTTTCTTCTCTATCAAAATGAAAAATAGATCTGTATGTGCTATATCTCAGTTTTATTGACATAAAGTAGAATTATAGCTCAATGTTTCTAAAGTGGCTCATACAATTTTGTTTTTGTTTGTGGGTTTGTCTTATTCAGGATTCTCCAGAGAAATAGAAACAAATAGGATATGTATAAATATAGAAGCAGATTTATTATAAGAATTCGCTTGTGCAATTATGGAGGTCAAAGAGCATGATATCTGCAGTGTGGGCTGGCAAGCAGAGACCCAGGAGAGCCGGTGTGCAGCTCTCCAAAGCCTGGCAGCTTGAAGAATTTCCTCTTGCTCAGAGTAGCTGGTCTTTTTGTTCTATTCATGCCTTCAAATGATGCTGCCTGCCACATTAAGGAGAGTGATCTGCTTAATCAAAGTTCATCAATTCAAATGTTAATCTCATCCAAAACATCCTCTAAGTGGACATATAGAATTAACTATCACAGAGTTTATTTATTTGTTTATTTTTTAAACCAGACTAACTCTGGGATAAATGGAATGTACATTTGTGGCCTTCAAATCCCGGGAGTTATTTATTTATTTTCCTCTTTAGGAATGTAAAGATACAAAACTCATAGATAGCTCTTATTACTCCTGGCTTTAAGGATAAGTTAACAGACATATATGAAAAAGCTCCAGAAAAACTGCATTTATTGAAATTCCCACCCCCTCAAAATTTGCCCACATGGCAAGTTACAAAGAAACCAGAATTTGCTATTAATTTGTTACTAACAAATTAGTGAGTAAGGGTACCCACTTTGAAATATAGCAGGGAGCTCCAAGATTTAATTCTATGCTATGGGCCTGACATTCTAATTTTGGAATTCAATAACATCACACTCTATTTTCCCCTTCAAAATAACAATTTAAAATATCATATAATTTTCTGCATCTGAATTCTCAAATATCCTGGGAGTTGTCATTAGTATATCCTTAAGATAAACCTTGGCTGGTCTAGTCACAGAAACAGAATCATGTATTTCTACAAGGGATTTGATACTTCTTACCAAAATAAAATATTAAAAACATTAAAAAATATAAAATAGTAAAAAATTAAAAAAAATATATATATATGTTTAAAATAAGAGTCTTCAATTATAAATTTGTCTTGGGGATGAAGCTACAGCATAGAAAATATAGTTAATAATTCTGTAATATCATATATGTTGACAGATAGTAACTACATTAGTTGGGGTGACCATTTAATGTAGATAACTGTCCAATCAATATGTGTACACTTTGAAACCAATATAATATTGCATATCAATTACACTTCAATTTAAAGAAAAGATGTATAAGAAAAATAGGAGACTCTTAAGGATAGGAGTATAATAAAGTCAGAGGTAAGGTTAGCACACAAAATGTTACCCACACATTTTTATGTTTGCTAGAGATGGGCCACACATTGGCCCAAGTATTACTGGTGGTCGAAAGAAAGCTAGGAACCCAATCAGTTATAGGATGCAGAATGCTCCATAAGATAAAGTAAAAGGAAATTGAAATGGTCTAGAGAAGAAGTCTGCCTTGATTTTGAGACTCCTACAGACATGAAATGAATAATAACTTTAATAATATTCCCACTGAAATATGTACCTTTATGATTTTCACACTACTGTTTATAATAAGATATCTTAAAACACTAATTCTTAAAAAAAAAACCCACAGAATTCTACAAGGGAGCAAAATAATCCAGTTTCAGTATGTCACTCTCTGTAGCTTACTGTAAGGGCAAAATTTGAACTCTAGAACTGCCTTTTTTGACCACGCACCCTGAACATTCTTGAATTCCAGGGCTGCCCTGGTTGGGGGATAAGGGCTGGGTCTGAGGGACCCAAGATCTTGTTATCATTTATTATCCTTTTAATGTATTTTTGGATTTAATTTCCTAGCATTTTTGTTAAGGATTTTTGCATCTATGCTTCTGAGGGGTGTTGGTCCATAGCTTTCTTTGTTTTTAATCTCTTTGAATGATGCTGGCCTTACATAATGAGTTGAAAAGTGTTCCCTCCTTTTAAATTTTCTGGTAGAAACTGTGTAGAACTAGTATTATTTCTTCCTTAAATATTTGATAGAATTCACTATTGGCACTGCCTCATATTTCTCACTTCTTTATCCATGCCTCACCTGGGTAAGGTTCACAGATAAAATATAGAATTCCTGGTTAAATTTGAATTTCAGATAAATAATAAATAGCTTTAAATATAGATTTGTCCCATGTGATATTTGAGCCACACTTACATTAAAATATTATTTATTGTGTATCTGAAACTCAAATTTAACACTCAAGAGAATTGAAAACCTGTTCACACAAAAATGTGTATATGAATGTTTATGGCAGCATTATTATTAATAACCAAACAGTAGAAACAACCCAAATGTCTATCAATTGATTAATGGATAAACAAAAGATGGTATAACCATACAATGGAATATTATCAGCCATGAAAGGAAATGAAATACTGATTCATGCTATCACATGAATAAACCTTAAAAATATTATGCTAAGGTGAAAAAAGCCAGACACAAAAGGTGCATACTATACAATTTGTATAAAATGCCCAGAATTGGTAATCAATGAAGACATAAAGGAAGTCAGTGTTGCTGGGTCTGGAGGAATGGGAGAATGGAGAGTGATTGCTAGTGGGTACAGGGTTTTTTTGAGGGATGATGAAAATATTCTGGAACTAAATAGTGGTTACGGTTACACAACTTTGTGAATATACTGAAAACTACTGCATTGTACACTTTAAAAGGGTGAATTTTATGCTATGTGAATTACATCTCAATAAAAATAGATAATAAAAATGTAAAAAAATATAAATACATATAAAATATTATATATAAGTATAAATACATGTGTGTGTATAATATATATATTACATATAAGTATAAATACATGTGTGTGTGTGTGTGTGTGTGTGTGTGTGTGTGTATCAGACACAAAACACAGCTTTATTTGACGCCCTTACCTGTGAAGGGTGGACAGACACTAGAGGTCTGTGGAGGGGTCATGAGGACCTCAGAGCTCTGCAGGGCAGTGGACAGGGAACTGGCCACTCTGACATCTGGACTCACAGGGCAGGGAAATATAGTTATAAAAACTTAATGTAATAAAAAATTTAACTGGGCATCATCCTATATTATTTACTAAATCTGGATGCATCTGACTGGTGAAACCCAAGTTATATAACTCTGCCCTCTAGCTGCAAGGGAATCTAAGAAAAGTTACTTTGGGGCTGATAATGTGAAAAACTACCAAAATGTGGAGATGGTGTTTGAAACATGTTGAACAGCCTCACAGATATTTACAACAGAATCTGAAGTCAAAATGCCTGAATTTGAATGCCATGTCTGTCACTTACCAGCTGAGACTAATGAAGGCTATGTAACCATCTGTGTCTCAGTTTTCTCATGCATAAAATTTGTCAATACTGGTATTGCAATTGTTTCCTAACTGGTCTCCCCATGGCTTTCTCCCCTGCAATCTCTGTTGAACAGAACAACCAGACTGAAACTTTTAAAACGTAGGTTAGATTGTGTCACTTCTTTCTTCAAAACTCTTCAATGATTTTACTTGGTGTAAAAGGACAGGGATTCATACCAAGGAGAAACTTTTGGGAGTGGAATCAAAGTTGAGCAGGACAGGGACAACAGAGATAAAGGACAGATAAGTTCAGATAAGGGTGGTGGAGGGGAACTGAGACAGGAGATCTCAGAAAACAAACCAACATATCTTCTAAACGCGACCTGAAAACAAAACAGTAGAGAAATAAACAGAAGGGGGAGCCCTGTGATGTTGGAAAAGCTATCGTGAATTAACTTTAAGTAAAAATGAGCCACAGATATGAATTGAGATAAATCCCAAATAAAGATGTTACAAGTGTAAAGAGAATAAGGAACAGAATTATACCCTCCAGTCAATAAAGCACATAAGAAAGATAGTGACTTTAAAATAAATTGAAACTATAGCCTACTATGTCAAAACAAGCTATAATACATGAATTAAAAACAGAAGACATGAGGGAACAACATTAATCAGCAAAACAGAAATGAGGTGACAAGAACTCAGTATGAAAAATGCAAGAGAAAGTTATTTTCGATAGGAAGTCTAAACTAAGAAGAACAAGGAAGCCAATAAACACAATGAATAATGTCTTAAAAGAAGTTGAAGGTGAAAAAGAGAAAAATATTCAAAATCAAAAAAGATAAGAAGGAGAGAAAATACAAAACAAGTGAAAAAAAATCTATACAGATAACAGGAGCCACTAAAGAAAAAAAAAGGAAGAGAAGAAACAGTATATGAAATTATAAAAACTATAATTCAAGAAAAGATTTCTTGGAATAAAAAATGATCAAGAATGCATAATGAAAGAACATACCACTTGACTGAGAATATCAGCCCAAGACGGCCAACATGGCCAATAAAATTATTGGATTTTAAAGGAAAAGAAAACACCTTTGGGCATTTAGGCAAACAGAGCAGTGCCTTTTAAAGGAGTAAAGATTAGATTATCTTCAGACTTTCCCACAACACTTCATGCTATAATAAATATGAGTAACATATTTAAGATACTCGGAGAAAGAAAATGTGAGTGAAGAGTTTTGTATCCAGCAAAATGACTTTCAAGTATAAGAGGTGCAACCTGTTATCGACATACAAGAACCAGAGAATATTGTTCCACTGAGCCCTCTCTGAGACAGCCAAAATGATTTGAGAGACACCAACTCATAGACTGGTGGTTAAGTACAGAATATATAGTTGTCTGCAGAAGGGAGACTAAATAAGGGCTAAGCTGGAGAGAGTGTCCTATGTCATGGCTGTGTGCTCTGACACTGTAGATAAAAAGCAACTCTATTTTTAAAAAAGGAAGGAGAATGGGGATTAACATGTGCAAAAAACATTTTAACTGTTTTCTGTAGTCATAATTCGTGTTGATAGTATCAGTGTTGTTACTCTAAGACTGTACTTTGGGATAAAGTGAGTATTTATGAGCTATTCTAATCCTACCACTCACTGTTAAGAACCAGAATTCCCATGTGAGAAAAAAGAGTTTTGAAATTTGTAGTCTTAATATTTGAATGGAAAATGTCAGTATAAACTTGTGAAGTATTTTCAAAAAAAATTGTGTGTATCTTTATCTCTATCTCTATATCTGTATCTATATCTATGTCTATATCTATCTATCTATCCACTGAAAAGCTCTAGAAACAATGACCAATCCAAGTACTTATGTATAGTCCTAGTGCCCAGGCTGTGGCTTTGAAATAGTATTTCAAGAAAACAGGGCTGCTTCTTCTTAGAGAACTGACTGTTTTCAGGTGTGGGGCAGGAAATGTACAATATGAGCCTGGAACATCCTGTCATTCCAGACAGCAAGGAGAGCTGTCAGACTAAAGCGTTATAATAACAAAAGGACTCAGAGCCAGCTTCAAGAGACTGCCACTGGTCAAAGATGGAGTAATCTGAGATTCAGTACTGATAATCACTATCATGAGGGCAACACATAAAATGTATTTGAATTGATGAGAGCTCATAATGGTATGTGTAAAATATAAAAGTAATTGGTTCCCTTTGGAGGATAATAAAGAAGCAGTTATTACTATCTTGAAACCTGAAAAATAAGTGAAAAGAATCAAATGTTTATCCTGCCTGTCCTATATGAACTTTACCCCTGTATAACCAAACAGCAGAGAAGGAAAGCATCACTTTACAAAATTTTATTTATTTATTTTTTTTGTAGATAATTATTTTTTATTGAAAGGTAGTTGACACACAGTATTACATTACATTAGTTTCAGGTGTACAACGTAGTGATTCAACATTTATATACATGACAATTCTAGGTACCAGCTATCACCATACCAAGCTGTTACAATATCTTGACTATATTCTGTATGCTATACATTACATCCCGGTTACTTATTTATTTTACCATTGGAAGTGTGTACTTTTTAAAAAATTTTTATTTTGTGAGGGCATCTCTCATATTTATTGATCAAATGGTTGTTAACAACAATAAAATTCTGTATAGGGGAGTCAATGCTCAATGCACAATCATTAATCCACCCCAAGCCTAATTTTCATCAGTCTCCAATCTTCTGAGGCATAACAAACAAGTTCTTACATGGAGAACAAATTCTTACATAATGAATAAGTTACATAGTGAACAGTACAAGGGCAGTCATCACAGAAACTTTTGGTTTTGCTCATGCATTATGAACTATAAACAGTCAGTTCAAATCTGAATACTCATTTGGTTTTTATACTTGATTTATATGTGGATACCACATTTCTCTCTTTATTATTATTATTTTTAATAAAATGCTGAAGTGGTAGGTAGATAAAAGATAAAGGTAGAAAACATAGTTTAGTGTTGTAAGGGAGCAAATGTAGATGATCAGGTGTGTGCCTGTAGACTATGTGTTAATCCAAGCTAGACAAGGGCAATAAAACATCCACGTATGCAGAAGATTTCTCTCAGAACAGGGGGAGTGAGGTTCTAAGTCTCACCTCTGTTGATCCCCAATTTCTCACCTGATGACCCCCCTGCGACTGTGCCTGTCTTAGGATGTTCCTCCCTTGAGGAATCTTACCCATCTCTGGCTAACCAGTCATCTTCCGGGGCCATACAGGGAAATGTAAAGTTGGTAAGTGAGAGAGAAGCCTTATTGTTTGAAATGGTTAGCTGTTTATTTCTTTGCATATTTATGCCCTGTAGCTTCTATGCTCAGCATTTGTCTTGAGGTATCTTTACCACTTGGAAGAATTATGATACTCGGTAAATTTGATATGAGGCATGAATTCTATTTAAGTGTTGTAATTAGGAATGTAGAAGAAAAGCTATAGAAGTAGCAGGCGGAAGAAAACATGGGAAGATTGATTATTTCTTTGCCTTATCTTCTTGTAGAGTAACACCAGCATGTATAGGTTTTAAGCTACTACTTAAATTGCGCACACACATTAACATTATAGGAGTATAGTTACGTAACCAAAGCATATCTGTAATTACCAGCCATCTCCAGTGAAACCAAGAAAACCAGTTAGGCACCTTAGGCATTTGTGAAAACTTATCTATGATATGGTGGATATTGTCCAACTGAACTTGAACAGTCTGAGAGAAATCAGACAAATTAAAACAACCCATTCCTGGGGAATGTTCACATCCCTTATGTTCTTTTAACAGTAAATAGTCTGTAGTTGCAAGATTTTGGAGAGCTACAATTTGCACTTCTCCTAATTCTTTGTTGAGTTCCAACAGTATAGATCCAGTCAAATTTGTTGTTTTACTGTATGCACAGGCCAGCTTAGATATCTCCTTCATTCCCATGGCAAGTCCAGGAGCTGGTGGGATGAGTGCATCTACAGCTGCAGCAGTGCGTGGATCTTTGTTGGGGTTTTTTGATGATCATCTTCTGGCATGAGTCTTCCAGAGAGTGCTGATGTTGGAAGTTCTCTTTCATATCGTATCTTAGTTCATTTTCGGGGTAGCCCAATTAGGCTTTGATCTTCTGTATAAATGCAAACAGACCCTTTGCCTACAATTTTATATGCCCTTTATACCCTTGTGTAGAACTCATTGGAGGTTACCACACAGGAACTGCCCTTTTTTTGTTTTGTTTTGTTTTGTTTTGTTTTTGGTATCACGAATCTACACTTACATGATGAATATTATGTTTACTAGGCTCTCCCCTATACGAGGTCCCCCCTATAAACCCCTTTACAGTCACTGTCCATCAGCATAGCAAAATGTTGTAGAATCACTACTTGCCTTCTGGGTGTTGTACAGCCTTCCCTTTTCTCCTACCCCCACATGCATGCTAATCTTAATACCCCCCTACTTCTCCCACCCCCTTATCCCTCTCTACCCACATCCTCCCTAGTCCCTTTCCCTTTGGTACCTGTTAGTCCATTCTTGAGTTCTGTGATTCTGGTGCTGTTTTGTTCCTTCAGTTTTTCCTTTGTTCTTATATTCCACAGATAAGTGAAATCATTTGGTATTTCTCTTTCTCCACTTGGCTTGTTTCACTGAGCATAATACCCTCCAGCTCCATCCATGTTGCTGCAAATGATTGGATTTGCCCTTTTCTTATGGCTGAGTAGTATTCCATTGTGTATATGTACCACATCTTCTTTATCCATTCATCTATTGATGGACATTTAGGTTGCTTCCAATTCTTGGCTATTGTAAATAGTGCTGTGATAAACATAGGGGTGCACTGATCTTTCTCATACTTGATTGCTGCATTCCTAGGGTAAATTCCTAGGAGTGCAATTCCTGGGTCAAATGGTAAGTCTGTTTTGAGCATTTTGATGTACCTCCATACTGCTTTCCACAATGGTTGAACTAACTTACATTCCCACCAGCAGTGTAGGAGGGTTCCCCTTTCTCCACAGCCTCGCCAACATTTGTTGTTGTTTGTCTTTCAGATGGCAGCCATCCTTACTGGTGTGAGGTGATACCTCATTGTAGTTTTAATTTGCATTTCTCTGATAATTAGCGATGTGGAGCATCTTTTCATGTGTCTGTTGGCCATCTGTATTTCTTTTTTTGGAGAACTGTCTGTTCAGTTCCTCTGCCCATTTTTTAATTGGGTTATTTGTTTTTTGTTTGTTGAGGCGTGTGAGCTCTTTATATATTCTGGACGTCAAGCCTTTATCGGATGTATCATTTTCAAATATATTCTCCCATACTGTAGGGATCCTTTTTGTTCTATTGATGGTGTCTTTTGCTGTACAGAAGCTTTTCAGCTTAATATAGTCCCACTTACTCATTTCTGCTGTTGTTTTCCTTGCCCGGGGAGATATGTTCAAGAAGAGGTCACTCATGTTTATGTCTAAGAGGTTTTTGCCTATGTTTTCTTCCAAGAGTTTAATGGTTTCATGACTTACATTCAGGTCTTTGATCCATTTTGAGTTTACTTTTGTATATGGGGTTAGACAATGGTCCAGTTTCATTCTCCTACATGTAGCTGTCCAGTTTTGCCAGCACCACCTGTTGAAGAGACTGTCATTTCGCCATTGTATGTCCATGGCTCCTTTATCAAATATTAATTGGCCATATATGTCTGGGTTAATGTCTGGATTCTCTAGTCTGTTCTATTGGTCTGTGGCTCTGCTCTTGTGCCAGTACCAAATTGTCTTGACTACTATGGCTTTATAGTAGAGCTTGAAGTTGGGGAGTGAGATCCCCCCTACTTTATTCTTCTTTCTCAGGATTGCTTTGGCTATTTGGGGTCTTTGGTGTTTCCATATGAATTTTTGAATTATTTGTTCCAGGTCATTGAAGAATGTTGCTGGTAGTTTCATAGGGATTGCATCAAATCTGTATATTGCTTTGGGCAGGATGGCCATTTTGACGATATTAATTCTTCCTAGCCACGAGCATGGGATGATTTTCCATCTGTTAGTGTCCCCTTTAATTTCTCTTAAGAGTGACTTGTAGTTTTCAGAGTATAAGTCTTTCACTTCTTTGGGTAGGTTTATTCCTAGGTATTTTATTTTTTTTGATGCAATTGTGAATGGAGTTGTTTTCCTGATTTCTCTTTCTGTTGGTTCATTGTTAGTATATAGGAAAGCCACAGATTTCTGTGTGTTGATTTTGTATCCTGCAACTTTGCTGTATTCCGATATCAGCTCTAGTAGTTTTGGGGTGGAGACTTTAGGGTTTTTTATGTACAGTATCATGTCATCTGCAAATAGTGACAGTTTAACTTCTTCTTTACCAATCTGGATTCCTTGTATTTCTTTGTTTTGTCTGATTGCCATGGCTAGGACCTCCAGTACTATGTTAAATAGCAGTAGAGAGAGTGGGCATCCCTGTCTAGTTCCCGATCTCAGAGGAAATGCTTTCAGCTTCTCGCTGTTCAATATAATGTTGGCTGTCGGTTTATCATAGATGGCCTTTATTATGTTGAGGTACTTGCCCTCTATTCCCATTTTGCTGAGAGTTTTTATCATGAATGGATGTTGATCTTTGTCAAATTCTTTTTCAGCATCTATGCAGATAATCATGTGGTTTTTGTGTTTCTTTTTGTTGATGTGGTAGATGATGTTGATGGACTTTCGAATGTTGTACCATCCTTGCATCCCTGGGATGAATCCCACTTGGTCATGGTGTATGATCCTTTTGATGTATTTTTGAATTCGGTTTGCTAATATTTTGTTGAGTATTTTTGCATCTACGTTCATCAGGGATATTGATCTGTAGTTTTCTTTTTTGGTGGGGTCTTTGCCTGGTTTTGGTATTAGGGTGATGTTGGCTTCATAGAATGAGTTTGGGAGTATGCCTTTCCCTCTATTTTTTGGAAAACTTTAAGGAGAATTGGTATTATGTCTTCCCTGTATGTCTGATAAAATTCCGAGGTAAATCCATCTGGCCCGGGATTTTTTTTTCTTTGGTAGTTTTTTGATTACCGCTTCAATTTTGTTGCTGGTAATTGGTCTGTTTAGATTTTCTGTTTCTTTCTGGGTCAATCTTGGAAGATTGTATTTTTCTAGGAAGTTTTCCATTTTTCCTAGGTTTCCCAGCTTGTTAGCATATAGGTTTTCATAGTATTCTCTAATAATTCTTTGTATTTCTGTGGGGTCCGTCATGATTTTTCCTTTCTCGTTTCTGATACTGTTGATTTGTGTTGACTCTCTTTTCCCCTTAAGTCTGGCTAGAGGCTTATCTATTTTGTTTATTTTCTCAAAGAACCAGCTCTTGGTTTCATTGATTTTTGCTACTGTTTTATTCTTCTCAATTTTATTTATTTCTTCTCTGATCTTTATTATGTCCCTCCTTCTGCTGACCTTAGGCCTCATCTGTTCTTCTTTTTCCAATTTCGATAATTGTGACATTAGACCATTCATTTGGGATTGCTCTTCCTTTTTTAAATATGCTTGGATTGCTATATACTTTCCTCTTAAGACTGCTTTTGCTGTGTCCCACAGAAGTTGGGGCTTAGTGTTGTTGTTGTCATTTGTTTCCATATATTGCTGGATCTCCATTTTGATTTGGTCATTGATCCATTGATTATTTAGGAGCGTGTTGTTAAGCCTCCATGTGTTTGTGAGCCTCTTTGCTTTCTTTGTACAGTTTATTTCTAGTTTTATGCCTTTGTGGTCTGAAAAGTTGGTTGGTAGGATTTCAATCTTTAGGAATTTTCTGAGGCTCTTTTTGTGGCCTAGTATGTGGTCTATTCTGGAGAATGTTCCATGTGCACTTGAGAAGAATGTATATCCTGTTGCTTTTGGATGTAGGGTTCTATAGATGTCTATTACGTCCATCTGCTCTACTGTGTTGTTCAGTGCTTCCATGTCCTTACTTATTTTCTGCCCAGTGGATCTATCCTTTGGGGTGAGTGGTGTGTTGAAGTCTCCTAGAATGAATGCATTGCAGTCTATTTCCCCCTTTAGTTCTGTTAGTATTTGTTTCAGATATGCTGGTGCTCCTGTGTTGGGTGCATATATATTTAGAATGGTTATATCCTCTTGTTGGACTGAGCCCTTTATCATATGTAGTGTCCTTCTTTATCTCTTGTTACTTTCTTTGTTTTGAAGTCTATTTTGTCTGATATTAGTACTGCAACCCCTGCTTTCTTCTCGCTGTTGTTTGCTTGAAATATGTATTTCCATCCCTTGTCTTTTAGTCTGTTCATGTCTTTGGGTTTGAGGTGAGTTTCTTGTAAGCAGCATATAGATGGGTCTTGCTTTTTTATCCATTCTATTACTCTGTGTCTTTTGATTGGTGCATTCAGCCCATTAACATTTAGGGTGACTATTGAAAGATATGTACTTATTGCCATTGCAGGCTTTAAATTCATGGTTACCAAAGGTTCAAGGTTAGCCTCTTTAGTATCTTACTGCCTAACTTAGCTCGCTTATTGAGCTGTTATATACACTGTCTGGAGATTCTTTTCTTCTCTCCCTTCTTGTTCCTCCTCCTCGATTCTTCATATGTTGGGTGTTTTGTGCTGTGCTCTTTCTAGGAGTGCTCCCATCTAGAGCAGTCCCTGTAAGATGTTCTGTAGAGGTGGTTTGTGGAAAGCAAATTCCCTCACGTTTTGTTTGTCTGAGAATTGTTTAATCCCACCATCATATTTGAATGATAGTCGTGCTGGATATAGTATCCTTGGTTCAAGGCCCTTCTGTTTCATTGTATTAAATATATCATGCCATTCTTTTCTGGCCTGTAGGGTTTCTGTCGAGAAATCTGATGTTAGCCTGATGGGTTTCCCTTTATAGGTGACCTTTTTCTCTCTAGCTGCCTTTAAAACTCTTTCCTTGTCCTTGATCTTTGCCATTTTAATTATTATGTATCTTGGTGTTGTCCTCCTTGGATCCTTTCTGTTGGAGGTTCTGTGTATTTCCGTGGTCTGTTTGATTATTTCCTCCCCCAGTTTGGGGAAGTTTTCAGCAATTATTTCTTCTAAGATACTTTCCATCTCTTTTCCTCTCTCTTCTTCTTCTGGGACCCCTATAATATGGATACTGTTCCTTTTGGATTGGTCACACAGTTCTCTTAATATTGTTTCATTCCTGAAGATCCTTTTATGTCTCTCTATGTCAGCTTCTATGCGTTCCTGTTCTCTGGTTTCAATTCCATCAATGGCCTCTTGCATCCTATCCATTCTGCTTATAAACCCTTCCAGAGTTTGTTTCATTTCTGTGATCTCCCTCCGGACTTCATTCCATTTCTCTTGCGTATTTCTCTGCATCTCTGTCAGCATGTTTATGATTCTTATTTTGAATTCTTTTTCAGGAAGACTGGTTAGGTCTATCTCCTTCTCTGGTGTTGTCTCTGTGATCTTTGTCTGCCTGTAGCTTTGCCTTTTCATGGTGATAGGAATAGTTTGCAGAGCTGGGACGAGTGATGGCTGGAAGAACTTCCTTTCTTGTTGGTTTGTGTCCCTCCTCTCCTGGGAGAACAGCGACCTCTAGTGGCTTGTGCTGGGCTACTGCGCACAGACAGGGTTTCTGCTTCCTGCCCGGCTGCTATGGAGTTAATCTCCGCTGTTGCTGTGGGCGTGGCCTGGCTCGAGCAGCTACTCCAAAGTGGTGGAGTCACGTTAGAGCGGGAGCGGCTGGGAGGCTATTTATCTCCGTAAGGGGCCTCCCTGTTCCCTGCAGCCCAGGGGTTAGGGTGCCCAGAGATCTCCGGTTCCCTACCTCTGGATTAAGTGTCCCGCCCTGCCCCTTTAAGACTTCCAAAAAACACCCACCAAAACAGAACAACGACCACCAAAAAAAAAGGTGGCCGCTCGTTTTTCTTTATTCTCAGGCGCCTGCCTCAGGCATCTGCTCACCGGTCTTGCTGCCCTGTTTCCCTAGTATTTTGGTCCCTATATCCCTTTAAGACTTCCAAATAGCTCTCACCAAAGCAAAACAGAAAAAAAAAAAATGCACGCTCGCTTTTCTGGTTTCCTCCAGCGCCAGGCCACCGGTGCCCGCTCACTGTTCTTTCTGCCCTGTTTTCCTAGTATCCAGGGCCCTGCACTCTGGCCCGGATGGCTGGGGCTGGGTGTTTGGCAGTCCTGTGCTCCGTCTCCCTCCTGCTCTGCCTATTCTTCTCCTGCCGGGAGCTGGGGTGATGGGCGCTCGGCTCCCGCCGGGCCGGGGCTTGTATCTTACCCCCTTCACGAGGCGCTGGGTTCTCTCAGGTGCGGATGTGGTCTGGATATTGTCCTGTGTCCTCTGGTCTTTATTCTAGGAAGGGTTGTCTTTGTTATATTTTCATAGATATATGTGGTTTTGGGAGGAGATTTCCGCTGCTCTACTCACGCCGCCATCTTCCGCCCCCCGACTTTACAAAATTATTCCAGCTAAAAAATGAAAATAAATTATATCACTCGACTATCACTAATTTGTAACCACCAATGAATAAATGGGTCTAGAAAATAAACACCAACAAGAAACAACTACTAACATCATAAGAAAGAACCATCCAGATGTTACATGCCTCCCAGTGAAAGAACGCAACCACATCTTTGCCAAAGGGTTAGAACCTGAGACTGGTCACGCCTCTGGAGCCAGCACTCAGTCCGCAAGAAACACAGATGACAATGGAGCATACTGAATGCACAAAAAAGGAACATACTGAATGCAAAATCATAACTGTGGAAACATCCACAGGTCAGTGATCCTCAAAGTGGGACCCCAGATAAGCCACACCTATATCACCTGGGAACTTGCTAGAAATGCAAATTCTCAGACCCTTCCTGACCTACTGAATCAGAAACTCTTGAACTGCGCTATAATGAGCTCTCCTGGTGATGCTGATGCAGGCTTAGGTGGAGAACCACTGCTGTAATTCAGATGTCCAGGGTTCTTCAATGAAGTGCTTGAAAAAGAAAGGGATGGAGGAGAGATCTATAGATGAAAAGAGTTATTTCAAAACTTTTTTAATGGCAAGACTAAATCACAGTATCTAAGGACCTGCACTTGGGTGAGAAACCATGAAGAACCATACGGATGTTACTAATATAAAGTCCATAGAATGGTTACTTTAGGAGAAATGTAGGTTATGACTTTCTGAGGTCAGAGCACATGGAAGGCTCTCTGGAGTGCTGGCAAAGTTCTATTTCTTCACATGCATCTTGATTACAAGAGTGTCTGGCTGATAATACTTCACTAAGCTGTATATTTGTTTGGTGTGGTTTTCCATATTTTTGTTTTATTTCACAATAAAAAGTTGTAAAAAATTACTGTTGATTGAATGGCATTATTTAAACCTCTTGAGCCTTAGCTTCTTTGCCTGCACTGTGAAGATACAGCTTCACACTCATTCTGGAATTTTGCTTTACAGCCCAAATAATGTTGACCTTATAGTAGTTATTTGTCATGGTTATAGGAAATGACTGCATACGTTATAGTTCTCCAAGCCAGTACTTAAATCATGTTTGGGGAGTGGAAGGAATAGAGAGCACTGGTTT
Source organism: Manis pentadactyla (assembly GCF_030020395.1). Classification (NCBI taxonomy): domain Eukaryota; kingdom Metazoa; phylum Chordata; class Mammalia; order Pholidota; family Manidae; genus Manis; species Manis pentadactyla. Next base: position 72,148,173 of record NC_080022.1, read on the forward strand.
AATTTTGACAATAATTGCCTCTACACTCCCATTTTCTTTTTACAACTGCCTGAGAAATATACTGTCCTGCTACAGCCCATCAAGAAGAGAAGAAAGTTGTATAGGTGGGATTCTCAGAGGCAGGAACATTTCCTAGTACTTTTTTCTCCCAGGAGATGCATATTTACAATCACTATACTACTTAAGACTGGGATCATCACACAGGCAAAATCTGCCAAGAACTGTCATGGGATTCGAGGGTTGACAATTTTTCTCAGTCCAAATAAAGGGAAGCCCTCGAGAGGAGGCTTGAGTGAGGTAAAGAGTGAGTTGTTGATGTGGAGAATGAGGAGGGAGGTGACAAGAGCCTTAAAGGGTGGCTCCACCACTGACTGACAGTGTTCTGGTCCTATCCTGTGGCTTCCAGGCCAGGGAGGCCTGTGCCAGTGGGTCTTGGGGTCTGGTGTAGACAAAGGTAATTATGAGGAAGCTTGAAACCACACACTTGGTTCTGGAACATTTGCATCCCTTAATTCTCTTTGTTCTTCTTTTAAATGATATTTATTCCTCTTATAAATAAATATTTTAATATCTTTGTTTTCTATTTAGTTTTATATTGGTTGATTTTTGTTGCATGTCACAGAAACACCAGTCTATGACTGCAAATTAAAAATAAGCAAACAAACAGAAAAAACAAAAAATGTGTCTGCCATAGTTTGAAAAGCACTGAAATAGATTACATTAAAATCAAGAAATTCTGCTTGTAAAAAGTGTAAAAACAAGCCACAGACTGGAAGAAAATATTTGCAACACACAACACGAAGGACTAATATCTAAAATACGTGAAAAATTCATTCAAATCAATTAGAAAAATGGGCAAAACTTTGGAATGGTCACTTCACCTAAGAGGAAATCCTGATGGCCCATCAGCACACTAGAAGAGAGAAATTCATTTGGGAAATGAAAATGAAAACCTTAATGAAAAGCACATGATTGCCAGATCAGTAAGTATTTATGCTTCCCAATTCTGAATGTTGGTTGAGGGTACAAATGCTCTCATATATTCCTTATGAAAGTATTAAATTGGTGAAATCACTTTAGAAAACTCTCTGACAAGATGCATCTACCAAAGCTCAGTGTACCCGTGTGCTATGAGCCAGCAGCCCCACTGCCAGACACGCCACAGATAGTCAGTCAAATGACAGGTGAAAAAATTCTCAGAGCAGCACTGTTTGTAAAAGCCTCACATTGAAACAACTCAAATGTTGATCCATCATCCAAAGAACGGATGAATTCTGGTATATTCACACTGTGGAACACCAAACAGGAATGAAAACAAATAATCCACAGCGTTGCACAATTACACAGGGGAACCTCTCAGACAGTGGTTGTCACAGGGTTTCATCAGGGTCCCCCTGAGGGAGCACAGGCTGTTTCAGTGGATGAATGGGTGGGTAAGTTCAGGCACATCCTGGTGATGAGCCATTCTACCCGAGAGTCAGCCCCCCTTTGGAACTGAGGTGTCATGGAGAGGAGGTACATGTTGAAGTCACTGATGGAGTCTGTAGCTGGGAGAAATGTTGGGTTCTGATTTATAGTCTATGGCTTGAAAGTCAGAGGCTAGCCCCAGAACTGAGGCCACTAGAGGCCCTGCTGGGGTCCTTGTTCACTGGGGCTCCTGGGGCTGGAAGTGGATGGAGACAGAGGTTCTCCTGTTGGAATTCCCCAGGGGCTGGGCAAGGGGAGCTGCAGGACCCTAAGACCCTGGGACAACAGGCCTGGCAGAGGCAGAGCCTGCAGATAACTGCCTGGATTCCCTAGCTCCACATTCCCTAGAAACACAGACCAACCTCTGGTGCAGCTGCTCCCAGAATTTGGCCCAGTGGTTCTTGAACACCTGTATTTTGTGCTTGAGTTTGTTAGCTACATCATCCCTTCTTTGCAGGTTGAGCGCCTAGTTCCCTCAGTGTTTCTTGGACACACCCTCGTGGCCACTCTCCGCTGTGAGCCAAGCAGTCCTGGGCTGCCCCTTGTGGGGCCCAGGGCTCCTGAGGTTCCTCCATCCTTCACTTCTGCTCAGTTCTATCCTCGGGTTCTTACATACTACTTTTACATAAAGTACTGCTTTTTTGGCATCTTTACTAGAGACAAAGGATTGAGGAAAACCACTTCCTTCCATCCATTGCCAATCAGCAGTCTCGAGTCCTCAACCTCAAACTCTCCTCCCCTTCTCCAGGATCTAGTTGTTTTTCTGCCCTGCAGCTTCTCCCTCCTCCTTTCTTCTCTTTTCTGACTCCTTCTCCTGTATGGAATTACCCCCGGCACCCCAACTCTTCTCATCTCTTAAGACCCAACACTATAGTCATTACCTCAAGGTAACACCTTCTCCTTACAGCCCCAGGGCCTGGATTAAGTACTAGTCTTCTGTGTTCACATCACCAAGTACGTCTCTCCTTCACTGCACAGTGCCAGCACCTGCATGATGAGTATTTGCCAAATAGATGAATGGAATGAATAGTCAATTACTGTGGAATGAAGGCGACACTCAAAATTGGCCCATTTTGCTTTCAGTGGGCACCAGCGATAAAGATATGAAAATAATTTACTTTATGAAGTTAGGGAATTTAACCATGCTTTGTCCTTTCTCTGTCAGCACGAATAGTGATGAGTTAGCTGCACTTTTAGAAGTGAAAGCGTTTGTCATTCCCCATACACAATGCCACTGCTTTCCTGACCACTGTGAGCAGGGCCCTCCTGGTCACCACACATCTCACTGGAGAGGGAATGCAGTGCCCTCCCATTCCCCACTGAAGACCTCTCAGTGGTCCCCACTATACAGAGAAAGGCTTCAAATTTGGTCTACAAACCATATGTGGGAAAGGGGCTATATTTGCCAACCATATGCAACAAAATGTGAAATGTTACACAGGTGGTCTCTGATTTCTGATGGTTCAATTTGCAATTTTTCAACTTTACAATGGTGTAAAAGTGATATAAATGCAGTAGAAACCATACTTCGAATTGCGAATTTTGATCTTTTCCCAGGCTATCGCTATGCTATGTGATCTTCCCTCATGGTGCTGGGCAGCCCAGTGAGCCCCAGCTCCCAGTCGGCCGCCCTCACAAATGCACCTGTGGCCACTCTGCACCCTTACAACCATTCTGCGTCTCCCTGGCAGTACAGTATCCAATACATTGCATGAGACAGTCAACACCTTATAATAAAATAGGCTTTGTGTTAGGTGATTTTGCCCAATTGTAGGCTAATTTAAGTATTCTGACACGTTTAAGGAAGGCTAGGCTAAGCTATGATGTTTGATAAGTTAGGTGTATTAAGTGCATTTTAATTTACCGTATTTTCCATTTATGATGGGTTTACCAGGACATAATTCCTCATAAAGGAAGGAAGATCTGTGCTTAATTACAGGAGTGACAATTGATTTTCAGTTGTTTCCCCTGTGTTTCTTGGGCTGCTGCCGATTGCTGCTTTTCATAGCTCATGCCTGTGAGTGACTCACTGTTGAGAAGAAACATCTCTGTTAAGTCAGGAAGAGAATGAAGATTAACAGTCTGCTGTAAATCCTTTCGGCTCACAGTTTGAAAGCTTGTTTTGCACAGATGTTAATACTAATGTGTGGCTTTAAAACACTTCTTCCACTACACCAATGTTCCATTCTAGCATCCCCTGTGGAGGTTTCCTGTATTACTCAACTCCCTGAACACCAATTCTCAACCGTTGGCAAGAAACACTGTCCATCCTCTAATATGCCAGAACTCCCTTCCATGTTAGAAAAAGAGGGCTACATTTGTTAAGGGAGAAATTTATATTCCAATATGTATAAATAATATATTTTTATACTGCATCTATTAAATATATTAATGAAAACATATGAGGGATCTGTTACAGGCAGATACTTTGTTAGGATGCTGGGAACATGACATTGGATAACAGGGCCTCCAATCTTACATTCTAATAGTCTGGTGAGGGCTCCCACTTGACTACCACAGAGGGATGCATCTTATAGCTTTGAACTAATCTTTAAAAATTCCACATTTTATTTAGATCCATCACTCACATGAGCATCTGCCTCTTCTTTCAGATTATTAGGAGCAAAAGCATCAAGTTCTGACTTTTTTTTTACCCCAGCTGGCAATGATTCCTGAGACATTTTTCTAAGGTACCATCACCTAAATGACGCCAAGCAAACATGCAAACGTGGTACGGCTGTAGGTAATGCACCAAGGCCATGGGCAAGGTGACATGTACCATGTGGCTACAGTGGAGGAACGAACTGGGATTTACAGCCATAATCACATTCTAAGGATGTAGCTCTCATTAAAGGAGGGCCATTTTTTTCAGCTGAGCCAGTTTGTGGGAGTTGACTTGGAAGCCAGGGCTGGACAAAGATAAATCATTTTGCATAACAGAGTGAGAAGAATTGGGAGTTCTCAGCTGATTCCAGGGACAGGAGGGGAGGTGTGAGTGGAGAGGCACAGGAAGGAGGAGCTGGGGGAGGGCAAGGACTGGTAGAATAAGGCTAGGATGCTACACAGGTGAAATGGCCAGCAGCCACTTGCGGCGGGGGGAGGCCAACTGGGGACGTCTGAGAGTCAATCTGAAGTTGCTTGCGTAGCCCCAGTAAAGCCACCCTTGCAATCTCCCCCAACTTTGAGTAGAGTTTGCTCCTCATTACATGTATGAAGGCTGCATGGTGGGCAGGGTAGCGGGCCCCAAAGTTGTCCTGATCCCTGGAACCTGTGATTATGTTACATGACTCAACAGATGTGATTAAATTAAGGATCTTGAGGTGGGGAGATTGTCCTGGGTATCTGGTGGGCTCAGTGTGATCATAATCACAAAAATCCTTAAAAGAGGAGACAGAGGCAGAAGACGAGAGTGAGAGTGAGCTGGATGCAAGAAGAAAGACACAGAGATGCAGTATTTTGGCTTTGAAGACTGAGGAATGGTGGCTGACTCTAGGAGCTGGAAAAGGCAAGGAAACAGGTTCTCCCCTGGAGCTTCCAGAAGGGAAAGCAGCCCTTGTCAACACCCACACTTGAGCCCTGAGAGACTTGTGTCTAACTCCTGACCTCCAGACTGGGAGACAATAAATTTATATTTTTGAGCCATTAAGTTGGTGGTAATTTGTTACAGCAGCAATAGGAAAACTAATACAGGGTATAAATCAGGGAGAGGAGTTGAGTGTAAAGAGGAAATTTTAAGTATGATTTAAGGACAGTCATTAGACCAGAGGGTTGCTGTGGGGGATGTAATAGAAGTTAAAGTCAGAAAGGTCAGTTTGAGTCAGGCTGTGGGGAACTTAAATGAGAGATTAATGAATTTAGACACAGTCTTTGGGCCATTGGAAGGCAACTGGCAGGTTCCAGTATGGAGCTGCAATGAGCAGAATTTCAGACATAGTGACCCAGAGTGTTAAGGAACTTCTGCAGGGCACCTGTAAAGATGCCCAGGGCTCCCTCGGGGCTCTGCTGGGGAAAGTGAACAGGCCCCGGGACTACCGTCCCCACTTCTCCAGAGCACTTTGCCTTGTTCCCTGTTCATATTCTGGGCTTCCACTTCATGTATCATTTGAACTGGGAACTTGTATCTAAGATAGTAAAATGAGAACCTGGGTTGAGCACAGCTTGCTGTACGGAGGGGTTAAATGTCTTGTTTCAGGTCACCCAGCTGGAAGGTGGGAGGGCAGGGACTTATTCCCAGGAATCCCAGTTCCCAGTCCTGGGCACTGCTGGTGGTGGGCTGGAGGCACTGGAGAGGGAAGTAGAGGAGGTGTCGGTTAGGTGATCCTGAGTTATGGACTAAGGAAGCTTTGAGCATGAAAGGAAAGGTCTGGAAATGAAGGACAAATCCCAGAATCAGTGTGTCTGGGAAACTAAATGGACCCAGAGGTACTTCATCCTTAGGTCAGCAGACGCCAGCAAGAAACACTACACTGACCCCTTCCCAAGTCCTGGAATCCATGGACAGAAGGAACGGGCACTTTAGAGCTCCGGCATGAAGGAGTGCCACATTAGCAGACCCCAGAGAGGGCACACTAACCATTCAGGGAATGCTTTCATGGGGAGTGTCCAGCCTTGGGTTAACAAAGCAAGAAAATGAGTGAAGTGATAAAGTATGAAGCAGAGACCCGGGCTCAGGCTGCTGCCAATGATCGCAGACGAATTACAGCCCAGGCTATTAACCTCCTCATGACCCTGCTTCCAGGAAACTTGTAAAATCATAAACTGAACAGCTCTGCGAGGGCTCAAAATGAACGTTTAGGGCCTTGCAGTTGTCTAAGCATGCTTTTCAATTGTCAGGGTGTTATTACTTAAACAGGAACATTGTAATTACTTTTGCATTATTACAATACATAATATGATTTAAGCAGTAAAAAGGCTTTGATGAATTAGTAGTTCTTCTGATTCCTACAGTTTTGCGGCTCATGTTCAAAGACATCTTTTAAAAGTTTTCAGATCTATGGAAAAACTGCTATAGCTCTTACCAGTTTTCCTTTTTTCTGACTCCAAACCTGTATATCTTACTATTCCTTGAACATTCCACCCAGAAGTCCCACCCTCATCTTCAACTCAACTTATTCATAATTAAAACTCATCCTTCACACCCAGCTCACTGCTCCTCATGTATTTTCTACTAGGGCAAATGGCCTTTTCACTCATTTGGTTACCCAAGTCCAAAATTGTAGGAGTCAAATTTATTCTCCTTTCTTATTGTTTTTGCATGTCTCCCACTACCACCCTTTACCTTCATATAACTTCATGACCACCGTAACAATAATAATAGTGGCAGCCATTTCTGAGTGCCTATTATATTTTAACCACCTCAGTACATTATTGCTAATCCTTATAAATTCTGCAAAATGTATATTATTATCCTCATTTCACAGTCAAAGATTCTGAGGTTCAGAGGCATTATTTCAATAAAGTCCACCTGCTAGTGGGAGGCAGTGAGCTAAGGGACATGACAGTGGCTAGAAGCTTAAAAAAGGCCTAGAAACAGATTTTCTCCTAGAGCTTCCAGAAATGCATGCAGGCCCACCAACACTGATTTTAGCTCATGTTGGACTTCTAACCTCCCGAACTGTAAGATAATGAATCTGTGTTGTTTCATGCTGTTAAGTTTATAGTAATTTTTTTAATAGCAGGAATAGAAAACATAGTTTTCCAAAGGTGATCTATTCATCTGTACTTTTTGCACATACTGCTTTGTCTGCCTGGGGTGTCTTGTCAGGCCCATTTAGAAAACTCCTACTCAGCCTTCAAAACCCAGATCAACTTGGTTGCCTCAGGTAGGCATTCATGAACAGATCCTTCATCTCTAAGAGCACCTAATATTTGATTAGTGCTAACTTTGCCTTGTTTTGTATTTATTTGTTTACTTATCTACATTCCCTATTCTCTTTAGGGCTGAGATCTGTCTTGCTCATTTTATACCCCTAGCTTGACATAGTGCCTGGCATTTAATCAGTGCTAAAAATTTTTGCTGGGTAATAACTAAGATTTTGAATTATAGAAGTGTCTCAATGTAAGCCAGTCAAGGTTGGATTCTGTGAGACCTTAAAAGAACCATCAGGTTTTTAAATGTCAAGATAACGATTCAAAGACAAGTCTCCCTGAGACTAATAGTTTGTATGTTTACCACTTATGCTTAATTCCTATCTTTTGAAATCAGATTATTTTTATTTTCATTATCTAGAAAGAATTTATTTCTAATATTTAACTCCAGCAAGGAAAGACAGAAAAAATAATTTATCTTGATTAAAAGCAAATTCTGTATCTTAATGTCACTATTAAAATTGAGTTTATACACCTTCCCAGGAATCACTTGGAAATCTGTGAACACATTCCTATGGAATTCTTATCAGGTGGTCTGCGGTAGGACCTGGAAACGGGTATTTTTCAAAGCTCTCCAGATGATTCAGTGTGCAGCCAGGGTTCTGGTTCCCACCAGGCGGTGGTTTTCAAATTTCAGGTGGAATAAGGAGCACCTGTGGCGCGTGCCCGGCATGCAGCGCGCAGGCTCCCGAGGCACCACCCCCTCTTCTGAGCGTATCAGCAGCCAGTCTCAGGGGAGTCCGGGAATCTGCTTGTGTGATCACAGCTCTGGTGAGTCCGCAGCATCCTTCTGGGGGGTGGACAGTGTCAGAAGCTGCCATCTGGAGATGCCTGGACCCACCCACTGGGGAGTTGCCCAGTCCAGGACACTGTCCTAAGAAGCAGAAACACTGAGAAGGAGCTTTTGGTTAGGGCCTCTAAAGCAAAGGCCCCTGTTTTCACAGGTACCAATTTGTCCATGCCATGCTAGCATCGCTAAGGGGAGAGGAAAAGTATAAGCGAATGTTGATGGCCAAATAGAGAGCACCCCCTCCTTCCTCCCAAGTGATAAAAGGGAGTCAGGCCTTTATGTTCCTCTTTCCCACAGTCACTGTGGCTGTGATACCACATTAACATCTTGAATTTCAGTGGCAGATTTCAAGGAGTTAAATGAAAATCCATACAGGAGCTCCCACCACACACGGCAAACCAGTTGTTCTGGATTCATTGAGCTTCAGTTCATCCAGTTTTTATTCAGTCAGCTTCAATTTTGTAACAAAAATGTTTTGACTTTACTGACGAAAGTGTACAGGAAATTTGTGATTCTGTCCCAGTCACCAATGAGGGTGCTCAGGCAGGCCAGCGCTGCTCTGTCACCTGTGGTTTCATTTCAGAATACAGCCATAGGTAATCCTATTCATCAAGACCAGCAAGAATCTCCTTAATGAAGCAGGAGAACACCGGCTTCCCACAACTCACACCCGCTTTGCCCAGCTTCTTGGATACAAACTGGTGTAGACTGAGTGAGTCAGGTCACCTTATCTGCTGAGATCAGGGGGCTTCTAGCACACCCCATGGAAGGATCCAGATGGAGACTTCAGACAATGACACAAGAGCGGATCATTGGCAGGTTAACTCTGCTCTTGATGCCTTTAGGAATGGTGAGAAGACAGCAGGTGGGCTTGGGAGGCCTCTGTGATGTGCTGTCAGAGTTTGCTAAGATCCACGGGTTCCAACTGAACAGAAAGACTCAGGAGTCTTAGAATAGAGGTGACCTCGGCCAATGGCAGGGAGCGAGTCAGAGTCTTCAAGATGGGTTGGCATGACATGGCATCCGTGGCGTTTTCCCAGCCTCCAGCCCTGATATGATCCACAGTGACGGGTACCTAGTCCTTGTGGGTCACTGTACCTACAGCTACACCGATCACCCCCTTCCCCTTCCCAGCAAAGGCTATTAAACAGGAGCAGCAGCATTGGAAAATTATTGCTGCTGTATCTGGAATTAATAAAGTTAGGAAATTGTACATGAAGAAGTGAATAAATGTTCATTTGAATCCATTCCACCAGCTTAGCTGCCACGTTTTCAGTTAGCTGCCTCTCCCTGACAGCCAACACTGATAGAGTAAAGGTGAACCTGACTCTTTGCCTTTGCAATCTTACTGGCTGCAAGTTGTCTGCAACTTGTGGGAAGAATGTAAGAATTATAGGGAGAGGGAGGATTGAAGCCATTGCTGCACCCAGTCCCCCAAGGCTCTCCTGCACCCCAAATTCTCCTGCTGTGTTTCACACGGCATATAATGTACTTTTGTTAATTCCTGAGTTTGTTTGGGTCTTATATAAAGGAGGGGCAACCATTTAAAATAGCCACATGGTATTACCTGCACTATTGATGCTGTGATACAATCCTGAAATGCCTCTATTTGTCTAGGAAGGGATGAGGGTCATCTTTGTTCCAAGTGTATTATTCTCCATGATCCCATTTCCAAAATGAAGAGTGTCACAGTGATTTGCTGAATTTTTGGTCAGACTTGAGTTTACTGAGGGTGGGACGATGCTGTCTTTTGCTGGATCTCCAAAGTGCTTTGCTCATACGGGGCGCTTGTGTTAATTGAATCAAAGAATTAATCAACTTAATGCCAAGCTATAGTTACTTGGTTCTATCCAAATTTAATTGTGCTTCCATGGTTTCACAATCTGCACTTGAAGGACTCTGTGAGACATCAATGACGTGGAAGACAGTAGCTTATGGAATCTGACTCAAATCTTAGTGGCAGGAAATCACATGTCTGCAAACAATTGTAACAAAATGGAGATACTTTAAAAGTCTTTGTGGAGCTCTGGATAACTCCCTGGCTAGAATTTTTCCTGGTACTTTAGTGTTGTTCTGCCTGATGAGGCACTTGCTCAGAGTGTTGGCAGAAGGCTTTGACAGGCATAGGGGGACATGTGCGCACACACATGCACAAGATGGGGAATTGAGAATATCTTAGTGGCTCCAAAAAATATGTCTTTTTTCCAAAACATATTTATGTTTAGCACAAAAAGTATTCTGATTCCACTAAATTATGACACAAATTTACATATTCATGGACCCTAGAGGAGACAGAAGTTTAAACTGGGAGTACTCTCCTCAATTCTGTGAAAGGTTGAAATAGCCATATGAATAGGATACCAATATTCTGGGGAGGCCATTTGTCCCCTGGAGCCTCTAAGAAAAGGATAATGTAGCAGAGCTGCCACCGTTCACAAGTTACATTTAACTTAAAATCGTTTTCACAAAATGTTATTTCCCTTACTACACAATGTACCTTAATAGTCTCCATTCTCTGCTCTTCCATTTTTAAAATGCTGGTCACATCTACTGTATTGATTGGATGACCCACTAATGGACTGTGATCTTCAGATGGAAAAATACTGAGGTAGAAAAATGATGAGTGTCCCCAAACTAATGACTCTAATAGGAAGCCACAAAGACTGCTTGGGAGCTTTGGAAATGTTGTGGTCCAGAATATCCATCCCCAGAACACAGTCATCAGTGATGGCCTGCAGTTTGTGGCCTGGGAAGCTAGGTGGTGTGGGTACACTAGTGGGGCAGCACCCTGGCCTCACAAGGTGGGAGCAGGGACAGGAGAGGGCTTGGCGTTCTTTCTCCTTTAGCACAGCATATGCAGGAACAAGCTGCCACTCCTGGCTCCTTAATGGAGGCCCAGAGAGCTCTGTCATCCAGGAAGAAACCTCCCATCCTTTGAGATGAAGCTCCAGTGTTACTTTCATGAAACTTTCCTTAAACTCTTACAGTTGAACATCCTCTTTCCCTCTTTTTCACACCTACAGCACTTAACCCACCCCTTACTTTGTATACATAACACTTCCCAAACTGTGGATTTATCTCTTTTACTGACTATAAGTTGCTTGAGGACTGTTAGGATATCTTATTCATTTTTGTGTCCCTGTTGTAGCACAATGCCTGCCTTACACATGGTAGGTGCTCGATTGGTATTTGGTACCTATGCACGGAGGCCAGAGAAATGCTTTGTCTTATACTTGGAAGTTGAAAATGATTTATCTTTGAGGAGGTGTCCCTACAATTCTGTAGAATCTCATTATTCAGCATTGGCATTTCCACACCTCTTACCTTCCCCCTGCTCATCCATTCCGCCATCCACCCAACACCTACTGAGCAGCTACTGTGCTCCTAAGCTCATCACTGTGGTCACTAAGATGGCAAAGGCAGTCCCTGTCTGAAATGGACTGGGTCTACTGTCTGTGATCCAGAGTCTAGTGAGGCAGAAGACAAAGTAAAGAGTAATGACAACATAGTATGAGAATTGCCAAGAGGAGCGGGCAGCTGACTGGTTCACCTCATAACCCGATGCTCTCCACCAAACTTCTTAAACTTTGCCCCACCAGCAAAGATTTTGTTAAGCTTTTGTATACTTTTTGTTATAAAAACCACTAACAATGTAAAATGATTATAATACTGAATATGTGTTTTTCAAGTTGCTTACACTTATCTACAATAAGGATGATAACACGAGAATTACAGTACATTGTGGAAAGAAAAATATTTGAGTTGAATAACCTCACTTTATTGCTGAAATTCTTCAAAGGCTTCCCTTTGCCCTAAGAATAAAATCTGAACTGAGATCTTACCATGACTAAACGTTTCTGTGCGATCTGGCCTGTACCTGCTTATCCCTCTCCATACCCGTCTCTTCCTTGCTGCGCCCTGTCAAGGGGGAGCCCCGTTCCTCTGCTCGGTACACTCTTCATCCCTCAGGGGTGGAGGTGCGGCCTAAGCACTGATCAAAAAGGTCTTCCCCGACCACCTGTGCAAAGGCAGTTGCCCACCGTTACTTCCTATTACAGGGGCCTGATCTTTTCCTTCACAGACTTAATCACAACATGTAATTATTTCACTCGATTACTTGTCTGTCTTGCTGATGAGCTCCACAAACTCTTCTGTTCACCATCCTACCCCAGAGACCCACAGTTTCTGGTTGATACATCAAAAATATTTTTTGAATAAATGGTTGTTAGGGCAGCCTACGAAAAGAACACCTACTTGTAAAGAGAGAATGTCACATTAGCAAGGGAAAGGCCGCTGCAGAAGCCAGCAGTGGAACAACAGCGCCACCAAGCGGTCAATCATCCCTATACAAGGCATAGGTTCCCTTACAGAAATTTTTGCATTAGAAAAGGCTGTTCCTCTAAGATAGGCACAGTCGCAGGGGGGCCATCAGGTGAGAAATTGGGGATCAACAGAGGTGAGGCTTAGAACCTCACCCCCCCTGTTCTGAGAGAAATCTTCTGCATCCGTGGATGGTTTGTTGCCCTTGTCTAGCTTGGATTAATACTTAGTCTACAGGCACACACCTGATCATCTACATTTGCCCTCTTACAGCATTAAACTATGTTTTCTACCTTTATCTTGCATCTACCTACCACTTCAGCATTTTATTAAAAAAAATAATAATAATAATAATAAAGGAGAAATGTAGGATTCACATATAAATCAAGTATAAAAATCAAACGAATATTCATATTTGACCTGATTGTTTATAGTTCATAATGCGTGATCAAAACTGAAAGTTTCTGTGATGACTGCCCTTGCACTGTTCACCATGTAAGAACTTATTCACCATGTAAGAACTTGTTCACCATGTAAGAACTTGTTCGTTATGCTTCAGAAGATTGGAGACTGACGAGAATTAGGCTTGGGGTTGATTAATGATTGTGCATTGAGTCCCCTATACAGAATTTTATTGTTGTTAACAACCATTTGATCAATAAATATGAGAGATGCCCTCTCAAAAAAAAAAAAAGAAAAGGCTGTTCCTGGTATTGATAGGTGAATCACAACCCTCTAAACTTATTTTGTCTTTTAAATTTATTTCCTTTATTTATAAAAAATCCAAAAACTGCCTTCAGACATCTCCCACCTCTCCCCCTCCACAGAGCAGAACAATTTGAAGGCATGTGGAGGCTAGTTAGGTAGACTGGGAGTTGCTATGTTAACTTTTTCCTTTTTTTGCTAATGGTTTGGAAACCTTACATTTTCAAATCTGCATGCTTTGAAAAGTTCTGCTTTGTTTTTCAAGCTTTACACTGAATTGCCATATTTAATTTGCTTCACCTTCTAATTTGTTAAATGACACGTTATTAAAATTCCCCAAGAAGTCAGCAGAGATCTCTACATGGGTGAGAGACGCAACTATTCTGGAAGCATTGGCAATTCACACTTGAGCACCACTTACAATTTTGGAAGGCCTGTTAGGTTATTGCTGAGCCACTGTGGGCAGAATCACCAGTGGCCTGGAAGCTGCAGAAGCAACTCAAGCCTTTGGCTGGTGCTGGACAAGTCTGCTTGTCTCTTCATTCCTTAAGCCCATCGGTGCCTTGTTCTCTGATACTGTTGGTTTTGGTAAGAGAAAAGTGACCCCAACTGCATGTCACCCCTGCTTGTTATTTCCCATTAGTCATCCTACAAAATGGGAAAATAATATTCTGTACTCAGTCAGAATGACGCTAAAATGCATCCCATCATGAGCTCTGTCCATCAGGGATATGAGATGAACACAAGCAGCAGCTCATGCCCTTAGGCAGTGATGGCCAGAGCCGCACCTCAGTCTCAGGCCTGGGGGCAAGCCAGCTGAGGTAGGGAGGCTGCGCATTGCAGGACAGCATCACTGCAGTAGGCAAATGGAAGCGTTAAGTAAAGGAAATGCAGGCAAACAATAATACCCAAAGGCCTGCTAATAGTGATGGAGCTACAAGAGCTTTCAGGAGGAAGGCAGAGGTAAAATGTTTTTGTGTTGTGAGAAAAATAAATCCCAGCACCATCTTAAACATTATTCTAGGGCTTTGGGTCCATCTTACCTTCAAGGAAAAACAGTGGCTATTTCTCCCAACAGACCAAAGCCCCCGGTGCCCTTTGTTAAGTGTATTTGCTTCCATCCCCTCCCAGTTTTATTTTTTTTAAATGATAAATATGTGCTGGTTGTTTTACCTGAATGCATGTCCCTTATAGAAAGGGAAAAAAATCCAGTAAAGCAGAACTATATACGGAAAAAGTGAAAGTTCCTCCATCCCACTCCCTAACTACTCACCTCTCCAAAGAGTACCTACTTGACATATAGTTTTACAGACACACACACACACATATAAATGTATATATAAGTGTGTGTGCGCACACACACCCCACATACAATTTCAGTGTACAGCTGCACATTAGGACTCAGGGACCTCATGGTACTATTTCCAGAGTGTAGTTTTTATTGTTACTTTAATTTGGGTCCAGCTTGAGTCCCAGCCAGAAGCCTCCTTGGCTGGGTGCTGCTTTGGCCTGTCCCCAGAGTCCGACTCTCTCAACCCCCCGCCACTGCATGCTGACCTCCCTACACACCACGACCCTAAGCTAACCCCTCACGTGTTGAATCTGTGTATCCTGGAAATGCTGTCTGGATTCTGCCCCTGGCTTTCTGCTACCTTCTTGTTTTCTTTAAAAGCTCAGCTCTGATGCTAACCACCATGGCCCCTAGAATCATTGACCTGAGTAAAGTCCACCCCCTCCTTTACCTTCAGAGTCACAGAGGACCCCAATAGCTTCCATGGTGTCTTTATCTCCAGGCATGACACAAAATTCCAAACATCTTCTCTAGAGTGTTTATATGGGCCCTACACCCACCTGAGCTCTCTTTTCACCAACTTTTTGATCTTGCTGCCTTAATATCTTGTCTTGGTCCTTTCAACACCAGGGTTTCTGGGATTTGGATAATTGGAGAGCATATCCATTGCACAAACATAACCTATCTGTTTGGCATTTTGCATAATGACAGCCTTTTTGCTTAAGAATAACATAAGAAAATGTGTCCTAATTGTAAAGCTTATCACAGAAGCTTCACAATCAAATCCTTTTGCTAGTTGCTTCTACATGGAATTGTGGTCTCCAATGGCTGCTAGGCCTGCCACCACCACCCCATGTATCCTTCACAGCTTTTTTTTTTTTTTACCTGTAATTTCTTTCACATTGATCGAGAAAGTATTTATTCAGGGCATAACCCTTTGATAGGCACTGTGAGGGATATGAAAAGCCACAGGGCCAACTCTTTTAAAAAGGTGTTAATTGGATTTTTTCACATATAAAACCCCCCATAGCATTTAATTTCCTAACTCTGCTTCTCAGTCAACTTCATTTGCCCATTTAATGCAATTTGCTTCTCATAATAAGATTCTATTAAGTGATTATTAAGACATTCTGAGTTACTTCAGCCAAGCACGCCTATAATCATTACCTACCTCCTGGGGGTGATGTGGGGTGTAATTAGTTAAAGCTCACTATTACCTCCCAGCATCCGGAACTGCAAACAGAGCCCACATCCACATAGCCAAGCGTGCAGCCCTGAACCTAGTATAGCAGAAGGACCAACTCAGCCTGCCCCAATTCACATAAATCCCATAGACCCCCGTTTAATGACAGGCAATGTCGGATCTGTGGAAATAGACAGCATGCTAGAAGCTGGCCATCTCCACTGACAGCAAATTACATCCCTAGGAGTCGGTTTCTTTTTGGTCACTAAACCATATTATATTATAGTCCTAATTTATTGTTAATAAAACAACTTTTCACTAAAAACTGAAATAGGTTTTAACGAATCAACCCAGCGCTACCCTGAAACCTCTCATTCCTATAGTCTTTCAGAAACATAGACAGCATGTACAGAAAGCACTGGACTCTATAGAAATGCACTGCCCTCAAGGACTGCAGAACTGCTGATAAAGACTTCTGGCAAACTTTCACATTTATTCAAAAACCTATTGGGTATTAAGAGAGTGTGGGGAGCAAGGGGAGAGGAAAAGAGGAAGAGGAAGAAATTACCCCTGAATCATTGAAATACTTCATTGATGAAAGTACTTGAGTCAAGTACCAAAGGCCCCAGGGCTCTGGGGTCTGTTCTGTCTTGGTGAGCTGGTGTTTTAATACATGGGAAGATTAGAAGCATTTAATTAAAAGGAGGGGGTAAATGGCTTCAGAGGGCATGCAGACAACAGTGGGAAAGGACATGGGTGACATCCCTAAAATGAGGCATCAGGCTGAAAAACTGAAAAAAGAAACAAGAATTCATGGAGCATTGCAGTGTGGGAAAATCTAACAGAAGGGCAAAGAGCCCTGTAAACCCCAGCACCTCCTCAGGGTTTCTTTGTTATCATGGCACAATACAGTCATTTATTTTCATAATGACGCTAACACACTAAGAAAAGGTTATAATGTGGCTGCCAGGCAGGGCAACAGGTAATAGGGGAACATTTCCACCCAAAAAAATATGTCTAAAAACTTGAATCCATTCTTAAAATGACCAAAATCAGTTCTTAAAGTAATTCTTCAGTAATGAGATGCAGGAGGAAGATTATAGTTCAATATAAAGAATAATTGTAGTTCAGTATGAAGGCAAATTATAGTTTTCTCATAATTTTAACTGCTTCTGAGGGGGTTTGGCGACCTTAAGAGGTGGTGAGTGTCCTGTGGCTTAGAGGTATTTAAGCAGAGTATGGACAGCCGCTTATGGGGAGGCTGCCAGGGACTTCAAATGTCAGCCTGCCACATGTTTTGCACAGGCTGAGACCTTAGAATGGTTTTACATTTTTAATGTAAATTGAAAAATGTCCAAAGGTCTGTGAGCTCTTCAGTGAGGCACATTGCTCAGTCTTGCCTCTCTACCTGGCAGGCCTAAACTGTTTCCTGTCCAGTGCTTTGCAGGAAAAGGTGCTGCTGCTGCTCCACAGTGTCCTTGTTTCCCGATTCTGAGTTGCTGGGTCTGAAGCCCACCTCACTTTCTAATGAGGCCACCATCCAAGTGGCCCTATAACAACGCCTTGTGTGTCCCTACAGGGGATGTAGGCAGTCTCTGGAAACAGACCTCAACCTAGTAGTAGAGAATGCTTCTTAGGATACTTAAGGATATAGGAATACTAGATTTCTTCCTTCTCAGTCTTTTTTGTTTTTTACATGTGTTTTTTTTAAATTTTGGTATCATTAATCTATAATTACATGAGGAACATTATGTTAACTAGACCCCCCCATCACCAAGTCCCCCCACAAACCCCATTACAGTCACTGTCCATCAGCGTAGTAAGATGTTATAGAATCACTACTTGTCTTCTCTGTGTTGTACAGCCCTCCCCGTGCCCCCACCCCCACATTATACATGCTAATTGTAAGGCCCCCTTTCTTTTTCCCCGCCCTTATCCCTCCCTTCCCTCCCATTCTCCCCAGTCCCTTTCCCTTTGTTAACTGTTTGTCCATTCTTGGGTTCTGTGATTCTGCTGCTGTTTTGCTCCTTCAGTTTTTCTTTGTTCTTATACTCCACCGATGAGTGAAATCATTTGGTGCTTGTCTTTCTCCACCTGGCTTATTTCACTGAATATAACACCCTCTAGCTCCATCCATGTTGTTGTAAATGGTAGGATTTGTTTTCTTCTTATGGCTGAATAATATTCCATTGTGTACATGTACCATATCTTCTTTATCCATTCATCTACTGATAGACACTTAGGTTGCTTCCAATTCTTGGCTATTGTAAATAGTGCTGCGATAAACATAGGGGTGCATCTGTCTTTTTCAAACTGGCTACTGCATTCTTAGTGTAAATTCCTAGAAGTGGGATACCTGAGTCAAATGGCATTTCTATTTTGAGCTTTTTGAGGAACCTCCATACTGCTTTCCACAATGGTTGAACTAATTTACATTCCCACCAGCAGTGTAGGAGGGTTCGTCTTTCTCCACAACCTCGCCAACATTTGTTGTTGTTTCTCTTTTGGATGGCAGCGATCCTTACTGGTATGAGGTGATATCTCATTGTGGTTTTAATTTGCATTTCTCTGATGACTAGCAATGTGGAGCATCTTTTCATGTGTCTGTTGGCCATCTGAATTTCGTCTTTGGAGAACTGTCTGTTCAGCTCCTATGACCATTTTTTTATTGGATTATTTGCTTTTTGTTTGTTGAGGTGTGTGAGCTCTTTATATATTTGGGATGTCAGCCCTTTATTGGATCTGTCATTTATGAATATATTCTCCCATACTGTAGGGTTCCTTTTTGTTCTATTGATGGTGTCCTTTGCTGTACAGAAGCTTTTCAGCTTGATATACTCCCACTTGTTCATTTTTACTTTTGTTTCCCTTGCCCGGGGAGATATGTTCATGAAGAAGTTGTTCATGTTTATGTCCAAGAGATTTTTGCTTATGTTTTTTCTAAGAGTTTTATGGTTTCATGACTAACATTCAGGTCTTTGATCCATTTTGAATTTACTTTTGTGAATGGGGTTAGACAATGATCCAGTTTCATTCTCTTACGTGTAGCTGTCCAGTTTTGCCAATACCAGCTGTTGAAGAGGCTGTCATTTCCCCATTGTATGTCCATGGCTCTTTTATCGTATATTAATTGACCATATATGTTTGGGTTAATATCTGTACTCTCTATCCTGTTCCACTGGTCTGTGGCTCTGTTCTTGTGCCAATACCAAATTATCTTGATTACTGTGGCTTTGTAGTAGAGCTTGAAGTTGGGAAGTGAGATCCCCCCTGCTTTATTCTTCCTTCTTAGGATTGGTTTGGCTATTTGAGGTCTTTCGTGGTTCCATATGAATTTTAAAACTATTTGTTCCAGTTCATTGAAGAACGCTGTTGGTATTTTGATAGGGATTGCATTGAATCTGTAGATTGCTTTGGGCAGGATGGCCATTTTGACGATATTAATTCTTCCTAGCCAGCAGCATGGGATTAGTTTCCATTTGTTAGTGTCCTCTTTAATTTCTCTTAAGAGTGTCTTATAGTTTTCAGGGTATAGGTCTTTCACTTCCTTGGTTAGGTTTATTCTTAGGTATTTTATTCTTTTTGATGCAATTATGAATGGAATTGTTTTCCTGATTTCTCTTTCTGCTAGTTCATTGTTAGTGTATAGGAAAGTGAGAAATTTCTGTGTGTTAATTTTGTATCCTGCCACTTTGCTGAATTCAGGTATTAGTTCTAGTAGTTTTGCAGTGGAGTCGTTAGGGCTTTTTATGTACAATATCATGTCATCTGCAAATAGTGACAGTTTGACTTCTTTACCAATCTGGATGCCTTACATTTCTTTGTTTTGTCTGATTGCCATGGCTAGGACCTCCAGTACTATGTTGAATAACAGTGGGGAGAGTGGGCATCCATGTCTTGTTCCCGATCTCAGAGGAAAGGCTTTCAGCTTCTCGCTGTTAAGTATGATGTTGGCTGTGGGTGTGTCATATATGGCCTTTATTATGTTGAGGCACTTGCCCTCTATACCCATTTTGTTGAGAGTTTTTATCATGAATGGATGTTGAATTTTGTTGAATGCTTTTTCAGTGTCTATGGAGATGATCATGTGGTCTTTGTCCTTCTTTTTGTTGATGTGGTGGGTGACGTTGGTGGATTTTCGAATGTTGTACCATCCTTGCATCCCTGAAATGAATCCCACTTGATCATGGTGTATGATCCTCTTGATGTATTTTTGAATTCTGTTTGCTAATATTTTGTTGAGTACTTTTGCATCTATGTTCATCAGGGGTATTGGTCTGTAATTTTCTTTTTTGGTGGGGTCTTTGCCTGGTTTTGGTATTAGAGTGATGCTGGCTTCGAGTTTGGAAGTATTCCCTCCTCTTCTATTTTTTGGAAAACTTTAAGGAGAATAGTTATTATGTCTTCTCTATATGTCTGATAAAATTCCACTGTAAATCCATGTGGCCTGGGGGTTTTGTTCTTGGGTAGTTTTTTGATTACTGATTCAATTTCATTGCTGGTAATTGGTCTGTTTAAATTTTCTGTTCCTTCCTTGGTCAGTCTTGGAAGGTTGTATTTTATAGCAAGTTGTCCATTTCTTCTAGGTTTTCCAGCTTGTCAGCATATAGATTCTCACAGTATTCTCTAATAATTCTTTGCATTTATGTGGGATATGTCATGATTTTTCCTTTCTCATTTCTGATTCTGTTTATGTGTGTAGATTCTCTTTTTCTCTTAATAAGTCTGGCTAGGGGCTTATCTATTTTGTTTATTTTCTCAAAGAACCAGTTCTTGGTTTCACTGATATTTTAATTATTTTATTCTTCTCAATTTTATTTATTTCTTCTCTGATTTTTATGATGTCCCTCCTTCTGCTGACTTTGGGCCTCATTTGTTGTTCTTTTTCCAGTCTCAATAATTATGACTTTAAACTATTCATTTGGGATTGTTCTTCCTTCTTTAAATAGGCCTGGATAGCTATATACTTTCCTCTTAGAACTGCCTTCGCTGCATCCCACAGAAGTTGGGGCTTTGTGCTGTTGTCATTTGTCTCCATATATTGCTTGATCTCTATTTTAATTTGGTAATTGATCCATTGATTATTTAGGAGCATTTTGTTAAGCCTCCATGTGTTTGTGAGCCTTTTTGTTTTCTTTGTACAATCTATTTCTAGTTTTATACCTTGTGGTTGGTAGAATTTCAATCTTTTTGAATTTACTGAGGCTCTTTCTGTGGCCTAGTATGTAGTCTATTCTGGAAAATGTTCCATGTGCACTTGAGAAGAATGTATATCCTGCTGCTTTTGGGTGTAGAGTTCTGTAGATGTCTGTTAGGTCCATCTGTTCTAGTGTGTTGTTCAGTGCCTCTGTGTCCTTACTTATTTTCTGTCTGGTTGATCTTTCCTTTGGAGTGAATGCTGTGTTGAAGTCTCCTAGAACAAATGCATTACATTCTATTTCTTCCTTTAATTCTGTTAGTATTTATTTCACATATGTTGGCACTCCTGTATTGGATGCATATATATTTATAATGGTTATATCCTCTTGTTGGACTGACCCCTTTATCATTATGTAATGTCCTTCTTTATCTCCTGTTACTTTCTTTGTTTTGAAGTCTATTTTGTCTGATACAAGTACTGCAACACCTGCTTTTTTCTCCCTATTTGCATGAAATATCTTTTTCAATCCCTTGACTTTTAGTCTGCGTGTGTCTTTGGGTTTGAGGTGAGTCTCTTGTAAGCAGCATACAGATGGGTCTTGCTTTTTTATCCATTCTATTACTCTGTGTCTTTTGATTGGTGCATTCAGTCCATTTACATTTAGGGTGATTATTGAAAGATATGTACTTATTGCCATTGCAGGGTTTAGATTCATGGTTACCAAAGCTTCAAGGGTAGCTTCTTTACTATCTAATCATCTAACTAAACTCCCTTATTAAGCTATTATAAACACAGTCTGATGATTCTTTATTTCTCTCCCTTCTTATTCCTCCTCCTCCATTCTTGATATGTTAGGTGTTTTAATCTGTACTCTTTTGTGTTTCCTTTGACTGCTTTTGTGCACAGTTGATTTTATTTTTTGCCTTTAGTTAGTATTTAGTTGGTCTGCTTTCTTTGGTGTGATTTTATTTTCTCTGGTGACATCTATTTAGCCTTAGGAGTGCTTCCATCTAGAGCAGTCCCTTTAAAATATCCTGTAGAGGTGGTTTGTGGGAGGCAAATTCCCTCAACTTTTGCTTGTCTGTGAATTGTTTAATCCCTCCTTCATATTTAAATGATATTTGTGCTGGATATAGTATTCTTGTTTCAAGGCCCTTCTGTTTCATTACATTAAATATATCATGCCATTCTTTTCTGGCCTGTAAGGTTTCTGTTGAGAAGTCTGATGATAGCCTGATGGGTTTTCCTTTGTAAGTGACATTTTTCTCTCTCTCTGGCTGCCTTTAATACTCTGTCATTGTCTTGTCTTTGATCTTTGCCATTTTAATTATTATATGTCTTGGTGTTGTCTTCCTTGGGTCCCTTGTGTTGGGAGATCTGTGCACCTCCATGGCCTGAGAGACTATTTCCTTCCCCAGTTTGGGGAAGTTTTCAGCAATTATTTCTTCAAAGACACTTTCTATCCCTTTCTCTCTCTTCTTATTCTGGTACCCCTATAATGCAAACATTGCCCCATTTGGATTGGTCACACAGTTCTCTTAATATTCTTTCATTCCTGGACATCCTTTTATTTCTCTCTGCCTCAGCTTCACTGTATTCCTGTTCTCTGATTTCTATCCATTAATGGCCTCTTGCACCTCATTCAGTCTGCTCTTAAGCCCTTCCAGAGATTATTTTATTTCTGTATTCTCCCTTCAACTTGATCCTTTAGCTCTTGCATATTTCTCTGCAGGTCCATCAGCATGGTTATGACCTTTATTTTGAATTCTTTTTCAGGAAGATTGGTTAAATCTATCTCCCCAGGCCCTCTCTCAGGGGTTGTCTGGGTGATTCTGGACTGGACCAAATTCTTCTGCCTTTTCATGGTGATAGAGGTAGTTGTAGGCAGGTGGCGTGTGTGTCAGCTGGGAGAACAAAGTCCTTTCCTGCTTGCTGTTTGCCTTGCCCTTCTCCGCTGCCTATGCTGGTTACCCGCACACCAGAGAAGGCTCTGAGTTAATTTCCTGAGCCACATCAGGAGGGGCAGCCCAGAGCCCTGCGGGGAGTGGCAGGCGCACCATGTGTGCTCTCCTGCGAGAACGGCACCCCTCCGCACCCTGCCCCAGCTTCCTCCATCTGCACCAGGCAGCTGTTCACTAGCAGCAGCTTTTGGATATGGCCCAGGTGGCTGTGCACTGGGAGGAGGCTCTGGGAGGCTGCTGTGGGTGCAGCCACTCCCAGACTGCTCTGACAGGGCTGCACGGGTGGGGGAATGAACGGCAGGTGGTTTATCGCTGTGAGGGGTTTCAGAGCTGCGTTGCTTCCCAGGGGGTTAGGGTGCCTGAAGTTGCTTGGGGATTCCCAGCTGCTGGGATGAATGTGCCTGGACGATTCTGACCAGCTGTGAAGCCCCTGTGCCTTTAAGACTTTCAAAAAGCACTTGCTTTTCTTTCGTCCCCAGGGAGCCGGCTGTGGGAACCCGCTCACAGATTTTACTTTTCTGTTTCCCTAATATCGAGCATACCATGCAGTGTGTGTCTGCGCTCCTGGTGTGAATGGCTAGGGCTGGGTATTTAGCAGTCCTGCGCTTCCACTCCCTCCTGGTTCCGACTCCTTTCCTCTGGCTGGTGAGCTGGGGTGGGGCGAGCACTCGGGTCCCACCAGGTCGCGGCTTGTATCTTACCCCCTTTGTGAGATGCTGAGTTCTTGCAGGTGTAGATGTAGCCTGGCTGTTTTACTGTAGCCTCTGGTCTCTCTGTTAGGCATAGTTTTATTTGTTCTATTTTCAAAAATATCTATGGTTTTGGGAGATTTCCGCTGCCCTACTCATGCCACCATCTTCCCTCCAATAATCTTCTCCCCTCTTTCTTACAAATCAAATTTTATACTTTGAGATTTTGTTCATTGGCTGGGGAGAAAGACAATGAGTCCCACAAGCAAACAGCTGGGACAGTACAAGTATGTCAAAATTACCCATATCTCCCCTCACATCAGTCAGTATCAACGGGAGATTTTCTGAGGCATCCCACAAACAGGGGCCAAAGATCCAGAGATGATAGCAGAAGTAAGGGCTGGGAATCATTTTTACTGTAACAGAGAAAAACCCTTAAGAAGAGGAGCGTCCAAATTTTCCTAAGGTTTTTTCCAAGTCTGGCCAAAAAATATTAGCTTAGAAAAATGCCATCCTTACCTGTTTTGCCTTTCTGTGGGATTAGCCACCCTTGAAAGGCTCTGTCTCCAGGCAGGCTCAGGGCAAGAAGAAAAGGGCTGGTCTTGTGGCTCTCACAGGTGTGAGGTGGCCATGTCAGCAAGTCTGTGAGCAACCTGTGTCTCCTGGAGGAGGAGGAACATGGAAGGAGAAAACCCTGACACCTCTCTGTTAATCTTAGTGTAAGCTAATGAACTGCACTGCTCAGAGTGAGTTTGAGCCAAGAGAACACAGTCTTCAGGGGATTTCATGATCTCTGGGGACAAATACGTGTTTCAAGTTGGTTTCTAAAATGTGCATCTATGTTTGTTTCCTAGCATCATTATTCCTAGACATGGCAAGTCACCCTGGGCACAACAGCATGTGGCACACATTGTAAGCATTTTAAATTACTTGAAGGAATTGTGCACACACATGCACACATATACACACCACAGCTCAGTGCCACATGACTCTTATGGCTGCTTCCTACTCAGCTGTATATGAGATACAGGGGCACAGAAGCCACATATATCACTCAAAAAGGGCCAAACTGATGCCATGTTTTCCCACATTTCCATGTCTTTTTACTTCAGAACCCCTGAGCATAGAAGAGTTTTGGTTACACCACATTGAACTAAACATTCATATTCTGACTCCTGAAAATACAGTTTTCACCCACTGTGGATGTGCTCACTGTGACTGTTTGCATAAGAGAGGTAGGAATAAAAAACTATCTTTGAGAGAGAAATTGTGGTCAGGAACCTGCAAACAGTTTCACTTAAACATGTCTAAGCTTCTCTGTTTCCTGCTCCACCTCTCCTTTCCCCTCCTTTTTACACCACTGCCCTGCATCTGCTTCTCTCTCTCTCTCTGTCTCTTTCACACACACACACACACACACACACACACACACACACACACACACACACACACGCACACACACCATGTCAGGCCTCTCCTGGAGAATGGACTTGGATCACTGGAGTGGCAATATGGATGGGCAAATTTCCTGTCACAAAATGTGTCCCTTGTCCAAACGCCTCTTCTCTCCCCAGCCCCTCCTTCCACGGTCCTATTTCACAGTTAGAATTCAGCACGGAGTGAAAAGGGTTGGCACCAGCAGATGGCTGCAGGCAGTACCTTCATGCAACCTGGACTCCCACTCCCCGGCAGAAAGGATCTGCGAGCACCATATGTCAGAGCTCCTAGTGTTGCCAGCAGAAGGCAAGCTTTGCTCCCTTGTTGGGTTTGTTTTGAGGGGGGATTTAAATAATACACACCGACTCCTTCTTCCCCAGCAGGCCAGGCAGAGCTCGCAGCAGTCCTTGCAGGGGCTCAGTGAGCCCCAATTCTTCCCTGAACACGGCTGGATACAAGTGCTGGCCTTAGTCACCAGATGGATTAAGTCCAATTTGATTGCCAGCAGTATGTAGTACTCCTATTGCTTTACTCATATTTAATCAGTAAGTGAGCTTTTTGCTCAAACAATCATGTTTTCCTATAACAATGAGGATCTTTCTTTTCACACAATCCCAAAAGCTTCTTGCAAAGTCAGCTGGAGTGATGGATGTCCCCATAGTTTGGGTAAAGTATATACTGGGGAGAGGGGAGGGCTGAAGTGAGAGTACAGGGGGTGAGGGGGTAGGTTCAGGCTCTGAATGTCCTCAATGCTCTGGAGAAAAGAGTGTCTAGTGAAAGGGCTGATCTGCTGTCATCCGGCTTCTTCTGTTCCTCTTAAAAATCCTACATACTTCTCAAAATCACTCATTTCAAGCTGTGAAATGGGTCTGGAAGTTCTGAGAAGAGAGCAGGGTATTGCCCATCCAGTCTTTGCAGCACCTGGCATATTGTAAATCCTCAGTAACTGTTGGTGGATAAGTGAGGGAGTGAGTGGCTAAATACATGACTACTTTTCAGGTGAGATAAATTCTTGATAGCTTAGAATGTGTGTTGGAAACACTGTGCACATGTGTGTATTTGTATGTACATGCATATGTACACAAAAAGATCTAAAATAACCTAGCCAAGGTATCAAGTGTTTAATGGTATTTTTTGCTAGTCCCCATTTTGTTTTTCGTGCATTACTTTTGTTATTTAAAAAATTAGCTTCCTTTTGAAATGGGAACAAAGCATGTAACACTAAATAAACCAAAACAATATTAATCAACATCATTCTAGTAGTTGCAGTTTAAAAAGAAAATTGGAGTAGGGGCTGAGTCACTGTTCTGAGTATTTTCTCATGCCCACACCATTAGGTAGGGACTATTATTAAGTCCTTTTACAGAAAGAAAACCCATTAATGCAAATGATTTATATTCTTAAACAGTATACATAATGTAAAGATAAACAAATGAACACAACATACAAAGTTATAACAATTCCTCAACAGTGGTGCCTGACAACTGGGCTCTGAGGTACTAGCCATGTAATGAAGTCCACCTGAGTGACAATGCCCACCTCATTGGGTTTGAGAGGAATAAACCAGATATGGAAACTTCCAGCATTGTTCCCGATGCCAAGCTGGGACTTTAAAAAATGATAGTTCTCCCCTTCAGCCATCAGTCCACCCCCACCCCCAGCTTTCCCCTAGATCCTTCAGGGATGAATGGAAACATCCCAGGCTTGAACTGCCACATTTGGAAGCATGAACAACATTAAAATGACATTTGAGACCCAAGCAAGGGACAGCTCTGGAGTGGGTGTTTTATAACTGTTTTCTTATTTAGTCAGCTGCCTACTAAGTCTCCCCCTCCAGTGGTCATCTGTACTGACCTCATTTGCCAAGAGGATGATGTCAGCTGGGGTTTATGCAAACACTATGAGACAAAACTGTCAAGTGCCTTCTGAAGCACTACCACCAAATAAAAATCACGTTCCATGCCACTGAGTGTAAGATGAATTTTCTTTGAAAAAAAAATGTTTCTTTCAGAGTCAGTAACCTATATATATATGGTTGTCACCTCCATTAACAGCTATTTGCAGAAAGTTCATGGATCATGCACTCAGTGAACAGGAGGGGCAGCTGTGAGTTTTTGTAGATGGTGGAAAGGTCAGGAGACCAAGTTAATCCTGACTCTGCCACTCAGGCTGGGTAAAGTAGGGCTTCCATTCCTCCACCATAACACAACCGAGTTGCCTGGGTTGCTTCTGGCTATAACACTTCATGAGTCTGAGCTAACAAAGCTTTTGGAGACAAAGGGACAGCAAAGCTTTCCCTGGAGGCTGGGGTGTATGAGGAGCACACCCCATAGATTTATAAAGCCCAAGCTCTGGAATAATGGGCAGGCCTTTCTATTATTCAGAACTGACTTCTTGCAAGGGATGAGTGTGAACTGGGTTATGTGGGAAGGGAGGAAAAAGCCTTCTCTTCAAGCAGAATGGGGTTAGAGTCTGGGAAAAGACTTTCCTGCTAGGAAAATATTGTGATCTGTTCAGCTGGGGCAGAATATGAAGTAGGGGTGTATTTAATAAAAAGGAGTACCTTGCAATGAATGAGTTCAACAAATATCTGCAGGGCACCCGCTGTGAGCTGGGAACAAGCTGGTACTGGGAGTTACAGGGGGCTTTGCCCTGGTCCCTGCCCTCAGAGAGCTTGCAGTCTAGTGGCCAAGCCTCTAGAACAGGTCACCAGAGGCTTCAGACTCTCAGAACAATGCAAGCAGTAGAAGAACTCCCTCAATTCAGGAAGAAGCATCTAGAACAATGTAAAGGCCTTCAATCCAGAAATGAGCTGACCATAAGGCTCTGTAGTGTAGGCAGGGAGAAAGGGAAATGGAAGGCCTTATATCCTTTCCTTTACGATATTTGGTTCCTGTTCTGGGCCCACCCTGCACAAACCCTCCTGCGACTGTGGAAGGAGCTACCTTTCTAAAGCATAGATAGCTTTGGGTCCCTCTTCACAGACCACCATCAGCTCTCCACCTGTTTCAGGAGACCCCAGTGTGTCATTCAAGATCCTTAACAGAATGACTTCAGCTTATTTTCCTAGCTTCATCCCCCACCTCATCTTTACATGTTCTGGTCTGTGCCAGGATTGTACTTGTATCCTCAGCTCTTCATGCCTTGCCCTTTTCTGATGGTCTCTACTCCCCCTTCCCCTTGAAGGACTCAAGTATTATCTTTCCTGGGATGATTTCCCCTATTTTACAGATTCATTCCATTTAGCTCAACAAAACATCCCCTTTCTCCCTTGTATCCTTTTCCTCCCAGGCTTAGTACATTGATCTAGGTGTGGATCATCCTTCTGAGCTAATTCCTCAGTATCTGAAGGGTTTTTGAATGAAATTACTAATGGGTGACTCTAATTTGCAGACTAGAGTTTTGCCTGACAAACCCAGTCCTTTGAGTATGCAGAGAAAGATTTTAATATAACATTTTGGTCTAGCAGGAAAAAATGATGGTTGGTTAATTATGTCTGCCACTGTCTCAGGAAGGGGATGCAGAATGCATGCCATTTTCCCATTAGGTTCCCAAAGGGCACATACTTTTGTTGTTGATTTAATATAGTCCTGGCTGTTTATGATTTTTTTGTCAATATACTATGTTCTTGGTTGTTATGAGCCAGCTTTTCAGCTGTCTGTGGCCCTTCCAATTGACTTCATCCACATTTGGCCCATAAATTTTTGGAGGCTTCCACTTGTATAACAGTTCCTATTTAGCTCTGGCTAAATAATGAGAAAAAGATCTTAAAAACAAAATGCAGTTGGATCAAGTATCTTCCATTGATATTTGGAATTATCAAAGTAGTATTATTATTTGAAGTCATAGTCCTCAAGTTTCTGAGCCTCAAATGCTGCAGATTATGTGCATAGCTAATCCTGCCTAATGCTGTCTTCTACATTCAATTAATAACAGGTGCTGGATGCTTAACAATGAAGCACAGTCTGATTTTCATCCAGCCATTTGGAGAACAAAGAGCTCTTGCAAAAGACCAAATATTACCTCTTCCCATCCTTATTTGCCCACAGCAGGGACATTTGTGCCTGAAGCTGGAGACAGTCCCCCATCTTTGTTCAGAGTCCCTAATGAAGCTTCTAACCTGAGTCAGGCAGGCCACGCAGGGCCCTGTGATCACCATCAGCTCTGGTAAAACAAGGAAACCTCCCAAGTTAAGACTGAAAGGTTTTATTCACTCTGGGTGCTTTTTCACTTTCTCCATAGGCTCTGAAAGTGAGTATCTTTCTAATTGGGGAACAACCACTGCAAAGGAATACAATCCTTGTAAAGCCCAAGGGCACTTGGGTTTCTCTACCCAGAAACACTTCTCACAATGCAGAGGGGCCCCTGGGGATGTCTTCTTTGCCAGGGAACAGGGGAAGGAACCAGAACAGAGCTGAGGTGCCAATGCTTCGCTGAAGGGGAGGCAGCTACCTGCTGCTGTTTGAACTAATGCTTTTGAAAATCTGCTGCTGGGAGGAAAAGGGAAAGTGCTAGTGGATGTAATGAACCAAGGCTCCCAGGGAAGCCAGAGAGAGAGAGAGAGAGAAAGTGGTTCCACCAGCCAGGTCATTTCAAACTATAGCAAGGAAAACACTTTGGAAGCAAAACATAGAGGGGCCAGTGTGGCTCAGGAAATAGGCAGGAACTCCTGAAGTCAAGGGCCTAGTCAGCAGCCCTTTAGCCCCAAAAGAAGTTATTGTGTGTTTTTCTGGCACAGAGAATAGAAGTAGGTGATGAGTACCAAACAGCAGTCTCCCTGTTTTGAAAAAAGTTGTGGGGCAATGAGGATAGTTTACAAGCAGTCTGCAGTTGAAGGGGGCCACAGAGAACACAGGGCAGCTGAGGCTCTGTCCCCACCCAGACCCCGCTGCCCGCCTGGGCCCACGTCAGCTAAGCTGTCTCATTCCAGTCTGCAGGCATTCAGCCGGGCGCCTGCTCCCCCCTCCACCCCGTATTGGCTTTCTATGGCTGCTGGAATGCACTGAGTGGCTTAAAACAACACACATTTATTCTCTTTGCAGTTCCAGTGGGCTGGAGTCCAGAGTGGGTCTTATTTGGCTAGAGTTCAGGTGTCAGTGAGGCTGCGCCCCTGACGGAGGCTCTACAGGAGGACCCCTCGTCATCCTCAGCTCCTAGGAGCTGCCTTCATTCCTTGGCTCAGGGCTCCTCCTCTGTCTTCCAAGTCAGCAGTTTAGCCCCTTCGAATCTTTCTCTGGCCCTGCTGCCTCCCTCTTTCTCCTGTAAGGACTCTAGCAATGACATTGGACCCACCTGAAGAACCCAGGATAATTTCCATGTTTTAAGATCCTTGATTTAATCACACATGCCAAGTCCTTTTGCCATGGAAGGTCACATACTCATAGGTTCCTGGGTTAGGACGGGGTATCTTTGGGGAGTCATTATTCTGCCTGCCACATCCTCCTCCTGTCTACCTTCAGTGGCTGGAGTGGCAGAAGGGCCCGGCGGTCCCAGGAGCTGCAGCTCGGGAGCCAGTGCAAGGCGAGCCATATGGGACTGGGGCATGGCACAGTTGGCATCGTTCACCTGTTGGGTCGTGTGCTAGCATTTCTGTATGCCTGCCCCTTCCTCCACCAGTCCCAGGTGGCTCACCATCACCCCACCTCCTGAGCTACAGCTCCTGGAACATCCTGGCACTTCCTGCCACCTG
The DNA here is from genome assembly GCF_030020395.1 of Manis pentadactyla. NCBI lineage: Eukaryota > Metazoa > Chordata > Mammalia > Pholidota > Manidae > Manis > Manis pentadactyla. Next base: position 72,178,713 of record NC_080022.1, read on the forward strand.
GGTGGGCAGTTCACCTGAAACTGGGACCCTCTGTGCCCATCCCCCGAGTGGAAGCCCCCCTTGAGGCAAAGCTCTTCTCTGTTATGCCTCAGGCTTGGCTCATGCCCTGGTGCTTGGCAGATGCAGACTTAATAAGTTACTCCCCCCCACCCCACTCTTCCTCACCCACTTGCTAAAGGGGCCCTTGAGTCACCAAGCACCGAGGGACAGTTGAGTACTTGCATACCCTGTCAGAAATTAAATCTCCTTCTCCAGTGAAAGCAGTGTTTAAAATCATGGCGAGAAGTCTCCGAAATTGTACTATGCTCAAGGTACTATATGCGTTATAAAAAAGTTTGTTGGGTGGCTGAGATCTGCCTTCCAATTTAAACTTCCTTTTCTGGCAGAAATGCTGATGAACTGCATGCACTCCTCAGCCCTCCCTGTCATCAGAACAGTTTTCCAGCTACTGTGCTGAAGTGGCTATTTCACCACATGGCCTGGTACCCACCCATGCCTCCATTATAGCTGTTCAATGCTCCCTTCCTGGGAGTTTTATTATTTCCATGGCAGCGTTAGTCCCTCACCATTCCAGGCAGACACTGCACGAGTCTCTTGGTCTTGTTGAAAGAATTCACAATACTGGGCCTCAATGTAAGGTTAATGGGAAGAGCAGGGAAATACAATCAATGAGCACGTTGTTAAACTGGATGTGGTTTTGTACAGCAGATGAAGGAAGTGTCCAGTGGTGACTGGGTCTGAGCTCAAGATCTGACCTTCCTGAATTTTAATTCTAATTCTGCCACTTATCCAATCTGGTGACTAGTGCAATTGTAAGTATAACCTCTTTCTGTGTCACCTTCCTTGTCTGTTACAAGGGCGACAATGAGGTGCACACCCAGCCCTGCCTTCCTTGCCTGCCTCACACTGGAAGTCAAGTGTAACAGATGCATGTTTTCCCTTCTCCTTTGTAGTGAGACACAGTACAGTTCTGGCCCGTGGCCTGAGGTGGAAGTCTGACAGAGGACTTGGGGAAATAATTATCTCTATAATAAGAGGCATGGAAAGAGATTCCTCTTTCTCATACTTTCCTCATTTTCTGCTGTGGCTGCTGTCATGTGAGAGTGTGCTGTTTGGAGCTGCCATAACCATGTCACCAGGAAGGGCAGACCAGGAGGATATAGAGTTGCTCCCCCATCACCCTGGCATCCCTGCCTGGGAACTGCCCACCTCTCTTCCAGGCAACATGGTTAAATGACAGTTTAGGCCACTGTCGGCCACAGTATTTGGATCCTTGCGATTTAAAGCATTCTTACTGGTACTAATTTCTGTCTCGAGGGATCATTGCAGAGATTAGCTGATAAAGTACATGTCAAGTGCCTGACACAAGTATAGCATTCCTTAAATGGTAACCTATAGTAACTATTATTAATACCTGGGGAAAATAAGGATCTTCTATTATCTGCTTTTTAATTTTCTACTTTTCCATATCACGAATTCACCAATTCATGTTTGTGGGAAATAAAGTAAAGTCCCTTAGGCTCTTCTACATTTGTTGAGCAGTTTATGTCCTTATTTGGGCTCCTGGAATGGGAGCTCTCAAGGCCAGGGGCTGTGCCCTGTTTATCATTAAGCTCTATGCCTGGCACACAGAGTGCCCTGAGTAGAGGTTCTTGGGTGGAGGGTGTAGAAACGGATGCACGGGTGGATGGATGGACGGAAGAGTGAACTAACCCCAGAGCCTGTGCAGATACCTTCTTACTCAGTATCAGGTCTGGTAGCTTCTTGTACTGTATAACACACGATAAATGAAAATCAAAATGAGACTCTTAAGGGAATCTGGCACTTTGATCTTAAAATCCTAACCAATTATGTTTTACAGTCTACTGAGGGAGGTTTTGACTGGGGCTAAGAATACAATTGAGTGTTCTCCTAGCCCAGCATGAGCCAACCTTTCTATTGTTTTTATAAAACATCTAAATATGTTGTAAGGCCTTTCTATAATATGACTTTTCTTTTCCCAAGAGGAAAGAGATGACTTGCACAGAGGAGTTTTAATAAAATTGCTTACTACAAAGAAAATATGATGATCGTGTTATATACCATTAGGACAAAAAAAAATTGTTCACAAAAAAACTTTTTAGAGGCTTCTACTAGCTAAGATAATCTGATGTCAGAGTGGGTATAGTTATTTTCTTACTTGCTAAATTTGGGAACAAATGTTGAATCAAGGGTTGAGGAACAATGTAGGATACTCACACCATGCTTCTCAATAAGCCCAGGCAAGATCACTTGTTTTCCTGTACAGCCTGCTAAACCTCATTCACACAAATGAATGAGGGTGTGTGTAGGTGTGTGTTTTCAGTCCATTCTTACCTCCAAGGTTTCCTCTTTGTGCATTGACATTTTACAGGTCAAGACCACCAGTGGGATTTCTTTTTCTTGCCATTACTCTGTGATGATCAGCAGCAGCATCAAGTTTAACTCTAGCTCATGTTTGTCCATACTCCTGCATCAGTTAGGCATTTCTATTGGCTGCTAATAACAGACTGGAAATAATATGTGATAAATATGTCATTTGGAGGTCAATAGTCTAGGCCTGGTTCAGGAACTCAGTTTCTTCTGTTTCTGTTTTCTACCTCAAGGCTGCCTCACATTTCAAATAAGGTCACCGTAACTCCAGCCATTAAGCCTACCTTCCAGATAGGAAGCAGAAGAAAGAGAGGAAGAAAAAAGAGCCCACCTCCACTATTTTTCCTCTTTAAAGAGCCTTCCTGGAAGTTCCACTCTACAGCATCCATTTATGTTTCATTGGCCAGAAGTTAGTCCTGCAACCTACAATGTCTGCAAGGGAAGCTGGGCAATGTAGTTGGCTGGGTGTGTTGCCCCCTTGCATACAACCCAAGCTCATTATTAAGGAAGTAGGGAAGGCTGGATTTTGAACAGAAACAGTCAGCACATGCCTTGCCCATTTTTATTCTACCTTTTTTCATTTCCAAGATCCATCTAAGTTCTGACCTCAGATATGTTGGGATTTTGGTTCTTTCTAACGTTCTATCAGCGTTTACCTCCTACTGTTTATTACCTATTCTCTGTGTGGAGTGGCTATTTGTGGCATTGTTAGTGATGCATTTCAATTCAGAACAGACTAAACAACTCCCCCCAGCTAGGCTGCACTCTCTCCTTAAACAAAAGCCTAAATACCTCCAGGGTGACCTGACACTCATTTGACAACACCACCAAAGTCACAGGTATAAAAGGAGTCCAGCAACCTTTTTCATTATCATGTCTCACTTCATCCTTCTAACCAACAGCCCTAAGAGGTAAACACCATTATTAGACCTCATTTTATAGATGAGCAAGCCTAGGATCAGAGAGGTTAAGTAAATTAACCAAGATCACATAGCTGTGAGTGGGATTTAAACCCAGGTGTGTTTTATCCCAGAGTTTTCCCTACTACACTGTATGTTTAGTAAGTTTTGGGCTGTCTCCTGAAAATGAAACTAGGCCCAAACTTGAGCCCACAGGTGTGGGGGTTTACCCTGAACACACTAGCCCTGGTCTAGTTGGGGTCACTGATTCAGAGGCTGCCCTTGGCTCCTTGCCAGTCTCATGATGGGAGCAGGAACAGTAGTGGAAAGGTTCTCCATTGGCCTGGTATTCAATCTCAGGGCTGCCAGACCTCTTTCCCATCATGGCACATGTGAAAAATGGTAATATTTGTACAGCCTGGAGGTAACAGAGACTGATCCAAGCTTTCTCTTCCCGGGGGTTAGGGCTCTACGTGTTGGCTGGCTCCATGGCCTTCTCTTACGCTGTCTTCTATGCCAGGAACACCAATGTCCTTTTTCTGTTCTGGCTGCAATCCAAGACCTCAGACTGCACTTAGCGCTGCTGTCTCGTTAGCCTCCTGTATCCGTGGCAGCTCCTCAGCCTTTCCCAGTCTTTTATAGCTGTGATACTTTTGGAGAGGACTAATCAGTTATTTTTGTAGAATGTCTCTAAAGTTGGGTTTGTTTGCTGTTTTCTTATGATTAGTTTGAAGTCATGCATTTCTATCAAGAGTGCCAGAGAAGTGATAGGCCCTTCTCAGTCTGTCGTATTAAGGGCACCTGACACTGGTATGTCTTATTACTGGTGATGCTGACCACAATCATTTGGTTAAGGTGTTGTCTGTGGGGTTTTCAACTATAAAGTTAGTATTTTCCCCTTTGTAAGTAAGAGGTGTCTTGGGGGGTGATACTTTGAGTCTCACTTCTCTTCTGACTTTCAGCCCACTAATTTTAGCATACCTCTGTGGCTCTTGCCTGTGGTATTCTAAAGGTGCTTTTGTATGTCTCTCGCTCCCTCACTGATTAATTATAATTCTTCTGTAAAGATTTGTCCATTCCCCATTTGTTTATTCAACTCTTTATTTAGGTCAGTGTTGACTCACAGATATTTATTTCATTCTATGAATTGTAATCTGATACTATCATTATTTATTTTGCTGCTCAAATTGTTTCCACTCTAGCCATTGGGAGCTTGTTCAGGTTAGTGCCTATGTCCTTTTGACTTGCAGTTGTTCTTTTGGGGGCACTTCCTTACCTTCTGGTACCACCAAAATGCTCCAAGTTCATCCTGGATTTTCTCCACCTCGGTTCTAGAATCAACCCCTTTTCCAAAAGGGCTCCTATGGCTGGAGAATGGTATTTAGAAAAGAAGATCTGGATACTAGGTGGCATTCTCTATCATTACAAGATAACTGAGAACCAAAATATGATTCCACTTTAGAGGTGAGAACTAAAGGGATTAGCGAGGTTATATGATTGTGCAACGTTCCAAAGGGCAGAAGCGGCAGAAAAGCTCAAACTGGGGCAGATCCTGCACTCTGAACCTTTCCATTAGTGTAAATGCCTTCTTTATTATAAGTAAGAAAAAGTACAGATGTGCTAGAAAAATGTGATTCCTGGTTGATGGATGTCAGATAGACTCATATATAAAAACAAATTTAGCATCCAATACTGTTGGATCAATTTTGTTGAATGAATTATCATCAAATATTTCTTGGTCTTTGTGAAATACCCCTACTGTTCAATTGTACTTTAATTCTTTCTGTAACATAGTAGGGTATAGGTAAAACAATAAAGAATATAGACAAATAAAACAATGGCAGATTCACTTTCTGGGTTAGCCATGGACTTGAATAGAAATCTGATGGCAGAGGCTGCCCTCCCTTTGGCATGTTGCTTTAGTGAGCCAGGACACCAAGGCTTAGGGACAATGACCTGCATGGCGAGCAGAGTGGAGGCAGAACTGAGGTCTCCAGGCTGGGTTACATCTGCCTTGGACCCCCATGATCTGACCAATTACAGCTGGGGGCAGAATGACAATGACTGAGACTGGATGGGCAAGACCACAGGAGTATTCTCTGTACCTTGGGACCCAGTCCACACTGCTGGGGAAGAGACCTAATAACTCCACTCCCTTCCCGTTCTGTGTTTAACAGCAAACATGCTTCCTGCTTCAGTAGTGGGTAAGATTCCAATACACAGATAAGTATAAGGAAAGGAAAATGTGGTAACTTGACTGAATGAGACTGATCAGAGGTAGGAACATCTGAATTCTAATCCCAGTTTTGTGCTAACCTTTTATTTATACCAGGTGAGATCTTTAATCTCTCTGAGCCCCGCTTATTTGGCTCTAAACTGGCAGGGTTGGACTAGATGACCCCGTAGGCCCTATCCTGCTTTGAAATTCTTGGAAGCTTCAAATTTCTTTCCAAAAATTTCCCTGAAAGGGTCTTGGGCAAGCCACAGCCTCATTGGAAGAACTCTTGTGCCACCTAGTGGCCAACTCGGAGGCCTCCGTCTCTAAAATGCCTTCTCTGAGGTCTCCCTCAGCAGAAGCTAAGCCAAGCTAGTTCAGCTGTTCCTTTGCCAGGAGTGCAGCAAGCCACCAGACTGGGAGAAACACATGTTTAATCCATGTCTTAGAAAGATGTTTTGTGTGAACACACGGCTATTTCCTAGAGCAAAGACCTTGGTGCGTGGGGGTGTGGTTACAGAGCCAGGACCCTGATGTCAGGAACAGCCAGCAAGGTGCCCTGATCAATGCAAACGGGGTGGCGACGGGGGGATGTGTTTGGGTTATTCCCTGCGTGCTAATTTGTTACATGCTGGTCCTTTTGCTTTCAGCTGCCCCTTAGTTAACCCTCATTAAGCATACATGCAATGCTTCCATCCTGGGCCTCAGCTCTGCTGTCACCAGCCTCCTCCAGACATTTGAACAGGATGGAAGGACCCTGTGGGTCTCCGGATAAAGTGAAGCTTCCTGTGGACAGGTTTCTCACCTGGCCCTGGTTGGCTAGCTCACTACACACATGTGGGCAATGTGTCGTTATTGACTCTATATAAAGAGCCCTGCCCAGTGCTCTGGGCGACATGGTGGCACAGCTGCAGAGCTACAGGAGAGCAGAACAGAAGCTGTAGTGGTGGCAGCGCTGAGGACAGAGGCCCAGAGGATGGCTGTGCAGGCAGAGAGGCCCAGAGGCAGAGACCAGCCTTCTGCATGCAGACTCGCTCTGAGTGAACGGGATTCTAGTGATTGACCTGCCACCATGGAAATAAAGTTGGATATAACCCTTTCATCCCAAGAAGGTTCTACTGTCATTTCTCTGGTCACATTGAATCCACAGTGAATTTGCCCGGGGCTGAAACCCATTGGCAAGACAGGGTCTCCTACTGATCTGGAGCAATCCTTCATCATTCAGAAGGTCCTTCTAGGTTTTCCTTTTTCTGGCAATGATCACTCCTAAAGCCTAATGCTCAGTTTGGATCACCTCAGTCATCCTTGAGCTGCAATGCATTTATCCCACACATCCTGGTATTTGCCAAATGTTGCCGTTCATCCTTGAATGGTAGCCTACCTGACTGCACCTCACCCTTCTCACTTTGGCTGCTGATTACCTGCGGCCCAAAGTTCCACGTCTTTTGCTTTTGGTTCTGTGTCGTGGTGAGGTGAGTACAGACACAGCATTATTGACGCCTGTTGCACAGGCAAGAAAAGCAAGGTGGCGATGGGTTAAGGTGACTCTCCCCCAGACATCCAAGTAGGAAGTGGTGGGGTTAAAATAGAACAAAGGAATTCTGACTCCATTTAATTATGCAATGTTTGGAAATTTGTTTTTTATTGTCTCAGTGAAGGACCATTGGTTCATTACTTTTCAACACAAACATTATTGAAAATCATTAATTGCCTGGGCCTTAAAGAGCTTTTTGTTTTGGTTTGTTTTCTTGCCAAGAAAAACAATGTTGTCAGAGGGTAGAGAGAGCACTGGGCTGGGAATCAGAAGGTCTGGGTTATTTTTCAATGCGGCCACCTGTAGCTGGGGGCCTCAAAAGTCACAACCACTGAGGCTTTCATTTCCTTATCTGTGAAATGAAGAGGCTGAACTAAGGTGCCTTCTTTTCCAGAAACCCATATGTATAAGCAAAGTGCATTCCTGATGGGGGTGTGTTCCGAGACCTCCAACAGTGGACCTATCCAAATGAAATGGCTCACTGGGGCTTTCTTTACCTAGTGACTAAGAATTCACCTGGCCAGTCTAGATTATCCACATGGGTTAATTGCTTTATTGATTTTTAAGCTTTTTCTTTCTTTCCTTTTTTTTTCTTCCTAAATGACCTGGGCTGTTCTAGGTTCAGAATTCCATTCCCAGGTTATAAGTTCTTCCAAGGCGGTGATGGCAAATAGGTTTCATGTTGAGTACCTCTCAAATTAGTGAGCATTGGCTGTTGGGAGCTCTGTGCTAAGGTTTCCGAGTTCATGTTCTCAGGCTCCATGGGAGAGTAATCAGTTAGCCATGTCTGCTGTGCGCATGGGCTGGGGGAATTTGGAGGGCAGGGGCTGTATCTTCAATAGCAGTAGAGAACTGGAGAAGGGCAAGGGAAACTGTGCCATGTTCAGAGGCACAGCGCTACTTAGAAGCAGAGGAAAGATGGGAATCTGGGCCTCTTCCCTTCAAGTTCAGCTGCCTTCCACCCAAGTCTCCCTCTTTACTGGTTGTCATGACAACAAAGTGCTTAGAAGATGCTTTTTAATGATGATGCTGATGAAATTGATGCCTACTCTGAGCAATTGTGTGTGCTCCACAGCTGTTTCTTCCTTTCTGCAGGACAAAAGTCTTAACACATGACAGGAGATTGATGAGGTGGCTAATAAATGCTCCAAAGGTTCACATCCCTATTAAAACATGCCATTCTCCTCCTGGTTGGTCCCAATAGATTCCTAAATGATATGCCTTGTACAACTGACAGGTGGCAGCAGGAGAGTGTTCTAGGCTGCAGGACAGTGTGGGGAGGGGGGCAGGGAGAAGTTGGGGCTGGCCTCCTCAGTCTCACAGAGGAGCATCTGAATGAACAACAATGACTTGCATCCTTCCAAATGGCAAAGCCCCTGTCCCAGAGAGGCCAGCTGAGGAGGGGCTCCCCACCCAGATGGAAGGAACATTGTGTTCCCTATCTGGCAGCAAGCAGCCAGCCCATCAGCTTTCCCTGACTGCACACCATGGGCCCTGAGAGCCTTCTTATGAGGCACCCCAGAGCTTCTGCACCAAGCAGCTGTCTGGGCTTTCTGTTCCCACAGAGCAGGCTTGCCTGCAGTGGTCCGTCCATCTTTCACCTGAGAGGCAGTGGCTGCCCTGATCATATGCAGGAAGTGTCTCACTGGGCCTGGGAGGTAGCATGCTGCCAGGGGGAAGAAGGTGGTCTGGGTCCTGGGTCCAGAAGCCTCCAGATCCCATCCAGGGCCCTGGAGCCTGAATGCCCTTTTGTTTGCAATGACATAATCTATCCTTTAGAACAGCATGCTTGCTGCCAAAGTCCCAGGTAAAAGCAGAGCAGATGACATGCTGCTGGGGAGAAATTTCTCAAGCTCTGTGGGCCATGAACCCTCCTCAGGGAAGGCCTGGGCCTGGCTCTTAGTGTACATGGGATTCCCCCAACACATGCCCGTCTCTTCACAGGACAGTAATTCCAGAGTGAGGATAAGCCTGACCCAAGTCTCAGGGCTGCCAGAGAAGCTCTGAGGTTCTGAGGCTCTGGGTTCCAGCTTTGGCTGAAAAGCCCTGTCTTTTCTGGAGCAGTATCCTCTGGTCAGTGCCTCAGGGCAAGGCCTTTCCATCCTTTCTGTAGGCCCCTCCTCCCAGTCCCTAAAACGCTTCACCTGCAGGACCCACCCAGCTGCCACACGACTCTGATCTAACAAAGCCACAGCCTTTCCAGCTCTGAGGTTGACCTGCCAGGAAGTCAAGTAATAAAAGGCCTTCAGTTGCTGCTCGCACTCCAAGGTAGCTTGGCTTTCTTGTGCCAGGCTTTTCCTTTCTTTGCCGCCATCAGCACATATTCTTCAATCAAAGAAACTGCAAGAGGCCAGAAGTCTGTAACACATGGGGAGGGTTATTTTTATACCATGATGTGGGCAAAATTGCAATATTTCCAGAATCTCTTTCCTGGCCTTAGTGCATTTCCATATAAACAGGTGTTTCCAAGGGGTGGAGAGAAGTAGTTCATCTCCATATCAACAGGTGATTACATGGGGGAGCAAGAGCATATCTGTACTTGAGAGGTTGGGTGGGGCCCCTTTGTGCAGCCAAGTCATGAAGGACACAGAGGAGTATAAGTGGATGACTGCTTTTAAGCAATCAACTGGTTCCTTCCACTTTATTTCTCCCTTTGACTGATTTTAGTTTCAAATGCAATTTGCCTTGGGCTGGGAAAATATTTCCCCCACCCCAAGTTATATCTGGTAGTAGTTGGCAGGACATCTGAACCCAAAATCTGTCTTCATGCATGCAAACCTTGGGCGGGCTGCCCCTAGGGATGGTGGGGACATACCTGGATACCCCCATGTAGATAGTGGGAAAACCCCATTGGCTGCAGTGGTAGAGGGTACAGCTTCACCCAGGAACCCCCTATCTGTGGTGCTTCCAATTGGGGAGCCCCTAGTGGGGAATTGGTCTAGATTAAAGCTCTTCCTAGAGGGGTGGGGCCTTTCCCAGAATTGCAGAAATTAGCCCTCTGTGAGACAGAAGACTGCTTAGAGGCCCTGAGTGGCCATGTAGCAGCTGGCATTGTGGGACGTTTGTTTCTTGAGATGGTGGAAAGTGTTATCGAGGAGAAAGAAACACTTCAGCATCGCTTGGAGGAGCTGGGTGACTACTTATGGGAAGCTCTTAAGGAAGAGAGAGAGTTATTGAGAAGATGTGTCATGCTCCTGGAAGATTCTTTAGCAGCAGTGAGGGAGGAGACATGAGGAGAATTCACACTGCGGGAGGCCATGGGAGCGGGGCAGGAAAGAGCAGTGCCTTCAGACCCGGGACATGGCAGAGGAGATGTCAGGGGAGGGTGAGAGGGTGGGGCTGAGGGCTGAACTGCTGCGGAGGCCACTGCCCAAGGCACCTGCCTCTCCCCTATTAAAGGCCCACCAGGTTGTAATTAAGGAATTAAAAACACAACAACCTTGGGCTCCTCAGGGGGAGGAGTCACCCCCTCCCCAGGTTGTGGAGCACTCCATACTCCACCCCTACACCCAGGATGAGCTGGTGGACATGAGTGTAAGTTTTCAGCAGAAGCCATCAGAACTTTTGCCTATATGGCTTTTGCATCTCTGGGATAATGGGGGTGGAAAACATTGTTATGCTGGGTTCTGAAATGGGTAGACTGGCTTCCCTGATGACTCACCCTTCCCTCCAGCAGTGGTTGCAAAGTGCCTGTCACACCTCAGGGAATGAGGCACTTCTGGATTGGCTGACAGCAGCCATCAGGGCAGTTTGGCCTAATCAGGGTGATTTACCATACTCACCCACTAGCTGGAAAGTATGCAGAGCTCCAGCAGGTGTTACAGGAGCTGGGCATGGAAAATATCTATAATATGGACCCCAGGGCCCCGATGAGGAGTTGTTCACCATAGGAATGGGAAATCTGGTGTTCCATTCACCACTCCCCATCTCTCTTTGGGTTTCTAGTGACTATTCTTGCCTCCCACATAGGGGAACCCATAAGTGAGGCTACTTGTACTTTAGCAGATCTGGGGGAGGTTGAACCAATAAGAGCACGGAAGGAAGTATGGGCGACAACTGAAAGGAAAGGTGCAAATGGCCCCGTGAAGGTCTTGAGGACCCAGATGTGGGTTGATTTGATAAAGGCTGGGGTAGTGAAAGAAAAACTTGATGGGAAGCCCAATAGGATCTTGTTAAAACTGTGGCACCAATTGAAGCCAGAGCAGCAGTTCCAGGGGCTGGGGTCCAGGATGCAGAAGCCAGAGGCAAAGCCCCATGTCTGGCCTGTGTCACTGAAAGACTTCCTGGGGGATGGTATTCAGCTCTGCCTGGGCCCTCACCCCCACAGGACAACAATTGGGCATTGCAGTTTGACAAAGTGGGGAGTGAAGGTCCTCACCTAGGGGGATGTGGTGGGGACCAGAGGCCACATGTAGAATTAGCAATTCATTGGACCCACGTGAATGTACAATATGTCCTGGCACTGGTAGACACAGGAGCTGAATATCCTGTGATTTATGGCAACCCTGAGCACTTTTCTGAGACCCCTGCCATGACAGATGGCTATGGGGGTAAGGCGACTAGAGTGAAGAAAGCCCAAATCCCACTAGGGATAGCGTGTTTACCCCCAAAGAAGTATACTGTGTACATTTCTCCCATCCCTGATATATTTTAGGGGTTGACATCCTGCAGGGCCTATGGTTTCAGACCACTGCAGGTGAGTTCAAACTGAGGGTACATGTGGTAAAGGCAGTTCTGAGGGGACATGCTAAGCACCCACCTGTAACTCTACCTGTACCTCAGTGGGTGACAAATACTAGGCAGTATAAATTGCCTGGGGAAACAAGGAAATAAGAGAAACTCAACAGGAATTGGAGAAGGTGGGCATCATGAAGCCCGCTCATAGTCCTTTTAATTCCTCGGTGTGTCCAGTGAAAAAGCTGGATGGTTCTTGGTGTATGACTGTGGATTACAGGGAATTGAATAAAGTCACACCCCCTTTGCATACTGCTGTCCCCTCTATAGCAGCCTTTTGGACATCCTCAGTCATGAACTAGGGACATATCATTATGTTGGGGACCTTGCTAATGCTTTCTTCTCTATTGACAAAGCACAGGAAAGTCAGGAACAGTTTGCCTTCATGTGGGAAGGCTGACAGTGGACATTCACTGTCTTTCCACAAGGATACCTCCACAGTCCACCATTTATCATGGACTTGTAGCCAAGGACTTGGCCATGTGCAAGAAACCACAAAAGGTGCAGCTGTATCATGACATTGATGATACAATGCTCACGTATGATTCTCTTAAAGATTTAGAAGAGGCAGTTCCTAGACTGCTGCAACATGTACAGGAGAAAGGATGGGCTGTGAACAGCACCGAGGTGCAGGGGCCTGGTTTGTCATTGAAATTCTTGGGGGTTGTCTGGTGAGGTAAAACTGAAGTTATCCCAGAAGCAGTAATAGACAAAGTCCAGTCTTTCCCTATCCCTACCACTGTGGCAGTATTACAAGGTTTTTGGATATTTTGGGATTTTGGAGAGTGTTTATCCCACACTTGGCGCAAATTCTGAAGCCCTTATAATGGTTGGTACAAAAGGCATCAGGTGGGCCTGGGATGAGACATGTGCAGCTGCTTTTACTGCTGCTAAGTGAGCAGTCAAGGCCGTAGAGGCCTTGAGTGTAATGGACTCATCAAGGCCCTGTGAGCTAGAGGTTCATGTAACTGAAGACAGTTCCGGAGGGGGCCTTTGGCTGTGGCTTGATGGATGTGCCAACCTATTGGATTCTGCTCATAACTATGGAAAGGAGCAGAGGACTGGTACACCCTGATAGAGAAGCAACTGGCTGCTGTGTATCATGCCTTGATGGCTACAGAGCCCATCACTGGAACAGCTCTGACCAAGTTAATAAAAACCTATCCCATCACAGGGTGGGTGCGAGACTGGACCCAAAGGCCACAGAGTGGTGTGGCACAGACACCTACACTGGCCAAATAGGGTGCATATTTACAGCAGTATAGCACCCTCTCCAATAGCCCCTTAAGTGGAGAACTCCAATGCTTATTGGGGCCAGTGACATATACCAGTGGAAAGCAGGAAGAACTTGCTTTTGAGCCATTGGTAGCTGAGAGTCCTCATCAGGAAAGAAAAGCCCCTATACCTGAAGATGCTTGGTATATAGACAGCTCCAGTCATGGGCAGCCCCTGAAGTGGAGGGCTGTGGCTTTCCATCCTAAGACTGAGACAATATGGATGGAGGATGGAGAGGGGAAGAGCAGCCAATGGAATGAGTTGTGGGCAGTGTGGCTTGTGATCACCCAGGAGCCCTCCCCTACAGTTGTCTGCACTGACAGCTGGGCTGTCTATCAGGGATTGACCCTGTGGCTACTGAAATGGTACCATGCCAGCTGGATGGTTGGTCACCAGCCCCTTTGGGGGTAAGAGCTGTGGCAAGATCTGTGGGCCTCTGGTCAGACTAAGACAGTTACTGTGCATCATGTGACTGGCCATTTGCCTTTGGCATCCCCAGGGAATGATGAAGCAGACACATTGGCCCAGGTGCACTGGCTAGAAGAAGAGCCTGCCTCTGATGTGGCCCAACAGTTACATCAGTGTTTGCTTCATGCAGGGCAAAAGACAATATGGGCTGTAGGTGGGGCTTGCTGTTGACCTTTGAAGAAGTCAGCAGAGCCAAGAAGGAGTGCCTTTGTGCTCTAAGGGGGACTTACACTGAGTCCTGCAGCAACATGGAACACTAGTAAAGGGGCTGATACCTCTTGTCAGGTGGCAGATATATGATATTGGGCCTCTGCCCATATCAGAAGGATATTGGTATGCCATGACTTGTGTGGACTGTTGGTTGTTTTTCCTGCATGTTGTGCAGATCAGTAAACCACCAAGAGGGGCCTAGAGCGTCTCTTTGCAGCCTATGGCCAGCTGCAGCTGCAGGTGATTGAGAGCGATCGAGGCACCCACTTTACTATACATGCATTATAGAATAGGTGCAGCAATTAGGAATAAAATGAAAGATTAATGTACCATATAACCCTACCAGGGCCGGCATGACAGAGAGGTACAATGGTTTGTTGAAATCTCACCTGAGGTAGGACACTAATAGTCTATGGGGCTGGTCAGTTAGCTAATGGACAGTTCTACAGCATTTGAATGAAAAGCCCTGAAAAGGAGCCTTGAGCCCTGTAGACATGCTAACACACATTGCTGTCTCTCCTATACAACTGTATATGCAAACCAAAGAGGAGTTATTGAAGCCAGGATATGGCCAGCAGAGCAACATCCTGCTGCCAGTCCCAGCTGAGCTAAACCTGGGAGATTCTGTTGAGTGGACGTGGCCCTGGACATTTTGACATATGGATCAGCAATGGCTGGCCCTTCTGGCACCTTGGGGACAAGGCCTGGAAGGTGGCCTCCTGTGTATTCCTGGAGTAACAGCAGAATGGCCCCCCAAGAACATGGTAGTGTACCCAAAATATCCAGGAGGTAAGAGCATGTTACAGGGAAGCTTTGTTTTCTCTTTATGGCCAGTGCATGTACCTCCCATAGTCCTATATGTTGACCCATCTGTAACTCCCACAAGGAAGGGGTTGAAAGCCTGGTATACTCAACCAGGATGAGATCTCATTCCTGCCACTGTTCTATCACAAGACCTCACTCTTGTATGCATCCTGCCTGATGGACAAGATTTGCCTGTGTTCCTGTCATTAAAAAATGTATCTTATCGCCCTTAAGGTTATTTTCTTCTACAGTCCCTGTGGCCTGTACCCGCCCCATGACTGCAGCTGCTGCATGGTGATTGCTCTGAACTCCCTTCCTGTTCAGCTACTGACTGCCTGTGGAATGGGCAAGATCTGCACAGGACTTTGAATTTAGCTGAATCCTCCAGCTTGAGGATTATCATGATTTTATTGATGTTCTTATTGTACGTTATTAGTCTGGTTATAGTGCTCCAGTTTTCTCACACAGGGGCCATCACAGAAGATGGGGAGTGAGAAAATTGTAAGGTGAAATTTCTGGAGGGGTGGACTGTGGTTAAAATTGCAACATTTCTAGAATTTCTCACCTGGCCTTGGTGCATCTTCATATCAATAGATATTTCCAAGGAGTGGAGAGAAGTTTTCCATCTCTATATCAGTAGGTGATTACATGTGGGAGTGAGGGTATATCTGGACCTGAGAGGTTGGCTGGGGCCCCTTTTTGCAGCCAGGTCATGAGAGACACGGGTGTGCAGAAGTGGATGACTGCTTGTAAGCAATAAACAGATTTCTCCCATTTCATTTCTCCCTTTGACTGATTTTGGCTTCAAAGGTAATTTTTCCCAGGCTGGGAACTTTTTTCCCCCCAAGAGTTATACCCCAAATCCATGACTTGGGGTGTTTTAGCTCTTAATGACTGCATCCACTCATGCACCCTACCCAGGACTGGCACAGTTACATTGTATAGCATATACAGTAACATGGGGAAACTGTCTACAGGATAGACAGTAATTCACAGCCAAGGACCAAAGCTGCTTCTTTGCTTTCTAGTCTCACTGCTCAGTGTGAGTAAAGAGAAACTCAATTCTAAAATGAATTATTGGAATTCTTATGTCATGCTAGAGTTCATGGATCATGCTCTCCTTTTTACTACTTGTTATTTTGTTTAATTTATTTTCTCCTCTTGCTTGATTTCTCTGCTCTATGCAGGCTTTGGGAGGCCACATATCTGCTTATGGCAACCTCTGGAAGTGCTTAGAATTACAAACCTTGCTCCTTGGAGAACCTCCTTGCCCTTTGGAGATGCCTCTAAATCAATCTGCACTGGTGGCTCTCAGGTGCATTATTCTGTCCAATCCACCCTCTATCTGGATCTTAATGGTTGTGGGAACCAAGGAGCCTGGGGGAGGTCGTGTCAGAATACTTAATGTTCACAACACTTGTTACACCAGCCTTCTCTAGACAGCAGCAATTGAGAAGCAGCTTTGTGCACAAAGTCCCCCTGCCTCTGTTCATCAGGTGCCACCCATGGGGCTATGGCGTGAGAAACCTCAGTGGCAGCCATACAGAGCCAGGAGCAAGACTCAGTTCTGTTTTCACTTCCTGAAAGTCATGAACCGAGCTATCTGCTGCCCTTAAACAGTAATTCCTGACTTTAAAAGCAGTAAGCTGTCCATTGCCACAGGTTACTTTAAAGACACGCTTTTGTCCTTGAGGAATTTGCAGTATCCATTAATGAGTCCTGGAGGAGAGTGTGGGGGAGAAGGCTCCAAGCATACCAAGGAGGGGAGCTCCCCCATGGTCACTTCAGGCTGTCACTTTCCAAGCAAAGGAAATGGCCCAGCCATAGCCGATCCCCTCCAGCCCAGCACAGTGATTGCTTTGCACTTCAGGGCCGTGGGCTCACCCGTTACAGCTCTGTGGCTCACGGGGTCCAGCTGTTTTGGGGCACTCGGCCAGCGGCTCTGAAACCCAAAGCTGGTGCCAGATACA
This sequence comes from Manis pentadactyla, assembly GCF_030020395.1. NCBI lineage: Eukaryota > Metazoa > Chordata > Mammalia > Pholidota > Manidae > Manis > Manis pentadactyla. The sequence goes on from NC_080022.1 coordinate 72,195,213, forward strand.
CAGTAGTTCCTGTGCCCGATGTCAGTTTTAGGCCGAGTCATTGTATGGAGTCATAACCTCTTCCACTAGGGATGCCTTGTAGTCCTATGCCTTCAATAGGTGTTCACTTGGCACACCCCGAACAGCAGCCACTGCCGCAGCCACTAAACATCCAGGAAGGAACTGAGCCTGGGCTAATGTTTTTGTGGAAGGAGACAGACATTAAGCCAATAAACACAAGAATATATAGTTTAGCACCTGGTAGGACCCTCCACTGTGAAAAGCACAAAACAAGGTGGAGGGATGTAAGCTGCTCTGGGAGGGGTGGTCAGGGAAGGCCTACTGAGCTGCCCTTTGAGCAGAGTTGAATGGAGGGCATTGTGGAGGGAGAAGCAGGTGCTTAGTAGTAGAAGGAAGAATCTGGCAAAGAGCATTATGGACTCTAAAAACCAGTCACTGTTAAGTGGTACTTTATATGTATCAAGAATTTTGCATACCTGGCCCCACATACCTCTCCTTTAATTGTCAGAACAGGCCTATCACACAGGTACAATTATTCTCCCATTTACAGACAATGAGACAGTGGCTGAAGGAGGACCTAGTTTGTCTCAGATCACGTAGGTTGGACATGGCAGAGCCACGGCTTGAGCCTGCCTCCAGTCTGAGTCCAAACCCCCACATTCCTAAGCTCTAAGATCTGGTGCTCTGTGCTGCCATGTCAGGGAGCACTCCCAGACCCACAGGTCTTATGTGGAGGAAAGAACACTTCTGAGCCTGCGTGTTGCCTGGAAGATGCTTTGCTCATCACACAAACTGCTTTCTTGTGTGGTTGTTTTTCTTTTATGTGGAGCATTGTCCGACCAAAGCCGTTTCTCCCGTGACTTCCTGCTTCTCTGTCTTGTGAGGCAAACGTGGTAGTTATCCGGATGCCCACGAATGCCACTCTGGTCCTCAGCTTTATCTCAGGGCTTCCTGGAGGGGCCAAAAAGTTGCACAGCTCTTTCAGGAACCTAACATTTGAAACTTTCATTTGTGAGGTTGTTTCTTTCTTTCATGAGCCCTGAAGTCAGAAATGCTTATCAAAGGCTAGCTATCCTGGAGGGGGCTTCATCCCTCAGAGCCAACACAATGCCATGTAACAGAAACAGCCCGCTGGATCCGAAGCAGATAAATCAGTAACCCTTTCTGAGTCTCAGAGTTCTCATCTCAGAAATAGGGATCATCGTGCCAACTTCTATGACCCTCCCAGGAGAACATGCTCCCTGTGCTGCAGCTCTTCACCCACCCAGAGGAGGCAGCACGGTGAAGCTCCCATCTCCTGCCCGGCTGCTATAAAACCACCCGGTGCTTATCCACGCTCAGACAGTGGTTTTGTGTGTCGGCTCTTCGGCTGTCTTTGGGAGGCAAAGCAAGGTCACTCCGGGATGTCCCTTCGGGCAGAAGCAGCCCAGGAAGCACCTTGGATCAAGATGAGTGGGGAACCACCTCAGTGAATACATTTTGGATGTAAAAAACCCCAAATGACCCAAAATGCAAACCTGTGACTATGGGTAATTAGTGGTTAAAGTATGGATTCTGAGTTAGTCCTTTTGAGTTCAGATCCTGGCTCTGCCACTTCCTCAGTGTGTGATCGTCAGTGACTTAATTAACACCTCTGTTTCTTATTTTACCATTTGTAAAATGGATAATAATAGCACCTACCCTAGGGGTTTTGTGAGATTTAATAAGTACATGTGTACACACAGACACATACACAAATTAAGCAGCATTTCAGTGTCGGCTATTATTGTAAGGAAAGGACAAAGTAAGTGTGGTGCCGCATACTGGTTTCTAAAAACAAAAACAGAACAAAAAACAAACAAAAAACAGAAAAGTAAGAGGGAAAAAAAGACAAACGCAAGGATCTTCCGGCTAAAACTACCTAGCTTCGGGGGGAAAAGGCACTATCACTTAATTGTCCAGGAAAGACATTCTCTAGGAAAAGCAGTCCCAACGTGCCCAGGAAGAGCAGCTCCTTGGCTGGTGACACACGGGCGGCCCTGGGCCAGGCGCAGGTTAAAGCACCGCTCAACCATCTCCCCTCTGGGAGAGCAGGAGGGATGTTAAGCATATGCCGCATTGCCTTCAATAATTTCTCAAGGGCCGCAGCAATCAGGAAGCTAATTAATGTGTTTCAGCCTGCCTTTCATTTAAAGAATGAGTAGTAAATGTAAATGCAGTGCACTTAGAAACCTTAAAAATCATTCCGTGCTGGAGTAGGAGGGGAGAAACCCTGGTGTGACTCCAAGGAAAAGAAAAAACCCACACAGGCTCCACAAAGGCTTCTTCAGTCACATGAAAGAGAAGCAATTCCAACTCACCAGCAGCAGAGGCTCCCTGCGGCTTTCCAAAATGTTATCATTTGGACCCTGTTGTCCCTTTACTCTTGTACAATGTTTAAAGATGCCATACCCCGTCCATATTTATCCTCCACCTGGCAGGGATCTCACCTGATGGGCAGATTCTGGGGCCAGGGCTTGGGAGGGCTACCCCCAGGGCAGAGCCCTGTACTCGTAAGGACACACAGCAGAAAAGGCTGCAGAGAAGCAGGGTCTGCAGAGTCTCCGCCACCAGAGGCGTGGCTACTGGGCCAGCTGGGTGGCTGGGGGCACAGCCAGGGGGTCTGTAGCTCTTCAAGGCCGGCCTCGAGGTTACATACACTCTCCTCCACTCTGACTTGACTTTCCCAGAGGAGGTGATTGAAACCACACCAATCCCCTCTTCGCTGTGAAGTCAGCATGTTGCAGAGGACCCCTTTCACAGGCTTCCCTATGGGCCCCGTGTTCCCTGGCTTTTCCTATGAGATGAATACATAAAGTGCTCAGAACAATGCCTCGCTTACAGTAAGCCTTCTGTAAGTGTTTCTTATTCTCCTTGTGACTGTCATTGCTAAGTCCTGGGAGCCTCTGGGCCATGGGATCTAGGGGGTTCTGTCCCTCCAGTTTTCTACTCTGGGCTTCCTGACAATAATTGCCATAACTGTCATCACACAATCAGCCAATGCCTCTTGGATTGTGACTCCAATTTCCATCCTTCCCATTTCCCATCCTCATCTTTGACCTGCTTAGGGCAGTGACACCCATTCTCATTCCCCTCCCTCAGTGTTGGGGGATGGACTCTGTCCACACCCCCATCTAGTCCTAAGACATGAGTCTGGTTGGGATAGAGGTTAGCCCAAGGAAAGCAGATTCCTTCAGACAGAGAAGGAATGCCAGGTGACCTGTGACATACTGCACTCCCCCCAGCAAACAAGCATTCAACCACTTACCACATGTACTGCCCCATCGTGCCAACCTCCACTTCCCCGGGACCCTTGAATATAGACCCTCACATGTGAGCAGCCTTTCCTCTTAAGTTCAGTTCAACAAATATCTAATGAGTACCTACTATGTGCCAAGCTCTATGCCAAGTGTTAGGGATGCAAATGGAGTAAGATATGTCTCTACCCTTAGGGAGCAGATAGTCAAGTGATTTGGTCACACCCAGAAACACAATTTCAATGAACTGTAGCACAGAGGAGGGCATGTAACTCAGCCTAGGCTTCCTGGGGGGAATGTGGCCTGAGCTTGGTCTTCAAGGACACATGGCAGATCCTCAGGCCCCGAGAATGCCCCAGACATGGGCATGCCGACGTCTGTGAGCACAGTGTGTGACCCATGCTAGATGCTCAGCATGTCCCCTGAGCTGGCTGATGGCAAGCATGGCATGCAGTCAGTACTACTGGAGGGTGGACTCTGGACCACACCGGGAGACGCAGAAGAGGGGCTGGAACCCCGAACCCGGGGGTAGGCCTTGAGTGCCAGGCCCTTATCCTGTAAGACCTTATCCTATAAGTGTCTGAAGCAAAGGGCTGATGTGGTCAGTTTTACATCTATTTGCTCATTATTTTTCTACCCCACAGGAAGCCTGGTGAGATGCTGAGGAGTTGATCTATGATGATCACTGTTTTACACTCGTAGGCCAAGTAAAGTTTCCCGGGCTACATTAGAACCAAGGTGCTCTTTTGTTAAACAAATTTGATAACTGGATATCTAATCTTGAGATATTTGGGCCAAAGTTTATGGGGAAAAATTTTCAATCTCTACTTTAGTTCCTAATCTGTAAACAAAGCTTTTGACTCCTATTGAAATGCTTTCTTCTCCATGAAGCTTTCCTATTAATAAGGGGTTGTTCCTGCCCCCTGCCCTTAATTCCCTATGATGCAGTGTCACAGCTGGGAACACATCTGGCATTTTAGAGTACCCAGTGCTATTTATACACTTATGGGTCTGTATCACACTATCCCTGCCTGGACCTGGATCAGCTTCTCAGATACATCATGCAACATGTTACGGTACAAAAAAAGAATCTTAGTTCCAGGTTTTGGCATAAATTGGGCCAAGGCTAGAATTCAAAGGAATGTTGTTTATTGTAATGTCCAGTTTCAAACCTGAATCATGTTCCACTTTTTGAGATTTTTGCAACATTTAAATGATTTTTCTAAAGATTAAATAAAGTAATGGGTATTTAGTAAACTCACAAATGCTCTACCTAGAGTAAGTCTGAAATAATCTTGCCTATGTTCACTATTATTAACAGGAATAGTTCTGAAGATTCAAGTTATTTACACCTCTGGGGAGAGATAGAAACTTACCGTGGGGAATGAGTGTGGCATTTTCTTAATGTTGATTTTCTTGATCTCATTTAACTCTTGTGTTGTACTTTAATGTTTTGTGTTTATATCTTAGCCCCCTAATTAGACGATAAGGAATTTGAGGGCAAATTTTTAGATGTCTATTTTTATATCACTCATAGCACTTTGTACCATTCCTTGAATGTAAAGATGCTCAATTAATATATCTAGATTAACTAGATGCACACAGGGCTGTGTAAGTTAATATTAAAATATTAGTCATCACAATACTTGGCAAGCGAATGTCTGCTCTGCAGTCCTTTTCTTTGCTATTACTTACTTCTCACCTTGGGAAAATAAGCAGAACATGGGTCCTGGGGTGGGGAAAGGGACCCCAAATGCTGTGCACTGTGCAGGCTGCGTGGCTTGTCATCATCTCCCTTCCTTACGCTATACACTGGCCCAGCAGGACTCGTGACCTTCTCTGACTTCCTGGCTCAAGGGAACCAAATGCAGCGCCAGTTTCCTGGGCTGTTTACTGTGTTACAGTGCAAATGACTTCTTCAAAGTTTGGGAGCTGTGCTGGAGAGCAGGCCCCCTTGCTAAGTCGTCTGCAGCAAGTGCGGTCAAACTGCATTGACTCCATCCTCCCTTCAAATAATAGCCCATCCAGCCTGAGAGAGAGAAATTAATCACTCCCCTGGCCCAGGCGGCTGCCAGCTGGACAGCCCATTTCAAACAACCAATTAGTGTGAGTCCCACAGTTGGCTTGAGCAAATCCAGGCACTCCTCCCCATGAACACTGGAAGGACACACAGGTCTGCATGGACAATGAAGTTGTTTCACCTTCCATGGCATTGTTGCACTCCAAGAAACAAGCCTTATTTCTCTCAGAACTTGGCTTCCCTTGACTTGCCAAATGAAAACTGATGTGAAGTTACTGAAGTCATCTGCTAAGGGAAATGAATCTGAGCTCGGGGAAAGATGTTTTGCAGCTTTTTCAAAGCACATCAGCCAGCCTGTCTTATGAGCAAAAACAGAGTGTTGCTACCAGGTGAAGACAGTAATTATTTCAATTAGCAATTGTATTCGATATAGATGGTAATGAGGAATAAAGATGCTGGACCCAGCCCACCAATTCACTGCATAGGCTTCTCTTGCCTGCTGCAGTTAAGGTAACAAATAAACACAGAGTAAATTCAGCTGTAATTCAGCTGTGGGATGATAAAGGATCTCCCCAGTGGGAACTGAATCACAGTTCACGATTTGCTGCCTGATGAAGAGGCGGCATGACCCTGGAGACTACAGACGACACCCACACAAGTTGCCCCCACCCCCACCCCCGGTCCAGTAGTGCCCTTGGTGCACAGGGACCCTTGTAGAAAATGGAAAACTATGAGGTTGTATGGGAGTTAGTGAAACAATGATTTAAAGATATCTTCAGTGAGCTCTGTTGCTGAAATGAAATAAGGAAACCCCAAAGATGCAGAGTATTTTTATTCAACATTTTTTAGACTATCCTTTTGATTTTAAATATATGCGTTCCTGGAATGGGAGGGAAGCTGAGAGACGCGGGCAGGAGAAAGGGAAAGTAATGGCCATCTTCTTGGAGGAAGACTTTGACCAAACTGGGTTTGCCAATGTAGCACATTTGAAGTTTCTGCTTTGATTAGTGCCTCTCTGTGTTACCTGAAGAGGCTGTCACTAAAGCAAACACTGACAGTCCTTCAAGCAGCAATTGACAAATCCGTGATTAAAGTGGGAGATGTAACACATTTTTCTTAGTGATGATAGCTCAAACAGCCAAAAATATTCAGTGGAGTTACAAAGATTTTGAATAACATGATTAACACGTTTGATGAAAAGGATTTACACCGAGCACTGCACCCAACCTTGGAGAACATGCTTTCTTTCTGAAATCACCCATCACATTGATCTGTTACATTAGAACTGATACTGAATTGAGGCATAAAGCAAATATCAAATCTCAACACATTTCAAAGAAGCAGTATCACAGACTGCATCACAAAGAGGTTAGAAATCAGTAAAAATTACAACGTGAAACCTACATACATTTAGACATTTCAAAGCATATTACTTAGAAGTCCATCCAGAAAGCAGATTGTGGCTGCCAGGGGTTGAGAAGAGAGAGGAATGTGGAGTGACTTGGGTATGAGGTTTTCTCTTGGGGTAATGAAAATGTGTTAGAACTATGGAGAGTGGTGATCACACAACACTGCGAGTGTACTAAATTGTACACTTCAATATGGTTAACTTCATGTTATATGAAATCTCACCTCAATAAGAAAGTACTCATATCTCTGTATTAAATCCTAATCTGTTGATTCATGGGGTGTTTAATGTGTGAAACTTCTTCAGGCTATTCACTGGTGAACATTTCTGTGTTACATGTATCTATGTCTACATTTTTAAAATTATGCTTCAATAAAGAGTTTAAACATTGAGGAAAATAATACTTAATAACTCATGGGTCAAAAAGGTAAATTAGCTGTGATAGAGGATGACAGTGAGTTCTCCAAAGTACACACAAAAGAAAATGTATGGCTTTAAATGCTTATTTGGAAAAAAGAAGCAATGCTTTAAATTAATCAGTTAAGAATCAAACATTAAGAAGGGAGAAGCAAAACAATAGAATATTCCCAAAGAAAGTAAAAAGAAGGAAATAGCCTTTTAAGAAAAAAGATAATAGATACAATAAAGACAATCAACAAAGACAAAGATTGGCTCCTGGAAGAGATAACACTATGTAAAGTTTGAATAAAATACTTTTATTTTATTCAAATAAAATAAAATATATGTTTTACAAACAATGTATTATATTAGGAATATATAGATGTATGTTGAATAAAATATATATGAATGTGGAGAGAAGGCATGAATATTAAGAATGAAAAAGGAAAATACACAAAGATCAAAAGAGATAACAGAAATATAAGATAGAAAACCTTATCTCAGTAAGTTTGAAAATGTGCATTTTAAGTGGAAAAGTTCCTAGAAACATTAGCTTACCAAAGTTGACTGAAAAAGAAACAGAAAGCCTGCATGGTAAGCAGTAAAAATCTTCCCACAAAAGAAACCTTAGGCATTGAGAGCTTTATTTGTGAGTTCTATGAGACATTTCAATGACAGCCTCCAACCATATCCAGTTTATTAAATAAGCAGGATTCATGGGATCTACTCAAAAGTAACTCTGTTTTTGTCTCCTACTGTCCCCTTTAATCCGCTCAGTGAAGGAAATCCTTCCCCTGCCATTGGATGAAAACTCAGGCAAGCCCCTTGACTTTTAGGGTTATTACTGAGTAATAGAACTGCCCATATTTACTTATAGACATAAACTCAGACTCAAATTAGCAATTTAAAATGTCCAGTATAATATAATAAGCTAGGCTTTCAATTTAAAAGTGGAAGATTTCTCTCCACTTACCTTCTCTTCCCCCAACTCCCGTCTGGCAGGCTGACCACCTGTTTTGGAGGAAGGAAACGGAGTCAGCGTCTTCTCTTTTTCTCTCCCACCTTCTCATTCACCCTTCCCCTCTATCAATCAGGGTCCAGTCAGGAGACAGAAAATAAACCAGTTATTTGAGAAAGAATTTAAAATAAAGAAGTAAATTAAATGTAAAGTTACTAACCAGGCAACTGAAGAGACAAGAAGAGAATTCCAAGTTATCATAAATGAGCAATTTCAAGAAGCATCTACCTTCCCAGAACTGAATGAATGAAAGGAGGAGATTGACATTCTTAAAACTTCAAAGACTGGATAAGGGATCCTGCAGAGCTGAAACTCTGGTGCCTGGGTAGGAAGTGAGGCTTGGCTGGTGCTGGTGTCTCTGAGCTCAGAGGAAGGAGTCTTGAGCTGGAGGACTCTGAAGAGGAGGTGCAGGCCAGCATGTAGTTGTGTCTCAGGATGAAGGGGTGGGTGCGATGAGTCTGGTGGCCCTCAAGTTTTGTTGAAACTATAAATTGGATCAACTGCTGCTACGGAAGAAATTTCCACTGATGGAGGGAAAAACTGGTGCTGGAGTGACACTCACAGGGACCAGGAGCAGACAGGAAGTCCTGGGGGGATGCAGGGAGGACCGCACGCTTTCTGCTCCTCCAGCCTTCCAGTCTCCCTCTAGCACCTCAATCAGCAGAGCCGCCCTACAGGGAACAGCCGACAAAGCAGAACTACAGTTCGCTGTGCTGCGGCTCTGCCATCGCTGAGCAGAGCAGAGGATGCAAAGGTGGGCTTGGAGCTGAAAGATGGTAAAGCAAAAACTGACACACCCCCTTTCACTCACTGCTGTTTCTAGTCCTGTCCATGTCTGGGGGTGAGGAAAGAGGGGAGCAGAAAGTTCTTACTTGACTGGTACTGTTATTAGAATGCTTTGCTCTCTCTGTACCTGCTGGGTATTTGAAGCTGATTCTTTTTCTCATGGAGTGCTTTCATGTGTACTTTGGAGAACCAATTTTCTTACCCCATCACTACCAATTTCTTTTGATCTGAATGAATACGCTGCATTCTGGAAGTTGTTTATTAATTCCCATTCACTGCCAAAGAAAGCAGCATCCACCTCTAGCTTCTCCTGTAATGAAACCTATTCACCTGTCTGATTGATCACCACCCCCCCCATTTGAGACAATTTAAGATGCCCCCATGCCAGCTCCTGTGTGCATATCTGGCTATGTACAAGCCAAGGAAACACTCGTGCATTCTTTGCCCAGGCAAGTTTGGGGAATGCAAGCTGATTCAAGTCCAGAAGCTCTTTACTTTCCCTCCACCACCAGAGCAGCTAGCCAGCCTCCTTCCTGCCTTCTGGGTTCTAGATGGGAGCTGGGCACAAGTTCACTGGACCTGCACAGCTGCAGAGGACACATATGGAAGTCTCCCCTTGGAGATCTACTGAATCCCTTCTCAGTTGGCTCAAATCATACCAGTAATGTTTGCCAAAGGAAAAATTTTCATCAAAGTCCGCTCTCTGAAGTCATTTACATGCTTGAGAAAATGAGGAGTTGGATGTCAAAACTAATCCCTGGACATTTCCTTTGAAAAGTCTATTTTGGTCTAGCATTTCACTTTTGAAGTTTATATATTTTAAATCCTGGTACTTCAAATGAAACTTAACTGTATATCCTCTTTACCAGTCTTAACATTTCCAATTCATTCTGTGAGGTTAGTATAACATTGACTCTATAAAATCAAGTAAAATAGGACCAGAAAGGAAAATTATAGGTACTTCTTATTCATAAGTTGCAAAAACAAATTATTATAAGCAATTATCAACCAAATCCAGCAGAGTATGAAAAAGATAATCTATTATACTAAATTGGGTTTATCCCAGGAAAGCTGTTTCTTAACATTATCATTTTGTAATGTATGCTAATATTGAATTACTATACACCTGAAACTAATACATAATTGTATGTCAATTATTCTTTAACAACAACAAAAAACCAAAGTTGGGTTAGCATTATGGAAATAATTAATGTGATTCATCACATGAATAGGTGAGAGATCATCTCAATAGATGCAGAAAAAGCATTTGAGAAAAGCAAACTAAATTGTGATAGAAACTCTGAAAATTATAAATAAGAAGGTAACTTCTTTAACAGGATAAAAGCCAGAAACAAACAATCATGGTAGATATCATTCTCAATGGTAAAACTTACAAGTATTCCCTTTAAAAGCAGGAATGAGTTGAGAATGCCCAATATAATTTCATTCAACTTTATTCTAGTAAAATTTTAAAAGGAAAATAAATAAAAGGTATACAAATTGGAAAGGAAGGAATACAATTATCATTATTAGCAGATGATATGATTGTCTGTAGAGACTATCCCCAAAGAATCTATAGTCATATTATTAGAATTAAGAAAACTTAGCCAAGTGGCTATGTATACAAAAACCAATTGCATTTCTGTACAACAGCCATAAAGATTATAGTAATGTAATTTTTTTTAAGTTACCATTAAAATCAAAACAAAACTATAACAAAATAAAGGCAAGACCTTTATGGAGAAAAACTTTAGTGAAAAGCACTACAGAAGATCTAAACTAATGGAGAGATGTGCCATAGTCATACACAGAGAGACTCTGTATCATGAATTCATCAGGTCTCCCCACATTCAATGCAATTCCAACCAATATTTCCATAGTTTATCATAGATCTTATTAATCTGCTTCCAAAATTTAAATGGAAGAGTAAGGGCCCACAAATGCTCAAGATACTCTTGAGGAATAAGAACAAGGTGTGTGTGTGTTGTGTGTGTGTGTATGTGTGTGATGGGGTAAGGGTGGAGGGGTTGCCCTGCTAAATAGCAAGACTGATAAATCTGCATAAATGAGACAATGTGTCATTGGAACAGGGATTGACAAATACACCAAAGGAAAGAAGAGTGAGCCCGGAAATGGATCCATAAATATATGGAGACTGATTCAGTTGATGGGGGTAGGAAGAATGGCAGGGAATGAACTTTTCAATAAATAGTGTGGAAATAAGTTTATCCAAATGGAAAAAAAATATTGGATCCCTCCCTTGTATTATATAAAAAATAAAGTCCAGGTGAAATAAAGACTTACATGTGAAAGGAAAAATCTTAAAAAATTTTATGTCAAAATAGAAAAATATTTTTGACTTTGAGTAAGGAAGTATTTTCTATACATGCAAAGAAAATACAAACCATAAAAGAGAAGAAAAGATTGACAAATTAGAGAAATTCAAATTATGAATTTCTTTTTGCTAAAACACACCATAAAAAGAGTAAAAAGACAAGCCAAAAACAGAAGGCATATTTGCCATGTGTATAATAAACAAAAGATTAGTATACAGAATCCATGAGGAATCAAAAATCAGTAAGAAACACACACACACACACAAAAAAAACAAAAGAAAATGAGCGACAGAAATGAGAAGGCTTTCCAGAAGAAGAAACATGAATGGTCAATCAGTATACAAGATGAAGTTTAATTTCCTTGATAATCAAGGAAAAGCAAAATGAAATCACAATGAAAGATATTTTTATACCTATCACTGTAGTACATATTTAAAGTCTGACCATTTTAAGTGTTGACAAGGCTGTGGTACATGGGGTTTCCTAAACACTATAATGGGTGATACTATCATTTTGGAAAACAATTTGATATGATCTACTATAGCTGAGACTGCACTTCTATGACTCTTAGGAATATGCCTCAGGAAAACTGGCATATGAGCACCAGGTGAGATGCTTGAGGCAGCACTGTTTGTATTAACAAAAAACTGAACACAGCTTGAATGTTCAGCAACAGGAGAATGGACAATCAATTGTGATACATTCATAAAGTGATTGTAACAGTGAAAATGAATCAATGACATAACCAAATCTTAGAAACAGAATGTTAACAGGGAAAGAATACATGGAATATATTTTAATAAACTTGGAAAACAAAGAAAGCAATATTTTGTTCAGCAATACATATAGATGTGGTAAACTATACACTGCAGCAAAGGGATGATAAGGCCAAATTTCAAGGCAATAGTTATGTCAGGGAGGGGCCATAGGGCTGTGATTGGCAAGAGTCTCATAAGTAGTGTTGCCTGATAAAACATAGGGGGCCCAGATAACCTTGAATTTTAACAATGAATAATATTGGTATAAGTATACCTCAGATATTGCCTGGGATATACTTACATTAAAATTATTTATTGTTCATCTGAAATTTAAAGCTAATGGGGTGTCCTTTTTCATTGATAATGTTTAGTTTTGGTTAAATATGGCAATGCTACTCTCAAGGAACTTCAGTGATATTTATAACATTCTATTTTTTAAGTTAGATGGTAGGTTTGTGCTGCTCATTTTGTTATTTAAAAACAAAAAACCAAAAAACTTTAAAGCAAGTCTGTCATTGTTTATAATTCCACTTGGCAGATCCAAAGCTTTTGCCAAAATAGCAGCCGTAGCTGTAGGCTGGGCTGAGGAGTCCAGTGTTGGTCCTCCCTGGCCTCCTAGAGATATGTCAAATTGCTCGTGGTTGAACTTCCTCTGTTTCTGTTGGTGATCTATTTGCACCACCCCACAACTAAATAGCAGCTGTTTGAATCAGTTAAGCAGGGAACCCAACCATCTTCCTTTCATAGTGTCTGGAAGTGTGGGGTGTTATGCAATGTAGGATCCACTTTAAGCACATGTTCCAAGACATGAAAGATTTCTTAACCAACAAAGGGCCCTCTTATCCCCCCAACTCCTCAGAGAAAACATCAGAAAAGAGATCACAAAGAGCATCCAGATTAAAGAGGCTGTTAGTTGTAAAATCACTTGTCCCATGAGAAGGAGCTTACCAAAGGGAGAAAAGCCTGCCATAAATTTTAATTGATGAAGACCCAATATCTAAAGACTCGTTTTGAAATGAGTTCATAAGCAAAGGGTAAAGACTGCCAAGAATGCTAAGGACCCCAAAATGAGAGCAGGGCATTCCAGCATAGCACGAACAGCAAGTGGGTAGTGCGAGGGGTTGCTGAGGACATATGGCGGAGATTCTGACCAGATGTGCCATTAATGAGCCTCAGGCCCATGAGAAGCTCTGCTTTGCTCACTGTTGTATTCCCAGGGATTAACCCAGTGAGAAGCACAGAGCTGTCCTCAATGAAGGTTTGTGGGTGGACTGCATGGATGGAATGAATGAAAGAAGTCACAAAAGGAGTATGAAAGGTTATTGTAAGACCTGTAGAAAAGAGGAATTAAAAAGTCACATCAGATTCTCCTAATTCTCTTACATTTCATTGTATCTAGGTATGTAAACTGTCTTTTGATAATTGTTTATAATAATTCTTTTTGAATTAACATAACCCTGGGGTGAAACCCACATATCAATTCCAGTCAAGAACCTGGTAGCCAGAGTTGGCAGAACCCAAAAAGCAACTCCTAACAGATGCCATCTTCACTAGGCCTGCTTCTGCCTGGGTCTGTATAATCACCCGGGCACTACTGGTTTTTATCTTTGGTTCCTTCTGGCAGGCTTTGGGATTGATGGCCAAACTTCTGACCTGTTTCCTTTTGCTATGAGGTACTGATACATTGGCCTTCTCCTTCAATTTTTGTCTTTAATCATTCACTCAATAAACATTTATAAAGCACACAACAGTTACGAAGCCCTGAAGATTTAAAAGTAATATTTACTGAACACTTACTAAGTCAGGCACAGTGTTGAACACATGCTTAAATGATCTAATTTTAAATCTTAGCAGTAGGTCCTAATATTGCCCTATTTTACAGATAAAGAAACACTGACATGGTCAGTGTCTTTAAGAAGGGAGACAGACATTTGTAATACACTATTCTGAGGATTTTCCAGTGTGCAATGGGAAACATACATGTGACTTGAGATGCTGTCACTAATCACACTTGCATTAGTTATCTATTGCTGCAGAATAATATTATCACCCAATTAGCAGACTAAAACAACAACACACATTTATTTTCTCACAATAGTTATGGAGTCTGGCATGGTTTGGCCCGACTAACTGCTCCAAGGACTCTCACAAAGCTCCAGTCAAGATATTGGTCAGGGCCCGGTTCTTATCTGAAGGCTTGACTGGGGAAGGATATACTTTCAAGCAAGTACAGCTGTTTATAACATTCAGTTCCTTGTGGGCTGTCAGACTGATGACCTCAGTTCCTGGCTGGCTCTCAGCTGTTGGCTGCCCTAATGCCTTGCCATGTTTCCCTCTCCATGCTAGCTTGCTCCCTCCAAGCCAGCAAAGGAATCTCCTAGCAAGAGGGCCATTACTGTCTTACATAACATAATCTACAAGGAGCATCTTGTCAGCTTTCCTGTATCATATTAGTTATGTAAGTATGGGAGATGGGAAGTACAGGAACTGCTTTAGAGTGTGTCTGATCTTTGCTCTTCTTTACATGCCCAGATTAGCTGCCCCTCCTACCTGCCTGCAGAGCTGCCAAGGCTGCCATATGTGACTGTGCTTTCACCTGATTGCAACATGAAAGGCCCCTGACCCCACCTAGAGTTGTATAGTGCACAACTTGCACAACCATATACAGCTGCCCTGCCACTTCCATCATAGTGTTTATAACACTGCATTGTAATTATTTGTTTACTTTCCTCTCTTTTCACTATTCTGAAAGTTCCCTGAAGTTAGAGACTGAAACATTTATTTTTATATCCCAGTATGGCAAGTGCCAAACAAATGTTTGTCAAATAAATGTAAGAAAGATGATAACACAACTAGCTTACTTGGGGTACCCAGAAGGAGGCATGGGGAAGGCTTCACAGAAAAGGTACATGTTTGCTCTTCCTTGTCACTCAGCTATAGCTGGACACTGTACTTCCTTAAAGAGACTTCAGGAGCAAGTTCCAATGACTTGTAATAAAAATCTTGGTTTATTGTGTTTTGGTTTCCTACTGAATATTCTTCATGGAGACACAAACAAAAACACCCTGTTGATTCAACCCAGTTAAAAACCACTGCCCTGTTTTTATAGGCCCCTGGAGTACTCTGAGAGCTCTGAAGTGAATATAAGATAGAGGTGGACTGAACTAAGGACAGTCTTATAACTGGTTATACATTAAGGTCATTATTAAGTCTCCTTTCAGGGTTTTCTTCATACAAAATCATTTCTGTTTCTTTAGCATTTCCTTAATACAGGACTTAAGTGTGAGTCTTCTGAGGACTGATAATGGTAAAGTTAAAATGAACATGATAAATCCCAGGTCATGACAGCACCCATCCAGGGATCTCTCACTCACCTGACCAATGGCCAATGTGGAAGCAAATGGAAATTTTAGGACCAGCAGCCACACATAAGGAAATCAATGAGACAGGTAGCAATGCATGAGGATTAAAGTACTAAAGTCATGGAGGGCTCCCACTTCAAATGCTCATTCTGTGGTTTTCTCTGTGGGGACAGAGTTGCTTCTTCAAATTAGGCTAATAAAGAAACAGAAAATCCAATGCTTGCTTGAACACCATGCTTGCTGCACTGTCCTGGGGAGGAGAGGCAGGGATGAGTGGAGCCAAGCTTTGAAGGAACTCACCTTATCTGTTCAGTCACTAGAGGCCTTTGGACCTGATGTTCCTCCACGTGCCAAGGAATGCTCTGACTCAGAACAAAGGCACCCACCAACGAAGGGCATGGCCTTCTGCTGTTCCTGCTGCAGCACAGGTCACCTTCATACTGTCCACACACTGATTCGCTTCTGCTGACGGCCTCCCTGGCGCTGTTCCTGAAGGATGGCATAGTTAGAAAGTTTCTTTTATGTTGCTTCTACTAAATGTGAGCTTTTTGGTGCCCCTGAGTGGCTCTAAGGCAGTAAAAGTGGTCCAAAGGTTAACGTTGCTTTTAAAAATTAATATTCAATTTATTAAAGTTACAGATTAAAGTAAAAAAAAAAATGACTTTTTCCTGAAGCATTTAAGTTCTTCACCACGTCTTATTGTTCTCTATATATTATATATATCTGTGTGTATATATATATATACACATACATGTTATATATAATCTGTCATATTCTTTAAAACTCTGTGAAAGGCCTTGCAATAATATGTGATCCTATTTCTAAGGTTAGCTAAATTAACACTTTCAAGCATTTTAAATTGCATTTATAAATTAATATATTAATTTTTTATGACTTCAATGTTTTGATTGAACTAATATAAGTTTCTTGAACACTCAACACAGAATACTAATAAGTCAAACTTTTCAATAGAGTTAACCTTAACTTCTTTTAAAAATTCCAATACTGTATATAATCTTAGTAAAATTATAACTTAAGAATTTAAAGCAATTTAAAAACTGTTCATTTTAATATTATGCCAAATTGTCTTAAATGTTACAGGCACATGAAATAGCAAATATATGCTTCTCCATCACATAAAATATTAATGTACAACAGGTTGATCTCCTTAAACACACCTACGCTTCAATCTAAACCAGCCTGGGTCTGGTGATTCTGAAGTGCCATACTGGTTTCCTAGGGCTGCCATAACATAACCACGAACTGGGTGGCTAAAAATAACAGGAATTCATTCTCTCACAGCCCTGGAAGCTGGATGAATGGAATCAAATTGTCAGCAGTGCCCAGCTCCCACTAGAGGCCAGAGAGGGGCATCCTTCCTTGTCCCTTTCAGCTTTGTGGTTGTCGGCATTCCTGGGCTTCCTCGGTTTGTGGCCACATCCCTCCACTCTCTGCCTCCATCTTCACGTCACCTTCTCTGTGTGTCTCCTCTTCTGTCTCTTATAAGGACACATGCCATTAGATTTAGAGTACTCTTGGGTAATCTAACCAAGATGATCTTATTTCAAGAGCCCCAGTTTTATTACATCTGTAAAGATCCTTTTTCCAAATAAGGTAACATGCATAGGTTCTAGGGACTGGGACATGGACATAGCTTTTTGGGGGCCACTATTCTACCCACTGTGTCAACCAGGGAGCTAAATGTCATTCCAGTGAGTCACACTGGCGCCCAGAGGGGCAGTCGGGTGCCCTCCTGGCAGCAACCCTGCCGGGACCTATTAGTCTTATCTGTCACCCTGCTGTCAGTGCCCTGCAGATGAGGCTGTCCCATAGCTCACAGCCCAGAGCTCACTTTCTACTTATTGAATTTCTTTATCCCCTCTCAGAATTTTGTTCCGCCCCTCCTTCCTCCACCTGAGCTACACACTTCACTTGATTAGGTTTGTACTTACTGACTCTTAACATATATAAATATATTTTCTGGTCATCTCTGAAGAGCACAACAGATTCCTGGATTCTTTTCATATCCTTCCAATCTGTTAGGGTCATCAATTCTTAGGGTTATTAAAGAGGTATCCAATTGAATTCTGGCATCTCTTTCATGGTTTTGCCTAATAAGTTGTTCGCCAGACTTCTGAGATCTTTCCACTGCCAAATTCAAACAGTTGAGTAGGAATTCTCTCAGAACTTTGGACAAACTATTGAAAAGTGAATCTTAAAGACCAGTTCTGACAGCAGGTCTTGTTTTAAAAGAAGTAGAATTATAGAGAGGTTAGGGAGCTATTCTCTATGTATAAGCTCTGTGGCATGGGAAAATGAATTAATCTTTTTGAGTTGGTTTAACCCTGTAGGTAAGATGGGGGTAACATCATTCCAACTTACTTCACTGGGGTGAAGATTAAAAGAAATAGTGCATGTACAGTATTTCTCCCAGTGCACAGTTGATAACAAATCCACAAGAAGTGTCATGATTAGAATGCTAGCATCTGTGTGTCTAGTAGCTGTTCAGGAGGGTGATCCCATGTTCTCTTAGGGACCATTTGTACACAAATTTAGTAGACAGGACTATTCCTTAAAAAGAGGTTCCTTCCTGCATATTATATATTCACTCATTTTTATTTGTATTCAAATATTTGTTGAACACCTACTATCTTCCAGGCACTGTTCTAAGTGCTTGAGATGGATCACTGAACAAAATAGGCAACAATCCTGCCTCATGGAGCTTAAGCTCTAGTGAGGGGAGCCTTATAGAAGGTGGTAAGTACTCCAAAAAAAAAAAGACAGAGTAGGGGAGGGGGGCAGGGCAGTGCCAGCAGTGGGTGCCTTGCAATTTACATCAAATGGGCAGGGCAGATCTCTTGTAGAAATAGAGATTGGAGTAAAGAAGTGAAGGAGGTGAGGGAATAAGCATATACAGATATATGAGGAAACAGCATTTCAGGCAGAGGAATCAACAGTGCAAAGGCCCTGAGGTGGAAGCATCCTTGACATGTTCAAGGACAAGCAAAAGGGTGATATAACTGGAGTGGTGTGAATGAGGGGAAGAATGCAAGGGAAAGAGGTAGAAAGGTGACAGGGCTAGATCACGAAGGTCACTAGCACCACTTTAATAAGAGGGGGAGCATTGCAAGGCTAAGAGTAGTGAGATGACATGGTTTGACTTGAATTTTAAAAGGATCACTCCGGCTACAGTGTGAAGAATAGACTGTAGGAGGAGGAGAGAAGCAGGAAGACCCATTACAGGGTCTGTAGGAATCCAGACAAGAGATGAAGGTGGCTAAGATTAGGAAGTAGCTCTGAAGGTTAGAGGTGGTCAGAAGCTGCTTTTATGTTGGAAAGAGCTAAAGCAATGTGTTGACATATTGGATATGGGGTGTAGGGAAAAGGGAAGTAAGGAAAGACACTAAGACTTTTGACTTGAGGAACCTGAAGGTTAGTGTTACCCTCAACTGAGATAGGGGTCCTATAAGTAGACCAGGTTTGGGGTGGGAGGGAATGAATACTAGACATATGAGGGAATTTTCTATACAAATGTAGCCTTTAAAAAAGAAAGAAGTCTTGGCCACAGATATAAATTTGGGATTTGTCAGCATGTAGATGTTATTTAGAGCCCTGTTACCTGATAGGTTGACCGAGAGTACAGGGAGCTGGAAAAGAGAACCGGACCAGTGGAGGGAGCTCTCCACATCCTGGAGCCAGAGAGGAGAGCGAAACCAGCAAAAGACATTGAGATGCCCCACCAAGAGACTGTGGTGTCTAGGAAGCCAGGGAGCTGTGTCCTCTATGGTGCTAGAGTCTGTTTTTAACTCTGGGAATGTCCTCCATGTGATGACAGTGAGTCCCTTAGCTGTCCAGGTTACACCTGACCTAGCCCTCTTAATTTCCCTGAATGCTTCTCTATCTAGGCTCTTTTGCCTTTCTGCAAAGGGGAATCAAATGGGTTTTAATAATAAAAAGATAATAAAGGAAATAAACATCAAGGAATACACCTCAGGGTAAGAATAATTTCTTAAAAGTATGCCTATAATTCATTCCTTAAAAGTATGCCTAAAATTCATACAATCTGTATAAAATACACATCACACAAGTTGCACAAAGGCAATTCAAATGGTAATTTTGGATAGCCATAACTCTGGTCATGCATTGTGTACAGTGGGGGCAACCACTGAGTATTAGTCCCGTTCCTGCCCCATGAATATCTACTGGAAGAGCCTCAGTCACTAGTGCAAGCTCTTTTTGAACTCAGGGTCCAACTTATATCCATCAGCATCTTTCTCCGTCCTCAGCACATGTGTGGTTCCTGGTAGGTACTCTATAAAAATTTGCTCAATGAATAAATGAATAGCACATGCTGCATTAATGAATGACTTGAACAAAAAAGACTTTCCTGGGCAGAAACTGAAACTCAGACAAACAAAACATATTAACTACATTTTAAGTTGAATTTATTGCCTGCTTTTTGATTGAACCATTTATACTTCTTTTTTTTTTCTATAACATAAAAACTGAAAAGTGTGTGCTTTCCACCCTAGGACAGGCCAGACACTCTCCACCTTATTTGAACCACACATCTTTCTCATTATTTCCAAAAGGAATAACTAGGTAGACAGAGGGGAGATTCGGCTTTTTAATCAACGGTACTGGTTGAGGAGAGATGCTATTTCATTTATCCTGTATCCTTTTTTTTTTTGGTTACCCTTTTAGGAATTACAATTTTTCATATTACCAAGGTAAAAAAAAAACTGTGGGAAGGCAAACACACCAATATCATCACTGAGTACACCACACAGATGCATATGAGTTGCTGTATCACTGGCCAAAAGGGCATAAAATAGAGTTACTCAGCAAGCCAATCAAAAGGATCATTTCCATGAGCAGTCGCCTTATTGCATGCATAATCAACATCTACCAACGGTCCTCTTTCTGTGGGGGAAGAGGGAGATCGATTCATTTTGTCAGCATGTTCTAGCTTTTCATGTGATTCTTTGCTGTTTCTGGCATTTTTTTTCCGCACTCAAACAGACAGCTATGAAATGGATGAGCTCGAAAGCCAAGTGAAATAAAACACAGTAGCTACTTTATCATTTACTACTAGCTATTTATTATGAGCAGTGTTGTGTTGGGATATTGACCCTGAGATTAAAGCTGGAGAAATATAGATTCTGAGATTCTGTGGACACATAAAGCTCCCTAGCCATGGTGACAGATGATAATGAGATTATGCTCAGAGCCCATCTTTTATCTCAATGGAGCCCAACAGCTATCATTTTTTAAAAATAATGAATTGTACAAATAATACAGGGAATATTTGCTTAGGGCCCCAAGTACATTGGCAGGCTGCCCAGCAGTCTGGCCACCAGGGACAGACACTCCCCCAATTCATTTATTTATTGGTTGGTTGATTGAATCATTTGTTCCTTCATTTACCTTAACCCACCTGGCCACGGGCGCATCCTTACCCCTGAATATTCCTTGTATTCATCATGTTTTCTTGCCTCCATGTCTTTTTATCTCAGAGTATCTCTCTATCTTGGAAGCCCTCTTATTTCCATAATCAAAACCCTCCTCCTCCTTTAAAAATACAGCTCAAGTCTTATATTTTTCAAAAGTTTTAAGCTTAGAGTAAATTGGTCTGGATCCAAATCCTGGCTTTACTACTTATTAATGATGTAGCTGAAAGCAACTCCCATTATCTGTCTGCACTTCAGCTTATTTACTGTAAAGTTAGAGGCTAAAATTCTTAACTCCAATATTCTTAACTAAGTCTCACCTTATTCAGGACTAAGCATGTAAAGCACATAGCCAGCACTCAATCAATGTTACTTTCTCCTCTTTGTCTCCTCTTCTAACCCATATTCCTAACCCATAGTTGGCACTCAATCAATGTTAGTTTCTCCTGTTTGGCTCTTCCTCTCAGTTACATTTCCAGCCCACACTTAGGTAATTAACCAGACACTGAGTTTCTCACAGCAGGATGTCCTGGACCTCAGGCTCTTCTGTGAACCTTCCCCTCACCTCCTTGATTTAGTCCATAGTTCTGAACAGTAGTTACACAAGGCAGTCCCTTCAGATATGCCCACAGCTGGGCCCAAGCTCCACAGATTCTGATTTAATTGGTTGGGATGGAGCCCAGACATTGCTTGATGGACAGTTTAACTCTGTTTACACCATGACTGCAGTTGGACAGGCTGAAGGGAAACATGAGCTTTCTGAATGGTCTTAAATCTGTGTCCCCAGCCTCCCTGGGTCTGGCAGTCCTACTAAGTCTCCTGGTCCACTCACTGCCCCATTTTTCTGGACAGTGCCTTCTCACCTGTTCCTCTCCTCCCAAACCTCCAGCACCTCCTGCCTTCCCTTACTCTCTGCTAAGGCTGTAGGGCACTCCCTGATAAAGTAGCAGGGAGAAAGTGAGCACACCCCCACGAGCACCTCTTCCAGCTCCCTGCATGCACACCCTGCCTTCCCCCCTCTTACTGTGGATGGATGTCCCTGCTAAGGCCAAACACCGGATCTTCCACTAAGACCCCACAGCCCATTCCCTCCAGCCATTATCACCATGACTCCCCTGAATCATCCCTTATTCCCTCTCTCCTGAGTCATTCGCACCAGTAGCTAATATGCTGCAATAGTTCTTAAAATTAATGTTCCCCCTTGACCTCAGATGCTCCTCCAGCTACTGTTCCATTTCTATGATCCCTTTTTAGGAAAAGAAAAACAATTTTCAAAAAGCTAGTCCCAACTTGTCCTTTCCTCCCAATCCTCCTTGAACCCCCATCAGTCAGGTTCCCACCCCTACCAAGGCACTGAAACCACTTTGTTGAGGCCGCCACGGAACCTCCAAGGCCACGTCACTAGTCAATCCTCAAGCTTCCGGTTGCTGCCTTTGACACAGCTGACCATGCTGGGTCCCCACTGACTCTTGGTTGCCTTCCTGCACCACTGCTGCTCCTTCTCAGTCTCCTTAGCAGAGTTCTCCAACCTCAAACATTGCAAATCCCCAGCGGTCAGTTCTCAGACCAGTCATTATCTCTATCTACTCTCACTGTCTGTGTATAGCCTTGTGGCTTTAAATACCATCCATATACTGGTGACTGCAAGATAAATATCTCCAGTCCAGACCTCTACCCTGAGCCACAGATTTGTCTATTCAGCTGTCTTCTTGATGCCTCCACCTGGCTGTGTCTCTGCACTGTCAAATGTCACTCTAAAACTGAATTCCTGATTCCCACCCACCCCTAAACCTGCTGCTCCTACCATCTTCTCTATCTCAGTACAAGCTGGGACCAAAACCCTAGAAGTAGCTTTAAGATGCATCTCTTGCTACTACATCCAATCCATCAGCAAATTCTGTATCATACATGTTTTTCAGTATTATTAAAGTATTCATACCATCATTTAAAATTTCTGACATTGCAACAGTAACAATAAATTCGCATACACAGTGCCCAGAATTGTTCTAAATGTTCCACATGTAACTTATGTAATGTCCACAGCAGGCCTGAGATGGTTAGAGTTGCAACCCCCATTTTATAAGGAAAAAACTAAGGTGCAGGGGAACTTGCCCAAAGTCACATAGCTAGTACATGAGAGAGCTGAGATACAAACCTAGGCAACTTGGTCCCAAAGTCCATGTGCTTGACTACAATGCTTTCCATTTATCACAGTGTTTTAATATTTACATTGTTTAGAAGTTTCCAATGTTCATGTTATTTAGACCACCTTTGCATACAAAGCTATTTCCTAGATTCATTTCTTTAGCATACATTCTCAGAAACTCAACTGCTCAAAGAGCACAGACATTGCTAATCCCTAAAATGGCTACTTTTTATTCATAAACACTGGCTCTTTGAAATCTGAAGTCACAAACAATTACTATGAAACTTCTGAATAGAGAAGAAGCTCTGAAGAAGAACTTAGAATGCTAAGTTTGATTTAGCAACTATGTATCTTAAATACTCATTCAATCTTGCAGTCTTCAGTTTCCTTAGTTATAAAATCAGGATAGTTCCTACATTACAACCTCTGCACAAGGATACATAAGGGAGGCCCTTATTTCTATCAAAAGTAGAAACTTTGGTGTAACTTTCCCCAAAACAAAGCATAAACTCTGAAACTTAGAGCTGTTGCTGCTCCACTCCAGGCAGGGTTTGAACCACTGCATCTTAAGACCATGAAACACTGAATTCTGACTTTTAAATGACTTTGCACATCTGAATTTTGCACCTACTTTGGCTCACTCGTGATTGTTCCAAGATCCTCATCTGAATTTGAAGGAAAGATTAAGTAGAGCTTCATTTGCCATGGTTGTGTATCAGCTATGACACAAATACTCTACTTTTCATGCTTTAATCATAACTTTGATATCACACATTTCAGTAATGAATAGCCAATAATAACTGAACTGCACTCTTGTTTTCTGTCTTATTCCCATTCAGCCTTCAGAAGATTTGTGTACTATTCTGTAGAACCTGGGAATTATATGTACTAACACTTATTCATTAGGGAATTTTCATCCCTTATTCTAGAACTAGTTTTATTATCTTCTACCTTCTGTCAAGAAAAACAAAAGGCCCCAGATCTCAGGGGAGATTGTCAGAAGCCAAGAAGGCCCTTCCCCTTTCTTTTTTCTTTCTCCATGTGCTGGATTGCCTGTTGGCAGTCAGCTGTGTTTCTGATCCTTTCTATGCTTTCTCCTGAATCTGAAAGGTTGGAAGCCTGGGAACTGTATTTCCTAGAATAAAAAGCCAACAAATACCCCAGTTTATATTCTGTCAGTGCCAATTATGAGTAGAGGAAGTCAGAAGGGAAGCAGAAGCCATATTCTTCCTGTAGCAGCAGAAGTGGGGCTTTGTAGTGGTCTCTGGGTGTCCCTCTGCAAATCACCTGCCTCAGGAGGTTGTTTCCTGAAGTCCCTGACTAGGGTGGCGATACTTCCCAGAAAGTTATCTGCAAATCTGAGAACTAATTATGGGCTTCCCTTCCCTTTGCTCCTCTAGGCTTTCCAGTTGTTTGATAAGCACCTAATTGTCTAATGACAGAATAGTTTCTCTTTTCTAACTGAAGACTCGCTGATATGTCCCATCTCCCAATTTATATAAACCTGCGGTCAGACATTCACCTAACAATGAAAAACACAAATCTAAGTTAGGCTATCAGTACTAGATTCCCATCCCATAAATGGTAGACTGATTTTAACCCCCAAAGTAGCTCCTTTATGTGACTGCCTTTTTTCTTCCCGAGGGTCTTGGAGAATTCTGTATTAAGAATCACATCACAGAGGCCAGATCTAAAAAATTACACCACCAATATCGCCACTGTCCCAAAGTGATACCTTAAGGACATCATTCATGTCAATACTTAGTATTTTCAGCTCCTTTTCTCTTTATTTCCTTTGGATTACTTGTTTATATGTTTGATTTATGATTTTGTTAATTTTTTTCAGGGTGGGGACTTTTTGTTTGCTTGTTCCCTGGCACCTAGGAAATGTTCATGTTCAAAGATGTTGGTTAAATTAAATGTAGAAATAAATATGTGGGTTTCTATTTACCTTGATGGAGTAGACAGCAGCTCACACGTTTTGAATCAGAGTTCATTTATTAAGCACACATTAAGCAGATCACCAAGTCTTTTAGGTGCTCCATTTTATTAACTCCATTAGCAAGTTCCATTTTATTCCAGAAATCCTTTCCCCACATATTGATGGATTTATGATGACACATTTCACACCTGCCTTAATCTCATAGATTTTAGATGGTCTCCCTAGGTAATTTGTAGGCAGATAAAAGCTTGAGAACCATTGCAAAACATGAAAGCTGACTCCTTTTCTTTGAAATCCCTACACAAGGAGTGAGATCCAAAGAATGCAAAGATTTAACGTTCCTTCAACAATTCACATTTGGGAGGTAAGGTATAAAATCACAGAATTTTGGAGCTGGAAAGGTTCATACAGATCACTTAAGACCCTCATTTAGGAGATCAGCAATCGTATCTAGAGTTTCATAGACAGTTTAGGCTGAACAGAAATCGGAACCAGGTATTCTGAATTTCAATCTAGAGTTTTCTCTAATGGTTGTCATGTACATTTGCATGAGTGATGAACTGAACACTCCATATATGCTGGTTACACAGTGGAGGTGCATATGTATTAGCACAGTTTTCTGACAGGTAGTGGTCAAGTTCTAACAAAATCGGTGTGTTAGATGACTTTCCAAAAGATGCAAGTAAAGAGTCGTGTGGAGAGGATACCATTTTCTAATATGCGCAGAGGTGTAACACGGGCTGGGGACAGTCAGTCCCCCACTTTTTCTTCAATGTAACCTTATGACTCATATAGAATATGCAGGCTCTAATCTCAGTAAACAAATACAATACATATGCAGTTTATGGAAATTTAAATTATGCAAACTTTTAGTTGCTGATATAGAAAAATGTTATGAAATTTTGCCATGTAAAATTGCAACTCTCTAAAGAGCTGGCAAGAACTGCAAATTCCTAAACTGGCTGTCCCAGTGAATTGTAAACTGTGTTTATGGATTGGCATGCAGAGGGGCTACATTTTATATGTAGTCGGATGTGGCACACACTCTGATTGACATGCCCCAGAACCTCCACATGTGATTCTATTGTGTGTGTATAAACCTTTAGCTCAGAAGTTATGTATGATAAAACACTCTGAACCCTAAACCACTTCTTTTAATAGTTCACCATCTGTTAATTTGGGAGAGCACACTTGGAAAAGCACTGGAGAGAATGCTGTAAAAATAAAATACAGCACTAGAGCCAAAAACCCAAAAAGCAAAAAACCCTAGCAAGAGCATCTCCTATCCTAACCTTATATCTCTATGAAAACCAGTCTTAAATTATGGGTATTTTAAATTATGTGACGGGTTCCAGAGAGCATCTCTCACACAAAAATGCAGCTTCCCTTACTTTAAAAATTCTTCATGTCTTTAAGTGATTCTAACCCCAACTCTGGCACCCGAGAGACAATGTGCAAAATTGGAAGGAGCCCTAAAGGTTTCCAATTTAATAGCACATTTAGTGGGCTACTGAGGGGATATAATTCTCTGGTATGCATCCCAGAAGTCAGATCCGTTTTTGCGCATTTTAAATTCTTTTTAGTACACAGTGAGATGCATCATCCTGTAGAAGAATGCTTTGTTACTTTTGTTCCAGGTCCTAACAAGGCTTGAGTTTGTCACTAATCATCTTCATGGGAGTCTTCAGGGGGCTTCCTTTCATTAGGCCTGTTCAATCAATTATGAGGGGTCCCAGCATTCTTACCCATCCCCCCACCCAAATGAGTAGAGGACTAATGAGCTAATAAGTACAAAACACTTTTGACTTTTTGAAATTAGTCTACCAACATGGGACATGGCATGCCATGTAGTCTACCTGGGGTGGCATCAGGACATAAACAGAGCTGCACCCCCCATACCTCCTCTATTCCCACCACCTCATGCTGCTTCTGCTGACGTCATCCAGTCCTCTCAGTCGTAGGCCATCCAACCGTGGGCTGCACACATGCCCTTGGTGCTAGTGAAGTGGGGGCATCGAAATTTCTAAATTTTGGTTGTTAATATTTGTAGAAAGCAGCAAAGTCCAGATTGTGAGGGAAGTTAGAGCTTTGTTTATCCCATGGTTCAGTACTGTTTGTATTTGGAATTACACAAATGGTGACATAATCATTTCAGTGCTTAGGACTTCTAAGGGTCACATTATGGCCTCAAGTCTACCACTCACTTTAAAAAACTTTCACCAAGAAATATCAACATTCCCCCAAAATTCTTCTTTCCAAGCAGGCAGTCTTCATGATGGACTAAAATTTCCCATAGATTCAGATGTATCAGAACACCCTGGACAGTGCTACAAATCTAAGAAAATTAAATCAGTTTTGTCTAGGGGGTTGCCCAAGCTTGGTGTCAAGGGCTGATTTGAAAAGATCTAAATTAAATTTTTAGAACTATTATCTCAATGACTTGCAGATAAGCTTGGGCGTCCTGGGATTTGACAAGAAAGAGTTTTCATTTTTTATTTCCCAACAAAGAGATGGGTTTGCTATGTTTGTGGCAAGCCCTGTGAGCACTGCCACTTGTCATTTCCAAATACACATGACTTCTCTACTCTTGCACCATTGCTGAGATATGTGTGTGCATTAAAACAAAAGTCATATATTTTCCACCATGATTTCCACACTTGGACCCCCTCCAGACACCATTCTGAACGTGACATTCTGCTGCAGGGTACTAAAAACAGTACTTTCCTCAAAATAAAACCTCTAAAGATCCCTTAGTAGCTATTTGGGGACTGGAATTTAATTTCAGTTCTCCACCCTTTGGTCAGCTGTAGATTCAAAATGCTTACATAAAACACTGAGAGTACGTACTTTATGGCAAATCTGATTTTTCTTCTGCAATAGAAATGCATGTAGTAGTTACCACAACTATATTTTTACTTGGAAAATACACAAAGCAATAATGCACGTCAACAAGAAAGAACAGATTTTTAATTTTATTTTATAGATAGCTTTTATATAAACTTTGGATAGATCCAATTACTACACAGTTTGTGAAATCTACACCTTCAAATCACTCTCTATTTTAGGCCACTGTATCTAAAAGCATGACTTCTCAAATCCTTTTATTACAAGTAGTTCTTGCACACACATAAATGTTACATCACAATAGCAAAGAAAATGTAAACTTCTTTTGCAAACTACATAAATACTAAAATACCTGCCTTGAAGTTAGTCAGAATTTATTCTTAATGCTTTACATAGAAAACTGTGGTCAGTAGCCTTTGTGTATGACAGAATTCCTTTTTCTTACTAACTTACCTGTTATACTGCCTACTTAGTTCTTTGAAGAGACAAATTTTAAAAGAACCCAGATCAAAATTCAGCCCATAGGTAAGACAAGTATTAGAAGCATGCCGATAACTGTGGTCAAAATATAAGATGTGAAAATTATTCCACATACTAAATCTGACAAGCTACCAGGGGTAATGGAGGTAACTGAAAATAAGGACTTGAGTCAAGATCACATTTAATCCTATATGAAAGGAACTCCGTCCACTTATCAATATACCTTTTACATGCTATATGTCTGTTTTCAAATGAATCACCTCTTTCTCTTTTCTTTTGGAGCACAATAGTTTTTATAGCTATAGTCCTAGACTAGAAAGTCTAGGTAGTGAGTGAATGAATTTCACAATCACTGTCCTTGATGTGTTTAAATATAAATTTGAAATGTATAAATATGCAGCGGCATATATACATGTGCATGTTTAGAGGGCCACATCAAGACCTCTTTTTCTTTGTTTTTGCTTCAAGAGACGTTTCTAACGTTCACCTTTTTTGTTATTAAAGTAAGTCTTTTTCCTCAGAATGTTCTTTCAGTTAAAATCAAGTCTAATCTGGAGCCTTTACTATTTATTATTCTGAGATTCACACTGAACACCTAGCTACAGCTACTGGCCGTGGTTTCTTGGGAGGAAAAAAATATTGCTGAAGCATTTTTAAAATTGTAAATGCATGCAGAAAGAACTACATCGGCTTTCCAAGCAGCTATATCAGGTGGCTCAAGTAATATTATTATTTTGGCCTAAGCCCTTTAACAACATCCTTTTAAAACACAAAGAGAACGGCTACAGGACGGCGGCAGCGCCCAGGAGGCACAGACCCGCTGGCGGCGCTCGGCGCGGATCACAGGACCTTAAACAGGAACCCACGGCGCTGTCTTCCCTCCTGTGCATTTTCTCTAAAGGCACTGTGTCCTCTCCTCACTGCCCATGCCTTTAAACTATGTCAAACAATTTTTTCAGTCTACCAGCGATCAATTAAGACCTCAAATAACACTGGGCGTGGGCGTTGTTGGAGAGCAGTGCCCGTTCTGAACGGCTCTTTCCCCAGAGGGGCCCGCGGCGGGCGCAGCTCAGGGGTGGCCGTCGCTGCGCACCGCACTGTGGCTCACGCCGTCTCCCGCGTCCTGGCTGCCGGTGTCGCTCCGGCTGAGGATGGTGGAGGGGATGCGGGAGGGGCGCTCTGAGTTCTTCTCCGGAGACAGGCAGCAGATCATCTTCCTCATGGTGCTGTACATGTCCTCGTCCTTGTAGGAGTAGATGATGGGGTTCATGACCGAGTTGAGCAGCGCGAGCAGGAGGAACCACCGTTTCACATGCTGCACCCCACACTGCGTGCAGTTCAGGCCATCCAGGAGCAGCACCACCAGGCCGGGGGTCCAGCACACCACAAAGGCCCCTGCAGGGAGAGGTGAGGAAGCAATAGGCTGCTTATTCAGGTTCGTTCTCACCAGCCTTCAGTCAGGGGCATCAAGGGGCCTTAGGATTTGTTCTGATAACTGCAAAGCAAGCTTCCACCCTTCCTCTGAGCACTTAGGACCTGGGCTTGTTAGAGGCTAGCAGCTGAAAACTTCCTTGACTGTTAATATAACCACATTCTATTTCACTTTCCTGAGGGCTTATCCAAGTGTCCTAATTAGGGACATACATTTATTTACCCTCTGCTACGAAGCACTCTGTATTCCTTTTCTGTTACGTCTCAACCACACAAGGAGGCTGCTGCAGTCATTATCCACATTTTGCAGATGAGAAAACTGACGCTTGGTTCCAGGGGGATATGTGGTGAGGCTCACACATGAAACCCTGTGCTCTGCTGTTCTCTAAATTAGATTTGCTAAATACCTTCCTTAGAGCAAGGCACACTGTATCCACAGCATTCTCCAGGACTTCTAACCAAGTCACCTGCTCAAGAATTTTATTGTTTATAAATCCATGTTGATGCTTAGTAAACATTATATTGTTTATGATCTATTTATAAACCATCTGCTTCATAATCTGCTCTATATTGAGACTTTTTTGGGTCAGAAATAAAGCTTTCTTTTATGATGAGACAGAGATGTGTTTTACCATAATTATTTAGCACAGTTTTAGCACCAGTTGCACAAGAAGGGTATTCTCTTCCGAGTCTCCAGCCATCCAATCATAACTCTAAACTTTCCATAGATTCTCCTACAATATGAGACCCTACAATAGTGTTAGTGATCCCCTTCTTAGTCACCATAACCTTAGATAGCAGTGGTGGCTAATCTTTATCCAGGGCTTACAATGAGCCAGGCCCTTGTATAAACGCTGTCCTCTGTTAACTCACAGAACCACACCATGACGTAGGCCTCATCATGATCCTCAGGAAACCGAGGCACAAGAGAAGCCAAGTCACTGGTTCACAGTCACAAAGCTTTTGTTCTTGGACACTGCCTCCATACTGCCATGTAGGTGCTTTCTTCCAAACCCTTATCATTTCTACATGCCCTGGCTTACCCACTCAAGAAATATTCACCTTCATCTTAAACAGTGTGCCAGGACTGTAGTAGCTAGTGGCCAGCGTGAAGACCACACCCTCCAGGAGCTGATGTGCTCATGCGGGAGACAGGAGAAACAAGCTAGTCGGTACACTGTATCACCAGCTCGGTACTCCGACTGGTTAGAACTAGTCTTGGAGAGTATTTCTCTTATTGCTTTATTTTCCCTCCGAGAGAGCTAAGAGCAAGCAAGTCGAGAATTATAAAGATACAGTGAGAGGCTGCGGAAGGCTGTGAGCTTTAGGGTCAGACAGGGAGGCCCAGCTCCTCACCTCATGAGTGACATGAATGGGGGACTTCTCTGGGCCTCCATTCCTTCATTTATGAAATCAAGATAATAATCCCAACTGTATGGGCTGGTTAGGAGTGTCAAAGAGGAAAAGTGGTACCAAGCACTGAGCTAGGTTCACCAAGCAGCGCTTATGAGATGCTTTGTCAAAGACCTCTGCCAAAATTAGATGTCCAGGAGCTATCAGGAGGGTGTAATTCCTCATTTCATGGTTACAGCTCACCAATGGTTCCCTTTTTACTCCATCATGTATTATTTTTGGTCTGGCTGACACGTGAATGAAGAACTGGACTTGGAGGTAAGAGATTAGAGATTTGGGTCCCAATGCCTCACTTACAGTACAACACAGGGAGACCTGTGTCCTCCATCTGGGGTTCGGCTTCCTAAGCCATAAACTGAAGTCTTTCGTCAGGTTCTGAGTTTTTCAAACTGTAGGCCAGGACCCCTTCATGAGTATGCAATTAATCTAATGGGTTTGGATGAGTTTGTTGATTTTTTAATAAAAGGATGGAATGGAATAGCTCAGAGTGTACTACACAGATGAAGGGAAGTATTTCATGAAACTTTTCAGTTTTACATACTATACCTATGTGTGTATTTGTTATGAAGTAAAATATTATTTCTTACTATTGGGCTTAGTCAAAAAGTTTGAAAAACATTAGTCTAGATCATTTTGAAGGCCCTAGTCAGCTCCAACGGTTTGTATTTCTTGTAACAGTGACACATTTGTTCTCTCCTATTCCCAAGAGAGGGTTACAATGTTGTCAAGAGGGCTGAACCAAACAAACCAGATATCAAAGACTGTAGCTCCCAACTTTGATGTGAAGAGTCCTTTCTGTGTGAAATTGCATAATTCCAAAGAAATCCTGATAGGAGTGTCACAAAATTCTTGCATTAATGGGGAGGAGAGAAAAAAATGTTGATTAATTTTGTGCTTTGTTAAATGTGTGTCAGAATTTAATAGAGTATGTAACTTCCAAACCAATGGAAGGGGCAGAAGGGAACCAAAAGAAAGAAAGAAAGAAAAAGACCTCAGTACAAAATAAAAAGGTGGGAGTGAAACAGAAAAGTGGGACAGATAAAGAATAACAAGATACTGAAAATGAATCTAAACAGACCAATAATCAAACTTAATGTTAACTGTGGTATAGTTAAAAAAAAGTGTGATATTTTTGTTGAACTAAACAATTGTTTAGATTTTGCTGAACAGATCTGAACAGTTTGATGACTAACATCACATTTGTATGTGATAAAACCCTGAGGAAGAGCAAGATGATTAATACAAAATTTATGATATTTGTACAGGAGAGACAGGGTCCTGGGGCTGTACACAGAGAAGGCTCTAAGGATACCTGTGATGTTCTAGGAAACTGGGTGACATGTACACAGGTATTAGTTTTAATTTTTTATTCCTTTAAGTGCTATTTTTTAAACTGTATATATATAATTTGATTTGGTTGATGTATTTCACACATACACATACATGTCAAAAAGGATAAAAGTAAATTACCAGCATGTTTTCCTTAAAACTGCTTTTAAAATAGGATATTCTTTAAATCATAAAAGCCTTTTTTCCTCAGCATGAAACTCTGATTTGGATTAGTCAGGGGACTAACCACTCTAAATAAATCTCCAAATTGATGCCTTATTTGTCATAATGTGGTTATTCATATATATTTTCCCTTTGCCCTGAATTTTATAAAGTAATTCATTCAATCAACAGTTGACAAATTTTCACTGAGCAACAATTATCTGCCAAGCACTGTTCTAAGCATTTTATATGAATTAACCATTTAATCTTTATAGTAATCCTTGGGAATAGGTACTAATACTACCCTCATTTTAAACCTGAGGACACAAAGCAGGGAAAAGTTAGGTGTTATGCCCAAAGC
Organism: Manis pentadactyla; assembly: GCF_030020395.1. NCBI lineage: Eukaryota > Metazoa > Chordata > Mammalia > Pholidota > Manidae > Manis > Manis pentadactyla. The sequence goes on from NC_080022.1 coordinate 72,228,133, forward strand.
CACATAGCTGACAAGTGGCAGAGCCAGGATTTGAACCCAGGCAGCTCAGCACCAGAGCTTGTGCTCCTGTCCACATGCTGGGCTGCTCAGCACTGAGCCATGAAGGATCTTATTACTAAAGTAAGTGAAGGGGGTGAAAGGAGGGCATTGCTGGCCTTTACATGAAGCCCTGTATGTCATTATCTGACTGCAAAGCTGTATATATCACTGCTAAGTCATTTTTTGGTTTGCTAACAGAAAGATGTTTTGGCCAATGAAGACAGGAAGGAGGAGGAATGGGAGAGAGAAAAGGGAGAAACAAGGGAGGGAAGTGGGGAGGAAGGAAGGGAGAAAGAAAGAAAGGAGGAAAAAGGAAGAAAGGGGAAGAGAAGAAAGAATTCCAACAAAAATATAGGCTGGCCATGGGAGTAAGAAGAGAAACAAAAATCTGCTGACTTCTCTTTATACTGTTTCCAAGAACAACAAAAGGCAAGTCCTCTTTGACAGAACAGCCCCAATGCACTACACTGCTAAACCAGAGAGTGGGCGCTTCAGGGGTGCTGTCTGAGGTGAGGCTTACACTCCGCCAGGGACCCTGGGAAACCCGGCCCTCCGCGACCCCTCTACCCAGCAGCCATGCTCCCCCACCAGACACATCTCAGAGGAGACACGCCATTGATCTAACAGCTCATTCTTTTGGGGTTTTGCTGTATGTTAGCAGCTAGATAGGAGCCCCCCTAAAAATTTAAAGGAAAAGCATGTCCAGAATGCTTTTGGCCTTGGGCATCTGTAATCTTAGGTAATTCCTAAGAGAATGTGGGAGATGTCAGAAACATACAAATGGGCAACTGGCCTATTTCTTAAGGGAGGGGCAGATAATGGATCCTGGAAAATATGCATCAGTCAGTCCCCTGTCAATTTCCAACAAAATTTGGCAATAATACAAATGTTTTTGAGCACTCAGACTCAGTGCTCAGACCATGACAGCAGTAACAAGCAGAGTTCTCAGAGAGGTCATGCCAAGTCCAATATATATATATATATATATATATATATATATATTTTTAATCAGGCATTAACAAATAGGAGTGGTCTAAGGTGTCTCAGAACCAGTGGAAAAATCAGGTATGTTCCTCTTGTAGAAGAAAAGGCTAAGGAAAGACAGCGTGGGTTGATAACTATCTCCAAAAACCTGAAGGACCATCACAAAGAAAGAGGAAGCACAGACTTATCCTAGGCCACTCAAGAAGATCACCCTGAAACAAATGGAAACTACAAAGAGGAAGGATTTGGATTTAGGAGTTCTTTTTAAGTAAGTGAAGCTGTTTAAGAGAGGAATTGGTTGTTCAGGGGGCAGAGTGCCTCCCTTGAGCAAGGCACTTCCTTTGCCTGGATCATCCTGAGATGTACAAAGGCAGGAGATTGTTCCTAAATGAGAGAGAGGGTTAAGTGACTTCTGAACTTTTTTCCAAGTAGAAAACAGCTAAATTCTACAAACTGAGTTTGAACTCCCCATAAAATTCTAACGAGTTTGATTTTTTTGTTTCCCAAACACCATTATAAGAGAGTATGGCTGATTAAGATGAGCTAGCAGTTCCCAAACTGCTCATCCAAAGTACCAGGGGAGTTTTTTAACAGGGCAGATCCCCTGGTCCCATATCACACCAATAGCCAGAATCTCTGGGATGGGACATGGAAATCTGTAGGACTAAAAAATTCTGAAGATGACTATGATGCCCAGCAGTTTTGTAAACCCTTCCTCGATGCTGACCCAAAATGGTTTTATCAAGCTGACGCTGTCAGCAAACTTGTAGACTCCATACAGACTTAGAGAAAAAGTCGCGGAAAAGCAAGAGGGGAAGAATCCTTTGAAATAAGAAAATAAGCATCTCTAGAGATCCACAGCTGTGACTTCCATTTGGAAAAAAGTTTGAACACATCATATGCATAAATAAATGTACGGACACTAGCAGTGCAATGAGTCTACACTTGAGGCGTGGACTCTGGCCTTTGTTGGCTCTCTGGTTCACTCTGCCAGCAATGCCTGCTCGCCTCCTAATCTAAGGTCTACTTAAGCTTAGCTCATGTCTCACCTCCTCCGCTGGACCTCTCTCATCTGTCCAACTCACAGTGACCATTCCCTCCACTCAACTCCTGTAGCACTTTCCATCTGCAATATCCACGTGGCACTGGGCACATTTCCTGCTAATTCCACTCTGACATTTCCCAGGAGCTCTGAGCCAGGCAGTGTGCTCAGGGTTTAACAGGCACCCATCATTTAAAACTCACAGCCCCCTGAGGTTGCTACTCTATTACTGCAATTTTACAGTGTCTCAAGAGTTTGTCTTAGTTCCAGAAGCCAATAGAGAGTCATAATTTGAACATAGGCCTGGTTCCCCCATGCAAATTCTTGAACACTGTGCTATCCTGGAGGTAGTGTTTAATACATATGTCCCATCTTCAGGTTGTAGTATAGGCTTCCTAGGCCTGAAGGCTGTGCCTCCAGCCTGTCTCTATCCTTAGAACGAAGTATGAAGATGCTTTCTCAGTAGCAGAGGAGATGAGTCAGGTGAAAGTAACAAGTCTATTAGGAGCCCTCTCGGGGCAGGGGCTGAAGGAGCAGCAGCATTCAGTGATGCACACAGTGCCCGGTCCTGCCTTTCATGTACCGACAGTCATGGACCTTGGATGTGATGATTCTGACTACTGTCCGCGAAGGTGAAATGATAATCAGTTGAGCTGGGTGTTGAAGGTCCAGAATGACTATGCAGAGGTGAGAAACAGCTTGATGCATTTGGGGAATTCCAAGTAGTTCAGGATGGTTTTAACCCAGGTAGGTGATTGAGAAAGTAAGATGAAGTCTGAGAGAGAAACATGGGCCAGAGCCATGTTTCCTGTTCACCCTCATCTTCATAGTAAAACCACTCCCACATGCACAGGCACACACACACACTGAGGCATGAGGAAGGGCCTGTTGGGCAATACTCAGGAATCTGGGTTTATTGTAAAGGTCAGACTCCATAAACCTTTTTCAACCAGGAGTTTATGAGAGAATTAAGTCTGAATGCCCTCAGGTATCCATTGTACATAATGAATTAACTTGTCTCTCAAGTATATAGAATGGTGTGAATCATATACATCCTTGGAAGGATTAAGCAAGTATCTCCACGTTCCATTGTTCATAAGGGAATCCCACTGAGAAAGGCTAGATCAGACATTTTTCAGACTTGGTTGTAACTCCTTAGTGAGCTGTGAAATAAATTCAATGGGTTGCAACCAGCAATTTAAAAAAATGAGATAGTGCAGAGAACATCAAGCATAGTAAAGATATGTTTCATGAAACTTGTTTTAGTTACACACAAAAAGATGTATGTGTACTGGACCATAATATAGAATGTATGCTGTTTCTTACTGTGGGTCCCAATTAAAAAAAATAAAAATTTGAAAACCACTTCTATAGATTAGTGGTTTTTCAAATCTTTCTTTTTTTAAGTAGAACACTTCCCAAGTGAAATCTGTTAAACTTCAAAATCAGAGCTGCTCTGACTAAAGAAAGAAAAGGGCTGTGGGAGGGATGGACTAAAGCCCTTTGTAGCAGAATTTTGCTCATCACACTACAAGCCCCCACCTCCACGCATGCGCAGGCCGAACCACCTCTGAGGAACCCTTGGGAACGCCGCTGAGCACAGTTTGAAAACTGCTGCTATAGAATGGTAGTTCTTTGAAGATTCTTTATTTCTATATTCTATTTTATGCCCCTACAATCAGGGGCATGGCTAAGCCTTACATTTTAGAACGAAGCTTTGTCTAAGTGCCCAGAATAAACTGGAGGTAAGAGAAGCCTGAAGTCTGCTCCCACCTGTATCAGAATCACCTGGGGTACCTATTTAAATTCAGATTTCTGCCCCCTACCCCCACCCCCTGCAGACCTATGAAATGAAAAAATGATGAAAGGTAAAATGGGCATGTCCCATTTTAACCAGCTCCCTGGGGAATATGCTTTAGTGCAGTGAAGTGTGAGAACCATTGGCCTACGCAGACAGTTGCATCTGACGGGCTGAAATTCAGGTGGAAATTATAAGGGTTTGAAAAAGCAGTGGTGGTGGAGATGGAGAGAAGCAGATGGGTTAGAGAGGTAGTAAGGAGAAAGAAACTGTAAGACTTAGTGAAGTGGATCTAGGAAGTGAGGGAGAGGAAAGAATCCTAGGTGACTGGGTCACATGTGGTTCTGATAACCAAGTGTGGGAGACTGAAGAGGGACAGGTTTAGACAGTGGTTCAGTTTCACTTAGACTCTCTGTGGCCCCTCCAGGCAGAGACAGCAGAAGGCAGCCAGACATGTGGGGCAGACCTCTGAGTGCTCCAAACAGAAATGCTGACTTGGGAGTCATCAGTAGTAAGTGGGAACTGGAGCCATACGTCCTCCTGTCAGTAAATATTTAGTGAGCAATCACCTACCATGTGCCAGTTACTGAGAGTGAATGTTTTCATGATCATTACATTTGGTCAAAAAATCTAACTTCTTCCTATTGCCAAGTAACAGCTCAGCTGTATTGATAAGAAGCAATTATTTCTTATTTTAATCATGTTCTATGTTCTTTTGGTACCTGTTTAAGAGACTTACTAATTATCCAATTAGACTATAAATGAGCTTTCCTCTAGCAATTAAATAAACTAGTTTTGGTGCTATACTCAAAAACCAATATCATGAGGTTAGTGTTAATTTTTAAAGTATAGTCAATCATATGATAATGGTCGATTATAGTACTGAATTGATATTTAATGACTGCAATTTAAGGTAATCAGAAACATGAAATTAAGGAATGCCTAACACTTTGGAAGAAAGAATTATATATTAAAATATTGGTGACAAGTGAAATACAAGATCTTTGTAAGTCCCTAGTCAATATTGTATTTAGAAAGTCTATAATGGCCTTCCTTCCTTATTTAGAAATTTTCAAAATATCTTAAGACAATACTCTGGTTAATACCTTATCTCCACATTATAAAGAAAGTAAGAAAGAAGAACAATAGCCCAGATGGGAGAAGGGCCCCTCACTAGAATGTATTTAAGATAGTTCAACATTCTTGGTGTTTCGGTGACAGGATGCGTAGAAGGCTGAGACTTTAAGTTGCATAAAACCTGTTCTTCAGGACTCATATTCTTTTGTATTCCATCTAGTTAGATTTGTAGCCACATTTTCATCTGTTTAAAAATTCACATATGCAATAAAAAAAAAAAAGACCTCAGCATGTGAGTGGCACATAAATAAACATCCATCACAATCAAAGCAATCATTCACACTGAACAGTCTCGCTCTGGCACACAGACTACTCATTTCATCAAACGGGAGGATATATTTCAAATATGCTTGCTCTGTTATTCTTTGTTTTTAGTCCAGGAGAAAGTGGCAGGGCACAAGCAATAATGCTAACCTAGTAAGCCACAGGGCTGTCTGATTTACTAAAATAGAAAATTACAACTTTGCATAAAAATCAGGTTATGAACCTCATCCCAGGGAAGCTCTCTTCTTACTTGAAAATAAATTTTAAAAGTTAAAATGCAAAGTAAACAGTTATTCTTGGTCAAAAGCATTATAATGTGCAAGTCACACATTAACAGAATATTCAAGTGAAAATGGTCTTTACAATATTAAAGAATGTGTTCAATATTTTCAAAGTACCACTTTCAGATGTGATTTGCATTCAAGTTTATAGTTGTTTACCCACAGTATTTTAGAAATCCAGTAATTCAGATATTATGTGAAAGGAATGAAAACATATACCTTTAGTAAACCTGATTTATTTTTACTGCAGAAGAAACACTAAGACAGTTCAAATAGAAGGTAAGTAGTAGTTAAGCATTCCACAAAAATTCATTTAACACTATTGTTACCACCATTGGATCTTTTGACTCTAACAGCTGGCTTCAGACACTTGTTTTAAATTTGTGACCAGCTTTGGAAAACTGAAAGTCTTGGTGCCAAGGGATTGTGCAATAAAATTTAAAGCAGAGGCATACCGAGTATGCCTAGACCTAGACCTAATTCTAGTGTTTCACTCTGGGCAACAGCTGGAAATCATAAACTTCATATGTAAGAAAAAACCATCTCTACTTCCTGATTCTTCTTTAAGCATTCTATGTATGAACCAATGATACCTCAGTACCTCACTATTACAGCAAGGGCTCTTTAGCATCTAAGAAAAGTTGTGAGGTCAGCTGTGTGTATTAGCATAGTAGCAGCTATTTTCTTAGTATAATATTAAAAGCAGAAGATGCCAACTAGCCTGCCCAAGGATCTGAAACTCTTCCCACGGGAGTCCTCCTTTGGACTAGGAAGGCTTCCACTGCACCCTGCTTAGAAATGTTAATATAAGAAGCTGTAGGCATGTAATATTTTATCACATCAACTGCCATTAGCAAAGAGTAGGGGCCTATGGGAATGGAAAACGAATGTCTTTGATAGGGTTGAGAATTTTGAAAAATGCTATACCATGGGACACTGCACAGGGAAGTTGACTTGAATAGAATGCAAGATTCTGTTCACCCAGGTTGTACAAAATACCAATCTGATTTCAGAGGACGGGAACAGGAAGTAGTAGGAACTGGAAGACTTGACTTAGAGAGAATTGGGCAGTCAGACCCTGCTAAGCCAACAAGTTATAGCTCAAGAACGACAAAGTCCTGATGTAAACATTGGGCTATTCCTTTCCATCCCATGCCCTTGGCCACCATCATTAATTCACCACGCTACTTGCTTCTGAACCCAGATATGTTCTAGAATCCTTCAGAGTACAGTGTTCCAAGCAGCTTCTAGCAAGCAGGTGGAATTTGTCCTTGAGATGAAACCCACTTACCATCCCTGTTACAGTAAAAAGAACACAGGCTTGAGATCAAGCAGACTGAGTTGAAATCCTCATTTATGACCCTGGGCAGTTCACCTTCCTGGGCCTCCTGCTATTTCCTTAGCTATGGAAAAAGCATAGTGATACTGATCTGACAGGATGTTTGTGAGAATTTAATTTGACAGGATGTTTGAGAGAATATGTGGAGTGTGCCTAACCCAGAAAACACTCTGTTCGTCCTAACCGTCCAGATGGTGTGGATGCTTCCCCTGCTGTGCCGCCTTAGACAATTTCTGAACACATCTGGCAGAGCTTTGAGCTGCTGTCGCACAGCTACACCCTGTCCTAGGTCTGTGTGCATTTGGTTGCCCTGCTCGGCCTTGGGAGATCCCTTTGGTATCTTATTCAACTTGGGATATCCAGAGCTTAGACAGGTACCATACACATAGTAGGTGCTTAATGAAAGCTTGTTAAGTGAAGGAGTAAAGGAGTCTGTTTCTACTCCAGACCCTGGACTACAGTATGCTGTTTGAAAGTTCATTCCATTTCTCTGCTCCCAGTTTTTCCTCTGGGTATTAATGGGGCAGGATTAGAATGGCCTGCAAGGTTCCTTTTGGCTCTCACATTGGATAATTCTGGGTTTCACTCATGGCTTCCTTCAGTGAAGGCCAATGTGTAGTCCCAGTGATGAGGAGGAAGGCAGAAATGGATGCTCTGCGTGGTGCCAAGTCAGAAAAGAGAATTCTGTGGTAAATGTAAGATCGACGTCAAATGGGTCCAGCAAAAACTGGTGTCTGGATGGGGTGCCCAGAATGCTCTCGATATTCAATACTTATTCAGTTAATATACAGTGAGCATTCCTAAAGGGTCAGGCACTGTGCTAATCCCTGGGAAGAGCAAGACAAAGGAGACAGAGGAGTAAATGACGACCACACAGGGTACACAGGATACTGTAAGGACATACTACCTCGTGGTCTCTGTCAGATGAGAAGTACTGTCCTGTACTGGGTCACCACAGACTGAGTTTTTAAAATAAGGAAATGTTAAGAATAACTATGGCAGTGTAGCTATTATTACATTGCTTTCAATATAAATATTTTTGAGATATGAGAAACAGTAATATTGCTTAAACAATATTTAAATAATTGAAACAATATTATTGATATAAAATAATAGTATCAAAAAGAATAGTAACATTGATTATTGAAAACAATAATGTAACAGTTGTTCACAACAGATTGCTGAATTTATTAAAAAACCACAGATTACAAAACACTGAGTAGTATTATTCCATTCTGATTAAAAGGAGTAAATTAAGCATGCATTTGCATATGCATTTAGAAAAGATCACAAAATATGTATCTAGCAGATACTATCTTTATGCAGCATGATCTGAGTGATTTTTTACCTCCTTACGTACATCTTTCACTGTTGTCTTAATATTTTGCTGTGTGCATCTCTTTGTCTTTTTTTAAAATAATAAGCTCTTACTAAAGCTATTTCTGTCTCCATTTTGGGAACAAACATATTTGCACACACTAGATTTCTACTGCAAAAAAAAAAATGCGGTAAGAGTGATCCTATGTATCTGAGAAACAAACAGATCAAGCCTGCCTCTCTCAATGGATCAATTCATGGCATTTTCACTCCATTTTACCCTTTGGTAGTTTACTGAATAGGAAAGTGTACAGTGAGAATATGAGAAAGTCATTAAATGGTAAAACCATGCCATAAGCCTGGGAGTGGAACCAATAAAAATCAATTGTGTAAAATGGGAGGTCTGTTGTTGCCAATTAATTGAAAATATTTCATTAGTTGTACATCAGTCACAAAAAAGCACAAAGGTAAAGACAGGAAGACATACTGTATTGTACGCTACGCTGAGCTAAAGGTCCCAAATGATAACATGCTCCTTCCAAGGGCATGATCATGGCTGGTCCCCATTGGAAATCAGGGCTGGGGAGTCAGAACCACAGGTTATAAATTATGGGAGTGGGGCTTGCTAGATTCCCTCAGTTACCTGCAATCAGAGAAAGAGGGGCCACAAAAGTCCATCTTCTAGGTACCAGAAGCTCAAAATCCTTTAAAACAGAAGCCTTTCCTCCCTTCCTAGTGAACTGGAGTCCCCCAATCACACCTGTGCTTTTTCCTGATAACCGTGTCCCCCCCAGAATGAGTGATATCACCTGGCGGCTGCCCTTACTTGTTCCCCCATCATGGAGGCTCTCATCACCCCAGGGTCCCTGTACCTCCAACAAGCCTTCTGCCCTTCAGTCCACTGCTTCTAATGTGCTGTGGACTTAGGAAGCGAATAACCATGCTTGGAAAAACTGCAGCTGAATAATGTCACCAGAGCTCTGAAGAATGACATCAGGAGAAAAGTGCATGAAACGGCTCCTAGACAACAATTGGTGCTCAGGACATTTCCACTGTGGGTGCCTGAAGACTGTTTTACGGATTAAATAAACTGAGGGGACACCAAGAAAACACAACTCATATCTACATGGGTTAATTCTAAGAATTCACTTTCTCCCATGAATATGGAAATGGACCACCATTACATCTATTAAAAAAGAGTAAACAATCAAAAATGGTTATTAACCAAGTAGTTTATAGCTCATTTCTAAAGTTTCATCGCAGATCTGGAAATTGGTACTAAGACACAGGAAAACAGATTCAACTCTTTTTTTTTCCCTGTTTCAAGCCTTCACAGTGAAAGCAGCCTAAACAAGCTTTGGACACATCCATGCACATGTGGAACCTGTGTTCTGAGTACCCCCTGCTAGTTCTCAGATAGCTAGCTCCCCGAATTACTCATTTTGCATTTTTTAATGCTTTCTGCTACCCAGAGGGCAAAACAAAGAATGCAAGTGATGAACATCTATAGTTTTAACTTGACAGGAATATGAATCAGAGCGCCATTCAAATTCTGCTGAAATATCTTCCACTTGTTACTTCTGATCATATCTAACTTTTCTCTGAGCTACTTGCAATCGGTATTTACCATAGTTTGCTTTACAGGAACACAATGTGACACCATTTTTTATTTCCTAAAACCTTTGTTTTTCTTTACTTTGTAATATACAAAGCAATGTTGCTAAGAGCACATGGTTCAAATCCCAAGAATAGAGAAATAATTACTGATTAACTAGCCATACAGTAATGCTACAGGTGCAAACACGGACTTGTTTTCTCATTCTATTCCTCAGCTCCTTAGCTGCCCTGCTGACACCCCCTCTCGATGTTCTATTCATCTCAGGTGTTCTCCACCACCCATTTTTCTTCATCCTCTCTTTCTCTTCAGGAGTTCTGCTTGTATCCTATTTGTGATAATAACTCCACCTAACTCAGCAATACCTACAAATTTAAACAGCACTCATTTGATTCCATTGTTCATATCTGAGGTATAAATATTGCTATCCCAGGACTTCATGCATCATCCAACAAAAATTTACTGAGCCCCAAGAGAAGCCAAAGATTGAGCTCATCACCTGGGACACTGAGGTAAACACGAAGACCTGAGTGATCTTCCAGCTCCTGACTTCACCAGCAACTTCTCACAGTCTGGGCAGCTCAAAGTGTGCCGTTTGGAGACTTCCTTTGTGCTATATAAAGAGGTGCTCAGCCCAGTCATTCCCTCAGATATTATTCTGCTTGATTTCCTCATATCACTCTCTGTGTTTATTGTGTTTATTGGTTGACTGGCTAAAGGACTGATTTACTAACTGCCCATCACCTCAACTGGAAAGTAAACATGAAAGTGGGCACTTTTTCCATTTAATTCACTACAGACACCTTCCATGTATACAGCACTTTTTATTTCCATTCTGGGGGTTCTGACTCTAGGAGTCTGGTGTGGGGCCAAAGAATCTGAATGTTTAACGAATGCCCCAAGGGAGTCTCATGCCCAGGGTGAATGCGTGAGGTGCTGGATTTTATACAAACTCAGGTCTTAACCCTCAATCTGCTGATCCAAAAGTTTGATGGCCATGTCTCCTTCCATCCCACTGAGAGAATGGTTTCCCAAAGATCATTTTGCTGGAAAGGAAGACTCTTCAACTCTGATCCACTCTGTAGACTGATGTGAGATGTAATTTGGTAACAATGAATGGCACAGGCCTATAGGGACTTAGAAAAAAACCATTATCACTCAGGCTTATATTCAAGCAAAAGAAAATTACTGGTAAGGCACAACCTAGTTAATAACTTACTATAATGAACAAACTATGTAATCAGAAAAGGGGGGAAACATTATCTGTCACCATGATTTTACTTTGCATTTAGCAAAATTTCAAAGTTTGGGAGAAAGGATATGAGGGAATGCGTGGCCTAAATATAAGTATATAGGATGAAAGCAGAAGAATGCAAAGTAAGGTTGGAGGACATAAAGAGAATATGTGTAAAATACAACACTGAAAGGAAAGATGGACACAGTAAACAGTGCAAGATGCCATGAAGGTATCCTGTAAGACCTGGAAATGAGAGTAAAAAGGTTGCTTTTTGAGTTAGGCCTTAAGCCAGTATCTTTTTTTTTTTTTTTGTAGACAATTATTTTTTATTGAAGGGTAGTTGACACACAGTATTACATTAGTTTCACGTGTACAACACAGTGATTCAACATTTATATACATGATAATTCTAGGTACCAGCTATCACCATACCAAGCTGTTACAATATTTTGACTATATTCCTTATGCTATACATTACATCCCGGTTACTTATTTATTTTACAATTGGAAGTGTGCACTTTTTTATTTTTTTTTGTGAGGGCATCTCTCCTATTTATTGATCAAATGGTTGTTAACAACAATAAAATTCTGTATAGGGGAGTCAATGCTCAATGCACAATCATTAATCCACCCCAAGCCTAATTTTCATCAGTCTCCAATCTTCTGAAGCATAATGAACAAGTTCTTACATGGAGAACAAATTCTTACATAGTGAATAAGTTACATGGTGAACAGTACAAGGGCAGTCATCACAGAAACTTTCGGTTTTGCTCATGCATTATGAACTATAAACAGTCAGTTCAAATATGAATACTCATTTGATTTTTATACTTGATTTATATGTGGATACCACATTTCTCTCTATATTATTATTATTTTTAATAAAATGCTGAAGTGGTAGGTAGATACAAGATAAAGGTAGAAAACATAGTTTAGTGTTGTAAGAGAGCAAATGTAGATGATCAAGTGTGTGCCTGTAGACTATGTGTTAATCCAAGCTAGACAAGGGCAATAAAACATCCACGTATGCAGAAGATTTCTCTCAGAACAGGGGGGGTGAGGTTCTAAGCCTCACCTCTGTTGATCCCCAATTTCTCACCTGATGGCCCCCCTGTGACTGTGCCTGTCTTAGGTTGTTCCTCCCTTGAGGAATCTTACCCGTCTCTGGCTAACCAGTCATCTTCCGGGGCCATACAGGGAAATGTAAAGTTGGTAAGTGAGAGAGAAGCCTTATTGTTTGAAAAGGTTAGCTTTTTACTTCTTTGCATAATTATGCCCTGTGGCTTCTATGCCCAGCATTTGTCTTGAGGTATCTTTACCACTTGGAAGAATTATGATACTCGGTAAATTTGATATGAGGCACGAACTCTATTTAAGGGTTGTAATTAGGAAGGAAGAAGAAAAGCTATAGAAGTAGCAGGCGGAAGAAAACATGGGAAGATTGATTATTTCTTTGACATATCTTCTTGTAGAGTAACTTCAGCATGTATAGGTTTTAAGCTACTACTTAAATTGTGCACATACATTAACATAATAGGAGTATAGTTACATAACCAAAGCATACCTGTAATTACCAGCCATCTCCAGTGAAACCAAGAAAACCAGTTAGGCACCTTAGGCATTTGTGAAAACTTATCTATGATATGGTGGATATTGTCCAACTGAACTTGAACAGTCTGAGAGAAATCAGACAAATTAAAACAACCCATTCCTGGGGACTGTTCACATCCCTTAAGTTCTTTTAACAGTAAATAGTCTGTAGTTGTAAGATTTTGGAGCGCTACAATTTGCACTTCTCCTAATTCGTGATTGAGTTCCAACAGTATAGATCCAGTCAAATTTGTTGTTTTACTGTACGCACAGGCCAGCTTAGATATCTCCTTCCTCATTCCCATGGCAAGTCCAGGAACTGGTGGGATGAGTGCATCTACACCTGTAGCAGCGCGTGGATCTTTGTTGGGGTTTTTGATGATCATCTTCTGGCATGAGTCTTCCAGAGAGTGCTGATGTTGGAAGTTCTTTTTCATATCATATCTTAGTTCATTTTCGGGGTAGCCCAATTAGGCTTTGATCTTCTGTATAAACACAAACAGACCCTTTGCCTACACTTTTATATGCCCTTTATACTCTTGTGTAGAACTCATTGGAGGTTACCACACAGGAACTGCCCTTTTTTTTTTTTTTTGGTATCACTAATCTACACTTACATGATGAATATTATGTTTACTAGGCTCTCCCCTATACCAGGTCCCCCCTATAAACCCCTTTACAGTCACTGTCCATCAGCATTGCAAAATGTTGTAGAATCCCTACTTGCCTTCTCTGTGTTGTACAGCCCTCCCTTTTCTCCTACCCCCCCATGCATGCTAATCTTAATACCCCCCTACTTCTCCCCTTATCCCTCCCTACCCACCCATCCTCCCCAGTCCCTTTCCCTTTGGTACCTGTTAGTCCATTCTTGAGTTATGTGATTCTGCTGCTGTTTTGTTCCTTCAGTTTTTCCTTTGTTCTTATATTCCACAGATAAGTGAAATCATTTGGTATTTCTCTTTCTCCGCTTGGCTTGTTTCACTGAGCATAATACTCTCCAGCTCCATCCATGTTGCTGCAAATGGTTGGATTTGCCCTTTTCTTATGGCTGAGTAGTATTCCATTGTGTATATGTACCACATCTTCTTTATCCATTCATCTATCGATGGACATTTAGGTTGCTTCCAATTCTTGGCTATTGTAAATAGTGCTGCGATAAACATAGGGGTGCACTGATCTTTCTCATACTTGATTGCTGCATTCTTAGGGTAAATTCCTAGGAGTGCAATTCCTGGGTCAAATGGTAGGTCTGTTTTGAGCATTTTGATGTACCTCCATACTGCTTTCCACAATGGTTGAACTAACTTACATTCCCACCAGCAGTGTAGGAGGGTTCCCCTTTCTCCACAGCCTCGCCAACATTTGTTGTTCTCTGTCTTTTGGATGGCAGCCATCCTTACTGGTGTGAGGTGATACCTCATTGTAGTTTTAATTTGCATTTCTCTGATAATTAGGGATGTGGAGCATCTTTTCATGTGTCTGTTGGCCATCTGTATTTCTTTTTTGGAGAACTGTCTGTTCAGTTCCTCTGCCCATTTTTTAATTGGGTTATTTGTTTTTTGTTTGTTGAGGCATGTGAGCTCTTTATATATTCTGGACATGAACCCTTTATCGGATGTGTCATTTTCAAATATATTCTCCCATACTGTAGGGTTCCTTTTTGTTCTATTGATGGTGTCTTTTGCTGTACAGAAGCTTTTCAGCTTAATATAGTCCCACTTGTTCATTTTGCTGTTGTTTTCCTTGCCCGGGGAGATATGTTCAAGAAGAGGTCACTCATGTTTATGTCTAAGAGGTTTTTGCCTATGTTTTCTTCCAAGAGTTTAATGGTTTCATGACTTACATTCAGGTCTTTGATCCATTTTTAGTTTTATTTTGTATATGGGGTTAGACAATGGTCCAGTTTCATTCTCCTACATGTAGCTGTCCAGTTTTGCCAGCACCATCTGTTGAAGAGACTGTCATTTCGCCATTGTATGTCCATGGCTCCTTTATCAAATATTAATTGGCCATATATGTCTGGGTTAATGTCTGGATTCTGTAGTCTGTTCCATTGGTCTGTGGCTCTGCTCTTGTGCCAGTACCAAATTGTCTTGATTACTATGGCTTTATAGTAGAGCTTGAATTTGGGGAGTGAGATCCCCCCTACTTTATTCTTCTTTCTCAGGATTGCTTTGGCTATTCGGGGTCTTTGGTGTTTCCATATGAATTTTTGAATTATTTGTTCCAGTTCATTGAAGAATGTTGCTGGTAGTTTCATAGGGATTGCATCAAATCTGTATATTGCTTTGGGCAGGATGGCCATTTTGACGATATTAATTCTTCCTAGCCACGAGCATGGGATGAGTTTCCATGTGTTAGTGTCCCCTTTAATTTCTCTTAAGAGTGACTTGTAGTTTTCAGAGTATAAGTCTTTCACTTCTTTGGGTAGGTTTATTCCTAGGTATTTTATTTTTTTTGATGCAATTGTGAATGGAGTTGTTTTCCTGATTTCTCTTTCTGTTGGTTCATTGTTAGTGTATAGGAAAGCCACATATTTCTGTGTGTTGATTTTGTATCCTGCAACTTTGCTCTATTCCGATATCAGTTCTAGTAGTTTTGGGGTGGAGTCTTTAGGGTTTTTTATGTACAGTATCATGTCATCTGCAAATAGTGACAGTTTAACTTCTTCTTTACCAATCTGGATTCCTTGTATTTCTTTGTTTTGTCTGATTGCCGTGGCTAGGACCTCCAGTACTATGTTAAATAACGGTGGGGAGAGTGGGCATCCCTGTCTAGTTTCCGATCTCAGAGGAAATGCTTTCAGCTTCTCGCTGTTCAATATAATGTTGGCTGTGGGTTTATCATAGAAAGCCAGTATCATCTTAAAGAGATATAGTCCCCAGACTCAACAACACCTTTACTGAAATCCGACTGAAGGCAATAACGTCACCAAGAAAGGATGTCATTGGAGCCAGGGATGTCTGGAAAGCAATTCCCAGGGAGAACAACTCTTGGTCAAGCTCAGTCTGTTCTTGTGGCTGGAATGTCTCAATTACTCTGATTTTGTGCAACAGGCACAGTATTGGAACCCCTTGGTAATTGTATTTCCTCAGTCTAAATAAATGTGCTGGCATTCTAGTTAATTACACCCACACCCACACCCAAATTGTCATAGAGAGGGCAGGTCAAGGAGGTCAATTAGTTCTGATGCCCATGCTCTGCTCACTGTCCTTCTGTCACCTTTGGTGCCCATGATCTCTTCGTTCTTTGAAGGCCACCTCATTTGTCACCTCTGCACAGCTTTCCCCAGATGCTCCCTGCAAGGCTGAATCAAATGCTCCCCATTCCATGTTTCCATGGCACTAACCACATACCTATTGGCAAATCAGACACCATTATGGATTATCCCTCTATGTGGCCAGCTGGACCGAGAGCACCTGAAAGGCAGAAATGCTGCCGTATTTGCTTTGGATTCCTGACACCTGATCAAGGCTGTGTGCTTCATAGGTGCCCAGTTTTCAAGGAAGCAGAAAAGTTGAATTGTCATAGACAGGAAACAGGTAACATACAGAAAATTAAATGTGCTCCCTCCGGGGTTTTCATTTTAAATGACTCATTCCAATGTGCTGGTTTCTCAAGCCATCGGCTCTGATCACTTTTCTGTGCCATCAAGGTAAGTGCCAGGCCAGAGCCCTGCGGAGCCTCACCTCAGGGATCGCTCAGTGGCCTGTTCCCCAGCTCTGAAGTTGGTTAGTATTCAAAAAATATTTTGTCAAATATATAAAGAGCTCACATGCCTCAACAAACAAAAAACAAATAACCCAATTAAAAAATGGGCAGAGGAACTGAACAGACAGTTCTCCAAAAAAGAAATACAGATGGCCAACAGACACATGAAAAGATGCTCCACATCCCTAATTATCAGAGAAATGCAAATTAAAACTACAATGAGGTATCACCTCACACCAGTAAGGATGGCTGCCATCCAAAAGACAGAGAACAACAAATGTTGGCGAGGCTGTGGAGAAAGGGGAACCCTCCTACACTGCTGGTGGGAATGTAAGTTAGTTCAACCATTGTGGAAAGCAGTATGGAGGTACATCAAAATGCTCAAAACAGACCTACCATTTGACCCAGGAATTGCACTCCTAGGAATTTACCCTAAGAATGCAGCAATCAAGTATGAGAAAGATCAGTGCACCCCTATGTTTATCGCAGCACTATTTACAATAGCCAAGAATTGGAAGCAACCTAAATGTCCATCGATAGATGAATGGATAAAGAAGATGTGGTACATATACACAATGGAATACTACTCAGCCATAAGAAAAGGGCAAATCCAACCATTTGCAGCAACATGGATGGAGCTGGAGAGTATTATGCTCAGTGAAACAAGCCAAGCGGAGAAAGAGAAATACCAAATGATTTCACTTATCTGTGGAATATAAGAACAAAGGAAAAACTGAAGGAACAAAACAGCAGCAGAATCACATAACTCAAGAATGGACTAACAGGTACCAAAGGGAAAGGGACTGGGGAGGATGGGTGGGTAGGGAGGGATAAGGGGAGAAGTAGGGGGGTATTAAGATTAGCATGCATGGGGGGGTAGGAGAAAAGGGAGGGCTGTACAACACAGAGAAGGCAAGTAGGGATTCTACAACATTTTGCAATGCTGATGGACAGTGACTGTAAAGGGGTTTATAGGGGGGACCTGGTATAGGGGAGAGCCTAGTAAACATAATATTCATCATGTAAGTGTAGATTAGTGATACCAAAAAAAAAAAAAAAGGGCAGTTCCTGTGTGGTAACCTCCAATGAGTTCTACACAAGAGTATAAAGGGCATATAAAAGTGTAGGCAAAGGGTCTGTTTGTGTTTATACAGAAGATCAAAGCCTAATTGGGCTACCCCGAAAATGAACTAAGATATGATATGAAAAAGAACTTCCAACATCAGCACTCTCTGGAAGACTCATGCCAGAAGATGATCATCAAAAACCCCAACAAAGATCCACGCGCTGCTACAGGTGTAGATGCACTCATCCCACCAGTTCTTGGACTTGCCATGGGAATGAGGAAGGAGATATCTAAGCTAGCCTGTGCATACAGTAAAACAACAAATTTGACTGGATCTATACTGTTGGAACTCAATCACGAATTAGGAGAAGTGCAAATTGTAGCGCTCCAAAATCTTACAACTACAGACTATTTACTGTTAAAAGAACATAAGGGATGTGAACATTCCCCAGGAATGGGTTGTTTTAATTTGTCTGATTTCTCTCAGACTGTTCAAGTTCAGTTGGACAATATCCACCATATCATAGATAAGTTTTCACAAATGCCTAAGGTGCCTAACTGGTTTTCTTGGTTTCACTGGAGATGGCTGGTAATTACAGGTATGCTTTGGTTATGTAACTATACTCCTATTATGTTAATGTGTGTGCGCAATTTAATTAGTAGTTTAAAACCTATACATGCTGAAGTTACTCTACAAGAAGATATGTCAAAGAAATAATCAATCTTCCCATGTTTTCTTCCACCTGCTACTTCTATAGCTTTTCTTCTTCCTTCCTAATTACAACCCTTAAATAGAATTCGTGCCTCATATCAAATTTACCGAGTATCATAATTCTTCCAAGTGGTAAAGATACCTCAAGACAAATGCTGGGCATAGGAAGCTACAGGGCATAAATATGCAAAGAAATAAAAAGCTAACCATTTCAAACAATAAGGCTTCTCTCTCACTTACCAACTTTACATTTCCCTGTATGGCCCCGGCAGATGACTGGTTAGCCAGAGACGGGTAAGATTCCTCAAGGGAGGAACAACCTAAGACAGGCACAGTCGCAGGGGGGCCATCAGGTGAGAAATTGGGGATCAACAGAGGTGAGGCTTAGCACCTCACCCCCCCCCCCGTTATGAAAGAAATCTTCTGCATACGTGGATGTTTTATTGCCCTTGTCTAGCTTGGATTAACACATAGTCTACAGGCACACACCTGATCATCTACATTTGCTCTCTTACAACACTAAACTATGTTTTCTACCTTTATCTTGTATCTACCTACCACTTCAGCACTTTATTAAAAATAATAATAATAAAGAGAGAAATGTGGTATCCACATATAAATCAAGTATAAAAATCAAATGAGTATTCATATTTGAACTGACTGTTTATAGTTCATAATGCATGAGCAAAACCGAAGGTTTCTGTGATGGCTGCCCTTGTACTGTTCACCATGTAAGAACTTATTCACTATGTAAGAATTTGTTCTCCATGTAAGAACTTGTTTGTTATGCCTCAGAAGATTGGAGACTGACGAAAATTAGGCTTGGGGTGGATTAATGATTGTGCATTGAGCATTGACTCCCCTATACAGAATTTTATTGTTGTTAACAACCATTTGATCAATAAATATGAGAGATGCCCTTACAAAAAAAAAAAGTATACACTTCCAATGGTAAAATAATAAGTAACCAGGATGTAATGAATATAGTCAAAATATTGTAACAGCTTGGTATGGTGATAGCTGGTACCCAGAATTGTCATGTATATAAATGTTTAATCACTATGTTGTACACCTGAAACTAATGTAATGTAATACCGTGTGTCAACTACCCTTCAATAAAAAAAAATATATTTTGTCATGAGCACAAATGATGTATGTGGCTCTAAGTCACTCATAAAAGACTATTTGACCCATATATAGTTGATTAGTTTACAGGGAATTCTGGACTGACAAATGCATTTTGATTTGCAGTGAGTTTTCATTGATTTATTCTTGGCCAGTCAGACCTTTTTATCCTTGTTAATATTTATAGTAACTTTCAAAGATATCTTCCCAAACTGAGCCTCACCTTGCCTACAGCCCCACCAGTTCCTGCAAAGGGCCTTAGTGGTGTGTCTTTTATCTGGTTATTTCTTCAAGATCTCTCAGTCCTTTCCCAGAACTCCACATACCATTTATACCTCTGTATTTGAAAATAGACTGAATTAAATCTTAAAATATACAACTGCTTACTCTATTTACCCTGTACAATATAAATAGCCCCCCTCCCCCTCTGTATAGGCACACTTTAAATGCCTAGGCCTGCCTTATGATACATACCTACCTGTATTTAATTTAGAGTTGACGAAAACAGAGTTTTGGTAAAAATTTCCATTAGAGAAAGACTGAGCACTCCAGGCCTTTGGGTGGGAACACAGTTCCCCTTTAGACATTGTTTCTACTGAAAATTAGATTGAACTTAAGTTTCCATTATTTTATCCTGGAAAGCAAGCAGAAAATTTAAATATGAAGACTGTGTGTGCTAACAGTGCTGTACTGCCTACACATTCCGTGCTATGGGCACGAATGGCCGTGGTTCCAATCTGTGTCACCAATCATATATGCCTCCTCCCATCTAAGAACACCAGTACAAAATGCTAATGTTCTTTTTTTTTTTCTTGCTTCTTCCCATAATCATTAACACATTTATTAGTCTCAGTAATAGGTGTTGGGAAAATAAGATTAATAGGTAATTCCTGCCCTCAAAGTGTTTGTCCTCTAGTAGGGCAAAAAGGGGACACACATGAAAACAACTATAGTAAGGTGATAAATGAAACAATCAAATGGGTGGAAGGGTTGAGTGATTCAGGGACTCAGAGAAGAAATCTCCACAGACTTCTTGGGGTGACAGAAGGTGGGGGGGTCATGAAGGACATGCAGGAATTGAATTTTGGGGGAGGAGGAATGCTAGGTTGTCCCCCAATTCACTGGCCTAACAGGTAACATAAACATATACCAAAGTCTCTGCGATCAGGCACTGTTCCTTGGTGCTATCATAACAAACTGAGACAACTCCCTGTGCACACTTCACCCACAAGAATGTAAACCATGTTCTCACAGGTACCTGAGAGGCCAAGGACTCCTCTTCTGATTTGGGGTGGTGTATTATAATCAAGAACCACAGAGTCTATGGCTCATCTTACAGTCCGTGTTTTTCCACATTCTAGATAATCAAACTTATTTAAGCTGCATTACATCACAGTTTGAAAGAATCCTCTGTTTAACAGTTACTTTTACTATCCTTGTAATCAAATGAGATTAGTAAGTCAAAATGTATAAACGATAAGTAATTTGTAAATTGTTAATCAGTGAAGAAGAAACACCTAAATCACATAAATATAGATGCTGAGAAAGATCACTCAAAGTTTTTTGAAAGAGTCTTTGAATTAGAGACCATCAGTTTACAGACCAGGACATGGGACAAATCAAACATCCTAAATTCAATAAACGGCAAGTAAAAGAGTCTAGGGTACTGTCTCAGTCCCACTGTAGAACTAAAGACATCATTCAAATAACAAAAAGTTCATCTGCTTATCCCTTGGCACCCTCTCCCCACAGAACAACATTAAACACTTCTTTCAACATAACTTTGCATTTTCCTGAAGCAAATATGTTTATTATAGCGTACAATGACTAACCTAGATTTTATCTAATGATATACATATAGTGAAAGATTTACTAGTTCGGGAAACTTGGTTGATTTACTTACACTCCTGAAGCCTTTCTGTAAAACAGGACAAAATCCCCCAGGTGGCATGGTGAGGCCTCTGTGAGACAATGGATAAAGGTCCTTCAGAGCAGTGTTCAGCACAAGGTCATCACCAAGATCAAGACCTCTTATTGGTACTCCAGGAAGGGCCTTTGTGATCTGGTAATTTGGAAAACCTACAGCAGCCCTGGTCAGCAGGGTACTATGGCATAGTGTTTTCACTGCTTGGTTGCTGGAGTCCCAACTGCTGGGTTCAAATCCCAGATCTACCCGTGGAATCTTCCTATTTAACCCACCTGTACCTCAGTCAGAGCCGTAACTTGGAGATAATAAGGGTGGCCGCTGCCTGGTGTGCTGTAGGGTTAAATGACAGATCCTACACAAAGCAGCCAGATCAGGGCTCAGCACAGAGTAGGATTCCATGTGTTGGCCATTCTTGCTGTTGATCCTGCTCTCCAGGTTTAAAGATGGTCAGAATCAAACTCAAGAGTCTAGGAAGGGCGGCAGGGTAGGGGTGGGGGAAATTCTAAGAAACCAGAGTTACATGAGATGCAGGAACTAGTTGCTGTTTTCTAAGTAATCCCAGAGGGACAGTGATTTTTTAAAAATAAGTCTAGTCTTTTAGAACATGGCTGAGTGGAAGGAACTAAGTGACGAAGTCCTGAGTGGCAGAAGCAGCACGCTGAGCCCTGTCCATGCAGCGTATCCCTGTGACAGCGTCAGCAATGCTGTGAATGCTTTCTTATTTTCATGCCCATTGTCTCTTCTAGACCATATATGCACCTCAGGGACTAGGACGATACAAAGCCAATGTACATTTGTATCCCCCATTTTTAACATAGTGCCTGACATTAAGCAGGCACTTAGTCAATATTGATTAATGAGTAAATGACCAAATAAGTGAATAAAAGATTGGTCTAATGATACATGTAGATACTTGTCCAAGTGCAAGAAAACCTTTTAATGCTAACAGAGCAGAATTTGACTCTTGCGTCAGTAGGTAGCAGCCAATAGCAACTGAGAAGATAGATGAACCAGAACCTCGATTTCACAGTTCCTAGTTTTCACTCTACAGAGGTTTTATTATGAATCATCCCATTTGCTTGGCAATTCTAATTAGCCCAGCCTGTGCTAAAGTATTGCACAGGGCTTTTGGCAAGATTGTTTTACTTTTCGCAGATGATACACATCCATGCAATTCAACTATTTAATGCTTGTGTTCAGTTCAAATAGATCAAGTCATCATCCCATATTATAAGAAAAACCTTATCAATAAATCTAATTTAAAAATCTTGGTAAAGTCAGACTCTGAGACTTGCAAGAATTCTTACAGACTGTCTAACTATCCTTCCAGGCTGTGGAAGAATGCAGCACTGTAATGAGAGTCACCTAACATCTACCTAACACCTCACAAATGGGAGCCCACCCCATGGCAGCAGACAGCCAGCTCAACTGGAAAATAGCTTTTTTTAGAAAATTCTTCTGATAATGAGTTATAATATCCTTTTTGCAATTTTTATCCCTTCATTCTAGTTGTAACTTCCAAACCTCTGAAATTCTTAAAATATCTTAAGATAATTGTTGGTCTCCATTTCTTTTCTTCTTTGGTGACACTTCTCCAATTCCTTCATCTGTTCTGGATCCTTCAAAACTTCCATCACCCAGACTACACTGACAACAGGCCTCTCAAAATGCAATGTCCAGAACTGGCCTTACGGTGCCACCACAGACTTGCATCCAGAGAAAGAGGGAGAATTTCTTCTCTAGCTCTAGATTTTTCATGGTCAATTAATATATCTAGGATCACACTCTGCTTTGGGACACCACACAGCATGATGTCCTCTGCACAATAGCACTTCTGGTCAGTAAAAACTCTTAGGTCTTTTTTCCCCCACAAACACGCACTATTTCTTGAGGAGGTATAGTTGCCACATGTGTGTGTGCATTTTATCTAAACCTAATGACCATATCTGTTCTTATAGAATGCTGCTCTTACTTGTGTGGGCATACTATTCCACTGTGTTGACAGCTGTTTGAATCCACAATCTCCTACCTCACATATAAAGTATCTTCCCTCTTTTTGCCACCAATGAGCAATGTTTTTATATCTTCTCTACGTCCCTGCTGTTTTTCTGGGGAAATACAGACCAAGGGCAGAGTTCTCTGGCAGTCCTTGAGATTCTTGCTAGATTGATATCAACCCTGTCCCTAATCACCAGCCTTGAGATGTAACTGCTCATTATGAGCAATTCACCTCCATTCTAGCACCTTGCTCACAGTTTTCTTGATCACCAGAATTATCACGTCCAATTAGTAAGGCTTTCTTGACATCCACATAGATGCTATCCACAGCATTCTTTTTATCTACTTGCCTGGCAACCTTATCACAGGATGTCAATTGGTTTAATTTATTTAGTTTATGTGGTATCTTATGAAGACCCACTTCTTGTTTTTTTTTAACTTAAAAATCCATTCTACAATTTGTTGAGCATATAAGATTCTCCATCAACATTAAAATAGCTAAGCAATATAAATAGAAGTCAGACTTACTTTCTGACTTCCTACAAAACTGCTTGTATTTATGAAATATTCTAAATTCTTCTCACTGAGGTCAGAAAATGAAATGCAAAGTTCTGAAGTTCAAAACTATTATGCTCCTTTTTCTTCTTTCTTTTCTTTTTTCTTTTTTAAAGATACATTTATGACTTCAGAAAGAACAGTAACATTCCATTTTCAGTCAATTATAATAGTTCATTTGGGACTTAATTTAGAAAATTAGAACAAAATCTTAAAACCATAAGTCTCAAAATTAGCAGCCATTTGTGCTTTCTAATTGCCTCATTTTATACATGAGGAAACTGAGGCACAGAGCAGTTAAATAAATCTTAGTAGAAAATAATACAATTCAGGTTGATCTATCCTGCAAAGTAAAAGCCCTATATCCTGAAGAAAAAAATAATAATTCCATCTTTGAAAGAGAAACACTTACTTTATCACTTATTAATTTAAAAATAAAAACCTCACTTCATATGAACAGAGCTCTTAATTAAAGAAAGACAGAAAATTCCCTAGGCTGACTCCACAGTCAGCTCATGTGCTTCCCTGCAGGTGCTGAGCCATGTGGGGCCAGTACAGAGACGTGAGGTCCTTTCCCACTCCAGAAAAAAAAGAAGGTGACATCAACTCTGATGGAGTCAACAGAGGGTGTGTGAAATGCCGAACTTACACAGGAGTTTCTCATCATAAAACATGAAAATAAGGTCATTAGCAAAGTCTTTATTACATACACATGATATGCACATAATTCATATCAGTCTGTGGCCCCTGAAAAGGATGGCTGGAACAGCAGCAATGAAACACAGAAACAGGACGAGGAGGACCGTGAGGCTGGGGAGAGTCTGTGCAAATTGTAATCAAACTTCCCTTCCCTCTATATACCACTGCTTCTCTGGGTAGAAATAGTACAATCCAAGGGTAAAACTTACATTCTTATTTGCAGAAAACTAGAGTGAAAGGAGTATCTTTTGGAGCTGGAAGAAAAATGATGCTATTCACTTTTATGAATGAATAGTATCCTTATATGTACATAACTCGGTATGGTCATGTCTACTTGTGCAATGTCCTCCTGGAATAGCTGAAGTAGATGGCTTCTAAGGTCCCTACCAGTGCAATATGACGTGATTTTTAAAAATCTCCCTAGAACACCAGTGCTCTGTAAAACACAGGTCTAGCACATACTGGGGCATAGAAAGCATCAGGCCAGCTCCTAGAGAAACAAATTTTACTCACTTCCCACCAGTCAGGCCCTGTAGTCTCAGGGACAAGTGGGGGATACTTGGAGCAAAGGGTATCTGAGGATGAGGACCACCTGTGCCAGCACACCTGTGCCAACAGTTTGGTTCTTAGCCTCTCTGCATGAATGCTATGAAATCTTTGCCACTAGTATTGATGGTGGGCCCATGGTGGATTCCGTCATGGACCCCTCTATTGCCATCTCTCCTGATCCAATCTCAGTAACTGCAGAACCTGCACTCTTATATACAGGTTACAAGCTCTGAGTCACAGAGAATAACAGATCACTGTCTGCTCAATTGTCTAGGACAGAAATTGGGGTGTTCTTCTTGACTTTCCCCTCTCCCACCCTCATCTGGAGCAATCACCAAGTACTGTGTATTCTACCTCCTTAGTATTTCTCTAATCCATTCATTGCTTTCGAACCATCCTATCCCTCCCTTAGATTGGATCATCATCATCTCCAGCTTGGATTAATTTAATAGCTTTCCTAATGGCCTTCGTACCTCCAGTCTTACCCTCTCTAATTCATTCTCCAAAATGTGGTCTGCAATCTCTATGTGAGGTAAGTCTGATGGAGCTACCGCCCTCTGAAAAACCCTCTGGACAAGCACGAAGTCCACAGCCTGAGAGGCAGGGCTTTCGTGACCTCATCCTGACTGACCTGCCAGCCTCCTTGCGCCTCCAACCTCTTGCTCCTCTCTTCTGTGGTGTTCGTAGTGCCCTGCACTGGCCCTGCTGGCTTTCATTTCTGGGTCTTGGTAGCTGCATCTCTCTCTGCCTTCAACATGCTCTACGGAGCCACAACCCAGTTCCTCACACAACACAGCTTCCACTGCTTGGTTTAATTTAAGTAACAGCTGACACTTAACATGAGGGGTTCTGTTCAAAGTATTACTATGCTTTTAGTCATTTAATCCTTGCATCAACCCCCTGAGGTAGATGTTACAATGTTCCCCTTCTATAGATGAGCTTGTGTGACCTCTCAAAGCTGGGTTATATGCCTCTTCTAAGTGCCCAGTGCCCCCTATAATTATCATAAAACTATTCTCTATTTTCCCAGTTTTCTGTGCCATAGCTTGTAGGCCCTGAAGGTGCAGATTTTTGGTGGTTTCCTAGATGAAGCTCAATAAATGTTTGATGAATTAATAAATGATTACAATGCCCAGCATATGGTATAAAGATTGGAAGCACATTCTAGAACCAATCTGTTTGCATCCAAATCTCAGCTCTTCCAATTATTGTCTGACCTTGAGCAAGTTATTTACCTTTCTGCCTAGAATGGGGATAAGAATAACACATACTTCACATAAGAGTTCATAAGGATCTGTAGAGTGCTTCAATGAGTTCCTGGCACATATAATGACTATATAAGTGTTTGCCATTATTAGAATTAGTGTTAATGAAGGAACTAGAAACACTTGTAAAATGGGAGAGTATTATTAGCTCAATTTTACAGTAAAAGGAACTAAGATAAAGTGACAATCCTCAAATACATGCTGGTTTTAAAATTAATTATCATCACCAAAAGATTTGTCACAAAGCATCGTTGAAATAGCGTGAGGATTCCTTACAAAATATCCTGTCATTAGACTTCTAAAAAAACAACAAGAAAAACAGCAGATGAATGAGTAGGCTCGTAACCAACTCTTAAAGAAGTTTCATAGCATACCACTTAATTATATAAAGGATAAATTCCTACACACAAGTAGCAAGGAAATGTTTCCTAAGACTAACAGGGCAATCTCAGATTTGTGAAAATGTTTAGTACCAAAGAAGTTCCATTTTATGGGGAAATTGTCCTGAACAATTTACTCACTGACAGTGAAAAGAACTTGCCTTCTCAGACCTTGATGGGGGATTTAGCTGTGTGCTCTTAAAAGCAAAGCTGATGTCTTTTTAAAACAACAATTCTGTTTAAGAAAAGGTATAACTAAAGGACTAAACAGTGTGCCAGAGTTTTGTGGAGTGATTAAGTATTACATCCCTTGCTAGGAACACAGTCTTTGCTTAGAGATTATTGGAATGGAGATCCCACTTGTTGAAAATAGTGGCAGGTTTTCACAAAAGGTGACACAGAAATATAAAAAAGTTTTATTTAGAGTTGACCCTTTGCTGAGCAATCCAAAACCTTGGTTCTCATGTCTGTGACCAGTTTAAATGCTTACAGGACAACTCCTGGGAAGAAACAGCCACCAGAACTTTAATGTTATCCATCAGTTCTCACAGCAATCCTTCCTCTAGTAATACTTGGCAATGAAAATAAAGAATTCACTGAGGTTTCTGCTTTTTCTTTCTAGATCATGGGTCAAAAATGAATTCCTGAAACCCCATTTCCCATTTTTGTGATAGAGATTAAACCCTATTTAAATTATGGCATAATCATTGAAATATTTATTTGCCTTAGAGGTTTGTAAGGACAACCATTGGCACCTTATGACAGATTTTACCCATTAATTTAATTTAAAGATTTCTGAAGCAACAAAACCTCATTACAGTTAAAAATCTGGAGAGTCCTTGGATTTCACTGAAGGAGAGCTTTTCCTTTAGTGGAAAAGAAAGATAGATGAAACCCCCATTTAATTCTACGAAATTCTCAATGGCTCTATCATTCTCCAAGCTTCCACCTCTGTATTTTCAGATCATTCAATGTGTATGGCTTCATGTTTTGGGGTTAAAATGAACAAGTCAAAGATTCCCCCTTCTCTGGTAAATGCTTCACCCTATACAGTTCTTTCAATCAGTCTCTCTGTCTCTCAGATTTGGAGTAATTATATATCACATCCCTCGTCTCTAACTGTCTCTGTTTCTGTCTGTCTCTTTCTCTCTGTCACTCACACACACACACACCAGCAACAGTTATACACCTGATTCCACTCCTGACCAAAATTAGTTCTTCCAAAGCACCTGACCCAGAATAGACCAGTTAAAATCCCATCCCTAGATTCCAGTTTCTGGCCAGACACAAGTGATTTGAGGGTTGGTATTTGATCCCAGGCTAGGCCAGTTGAGTCCCTTCCCAGAGACAGAATTGATAAATGGGAGAAAGAGAAAGATATGGATGCATAAACTTAGAAACCGCAGGCTGTCATGTTCTGTGCAATATAAACACAAGTAGCAAGGGAAAAAGAAAAGCAGTTGCAGAGAGAGATAAGAATAAAGTAAGCACATAGGAGAAACTCAGGTGAAAAGTGAATAGAATTTCCTAGATGTCCCAGGGTTTTCCAGTCCCGGGTTCCAGGCTAATCCTCAGGCCTGGAGACACTCGTATTTCTCTCCTCTCTCACTTAACTGACATAAATTGGTTTCTGTTTTTGCAATCAAAATGATTGTTAATACATGAAAGGAACTATAAATTTAAGGATAAGGCCAAACATTAAAATATATAGTTTCTTCCAGATACTTCAAAACTGCCACTAACAGATCAATCACTTACTGTAATTTTAGAGTCTCTGACAAGAGAAGTTCAGTCACTAGTCAAAAGCCAAAAAGTTCTCAGAGAATTTGAAAATAAACAAATGAACTATAATTTATGGCTACACAATAATTTTAGTGAGGTAAATAAATTAGTAGAAATCAGTTTCCTTACATTTTCCTAAGTTTCCTAAATTAGAGCTTTGAACAGATACATTAAAGAAATGCACTTAAGTAGATTAATTTTCATATTGAAAAATGAAAAGTATTCATGCAGATTATAAACCTTATCAGTCTATTTATTCATAGCACTATTAAAAAACTGTCATTTCAAAAAATTGTTAAAGTACCGAGTAAACACATTTTTTCTTTCTGTAGGTAAATGAGGGTAGGCTTAGGAATCCCTTTAAGCAGCAGAAGATAATAACAACAGTTCTGTTTGAATTTCAAGTTCAATGTCACATTTGGCATGGATTCCAAAGTCTTCCAGGGGTCCTCTTTTGTTCACAAGGAGGTTTTTCTTGTCTGAGTCCTCTTGCATAAGACTCTTGGAAGGCAGCAAAGGAAAAAAAGAGGTTCACAACATGTTGAGACATGGAGCAGTATTAGCATGCAGGAAACATAAACCTTCCAATAATCAGGGCTTCAGCCTCTGCAGGCTTTGTATTTGATGAAAGGCAATTTCAACCTTTTCTTAAAAGATGAGGGACCAAGAGCTGAAGAGAAAGTAAACTCCCATCTTGGTCTTCGCATTGCTAAAAATAAGTCAAGCCTGGGTGGGTGACAGGGCTGAGCCAGAAGTCTAGGACCTATGAAGGCTCTGGCCTGCAGGAAGTTCTGGCTCCTCTCTTCACCCCACATTGAAAGATGCCTTTTGCTCCCACCATGGCCTCTTTCCTCTCCTCACAGCTGCCTGGCAGTCTCCTGGCTGCTGCTCGCTTGCCGCCTGTGCTGGAGTCCCTGAGTTTAGGGGAAGGTGGGTGGTGATCCATCCTTAGATACGGTAGGAATTTCCCAGGCCTGGTGAGTGGAAGCATCTCTCTGTGACCACCTTCCAACCAACTTCATTTTAAATTGTGATTGCTTCTCCCCAGTTGTGTTAAAACCCGTTTAGTATTGAACCAGGTTCTGATGAAGAAAAGCAGCAGGAAAGAGGACCAGGTGGTCAGAAGGATGGACTGGCCCAACCCTCTGCAAGCTGGAGGTGCAGTGAGGCTGTTCTCTATGCGGAAGTCTCGGTGCAGGAGTCTTACTGCTGGGGGGAGAGGATGTGTGGGATGCCACACCTGCCAGGTGCCGGCAGAGACTAGCTGACGGATGTAGTGGCTGAAGTCCTGGCCCACACTCACAGCATCTCTCTTCTCAAGGGACAAAAGCATTTCCCAAATTCATTCACTTAAATGTGGCCTTCTAGAAAGGAAGTGAGTAGCCCAATTACCTTCTTCTGGCAGATCAAGTCAGTGAAGCTTTGGGGCTGTTTTGGAAACCCGCCAAACTGCTTCTTTCTCAGGACTTTTTGCCCTTGCTGTTGCCAGCTCTGCCTGGATGGAACTTTACCATTGTCACTGGGCTCAGCCCTCCCTGCCTTTGGGTGTCAGGTGTCATGTCAGCAGAGATACTTCTAGGACCACACAGTCTAAAGTATCCTACCCTTCTCCCACCTCTCTGCCCTGACACTCTTTCTCCTTCCCCTGATTTACTTTTCACCAGAGACCTTAATATAACCTGACATTATATTCTAATGTATTTGTTTATGGTTCACCCACCTTAGAATCTAAGCCCATAAAGACAGGAACTTCATCTTTTTGATTACTTTACTCCCAGGGCCTACATAGGGCCTGGCCCTTAGTGGCCCTCTGTGAATGCTATTTGAATGAAGGAATAGGAATGGAAGCCAGTTATCTCAATTTCTAGCTTAACATACACTCACCTCCCTGTCTGCTTTAATTTACTCCTCTTTGCTTTCCGCCCTTAGTTTGAACAGAGATTGATAGATGTATAGCTCTCACCCTTTCAAATGTCTTGGGTTAAAGCAGAATGCCTCATTTAAAGGTATGTGAATTATTAAAAACTGGTATTGGTGCAAAGCATTAGGAGGAAGAGTACTGAGCTGTTTGTGGGATTGTGGGTTGACACCATCTACTGGAAGACAATGTAGAAATAGCTAACAAAATTTAAAATATTTTCTTGACCTATAAATTCCTGAATAATATAATCCACAAAAATAGTCCCATGAATGCTCAGAGATGTATACAGAAGGATGCTTATTGCAGCATTATTTGTAAGGGTGAAATTAGAAGTAGACCACAATATATCTATAATTCAGTGTGGAACATAATGTATTCTTATACAGTCACTGAAGAGTATCGTGTTGATACTGACATGAAAGAGAAAAAATCCAAGAGGGGCTTCTGCTTTCTAAATCATAAATCTCTACCATGTGTAAGTTTTAGCAACAAGCAAGTATTACATTCATAATAACAAAAACAATAAAGGTTTTAAATATCATTGAAATTCTGGAACCAAAGCACTTTAATATTTATAAAATAATTTACATTCTGAGCTCTGGTCTTGACATTCAGATTAACAAATTCTGTCACTTCTCTAGGCTTTATTTATTCCTGATTCATAAAATGAGCCTAAGAATCTTTGTGTTGTCTACTTCTTGGTGTTATTAGGTGGCTAAATTCAATTTATGAGACAAGTTTTGAAAACATTTTAAAATAACTAAGTAAATTCTAAGAAGCCATTATGTCTATTGTTTAAACTTATTAGCATTACATTTCATTGACTCCTAAGAATACATGCTGGGAGGGATTTGTGTTATGATTTTTACAGGTGAGGAATTTGGGTGGAGGGAAATTAAATTTCTCCCTCGGACAGCAGAACAAGAATCAAATGCACTGATTTTAAACCCTAGTTCTATTCCATGCATTACCCGGAGAGAAGGTAGGGGCCAAGGCTCTGTAAAATTATGATCCCTCCGAGATGAAAGGAACTGAGTATAGTCAGGAGCAGTAATAAGAATCCTTGGAACTATAAAATAAAATAAAATAAAACTGCAGTGAGAAAACCTGTATGCTTCTTATCCTGCAAAGTGTGTTGGTCCATCATCACCACCGCCAATTAATCCTCTTGAATTATGTTCAAATACATGTTCTTACACACCCAAAACCAGACTAGTGTAGGAAAACTGCTTCAGAATATTCAAGATATAAAAAAAGGAGAAGAGAAATGTTGGCTTTGATAAAACAAACATGACTTTACTTGGAGGAAAAATGAGCCTCTTAGAAAAAAGCAGAGGCAGTGATTCAACTGCGGGAAGGGATACTTTATCCACTGGGAAGTTTCTAAAGGTTTGCTTGTTATGGCAATGCTACTGTTATAGACAAACAAGGTGTACAAACAAGAGGGTAGGACAACATGTTCTATGAATTCCATGGCACCGTAACCCGCAAAACTTACTACTCTTGCCAAGGCTTCAAAAAGGAGGGCTCATTTCCAAATAGGGTGGGTGGGTTCCAATTCTCTCAGCTTCAAGCAAGCAAATTTTGGTCCAGTACTACAAGGTTCTATCAATTTCCTAGCACCAGCATGTATCTCATAGGATAACAAATTCAAAATAATAAGTTTACTCATCATAAAAGATTGTGAAAAAGACTTCCCTGATACTTAAAAAGTTTTAAGTATTTTTCCTAAGACTTAAAAAAGGCATTTAAAAGATGTTCCAGCTATAGAACTGAAATAAGTTATCAATTACATTACCCCCCAGACATTATTTTTTAAATACTAATCTTCTCTCCTCCTTGGGGGTGTCATCCAGAAATAGTTCACAGCAATAAGACTGTCTTAGTAAAGACTTCCTGGCTTAGAGAATTCCACAACGATTCCTTGAGCCCTACCACAGGCAGTGCATCATGCAGTATAAAGATGAATGAGATGAGATGCATCAGTCCTGCCTTAGAGGTTCGCCTGACACAGAGCATAAAGCTTAGAAATGCTATGCCTAATTTGTACCTCTTTGAAAGTTCCAGTCCTATTAGAAAATCTCAAAACCCCATATTGCAGAACCCCATGCATATTTTATTTTCAAGATATCATAGCAACAGGCTCCTGTGCCCAATTCAGATGTATTGGTGTTGAAGACATGGTGCCCGAAACTAGTAAACCTTGTCATCGGGTTAATTTTAGAAATCCCTTCACCCCTCTCATCTATAGCTACTTTTATTTCTCTGCTTTTTTTCTTTTTATGACTTGCCCACATGAAGCATTCTGTAAAATATTTTTGGGCAAGATTTCATTCCATGCTTCCTCAAGAGCACAATAATACTGGAAGCACGGCTTGCAGGTCATTGTGAGAGGTCAGCACGAAGTCCCCTGGTGTTAATAGCTTGAGCAGTATTGTTTTCTCCTTCAGACCACACCATTAAATTGTTTTCATTACCCACAAAGGGTTTATTTGTGTCAGAGCAAATGAGATCTGATACAAATTCAAACTGGCTAATTGCAACCTAACAAAATAGTATATCCCTAATAACTAAAAGAGAAAGAGAAAGACAAAAATGTGTTGTCTCTTTATGATACACAGGCAAAAGAGAAGAAGTGTATTAAATGAGTTCTATTAAAGCAATTCATGTGTCCCCCGTGTGCTCTCTTGAAGTTTTGGGGGACCGCACTGTAGTCTACCTTTCTAGAGACTGGAGTTGGGGGTATTTCCCAAAGGTTTTAGATGTTCTGTTCCCCAGGAATATTGACATTCCACTTTGGGGCTCTGTTTCGTGGCCCTTCTTCCACTTCTAAATCGCCCTTTTCCTTCTCCGGTCATCCAAGTGTAAAACTGAAGCTGGTTCATCCTTTTGCTGCTCTCTCTGTGCCCATCGTGTCTTCCCCTCCTGAGGTGTCTATCGTTTCAATGTCTTTTCATCCATTTTTTTCCTTCTCTCTTTTCACTGCCATCACAGTGACTTTCCTCTGAGGTGTTTCTGCATGGCAAGAGGACATTCAGAATACCTTGGTAGTTTCTTCAAAGTGTGTCTGTACCAGGGAGGGAGAGCTCATGCATTACTGAAAATTTTGCCTGGGTGATCTTGGTACAATGCACCACACCATTTTCTGAAAGCACATTTCTATACTGAATTGTCTGGGCCCTCCTTCTGCAGCCCTCCAGACCACGCACCTGGAGACTGTTAGAGTGTCTGATCAGATCAGATTCCTTTGATCAGGATGAATCTGAGTTGCTCCCAGCCTCAGTTCTCCCTTAACTCTGGTATCTGCTTTATATCCCAGACCCTCTAATTAGGTTTCCATGATAACCTGACCGGTACTTCAGGTCTGCTGAGGTGTGTCTCTCCTCAACTCCTGTCAGTCTCTCAGGAACCTGCCAGCCCTCCAGAGGATGCCTCCACCATCCTGATCCCCAGCCAGGCCCCGTCAATGACCTGTTCCCATTTCTTGTGGTCAGGCTTCCCTGACCCAAAGTTCCAGCCACTGATCCTGAGGTGGCCTCCCATACCTTGTCTTTGGGGGAAGTGGCACCAGCTGTCCCAGCTCTCCTGCCTGGATCCCATCCCTTCCTTGGTGGCCCCTGGGGGCTAGTCTAGGGCCTACGCTGCTGCGCTGTGGTCTAGGACCTGCCACCTTACACTGCTGTTTGTGGTGCTCCCTCAGCATCACCCTAGATGCAGGCACAGTGCTCTGTGAGCCTGCCCACACCCAGCCAGCTCCTTCTCTCCCCTGTGCTCTCTGACAGCCCCCGCCCCAGCAGGAAGCGGTTCCTTAACCTTACACTCAGGTCCTGTCACCCCCTGGTGACCTCTCCCTGTCTGGAGGTGTTGGAGCAGCTCTACCTAGCTCTGCCGAGGCCCCAGGGGAACACTTGTCTGCTCACGTCTCCAGGCTTCCATTTGCCATGCCAACAGGATGCCCAGAGAGCTGTCTAGGAAACTCAAGAGGAGCCTAGTGGTGCTCGGGAGCTTTCTCTGCCATGGAGACATGAGTGCTGGGCCTGTGTCCAGCCTTTCACACTCTCCATGTGGGGGATCCCAGCCTACTGCCCCCTGACTTCTAACTATGGGAACACAGTGTGCTCCAACACATCTTTAAGGGGCCTTAAGAGAGTGAGGCCTCTCTCACAGAACCCTCAGACCCAAGTCCTCTCCTTTCTGTTGTCCAAGGCTGCCTTTGGCTGGTGGGCCCCATGCACCCTGGCTCAGCTGTGTTCTCTGAGTGTCCAGTGCCTATATAAGCCAGTCTCTAAAGGAACCAAGAAGGCTCCTCTCTCCCGAGGCCCTGAAGCCTCTTGAGGCTGCCCTTAAGTCCCCAGATCCCCTGAGGGATCCCCTTTGGAGGGGCTGCAGAGCCAGGTCTCAGCGCCCTCCTCAGTGTGGAGATGCCCACCTTTCTTTGCCAGATCCTAAAGGCCAGAGGCCCTCCAATCTGTACTCCTGAGACCCCTCAGTCTGAGCCTAACCATTACTTTTCTACTGGGGACAGGCCTAGGCCTGAGTCTCACCAGCAGTCAACTCTCCTTTACCTGATTCTTAAACTTTAAGGAATCCTAGAAAGCCCTCAACTCAAGAACTTCCAGGCTGTCCCTGCAGGGCCTCCAGGCTGGCCACCCTCCCTCTTAAATGACAGAAGTCCACAACTGGGTGGCTGGTTCTTTCCATTGTCCCAGGGGACCATGTTCAGAGAGACTTCCTGAGTCAGGAGTGTCTACAAGATCCCTTATTATACAGGGGCCAGCAAAGAAAATTCAGGAAGCCTGAAGGTTCCCCAGGCTTGTACCATGCTACCCTCCCTGAACTGCAAGTTGCCTTTCAGCAGAGGAATAATATTTCCCCTCCAAGTTAGACTAAAGGGAGGAGAGTCCAATTATTATCCCATAAATCAGCATTAATTTCTTGTAGGGCCACCTCTGTGTTCCTCTGAGAGTCTGTTCCATGCTTCTGAAGAGACAGTTTTAGCTTCTAAGCTGCACAGAGATTTAATTCAAGCAGCACAACCGTTCGGGTCTGACAGGCCACATCAGCATCCTAGCTCCCCGGCTCCAGGGGAGAGTACCAAGCTCCACTCTGAGTCAGCTTCCACAAGTTTGCTGTGTGGCCTTGGAATGACAGCCGTACAGCCAAGCAGCCATGCAGTTCCTAGGAACTTCGCTACATGTCTTCTAGCAGCCAAGCCTTAAGAAGTAAACTCAATGTAACCCTTTGGAGCCTGGAACCTTGGACAGAACATCAGGCCTAACTATGAGGAGCCTTGGGAGCTTGGAACATATTCTAGGGAGGAAAAAACACTGACGTTGCAAGGGTAGAATTGTTTAAGTTGCACAAAAAGCTCTGCTGTTTCTGTGCAAAAACAGGGACCTGCTCTGGAGAAGACAAGGAAGCCTCTAAGAAAATCCCTCTCACAAATGAAGAGATGGATCATGAGACAACACATGTGGCTGTCCCTCATAATCCTGGGATGCAAATTCACCGAGGCCTAAGTTCCCCCAAATGCCCTGGATCACAGCAGGTTGGTCCTGAGCTAGTTGAAGATACGGGTTAAACTCAGCAGCCAGGGCCAGGCCTGGGAGTCTGTGGTCCATGCAGTCACGTGGGGCCTCAGCTTCCAAGGGCCCAAGGCTCGTTTTAAAGCTCTGATGTTGCTGTCTTGAAAACCTCACTAAATTTACCTTTGAACTTATTTGGGCAAGCGAAGTGTGATGGCACAGTGGAGCATGAGTGTGAGCAGGGACAATGTATAGAAGAAAGGAAAGAGATTTTTATCTTAGTACCTTTAGCAGCACTTTATTTTTCCTGGCTGTTTTACAATTTCCACAAATTACGTAGCTGGTCCTGTCAGCAGCCCTGATGTAATTGCCTCCCAAGTAACAAGATACCCCTCAAAGGAGGGAATTAAAGACATAATAATTACCAGGTATTCTCTGGGGGATCTCTCAACTTCTAGTCTCATGCCTACCAAAGAAATCTCCTCTAATGCCATAGGGTTACTCACACAAGTCAAATCCCACCCCAGATTCACTTGGTACCCTCTTCAAACTCTTCCCAGCTCAGTAAAAAAATAAAAAATAAAGAAAAACAGACTATTGGTGAGAACAAGGACATAGGACATAGGGAACACCCTCCAGCAAGCAAATCATGTTCTAATAATCATGTTAGTAAGAACGATCTCAAGTGACAGTGGGCCATCCTGTGGTTATTATCATCAGAACAAGGATGGAGGCTCGGGCAGCTGCTTGGTTCCTGTCCCAGCACCCACCCAGTGAATATGTTTCTAGTTCATTATAGAGATATTTGTGAAGTAGTACCTACTGTGTGCCCAGCACTGCAGATGTGAAGAGAGACACAGTTCTGTTCTTGACAAGCTCACAGTCTAGTGATACAGGCATTTAGCAAATAAATTATGATAAAATGACTAAACACTTATAGGCATATAAACAGTATGCTCTAGAAGTATTGTATGCTTAACTCTGCCTGAGAGAGTCAGAAAATA
The DNA here is from genome assembly GCF_030020395.1 of Manis pentadactyla. Taxonomy (NCBI): domain Eukaryota; kingdom Metazoa; phylum Chordata; class Mammalia; order Pholidota; family Manidae; genus Manis; species Manis pentadactyla. The sequence goes on from NC_080022.1 coordinate 72,264,995, forward strand.
TCCAAGAGAAGGATCCTGAAGGATGGATAGGGGTTCACCATGCTACGAAGAGCTGGGAGGAGCACCAGGCAGTCCCTGCACCCCTGCAGGATGGGGAGAAGCTGGGCGCAGCAGGAACGGGGGCCATGTGGGAGCAGGAGGGTTGTGGAAGAAGGCTGGGGACAGAATTATGAAAGGGTCCCTGCAATTCCAGCTAAGGAATTTGGGCTTTATCTAGTCAGCAAGGGGCCAAGGAAAGATTAGATAGAGTTAATTGTGCTCTTTAGGAAGATGTGTTGCAGCTGGTGGTATGGAGGAAGGCCGGGGGCAAGAAAAGCCAGGGGAAAGGAAGCCAGTCAGAGGTGATGTTAGGCTACAGGAAGGCAAGCCTTAGTCTGAGGGGCTGTGGTGGGGCCTGAGGCACCGCTCGAGCAGGTCTGGTGACTAAGTGGGCGTAGGTGGTGAGAGTGATGGCAACCCCGAGCTTTCTAGCTTGGAAGGCGAGGCAGAGGGGCCTCCATCTCAGACATTCAGTGCTACACGTGTGGAAGGTTTATAAGGTAAGGGGAAGCTTGTAGTGCCTGCGAGTCATCCAGGTGTTTGTGCAAGAGGCAGCTGGAAAGGGAGATTTGGATCTGGTGAGAGAGGGAGAGGTGGAGACAACGCTTTGGGAGGCCCTCACGGACAGCGTTGCCACAGGAGTGAGTGAGACCCCCTTACGGGAACTTGGAGACCCAAACGGGACAGGACCGGGCATTTCAGGAATGGCCAGAGATAGGAGAGACTGGACAAGAGACAGAGAGGAACAGCAGGAGGAAGAAACCATCAAAGGGCAGCATGAGGTAGGGGGCTGTGCAACAGGGATGTCAAGTCAGGTCACCATGCCTGGTGACAAGGAGGGTGATGGTGCCTCAGCCTGTCCCAGTCGGCACAGAGCTAGCTTACCATAGTCTGAGACATTCAGAAAGTAAGATGATAAATGGAAGAAGAGGGACAGAACCGTACTTAGGAAGGAAGGTAGGTAATGTCCAGGCAGTTATTTTTTAATAGTCAAATATACAGGAGAGGAAGAATCAGGATGAGAAGAGGCTTCTGGGGATGATGGAAGTTACGGGCTCCAGTAGACACATGGGGTGAGGATGGGGCCTTGGCAGGCTGGCTAAGATGATGGAGGGAGGGGCATTAGGAGCATTTATATCAGATGACGTCTATCTTCTGGGCTGGAAGGTAGCAAGGGAGGTGAGGTCTGTGGGGAGTAGAGAAAGGGCAAAGCTTTAAGTAACCTTAGTTTCCAGGATAAATCCCTGCCTCTGAATCTTAAGTTTCCAGGATGGGTCCCTGCTTCCTGCTTCCAGGTTTCTCCAACCTTGGTCATCTGCTTACTCAATCTTCACCTCTTGCCAGATTTCCACAAGCTCATGCTCCACTGGCCTGCTGCCCTGAAGCCCTGTTGGACTCCCTTGGCTGATTCTCCCTGCCAGGGAGACTCAGCCTACAGCTGACAGATGTACCTTCCTGCAGTGTCTCCTCTGACACGGCAGCTCTGCTTTCTGTGGCATCTGAGCTACCTACCACCCACAGAGCCTTGGGCCAATCCCAGCAATCTCCTCAGTGATCACTCCCTTTTCCACCCACCTCCCATCTTTCTAAAACTCTGCTTTGCATTTAGCAACTCCCCCCTTCCTCCCAACCCATCAGTGCCCTCAAAATCCTATGGGGGCTCTCTGCTGGAAGATGAGGCAGTTTGGCTGTAGGCTGACAACTGGTCACAGACCTATTTTATTCAGCCTGCATAGTCTTTTAACAAAAGTTGAGTCTGTCCAGTGAGCCACAGGTGCCACCACTCCCTATTGCCCTCTATCCACCCCAGGTCCAACCCACACACCAGTATTATCTGCCTGGTCTATAGAGATAATATTTGACTTTATTTTACAATAAAGTTTACATGACCTTAGGATTCAAGGCCTTCCCTTCTCTGGCTCCAGTATGCCCTCAAACCAGATGGCCCCCACTGTGCAAACCAAGAACCTATCTCCCCTATAGCCCTTCCCACTCCTGACCCTGGCCTGGTCTCCCTAGATGTGTGTCTGCCCATCTCCCACTCTGCGATTCCTCGTATCTGCAGTGCCTTGCCCTCTGCTCTCCACGTGTCCTGCTGAGATCTGGCTCATATCCTATCCTTTCAAGGAAGCCTCCACAGACCATCCAAACGCACAGCATTTGTTGCCTGGACCCCTCACTTGGCCCTTGGGGATATTTCTCTGTTTCTTTACTTACCTTTTTGGGTAAGTTTCCTACTTCCTCAGATAAGTCTATAAATAGAGTTCCCTCTAAGTCATGCATATGAAAAGCCACACAGAGCGAATCTGCCTCTGTGTAATCTATCTCACACAAGACCCAACTGTTGGCTCATAAATCTTGGTCATCTCCTGACAACCCTAAATCATAAGAGTAAGCACAAATTCCTAGTGCCTTCAGGGCAGAGGTCATGTCGCAGAGTAGTAAGCTGCCTAAAACCTAGTAGGTCCTAAGTACATGTCACTTATTAGAAAACATAAAAAGCAGAAATCTCTTCATGTTTAAAAACCAGAAAGGATTAAGCAGGCCCACTGTTGGCCAGTGAACTCCCTGACTGATGGAAACTAAGAACCCTCATTGTGCATCACTGTCACTCAGGCACCCAAGGACAGGTGCACTTCACTGAGGCACAAAGCGAGGCACACTGAAGCGAGAACTAGGCTCTGGCCACACACTGGCGATGGTTTACAGGGTGAACGTGAACAGATCACTCAGCAGATCCCGAGTCTTCAAGACAATAGGAGCGTTCCTCTTCCCGCTCTGTCTAGCTGTATGACAGGCTGGTGGTGAGGGAAGTGCTGGCCAGAGTGGAGGGACAGCTGGCTGAGCAGGGAAGGGTTGCCCGCCGGTGCCGTCCCCTGCTCGCCTGCCCTCCAGGCCAGCTTCTCTGTTGACCCCGAGGTCTGTAACAGGCTGTGATTTCAGCAAACACCCTTTCCTCCCAGTACCCACCCAGCCTGTTTGCTTTAGCTCACAATGAGTGCCACAGTCCCCAGGTGGAATTCTAAAAATACAAACAATGTTAACATGGATTTGATAAAATTCTACCATGGGTCAGCACACGCCACAATATCCTGGTGCCATATCAGCCTGGTTTCGTGACAGCTGGGTAACAGGTAATATCCACATTTTCCTTTGGCAGAAACCAAGGTCCTAAAAGAGAGGGCAATGCTGAGCTCTGGAACTCTAACCTTCCAGGAGGCTGGTGTTGGAAGACTGGATGCAGCTGGGTAATGGAACGTCTCTGCAAAGTGAAATAAGCCAGAGAAAGACACATGCTATATGATATCACATGTATGCAGAGTCTAAAAAAATGTGGGGGTGGGGAGCCAATTTCATAGAAACAGAAAGGAATGGTGGCTGTCAGGGGCTGGAGGAAAAGAATGGAGTGATATAGGTCAAAGGGTACACATTTTCAGTTATAAGAAGCATAAAATTCTGAGGATTTAATGTACAGAGTGGTGATGGTAGATAATATGGTATTATACACTTGGAAGTTGCTGAGAGTGGATCTTTAGCAGTCGCACCACAAAAAAACTTAAAAAGAGGTAACTGTGAGGTGATGGGTGTGTTAATAACCTTGAGCTTGGTAATCACCCTACAGTGTGTATGTACACCAACTCATCACATTTTACACTTTAAATACATACAGTTACATTTGTCAATCATTCCTCAAGAAAGTTGGGGAAAAAAAACAAAGAGGTAGAACTTGAGAAGTGTTTTGGTAACTGTTTGTTCCAGCTGAACAGGAAGGTTTCAGGTTTCTAACAAAAAGAAAAGCCAGAAGGGAAGTTCTGCAGGAGGAAGTGTGGGAGGGGGAACAAAAGATGCTGAGCGGATTCACTGTAACAGGACAGGGGTATGTGGAGGAGATGGAAGAAGGAAGGCAGAGCAGTGATCTATACTGGACACGAGGACAACAATGTGCAAAAATGACTTTTGAACTGATGGAAAGGAAGGCATCTGAAACAGTGGAGCAGAAACAAAAAGAAAGAACCTAGAGCCAGACTTGAGATAACAAACAGCTACACAGACAGAGACAGAGGAGGAGGGACAACGTCTTTGAAAAACGTCATGGCAGAAGAGACCTTAAGAAGTACAGGCAATTTGAAAAGGTGGGATGGAGTTTGCAGCCCCCTTCCTTCTAACAGCGGACTCTGAGGTCTCCTCGACCACATGTCGCCCCACAGTGGAGGCGGGTGTCAAACAGTATCGCTGGAGACGGCAACTGAGAGGGGACGACATTTTTGCACACTAGCATTTACCGTTTGCCTCTCTTCCCAAAGGTGCCTGTTGCAATGTCATGAGGCTTACAGGAAAAGTGTCCACAACAAAGGTGTTTTGATGAAAAGTTTTAAGACAAAAGTATGAATATCCCTGGACTCAGTGTACTAAGGTTTGGTGCCTTCATGGCATGACCTGAAAAGAATTAGTCATTCTCTGTCTGATATGACCGCACAGCAACAAGAGAGTTCCTGTGTGCCCACAATCTGATCATCGCAGCATTTCTTAAGGCAAACTTTTAACTTCTTTTTTTTTTTTTTACCAGATATTTGATTACTAAGGCATGCAAGGCAGCAAACGTTGTAAGCAGGCTTCTGTGGTACAGAAGCCACTACAGGGCCACAAAAGCTGAAAACAAATACTTCAGAATTTCCAGGCACTCTGACTAGCTTCTCTTGAGCCCTGGTTTCTGTGTGTGTACATGTGTGTGTGCTTTTTTTTTTTCAATGAAGTAAGGGCATTTATTTCATTTATAAATAATATCAAATAAATATCAAAGGCCTGGGTTCTGGTCTCAGTTCTTTTCAGACACAGGGAAATTTTGCAATCCTTTAAAGACTATACCAATACTTCACTAGTGAGGCATCCTGGTAGGATTTATTAGCAAGACAGGGCAGTTTCTTACGAGGACTTCTTACAGATCTACTCACAAGATGTTGGTGCTGTATTACAGGACTCTTATTAAGCTAACATCTAATGGTTAGGGTCTCGCTTACTATGTTTTATTCATAAATGTTGCAAAAGTGAAATGAATTATTAATGTAAATATCATCTGTCAGAGGCAGGAATCATTAACAGAATTTCATGGTGCAGAGCAGTGGGTGTTTACAGGGATGAGCAATGCAAGGGCAGAGCTTTCCAGTTCCATGGTGACCCCGTGTTCCAACTGGCATGGGTCTCTAGGAACCGAGCAGTGCCATGTGCCAGCTGTTGGGCAGCCACTGCAAAGCACGCCCAGGCAGCTTCCTCCTGACCACTTGTTCACGTGGGTTACAAAACCTGACATCAAGATGGCGCCAATGGTAGGCCTCTTGTGTCCATCTCCTTAGTACCAGTGACATCACAGAAATAAAAGGGCACTCTACTTAAATAGAATGCAAGGCTCTTCCGAATCAAATTAAGGCCTAAGAAGTGTAGCTCATGGTAGTATTCACTATGGGTCAAGCAATGCTCTGGGGCTTTTATGTGTATATTTCATTTTATCCTCAAAATCTTGTCACACCATAGGTGCTGGTATTATCTCCATCTTACAAATAGGGAAAGTAAGTCAACAGAGAGGCTAGGTCAGTTGCTCAGCATAGTATAATGTGGAAGCAACTAAGTCAGGATTTGACTCCGGCTCCCTCTCTATTCCAAAGCCTTGCAATCTACTTTAATGAGCATAACTTTGAAGAATGTGCATCTGTCATTCCCCAGGAGATGTTGTCATGCTATAAAATTCTTCAGGAAAAAATCAAGAATGAGCTAAATGTTGAGAGTTCAGGTGATTTTAACAGATAAACTGAACTAGAAATCAAGAGAGATACAAGTTATAAACCTCATTGCTTGGGTCCATGTTGTTCTAGCCCTGTCACTTACAAGAGGCTCCTAACTGACGCCGAGGAGTCGGGGCTTGGAGCCAATTTGCTTCGATTCAAATCTCAAATCTGCTGCTGATCCTGGGAAGACATTGAACTTTCTGGATTTTAGTTTCCTCATCTGGAAATAATAACAGACCTCCCCCAAAGGGCTGTCATGAAGATTACATGAAATAAAACATGTAAAGTGCTCAGAACCATGTATAGCACACAGTGGGTATTAACTATTATTATTTTTACCACTGTAGGTCTATGGGCATGATGTGTAAGCCCATGTATTTCCTCGTCTATGAAACAGATCTGCATAGAGTTGTTACAGGCATCAAATGAAATAAAATCTTAAAAGCACATAACATGCAGGCTTCCTCACAGTAGGCACTCAAAAGTGTTAATTCGTTTTCCTCTTCCCAAGTTAGCACCATCACTTACCTTTCTGAGACCTTGGTTTCCCAGATAAAGGGATACCCACCCATTCTCCTGCCAGTCTCCCTGAGGGGCACGTCACAGCCAAAGGCTGCTGAAGGCCAGGCTGAATGTGAGGAAACCTGGTTCTACTTTTACTTCCAGGTTTTGAAAAGCCACTAACTACCTTAAATCTCAATTTCCTCATTTTTTCATTTATTATAATCTCCATAAGTGTGTTCCAGACAGCACGCTACACATTAGATATTAAAAGACAGCTAAAAAAAGTACAATCCTCAGCATCTAAGAGTGCATACTCCACAGTTGACTCTTGAGCAATACGGGTTTGAATGACACAGGCCCACTTATATACGATTTTTTTTCAATAAATATATTGGAAAATTTGTTGGAGATTTACAATTAAAAAAACATTTTCTTTTCTCTAGCATACTTTCTTGTAAGAACGCAGCATATAACACAAAATACACATTAATCAACTGTTTATGTTATCACTAGGGTTTCCAGCCAACCTTAGGTATTAGTAGTTAAGTTTTGGGGAGTCAAAAGTTATACATGGATTTTCGAAAGTGCAGGAGTTGGTGCCCCAACCCCTATGTTGTCTAGAGTTAATGATAGTTCAAAATAAAGGCATGAAAACAATTAAGTACATTGATTGAGGTATGGCAACAAAGAGAGGTGGCCCTAAGGAGGCAAAAATCAGATTTATGTAGGGCAAGAAAATATTCAAAGAAAATAGACCCTTGAGAGGGTGGGCAGGAAGGGAGGGAGAAGGGGATTAAGGAGTATTATGATTACCACAGATAATGGGGAAGGCAGCATTGCACAGAGAAGACATGTAGTGACTCTACAGCATCTTTCAATGCTGATGGACAGTGACTGCAATGGGGTGTGGCGGGGGTCTTGATAACGTGGGTGAATGTAGTAACCACAATGTTGTTCAGGCAAAACCTTCATAACATTGTATATCAATGATACCTTAATAAAAAAGGAAAACAGACCCTTGAGTTGAGTCTTAAAAGATGAGTGGGAGTTTCCCAGACAGAACAAGAGGGTAGGGATTCCACCATGTGCAAAGGCTGAGAGAGGCAAAACAAAGAACCATTAATAATTAATTATAGCTGAGGAGAGGGTACATCTAGGGAAGTGGTAGGAAAGTAGGATAATATCTTCCTCACTTACCTTGCAGGAGTTCCATGAGACGAAATGAGAACAATTTATTAAAACAATGAAAAAGACATAGTGCACAGAAACGTCATTATGATAATTATTAGCACTCCAGCAAGGCTCACTGTGGTACTTAATTTTCACCCGTTTCCTCCTGGCAGGAGAACTCCTGGCATTGTTTCCTCTCTTACCACCGCTTTGCCTCCTTTCTCTCTCCCCTGAGAGAAAGCAGGGAGGATTTAGCTTGATATCAATGGAGAGGTGGGAGGGAGAAATAAAAAAACATTCAACTCTATTTCAGTGACCTCAAACCGTTTCATTATGTCCCTTCATTATGTTTCTCATATTTTAAAAGATTTCAGTCTTTTTTGGCCAGAAAAGAAACTGTGACCCTAAGGCCACGGCTTTTCACACACTCTTGAGCATGACCCATGTTAAGATATGTAGTTCATATTACAATCCAGTACACACACACATGCAGGTTATTCAATACTTATACTTACTCCATGCAAACACTCTGATATTTTCTCTTCTTATCTATTGTATGTCATTTAAATAAGGTTTCGATTACAAACTCTTTACTGATTTCACTCCTTGCTAGTGGGTCACAATCTGCAGTTTGAAAAACTCCACGCTTAGAGACAAGGAGGTTCATGGAAGATTTCAAAAGTATGGTTCATATATCCCTTTGATCTTTCTTTTCTTTTGCCTTTCAAGACATTGCAAAGTAGGAGAAAATCCAGCCCGTGTCCTGGGAAACAAAACATCTCTGTGTGCACAGTTCACATGGGTATGTTCAGTTTGATAGTAAGTGAAAGGTTTTCTATGTGGGAATTCATATGTTCGTTTGGTTGCTGTAACTGATTAGGCTTGTTGACAAGTAGAATTTCAAAATACAGACTCTCTGTTAGGCAGGGTTTTGATGCCTGGTGGAATAGCAGGATCATATGCAGGAACATTCAGTAGGCAGCTTCTCTCAGGTAAAGGGTTCCATCACACATCATAGCCCAGAAGTAAGCAAGCATTCTGCCTCAGGGCTACTGAATTGGGAACACAATGCCTAGATGCCTTTCCAGTCATAGACTTAGAATACACACCACGATCATCACCACCACCACCTCCCTCAACAAGAAAAGAATCTGTTTCCATCCAGCTCTGTATGTTCTTGTGTTCAACCCAAATCCCAAAGCTGGAAAGAAACAAAGGTTAACTGGTCTACCTCTTCCCTTCCAAAGAGGATGTCCAACTAAACTGTCCTGGCTCACAGCTGAGCCACAACATGTATCTGTGCTCCACAGGGTCTTCCTTGTGCTACTACAAAGCTTTAGGTGTTTCTACCATCACACTTTGATTATGCTGTTTCTTCTACTTAAAATATCTTTCCCTCCTTCCCATACAAATCCCACCCATTGTTCCAAATCACATCCTAAGCACTCCAACGAGCCTTTTTGAAATGCCACTGTTCCTGTCTATCCCTTCTGCTTTCTCTGAAATGAGATTAAGCTCACTGAATTCATGCAACTCATTAACTCTTTGATGCTTTTTAACAGTTAATATATATTTATTGATTGATTTTCTAATATTTAAAAGGTGTATTTATAAGAAGCTTAATCTTAAATTGACCTTTCCTGTAACATATATATCAAGGAGTAAATTCAAAGGTTAGCATTTTATCATGAAGATATGTAAATCAGATTATCATTATAGAAGTAAGTATTAAGCTATTAACTTTACATACTCAGAACCAGTGAAAACAATGATGGTAGGTGCCAGCACTGTTGATCTTTCTAAGATACTATGTACTGGGAGACACTTGTCTTAGGCAACTGAATTCTTACATGTATCAGGGCAACTGAGGGGCTTCCACCCTAAGGAGATACTATGATAAATGCTCTCATGGAGCTTTGGAACACAGCCAATTCATGGAACTCTGGGTGGCTTTGGTTACTTGTTATAATAAGTTCATTGAGTTTTATAAATTGGAAAGAACTTGAAGATTATCTATTCTACTTCAGATAAGGACATTTAACCAAGAAAAGGTGATCTGATGTGCTTCAGCCTTGTAGGAAATAACATTGTTGGACTAAAACACAAATCTTCTGTTATCCAAAGAAATCTGAAGTTAGAAGTCTAAAATCCCTCATACCGAAATCTTCTGCATACGTGGATGTTTTATTGCCCTTGTCTAGCTTGGATTAACACATAGGCTACAGGCACACACCTGATCATCTGCATTTGCTCTCTTACAACACTAAAACTATGTTTTCTACCTTTATCTTGTATCTACCTACCACTTCAGCATTTTATTAAAAATAATAATAATAAAGAGAGAAATGTGGTATCCACATATAAATCAAGTATAAAAATCAAATGAGTATTCATATTTGAACTGTCTATAGTTCATAATGCATGAGCAAAACCGAAAGCTTCTGTGATGACTGCCCTTGTCCTGTTCACCATGTAACTTATTCGTTATGTAAGAATTTGTTCTCCATGTAAGAACTTGTTTGTTATGCCTCAGAAGATTGGAGACTGACAAAAGTTAGGCTTGGGGTGGATTAATGATTGTGCATTGAGCATTGACTCCCCTATACAGAATTTTATTGTTGTTAACTACCATTTGATCAATAAATATGAGAGATGCCCTCACAAAAAAAAAAAAAAAGGACACACTTCCAATGGTAAAATAAATAAGTAACTGGGATGTAATGTATAGCATAAGGAATATAGTCAAAATATTGTAACAACTTGGTATGGTGATAGCTGGTACCTAGAATTATCATGTATATAAATGTTGAATCAATGTGTTGTACACCTGAAAGTAATGTAATACTGTGTGTCAACTACCCTTCAATAAAAAATAATTATCTACAAAAAATAAATAAATAAAATAAAATAAAATCCCTCATACCATCTAGCTCTTCAGTTTCATTTCCCTTGTCTGCAACTTTTCGTCTTCCCCCAGATTGTTCTGGCTTGCCACTGAAGAACTTCCCCAGGTCCCTGACACCAAACTGTCTCCCTGCCATTAACCAAATCCCCCATGTCGCTCCATCTCAATGCCACAGCTTTTCTCATCTTGCTTGACAATTGTACTGTTTATTCTAGTTTTTTTCCCTTATTCAATACCACACCTGCTAAAACCAAAGCTAGTGACCATGGCTCTCTCACAGAGTCCTGTTCTCCCTGCCTAAAATCACAGATGCCTCTTCTATCTCTTCTGCATATGATAGACCAAATGCTGAAAAAAGAAAGTTTTCTTTTTAACCAAGCAGGTAATTTCTTAAGACACATAACCAAGCAAATGATTATGCTTGCAAGTTATACAGGGAATGGAGCAGAGTTCATTGACACTATCAATAAATACCAAACTCTACTCCTTCCCTCAAACATTAATATCCTCTCTATCCCAAGAGCAGAAAAACTGATTAATGTGGCCCCTCCTTTTCTTATTCTTATCTATGTTCTTGTCAAGGTACCAAAAGAAGAATGAGATGGTCAAAGCAGAAGATAGAAAAAAGAGGAGGCCAGTAAAAAGTACAAACAGACCAAAACTAGCTGCACCGTGTGGTGTCAACCATGAGGCCTCCCAGGCCAACTGCCTTACGCCGTTACCAGCTGCGTGGACTTGGGCATAGTGCCTATGCTCTCTGCTCAGTGTCTTCATCTGGGACCTGGGGATAACAGGAGCACCTATTTCACAAGGTTTCCCTGAGGACTAAATAAGATTAAATGCTAATATCTGTAAAACACTTAGGACAATGCTTGATACCTATTAAGTACTACATAAATATTTAACTAAGATAATCCTCAGTTTGAAAATATTTTATCATGGTATGTGTCTGCTCACCTCCAAATTTTACTAGCAGTTTCAGGACTTAGAGACATCTTAATAGTTCCCAGGCCGCACCACATACACCCTGCATCCTCTGATATGAATTGTTTCCCAAGAGCTCATTTTATAACCTTTTACAGTGGGACTTGACACGAATACTCCTGGACAACTTTCAGTAACGGTCCCCACTGCTGCAGCTACCACGCATGCTAAGAGACGGCCCTTCTGATGTAGAACACAAGGTCTGCAAAACCACGAACGTTCTTGTTTGCCCACATGCCACAAATTCTACCTATAACTCAGGCCTGGAATCAGGGGACAACAGGCCACCTGCCATTGAGAAGACAAAACAAAAGGAAAATTGTTCACACGAAATGTGTCTTCTTGATCCAGGGCTCATGGTACAAAGCAAAACTCCTGAGAGCTGTTCAAGCTCACTGTCCTAAAGTCTCTCCTCCCTTTCTTTCTTTTGATTCTGATCAGATTCCCGGCTACACAAAATTTCATCTTCTAAAGGTCACCAAAACACTACCACTTTGCTAAACCCAGTAAGACCTCATCTCACCGCACCTCTCAGGGGCAGTACCACTGCTGATGGTACCTTTCCTTGCTGGCTTCCTTCTCATGGCTTCTAGGCACCATATTCCCCTGCACTTTCGTGTTATTCCTTCCAGGGCTTTGACTGGTGGCTCCTTACCTCCCCACCCTCCTCACACTGATGTTTCTCAGGCACATTCCTCGGGAATGATGCTCTCCACACGCAACCCCCACGTTTACCTCCATGGGGAGTCCATCCAGTCTTGTGGCATAAAATACCATTTCTTCCCCACTGACTCTAAATACAGATCTCTAGCCCAGATCTAAATCTTGAACCCATGATTCAACAGCTCACTCGGATATCTAATAATATCCTAAACTTAGTTTGTCAAAAACCAACTCCCGACCCTTCCATGAAACCCCTCCTCTTCAGTCTTTCCCCCTTTGTGATGACATACCCTGCCCTCCCCGCTCTTCTCACCTTCCCTCACCCCTTACCAGTCAGCAAACCCTATCAATGCTATCTTTAAAAAATCCGACCGCACCTTATGACCTCCAAGATGCCCTCGCCTCCATCACTATCATCTCTCTGAGGACTGAAATATCCTCTCAAGCAATTTCCTTGCTCTAGCCCTTTCCCCATCATAGCATTTTCTCAAAACAGCAGCCAGAGACATGCCATTAAAATGTAAGCCAGGTCATGTAATTCCCCTGTTCAAAATCTTTCCATGACCTCTCATCTCACTCAGAGAAGCCGAAGTCCTCATGATAACTATGCCACCCTCCAGAACCTGGGTTAGCCCACCCCATCAGCACTCTGACCTCATCACCTCTAACTCTCCCCTTGCTCACCTCACTCTAGCCACACTGGCCTCATTGCTCTTCGGGGCTCCTGTGTTTACTGCATCTTTGCCTGGAATGACCTTTCCCAGACACCCACACGGTTCGCTCCCTCACCATCTTCACCTCTGCTCAAAAGTTACCCTGTAGGTGAAGCTGTCCTGCACGTTTTTTAAAACTGCAAACTATACCTGCTTATCATATCACCACTCCTTATCTCTCTTCTCCATTTTCCCAGAAAGACTCATCAACATTTTATTTTATAAATTTTATAGTAAAACATTATAAAATTATTTTTTTACTCCTGGAATACTTATTTTATTGTCCCCCATAGGCGTATAAGCTCCAAGAAGGTGGGAAATTACATCTGTTCTTGTTCACTGCTGCATTCCTACTACCTGATAAGTGCCTTGTATACAGTAGGTGTTCAGTAAATATTCGCTGAATAGAAATAATGGCTCAGTGGGCCCTGCTTACCTAAGACAGTCATCACTGTCTTCATGAGCTTCATGGGTGTCTTCCGGCGGCTGATGGACCCACTTGTATGTGGAGACAAGATGTTGGTTTTCCTCTTGACATACATGTAGATCCGCAGGTACACCACAACCATGATGAGGAAGGCCACGAGGTTGGACACAGTCCAGAAAATGAGGTAACTCCTGCTGTAAATGGGGGCCAGGGACGAGCAGGCAGAGATGTCACAGAGGCAGTTCCAGCCCAGGGTGGGGACTGCCCCCATAAAGATGGCAATGGCCCAGACGAATAAAATGAGCAGCGTCACCCTCTTTATGGTCAGGTTGCTGTGGACCCGCATCTTCATGATTGACATGTGCCTCTCCACAGCAATAACCAGCAGATTGGTCAGGGAGGCAGTCAAGCTGGTGTCCAGAAGCCCCTGGCGGAGAAACCAGCGATTGACAGTCAAAGTTTTTGAAACTGGGCCAGTGTTAAACATCAGGTACACGTAGGCAATTCCAGCAAAGAAATCTGCAGCAGCTAGGTTAGCCAACAGGTAGTAGAAGGGGAAATGAAACTTTCTGTTTTTGATCACTGCTGCAATGACCAGAGAATTGGAAAAAAAAATAAACAGGCAGAAAAACGTTCCAACACAGAAAACAATTACAAGCTTTGTTCCTGTCCACTCATCGGCAGTGTCAGTGTTGCTCCTATTATAAAAAAAGTCCATCCGCTTATCATAGTGACACTCATTCATTGTGGAGAAGAACTGAACATCCTAGAAAGAAATTTAAAGAAGAAATATGTATCATTCTTTGCAAAATCAATCACTAAGTCACCAATTGCCACTGCTAAGTTCCTCGTTCTGGTCAGCATCTGTTAATCCTTCAGATCTCAGCATAAATGTCCCTTCCTCCAGTACCCTAAACGCTGTGACCTCCTATCACAGCATCTATCTCACAGTAACTGTCTGTTTCCCAGGCTAAGTGTTCACTTGGTGAGGGAGGGCCTATGTCTATTTGTTCATCATTGTAGTCAAAGGACCCATACGTCCTGGCTGTTTCAGGACAGGTATTTGCTCAATGGCTGGCTGGCTGGCTGAATGAATGAATGAATGAGTAAATGAATGAATAATCATGGAAGCAGCAAAAGGTCAAATATTCTGAGTCCTGCAACACCCACTTTGCACTGGTAACATTTACAGCACAGCATGCTCACACTTTCGCCTGTGGGTTCCAGCTCATTTCTTATTTATGCCCTCTTTTCATTAAGCCAGGCTAGCTAGGTAATGCCAGGCACATTCTTGTCAGGATAACGGGTGTTGAGTTACTCTTCACAAGACGATATGGCTTCCCTAAGAGATCAGTTTTTCACCACTGCTGATTCCACCGCTAATCCTCTTCCAGCACCTTTTGGTTTTAAGCTACAACGACCACATGAGCTTGTTAAGCATGTGGTGCAGAGCTGGGGCCTCTGGGCTCAATACTCCTTCCTTAACTGATTGCTCATTCTTCCTTTTTCTCCTGGTCTAAAACTGTCCCAATGTGAATTTGGTTACTGGATTTTCCAACTCAATCACTTTAAGTCAGTCTTCTTCCCTAGACTCACCTCAGCACAGCAGAGGTGGAAGAGCAGGCTTCCACGGGCAAGACTGGGAGCTGGAATTGGGTCAGACAGCCAAGAACATGCAAATATACCTGCTAAGCGGGGGCAAGTCCTCGGGACACTTGTCTTAAAAGAGACTGCAAACTGGGGTGTCAGGCGGACAGGGAAACACTAATCTCAGCGTGAGATCTCCTGGACCTCCAAAATGGGGATTCTGGCCAAGGAGAGGCTGGCAGGATGTCCATCCATCCCTGCTTGGTGGGAAGGCCACATGGTCTGGACACAGCCATGAAAGGTCTAACCAAAGAAGACTAGCGTTGAAGGCCAGGAAATCTACCTTGTTGGGGGGAATAACCATGGAGTCCTCCACAAGGAATGAGGCTGCAATTTATTCAGTGGAGAACAGGAGATCCAGTAGGTCTAGGTGCTGAACAGTAGTCCACTGGTGAGAATGCAGTGGCTGTAACAAAAAAAGCTTAATTGAAATCCGCAACTTTTAAGGTTCTTGTAAATTCTGCAATCCAATAACACATCCGGAATCAGGATAAGCAGAATAGACACCAATTTGAAGTAGTACAAAACAGAAATCTATCTGAGATGGTCTTCTTTTTAATTTATGTTTTCATGGCATAATGATACTTTAAAGTGAATTAGATACATGCTTTCTAATCATAGGAAATGGAAAGTAAAATATCATTTTATATGCTTAAACTGGGAGTAGTGTCAAGAGAAATGGTTCTAATGCCTTTCAATTACAAAGAAGGGAGACTCAATTTTAATAATGTCAAACTCTGGGCAGACAGGAACCAATATTTAACTGCCAATATCAGATAACTCTATACAATAAGCCAATGTATCTATACTGTACCATGATGATTTTCCCAAATTAAAAATATAGATATATATGAAAATTTTTTAATATTCCAGTATATGAATATACCACACTTTATTTAACTAATCCCTAAATGTTGGACATTTAGGTTGTTGACAATATTTTGCTTTTATAAACAATGCTACATTCTTGTGCATTAACCTGTAGATACTTGGCCAAATTATTTCCTTAGGATTAATCCATAGATATCAAATTGAGGAAGTAAAATATATAAATTTATTTGAAGGTTCTTGATATTGTTGAACTGCCCTTGAAACAGATCATATTTCTAATCCCACCAGCAGCGTATGAGACTTGAATGGAAGACACTAACCTAGTGAAATTCAATATAAATATCTAAGGAGAAAATTCAGTTTTTTTTGAAAGTTTACAGATATTCAAGTCAAGCAATCTAAGAACCACTGGAGAAATTTTAATGTTGCAATTATTACATATCCTTTCACTAATGAAAAATAATTTATGTACTTTATTTTGCTATGTGCTCTAGGAAGCTAAGAGAAACACATTTTATAAAAATTATATTATCCTTGATGAACTCATCAGCAAAGAATGCCAAGATTAATATGTCAGAAAGATGTTGGATGACTACCAAAAAATTAAAAAATTTTTTTTTCCTAATTTCCTCTCGAAGGGGTATAAGCATTTTAGTTTTGGTTTATAAATTTGGTTGAATTTGTAATTACATTGTCTTGCCAATGGGTTTCAGCCCCGGGCAAGATCGCTATGGATTCAATGTGTCCAAAGAAATTGACAGCAAAACATTCTTGGGGTGAAAGGGATATACCCAACTTTATTTCCAGGTGGCAGGTCAGTCACTAGAATCCTGTTCATTCAGAGCAAGTCTGCATGCAGCAAGCTGGTCTCTCCCCTTGCCTCTGAGCCCCTCTGTCTGCACAGCCATCCTCTGGGCCTCTGTCCTCGGTGCTGCCACCACTCGAGCCTCTGCTCTGCTCTCCTGCAGCCTTGCAGCCATGCCACCATGTCACGCAGAGCACTGGGTGGAGCTCTTTATATAGAGTCAACAGCTATGTATTGCCCACAGGTGTGCAGTGAGCCAGTCAACCAGGGCCAGGTGAGAATCCTGGAACTCTCATTTTATCCACATACATGATAACCTAAAACTTCATGATTTTTACTTAAAAAATCTTCGACATATTCTGAGACATATTTTAACAAAAACTGCCCAGAGACTAAGAAATAGTTTTGCCTTACAAAGTTGAGAAGACACAGAAAAACCATGATTAACCAAAACTCCCACCAAGCAGTTCCCTACCTCTCATTCTCGAATTCTACTTTTGGGAGAAACACAATGAGAACCAAAAAAACAAGTTCATATAGGGAATTGGTGGAAAAGATTCCGTAATATGGAATATTATGCAGCCATTGAAAAATCATGTTTATCATGAAGTTATGGTAATAATATGAGAAAAAGCATATGCCATTACCTTAATTACAAATAATTATACAGTATGTATGTATATATGTATGTATACATAAATATACACATATATTGAGGCACAAATTGTGTTTCTTGACTTTTTAAAAGATATATAGAGAGAGAAGGAAAAAAATCTCAAAGTGTAAATAGTTAATTAAGAATTGTGGAACTGTAGGTCATTTAAAAGAAATTCTTTCCAGTGTTTTCTATGTTCCACGTTTTTGTAATAAATAAGTAAATAGACTTTTAAATGCTAGTTACCACTTCTGACATAGGAACACACATTCTGTTTAACGTACGCTACCTTCCTTTGATAACTGAAGCTCTGTAAAATCAAAATCTGTGTTAAAGAAAAGCCTTAAGCATGCACTTATGTTCATTACTACTACTCATACGAGCACAGCACAGTTTACAGTTTCTCAGTGGTAATGAAAATAAAATGGTTTTCTACTTAATACTTCATGTAATCATAAAAACTGTATATGCTGACAACTAAGAAAATCAGGACTTTCTCCAATTCTCCTACAAAACAATTCCTAACACAATCACCCCAGATCTCCAAAGATGAATAACATAAAGTTTTGTGAACTGGTACTTTTCATATTTTTTCTCCTCTGCCATATGCTGTCAAGCTTGTCAACAGTTCACGGTTACATGCTAACTACAGATCACTGTATGTTCTTAGCTGGGAATTAGCAAAAACTTTAGTGAGATTATAACAAATAATCAATTTACCATCTCTTGACCTTAAAATATGATTCTGTGATCCTAGCCTAACTCATTTCCTCCACAGAGACATCTCTGACCTATCCAAACTAACCCCACAGCTCTCGACACCAGAGAGCCCTGTTTTATCTTCACCCGAGTGCCTATCTATTATGTACTTTCTCTTGTGTTTATACATTTATGATCTATCCCCTGTGGCAAGACAGTTCTGCTACAATAGAGCAGAGACCTTACCTTTTATGCTCACATCTGTAGCACCAGCATCTGTGAATGGATGAATGAATCTCTGTCTTACACCTCTTCCCTGACTACAATGAAAAGGTTCAGTTATGCGCCTGCTGACTTACACATCAGCTACTAGTGCCAATTAGAGAACTCCTTCACTGACTATGTGTTTTGGGGCTACTTAATATTTCTACTTCATTATTGCTACTTGTAATTGATAATATTTGAGTGACTACTTTGTGTCTGGTGCTAGACTAAGCAGTTTACATGGATTATCTCATTTAATCCTCTCAACAATGACAAGATAGTATGATCATACCATTTTGCAGATGAGGAAGCTGAGCCATGCTTCCCTAAGGTCATACCACTAATAGGTGGAAAAACCTGGATTCTACCCAAGCAGCTGTGCTCCAAGACCCACATACTTATCTACAGTACTGCGCCTTCTCTCCTCAGACAGCCGCAACAGCAGACAAACCAAGAACTACAGTCATTCTGGGAATAATTATAGAATTACCAAAAGAGAGGGATCTGGCCAAATCACATTCAAAGACTGTCTTGCACTCTAAAATAATCTGGGCATTCTAAATAGCCTTTGGGGGGTTTTGTTTTGTTTTATGGCCCTGAAAAGTGTAGAAAAGGCACTTTTCTGAAAACATGTTTTCAAATTTTATGGTATGTAGGCCATACAAAAGAGTCACTTTCAATGTTTCTAAACTTTAATTCTGCCAAACTCCAAGCTATTTTTTTCCTTTCCTTTTTTTCTTTCATGCTGCTTCTTTTTTTTTTAACTGAAAATTTACAGGATTTGAATAGTTCTGACCAAGAAACAAAAGATGTTAAACTTTGGAGCTATTACCACAACTTCAAACTTCAGTAATTTAAGACTTCATAAAATGATGGCTTAGAAGGTCTATATGTGGAATCCAAATGAAAACTTCATGAGCAAAGCTTTCATTTAGACTCTCCCAAACTTGATTCTCTGAAAAAATGTTCAGCTGGCCCATAATGTGGAAACAATTATGAGGATTAAGACATCTGAATACCACTCCAGTAGCTGTTATTTCTAGCTACATCTTAAAAGACAAGCTGCTGCTGGCTCTTGGTAACACTTTCCTCCTCTTCCCAGGATGAGACAGGGGGCAGCCCAAAGGGTAACGGGTGCTCTGCAAGCTTTATTCTCCGATGGTCCACAAATGTAGGACCTCTCCTCTCTGAAACCCTGGGGCAGAGGGAGATGGAAGTCAGGTTAGTTGGTGTGCTAATGGCCAGAAAAGGGAAGGACCCCCTCCTGCAGGAGCCCCCACATTTGCTCCCTGAATTATTCCTAATAATTCATGCTATTGGTAAAATTGGGATAGTGCAGGAGATTTAAACCCACATTTGATCCCTGAGGTTCATTTTAGCCATTGGTTCAAGGCCTTTCAACTTGCTGTTCCCCCTGCCCAGAGGCCTGCTCATCCTGCTCAGATGTCCCTCCACTGGAGACCTCACCCCACTCTGCTGGGCTGTCACCTCTTATCCAGCTTGCATTTCTTTATAGCATTTCTCACTACCTGACACCAGCATTGAGGTGTAGGGTCTGCCTGCCCATGTGCTTAGGATGTCAGGGACTTTGTGTTGTTATAGTGCACCCCCAGCACATAGTAGGCACTCACTGCTAAATGTAGTATTAAATCAAGTATTCTTGTGCACACATGCCTGCATGCACCCTAACCGTTTACCCAAACTGAGCATTATTACTTTCTTTTTCTGCATACTCTCTAATTTGGGCCTCTGAACTCTTTCATTTCCCTCTATGGACTCAGCTTTGAGCCCTGCTGGCTGAGAGGTGAGAGGAGCGGGGTTGCCACCCTTGAACAGCGGCTCCACCAATGTAGACAAGGCAGGGGGTCTGAAGGGCAGTCCCAGGGCAGAGAGCTCTGCCTGTCTGTATGAACACTGGAAACTCTGATTCCTATTTGAATGTAACTTCAAAAGAAAGGGGGACCCAAAGCTATAACAATTTGAGTAACAAAATAAATAAAGTCATATTGGACTGTAACCTAATGTATAAAATAAACATCCATTAGTTCACATAGATGTAAGTAAATGACTGAGTAAAATAATGAGAAAAAAAGAGACAAATCTCTCATACAGAAGAATGCCAAATAAATCATATAGATAACCCATCCTGCAAAGGGGGAACATAACTGACTTTAGCCAGGTGGTCAAGGTGAACACCAACAGTGCAAGTGTTGTTGGTTAAAGGCTAGCGCTTTAATTTGTGATCATCCTCCCCAAAGCCCATAATCCCAGTCTAATCATGAGAAAACCCTAAAACAAATCCCAGTTGAGGGTCAGTCTATTCCTGAGCAGGACTTCTCAAAAACCACCAAGGTCATCAAAAACAAGGAAAATCTGAGAAACTGTCATAGCTAAGAGGAACCTAAGGAGCCATAACATCTAAATATAACATGTTATCCTGGATCCTGGAACTAAGAGAAGGGACATTAGGTAAAAGGTAAGGAAATCTGAGTAAAGTATAGACTTTAGTTCATAATGAATCCATATTGGTTCATTAATTATGACCAATTAAGATGTTGACAATAGGGGAAACTGCACAGAAATCGGCATATAACATGGGAACTCTCCACACCATCTGCTCCATTTTTCTGTAAATATAGAACTCTTCTATAGGTAAATAAATATTAGAAATAGATTTAAACAAGAAAGAGGAAAGGATGTTATAAACTTTACTGTACTACAATAATTTCAAAATAAATAAAGCCCACATATTTCCTAAGCAGTTACTTTACTCTTAACTATGGTAAAATACATAGAGGAGTAACAATTTGTTTGAGGTTCAATATAAATGGAAATTGTCTGTAATAGAGTACTGGAAGCCTCCAGTGTTCTTGGGTAGAGGCAGTATGTTTACTTAAGGAGTGCCTGTTAAGTGTAGGGCTGTTACCAATTTGCTACCCTGTCATAATATACTAAATCATTCCTCTTAAGAAAAGAAATGAGTAGCTCAATCATAACTCAGCTTTGCTAAAGTTTCATTGCTGTGTTTTTTAAGAACAAATGGTAAATTCAGGCACATAAAATTATTCTGATCTAGATCCTTTGTTCTCCGTATACCAGAAAGGTCTCCATATTATACTGAGCACCTCTACTGGTAGTAGAATTCCCAAGGCAGCAGCCACATGGGAGGAGGGGGGCAGGGGGCAGGTACATAATGGTGCGCTTGGAAAACGAGTGTCTTCCAGGCCTCAACTCATCTTTTGCTCAGAGGTGGTGCCATGCAGGGGAAAGGTGCAACCAGAGCTGAGTAGAGCAGGTTATTGCACTGGTGACCTTTATGAGCCCTTAAATAGGGAGGACCACCTGTGGTGTGTCAGTTGGTTCGACTCCTGCTTTCTCTCTCTCCATCCAGTGGGTGGAGGCCTTGGTATATACATACAGCTTCCACCCTAGGACTTGTTTAATAAACAAGTATAATCAAATATATTATTCCCCAGATGTCACTGATGACTGAAGACTGTCATAAACCTCTTCATTAAACAGGAAAGCAAATCTGAAAACATATAGAACTAAACCAAATAAAGAGACAGATTTTATATGATCAGCAAATTCCCTGACTTAGCTTATCCAAATATAATATAAACCTTTAATTGTGTTTGCTTTATTTATTATTCATTTTTAATCTCATCTAATTCATTAGGCTAGAAAGATGACAGATAACGTTTTGTTCTTTGACCCTCTTTAAAGTAAAGATGCTAATCAAAATGCTCAAGATTAGTAGTAGTTATACATAACTCCATATGTTCTATGATATAGCAAGTAATCCTTAGAAAATTGTGTAATCACATGTCAGTCACTTTACTGTTTGAAGGAGGAGGGAATGCCAATAAAGAGTGGCCATTCAGAGATGAAAGAGATATTCTTCTTGTACAAAGAACTTTGTCACTCTGGGAAAATATATTTTGAGAAATTTCAAAATTGCTCCTTATAGCAAATGATTTCTCATGAGAAGAAAATTAGATTTCCTTATATTGTAAACTTTGCAACAGTAAATTTTGTAAATTTTGGTGCAAACTGTTTGTCCTAACCAAACATGGTACTGCATTCCTTTGCCTGCTTCATTTCTTGACCTCATCTCCTGCCCACAGGCCTGAGACAGATATTCAAGTCTCTTGCTCTATGTTATTCCAAATAATCCCCCACTATTACCAGTGACAGGTCAATAGTGATCTGCAGTGATCCCTTCATGCTTCTGGAGACCACATCAGCCCAAGTTAGTGCCTGACTAAATCCTGAAACTATGTAGGAAGGAAAATCATACTGTCAAAGCATGCAGTTGCAGTAGGAGACAGTAGTTTTAATTGAGGCTTCAGAGATTCTAAAGGAGAGCACTGCTGTTGCTAAACAAGCAGGTCAGAGGGTCTCCTGCAGGCATTCTACTCTTTGGTCAAGAAGCAGAGTTCATCACTAAAGTGGAAGATTCATATCCTTCCCCATTCTGCCTCCATCGTCCACCCACGCCTGTCTGGTAGCAAAAGGGCAAGTCTGTATAAAGGTAGCCAAGTCACAGAAAGGCATCTAGAAGGCTTTTGAATGCTATGCCTGCTCTCATCAACTGGCCCCTCCAGCTTCCCTCTCCCACCTTCTCTAAGGGCTCTTTACCCTTCATGACTGCATCAATAGGTTCCCTTGCCCTCCAGCTCCTGCCAGTGAGAGGTAAAGCAAGAGGTTAGGGGGAGCAATGAGGGTGAGGCTGAGATGTTCATTTCTCCTGTTCCCTCCCTGCCAGGCTGCTGTGGGTTGGCTGGTTTCATGTCTGTCAGGCAGCCTTTTGGTACAGGCAGTCTCCCTTTGGCTTTCAGGTTGAAAGCTCTTACCTGTTCCTTGCTATTTCTGGCTCTGTGCACCGTACCATCTCTTGTTGGTTTCCATGAACTCTGCTCTCCTCCAGTTAAAAAGTTACCACCCTCTCCCTGACCCAGTTACTAGTTTGTTGTATCACAATGTAATTTAAAAGACACCTGTATTACAGTGCCACAGGAAACAGATGGGACAAAGTGGTATTTGCAAGGTTTTAATAAGTTATAGATTTTATTAAATCTTTTAGTAAGCTCTCACATAATGTTAGGCAGAAAGACAGAAATGAGGGGGATGAAAAGGAGAGGTGGACCACCAAAAATGACTCAGGGAGTTGATCAGATAGAGCCAGAGAGCCAGAAATGACTCAGAGGGTTAATCAGATGACGCCATAGACTCCAAAATGACTCAGGAAATGTCCAGGGTCTCCACAGATAAGAAACAGAAGCACAGGCACAGCATAGCCCCTGTCCTCATTTCACCAAACAGAACAAACCTAGAGAGCTGACAGCTGTCAATCAAGGATTTCTCTGCCCCTCCAAAACCACATAAAGGAAGCCTCAGAATGAGCATCTGGGCATGTCTCACCTTAGGCCCACTCTGTTACTCTCTGAAGAGTGCAGTAAAACTTACTTTGCTTTCTTGACATTGGTTTCTTGTCTCACTATATCTGACTTCCCTGTGACATGAGCCGAGTTTCTTCCTTCCTAACATATTTTGGTGCTGTGACTTGGATAAAGCAGTAGTAAGTCACCCTTACTTTCATTTTCTGTTGGGCAGCCATTCTGGCCAAAAGCAGGCATGGGTCAGCCACACTAAAAT
Source organism: Manis pentadactyla (assembly GCF_030020395.1). Taxonomy (NCBI): domain Eukaryota; kingdom Metazoa; phylum Chordata; class Mammalia; order Pholidota; family Manidae; genus Manis; species Manis pentadactyla. Next base: position 72,288,739 of record NC_080022.1, read on the forward strand.
GCCACTAGGGCAGGCCACCGCTAGAAGACTCCTATGACAGGATAAGGTGGTCACAGATCTAGGACAGAAGCATTAGGTTCTCTGCTACCCACACATCTGCAAAACTAGGGACACAGTAAATCACACCCAAGTCCAACCCCTGGTCACCTCCCAAATAGGTTTTTTTGCTGCCTGACACTATCTTCTTTCCAGTTTCCATTTGGCTGAGTCTCCTTCTGGCTCCCACAAAGACCTTCTTCCAGCCTTGGTTCCCACTGTCCCCAGCTCTTGTGATCACCTCAGATCACAGTAAGCCCCATTTAATCCATCACAAGGAAGCCACGAGACTCTAGTCCTCCATATCCCACCTGGAGACATCTGAGGTGGGATATGTTAATGTCCCGGGAAGCCAGTTGTGCCAAGACCTCTGGGATAGACCCCAGGACTCTGGGCTCTGAAAGCCATTCCTAGGACTGTAGTCTTTCAGTCCCCCATCCTGTTATCAGAGATGTCTGAAAACAGAAATAGATTTCCAGATCTTGGGACACTGAGACCTGTGGGATGCTAGGCTCTCTAACCCATTCATTTCTTCCTGAATGGGCAACCTGGAGTCCATTCTGGCTACCACGCCATTAGGCTGTATCCTTTCTCACTGGTCCCAGCTAGGTGCAAAGACACTTAAAAAGAAAGACTAATATTCTTTTGCAACACAGCTGATCCCAACATCAACTAGGGGACCAGGATCAGTGGCCACTTAATGGAAGTCTCAACCCTAATACCCTCATGCAGCTTGACCTTTTCTGCAAAAAGCTGGGTAAATGGGCAGAGATTCCATGTGTTCAGACTTTCTTCTATCTTAAAAGTGAAGAGGATCTCTGCCATACTTTTAAGTTAAATAGTCCTCCAGTCTTCCCTCTGATCCACTTCCTGCTTTACCTCCACTCCAGTACCCAGGACCACCCAAGGGCAAAGTTTCATAGCTAACCCCACAGAGCCATCAAGAACTGAGTCCTGAGCACTCAAGTCTTCTCCCAAAGGCACCTGCTAAAGTTCTCCCATTAGTAGAAATGGCAGGTGGAGAATTTGGCACAGTGATAGTCCACAGACCTTTTTCACTAATTGAATTAAAACAACTTAGAGCTGATCTTGGCAGATATACTACCAATCCAGATAACTACAGTGATCAATTTCAGCACATCGGCCTAGCTTATGACCTCACCTGGAAAGATGTCATGATAATCCTGGGAGAGACACTCTTGGACCATGAACAAGAGAGAGTTATTAAAGAAGCCCATATATTTGCCAGTAGCCTCCACTTGTCAGACACTAAATTTCCCATTGGGTAAACAGCTGTCCCCTCTACAGAACCTAATTGGGATTATAATGATAAAGATGATATGTTGGGAAGAAACCACTTCCTCTTTCGCATAAAGACAGGGCTAAAGAACACCAGGCAAAAAGTTATTAACTATTCAAAAGTTGCTGCCATTAGTCAGGGGCCAGAGAAAAATCCTGTAACTTTCTTAGAAAGACTGAGAGACACCCTCAGTAAATATACTAATCTAGATTTAGATACATATGAGGGAAAAATAATTCTGAGAGATAAATTCCTCTTGCAGTCAACATCTGACATCAGAAGAAAATTACAAAAACAGATCCAGACAAACCCTAATAGCAGTGTAGATGAACTCCTGACCATGGCCAAGACTGTGCTTGATGGCCGTGATCAGGAAGAAGAGGCTAGGGCTCAGGAAAAGGGACAGAGGAAGGAGACCAACATACTCAGCTACTAGCCACCCTTGCGGCTCAGCCCATGTCCAGAGGCTCACAGGTCCTGACCAAGATTCTAAGAAAGATAATAAGTGTAACATCTGTCTGAGGACCAGGCATTGGGTTAAGAGCTATCCTAACAGAGATAAGCCTCCACGGTCTCCCTGCTATAAATGTAAGGGAATGGGTCACTGGGCTGCCCTTTGCCCCATGGGCTGCAGAGCCCCTGGCCCATTGGAGCCACTCATGGTCCTTGAGCTCCTCTCACAGGAATGAAGAGGTCCTGGCCAGTCAGCCCCAATCCTGACATTGACATCACTGGACTAGAGCCAAGGGTAACCATGGGCATGGCAGACAGGACAATTTTCTTTTTAGTTGACACAGGGGCCTCCTATTCTGTCCTCAGTTCCTATTCTGGACCCCTATCTTCTCAAACTTGTATAGTACTAGGAGTGACAAGGACTCCTACTATTTCGCCCTTCACTCCACCCTTAGGATGTCTCCTCCATTGCCATTATTTTTCACTTCCATTTTTAGTTGTAACAGAATGCCCTATTTCCCTCATGGGGCAAGACATCCTAGAAAAATTACACACAAGGATGATTTTTAGTTTTTCCCCAGCTAGTCAGACTCCTCTCCAACTTCTGGTTGTTCCCAAAAGTCCCTCGTCAGGTTTCCAGAACCAGGAACAACCTATTAATCCTGACGTTTGGGATAAGGGAATCCCAGGAAGGGCTAAGTATGCCACCCCAGTAGTCATCCAGCTCAAAGACCCAATTAAGCTTCTCAGCCAAAAACAATATCCTATAAAGCCTGAGGCTTGTAAAGGCCTCCAGCCTCTAATTTCCAAATACCTTAAACATGGGCTGCTAGTTCCAACTAATTCACCTTACAATACTCTAGTCCTGGCCATCAAAAAGACCAGACTTATTGTCTAGTCCAGGATCTAAGAATTATCAATGAGGCAGTTGTGCCTCTCCACCCAGCAGTCCCTAACCCATACACTCTGTTAGGAGCTATTCCACCTGACACATCATGGCTTACAACTCTAGATCTCAAAGATGCTTTCTTCTGCATTCCCTTAGAAAAAGTCACAGTCACTATTTGCTTTTGAATGGACCACTCCCAGCTAACTGGACTGAGACCTGTACCCTAGTCCACCTGGCCCCAGACATTGACATAGTCCCCAATAACCAGTCACTAACCATTCCTCTGTCTTCTCACATAACCGCGAAACAAGCTATACAGTTCATTCCTCTATTTATAGGCTTGGGAATCACCATAGGACTAAGCACTGGTATAGCCGGACTAACTATCTCACTGTCCTATTATCAAAGCCTTGTCCAAAGATTTTTCTGACAGCCTAGAAGAAATTTCCCAGAGTATTGTAACTGTTCAAAATCAGATAGACTCCTTAGCAGCAGTCATTCTTCAAAACAGAAGAGGATTGGACCTCTTGACTGCTGAAAAGGGAGGCCTATACCTCTTTCTAGATGAAGAATGTTGTTTTTATGCTAACCAATCTGGCCTAGTTAGAGACAGTGTCTGAAAGCTTTCTGACCATGCCTCCAGAATCTGACAACTACCAGAATCCTGGGGCAACTGGTCCTAAATTTGGAACTGGGCATCCTGGTTGCTTCCCTTGGCAGGACCCCTACTGATGCTTCTCCTAGCCCTACTGTTTGGACCATGCTTACTAAATCTCTTAACTAAATTTGTTTCTTCCAGACTAAAGTCCACTGAGGTCAAAGTCCTATTGTCACAAGGATTCAAACCCTTACCAACTGATGAATCAGCTGTCTTCCTGGGACCCCTAGTTGGGTACCCTTACTGTACTAATCTCCACCATCCCGACAATCAGCAAGCAAAGGGACCCAAATGACCACACCACCCCTCACCAGCAGGAAGCAGATAGAACGGTCCTCACCCCTCATCCAATTGATTTGGGTCCCAACTGCTTGAGGGGAGAATGTTAGGCAGAAAGACAGAAATGAGTGGGATGAAAAGGAGAGGGGACCCTAAAAATGACTCAGGAAGTTGATCAGATAGAGCCAGAGAGCCAGAAATGACTCAGAGGGTTAATCAGATGAAGCCATAGACTCCAAGAGTGACTCAGGAAATGTCCAGGGTCTCCACAGATAAGAAACATGAGAAGCACAGGCACAGCACAGACTCTGTCCTCATTTCACCAAACAGTACAAGCCTAGAGAGCAACAGCTGTCAATCAAGGATTTCTCTGCCCCGCCAAAACCACATAAAAGCCTCAGAATGAATATCCGGGCCTGTCTCACCCTAGGCAGGCCCACTCTGTTACTCTCTGCAAATGCAGTAAAACTTACTTTGCTTTCTTGACATTAGTTTCTTGTCTAACTACATCTGATTTCCCTGTGACACCGAGCTGAGTTTCTTCCTTCTTAACAATAACATTTCCCAGTTATGAATATAATAACTCTCAAAGAAGAGGAGAGGAATAAATCATATTCCCAAGGGCACGGACCAGTATCACAATTCTCAATACCCTCAATGTCCCTGTACACACACCAGTACCCTAGCAAATTTCTCTCCACATAATGAGTGATTCAATAATAAGTGATTATGCATTCTTATAGGGGTTATATACAGATGACTACATTGCATTCCAGCAGATCCCTGCATAATAGAGTCTGTTTCATAGATGACTTTCAATGTAATCTAGGATCAGTTCCAACTCTATCTGTGTCCCTGGTCTTGTATACCATGGACATAAATGACATGGATTTAATTGTTAATTTATGCCTAAGGATTAACCAGCTTTGAAATGAGACACTGCAGAGAAGGAAGCAGTAGGCATTTCCTTATGATGTATCTGAGGAGGACAAGGGGCAGGGTAATGACCACCTGAGCCCAGGGGCACTGCAGCCTGATGAGAGGCAAAAGCCATGCAGGCTCAGCAGCAAGGCAGCATTTGGCGGGCACCACTGAGCCCTCCTGCAGTGGCCACGCCAGGCTAGATAAGGGCTGCTCTCCCAGAAGTGAGGCAGCCTGCAACCGTGGTGGAGAGGCTGTAATGGCAGACAATCTTTATATCCTGGGACATGAGCCAGATATAGTTCCTGAGTAGACAAGGAAGCTTGGTGACTCAAGGCACTGAGAGAGAGCTCGGGAATAAACTCATCTAGTCCATCAACAGCCTCATGTTCTTCCAGCATCACCTCTGACCTTCCACATGCTCCTTCCAATATGAACACAAACATGTTGGGGGGAGATCAGAGGCAATACTTGACTCTGGGACCTATACAAATCTATAAAACAGGAACGTTCATACATGCATACATTGATTTTTTTAAGTGCCTATTTATTTACTAGATTCAGACTCTCTTAGCCCCTGGGGGAGCAAATGCCAATACTGTACTGTAGAAGCATTCTCTGCCTCTGTTGGCCTTTACCACTGAATCGTGAGCTTCTTAAGGGTAGAACAGTTTCTCACTTACGTTCATACCCCTGAGGCCCACTATGAGGGCATGTAGTACTTTCACAACAAATGTTTGGTTCATGTGTTGGTTAGTTTCAGTTACCTGGTCGGAAGCAGAGATGGAAACCTGACCACACTATACTGGCTAATACTCAGGTGAGATGAAAGTAGAAAGAAAGTAAAGGCTATTCTTTCAAGAAATTTGGCTGAGACATACTTGGTTAGCTCTCCTATGTCATTCAACATAATTTAGCAGATATATGTCTTAATTAACCTCACTTATAACCCTTTTGGGAGCAGAGCTGGTGTCCTTCTGTCTCCCTGCTCTTTGAAGCACAAACACAGAATCTTTCTTGTCATCAGCATAAAATAATGTGTTCAATTTCATTGAGTCATTCTCAAACCCTCTGTTTCCAGTCTTCTTTTTCTTTGGTTTCACTTCTCTATGGAAGTTAGCAAATTATTATTCCCTTCTTAAAACTCCCTTCCTAATCCTGTGTGACTCTACTTTTTCCTGGTTCATTTCCTGCTGTCCTCAATATTTCTGTCTGCTGGTCTTCCATCAGCCTTGAAGTATAATATTCCTAGACTTGGTTCTCCACCTGCTTTTCTCTTCCCTTTAAACCTTCTTCCACAATTACTACTGCTTAAATTATGTCCCCTGTGTATATGACTCCCAAGCAACTATCTTAAGCCCTGCAACCTCTCACACCCTTTCTCATCTTAAACTCCCAGTAGCTCCAAAGTAAGCATGAAGAAAGTCTTCAGGAAGGTAGCGAGTATGCGGGTTGAACTCTCAGCTTCCATCAGGTCAGCTGCTGGAAACAATGAGGCCACAATAAGGAGCAAAGTTTCAAGTTTAAACATCAGGTTTCTAATGTAACAGGTTAAAATGATGGTGGCCTCAGGCCTCACGAGTCTGTAGGATAGTATTTGAAAGTTGGCCAAGAGGTTTGCAATTGGAGAGGTTTCGTCCCACTCACACCAGCCAGGACCTTTTGTTCCCCTCCCCAGTGCTTCCCTTGAGCTCAGGCTAGACTATTGGAACACCCTTTCCTGAGGCTGGGCTCCTGACCACTGGAATGTTCCCAACTTTCAGATCTGCTTCCACCCCAGAACTCCAGCTTGGTGTGTGGATTCTAACTCAGCTCCCAACCTGGGTATTTGGCTTCTGGACTTCCCTCTCAGGATGGTTCTTATCCTCTTTTCACATGATCTTCACCTTGTTAACCTCACCCCACAACTGGCCTCTGACCCCCAGGCTATATAACCCCTACTCCATTTCTAAGAAATCTTGTCCTGGGTGGTGTGAGTGACAGTGAACTCACAACCATTCTTCTAACTCATTTGTGCATAATTGTATATTGCCCTGCCATTTCTTGCATTATTTTCTTTTTGTATCCTTGTGTAGCTTTATTTATGTTCTATGGCACAGATGGCCAAACTGTGTCTTCTTTTTCTTAGAGAGTAATAAACTCCATTTTCCATCTTCCTGGCAGCTAGGGTGGCCACATGACTAAGTTCCTGCCAAAGGAATATGAAGTGTGCTCCTTCCGGGTTAGCCCTAAAACACTGAGTGCATGCTCCTCTCTGCTGTTACGCCTTCCTGCAAGTTGGAACACAGGCCTGTGATCCAGTGTGGAACATTCAGACTAGGGCAGAGCCTTAGAGAAACATGGCTCAAAGTAATCAATGGACAGATTTCAGTCAATGTAGAGATAAGTACAGAAATTGCAAATAAACACCTAGAAATGTTTCCAGCAATTTGACATTGCTGTGCCGTACAAGTGCCCAATCAGCGGAGTACAAACCAAAAGTACTGGTTTGGGCATACTGGGAATAAAAAAACTAGTGTTAAACAAAGAAAATTTGAGAAGCACTGCCCTAGTGGGTGGCCAGGAAACAGGATGAGAAGGAACCCTTAGAACCTCAACTACTCACCTCAGGACTGTTAACAAGGGAGAAAAATAAGCTTCTGCTTTCTTCATATCATTGTATTTGGGGGCCTTTTTGCCTAAGAAGCCTATAGCTCTAGGAGAAGGTGTTGGAAAGAAGCTGAATGTGCACGTGCACTGGCTGTGCATTATGAGACAGAGATGAGCTCAAGCAAAAACTATTGGTAAATTTGTAAGCAAAGGTGGAAAAGAATAGACAGCATCCAGAAACTGGAGGCCTTGGAGGATCAGACATTAATGCTTCTATAACCCTAGAGAGCAGAAAATAGTATCACCATTCACAGCCTTGTCAAAGGCCTCTCAATAAGACATTGTAGTGGAACAAGGGAAGACAGGCCTCCAGTAAAGATCAGTTTAAGAGTACATCTTCCCACCCAAGTCCATGTTTTAGAGGACTTCAGGGTAGAGACCACTCAAGATGGGGAAAGAGAGGTGGGCCAGACACAGAAGCTAGGAAATAAAGCATGCTTAAGAACTTGGTCCAGAACAGAATTTGGCTGTGGTAATTGGCAAGTAGAAATGAATAGAGGCAAACAAACCAGAAGCCTAAGAACTTTTTAAGGAATTATACTGCAGTGGAAGCCACAGGTTGGCCTGGAGGGACCATGTTCATTCTCCCCAAAGGAGCACAGACTTTCCAAAATCCATTTCAGATACGCCACAGGAGGACATAGAAGAACTTCCTAGTGGACCAAGACAAAGTCAGGACCCCTGAGAGGCCTCTACCTGAGAGCAGAAACATGCCCAAGCACAGAACTTTCTCCATAACAAGCAGAGGGGGCTCTTAATTCCTGCCCAGCAGGCTCTTTGTCATTTCTATGTACCTGTCACTGCTATGTGTCTCTCATTCTTCTGAATGGGAGGTTTGTTTTGTTTTGTGGTTTTCTTGTTTCTACTCCTCCGCTGTATAGTAGGTGTTTGTGAACCAGACCAAAAAAAGAGACGATCATTTCAGCACAGATACTTAAAACAGGTTGAAGAAGGGAAGGCCAGACCTGTGGCCTTCTGGCAAACTAAACCCTTTTAAGGAAAGCATGGCAGACTGTGACACCTCAGCGGGGCAGGGAAATGAGGAGGTAGGAGCAGAAGCCTTGGTGCCAGCTGGACCTCGATCAGAGGCAAGCTCATCAGTTTCAGGTCCTAACCTGGCACATTGCTGTTACAGCTAGAGCCTTTTATGTCCTTTTTAAAATAGCATAGTAACTACAACAACCATTTAGGACTGTTGAAAGTGTTAAACAATGTTTATAAAGTGCTTAGCAAGATGTTTAACACACAGGATGTACTCCACAAATGGTAGGCAGTACTTCTCAAGAAAATTAGACAACTCAAAACTTCTAAAATATTCTATGGAATATACAAATAGCATTCTGGAAGTTTAACTGTTCATGCTCCAAGACCTCAATTTAATAAGAAATGAGATAAAGTCATCCCATACCTATGAAAATAACTATGGTCCAGGAAATAATTTCCCTCTGCTTAGGTATGGAGCTAGTGCCACAGCAACTAAGCTTAAGGTACTGTCACTAAGCAAGGAGGCAGGAATGGAGAAGGGGGTGAGAAGGGAGAGGAGAGACAACATGGTGTGGTAGACAAACACAGGCTTCAGGTGCTCAGTTCAAATACTAGCAGATAAGCAGGTGAGCAGAGTGGTTAAAAAGCACAGCCCCCACAGCACACATCATACTCAGTAGTGAAGAGTTAAGAGCTTTTCCTCTAAGATCAGGAACAAGGCCAGGATATACCCACACTGGTCACTTCTCTTCAACACAGTACTGGAAGTCCTAGCCAAAGCAATGAGGCAAAAAAAAGATAAAAAACACATTCAACTTGGAAGGAGAAAAATTAGATCTGTTCACAGATGACATGATCATATATGCAGAAAACCCTAAAACCTCATAGAATTAATAAATGAATTCAGTAAATTTTCAAAATACAAAATTAACATATAAAAATCAGTTGTTACTATACACTAACAATGAACAATCCAAAAAGGAAAGAAAGAAAACAACCCCACTCACAATAGCATCAAAATAAATAAAATACTGAGGAATAAACTTAACCAAGAAGGTAAAAGACATACATAGAAAACCACAAACATCGATGAAAAAAATTCAAGACAGAAGTAAATGGAAAGACATACTGTGTTCATTAATTAGAAGAGTTAACATTGTTAAAATCTTCATACTACTCAAAGTGATTTACAGATTCAGAACTATCCCTATCAAAATCCCACTGTTATTTTTTAGGGAAATAGAAAAAAATCCTAAAATTCACATAGAATCACAAATGATCCCACACAACCAAAATAATCTTGAGAAAGAAGGACAAATTTGGGGGCCACTTACTTCCTGATTTCAGACATATTGCAAAGCTACAGTAATTAAAACAGTATGCTACTGGCATAAAGACAGAATATAAGCTAATGGAACAGAACAGAGAGCCCAGAAATAAACTCCCACATGTTTGGTCAATGGATCTCCCTTAAGGGTGCCAAGAATACAGAATGGAAAAAAGATAGTATCCTCAATAAATCTTTTTGGGGAAATTGGATTTCCACATGTCAAAGAGCATGGCCTCTGGAGCTGGCCTGGGTCTGAAGCCTTGCTTACCAGCAAGCTAGCTAACCATCTGTGTCTGCATTTCCTCATCTATAAAATGAAGTTATTAATAGTACCTTCTCCCTAAGGGCATGGGCATATTTAAATCTGACACAATGTTAAATTCACTACTATTATTGTTAATGGAACCTTAGGGAAGTTACTTAACCTATTTGAGCCTCAATTTCCTCTGTTGTAAAAGGGAGAAAAGCTCTACCTTGTAGGGTTATTAGATAACTGGGACAAAGTGAATGAAATAACCAATGTAAAGCCCTCAACTCACTTCCGGATCCAGAGGAGTTCAGTAAGTTCCAAGCCAAACCTGTTTCCAAAAGTCTGGGGAGTAGTGGACCCAAAAGAGATTACTGTGAAGGAGAGATCAAAGGAGGAAATCCCTCCTTCTAACTGGATGGGTCACTGGCACAAACACCCCAGAGCCAAAGCCTTCTCTCCTCTACTGCCCTGTCCAGAGTCACTAGCTGGTGTTTTTCATCACCACGAAAACATCTGGTCCCAGATGATGGTGTATGAGAGTTTAGCCAGCTGGGTTGAAAACCTAATGTTTAACCTTCTCATTGTATTACCATGTGTCTTCTGGACCACTCTATCTGGATCTCAGAGTAATCCCTCAAAATATATTCACTAACACACCATTGATATATAGTTTTCGAAGTGAGTTCACATGTTGATCCCACAGTGAGATGGGCAGGTAGCATTCTCCATTTTACAGAGAAGAAAACTAAAAGTGGGAGAGCCTGATTCACTTCACCAGCTCTCATCCTTCTGGCCCAGGGCTCTTTCTACCACACTGACCATGGAAGCCTTTTTGAAGTAGTTAATTCTATGCCTTCATAAGAAATTAACTATGCAGATTTGCTTTCCATGACATGAATGCCTTTTGTAAACATTAACTGATTCTAGAAGAAATGAAATATGATTGTGCTAAATATCAAAAAATTGTAAGTATATTCTACTTAGAATTTTTAACAAGTGTTTATGGAAAAGGTCCATAAAATCAAATGAAAGTGACAGGATAAAATTCTAAACACAAGAAAAAAACAATGTTTAAATCAGTTTACCTGTCTCACAGAAAGTTCAGACGAGCAAGCAACCAGGTTTACTTTTAACACATTGAATGATGTAACTTAAGAAACACCTTTTCCTAAAGCCTTTTACTTTTCCCGTCAACAAAATAGAGTCTACTAGTTAGATGAACTAGGCCACAGACTTCAATCATCTGACTCTAAGAAATTAGACTGAAAATTATCAGAGAAAGACTAATAATGACTTGCAATCCATGGAAATTTAATCCTGCTGACATTCTTTTTCCTTCTCTTCTGTTAGCTGTTCATGGAATTTGCATATGCAGAGAGTCAAATACATATAGTGGGCAAGTTCCTCTGGTCTTGTTTTAATAGGTTCTACCCAAACAGTGATTCCTCTCATCCCTATCTCACTGCTCACTATGTGCAGGAGAAAGAGATGTACAAAAACATGTGTAAAGATGTAAAATGCCCTTAGGAAGACCACAACCTAGAACAATGGGTGCTCAGCCAGGACGAATTCTCCATCCCTCCCAGTGACATCTCACAGTATCTGGAGATAATCATGACAGACGTGGCAGGGGGCGCTCCTGGAATCTAGTGGCTAGAGGCCAGGGATTCTGCTACCCATATGCTACAATGCACAGGACACGCCCACAAAGAATTATGCAGCCTAAAAGGGAGTCTGCATTCTCTACCAAAAAGGAGGACTGAATAGGTCAAAGAAAGTATAAGATGAGCCTGGGATGTCTTGTGGTGCCAGAAAATGTTTAGATGCTCAGTGAACGATAGGGTTGTGAAAAGAACACAGAAGCCAGCTCAAAGGGACTTTCGCTGGTCAAACAGAACAATATGAGCATCAAAATAAATAATGATAGTAGCAGATTTCACTATACTGAATACAAAAAGAGTCCATGAACTTCCTAATATAAGTGAATAAATACATGAGGGAGAAATAAAGTTCTTCCTTATAGTTGAATGCCAACTAATGTAGGAATGATGGAAATAAAGTATCATCATTTGGCAACCTTCAGAGAGGAGGCTGATTTAGGCAGAAGTCATCAATGAATGATAAGGCTGTGGGTAGAGGTTTAATGAGGAACAGGCTATCAACATAACCCTGGAATAGTTCCCCACAAATGCCAATAAATTTCAAAGGGAAAAAATGGTGAATTTAATGGTGGAGAGAGCTGGCAGACACCAACATAACCAGGTGATTGAGGCCAATATTCCACTGGTGGGACAGGTTGACATCAGCATGCCTTCTAATGTGATGTGCTGAGAAGAGCAGAGTATTCCTGCCAAGAATACATGACCCGAGCCTGGTTCTAAAGAAACACTGCTAGACCCAGGTGCAGAGACAACCTATAGAACCTAAGACCTGTACAACCGCAAGGATTTTAGGAGCAGAGAAAGTCTGAGGAACTATTCCAGAAGAGATATGACAAACAAATTTAACATGCATCCCAGATCAGACAGGAAAAAGAGTCACTAGAGGGGCAACTGATGAAATACAAATAAGCTCAATGAGCTGGATGGTAGTGTTGTACCAATGTCAATTCCTGATTTGGTGGTGCAATGATTAATTTTATGAGTAAACTTGACTGGGGTAAGGGATGCCCAGAGAGCTGGTAAAACAACATCTGTTGTGTCCATGAGGGTGTTTCTGGAAGAAATCACCATTTGAATAAGTAGACTGAGTAAATATCACCTTCACCAATGCAGGTGGGCATTATCCAAATACTGAGGACTTGAATAGAACAAAAAGGCAGAAGAAGAGCAAATGCGTCCTGTTGTTTGAGCTGAGGCCTCTGTCTTCTCCTGTTCTCAGGCCTGTGGACACAGGATAGGTCTTTGGTTCTCCAGGTTCCAGTCTTATGGGACTTCTCAGCCCCATGATCCCATGAGCCAACTCCTATAATGAATCTCCTCTTATGTATATATATCTATCTATATCTATATCTGTCTATCTTATTGGTTCTGTTTCTTTGGAGAACACTAAACCAAATGCCATGGGGGTATAGAAAAAGATTATGCTGTTTTCTCTCTGCCAGACTCATGTAACAGTTTAATCCAAGGAAAGGGCCCCCATTCAAAGGATTGACCTATTAAAAGTCAAGCAGGGCAGGAAGCAAATGATTCAGTGATGGGCCATACCTGATCCCTTGCTTTCATCTTCAAATAACTAGTCATTCCCAAGGATTCTGATCCTTAACTTTGGATTTCTGGCTCTCCTTGGGGAGTGAATACATTAGGCTGAGTCCTCTGTCTACCTTTGACTTACATGGTCTGAGTCTGTTTGGGGGCAGCACCAGACTTTCTGCACAGAAGGGGCTGTGGAACAGCTTGGCTAAAAGGGAAGGCTAGGGGTCTTGCCTGAAAGCTGCATTTATAGAGCAAGCCCACAGCTTTTATTTAGATTGCATATTTGTTTGGAGGGCTTTTGGACCAACTGGTAGCACTTATGAGGGGGCTCAAGTGCCCTCCAGCCAAGCCTGGCCGCCTACCACCCCATCTCTGAAGCCAGGGAGTCTCTACAAGACTAAGCCAAGGCCAAGGCTAGTAGAACTTCCTGCCTACCATCCCAGGGACAATGAAGACATAGGACTAGCTGATGCATAACTAGGAGGGGCTGACTAACATCTTTAGCCAGGGGCGGAGCAGGTTGCTTTCCAGAGTGACACCCTGTTGGGCCCAGCCTAAGGTGTATGAATGATTCATATCTGAGGAGTGGAGGCAAGGTCCATGGGGGCGGGCTGATGTCAGGGTCACAGGCAAGAGAGGAGTTCAAAGCGCTAGGCAGATGGGACAGGAAGGCAAGGGTTCAGGTGCTGCAGAGGCCATGCTAGGAGATAGAGGGAAGAGGAATAAGGAGAAGGGCACCGTCAGCCTGGAAAGTGAAGATGGGGTGGGTACAGCCCAGGCGGTCAGAGCCTTCCTCTCACAGGGTGCTACTCTCCCAGCTCACCAGGCAAGTCAGGCAGAAAGCAACACACGTCTTTCAGACTGAATTGAAGAATTAGCTTGTTTGAGGGGAAAGAATGCCTTGAGTCGGTGTAGTGCTTTGCAGGATGAACAGTAGAGACCCAAGTTAGCAAGAAGGTGCAGGGCAGTAAGGATGGCACAGGGCACCACAATTCAATGTCCGGTGACTGCCACTACCACTCTCTTCCTACTCGCTGGCTGGTGAGCTATTTCTTCGTTTTTGTCCCCTAAAAACAGATGAGCAGACCGTACAGGTAATTCTGAGAAGGAATTAAACCTGCTTCTGAACTTTGCCCTGTACCTCTGATCACGCAGTATTAGGTAATCTCAGTCCTGAAATTTATCTTCCTCTCATATCCCCATGGAGCAGTTTCTCCATCTTTTGCAGGATTTCCTCCTTTAAGTGTCATTTGACATCAGAGAGTAGTAAAGGGGTATGAGGGGACCAAAACAATGTCCACTTAGCATGCCCAACACAGAGACCATATATCCCATTCAGCCTGCTTGGGGTGTCCCTATCTGGAGGCCCCGCCTCTTTAATTCCAACATTCATGTGGCCATCACAGGGTACAAAGCCCTTTCACGTGCATGACTTAATGGGACCCAAAAATAACCCATGCAGATAAGAATAGATGAATTATATAGAAAAGGTAGATAAGGCATTTCATCCCCATTGTATAAATGAAAAAACAGATTCAAGCATGACAAATGATGTAGTCACGGTCACAAGAACTCACAAAAGTGGAGCTGGGATTAGGATCTGGACCCTTGTACTCCAGCTGCCTCTCTAACCCAGCATGGTAAAGGCACCAACTCTCAGGGCTTCTGCAGACAGCTCCCCACCCCTCCCCTCCACCTCTCCCTTCCATGGCAGGACTGGGTTGAAGGGGATTTCCACACACGTACAGAATCCAGGACAAGGCACAAAGAGTCAGCAAGGCCAGAGTGGAGGAGGCTCGGTACGTGCAGGAGAAATGATGGAAGGAGAAGCAAAAGGGCCAAAGCCAGGAACGGGACAGCGAGGAAGGAAAGTGTGTGAAATATCTCTAAGTCATGAACAGCTTGGGAATCTACCTTGGCACTCTGGCAGAACAATGTACATTTGAACCCATATTTACACAAATATCAATGTTCTAGTGTTTATCTTGGAGGGAAAAGGGGCAACCAACATTTAAGCAGTACTTCCTGAAGAGCCGAGACCCTTTCTCTTTTCATCTCAGGAGGTAGATGTAACCTTCATTTTTACACACAAGGAAATTAAGGCCTAGAGAGTGAAACAATGTATCTGAGGTCACAAAGCCTGGCCTGGAACAAAGACTGGTCTGACTGCAAAGCCCGGCTTTTCTCCTTATACCACATTAATAGTGCCTGGGCCTGGGCTCTGCCATTTAGAAGCTTGCAATCAGACTGAACCACTCTGTTGGGTATAATCACAGAGCAGAAAGCGTTTTGAGCTAATGTCTATTCCAAAGACAATAGCTAATGGGTAATTGGGTTACAGTATTGCCCCAGCCCAAAGAAATAAGAGGGTGGGTTTAAGTTATGGTGGATTTCTTCTCTCAGCAAGAAGATGGAAACCTTGGAAGAGGTGAAGCCAGCCTGGGCATGTGTGCATAACTTGAGAGTGTGTGCCCTGCCTGGCTATAAGGCTGTGTGTGCATTTGTTCCTCTGTGTGTGTGTGTTTTGGAAAAATGAAAGAGGGTGAACATGTAGATTCTCAAATAGGTTATGATGAACATGCACAAAAAGCAATCACATTTTAATGTTTTCATTTCAGTCTCCATTCATAAAAAGCATATGAAGATCTGTTCCATCAAACATCTTATAAAACAGCCACATGCCTGAAATAGATGTGACCTAATTGTAAGAGGCTGATGGCTGACATATACCTTTGTAAGATTTAGACATCAGGGCATGTCATTTGTAGTTTAATCAAAGCAACAAAGTTTTGAATCCCAAGGACAAAAAGGAAAACAAGAAAAATGTGCCCAAATGATCTTTTTCCCTAGTTATATGGCAGGGACAGTCAATGCAAGTTATGTTCAGATGGTTAGATGTCCAGATCCCCATATCATCCAAGGTCCATACAGTTTCAAGGAACAAGAGACAAGTCTGGAAGCTTATCTCAAGTACATAAGCCTTGAAGGCAGGGTTTGCCTGCTGGTCTTTCTAGAATGTCCCAGTCTGTTTAGACAAGCATAGTGTTAACAGAGCCAAGGTTGTGTGCTTCTGACTGTACCACTTCTGGTCCTAAGAGAGGAAAATTCTACTCACTGGACTCAGACCACACAAAATTGGACCCAGTGTCTCTGGGAAGCAGGTTTAGCAACTATCCATAGACAGTTTGCTGGAAAACCCAACCAGGCTCTTAGCAGTACAAAAACTCATGCATCCATGAAGTGCCACGCAGTGCACGGAATACTAACCTACTTGTAAAGAAGGGATGGTCTGTTTGTGGCTGACATTTACTTTATTCTCCGACTTCTAGAAAACAAGTAGGTACAGTGAGAAGCTAAGGGTTCTTCAACTTTTAAAGTAACGTTCCAAGACAAAAGGAGTGAGAAGAGAGAAATGTGCTGCAATGACAATTGCAAATTATGGAGGAAACATTTAGTGGCAAGTACTCAGTTAAAAATTGTCCTACGAATGCCTTTGAGGACCATTTTAATGGTTACCTTAATAAGACTAAATTGTTTCCAATATTCACAGTCACTACTCAAATTACATGTTTGAGAAGTTTCTAAGCAATTTTGGGTAGTTGCAACTTGCTGAGGGAAAGCAATAAAGTAACTGCAGCAGAACAAAGCACTGTTGTCTGTGGGTGCTGAGGGGATCCTAGGACTGGGGATCACTTACTCACAAAGCACAACCCCCAACACTGTTACTAGTTTAACTGTTTCCTGAATCTCTACGTGCCTTGGCTGGGTCGAACTGTTCCCTAACTGACACATCATCTCACCGGGAGTAACAGAGGCTGAAAAGCGTTATATCCCTTGGCTCGGACGGAGCACGTCCACTCACCGTCGATGGCTGTAAGACCGAGTTTGGAAAAGCAGCACCTGTGCGAAAGCAGCGCGGAGCTCGTGAGCCTCGCGCCCAGCCCTGCAGCCCGCCACAAGGGCAGACGCGACGCGGGTTTGCATCCGATTGCTTTCCACTCCAGGGAAAAGGTGGGAAGGGGCAGGTGCGCCCCCACGCCGCCCGGAGAGACCCGTCCCAGACTCTTGGGGTGGTTCTGGGGCCCTGCCTGGATGTCAGGCACCCCGAAAAACCGCGGGCTGGGCCTGACGAATGGCCCCGACTCCCACGCGTGGTCCGGCTCCGGGAACCCTCCCCGCGCCCGGCGCCCACTCACCGCTCGCGCTCGCCCGCGCCGCCGAGCTCGGGAGCGGGGGCCCCTGCGGCTGCCGCATGCCCTCGGGGCCCAGTGCGACGGGGCGACCGAGTGCCGGGCTCTGGCCGGGCGCGCGGATAGTGGGAGACACCGCGTCCCGGCACTCGGCGGCAGCGCGCCTCCTCCCCAGCGGTCGCTGAGACACGCCCGGAGCCCGAGGAAAGTTTGGCGGAGCGAGGGGAGGTGTCCCCGCCGGCCCCGCCCCGGCCCGGCCTTCCACCTTGCCCGCCTGAGAGCGCCTCCTCCGCGCCACGGCTTCGGCGCGCAGAGCCCCCTGTGCAGATGCTCCCCGCCTGGACGGGTCCCCTGTAGGGCGGCCGGCCTCGAGGAGGAGATGGCGCCCACTAAAGGGCCGCGAGCAGCCACCGGCCTTACCGAGCCATACCTCAGAGCCCTGTATTAAAGCGCTGTCCCTCTGTCCCTCACTCCTTACTGGGTGAGGAGAGATTTGTTTGAAGTGACTGCCACGCCCACCCTCCCGTGGGAGGCAGGCTCACTGCCAGGCCAAGCGCTTGCTCTAAAGCTCTCAGCCCAAAGCTACCAGAGGTTGCTGGCAGCCCTTAGAGGCCAAGGATGTTCACATGCATCTGGCCTGGGGCCTTTCCTAGGCACCTTTTTATTGCAACAGGAAACAAGAATATTTAAAGCTCTTGTAACGGGCTTTTTGGGCTCCTGGGGTAAATAGTCCTGGATACTTTGTTTTCCAGGCTGAAATGTAAAGCTGGCAGTGACTCTCCTTTGGCAAAGAAGAAAAGGTGCAAAGTAAAACAATCTCATGAAGACTTTGTTCTCTCTGAACTCTGCAAAAGCAAAAGGTAGTCACAGACATGCTAAAGGTTGGCCTTCCCGGTGACCTCAAAGGAGAGATATACTGTAAGGTGAAGTCCTTTCTCTCATGCGTCAAAACCTTGGGAAACACTGATGCGTTTGCCCAGATGTCTTCCTATAGTCCTTGCCATTCATTCATTCATCCATTCATTCATTCTTCATCCAACCTTGATATTGGGCCCTTCTTTATGCCAACTCGGAACCATATCCCAGGAAACAATCTCTACAATAACCTGCCCACTGCCATCAAAGAAAGTCTGCCCTCTCTGAAGATAATGTTTTAATAATGTTTTATTCCTTGTGCAATGGACCTCATACCACAGGCCATAACATCCTGTGCTGCCTCCAGCCTTTATAAGGAGATGGCTAAGTTTTGATCAACATGTACAAATTATTGTTGCTTTACCTGGATGTTCAGAAAATTACTGTGATAACCTGTATAAGAGAGGGCTGCAACTTGCAAAGCTAGTGCAAAAGAAAGATCATGTTTACCAGAACAAGCAACAACCTTACAGATGATACATAAAAATAAGGCAAGGTTAGAGAACAGCTCAACTCAAACAACAAAGTGCTGAAAGGCAACCCAGTGAATACAAAAATTCTTAACCACCAGCACTTGGCAAATACTTGACTCAACAGATATGTAGCATGTTGAGTAAGTAAGTTGTTGTAGGTTAGACTGGGAACTGTAAACACCAGTTAGAGCCTTCTTTTGCTGGAAAATTCATTCCAAGTTCCAAACAACTTATTAGCAAAGGCACTTTGGAAACACATTTTGTTGTAACTTGGGAACTTCTGAACTTGAACACTGAAAAGGAGAATGGATTCTGTAAACCCATATGTGACTATCTTTAATATATGGGTCCTAAAAAAAAGGAGGAAGGAGAAGGGAATATGGTGAGCTGTGTTACCAAAGGAAAAAGATGATGGTGTGTCACTTCTATCTCAAAATGTTTTCGTTAATAAAACCAAGTTGAAGTTAATGTCAGAAATAACAAACACCAAGTCTGAGGGTTTATTTCTCCTGTAGGAATCACTGGCTAGAAAGTCATTCAAAACTTTTTCAACCAACATCTGCTGATCAGATTCCTGTTACAAAATGTTTTGTGTTTCTTGAGAGATGAAGATTTATAACATTGTTTCTGTAAGGCGAGAAATAGGGCATTCCACAGTAATTGATGGAAAGAAATAATGATGGCTGAAGGAACAATTATGGCCTTGGAAAGCTTGTGTCACCAGCATCTACCTGGCAGGGGATAAATGCTGTAAAATTGCCAAACTGAAAACAGACCTAGTGCCGGACAGAGTGAGAAGCAATGTGGAATTCAGGCAAGACTTCTCCCTCCTGAGATTTATGTTAAGAAGTCCATGTTCCTCTGCCCTCAACTCAGCTCAGACCTCTGATCATCTGGGAAGGAATTCATGGATCTGTTGTTCTTAAATTTGGGAATTACCTAAACTGAATCTCTGTTAATTTTGTTCCTCTGTGTAAATTAGCAATGAGGATGCCTACAGCAGGTGAATAGTGGGACAAAGTAGAATGGCAGCTATAATGTGAAAGATGTAAGTGGTACCTAAAATAACAGTTAACCAAAAGGTTCTGAAGACAGACTGAGCAGAAGATTAACTCCATAGAAACTATAGGAAAAAAGAGATGGTTTAAGTAAGTGATGGCTCTCAGCTGAATGTAACATTTAGTGGAACACAACGGAAAGTCACAGAAATAGTCAACATATACCCAAAAGTCAAAATCAACTTAAGTTCATTTAAAATTGAGCAAACCATTTCATATGACATGTATGAATCATTAAAAAATACATAGATATTCATCACATTACCATAATTCTGCATGTTTTTATGCTTGAGAAAAGAGTAACCAATTTTGAAAATAGAAGTCATGATGGCAATCTTGATGTAGCAGATATGAAAACTCATCATAAAATCATAATAACAAGGGTGCTCCATACTCAGATTTGTGCCTGTCATCCAGGCATAATCACTTGCAAAAGCATCCTGGTTGGTTGATAAATTACATGGTGAATCTAACTAAAAATCAAGACAATATGACACTGGTGCAAAACTAGAGAGACAAAACATTAGACTAGAATAACTATACCATAAACAGATCATATTAAGTATAAAAATGTTTGTTTTTGAAGAAGTTGGCATCTGAAATCAGTAGGAAAGGCATATTCAGTATGTGGTCCTGGTATAATTCATTGATTTTAGGCAGAATAATGTTAGGTGCTTACTAAAGTAATCTTCATGTGCATTTCAGAATTAATTTGTTAAGGAAAAAGAACTATAAAACAATTAAAAGAAAATAAAGATAAATATTTACTTGATTTCAAGTGTGTGGTGAACTTTTCAAAACATTAAGAACAAGGGAAGAAATCACAGAAGAAAATACTAATTAACTTGACTGCATGCAAATGAGATACCTCTGCAAATAATAAAAATAATCCTATGAATTAAATTAAAAAATAAAACTAAAAACTAGGGGAAAAAACTATTTGCAACACATAGCGGATGAAAGATTAACACCCTCCCTATATTACTTACTGAAAGGCATGTAGATAATTCTGAATAATTAAAAATTAACATCAAAACAGAAAAATAAGCTAAGTATATGAACGATTGGCCAAAGAAGAAATACAAATGACCAAAACACATGAAAATAAATTTCAACTCACCTGATAGTAAGACAAGTGAAAATTAAAATGAGGTACTTACTGTTACCTATCAAATTGGCAAAGGTTTTGATTAGAGGTTCCCAATATTTATTAAGTTTTAAGAGAAACAGGTAACTTCATGTGCAACTGGTGGAAATACAAATTGGGAAAACCTTTCTGGTGGAAAATTTGGATATAGCATATTTCGTTCATTCTCAAAAGTATATTTTTCCCATTTTGATATCTCCAAATAAAGATGTGTTTCATGATCACTGTCAGCCAGACAGCATTTGCAATTTAGTTGCCCCTATGCAAAAGTTTGAAGATTGGATGTCAGCTATTGGGAGAAAATCCTGGAGCAAAGAGTGGAGCACATTGTTTTAAATGCTTCATCCAAATGCTTCTGATGGCACTCAGGCCACCGATCCCACAAAGTCAAAAAGTGACTCAAAAGAATGGGCAAGTCTGGGAGTGAATACCATAGTTAGGAGTTTTGCTTCTCCTTTATGGATGCACAAGAATAAAATGTAAGCTAATTGTATGTTCAAATAAGTCCAGGAAACTCTTTCAATAATTATAAAACAAAAGCTGTATATGGTAAGAAAGCATTATGTTTAATTGACATCATTTTCTTTCTTAATGTTACATAAAATAATGGTGCACCTTTTAATTTATGAGGTCTTGGGTCTGATGAACTATGATCTATCAAGAACCCTAAAAATGTTCCTGTTATTTGACCTAGTAAATTCACATCTAGAAAGTTATTCTAAAGGCACCATTGGAGGCACACAAAGATTTTAATACAAATATAAACATTTCGGTATTATTTATACAATTGAAAAGTTAAAGCAACCTAAAAGTCTAATCTAAAGATCCAATGGGAAATTGATGAAGTAAATTATCATACATCCATAGGGTTGAATGTTATGCAGCTTCAACAATTATGTTTTCAAAGAATAAATGATGACATAGTAACATACTCATCATTTCATATTACATTTTTATAAAAAGGAGGATATAAAATTATGTAAATCTGTTTCCTTTTTATTAAACTGTGTTTGCCTGTATGAAAGAGAAAAAACTGTAAATAAATACCCCTATATGCTCACTGTAGATATGGGAAGATGGGATTGTGCATATTTTTATTTTTTGTGTACTTTTCCATATTTTCAAAGTTCTCTGCAATGAACATGTATAACATTTATAACCCACATTTTCTAAAAAAGTATTTTAAGTAATGAACTATAAATAAATAGTGACTCACATGCCTTTTCAAGCACAAATAATTACAGATAGAGAAAAATACATATAGTCAAATTGAGATTTGAGGGTTTATTCAATTTTATATGGCCCAAGAGACCAGAATCCAAGTGAGAGAGTTAGTTCCCTGTTTCACTCATTTTCTGCTTAACTCATTTTTGAGTGGATTCACTTGAATATTGATTTCTTACACACAATAGCTTGGCTTGTGGGCCACCACTGCAAACATTGTACTTCTCAAAGGAAAGCTCGCAAAGCAAAAGCTCGGATGCTCACACTGTAAATCCTTTACAAAAAGCCTTGGGGATTTGGGGATGGGAAATGGGAAACAGCCACCACCAGGGAAAGCATGCTTTAGACATTCACTCAGGGTAACAACACCCCAGACCTCTCTCCCCGAGCAGTCTTTATTTTAGCAACCACTTCACTTTCCTTACAACTGTGATGAAATTGCATTTGGAGATAATTGAAGTTTTCTTTTACTACCTTATGGCCCCTCTGACTCCGCAGCATTCGTTGTTTCTGGGACTATTTAATAAGGGAGGGCACAAAGCAAATAAACAACGTGTCTTAAAAGAAATGCCCTGAGAGAACAAAAGAAATCAGTTGTCAGTTCCTGGATTCTTAAATAGGTTTTAAATTCATAACGGAAAAAAAGAACCTTAAACGCCAAGGTTTGTGATTTGTAATAGATGTGTTCTCTTGGGCTCCAAAGGGCTAAATGCTGAAAGAAGCTGAACACAAACATTTTCCCCCACACTGGGGGGAATCAACTAGAAGAAAACAGATGTAGAACCAGACCATCCTCCCTAAAGACTAGATAAGGTCTCCTGACTGGGAGGAGAACCTGAGCTGGGGAAGCAGCAGCACTGAGAGCCGCAGACATGAAGCTTCTGACCCCTCACCACTTCTCTGCTAAGTTGTCAGAGAAACAGATCCTCCCTTCACCTGGGAACCCAGAAATAATGTGGTAGGTTGTAATATTTAAAAACATAAACTGCCCCTCCCTGGGAGAGAATTATACTTCACTCCTTATCCATTTGACTTGCTTTGGCCCATAAAGTGTGAGCTATACTAACCTGGACAAAGTCCACTGTGTTCTCTTTCTCTACCCAGATATCAGCAGTGTCCCACATAGAGGCAGCTCTATCTGCCGGGATCCAGGAGTTAAGAGGGCATGGAGCAGCACCAAGGCTGACCCAGGAAGGGCATGCAAATGATAAATCAACCTTGAGTCCTTCTGAGCCGCTGAGGTGTGGGGAGTACTTGTCACTACAGCCTTCTGTACACTAGCCTGTTCTTACTTCCATAAACAGAGAGCACTGTGCCCACTGTGCATCCAAGACTTGGGTAGGAAACATGCATGCCTATGTGCTTCATGCCATGGTGATACGGGAGCAGCAATAATGACATGGTAACATGGCATAGTGAAGCATTGGAGGAACTGAATCTGCGCTCTGAGGTTTCTGGGGGCTCCGGCGTGATGCGGAATAGCACTACAGTTAGCTGTTCTCAGAAAAGTACCTAAAGGGAAATGTCTGCAGTAGATGCAGCACGAACAGAGACCAGTGCCATCAGGAGGGGAATCACTTCTCAAAAGGATGTAGTGAACCAAGTGTTCATTACCCACCCACTCCACCGCAACACCTGAATGCTACAAAATCCATTCAGAACTTATATCCCACACCAGAGAGAGAACAGGAAGGGCAGAAACCTAAGGGCAAACTTCAAATGACCAGGACAGCTGACTTTGCCTGAGTTTACCTGGAAGCTAACATGATTAAATTATTTGTCAGTGAAAGAAATAGAAAGTTCAAGATAGAATTTAGATCCATTTTTTGAATAAATAGTTATATGTCTGCCTACAAAGTTCACAGCCTGAGAAATGTGCACATACTACATACACCAAGATAGTTTGTGAGAGCATCATGGAGGCTGCATGTATTCAGTGCTGCAGGGTGCTGGGGGTCCACCCAGGCAAAGCTGAAGTCATGTGTGCACTATGATTAACACCTTACATAATATACTAACTTCTTCCAAAGCTGATGCTCAAGCTAGGACTAGATATTTGGCTTGCCTGATGCAGCCACAAAAAACCTGCTCTTAGCAACACTTCAGCTGCACAAATATTTATTCTAGTAAACCTAATAAAGGAAAAGGAAATAGTTGTAAGTAAATCTTGTTAGAATTTACTGCATTCTAGGCACTAAACATTTTTCCTTGTTTTGAAAAGAAAGTTGTAACCTGACACTAACATTCCTATCTCCAGTATTGATTTTTTTTCCACTGGACTTGATGGATACTGGCTAGATTAATATTTAATGTTTTTGTATAATTTGAAAAATAACAGTAGACTGAGACTAATACACTATAGAAACAATCTATAAACCATTAACAATTAAATGGTTAATCTTTAGTCTATTTAAAACAGAGGATTCACTCATTTAAAATAGAAGATCAAGAGATGAGAAGTTTTGTCTCCTTTATAGTGTAGTAAAGTTTGAAACCAGAAAATATACTACAAAATAAAATATGTAATTTCATGGAAAAAAGCACACTAATAATTTCATCATATAATTTTATACTTGGCTTTGCAATCATTAGTAAATGTTTTATTAACAAACAAGAAAATGTCATGATAAATTATTTTGCTATAATATATACTATTAATATAATTAACTTAATAGAATAATAAAAATAAGTAAGATTTTCTAGGAGGCTTAAATCTTAGTTTACTTTTGATTACTGGGACATAACTTACATTGATTATGCTATGTTGTGATGGGAATAGATGTATTGGGGAAATAACAATGAGCAAATAAAATAACATGAATATTAGGATAATGATTCGTGTGTGTAGTAATAAACATGAAGTAAAAAGTTGTTAAAACCAAAAGATAAAAATAAAACCTGGTATAGGACATCATCATAGAAGATTGTATTAAGGTACCTATAACTTCTAGACTTGCGATCAAGTCCAAAAACTTTAAGTGCTTTAACATATTTACTAGTTATACAATCTTGGCCAGTTTCACTCAATCTCTACAACTATAAATGGAATAAATGTATCTACCTCCAAATGCAGTGAAAGTTAAAATGAGATAGTAAAATCAAATTAATTTGAAGATGAGTTTATTATTAGAAAAAAAAACAGGACTATTTCAAAATGAGTTGACTCTTCAAATAACAGAACTTATAAGCATATGAAATAAAAATTAACTAAAAGGAGAAATAGACAAATTCACCCTCATAGCTGGAGATTTTAATATTTGCTTCTCAGTAAAATTTGGTTTTAGATGATTTGATCAACATTATCAACCAACTTGATGTTGATCTAAATTGGCATTTATGAAATATTATACTCATCAGATACAGAACACATATGCTTGTAAGTGTATATGTAACAGTTACAAGAAAGAGCATATTCTGAATTACAAAGGAAGTTCCAGTAAATCTAAGAGGACTGGAATTACTCTCTTGCCAAAATGGTAAATTAGAAGCCAATAATAAAAAGGTGTACAGAAAATCCTGAAATACCTGGATATTAAGCAACATACATAAAAATAACATATGGCTCAAAGAAGAAACCACAAGAGAATTTAGAAAATACTTTGAACTGAATGACAATGAAGTATTATCAATATTACATATCAAAATGTATGTGCTGCAGCCAAAGCAGTACTCAGAGGGATGTTTATACTGTTAAATGCAGATATTACAAAGAAATAAAATTCAAAAATCAATAAGCTACACTTCCATTTTAAGAAGGTAGAAACAGAAGAGCAAAAGTAGAAGAAAGATTTAATAAAGATAAGAATGGAAGCAATGACATGGAAAACAAATAATACAGAAAACCAAGGAAGCTAAAAGCTAATCTGTTGAAGATTAATAAAACTGATAAGCCTATACTAGACTGGTCAAGATAAGGAAGAAGAAAACCACATATTGCCAATATCAAGAAGGAAAGAAGGACATCCTTATCAATCATACACACCTCAAAAATATAATAAAAATATTAGAACTTTGTTCTATTAAATTTAAAAACTTAGATAAAAAGGTCAAATCCCTTAAAAAACATGACTTACAAAAGTGGACAGTAAAAGTAATAGGAAATTTAACTGGTGCTATGCCTATCAAAGAAATTGAATATGTAATTAAAAGCCTTTTCACAAATAAAACTTCAGATTCAGATGGTTTCACTGGTGAATTCTTTCAAATTTTAAGGAGAAAGTAATATTTATAGAAACTTTTTGAGAAAATAGTGGGTGAAGGAAAATTTCCTTACCTATTCTATGAAGCCTGAATAGCATTAATAGCAATACCTGACAAGAAGGTTATAAGAAAGGAAAAATTATAGACCAATTATTGTTCATAAACACATAAAGGAAATATATAAGAAAATTAGCAAATCAAATCTAGCAACATATATAGATAACAATGGCCAAGTGAGATTTATCTCATGAATCTAAGGTTGGTTCAATATTTCAAAACTCAATTGAAGTGTTTCACCTTATTAACAGAATAAGAAGAAAAATATCTATGATTATTCAGTTAATGCAAAAAATGCCCTTGACAAAAGGTATCACCCCCTTATAATTTAAAAGTACACTCCTAGCAAACTAGAAATAAACAGGAATTTTCTCAATCTGATAAGGGCATCCATGAAAAATCTACTACTAATATCATACTTGATGGCAAAATATTGAACACTTTGCCCTTAAGATTAGGAGCAGAGCAAGGATGTTAATTTTCTCCACTTCTATTCAACATTTGACAGGAAATTTAAGCTATGCAAAAAGGCAATTAAATGAAATAAAAAGCCATCCAGATTGGAAATAAATGGAAAGCAATACCATATTGATGGATGTTAAGATTTTAATTCTCCTTGATTTTATCTCTATAATCATGTTATCTTAATCAAAAGCCTACCGGGGTTTTTTGTTTGTTTGTTTGTTTTTAGAAACTGAAAAACTGATTCTGAATTTAAGTGAGAAAAAAAAATGGAGAAAAGTGGCCAAAACAATTTTTAAAAAGATCAAAGTTGGAGGACTTACACTACTTGATTTTAAGACTATAAACTTGTAATAATCAAGAGAGTGTGATACTGATGCGGGGTTAGATAAGTGCATCTATGGGACAGAACAGAGTCCAGAAATAGGCCTCCACATACACAGTAGATTGATTTTCAACAGAGGACCAAGGCAATTCAATGGAGAAAGCATAGCTTTTCAACAAATGGCACCAGAACAACTTGATATCTATATGGAAAAAAAAAAAATGAACCTGCACCTCAACCTCAAACTCAAAATTATTTTGAAATGAATTGCATGAATGCTAAAATTATAAAGATGCTAATGGAAAATGCAGGAGACTATAACGATATAGGCAAAAAAACAGTAATAGCAAACATAGAGCACTGAAGTTGAGAGACAGTTTCCTAGAGTTTGGATGGACATAAGGACAGGTAGGCCGAGCAGAGGAGAAAAGTGGGCCACATTCACTTCTATCCATGGTTCGTGTTTCCGTGAACCAAACAAGACCCACACAGTGTGTTCCCAGCTTGAGGACAAGACTGGAGAAGTAAGCAGCTGGCACAAGTGAGCCTTTGCCTACTCGTGGAATCATAGCTCTATTTTCCTAGAAGTGTTAAGGGTGGGGCAACACCTCTGAGAAACAGAAAAGTTTCCTATGAGAGAAAGAGACTACTATTGAGTATTTGCTATCCACAGCCCCAAAACCAGACCAAGATAGTACCAGCCAGATAAGAATGTACCCTTTTTTTCCATTCCCCTATCCTCCCGGGCCAGATCTTGAGGGATTAGAAACTAAGACAACTGAGCACAGAGACATAAAAGTCAAAAGAAAACCAAAGATCCAGATGCCCCTCTCCCACTTCAGGTTTCCCAGATGGAAAAACTCAAGTCTTGAAAGGAGAGTAATTCTAACTTTGAATAAAATTCAGAAATTTAGTTATTATACCAGTTGACTGAAGTAAGACTGTTCTTGTCTCTGAAAGTAATTGCAAGATGCATAATTATCTAATAAAGACTAGAACATTTAAGAGGCTTGCAAAGATTTCACCAAAAAGGAAGGGAAAAGGCAAAAGATCAAAGGTTCTCATATTATTGAAGAGTCGCATAGAGATATTATTGATTTTAGATACTGCTAAGTCAGGTAAAAAGTTAAGAGTAAATACGAAAAGAAAAGATATAGAAGCAAATAAAGAAAAACACTAATCCAACAAAAGGAAAGGAGGAGAGAAGGAAGCAAGTAAAAAAGAGTAGAATTTATGGAAAATACAATTAGGATTATATATATATATATATATGTTAGCACAACAAATGATTCAGTTCAAATAAAGATGTAATTAAACCAACAAATTTAAATCATGATAGGAAATACAGACTTCACAAACACTAACCAAAAGAAAGCCTGTGTAACTCTATTAATATCAAACAAAAAGACCTTAAGGCAAAAGAATTATTTGGGATAAAGAGAATCACATCTATAAAAGAAAAAAATTCTCCAAGAAGCTACTTTGCTAAAAAGCAAAATACCATCTAAAAACTGTTCTCACAACTTCCACTGCAACATTCAGAAAAGTATTCCAATTGGAAAAAAATAATAATACCTTCCTATCCCACCTCCCAAATAAATCAGATCTAGAATTACTAAATTTAGTTCTATTCTCTCCTGTTTAATCAACCCTGTGGCAATCTAAAAGGATTAAGTCCATTTGAAGTTTTCAGCAATGTCAAAGGAAAAGGATTCATGGTGAGCACTCTTTTATTTTATTTATTAAATCCTGATTGCATAGAGCAGCAAAAGGAGTTATAGATTTAAGTGAGGGTTCTCTGCAGGTTGGGGACACTGATTCCAGTATATTAGCAACTATATTAAATATTAACTATTATAAAAGAAATGAAAGTTGCCAGGCAGAACAGTAGGTAGTTTCAGAAACCAAGTACCTCTTATGCCAGGTTTCAGATATATTTCTTACAACGCATGGACATTTCATTTAGCTTTCTTTATTAGTTTTTCTATTTGTGAAATAATTTCCCCATACATAAAATAGGGATGATAAAACTTTTTCTACCTTGTGCAGGGTTACTGTGAGGCTAAAATTAAATAATAGATGTGAAAGCCCTTTGCAAACCTTTTAATACCATATAAATCTAAGATATGATTGTGAACCCATGGTCCTATGATGGATTATTAGTATTAACAGCCTTACCCACCATTTCTTCAACATGCCTGTAAAAATCTCAATGATCTGTTAATGTGCTTTGTCTAATCTTCAAGAGTAAAACCACTCCCATTTACATATGCATACAAATAAAAGCAAATTATGGCCCATCAATTCATCTTTCTCTCACTGGACATGCACACAAGTAGAGCTACATATATACCCAAGAGAATACAAGCTCATTTCAGTGTTTAGTGTAAAGAAACTTATTTTCTTATTAATAGGCTTTGTAGCTTTCGTAAACATGATTAGAATGTCTTGCTACAGTTTGATCCATTACTCTTATTTGGGTAACACTGAATTCTTGAGGTCGATATTATGAGTCTGGAAATTTTAAAAAGCCATCAAAATTGTAGTGAGAGTGGGTGAGATTGAATATACAGTGGATATGATACAGTAATGTTCCCTTTGAAGGCTGTCTGTAGAATCCAACAAATGTACCTACAGAAAGAGTAAGGGCTCTGGAGGTAGGGAGACCGGTCAAGAAGCCAGGTGAATAAAGGCAAGTTACTTCATCTCTCTGAACCTCCATTTGTCACATAAAATAGGGGTAAGAAAGCCTACTAAACAGGGTCTTCAGTCTACTGCTCAGTCCGTCCACCCTTGTACTGCAGGAGATCAGGGCCTTTTTGTAAATACCACTAACATCGCTGACTCTCACATTGGGCTTTCACCTACTTGTTCCCAGCCTGAAGTTCATCTATTTGCAGAATGTCAATCAATTTATAAGGAATGAGCCAGGTCTACTGTAAGCATCCCTTTACCCATATCTTCTAAATGTCTGAATTTTACTAAATCATCGCAGCAACAATGGCATTTCCCAGCTCCCTAACCCCCAGACACTTTTCCAGGTCACCACTGGTGAAATCTTTAGCAACCACCACCTTCTATCAGGGACTCTCTGTGCCCCATTTACCACTCCAGGTGGCATCTGCTTCCCTACCAGGGATGAGTAAACCAGTCCCATATCTCCATTTACCACCTATTCTCAACTACTTCTTTCAGTACCACTTTGAGTTCAGACCCTCCAAGAGGCAGATGCCAAGACAGGATTGGAAATGCAAGAGAATTTGAGGGGGAGCTCCTGTGAGATAAAGAGGGGAGTGAGCCAGAGGAAGCAGGGAGGGCTGTCAGGCTGCAGTGCAGGTCTGACCCATGAAGGAGAGAGGAGAAGATGGCGCCCTGGGTAGGAGACTCTTAGGTGAAGTCCAGTTCTGAGAGGGAATCAGCCAGGCTGATGGGGAGTCCAGCAAAGCAGTCCCGTCTGGCAGGAATGGGCCTGCCTTAGGACAGCTCTTGCCTTTGGTCACTGGCCAGAGTAGTGAGTGGACAGTGTGGTCTCTGCACAGAAGGATTCTGAGTGCAGCAGCTGGGGCAGCCATCAGTTATGCTCCTCACAGAAGCAGATCCAAGCGCTGTATTTTTATGGCCACTACAGTGATGCGGAAACCGGACAACATCTTGACTGGAAGATCAAAGTAAATATCGCCCATGAGGTGTGCCTCTGGGTATGATATCCTGAAAAGAACCCCGCAATGCTTCTGTGGTATGCTTCTGCCCCACTTTCATGACCTGAACCTAACGAATCCAGATTAAGGGGCTATATGGAAAATAATGACCAGTGTTCTTCAAAAATCTCAGTATCATGAAAGACAATGAAAGGTTGAGGAATGTTTTAGATGAAAGGAACTAAGGAAGTATGACCACTAAATGCAGGAGTGACCTGTGATCGGGTCTGTATAGGAGGGAGTAAGTGCTATAAAGAGCATTATGGGGACAATTGATGAAATTGGAGTATGGACTATAGATGATAAAAACATTGTATCAATGTTCTGTTTTCTGAACTTGATCACTGTACTATTATATGAGAGATGGTTCATGATGTTAGGAAATACACACTGAAGAGGTAAGGAATAAAGGGGCATAATATATGTAATTTTTTCTCAAATGGTTCAGACAAATAAATTATATAAATTAGAAAGACAAGACTATGAAAGGCATTTTCCAAGAAGTACATTAATTGAAATACATGTATAACTGTCTTCATTAATGATCAAATACTACATGGAAAGAAGAAAAGTACATAGTGATAATAAAATGTTACTATTAACAGTAGCTCTTCAGGCTTCTGGCCAGTGAGATCAAAGGGGGGATGAATTGAGGTTTTATGTGGTGGCTGTCTTTTTTCATCACAACTACTTGGTGATTCATTATTGTACATACCAGAAAGTCCACCCCACTGGAAGCAATTATCTGTTTTATTTTCACTTTCTTTTTTTTAAAAGGAGTTAATTAGATAAGATTCTAATTGCCAGCATGTTGATTTTGATCCATTAATCAGTACTACCATAGCAGCTTATGTAAAGGGATGGGATGGAAGGGACCATTAGTCTGCCAGCATACATTTTAAACTATAGAAACTCAAAGATACATATTAATTAGGTCAAGAAGAACACACTCAGACATCTGGATGCCCCTATCAAGCTCTAACTCTCACAATTCTTACACACACAAAAACAGGCTTATAACTAAGTTTTATCTGCATTCACCCAATGTGTCCAGTTTATCCTTCTGAAAGCTTGCTTACACCCACTATTTCCTAGGCACTACATCAACCTTGTGACTTATCCAGCTTGAAAGATGGGCTGCCTGGGTCTGAGTTCCAGCTGTTGTGAACTTGGAGAAGTTACTTAGCCTCTCTGTATTCTCAGTTATAGTATCTCTGTATTTTAGATAAGGATTCTGAGCCTTGGAACAGCTTGTCTAAATCACTTGGCAATTTAGTATTAGAGCTGTGACCTTCTATGGAACTTTCAACTGCCCCACAGAGATAGAGATTGTTTTCTGTTAGCACCAGCATTGTGTGAGTTTAAGGGATGCTGCTTTGTGACAAGGTGCTATTTAAAAAGATCACATTTCTCTTTAAGCACACTAAACTTCTTTTTTCTACCATTCAAGTCTGATCAGTAAGGATTATGTAGAAGGCAGGCAGCTGAAAGGGAAGATGAGAGAGGGCTTTGGGGTCATTTGGAGTTGAAGCCAGGCTCTGCCACCTACTCGGTGCTCACTTTTCTCTTTGTTAACATGGAAATACCACTACGTAAGCTATACATTTGTTGGGATGAGTAGCAATAATACGTATACATAGTAGGCAACTGACCAAATAGAGCTTTTTAAAAATACACTATTCTTCGAGAGCTTGCTCCTCACTGGGAACCTTTCTCTGCACAGGAAAGAGAGAGACAGAAAATGTAGTACTTGCCACTCAGGGCTCACCCTCCAGGAATTTGTAATGGTTCTTCACATAGTAAGGACACTAAGCCAGTCATATATGCTGTCATTGTTGTTTTCCCAGTGTGCTTTTTACATTTTGTTTCCATTCTTCATTCTCTGAAATTTTTCATTTTATTGTAGTAAATCTATCTGATTTTTCTGTTATGGTTTATTCACAGCTTTAAACCTAGGAAGTCCTTCTCTATTTCTTGGATCAGATCCATATTCATCTCTATTTTTTAAATAGTTCCTTTACAGGCTTAGTTTTCCACTTTTAAATCTTTAATCCAAAATAATAGATAAATAAATCATTAAATCTCTAATTCATCTGGGATCTATCTGGCTACGTGGTTGTAAGGTACTAAATATCTTTTCACGATACGTTCCTGATGATACTGGTTGCTCACAGTAGCTTATTTAGCTTGTGCCCATTTCTGCCTCAATAACTTACACTCTGAGCTACCCATTGTGAGTATCGCTGTCCCCTGACTCTCCACCTCCCCTCACAGCACTCCCTCCCACCCCCTCCACACTCAGCCCCAGCTTGAGGGAGGCATGAAGGCAAAGCGCCTTCTAGCACCTGCTTGTAAGGCTCTCCTCACCCAGGCGGCCATCCTCAGGCCTGAGCCTTTGGGATCCCACACCCAAACCCCAATGATGACCACGGATAGGCGGTGGCAGATGGGATCTTCTTAAAGACTACACAATCTGTAACCATCAGACTATATAGGCTGGCCTTGTTAGCAGTTTCACTTTCAAGTCTTGCCACCTTTATAGACAAAACTGTGGCTGGCCAAAGTCAGGTACTTCAGAGTGTGTGTGTGTGTGTGTGTGTGTGTGTGCAGGGTAGGTGGGGAGGGATGATGCAGAAACAGAGTCTTGGATAAGCTTCTTTTAAATATGCAGGAAGGAGAAATACTCGCATGATAGAAATACAAATTCAACCCATCATCCTAATAAATGTATTTCTCAATAACAGAAGTTATGAAAACAGACCCTCCCCTCCAAAAGCATGAACTCTAAGAAAATGAGGATATTTAGCAGAGAAGTCTTTTGAGAAAGAAAAAACATATAAAGGTGGAGAAAACAAATACAGGGGATCTGGTATATTCCTTAGAGACAAACTTTTTTTTTCAGACAGACTTCACATTGCGTTTGTTACTGTGTTTAATCACAGAGTAGTAGCATCACTCCCTTTTTTTCTTTATCTGAATGATTGCAGCAGCTTTGTAACTAATTTCCTGCTTACCTCACTCCACCCCAATCCATCCTTCACAGCCTGGCCTTTTCTGGCCTAAAGACCTCCTATCACAGACTTTGGGGCCTGGCCTTGCCATTCTCTCAGATGCCCAAGCCTTGGCCATACCATTCCTTTTGCCAGAAAGCTCTGCTCCCACCCTACACTATGGACATCTGGTTAAATACAGTATATTATTCAAGTCTCAGTTTTCCTCAAGAGGCCTGCCTTAATGTATACTTCACTCAGGCAGGCATTCCTGCCATTTTGCTCTTTTTTCAGTGCCTTGGCGACCTTGTGCTATCCTTGCCTTACACACTGTTGTCTCGCACCAGACTCCAAATTTCTGTAGGGCTGGGATCATGCCATTCATTCCTTGCATCCTTAGAACCTATCACAGTTTAGGAAATCAACAAAGATGCACTGAATTCATGACCTTTAATAGCATCACCATCTTCCATTGACATATCATGTTGTTATCCAGTATTTTCCAAAATTATCACTGCTTAGCACTTCACCTGTTTAGCTTGTCATCTAGGAAACATCCATGCTTATTAGCTAAGTTTACCTTTCAAGCCCCCCAGCTGGTGAAGATCAAACATTGATAGCAGCTCCCTGGTTTTTCCCCAAAGGCAACCAAGAGCTAAGACCGAACTCACTGTCCTGTTTCCATGGATAACAAATGAAGGAGGGCACGAACACACATTGCTAGGTCCAGAAGGAATTATTCATATTCTTTCCTTCTGTGGACCCAGCATGGCAGGCTCACAAGTGAGGTTGTAAATTCCCTTTGTGAGAGCAAACATTCCTCTTGGGTGACATCCGCTCGACCTCAAGGAGAGTAATGACCAGAGCCCACAGGCAGCAGAGGATGAGTAATTTACTGCTGCTAGGCAATTAGTGTTGCTAGAATAAAAAAAAAATTGCTTTCATTTAAAATTCTCTTTAAACCATATGTATCATGGCTCATGGGATAATTTATGTATCATTAGAAACTAAGAAACATACATCACCCTAATAAATTG
Source organism: Manis pentadactyla (assembly GCF_030020395.1). Lineage (NCBI taxonomy): Eukaryota > Metazoa > Chordata > Mammalia > Pholidota > Manidae > Manis > Manis pentadactyla. The sequence goes on from NC_080022.1 coordinate 72,323,458, forward strand.
TCTCTCCCATTCACCACAGCCAATAGCTCCCAGGGGTCTTTAAGAAGTCAGAGTTTTGCTGTCCTGGTTGTATAAGGAGGTGTGGAAATGTGCGCATGTAACTCATTTAGATTCTCATTCACTCCCTGGCTCTCTGGCGGAGACAGATGGTGAGAGAAACATTTGCTGTCATTTTCACCAACTGGTCTGCAGCAGATTTGCTGTAAATGAGCCCATGGTCGAACAGCCATGAGTTGTATTGTTTTCCCCAACAACTTAAGTGTCTATTTTGAGATTTGGTTCATCGTGAAGTCTTCCCAGGGTGAATATATTATTTACTCCAATACACAGCATGTTTAACAATTCCGTAGCTTCCCATTCACAGATAGGCCTCTATTCTAAAAGTAAATGGCTGCAAAGAGCTTGGAGAGAGTACTTGACCATCCAGTGTGTGCAGCAGGTCCCAGATGACTTTGCTGAGTAGAGTCGGAGGTTGTATGGCAACTGGGCAACATGCTTGAGTTTAGAGTATGAATCACCCCAAGCTAAATCTCTGTCAAGGGAAACATATGAAATGGAAAGTTGGAAAATGAGCCTGTCTGTCGATGGAGGTGGGGCATGGGGGAAACAGTGAACAGCTCAGCTTCCAACCCGCCAATGCAAAGTGGAAATGACGTTGACCAGTGTCACCAAACTCAGAAGCTTAATGTCATCTTTGTGAGATGAGCAGCCCCACAGCCACCCATCTGTGAGGACAGAGACTGAGAAAAATGGCATGCAATTGTCTGTTAAAAAGTGGTGCCAACTCAGGTTCCCTCTTTCCTTTTCTAAAATTTAAATTGTTTTAAAGAGAAAGTACAATGCTGGCTTCCTAGCCTTTTCCTAAAAGGCCAGGTTTAATCACTGAGTTACACAGTCCATCATCAGAATTTGCTGTATAACTTCTGGATATTAAGAATTGCAGAACTGTGCAGAGAGAGCATTAAACCAACTGCAAGATCCTTCAAGAATGCACAGGTCACCTCTACAAAGCCGCATGTCACCAATATCAAGTGCTCTGAACATCTCATGTGAAATGAAAAGGGAAAGCAGAGGTGCTCAGGACTTGCTCCGACACATGGAACCCCTGGTTTCCCATCCCATGCATGTCGCTTGCTATCCTTCCTAAAGTGCCTAAAATCTGACACTGTGCTTAGGGTTTCTTCAGTGAGGTCCTTAATCATTCTGTCACACAAGAGCTGCTTCATGTTCTAACAATAGTGTGAGATTTGGATGTTTGATGGACAAAGACTCAGCATCATGTCAATACTGCGGTTGAGATGTTTGAAGCTCAGTTTAGGAGTAGCAAAAGAAACATTGCTGAAGTTACTTGAAAATAATGGTGGAACAGATAAATAATAAAATGGGGTCTAGTCCTATAATGATTCTGGAATAATTTGTGGCCACAGGTGAATTGCTCAGATATCTGGAATCATGTAAGTATCTCAGCTCTTTAGATTGGTGGCAGTAATCTGTGGTCAAGACCATAGTAGCAGTTCACTGAACATATTTTTCTAGTGACTCTAAGGCTGCTGAATATCAATGACAGTGCTGGGCTGTTTTTACATAGAGGCCTCAGGCACTTGAGGGAAACTGGCTGTTTATCCTCAGCTCAAAAGGCTGGGCTACTGCGCCATGAGTAAACCTGAGATGCTGAGCCAAGGCCTCCCTTGGGTCAGGCACCTACCCCTACCCCCCATAGCTATGAAATGGGTCCTCAGCAGGGTTGGGGACAGAGACTGGAATCTCTAAAGAGCTTTTCCCAAATAGCCTCTCTCACCCTCATGCATTTGCCACCGCAGATCAGCAGCAGCAAAGCAAGCTGGCTTGTAGTTTACAACTCTTGACAAGTTTGGTGAAGTCAAGGCCTCCTAGTACAGAATGGAGGTCTCGCCCAGGGTGAAGGACAGAGGATTTGTGATGGCTTGTGCACCTCAGGGACCTTAACCCTCCCATCAGGACTTTGGCTTTGCCCTTAATGGCAGGGCCTTTAGGCTGCTGGTCCAAGCTGCTTGGCTGTAACCACAAGTGAGCACCTGGTGGCTAAATTGACCTTTGCCTCCAGGATAGGGCTAGATGTGGCATGCTTACACATTTAAAGTCCTAACAGAAAACATCCACCCAAAGTATGTGGTGAGCTCACTACAGAATCAAGATCTTTCTGGATGGCCCAGGTAAATAGGCTTCCTATACATTTATAAACTATGTGAAAAAAACCTTTCTTAAGGTCTAATATTCACCAAGCACTTATAAGTCATGTCCTGTTCTATGCACTTTATGTTTGATTCATTAAATCCTATAATCCCCATTTTACAGATGAAGAAACAGAAGTCCTGTGAGCCTGGTCCAATGAGACTCAGACAGGAGAAGGACAGGAGCCCAGGGAAAGGATGCAGAGGAAACACCTTAAATGTTTTCACTGTTCCTGTTTCCATGGAACCTACTTACAAACAATGGCAGAAAAGCAAAAGGAAAGAACAGGTCAGGTTTCAATCCCAAATTCAATTCAGTGCCAGGTTTTTCATGAGTTATCTGACTTAAATTCCAGTCTACAGTTTGTTGAGGCTTATCACCATCACTTAGAAGCAGAAAGTAACTTGCCCAAGGCCACAGTCTGCCTAGTTGACTCCTGCACCCATGTTCTTTCTTACCACCCCAAGTCAACAGGCTTAAGGACGTTGCATCTGGCTTTGAGGGTGTTACTGCAAGCTAAGGAGATACAGTTCACAGGGAACTCTCCAAGTGGAGGCCTCAGATAAGAGACAAATGGTTTGTCCCAGGTGTGTCTATTAGCAGAGTTATGAGAACAACATTGTTCAATAAAACCCAAACAGATAATAGAGTTGGTAAAATGACAAGTGTTTAAAATTATTTAAAAGACAGGAAACAATGTTTCCACAGAAACAAGGTAACCTTGAAAAATATTTTTCTTCCTGAAAGTGTTTTGTCCAGCTGGAGAGAAAAGAAATAAAAGGAAACATGAAAAGCAATAAAAGGAAAACAAGAGCATGGAAGACCATCATTACTCTTCTATTCATATGGCAGTCGTGGCTGCAGATCATAGAAAAGGCCTTCATAGCCGTTCTAGCCAGAGACAATCTAAGCCCTGGGGGTATACTACGAAGGGAACAGTGATCTCATTGCACCTGATTCTGGCCTCATGGGAATGACCCTAGAGAGCCACTAGTTACACGGTCCTTAGTTTAAAAGCCAGATATAATTCTTGCTGTTGTTTATAAGGAAACTAGTTAACTAAAATGATCAATTTGACAATGTGTTCTGTGTGTAGGTGTGAGTCACTCATTGCAAACTTCAGTGATATTAACAGGATGATTTTTCCAGCCTAGATTTGGTGTGGGCATGTGGAGACAGTGGGGGACAAGGGGAGGGAAGGGGACATAAGAAGGAAAATCTGATAGGGGTCTGGTGTGGAGGGGCAGTGATGAAAGAGGGAGAGCCCTGGCATGAGTGCCCTGCTTAACTCAAATTCTCCTTTTCCCCAATAAATGTAAGAGTTACTACTAAGATAGCTCATGTATGACTCTATGCAGGAGACGATCTTAATCCCAAGTTGTTATCATAAGCATTTATTGAAGAACATCTATACACTAGTCCCTCTACCTCCTTACTGCTTTTAAGAAAGTGGGAGGCCCCTTTTGGAAACCAGATAGTTAATACAGATTTGATCTGAATTTTTTTACTGGGTAGATATTCAGAAATACTGCATTTAAAAAAATAGTAGTATTTCCACATGTTATGATAAAAATAAATGTCTTTGGGAAATAAAAATACCATCTTTCCTTGCTTGACAAGATAAATCCCCACCATAGTGAAGTTCAACTGTTAAAATGAGTGACCGCTGCTGTTTACTTCCTCATGTCATGTGTGTAAAATCAGCAATCAGCGCAAGTGAAGAGGTGTCCAGATCACGGTTTCAGATTCATCTCACTCCCAATGCCAATGGCTACTTCATATTGTGTAAAGAAGACCACAGGAAAATATGCCAGGAAATGTCCACTGCAAGTGGGTTTTTTTTTTCAAGTGTGATCTTTAAATGGCTTGATAATTCTTCAGCTTGGAGTTTCTAATTTGGTATTGCAACCAACTTCATTTCTGTGAAGAACAATAAATTAACAAATATCTTTGTCTTGCTTGAAAGTTTCAGCCCCAGGCAAGCTCATTATGGATTCAGTGAGACCCAGAAAGGACAACAGAACAGTCTTGGGGTAAAAGGGTTTTTAGCAGGCTTTATTCTCATGGCTGGAGGTCGAGCACTAGAATCACGTTCCCAAGGAACCTACTTACAAACAATGGCAGAAAAGCAAAAGGAAAGAGCAGCTCAGGTTTCAATCACAATTTCAATTCAGTGCCAGATTTTTTATGAGTTATCTGACTTAAATTCCAGTCTACAGTTTGTTGAGGCTTATCACCATCACTTAGAAGCAGAAAGTAACTTGCTACATCCAGCAGCCTGCAGGTGGTAATCCACCTCATTTCCACCTCTGCACAGAGCACTGGGTGGAGCTCTTGATATGGTGACTCAGTCAATAACATCTTATTGCCTATGGGTGTGGAAACAGTGGTCTAGCAGTAGGCCAGTTACATAATCAAGTAGTTTGGGGTCAGGTGAGGATCCTGGCCAAGGCAACTTCCATTTACCCATAGTTTTCCAACCTAAGAATCTCATTTTTAAGACAAACTAATTTATTTTTTATGAAGTATCATTGATATACCATCTTAAATTGGTTTCAAATATACAACACAGTGATTCAAGAGTTATCGATATTATTAAACCTTCACCCCCTACTAGTGCAGTTACTATCTGTCAACATCGAAAGATGTTACAGAATCACTGATTATATTCTCCACGCTGTACTACCATCCCTGTGATCAATCACATTATGATTGAGAAATTTTGTGCCCCTTTATCCCCTTCACCCTTCCCAACCTCCCCACCCCAACCCCTCCCCTGTGGTAACTACTAGTAGCTTCTCAGTGTCTGTGAGTCTACTGCTGTAAAACAAACCTTTATTTGATGACAAACACACATCTTTAAAGAATAGCTTTAAACACCATGTTGTTTTGCATACTCTGAAATGCAATTTTTTTTCATACCAACATTATGATGTCCTAAATTAAATGACTAATACAGAATTTCATTTTCATTGCTCTATTGTACTAATGCCTGTAGTTGACTGTGGTTTATTCTCCATCATCAAGTTTACAGAAAGGAACTTTGGAATTTCAGTTATGGTCAGTCAGCTGACAGTCCTCTTTCTAAACTCCATGATTAAATAAGTCAGTATTTTTGGAAGTCCTGGTCAAAGATTTTTGGGGTCTCTCTGTGTTGTCACTGGATAAGGAGGCCTAAAATTTGATTACCTTTAGCAAAAGAATTTTAGTTAACAAATATCAAGTGGTCATCACTTCCTTTCCTGTAACAGAATCGGGCAGGAGGAAATGGAAAAAAGAACAATGATTTTTAAGTATTTGAGGTGGAATAGGAATACTCTATATTCTAGGCATGCATAGGTTATAGACATTCTGAGGGCAAAAGATTAGAGAAGAAAACTTAAGAGGGACAATTTACAGTAATTTTTTATTTGAGTAGATGCTCTGGAAATTTTGAGGAATTGTCCACCTCTTGGAACCTTCTATCTCCCTTCTTTGACAAAGCCTTCTCAAAGGCTAGAACAGCAGATTTTCCTCCTTCACTGCCATAAGGAGAAAAGTTAACTCCGCATATGTTCAACCTAGCATACCTTTCCAAAGAACTGTGTCACATTAGAATTGGAAGAGGTGTCAGAGGTCATCTGCTCCACCCTGATGACACTGGAGGAACCAAGAGGTTTAGGTCATGGGACACATTTGATAACTGGCAGAGTCCAAAACGAAAGACCACATGTTCTGATGATCAGGCTTGAGGTTCTGAGAACAATTCAAAGGAGAATTACTCTGTTGTGGTTGCCAGACTGGTCAGCTGAAAAAGAGCGAGCCTGTTGCCTGCAGGAGGTGGAGCTGTGCTCACTGGGGCTGTCCGTCATGGGCACTGGGGAGGCGCCCAGCCACCAAACGTGTGATGATCTTGCTCCCTGGGTTCCCTCAGTGAGGTGTTTCTCCAATATTTAGTCTCCAGTCACAGCCTTCCTCCATTTTCTTCCATTCTTAGGTTTCCAGCCTTTAAACACATCCAGCTGCAGTTAATGTTTGACGAGTCTAAGCCATCATTTGTTCTCAAGCCCCAGGTATAGTCTGTTTCCTTCACTGACCCTGTGGCCTTCATTTACCCTCTGCAGGGTCCACCCAAATCAGCTGGAGCTTTGATCTGGCTATTCGACTAAGACTGCTCTAGCTGACTTCACTCATGACCGTCTTTAGTCACAGACATTTCTGGTTTCTTTTTTTTATATCCTCTTTTTCAAAACATTCTACACCTTAGTTCTTCAGTCAACTTCATTGGTGGATTCTCTTGTTTCATTTAATTCTTGTACTCCTCATGATGGGCAGACCCTCCTTCAAACAAGCCCACCCTCTCAACAGCCCTGAGCTCACCTGATGGCGAACTATCTGCTATGTTGCCCCCTTCTTCCCACCTCTCAGACCCGATCTTATCAGTGAGTCATCTCATCCACCCCTTAAATCATCCACTTGTCCTGTATGGCTGCACAAGAAAACATTTAACAACCTCCTGGGGCTGTGGTGCAAACTAAGGTCCAAATATAAAACACCCAAAGCCTTTGGTTACTTTCCAGAATTCACAGTACATTCTCTAATGAATATTTTTGTTTTATACTTAACTACATATTAGAAGAGCAACTATTAGAGACTTTCTTTATACAAGGTGCCTCTTAGGAAGCAGCTGCCTATTAGGAAAACCAATTTCCCTTTATCCCAGCTTCCATGGCAACAATTTAATGCTCTGAGAGGATGAAGTATGGTTTTAAAAACCACTTTTCTCAGAAGACCTCATTTCATATTTACCAGACCTTTTATGGAAATGCTCAATCATATCATTTCAAATCCCAAACTGTGGTATGAATTAATTAACAAAAAATACATCCTGTGGTTTTTAAGTAGCAATTATGTTCTTCCATCTTCTTTCAGGAATTTGGTTTACGGAATTCTCAATAAACATGGATAGGGGATATTTTTAGCTAACAACTCCCATCTCTGACTTCAGATGAAAACAAACCTGGTTACAATTAGGAAAACTATCCTCATCTGACCCTCCTAGTTTCCCAAACCACTACATGGATGCTTTGCCACTGAGGTGCAGACCATTACTCTGAGAATCCTAATGAACAGCTGCTCAGTGAAACCAAGCACATGCACAGCCTCCTGTCAAGCAGGTTTCCTGCTTTGTTCAAGAGAGGTTGTTTGTACCACAAACTGTGGAAAGGGAAAAGAGTCCTTTGACATTCCCAGAGCTTCACCTCTAAAAAAGGGGCTCTGACTTCTTAGTCTGGCTACTTAAGAGTTTGCCCTTTTGACTTTAGGGACAGAATTCATGCTTTCTCATGGAGGCTCATAATATTCCTGAGAGATTTTAACCATGTCATGTGGTTTTCTACCCTATTTTATAAGCAATATTAATTTCTAAAGCCAATTTCAGTGGGAGGAAAGAAATGAAAGACTATTTCCCACAATAAGCTGATTTCTGAGTGTCATGTTGGCTTTGGAAGAACTCTTTGCTGAGGCAGCAGAGCAGTTCATTTCAGGAGCACAGAGACCTGACGAAACACAGTACTGACCTCAGGCAGCAGGTGCAGGACAGGAAGGCCAGGGACTATTTCTGATACTTCTCTTTGCTGCTGCATTCCTTCAGGAATTCCTGAAGATCTGTTTCAGGAAACCCACTCTGTTGGTATTTCTTTAAAAAGTACATAGAATTGTTATCTTATTTTGTAGGGCATGAGAAATTGCTCCCTTTATCAATAAACCAAGCCCAACTTTGCTGGTATAAAACTCTCCCACATTGGTAGCTCAGATCCAAGAACTGGTATTAACAATGATGAATTAATGTGTCAGGCCCAGAAGGCCAAGCCAGGGCCTCCGTGGGAACAGAGAACAAGCTCAGAGGAAAACTTCAGAAAGAAGCTAGGGTGGGGCAGGGAAGAGGTGCTCTTAATAAGGGCAATGAAGGAAATAGTTAAAAGTCTGAAGTTTTTAATGCTAATTGCAAACCAGATAAGACTTCCCCTTCCCCTCACTGCCTGTGTAGCATCTGCAGAGGAAGTAATCTCTAGTTCCTCTATTTTTATTGTAGTTGGTCACTTAGTGGGGCAGAAGGCACTATGTTCTTCCAAGAAGATACAAAGACCCTGAGATCCCCTCACCTAATGCTTAGCGAGGTCATCTTCCACATCAGCAAAGCTTGGAACCCCCACTCCCCCCGAACAGGGGCACTGCCATGGCAGGGACAGAAACCCGAGGGCAGGAGTGTGCAGCCCCTCCTCCATGGTCAGCCCAGGGCTCAATCTAGCTACCCACTCCCATGTGAACACTAATCTCCCAGACACACAAAGCACTCAGGAGTATTTCCAATGGACTGGCTTCTTCTGAGTGAGGCTGAGAAGGGTTTAAGAAGAGGGCAACACCCCGAGGCACTGACGTGGCACTGCTGGTGGCCCAGATACTGCCCTGAAATGGGCTTTTCCAAGTGTGACCATCTGCTGTGGACATAGCACCACCAGTGGCAGAACTTTCTTCAAGCTACAAATTAAGGATATAGGACCCACTGGGTGGCCTAGGAAGGGAGGAAGCTAAGCAGCCACAAAAGCCTTCACTTTCATAATTTAAATGAAACCATGAATTTCCCACCACACAAGGGGCTGTGTTGTCCAGTGTATATGTGTGTCTGTATCCAGACAGTTGTTGGGGTGACAGTCACCCCTCATCACCGAGACTCACTACCCAAAGCCTAAGTTCCAGGATAGGCAGGTTCCCCGAGAGTGCTGAGACCCACAGCCCAACAACTCGATTTACCAAACTCAGCCACCCTTCCCTAATACCTTTCCCTTTCCCACACACCTCCCAACCACTCTACTCTGACCTGGGTGACAGGGACAATTTCACCTGCATTAAATTAACCTCCAGCACCTAGAAGGCTTCTTTTCTACAAAACCTCAAAGTCTGAGTAAAATCGCAGCATGTTAAGATAAAAATGCAGTATTTTCTAAGTTCGAACCTATACAGAATTTGCAGTAGATTTTGGCAGGAAATACTGATGATTACTTACTTTAATGGTGTCATAAGAATCTGTAATAAGTGCAATGAAAAGGCTAAGAATCATATATATAAAAAGAGTGATGAAGGAATATAAATACAGGCGACTGAACAGCCACATCAAGATGCTCTTCTGCTGGATTTGAGCAAAAGTCGCAAACATGTCATCACCGTTGATCAGAGAAAAGAGACATTCGGCAACAATGTTCAGATCTTCAAACTGCAGCGGGAGGAGCAAAATTAGTTTTTGAGGGAGATTATCCAATAGAGCAGAGAAACATCTAGTTAGCTTGGTTTGTTGAAGTTGTTATTATTAATAATCAACATCATTATTTCCATTATTATTATTAAGTAACACTCAAGACATCTAGAATAGCATAAGGAAAATATTATTCAAAACTCTCCTCCCCACTCACAAAGATAATCTCTTAACATTTCCCCCAGTTTTTCCCTTGGCACTTTTTAGATATTTGTGGTCATATCATCTAACCATTTTTGATCCTGATAATTTTTTCCTGCTTATCATCATCATATGTTATTCACACTTAGAGAACATTTGTTATATAACAGACCAAGACCATTCCTTAGAAGTGTAGAATTTAACCATTCCTCTGTCATTGGCCATCTCAATAATGTTGCTGATACAAAGAATGTAATGAGCATTCCAAGCATAATAACCTTTCTCTTTCACTGGGGCTGAGCAGTCAACGTTTTCAAGGCTACACTCCACCAACGGCATTGGGAAAGAACTGTAGCCACTGTATTCTGCACCAGCGAGGAGGGAAGTACCTGAGATACTGCGCAAGCTCAATAAAAGTTTGCTAAATGAATGGTTTCACTGTGGCCTTTCCGACCACAGGTGTGAGTAATTTCAGCATATTAAAAACTAAAGATTGCCAAAGGGAGGAAAGTGTCAAAGGATGAATGATCCTGGCTGGTGTCTCCTAGGGGCCCCCAAGCTAGCAGGGACAGGCCACACCCAAGACGTATTACAGTGCCCCGTGGTGAAGCTGGGGTGGGCTTTTGAGAAAAAGTGACCCTCAGAACTAGGACCCAAAGGTTGAGCAGCTCACCAGTGAGAGAACGGGAGGGAGCTGCTCAGTGAGTATGGGGTGGATATGGCTCTGAGCCTAGACGGTGGCTGGATGGTGTGTCTGTGCCACACTGCAGGGGGCCTTGCTGGCCTTTCACAGACTTCAAGCTGATACAGGCCACAACTGAAACTAGTGAAAAGCTTCAACCGGAGGAATGACATGATCTGATCTGTGTTTCCAATAAGGCAACTAAGGCATGCAGAAGATTTCCTAGAATGGGAAAGCCCAGGGACAGGAATCCCAGTGACAGGGCAGTGCAGGAGCCCAGGACTGCAAGGAACCCAGGAGAGACAGGGAAGTGGAGGAACTGAGGGGAAAGCAAGGGGAAGGGGCTATTAATGGGCTTGGTTTTAGATGAGGTGGGTTTGAGGTGACAGGTAGGAATGCTGCTATGAAGTAGTTAGGTGAGGCTGACACCTGGACTGGAGTGCAGCTGACAAGCAGTGGCTGGTGTGGAAAATGACTGGAGCCCGTAGCCACCCTGGCTTTAAGTGGCTGGCAAACTACTGCCATGTCAAGTAAAACAAACAGGAGATGCTTCATAAAGTAACAGCTCTAGGGCCCGAGGGTTAAGTGTTAGATGAATGTGAAAAACTTCTATCCAAGGAACAGTAGTGACCTAATAACGGGCAAAAGACAATAGAGCTTTCAGAAACACAAATGGAAAAAGTTACTATAGAATTTTGAACGAAATTCTGTCTTTAGCAGTAGGGTCGTATATCCATTGAGTCAGTGTGGCTCTGCGGATAGCCAAGTCCCTAATGGGGTAGGTGAGATGGAGGGCAAAGGACACTGGAACACTTGAGGTGAAGAATCAAAGCCAAAATTCTTAGGCTCAGTATTTATTCCACATGGTACAACACTGCCCTCTAGTGACATAAATGCAGAAAGCATTCAGAGCGTGAGGCAAGTAAGGAAGAAAAATGTAAATTTTCCTGGGCTCTAAGACAGTAAGTTCCTCAGATCAGAGAGATACTCTCAAAGAACAATTCTTACTAATGAGTCATCTTTAACACAGTGGTATGGCATTAGTAGAGCGATAAGATTATCAATTTTACTATTAACCCAGAGATTCTCAAATAGATAAACAGTAATTCTCTTTGGACATTGAGTGTAACACTCAAAGAGAAAAAAGCCTGGGTATGTGCCAGGTTACTAGGACTTATTTTAGTATGACAATAGGAAAATCTGAAGTTTGTGGATTGCTCACTTTTTGTGAATATTTATAAAACAGATTTGATCATGTTTTATTTAATGCAACTATCAACATCAAAACTTGAGGCTGAACTGTTATACAAGCTTCAGTGAAATCCTTTGTTTTTTTTAGCCTCTTTTCTCCTTGCAGAGAACCTAAGACAAAATAATAGTATCCCAGTCTGTAGAAAAGATTAAACAAAGGGGAGACAGAAATGCTTAGTGTAATGTCTAACATATAAGCATTAGGTGTCAGCTGCTATTATTTTTATTTTTGTTGCTCTTGCTGTCCCAACTGTCAGAGGCCCATGGAAGAAAAATTAAAAGATGCAATGATTCCTTTTACTTTTCCTGGTTTGAAAACAAGGCCTACTTAATTTCAATTTCATTTCCTGAGGTATCTATCAATCAAATTTATCATTTTAAAACAAGAATGTCTGAACATAGCCTTGATGTCCCAGAGAGCATGGTGCTGGCTGCAACCTAGTAATAGTTCTGAATTCAGATATTGATCTTTAATAAGGCACTGAGATGATACTGTATTCAAAGCCACCTACAAAAACAAGATGTGTTACCATTTTAATCAAAAGTCTAATATGGTCATTCTGGGAAGGCTTTGTCCACCTTCATTCTCCTCAATTAATTTGCTTGCCAGCTCCAATACTTTAAGTTAGAAATATTTTGTAACAATTTTCCTCATTATTATCATTTTTTCATTTCTGCTATGGTGATCTCAAGTCCAAACATTTTTCACTGGACGATTGGCTGAGTTAATGTATGACCCCATAAGCCAGTTCTGAGCAAGTAGGGAATGTACTCTCCCATCTCTTGCAGTTCTTGTTTCAATATCTTGAAAAGGAAAGAAAAAGCAGATGCATAGATGCACGCTTACTGACATCAAATGTATGTGCTTGAGAGAAATGGGAAGACGGTAAATGCTAGAACTCACTTTTAAGGTTCTCAAGAGCCTAATTTGTGGAAGGAAGAATTAGTACCTTGTCATGATATGGTCCTAAGACAATCCAGCCGCAGAACGTGTAGCCCAGATAGATCATACCAGCGCAGGCGCAGAAGCGGAGAACTTTTGGCAGTGAAGCTTGCATCGTTAAAATGAGCACCTGGAAAAAAAAATCAACAGAGTGGGAGAAATTTAGAATTAGCTTACTCGAACACAAAGGAAAAATGAATCTCAATCCCAGGGCACTACCCCAGGCCACATGCTTACGTTATATGCTTGGAAGTAACCCAGGTATCTGATGACTCCAACCCAGACAAAGAGAGTAGATGTTCCAAGCAAAATGCTGCACAGATCGTAATCCGTGAGGTTCTAAGGAATGAAAAATAGACATACGAGTGAAATGTTCTACTCCACTCAGCTTATTAACCTCACTTTACATTGACTGGTAAGGACTGGATCACCTGCCTCTTAATAGGTGATACTCGAGTTCTTTAAAGGAAGAATAGAGAGCACAATTCCAAACACGTTGCTCATTTTCTTTTAGAGTTTCAATTGGTTGAACTGATCTTTTGTTGTTGTTCAAATAATCCTGAAGTAGAAAATGTATTTACCACTAATCTAGGCATTCAAAAATATAAACTAATGGTGTTTGTTAAATATCAAATGATACCATTCAGCTACTTTTGAAAGAAAGATCAAATGTGATTTGCTAACACAGTTAATGCTGTCAAGGATTTCTAGGTCTAACTAAGGAGACAGACACACAGGCACAATTCTAATATAATATGCTAAATGCAATGAGAGACACAATGCTAGGCTTGTCACAAAGGGCTTTCCATGGGCATGACCCCGGAGTGGAGCTGGGCCAGGGGATAGGGTGGGAGAGGGCGCTGCAGGTAAACAGGCAAAGGCTGAACACGGGCACAAGGCTGAGAGCCTAGGGGGCAGCACTGATGCGGTGGGGAGGGTGAGAGAGCTAGAGGCAGGGTCCCTGGAGGCCACGCTGGGGGAAGCTGCTTCCTCCTCGCCGGGGCCCCATGAGACAGAGGGGGTTTAGACACTCCCAGGAAAATTACTGTGACAGCTGTATGGCTGGACCTGAGGGATCTAAGGCTGAAGTTGGGAAAATGAGTGAGGAGACTGCTGTAGCCCAGGTCAGAGAGGAGGACAGCCCGAAGGAAGCCAGAGCGGTGGGCAAAAGAGAAGGGAGGCCCTTTAGGTTCAGGAGGAAAGCTGGTGAGCCTTGCTGACTGACAGCAGAGCACAGATGGGACGACGGCTGGGTGAAGGGGGAGTCAAGATTTAGTCATGAGATGAAACCCACTAACAACAGCAGCCCAGTGTCAGGCACCTAAGAGGCACTCAAATATCCCTGCCCTCAGCTCCGTCAAGGCAGTGCCCACTGACCATGCAGGGCCGCTGCTGGCTCCTGGCAAGTTCGCTTCAGGGCTCAGTGGCTCTTTTTGCAATGTAAAGAAGAAGAAAAATGAAGGCCCCCCCCAAACAACCCTCAAACTTCAGTTCCTATTCCAAAGGTGCTGTCAAGTTTCCTGGGGGATAGTCACGGGAATAGGACTGATCTTCCACAGATCATCAACTTCCTTATTTTCCCTTCACAAGGAATTAAGTCAGAGGAAGCTTCATTTTTATGGAGGTGAGAAAAAAGGAAACATGAAAATCAAACTAGTCGCCAGAAGGGTTTTTTAAATATCTTAAGGTGCCTAAGGTCATCCAGAAGAACAGAAAGAACAAGAGATTTAAAATGAGTTACCCCCTACCTTTGCTTTAATTTCCGTCTTTAATATGGATCCAATTATTGTCATGAGGTCGCTGATAATCACCAGGACATACCATCCATTGATGAACTTCCACTGGTCGAAGTTACACACCTGCCGCTTGTACTTCTCCAGGAAGAAATTCAGGAATCTCTGTGGCAAACATTTTAAAAGGTATTTCTTACAAACACCAATGCCCTCTGGAGGAAGAATATAAGCGCAAACCAGTGCTCTTACCCATAAAATGATATGGTGAGTCCCAACTTGGAGATTATGGCACACTTTTCTGCCCCTCATCTACCCCAGCTAGCAGGAAGCATTCAGGTGCCTGTTAGCTCAAGGATTAAATGCTTATGCTCTAATGCCAACCAGCTCTTGTCATAATAGCTAACATATAGTACATGCCAAGTATTTTACATATTACCACCAACTCACTCAGTCTAATAGCAACCCTGTGAACCAGGCACTATTTAGTCCTATTTCCCGAGGAGGAAACCGAGGCACAGAGAACCAAGCCAGGGTTTGGGTCCAGGCAACGGTGCCCCAGTGTGTGTGTCCCCAACATCACTTCCCCCTTTAGCAGAACAGGAACCCTGATCTTGGATTCAGAATATCAAGAGACTTGGAGGGGCAGATAAGAGAAGTGAGTATTTACAAAGTAAGTTGGCAAGGTCGGGAATAAGAAAATTAGAACACAGACTATTTTCTTGTTCTACAAATGGTATTTCAATGACTTCCAATTTTCCTCATCCCAATCTGCATTTACACACATGCCACCAACTAGAATAAGATTTGTGGGGAGCTGGAGTATACATTCCCTAAAGCCCAGAGGGTAAACAGGTAAAATAAAACTCAGGGGAGAATTTCAAAACTATTTAAAAGTAGAATAAAGTAATTGATGCTTCATTATAATCCATGTACCATGCCTCCCTGTCAAAATGAACTCTGATTTGAAGATAAAAGATGAAACCCACACATGCTATTGCTCTGTTTGTAAGCTCACTCCTGAATAATTTTAAAGGGTCTCGTTTATTCTGGAAACATTCAGAAGTCTGAGAGTTCACCACTGTGTACCTTATTAGCTCAGTGTTAAGCAGGATAATTATTTGATTTATGACATCACCTTCAACCTCAGGTTGATTAATGCCCCATAGGGGGGCAGTCACTCAAAGATTCTGATTTGGTCAAGGGACCCCTAAAGGGCAGGATGACCCAATGTCAGGAGTCTATTGTTTTGACAAAATAATGGTGAGGCCAAGAGGGGAGGGAGAAAATTTACACACACACTTACCTTTCGTAACCTGAGAGCTAGAACAATGGATCTTGTGCATAGAATAAGAGATGCCAAGCAAATCACAATGACAAATGAGTCAAACACCAGAACATACTGAGTATTTTTCTGAACTGAAGAACAAAAAACAGAATTCAATGTTACACACACCTTGATATACAAACAAATGGGTGGTCTGAAAAGAAGTTGAAATGTAATGCTTATGTATCAGGAACAAACCACACTAGATTCATCCAGAAGTCCTTAAATAAGGCAAAATATCCTCTTTATACATTTTAAAACATATAAACTTCATAAATGTACTGCAGTGTATTTATAAATACTTCGTAAAGAACAGCATGCAACAGAAGTTGGTCCATTTGACCTCCATTCAAGAGAGGCAACACTGCTAACATATGCTGAGTTCTTCCAGAGAAGCACAAATATCAAGTTCTCCATGAATGGGGAATGATTAAAAACACTGCCACTCAGAATCCCCATTTCTGCTTCTCAACCTTACTGCATACTCTTACCAGCAAAGAGTAGTAAGAACTGCACATGGAGAAAGGAACCTCTTGGCATGGAAGTAGTGAGATTTCTGTCTTGGAATACACAGTAGCACAGGAATATACTGGAGGGAGATGAAGCCATAACCTCAGTTTCTCTCAGACTTGACGGTCACATGCCAAATACCAACCCTGGTCCTCCCTTGCCTGGCCCCCTGCCCACCCCTGCAGCTTCACCACCTGCCACTCACTGCTCTCCCTCAACCTCCTCTGCCTTGAGGACGCACTGCTCTTCCACTTCCCCTGTCCCTACCAGGCTCTTTTTCTTGCCTCAGGGACTTGGCTTATTCCACTGCCTGAATAAAGACCCTCCCTGGCCACACACTTTTAGATAGGTTTTTTTCAGCTTCAGATTAAATAGATTCCTCCTCAGAGCAAAATCCTGTGAATTCCTCTCTTAGTCCCTTCCTATACTCTATCATGGCACTCTCCACAGGTATGCACACCCACACAGCTCCTTGTATTCTCTTTTGCTTCATGGCCACTGAACTTGTGATCATGTCTTTAAAAACAGCACAGCAAGAACAGAGACAGTATAAAACAGGAAATGACATGATCTCTGGAGCCAAACACCCTGAGTCTGAGAGTGGCTCTGCACTCAGAAGCTGTGGAGCCTGGGGGAGTTGCCTCACTTCCCTCATCTGAAAAATGGATAGAATGAAGAAAACACCTACACTATAGGGCTCCTGTGAGGACTGAACAAGTTCACATATGAGCACTTGCAACAGCCACAGGCAAATAACAGCAATTTATAGTGGCTCCTGTTGTATTATTCAATGTCTACCTTCCCCACTAAATAACTGGCTCTGGAAGGCAGGGACCATGTGTATTTTGTTCTGCACCACAGTGCCTGTGCTTAGCATGATGCTTCAGTATGCTTACAAATAAATTCAGAGCCTCCAGTGGAACATGAGAAGACACTGAATAATCTGAGTCAGAACTTGCGAAGTTCTCTGTGCTAAGTTAGAGGCAGAGGGAGAGGAGAAGGCACGGGGCTGTGAGAGAGGAAGAAGAGAAAATCAGCCTGACCCCCAGCAGGACACAGGGAGTAAGGAAGAAGGACAACCAAGGATGACTTCGGTTTCCTGTTTGGGGTAAACTGACCTTAGTCTGGACATGCATGATAAGAGAGGACAACCTGGTGATAGCTAAAGCCATGGGTATGGACACAGCCACGCAGAGACAACAGAGAGAAATGCAGACTAGGAAGGATTGGGACAAGGGGGCAGCAGCACGTGAGAAACAGAGAGAAGATGAGCTCAGGAAGCAGAGAAAGGCCAGGGGAGAGGGAAAAGGGACTGGGGACAGGTGACCTTCAGGGGAGAGTCTAAAGTCAGACCACTTGGGCAACACGTCTACAGAAAAGGCATTTAAGAGACAGACCAAGTGTCCATGGATTTAATGATGCAAGGGCGGGAGCAACAGAGGCTTCAGTGAAGGCAAAGGGCTCACCAGGGGGATCTGAGCACAGCCAACTGGTAAATGTGAGGCACTGAGTGAATTAGTTAGCCTTGCCAAGCTTCAGATGTCCCCACCTCCACGATAGGGGGAGCAACGGTGCCTGCCTCACGGGCTGTCAGGCAATCAGGTGAAACAGTGCGTGTCGAGAGCCTGTGAGGACAGAGCCTAGCACCCAGCGCTGACTTTTACTTCTAGCCATTTTATACTTAGGAAGTTTGTTATCTCAAGATATCATCTAATAGATAAGTAAGAAAACACCTTAAGTCAACCAGAGGCCAAGACCCTTTCTTTGGACCCATGGAATGGAGCAGAGAGAACCTGCACAGTTCCTACAGAGATGGGACTGAAAACCTTATGAAATGCAAAGGATGGCATCTAGTACCTTCCTTTCTGACCTACAGCTGGAACAACATTTCTGAGATTACTTGTATAGGGCCTTATTTAGAGATGGTAAAACTGAGACCCAGACCTAGAAATATAACCATTAATCCTAACAAAGAAACCAGTATCATTTTCTGGTTTGATTTACTGAGAAGACTAGTTGGTGTGCCACAAAATGTATTTATGAACATAGTAATTGCTTTCTTACTCAACTGAAACTATGTTGCTCCCACAGGAACATTTCTAAAACCTGGGTTTGTTAAACACTGGTCCAGAGAGATGCCCCTGCCAATGAGGACCACCCAGTCCTCCCAGAAGCCCTGAGAAAGTCCCCCAACACCGCCACCACCCACCTATGTAACTTTACCCCAGGCCTTCCCACCATTAAACCCCTTTTCCCTGCAACACTCATTTACATCCCCCAACAATGGGAGTCTTGCCCACCAGTAACTACCTCCTCCACCCCCCATGCCCCAAGTGCCATATTTATAAAACCAAGTTAGACTGAAGATTCATGGCACATTTGGGATGGGTATTAGAAGCCACAAAAGGCAACATGAAGTTCATATGTGAAACTGGACATTCCCTCTGATTTCACCCTGAGATAACAGGGCAAGAGGAACATGAGACAGAAGCCTCAGGGTAAGTGTAGGGATGCGAAGGAACCTCAGAACATTTTGGAAATAGCTCAAGAACCCCACCAGATGTCACCCTTGTCTTTGTCCTGCTTTTCTTCCCTCCATGCTCCCCATAAGCTGGGGAAAACAATCCACCAGACAGCTTCACATGCAGAAGAAAATCTGCCAGAGTCGACTTACTCTGCCTGCCTGATGGCACAGCCCAGCAGGGCGATGGATGGATGCCGCACAGAGGCCTCCAGAGGGGAGGCTACTGATACCTCTTCTGTTAATTAATCTGACCATTGCCCCAGTCTGAACAGCCCTCATGAATCAGAACAAGCCCCCAGAGAAAAGACTGTTAGCAGTCGTAAAGCAACCATAAAACTCAGCTTGTGACCCTGCACATTCCCCGCAGGCTGGTGGGTTATTGTCCCTGGGCTGGCAAATAGAATCAAGTTCAGGTGACTTCAGGGGACAACTCCCTGGCCAGCTTGGCCCCAAGGAAAAACAAGAGGTGACTAACATGAGGTGTGGGAAGGAAAACAGGTGGAAACATCTTGGTAGTGTTCCCTTATAAATCATTTCTATAGAAATTACAGTATGCATTGTTATAGTCAAGGTCAATAGAATGAATGCTGCTCATTCTACTGTGAATGGTTTCAGGCAACTTTGGAAAAAACATGGCCCACAGCAAGCCTGAGTGAGAGTCCAGTTGAGCAAGTTTGAAGACACATTCAGAAGACATTGTGATGCCTTGAAGAAATTTAATCTGAGATTTTCATCTAAAGGTATGAGAGCAATAGAAAAATTTTAAAGAAGAAAACATGATGACCTTTCATAGTTGGAAAAACAGGGGAATGAACATTCCGAGAAGTAGATTATGCCATAAATCACTGAATGACATATGCCTTATGATGATTTTATGATGATTTCATGTAACCAATCCCCTACATATTGCTTGAGGTTTCTGTGAATAAACAGGCCAGGCCAGCTTAGCACCTCTGCTAGTGTCTGTGTCCTCACTCATTCGCCAACGCCGTTCATCCTTCAGGAATCCCTGCACTCGCTTGAGCTGGACTCCGGCAAAAATCCATTTCCCTGGAGCTTGGTTCCAAACTTCAGCTTGCTAACTTTTTAAAAACATCCTTTTATTACAAATTCATGTTCCCTTACCTTCAGTTTTCTTAAGAATTAGGTTTCTTAGGACGCAGCTCTGGAAGAAGCATACCAAAATGTTAGCATTTCTGCTCAGTCTGTGAGGTCTGTGTGCTCTCTTCACCAGCCCCAGGATGGTGCCGGAGCACCTCTCCTCTGACGCCAGGAAAGGAAGACTCCCCAGTATTCTGAGGAGCCCTGTGGGGAGGCAGGAAACTGTGTCCTGGTCACATGTTTAACTAACTCATTCTGTCAGAATGACTGTTTCAAACCACATTTCATATAAGATACAGGTTAGTTTTTCTTCACATAAAATAGCTGCAACCGGACATACAATGGGGAAATGACAGTCTCTTCAACAGCTGGTGTTGGCAAAACTGGACAGCTACATGTAAGAGAATGAAACTGGATCATTGTCTAACCCCATACACAAAAGTAAATTTGAAATGGATCAAAGACCTGAATGTAAGTCATGAAACCATAAAACTCCTAGAAAAAAACATAGGCAAAAATCTCTTGGACATAAACATGAGCGACTTCTTCATGAACATATCTCCCTGGGCAAGGGAAACAGAAGCAAAAATGAACAAGTGGGACTATATCAAGCTTAAAAGCCTCTGTACAGCAAAAAACACCATCAATAGAACAAAAAGGCATCCTACAGTATGGGAGACTATATTCATAAATGACAGATCTGATAAAGGGTTGACAATCAAATTATATAAAGAGCTCACACACCTCAACAAACAAAAAGCAAATATGCCAATTAAAAAATGGGCAGAGGAGCTGCACAGACAGTTCTCCAAAGAAGAAATTCAGATGGTCAATAGGTACATGAAAAGATGCTCCACCTCGCTAGTCATCAGAGAAATGCAAATTAAAACCACAATGAGATATCACCTCACACCAGTAAGGATCACCGCCATCCAAAAGACAAACAACAACAAATATTGGCAAGGATGTGAAGAAAGGGGAACCCTCCTACACTGCTGATGGAAATGTAAACTAGTTCAACCATTGTGGAAAGCAGTATGGAGGTTCCTCAAAAAACTCAAAATAGACATACCATTTGACCCAGGAATTCCACTTCTAGGAATTTACCCTAAGAATGCAGCAGCCCAGTTTGAAAAATACAGATGCACCCCTATGTTTATTGCAGCACTATTTACAATAGCCAAGAAATGGAAGCAACCTAGGTGTCCATTAGTAGATGAATGGATAAAGAAGATGTGGTACATATACACAATGGAATATTATTCAGCCATAAGAAGAAAACAAATCCTACCATTGGCAACAACATGGATGGAGCTAGAGGGTATTATGCTCAGTGAAATAAGCCAAGTGGAGAAAGACAAGCACCAAATGATTTCACTCATCTGTGGAATATAAGAACAAAGCAAAAACTGAAAGAACAAAACAGCAGCAGAATCACAGAACCCAAGAATGGACTAACAGTTACCAAAGGGAAAGTGACTGGGGAGGATGGGTGGGAAGGGAGGGTGAAGGGGCAGGGAAGAAGAAAGGGGGCCTTACAATTAGCGTGTATAATGTGGGGGGGCATGGGAGGGCTGTGCAATGCAGAGAAGACAAGTAGTGATTTTGCAGCATCTTACTACGCTAAAGGACAGTGACTAATGGGGTATGTGGGGGGGACTTGGTGAAGGGGGGAGTCTAGTAAACATAATGTTCCTTATGTAATTGTAGATTAATGATACCAAAATTTTAAAAAAATAGCTGCAACCTATACTTGGACTTGGAAAACATGCATCTGATCTCTGTGTTTCTATGGCAGACAGTTTCTGCTGTAACCACTTTTTAACAGAAACTAAAACTATACTCTGATCAGAGCCTTGAGTCAGTTAATGGAAATACTGAGCCCAAAACTCCAGGATCATCAGGACACATTATGCAACTGAAAAGTAACAGGCTAAAAATCAAATCTGCTAAAAAAATCTAAAATAGTTCAGAGCAACAGATATTTTATATTTTATTTTGTTCTGATAATCTGGTCAAAGGCAAATTCAGTTAAACAAAACTCATAAATTAAAAAATACCGACTGCCTGTCATTACCTCATCCTTTCCCCTCTATGAGAACAGGTCCTGTGAAGCCCATTTTAAACTGTGGATTATGAGGTGTTATTTTGAGTAATGACTGAGTGAATGACCCCGAGTTTAGACAGCCTGCTTGCTCTCTGGCCTCTGAAGGCCTTGATCCCTCTCCACTGCCGAATGCTCAGATCAAAGCACACTGTCTCTAAGAAACACTGCCAGATTTCATTTGTCACTCTGCCCCAGCCAAAATTAACCTTTGCTCTCTTTATTCTCATCCCTTTTGTACTGCCACCACTTATTCCTCTTCATGACACATTAGAGCTTTTATGGGCATATCTTATAAGGCATTTCTCCCTTTTTCCATAGTGCCTAGCAATGACTATATACTCACTCATGTTTTCAGGGTTTTGCTTTCCATTCCAACTCATGTAATACAGAAACTCCTGGAAGGTAAGTACTATTATCATCCTTCTTTTGCAGAGAAAGATACTGAGACATAAAGAGGTTAAGGAATTTGTCCAAGATCACAGGCATAGGAAATAGAACCAAGACCCAAACCTGGGCATTCTGACACCAGAATGCAGTGGTGCTTCTAACCACTGGCACATGCTGCCTCTTCTAAGAGGTGTGTGATCAACATTTGCTGAATTAAACAAAAATGCAAAGCTTTGGGATATGCTGTACAGAACCAAATGCTCAAGATGTGGTCTTCTGGAACTTTTTCTTCCTATCACCATCCAAATAAACCATTTGAACACTCCAAATCCCAAAATAAATTTTTAAAAAGTATCCATTATCCACAATGGACAATCATATAACATACTTACTAGATCCAGATATGTTCAAGTTCTTACATTCTTCAATGTTAGCATCACTGTCAAAATAGATTTTGATTTTGCCACTGTGATCTTTATTGTCAAAGGTAATCTGGAGACACAAATGTATGGAGAGGTTATAGCCCAGCAGAAAGTATGACTTGCTAGATCAACTCTGCATAAAACAGCAATGGCATCCAAACCGCATGCTGATTCAAAAAGAATCATACTGATGAATATGTCCTCATCACATGATTCTTTCGCAGTGTTCTATTATGAATGGAAAACATATGGTCCAAAGGGTGAATACATGAAGTTCTACCAAATCCACATTTGGGTTCAGAGAAATTTTAGCTCAAAAGAGCTGATTAAACCCAAGAACTAAACTGAGATTCACCGTTCTTTAACAAAAGAACACAATGACCTCATTTATTTTCCTGAACAGAATTTACATTTACTCTAACTTGGTCCTTTGGGTAAGAAATTCTACGTTTTTACCAGGCTGGAAACTATTTTTCTGTTTGCTTCAAGTGCTACACATAATGCTTTCAGAAGTGACAAAAATTGCTCCAGGGCTACAGGCTGAATTTAACATTTCCAAATGCCCTCAACCTTCCACATTATGTTTCAATCTTTTAAAGTTTAGAAGTGAAGTATGCTGAGCAATTTAGGATTTGAGAGAAGTATTTTAGGGGCTTTCCTGGGGGAAAATGAGACCTTGGGGGCCAGGGTTGCTGATGGAACAGCCACAGTTCACAGGTATGGAAATGAGGCCTTAGATTTAATTCTTGAAACTCGGTTTGGTCATAGCGATATTCTTACATTATGCAGAATGTGTTTTCTGTTTAGAGATGTTCAGGTCCTTGTGGATTTACTTACGGAACACGTACAGGTTCAGTTCTCTGAGCTCTCTGCCTGAGAGTTTTTTGGGTTTTGTGATGTGTTTTGTAATGTGTAGGTCACCCTAGGGAGGTAAATAATGCTCTTCTCTGCCAGAGATACTCTCTCTTATGACATATCACAATTTATAATTACTTTTATTTCTTTGCTTACTTGTTTTTCTGTCTCTTCCACTAGGCTTCCTGAGGGCCACTGTTCCTCTAGAGCTTGGCAATGCCTGGTACATAGTAGGGACTCATTAAGTACTTACTGATTGCTGTTGAATGAAGCACTTTGCTGAGTTGCTAAAAGACAGTTACATAAAACTGTCAGCTCAGCATTCAGTAATGAAGTTTTGCCCTTCACTAAGGAAAGAAGGAAGGAAGGGAGGGAGGGAGGAAAGAGGGGCAGAGGGAAGAAGGGAGGGAGGAGAAGCAAGCATGAAGCTCTATGAAAGTGAGAAAGGAGGTTATTATTCCCACAAAAGCGAACAGTCTTCTATGGAACACTCCCCCTCCAAAAATAAAAGCAGCAGCAACTGAGCTTTTGCAGACTGGCCTTCAGATCAAGGGGGCAGTTTCTGCCTCAAGGTTGGAAAATATTTGCTACATTCACAAAGCCCTTCCTTCGAAAAAGTTGAGAAAAACATTACAGACATTACTCACATTTGTCATCAACTTAAAGAAAATGTATTAAGAGAGTAAGATGTCAAAGCCAATGGTGAACACTCCTCTCTTCTCAACCCATATATGTACTCTTAAAAGTTGGAAAGGGCTTGTTTCATTACAGAAATAATGTCTCTGGGTCAACAGTGCTATAAAATAT
The DNA here is from genome assembly GCF_030020395.1 of Manis pentadactyla. Classification (NCBI taxonomy): domain Eukaryota; kingdom Metazoa; phylum Chordata; class Mammalia; order Pholidota; family Manidae; genus Manis; species Manis pentadactyla. The sequence goes on from NC_080022.1 coordinate 72,347,747, forward strand.
CATTAAACAGTTTTAAACACAACTGCATCTAACACATTTATAGGCTGATGTGTTTCACACTCTATCTACACAAGGAGTAGAGAAAAACAATGAGAAACAGCTCAGCAAAGCAGACACTTGCCGTGTTCTGGAAGACGTAACAGCCTGGTAACTCTCCGGAATGAATCTTCTGTAGATAAATGCTTTTGAGGTGAAAGGAGATTTTGACTTGTATGAGCCTGAATAACAGATATTACAAGGCATAAATTGTCATAGTTTTACTATGGTCTCCTTTCCCCATCCCTGTCACCTGGGAAATGAGACTTAAAAACCTATTTACCGATAAAATTCCAGTCTGAAGAATGATGTGTTCTTCCAGTCCTGAGGGTTCTTGGTGAGGACCTGGAGGTCTAAGTGAACACAATCTAGGGCAATGAAAGAAAAACAGTGATTGTCCCAGGCAAGAGTCAGATGCTAAAACCAGTGGGCCAAGGTGGGATGAGAGGCAGGAGACTCGCAAAGTTCCAAAGGACCTCCCCACATAGTACTTGCTCGTGATTGTAACAGCAAGGTCAGCAACCTTACAGTGGAGAACCGGGCAGTACCACCCTAACCGATGATCGAGTTAACACCACCAATGGTGAGATAATAGACATCATGTACTTCCTGAAATAATGTACCATTTGTGTAGTATTTTTGCCAAAATGCATAGTGTCAATCTAGTCATAAAGAAACCAAAAACCCCAAGTGAGGGACATTCTACTCTTCAAAAAACGTCAAGGTTATTAAAAAAATAAGCAAAGGAACTTTATTTTGCTCCAGATTAATGGAGACTAAAGAGAAATGATAAACTAAATGCAGCATGTGATGTTGGGCCAGGGACCTTGCAGAGCACATGGGTGGGGAGGGGGCAGTTTTCTTTTGCTATAAAGCACATTAGAACAATAGATGAAATGTAAATAGGGTTTGTAGATTACAGTACTGTATCAATGTCCTTTCATGTTTTTGAGCACTGCACAGTACCACGTAGGAGAAGGTTTTTGGTTTGGGAACTGTACGCCACAGTACTTAGAGGTAAAGAGGCATCGGGTTTGTACCTTGCTCTAATACACTTTAGGAGAAATATTTATTCAGGAGAAATATATTCTTCCAATTATATATTGGAGGAATGATGAAGCAAATGCGGTACAATGTTTGCTTTTGGAAAATCTAGATGAAGGGTATGCAAGGAAATCTTTGTGCTATTTGCAACTTCTGGGGTAAATCTAATGCTTTTTCAATCACCGTCACTTTTCATTTACCATCACTAAATCATGACACATTTCAAAATAAATACATATAGAGAAAGGAAAGGAACTTAGGTGGTATTCAAAGAAAAACAAATTATGAGCTGCAAACTATAAAAGAATGATTTCAAGAGCCTCACATAGAAACGAGTCTCATCACCGTGTAGCCCCGGCACCATAGCAGGAAACCAAGCAGGTCTGGAGAGGGCGAAGGCCTGTCAAGGTCACAGGGCCATGACCACAGAACTGGTGTGAAGCCAGCTGGGCTGACTCTCACTCAGACTGTTGCTGCCCCTTCGTGCGGCCTTGGAAATGGAAAAGCCAGGGCCGGCTGTAGTGCCTGGTACCCAGAAGGTCCTCAAGAATCTTGGGAGCCTTGATGGCTAATTCTTTAAGGGTCTTCTCCCACAGTTGCAGTGGTATTTGCTTACTTGTCCTCTCAACTAAAGGATCAGTTCTTTGAGAGCAAGAGCACAATATGTTGTATTTTTTGTTGCTAAACACCCATTACTTAGACTATACCTAGCCTTCAAAATAAGTCCTGATATGTAGGATACATGTGTTTTATGAAAATTAGGCATCCTGGGCCCCAAATGAGGACACATTACTAAATAAACAACTCAACAGGCATGATATTTAAGAAAAGCAGGTATTTGGCAAATGGACTTTGATTGATACAGTGAGGACAGTTAATCAAAAGAAAGTCATTTTCCGCAGGAAAGACTTATGGTGATAAAAATAGCAAGAACATACTGAGTACTTACTCTGCCAAGCACTAGGCTAGGGGCCTTATGTGTTCTCTCATTTAATGCACAGTTCTGTTTAATTCCTCAGGCAACCTTGTGAGATATGCACTACTGCTGCCTTTTTACAGATGGACAAACGAAGGCACAGAGAGGTCAAGAAACTTTCTCAAGGTCAGACAGCTAGCTGGCAGCAAACCAGAACTCAATCTACATGTGCTGAGTTGCAGACCTGAGCTTTCAGTTCTTCACCAGTACACTGACAGGGCTGACCTCTGAGCACCTCTTTCAGAGCATTGAGAGATCCAGGCTCCCCACCTGACTCATCAATTTGTTCAGTAAGTATTTGCTGAAAGCTTTTATAGGCCAGGCATTGAGCTAAGCTCCGAAGGTGAGCAATGAACAAGACAGACAAGGTCGTGTGGTGCTCACATTGTAGCAGGGGTGATAAAAAAAAGAGTGAAAAAATATATACAAGATGATTTCACAATATGCAAAGCACTGGAAAGACAGAGTGAAGTGATGGAGAATAGCTGGGCAGGGAACCTTCCTTGGGAGAAGTGGTTGGGGGAGGGCTCTGAGGTGCTGGGGAGGTTTGAACCGGTGCCTGAGGGAGGAAGGAGGACCAGCTGTGAGGAGACCCGGGGCAGTGCTCCATGTGGAACTAAGCAAGCACCACAATCCCAGGCTGGAAGCAGCTAGCTTGTTCAGCAAATAGAAAGGATACTGGCACTAGGAAATGGGGTCAGGTATAGGGGCTTGGAGAGGCAGGCAGGTGGCCAGCTCTGACGAGCCCTTGGGGGTTTTATGCCAAATGGAATAGAAAACTACATTTTAAGTCACAGAGTGATATGACCCTATTTATGTTTTTAAAATACCATTCTGGTTGCTGTAGGGCAGGAGAGTGGACAGAGGAGTCAAGACTAGAAGAAGCAGGGAGACCAGTCTAAGCAAGAGGTGATAGTGCCTTGGACAACAGCGGTGGCAGTGGAAAAAAGACATAAAAAAAAATCCAGGTTTGGAGCTTGAACAAGTGGGGCTATTTAGAGCACAGCATGAAAATTTTGGTACTATTTTCTGAGATGGGGATGACTAAGAAAGAAACAGGTTGGGCCGGGGGTAGGAAGACAGGGAGGCTTGAAATGTCCTGTTTGGATACTGCAGGTGGAAATCCCTACTAGGTGCCACAGCGGGAATGGGTTTGTCCAGTAGCCTGTGGAATACAGGAGGGGTCCGGAGCTCAGGGCAGAATTTAACTTGGAGATGCAAACTGGAGAGCAGAGAGGAGGGGCATGACTTCTCAGAGGCTGGAAGGGGTGGACCTGGAGCTCAGGTGAGGCCTTGAACTGAGGTCTCGCTTCGGTAATCTTCCATAACACCAGGGAGGAGAGAAGCTATGCAAGGAACTTTAATGGTGTGGTGGTCAGAAGAGGGGTGTGTGCTGCTCTGGCACATTTCTCCAGTAGGCTTCAGCTGCCAGGGCCTGGGACACAGGTCTGGAAGATCCTCGTGATGGTGGAGAGGATTTGGCTGAGAAAGAAGGAAGAGGCAAGTACCTTAATGGCTTTTGCAAGGTAGTGACACTGAGGGACAAGGTATCTAGGTCAGGTGCAGGGAGTGAGGGACGGTGGAAAATGTGAAGTCAGTGAATGAGGTCTGGGTGAAGTCAAAGATAGAGAGCTCTGAACCAGAGCTTGGAAGTTCAATGGGCATAGGAACCTTTAGGGGATCTCGTTAAGATGCAAATTTGGATTCAGTAACTCTAGGGTGGGGCCTGAGATTCTGCATTTCTACAAGTTCCCAGGCAATGGCCGTTGCTTTACTGGGTCTGGAGCAGCCATGACCCACCATCACTAAATCATGACACGAACTTGTCTTAGTCATCTGTCTTAGTCAGCTGCCTCCCCTGTTAGAAGGCCAAACTGATGAGTTAAGGTCTATCTCCCTTTAATATTCTTATTCCAAGATGAAGTGCAAGGAAAAAAAGCATTGAAACTAGACTTATCTAGTAAACAACTAGATTTGGAAAGGAGAAGTGATATGTTCAAAATCTCTGTGCCAATTACTGTCCTAGATCATTTTCTCCTGCATTTCATTCATGTTAAGATATTTATTTATTTACTTTTGAATGTCTCTAAAACAGACGATTCTTTAAAAAGAAACTGATGGCATCTTAGATCCAGAGAAATGAGATATCTATTAGTTAATTTTATGCTATATGCAAAATTTGTCTTATAAAAGTCTAATTCGTTATTCAAATTTGCAGTTAAAACTGTAGAGGTACACTTTATCTAAACACACATTCAGAGTCCTCAGGTGTCTGGCTGATCTTATGTGACAGACGTTGCTGATGAGGCCACTGAACACCTGGTGGCAGCAGAACATAAGAACTGAGATTTTTGTAAAAGGATGGCAAAGCCCTAAGGAAAATGGCACTCCTCAAACCGAAGAGTAACAGCCTCATCGCCCAAATGGATCCCACTTGCGGGGCAGAACACTCCAGCAAATGCAGTTAACAAGCCCTCTTAGGAGCAGACAGAGGATTGGTTAGATATGGTCTTGCAAAAATAGGAAATGGATCAGCTAAATGGCCATAATGTCTTGTGTGAAGAACATGTGGAAAGCAGAACATGAGAAATTCAAAACTGTATTATAGAAAATGAAGCACTGCATTAGAATGACAGCCATCTAAATATTGTGAAAGAAAATTTTTTGGTAAGAGGATTCAGAACAGCCCCCACAGTGAGGATGAACTGTAAAGTTACAGGTCTAAAGGCAGGATATGCCCACAGCATGAATTAAGGGAAACCTTAGCTTTAGTGCAATAATTCATAGAACTAAATATAAAGCCATGGGGAAAGCAGGCATGCAGACAGATCTCTACATTTAGCACACTGAAGAGTGATTCCCTTAATAGTAAAGATGATGGAAAATTCATGAACAGATAATCTAGAGCAGCTTCTGCTATTTACCTATGTCAACTATAATGCTACACAAACAAAGTCAAACTCAGTTCCTATTTCTATCATCTGCAGTGTTCCTCAGTGTATCCAAGAAAAGAAAGTCCAAAATCTAGTATCAAATATTTTAAAAATAATCTTTATGCCTTTTGAATAAATATATCTGTCTTGCCAATGGTTTTCAGCCCACTGGGCAAATTCACTATGGATTCAGTGAGACCGAGGAATGACAATGAAACGTTCTTGGGGTAAAAGGGTTTGTTACCCAACTTCATTCCTACGGTGGCAGGTCAATCACTAGAATCCCGTCCACTCAGAGCAAGTCTGCATGCAGCAGGCCTCTGGGCCTCTCTGTCGCAGTGGTCTCAGTCTCTGTTCTCAGCGCTACCACCACTCCAGCCTCTGCTCTCCTGCAGCCGTGCATGCAGCCCAGAGCCATAGGCAGAGCTCTTTATATAGAGTCAGTAATAATATATTGCCCACATGTGTGTAGTGAGCAAGCCTAGTAAGGCCAGGTGAGAATCCTGGCCACAGGAACCTTTACTTTATCCACAACATCTCTTTGACAAGTTATGTTTAATAAGTCAAAAATACAATTAACTTCCTTATGTAGTCCCTCTTAAAGTCAAATTTCTAATCAACTTCTCTCCATTTGGTTAAAAATATTTCCATAATTTTTTTGGATATCATTAATGTACAATTACTTGAACATTATGGTTACTAGACTCCCCCTATTATCAAATCCCCCCTACATACCCTACTACAGTCACTGTCCATCAGCGTAGTAAGGTGCTATAGAATCATTACTTGTCTCCTCTGTATATTTTGTTTTCCCGTGTAGCCCCACCACTATATTATGTGTGCTAATTCTAATGCCCTGTTTCCCCCTTATCCCTCCCTTCCCACCCATCCTCCCCAGTCACTTTCCCTTTAGTAACTGTTAGTCCATTCTTGGGCTCTGTGAGTCTACTGCTGTTTCTGTTCCTTCAGTTTTTTCTTTGTTCTTATACTCCACATATGAGTGAAATCATTTAGTACTTGTCTTTATTTGCCTGGCTTATTTCACTGAGCATAATACCCTCCAGCTCCATCCAGGTTGTTGCAAATGGCAGGATTTGTTTTCGTCTTATGGCTGAATAATATTCCATTGTGTATATGTACCACATCTTCTTTATCCATTCATCTACTGATGGACACTTAGGTTGCTTCCATTTCTTGGCTATTGTATATAGTGCTGCAATAAACATAGAGGTGCATGTCTTTTTCAAACTGGGCTGCTGCATTCTTAGGGTAAATTCCTAGGAGTGGAATTCCTGAGTCAAATGGTATTTCTATTTTGAGTTTTCTGAGGAACCTCCATATTGCTTTCCACATGGTTGAACTAGTTTACATTCCCACCAGCAGTGTAGGAGGGCTCCCCTTTCTCCACAACCTCGTCAACATTTGTTGTTGTTTGTCTTTTGGATGTTGGCCATCCTAACTGGTGTGAGGTGATATCTCATTGTGGTTTTAATTTGCATTTCTCTGATGATAAATGATGTGGAGCATCTTTTCATGTGTCTGTTGGTCATCTGAATTTCCTCTTTGAAGAAGTGTCTGTTCAGCTCCTCTGCCCATTTTTTTAATTGGCATATTTGATTTTTGTTTGTTGAGGTGCATGAGCTCTTTATATAATTTGGACGTCAACCCTTTATTAGATCTGTCATTTATGAACATATTCTCCCATACTGTAGGATGTCTTTTTGTTCTACTGATAGTATCCTTTGCTGCACAGAAGCTTTTTACTTTGATATAGTCCCATTTGTTCATTTTTACTTTTGTTTCCCTTGCCCAGGGAGATATGTTCATGAAGAAGTTGCTCATATTTCTGTCCAAGAGATTTTTGCCTATAATTTTTTCTAAGAGTTTTATGGTTTCATGACTTCCATTCAGGTCTTTGATCCATTTTGAGTTTACTTTTGTGTATGGGGTGAGACAATAATCCAGTTTCATTCTCTTACATGTAGCTGTCCAGTTTTGCCAACACCAGCTGTTGAAGAGGCTGTCATTTCCCTATTGTATATCCATGGCTCCTTTATTGTATATTAATGGACCATATATGCTTGGGTTAATATCTGGGCTCTCTATTCTGTTCCACTGGTCTATGAGTCTGTCCTTGTGCCAGTACCAAATTGTCTTGATTACTGGGGCTTTGCAGTAGAGCTTGAAGTCAAGAAGCATAATTCCCCGTGCTTTAGTCTTCCTTCTCAGGATTGCTTTGGCTATTTGGGGTCTCTCATGATTCCATATGAATTTTAGAACTATTTTCTCTAGTTCATTGAAGAATGCTATTGGTATTTTGATAGGGATTGCATTGAATCTGTAGATTGCTTTAGGCAGGATGGCCATTTTGACAATATTAATTCTTCCTACCAAGAGCATGGGATGAATTTCCAATTATTAGTGTCCTCTTTAATTTCTCTTAAGAGTGTCTCATAGTTTTCAGGGTATAGGTCTTTCACTTCCTTGGTTAGGTTTATTCCTAGGTATTTTATTCTTTTTGATGCAATTGTGAATGGAATTGTTTTCCTGATTTCTCTTTCTCCTAGTTCATCATTAGTGTATAGGAATGCAACAGATTTCTGTGTATTAATTTTGTATCCTGCAACTTTGCTGAATTCAGATATTAGATCTAGTAGTTTTGGAGTGGATTCTTTAGGGTTTTTTCTGTACAATGTCATGTCATCTGCAAACAGTGACAGTTTGACTTCTTCCTTGCCAATCTGGATGCCTTTTGTTTCTTTGTGTTGTCTGATTGCCATGGCTAGGACCTCCAGAACTATGGTGAATAGAAGCGGGGAGAATGGGCATCCTTGTCTTGTTCCTGATTTTAAAGGAAAAGCTTTCAGCTTCTTGCTGTTCAGTATAATGTTGGCTGTGGATTTGTCATATATGGCCTTTATTATGTTGAGGTACTTGCCCTCTATACCCATTTTGTTGAGAGTTTTTATCATGAATGGATGTTGAATTTTGTGAAATGCTTTTTCAGCATCTATGGAAATGATCATGTTGTTTTTGTCCTTCTTTTTGTTGATGTAGTAGATGATATTGATGGATTTTCAAATGTTGTACCATCCTTACATCCCTGGGATGAATCCCACTTGATCATGATGGATGATCTTTTTGATGTATTTTTGATTTCGGTTTGCTAATATTTTGTTGAGTATTTTTGCATCTATGTTCATCAGGGATATTGGTCTGTAATTTTCTTTTTTTGTGGTGTCTTTGCCTGGTTTTGGTATTAGAGTGATGTTGGCCTCGTAGAATGAGTTTGGGAGTATTCCCTCCTCTTCTACTTTCTGGAAAACTTTAAGGAGGATAGGTATTAGGTCTTCACTAAATGTTTGATAAAATTCAGCAGTGAAACCATCTGGTCCAGAAGTTTTGTTCTTTGGTAGTTTTTTGATTACCAATTCAATTTCTTTGCTGGTAATTGGTCTATTCAGATTCTCTGTTTCTTCCTGGGTCAGCCTTGAAAGGTTGTATTTTTCTAGAAAGTTGTCCATTTCTTCTAGGTTATCCAGTTTGTTAGCATATAATTTTTCATAGTATTCTCTCATGATTCTTTGTATTTCTGTGGTGTTCATAGTGATGTTTCCTTTCTTATTTCTGATTCTGTTTATGTGTGTAGACTCTCTTTTTTTTTTTTTTAAGTCCGGCTAGGGGTTTATCTATTTTGTTTATTTTCTCAAAGAACCAGCTCCCGCATTCATTGATTCTTTCTATTGTTTTATTCTTCTCAATTTTATTTATTTCTGCCTTAATCTTTATTATGTCCCTCCTTCTACTGACTTTGGGCCTCATTTGTTCTTCTTTTTCTAGTTTCATTAATTGTGAGTTTAGAGTGTTCATTTGGGATTGTTCTTCTTTCCTGAGGAAGGACTGTATTGCAATATATTTCCCTCTTAGCACGGCTTTCACTGCATCCCACAGATTTTGTGTTATTGAATTATTGTTGTCATTTGTCTCCATATATTGCTTGATCTGTGTTTTTATTTGGTCATTGATTCATTCATTATTTAGGAGCATGTTATTTAGCCTACATGTGTTTGTGGGCTTTTTTGTTTTGTTTGTGTAATTTATTTCTAGTTTCATACCTTTGTGTTTGGAGAAGCTAGTTGGTACAATTTCAATCTTTTCGAATTTACTGAGGTTCTTTTTGTGGCCTAGTATGTGATCTATTCTTGAAAATGTTCCATGTGCACTTGAGAAGAATGTGTATCCTATTGCTTTTGGATGGAGAGTTCTGTAGATGTCTGTTAGGTCCATCTGTTCTAATATGTTGTTTAGTGCCTCTGTCTCTTTATTTTCTGTCTGGCTGATCTGTCCTTTGGAGTGAGTGGTGTGTTGAAGTCTCCTAAAATGAATGTATTGCATTCTATTTCTCCCTTTAATTCTGTTAGATTTGTTTCACATATGTAAGTGATCCTGTGTTGGGTACATAGGATATTTCCACATTTTGATAGAAAAGAAATGAACGAGAGCATCATACCCAATGGTCAGGGAATAAATCTTACTTTCCAGCACTGTCTGTCTTACCTAGCCACTGATATTGACATTGGCCGCATTTCTTTCATTGATTTTCCAAGAAAAATCAATTGAGAAAAACAGCATATGAATCACTGGAAAAGAATCTTATCATATGCGTCCAGTTAAGTGGCACATTTTTAAGAGGACAAGTGCTCAGTGGCTTCCTTGAAGCAGAGGGTCACTGAACAAGCTTTCCGCTCCATGCAGCCAGTACTTCTATCACTGTTAGAGGAGCCACCCCTGGGGAGGAGCTTGGCTGACGGCCTCAAGGAAAAGATTCAGAGGAAAACAGAATTAGCCCCTGTAGTCCCACTACGAGAAAGTTCTCAGGATAGCAGCAGCCTAAAGGGCAATCAGACAAGTGAGATTCTAAGACTGCTGGCCACAGAACCAAGCCACTAACGCCTAGATGGTCTTCGAAAGCAACCCAGGTGGGCCCCTGATGGGGTTCTTTCAGAGTTCATAGCTTGGGACACATCTACTCATGAAGTTAATCTAAACAGGCAACCTGTGGAAAAATCTGAATCTCTTTCTTATAGGGTTTTCTTCTGTTGCATTACTAAGGCACCTTAAAACTGGATAATAAGAAACATGGTCAAATGAATTGTGTGCTGCTCTCTTTTTAATAAAATCACTCCAAATTTAAACTGCTACTAGGACTCCTACTCCTGAACTGTCTGCTATTTGAGAAGCCATGACTGATTTAATCTTTGCAAGACCAGTATGTAAAACAGGGAGTGCCCTAGTGTGGTAGGAATACAGCGGAAGTTTGTTGAATGAATGCCAAAACCCCCAGAGCCTTAACTCAAACATTTCATGTTTATACAGGGTGTGTTTCTAAATTCTTAACACAATGTCACAAAACTATTCTACTTGGTTAGATGTTAACTTTTTCCAAGCAATGTCCCAAAATAGAAGAGGAGTTGCTAATTAGAATTCACCTTTGAGGAGCACTAATATAGTTAATGAGTAACAGTAGCAAGAGTGCCAAGCATTTTAACATGCATTATTTCTTTAATAAATACAGACTCATTTCTTTTTGAAAACCCTAGCCACTGCCTCATGGAGGGAAAAACTGAAACAAACAGGAAACACCTGTGATTTTACCCCAAACCAACAATCTTGAGTTGCACCAAAGAGATCCACAAAGGCTCCCTGGTCCTATCACAGTAGACTTGCAGTTTCCTGAGCCAATGCCCTTTGCAGGCAAATTTTAAGCCTCAAATAGGTTAGCTGTCACAAAGCAAAGTTGTTCCATTTGGGTTGCCAGCACACAAGGGCATTTTTGCTCTTACCACAGAAGATAAAGACACATAATGAAATTATCACTGCATACCTATTTCAATGTTGCTGTCAGTATTCAGTGTCTCAGAAGGAAAGACAGTCTCTTTCTTGTAATACTGCTTACAGACTTTTAAGCCAATTCTATTGTCTTCATTTTCTCCATAACCAAGAATCCCCAGGGTTATGTCCATTAGATGCTGATACTATTAAAAATAGTTAAATAAAAACACTAATGAGCTTTTAAGAGTTATAACTTGGAGTACACTTTCAGTTTTGTTTTGTTTTTTACTGTTTATATCAAATCCTTTAGAATTCCCCAAAGCAAAATACCATAAGGAAACTTTCTTGAGTTGGGCAGAAACACATCACCTCACTGAACTCAAAACTAAAGTAAAAGTGCCGAAAGACATCCCACGTCACTCAGAGCCAAAACTGAGGCCCTGCCTATGTCTCTGACCTCATGGCAGGCGACTGGCCCTCAGCTCCACCCCCACTTCCTAAAGCCACAGTGGCCTCCACGCAGTTCTAGAACCCACTGCTCTTGCCTGGAGCCTTTGCTGTTCCCTCTGACTAGAACCCCAGGTTACCTGTCTTCTGGGTTCATTCCTTCAGGTCTTGACTCCTGAGATATTACCAGCTCTCTGAGGCTCTCTCTTTCCACACAGTGAGAACTGCAAACATCTACCCCCAGTGCATAGGCACCCCTAGGCACCCCCAATCTCCTGCCCTGCTTTATGCCACAGCAGTTACCACTATCTGACAAGCCACTGAAGCTCCAAGCCACCCATAGCCCATAGCTGACATTAGCATGACTTACAGTAGCCTACGTTAAATTACAGTAGCCTACATCAACAAGACTTCCCCGAGTGCCCACCAGCACTAACAGGGCTTTGCTAGCCCCCACCTTCATTATTATGACTATTATTCTAGGAAAGTTTTGCCCAGAAACATAAAAGTTGCAAATAACTGAACTGCCAATTTCAGGAACATCCAAAAAACTCATTTAAACATATCATCTATTTGGAGATTTAGTTCAATAACTCTAAGACTTTGAAATCACTCCCAACCCAACACAGCTCACCTTGCTGTGTCCACCAATCCTATATCATAATCTTTAGCCTAACTGAACTCCCCTCACACTGAATGACCCACCTTAAACAAGACTTCACAATCTATGCCCAGACTTTTCCCCATTTGCCTAAGCTACCACTGAGAATGGTCAAGGTAGTATTTCCCTTACTGGTGTAAGCAGGACGCTTAGTTTTGCTTATCAACTTTTTTTGTCAGTGTTTACAGGGAGCCAGCAGTCAGTACTACTCATTTCACTTCCTTTCATTTGTCTGGCTCTCCCCTCTAGAATTAAGTTCTATAAAGACAGGCTTTGTGTCTGTTTTATTTATGCTGTATCTCCCATGTCTAAAACAGTACCTGACACATACTAGGTACCCAAATTATTTATTGAATGAATGAAGAAGAAAAAAGAAAAATTTCTCTCCCCTAAATACTTTCTCCAGGTCTACCAATCTGGGTTCTCAGTATCTACCTAGATACAACTACATATACTCTACTCCATATTCTTAAGATTCCGCTAGGCTTATTAATGCTAAGACATCAAAATTGAGGCCCTAGAATCTTCAATTTGGTAGCTCATTCATCAACCCTTCTGAGATTCTAAATCTACTCTTGGCTGTTTAATTTGGAGCAGTCATCTCCTGAAAGTATTGGGTGCGAAGAGACAAACAAGAAATATAAATTTTAAAGAAAACATTTTAAACAGGCAAAAACTTTTGAGTGGAAGTGTTGCTACAGAAATAACAGTAAACATTTTTTGGCAGACTATGCAAAATTTAAATTAGAATGTATTACTATACTTACATATTTTTTTGCTAAAACAATGTCCAGTATCCATATATTCTTAAAGGACAGGTCATTTACAACAAAATACTTACCTGATTGATTGCAAAAAAGATGCTCTCATAGGTATCCTTTTCAGTGTATACACTGCAACTGTAATCATCTTCATCTATGCCAGGATATCCTTTCAAAAACACGTGCTTAAAAGCAAGAGTGTTTTCTTCTTTGAAAGCAACCACCAGCTGGTTACTTAATCCAAAACAAACAAGCTAGAAAATAAAATCAAACAGAGATATATGAATTCTACATTCGCTGGGGGAAGCAAATGCTTTCTTCTTATCATTGTCCCTCACCTAAAAACATCAGCAAGAAAAATCTCACTGGTTTGGTTTTTACTAATCCCATCAAAGTCAAACACAAGTCCCAAAGAAGAATAACCTCATTAAGCAACAGCAGCAATTCAAAATAGCATAAAATCATAAGAAATTACTACTCCCAATGACTGACAACCTTACTGGCCTTCGATGAAAGGGAAGAAGAAGGAGGAAACCAGATCAGTTAAGTATGAATCCATTTTCATATACTTGGATTTCAAATTGTTTTAAAAATTGATGTATTTAATAAAGCAATAATCCGTGTTTTGCAAGAATAAGTATTTTTTAAAATCACAACTATGGTTTTCATGTGGCTTTTAAGAATGTGTTTGAAAAGTCGCCTATATAATACATATTCCGAATAAGAGGTAACCACCAAAGAAATTCAATTCTCTAGCTCTGCAAGAACTCGTATGAGATTTAAGAACTCCTGACTCCAAGATCTAAAGCACCAGAAAGAGCAGGGCACACTCTACTCAGATTATGTCAAACCTATTCACTGTGAGCAGTCAACCACCTTCCCGGGATAAAACTCTGGCCTTTTCTCCCTTACACTGTATCCTAGCACAGAGTTAGGCAGCAAGGGCTCTTATCACCAGGAGTGAACGTATTCTTTCTATCCTAAAGTTCTTCTTGGAATCCATTAAGTGGGGAAAATCAACAGGCACTAAAGTTTACCCAAAAACACTCAAGAAATTACACACACAGTTATACATACAACCTCATTCTCTTTCTTTCTCTCTCTCACACACTTTCTGACACACTCGCAGTGCTCTGCTACATGCACTCTCTTACACACATACACTCTCTCTCACACACACAGACACGCACACACAGTGGTAGAAGTCAAACTTCTCTAAGCTTTGTCCCACACACCCTCCCCCCATCTACCTACTTTATCTTCCATTTATCTTCTTATACGACAATGACAGTCCAGAAAATTTGCCCCAAATCTTCACCCCACTAAGCCACCAAAACAATCTGGAACTCTGTTTCATCATGTGTGAAATCAGCAAGTTCAGTCGAATGACTGTGACAGTTCTGTTATTTGCCGTCATTCCACGGTCCAATGTGATACACTGCATGCATTAAATAAGCCATCAACTACTAAGCTTTCAGATGAAATAGATATGAATTTGCATATGTAAACTTACTTTTAAAATGATTTATATTTTTTAGTTTTTAAATTTTGTCTAACTTTTTAATAAGGCTGAATAATTAAAAATATTAGCTACCATTTTCCAGCAATTATATTTCTGGCACTGTACTGCTTTCCATGCATTATCTCATCTACTAACACAACAACCCTATGAAACTGTTACTATAGTTATCCCCATTTCACATATGTGGAAACTGAGACTCAGACTTATTAAATTACCCTAAGTCACCAGTTAGAATGGAAACCAGTTCTAAATCCAAAGGTATTTTCATTGTGCTACAGAATTTCCTCCTGTTGAAAAATTTGCCTTTGGCACTCTTCTCATAGAAAAGAATTCAGGTATTAGCTTTCCAGAGTTGCAAATATCATTTGAGAATATATATTCGATGATATTCTTTAGCATCTAAGCCTCTCCAGGTCACATTCCTCAAATACCATGTCAAAACATTGAGCAATTGCTAAAACCCAGCTATTCTAAGGAAAATATCAGATAAGAAGTCTCATATCATCCAGCCTGTGCTAGAAATCAAGCAACAGAAGGCTAAAGTTTCCTCCAAGCATGTGATATCTGCCAATAGTGTCTGGATAAGATGCAGAAAAGGTCATGTTGCTTTTTGAAACTAAGTAAGTAAGCCAGGGGAACCAATACACACATGACTGTTTGAAGATTTTATTAAATACTGATACGTAGGTGAAAAACAGTTATATACACATATGAATTAAGTTCCTCAATCAAAGTTTGCTAAATGCTTACTCTGGCCAAGCAAGGATACAATGTGGGCAAGATCAACATTGCATAGTACTGGACAACTCATTTACTGAGTGCCAAGCACTGTACCTAAAATTTTTATTTTTATTTTCCACTTAATTCCCCAGCACCCTGGGAGGGAGCTAGTACACTGGGCTCCACAAGGACAGGGATTTTTTTTCTTTTTCCCCACTGCTCTATACTCAGGAACTAGAATAATGCCCAAGACAACATCAGAGTCAAATACTGAATCTGTTGAATATACTTCAATTTTGTACATGTACAACCTTAAGTCAAGTAAACTTTCCAGGTTGGAACAGCTAGCAGGTGTTAGAGCAGAGACCTAAACAGGCCTATTTATTCTCCAGACTACTTTGCCACACTAACTCTCATGCTGAAATGCTGCCAACGTAACTCTAGAAGTAGGGATTTTAGACCCATTCCTCCTGCATGCATAGTTCAGCTAAACAAACCAAAAAATAATCTGAATAGGGAATGGATAACTTGAGTAAGAAAGTGGCACAACATTTGCTGCTATTTTAAGCTACTACCTTATTTAAATTCAAAGTTCACCTACTCAATTTTAGAAATGAGAGAACATGGAGGTATAATCTCTGCTTGGAACCACCCTCATGTGGCATTAGGAAAATAAATTTCCTCCTAGAACTACTGCTTATAGACCAAGCTAAGAGCCACATGTAAGCTTAATACCAGGTCAGGTTGGGATTGTCAAAGCAGCTCTCAGTAGAGGAGAGAAATCTTGGGAAGGAGATCAGGAAGTCCCGTTCTTGTGATGGCAGAAACAAGCACTGTTACAGAGCAAGAGTCAGGAGATGATGGCATTGGCTAAATGATGTTATTTTTAAAGAGGAGTTGACAGAAAAATACATCTGAGCCCACTGAGTAGATCTTAAGATTTGCGGAGACAGAAAAATAATTACGTTAAGTGCAGCCTGGCAAAGATTGAATTTAAGACCTGATTAAGAAATCAGTGTAGGAAAAAAATATTCTGTACCAGGTAAAAACAAAATACCACTCTAATAATATACAGAGAATATGGAGGGAAAAGAGTAGAACTAGCAAAAGAATGTAGACACCCCTCTCAAGATTATAAATTACTGCAGAATGAAGAGTAGGAATGTCTTTTAAAAAGTTTCTTTCTGAACTCTGATAAAATGTCACCCATCCCACCAGACTTGAGGATGGAAACAGAGTAAGAGGAGGAAGGAAAAGTGGGATTTGAAGGAAGAAAAGGTATTTGAGAAATCTGTTCCCACTAGATATCATCCAAGTAGCAAAACTTATTAAAATGGTCCTACAAAGGAGCAAGCATTCAATGACTCCTGACAGGCATGACAAGGTACATCGACACAAAAAGTACATGATCAATTCCCAGAAATAATCTATTGCAAGTGAAATTAGTGATGTAGATGGCAAGGGGTTCTGGAAGACTCAGCTAAGCCATTTTGAGTGGTCAGGCAAGGCTGGTGGTGGGGAAGGACTTCAGACGGCTCCTGCCAGATGTCGGGGAGGAAAAGAGGCACTCTGGACTTGAAGGAACAAACAGGGCAGGGATGAGGATCGTTAGGTGGGTCTGTCTGGCTGAGATTTGGAGAGGAAACAGTAGAGACAAACCTGTTGGAAAGGCAAATTAAAGGAGATTATGGAAATCTGTGAATGCCAGGCTACAGGGTCACTATTTTCTTTTGTGGAAAACCGGGCTCTACAGAAGTTTCTGAGCAGGAGAGTGACACAATGAAGACATTCTAAGAATTGATCTGATATTGGCATTGAATGGGATGGTATGTCTGTAGAGAAGAAAGGCAGGCATCAGATGAAGATGAGAAGCAGCCTAGTTAATTAATCTGTATTCCTAGCTTGCAGACCATGAGGACAGGACCCCTATCTGGGATAGAATAAGCGTGTGGCCTCTAGAGTCACATGGCTGGGGCTCAAATCCTGGCTCGGCCACTTACTAAGTGAATGGCCATAAGCAAATTCCAAATTGTTTGGCCTAGTTTCCCCGTCCGTGAAAGAGGAGCGATAACTGAACCCACCTCCCAGGGTTGCAGTGAGGAGGAAATGAGTTAACACACATACGCGCTCCCAGGGCCTGCTGCATGGCAAGAGTTGCCACGTGTCGGCTGTCAGCAGCTGTGATGTGTCACCTCTGTGTTACCAACAGAACACACAGCATATGAGGTGCTTTGTGCATATTTTTAACTAGCTATTAAGAGTCTGTGCCAGAGAGAAGATAGTCAGTAAGGTAAAACCTAAGCAGATGCACCTTTGAAGGAAGAATCCGTGGCATTTAGTAGATACCAGGACAAAGAAGGAAGTCAAAGTTAGAGTCTGAGTAACATTGATAGATCAAAAAGTTGAAATGAAAGCTAGTTTAGCAAGAAAAGAAATTGGAAAACAACTAAAATTGACCAGTGATAAAAGGGGACATTATTTCTCCTCCTTCCAAGTGATACTAACAATGCACCTACTTTATAGGGAGCCAAAATTATAATTCCTAAGCCAAGAATTAACATGGAAAAAAAATTTTTAAGGAAAAAACTAAGCATACACATTTAACAGTGGCCCTGCCTCTCAACCTTGCTGCTTCACTTTAAGTAACTTGGTTACCCTGAAACGTGAAGAGATGGTACAGCATGTCATACAATGAGAAGACCTCTGCATGACTACAGAATAAAGATACAATATCAATTAGGGCAGGGATCTCCTCTCATTTCTAAAACTATATGGAGGTCTTTTGAGAAAGGTATTTATTCTTGTGTCCCCAAAATAACATCTTTACAAACCCTTTTACATTAATAACAGAGTGGTTATCTGCCATAGGAGCCAAATATCCCAAATCAGTAGTGTTTTTAAAAGGGCATGCATTTCAGATGTAGTTACCTTTAGAGAAGCCTCAACGAAACTGATTCAGTACTAGCCTCAAAAGTAGATGACAGCTCTGATGGCTGTAATACTGGTGATAAAATGCTCAGCAGTATGAACTTAAACAAAAGGTCCCAATGTAGTCTTCATATGCCCTTGATAGTGTCAGTGGGTGAGTATCTGAATAGAGCAATCAGCTACTGATGAAAGGGAAACAGTATTTCATGTAAGCCTAACATCAAAACAGTAAAACCTGCAGATTCCAAAGTCTGTTTAAATAAGGTGTATCTGAGTAAAGATGAGACATTTTTTTTAGATGAGACATTTTAAGAACACAAATCACTTTGAATTGAGAAGTCTTCGCCAGCCTATGTGCCTTGTTCAGATATAGAACCACCCCCACCAGCCCATACAGATCTTCTTTTTATCTGTTATTTACAGAACCTGTGAAGAGATGACCTCATAATCCTTTACTAAAACAAGGTGGTCATCTAATCTGAATTTCAACCTACTACCCACCCTCCAGAGTCAACACAGTTTTACAGTTTAATGAACTTGAATATGGACTTCTTAGACAAAGGTCAAGTGACAGAACACGTGAAAATAGTTTCATCTTGGGGTAAGGAAAAAAACAAGTGAACAGATAATATAAATTACCTGTGTCGTGACCATAACAATTTTCAAAATCTGCAAACCTAGTTTCCATGGAATCTGGTGTCTGGCTCGGTATTTTTCACAAGGGTTCATGAAGTAAAACTTCAGGTCTTTCCTCAGACACTCTTCTTTCGCCTCAGAATCAAGATGAGCCATTGTATTTCTGCCACAAAAGATCAATTTTTAAGTATACAAAAGAGCCTGTTCATCAGAAAACTCCTAAATAATACTTTCTGTTCATATGTTCTACCCATTCTTACAAGTAAACTTTCCAGTCAGGGAACTCCTTTTCTCTTCAGAAATCTGAAAATTATTCAGGACCCTCTATCATGTGCCTTTGCACACACATAGCTATTCATCTTGTTCAAAATGGCCATTCTCAAAAAATTGTTAAGAATAGGATTTAATTTGCAAGACTTGCCAATTCCTATATCTTAACATATAGCACTCACTTGTCACTGGAGTACTAACAAAAACTAGAAGGGATACTTTCATGATACTCCAAGTATGAAATCACAGAAATTTAGTATAGGCTAATATAATTCAATTGTTATGGAAATAGACAATCTGTTCTATAACTCTAAACTGAAAGAAGGATTATGTTCCCCCCCTTTTGGATAATATATCAATAATTACAAGATCCCAAAATAGAAATACTTTAAAAAGTTAAAGTAGCATTTCCTTTATTTATGCCTAGTCAGATACTCATATCAAGTTGTATGAGCAAAATTTTCTTTTACTATTTCAAGGGCTCTCAACTCAGAAATGGACATATGAGTCAAGGTGGCCCAAAAAGAACCACTGAGATGGGGTCACAGGACTGTGATTATAAATGATGGGAGAGATGTGGGCCTTCCACTAAGTAGCATCCAAATTGGGGTATGCAAAACTATCCATTAGGAGTATAGAAAATTCTTCTATTTTATTCTTTACTTTAAAAACAACTGAACTATATGAATAATTAATAAAGAGAATAACAGTGGTATATAGTAGCATATAATTTATAAATAAATATACACACATTGGGTATACATGCTTAACATGTATGTTGGATACATAATCAACAAAATTGGGAGATCACAGACTTAAAGCATAGGCTGAGTCTGGAGTTCCTGGAAGTCATCTCATCATCACAGGACAGCCTGCTGGAGTGGAACTGACACAGAAGAACAGAGAAAAGAATAAGTCTAGTGACAATGTTTGAGTTCCTGGATCCAACTGAGCCTGAAGCCATTTACCCCAAGAATTTCAATTTGAGCAAATAAAGACCCTTTGGGGCTTAAGCCAGTTTGAGTTAGCTTTCTGTTTCTCACAACAGGAAGTATCTTGATGGTTAAGTTTAATGAATAAATTCTATTAAGTTCAGCCAATCATTCAAGCTACTCATTTCTAGGGAAGTTGTTTCATTGGGGGTCATTCTTGGGGATCTTTCACCTGAAATACCTAAATGGCATATTTTAATACTGACTTTCAGTCTATGTTATCTACCTTGACTAACAAGTTTAAAAGAAGTCCAAAAGGGAAAAACTACTTTAAAGATTATTTTAAGACCATTTAAGACTTACACTGAGTTGTTAATAATGTTCTATTTACCTCTTGAATTGATCTGACCAACTTACTAAATACTTGCTGAGCTGAGCAGCCATGCAGTGTTTGGGACACTCAGCTGAATAGGTTCCCTGAACTTCAGATGCTCAGCATCCAGGAGGAGAAACAGACTATCATGAAACGACACCTAGTTATCCATTCAGTCAAAGTGACAGTAAAAGATTCTAAAGGCCATGTAGGTTACATGGTTGTTAGCAAGATTTAGCTCTTTTAATATTAAGATTCAGTTTTCTTAAGTAATCAAAGACCTGATTAAGACAACATGTGCACAAGACATTATTCTGACAAAACAATAAGTAAAACCCTTAACAATCTCTTGATATTAACAGCAGACCAATAGTTCAAGAAAGACTTTGTCCTTTTAACAGAGAAAACAAAATTCTAATGTCGTGATGCACTTGATATTAAGCTTTATTTACCTCAATCACAAACAGCATAACCACATTAAATTCCTTTTCCACAAACCTTTTACAACTTTTTTACATTCAGATGTTGTCCTAAGTCTTTCTTCTTTAAATAATCAGCCTCTCACCTTTCTTTTTCCCTTTTAATAAAATGCATTACCATTCTTTACCAAAAACACTCATCTTACTTTTCTCGCATACAGAGATACTTCCCTTATTTCTAGTGGTTTTAATTCCATCTATTAAAATTCTTAATTTTTAGAGACCTTAATTGTTAGCAAAAACTAAGTAGCAAGCAATTGTGAACTGTTTGTTACACCAGTGTTTTTAGACTGGCAAATTTATGAATACATTTCATAATTTCTAAGAAAATGTGCTTCTTTACAGTACAATATTTCAGTAAGTACAAAGCATATTCAGTAACAGACCCAAATTTGTCCTTATTTTCTCTGAAATAAGAAAGCCAAAAGTAGATAAACCTACATTCAATAATTAATGTTTCATTATTTTATCTTACTGATAAAATATTTAGTAACTAAACTGTCACTTAGCAAAACTTTTCAGGTTACCAACAACATTCTCAAGCTATTTTTAGATACTCATACTATAATACTAAGTTATTGTTACTAAAAAGTTCACCTACTACACCTATTTAGTTTATTTGTTCTCAACTACCATGCCTACATTACCCACAAAAACTTCATTAGACATTAGACAAAGTCAGCCATTCTCCCAAGCCCTTTTTCCAAAAAAAAGTTTAACGGGTAATGTCAACTTACAGGACTTTAGGTAAACCTAGGCAGAATGAATGTTTTAATTCTAATGTTAATCTTAAGACATAGCTATTTTAATTAAACCAAACTTAAATTAGCATTAATACCTAATATCTTTCCCAGATCACATGAACATGAAAAATATTTGGGTTAGTTTCTATCAGAATTTGCCAGTTTGGAATTGCCCAGTTCTTACAATGCTTGTCTTCTAATCAATTAATTTTAGCAATGCCATCCAGAGGTAAACCCATTTATAACACAAGAACATGTACATAGACAAACACACAAACAGATGCAAACAAAGATTTCCTGGGTACTAATATGTGTGAAGATGCCTAAGGGCTAGATTTTGGGCAAAGGCGCTTCTAAAGCCATTTGTTTAAAAAGGACTCTTTTTCCATTTTTATTCTTTCAGTCTCAGGCAATGGTGAGGCCATGTTTACATTAGAAGGACATGATAAGATTTATGACAGAACATGCCTTTAATGGCTAAGGGGAGTTCGGCTGTGATTGTCTCATAGCCACCTGGGGGCAGCAGGGAGGGTGCATAAAGAAAAAAGCAAAAACATAAAGTCAGGAGAAAGTAGCATGCACATTTACTCTCGGGATTCACAAGTGGGTTAGCCGCAGGTGCATCTGGCAGCCAGGGGTGTTAGGCTTGGGCTGGCTCTGAGCCAGTTCCTGCAAGTAGGCATTCTCAAGGCCGCACTCTTGGGACACAGGGGGAGTCAATCCTGCTGTGTCTGGTTCCCCTCGCTCACCACAGCTGTGAAGGCTTCAGTCCTCCCTCTTGCATGTCCAGCTGGCCTCTCACAGGCATTTACCAATAACGAAGGAAGGAAGAATAGAATAGGGCTAAAATTAGCTAATAAATCCACCTGCCCTGTCTTGGACCTCTGGAGCAGAAGGGACACCCGTTGTGCAGGGACAAAAGAATCCAGGTGGCCACTAGTCCTGCAGCATCCAGGCAGCACCCCTCTGGGCCAGGGTGCTCCAAGGCATCAATGAAAATCCCTAGAAAGGAGGAACTGAGCTACCTGGCAGAGCCACGTCACCTACCTGGCTCTTCAGACCTGTTACTGGCCCCCAACGACCAGGTTCTTGAGTTTCAGTGTTATAGAAATGGACACTGGCCTCTAAAGAAAGCAGGCAGAGTTTATTAGAGACAGCTTATATACAAAGGAGCCGACAGAAGGGCTCACAAAAGCAGTTGTAAAAGGGTTTGGGGAGGAAGGGCATTGATGAATTATTTCCTTATGTTACCTACATCAGTTGCTTTCTCATGTCCACTCCATGGACAGAAGATGCTGATTCACTGGCTTTCCCAAAATATGCTCAGGGCCTCCTTTTTGATGTTTCTATAGAATAAGCTTAACACAAAAGAATTTTATAATTCTTCTTCCTTTCCCAAGGTAATGTTCCTAGTGTAAACAAGGACTGGTTAGCGATTCTTGGGATTGTTTTCTCTAGTTTCAGATACGGTTAATTGACTGTTAGTCATATGGTTGGTTAATGGAATTCTTTGTTTTAATTTTACCCTTTGAAGCCCCAAGATGGAGGTTCAGTTTAAAACGGAGCCCCCTTGCTCTTCCCTATCTGATTTCATTAACTGGGCCTGAGAGCAACATCCTCCAGCATGAACTTTCAGACCCCTGAGAATAGGCCAGTAGAAGCCTGCAGGGGCATGTTTGAGCACTACTGAACTGAAGAGCTACCCACCGTCACATTAGTGAATTGATGTCGCTATTGTATTCATCCTGATGATTCCCAATATCTTTTGACTTAATGAAATGAAAAGGGCATCGGAAAAGTTGTGGTAGAACCTGTAGAGTGAGGTCAGGAAACTCCTCCCCACACACACCCCAGAGAAGAAAAGAGGAGATGGTTTTCTCAGAAACAGTGGTGTGAAACACAAGGAATTAGGTCAAATAGTGGACATCTTTTGATCCAAGCTCTGCCAGAGACATTTCCCTGCCTTCCCCGAGTTCAGTCTAGTGGAAGGGGGAGATGTGAACAGATAAAAAGTATAGTAAAACGTGTTACGTGCTGTGCCTGAGGTACGCACTGAGTGCTCTGGAAACAGAAGGGAGCACCTGATGCAGCCCAGCTGCTTCAAGGGACTTCAAATGATTCTTCCAGCTGCTGGTGTCCTTGAATATATATGGCCACAAAGAATCCATTAACCTTTTGTAATTCATATGGCCCCTAAATGTTCAAGAAATGGGTAACTGATGCCAACATTACCCTAAAAAAACTTATTAAGATACACTTCAGGCAAAAAAAAAACAAAGTGGCAAATAATGAACATCAGGATCACTTATGCAAAATCGTTTATAGAACTGTATCCTTTCAGAAGTTTTTCATTTAAATATTTACGGATAAATTGCAATATTTCTAGCACTGTGAAGGATAACAAGAGAAATGAAAAAGCTAGCATGAAAAACTTTCCCTCTTCAGTGAACGGGAGTCACTATGTAGGTGAAATATAGGCTGGTACTAGCTAAGTGAGATCAACTGGTGATAGAAATACAGAAAAAGCTAATGTAAATAATAAAGTTACATGATGAGATGGCTGTTTTTCAATAACTAACAAGTTTAAAAATAAGATCGAAAGTTTGGAAAAAAAGGTAATGATATTTTGGTTCAAGGAAAATATAAATGTATAAGCTTTCTAAACCTTACTTTTCTGAGGGCTCTTTCTTGCTCCCTCTTCCCAATACGTAGATTTGACCTAGTTCCCTGGTGGGTGAAGGGTATTTAACACACACACAACCAGACATCTTATTCCTATAACAAAAGTAAAATGGTGCAAAAAAAAAAATGTAGTGCAAGGTGAAAAGGAAAAAAGAGAGAGAGAGGACAATATTCCAGAACTAAAATTTCCTGCATTTGATACATACTTAACCAACACCCTCCAGTGCTGAACACTGGGCTGGATGTTTGGTACATGAGGCTGGAAAGCTGCAGTCACAACTTTATAAGCAAGGATTGGGTCAACAGGAGAAATACTGCAAGTTCTTTCACAAATGATGAAAATCATCAACAGGCTTAGAAAAGGACAGATATCTGCTAACTTGTAACACAACTCAGGGAAGTGAAAGTGGCTACAGTACAAAAACAGTTAAGAAATAGAAATCAGTGAAGACCTAAATTACACTGATCCATCAACTGTAGGGAGGTCATGCAATTGAAGTTGCTCAAAATAAATAAGAATATGACTCACAAGTTATTTATGTTTCACTCAACTATAGGAAATGCACAATCTGGATTTGTATAAACTTAATAATTCAGGCCTTAGTACAGGATTTAAACAGAACTTAGAAGCCAAGATCTCATAATGTGGTGAGAGGCTGAGAAAGCACATCTAAGATACTGTCAGTTAGTAGGAAAACTTCCTCTTTCCTCATATAATCAGTACTGTGTGACATCAGCTAATTTTAAGGCTGTCATATGACCAATGGCAATTCCAGCCTTAACAATAGTTAAAAGAGTTGAGGCTTGAGGTTTTGAAAAAAGCTAAAAAAAAAAAAAAGAACAAGTTAACAGCAATTCTTAACCTCCCTGGAGTCATAACTCCCTATAAGAACTGTAAAAGCTCCTGACTTTTGCCTCAGTAAACCACACATACCAGCTTCAATGATGGGTACCTTGTTCCCATTAATACCATCTGCTTTGCAAATAAGCTCACCAACCCAGGCTACTACTGCTCTTCAATTTGCATGACCCTGACCCTACTCAACAAGAGACATGAAAGATTGTTTTCTACTGTAGTGGTCTCTGAAGTGGGGTGTGTGCACACAAGGGGTATACAAGATCACTCATTGATATGTGAGAACAAAGGCTTAGGGCTCTAATTGTATTAACCTAGCAAAGAGAGAAGTTAGGATTTATAAGTTTAATATATGGATTATTATCTATCATACCTAAGATGCCCTCACTTGGTCAGAATACCAGATGCCTGTGTTTCACTTTGGTGTGCAAGGTATCCCGGGGGAAGGGAGCAAGTTCCCAAAGTTGAGTTGATGGTAGCCTCACTGGTATTCAGCACATTCCTGCCACTTAAGGTTTATAAAGGCCCATTTAAGCATTGTTAAAGTATGTGCTCCAGTTTAGTTGACCCTCACAAAGTGGACAAGGGGCATAACAATTCCTGCAAAAAATGAGACTTGGTGTAAAACTACTGTAGGCCTAAATTAACATAAACAAAACAGGAATGTTAATATTCTCCTTAGGTAAACTTTGTCGGGCATAAGTTTAAAAAAGATGAAAGGCAAATCCAATGCAAAAAGAAGTTGGAAAAAAGAAACAGATTTATCTAGAAACCTATTTATAATACTGGCTAAATCTATGGTTCTTAAGCGATGAACCTGGCCCTAAGTGTATACTTTGTACCTAAAATATTAGGTAATGTTAACTATGAAGTCATAATGACACTATAAAGTCACTGCATTTAGCAAGTCATTTTAACATCCTCATCTATCTTATCCCCTAAAATATTCATTTACCTGTTTTATAGTATATATAGTTTTGCATACAATATGTAAATAAAGACATTTCAGAGAGGAAGGGTGTTCTTTTAACTTATGGGGATAAGTTATCAAAAATACTTGGGACAACTTCTCTAGTATTTCAGAGCTCCATCCACCCCTTAAATGTGGTTTCTTTTCTTCTCCCAGCTGGTATTACAAACTCCT
This sequence comes from Manis pentadactyla, assembly GCF_030020395.1. Lineage (NCBI taxonomy): Eukaryota > Metazoa > Chordata > Mammalia > Pholidota > Manidae > Manis > Manis pentadactyla. Next base: position 72,373,722 of record NC_080022.1, read on the forward strand.
TCACTTGGAAGAAGTTGATGTTCGTTCCCACAGCTCCTGACAAATACCCCTCTCCCTATTAGACCTATTTAGTTATCTTGTATTGACACAGTGACACTAGAAAATAAAGTTTTTTCTAATTCACAACTCTCTCTTCCTACCCACAGAGGATGGAGCAGCAGAGGCAGGGAGAACCACTTTCCAGATTTGTCCTTCTTCCTGTACCCCTATCACCACAAACAGTACCACCAACCTTCCAGGACCCCAACCAGGAACATATGTCTGTGTGGCTCTGTGTCACCAGGTCCCATCTTACCCCTGAACGTCATGTTTCCCCCCACAAATTTTATTGTGTACATAATTTAAAATGAACTGTAATGAACCCCACCCCTGATTTCTGCTCCTTAGAGGCAACTTCTTTTATCTGATTTTTTATAGTTGTTTAATATTTATAAATATTATTATCCCATTACTTATTTCTCTTTCAGATATTATTACTTTATGCCTTCTTATGGAAAAGATGGATTTAGCTCTTATATCTGCCCCTCATCAGCAAACATACACAGTGTACCTCCCCACTCATCTTCCGAATAAAATATTAACAAAAATTTTGGAAAAATATTCAGAATTTACAAAGCTAATATGCTAATACATTTCACGGTTGATGCATTGGTACACCATGTTTTTATATTCTTGCTTTAAAAAAATTTTTTTTGGAGTTAATTGCCTTTTTTTCCCATTTGCTTAGTTTTCTACATACCAATCAGGACTTTTATCAGCAAACTCTGGCTGAGTCCGCCAGCTTCTTTCAATGCAGTCAAACAAGCTGGGACTCCTGTTAGTGACTTTCTTCTCCCAGAGACATCCTCTTGCTCTAACCGACACTGGTTGCTTTCCAATCCCTGTTCAGAGGCATCTGTTTGGGAATCCCCTTCACTGCCTTCCTGAGCTGGATTCCACCCTTACCTCTTTCTTGGCTCCCACATTGTGTGGACTGTATCCTTCAAACCTTCCTGTGAAAGGAAGCCTGGAAGGTAAAAAAGTAAAAAAAAAGCCTGGAAAGTCAAAGTCCTTTCATGACAGACACTGCGAGTTGCCCACCCAGTATCCATTCTTCCTGTCTTCCTGATTTCATTGAGGGCAAGACATATATTAATACCCAAGGATAAAACAATTAATATCAAAGCTAGACAAGAACTTAGGGCTATGGTTTTCAAATTCGCTGCACACTGAGTCACCTGGGGTGGCCAAAAATCCTGGCGCCCAGCTTCTACACAGACAGAATTCTGGCCTAACTAGTGTTAACAGTCATCTGATGGAATGAACCCAACATTTACCTCCTTAAGGTACCTTTGCGCTTCAGATTCTTTAGAGCACACACTGGATTTCCATTCATCCTACTGAGACAGAGACCATGAGCTTAGACAGAATAGGGTGAGGGCCTCCGGAAAAAGCAAGGCAGGATATTTGCAGTCAGAGCAATGTAACTACATGCAAGGAAACCCCTTCCAAAACTCTGTGTTAAACATTAAGCTCTAGGGTCATTCTTCAGTGAGATCAGTTAATATTCCCCAGATAAAGAAGAGTAGCACATGTTTTTATTATGCTAATCATTCGTAATCATGTATAAGATTCACCTTAGCATGCTAAAGACCCAGGCCTATGTGCTGCCTTTCCTCCTTCAGATCTGAAGAGGTGACTTTGCAAACTGGGCAACTAATTTAGCATGCAGACCCAGCTGTAGAAACATAATAAAAGGCAGGAAGGATTCCACCTTAAAGATAAGATTGCATTTTAACACCCAGGAAGTTTAAGAAGATTCTTAACTTATTCTTTAGCAAACAGACAATACCTCAGCCAACCTTGGGGGCTGGGCAGGTGGCCTTTTGATATGCTCCTAGACCAAGACGCCAGTATCCCATGGAGAAATCAGAGCAGTAAATTTCTTGTGTTAAGTTTTAATATTCAGGGACCACTTAACAAGTCCACACCCTTAAGACTTTTATCCAATTCCCAAAAATCTCAGCTGCCTATAAAACCCCTAGACAACGCACCACTACAGGCTCTCTTGTCCCCTCCTGGTGTGAGCCAGTAGTTCTGTCTGTCCTTTCACTGTATCTCAAAAAAAAGTCTCCCTGGCTCTCCTACCTTGACTGTTTGCTAAGTTCATTCTTCGACTCGACTCTGCAAACAAGAACCCCAGCATCACTACTCCACAGAAACTATGGCTCAGAGTGAACCATCTCCTGCTGCAGATTCCAACAGCTGTGGCTCAGCGACTTACGGCATTTGATGCAGTGGACCTCTATGCCCCGGGACAGCCTCTCTCTGCTTCTAGGAGGCCCCCTGCCGGAGTCCTGCTCCAGCGGGCCCAGAGGTCCCTGAAGGATGAATGGTGTCGGTGAATAAGTGAGGACACAGACACTAGCCGAGATGCTAAGCTGGCCATTTATTGACAGAAACTTCAAGCATTACATAGGGACTGGTTACATAAAGTCATCATAAAATCATCATAAAGCATGCGTCATTAGGTATTTTTTGGCATAATCTACTTCTTGGAATGTTCCCCTGCTTTTCCAACCATGAAAGATCATCATGGTCTTTTACTCAAGATTTTTCTGTTGTTCTTTTACTTTTAGATTCTAATCTCAGGTTAAATTTCTACAGGGCAACACAGTGTCTTGTAAATGTGTCTTAAAATTTGCTTAATCTAGGAAAGGTCATTTTAAAATTGGTCTCTCACCTAGACTCTCTGCAGGGGCATTTTTTTTCTATAGTTCCCTGAAACCGGTTACAGTAGAATGAGCAGCAGTCATTCTTTTGATCTTGGCTACAACAACGCTTACTGTAATCTCTATAGTACTGGTTCATAAGGAGACTACACCAAGATATTTGGCCTCTCCCAACAAGGCTCCCATCTGCTCTCTTGACCCATACCTTATGATGGTCATCTCTTATTTCTCCTGGGGGCCAAGTTGGCCTGGGAGTTGTACCCTGAATTCACCTGAAACTTCTTTTATTTCCAAACCCAGGGATAATAACCCACCTGCCTGGGGGGAATGTGTAGGGTTTTATTTTCTTTTTAGATGAGGGATTATCTTGACACAAGCTGGGTTTTTATGGTTGATCTACGGTTCCTAACAGTCCTTTCCCAGGGGCTTCCTTCATTGGCTCATTCTGAGGCCCTTCCTTAGGAATGGTCCCTGGGGCCATGTTCTGATTCATGGGGCTGTTTGGACTAGGAGAATATTCAAATTAAGCAATAGAAGAGATATCAGTAGCCTCCCCTTTGGAGGCCCACTGTGTGGTATCCATCCATTAGCCTTCTGGGCTGTGCCATCAGGCAGGTGGTGTAGCTTGGCTCCTGGCACCACCCTACACCTGGTGTTCTTCCTACCTCACTGGGCCTTTCTCAGTCTCCTGGGATGGTTTCTCTTCCATCTGAATTTATATGCCAAAGTGCCTCAGGACACAGCCCAGGACTCTTCTGTCCTCGGTCCTCCCTTCTAAAAGAGTTTGTCCAGTCCTATGGCTTTAAATATGATTCACATAATGTGGACTTTCATATTTCATCTCCAGCAAATTTTTCTTGAACAGACTCCCTTACACAAGCTCTTCCTTGAAACTCCACCCACATGTCTGATAGATTTCTCAAACCAACCTTTCACCACCTTCTCCACACATCTGCTCAATGCAGTGACCATACATATGCGTCCAGATGTTTCATCTGTAATCCCTTATCCTGTCAGTGGTTTTCCACCTTGGCTGCACTGTAGAATAACCCAGGAACTTTGAAAAGGTTTTAGTATCAGACTTCTAGCTCCAAACATTCTGATTTAACTGGTATCCAGGTATGAGCTGGGCAACCAGATTTTGATTAGCTCTCCAGATAATTCTAATGTGTAGTAAAGTACAGGAAGTTTTCTTTCAGAGTCATGCTTTGATTTCTCCTTTTCTTCAACCCTCAAACCCAGTGGATCAAGTCTTCCTTTAAAACATACCATGGAGTGGTCCCCATTTCTCTCTATCCACTGCAGCTTCTGAGCACCATCACCGCTCACTTGACAACTACAGCAGCCTCCCAAATCTCCACATAGTAGCCAAAGGGGTTATTTTAAAAGCTTCAGTCAGATATTACCTCCCTGCTTTAAACCCTTTAGTGGCTTCTGACAGCTCTCAGACTAAAATCCAGTCTTCCTACCATTGCCTAGAAGTGACTGTCCACTCCTTCCCATTCCCTCTCTTTCCCTTCCTTATTACCCTGTGGCTTCCTTCTTGGCCCTGGAACATTTCCTGCTCTGGGCATTTGCATTTGCTGTTGCATCTGTCCTGCTGCTCCCCCAACTCTCTATATGTCTGGCTCCTCCTCATCCTTTGCCTCTCAGCTGAAATGTATTTCTTTAGAGAGGGCTCCTTGGGAACTCCATAAAAGTGACCATCCCCACTGCCTCTCTCATCAGTTGATTTCCTTCATAATTAAGATCACAATCTTTATTGTTCTTCCTTTATAAGAACTTCATGAAGCCCAGTCTTGCTGACCACTACATCCCCCAGCATACAACAGAGCACCCAACACATAGTAGCTGTTCAGTGAATAGTTGTTAGAAAAAATGAATGAATGAATGAATGAGACAATAACTGACTACATGAGCTTTTCCTTGGCTCGTACCTGTTCACATCAAATGATAATAAAACTCCTAAAACAACAATCATAGAAAATCTAAAAATGACAAACTGAATTAAAAATACACTGAAAAGTCTTGCTTAAGATACATTAGTAGGTTTTAAGTAATTTAGTTACTTTGTTTGCTGATAGAAACCCTACTTTGTTTCAATTAATATTCCTAAGGTCTTTCTAAAGAATGAATTTTTCAATGAATTGTTATGAAAACTTATAATCCCTTGAGGATATAGAAAGCTGGAGTCCTCCCTCAAACCAAAACCAAAAATAAAACTTAGACACATTTAAAAAAATAAAATTGATAGATGCATAAGATATACAATTTTTAAAAATACAATATAAATTCCTTTCTAAGCATGAGAAAATTAAGAAACCAATGAAAATTACATTTCTTAACACAAAAAATTTAAGACTTCAGAAAGTTAAAAGACAGACTGGGAAAAATATGTATACAATATTTTCAGACAAAAATTGAGTATCTAAAACCTGTGGAGAGCTCAAAACTATTATTAATAAGAAAAAAGGCAGCCCAACATAAAAACAGGCAAAGGATCTGAACAGGCCAGTGAACATTTAACAAACAAAAATATACTAAAAGTCAGATTGGTGCAAATCTATCTTAAATTGTTTTTATCAATAATGAAAGAAAGCTGTTGAAGGAAAAATAAACTTCTGAAGGGCATTTGGACAGTACCTGGAGAATATCTTTGATGTGGAAATCAAACTTCTATGGATTTATATTACAAACGTTTAAACTGGTCAAAAAGATGGTTATAGAAATGTTCATTGCAACCCTATGACCTAAATGACCTAAAGATGTCTATGACATGTTAATTTTTTAAGTTAAAAAATAAATATATTGAGATGTCATTTTTCAAAAAATGCCATTATTTATATCTGGATACAGACATTTTTAAAGTCTAGAAGTAAGTAAATCAGAAAAAAAAATCTTGGTTATCTCTGTGAGATAGTATTATAGGTAATCTTAATTTTCTTCAGGTTTTCCATAATATCTTGATTTTTGGTGATTAACTTGTAAATTCTTGAGTTATTATGAGTTAAAATAAACTACTTCAAAAATAAAGAGTTTAATGACATGTACCAGGTAGTCAAGTATTTCCCTGCCTCAGATCTGTGTGTGGTGAATGGGAGGTGGAGAGTGGGGGAAAGTAAATGCAGAGGCTAAAACTCAGCAACGGCCATGTTGGCCTGAGGGTGACCATGTTGAGTCACGAGACTCTGTGGCAGATGGAACTTTTTAGAACAATCCCAGCAACTCCCACATTGTGGCTGTGTTTGTTTTTTTTTAACTTCAGTTTCTACAATGAACTGATATTCTAATGATTTCCCAATCACAAGAGAGACAGAGACAAAGAAATGTCCAGAGAGCTGAGGTTCTGGGGTAGTTGGGCCCCAATTAAAGGAAGTTAAGAATAAAAAACAGTTCAAAGAAAGAAACCTTGGTTACCTCTCACAACATGAATGGCATGGTCATTCTAATCCTGAGAAGCACCCAGAAGAAAGACTGTAGGGGCTTTTCATTTTCCACTAGAGCCACCCACACAAGAGGAGCGTGTTACAGTTTTCAGGAATCTCCCTAAAGACAACTGTGCCACATGAGTTCCTAGAAAATCATCACTCATTACCACTTTGCTGCTTCAGGTCAGCAGGAAAGCAGAATTATGGCTGAGCTTTTTAAAAGTGTTTGTTCTGAACATGCTACACGCCCTTTGAAACTATATCCTGAAGAATCAGCTCTTTGGGTCAGAGATAAATAAAGCAAAACTCTATTCCTCAGCAATACATCATTTCAAATGCAGTGATAGCTGGAGAAAATGAATGGAATTGTGGCATTCATTACATTTTTCTTTCTCTAATAGTCTCATAAATGCCCAATTTAACAGTCATGCTGATGACCCTCCCTAAGGAAAAGTAAAATTAAAGGAAATTATAAAGTTATAATTAGTCATTTTTCTCTCAAACTAGGGAATCAGTTTACTTTACTTTTGGAGAAGTCCACCTCAGTGTCAGCTGGGGAATCCCTAGATTCAGCCTATCTCTAGTTCCTATAGGTAATGTGATTTTTTTTTAAAGCTCCTCATTTAAATAGCTCCTCATTTAAATCTTCCAGAATTACTCTGAGACAGTTTTCCAGAATCTTTAGCCCCACCAGTCACCAATTATTGCCTGAGAGAGTTTTAGGCTGAAATCACCAGACATATTCAAGGAGAGAGAACAAAATACAGCCTTCAAAGGTGAAGAAAGAAAGCAATCCTCCCAAAAGAATATTGGCAACACACTCCCAAAACTGTCTTTTCACACCAGGGAAAAGGAGGCTGAGACCCAAGCTCAAAACAGAGCAGAAAGCTCAGCTAGAGGGAGGCTGAGGAAAGGAGGGTTATAGCCCCCGGGAGGATTGCCAGTGCAAACAAACAAGTAAACCAAAACATGGCTTTAAACATGTGATCCTGGAAGGACTGCAGTTTGATAAAGAGAATCAAGTCTGAAAGTAAAATTACTTTCTTTATGAAACCGGTAACATTTGATGAAACGAGCTTAGTGAAGGGTGGTTTCATTCTCTAGAAACGACATGTGGAACCCAGACTCAGGCCTCAGCCAGAGAACAGTTCAGCCTTAGGGATGATCCCCTTTTAATTTTCACAGCCAAAAGGGTTTTCTTTGGCCACTAACTTTGAAAACTGCAGCCACAAGAAGTCACCCATTTTTCAACTGTGCTTTAAGAATTGTCTTATTCTGGGTTTCACTTCACTGACAGAGACCTAATCGGTGAGACTGGCTTGAGACTATGAGCATCCCTGACTTTCCGTTCTGTATTTGTTGTCACTCCATTCCAAATGTGTCCCCCTACTCTGCCCACTTGCTTCATTAGGATATTTTACATGTATTATTTCACTGTTATAAACAATACTTTTGATGTGTTTTTTGGGAGGAAAGAACATGGCCTCCTCAAACATTCATCTGGATTTATCAATTTTTAAGTACATAAGATTAAATAAAATTGGCATTATTCTAGTGGCCTCTGCATGGGAATGGTCAGGGTAAGCATAGGAAATGTGCCTGCTTTTAAAGGATCCAGGCCACAAAACTTGGTTTATGGAAGGTTTGCTAAAGGAAAAGGGAAAGTTCAGGGTAATGGGAGTTTGACTCATCTTAAAATATGAAGAAAAAGATGAGCTAAAATTTTGAGACTGCTGATTCAGTAAGGAGTTGTTTCTGGGTTCCCCCAAACCTGGGCTGCTTAGTTTGTGCAGTTCCTGAAAACGTGAAGTCCACATCCTTCCTCTGGGGAGAAGAATGCATTTGATCCCTTCAACATAAAATAACAGAATTTGCATCCTAACAGCCACAGAAAACCTCTCCCACCCTTCTGTTACTGACCCCTTCTTCATTCTCACTTTACAATGACCCACAATGCTGTTTCCCACTGGTACGTACAACCAGGCATTTATTTCCACTTCAAATCTGAATTCCTTCAAAAGCTATTTATGTGGACACCCAAGCATGTGTCTCTTATACTGCAAGAATAGGAGCTTCTAATGATACTTACTGGATATGACTAAACCATTTGAGTCCTGAAGGAAATGTGCTAAGAAAAGTACTGGAGTCAAGATAAGAAAATAGATTATACACCACATTCACGATGAGTACAAGCCTGTCTGTCAGTCTAAGCAGAAGACAGTAAATGGACCCAGAGTGGATTTGCTTGCTATCTTTTAGGACAGTGCTTTTAGAGCTAAGTAGATGCAAGAAATGTGTAACTTCTAACTATCTGCCCCATTAGAAATAGACACATAACATTAAAAGAGATGGTTTATAAGTTACATGATACCGTCATTCCCTTGTAACATTCACAGGTATCTTGTTGTCCAAAAAGTTATGTCTTCCAGTTCAAATTTGGTCTTTCAAAAGTCTAAAAAATACATACCATACTTGCTTGGAATTAGTTAAATACTTATCTGGATAGCCACCAGAGATCAAGAAAATTTTCCTCTTGAATTCTGGCTTTCCATGATAGCATTACGTCCATTTATAATAGTGAGAACGCCATGCAGTAAAGGCCGGAAAGTGTCTATACTATTTTAAGGAAGTTTAAGCGTCCACGATTCTATTTGTTTTGCGAGCAGGGAAGGGGGAGACAAAGCCTGTTCGTACTCACCAATCCGGCTCAGCTGCGGGGCTGGGTGGGCACAGCTTTCGCTGTGGAGGTGGGGCCCCTCGGCAGCGTCATCAGGCTGAACTGTGCGCATTTTCATAACGGCAGAGGAATTGGGGTTAACCACACAACCACCCTCCTACCTGAGGAAAAGGCCAGTTTGTTACGGTAGGCAGAGCCCAGCCTTAGTTAACCAACTGCAAGCAGTTCATATAAGCATTCCCAAGGCACCAGGGATTCTGCTCTAGTCTAGACCAGACAGTGAAGCCGTCCACTAGAGGATTTCTCCAGAGTCTGATATCCTGAAAGATACAGCTTGGGCGCTTCACCTGACGGCGAACTTGCAAACACCTGATCCCCTCTCTGGCTTCCTGGCCTGCGGAAGGTGGTAAGACTGCAGTGTCAGGCATCCGCCCTCAGAACTTCCCATGACTTTCAGAATTCGCAGCAGGAAAAACGGTTCAGATCACACGTACTTTGGCCTCACCGGGACGGCCTCCCTGCAGCTGGAGCCCTTCTAGAAGCGCCCTTCCCGCCAGCCGCCGCGTGCGCTCCCACCCCGGCCCCAGAGCTGGTGGGCGGCCACTGCCCGGGCGGCATGGCCACAGGTCTGCCAGCAGGTTTGCGCGCGCCGGGAGGGAACCTGCGCGGAGCCAGCGCCCCAGTCCCGCCCCAGAGTCACCACCTCCGGCGCGCGCCGTCCCTCCTGCCCCGAATGGGCTAGCCGGGGGGCCGGCGGACAGCTTCTCAACTTGGTGCCCTACGGAATTTCCCACGTGGGAGCGAACCGGCCTCTCGAGGCCCGGGAGGCGGGCGGCAGCGCGGCAGAGCCAGGCGGGGGCGGGGGAGACGGCGCGGAGGTGCGGACGCGAGAAGCCCCGGGAAGGAAAGCCGCCCGGGGAGGGAGCCGGGAATGGAGGGTCCCCCCCCTGGCACACCCGGGAGGCAGAGGCCAGCGCCCCTGGGGTACTGACCTGCGGCAAGGCCCGCAGGACCGGCCTGAGGCTCCGTTCCACTCCGGCAGGTCCAGCGCCTCCACGCCGCGAGGCACGGTGCGGCCTCGAGAGGCAGGAGCAGGAGGCCGCGGGTGCGACGGCTGCACCTGCTGCGGCCGTGGGAGCCGGCCGGAGGCCCCAGCGCTGGCGTCCAGGGTGCCCACGGGCGCTGCGGCCGGCTGCTCCGCGTCCTGGGTGTCTGCCAGGAGGTAGGGCTGGGGAGAAGCGCCTTCTAAAGGGAACCGGGCGGCGGGCACGGGTGCAGCCCGCGCGCCGTTCACACCGCCCCCGAGCGGCCGGGCCGCGCACTCCCCGCCCTCCGTGGCTCCTGCCTTTCAAAGTTCACTCTTTCCGTGATTTTCCACTCTTCCCTTTTCTCCATCCATTCTTTTGTCTGTCTGTTAGTCGTTTCTATTTTGATGCGTACCTTACTCGGTGCAAGCGGAAGACTGGGTCCAATGGTGATGGTATTTGGAGGTGGAGCCTTTGGGAAATGACTAGGTGATGGGGATTGAGCCCTCATTAATGGATTAGTGTCCTTATAAAAGAGGTCCTGGAGAGCTCCCTTGCTCCCTTCCACAGTGTGAGGACACAGCAAAAAGACAGCTGTCCATGAGCCTGAAAGGGAGCTCTTACCAGGCACCAAATCTGCTCACTTCTTGTGAACTGTGAGTAATACATTCTGTTATTTATAGGCCACTCAGTTTATATATCCTGCTATAGCAGTCCAAAAGGAATAAGACCCTGCCCTTATAATCCATTGTTCTCTGCCTTTTCATTTCTCCCCATCCCCCAAACCCTGACAACCATTGATCTTTTTACCCTCTCTGTAGTTTTAACTTTTAAAGAATGTCATCAGTGGGATTCACATAGTATGCAGCCTTTTCAGACTGACTGCTTTCACTTAGTAATATGCACTTAAAACTGCTCTCTTTTCCTTGCTTGATAACTGAATTCTTTTTAGTGCTCTCTGGATATACCACAGTGTATTTATCCATTCATCTACTGAAGGAGGACATCTTGATTGCTGCCAAGTTTTGGCAATTATGATAAAAGCTGCTAGAAATATCCCATTGCAGGTTTTTCTGTGGACATAACTTTTTCAACTCACTTGGGTAAATACCAAGGAGCATGACTGCTGGATTGTACTGTAAGAGTATTGTTTTGTTTACAAACTGCCCAACCCTTTTCTGAAGTGGTTGTATCATTTTGCATTCCTAATCAGAAACAAATGAGAGTTACTGATGTTCTACATCCTCACTAGCAAAATGAGAGTTATTGTTGCTCCATATTCTCACCTGCACCTGGTGTTGTCAGTGTTTTGGATTTTGGCTATTCTAGTAAGTGTGTGGTGGTAACTCATTGTTGATTTAATTTGTGATTCTCTGATAACATATAATGTTGAACTATTTTTCATATGTTTGATATCTGTGTATCTTCTTTAGTGAGGTGCCTTCTTAGGTCTTTGATCATTTTTAAATCAGGTTGTTTTTATTTTTGACTTTTAAGGGTTCTTTGTATATTTTGTACAATCATCCTTTATCAGGTATCTTTTGCAAACAGTTTTTCCTAGTTTGTGGCTTGTCTTGTCATTCTCTTGACAGTGTTTTTTACAGAGCAGAAGTTCTTATGTTAATGATATCCATCTTGTCAGTTCTTTCTTTCATGTGTTGTGCTTTTGGTCTATCTAAAAAGTTGTTACCATACCCAAGGTCATCTTGATTTTCTCCTATGTTATCTTTTGGAGTTCTATTGTTTTGAATTTTATATTTACATCCATGATCCATTTTGAGTTAATTTTTGTGAAGGGTGTAAGATCTGTTCTGTTGTCTAGCTGTATGTTTTTGCACATAAATGTCCAGTTGTTCTAGCAACATTTGTTGAAAAGACTATCTTTTCTCCATTGAATTGCCTTTGCCTCTCGTCAAAGATCAGTTGACTACAGCTGTGTGGCTCTATTTCTGGGCTTTTTATTCTGTTCCATTGCCCTATTCGTCTATTCTTTCACCAGTATCACACTTTCTTAACTACTGTGGCTTTAAAGTAAGTCTTGATGTAAGGTAGTATCAATATTCCAACTTTGTTCTTCGATATCATATTGGCTATTCTGTGTCTTTTTCCTCTTTGTATAAACTTTAAAATCAGTTTGTGGATATCCACAAAATAATTGCTAGGAATTTACTGGGATTGTGTTGAATCTATAGATCAAGTTAGGAAGAACTGATATCAAGTCAATACTGAGTCTTCTTATCTATCAATATGGAATATTTCCCCAGTCATATAGTTCTTTGATTTCTTTCAAAAGAATTATAGGTTTCCTAATATAGATCTTGTACATATTTTGTTAGCTTTATAACTATGTATTTAATTTGGGGGAGTACTAATGTAAATGGTACTGTGTTTTTAATGTAAAATTCTGACATTTTATTGTTGCCATATAAGAAAGCAATTGACTTTTGTATATTAACCTTGTATCCTACTATTACCAGTGGAGAAGTTACTATTCTTCCCAGGATCATGTTTCAGAGGCAATGAAGAATGAAATCAGCAGACAAAGAGTACATAGCAACCAGCAAAGCTTGTAATGAGGAGTGAAAAGGAAAGGACTCCCACAAATTGGGAGGGGCTCCAAAGACGGCTGCCATTAGGACTGCAATGTCTAGGGGCTTAAAGCGTCTGGAAATCAGGGAGTCAAATTTACATGATTGGTGGGGTCTTATTGGTAGGGCTGAGATAGGATGGAAAACTCTCTTGTTTCTCAGGCTGCACTTTCCAGATGTCCAGGAGGTGGTTCCTTGTTAACTGCAAAGCCTTGACCCCAGCTCCCTCCTGCCTGTGCTTTACTGGGGCCTTGAGCTCTATCTGCCTGTGTCCCACTAACACCTATTTCACTACAACCTTGTTGTAATCACTTATTAGTTCCAGTTTTTTATCCATTCTTTCAGATCTTCTGCATAGACAATGATGTCATCTGCAAACCAATTCTGTTTTATTTCTACCCTCTCAGTGTGTATACCTTTTATTTCCTTTTCTTCCCTTACTGCATTAGCTAGGACTTCCAGTATGATGTTGAAAATGAGTGATGAGAGAGTACATCGTTGCCTTGTTGTTGATCTTAGTCAGAAAACTCCTAGTTTTTCTCCATTAAGTATGATGTTAGATGTAGGGGTTTTTTTTGTAGATGTTTTTTTTTCAAGTAGAGGGTGTTCACCTCTATTCCTAGTTTGCTGATAATTTTTTTACACTGAATGGGTACTAGGTTTGTCAAATGCTTTTTCTGCATGTATTGACATGATTGTGATTTTGTTTTCTTAGCTTTTTGATGTGATGGATTATATGAATTGATTTTTGAATATTGAACCAGTCTTTCAAACCTGAGAATAAATTCCACTTCATTATGTTATATAATTCTTTTTATACACTGTTGGATTCAATCTACTAATATTTTTGTTGAGGATTTTGCATTTATGTTCATGAGAGATATTGGTCTCTAGTTTTTTTTTCTTGCAATGTCTTTGTCTAGTTTTGGTACTAAGATACTGCTGGCTTCAAAAAATGAGTTAGGAAGTATTCCATCTGTTTCAATCTTCTGGCAGAGATTGTAGAGAATTGGTGTAATTTTCCCTTAAATGTATTGTAGAATTCACCAGTGAACCCATCTGGGATGGGTACTTTCTGATTTGGAAGGTTATTAATTATTGATTCAATTTCCTTAATTGATATGGGCCAATTAGATTGCTGATGTGATTTCTTATGCAAATTTTGGCAAGTGTGTCCTTGAAGGAGCTGGTCTATTTCATTCAGGTTTTCAAAATTGTGAGCATAGAGTTCATGATATTCCTTTATTTTCCCTTTAATGCCCGTGGGATCTGTAGTGATACTCTCTTTCATTTCAGATATTAGTAATCTGAATCTTCTCTCTTTTTTCTTAGTGAGCCTGGCTATAGCCTTATCAATTTTATTGATGTTTTGAAAGAACCAGCTTTTGCTTTCATTTATTTTCTGTACTAATTTCCTGTTTTCAATTTCATTGATTTCTATTCTGATTTTATTATTTCTTTTCTTCTGCTTATTTTGGATTTAATTTGCTCTTCTTTTTCTAGTGTCCTGAAAAGGAAAGATTGGACGTTAATTTTAGATCTTCTTTTCTAATATATGAGCTCAAAACTATAAATTTCTCTCTAGGCACTGCTTTTGCTGCATCTCACAATTTCTGATAAGGTATATTTTCATTTTCATTTAGTTCAAAATGTTTTAAAATTTCTCTTGAGACTTCTTCCGTGACTCAGGTGTAATTTATGTTTTTTTCAGTGATTTAAAAACAGAAAAACCATTCTAGCTCAAAAGCCTTACAAAATCAGGTGGCTTATAGGCCATAGTTTGCCAACCACTATTTTAAAAGCCTCTTCTTTTCCACTTGCTTTCTGGTGATGGCTTTATCTTATAACAGGTTTCCAAATATACATGAGTATATTTCTGAGCTCTATATTCCATTCATTGGTCTCTTAGTTTGCTTCTCTGTTAATACTATATAAATACTATTTTAATTTCTTTACTATAAAACTGTAGTATTGCTTAGTATTAGGTAGAATGAAGCTCTCCTTTCTCTTCAAACTTGACTTTGTTATTCTTGGACTTTTCACTTCATATGAATTTTAGTATTGATTTTTTTAATTTCATAAAAGCACTTTGAATTTTTATTGTTGTTTTATTGTTGTTCATACCAATTATATTGTTGTTATTGATGTTGTTCATATCAATTCATAGACTGATATGAAGAGAATCAAATCTTTACTCCGCTAAGTTGCCCCCATTCAGCATATATTATCTCTGCAATTATTCAGGTCTTCTTTTATGTCTTTTAATAGAGTTTTTGAAATTTTCTCTGGGAAGGATTTCTACTTGCTACCTTAGGTTAATTGCTGGATAATTTATAATTTTGTTTCTGTTGTGAATGATGTCTAGATGTTAATAGTGGAGAGGAAGCTTAGAGAATTGTTAAAATGATCGTACATCTGACAACCTTGTTGCATCCTCTTAACTAGTTTGGTAAGTTGTTAATTCTATTCGCTTTTCTGTGTATATCATCATACCTTTAAAAAGTGAAAATTTTGTCTTTTCTGCTAATCCATCACCTCTCTGTTTGCATGTATTAATTTAATTTGGAAATGGTGTGCTGGCCAAAGGATTAAAACTCAGTATGTATTATATATTCAAAGCTTTATTGAAGTAACAGAAGAAAATGGCACCTGAACTGTTTAAATAAAATGTGGCATCATTAAAATCAAAGTTCACCTGAAAAAGATTGTTAACAGACAATAGAAATCCTAAGATATCTATTTTGATGCCCATTAAGTCTCTTAGAGTTATTCTGTTGACTAATATGGTCGAGAAATAGAAGGCCAGTCCATATCTTGAGCCCATGAACATTTCCTCATTTGTAGCTCCAACAAAAGGATTTAATTGTTCCTTGGCCAGCTCTGGGCCATGCAGCCACAATTAACCAGAATCAGAATCACCCGGTGTTCCTGCTAAACTATAGATTCCTGGTCTCCCTCAAGACTTGACAAATAAGAAATCTCTGCTGGTACTACCTACATATCTAAAATTTTAACAAGATTTCCTGGTGATTCTTATGTCCACAAGCTTGAGAATCATTATGGGGTGGTAGGGAGGAGGGCAGAGAACCTGACCTCCAGACAAATGGGTATTGCCAACAAAAGTTCAGCCTCAATCTCCTTTTTGCTCCCCCAGTCTAAAAGCCCAGGAGAAGAAATGACTTACATTTTCTATTCTTACACTATGTTGACATACATTATGTTTACATATATACATACAAAAGGAACACTAAAATGACTGGCCTATAACTTATCTGCTTACCCGGATCAAGCTATCATACTGGTTTGGGGACAGTTCAAAATATCAGTGCTGTTTCTTTCAGGAAATAGAAAGATATTCTCTCATGGGCATTATTACTAAAAATATGGACTTGGAATTTATCAGGGACTCCTGCCATAATAAAATGACTTGAAGAATCATGAGACATGAAGGTGCCAAGTTATTGGCTATAATTCCACAGCAGAAACATAATGACTTCAGGGCAAAGTAAAACTCCAGACCCAACACTGGGTCAGTGGTTTCATGTTTCCATTGAAGTATTACTTCTAATCCAGAAGTCTCACAAGGAGTAAAGTAAAGCATTTATCAGATAATAAACATGATTCCAAGATTCACAATGCATTCTAGTGAATTCTAAAATTGATTGTGATATAAATGTTAGAACTGGACGAAAGATAAATATACTTACCTAGAGATTTAGATTTTCTATTTTTTAAAAGCCACAGGTACTACAAAAATAGTTTATACTCATTGTAAAGCCTCACATTTTAACATTTAAGAATTTAACATTTCTACTTGCTACCTTAGGTTAATTGCTGGATAATTTATAATTTTGTTTCTGTTGTGAATGATGTCAACCACTATTTTAAAAGCCTCTTCTTTTTCCCTTTTAAAAGCCTCTTCTTTTCCCCTAATATGCTATGTTAATAAGATTTCAGTGTCTCAAGGTTATCTTCATTTAGTCCTTAAGACAAAAAAATTTAACAAATCAGTTTACTTAAAAAAAAGAGTTTACTTTGAGAAAACTTTCATTGTACATCATTGAATTCATTTCTATTTGAATAAATAACACATAATACAAGAATTCATGTTGTGAAAATCCCTGAAACTTCTAATCAGTGGTCTGTTAGATGTGGAGGCTTGCTTTTAATGTCTTTTTAAGGCTTACATTCCCCACTTATTTTTAAAGTTTGAGCATAATTGTTTTCCAAAATATGTTTAATGTGAGTTATAGAACATCTCCCCCAAGAAACCACAGTTCCTGACCCCAAACACTATTCTTTTCTGAGAGACTGAACGTGCCTCTAATGGGCACAGTAAATCAGTTTTTCAGAAGGCCACGCAAGTACTAAGAAAATAATCATTGTGAAATTGAAATTGCATTTGGTATGCACTTTAGTTTTCATATATGTATAGAATATACAAGTTTCAAGTTTGTACTTTAACATTGAAGAAGAAGAGAAAACTTATACACGAATGCTTAAAAACCCAGTCCTCTCCACAACTAAAAGCAGCCAGGTAACAGTTGTCCTTCAGAATCAAATATTAGGCTGTTACCTGGTGGTGGTGGTTGCTTTCTTATTCTACCTTTTAAGAGAAGGTTTTAAAATGCAATGATTACTGGATATATAGCAATCAACCTCTGTCTTGGGGATGGAACCCTGAGAGTGGTCCAGGCCAGGGTTAGTGAGCTATCTGAAGTCAAACCAGGCATTATTTTCCACTGATGACACAGCACAGTCAGAATAGCTAGAAGAAAAAATGTAAAAGCTAGAGGAAAGAGGGCCATTCTAAAGCTATGGCAAAGTAAACAAGAAAGCTTCCCTCATTAAGGTTAGTTGTTTTTTAAATAAACCAAACATAAAGCTACAAAGACATTAAATATTGCTTTTAAAAATACAAACATAGTTCTTGATGGATTATAGCCATCAATTTGCTCAAAATAGTATTAGTCTTTGAATGCATTACACCTGATCTTAAAGTATCTATACAGTCTCCCAACTCAGCCCCCTTTATTTCCCTTGAGAGCACAGATTAGCCTGATAGCTACTTTTTACAACAGCAGATTATAGATACTGGAGGGTCATCTTCTAATCTGTATTTTCCAGAATTGGGTAGATCTTTGCACTCTGATATAAATGTACGCAGGTCAGTCTCTGGGAAGCCATGTTGTTGGTAATGCTATACAGAAGAATAGAAAAAAGCTCTCAGTAATAAGTCCCTTGAAACAGCTTTATTCCAAATTCAAAATAGATCATTGGCAAGGTAGGGCATCTCTCTAGAGGGACAAGCTAATCACTTCCAAAGTATTTTCAGGGAGATGTAGCCTCTAGGGCCATTTTTAGGTTCCACTAAGGTAAAGTAGGTCTAAGATTCTTCAGGGCTCACTTTGGCTCTCTTTTGTGGGTCTGGTTCAACCTCAAAAAGGCATGTTGGATCTAAGGGTAAGCCCTTCCTCCAGGGAGAATCCAGTCTGCATTCCCTTTTGGAGTCTCTCTTCCAGACAGACAGGTTTGTCTAAGGGCCTTGTATAAATATCAGTTTGGGATCTAAGATCTCTTGAATATGTCCTGACCCCAGGTAGCATCAGAAATAACTTGCCCATTTGGTTATTATGGAAAGAGGTAAATATGTAAACTATGAGTCTAAGGCTTGTGTCAACAGTCTAAGGCATGTTACTTTTGGGAAGTCAGATGTTATCCTTGATTAACATAGTTCTCTATGTGTAGAGTTGAAGGTAGTGAATTTTTAGAGCACCATGGGGAGGGATTTGGACAGGTACAACTACTCATTCCCAGTCACCTTAGTGACACAAGCACATACCTGGCTAAGCAAGTATTAAGGACAGCAAGTTCCTAAAATCTGATTCAGTAAGAATGAAGTCTGGCCCTGGCTTCATGAGCAAGCTACTCATAACTATCAACTCATAACCCATCAACTCTTCATGGCTTTCTCTTTATCCCTAAGAACATTCAAACTGCATCAAGTTTCATTACCCATCTCATACCCAGAAAGAAAAGTCCCCAAGTGGAAGTGTCTATACCAATTTTATACCTAATAGTATAAGGTTATCAGAAATTTAAGTATATATGGACATTTACTCTGCCTTTCCATATTTCAAAGGGCTCAAAACTGATTCTTAAAATATCCCATGTGAGTGACAATATGAATGATAACAGCTTTTCAAATCATGCTTCTGACTGTATAAAGCATACAGGGCTATTGCTTGTCATATCGACCCCTCCACTGTTCTGGAAACCAGGTCTCATGCAGGGCTTTGCAAAGAGTAATGGGTTTGTGTTGTATACTTGAAACCAATATAAATTGTATATCAACTATACTTCAATACAAAAAAGGTAACAGGTTCAGTTACAGCACACTCCAAAAGGAGAGGTCAGTTTATCTTTATAAAAATTGGATTTTTAAAGGTCCCTACAAAATTTTGGCTTTCTGAAATGCCATCTGTTTCATTCAGCCAATACCCTCTGGTCCTTATATTTCTAATAAAAGGTTAGAAGACTTGTTTGAAAAAGCAAAATTACTTAGAGACAAACTTTCAACATTATAGAATTCTATTTCTCTGTTTCTGTTTCTCAGTATTTAAAATTGAAGTCCTTTTCTAGTCTAAAAAAATTAACTTTCCACTGGTGTTCCTCCCCTTTAGGAACTATATTTTATTGCTACTCTACAAGTTCTGGAAAAAATGCTTGTACTTATGGCTCTTGAACCTACCTTAATCGTTTCATATGTATCAGTGATCAGCGCTATGAAAAGACTTAAAACCATATATATGAAAAGGCTGATGAATGAGTAGAGGTAGATTCTGCTAAACAACCAGACCAAGTAACTTTTTTGCTGCATGTTTGCAAATGTGGCAAACATATCATCTCCATTTATCAGAGAGAAAAGGCACTCAGAGACAATGTTCAGAGAACGGAACTGAAAAAAGAAAAGAGAACAGTTCACTTTCTTCCATGTTTTTTTCCACTGGAGACTTCATCCATAATGCCATATTAAAAACAGGGGAACTGAATATCCCAAGTTACCCTTGCAAACCAATAAGCTGAGGTAACTACAAGCATTTGCCTGGAGATACACACAGCATGTATGAGTCCGCTGTGTTTTCTGGAACAGGCAGCCTCTTCTTGATACTGTTCCTAAGAGGAGCAGCTGAACTGAAGCAGACGGGCTGGTCTGCAAGCTCAGGGCTTTTCTGAGTCCAGCCTTACCCTCCCTTTTACCTCCATAGAAAGAGGTCCTTGAAATGTTTCTGCAGATACCCAAGTCTCAACCTGCATGGTCTTAGTTTTCATTTTAAAAATTCATTCTTTCAAGATAGTGGAATTACAGTCAAGACTGTAACTCTGGTAACAAAGTTTTCAAGTATTTCTACAAGTTTCTCCCCATACTACTTTTTCAATAAAGTCACATTTCAAGGTTTACCCAAATAGCCTGCTGTAATATATATTGATGAATAAAATTGACTAAATTTGATTTTTCTGGTGGTAAAAAGGACTTAATTATCTGACATATTCCACAAAGTGAGTTGAAGTAGTTGAGTCAATCAATTCTCTAAAGCTGGTCACACTAGTTTATAAGCATGCAACAGATATAATACTTTCAACATTTTCAGGCTGAATCACAAAATGAAAGGAGCTCATTTTAAAAGGATAATAAGCCACTGGCACTATGCTAGGAGCTTACTAATACTAGGAAAAAAGTGTTTATTGGTACCTTATCATGGTAAGGCCCCAGCACAATCCATCCACAGAAGCAATAGCCTAAATAAATCATAGCTGCACAGCAACAGAACCTGATGACATTGGGCAGTGCTGCCTGCAGGGTGAGAATAAGGAGCTGGGAAGATAAGAGAGGTCATTAGGATCCCTTCACCCTTCAGCCAAAGCAATGTAATAACTGTGAAAGATGGAAATGTCAACATCATGGAGATTGATGCAATTCCTTACATTGTACTTCTGAAAGAAACCGAGGTATCGGATGACTCCAAGCCACACAAGCATGGTAGAGGTCCCAAGAAGTATGCTACAGACATCATAACTTGCTAGACTCTAAAGCACAATGCAAAATAATAATCAGATTATATGGTAGAAATTCATCTGAGCACAATATATTTATTGGGTCGCTATGAGGCAGGCTCTAAGTGCTATGGACAAAGCAGTGAACAGACAAAATTCCCTGCCCTCATGAAGCTCACATTCTAGTGGGGGCAGGGGTGGGGGGAGAAAGGGCAGAAATACATGAACACAACCTTTGGTATACCTTAGCTGGTGGTAAGTCTGAGGGGAAAATTCTGAGAAGGCAGTAAGGAATGACTAAGCGGTTGCATTTTAAATAGGGTGATCCGAAAAGGTGGCTTTGGAGCAAAGACCTGAGGGGAGTGAGGGGGCAAGCCAAGCAAACACTCTTGGAGAAGAGTGTTTCAGGCACATCAACCAGTAAGTACAAAGGCCACCAGGCAGGAGGGTGCCCGGCAAGACAGTGAGTCAGGCTGGAGTGAGCAATGGGGTGAGCACGGACCCACAGAGGCAGAGGCAGGTGATTCCAGGCCTCATGGGACATTTCACAGCTTTGTCTTTTACTCTGAACAGGGAGTGGGGAGCTTTGAACAGGAGTGATATGATCAAATGTGGGCTGTGCGGCTGGGAGCAGATAGTGGGCAGAGGGATGGTGGGCGATTGCAGTCCCGTAGGTAAGAGGCGACAGTGGCTTGGGCCAAACGGGGAACGGGGAGGTGAGGAGGTGGTTTTTGAAAGTAGATCAATAGAATTTTCTCTTGGATTTGACGCAGAGGAGAGAGGATTAGCAAAAGAGAAGAGTAAAGGCTGAATCTATGGTTTTTGTCTTGAGCAATGAAAAGAGTTTCCACTACTGAAGTTAGAGAGGTCATGAACAAGCAGGTTTAGACTGTGGAGGTGGAGATTTTACGAGTTCTGATTTAGGTATGTCAAATTTGAGAGGCCAAGTAGACACTGAAGTGAAGATGTGGAATAGACATTTGGGTATTTGAGACTGGAGCTCAGGGAAGTATTCCAAGCTGGAAATATGGATTTGGAAATCATTGGCAAACAGATACTATTTAAAGCCATGGGAAGGGATGAGATTGCCAAGACAGTAGCAGAAAAAAAGATATCCAAGCACTATACCTTTAAACACTTTAATACAAGAGAGATGGGAGGAAACCAGAGAAGGATAGTCAGAAGACCAGCCTGTGACTGAAGATGAAAACCAGGTCAGTGATTAGAACAGCAACAAACCGCACAAACAAAGAGGGAGTGTTTGCAGTGTTAAATGCTGCTGACAGGTCAAGGAGAGGATAAATAATTGATTATTGATTATAATTGATCATTAGTATAGCAATATAGGAGGTCACTGGAAAGAATACTTTCTATGGAGTGGCAGGGCAGCCTGATTGGAACAGATATGAGATAGAATGGAAGGAACAAAACTGGAAACGAGATTAACTACTCTTTTGAGGTCTTTTGCTATATAAAGGGAAGCAGAGAAATGGGGAAGTAGCTGGAGGGAGAAATAGGTTGAGACTTTTGTCCTTCCAGAAAAGTGAACAAAAGTTGCTAATAGAAATAATGTGGTGGAGAATGGGAAACTGATGATGCACCTGAAATGAAGAGGAGGAGCTGGAGCTAAGCCTTTGAGTAAGCAAGCAGAGACAGTATTTGGTAGGCATGTAGGCATGGGGAGGACAGCAGCCTGAGGAATGTATCCACAGCAACAGAGAAAAGGCCGTGTATTGAGGACTGACGCAGGTAGGGAGATGAAGGAAGTGAGACTTCGTGGAATTTCTATTCTTTTCTGCTGTTTTTGTGAAACAGGAAGGAAAGACATCAACTGAGAATTAGGATGGGCAGGGATGTTACAGGTTTCAGGAGGGGCAAAAATATATGAAATGATCATCTCTAAGACAGGGGAGGGAATGGTAGAAAACAGTAGAAAGATTGCTGGACATCATTAGGAACTCACTGAGATAATTCATAGTCAAGGTTGGTAAAAATAGGGATTTGCTGCAAATCCTCCCACTTCTCTTTTTGTTTTCCTTAAAGTTAAAACCCTATTCCAGTGATAAATGCTACAGTTGCAGTTAAATGTAACTAATTCTCTCCAGCGGGATGCGGGCAGAAATGAAGGCTGCCGTCCCTGAGCCAAGGCTGTAAGACTGTGGGAGAGCTATAGCCATACTATGACTTTCCTTCCACCAGTTGCAACCTGTTTGTGAGGTGACCTGGCATCAGTCACGCAGTCTGAGTGAGCCCTTAATGGCCAGCAGAGAAACAAGATGGGAAGAACTTGGGTCCCTGATTGTGTAAAGCTGAGTGACTTGTCAACTTGGAAAACCCACCCTAACTATTCCTGTCTTATCTGAGCCGTTGCATCTGTGGTCTCTGCCCAGGAATCGGAACCATGATAGGGTCCCCCACGTGGCTCATACTCACACTTTGTTGTAGTCAAGGCTAAAAAAATACAAATTTGAACAAACTTAGTTCAAATAATATTAGTTTTTTCATTCAACATTTTGCTTTGGCGGGAGGGTTGATTTCTAGGCTGCATTAATCCTAACTTAAAATAGAAAACTTGTGGCACATCAAGGGGAAAAGTAAGAGCCCGGAACATCCTGAACTTGAATGAACAAAGGAAAGCAACTACAGGTACTCAGGCAGTAGCGTCTTGGCCTCACACTCTCCTTCAGCCCTACTCTTTTTTGTTGAAGATTCTGGCATTTCTGGAAAGAACAACAAAAACACCTCTCATCTCAGTTACCCCAGTCTGTGCATGAATTTTGGTGTGTGTAAGAATCCACAGGCCCTGTCCCCAGAGTTCAGATACAAGTTCAGACTCAGTAGTTCTCATACAGGGCATTCTTCCCTGGCACCCAGATGATTCTGATGCAGAGGCTTAGGTATCACTTTGTAAAAAGTCTACATGAGAGATTTCCTGGCTAGACTTGAGAAAATTACAGTTACAGATTTTAAATTCACTTGATACAATGTTTGACAGAAATCGTTTACTCTGTAAACTCTCCCATTCTGGAAAAATACATTACCATTGATACACATCTGAAACTAAGGGCATACATAGAAAAAAAATTACCTTAGCTTGGATTTCCATTTTCAGAACTGATCCAGTGATTGTCAATATGTCACTAATGATAATTGTAATGTACCATCCATTGACAAATTCCATTCTATCAGAAACAGAAACTTCCTTCTTATAGTAAAGGAGGAAAAACTTGGTATATTCCTTCAGGGAAAAGAGGGAGACAGAGTGAATTTCTCCACCAATCAAAATGTCCATAGCATTCCTTGAAAGTAACAGCCCCTACCTGCTGAAGTTGAAGTCCTCTAATCACAGATCGAATGCACAGCATTAATGAAGCCAAACATGTCAGAATTACAAAGGCATCAAAGATCATCACGTAATGAGTGTTCTTCTGAACTGGAAGGAAAGAGAATTACCTGCTTATGTAGGGGGACAATAATATGGCAACATCATTTTCTTCTTTTCATTTTTAGCCTCATTTATTTTAACTGCTGCATTGCATACCACAATATAGATGTACAATACTCTACTTGTAAGGATACTGAGGTTGTCATCTGTTTTTCCCTTCTACAAACAATTTTTCAATTCCTCTTTGTGCACAGGTGCAAGTGATTCTTCTGGGGAATGAATATATAAAGGTGGATTTCTTGGATTAGGGCATATGTATATTTCTAAAAGGAGATCCTAAGAATTGCTCTCCGAAGAGATTGTGCCAATTTATATATCTACATATATCTTCACATCTTCTTCACCATTGGATATCAGAAATCTTTAATTCTTGCCAGTCAAAAGAGCAAGTCTGTAATTCCCAATGATCTGAAATGCCATCTTTATTGGGTATCAAATTATTGTATATATTCAAGTACCATATCTTACCCTATTGATGTTATGTGTCTTTCAATGCTTAAGACAAACTCCTCTCATTATTCTTTCCTGGAATTTTTGCTGGCTATTCTTGCTTGTTTATTTTTCCATATATTCTTTAAAATCAGATGGTCAAATTCTGATAAAAATCCTACTGGTAATTTTTTGAGGGAAGGATTGTGTGAAATTTATAGACTAATTTAGGGAGAATTGATATATTCATTATGTTGAATCTCTTGTTCAAAAATATGGTATGCCTCATTAATTCAATTCTTCTTTTTGCATCCTTCAGAAATATTTTCAGATCTCATATGGACCCCTCACACTATTCTTTTCAATAATTTGGGCAATCCAAGCATCCTTTCCACCAAGGCAACAAAGAAAAAAAGCCCTAATAAATATTCTTTCCATTAGAATTTAAAGAAAGTTAAGTCTTTTTAAAAATCACACCATAAAAGATCTTTAACTATCAGCTTGTGATCTTTTATTCTTAATACAGCTTCCCTGCCTATTCTCTTAAAATATACTTATCTGAGTGTACAATATGTATTAAAAACTCACTCTGTGCCAGGTATTTTCTAAATGCTGAGGATACAGTGAACAAGATAGAAAAGACCATCAACCTTGTGGAACTTCTACTGCAGCCAGAGAAGCAAGGAAATAAACAAGCAAATAAACAAAATGCTCTTATATAGGGGCAAGTGATATGAAGAAAATAAAGCATAATAGCTATCATCTATCGATGCCACACATTGTTCTAAGCACTTTATTTGATCCTCACAGCAACCCCAGTGAGGTGGGTATGATTATTCCCACTTTGCAGATAGAAACCTGAAGCACAAAGATGTCACAGAACTTGCCAAGGTTACATAGCCAGTAAGTGGCAGAGTCAGGCTTCAAATGCTTGCAATCTGTCTCCAGCATTTGTCCCTCTATATTGGTGGCTCTTGGCATCCCTTGGGAATTTGTTAGAAGCAAATACTCTCTCGCCTTACTCTAGACCCACTGAATTAGAAACTGCATTTTCACAAGTTCTCCAGGTGACACTAAATTTTGAGAACCACTGCTGTATACGAGGGAGGTTTGTGGGGGGGGGGATGGGGAGAAGAGAGGCTCATTTACATTGCACAGTAAGGGAAGGCCTCACCAACTGGGCAGTAGGTTTCAGGTGAGAGCAGAGTAATGAGGCAGAGCCACCCATGTAGGGCTTCTGGAGAATCATAAATACAAAGTCCTGGCCAGCATGAGTGGAGACAGGTCAACAGAGACGTCTCAGACATAGCCTGGTCTGCTACAGAGTTTGTCTTTATTTAACAAGTTAGACTACTTTCTACCGATAAAGATAAGCACTTAAGACTCTGTAACAAAACATCCCATTAATGTTGGCCAAGGGGCATCTTATTATTACCAAAATGTCTAAATCATCTTTAGAAAAACTTAAAAACTAAGAAACAAACATTTGAGAGAAATCCTATATGCCAGATATTTTATATGCTCTCATTTTTCCCTATTCTAGAGATTATGGAGAAGTATTATAATGTCTACAGATGACAAAACAGGCTTGCATTTCACATACACAATTTTGTGATTGAAATAAAATTTGTGATTCAAGGGTCTCATATATATATTAAGTTACCTAATTGAAAAATAATACTAGAACAAAGAAATTTTATTTCATTTATTCTTACTATCTTATCACTACTTATGAAACCAGTGAATCAACCAGTAGGAAACCCTAAAGCATTTTTTTCCATGTATAGTATGAATAAGAACTGTTTTGTATGGAGCTGGGAATACCATGTCTAAGCAGTGCCTGGGATGATTCTGCTAGAATCCAAGAACCCCTGACCTAATCTTTAAGTCTAGTACAATTTACCATTATGTTACTTACAAGGGACCATAAAATGAGGTAAATTCTTTCTAGTCATTTTTCTCCAGTTCAGGTTCAAAATTCTCAATAGTATTTAGTCTATACCTGAATTTGTGTCCGTATTTCTAGGAATGCATCTTTTCCTCATTTAGTCTACTTTTTAATCTGGGTAGAAGATAAAAGGTGTGGAATGCTTCAAGTCAAATCCTAATCACTTAGGATTTGTATGACCATGGACACTTCTAAGTCTTAGTTTCTTCATTTGTAAAAATAGGGATGCTGCCTGTCTCAAGGACATTTTAAAATACTGAAATGTAGGTGGAGGAACTTATGCAGTAAGTACTCAATAAATATTAGTTTTGATTATATGTGAATGTTTTGCTGGAGGGATTGTGAGCAATTTTAGTAAAGAGTTGGTTGCTGAGGGCACATGGAAGTCAGGGAAAATAATTTCAATTATTAGTAACATTTCTATTGCCCAGAAACATCAGATATATACAATGAATTCATCTACTTGCAGAGAATTAGGGACTTGGGAATGGCCTGATTCTTTCATTTGATGTTCCACATGTCCACAGGACCAGTAATTTAATAACCATTTTGTACTATTAGATAGCCATTTTGAAAACCAGTAAAATTCATCACTTACTTGATCCAGATATATGCCAATCTTTACATTCTTTGATGGAAATGTCATTTTCTAAACTTATCTTAATTCTTCCACTATGGGCCTTATTGTCAAATGTTATCTGTGAGGAACAGAAAGAGTCAAAAACACACCTATAGTGTTTGAATCCAAGATACTTCTACACATCTTTCAAGGTGACAGGAGACCCAGAATCTCATTCCTGACCTGCTGCTGATTCCATTCAACTTTGGGAAGTGCCCTTTATCTGTGAAATGAGAAGGCTGAACAAGATCTTCTATAGACGCCTCTTAGTATTTAAAATCTTGTTTCTTGGATAGTATTCCAGTCTTGGACAACTTATAAAACAAGAAAACTTTTCTCTCCTTCCCATTTTATATATCTCTTGGGGCCCTCTTAATATGAGCAAGAGCTGGTACAAATGTGTTTTCCCCCAACCTCCCGGCAGGGCCTTAACTAGGGACAGATTTTTAGTGCTGTTATAGTTTTTACTAACACAGGTTCATTATTTCAATCTCAAAACATTTCAGGTAGAGATTTTTAAATTTTGTTCATTCTGGGCCTAGATTTTGTAGTCACTCTAGCACCACATGTATTACAAAGGATGTGGTGACAGGGAGTTGCTTCAAGGAAATGTCTTCATATGCTTCAAAGAATTGCTTCGAGCCATGTCTTCCTTCAAGGATAACCATCTCAGGACATCAGACACCAAATAGAATATATCCATGCCAGAACACCTTCCATAGTTCTACTGTCTTCTCCTAGTTGCTCCACTTTCCCCAAGCAGGTACAGGCAAAGCAAGTCAAAGAAATCAATCTCCCTTTCTCTATCTTTTTTTAGTACCTCCACTCTCAAGCCCTAAAGAAAAAATTATTTTAAGAATTTGTAATTTAAATGAGTTTTATTGCAGCATCTTCATGTGGGGTAATCAGATATAAGACTGGGAATGAGTTTAATGACTCTAAATCACTCTATTTTTCCTCATGTTGGATCCTCAGCTTCCTTCCTTGACAAGCAACCATGGTCATTGTCAGTTCTGCCCATCTCTATAGCTTCTGGAGAACCCAGCCTGTGGCCTCACACAAAACAGATGCTTAGTATTAGTTTCCTTGGTCAGAAATTCTTGCCAAGAATAAAGCATGCTTTTTCTATATAAATAGCCTCAGTGCCTTACAAATAATAGGTGCTCACTATATATCTGTTGAGTAAATATGCTTTGGCTTGATGTTAATCACATTTCAATAAGGCTAGAAGAAGGTGAATTCTTCAAACAAAGAAGAAAAAATATTAGATGGGATTAAGAACAGATTAGATAGCACAAAAGAAAAGATTATGAATTTGAAGATAGAGCAATAGAAACTATACAAAGTGAAACACAGAGGAAAAAGCCTGGAAAGTAAACTAAAAACAGAATTAGTGAGCTGTGGGATGACTTCAGGTGACCAAATATACATGTAATTAGGATCTTTGAAGAGGAAGTGGTGGGGGGAGAAGAGACAGAAAAAAATATTTGATGAAATAATGTTGAATAAACATCAAATATAATGAAAACTATAAACCCACAGATCCAATGTTCAGTGAACCACACACACAAGAAATAGGAAAAACTATGCCAAGGCATATCACAATCAAGTTGTTATAATCAGATATAAAGAGAAAATTATAAAAGCAGCCAGAGCAGTCGATCCTATACAGAGGAACAAACATGATAACAGCAGATTTCTAATTAGAAATAATGCATGCTGGAAAAGCAACATCTTTAAAGTAGTACTGTGGAGAAAAAAACACAGTCAACCTAGAATTCTATGCCCAATGAAACTATCTTTTAAAAAATGAAGGTGAAATATTTTTTCTGACATTCAAAAGCTGAAACAATTAATCACCAGCAGATCTGCACTGTAATACATGTTAAAGAAAGCCCTTCAGACAGAATGAAAATGATACCAGATGGAAACCTGGAGCTATATAAAAGAATGAAGCACACTGGAAATGATAACTACATGGGCAAATATAATAACTTTTTTCATATTATTTAAATTGTGTCAAAGGATAAGTGATTGCTTAAATAAAAATAACCATGTATTATATGGTTTATAACACATCTGGAAGTAAATTGTATGCCAACAATAACATAAAAGGCAAGATAGGAGAAATGAAAAAATACTGTTGTAAGATTCTTATACTCTACATTAAATAGTATAATACCACTTGAACAGACTATAAGAATTTAAATAAGTGCATTAGAAACCCTAAAATAATACAATAGAGTTTTAGCTAGTTAGCTAACAAATTTGATAAAATGGAATACATAAAATAATTAATCCAAAAGAAGGTAGAAAAAGAGGGAAACTATATTAAATGCTATTTAAATGGTCTAAGCTCCTGATTAAAAAGTAGAGATTGTGAGTTTGGATAAAAAAACAAGACTCAAGTCTATACTGTCTAACAAGATACCCATTTTAAATATAAGACACAAACAGTTTAATATTAAAGGATGGAAAAAGAAACACCACTTAACTCTAATCAAAAGAACACTTAAATGGCTATATTAATGTCAAACAAAGTAGATTTTTGAGAAAAATGGAATATTATCAGAGGTAGAGTGCCATTTCATAATATGAGTCAGTTCATCGAACAAACACAAGAATCCTAGATTTTTATATACCTAAAAAATAACTTCAAAATACATGATGCAAGAACTTATCAAACTATTATGAATGAATGCTAATGCACTATATTTACATTATAAATCCAACTGGGCACAATGGGAAGATTTAATAAATAGCTGTTAAGTGAATCAAGTATACAGTATATCAGATAGGTAGGCCCTTTATATATATATAGTATATTGTATATATCTTGATAACAACTTTGTCAGGTAGGTGGGCATTAATTCTGTTTTACAAATGAGAAAACTGAGGCTCAAACCAATTAAATTGTGTAAAGTTACAGAGCTACTATCTAGTGAGCTGCAATTAAAAATCTCAGTTTGTCTGACTCCAAGGTCTCTGCATTTTACATCAGGTATATACTTCCCCAGTTCATATTTGCTTGCAGCAATGAAGTTTCACTAATTTATAGGGATTAAACTTATCCTTGATAAGTTTGAACTTATCTTATAGGGATATAAGCTCTACCAGAGTTCTGTGAGATGTGCTGCTACATCCAGAATGCACAGGCATAGCTTGGGGTGATTCTACAATAATGGCAAAAATACAACATCTGCTTGAGGCAAACAGGCCAGGTTGCTTTTACCACTGTATGGAGTCACTGAAATAGATCTATGTTTCACAAGTGTTTCATTTATTCATTCAACAAATATTTGAATCACCTACTATGTTCTTTCCGGAATTAAAAGATTTTTTAAAATGGTTCCTGCTTTCTAGGAGCTTTCTATCTAGGAAACTTGATTATAAACACCTAGAAAATCCTAAAACAAAGGAAAAGGTAGTAAGCCCACACAAAATAAAAAAACAAAACCTGGGAGTTCAGAGCACAGAATGAATTTCAACAAAAGCATCATAAAAGGGTGCATGAAGGAGGTGTCAGGAGAACTAAGCCTTGAAGGATTATAAAACTTCTGAAAAGTACCATTTCTCAATTCAAGGAGGGAAGAGTGGGTGGATAGAGAAGGAGAGAGAAGAAAAAAGCCTGGATAACAGCTCTATTTAAAAAAAATCAAGTACTGTAATACTGAAAGTTCATAATTTGCTGGTTAATATCTGCATTAAAATTTGTAGCCTAGTTCAAAATAGTTTTATAGTACTAGTGCTTTTCCTTATTAAATGATATGTATAATTGTTACATTATACTATATTCTGAAATATTTTTAAACTTCACCCTCTGGAAACTTTATTTCTCATAGCCAAGTAGTTGAATATTGTGGACATAGTTTTTGATACACACTGTTGCTAAAGTAATAGATATCTGACTCATACGAAGTGAAGCTGCATGAAATACTGTCTTGCATCTGCCCATGTAGCTTTGGGTTACTGTGTCTGATCCTCATGGAGTGAGTGAACTCACATGAAAAGCATCTTGTGCTTTCTAGACAGCATTAATAGCTCCATTTGTAACTGAATGTAGAGAAAATAGATGTAAGAGAATGGGCTGAGGGGGAGAAACTAACCAGAGCATTCAGAAGCAGCACAAGGAAGGTACTGGGAGCCATAATCAAAAGGCTGCAAACATCTATGGTGAGGAAACTCAGCAGCAAGAACCCTTGACAATGACCTGAAGCAGAAGTCGCAGACTTCTAAGAGCCAACCATACAGAACCTAGAAGTCTCTGGTCCTTTTATGTTTGAACACTCACCCTATACCAGGCACTGTTCTTGGAGTAGAGACACAACAGTGAAAAGGCAAGGTCCCTCCCCTCATAGAACTGACACTGAGGTACAGATGACCAATAATTAACAAGTAAAAAAATTACAACAACAAAATAAAGCTAGCTGCACTGGTGCTTCTCTTATGCACACTCAAATGGAAGCATCCTATATATTTGATCACAAGTAGATGAGACATAACTAGATAAAACAATTTTTTATCCAGACTGAAACCAAATTCAGCCCAACCCACACTTACAGTCACTGTAAAGTCATAACAGTCAGGAAGCTCCTGATGACTAATGGTCTGCAGATTAATGGCCTTTAGTTTAAACTGCAGCTCCACTGTTAGAAGTCTAGAAAACAGAAGAGACTGGTGCAATGAAAACATATACACACAAAAATGAGTTACACTCCCGTCGGCTTCCCTCACCTGTGAAAGTCCAGTGTTAAATTGAGTTTATTTTCTTCTAGTGTTCCAATATAAACAGATTCATGTGGCTCTATAAAGAAACATTCTGCCATAGAAAGGAACAAAACTTAATATAGCATCTAAAATAAATAAACCGCATCTTGAAAGAATAATGCATTTAAGACTACATATTCAGATTTGAGTATTTTTCTGAATTAAGATTTAAAAGCTAAACATCAATGCCCTTTGGTTACACTGAGTCATTTATTTTTAAGGCACAAATAGCTACAATATTTCTGGGGCCCATGGAGAGTAGAGATGAATCTAAACTCTAGTTCATTAGCAGTCTATGTAATGCTATCTTCCTTCCTGTCTTTTTAAGCCTAACCTTTGAGTCCCTTCTCCCTTTTTTGTGTACTAAGCATAGGTTAGAAGTACTTTCAGTGCCTAAGACAAAGTTTTCTAAGTTTAAAGGATCTATTTCTTAAAATAGTATGTGTTGAAAATTTCTCTTCAAAATGCACTTTAATAAAAAGGAAGACAGCATCTTAGAAGGTTTTCACTAGTCAGTACTGTAATCCTTTACTATTCTATGAAAACAAGTCCCAGTGGCTATTGTTTAAAGTGTTTGAATACTTATTTTCTAACTCAGTGATGTAAGCTAATGTTTTTAGTACAAACTGCAAATAGAACTTTGCTTGTGAGAATAAGCTGTACAATTCTATGTTCTGTCCCATTCTTCCCACAAATACACTGAAGAGTGAAGTGCAGGTAAGGGAAGGGTATTTTATACATATCAAGAATTTGCAAGCATATGTTTTAAAAGGATAGTATCTGTCTACTTAACCGGCTTATCCAGCATGAGAGACAGTGGATAAGAGCACAGGCAGCTTGGATCAAACTTCAGCACTGCCTCTTATAGCTCTGTCTTGAGCAGATCACTTAACTCTCTGAGCCATGCCTTAGTCCCCTATAAAATCTAATAATAATAAAACTTGCCTTCTTGTTTTTTTTAATGAATAATCATGAATTATAGTAAATGGCTTAGGAGAGTACCTGCCACATATAACTCCTCTATAGTTCTTCCTAATAGTTCTTACTTATAGTTCTTCCTAATAGCACAGACCAAATCAATGTTTTCAGAGATGAAACTACTGATTTTAAGTAAAATCAAAAAATTAAGAATAGAAACTTTAGCTGATTAGAGAAGATCACCAGTTTCAATTTCAGAATCAATGTCAAAGGTGTCATTTTCAGGAAAGATGTTTCCTTGCTTGTAGAAGTGCTGACAGATTGCCATAGGAGATTCCTCCGAACCCTCTCTCTTGTAAGCGTGATTCCCAACTGAGACATTGCACAGCTGCAAGTACTTCAACCAAAAAGAGAAACAGAAAATGGGAATACCAGTCAGGGCAGAAGAGTAGCCATGATTCCCCACCCTCCCTAACTTTGAAAGGAGCAGAATCTAATCTGTCTGGATGGAGACATTCACATCAGTACAGAGTAGATGACCTGCTTCTGCGCAGCAAGACAGCAGAGGACAAAGAGCACTTATGAACTATTGTTCTGGATTCAAGTGTCATTGCTGTGACTTTATAGAAAGTCACAAACTTTCTAAGCCTCTGTTTTTTTATTTGCAAAATTAAAGGCTTGAACTCCATAATCTCTGAGGCTCTTTTCTCCTTTAAGGAATTACGTTCAGGAACTGATTTTTACATTCAGTGTAAATATAAATTTTATTTTTCTTTGACCTATTTCCTGAAAACTCAGAGTTCTGCTTTACTATTGTAATATAGGAAAGGGGATGCAATTGCTTCAGGCTAACCAGCAAAACTTTTCTTAAAAAAAAATTGTTTAATCTTTGTCTTTGCAAGAATACAGGTTAGTCATGTTCACAGCAGTATTCCCTTGTCTTAGTCCACTAAATAAAATAAAATGTTCCTTTTACAAGTTAAACTCTCATGGAATCTTGGGATAACTGTCCACCCAAACTCTTAATGGGTTTCTGTAAATGGAAACCACAAAACAAAGTGTTTCAGACCTGCCTATGAACAGCATGGTTTGGCACAATTGGTGATACAAAGACAGGGACATGGTAACTATCTCCTGGAATTAACAAA
The DNA here is from genome assembly GCF_030020395.1 of Manis pentadactyla. Classification (NCBI taxonomy): domain Eukaryota; kingdom Metazoa; phylum Chordata; class Mammalia; order Pholidota; family Manidae; genus Manis; species Manis pentadactyla. The sequence goes on from NC_080022.1 coordinate 72,407,480, forward strand.
ATTTAGTGGAATGGACACATAGATAAATAATTCTATTAAAAATGCAGGTGAAACACTCTATACTTAACAAAGGAAATCATCTATAATCTGGGTCTGTGGATGGATTCTGAGCTGGGCCTTGCTGAGGGCACCAAAGAGCAGACGTTCTCAGATTTGATGCTTGTTCTCAGCCTGCATCTAACTTAACCTGCCTGCGGTGTTGGATGCAGCTGAGTACATTCTCCTTTAGGGGCCATAGTCTTGTCTCCACAGAGGACTCACAGGACTGTTGCAGGGAAGATGTGAACTAATGCATGTAAAGCCCTTAGAGCAGTGACACCCACAACATGGGTCTGTTCAAGACTCTGCTCCTGCTGTTCCTTCTCCCTGGAAGGCTCTTTGTTGAGATAACCCCAGGCTGCCTTCCCACACTTTGTCTGCTCTCTACTCACCTGTCACCTTAAGAGAGGCCTTCCCTGATTCACTTCCACCCATTCACTCTGCCTACTTCTCTCTCTCTCTTCTTTTTACAGTATACTTATAACCAATGGGTAGATGGCATTTTATTTGCTTATTTACTGCCTATCTCTTCCTTTCAGAATATGACTTCTCAACTTTGTTTGCTGCAGAATCCCTGCACCAAAATATCTGATACATAACAGATGCTAAATATTTGAGTGAATAAATGTTAGCCTTTGCTAATGTATAAGAGTCTCTCCCCTACTGAAAGCCTCCCATGGCTTTCCATCTCCCTCAGAACAAACTTTAAGTTTTCCTTCCAGAGCCTATGAAGCCCTGAGAGACTAACTCAGTCACACCTGACTTTGAATTTCCTTAAATATCCTATATGTCTTCTTGCCTCCAGGGTCTTTACCATTTCTACTCCTTCAGCCTAGAATATTGTTCCCCAGACTTCAGTCCTCAGAGAGATCCTCTCTGACCACCTTGAGGCCATAGTTAATGCATTATGCTATTTTATTTTACATCATAGCCCTCATCACTATCTGAAACCAAATGATTTTGATTAAACTTATTTAAAACACATCTTCTCCATTAGAATGTAAATTCTATAAGGCAAGGAACTTACCAAGTCCATTGCTCTAACCACAGCACTTAGAAAAGTATTAGGCACAGAGTAGGGACCAAATTATTTGTTAAACCAATGCTGAGGTAGAAAATTATTATAATTCAATACTGGCCCTTCATTTACTAGGAGGATCTATGCACAGTGAGATGAGAAGCTGCTAGGGTAGGATGTATGACTATGGCACCAAACTTTGTATTAGAATTTGGGATTGGGTAAATGAGCCAGAAATCTAGAGTAATAAAAGTAAGCTACACAAATTATTAAATAGCATTATATTTTCCATGTAAGGGGGAAATAGCACAATGCTGGAAATACTCAGTTGTGATATTTTTGTTTTCTTTGGGAGGAACTAAGTGTGCTAAGTCTTTCTGAAGCTACTCTGAGCCACATGGGTAGTTTTAAATGGGGAGTGGAGGGGGGAGTCATAAGAGGTAAACAGTCCATTAAATGAAAAAGAAAGTCAAAGATATTGAGTGTGGTAAGGTACCAAGTAGACCAGTATGCTTGGATGTGGAATAATAGGAGGTAAAACTGGAAAGTCAAACAGGGCTCATGAAGTAAAGCCATACCTGCTATATGAGGTCCTATTGCCCTTCTGGGGCCCCCTATTTGTGGGGCAAACCCCATAGGAATCACCTAATGATATGAACCTTATGACCACAGAAACTTGTGTGTCTTGAACCTTATAAAATCTTGAAATACAAAAGATTTGAGGCACAGGGCTGCAGGTACCTGCTAACATACGCTATGTACCATCAGACTTCCTTGCTAACCTAGTGAGGTTCTTTGTGGAGGCCTGAGCACCTGCCCAGGCTAGTCAGTGGGAAGCAGCAGGGCTGTGTCCAGCTCTAGAGCAGCTCTAGAGCCCAAGCTGGATGACTCAGGGGGAGGAAGGTGGTGTGGGACTGTGGCTGGGAAGTGGGTGACCTCACTGATGGGACTCCTAAATGGCTATGGCCTCTGTGGGGCTTTAATCAGACTGGGCATCTGTCCCCACTTGCCTCTGCGGTTCTGCCTTGAGAGAAGGAGTTTTTCATACAGATCCATGGGTTCCAAGTCATCCTTTGGGAGACAATATAAAAATACATTAAGGGTCCTTACCTGAAGGCTGTGGCACCCAAAGTAAAGTGATTAAAACCATTGCTCCTTGATTGTAGATTGCTTATGTGTGCTCCTTCTGTAATCACCTGATCCTAACACATACGATGAGTCTTTTGAGCTCTTTCATTCATTCTCAAATATCTGAGTGCCTGTTGTGCACCTCTGCTTTCAAGGAATAAATACATCAAATGCTGTGGCACTGAACATTGTTTTATAGATACAGATATGGATATAGATACAGATAGATGTAGATATAGATAAAATAAGGGGTATTATGAAATCACATCTGTGATTTTAGGTGAATTCTTCAGAAAACAGCCAAGAAGTGGTAGAACAAGTATGTGGGGAAGAAGGGAAGCCAACCAGAAGTAGGTTGAGCTATGAGAGTAAATGATTCCAAGTCTCTGAGGCCTTTCCATCTAAGCAACTGACCAGAAAGAGAAACAGGAAGCAGGTGGGAAGAGAATCTGAACCTGCTTTGGATGGGAGTGGTTATGGGCTGTCTGGCACATAGCCAGGTGAGCAGCTGTTGAGGAGCCACCTCTTCTTGGTGAGGCTGTCTAGTGGAGGAAATTCTGTAGAAAAGGACAAAACTTTGAGGACTGCCTGAATATAGGGACAGATGAGAGAGAGGAACCCAATAAGGATGACCCCAAAATGACTGAGGAAAGCCAGGATACAGTATAAAAACAAAACAAGTAGGTCCTTGACATTCAAATATATATAATATTTCAATGTCAAATGTCTCAAGCTTATATAATAAACAAAAGTGATGCTGTTATAAACAATGTTGGATCAAAATGAGCCCTAAAGCTTTTCCAGTTAGATGACATCTTGGGGCAAAACACTTCAGGATAACTAATGTGCTGTGGAAATACCTCTAAAGTCTAAGAAGCCACTATCCTGTCTGTTAACTCCCCTTGGTGACCATTTATCAATTTATTTCTTTAAGCAAAGAAAGATCCTACTTTAATATCAGTCCATATATTCCCTACTCAGTTCTTTGGAGTCATGTAGAGTAACTACTTCATTAACCACAAAAACTCTAGTTATTCATGAAAATTGTGGTCAAGGTACTTTTTACCTTCAGTAATAGTGTCTGAGAGTGCTTGAATGATGGTGGGGAACCACCTACCCAAGCTAAACCATGCAAATTAATATTATCTACTTATATACTGGGATAGGGATCTCCATGCATTTCTGTAAAGAACACAGAAATCTGAAAAACAGAATGGCCTGACTGTCAAATACAGTATTTTTAAAACTGATTTTAGGAAGAATTTAATGAACTGTTTACCAGTTGCCTCAACCCACCCCTCTCCCTAAAACAAACTATCAATTGAGTTCAGAATAGCTTTAGAGAAACTTAATTAGCTTAAAATGAAAATCTCAAACCTGAGTATCTGTAGCACTATATTATTTTTTCTCTTACAAATTTTAGGGCATAATTCAGTTTAACAACTTATGTAGCTAATTACTGTAGGTTTTGGCCAATTTTCACAATCCAAATGTTAACAGAAAGCCTTGGTGCCATGAAAACATAGTTCATCCTGGCAATGTACTATCTCACTGTGCATAGTTTGTCTCTAGATAATGAAGAGCCGTGACTGCACTACAATAATTTTTTAAAGACAGATTGTAATATTGAAATGTGATCTACAAACTAACCCAGGTTGGGAATATTGTCTTCAAGAACATTTTCAGTGTTATCTACAAAGTAAGAGATTTAGGATCTTGCGAAAATACCCTTTTTGGAAAAAACAAATTGATTAGAAACTCAGAACAGGAATTTGACTCATCTATATGACAAACAAGCTTACTTTTTTTGGCAGCTAATCAATGTGACAATAAAGTCATTGTCATGTATGATATCAAGGTCTTACTTATCTTTTAAGTGAACGTTCAGATCTTAGTCTGCAAAGTTAATATTCTCATTATTTGTTAAGGGCCTCTGAAAGTATAAACTCTTAAGACTTAATGATGACTTAGGGCCATGGTTAATAATTTTAAATCTTAGAGTACGCATGCCAAGTCTCAGCTCTGATTCTTTTAATTAGATTATTAACATTTCTATTACTAAGCAAAAGCTCCTCTTAATTTCTAGCTTCATAAAAGTTTGTTGCAACATTTTTAAAAAACAATTTAAATATGGTTTTATAAATGCCATTTGCACATCATTACAGAAATGTTCACCCCCATACACTTCAATTCTATGAGGTACACTGCTAACAATTTTTCAGTCTGTTCTTTCTCCCCTATAAAGAAGGAAACTGCTTGGAGATAGAGGGTATTATGTTCAGTGAAATAAACCAGGCAGAGAAAGACAAGTGCCAAATGATTTCCCTCATTTGTGGAGTGTAACAACGAAGCAAAATTGAAGGAACAAAACAGCAGCAGACTCACAGGCTCCAAGAAGGGACTAGCGGTTACCAAAGGGGAGGGTTGGGGGAGGGCAGGTGGGGCAGGAGGGAGAAGGGGATTGAAGGGTATTATGATTGGCACACATAGTGTGGGGGGGATCATGGGGAAGACAGTGTAGGACAGAGAAGACAAGTAGTGACTCTGTGGCATCTTACTACACTGATGGACAGTGACTGCAATAGGGTCTGGGGGGGACATGATAATATGGGTGAATGTAGTAAACACATTGTTTTTCATGTGAAACCTTCATAAGAGTGTGTATCAATAATTCCTTAATAAAAAAAATAAGAATGAACCTGCTTGATTTACCTGGTTTACTGCAAAGATGATCTGATCATAAACATCACTTTGTGTGTATACTGCATAGGTGTCATCCAATTGGTTCACATCTACATATCCTTTTAGGAAGAGGTGTTTGAATGCTATAGTGTTCTCTTCCGTGAAAGCTACCACCATCTGGTTACTTAGCCCAAACAGGATCAGCTTAAAAGAAAAAAAGATAAAGTAAGGGTAAACCCAATGAAATAAAAGGTCTCCATATAATGAGCAATTAGGATTCTGTGTCTAATTAATATTGAATATATCCAATAAACATTAAACTTTTGGTAGGTGTGTATTAATTTGTCCCTAAAGATAAGGTGGGTTTCTAGTTTTAAAATGAAAAAAAGTGACTTTATGTATCTTCAACATTTATTTTCATGTACCATCTTGCTTATGGCTTTGCCTACACCATCAAAAGCTTTAGAAGTTCAGAGAAACCCTCTAGGAGTTCTTCAGATGTCCAGAGGGACAAGCTCACTTAGGCTAAAGCAATGGAAAGATTTCCTTAAAGAGGAAAGAAGGATGGAAACCCCTGAAGTATGTGCAGACCTCCAGCAGAGACATTCGAGGATTGCAGAGGAAAGGCTGAGAAGGTAGAAGGGATTTTAGGGAGACACTAAGGACAAAGACAACTCAAAGACAAGAACAGCAAGAAGAAAATGTGAGCAGAAAAACTGGAGACAAATGGTGCAGGGGCTGGAACAACAAGTAGAAGAGTTGGAAATGAGTACTGTGGAACAGGAAGGTTTTGAAGCAGGTGAACAATACAATGTAAGAAATACCTTAAATAAGTCTTAAATTCTTAGATCAAATCATAGTCCTAGGTCTAATTACCAAGACATGACAATAAGACTAAAAATAAAAATATCCTTTCAACTCTTCTCTAAATTAAAGTGTATTACCATACTATATCCTTCATATTCATACAGGATTGACCCTAGAATTTAAAATGAAACTCAGTTGTACACACACCAAAAGTTAACTGCACTGCTGTCACATTACATAAGCTCTTTCAATCAGATCCAAAACTTTACTGTACTCCAAGTCTCTCCTTCATTTTCTCTTCCCTCCCAAACCATCTCAGTAGCCCCTACTTCTTAGCTCTCTTGTGCTCTCTTTTTTATACACAAATACACAAACACACAAGCTATAAATTTAGAATATACACTGTGACTTAGATCCCAGAGTGACACAGGGTGTGTTTTCTATAAGAAGAGGGAACAACATTGAGCACCTAAGTGCCACACACTATTCAGAAACTTTCCTCATGCTAACCCGGCAGGATAGTTCCTAATATACCCATTTTCAAGATAAGTACATAAAGGATCAGAGACTCTAATTAATTTTTTCAAGACACATCACTAGTAAGTGTATGATCACAATCTGAACCCAAGTCTAACAAACTAAATCTAAGCTCTAGACATCCTATCATGCTACACACAAAGTAATCCAGGATCTGATCAAGGGAAAACAGAAAGTAGACAAATCTTTTCCCTTCTCACCTCCCCTGTAATATATGCTCTGTACCCCACAAATGTCTTCACTCTCCATATGACTCCTATTTCTGTAGAGCCTCTTTAAGCCAAGTGTCCTATTTAAACACCAATAAGATGACAGCTTGATAGTAGTCCAGGGATTTTACATCAGTGGAAGCTAATAACCAAAAAGCCTCCTTTAAGAGAATTCTCAAAGACATTCTTACTAATGCATTCAAACACATGAGTACCTTCCACATGCAGGCAGGGAGTTAGGTCCCAAGGATACAGTGAGAAGACAATGGACCCTGCCCTCAAGGGCCTGGTGGCAGACAGGAGCACCAGTGGCAGAGAGAGAACTGCTGGAACTCAGAGACTGAGCTAAGTAATAGGAAAAGGGAAGCTTTTAGTAGGGTGCGTGTCCTTGCAGACATCTTTCTTTTGCAGTGGCAGACACAAAACCTCTTACTTACCAGGAAGGGCCACCTTCTTTTCCCTAAAAGAGGGAATTTGCCACCAAGCACCTCCATTCACTCAAGTACAATGTCTGTATGTAATATTTCCTTGATTGCTCCAGTACAAATTAAGGAAGCATCACAATTAAGAAAAACCCTTAATTCTTTTTAAAAACTTGCCTAAAAGCTTTTTATATGCTTAATACTAACAGGTTTAACATCTTAAACCATTGACCAGTTTTCTTTCTGACCACCCTAGTAAACACAGTAAAGTTAGATAAGCTCCCTGAAAGATTTAGGAGTCATTAAGAAGGTGTGGCTTAAAGGGAATACAATCTGAGTTTGAACCTCAGTTCTACCCTTCTAATTTCCTGACTATGACATGTTATTTGACCTCACTGAACCCCTGTGTTCTCATCTGTGAAATGGGGATGCCACTGCCTACCTTGATTTGCTTTAGGAATCAGCCTTGATGATATAATATGTTTCACCTGAAGCACAGCAAACATGCAAGTGGTACCTATCATTCTAAGTAGAAAATATTCATGTTCAACTGAGAAAGGCATTACCCCTACTTAACAGAAACAGCACAGATAAAATTTTCACTACTGTGATACATTGGTATGATCACTTAGAAGTTAAGAATTTCAATTCCAACTTGCCAAATATTATACTGAGAACTGAACATCTATGTTCATGTTGATACATGAGAGCACATGTGCCTCTGAAGTCTGGATTCCACCACTGACCAGTCATGTGGCTTTTTAAAAACTATAAATATCAGTTTCCTCTTCCTTAAAATGAAGGATGCTAGTATTTATCCAATAGAAATATTACTGGAATTAAATGAAATAATGTTCTAAAACAGAATAGTCAGTCAACTGTTAATTTCCTTTACACAATGTCTAGCATCAGAAACTTAGGCAAGAATTGAACCAACGTCATGTCTGTAGAAATCACCTTAGCTTTTAGCAATCTGAAGCATTTGTTCTCAACAATCAATTAAGATGAGTGATTTCAGGATTAAAAAAAGAATTAATACTGATTGTTTATTTACCTATGCATTTTTTTTCACCAAGGAGAGAAAATATTAATAAAAACAAACCTATCACATCTATTTTTCCTATTAAGATCTGCTTTTATATTTTCCCTTTTACTTTTAACAAGAGACAATTACTCTCACCAGCAGGAAAACATACCTTTGCAAGAGTAAATTGTGACCAGTATATGTAAAGAATTGCAAAATACGGTTTCCCCCAAAAAATGTTAAGAGAAGTCAAGAAGTGATATTCAAAATCTCCTAAAATGAAGTCTTATATTTCACAACCTATGTCGCTCCTTCTCAGTTAACTGCACATTCTTCGCCTGCTGGGCTCCCATGATCAAAGGGCAGTGAGAATCCAAGGACTTGTCTTCATAGCAACCCTAGACATTTCTGAAAAGAGAGAAATTTCCAGGAAAACTAACTAGGAAGGGAAAGAGTCCTCTGGTTGGGCAATAGCTAGTTCCCATGGTTGATTTAGACACCTTCAGGTAAACCTCTCTACAGGAAGCCAAATATTAAAGTTTTCTTTCCTGGAAACTAATTACATTATGTGACTAAAATTATAACCTAATGAAAGATGAGAAGGAAAAAAGTAAGAAAAAACCCCAAGGTCTTCTTCTGAAGACCTTATCTGAAAAGAGAAGGATTTAAGATAGCACATTTTCTTATGTATTGCTTTCTATTATGCACACAGTTAAAAACGGTTAAAACAAAAACAAAAACAAAAAAAACCACTATCCATCGTCTTCTTTGCTGTTAAAAGAAGTCTTCTCTAAACTCAGGATCTGAGACACTTACCTGGATCGTCACCATTACAATTTTTAGAATTTGTGTGCCAAGTTTCCACGGTTTTCTACCTTGAGTCCGGAACTTCTCACAAGGGTTCATGAAAAAAAAAATGACTTTTTGCCTCATCTGGTCTTCTAATAGAAGCTGCTCCGAGGAAAATGTATTCTGGTTAAAAGTGTAGTGATTTTCCTCTTCCAGAGAGCTGTAGTTACTTATAACAACTTCAGGATTTGCCATCTCTATGGAGAAAAAAAAATACTGTTTCCTTCCTATAAGTAAAGACACGAATCTACATTCTTTGCTGTAACAGGACAGGTGAAGAAGCCCAAACAATGCCTCCCCTCATACGAAGTGAAGATTAAATAAAATGTAAACAAAGCACTCGCATAGGGTCTAACACTAAGTGAGCCCCTTCTTTTCCAAGCAGCCCCCGTAGACAGGTCAGCTTTCTGAACAGCCAACAAGGTTCTTGAGGGATAATGTGAGCATCAAGGGACTTAGCTGTTCTACAAAGGAAACACACAGAAGCTCAATTTAAGCCCAAATTTCAATCAGCCACATCACTTGTATTTGCTTTTTACTAAGGACTTACATTCATGCAGCACATTTTCCTTTTCAAAGTACTTCATACCTATTGTTTCTTTTGTCCTTTGGAAAGGATGGGGGTGATTTATTGTCTACATAGTCAGCTTTTCCAGAATGACAAAGAAGTCACTCCAGAAACTGGGACCTATCTTGGATTTTCTCTGAAACTAGCCTTGTTATTCTGGAAACCTGGTCAAAACAAAACACCCCAAACCACCAGAAGAGCAGAATTCTTCCATGTAGAAATAAAAAGGCTGGTTCTGTTTGATATTTTTATATAACTTCTCTCAGAGATCAGAGTGGGGGGCATTCAAACAGTATTAATATGCAATATCTAACAAGTTACTATTTAGGTACCACACTGCTTTCCAAGTACAGAACCCCACATTTGGTTCTAATTCAAACATGCTTAGCAAACCCAAGGTCTCTAAATAACAGATATTGGCAATAACAATTCGCCATGGGGAAGGTTTTAAACTCTTGATTAATGAAAAGATTAATAAGGATATTGTTGAGTCATTAAGGCATAAAACATATTTACAATAGCATATGCAATACTTTTAAAATGAAAGAATTATGATAGACCTCATTTAAGTGTAGCTGGTGTGTGTGCAAAAATGTCTGTCAAAATATGAGTAAAATAACTTTTAGGTAAAGACCTAGCGAGAGAAAAAGTTATTAATCTCTTAGGATTCTCACTCAACATTTTATTCCTTTCTTCAAAAAGCTATGATATTTTAACCAACATTTAAAGATAGTTTACCTATGGGATTTCAAGCAAAGATGTTTTATGCTAATCAAAACTCACATATGAACAACAACAACATAACAATGAAGCTATTAATAATAGAGCGTGTTAATGAATTACAGATTTCAGATAGCATTAAGTTCTTTCTATTTTGATACAGGTTAAATTAAACTTTAAACGAACTTAGCTGCACTCCGCGAAGCAGTAACCCACAGGAACAAAGAGAAAATGAGCCAACCACAATTATTTTATTCAGCACATCGTACCCAGGTGTCCCGGGGGCCAATCTGTCCGTTCACAAGCACTGACCGCTAAACTTGCTGTAAACATTAGCTTGATCACGTCGCATAAGCCCTTCCGAGGGTGCACTTCAAAAACCGCAAACTGTCCAGTCGCCAGCTGCCTAAGGAGAGCTCGACAGCAACCCTTTGACAACCCCCCGCCACCCCCACCCCGGGCATACAGGATGCAGGGTCAGAGCCAAGCAGGTCCGCAACGAGTCTATCCGAGGAATGAGGCATGCTCTTAGAATCTACAAGCTAATACACAGAGGTTATTTACTCCTGACGATGAGAGGCGTCATTGGTTTGGAAGGCAGAAAATTGGAAAACCAGAGAAAATGTGTAAACAGTGAAAGCCTCACGGTTGACTACAAAGTAACGCAACCTGATTTCTTCAGAAGCGTTTCCTACTTCACCAGACAAAACTTCGGTGTTTTTTCCTTTCTTTCTTTGCGTCTTCGTTGTTTGGGGATTGTTTTGTTTGTGTTAATCGTTTGTTTTAAACAGACGTTCCGACTGACTTTGCGCGAGCACTCGTAGGCCGAGCGGACTGGGCCCGCTCGCCTGCCCCCGGGGCGGTGCGCGCCGCCGCCGCTGCTCGCTGCCTCCGCTCTGCTCAGGCGCTCCGGCTTCATTCCCTGCGCCCCCCGTGCCCGTCCGCTCTCATGAACAAGCACTTGGGTCTAGAGAGGCTGGCTGTGCACCGGCAAGACCTTCTCTGAGCCGCGGCTGCACGCAGACGGCCACCCCCTCCCCGCACAGGAGGCCACCCGCCCTCGCAGTTCCTGCCTGCGGTCTCCCGCGGGGTCCGGGCTACGCCGGGCTGGGGGCGCGCTGCCCCGCCGCGCCGTGCCGGAGGCGCCACCACTGACCTCCGTCTGGCCAAGCCCGCACTTGGCCGAACCGCCGCAGCTCGCACCGCGTTCCCACCGTTGTCGCATCCATGGCGCTGACGTCCGGGGGCCCGTCCTTCCTTTTTGTCCCCGAAGGCTCAGTCCCTCCCTGCACGCCGCGCATGCTAGTCCCACACGTGTTGCCTCCAGGCAGTGCCGGCCCGGCTCACCTGCGGCGACCGAGGTGGTGTCCAAGGAGGCGACGCGGCGATCCGCCGGGGCGCAGCCAGCCGACCGGCGGCGAGACTTCGGTCTTAGCCTCACAGGGACTCGGCCTGTCCGCACCCCTCCTTCAAGCCTTTGCAGCTCGGCTCAGCGCTGCTCAATGCGAGCCCGGCGGCCGCGAGGCGCTGAGGGTGGCATCCCCCCTCCTCCGGCCGCTTTATCTTGTGACTCTCACCCCGTCGCTCCGACTGCCTTCCACGCTCTTGTGGGACAGGTGGGGCAGACGAGGCCGTCCGAAGGGGCTCGGCGCTGTGCGGCTCTCTGGGCTCCCCACCCTCCTGCGCGTTCCGGGCTCCAGCCCTGCTCTGGTTTGCTCCTGCTTCTCCGGAGCTGCCACGCAGGGAGGCGCGAGTGCGAGGGCTCCGGGCTTCGGCTGCAAAGGGGCACCCCGCCAGCCGATTCCTCTCACCTGCTCATGGCGGGTAGAGGCGGACACATGTTCACTGATCTCTAGCAGCCGTCCATTCTGAGTTTCGTATGCAGCGGAAATCAAAGGCTTTCCAGTTTTGGTGAATTGCTATGAAATTAGTGGACTGTGGACTAAACAACTCTTGACTGGGGGCTGGCACAGAGAAGCCCAGGAAACCCTTAGAAGAAATGTTACTGAAAATGCTAGAGGTAGTGACAAAGCATTACAGACTTTGCTTGACCAGTCTGTAGTCAGGCTCCTAACCTTCCCCTAGACTCATCTATGCACTTCCTTGTAAATCTAGATTTAGCAAGAACCCTACTAAGTAACTCTCTTCCCTTCAATATCTGATCATCCTCAATATGTAATCTGTTCCTTATCCTTCACCATCACCCAGGTGATGTCTGATCATCCTGGGCTGTTTTCAACAAGAATCCTGTTAGGTCGGTTTAGCCAGAATTCCCTTGACCCCTGTAATTTTCTTAGTAATTTTACATCCACTGACCCGTGCCCTGCTCCCAGGCTAGAAATTTCCACCTGCGCATGCTGTTTTAGGAGCTGAGTCCCATTTCTCTCCCCCCGACTGTAAAATCCCCTATAACAGTGGTCCCTGTAACTATCTCGATGGTCCTAAATAAAGTGTGCCTTACCATCTTTAACAAGTGTCATTGAATATTTTTGTAGAAGTAGACCTCCAACCATTTTTCTTCAAGAATTCTTTTTCTAAATTAAACCTTGTCTTATCCAGAATCGATCAGGAACTTTGATTAATTTTAATTAACAATCACTTCAGATTTTTATGTTTTGGTCATGGGTAAGTTTGCAAAAGCCACTGAATTTCCCTAATAGGTAATTCCCCAAATTATATCAAGAGCTGTCAGATCTCTTACAAAAGGCTTTTCAATCCTAACCCAGTTTGCATGGATGATTATAAACAGAAATACCTTTTCTTGCAATGCCATATTTTGTTCATAAATCTGAATCCCAAGTGCTGTGAATAAGGTAGATACTCAAAAGGGTGAAATTAGCACACTCAATTCTCAAGTGCAATTTGGAATATACAATTTAATCTCTAATGCTGGTATGCCTCCACATGACCTGACACTATCTGCTTATCATAACAGTGAAGTCCTTGTGACAGTGGGAGTTTGAATTGCTTCATTGTTCAGGAACAATCTGAACTTTGGAGTGGTTTGCAGTCATAAATGCTGGACTTCACTTAGCCCTAGTTAGAGCTGAGTTAAGTAGACTGGTAAATAGAGAAAGCCAGGCTTTGGAATCAGACAGATGGGGGCCCACATTGCTTTCTATGCCATTTAATAACCTTAGGGAATTACTTAACCTTTCTGCCTCCCCATTTCCTTCTCTGTGTGATCTGTCTAATAAAAGGGTAATGAATTTTAATTAATAGAATGCATGTAAATCACCCATTACGGTTCCTCATCTATTTTATGTGCATATATATATATATATATATATAATTTTTTATTAATGTTTGATTGATATACACTCTTATGAAGGTTTCACATGAAGAAACAATGTGGTTACTACATTTACCCATATTATCAAGTCCCCACCCATACCCCAATGCAGTCACTGTCCATCAGTGCAGCAAGTTGCCAGAGATCCACTATGTGCCTTCTCTGTGCTACACTGTTCTCCCTGTGATCCCCCACACCTTGTGTACTAAACATAATACCCCCTCAGTCCCCTTCTCCCTCCCCACCCACCCTCCCACACACCTCCCCTTTGGTAACCACTTTTTCATTCTTGGAGTCTCTGTGTCTGCTGCCATTTTGTTCCTTCAGTTTTGCTTCATTATTATACTCCAAAAATGAGGGAAATCATTTAGCATTTGTCTTTCTCCTATGCTCATATATATTGACCTTGTTTTATTTTTTATTTTTGGAAGATCTGAGTTAATGAAAAGGTTAACTGTGTTCATGGATTGCAAAACTCAATAATGTTAAGGTTCCAGTTCCCACCAAGTTCATTTATGGATTTAATCCAATCTCAAAAATTCCACCAAGCTGTTTGGTAGAAATTGACAAGCTGATTCTAAAATTAACATTGAAAGACAAAGAGCCTAGGCTAACCAAAGCAGTTTTTTAAAAATAAGAAAACTGGAGGCTATATCCTAACTTATTTCTAGACTTACTATAAAATTATATAAGCAAGACAGTTTCTTTTCAATGAAAAGAAACATATGGAATATATATAGAAAATGGAAGAGACTATAGAGTCCAGAAATAGATCCACACATATATACAGTCAACTAATTTTTGACAAAGGTACCAAAACAAAGTAAAGGGGAAAATTAAACCTTAACTATCAACATAGTGATATTATTGGCTCAAGGGAATAAACTGACATCAAATGAAAAAGAATACAGGAAAAACTGTCATGCAGAGTCAGAATTTAAGGTCAACATTTCTGCAAAGCATGACAGGAACACTAGAGAGAAGCACTTAAGATTTAAGCAGTCAGTTGTGCATATAATCATTGTCATGGTGTAAGAATCTTCCTGGCCCTGCTGGTGAGTGCTTCTTACAAATAAAATCAATATTAATATGTTTAATTAATAAAATTGTGTACATTTGTGCTAATCTTATGGATGGGATTTCAAGAAATAAGTTTTACAAGCAAAATAACTCCCAACTTGGTGATTTCAGCATATTCTTATGTAATACTGTTGATCTTGCTAGGAGAGCCAAATGTTACATTATTTGACTATAACCTCATCATGTTTGCTGAAATTCCTAGTGTTAGGATATTCATTAAAGGATATAGTTGGTAAAATAGACAAAATATTTTCACTGTTAAAAATACAAATAAACTTATATAAAGCAACATATGCCCTAATACCTTCTACTTTTGGAAGCACTTTTAACAACTGAAACAACATCAAACACAGAGTGAGAGATATTTTTCCTCATCTGGAATATTTGCCACAAAACAAAGGTCAAATTATTGGATAAGGCAATTAATGTTTTAGGTGTTTTAAGTTGTCATTTGAAGAATAACTTTTAAATATTAAATATTTTTATTTTTCATTTTTAAAATGGTTTTTATTTAGAATTTTGCACTAATGCTTCCTTCTTTTAGTGATTTTTATAATGAATATCTTAATAGTGATCATATTACATATAACGGAAATATACATTTTTGTCCAGTATATTTGTTCATAATAACAGCAGGCAGTATTTTACAATTACCTTTTTTAAAACAGAATGAAACTTTTGTAACTTTTAGTATAATCTTACCACAGAAGAATGATATTGTTTAATATCATTTAAAAACATTGTAAATAAAGCATTATTAAAAATACAAAGTAACTTACAAATAAAATACAAAATATACAAAATTCCTGATTTCAGGAATTCCATTTTTTTAATCTTGATTCCCAGAGATTAATATCTGTTGGGAATTTGGAAACACTACTGTAATAACTAATGACTCCCTACAGCACTCTTCCTATCTGATGGATGGAAAAGAGCTTTTTTTACATCTTTATCTTCTTGCCATCTCAAAAATCCTGTTTCAGTGTAACATAGCTCAGCTGAAAGTTATCAGGTAGCATGAGTATTAAGTAATATTTAATTTGGATATATCAACTCTGAGTATTTTTAAATTTTCTGTCTTTTTACATCCATACCACTCATCTTTCCCCATTAATTCCTTCTCTTTTTCCATTAAAATGTTTCTTTATTAACACATATATATTCAACAAGTATTTATTGAGGACCTCATATATTCTAGTAAGTATACTAGGTACTGTAGATAGAAATATGAATAAAACATAGTTCCTGCTCTTAAAGATTTCGCTATCTACAAGAATTCTTTTTTAATTCTGAAAAACTTTCAAATACACAAAAGTACAATTAACATATTGATTACACTCAAAACCCACACTCCACACATTCAACAAATTTTACGTTTCATTTTGTTTTCCAGTCTTTTTATAAGAAATAAAACATTACAAAGTAATCTGTCTTGCCTAAGGGCTTCAGCCCCGGGCAAGTTCACTATGGATTCAATGAGACCAAAGAATGAGAATGGAACATTTCTGGGGTGAAAGAGTCATGGCCAACTTTATTCCCGCGGTGGCAGGTCAACCACTAGAATCCCATCCACTCAGAGCAAGTCTGCATGCAGCAAGCCGGTCTCTGCCTCTGTGCTTCTCTGCCCACGCAGCCTTCTCAGTCTCTGTGCTGGTGCTGCCATCACTCCAGCCTCTGCTCTCCCCGCAGCCTGGCAGCCATGCAGCAGCCCAAAGCACTGGACGGAGCTCTTTATATAGTCAATAACTGTGTATTGCCCACACGTGTGTAGTGAGCAAGCCGACCAGGGCCAGGTGAAAATCCTGGCTGTAGGAAACCACTTTCTCCACAGGCAGCTTTATGGTAATTTGTTGACTATATCACAACACTCTGTCCACTCTCCTAAAGATGGACATTCAGGTTGTTCCATTTTTTGCCATTACAAAAAAATTCCTCAGTTAACAGCTATAAATTTCTTTATAAATAAAGAAAACAGCTATAAAGCATGTGTGCAAGAGTTTCTGTAAGGTAAATATCCAGAACCACAATGACTGGATTATAGGATATGAACATTTTCAGTTTTAGTAAATATTGCCAGATTACTCTCCAAAGTGGTTTGTTCCAAATCATTTAATGAACATTACATGGTTCGCCTTTTATATGGTAGATATAGATTCAGGCACTGGGGATGCAGCCGTGAAAAAGATCAAGTTTCTGCCCTTGTAGAGTTTCAATTTTTTAAATTTTGGTATCATTAATATACAATTACAGGAGCAACATTGTGGTTACTCGATTCCCCCCATTATCAAGTCCACTCCACACCCCATTTCCAGTCACTGTCCATCAACATACTAAGATGCTATAGAGTCACTACTTGTGTTCTCTGTGCTATACTGCCTTCCCTGTGTCCCCCACTACATTATGTGTGCTAATTGTAATGCCCTTTTTTCCCCTTCTCCCTCTCTTCTCACCCACACTCCCCAGTCCCTTTCTCTTTGGTAACTGTTAGTCCATTCTTGGGTTCTGTGAGTCTGCTGCTGTTTTCCTCCTTCTGTTTTTTTCTTTGTTCTTATACTCCACAGATGAGTGAAATCATTTGATACTTGTCTTTCTCCATCTGGCTTATTTCACTGAGTATAATACCCTCTAGCTCCATCCAGGTTTTTGCAAATGGCAGGATTTGTTTTCTTCTTATGGATGAATAATATTCCATTGTGTATATGTACCACTCTTCTTTATCCATTCATCTACTGATGGACACTTAGGTTGCTTCCATTTCTTGGCTGTTGTAAATAATGCTGAGACAAACATAGGGATGCATATGTCTTTTTTAAACTGGGCTGCTGCATTCTTAGGGTAAATTCCTAGGAGTGGAATTCCTGGGTCAAATGGTATTTCTATTTTGAGTTTTTTGAGGAACCTCCATACTGCTTTCCACAATGGTTAAACTAATTTACATTCCCACCAGCAGTGTAGGAGGGTTCCCCTTTCTCCACATCCTTGTCAACATTTGCTGTTGTTTGTCTTTTGGATGTTGGCCATCCTAACTGGTGTGTGGTGATATCTCATTGTAGTTCTAATTTTCATTTCTCTGATGATAAGCAATGTGAAGCATCTTTTCATGTGCCTGTTAGCCATCTGAATTTCTTCTTTGGAGATGTGTGTGTTCAGGTCCTCTGCTCATTTTTTAATTGGAATATTTGCTTTATGTTTGTTGAGGTGCATGAGCTCTTTGTATATTTTGGATGTCAATCCTTTATCAGATATGTCATTTATGAATATATTCTCCCATACCATAGGGTACCTTTTTGTTCTACTCATGGTGTCCTTTGCTGTACAGAACTTTTTAGCATGATATAGTCCCACTTGTTCATTTTTGCTTTTATTTCCCTAGCCTATGGAGATATGTTCATGAAGAAGTTGTTCATGTTTATGTCCAAGAGAGTTTTGCCTATGTTTTCTTCTAAGAGTTGTTTGGTTTCATGACTTACATTCAGTTCTTTGATCCATTTCGAATTCACTTTTGTTAATGGAGTTAGACAGTAATCCAGCTTCATTCTCTTACATGTAGCTGTCCAGTTTTGCCAATGCCAGCTGTTGAAGAGGCTGTCATTTCCCCATTGTATGCCCATGGCTCCTTTATTGTATGTTAATTGACCATATATGCTTAGGTTAATATCTGGACTCTCTATTCTGTTCCATTGGTCTATGAGTCTGTTCTTGTGCCAGTACCAAATTGTCTTGATTACTGTGGCTTTGTAGTAGAGCTTTAAGTTGGGAAGAGAGATTCCCCCTGCTTTATTCTTCCTTCTCAGAATTGCTTTGGCTATTAGGGGTCTTTTGTGGTTCCATATGAATTTTAGAACTATTTGTTCCAGTCCGTTGAAGAATGCTGTTGGTATTTTGACAGGGATTGCATTGAGTCTGCCGTAGTCCAGCTCCAGTGAGTCCAGGGGTCCCTGAAGGATGAATGGCGTTGGTGAAATGAGTGAGGACACAGACACTAGCAAAGATGCAAAGATGCTAAGCTGGCCTGTTTATTGACAGAAACCTCAAGCAATATATAGGGGATTGGTTACATGAAATCATCATAAAATCATCATAAGGCATATGTCATTCAGTGATTAATGGCATAATCTACCTCTCAGAATGTTCCCCTGCATTCCCAACCATGAAAAGTCATCATGTTTTCTTCTTCAAGATTTTTCAGTTGCTCTCATACCTTTAGATTCTAATTTTGGGTTAAATTTTTACAAGGCTTCTGAATGAGTCTTAAAACCTGCTTAACTGGACTCTCACTTAGGCTCGTTGTGGGGATGTGTTTTTTCCATAGTTTCCTGAAACCATTTATAGTAGAATGAGCAGCATTTATTCTATTGATTCTGGCTATAACAATGTGTACTGTAATTTCTATAGTAATGATTCATAGGGGGACTCAACCAAGATTTTTCCACCTGTTTTCCTGACCCGCACCCCATGTTAGTCACCTCTTGTTTCTCCTGGGGGCCAAGCTGGCCAGGGAGTTGTACCCTGAAGTCACCTGAACTTTCGTCTATTTCTCACCCCAGGAACAATAACCCACTGGCCTGCGGGGAATGTGTATGGTCACAAGCTGAATTTTATGGTTGCTTTACAACTGCTAACAGTCTTTTCTCTGGGGGCCTGTTCTGATTCATGAGGGATCTTCAGACTGGGGTAATAGTCAGATTAAGCAACAGAAGAGATATCAGTAGCCTCCCTTCTGGAGGTCCGCTGTGTGGCACTCATTCATCGGCCTGCTGGGCTGTGCCATCTGGGAGGTGGAGTAGGTCGGCTCCCGGCAGAATCTGTAGATTGCTTTAGGCAGGATGGCCGTTTTGACAATATTAATTCTTCCTAGCCAGGAGCATGGGACGAGTTTCTATTTGTTAGTGACCTCTTTAATTTTTCTTACGAGTGTCTTGTAGTTTTCAGGGTATAGGTTTTTCACTTCCTTGGTTAGGTTTATTTCTAGGTATTTTATTCTTTTTGAAGCAATTGTGAATGGAATTGTTTTCCTGATTTCTCTTTCTGCTAGTTCATTGTTAGTGTATAGGAATGCAACAGATTTCTGTGTGATAGTTTTGTATCCTGCAACTTTGCTGAATTCAGATATTAGTTCTAGTAGTTTTGGAGTGGGTTCTTTAGAGTTTTTTATTTACAGTATCATGTCATCTGCAAACAGTGACAGTTTGACTTCTTCCTTACCAATCTGGATGCCTTTTATTTCTTTGTTTTGTCTGATTGCCATGGCAAGGACCACTAGAACTATGTTGAATAAAAGTGGGGAGAGTGGGCACCTTTGTCTTGCTCCTGATCTTAGAGGAAAAGCTTTCAGCTTCTCACTGTTAAGTATGATGTTGACTGTGGGTGTGTCATATATGGCCTTTATTATGTTGAGGTAGTTCCCCTGTATACCCACTTTGTTGAGAGTTTTTATCATGAATGGATGTTGAATTTTGTCAAATGCTTTTTCAGCATCTATGGAGATGATCATGTGGTTTTTGTCCTTCTTTTTGTTGATGTGGTGGATGATGTTGATGGATTTTCGAATGTTGTACCATCCTTGCATCCCTGGGATGAATATCTCTTTATCATGGTATATGATTCTCTTGATGTATTTTTTGAATTCAATTTGCTAATATTTTGTTGAGTATTTTTGCATCTATGTTCATCAGGGATATTGGTCTGTAATTTTCTTTTTTTTGGTGGGTCTTTGACTGGTTTGGTATTACAGTGTTGCTGGCTTCATTGAATGAGTTTAGAAGTGCTCCCTCCACTATTTTTTGAAAAACTTTAAGGATAATGGGTATTATGTCTTCTCTAAATGTCTGATAAAATTTAAAATTCAGTGGTGAATCCATTTGGTCAGGGAGTTTTGTTCTTGGGTAGTTTTTTGATTACTTATTCAATTTCATTGTTGGTAATTCATCTGTCTATATTTTCTCTTTCTTCCTAGGTCAGTCTTGGAATGTTGTATTTTTCTAGAAAGTTGTCCATTTCTTCTAGGTTATCCAGTTTGTTAGCATATAGATTTTCATAGTATTCTCTAATAATTCTTTGTATTTCTGTGTGTCCATTGTGATTTTTCCTTTCTCATTTCTGATTCTGTTTATGTGTGTAGATCCTCTTTTTTTCTTAATAAGTCTGGCTATTACCTATCTGGTTTTATCTATTTTGTTTATTTTCTCAAAGAACCAGCTCTTGGTTTCGTTATTTCTTTCTATTGTTTTATTCTTCTCAATTTTATTTATTTCTTCTCTGATCTTTATTATGTTCCTCCTTCTGCTGACTTTGGGCTTCATTTGTTCTTCTTTTTCCAGTTTCAATAATTGTGAATTTAGAGTATTCATTTGGGATTGTTCTTTCTTTAAATAGGCCTGGGTTGCTATATACTTTCCTCTTAGAACTGCCTTCATTGTGTCCTGCAGAAGTTGTGGCTTTGTGTTGTTGTTGTCATTTGTCTCCATATACTGCTTGATCTCTGTTTTAATTTGGTCATTGATCCATTGATTATTTAGGACCATGTTATTAAGCCTCCATGTGAGCCTTTTTGTTTTCTTTGTACAATTTATTTCTAGTTTTATACCTTTGTGATCTGAGAAGTTGGTTGGTAGAATTTCAATCTTTTTAAATTTACTGAGGCTTGTTTTGTGGCCTTGTATGTGGTCTATTCTGGAAAATGTTCTATGTGCACTTGAGAAGAAAGTGTATCCAGCTGTTTTTGGGTGTAGAGTTCTGTAGATGTCTATTAGGTCCATCTGTTCTAGTGTGTTGTTCAGTGCCTCTGTGTCCTTACTTATTTTCTGTCTGGTGGATCTGTCCTTTGGAGTGAATGGTGTGTTGAAGTCTCCTAAAATGAATCCATCGCATTCTATTTCCTCTTTCAATTCTGTTAGTATTTGTTTCACACATGTCATTGCTCCTGTGTTGGGTGCATAGATATTTATAATGGTTATATCCTCTTGTTGGATTGACCCCTATGTCATTATGTAATGTCCTTCTTTGTCTTTTGTTACTTTCTTTGTTTTGAAGTCTATTTTGTCTGATATACAAGTACTGAAACACCTGCTTTTTTCTCCCTATTGTTTGCATGAAATATCTTTTTCCATCTCTTCACTTTTAGTCTGTGAATGTCTTTGGGTTTGAAGTGAGTCTCCTGTAGGCAGCATAAAGATGGGTCTTGCTTTTTTGTCCATTCTATTACTCTGTATCTTTTGATTGGTGCATTCAGTTCATTTACATTTAGGGTGATTATCAATAGATATATGCTTATTGCCATTGCAGGCTTTGGATTTGTGGTTACCAAAGGTTCAAAGATAGCTTCTTTACTATCTAATCATCTAACTTAACTCACTTATTACACTATTATAAACACAGTCTGATGATTCCTTATTTCTCTCCCTTCTTTTTCTTCCTCCTCCATTCTTTATATGTTAGGTATTTTATTCTGTACTTTTTGTGTTTCCCTTGACTGATGTTATGGATCGCTGATTTTATTTTGCCTTTAGTTAATATTTAGACTCAAGCCATTTGGTGCAGAAGTCATAAGAATACCTATCTCTTCACTTTAGTGTTGCACATATTTTTGTTTCTTGTTGAAGTTTAGCTTTTTTTTTTCTGGAATTGCAATTGGTCCACTCCTCCAATAGCTAAAGCATTGTTTCCAGATCAGATTTTTCTGTTTTCTCATTTCTGAAGCTGAGTAATCTTTTGGGATGGTCCTCAGCTCCTAATGCCGTAAATTGTGATAATTTCTCCAAGCACTTTGCAAACGTGTCAGAATCCCAGCAGATTACAGCTCAAACAAGGACCTTTCTTCCCTCCCCAGTCTCTCCCTCCCAGGCATAATTATGCAGAGAGACAAACAAAAAGCATAAAGACTCCTACTCAGGGTTCTCAACCCCTACTTTCTGAGCTAACTCTTATTTTTTAAATTCTTAAAAGGAGTAGGGAAGTTATGCACTAAAATAAAAAGTAGTAAAAAGCCAACTCATATCTAATTTGTCAGGTTACCCTTCTGTAAACCCAATCTGAAACTTATCAAGATATTGAATAGAGAAGTATTTTCAGTTACAAATTCTTGACTCACTCCATTTTCACTCAACTAGCTAAACTGAAACTGATTTTTTTAATATCTTCAAATTTCAAGCAAATTTAATTCACTCTGTGCCCTGAGAGAGCATGGAAGTGTTCACTGGCTACAATGGGGTTGTGTTCATTTCTGTCCACTCTCATGAGGAACACATGTAACAGAGGTTGGGTCAATCATTTGTAATTTCACTTTGTAACATGAAGAAATTACTAAATATTTTCCATTTAACTTCTAACTTTCTTGATGTCACAACTTCTGAGTCATTCCTCCAAGTGGCCATTGCCTTAAGGTGTCTATAAAGAAAAGATGACAGAAAGGCTTGGTGTCTCATCCAAATCACAATCTTTATTTCCTTAAATCTGATTGCAAACAATTATTCCTTTTTTATAAGAAAAATAAATTATTTGGGAGAATGCAAAGAAGCTTTTGTTAGTGAGGTTCTTCTAGATTTGCTTTTGAGAATAGTCAGTCAATTAAGTAATTCAACATATATTTTACTAAATACCCTTGTCAGAGACTGTGCTAAACAACAGAGATATAAAGGAATAAGACACCATTCCCACTCTAAAGTTCAGTAGGGAAGACATCTATATAAACAAGCCATTGCAACACAATGAACACAATGTAACACTTGCTGTAATGGAAAAACAGAAAAGAGTGACTAAGTCTGTTGATGCCTGAATGACTGCAGAGAAGGTGATATTTGAGTTAGGTCTCGAAAAATGAATAGAAGTCTACCAAATAATGATGATGAAGAAAGGCATTCCAGGTTGAGGTAGAGGTGGAAGTAGAGGCAGAGGAATAAGCAGGTGCACAGTTACTAAAGGCTGTGGCATATTTGGGGAGCAATAACAAGATCTCTGCCTCTGATCCTGGGCCTGAGCAGCAGTGTGCCCAGAGCTATGAAAAACCACAACTTGAGCATATCACTTTTGCCTGGGGCTTCTTTGAACTTATTTAGTTTTATGTCACTCTTAGTTAATAATGATTTTAGACATTTTCTTCATTTCATTGATATATAACAGATCTGATTGGTAAATAACATTGAATAAGGATTTTAGATAATTAAAAAAATGAAAACAAATGTGAATACAATGTGGAGCAGAATGCAAAAACTTCATGAATTCTTTATATGAAACAAATATATTTCAGTTGCAGAAGTCAATTTTAAGGTATAACCCTCTCATACCATCAATCAGCCTATTAACAACTCCGAGACCCTGTGGTTTCATGCCCCTGAACTCTTAAAGGCTTCAGTGGAGAAGCACGGAACTAAACGTTGGGTGGAACCAGGCAGAGAGAAAGGAAATGAGGTTAGGGAAAAAACTCATTATCCTCCAGATATCTTTAAGGTCTCTTTCATAACCCCTTTCATGTTGTACAGGTTTCCATATGCCAGGTTGAGAATTTTTAAGCAGGGTGATGTCAGGATTGAATCTCTGTTTTAGAACACTCTGTGGCAACTTGGCAAATGCATTAGAGAGGAGACAGAACAAGAAAAGAAAGTATTATTCTCATCTAGGTGAGGGATGAGGCAAACCTGAAATAAAACAGAGGCAGATGGATTATTTGAGAGAGAATTTAGGAAAGGAGAATAATAGAACTCAGTGACATGTTGACTGTGAGTGGTAGGAGTCAAGGATGGCTCTCAGATTTCTAGCTTTGCAAACAGATGGATGATGGATACTATTACCTAAGGTACAAAATAAAGGAGGAAAAAAAGTTTCTGAAAGTTAATAAGTTGACTTTTGTCTTTGTAAGATGAAAAGACTGTAGTGCAGTAATAATTCATTCAATGTCTTTATTCGTTTATTCATTCATTACCTTTATGTAATAACTATTACACATCATGAATGAAGCTAGACATGTATTTGAAAATGTCCAATAGGTAGAGGAAGTTCAGGTCTGGAATTTGAATGACATATTGAGCTGAAAGTACAGAAATAGAAGTCACTGATGTGTTTACAAGGGCAGTTGAAGCTAAGATGGATAGATCTGATGCCACCAGGAGAGGGCAAAGAGTAAGAGAACTCAGGACTGAGCCCAGGGAGAAAACTAAGCTTTCAGTGTAAGGGAGTGGAAGAGCCTGGGAAAAGATTGTCACAGTGTCACAATAAGTCTTCCTCCTATCTTTGTTTTTTTAATGATTTCTTTAGTAAAATTTATTTGCATGTTACACAAACTCTTCAGAAATTGATCTTCCTACAATCCATGTAAAGTCGTCTTATTTATGATCGTTAAATTTCAGATGTTATGAATCTAAAAGCCTCTTCTCAAATATTTTCATTGAAATTTGGCTTAAAAATTAATTTAGATCAATTGCGTAATTTTCTTAAATTCTGCGAGCTTACAAATCAGGAAGTTTCAATCATTTTTTAAAGAAAAGGGGGGACATGGTGTTGAGAGAGATGAGCTTCACTGTATGAATCCCGTATGACCCATAATCACAGATCAGGTAAACCTTGGAATCACAGAGGGATTTAATTTTCTTCCCCTGAGACTCATACTTCTAGTATGAGTCAAACTCTCTATAAAACTTATTTTGGCAAGGAAAAGGAAACACACCATAAGTTCTGGGACACCCAATCAAGCCGGATTTTTTCTCCTTCACGCCAGAATCCAGGACCGGTTCTTGGGAGGGCTCCAGATCGCCGCTGGGGTGAGCGGAGCAGCTGCCCTGAGCGATCCCAAGCCCTCAATCTTCATACCCTGCTGCTAGAGACCACACTCTAGAAGGACCCTCCTTTGGATACGAGCACGAACCAAGCCTGTCATACCTGGAGACAGACCGGGCCACTGCCCTCAACATACCTACACACAAACTCCTTCCTTGTAGCGGCAAACTGCGGGTCTCGCACAGTTTCAGGGTGCTTGACGTAATCACTACAGCAACCAATCACAAGCCTGTTCTGAAAACAGTGCGAGGGAGTGGACACTGTATTGGTGGTGGTGCTTTGTCAATCTCAGCAGAGGCACCTCCTTTTTTCTCTTAGCAACGGAAGCGTCATAGCAACAGCCTGAGGCTGCGGTTTGCGTACCGAAAGAGAAGTCAAACTCCATCTCCAGATCTCAAGGAGTTTTTCTCCAGGGTGCTGCAAAGAGGCCTCTTTTCCCTCCAGTTCGGCAGATGTCAGGTAAGGGAATCTCTGAATGGGAAAGGAGGTTTGGGAAACTATTTTATTCACTCTCTCAAGGGCGTTTGGAACACACGCTGTGCCAGCGATGTGCTTGAAAAATGATGACCACAAAAATGTACAAAACTTTCCTCGATTTTAAAGAACTTCCAGCTTAGCGAAGACAAAAAAAATAGCAGAGCAGTTAATCACACTCCAAGAACTGTGAGGGCAGGTACTGTCTTGTTCACAGGTTGTACATCCCCAATATCTATCACATTACCTGGCACATAGTTAGAAGCTTCATAAATGATGGATGGATGGATGGATGGATGGATGGATGGATGGATGGATGGATAGTGGATGGATGGATGGATGGACGGATGGATGAAAAGGAAAACAGAATGATCCTGATATAGGGGATCAAAGAAGAAAAGACTAATATAGGCCAAAATAGTTTGATGACCAAAACTGTCAAGAAAGGGCTGGTGTTAGAATGAAGATGAATGGGAGAACACTAATGCTGTGAAAGTAAAGACCTTGTCTTATTTCTCCAGTGACCTCCAGTACTTGATTGCTGCTCAATAATTTTTCTCTTCTTCTCCACAGTGTATGCTGAATGTTGAGTGAATTCAAAGCAATCTTTCAGGCAACTCTTGAGTTTGAGGCCTTCTGCATTTGCAGGGGCCTGGCATAATTAACTACACTACAGCATGATTACAAACTGTCAGGGAGAAAAAGATTGTTTCAGCCTGAGTGAGAAAGTTGGAGAGGCTTGAAGAGAGTATTGGAGTTGAGCCTTGAAGAGTGAGTAAGACGTAAGCCAGCAGAGAAATGTGTGCATAGTGTGGAGCAGTATACAGGGAAGTGACTTTAAGTTTGCATTTTAAAAGGAAAGCTGTAAAAACCTTCCCTGTGGGCGACTGTTCTGGTTGGAACAGAGGTAGGAGGGCAAGTTAAATGTCCGTGATCTAGTCAGAGGACAGGGGGAGAGGATTCTGTGGATAGAAAAAAAAAGTTACATTTATTTTTACTAACCACTAATTGAAATGTATGCATTTGATAACAAACCACAGTGGTATTAGCAAGAATTTTGGCTTTGTCACACCAAGAAATCACAGCTCTTTTCATGTTACATTATGGATGTTATAGATATATTATTTATGCTCATCGCTTCTTCGAACTTAAGGTAGTAATTAAGACCACTGCTAGTGGTTGCAATTGAATAATAAATATCTTGTTATTTAATGTGTTAATAAAGAAGCACTTGCATTATTGTATCATAATTTTTAAAGTAGTTTGAAAATTGTATTTCAATATGATCTGCCTCCCTTGTAATCCCATGTTTTCATCTGATGCATGGGTTTCTCCAAGCTGCCAGAGTGATTCATGGCACAAAACAGTTAGAAACTCCTGGTATCTAGCAGGACATGTTGAAGGCCTGACCCACAGGAGGCTCTGGGAGAGGGGCTTGAAATTTAGGACACCTTCCAAGGGAGAAGGGATGGGAAAGCATCTACTGAAATAAGTAAATATTCAGTCTTGGAAAGAGGGAAGTAGGTTGGGAGGAGGGAAACAAAAGTAGTAGGCAATTCAGAAATATAGGAACAATATTTGGAGGGTAGATGTACCATTGCAGGGTAGATGTATACTTGTCAGAAGATAGCTGCAGAGCCCAGGAGAACCTTGAAGTTTAATCAGGGTCTTGATGGAATTTGACCAAGGAGCAGCTGCTCCTAGAGACATATTTATCAGGATCCCAAGATGTTCCTCTTGGATCTTATTCTAAATCTCTATTTTAAAAAAGAAAGGGAGGCTTATGCACTTTGGGAAGAGAAAAGAGGGTGATGACCACCTAGGCAAGGCCAGCTCATTGAAGAAGTCTCAGGGAAGTAATCATTTCTAAGGAAGACTCTGGGCAAAGAGAAACAGCCAGTGCCACAGGTCTTCTCAGGATTAAAGATCTTGTGACTGGGAGTACAGTACATCTATAGAGGTAACAGACAGGAACATATAAGCAGGTGTGTGCATGAGAGCAGAATAAAGTGAGGAGAGGATGCTAATAATGGTTTAAATCACTGCATCATGTCAATTATAATTTGTGTCTCCTACCCCTTCATCTGCAGTAGTTATACTCCTGAATAATAGGGGCATCATAAAAAGTCAAGGATAAGTCTTGAAAGTTAGCTGCTTCAATTGGGAAGAGGAAAATGTGATGAGCATTTTCAGAGTAATCATGGACCTGGACATGACTGAAGGCAATTCTCCTGATAATCAGTGGTGCTATCACAGATTTTAACTGTTGCATGGAGGGACTTACCCCATTCTTGCTTCCCTCATAACTCTTTAAGGTCTTTGCTGTTAATGCAGAAGGTATAAATGTGTCCTTTAGTATATTGGTAGTGAAGAGGTATTCTGGAGTGGGTGAGATAATTTCCAAAGAAAATAAGTGATTTTAATATAAAAAATATTTAAATGGAATGCTTCAATATTTTTAGGTATTATCTTTCACAAACTTTATTTAGAAACTCATAGTGGCTTTGAAAATCAAATGTAATACAAACCACTGGGTTAGGCATGACCTTTTTTAAAGAGCTTATTCTACTAATAGCTCCCCACCTCATTCATAGTAAAAGCCAAAGTCCTCCTACGTGCCCTAGATCACTGTGGTGCATTTCATAATTGTCTCCAACTATTGTATTCACAACTATTGCCTCTCTTCCCTGTAAGAGGACCGTACCTTCCCACCCATTACCATGCAAATGTACATTCCTCCTCCATTATCAGAATTGGCTTTGTAACTTGCTTGGGCTGATGGAATATAAGCAGAAAGGACAGTGTGCCAGTGCCAGGGAGACTTAGGAGGCATTACATGGTTCTGGTAGCTCTCTCAATTCTTTTCTTCCACAAAAGTGTCAAATGGGGCTGCTCCTTCAGCCTGCTTTCTACAATAAGACTTGAAGCTGCAGCTCACCCACAGTTGCAACACAGGACATAAGAAAAATAAGTGTTTGTTGTATTTACTGAGATTTGGGGGACATTTATTATAGCAGCCAAGCAGACTAATACATACCCCCAGTCTTCCCTCACTCTGCTCCAGCCATCATGACTTTTTGCTATTTTCTTAAATGTGCCAAGCATGTTCCTGCCTCAGAACCTTTACATTTGTTCTCTCTGCCTGAAACACCCTTCCCTAATATCTACATGTCTGGCTCCTTCCCATCACTTAGGTCTTTGCTCTAATGTCACTTAAATGAGATCTTCCTTAATTGGCCAATATAAAACTGTAACTTCCTTACACCTACAATAGCTCTTGTTCCCACTCGATTTTTCTCCTCAATAGTCATCATCAGCTAAAATATCAATGATTTTTCTCCTTTGTTTGCTGTCTCTCCCCTATAATGTAAGGGTAATGGTTTTATCTATTTTGTTTGCTGTATTCCTACCTCCTAGGAGACCATCTGGTACATCAAAATTGTTCAACAAATATTGGTTGAATGAATGGTGGTGATAATAGTGAGTATATAGGATGACTCCAGGTGGTGTACAGAGTGTTTTGTAGTATTTTAAGTCAAATGCAGCTGGAATAGAACATGGAGAGGGATACACTAACAAAGAATTTTCTGAAAATAGGACAGGCCCAAGATTTTGAAAGTATGGTAAGACTGAGAAGTGGGATGGAGCATACCTGACAGCCTGAATAGTTGGATCAGAGTCATTCATACCAGAATATTTAAAAAGTAGAAATTCTTATTTTGTGAGAAGCAGAAAATGCTGATTAAATCATCACATCATACCTTTTTAGGTAAAGACAATAATTTTAAATAGTGTCATTTATAATGAAACACAGTAAAAAGTCATCACTGAAATCAAGAGTCCAGTCTTGTACAGAGATTAAAAGCATGTGGACATTGGAGCCAGACTGCTTGGGGTCATCCCTGACTCAACCACTCACATTCATGTATCTTCTCAGGCAAGTTACCCGACCTCTTAGGTCCTGTTTTCAAATCATAAAATGGGAATGAAGATAATAGTATTAATAAAATGCTTATCCAAAAGGGTAGTTAAAATGAAATAAAAAATATGTGTAAATTACTTACAACTGTAAATATGGCACATAGTAAGCACTCAACAAACATGAGCTATCATTATTCCATTTGAAAAACACACATGTGAAAAATCTGAAAGAAAAAAATGTATCCACACAAACACAGACCCACCCACCCAAACTTTGATCCAGATTTAGTAATCAAGGGACTAGGCATCAAATGAAACTTGTGATAGTTGAGTATGGGCTATAAAATAATGTTCAGTCTGTATTGCTTTATTAAAATGAGGCAATCCAGTCTCAGATAACTGAGCTTATGAGCATACAACTTTATTTCATTAAATCTTCACAACCATCTTATGAGGTAGAGTTTTATTATTATTCCCATTAAGCAGATGAATAAACTGAGACACAGAGGGCAAATACTTTGCCAAAGTTCACTCAGCTGGTTAAAGGTAGAGCCAGTTTTTAAACCCCAATGGTAAGACTGCTGAAATCACACTCCTAGCCATTTAATAACATGAGACAGATGTAAGGATGGAAAAGATGACAAGGATTTGATGTTATAACAATGGCCTTGGCCAGTGTTATGTCCTGTCAAAACTGATGTGATTCCATAGAAAACTTTTGGAGGTATTCTCTGACAGCACAAATAAGGACACAGAGGTTTGTACACATGCTAGACAGAAAACCTGTTTAAATTATGTTAATTAAAAAATTATCAAGTCCCGTCTCACATGGCTTCACAGCTGAATTGTACCAAACATTTAAAGAGCTAATACCCATCCTTCTTGAAGTATTCCAAAAAGTAGAAGAGGAGGGGATACTTCCAAACACATTCTAAGAGATCAGCATCACTTTCATACCAAAACCAGACAAGACACTACAAAAAAAATTGCAGGCCAATATACCTGATGAACATAGACGCAAAAATCCTCAACAAAATATTAGCAAACTGAATTCAAAAATACATCAAAAGGCTTATCCATTATGACCAAGTGGGATTTATTCCAGGGATACAAGGATGGCATAATATTTGTAAATCAATCAATATTGTATACCACATTAACAAAAAGAAGGATAAAAACCACATGACCATCCCAATAGATGCTGGAAAAGCATTTGACAAAATTCAACTCCATTCATGATAAAAACTCTCAACAAGATGGGTTTAGAGAGTATGTACCTCAACATAATAAAGATCTATATGACAAACCCACAGCTACATCTTTCTTAATGGCAAAAAGGTGAAAAGCTTTTCCTCTAAAATAGGGAACAAGACAAGGATGTCCACTCTCACTACTTTTATTCAACATAGTACTGGAGGTCTTATCAAAGTAATCAGACAAGACAAGAGATAAAAGGCATCCAAATTGATAAGGAAGAAGTTAAACTGTCACTATTTGCAGATGACATGACACTATACATAGAAAATCCTAAAGACTCCGCCAAAAACTTTTAGGATAACTGGGTTCAGCAAAGTTGGAGGATACAAAATTAATCCACATAAATCTGTTGTGTTCCTATATACTAACAATAAACAAGCAGAAAAATCAGGAAAACAACTCCATTTAAAACTGCATCAAAAATACCTAGGAATAAACCTAATCAAGGAGTCGAAAGACCTATACTCTGAAAACTATAAGACACTGATGAGAGAAATTAAAGAAGACACCAATAAATGGAAATCTGTATATGCGCTGGATAGGAATAATTAATATTGTAAAAATGGCCATCCTGCCCAAAGTAATCTACAGATTCAATGCAATCCCTACCAAAATAACAACAGCATTTTTCAATGAACTAGAACAAATAGTTCTAAAATTCATATAGAACCATAAAAGACCCCAAGTAGCCAAATCCATCCTGAGAAAGAAGAACAAAACTGTGGGTATTATGCTCCCTGACTTCAAGCTATACTACAAAGCTACAGTAATCGAAAGAGTATAGTACTGGCACAAGAAC
Source organism: Manis pentadactyla (assembly GCF_030020395.1). Lineage (NCBI taxonomy): Eukaryota > Metazoa > Chordata > Mammalia > Pholidota > Manidae > Manis > Manis pentadactyla. The sequence goes on from NC_080022.1 coordinate 72,439,073, forward strand.
ACATCCATAGATCAATAGAACAGACTAGAAAGCCCAGATATAAACTCATGCATATGTGATCAATTAATATACAATAAAGGAGCCACACAACCTCTTTAACAGCTGGTACGGGGAACACTGGACAGACACATGCAAGAAAATGAAACTGGGTTACAGTCTAACTCCATACACAAAAGTAAACTCAAAATGGATCAAAGACCCCAATGTAAGACATGAAGCCATAAAACTCTTAGAAGAAAACATAGGTACAAATTTCTTGAACATAATTATGAGCAATTTTTTTCTGGGAGTATCTCTCTAGGCAAGAGAAACAAAATAAAAAATGAGCAAGTGGGACTACATCAAATTAAAGAGCTCTGTACAGCAAAGGACACCATTAGCAGAACAAAAAGGCATCCCATAGTATAGGAGAATATTTTTGTAAACAGCTCATCTGATGAGGGGTTTTACATCATAAATACATAAAAAGCCCACATGCCTCAACACCAAAAGAAACTAATAACCTGATTAAAAATGGGCAGAGGACCTGAACAGACATTTCTCCAAAGGAGAAATACAGATGGCTAACAGGTACATGAAAAAATGCTCCACATCGCTAACCATCATGAAAATGCAAACTCAAATCATGATGAGATACCACCCCACTCCTGTTAGAATGGCCACCCTCCAAAGACAAGAAATAACAAGTGTTGGTAAGGATGTGGAGAAATGGAAACCCTGTACACACTGTTGGTGGGATGTAAATTGGGGCAGTCACTGTGGAAAGCAGTATGGATGTTCCTCAAAAACTAAAAATAGAAATACCATTCAACCCAGCAATTCCACTTCTAGGAATTTACCTGAAGAAAATAAAATCCCTGACTTGAAAAGATATATGCACCCCTATGTTTATTGTTGCATTATTTACAATAGCCAAGATATGGAGGCAACCTAAGTGTCCAACGATAGATGAATGGATAAAGAAGATGTGGTACATATGCACAATGGAATATTATTCAGTCATTTAAAAAAAGAAATCCTGCCATTTTCAACAACATGGATGGATCTAGGGGATATTATGCTAAGTGAAATAAGCCAGGCAGTGAAAGACAAATACCATATGATTTCATTTATTTGTGAAACCTAAAAACAAAGGATAACAGAATGAACAAAATGGCAGTAGACTCATAGATACTGAGAAGTTGGTGGCTACCATGGGCGAAGGGGTTGGGGTGGGTGGGTGAGGAGCATTAGGGGGATAAAGGGGAACAAAAATTCTCAATCATAATAAATTGGTCACTGGGATGGTGGTACAGCTCATTGCCTACCATTCTGTAATATCTTCCTATGTTGACAGACAGTAACTATACTAGTGGGGATGAAGATTTAATAATATGCATAATTATTGAACCACTGTGTTGTATACTTGAAACCAACATAAGATTGTATATCAATGACACTGCAATAAAAAAATTATGTGCGTGTATGCATGTTGTGGGCCTGGGTCTGCCCATGGACTTTAATCTGTATTTGCAGTTTGGGCACCTGTTTGGGAGCAGGGACAGGGCAATGCAGAGTAAATCCCTGGGATGGAAATTGCAGCAAGAGGCAGAGAAACCAATGTCCTCTGTCATGCTTCCATGGAAAGGCCTGAGGCTGAAACCTTGAAGGGCAGGCAGACCGATTCCTTGTACTTCAGTTGAATGGCCCCATGGAATGGCAAGATCTTATCAGTGAGATGGCTGCAGTAAACCTTCCGTCACAGTACACCCATTCTATGAAAACACATGTTGATTTAGCCAAAGACAAAGCTTAGAAAACATATTATTACTTACTAATTGATAATGCTTACTATTTGACACTATAAAACAGAATTTACTAATATTATCTTTTTATGCAGCTTAAATCAGAGCCATGGCTCCAAAATCTCCAAAACAAAAAAGCCCAGGTGGCCGGAAAAAGGCAAAACACAGTAAAAATAAACCAACGCTACCTGGTAGGATTATTTTTTCATTAATAGGATTTTTATGGATTTAATATTTGTATACATGTTAGAAGCCAAAATGATCATGGTTTTGTTGTGGGTCAAGTTTGTTCCCTGGGTTCTTGTCCCCACTGAAACAAACCGAAAGGCAGAGGCACAATAGGTTTTATATGAATAAATTGCAAGGGAGAAGTAGGCCAGAGTCAAAGTACACAGAGGCCCGGATCTTTTAGGGGAGGGTTTATTTATCATGTCTTAGCCCTGAGGTGCCTCTTTGATTGACAGTTCTAGTTACACACCCATGCCTCTTGGTGTGCCTGTCTTTTCCCGAAAACCATATGGAAAAAGCCCACCATAGGGTGGACATTTGGGAGGGGGAAGCAAAACTGCTATTTTATTTTAATAAGGTTATGATAAGGGGTGGTTTGGACAGTTGTTAGTTTGTTGAATGGCTCCCATGTTGTGATCTGTTTGGGACTGGTTTGGCATGGTCCCAATAGGCAAGGAAGTTATCCACCTGCAAAGCCTTTGTTGTCTTCAATGGGAACCCCTCATGGGTGTTTTTTCCTTTGAGAACCTTGTCTTCCCCTTCCCCAGCTGCTATTCTACCTAACAATTTTACATATCAAATTACCTTAAATATTTTTGCTGTTATAAAGACAAACACATGTGGAATTTAGAATATGGAGATTTATTCTTAGTTCTGATTCATCTTATTACATGTCAATTAAATGACATATAATGAATGCCATAGCAAATATATCACTAAAAGATAATTTGGTGAAAAGACAATTATTCAGATTCGATTTAATTATTCATAAAATAGCTCAAGTCTCCATTGTATATTTACATTTATGTTCTGTGTTTTGAGGCTCTGTAAAATATTGTAATAAACTAAGATGTTTATTTGATTAAAAAATGTAAATTTGATATCATTTTATTATATTCTAGTTAGAGAAGAAGCAGAACCTATGAATATGGAGAGCATGGGTAAGTGGAAATATAATTTAGAATTTATGTTCCCAATTTTATATTTTAATATACAATAAGCAAGCAAGAATACAACAAATTGAAGTGATTGATCAAAATGTACACAGGCTGAAATGTACATGGCTATAAAATTACATTATTTAAAATGAAAATTTTTAAAGAGAAAACAGAGCATTTCTAACTGAGAAATAGACTTGAACCAAGCAGTCCCTTAAAATCCAACATGGCATGATTATTGAGAGGCCTTTTGTTACTATAATGTGTTGTACATTTCCAAGTTTTTACTTTTATTAGAATAATATTTTTCAGACTTTGGCTCACTGACAATACTTCTCTGTGCCTCATCATAAGATTCCATTATTTCAAGGAAAGCAGCTGATTTTTTTTTTTTTTTTTTTTTAATAATTATTTTTTATTGAAGGGTAGTTGACACACAGTATTACATTACATGAGTTTCAAGTGTACAACACAGTGGTAGAACATTTATATACATAATTCTAGGTTCCAGCTATCACCCTACCAGGCTGTTACAATATCTTGACTATATTCCTTATGCTATACATTACATCCCGGTTACTAATTTATTTTACATTTGGAAGTCTGTCCTTTTTTTTTTTTTTTTTTTGTGAGGGCATCTCTCATATTTATTGATCAAATGGTTGTTAACGACAATAAAATTCTGTATAGGGGAGTCAATGCTCAATGCACAATCATTATTCCACCCCAAGCCTAATTTTTGTCAGTCTCCAATCTTCTGAGGCATAACAAACAAGTTTTTACATGTAGAACAAATTCTTACATAATGAATAAGTTACATAGTGAACAGTACAAGGGCAGTCATCACAGAAACTTTCGGTTTTGCTCATACATTATGAACTATAAACAGTCAGTTCAAATATGAATACTGATTTGGTTTTTCTACTTGATTTATATGTGGATACCACATTTCTCTCTTTATTATTATTATTTTTAATAAAATGCTGAAGTGGTAGGTAGATACAAGATAAAGGTAGAAAACATAGTTTAGTGTTGTAAGAGAGCACATGTAGATGATCAGGTGTGTGCCTGTAGACTATGTGTTAATCCAAGCTAGACCAGGGCAATAAAACATCCACGTATGCAGAAGATTTCTCTCAGAACGGGGGGGTGAGGTTCTAAGCCTCACCTCTGTTGATCCCCAATTTCTCACCTGATGGCCCCCCTGCAACTGTGCCTGTCTTAGGTTGTTCCTCCCTTGAGGAATCTTACCCGTCTCTGGCTAACCAGTCATCTTCCGGGGCCATACAGGGAAATGTGAAGTTGGTAAGTGAGAGAGAAGCCTTATTGTTTGAAAAAGTTAGCTTTTTACTTCTTTGCATATTTATGCCCTGTGGCTTCTATGCCCAGCATTTGTCTTGAGGTATCTTTACCACTTGGAAGAATTATGATACTCGGTAAATTTGATATGAGGCACGAATTCTATTTAAGGGTTGTAATTAGGAAGGAAGAAGAAAAGCTATAGAAGTAGCAGGCGGAAGAAAACATGGGAAGATTGATTATTTCTTTGATATATCTTCTTGTAGAGTAACTTCAGCATGTATAGGTTTTAAGCTACTACTTAAATTGCACACACACATTAACATAATAGGAGTATAGTTACATAACCAAAGCATATCTGTAATTACCAGCCATCTGCAGTGAAACCAAGAAAACCAGTTAGGCACCTTAGGCATTTGTGAAAACTTATCTATGATATGGTGGATATTGTCCAAATGAACTTGAACAGTCTGAGAGAAATCAGACAAATTAAAACAACCCATTCCTGGGGACTGTTCACATGCCATATGTTCTTTTAACAATAAATAGTTTGTAGTTGTAAGACTTTGGAGCGCTACAATTTGCACTTCTCCAAATTCTTGGTTGAGTTCCAACAGTATAGATCCAGTCCAATTTTGTTGTTTTACTGTATGCACAGGCCAGCTTAGATATCTCCTTCCTCATTCCCATGGCAGGTCCAGGAACTGGTGGGATGAGTGCATCTACAGCTGTAGCAGTGCGTGGATCTTTGTTGGGGTTTTTTGATGATCATCTTCTGTCATGAGTCTTCCAGAGGGTGCAGATGTTGGAAGTTCTTTTTCATATCATATCTTAGTTCATTTTCGGGGTAGCCCAATTAGGCTTTGATCCTCTGTATAAACACAAACAGACCCTTTGCCTACACTTTTATATGCCCTTTACACCCTTGTGTAGAACTCGTTGGAGGTTACCACACAGGAACTGCCCTTTTTTTTTTTTTTTTTTTTTTTTTGCTATCACTAATCTACACTTACATGACGAATATTATGTTTACTAGGCTCTCCCCTATACCAGGTCTCCCCTATAAACCCCTTTACAGTCACTGTCCATCAGCGTAGCAACCTGTTGTAGAATCACTACTTGCCTTCTCTGTGTTGTACAGCCCTCCCTTTTCTCCTACCCCCCCATGCATGTTAATCTTAATACCCCCCTACTTCTCCCCCCCTTATCCCTCCCTACCCACCCATCCTCCCCAGTCCCTTTCCCTTTGGTACCTGTTAGTCCATTCTTGAGTTCTGTGATTCTGCTGCTGTTTTGTTCCTTCAGTTTTTCCTTTGTTCTTATATTCCACAGATGAGTGAAATCATTTGGTATTTCTCTTTCTCTGCTTGGCTTGTTTCACTGAGCATAATACCCTCCAGCTCCATCCATGTTGCTGCAAATGATTGGATTTGCCCTTTTCTTATAGCTGAGTAGTATTCCATTGTGTATATGTACCACATCTTCTTTATCCATTCATCTATTGATGGACATTTAGGTTGCTTCCAATTCTTGGCTATTGTAAATAGTGCTGCAATAAACATAGGGGTGCATCTGTCTTTCTCAAACTTGATTGCTGCATTCTTAGGGTAAATTCCTAGGAGTGGAATTCCTGGGTCAAATGGTAAGTCTGTTTTGAGCATTTTGATGTACCTCCATACTGCTTTCCACAATGGTTGAACTAACTTACATTCCCACCAGCAGTGTAGGAGGGTTCCCCTTTCTCCACAGCCTCGCCAACATTTGTTGTTGTTTGTCTTTTGGATGGCAGCCATCCTTACTGGTGTGAGGTGATACCTCATTGTAGTTTTAATTTGCATTTCTCTGATAATTAGGGATGTGGAGCATCTTTTCATGTGTCTGTTGGCCATCTGTATTTCTTTTTTGGAGAACTGTCTGTTCAGTTCCTCTGCCCATTTTTTAATTGGGTTATTTGTTTTTTGTTTGTTGAGGCGTGAGAGCTCCTTATATATTCTGGACGTCAAGCCTTTATCGGATGTGTCATTTTCAAATATATTCTCCCATACTGTAGGGATCCTTCTTGTTCTATTGATGGTGTCTTTTGCTGTACAGAAGCTTTTCAGCTTAATATAGTCCCACTTACTCATTTTTGCTGTTGTTTTCCTTGCCCGGGGAGATATGTTCAAGAAGAGGTCACTCATGTTTATGTCTAAGAGGTTTTCGCCTATGTTTTCTTCCAGGAGTTTAATGGTTTCATGGCTTACATTCAGGTCTTTGATCCATTTTGAGTTTACTTTTGTATATGGGGTTAGACAATGGTCCAGTTTCATTCTCCTACATGTAGCTGTCCAGTTTTGCCAGCACCACCTGTTGAAGAGACTGTCATTTCGCCATTGTATGTCCATGGCTCCTTTATCAAATATTAATTGACCATATATGTCTGGGTTAATGTCTGGATTCTCTAGTCTGTTCCATTGGTCTGTGGCTCTGCTCTTGTGCCAGTACCAAATTGTCTTGATTACTATGGCTTTATAGTAGAGCTTGAAGTTGGGGAGTGAGATCCCCCCAACTTTATTCTTCTTTCTCAGGATTGCTTTGGCTATTCGGGGTCTTTGGTGTTTCCATATGAATTTTTGAATTATTTGTTCCAGTTCATTGAAGAATGTTGCTGGTAGTTTCATAGGGATTGCATCAAATCTGTATATTGCTTTGGGCAGGATGGCCATTTTAACGATATGAATTCTTCCTAGCCACGAGCATGGGATGAGTTTCCATCTGTTAGTGTCCCCTTTAATTTCTCTTAAGAGTGACTTGTAGTTTTTAGAGTATAAGTCTTTCACTTCTTTGGTTAGGTTTATTCCTAGGTATTTTATTTTTTTTGATGCAATTGTGAATGGAGTTGTTTTCCTGATTTCTCTCTCTGTTGGTTCATTGTTAGTATATAGGAAAGCCACAGATTTCTGTGTGTTGATTTTGTATCCTGCAACTTTGCTGTATTCCGATATCAGTTCTAGTAGTTTTGGGGTGGAGTCTTTAGGGTTTTTTATGTACAGTATCATGTCATCTGCAAATAGTGACAGTTTAACTTCTTCTTTACCAATCTGGATTCCTTGTATTTCTTTATTTTGTCTGATTGCCGTGGCTAGGACCTCCAGTACTATGTTAAATAACAGTGGAGAGAGTGGGCATCCCTGTCTAGTTCCCGATCTCAGAGGAAATGCTTTCAGCTTCTCGCTGTTCAATATAATGTTGGCTGTGGGTTTATCATAGATGGCCTTTATTATGTTGAGGTACTTGCCCTCTATTCCCATTTTGCTGAGAGTTTTTAACATGAATGGATGTTGAACTTTGTCAAATGCTTTTTCAGCATCTATGGAGATGATCATGTGGTTTTTGTCTTTCTTTTTGTTGATGTGGTGGATGATGTTGATGGACTTTCGAATGTTGTACCATCCTTGCATCCCTGGAATGAATCCCACTTGGTCATGGTGTATGATCCTTTTGATGTATTTTTGAATTCGGTTTGCTAATATTTTGTTGAGTATTTTTGCATCTACGTTCATCAGGGATATTGGTCTGTAGTTTTCTTTTTTGGTGGGGTCTTTGCCTGGTTTTGGTATTAGGGTGATGTTAGCTTCATAGAATGAGTTTGGGAGTATCCCCTCCTCCTCTATTTTTTGGAAAACTTTAAGGAGAATGGGTATTATGTCTTCCCTGTATGTCTGATAAAATTCCGAGGTAAATCCATCTGGCCCGGGGGTTTTGTTCTTTGGTAGTTTTTTGATTACCTCTTCAATTTCGTTGCTGGTAATTGGTCTGTTTAGATTTTCTGTTTCTTCCTGGGTCAATCTTGGAAGGTTATATTTTTCTAGGAAGTTGTCCATTTCTCCTAGGTTTCCCAGCTTGTTAGCATATAGGTTTTCATAGTATTCTCCAATAATTCTTTGCATTTCCGTGGGGTCCGTCGTGATTTTTCCTTTCTCGTTTCTGATACTGTTGATTTGTGTTGACTCTCTTTTCTTCTTAATAAGTCTGGCTAGAGGCTTATCTATTTTGTTTATTTTCTCGAAGAACCAGCTCTTGGTTTCATTGATTTTTGCTATTGTTTTATTCTTCTCAATTTTATTTATTTCTTCTCTGATCTTTATTATGTCCCTCCTTCTGCTGACCTTAGGCCTCATCTGTTCTTCTTTTTCCAATTTCGATAATTGTGACATTAGACCATTCATTTGGGATTGCTCTTCCTTTTTTAAATATGCTTGGATTGCTATATACTTTCCTCTTAAGACTGCTTTTGCTGTGTCCCACAGAAGTTGGGGCTTAGTGTTGTTGTTGTCATTTGTTTCCATATATTGCTGGATCTCCATTTTGATTTGGTCATTGATCCATTGATTATTTAGGAGCGTGTTGTTAAGCCTCCATGTGTTCGTGAGCCTCTTTGCTTTCTTTGTACAGTTTATTTCTAGTTTTATGCCTTTGTGGTCTGAAAAGTTGGTTGGTAGGATTTCAATCTTTTGGAATTTTCTGAGGCTCTTTTTGTGGCCTAGTATGTGGTCTATTCTGGAGAATGTTCCATGTGCACTTGAGAAGAATGTATATCCCGCTGCTTTTGGATGTAGAGTTCTATAGATGTCTATTAGGTCCATCTGCTCTACTGTGTTGTTCAGTGCTTCCGTGTCCTTACTTATTTTCTGCCCAGTGGTTCTATCCTTTGGGGTGAGTGGTGTGTTGAAGTCTCCTAGAATGAATGCATTGCAGTCTATATCCCCCTTTAGTTCTGTTAGTATTTGTTTCAGATATGCTGGTGCTCCTGTGTTGGGTGCATATATATTTAGAACGGTTATATCCTCTTGTTTGACTGAGCCCTTTATCATTATGTAGTGTCCTTCTTTATCTCTTGTTACTTTCTTTGTTTTGAAGTCTATTTTGTCTGATATTAGTACTGCAACCCCTGCTTTCTTCTCACTGTTGTTTGCTTGAAATATGTTTTTCCATCCCTTGACTTTTAGTCTGTACATGTCTTTGGGTTTGAGGTGAGTTTCTTGTAAGCAGCATATAGATGGGTCTTGCTTTTTTATCCATTCTGTTACTCTGTGTCTTTTGATTGGTGCATTCAACCCATTAACATTTAGGGTGACTATTGAAAGATATGTACTTATTGCCATTGCAGGCTTTAAATTCGTGGTTACCAAAGGTTCAAGGTTAGCCTCTTTAGTATCTTACTGCCTAACTTAGCTCGCTTATTGAGCTGTTATATACACTGTCTGGAGATTCTTTTCTTCTCTCCCTTCTTGTTCCTCCTCCTCGATTCTTCATATGTTGGGTGTTTTGTGCTGTGCTCTTTCTAGGAGTGCTCCCATCTAGAGCAGTCCCTGTAAGATGTTCTGTAGAGGTGGTTTGTGGAAAGCAAATTCCCTCAGCTTTTGTTTGTCTGGGAATTGTTTAATCCCACCGTCATATTTGAATGATAGTCGTGCTGGATACAGTATCCTTGGTTCAAGGCCCTTCTGTTTCATTGTATTAAATATATCATGCCATTCTCTTCTGGCCTGTAGGGTTTCTGTTGAGAAATCTGACGTTAGCCTGATGGGTTTCCCTTTATAGGTGACCTTTTTCTCTCTAGCTGCCTTTAACACTCTGTCCTTGTCCTTGATCTTTGCCATTTTAATTATTATGTGTCTTGGTGTTGCCCTTCTTGGATCCTTTCTGTTGGGGGTTCTGTGTATTTCCGTGGTCTGTTTGATTACTTCCTCCCCCAGTGTGGGGAAGTTTTCAGCAATTATTTCTTCTAAGATACTTTCCATCTCTTTGCCTCTCTCTTCTTCTTCTGGGACCCCTATAATACGGATATTGCTCCTTTTAGATTGGTCACACAGTTCTCTTAATATTGTTTCATTCCTGGAGATCCTTTTGTCTCTCTCTATGTCAGCTTCCATGCGTTCCTGTTCTCTGATTTCAATTCCATCAATGGCCTCTTGCATTCTATCCATTCTGCTTATAAACCCTTCCAGAGTTTGCTTCATTTCTGCGATCTCCTTTCTGGCATCTGTGATCTCTTTCCGGACTTCATCCCATTTCTCTTGCGTATTTCTCTGCATCTCTGTCAGCATGTTTATGATTCTTATTTTGAATTCTTTGTCAGGAAGACTGGTTAGGTCTGTCTCCTTCTCTGGTGTTGTCTCTGTGATCTTTGTCTGCCTGTAGCTTTGCCTTTTCATGGTGATAGGAATAGTCTGCAGAACTGGGACGAGTGACGGCTGGAAGGACTTCTTTTCTTGTTGGTTTATGGCCCTCCTCTCCTGGGAGAACAGCGGCCTCTAGTGGCTTGTGCTGCGCAGCTGCGCGCAGACAGGGTTTCTGCTTCCTGCCCGGCTGCTATGGAGTTAATCTCCGCTGTTGCTGTGGGCGTGGCCTGGCTCGGGCAGCTACTCCAAAATGGTGGAGTCGCGTTGGAGCAGGAGCTGCTGGGAGGCTATTTATCTCCGTAAGGGGCCTCCCTGCTCCCTGCAGCCCAGGGGTTAGGGTGCCCAGAGGTCCCGGATTCCCTACCTCTGGATTAAGTGGCCCGCCCTGCCCCTTTAAGACTTCCAAAAAGCACCCGCCAAAACAAAACAACGACCACAAAAAAAAACAAGAAAAAAAATTTTTTTAATTAAAAAAAAAAAAAGGTGGTCGTTCGTTTTTCTTTATTCTCCGGTGCCAGCCTCAGGCCTCTGCTCACCGGTCTTTCTGCCCTGTTTCCCTAATATCGGGGTCCCTGTCCCTTTAAGACTTCCAAAAAGCGCTCGCCAAAACAAAGCAGCAAAAAAGCAAAAAAAAAAAAAATGGTCGCGCGCTTTTCTTATGTCCTCTGTCGCCCAGCCTCCACTGCCTGCTCACTGTTCTTGCTGCCCTGTTTTCCCAGTATCGAGGGCCCTGCACTCTGGCCCGGATGGCTGGGGCTGGGTGTTCGGCAGCCCTGGGCTCCGTCTCCCTCCCGCTCTGCCTGCTCTTCTCCCGCCGGGAGCTGGGGGGAGGGGCGCTCGGCTCCCGCGGGGCCGGGGCTTGTATCTTACCCCCTTCGCGAGGCGCTGGGTTCTCTCAGGTGTGGATGTGGTCTGGATATTGTCCTGTGTCCTCTGGTCTTTATTCTAGGAAGGGTTGTCTTTGTTATATTTTCATAGATATATGTTGTTTTGGGAGGAGATTTCCGCTGCTCTACTCACGCCGCCATCTTCCGCCCCCTCCGAAAGCAGCTGATTTTTAAGCAAATAAACTAGAACTTAGACAACCAAACTCATGTTGTTCTTACTCTCAGAGGCTAAATAATCTTAATCCAATAGGATTTACTTGGTTTTGTTGTTATTGAAATTTACCTCTTAGTGTTGATCCAGAGGATGTGCTTTATGTTCCCAAACAGAAAGGAAACAGTGAGGGTGGGAGGAGGAAGATCTCAAAGCCTTGTTAACCCTTGTGAAGATTTTAGTCCTGTAGGATGGGGAGCTATTGCCGCCCTTTACTCATAGGAGTGATGGGATCTGAACATGCTTTTAAATCCTCACCCCGGCTGCCCTGTTGTGAACTGCATGGTCAAGGACAGAAGCAGAGACTAGTTAGGAAGCTCTTGCAGTTATCCAGGAAAGAGATGGTGGTAGCTTGGGCCAGGGCAGCAGGGAGACAGTGGGAGGATGTCAACGAACACTAAGGGGCACTGGGACAGGCCTATGCGATAATACAAATCATATGTTATACATCAGTTGTCCTGCATATTAAAAGTTGCTTAAATAACCCTTATGACTCCTTTCTCACCCTCAACACATTCTCACTCCCATCTAAGCCATCCTAACTCTTGTCAGTTCTTCCTCTAAAATAGATCTCAAACCCATCCACTTCACATTATCTCCACACCTCTCACTTAAGATTAGTTCCTTAGGCCTTCGTCAGTATCACTGCTTCCACTTGGCCTCCTTCTGCACTGCACAGGCTGGCCACATCCCCTTCCTGCTCAAACTCTCCATGGCTTTACTTTGTCATTTTGGTGGTCCTGGCTCTGCCTTCCTCTCTGGCTGTGTCTCTGTCCTCGCCCCCTATTTATAGCCCACCAGCAATGCTGAGCACAGAACATACCAGATTTACTCGTGCCTTGGGGCCTTGCACATGCTGTTCCCAGTGCCTGGATGGCTCTATCCCAGATTTTTATGTAACTATCTCCTTCTCATCATTCATATCTGAACTCCAGTCCCACCTCTGCAAGAGGCTTTCTTGACCTCTCCTTTACTTAGTATTCTGTTTTATTGTCTTCATAGTACTTATCAATATAATTCTGAAATTACAGCCAATTCTTATTCTTCTTGGAAGTCCTATACAGCTTCTGTGGACACTGAATTAGCAAATAGTGAGCCATTGCTCCTAGAGGAAATACATAGTTAGGTTCCTGTGAGCCTCTGGTCACAAATTTTCATTAACCAATCAATACATAACCTTGTTTTACATGTGTGTCTGTTTAACAACACCTTTTCTAATATGTGTTGTTGATCCATTAACAGTGAACTCACAATACTTATCTAATACATGTTTTCTCCATAATGCACATCATAGCCTTCTTGCACTTAGGAGCAGGAGACAGTACTTCAGCACTGCTCTTGGGGCCATTTTAAACAGTGAAATCACCAACAAAAAGCACAAAACGGTGAAAATATGGCACTAAATTGACACTGGAAAGGACACTTCTTTACAGTTTGAGAGCTGATATAAGATGGTAGACCACTTTGTTTAACCTCAACTGGGAATGTGCCCATAGGACAACTCAAACTTTTTGCCACCATAAGCATATCCATTAATGACCATGAAAATACCATGACTTTTGATTTTGGGGTTAAAATAAAATTTTTTAAATTTATGCATATGAATTTGCAAATATAAAATCTGTGAACAATGGGGATTTACTGTTTATGCATTCATAATCAGTTTACTCACATACCCATGCTGCCTTGCACTTGCACACATGGTCTTTCTCTTTCACAGGCATTCACATGCTCCAGACGAGCAAAAACTCTTCTTCACCATTGTACGCCAATGCCTAGAACACATAATAAGCACTCAACAAACATTTGTAGATTGATTTATTGAAATAATGAATGAATAAATTGCTTTCCCTGTGCTTCCTGTCCAGATAGAGCACCACCACATCTACCCTCCTTAGTTCTAAGTTCTACCTCTCACCCAGTTCTCCTAGATAGCATTTGTCACGGTTAGTACTTACATATTTCCAAGTGTATGTATCTGTTTAATAATGTGTCTTCTCCTGTAGAGAGTATACCCTCTCACCAGCACCATGCTTTTCTCATAGCAGGTATTCAATAAACATTTCTTGACTACATGTATTGACTAGTAAGAAAGTCCATGACCCTGAGAATGGGGCATGGTGGAGATGTTTTGACTGAAAGTAAATGATCTGAAAAATAGAAGTGAGTATGTTTGTTTAAGAGAATAAAGAAAACTTCAGCACTTTGCAGTGAGAGTTGAGGGTAGGTGTTGTTTTGTCATCCCCTTACACTAGAACTTCTCTACCTCCAGACTCCCCTCAGAGCAACATCAGGATGAAGCCCTCTGACTTCCTTGCTGTGGGTCCTGACATTGTCAGCTGTCACTCAGGGCTTGTGGCTGTGATGCTCCAGGGCAATAACATTCCTTTGCCTACCAAGGAACCCAGGAACCCACACACAAACTAAAAGGCTATCTCCTAAGGGCCTAAAGGCAATGACTAGAGGTTTCTAGAGAATAACTATAATTTTTACCCATAGCTAACATTTACAGGGCAATGACTTTGTACCAGGCACACTCTTATGATCCCTTTATCTCTATGAAGTAGGCATTATTAGGGTCACTACAGAGATAGAGATGCTGGGACTCCTCAAACTGTAATACTTTATGCAAATTATAAATCATACTTAATACAGATTAGAGTACCAGTGATGAATTAATTGCCTAGTGCTGCTTAATGCACCACAAAGTATTATCTCACAATTTTGGGAATGAGGAGTCTGAAATCACTGTCTCTGGGTGTAAGTTAATGTACTAACAAGGCTGGTTCCTCCTGGAGGTCCTGAGGGGAGACTTGGCTTCCTCATGTTTTCCAGCTAAAGGCCCCTGTATTCACTGACTCCTGGCTTCCTCTGACCTCCATCTCTGATCTTCACCCTGCTCTCATGTCTTCCTTTAACCCAGTCCTCCTGCTTTCCTCTTATAAGACACTTGTTGGTACATTGAGCCCATTGAGGGGCCCAATAATCTGCCCATCAAGATCCTCAACTTAATCATACCTGCAAGCCCCTTTTGTCTTGTAATGTGATATATTCACGGGTTTCAGGAATCAGGGCATGGACATCACTGGCAGGACATCATTCTGTTTGTCACATGTAATTAATAGCACAGGTTTTGGAACCAGGCAGAATTGGTTCAAATTATAATTCTGCCACTTAATGACTGTGTGGCCACAGATGACTTCATGTCTCTGAGCTTCTGCTTCCTCATGTGAAAAACAAGGTACTGATCCTACCTCATAAGGTTATTGGAAAAGTTAAATTAGGTAGTGTATACATATTTCTTTACCTGAGGCTGTCACAAAGGTGGCTCATGTTGCTGTTGTTACCAAAATAGAATATATACTATAAAGATAGGGAGGCTGATCAATGAATGAGAGTAGAGACCCAAAAAATAGATTTACCTATTTATGGTCAATTGACTTTGAGCAAAAGTACAAAGGCAATTCAGTGGAGAAAAGATCATCTTTTCAGCAATGATTCTGGAGCAGTTGGAAATATAAATGCAAAAAAAGTAAACTTCAATCCATACCTCACATCATACAAAAATTAACTAAAAATGGATCTTAGACCTAAATGCAAAACAAAATATTATAAGCCTTCTAGAAGAAAACAGGAGAAAATCTCTGTGACCTTGGATTACGCTAAGTTTTCCTAGATACAACACCCAAAGATACAAATCATTTTTAGGGAGGTAAAAATGAGGAGTTTATCTCTAATTTATCAGTAACTTGTATTCTGAATGTTTGTTTATTATACCAAATTATTGCAATTTAGAATATTTTTCCACATATCATCAGTGTTATGCACATAGTCATTAGAACCCCCCAAATTTCCTGAATAATTGTACAACTAGAGTAGAATAAATATTTCTATGGGAAAATAAGCTCAAAATTCCAGTTGGAGAGACCACATGCACTTCTTGCTTTGCTGGCCCAACTGATCAGCAGGGGCAGGGAGGATGTTAGGATGCTCATGTACGCAGGGTCTGGAGAAGATGGACCTGGACTCTGGGGCCTTGGGAGCATGGAGTTGGGGAAGAGAGTTCTGAGGGAGATTGCAGAGCTGAGCCTTGGGTGGTGGACACTGATGGTGATTAGAAGGAAAAGAAAATGAGAAGGCTTTAGAGAAGGGATGGCAGCAGGCAAACAACAGGCTTATTCTCTCTATTTTCTGACTAGGGCTTGCTGCTGCCAAGAAGTGGCCTGGGATGGGGAGAAAAGGACTGGAAGAACAGGAATGGAAGCCTCTTGAACCAGGATTCCCTCCTCTTCCAAGGGCATTCCTGGGACTAGGGAACCGGAAGAGAGAAAAGGGGATTCCCTACCTTTCCTGCCTCCCTATTTCCGAGGGTTTGTTAATACAATGTAATTGAGAAGTTGGTAGCTTTAAAATGTGAAACATTGAGGAGCAATCTTGACTGTGAACAAGACACCCTAAGGAGCAGGGGTATTCAGGTAGGGCCAAGGGAAGGTTTCTTTAAAATTTGACCTTTGAGCAAATCAGCACTGAGGGAAACAGCACAGAAGGTGAAAAGGAGGTGGCCTGGCTGATGGGCTGGCAAGCATGGCTGCAGAATGCCACAGGATTCGGTGCGGTACAGACACAGAATTTTCTCTGTGAAATCAGAAAAAAGTTGCCACCTAGTGACAGAGAGTGCGAGGTGAGAGGGTGACATAGGGGATGTGTTAGGGAAGTAATGTAGTTTGTTAAGAGCCTAAAAAGGTGATCATATCTTCAGACCAAAAATTTCACTTTATTATCTGTCCTAAGGAAACAATTTGAAGTATAATAAAAATATATAAAGATAGAAAAGATATTTGTTTGTAGGGTTATTTACAATAATTGGAAACAAATAAGAAAAAGTATAATGCTTACTGACAATAGAATGTGTAAAAGTTATGCTACAGAGTTAATGAAAATATGATATATTATGTAATTTCATGGGAAAAAACTCATGACATAATGGTAAGTATTAAAGGAAGGGTTTAAAATTTCATTTAAGATACTATACATGGGTTGGCTAGAAGGAAATAGAACAAACTATTAATTGAGGCTCTCTTTGAGAGGTAGTATTATGGATAATTATTATTATTTTTACTCTCTCAACATTTTTGAAAATGGATATAGTTAATTTAAAAATAAGAGCAAAATAAACATTAGAATAGGGATGGTTCAAGATGGCAGCATGAATAGGGTGGCAGAAATCTCCTCCCAAAACCATATACATTTTTGAAAATACAACAAATACAACTATTCCTAAAAGAGAGATGAGAAGATACAGTATAACAGCCAGGCTACATCTACACCTGTGAGAACTCAGCATCTCATGAAAAGGGTAAGATACAAAGCCGTGACCTGGCGGGACCCAAACACTCCTCCCACCCCAGCTCACCAGTGGGAGGAGAAGAATCAGAGTGGGGAGGGAGTAGAACCACAGGACCACTAAATAACAAGCCCTAGTAATCTGCACTGGGAGCACAGACACACACTGCATGGTGTACTGGATATTAGAGAAACAGAAAAGTAAAGTCCAAGATGGAAACTGTGAGTGGGTCCCCACAGCTGGCTCCCATGGGACAAAAGAAAAGTGGGCCCTTTTTAAAAGTCTTAAAGAGACAAGGGCTTAACACCTGGACAAAATCATCCCACACACTCAGACCAACAGGCTGAGAATCTTAAGGAACTTCAGGTGCCCTAACAGCCTTGGTGGTAATGCAGTTCCAAAGTCCATCATGGCCATAAGCAGCCTGTCATTCACTACCCCCTGCCGGCGCTGCAAGCAAACCAGCTGACCTGCCACAGCTGTGGAGCAGCCAGAGAACAGCCCTGCCCACAGAAACCACACAGAGTCTTCTCCCAGTGTGCAGCTAACTGGGACAGACCCAGAGGCTGCTGCCAGCATGCAGCTGCCCGGCACAGACAGAGGGAGCCAGAGCAAGATCCGGAAGGCAAGAAGGGATGCCGTTCTTGCAGGAAAACACACCTGGCATGTCTGCGATCACCTGCAGTGCCCTAGGCTATCCCAAGGGCCAACCTGCCCATGGTAGCTCAGGGGATTAACTCAGAGGCTATCTCCTGCAGCTGGTTGACCAGAGCAGGCAGAGGAAGCTGGAGCAAGGTCTGGAAGGCATGAGGGGGTGCCGTTCACACAGGAGAACACACCTGGTGCATCTGCAAACCCCTGCAGTGTGCTAGGCTATCCCAAGGGCCACCCCACCCATGGGAGCTCAGGAGATTATTCTGGAGACTGCTCCCTGTGTGTGGTAACTGGCACAGGCAGCTGAGAAGGGCAAGGTGACCAACAAGCAGGAAGGGACTTTGTTCTCCCATCTGACACATGCACCACCTGCCTGAGACCACTTCTATCACCATGAAAAGGCAGAAGAATCTGGTCCAGTCAAAAATGACTCAGACAACCCCAGAGAGAGGGCCTGGTGAGATAGATATAACCAATTTTCCTGAAAAAAAATTCAAAATAAAAGTCATAACCATGCTGACGGACCTGCAAAGAAATGTGCAAGAGCTAAGGGATGAAGTCTGGAGGGAGATAACAGAAATGAAACAATCAATAGAAGGTCTTAAGAGCAGACTGGATGAGGTGCAAGAGGCTGTAAATGAAATAGAAATCAAAGAACAGGAATACAGAGAAACTGAGGCAGAGAGAGATAAAAGGATCTCTAGGAATGAAAGAATATTAACAGAACTGTGTGACCAATCCAAACGGAACAATATTCACATTATAGGGGTACCAGAAGAAGAAGAGAGAGAAAAAGGGACAGAAAATGTCTTTGAAGAAATAATTGCTGAAAACTTCCCCAAGCTGGGGATGGAAATAGTCTCTCAGACCATGGGAGCTCACAGATCTCCCAACACAAGGGACCCAAGGAGGACAAAAACAGACATACAATAATTAAAATAGAAAAGATCAAAGACTCAAAGACAAGAACAAAGTACTAGAGAGAGAAAAAAGATCACCTACAAAGGAAAACCCATCAGGTTATCATCAGACTTCTCAACAGAAATTTTACAGGCCAGAAGAGAATGGCATGATGTATTTAATGGAACAAACAGAAGGGCCTTGAACCAAGAATACTGTATCCAGCATGATTATCCTTTAAATTTGAAAGAGGGTAAACAATTTCCAGACATGCAAAAGTTGAGGGAATTTGCCTTCAACAAACCACCTCTACAGGGTATTTTAAAGGGACTGCTCTAGATGGAACCAGGCCTAAGGCTAAATAGATGTCACCAGAGAAAATAAAATCACAGCAAAGAAAGCAGACCAACCAAATACTAACCAAAGGCAAAAAATAAAATCAACTATTCACAAAAGCAGTCAAAGGAAACACAAAAGAGTACAGAACAAAACACCTAACATATAAAGAATGGAGGAGGAAGAATAAGAAGGGAGAGAAATAAAGAATCATCAGACTGTGTTTATAATAGCTTAATAAGAAAGTTAAGTTAAACAGTTAGATAGTAAAGAGGCTAGCCTTGAACTTTTGGTAACCACGAATCCAAAGCCTGCAATGGCAACAAGTACATATCTATCAAAAATCACCCTAAATATAAATGGCCTGAATGCACCAATCAAAAGATACAGAGTAATAGAATAGATAAAAAGCAAGACACATCTATATGCTGCTTACAAGAGACTCACCTCAAACCCAAAGATATACACAGACTAAAAGTGAAAGGATGGAAAAAGATATTTCATGCAAACAGTAAGGAGAAAAAAGCAGGTGTTGCAGTTGTATCAGACAAAATAGACTTCAAAACAAAGAAAGTAACAAGAGATAAAGAAGGACATTGCATAATGATAAAGGGGGCAGTCCAACAAGAAGATATAACCATTATAAATATCTATGCACCCAACACGGGAGTACTGACATGTATGAAAAAAATACTAACAGAATTGAAAGAGGAAATAGAATGTAATGCATTCATTTAAGGAGACTTAAACACACCACTCACTCCAAAGGACAGAGCAACCAGACAGAAAATAAGTAAGGACATAGAGGCACTGAACAACACACTAGAACAGATGGACCTAACACACATCTACAGAATTCTACACCCAAAAGCAGCAGATGCACTTTCTTCTCAAGTGCACATGGAACATTTTCTAGAATAGACCACATACTAGGCCACAAAAAGAACCTCAGTAAACTCAGAAAGATTGAAATTCTACCAACTAACTTCTCAGACCACAAAGGTATAAAACTAGAAATAAATTGTACAAAGAAAACAAAAAGGCTATCAAACATATGGAGGCTTAACAATATACTTCTAAATAGTCAATAAATCAATGAACAAATTAAAACAGAGATGAAACAATATATGGAGACAAATGACAACAACAGCACAAAACCCCAACTTCTGTGGGATGCAGCAAAGGCAGTTCTAAGAGGAAAGTACATAGCAATCCAGGCCTATTTAAAGAAGGAAGAACAATCCCAAATGAATAGTCTAAGTTCACAATTATTGAAATTGGAAAAGGAACAATAAATGAGACCCAAAGTCCACAGAAGGAGGAACATAATAAAGATCAGAGAAGAAATAAATAAAATTGAGAAGAATAAACAATAGAAAAAAATCAATGAAACCAGGAGCTGGTTCTTTGAGAAAGAACAAAATAGATAAACCCCTAGCCAGACTTATTAAGAGGAATAGAGGATCTACACACATAAGTAGAATCAGAAATGAGAAAGGAAAAATCATCACAGACCCCACAGAAATACAAAGAATTATTAGAGAACACTATGAAAATCTATATGCTAACAAACTGGATAACCTAGAGGAAATAGACAACTTCTTAGAAAAATACAACCTTCCAAAACTGACCAAGGAAGAAACAGAAAATCTAAACAAACCAATTACCAGCAATGAAATTGAATTGATGATCAAAAAACTACCCAAGAACAAAACCCCTGGGCCAGATGGATTCACCCTAAATTTTATCAGACATACAGAGAAGATATAATACCCATTCTCCTTAAAGATTTTCAAAAAATAGAAGAGGAGGGAATACTTCCAAACTCATTCTGTGAAGCCAGCATAACTGTAATACCAAAACCAGGCAAAGACCCCACCAAAAAAGAAAATTACAGACCAATATCCCTGATGATCACTGATGCAAAAATACTCAACAAAATATTAGCAAACCGAATTCAAAAATACATCAAGAGGATCATAAGCCATGATCAAGTGGGATTCATCTTAGGCATGCAAGGATTGTAAAACAGTTGAAAATCCATCAACATCATCCACCACATCAACAAAAAGGGCAAAAACCACATGATCAATTCCATAGATGCTGAAAAAGCATTTGACAAAATTCAACATCCATTCATGATAAAATCTCTCCACAAAATGGCTATACAGGGCAACTACCTCAACATAATAAAGGCCATATATGACAAACCCACAGCCAACATCATACTTAACAGCAAGAAGCTGAAAGCTTATCACTTAAGATCAGGAACAAGACAGAGATGTCCACTCTCCCCACTGTTATTCAACATAGTATTGGAGGTCCTAGCCACAGCAATCAGACAAAACAAAGAAATACAAGGCATCTAGCTTGTCAAGGTGTCACTATTTGAAGATGACATGATATTGTACATAAAAAAAACCCTAAAGACTCCATTCCCAAACTACTAGAACTAATATCTGAATTCAGCAAAGTTGCCTGATACAAAATTAATACACAGAGATCTTTTGCTTTCCTATACACTAATGGTGAGCTAACAGAAAGAGAAATCAGGAAAACAATTCCTTTCACAATTGCATCAAAAAGAATAAAATACCTACGAATAAACCTAACCAAGGAAGTGAAAGACCTATACCCTGAAAACTATAAGACACTCCTGAGAGAAATGAAAGATGACACTAACAAATAGAAACTCATCCCATGTTCTTGGGTAGGAAGAGTTAATATTGTCAAAATGGCTATCCTGCCTAAAGCAATTTACAGATTCAATGCAATCCCTATCAAAATATACCAACAGCATTCCTCAATGAACTGGAACAAATAGTTCTAAAATTCATATGGAACCACAAAAGACCCCGAATAGCCAAAGCAATCCTGAGAAGGAAGAATAAAGTAGGGGGGATCTCACTTCCCAACTTCAAGCTCTACTACAAAGCCACAGTAATCAAGACAATTTGGTACTGGTACAAGAACAGACCCAGAGACCAGTGGAACAGAATAGAGAGCCCAGATATTAACCCAAAAGTATATGGTCAATTAATATATGATAAAAGAGCCATGGATATACAATGGGGAAATGACAGCCTCTTCAACAGCTTGTGTTGGCAAAACTGGACAGCTACATGTAAGAGAATGAAACTGGATCATTGTCTAACCCCATACATAAAAGTAAACTCGGAATGGATCAAAGACCTGAATGTAAGTCATGAAACCACAAAACTCCTAGAAAAAAACATAGGCAAAAATCTCTTGGACATAAACATGAGCAACTTCTTCATGAACATATCTCCCCAGGCAAGGGAAACAAAATCAAAAATGAACAAGTAGGACTATATCAAGCTGAAAAGCTTCCGTACAGCACAGGACACCATCAATACAACAAAAAGACATCCTACAGTATGGGAGAATATATTCATAAATGACATATTTGGTAAAGGATTGACATCCAAAATATATAAAGAGCTCACGCACCTCCACAAACAAAAAGTAAATAATACAATTAAAAAATGGGCAGAGGAGCTTAATAGACAGTTCTCCAAGGAAGAAATTCAGATGGCCAACAGACAGATGAAAAGATGCTCCACATTGCTAGTCATGAGAGAAATGCAAATTAAAGCCACAATAAGATAGCACTTCACACCAGTAAGGATCACCACCATCCAAAAGACAAACAACAATAAATGTTGGCGAGGTTGTGGAGAAAGGGGAACACTCCTACACTGCTGGTGATAATGTAAATTAGTTCAACCATTGTGGAAAGCAGTATGGAGGTTCCTCAAAAAAGCTCAAAATAGAAATACCATTTGACCCAGGAATTCCACTTCTAGGAATTTACCCTAAGAATGCAGCAGCCCAATTTGAAAAAGACAGATGCACCCCTATGTTTATCGCTGCACTATTTACAATAGCCAAGAAATGGAAGCAACCTAAGTGTCCATCAGTAGATGAATGGATAAAGAAGATGTGGTACATAAATACACAATGGAATATTATTCATCCATAAGAAGAAAACAAATCCTGCCATTTGCAACAACCTGGATGGAGCTAGAGGGTATTATGCTCAGTGAAACAAACCAGATGGAGAAAGACAAGTATCAAATGATTTCACTCATCTGTGGAGTATAAGAACAGAGAAAAAAACTGAAGGAGGAACATAGGAGCAGAATCACAGAACCCAAGAATGAACTAACAGTTACCAAAGGGAAAGTGACTGCGGAGGATGCGTGGGAAGGGAGGGATAAGGGGCGTGGGGAAAGAAAGGGGGCATTATGATTAGCATCTATAATGTGTGTGTGGAGCACAGGGAGGGCTGGACAGCACAGAGAAGATGAGTAGTGATTTTACAGCATCTTACTATGCTGATGGACAGTAGCTGTAATGGGGTATGTTGGGGGGACTTGGTGATGGGGGAAGTCTAGTAAAGATAATGTTCCTCATGTAATTACAGATTAATGATAACAACAAAAAAAAAGAATTTAGCTGCTCAGTTTGAAAAAGACATATGCACCCCTCTGTTTATCTCAGCACTATATACAATAGCCAAGAAATGAAAGCAACCTAAGTGTCCATCAGTGGATGAATGGATAAAGAAGATGTGGTACATATACACCATGGAATATTATTCAGCCATAAGAAGAAAACAAATCCTACCATTTGCAACAACCTGGATGGAGCTAGAGGGTATTATGCTCAGTGGAATAAGTCAGGCTGAAAAAGACAAGTATCAAATGATTTCACTCATATGTGAAGTATAAAAGTAAAGAAAAAACTGAAGGAACAGAACAGCAGTGGACTCACAGAACCCAAGAATGGAC
The DNA here is from genome assembly GCF_030020395.1 of Manis pentadactyla. Taxonomy (NCBI): domain Eukaryota; kingdom Metazoa; phylum Chordata; class Mammalia; order Pholidota; family Manidae; genus Manis; species Manis pentadactyla. Next base: position 72,462,632 of record NC_080022.1, read on the forward strand.
TAACAATTACCAAAGGGAAAGGGACTGAGGAGGGTAGGTGGGAAGGGACGGATAAGGGGAGAAAGGGACACTATGATTAGCAGACATAATGTAGGGGGGTGGGCACGGGGAGGGCTGTACAACACAGAGAAGACAAGTAGTGATTCTATAACATCTTACTATGCTGATGGACAGTGACTGTAATGGGGTACGTGGTGGGGACTTGATGATGGGAGGAGTCTCATAACCATAATGTTGCTCATGTAATTGTAGATTAATGATAGCAAAATAAAAATAAATAAATAAGAGCAATGATTTTAAACTCTTTCAAAATGTCCCCCAAGACAATTATTTAAAACAAACAACTGCATGTTCCTTATTTATATTTTAGTGATTGTATTTAATGTTCAAATTACACTTTGCTTTTCCCAGGTCATCCAGAAATTTATCCATTATTGTTAACTACCAAGACCCAGGAAATATTTAACTGTCGAATAGATGAAGATATCACAGATGAGCAACCTTATATACTTATCAAAAAAGAAGCTATTTTTGCAGACTTTGAAAACAGAGGTGCAATATCTGACTTCCACCCAGTCAAAAAAATTATCCAGGTAAGTCTAACATCCCTCTTTATTTTTCAGTCTTACCTCAAGAAGTTCCTGGTACATAATAACAAAAGTTGGAGGGATTTTTTAGCTCAAAACTGGCATTCCCCTGTTTCCTCAGGTGTATGCTATTACACCTCCTTTGAAATCCTGTTTGATGATCCTTTGTGAAAAGTGAACTCCTATCAGTGACTGTTTTATTCTACACACAGAAAAGGCCATCCTTGCCCACTTTTAACTGGAATAGGAATCTACCCTTATTTTTTCCATACTGCTTTAATTATTTACTGATTTGTCTCTGAACATGCTACAGAACACAACACTAAATAAAAGGCATGCTTTTTTTCTATTAGAAATAAAATTACATACTAAATTTCAAGGGGCCCACTGTGTTTTAAGAATTTTTTTAAGTTAATAAAATAATTTTGGAATTTAGGGTTTTTAACCATTGCTTTGCTCCATGGCTATCTTTTATGATTGATCAGAGGAATATCAATTTTGTGTTGATGTCTGACTAAACTGAATGACCATTGAACATTTACCTTATTTTCTGATAATATTCCTGTAGGAATATCCTGGAGATGAGCTTCTGGTCGTTTATGACAAAGACTTCAAATATGGACTTAACTTTTACCTTATTGGAACTGAAGAGGGCAAGGAAAACTATTTAAATGTAAGCACACCCTAAGCTCTTGCACTTTATCATTGTCAGAAGGAAGTGGTACTTCTGGAGGAGTACTAGGTGTGTTTATGATTATTCCTGTTCAACAGATTATTCTGTTTCCCTGGGACATAGATCTGGTTCTGGCCCTAGAGTTGGTGATCAGTAAATGTGGGAAGAACTCAATCAGAGATGTCAGGGTAGCAGATACTTAACTTATTTGCCCTTCATTGACCCAGTGAAAGCAGGAACAGTGAATCAGAAGTATGACTACTCTAGGGCACTGTTTGGCCTCTGTTCCTGGGTCTTCTCTTGCCCCCTCCATGACTTTGGGTAAGTGGTTGAGCCACTCATCTGCAAAACTCTGGCATCAAGAGTATCCACTTCCAGGGCTGCTGTGAAGATTAAATGAGCTGATACAAGGTAAAGCCCTTTGTAAATTACCTGGCATAACACTAGGTGTTCCATAGGTGTTTGCTATGATTATTTAAAAGCAAAAATTTTAAAGGAGAGTTCCTACGCAATTGAGGGGGGATGGGGTGTCAAAGATAAGCAGAAAATTTTTAAATGGTAGTTTCCAAGGAAAGGAAATCAGTTCACCTTTGGGATGCTGCATTCAAAGTGACTGTGAAAGGGTGCAGATTTCAGAGTCTTGCCTTTCAATTGACATCCCCACGGGGAGTTCTGTCAAACTGAAGGAGATGGAGGAGTTTGGGTGGTTTTCCAATAAGCAACAACAAAAAAAGGAAAGACAAAGAACTGTAAAATGCCTAGCACTTTTTAAGTTGAAAATAATCTTTCACTTAGCCTCAACATTTTCAATTTTATTTTTATGGTTGCTTTTCTCTGTGTTTAAAATTTTTTATTTCAATGGAATATTTCAAATACATAGAAAAGTAAATATTATAATAAATATCTACACAATCACCACCCAGAACTAGTAAATGTTATCTTATCATATTTACCTCAAATTTAAAAAAATAAAAATAAAATATGACCGATAATGTTCCACTCGCTCTTGTATCCTGCCTAATTCCATTTCTTAATTTCTCTCTATAAAAATCCATTATTGAGAAGTTGTTATGTATCTTTCCTGTCCATGGTGTTATAATTTTACCATATATGTATGTATTTTATTAATGTAAAATTATGTGTTTTATACATAAATAATGGATTTTATTAATGTAAAATTCACATTAAGTTATGCATATCATTCTGTAACTTCTGTTTTTCACTGAATTATAAAATTCTAGGATCTGGCCATCTCAATCCACTTAGCTATCACATATATGGAGACTGAGTTTGTTCATGACAACTGCTTTACTGGATTTTATTTTATGATTATACCACAATGCATCAGTCCATTCACCTATTGATACTCATTTGGTTGGTAGCAAATAAATTTCATTGTGGAGATGTATCTTCTTGGTTTAAAAACATCCAACTCATGATTTAATTCATATCATATTTATTCATACTTATAATCCTCTTATCAAAGAACATTTCATCAAATCAGAAAAAACTGGGTTTATATTGTATTGTGTTAGCATTCCATATATTCTTAGAGATGTGCAGTGAATGCTTTTTTCTTATCATTTATCATTTCCCTTTTTCCTCTTCCATCTTTTACTTCTTTCATCCTCTTTGTATAGCCTTGATATCTTTCTTTTGTGTTCTTTATTCTTCCTTATTTTGCTCAGTTTCCTTCTCCTAACTGAAAAATGAACCAGCAAAGAAGAAAAATAAGGAAGTGCTTAATGAGTTTATATAAAAGTATAGTGCAAAATATACACATGTAGCTGTAACCTAATTCTGGTCATATATTTTAGAATGATATGTATTCTCCTCTAGGCCCCACAAGTACCAGAAGAACAGGAAGAATATAAAGAGCACATTCCTGAAGACTTATTTGTTTATAAGCCTCCTATCTCTAAACCATGGGTTTCTTTGGGCAGTGAAAAAGAAATTGAGGCAGAATCGGTTAAAGAATCTACAAAGCAGGTCAGAAGCTTGCGTATGATCTCTAGTCATTCCTACCCTGTGGCTGGACAGTACTTATTCCTGAGAGACCTTTAAGCTTTGCTATGTTTACTATGAAAATATGGTTTTTCTTTTGATAGAAGAATGGGTCTTAGGTGGGGTTAAGGGTTGAATTGTGTCCCCCTGAAAAGATAAATTGAAGTCCTAATCCCTAGTACCTCAGAATGTGACCCTATTAGGAAATGGAGGGCACTAATCTAATATGACTGAGGTCCTTATAAAAAAGATGGTCATATGAAGACAGACATGGGAGAATACCATGTGAGGAGGGAGGCAAGGGATGGGAGGGATGTATCCACAAGCCAAGGAACACCAGGACTTCTCATCATCAGAAGTAGGAGAAAGTCAAGGAACAGATTCTCCTTCAGAGTCCTCAGAAGGAACCAACCTCTAAACACCTTAATCTCGGACTAGTAGTCTCCACAACTGTGACAGAATGGGTTACTGCTGTTTAAGCTTCACAGTGTGTGGTACTTGGCTACAGCAGCCCCAGAAAACAGACACAGCAGCATTCCCAGAGCAGCCTGACAGGAGGATTTGTCTGTGAGAAATTTATCATAAAAAAAAATAGGTCAAGTAGCAGGACAGGGACTTACTGAAGCCCTGCAAGAGTGCAAAAGTCTGGCAGAGGGGAGACTTCAGGCTGAACCCCCACAGGAATTCTGGAGAAAAACCTGAGTTGCCCCTGACAGAAACAAAAGAGATGGGCTTCCGTGTGTCTCCTGCCAGTCCATCAGTGGCCAGGATATAAACTGCCAGTCACTTCCTGTTCTTTGTACCTATGAGCAAAGTGGTCCCTGTAACCCTGAAGCAGTGCTGCACGGAGCAGCAGACTGTGGCCACGGGAATGGAAAGCATACGGAGCTGGAGGGGTGAACAAAAAGTATACAAAGAGATCTGAGAGGATCTGGGCAGAGCACCAGGTTGTCTACCATACATCCATTTTTTCCCCAGGGACTTGATTATGTTACCTTTACTGCTTATATGTGTTACAGATTACGTATATGATTTCTCGACAAAGAAGTGAATTTGGTGCACCAGTTCACTTCAGTGACCAGAATGCTTCCAGTGTAAAAGATGCCTATACTGAATGTACAGCCTACCCAGATAAAAATTTTACCCTTAAACAACTTGAGAAAGATGTTGGCATGCAAGCAGTTCCCAAAGTCAAGGACACAAGTACTCAGACAAGATGGTAAGTATGTGATGGGTTTATATATTCTCAAAGGCAATTGCAGTAAAATCTAGCAACATCCATATTATGTTGGGAAATCTTTATAATAAATAGGAATGGATTGGCAATGACAACATAGATCTCTGCAGAGTTCAATTCAAGAAGATCTAATGACACTCAACAATGCCCTTTAAAATCTTAGTAGGAAAATGAGATACAAGTATATAGACTATAAAGACTATGAAGTGAGAAAATGACTGATGTTGTTAATCATTACAGTACTGCTTTCAGGGGAGGGGCCCTGGTCACCTCTCACCTGGAATATTACCACTGCCTCCTAACTGCTGTACTTTAGCACCTAAGTGAGCATCCTTACATGTCAAATCAGATTGTGGTACATCACTGCCAGAATCTCTTCTTCGGCTCCCCATCACATCCAGAGCCCTTAGGATGGCATATAAAGCCTTCCTTCCTCCATGACAAGGCTCTGCATGCCACTCTGGCCTTGTCACCCTGCTTCTGAACAAGCCCTCTGTGCTCCTGCCCCCTGAACTGCTCCAAGAATACCTGCTTTTTCACTTCTCCCAGCCTTTGTCCATGTTGTTTCTCTGCATAAAATGCCTTTCCACCTGAGGAATCTTTTCACCCTTTAAGTTCCAGTTCAGTGCCCCCTCCTCTGTGATTTCCTGGAAACCCCTGGTAGAAACCGATCCCTCCCTCCTTTCAGTCTCCATTAGAGCTTAGAAGTATCTATTTCATAGCACCCATGACCCATACTGTGCTCATCTACTTACCTGTCTGCCTGCCTTAGATCCAGAGCACTTTGAGCCTATAAGCCATATCATTTGGCACTGACAAGCTATTAATTAAAATGTATCCAGTGAAAGAATTGATTTGAAATGGATTGCTAAGGGAATACTTTGGGGACTTGAGCTAGGCACTAAATCTGAAGATAAATTAGCTAAGCGATGCACTTTATTTGGGATTTCTAAAAAACTTTTCATTTTGAAGTAATTTTAGATTTATGTACAATAAGCTGTGAAGGTTGAATGATTTGGAGACAGAGAAAGGGAAAACAACCCAGACTTTTAAAACTACTGAACAGATTAAAGAGGTGGGAAGAACCAAGTTTGCAAGGGACCACGAGGAGACCAGCCTGGGTAGAGCAGAAGGAGTGGCAGGTGGACAGAGAAGTGAGTTTTCTGCGGCAGACAGTCAGGGACTTGGGCGAGTTCAGAAGCAAGGGAGAGGCACGATGGCAAGGCTGTTGAACTCAGGTGGGCCGGGCAGTCTGTACGGAAATACAGAGGGAAAAGCCCTAAGTTGAGGCAATTGGCCGAAGAGGAGTCTGTAATAATTAAACCAGGTAAAATGTGACCAACGTCTAAAATAAGGTGGTAGTAGTAAACACAGAAAGGGTGGAAAGAAGACGTGGGAAAAATAATGCTGAAACTCTCATATTAAAACAAACTAAAACCAACTTTTTTTTTTTTTTTTTTTACCTCCCCAGCTATTACATTCTTTCTGTGCTTTTCTTTATAAGAAAACCCCTCACGGCAGTTGTCCACATTCTCTGGTTCCATTTTCTCTTCGGTCATTCTGCCCTGAGCCCACTCGTCTAACCAGTTCACTGAAGACCTCCGGTAGTCCGATGGCCTAATCAAGTTTTCAGACCTTTTCTTTCTCTACTTCTCAGCAGTGTTTAACATGGTTGACAATTTCTCTTAACACACTTTGTCCGCTTTAGCTTATGGGAAACGTTCATTGTCCCCCTCCTAACTCACTGGCCACTCCCCGCTCCTTCTCAGTTTCTGTTCCTGGACCCCCTCTTCCCTACTTCTAAGTATTAGAGGACCCCAAGGCTAACTCCTTTTGATGTTTTCTCTAACTACTTAATCCCACGGTGAATATATCCAGTCTTAGGGGGTTACCTATGCTCACTTATTCATCTGCTTACTCAGATGCCTAATAGGAGTTCCACATTTAACATGCCCAACAACAAACTTTTGATTGGTACCTGCAAATCTGAAACTCCCTGAATCTTCCCCACCTCTGTGAATGGCAATGATAGTCTTATAATTACTCAGACCCAAAACCTTGGATTTTGTTGGTTCCTCTTTAAATATCTTCAAAATGCAGCTTAGCAATGTGAGGGGCTGTGATGCCTGCTCCCCATGCTGCCAAAAATTGAGTATAACTTTTGACTCTCCAGAAACTTTACTAATAGCCTGCTGTTGACCAGAAGCCTTACCAATTATAGTCAATTAATACATATTTTATAGTTGTATGTATTATATACTGTTTTCTTACAATAAAGTAAGCTGGGGAAAAGAAAGTATTTTTTCAAATTGTTGCAAATATCAAAGAAATTTCCAATATATTTATGAAAAAAGTCTGTGTATGAGTGGACCCATGCAGCTCAAACCCTAGCTGTTCAAGGGTCACCTGTATACCCACTGCTATCACTCTGGACCAAGCCAACACCGTCTCTGATACAGTGCCTCTTAATTGGCCTTCTACTATCCATCTTTTCCCTTCTACATTCTTCCATTAAAATGTAAGTCTGATCATGTCCCCCATCAAAACCCTCCAAAGGCCTCCCATCCTGAAGGACACACAAGGCTTCATGTGGTCTGGATCTCTTTGCCCCTCTGCCCTCATTTCCCACATCTACTCTGGCTCATCCATTCCAGCCACACTGGCTTCCTTGTTTCTAAAACCACCAAACATACTCATACCCGATGTGTTTATGCTTACAGATTTTCTATATAGGCTGCTCTTCCCCAGATATCCTAGGGCTCCATCCTGCCTTCATTCAGGTCTCTGCCTAAACGAGGCATTCTCTGACACTCCTGTATAAAAGCAACAAGCCCCATTACTGTCTCATACTCTATTTTTCTTCATGTTATGTTACTATCATCACTTGATATGTATTTGTTGTTTTCTTTCTTCTATCACCTTCTCCCCACCCCCATATAAAACTTAAGCTGCATAAAACAGGAATTTTGTCTATACTGTTTATTTCCATATCCTCAGCTTCTAGGACATTCCCTGGTACATATTTATTAAATGGAAGGGGAAAGGGAAGGAAAGGAGGAAGTTATAAAGTTAAGGAAGAAAGTATAGAATAGATTACTGACTTGAGTTCAGTGTTAGAAGAGCCATGAAAGATACAGTGATTAGGAGAATCAGGGTCATCAGTGTAGAGTGTCATACAAAACATACCTTTCAGATCTATATAAGCCAATGAGAGTGCAGTGTTAAGGTCAGGGCACATAGACATTGATGCCAGGAGGCAGGACAACAAATGAGTCAGAAACGAGGAGGCAGATGAACAGACAGACCAGAACCAAAGGAGGTAAAAAGAAAGACAAGGACTGGTAGTCAAATCTTGGCAGAGATATAGGACATCAAAGATCTATAAACACCAGGAAGTGAGGGTGAGACAGGAAGTACAGATGTAGTAAATTAGTACCAAAGAAAGTTAGGTATTGAGACATGTTTTTAAGCCAAGCCAGACAGAAACTTCTATGTTACTGCAGGGTAAAAAAAAGTGACAAGAATGAATCTAGACAGGGTAGACTCAGAAAATGACAGTGAACTTCTGCTTGCAGGGACCCCGTCCACAGGACTTTAGAATGAGTAGGCTCTCAAATGAGTGTTGGCTGATAATAATGGATGGTTGTTCCTATATAGATGGAGTGAATAACTAAGAAGTAAGGACAAGTCTTAACCCATAAAAATAAGAAAAAAAAAAAGAATCAAAGGAAACTTAGATGGTTGGAATCTAGGTGACAGAGAATGCTAACACTCCTTATGAAGATTAGGGAATTGAGAAGGGCAGCTGGTCTAAGGAGGAGAAGAAGAGACTTAACTGTGATGGATGAAGTCCAAACAAATCAAAGATGAGATTCCAAAAGAAACTTCAGTGAAAGTGGGTGCTTACAGGGCTCTTACCACATACCAAGCATTCTAAGCCCTTTGCACACATCTACTCAATTGATTCCCACAACTGCCCTCTGATATAAGCATTACCCCCATTTTACAAATAAAGAAACTGAGGCAAAGAAAATTAAAAATGAAAGCTCAATGTTTGGAACATGATTTGAATTAGAAGCAATAATGAATAGATTTGCTGAGAAATACCAAAACAAATCATGTTTATGAAATAACAGTGACTCTTCATCATGTTGTTATTGATGAACCCGTCAGGTGCCATACATTTTCTTACTTAATCCTACCTGGAGGGTACTTGTGTGGGATAGAAATTAAAAGGTGAAGCTAAGATTTGAACCCAAGTCTCTCTGCTTCCCATACCAACATTTTTCCATTACCTTGCCTTCTGCTATGGATGATGTAGGTAGGGAGAAAATAATGAATTGTTTATTAGATATAAACAAAATTCCTTTTGCCCTTCTGTTTGATTATTCTCCATTTAATATATTTGCCTCTTGCAGAGATGTTTTACTGACATTTGTTTGGTAAACATAGATTAAATGCAACCTAATTTTTTTGAGCACTTAAAATGTGCTTGCCTGTTCTGCAAACTTTGCACGTATTAACACATTCAATCCTTACAATGACTCTATGAGCTAGATTCCTTAAGGATTTCATTTACAGATGAAAAAACTGGCACAGAGAAGTTAAATAATTCTCAGGGTCATAAAGCGAGTGATAGACCCAGGCTCCAAAGCCTGCTGGCCATTTGTGGGGGTGTACATCCAGTGACTGTGCCGTAGGGCCTTCCACCCTGAAGCCTGAGATGAAGGAGCTCCCCCAGCCTAGTGGGTGAGGCCGACGGAGCCCAGTACAGTGCAGCAGGACGTGTTCACGGGTGGAAGTGAGCGCTGAGAGCAGACTGGATGGAACAAGCCTTCTTCCAGACATTGTATCACCATCATTGCTGAAGTGTAAATTGTTCCTAGGCAGAGTTTCTCAATCTCAACATTATTGACATTATCTGTTGTAGGGGGAATGTGCTATATATTGAAGTGCATTTAACAGAATCCCTGGACTCTACCCACTAGATGCCAAAATATTACATCCAAAAACGTTTCCAGACATTGTCAAATATTCCTACACTGTGGGTGGGGAAGAATTGCACTGGTTAAGAAACACTGATTTAACAAAATGAAGAGAGAGAGAATGATAAGCAAATGTGGTAAAGCATTAATAATTGATGTATCCCTGGGTGAAGAGTGTACGGGAATTCCTTATACCCTTCTTACATTTTTCTGTAATTTAAAAATATCTAAAAGAATTAATAACATAAGAGTTTGTTGATTATGTTGGAGAGAAATACACAACTATTTTGAAAAACAGTGTCTATTGTCCAGGATAAAGAAAAAAATTCAATGCACAGAATTTAAATATAAAATAACATCCTATTATTGTCATGGACACATATCTTTGACCTATATATTTGTGATATCTATGACCTCATATATTTGTGAGCTGTATTTGCTTTTCTTTGATCTAACTTTTGGTATTTGCTTTTCTTTTAATGTATTAGGCCATATCCCAAAAATGCTACTACACAATATTATCCAAGAGAATTTTCAGAAGGGGAAAAGGAGACACTCGGACAATCAAAGTCTTTGATTGACTTTCTTAACAACGCATCCATAAGGTAACAATTGTATATGAAACTTCAAAAAATTTTTAAAAAGTTTATGTTTAGTCATAATGATAGGTCTTAAAAACAACTCCATCAATGGTGTCTAAATAGAGATTGTGGAGATAGTTATCAGATATGCATGAGCGTATTGCACTCCCCACAGATTAGCAATCTATCTTTCCCTTCCATTGCTGGGCAACATCCTAGGCCTCCCAAGCTGGAGCCACACCGCAGTGTGAGCCTGGAAGATGTATACAGTTGAGTGTGTGAGGATGTTTTCCTAACGGCAAATTAACAATTACTTATTTACCATGGTTTCTCCTACTTCAGTGTTTTTTTCCACTCCTCACTCCTCTTCCTAGCTTCTTTTACAGGATTACTTTTAAAGGTGAAGATGCTTTGAATGGTGAGGATGATCATTATAATGATGACGGAAATTTACAAAAATATCTTTGTAAATGAGAACCTGAAGTCAATTCAGATGGACTTTTTGTATATGTCACTCTTCTCCCTAATTCCTGTGTTGTTGCCACTCTTAGTGGATCTGAGACAGAGGTCTCTTCAAAACATCCCTTACCCTGGTAGTAGGACCCTGGTACTAGGCTTCCAAACCAGTGAAAGAGCTGGACAAAATCTCATCAAGTTGATAATAGAGTTGAGGGAAGTGAGTCAATGATGGACAGACTGCCAGTTGTAACCACTAGGTTGGTTTCCATTTCTTTCCAAAATTAAAGCATTGGTGGTCAAGTTCACATATAGCCAGCCCATGTTCAACTTTTATACTTTTATTTTTATTTTTAAGAGAACATTTGTCTTGCCAGGGTTTCAGCCCTGGACAAATTCACTATGGATTCAGTGTGACCAAAGAAATGACAGTAGAATATTCTTGGGGTGAAAGGGTTATACCTAACTTTATTCCCACTGTGGCAGGTCAATCACTAGAATCCCATCCACTCAGAGTGAGCCTGCATGCAGCAAACTGGTCTCTGCCTCTAAGCCTCTCTACCTGTGCAGCTGTCTCAGTCTCTGTTCTCAGCACTGCCACTACTCCAGCCTCTGCTCTGCTCTCCTGCAGCCTTACAGCTGTGCCACTGTGGTACCCAGAGCACTGGGCAGAGCTCTTTACATAAAGTCAATAACAACGTATTGCCCACACAGGTGCAGTGAGCTGGCCAACCAGGGCCAAGTGAGAATCCTGGCCACAGGAACCTCCACTTTATCCACAATGTATGAATATGTTTACTGTGGATCAAGGCTTTTAGAAGTTTGTGATTTTTTTAGAAGGTGGAACAAAAAGGGCAAGATAGATACTGCATCAACTCCTGATGAGTTAGCTGTTCAACAGTCTGTCCCTTACTAACTTGTCATGGTTTAGCTAGACTGCCTGCTGTTTCACTGTGTCAGCTACCAGATGGCTGTAGAATCAAAGCTGAGCGCAGAGGAAATACGATGCCTTTACAAAGAGCCAGAAACCCAGAGGAAGAGAGCTTGCAGTTTCTCCTTTCTTGACTTCAAACACTAGCAGGTCTCTGGAGAATTAAAAATGCCAAGAAACTGCTAGTATTCTACTCTGTGTATCTCCCTGGAGGAGCCACACCACATGCAGAATTCTGTGGAACCTCAGGGAAGAGACAAGGGCTCAAATATTTTTAAGAAGGGTTTGTTGTTTTATGGAGACTGCTAGTTGTTTGGAGGAAATGAAAATCAGGTGAGTTTACTTCTGACTTTGAAGTTAGCCTCATTATCTTGTCTGCTTGGTAATAAAATTAAACGTGTTTCTGCTTATTGACAAAAACAAAAAACCAAAAAACAAAGAGTGCATTAATTGTTTGCCACTTACAGGAAGTAGGCTATAGTTTTGCCTACACAGGCAATGAGTAAGAACCAGAAAACCTAAGGTTTTCTTTCCTCTAAATCAAAATGAAGTAGTTATTAAGGTTTTTCTTGGTAAGAACACTAAAAATGAGGACTATGTACTATCCATTTCAAGGGAATAAATAGTTGATAGCCAGTTCTCAATTATCCACATTGTGTGTTATTTTTAGCCTGGGCTTTTATTCTTCCCATTCAATTGCCATGATTAGAAAGAGAGGAACAGTAAACAGTTTTATAATTTCCTCCCTAAGGTGTGGGAAGGAAAAGCCAGAACTATAAGATAAAAACTGGTGCAGGAATTAAAATAGCACCTGCCAAGAATAATGAGCATCCCACACTCACATCACTGCCATGCTTCCCACTCCAAGACTGTTTAAAGTTTAATTTTTTAAAAATTGTTGTAAGTGCAGTTTCATTCTAGAAGAAAGCCCTGAGCTCTTTCTCATAGAGTTTTATCTATAAAGGAAGCAGTATTTGCAAAAGAAATTATAAGAGAGGAGAAAGAGAAACTTCAAGAGGGATTCTCAAAACAACTAAGAAACATTCATTCAGGGGTTACAAAAGCCAGTGATACTCATGGGTTTAACTCAGACAACAGCTTCACCAGCCCTCAGTTCATCACTGTCTAGCCAATGGATTTCTCAAGAAAGGAGAAACTGAACTAGCCCAGGGCAAGTTCACTACGGATTCAGTGTGACCAAAGAAATGACAGTAGAACATTCTTGGGGTGCATACCCTTGGGGCTATACCCAAGTTTATTCCCACGGAGGCAGGTCAGTCACTAAAATCTTACCCACTCAGAGCGAGTCTGCATGCAGCAAGCCAGTCTCTGCCTCTGGGCCTCTCGGTCTGCACAGCCGTCCTCTGGGCCTCTGTCCTCGGCACTGCCACCATTCCAGCCTCTGCTCTGCTCTTCTGCAACCTTGCAGCCATGCCACCATGTCACCCAGAGCACTGGGCAGGGCTCTTTATGTAGAGTCAATAACAAAAACATTGCCCACATGTGTGTACTGAGCTAGCCAGCCAGGGCCAGATGAGAATCCTGGCCATGGGAACCTTCATTTTATCCACAATCACCCTCAGGAACCACACGGTGGAGTGCAGAGAAATCAAGAAACAGGAAACCAGAGAAAAGGTGCTGTCTTCACTTCTCCTATTCAGGCTGGGAGGGAAGAATCAGGAAACCAAAGCAAAAGCTCTGCCTTTAACTTCTTTCCTTGGAATTCACTCCCCATTCAGGCTGAAACAGGAAGAAATAGGATATTGAAAATGCTAACAAATGCTTCCACAGGAAACTGGGTTTAAACCTTGAAGCTCCAGGGTGTGAACCTACCCTACAGAGGGTTACTCAAACTTCAGCGTGCATATAAACACCTGGTGGTCTTGCTAAAATGCAGGTCCTGACTCAGTAGATCTGAGGTGGAGCCTGTGACTCTACATTTCTAGCAGGCTCCAGGTCAAGCTGATACTACTGGTCCATGGACTGAATGTTAAGTAAAAAGCTCCTAGGAAATTCTAGTTGAAAGATGAAGTACAAGAAGAATTTAACCAAAAGAATATTCCATTAAGCTGGAAGCCGTAGTGTTAATGCTTAATGGCAGAGGTAACAAATGGTGCCCTTGTTTAATTACATTTGAGGAGTATCTATTATAGTATGTAGTGTTTATATTTAATGTGTAGATAAGGGTTTTTTTTTCTTATTTTAGAAGATGCAAAATTGAGAACCACTCTTGCAACTTACTGCACCTATTTAAAAACCAAGCTATTTGGACTTTCAATCATTAGGGTAAAGCCTTGAGTAGCATTCTAATTGTGGGAAAATTCCCACAGGCCTTGGGAGGGAGCTGAGCTTTCAAACTTTAAGCATATAAAGGGACAATAACTTATAGTGACTTTAAAAACAGGAGTCTGTCAAGCCAAGGTTCCCAGACAATTCAGAGATGAAACTGAAGGAGCAATATTAGCATTTTTAGCAGGATACTTCTTCATTTCAGGGATTGTCTCACGCATTGCAGAAGGCTTCCTAATGGGATTAAACATGTTAGCACCTCCCAGGCACTGTGACAACCAAAACCACCATCACTGCACACACACATGCAACACGCAACACACTTCCAAACTCGCTTGACAATTTATGTATATTATATACATACACACATAATCCTAATTACATATTAGTATAATTAGTATGTATATATATGATAATTTGGTACTGAACATAGCTAAGAATATTGCCTTGTCTCTCAGTTTGGGGTATTCAGGAAGTAGATAAGACAAATTTCAAAGCTGAGGTATACTGAGATTCACAGTGAAAAATAAAGTGGAAGCAGGGCTGGGCAAGGAGAGCTTCCAAGTCTCAGCACCCCCCAGCCCTCCCCACCCCCCCACATCCACAGGAGCTCCAGAGCCAGAGAGGCCTTTTGGCAGACTTCTTACACAAGGCAGAGCAAGTCTACCAGGGTCCCCAAAGCTGGGTGCTTGGCCGCTGACCTGGTGAAAGCCCAGCCTTAGTTTGGAAACTGGGGCCAGTTGTGAAGGTGCTACAGGCTCTCAGCTAATGGCAACCTGCATTAGAAGTTCTGAGTAGCACACTGCCATGAAATTTGTCCCCGCTTAAGTCGTTTATTTCACATGGGGTTAAACACTAGTTACCAAATAAAACTGAGAGTCTTTTTTTCTTTTGGTACAAATGTAGGAGGAGGAGCTGCTGAAAGACATACCATTGAATACTAACAGCCAATGTCTTAATTACTTTTTTTTTTAATGAAATAGTGTTGAAATAGCCTTGCAACAAAATGAGATCATGAACACATTTATTAATGACTGGAGATGCCTGGCAGAAGATGAAGGCACCTTTGAGGACAAGACTGATACCCACCTGAAGGAGTACCAGTCCTTCACCGACCTTCACAGCCTAACAGAGAAAATGATCACCTGCGTCTCCTGGCATCCGACTATCTATGGTGAGATGGAAATGACCGACTCCCTTTGGCGATGGCATTCAAGTAGTCTGTTGCTTTTATACGTAAAGTTGCTAACCAGCTCCATTTCAATGGGACAGTGTCCATTTGCTGAGTGCAGGCACCTGCCAAGCCCTTCCTGTGCCTGTCCTGGGTCCTCTGGGACACTCACTGCCGTCTCTACCAGGGCGAAGCAAAGCTCAACTTAGGGAAGTGACTGGCTCAGGTCATCCAGCTCGTGCAGTGTTGAATCTGGATTTGCCCCAGGCCTGCTGGGCTCCCAACTTCATTCCCCCTGATATTTTGCCTCTCCTATTGCTGGACGAGAGATTGCTGCCTCCTTTAAAGTGCTAAGCTGCAGAAGGAGGTAGGAATGTGTGAAGGGGGAACGATGGAGAAAGAGAGATCCTCACGCTCTTTCTTCCTCTTTCCCACCTCCACCCTGGCCATTTTTCCTCACAAAAAAATGAACACTTTTTTTCTTACTAAATCTTCAAAGTCACTGTTTATTTTACAGTAACAGTACATTGCAGTTTGGACGGGCTGCATTTCAACTGTTGAATTATCAACATGTGGTTACTGGCTCTGTTCTACACAGACTCTGTTGAACACAATGTAGAGCTCTGAAAAAATTCTTGGTCTCTTACAGAATATTTTTACTTGTTTTACCAAAATGGAAATTAATAACGTTTCTAGAAAAGCAAAAACTTAAAAACACTTTGCATGTACTGTTACTGCAGATTTTGACTCTGTGTTTCCATCAGGGCTCATGGCTGTGTCAGTGGCTGTACGACTCTCCTTTGAAGACAGAGTCCACTTTTCTGGTAAATTATTGCTGCAGCCATCACTGATTCTTTTCTGGAGTTTCTCTGACCCCATTCATCCTCAGGTAATTGATGAGAGCCACTCATATAGTCTAAAATTTTCAGATTCCACTTTCATGTGTATTTTTAAGAGTTTTAACTGCAATGTTTTTTATGCTCCATATTGTAAAACCTTATAAATTCCCCAATTCAGAATTTGTCATTATTCAATTTGAGAAAAGCCAAATTTACATTTAGTTTACTGATCAAAGGGTATTGAACAAATCAACATACTATTTTCAAAAAAGATTGTAAGAGGAATATTTTATCAATTGTAAAAAGCAAACTCTATTATGGGCTTTATTTAAATACTAATTATTCAAATTCAAATAGACTTTGTTTCCATATGAATTTCCTTGATTTCCAGGGTTATGAAGTAGGTGTTAATAATTAGTAAAGTGCAGAAGACAATGGGGAGTGGTGGGGACTAAGGTCCTAGAGAGTGCACAGTCCATCTGTGGGGACAGCTACTCTTCAGCTCTCTTGTTGCCAGGTGGTCCCACTTGTCAAGAGAATCCAAAAAACAGGAATTTTATATGAAATCTCCCGATTTTTAAATAGCTCAGCTCAAACCAAAACACACAATCCAAATAAAATAAGGCTGTGTTTGCCCCCCCAGGGTTCTATTCCATCATCTACTCAAGAAAAGTTCTGCTTATAGGGAGGGTGCTTTATAGTGTTAGATTAAGTTATTTCAATGTACATAAACATAGTATTTTTTCTTTAAAATATCATATAATGAAGTCATTCCCTAACAATCTCTAGGTTCCTCTTTTTCCTTCTTCCCTAATTCACCTGAATTGAGGAAGTTTTAATGTAATTGATTCTAGGTACTTTAATTATTATAGACCCAGAGATCAAAATGACAGATCTCTACTTCTTTCTTGTCAGCCTACTTACTACAAAAATGGTGCCGTCCTCTTGCTGGGGTCTAACATTTTCTAGTAGTCTAGGCAAATAGGAACAGGAAAGAAAGACCCTCCTTTTCTTTATTTTGATGAATAGCTTTAAAAAGACAAGTAGATAATTCCTAAGGAAATAATACAAATGATTTATTTTGTCTTTGTTCTAGTCAAAACTGTAGGAGAATATTAAAAGATTTTATTTTTCAAAAATACAGGTTTCTCTAGAGCCCACAGAGTAATGATTAAACAAAGATGAGCCACCCCAATTCCAGTTTGAAAGCTTTAGCTCAGTGGTGGCAAAGCAATGGCCTCTGGGGCCCTTGTTTTTGGTCATTATATTTAAAGAAGAAAGGTAACCGTGCAATCGTTTTGCCTGATGGCCACCCAGTCACGCAGGTGCTGTGTGTGGTTAATATACCCACTTCTTCACATTGATATGTTCCTTGCAGGACTTCCTCCCTACCTTCCAGGTACTTGAGTTTGTTCACCTTCTGGTTCTGTGTTACCTTAAAATTTGAAATATTATCACAGCCAATAGCTCGATCTTCTCTCAGTCAATAAATGTTTACTCTGTGCCAAGCTAGATAGACAGCAGGGAACAAAACAGACAAATATCCTGCCCTCACAGAGCTTACACTCCACACTTTTCAGAAAGACTAGTCGCATAGCCTTTGTTTATTAAAAAACATATATAACATGCCCCAACAGTGACCCATGGAGGGGAGGGAAGGGAGAAACCTGGGCCGCTTGAGACCACACCCGCTCTCATACGCATGGCTAACATCCACAGTTAAATGCAGTAAAAGCAGCTTCCAGTCCAGAAGTACGATTCTGGGAATGAAGCCTCTGTGAATATTTCTTATAGCTAGTTATTAAATTAGACTTTTGGCTGTCTTAATATTATTTTCTAGCTATGATCTTAATAAGTTTTCTCACTTCTTAAATTTGCGGGGTTGACTTTAGTTAATGCTGGAGAGCCCAGATGACATCTTCTGCTTCCAGTTCTGTCCGAGTAACCCTAATATCATTGCTGGAGGCTGCATAAATGGACAGGTACTTATGGAGTTTTTTCCATCTATTTATTAATTTAGATAGCATTCTATAATACATTTTTGATTGGTGATTTTTTTTAACTTAAGGACTCAACTTAGCAGAAGGAAAGCATGCCAGTTATGTGCTGGTCACCATGCCAGGAACTGGGGTACAAAGATGTGGTATTGGGGTTCAAGGTACCAAGGGGTAACCCAGTTGTGATAACTGGAACAAAACCAGCTCAAATCTATTTGTCTCTGTGATAGAACCATACCTTGTACAAGATTCTACAGAAAAACAAAACCCAAAAGCATTAATAGCTTTTGGTTCAAGAGGGCTCTTCTAAAATTTCTGAGGGGATAGGAGTCAGGGACTGATCAAGAATTTAAACAGAAATTCACTGGAAAAACATATCTATCATTAAATTTATGTATGTATAATTTGATGTTTGCTTTTTTTCATCTTTCCCTTTTAACTTACCTAATTTATGTAAAATTTAGATCCCATCTTCAATTTACCTGTTTCTCCAATAAAGTAAAACAGAATCTTAAAGCTGTTTTATGAACAAAGTTTAAACTCACTGTAATTCAGTGAGTTTGGCCATTTCATGGTCATGATTTTTTTTCGTGGTATATGATCTTTTTTTGTGTGGCTAGGAAATTTTCCTTATGGTTGAAATTTGAATATCTATAGCGTCCATGCCCATTTATCCAGAACCAAACAAGGGCAAACAAATTTTCTCCTTTAGTTTTGTTTAACAATAACTGGTGGTGTCATAATGATGACTCAGAGCCCATTCCTCAAGTCCTGAAAATCCTGAAATGCTTTTTTCACTCACTATGATGAAGGTAATATGACTTTGTTTCAGAATATTTTAGAAAAGCAAATGATGAAAAGAAAATCATTCACAATTCTGTAATTCTGATGTTAACATTTTAGGGTACTGAAATGGCTTTTAATCCTTGAAAATTAATCGAATGTAGGGTTGCATGTTCTATTTTGTTCTGATTTTTCCAAAAATGACCATCAGTGTATATGGAGTTAGCCATAATATTAATTTAAGTAGAAATAATCATTTTCCAGTCTTTTTGAATAGTTGGGTATTTGTACTTAATTCTGGAGAACAAGTTGTTTTCTTGTGAGTTTTAAGTAGCTGTTCCCACTATCATAGCACATTCCCAAAGACAGAGGAACTCTTCCCACAGCAGAGGGAATTTCATGATGTTTACCTTGGATTTTGAAAAATAATAGCATGTATTGGCACAAGCACAGAAATCAAAGTGCTGAAAACACTTTTATAGAGAAGAAAACATTCGATTTTATATGTGCTTTAAAAGTTCCTAAGTTACAGGCTGTTCTGAATTACATACTTTTATAATAAACCAGTGATCCAGAGAGTAAAAAAAAAAAAAAAAGTTGCTGACTTACTTAAAATGTAGGCTAAAATGTGGTAATCTCCCAAGGTGACTGATGTATCAGAGTATATACCAATCCTGTTAGGTTTTAAGAAATCTCTAAGACCCAATTAGCTGTTTCCTGATGATACATTATAATAACATTAATTTCTGTTTTAGATTGTCATGTGGGACATTACTGCATATGCAGACCGCATAGAAAACATCAAGACGGGTGGTAGTGGAAGTAAAAAAGTCACACTCAAGGTTAGCTTTTTATAGCTTTTCACTTGCATATTGTTCCATTCAGGAGTTTGTTTAAAAGTACATACATAACAGTTGCCAAGCTAAACAAAGACTCAGTAGAGAAACAAAAAGTGTTGTTTCTCAAGCATTCACCTCTGTTTGTAGACATGTTCTGAATCACTTTTATGTAAATCCTTGATTAAAAACACAACAAAGCATGTTGCATGGTCTGTCCCAGGATGTTAAGCTCTTTTTTGTTGTTATTATTGTTAAATAAAATAATGGGAACAAGGGACTTGCCTAAAGTGATGTCACTGAAAGAGCACTGGATGGAAGGGCCATGTACCCAGGCTCTGGATCCTTCTGTTTTGCTTTGTTTTTATACTCCACAAATGAGTGAAATAATTTGGTATTTGTCTTTCTCCTCCTGGCATATTTCACTGAGCATAATACCTTCTAGATCCATCCATGTTGTTGCAAATGGCAGGATTTATTTTCTTTTTATGGCTGAATAATATTCCATTATGTTTAAGCATCTTGTTTATCTATTCATCTGTTGATAGACACTTAGGTTGCTTCCATATCTTGGCTATTGTAAATAGTGCTGTGATAAACATAGGGGTGCCTATGTCTTTTTGAATCAGGGATCTTGTTTTCTTCAGGTAAATTCCTTGGAGAGGAATTACTGGGTCAAATGGTATTTCTATTTTTAATTTCATGAAGAACCTCCATACTGCTTTCCAGAATTGTTGAACCAATTTACATTCCACCAATAGTGTAGGTGGGTTCCCCTGTCTCTGCATCCTCACCAGCATTTGCCATTCCTTGTCTTTCGAATGTTGACCATCCTAACTGGTGAGAGTTGATATTTCATTGTGGTTTTCTCTGATGATTAGCGATGTGGAGCATCTTTTCATGTGCCTGTTGGCTATCTGTATTTCTTCTTTGGAAAAATGTCTGTTTCAGATCCCCTGCCCATTTTTTAATAAAGTTATTTGATTTTTGGTTGTTGAGACATATGAGTTCTTTATGTATTTTAGATGTTAACCCCTTATCGGATAAATTGTTAACAAATATATTCTCCTATACTGTAGGATGACTTTTTGTTCTGTTGATGGTGTCCTTTGCCATACAGAAGCTTTTTAGTTTGATGTAGTCCCATGTGTTCATATTTGCTTTTGTTTCCCTTGCTCGAGGAGATGTGTTCAGGAAAAAGTTGCTCATGTTTATATTCAGTAAATTTTTGCCCATGTTGTTGTCTAAGAGTTTTATGGTTTCATAACTTACTCCATTTCGAGTTTACTTTTCTGTATGGAGATAGACAATTATCCAGTTTCATTCTCTTACATGTAGCTGTCCAGATTTCCCAGCACCAGTTGTTGAAGAGGCTGTCTTTTCCCCATTGTGTATCCATGGCTCCTTTATCATATATTAATTGGCTATATACATGTGGGTTTATATCCTGGCTCTCTATTCCATTCCACTGATCTGTGGGTCTGTACTTGTTCCAGTACCAAATTGTTTGTTTACTGTGGCTCTGTAGTAGAGTTTGAAATTAGGGAACATAATCCCCCCAGCTTTGCTCTTCTTCCTCAGGATTGCTTTAGCTACTTGGGATCTTTTGTGGTTCCATATGAATTTTAGAACTATTTGTTCTAGTCCATTGAAGAATGCTGTTGGTATTTTGATAGTGGTTGCATTGAACCTGTAGATTGCTTGGGCAGGATGGTCATTTTGACAATATTAATTCTTCCTATCCATGAGCATGGGATGTATTTCCATTTATTGGTGTCTTCTTTAATTTCTCTCCTGAGTATCTCATAGTTTGCAGAATAAAGGTCTTTCACCACCTTGGTTGGGTTTATTTCTAGGTATTTTATTCTCCAATTGTAAATGGAGTTGTTGTCCTGATTTCTCTTTCTGCAAATTCATTGTTAGTATATAGGAATATAACAGATTTCTGTGTATTAATTTTGTATCCTGCAACTTTTCTGAATTCAGTTATTCTAATAGTTTTTTGTTGAAGTCTTTAGAGTTTTCTATGTATAATATCATGTCATCTGCAAACAGTGACAATTTAACTTCTGCCTTACCAATTTGGATGCCTTTTATCTCTGTCTTGTCTGATAGCCATGGCTAGGACTTCCAGTACTATGTTGAAAAAAAGTGGTGAGAATGGATATCCTTGTCTTACTCCCAATTTTAGAGGAAAAGCTTTCAACTTTTTGCTATTAAGATGATGTTGGCTTTGGTTCTGTCATATATGGCCTCTATTATGTTGAGGTATGTACAATCTATACCCATTTTGTTAAGTTTTATCATGAATGGATGTTGAATTTTGTCAAATTCTTTTTCAGCATCTATTGAGATGATCATGTGATTTTTGTCATTTTTGTTGATGTAATGTATGCTATTGATTTACAAATATTGTACCATCCTTGCATCCCTGAAGTAAATCCAAGTTGGTCATGATGGATGATCTTTTTGATATATTTTTGAATTCAGTTTCCTGATATTTTGTTGAGAATTTTTGCATCTATGTTCATCAGGCATATTGGTCTATAATTTTCTTTTTTGTGATATCAGGTCTGATTTTCTTATGAGAGTGATGCTGGCCTCATAGAATGAGTTTGGAAGTACTTTTACTTTTTGGAATACTTTAAGAAGGATGGGTATTATCTCTTCTTTAAATGTTTGATAAAATTCATCCATGAAGCCATCTGGACCAGGAGTTTTGTTCTTAGGTAGTTTTTTGATTAACAGTTTATTTCATTGCTGGTAATTGGTCTGTTCAGATTTTCTGTTTCTTCCTGGTCTTGGAAGGTTGTATTTTTCTAGAAAGTTGTCCATTTCTTCTAGGTTGCCCAATTTATTGCCATATAATTTTTCATAGTATTCTCTAATAATTCTTTGTATTTCTGTGGTGTCTGTTTTGATTATTCCTTTTTTGTTTCTGATTCTGTTTATGCATGTATTCTCTCTCTTTTTCTTAAAATGTCTGGCTCACTGTTCATCTATTTGGTTTATTTTCTCAAAGAACCAGCTCCTGGTTTCATTGATTCTTTCTATTGCTTATTCTTCTCAATTTTATTTCTTCTCTGATCTTTGTTATTTACCTCCTTCTACTGACTTTGGGCTTCATTTGTTTTTCTTTCTCTAGTTTCTTTAATTGTGAGTTCAGACTGTTTACTTGGGATTGTTCTTGTTTCTTGAGATAAGCCTGTATTGCTTTATATTTCCCTCTTAGAACTGTTTTTGCTCCATTGCACAGGTTTTAGGCTGTTGAGTTGTTGTTTTCATTTGTCTCCATATCTTGCTTGATCTCTGTTTTAATTTGATCATTGATCTCTTCATTATTTAGGAGCATGTTGTTAAGCCTCCATGTGTTTGTGAGCCTTTTTGTTTTCTTTGTGTAATTTATTTCTAGTTTCATATCATTGTGATCTGAGAAACTGCTTGATACAATTTCAATCTTATTGAATTTATTGAGACGCTTTTAGTGGCCTAGTATGTGATTTACTCTGGAAAACATTCCATGTACACTTAAGAAGAATGTGTATCTTGCTGCTTTTGGGTGGAATATTCTGTAGATATCTTTTCGGTCCATCTATTCTAATGTACTGTTCAGTGCTTCTGTTTCCTTACTTATTTTCTGTATGGTTGATCTATTATGTGAGTGGTGTGTTAAAGTCTTCTAAAATGTATGTGTTGCATTCTATTGCCTCCTTTAATTCTGTTAGTATGTGTTTTACATATTTAGGTGCTCCTATAGTGGATGCATATTTATAATAGTTATATCCTCTTTTTTAGACTGACCCCTTTACCATTATGTAGTATCCTTTTTTGTTTCCTGTTACTTTCTTTGTTTTGAAATCTATTTTTTCTGATGTAAGTACTGCTACTCCTGCTTTTTTCTTCCTATTATTTGCATGAAATATCTTTTTCCATCCCTTCACTTTTAGTCTTTGTATGTCTTTGGGTCTGAAAGGAGTTCTTGTAGACAGCATATAGATGGACCTTGTTTTTTTTTATCCATTCTGCCACTTGATGTCTTTTGACTGATGTGTTTAGTACCTTTATATATAAGGTGATTATTGATAGATAAGTATTTATTGCCATTGTAGGCTTTAGACTTGTGGTTATCAAGGTTCAAGGATAGCTCCCTTAATATCTAACAGTCTACATTAAATCACTGATAACTCTATTTCAAACACAATCTTAAGGTACTTTTTATTCCCTCTTCTTCTTCTTCTTCTTCTTCTTCCTCCACACTTTACTTATTAGGTGTCATATTCTGCACTCTTTGTGTATCCCTTGACTGGTTTTGTGAGTAGTTGATTTAATTTTGTACTTGCTTGGTAATTCATTGGTCTACTACCTTTACTGTGGGTTCATTTTCTCTGATAACAGCTATTTAGCTTTAGGAACATTTCCATCTAAAGAAGTTTCTAAGGACTGGCTTAGTGGTGGTGAATTCCTTCAACTTTTGTTTATCTGAAAATTGTTTAATCCCTGCTTCAAAGTTAAATGATAATCTGGCCAGGTAGAATATTCTTGGTTGGAGGTTCTTCTATTTCATTACATAAGATGTATCATGCACTCCCTCTGGCCTGTAACGTTTGTGCTGAGAAGTCTGCTGATAGCCTGATGGGGTTTCCTTTATAAGTAACTTTTTTCTCTCTCTGGCTTCTTTCAACACTCACTCCTTGTCTTTGATCTTTGGCACTTTAATTATATGTCTTGGTGTTGTCTTCCTAAGGTTCCTTTTGTTAGGGGAACTCTGGGCATCCATGCCCTGAGTGTCTATTTCCTTCCCCAGATTCAACTTCTATGTGAAGTTTTCAATAATTATTTCCTTAAAAAGACTTTCTATCCCTTTGTCTCTCTCTTCTTTTTCTGGTACCCCCTATAATGCAAATGTAGGTCTACTAGGATCTCTCACACAGCTCTTATTATTCTTTCATCCCTAGAGTCCTTTTTTCTTCAGTTTTTCAGCTTCATTGTTTTCTTGCTCCCTAATTTTCAGATTGCTTACAACTTCTTTAACCTGTGAAAGCCAGCTATTAATTCCCCCCACTGTATTTTTCATTTCAGATACTGTATTCTTCAGCTCTGAGTGACTTTTTTTGAGGTCTTCTGTCTTTTTGTTGAGGTCCTCCCTGAGATCTTGAACAATTTTCTGTAGATCCATGAGCATGTTTATGACTTTACTTTGAAGTCTTTATCAAGAAGATGGGTGATTTTGGTTTCACTCAGTCCTCTTTCTGGTGTTTTGTCCTGTAGTTTCGTTTGGACCAAATTCCTATCTCTTCATATTTTTTAGTGTTTCCTGTGAAATAATAGCTTTATGTAGGAGGTCCCCTCTAGTGCCCAGAAGCTCAGTTTCCTGTGCAGGAGCCCCAGCTGTTGGCATGCAGTGGGTGGGGCACCTTTCTGTCTGGCTTTTGGTGATCTGATTTCAGGTGGTTTTTGTGGGCCTGCAAACAGGGAGAATACTCAGGGCTGCCCCTCTGGAGTTGCTGTGGGTGGAGCCACCCTCCTTGCATCCTGCAGCAATGACAGGGGTCACAGGTAAGTGGGGCCAGCACCTGCCAGAAGAAAGGAGTTCCCATGGCTGGCTCCTGCAGTATTTCCCTGGCTGGGCTGAAACAGGGCCAAGAAAGTTGGGATGGTCTTCTTCCTCCTTCCCAGATACAAAGCCTGCCTCCACTACCAGGTCAAGTGGGCTGGGCATGCAGGGAGGAGACTCAGTGCTGCACTGCTAGAGCTGCAGTGGGTTGAGCTGCACTTTGTCCAGCCTGCAGCTATGGTGGGGGGCTTCAGGCAAGTGGGACAGGCACCTGCTGGGAAGAAGGAGCTCCCAGGGGCTGGCTCCTGCAGACAGTTCCCCAACTACCCTGAAACAGGGCTGAGAAAGCTGGGACAGTCTCCCTCTGCCAACCCAGGAGCAAAGTCTGATTTCACTGCTGACCAGCAGGCTGTGCACCCCAGGGAGGAGCCTAGAAGCTACATTGCCAGCAAGGGGGATGGAGTGTCTGAAGCTCATAAGAGTTCCTAACCTGTTGGACTGAGGGTGGGTTGGGAAGATATTGTCCACCTGATCCTTTTCCTGAGCAGAAAGCTTGGTGTAATCCTTGCCTCTCTGGTGCCCCTCTCACTGCTTTCTTCTGCAGTTGAAGTCTTTCAAACTGCCTGCTTTGCTTTTTTCTCAAGGGTTGCTGGTAGAGCATACCTGTAGTCCACAAGTGGCTGGAATCTCAGTCTCTCTGAGTATTCCACCTGTCTTTGTTGTGCAGCCCTACTTATCACCAGAGCACCATGTAATGTGGGTTCGTGTTCCCAGGGCAGATCTTCAGGGCCAGATGTTTAGCAGTCCTGGGCTTTTACTCCATCCCTGCTCTGTTCCTCTTCCTCCCACCTGTGGCTTAATATAGGGGGAGGGCTTGGGTCCCCTAGAAATGGCTTTGCTACTTTACCCTTTACTGTGAGGTCTTCTTTTCATCCCCAGATGTAGGTAGTCAGTTCTACAGTCTTGAGGTCGTTTTCAGGTTTAGTTTTATTTGCTGTATTTTCATGTTCCATGTGGTTTGGAGAGGAAGTTTCCGCCTTGCCTTCTTACACTGCCATCTTTTTCCCAGAATCCTTTCAGGCTCTGGATCATGGTCCTGTGAGTTTGGATATGTCCCCTCACCTCAGCAAGCTTCAATTTTCTCATGTATAAAATGAAGGGGTTACAGTCCTTCTGTATAATAATATGCTATGGTTTCATGACACTGTGGATTCTACCACAAGGGTTGGGAAAAGATTCCTTGGCTCCCAAGCTCTACTTACCCACCATATTGCACATCTTTACCTCCAGTTCTCCTATAGCAAACACAATGCAATGTGATCTTCTGTGCACACAATGAAAAACTCCTTCAAAAATGGATCTCACTGATTCTTTAGGGAGTGGCTCAACAATTCCTGTTAAGTTTATATACAAAATCTTAGACTAAACTGAGGAGGAGAGAAGATAGTCTAATTACCTAAATAAATGATACATAGAAATGCTAATTTTTTCCTTGACCTGTTATTTTTCCAAGTTAATTTTAATTAGAATGGCTAGTTAAGTATGTATTCTTTCATCAGCTCTCTGAAATTAGCATATAACTTTCTTTTAACATTTTTCCAGCCCATGTTTCTTCTTGAACCAGAGAGTAATAAAGAAGCAACGTATATCAGACACTGTGCAGTATCCTCAATAGAAAGTGGTCATAAGAAAGTAATTACAGATATACATTGGCTGTCTGACACCTTTGAGGTGAGTTTTGATGCCTTCATAGTTCTCTTTTGCACTGTAAATTTTCAGATGATTTTATTCAAATACAATATTTCCAGTGAATAATTCATTTACATTTGAATTGTGAAATAACCAGGATATAGGCATCAAAGAGTTGTGTCACTATTGCCAGACCAACATCTGACTTTGGGATAAGAATAATACCAATGTTTCACCTTCTATGGTTTACAAACCACTAAAAAATGTAGGTGGGGTCCACATTGATATAATATAATAGTTACAGAAGATAAAGTTTTGATATGCAAAAATAGAGTGCAAATATTTTACTCTCTTGGCCTTGTGGATTTAAAATTTATGGTTTCAGCTATTCAAAGCAGGCAACTCTGAGGCCCTGAGACATATAGTAATGTATCATTTTGCCAGGGCAGTCTGGGTGAAACCCAGTTGTACAGTGAGTGAGCCCAGCTGACTGCCCAGTATCTACACTGTACTTTGGCTTTGTAGTTCTGTACTAGACTCACAAAACCTGGTGTTAGTGAATTTGAAAATGGGTAAATCTTCCCAAATGTTTCTCTCAAGGGGTCTACTATATACTTTGAAGAATTAACAGGTGAGAATATCAAAGAATATTCTGAAAATTAGAGTTATGAAAGATGACTAGCCCTTCAAGGTATTCAAATGGAATATGAAAAGCTTTAAAAGTTATAATAGACCAAAAGTAAATAGCTCAGATATAGTTCTGTTATCTATTAAAGTATAACATGTGGTAATGGAAGTTACAACTCAAGTTAAAAAGCTCTGTTGCTTCTCTTTTCTTTTTTAGAACATATAAATTTATTAAAGTAACATGCTGTATACTTTATTTTTATTTATTTATTTTTTTAAGGTGTCATTAATATATAATCTTATGCTCAGGTTTCACATGAGCAACACTGTGGTTACTACATTCCCCCTATTATCAAGCCCCCACCATGTACCCCATTATAATCACTGCCCATCAACATAGTAAGATCCTACTTGTCTTCTCTGTGCTATCCTGCCTTCCCCGTGCCCCCCCTATATTATGTGTGCTAATCATGATGCCCCTTAATCCCCTTATCCCTCCCTTCCCACCTACCCTCCCCGTCACTTTCTCTTCAGTAACTGTTAGTCCATTCTTGGGTTCTGTGAGTCTACTCCTGTTTTGTTCCAAGAAGCTCTGTTTCAATTCCATTTCAGCTCACATCACACACACAAATTAATTCAGATGATCATAAATTTAAATAAAAATGAATCACAGAAAAGACACAATAAATCAAAATAGAATATAGTATTTCTGGATTGTGAATAGTTTTCTAAGCTAATAGGTGTTGAAAAATTCAAAACATACATATGTAAATTTCTAAATTAAAAAATAAAGAACAAATAACAAAATGGAGAAAAATATGTGTCAAATATGGTAAATACAAAATTTCCTGTAAATAAGCAAAAGACATATACTGAAAAATATATAGTAGGTAAACATGAAAATCATTCAGCCTTTCTAACATCAAAGAAATTAATAATAAAGTAACAATAATGTGCTATTTTGAACCTGTTTAATTTTTGAAGGAGAATTTCAAATACTACTCTAGTGTTAAAGAAGATGAAATGGTGAAACCAGTAAACTAACATTGATGGTTCCAATATAAAATCTTAAGAATATAGTCAGTCAATGGTGGTTCTTCATTTTCATCCAAATTTTCAAACCTTTTGACCAGTAATTCAAGTTTTGGGAATTCATACCAAGAAATAATCTGTGTCTCAAGATACAAAATTACATGTTACACCTTAAGAAAACATATCAAAGTATATCCACAAAAGAAGACTGGAAAAGAATAATATAAAGTAGAATTACGTTTGATTTTAAAACCTTCTATTTTCTAAACTGTTGTAATATTATTATGGGGTTTTAAAATAATCCTTAAACCATAAAACTCCAGAGCAAGTACACTTTTGGGGTCTCACGCTTCATACAACAGGAAAGGCTCAGTAGAAAGAGGCGACATGGATCTGCATTGTTTCTCAGATCCAAGTGGAAGTTGGCAGCAGTCACCAATTTCCACTTGTTTGTTACTTCTTGTTTGTTACTAAGAAGGTAGGGAATTGGGAAAAGTCATGTTTCTCTATTAATTCAAGAGTGGCACCTTCATAGGTTGCACAAAACCTTCCACCTAGTTTGAGAGCTAGCTGACCGGAATTTTGGACCTCTAGGACCCCGCGGAGCCATTAACCATCTTGGACTCCCTCAGTGTGCTAGCAGAGTCAAGCACTAATTACTGAAGTGTTACTATCTAATCTAACACTGAGCTTCTTTTCTATTGATCTTACCTGGTTAACACTCACAAAATTTCTATGTTCCACAATTAATAGCAAAAAACCGTAACAACCTACATTTCTAATAATAATGGATAATGCAATTATGATACATCTTTTATATATTAGAAAACTATTAGAATGACTTATGAGTACACAAGTGTTCACATTTTATTAACTGAAATATCTCAGTACAGAAGTTTATAAGCATGCTAATTAAAATTACGTAAAAATGTTTGAAAAAAGACTGGAAAACTAGTTAAGGCAGAATTAAATTTGATTTTAAAGCCTTCTATTTTCCAAATTTCTGAGATAGTGTTATGTTTTTTTAATAAAAATTTAGAGGAAAAATCTGAAAGGTAACAATCTATGAGAAAAAGGGCATTACTGTTCTAGATACACAAAACTTGCTTTTTTGTTTTTAATAGATTGACAGACTGGGTTCTGTCTTTGAGAATCGAAGTGGATTGTGCTGTCAACTTGTCACGTGTTCAGCAGATTGGTATGTCCTTGTTTAGTGTTCTCGGCCTTAATTTCAACATATGCAAGGGAGTTCTGGGGAGGTTCCCCCACTCCTCAAGCAGTTCCGGGTCACCACCTGCGTGTCCTACAATTCACCAGTTTTCCCAATTCTGACACCATCTACACAGAGATAGCATGAAATCTCACAGTTTAAGGGCTCAGTCCCACAAGACTACCCTCCAATCCACTTTAGATGCAAGTGGATACGGGCACTTCAACCAGCTGCCTGTAAATCAGAGGTTCCTTCGACCCACTCCTCAGGTTTGCTTACTTTGCTGAAATGGCTCACAGAACTCAGAAAAACATTGCCCTACTAGATTACTGGGTTATTATAAAAGGATATAACTCAGGAGCAGTCAGACAGAAGAGATACACACAGGGCAAGGCATGGGGAAAGGGCGTGGAGCTTCCAGGTCCTCTGCAGGTGCACCACTCTGGGCGCCTCCACGTATTCACCAAAGACTGACAGTTCCGCCCCTCTGATCTGCTCCCTTGGCAACCAGCCCCCATCCTTCCTGATTTCCAAAGTCACCTCATTAATATAACAAAAGACACCTTATCACTCTCCACACTTAGGATATTCCAAAGGTTTTGGAAGCTCTGCCCTAGAAATGGGGATGAAGAATGAATTTATATCTTATTATAATTCACAATATCACTGTGTTATTTTTAACATTATCCAATATGTTTTCATAAAACAAATTCTTTATTCTTAGATGCTTCTAAAATCATTGTCTTTCTCTGATCCTTAAATAATCTTTGTTGTAGCAATTAAATGTAATATAACTAAAGGACAGAATATTACAGACTGTTGCTGGTTTAAAAAAATCTTTTTATAGGTACAAATATGTTGTAAAAAGAATTAAGTAGGTTTCATGATTGATAATGTATAACATTATCCATAATTATTCTCCTTTTTCACTTACTGATATTTGTAAGTTTACAATGTGCTGTTTACATTCAGTTTTGTCTCATAATTACAAAAATTACAACATTTAATTTGGAAGGCCTTTTTAAAATTGAAGAAGTACATTTTATTGCATATTTTTAAAAAGTCTTATAAACCGTTCGGTAACTATGTTGGAGAATATCTTTTAAATGGAATTAATCTCCCAATTTAGAGAACTAAAAATTTATAATGAAGGAGTAAATATGAAGAATGTTTATCTATCACCCAAATACTGGCAAAACTTTATATTCCAAATAGCTTTGATCCCAACAGAAATAATGACACCTTAAGCCATAGAAGCTGACAGCATCAAAAGCAGTTGTGGAACAGCGAGCAAAGGCATAAGTAACATTAACAGCAGCCATGGGCAAGGGATGGAGGCAACATGATTAATCCTGTGGGCATGTATTGGGTAAGGTTCTGTGACTGCAAGCAACAGAAATCGACTATGGCTACTTGAAAGGGACAAATTAAATTTATGGGAAATAAATTTATTGGAAGTTTATGCCAATACTACTAAGTGTTTTAATAGGTTAGTTATTTTTATAACTATTTTTACATTAACAACAACCCTGAAAAATACTTATAGATAGAGGAAATGAGGGTCTGAAAGTAAATATATTATCTATCTATTTATAATGAGTTATATATGTAACTGTTTACCATAGCTAGGTATACTGTAGTATACTACACTATATGAAGCAATATTACTATATATATACTATAGTAATGATGTTACTCAATCAAAGAAAAAGCCAATTCAGGCCTCAGAAAGAGCCCAGCGGATTCGGATGGCAGAAATGAATGGCCAGCCTTTGCCATGTGAACGAGTCAGTGCCAAACATTACGTCACTGTTGAGGTTTCATACTGACAGGACAGTCTGACTTACTTCTGTTACATTGTGAATAGACCCCTTTGGATAGAGAAGAAATGTCAGAGAAACTTGAATGTTCCAACCTGACTGCATGCAGCTGGGAGATGCAGGTCCCCAGAAAACAATTAGAATGTTCTTCCTAAAAAAAAAAAGGGGGTGGTGGTGGTGGTGAGGAGATTGCTGCCCAGGTAAAAACAACACATGGCACCAATAAGGCCATATGAAACACTGAGCAACAATTAAGATTATGTTACAATGTCATGAAGAAATGCTTGTGGTATGATGTTGATTATAAACAACAGAACACAAAACAATACTGTTCTTCTATAGCCTTGGAGAACATATAGAAGCACTGAACAGACTTAAAATAGTACATGTTTTATATTGAAGGTACAGGTCCTTGATTATATTCTGGAATATACTGGAAATAATTCCTTCAAATGTTGTTAACATTTTTTTTAAGTTTATGCTTCTTTTTAAATACATAGAAGCTAACTTTTACTTATCTGGAAAACTCATAGTCCTAACATTTATAGTTCAGCCAAACTAAGGTTCTTATAATAATATAGAATAAGATAAAATACAGTTTCATTAATTAAGAATATGTGACTGATTTTTGCATTAAGTTCAACTGAAGTTATCTGTTTTTAGCAAAATCATTTCATTAATTCATTAATTCACAATCAATTCATTAATTAAGGCAAATTAATGCTACAAGTGAGATTCAAGAAGAGTCTTGTAATTTGGAAAAGAGTTTTAAACCAGCTATAATTATATTTTTAAAAAGTTCTTATTATCTTATTGTGGTATTTTCCCAAGTATTTATGTTTTAACAACTTAAAAATTATTAATATTTTCATTGATTTTAACTATTCACTAAGAAGAATAAATGATTGATACTAAGTAATTCACATGAATAAAAGTTTTGTTAGTCTTACCTGAGTTATCTGATTTTCTAAAAACTTTAACTTACACATCTAAATTCTTTAATATCTTAAATTCATTAATCAGGTTACTCATATCCTTAGTGATAGAAATTATTGAGCCAATATCAAATATCCTTTGCCATTCTCATCACATTTTTCACACAATACAAGACACTTTTATTCTAAAGTACCATACAAGTATCAATATAAATTTTTACCAAATTTTTTGCACTAAAAACAATACTCTATATTAATGTGGAACTTTATAAAGAATTTTCACATTCATTATCTCACTTGATTTTCATAATCAACATGTGAAGGAGAAATAACCCTACTCAATGCCTACTATTTACCAAACACATTAAATCCAACCTCATCTGTGTATGTGTTATTTTCACTATAAAAATTATATATGATGTATGTATCTATATATTATGCCTCTTGTATGTGACACCAAACACACAAGGAATAAAAGAAAAAAAAGATAAATTGGACATCATCAAAATTAAAAACTTGTGCTTCAAATGGCATTATCAAGAAATTGAAGGCAATCCACAGAAAGGGAGAAAATATTTGCAACTCATCTATATGATAAGAGATTTCTATCCAGAATATAAAAAGAACTCTTATAACTCAACAATAAAAAGAAAATAACCCAATTTAAAAATGAGCAAATATTGTTCATAGACATTTCCCCCAAAAAGAAATGCAAATGGCCAATAAGCATATGAAAAGATTCTCAATGTCATCAGCTATCATGGAAAAGCAAATCAAAATCACAGGGAGACCTAAAATAGGTAAACAATCTTGACAAAAAAGAAAACAGAATTGGAAGATTCATACTTCCTGATCTCTAAAAACATTCTACAGAGTTAACATTTATAGAGACAGATGTACTGACACTGGCCTAAGGATAGACATATAAAACAGTGGAATAGAGTCCAGAAAGCAACCCATATGCCTGTTTGACTGATTTTCAACAAGCATGCCAAGACAATTTGATGGAGAAAGGTTAGTGTTTTCAACAAATTGTGCTGCTACAACTGAATACCTACACACAAAAGAATGAAGTTGGATCCTTATGCCTCATTCTGTATATGAAAATTAACTGAAAATGTAATAAAGACCTAAATGTAAGAGCTAGCACTATAGAACTCTAAGACAAAAGCATAAACATGAGTATAAAATGTTCATGGATTTAAGTTAGAGAGTGATTTCCTAGATATTATACCAAAAGCCCAAGCAAATGCAAATCAAAATCAATTTTGATGAGGTACCACATCATACCTACTGTGATGCTTACAATAAAAAACATGAAAATGATAGGTGTTAGCAAGAGGGTGGTGAAGTTGGAATCCTCATACGTTGTTGATGGGAATGGAAAAACAATGCAGTTGCTTTGGAAAACAAACAGTTCCTCAAAAGATTAAACATAGAAGTTAGCATACAAGCCAGCAATTCTGTTTCTAGATACATACCCAAGAGAAATGAAAGTTACATCCACACCAAACTTAAACACAAATGTTCATAGCTGCATTACTCATGATAACCAAAAAAGGGAAACACCCAAAACTTATTTATCCATTCATCAGTCCATCAACTGATGAATGGAAAAATAAAGTGTGTTGTATTCCAGAATATTATTTGGTAATACAAAGGAATGAGGTATTGATACATACTACAATATGTATGAACTTTGCATATGCTAAATGAAATAAGCCAGTCTCAAAAAAACACATATTATGTGATTCCTCATATGAAATGTCCAGAATAGACAAGTCTATAGTGACAAGAAGTAGATTAGTGGTTGTCAAGGGCTGGTGGGAAGGGTTGGGGGAAAATGGGGAGTAATTGCTAATCTGTAGAGAGTTTCTTTTTGGGGGTGATGAAAATCTAAAATTGACTGTGGTGATGGTTGCACAACCATCAAATTGTGCACTTTAAATGGGTGAATTTTGTGGTAGGAGTTATATGTGAATAAAGCTGTTATGTTAAAAAAAAAGATTGTGTCAATGTCAAGGCTCGATCCTCATATATATTAGTCTCAATACCAGCAAAGTCGTTAACTAACCCTATAAACTCTATAAAGCTCTAAAATAGAAAATTCCAAACAGTCCCATTTCATAAAAATCTTAGTTTCAGAGGTATTAAAAAACAGCCACAATCGCATTGCTAATGTGTAGCAAGTATGGTGGTTCTGAGGTTACTTCTCTTATTTGTACTTGATAAAATAATAAAACATAAACTTTTTTTTAAAGCACAATATGTTTTTGGGATATCAGACCACAGAAAGCTTTAACCCCTCAACCAACAGAGAAAAAGAAAGAAGAAAGTATTGAAATTCCTTTTGATGTACCATCTACTTTTTTGCATCTAGATCTCTCCTGGAAACCTCTCAGTAAGGTAAGTAACATGGGATTTAGTTCACTCGATTTGTTTGCATACACTATGTAATGTATATATATAAACATACGTATATACACACACTCCAGAAGTACAGCAACTCAAATTAATGCAGCACTTCACAATTCATGTATTCATGCAACTAATAAATTCTTTAATTGAAGATTATTTTGATGCCTGCCTGGGTCCAGCCAGAAATCAGTTATTGTGAACTCAAGATTGATAATTATTCATGTATAAGCAAGGCTCAACTTAGCAATGGTTTGTATAATAATTATTCAGTTACACAGAAGCTGCTTGAAAATTGGTAGGCTCTCAAGGTAGCCCGGAAAAGCTAAAGTTACTGCTATTGTAGATCAAGTCTGCATAGTTTGCACATCACTAGCAGCAAACAGTATTGTAATACCTATCACCAAACAAAACTGAAAGTAATTGAAAGAGAAATTATTTGTACTTACTTCTAATGGCAGAGCTTGAAGAAAACCCATTTTAATTTAAGAAAGAATTGGCTGTGGGAAGTATGAATGAATTTCTGACTTTGATAACTCTTTCTTTAGAATCAAATTCAAACGTAATACTTTTCTTTTCCTTTGGTTTACAAGTATCACTAGAATTACATCATTATGTATTTGCCCTCAATGGAAGAGAAGCACAGAGTGGCGAGAATATTCCTGACGTAAATGGGATTAGAAATTAGAAATTAGAAATTAAAGAGCATTAGAAATTTTCTGGGGTAGGATTTACTGAGCTGTAAATGGTTTTAGAAAAACAGACAAAAGGTCACCCGAGGGTAACAAGCCATTATTTTATATTCAGGCTAACAAAGATGTATTATGGTATAGAATACAAACCATTTTCAGAAATTAACACATAAGACTTTGTAATTTGGAAATGAGCCTCCGGACAAGCTCCCTTGAATAGCATGGTTTTGCAAACAGTGGTTAAAGTGCTTTTCATAAAGGAAAGCAACTAGAAATCTTAGGGAGAATGGAGAAGGGAGGAGAAAAAGGTGGGAAACAGCAATCTGGGGGCAGAGGGAAAAGAAGAATAAATCATCCTTGGATAATTTAAGGGTATGTGGAGATAATCTATCCAGTATGTTCTCCCAAAAGGTCAGGCTATCTAAAGGTGAAACAAGTTTAGACCACTGCCCAACCAAGATAAGCTTGAGTGAAGACCATCTCCTTTACAGAACACAAGGTAATTGCCTCTTTTTATTAAAAATGCATTTGATAGTTTGAATGTTAGTAATGCCCTATGTTTAAGGTGAGTTACTTGCTCTGACAGCCTAATTTGTAAAAAGAATACAGAAAACTAAACCCTCCAATATGGAGCTTTATGATGGATATACTATCTATAGCCAACACAATAAAATTGCCTATACACACAAAAATGATTTGGCAGAATTCAGTTCAATTTAGTTTCACAACATTTATTGAGCACATTGATGTATTTTTGAAAACTCATTACATTAAATCTAATGGAGTCCACTGATAAATATGGATATGCTTAAAGAATAATTCTATAGAATGCAACATATCTCAAGTCTAGCAAAATAAGTTATGAAGTGCTAAGAAACAAATTACCATTCTCAATCAGAATGTAACAGGAAAATTAATATTTGTACAGCACCATGATAAAACCGAGTAAAGAGAAAACAACTGACTTTTAAATCTATCTCAACTCAACCTGTATATCTTTGATGAATTCATTAAAGTGTGTGTACATTGTGTACATTTAAGCTGTCAAAACTATTAAAATAATGGAGCACATGAACATCCGACTTTGAGAGCAATGCATAACTAAACTACTAGAATAATTAGCAACTGAAGTATTTTCCAAACATTTGCTTTATCAAAAGGATTTCCATTTGTAAATTGCCTCATGTTTCATAGATAGGACATCTATGAAAAACATTACATATTTGATACCCTGCTTGGGCAAAATTCACTTTGAAGTACTGTTTCTCACACATACGACCCAAGAACTCATGCCAAAAGAAAAATGGAATCACTAAATTTTTATAGATATTTTCAAAGTAATATTAAAACATTGCATGTCTTTTATGTATTTGGGCCTGCTTCATTCCAGAGGGAATCAATTTAAGATCAATCTAAGATCCTCCTCTTGGTAACAGTTCATTGAATTCCAGCCATGGGTCAGGTACTGTGCTAATATTGCACATGCTTTCATTCATTTAACAGATATTTATGAAGTGCTTATTTCATGCTAGGCTGTGAGGGTACAGCTGTGAGTAAAACAAATGCTAATGATCAGAGCAATCCTGCAAGCTGGGAATTTTCATTACCATTCTATAAACAAGAAAACCAAGACCTAGAGAGGTTAATGCCACTTGTAAAAAAAATAACTCATTAAATGCCCTACCTAGTCTTATTTTTTAACCTAATAAAAACAAATAATCATGAGGATGTTACTGCTATTACCCAGTATATAATAAGGCTACCACTATGTCTTTTAAAGTGTGTTTTTTTCCATTACTCACTTTTAACGTTATTGAGGTATAATTGATACACAATAAAATGCACGTTGAAGTGTTCAATTTGACATGTTTTGACATATTAAATACCCATGAAACCATTCCTGTACTCAAGACAATGAGCATGTACCTCGCTCCCAGAACTTCACTCATACAGAGATTCCTTTATAATCCCTCCCTCTGGCACCTCGTCCATCTCCATCCCCAGGCTATCACTGATTTGCATTCTGTCACTATCAGTTTGCATTTTCTAGAATTTTATGTAAATCATACAGTATGTATGAAAATCATACATCCTCTTTTTTTGTCTGGCTTCTTTCAATCAGCATTATTTTGGGATTCAACTATGTTGCTGTGTATATCAATAATTCATACCTTTTTATTCCTGAGCAGTATTTCATTGTACGGATATACCTCAGATGTTTATCTTCTCACCTGTTGATGGCTATTTGGATTGCTTTCAGCTTAGGGCTATTGCAAATAAAGCTTCTGTTAACAGTCATGTACGAGTCTTTGTACAGACATGTCCTTTCATTTGCTGGTGTAAACACCCAGGAATGGAATGATTAGATCATATGATAGGTGTGTTTGACTTTCTAAGAAACTGATGAAGTATTTTCCAAAGTGGTTGTACCATTTTACATTACAACCAGCAGTGTATGAGAGTTCCAGTTTTTCCACATCTCATGAACAGTCATTATGGTTAGTCTTTTTACATTAATAACTCTAACATATGGGTGTGATGCCTCATTTGCATTTACCTGATGACGAAAGACATTGAGTGTATTTTCATGTACTTATTTGCTGTCTGTATGTCTTCTTTGGTGAAGTGTCCAATTATTTTGTCCAATTTTTAGTTGTGCTATTTGTCTTCTTATTATTGAGCTTTGAGAGTTCTTAATATATTCTGCCTGCTTGTCTTTTATCAGATGTATGATTTGCAAATATTTTCTCCCAGTCTGTGATTTACTCTCTGTTAAGGTACTGTGTTATTCTCATAACACTGTCTTTGGAAAAACATGAGTCTTTAATTTTGAGGAAGTCCAATTTATCAATTTGTTTTCTTGTGAATCATGATTTTGTTGTGAATTTAAGAAATCCTTGCCTGACTTTGGGTTATTTTTTTTTTCTAGGAGTTCCATAGTTTCATAATAAGCTTATGATCCTTAAAGAGTTAATTTTTGTTTATGCACAACTTATGGATCAGAGTTGTTTTGTGCATGGTGTCCGAGCACCATTTGTTGAAAACACTATCCTCTTTCCACTGGATTGATTTTGCATCTTTGTCAAAAATCACTTGTCCAAATACCTGTAAGTCTATTTCTGAACTTTCTATCTGTTCCACTGAACAGCTTATCTAAGCTCTTAATTTCTCAATGAAGTTTTATAGTTTCCAGTGTACAGGTCTTTTATCTCTTTTGACAAATTTATCTCTATGCCATATTTTGATGCCTGTGTAAATGATACTTTTAGTTTTTTGATTTCTGATTATCTGTTGCCAGTGTATAAAAATACAATTGATTTCTGCATATTGATTTTGTATCCTAGAATCTTGCTAAGATCACATTACTTACACTGGCATATTTATAGATTTATTGGGTTTTCTATATAAATCATAATGCCTTCTGCCAGAAAGGACAGTTTTACTTCTTTTCTGATTGGCACAATATTTTTCTTACCCAAGCACTGGCTGGCACCTCCAGAATGTCATATAGAAATGGTGAGAGAGGACAACCTTATTTTGATCCAGATCTTAGGGAGAAGGCATTCAGTGTTTCACCGTTAAGTTCAGTGTTACCTGTAAGGTTTTCATAGAACCCTTTAGCAGATTGAAAAAATTTATCTTCTATACACAAATCACTCTTGGATTTTGTCAAAAGCTTTTTCTGCATCTTTTGAGATGATCATATGCTTTTTTTTCTTTGTAAGCTTATTAATATGATGAACCACTTTGACTAATTTTTGAATGTTAAATGATTCCTGCAGTTGTGGGATTTCCCTCACTTGCTTGTAATGTAGTATACTTCTACTACATTGTTGGCTTCAGTTTGCTAAAATTTTGTTAAGAATTTTTTCATCTATGTTCATAAGGGACATCAGTCTATAGTTTTTATTCCTTACAATGTTTTTGGTTTTGGTAATTCTGACCTCAAAGAATAAATTGGGAAGAATGTCCTTTTTTGTTCCCATTTTTCTGGAAAAGTTTATTTAGAATCAGCATTATTTCTGTTACATGTTCGGTAGAATTCATCAGATGAGCCAACTAGGTATGGATTTTTCTTTCTCTCGCTTGCTCTTTGTATTATTCTTCTGTTTTCTATTTCATTGACTTGTGCTCTAATCTTTATTATTTACTTTCTTCCATTTACTTTGGATTTAATTTGCTCTTCTTCTAGCTTCTTAAGGTGAAAGCTGAGGTTGCTGACTTGAGAACTTTTGTAATATAGGTGTTTAGTGCTATAATTTTTCCTCCTAAGTACAGCTTTGCAGCAACCCACACGTTTTTATATATTATGTGGTCATTTTTATTCAGCTCAACATACTTTCTAAATTCTCGGGATTTCTTCTTATGCTCATGGGTTACTTACAAGTGTGTTGTTTAGTTTACAAATTGTTGGGATTTTCCAGAGATCTTTCTATTACTGATATCTAATTTAATACCATTGTAATCAGGGAACATATTTTATATGACTTATATGACCGTACTTGGTCTATCTTGGAAATGTGCCATGTTCACTTTAAGAGATGGTGTATCTGTTGTGGCTGGATGGAATGGTCCACCAATGTCAACAGGTCAGTTTGGCTGACTGATAGTATTCTTTAAATTTTCTATATCCTTTTTAATCTTCAGTCTCCTTGTTCTATTAATTGTTGAGAGAGCAGCACTGAAGTCTGACTACAATTGTGTATTTGTCTATTTCTTCTTATAGTTCTCATTTTTGCTTCATGTATTTTGAAGCTCTATTACTAGATACGTAAATATTTAGGATTGTTATGTCCTCTTAATGAATTGGTAATATCCTTTACTCTAAAATAAACTCTGTCTAATGTTACTATAGCCATCCAGTTTTCTTTTGGTTCACATTCATGTGGTATATCTTTTCATGCTTTTACTTTTAATCTATTCATGTCTTTTGTTTCTATTTGACATGCATTTCTTGTGAGTCTTGTTTCTTTTTTTAGTCCAGTATGATAATCTGTCTTTTACTTGGGACATTTAGAGCTTCTGCATTTACTATGATTGTTGATATGGTTAGATTTAAAACTCTCATCTCTTTTTTTCTCTCATCTTTCAGGGATCAATGTCCTCTGTGGTCTGATGTCAGTGTCTTGAAAAACATTGCTTCATATATTTTGCCTATTTTTTAGGTTGTTTTAGGTGAGAGAGCTTAAGTCAAATCCCAGTTGCTCCATCTGGGCCAAAAGCAGAATTCTCTCTAAAGTGTTTTAATAAAACTTCATTGTGAGATAGGACTACATCTTCTTTTTATTTATAACAAGTGAATCTAAACTTTATTGTTCTTCAAGTGAGTGTAGTTTCCATTGATCCTTCATTTCTTTACAAGTATCAGACTCCTAGCCTACCTCTTTCTGAAGACTGCCTGAAATATGCTACCATTTCATATTTAGGAGCCTTTCCTTTTTCCTTAAAGAATATTATATTTCATTTTAGTATAGGCACAGTTAAAACCAAGGAGTAGCTGCATAAAGCTAAATGTGGTCAGAAGCATTGCTTAGAAATATTGTGATCTTTTAATTTTTTAAAGAATAATTTTTATGCTGTTATCTGTATACTTATGTATCTATGTTTATTTAAAACATTTATTAAATTCCTGCAAAGTGCCAGGCTCTGAGGATACAGCTATGAAAAGGCAAGTCTTTGCTTTTATAAGGCTTATATTCTGGGGAGATAGACACTAAAAAAGTAACAAATATATATCTGCATCCATCTGTTCGTCTAAAATGAAAAATCTTGAAGTATGTGCCAAATGTTATCAAATAGGAATACTCCGCATCAAATGAATGTTTTCTTTCCAGGCCAGGTCATTTTGTGGATGTTTCTTAGAGAAAGGCATGTTTGGCCAAATGAGTTTGTAAAGGGAATGGACATGTTTTTAGATCCTCAGCTAAGACTATAGGTGGTCATGTCCCTCTGTGTGTGTTCAGAAGGCCATGTTACAGGCAATACCACAAGGCCTGGGGAGAATTAAATTTCATTTGTTTAATCCCATGGATCTTGCGAACATATGCCTCTTAATCCTAAAGGCAGTTACTATGTCAATGTCCTTCCTCTTGTGTATGGCTAGCTCTTAGGACTTTGAGATCTAACTGTGGTCTTTTGGAGTTCCTTTGGACACACTGCCAGATGTAGACATGTTGACCAGAGTACACTTACACGCTTCTTGACCACATTTTGCTTATTGACCCTCCTTTCGGTTCTGTCACAAGACCATAGTGTCTGGTACTCTGTTGCCATCTAGTGGCCACAGGCCATTAGCCCTATGCCTGCCGTGTTGGATCCAAAAAAGTCAGTGCCCTTCTAAGCACAGTTGACCCTTGAACACCTGGGGGTTAGGGGCACTGACCACCACCGCCCAAAAATTCGTATGTACCTTTTGAGTCCCCCAGAATTTAACCACTAAGAGAGTACCATTGGTCGGAAGCCTTACAGATAACATAAACAGTTGGTTAACATGTATTTTGTATATTATATGTATTAAATATTGTGCTCTTACAATAAAATTGGCTACAGAAAAGAAAATGGTTTTTCAAATTCTGACAAATTTCCAAAAGCTTTTCCAATATTTTTACTGAAAAAAAAACTCGTGTACAAGTGGACAAGCACAGTTCAAAGTCATGTTCAGAAGTCAACTGTAGTCCTTTTAGAAGTTGTGTATTTATTCTAATGAGGAAGCCTTTGCTCTAAATTGTTTTGGAATCCCTCTTTTGGAATTGCCTTCACAGCCTCTGTTAATTCTAAGTAATGTGACAGAGTAGTTAAAGATGTGGATTTGGAGTTGATGGTCTGGGTTTAGGTCCCAAAGCCACTATTTATTATTTGACCAGGTCAAATTATTTTACCTCTCTGTGCCTTACTTTTTTTTTTTTTCACCTGTTTGAAAAGAGAGACGATGATAAGGGCACTAACTAGTAAAGGTAACTACCTCATAGAGTATTGTGAATATAGAATGAGATAATGCATGTAAAGAGCTAAGAAGAGCCCATTGTCAACCCACAAATGTTGGCCGCCGTGTGTGAGGCATCGGGCAAGCTACCTGATCTCTCTGAGTCTCAGTTTACTCATCATTGAAGGGCAACTGACACTTTACCAACTCAGGAGTTATTGTGAGGACTGAATGAAATGGTTCATATAGGACATACAGTTTAGAGTCTGGCAAGTAGCAAGCATTTAATAAATGTGAACTGCCATTATTACTATCCCTGGTGACAGAAAATTCATGGCCTCTGAGGATGACATTGAATTGAGTAAATATCCAAATCATTCCAGGCAAGTCTGAATCAACGCAGCTGATGATAACATTTTTCTCTGGTCTCATCCTCTTTGACGTGACCACCTTAGACACTATCCATGAAGCCCCTTTTCTTGGAGCTCCTAGCTTCCTTGGCTTCTGTTTTCTTTTATGAACTTCTTCAATTCCTCTCCCCTGTCTTCTCTCCTGTCTCCTTCATGCTGCTGCCCCCTCATCATGAATGTACCTCAAACTCTTAACTTCAGCTGTGTACTTTCCCTGTTAACACTCTCCCTTTGGTAACCTGGTTTACTTTCTTACCTCTGTTGAGAATCCTCCCCTCCCCTCCCCTCCCCTCAT
This sequence comes from Manis pentadactyla, assembly GCF_030020395.1. NCBI lineage: Eukaryota > Metazoa > Chordata > Mammalia > Pholidota > Manidae > Manis > Manis pentadactyla. The sequence goes on from NC_080022.1 coordinate 72,505,602, forward strand.
GCCTTCTCCTAGATTTGAACCCTGTCTTTTCCCTTAAAATCAATGTATACAGAACAGAATCTCTAATTTGAGTCACCCCTGACTGTCACCTCAGGTCCACAGGTCCAGTTTCTTGCTCAGGATAATTAGGTCTTCCTTGCAATCCCCAATTTGCCTCTTCCTTAGCATTACTAGTACCAAGCCCTGGATCAGGCTCTTGGCTGCCCTTGTTTGACCAGAGGACCCCAAACTTTTCCATTTTTCACCCTCTCAGGAAAAACTTTTGAGCACATATTCCCAATGAACATGTATTATTTACAAATTATATATATGTCTATACTACTAACATATTTATATACATTATTTTCAAAAAGAAAAACAGATGTAGAGATGAATGAAGAATTTTAAATAAACATTTTAATGACTTTATGTATTAAAGAGATACAAATGCCTTTTTACTCTTTGTAAATGTATTATCAATAATACATTTTATTAAGAACAATGGGATAGACTGCCTAATTATTTCTGAAATGTTGATTGCCATTTTGTAATACAGCTATTTAAAGGTCTGTTTCCATATTTGGCTTACTTTGATACTTGTTTTTAATATCTTACCTAAGGGGAAAAGAGAGTCCTCAAAATATGTAGATCCCAAAGCAAGGAAGTGTTGGTTAACTAAATCATGATAATTATTTTTTACTTTTGTCCAGAATTATGCTAAAGTTTTTTGAAAGTGCAATATGTATTTTTATTATAGATGAAGTTTTCTTCCCCTATTTTAGTTTCCATGTATATGTTTGTTTTCCTATGGGTGATATAATCCAGGGGATGTATTGATGAGATGTGGTGAGGAGAGTTTTGTAGGCCTATATTTCAATGCCATCTTTCCAGAGATTTAATTAAATCCCAGAGATTTAATATCACATTTAAAGAAAAACTAATAAGTGACATGGGAAAATGCCCAAGATGTATCATTAAAAGAATAGAAAAGCAGGAAACAAAGTTAAATATCTAATTAAAAGAATCTGTTTATATACACATTCACAAAAAATTAATAGAGGAAAATATACCAATATTTTAATAGCAGTTATTTCTGGAAGACATAATAATGGATGCTTTTTGTTATCTTCCTCATGTTTTTCCCTTCTTTCCAAAGCTTCAATAAATAACATTTATTGATTTTAGATCCTAAGGAAACATTTGAATCAAAGCAAGATGACATCAGATGTTTTTAAAAAGAAACAAGTTCCAGATGATGTTTGAATTTCAGCCCCCAGATTAGCTAATGCTCTTACTGTTTGCATGTGTAGTTATAGTTATCATATCATACAATCATTGACATTCATGAATAATAAACCAAAGCTAATCAAAAAACATTAAATTATGTTCCATATTCGGTGCTTATTACAAACAAGTAATACATTTGAATGTTTTTTTTAGAAGTTAAAGAAATTTTGACACTTAACAGGCTCATCTTTAATTATTTGAAAAGTTTCTATATGATGCCAAATGAATAAAAATGACATGAGTGTTTGATTAGAAAATTTTAATAAGAGAAAAATCAAGGATGATATAACCCAAAGGATGTATTTTGTATCCAATTTTTACTGTAAAAATTCTGAAATGATGTAGATGCGTGGAAGTGATTTTCAAACTGTGTGCCATGAAACCTTTTAGAGACCCTGAAAAAGTCAGAGGTCTCCCCCTTCCTACCCAGGAAGCTTTTAAGCACAGCAATGCAGCTTTGATTGATTTTATATGCAAGGGGTCTTGCATAAGCTTTGGTTTGAAGAAAGCTAAATTAGAAGTCCTAAAATACTTGGACTTACGCCCATCATATTGGGGAAGGAATGGGGCAGATGTGTGTGTCAAGGGACAGAGAATACAATTTAATTGTATTTTAAAAGATATTTCACCATAATGCCTCTGAAAGACAAAGTGTTCCTCTCTCCATATGCCTCTGAAAGACAAAGTGTTATCTCAGAGCAAAGCCATAAAGGCAGAAGAAATAAAACCATACCAGAATCTGGAAGGTGGGTTGGTCAATCATCTCAAGCCAATAGAGGATTTCTGCACAAAGTTTTTTGTGGGAACAGAGGTGAGTTGGACTTATCTGCTTTTAAAATTTATACTTTTAATTACATTGAAATATTTGACTGTAACCCCTATTGTACATGTTTGCTTTATGGATGCTTATATTTATACCTTTTTCATATTTTAATATGCTTATTTGTATTTAAAATGTTTAATCTCAGTGTTTCATAGATTCATATTTAAATGTACCTGAAGAAATGTGGAAAAATCTATAAAATTAGTTAAGACCATTTTTACTAATAATTTATTGATCAACCTGCAAATATTTATCAAATGTCCACATCATATGGAAGAATCCATGTTGAGTGTGAGAGATTTACTAAGAAAATACATTGTTTTGTTAGGCCAGCATAATCTAGTAAGAAAGACTGTGAAAATGTCACTCAATTCAGAAGATAAATAACAACTGGACATAATGTAACAGCTTCCGTTTTCTTATCAGTTACTATAATAAGCAACACAAGCTCCCATTATTGGCAATTTTTTATATAGTGGAGTCTGTGACAGCTAATTTTCAAATTACATCTCATTTAATCCAAATAATCCTGTAAGGGTTATATCATTATTCTCATTTTAGAGATGAAGAAATGAAGCTCAGAATCTTATCTGTAGTCGAAAAGAGGCAGGGAGATGCCCTTTTCATTCATGAGATAAGTGAATTTTCTCCCAGACCATAGTACCACGGGAAGATGCGGCAGATGAGTCTCACCAGAATGCAGTTCACACTCACAGTCAGTACTCCGTGGTGGCTAGTCAATTCCACTAGCTCTCGAGAATGTACTGCCTGCCCACAGAGCTCGGCCCCAGGCCAGAGCTGACTCTGGAGCAGTGTCCCTGTCCCCAGGACACTCACTGCCTAGTTAAGGAGCATCATGTTGACGGCATGATCCAGAGGCCACAGGGACAGGACAGGGGAGGTTGGGGAAGGTGACCCGTGAACTGGCGGGACATTGCGAGCAGCTGAAAGATCAGGGTGAGAGTCCAATTCCCAGCAGAAGCAACAGGCTGAACACTATTTTGTATTTGGCAAGTCCGGGATTTGTCTGGAGGTAGTGGTATAGTTTGGTGCAAGATGCAATGTTGTACCTAGCATACTAGGTTAATGTCCAACCAAGAGCTTTTCTGCCTTGTCAGGTACTGTGAATTTCATTTGGTAAGCAACAGGGGCACTACCAAATAAATACGTTTTATAACTTGTGCTTTACACCAACTCTGGAAAAATATTTTACAATTTACCATCTTAACTGTTTTTAAGTGTGTTAGATACATTCGTGTTGCTGAACAGCTATCTCCACCATCCATCTCCAAAACTTTCTAATCATCCCAAACTGAAATTCTGTACCCCTTAAAACAATAATTTACCATTCCCTCCTGCCCCCAGCCCATGGCAACCACTATTCTACTTTTTGTCTCTGTGAATTGACTCTTCTAGGTACCTCCTGTAAGGGTAATCACAGAGTATTTGTGTACACACCAAAGTTTCTACAGAGGAATGACAACTGTAGAAAGATGAAAACCAAAAGATCTTAGAACAGAAATAAAACACCCTTTGCTTAAACTCCTGACTCAATCAAACATGGATAAAATCCAAACCCGTCACACCATGGCCTATAAGATTTTGAATAATTTGGCTCCTTCCTATCTCTCCACCCCAGTCTGCACCAATCTCCCTCCCTCTCTCCAGCTGCTGAGTTTTCTCTCATTCTTCTTTTACATCAGACTCTTTCCTGTCTTTCGAGCTCCTGCCCTGCTTAGAATTAGCTTCACCCATCCTTCAGCAGATGTTTATTGAGCATTTAATATATACCTGGCACTGTTCTTGGCCCAGGGAATATGGCAGTGAATAAAACAAAGTGCCCTGCCCTCATGGGTGGACATTCCAGTGGAATGCTCTTCTATCAGCCCTTCCCATGGCTGGTTTGGCTTCCCTGGATAGAGAGAATAAGGGAGGCCTCTCTGGGGCTCAGGATGGTGGCGAGTGAAGGGCAGAAGTGGAAGGGAGTGAAGCCCTGGAGGCAGAGAAGCCAGGCAGGTGGTGATTTCAGGGGCACCAAAAATGCACAAACGAAGAGGGCCTGAGCAGTGGGGCCGAGAATGTCAGCATGGGAGGAGGGAGTGGAATTCTCAGACATGAATGGGGAAGGATGTGAAAGTTTTCAGCTAGGTGGAAGATGATAAAATGGACACTTCACCCTTACTTATTAACCTGGTTCAAACTAATCCTCTTTGATGTGGTTCAATTTCAGTGTTCCACACACCAGCTGTGAGACTTAGGAGGTATTAGTAACTCTCTTACAGGACTTCGGTGAGAGCTGAGGTCACATACACAAAGCTCCTAACAACTCTGGCAAACATTGGGTGCTCAATAATTGGTTGCTATGAGGGTGATGTGTCACGGGCAACACACTAGACCTGTACCCTAGACATGTACTGATCTGTCTGTCCCCTTAGACCTGAGGACCATGGGTGGAGGGGGTGCTGATCCTCTGACTCTGATTTTCCAACACTGAACACAGTCCTTGTTTGTTCAATGAATTGGCATGAATGAAACAAAGCACAGATGAATGAATGAGTGGGCCCTGGCCCCAGTGAGCTTATTCTCCACTTTGCATGAATCAAATATTTTTCCATCTCCCTTCCCTTAGCAACGCATCCCAATTCATCCCCTCATCTGAGTCCTTTCAACCTCTCTTTTTACATAACCTTCTCTGTGTTTTCCTGTTACTATATAATGAAAAAAAGTTAGAATTAGGAGACAACTGGGTGACCTTGAGTAAGTCACTTAACCTTTCTGAGCCTCAGTGTTTGCATCTATAAGATGGCACCATGGGACTACATTGTTTCTCTAAACCTCTCCCAACTCTCTCATTCACTGGTTCTGTTTGTCCTTCCCATTTGTGTGGTTCTGTCTGTCTCTCCTTTACACCAGGTCTTTCTGCCTTTCCCTCTCCCTAAAATGGCCATAAGTGGAACTAGAACATGTATTACTTGTTCTGTTATTTGAATGGAACTTTGTGTTTCCTGTTCACAACTTTAAGAAGGAATAAGTACCACATTATGAATTCATATTCCCTTTCTTATTCCACAAATATTGACTATGTACTGACTGTAACATGCTGAGAACAAATCACCAAGGAAGTCAAACCAGATCCCTCCCCACCTGGAGCTTTCAGTCCATCAAGATAATTTCTCATTTATCATTGAGATAATAAAAACTTTGGAAACCCAGCAGTTGGAACTTGTGTACAAAGATTATCTCCATATCTCCATAATTGTCTATGTTCTCCACATCACTGTATGTAGAGAAAAACTCAGCAAACTCATGTTTTTGTTCAATATAAAATCGAGTCATCAGACTGAGCCTCCCTCCCCTGCCCTGCCCCCCACCGAATTGTCATTTGGTTAACATATCGCTTTGTGTCTGTTATGCTTACAGTTAGTCTTCCCACATGAACATGAAGTCTTTTGTCTCTTAAGTCATCATTGTACCATAAGGAACCTGTATTTTTTTTAGGAAGGTGAAGTGATATATACAGATTGGAAAGTGGAAAGAGACCCTGAAACTGGCCGATTTATGAGTAAGTTTCTCTGATTGCTCCTTTATGAATAACCTGTTCCTTCTCCACAAGGTGCTGAGTGACCTTGGCCTCGCTAACGGGAGGAGGGCACCTAACGTGCTGGCTGTACACCTATTGGTCTCAGCGAGGGCCGCAGACGAGCACGCCAGCTGCCACCTGAGAGCTTGTTAGAAGTACGGATCTTAGATCCGACCCCAGGTTTACTCAATCTCAATTGGACTTTTAATAAGATTCACCAGGTCATTTGTTTTCACGCTAAAATTTGAGGAGCACTGATCTAATGATACTTAAATGACTGAGGCACTTGGACAAGTAATTAAAAAATAACAATGTCAATTCAATAATTGAACAACCTGGTAGCTCATCTATGTGGGAAATATGAGTCAATGTGAATTTATAAACTAAATTTACAGTGCTCTTGTAGACATCAGGACAGGATAGAGAAGTGGCTGCAAGAACTTCCCCTGGGTTAGAACTTGTGGTGTCCACGTGCTCCCCTGCTCCCAGGGCCCAGGCTCTGGGCCACCAAGCAGAGGTCTGAGGATCACACCCAGCTTGGCAGGAATCACAGTCAGGAGTCTGGGCACCCACACATGCCCGGCTCTTTGTGTTTAGTAGACTCAGAGCCTTGGCATTCACTACAGTTACAACTACTCACTTTCAAGTTTTGAATTTTATCATGGCATGAAAGTACAGTTGAGCTATATTTCAAAGTGTGGAATAATCATGAACAAAGGAAGAGGCAGCTGCTGAGATGATCAGAACACCACGGAGCCGAGAGGTGGGGCAGCCAGGCTAGGCTTGCAGAGAGGATCTGGCCAATCCTGTGGGTGGGTGGTTGGGACAAGGGGACATGGGAGTGACTGATGGGTCAGAAGTCAGAGCCAAGCCTGCAGGAAACAGCTGCTGAGGCTCCAGTCTTCTCCTCGAACTGCACCCCCTCATTTCTGTCTACGGAGTCTGGTTCTGTAGACTAGAGTCTACCATAGGCCCGGGAAGGCTTCCTTTGTTGGCCCTGCCACCAGGATAGCCACTTTTATCTAGAGACCAAGGCACTCCTGCTTTTCTGACATAGTGTCTCCTGTTGAGGAACCCAACAATAAGTGTGTTATTGTTTAGAATGGGCCACTGAAGGGGGATTAGATGTGACACAAGGAAGGGTCAAGTGCATGCACAACTGAAACCTATTTTTACTTTTCAGTCCCAATTCCATGAACTCAAAATCATATACTGGATACAGTAAACTATATTCAAGTTCTTTAGGCTTATTCATGTCCCAATTCATTCAATAGTTCATGGACGTTAACTGTATACCTGCTGCACACCAGGCACTCTATATGACATGGCAGCAGTCCCCACCACACCCTTGGGACACATACCTGGTGGCCTGACTTGGTTATGCACAGGAGCCCACAGTTCCTCTTGGTGTGAGAGGTTTCCTTGGGGCCCCATCTCCCCCTGGAGCCATTTTCCTTAACTACTTTTCGCAGGGGGCTCATGACAAGCAGGTTTATTTATTTATTTTAAATGGGTTTTATTCCATTTATAACATAATCAATACCAGTAAAGTTGAGAACCAAGAGTTTTGTTTAATTCTCACTGATGTTTATTTGTTCTTTCTTTCTTACTTTCACCACTCACTAAATCATTATTAAGAACCTACTATATAAAGATGACCAAGACATTACCCTCAAAAGGAGTTCCATGACCTGTGCGGAGAGTCAGACAAACAAACAAACGGCACTGTGATGCTGTTATTAACTGCTACTGCTGGAAGCTGACACAAAGCGATGTGGAATCCTAGAGAGGACCTGACTCTCCTGGGCTGTTAAGACAAGGTCTCACTAAAGAGAGATACAGTTGAGCTGGGTCTTGATTGCAATTTTCCAGATGAAGAAAGACATTCTGGGTAGAAGGGTTAAAAAATGCAAAAACACAGAAACCCAAAGGAATGGTGACAATTAGGAAATAGGGAGGTCTCCAGGCCAAAGCATAGTCATGGAGAGGGCAAGAGCAGCCCTAGAGGTGCCAGGAGGGACATCTGGGTCCAGGTAGGCAGAGCCTGGAGTGCCCGACTAAGCTTTGGACCCTATCCCAGTGCTACCAGTATAATCAGAAAATCCTGTCAGGAAAGCAGGTCTGAATTAATTTACTGGTGAGATGTATCATGGAAGTTTGATAAGCAGTTGCAGTAGTCCAGAGAGAGATGGTGAGGACTAAAGTGTAGGCATGGTAACAGGATATATAACAGGAAATATGAGAGAGAGACTTAGCGGTCAACATGCCAGGACTTTGTGACCAATGGGTTGTGGGTGGTCAGCAATAAGGTGAGTTGCTTTTGATTCCCTTGCATTTAATTCATTTTTTTTAATGGGAAATAATTTAACCACCAATTTAAAAGATACTTTAAGATCATCATAATACTTTAATACTTCAAAATCATCAGTCAAGTATTGTTTAACATGGAAAGCCAAACGACATTGTTATTCCCACTGAATAATGGCTGAAGTTCAGGGCCAGTCAATGTGTACATGCACTGAACTTTGAATTGTACACCCTAATTACTCTGGGAACTGGCTGTGTTTTCCTTGGGAGCTACCAGCCTAATGTCTTTAACCTAATGTAATAAACACCACGGACATTTCCTGAGTTAAGATGAGGCAATTACTGGGACCCGATCCCTCTTGATCTGCTGGAAACCCCATCTTCTTACCTCAAATGCACAACAAGGCAGGAAGGACAATTTCCTCTCCTAAGAAACTTTTGAAAGATGGATTTCCCTGACTGAGTTAAGTGTGATAAAGAAGGCCAAATCAAACAAACTTTCCCATGAAATGAAGGCTGAATAATGGCAGTTGACAAAATCATTTCATGTACTCTACCCACAAATAGGCTCATGTCCTGTGCAAGGCACTCTTGCAAGTACTCTCCATAGATTAGCTCTTTAATCCTCACAGCGACCCCGTGGGGTAGCGGCCAGCACTGCAGGATTTCAACGCGGGCAGCCTGGGCTCTTAACCACATCACCATACTGAATCCCACTTCAGATAAAGCCTCTGGAAACTACGTTTTTGCCTATTACAACTTTCTTATAACACCCTGGCCTGAGGGCTCTGGCACTCCACTTAATAACTAAAGGACAGCTCCATTCATCGATGAAGTGCACTAAGGTCTTCATTGGACAAAAGGAAGTAAAAACTATTATGGGCTGAGAACCCTTAAGATATTATTTTAAAGCACAGCTCCTGATGACTGTTGATACTGCCTCTTGGTAATCATTACGTTTTGCAGAGGGCTTCTGACTCCAGGGCGGCTCTGCTCTACGGTGAGGTGGAGCGTAGGGACACGCTGCTAACAGAGCAAAGGTTCTGAGAAACAGGAGGAGCAATAAGAAAGATGCTGATTTCCAGGGATCCCCTGCCTTCCCTAGAATTTTCCAGATCACTTCAAGTGGGCCCTGGAAGTATGTCTTCTGTGCTGTCTTCAAGATGGGGCTTTGGTTAGAGGAAACTTGGTCTTTTTTTTATTCCAGAAAGGCTGCACTTAAATTATTTTATTTTTAGTTTATAAGCTTTTTCAAATGATTTTAATTGTGGTAAGATATATATAAAATGACATTTGCCATCTTAACCATTTTTAAGTGTATAGTTCAGTAGTATTAAATACACTCACTTGCTGTACAACCAACATCCAGGACTCTATCTTGCAAAACTGAAACTCTAGCCCCCTTGAATACTAGCCCCTCTGTCCTCTCTGCCACCAGCAACCACCATTCTACTTTCTGTCTCTATGGATGTGACTACTGTGGGCAGCACATGTAAGAGAAATCATAGTACCTGTCTTTTCCCTTAACATATCTTCAAGGCTCATCAGCGTTGTAGCATATGTCAGAAATTCCTTCCTGTGGAAGGATGATAGTGTTCCATTGAGCATAAAGACCACATTTTGCTTTCCCTTTATCCACTGATAGACATGTAGGTTGCTTCTACTTTTGGGTTATTGCAAATTATGTTGCTATGAGCAGGGGTGGACAAATATCTCTTTGAAACTCTACTTTATGAGCTTTTTGCAAGATTTAGTAGCTCTTTTTTTTTTTTGCTAAATGTCCCACAGGTGTCCTGAGGAAAAAAAATGCAGCTTTCACATAGCTATTAGTACAATGAGATTCAGATTTTGGTATGAACTCGCCACACTGTAGTTTGGCCAGTCGGGCGCCTATTCTTACGGCCATCCCTGGGGCTTGGGCAAGGAGTGGGCGGAGAGCAGGCGGCTCTGCACTCAGGCCTGGGAAAGAGGAACCCAAACAATGGCTGGGTAGACAGATGAGGGGAGCAGGAGGACACTCAGGTCTAGGACAGAGATTAAAGGGAGTTGTTAACACCCAGACCTGCCCTCTAGACTTCCCAGCTGCAATAATGGAAACTCCATGCAACCTGGCTGTCATTCTCAGCACTTCATCTCTCTCACCCACCCTGTTTGAGCCATCTCTAAGTCTTGTCAATTCTAGCTCACAAATATTTATCTATTACCCACTCTTTTCCATTGCTCCTTCATCCAAGCCACCATCCTTTCTCACCAGAACTGCTGCAGCAGCCTCCCACCATATCCCGTCTTTGTTTTTACCTGCCTTGAACCCATTCTCCCCACAGCAGCCAAAGAACCTTTTGGAAATGTCAATCAGATCATCTTCTAGGCCTCCAGGACTTATAGAAACACATTACACTTAGAATATAATCTGAACTCCTTTCCTACAAGGCCCTGCATGGTCTGGGCCCTTCTGTCTCATGCTAGGATGACCTCACTCCAGTCCCACTGCCCTCCCCAAATTTATACAAGCACCAGACACCTCTCCCCTCAGTTGCTCATTGTTCCCTCTTTCTGGAATGTTCCTCGATACCACAATTTTCTCATGCTGAACTGCTGCTCAAGCCTAAAGGACTCATCTTCAGAGAAGGCTTTTCTGACCATTTGGTCTAAATTGCAAATGTCTCTTGTTATTCTTTCTTGTAATGTTTTCCTTCCTGACACTTTTCACATATTGTATTACATACTTTGGGATTTGTTTATTCCATATCTATCTGTCTTTCCCACTAGAGAGTAAGCTCCTGTTTGTTTATTAGTCATTGTTTATCAAGCTGCCTATGGTATTTATACATACATATAGGCAACCTACAAATATTTATTGACTGAGTGAATTGATGAGTGAGTAAGTGAGTAAGAACATGACATGTTCTTCTGAGCCTGAAAAGTGGCCTTGATGGAAAATTCCTTGGACTTTCCAGAAAGAGAGGAAGAGCTATTCCTTGACAGATTCATACACCTCCACCGACCTCTGGCTGTCCACTCTTGGCCCTCATTAATTGGGACCTGTCTGTCAGTCGGAGGTCTGCTTGTTCTTCATTGAAGGTATGTAAACAGTGTTACTGAAGATGAAATGGCTTTTTCCACTCCAACAGCAAAGAAGCCAGCGAACCTCTACACTGTCCATGATGGAGCTGTGCACACTGTTCAGAGGTCACCTTTTTACAAGGACATTATTCTCACTATCGGGGGATGGAATGTGGCCATCTGGAAAGAAGGTGTGATGGTAAGCTGCCTGTGAAATGGAGGAGTGGGTGTGTGGTCCTTTGTTACTGAGAAAAACAATAGGAACAATAGACTGTTCTGGTGTAACAGAGCCTTTGGGACACTTGTTAGAGAAATTGGAACAGATGGCCTGGGTTCCAGCTTGTCAACAGAACCACTGTGAGCCCTTTGAAAACACTGCCATTTGCTCTTCTTTCCTGAGGGAAGGAACCAATATTTACATGACTCCTGTTGTCTGAGAAATAATAGTCTTTTCTTAGAAATATATACTGTGGGCAGCTGGCTTGATTTATGTCCCTTAAGACGCAAGGTGGGATCTGCATGAAGTGCAAGGAGGAACGCTGGGCCTGTCATGTTTGCTTCTGCACCAGAAATATGTGAGCTGGTTCAGAAAGTGGAAGCAAGAAAGCTAAGGCGTCAGTCCCTCACCAGGCAGACCAGAGACATGCACGGGTCAGAGTGAGGCAGTGCCAAGAACCTGGAGGTCACGATTAGGAGGGTCAGGATCCAGGCTGGTGGAGCTAAATTGACAAAAACGAGGAAGATAGATAAAATCCAGTGCAAGAATGTGGGAAGATCAGTATGCCATGTCTCTGGTGAGAAATTTGAGACCTTAAAAATCTGAAATATATATATATATATATATATATATATATATATATATTCACAGTTATAATGTATATTTATATACACATATGATTTAAATAAATAAATACATATGCCATTTGCTTTTCTTTCCTGAGGGAGGGAACCAATATTTACATGACTCCTTTAACCTATACTTTTGCTTATGGAACTCTAACTTGCACATACACTCAAAAAAAATTCTGTGACTATATGTACATAATTGTCATTTAAACAGTTGGAAACTACTTAAGTGTACATCTACAAAAGGACTTCTACTTTATACCAATGTATGTCTGCATGTTTGATTTCTTTTACAATAAGCAAGTATCCATTTTGCATTTAAAGAAAAGGAAAAGGGAAAGTTAGGTAAGATTGTCTGAAGGCTATGCAGGGGTTAGGAACCTGGTCATTCACAGAAAGGTGAAGTTGGCAAGAACAGGTTTGGAGTTTCACCTCTGAGTAGTCCACGCATCTGAGACATTCTTCACTCCCCAGTGGAAAGTTTCTAAGGCATGTACTGGAGGGTAGGGACAGCTCCCCAGTTGAGTTTAGTCCCTGCAGGTGTAAGTAGATAGATGAGTACCCCTGGTGGCCAGTGGAGTATGACAGTGAAAACACATTCATGTATCTCTATGCAAATCTCCCGAAGAAGGCAAGTTACCTCATGATAGAGAAAAGAGATGGTTTTTTTGATGCTTTGCTGAACTAAAATCTCTTCCTAATAATATTTATAAGCCATGCAGCTCCCAACTGGAATTGACTTTTTATTTGATTTTCCTGGCTACCAGGTTTATTTCCATGGGAAGTAGACATCTGACAGCAAAATAAAGATATAAGCAAAATTTCCTTGTGGTCTTACCTAATGTCCACCAATCTCCATAGAAATAACAATGGACTTTAGCAGCCGTTGGATTATTAAAACCATCAACATCTGTACTGGAGGACTTGATCCTTTCTAAAAAGCAACTAAAATGTTTTTTTTATAGGTTATACAAACATACAGGAAAGAAAAGAACTGGGAATACATAAAAATCCTACAAGAAAAAAAAGTAATACTTGTGAGTGGGTGTAATTTCTGTAATATGATCATAGCTATGAATGCTACTTAAAGAAAATCACTGTGAAACTCTTGCAAATAATAACAAACGCTTTTAATTCATCTTTTAAAAATTTTGTTTAAAGACTGGACCCCTCCTTCAGTCATCCTGTGCACCAAAAAGGTACACCTCAGGGCACTGGTCCCTGACAAGGCCAGGAGTGTTCTATATTGGCCGAGAAGATGGATCCATCGATATCTGGGATCTTCTGGAGAAAACCCACGAACCAGCCCAGTCACAAAACATCTGCATCAGTATGATCACCTGCATCAAACCCCGGACTTTCTCGGGTATGTTAATTCTGATTGAATGAGCTAAGTCATTTTGCCCTTTGGGGGTGACTCAGGAGCAGTCTGACTTTCGTTTGGAAAGCCTCCGGTGTTTTTTTCTCAAGTTTTTGTTTTTCTTTCCATTTCATCCCATCCTTTTTTCTTCCCTTTTCCACTCCTCCCTTCCCTCCCCTTTCCATCTTTCCCCTTCTTTTCTGTCCTCCACTCAAATGTTGGATGCAACCTGAATTTCTTTGTTTTCTTTTTCAATTATTATTTATGAGACACATTTGTATCCCAAGGCTGATTTGGAACCACAAAATGAAAAAAAAAATCCTCATCTTCTCCAGGTCAGATGGGGTGATCCCTAAATCTTTGTTACCTTGTAGTGCTTCTTTTCCAAGTAGAATACATTTTGTATCTTTAATTTTTCATTATGTCACAGATTTTCAATATTTTATCACTTTTGTGGCTCCCCTCTGGACCATATCTAGCAATTCTCTTCATGAAGTCAAATTACTCTCTGGAGTCATGTAACTATTTAAACTTTAACATTTGAACTAATCATATGGAAAAATAATGTGTAACAAAGCAAGCAGAAATTCAAGGATGTGTCTATGGAAAAGTAATTTGTATGTCCTTTATCCCGATTTCGGTTTCATCCGAGCACTACTTTCTATATAAATCTAGTATATTTGCATCCTTTAAAAGAAATTTCCCTTTGTTCCCTAATTTGTGAAGGCATCAAGTTGTCTTTTTATCCATTTCTGTCTCAGAAAGAAACTGAGTCTTCAGAGTCTCAAGAGTGTCGGTCTGGCCACTGCTTAGCCATGCGTCACCAAAACGTTTTCTCCATCTTTGCTGCAAAACATTCTTTTGTATACCTACAGGGATTATGAGTCTAGGATTTATCAATTTGAACCAGATCTTCTGAAAATGAGAAGAAAGCGAGGGGGAAAAATCCATAATGAAAAAAAAGATTAAAATTCTCAAATACATTTGTGTTTTATATCCATTTTAAATAATCAAAGGCAGCAATTTGTTTTTATAATCATCATAATAAAACCCTGTTTCTGGCTGTGTCTGAAATTCATCTGGGCAAGGACATCATTTAGCCCTTACTGTGTCTTTGGTGAAAACTGGCTTCATGGTTTTTCTTTGAAAATCTTTTCACGTTTGTCTGCTTTCTTCTCAAGTCTGCGCAGTGGGCCAGCCACGGAGAGGGACCACTCCAGCTAGGAGCCACACTCCTTATTTAAACACCAAGAAAGCAAGAGTTGAGGTGGGGAGGGTGGCTAACAAAAGCTCAGGGTCTTGGCTTTCATTTCATCAACTGGAAAAAATGACTTTTACACGCTAATATGGTCCCCAGTCATGAACAGCTGATGAAAATGCCAAGATGCCTGTAGCTGCAGCAGGTCCTTTGGGAGACCACAAAACAAACACACACTTCCTGTGTAACCTCTAAGGTGGCTCTCTGATGGCTGAGTTGTTCTCTCCCCCCATTTTTTGTATCTTTCAGCTAAGCAGCAATTTATAGCCATAGCTGATTATTATGGAACACTGTATATATTGGAAATTCCTTGGACATTAAGTCACCCTTCCACCAATGAGGTTAGTAACTTTGCGCTTTGAGGATTTGTGTGATCAGATATTGCTGAGGCATGTTGTAAAATTGTGTTGAGAAGTGACAAAAGTTTTTCTCTATAAGAGAACAAAAGAGTCATACAGTCAAAAGTAAGGGGATGTATTTCTGTTGTATGAGTTAAACAGTTTGAAGCTAGAAAAAAACAAACATGCAGTGAGAGGGAGGCCAAGTAAGTGAAGCCCAGAGTCACACAAGAATTGATTTGGGGCTTCATAATGTTGTTATTTTTAAATTGTGACTGATATCTAATTTCAGCAATGTCCTTCCCAGAGGGCCCAGTGGACATTTTCATGCATCTCTCCATCACCCACTTTTGCCCCTTCCTCCCCCAGCACAACGTATGGCAGGCAGCACATCTGCAGTGGCAATATCCTGCCTCTCCATACAGCACCCCACGGTTTCAGGAAATGTTAATAATGAGGTTATAAAAAGAAAATCAATGGATAGAAATACATAAATATATAAATAGCCAACATTAAAGACAAAGACTGCAACCTGTTCAAGTCCCAACACTACCAGCCTAGTTCCTGGCGGGCAAAGGCTCTCCCTCCGCTGGCCTCCTGGCCCACGGTCCCTGCTGACTTCCCTGCTTCTATGCTCAGGCTCCACACTCAGCCCTTCAGAGGACCAGGGACTGAGCTCTGCTTCCAGTCCCTTTAGGATTTACGCTGATAGCCTCAACTGGGCTTTCCAAGTTTGACTGATAATATGAAACTTCTCTCAGTCTTTGAAATGAGAAGGAAGAAAGGGGAAAAGGATATTTCTTCAAAACTACAATTTTTTGCTGCTTTCTCCTTCCAAACCTCATTCGCTTCCTGGAATCCTCCCATGCACAGGACCCTGAACCTGAGCACAGTAGCAGCCCCAGCTGAGACGGCCCCTCTGGTAGTGGGCCTGCGGGTAGTGCCGTAGGTCAGGCTATGTACCCGGTGAATTACCCGCAGCAGGAATTCTTCCAGAGCCTTGGAAACAATGCGGGGGCTTCCATGTGGGCTCCCCTCTCGTGTGCCTGTGTTTCTAATAGGTATCGAGCATCAACCACTACTTTGAAAGAGAAGTCAAGCATCTGGAATATGTAGAACAGCGCAGGAAAATTCGTGAACAAGAAAAGAAAGAAATGGAACTGGAAATGGAGAAGAAAAAAGTTGTAAGTAAATTTCGGAAATAAAAGTTGCTTTCCTCTAACCCCAGTAGAAATGAATATGTATGTATGGCTTAGTCCACAGTTTCAACAGGAAAATGATGCCTTTTCACATTTTCCTCTTGTTCTCATGACAGTCAAGAGGGCATTTCTCTGATTCCCTGGCTACCAGTGGATGAGAACTACCCATGGACACAGAGCAAGATTCTATCCAATTTAAGTTTTGAAATTTTCGATAATTTCAAAGTCCTTCAGATACAACGGTATCTAAATACCATCTGTACATACAATATTTCAAAATTTGAACACTTTCATTTTATAGAATTTTATTTTTTTATTTGGTGAATAACACATTAAAACAGGTGGAATATGGAATCAAGATATGTGGGCTCAAATCCCCATTCGACCACTTGCTCAAATCCCCACTCTACCACTGAACTATGAAATCTGGAGTAATGTTTCTATCTTTGCTGAGGTTTAGTTCTCATTTTTAAAATAGGAATGTTGATACCTATTAGGATTATTATAAGGTTTTCAGTTAAGTAAGTAACCTGACAAACTTTCATTAAATGGGAGCTAGTATATAGGCAAATAGATATACATTTTACTACAATATAATACACTGGAGCTGCAAAATTTGAGATAGAGGGGAATCTGGTACAGGACACCGAGGAGGAAGGAACTCTTGAACATCATGACTGCCTTTGCAGATATTACAGTGAGTTAGATTGCCACAGTAATTAAACCAGAGCAGTGCTAACACAACACTGACAGATCAAAATGCAGAACAGATTATTCAGACTGTTCAGCAAGTAGTGTTGGGAAAATGGGCTGACCAGGTGCTCCTTGCTCGTCTTTTCCCTCTCAGTGTGCACCTCCCTCCATCAGTGGTGTGAGCTCGCAGGCCAGCTGGGATGGTCAACCCTGAGAACACACATCCGACCCCTCTGCGCACCTGGTCTGCTCCTGCTCCCACAGATACTGTGCTCTGTGCCCACTTGCCCCCTCTCTCCATCAGTCCTCCTCAGAGCCAGCAGCTCCTCCTCCTCCTGCTCTCTGCCCTCCCGCAGCCCCCCTCCCAGAGAGCAGCAGCCAGGCCGGCCAACTGTTCAAAAATGCCCCTTCTAATTCTTCAGTATTCCTAGCTGTCAGTTTTTATAGGTCTGACTTGCTTTTTTCTTCCCCCATAGATAGCATACCAGAAGTCAAAAGAGCAATTGGAGGCTGAGCTGAAAATGGACTACGAGAGTTATCTGGAACTGGAAAAGACCGTCCTCGTCAGCCTCGGTCTAATCACAGCATCTGAGACAACGTCATAAACAGACATGATACAGAGAAGCTCTCTGTAGGAGGTCCTGTGGGCTTTGTGGGACTTTTTTTTTTTTCTTTCTATTCATTATTTTTTATGTAAGGTGAACTAGCAAACTAAAAACATTTAACAGGTTTATTTATAAGTATTAGGCTTTTATTTCACTATTAAAACTTTTGAGTTATAACAATAAGATCTGCTTCAATTTTTGTTTGGGCTAAATGTGTACTGAACTCCGTACTGAGTATGACAGTTATCAGTAATGAAATTTTCACTTTTCTCTAGTAATACAGAGCTTCTGACGCCCCCTCCACTGCCAGTCCTCACCACCCAGTCAGCACCTCTAATCCCAGACAGAAGTGGAAATGAAACTTTTTCAGGTTGCTTTTGATCACCTCTCCAAAAAGTGCTCCCCCTGGGCCACCTCATGGATGGTAGGGTCATGAGGTAAACAAAATGGTAGCAGATTGAATCCAGAAACGTGTATGAAAAAGGAATAACACATGAAGATCATGTTGGATTTATCCAGGGAATATAAAGTTATAACAGAAAATAAGTCAATGATTGATTAAAGGGGAGAATGAATTTTGACATCTGTTCATGACAACAATAGTAAATTCGTAGCAACTACAAAAAGAAGGGAACTTCCTTAATCTGATGCAGGGTTTCTAAAACAACTGTCCATCAGACATCACACTTAAAGGTGAAACGTTGAAAGCTTTCCTCCGAGATGTGGAACCAGACACAGTGCCCACAATCATGTCTTCTTGTCAAAATTACTGGGGCTTACCCAGTGTGGGCACAGAAAGGAAGGAGCATGAAGCCGAGCTGCACAGGAGTGTGTGGCATCTCACTCGGAGGGTTCATGTCATAGGACAGTGACTGGCGTGCGAGGCAGGGCTGGGGGAGTGCAGCAGAGATGAGGCTGGACAAGGAGCCTGCAGCCAGGTTGGGTGGCTCCTGTGAACCAAGCTAAAGAGGCTGGATTATTGACTGCAGATAACAGGGAATTACTAGTAAGGCTCATAAGCAGGAAGATGACACAATCAGCTTTATTTTTAGAAAGATAAGGGATGGATTAGAGTAGGCAGGGTCTCATGGCAGGAAATCCTATTAGAAGGCAGTAGTAATAGTTGAAGGTAAAAGATTAGGATGCCTGTACTGAAGCTCACTGAGAAAGTTGAAATGAATTGCTGCTTGGATGGGGAAGAGAAGACAAAAGTTGATGCCAAGATTTGTAAGTCGAATTGCTATAGGAAATAGCCCTGAAGTCTTCAAAGCTACTGACTCAGCAGTCAGGTAGAGAGCACTCAACCATCTGTGTGCCTCTGGACAGATGACTTAGCCCTGGAATTGGTGACCCGTCTACTGAGTCAGGTTCAGAGTACTTCCCTCGCCACACTAAGGGATAGATGAGCACCTGCATGCAAGGTGGCGGTGCCTAGCACATTAGTATCATCATTACTGGAACGTTCCAGGGCTCATCCTTGCCCTTGAACGTTCTTTTTTTTTTCTTTTAAACCCAAACTCATGTCTTCGGTGAACCCATCCAGACTCATAGCTTTAAATACTATCTATATCCCTGACCTGGACTTCTCTAGGGCTGTATATCCATTTAACTACTCACTACCTTCACACAGATATATGATAGGCATCTCAAATTTAAACATGCTCCAAACTGAGTGCCTGGATTTCCCTCCCAAACCCCTGCCTCCTGCAGTCTTCCCGATCACCTTGCTTCCTGTTGCTCTGACAAAACTTGCTCCACCCATTCACAGTCTGTGAGCAAATCTTGTTGACTACACCTTCCAAGTACGCCCAGAACCTGACCCCTTCTCTCTCCCTCTCTGCCGGCACCAAGCTCCAAGCCACCACCATCACAGGCTTGGATTCGGGCAGCACTTCCTCACGGTCCCCCCACTTCTACCTGGCCCCCTGCACTCTCTCAGAGTAGCCAGATGGCAGTGTTAAGCAGGAGGCAGAGGTTGTCCTTGTGCCCAGAGCTCCTCCTCAGCGTCCCCGCTCCCTCGGAGGATGAGCCGAAGGCCTCACTCCGACCGCCATGCAGTCAGGCTCTCCATGTCCCTCCACTCTCAGCTCTCATTCTCCGCCCTCCACATGCCCCTCCGCTCACGCCAGCTCCTCCTATTCACCAAACACTCCACGCACATTCCTATCCCAGGGCATGTGTAACTGCTATTCTGCACTTTTCTCCAGCAATTTTTCCCTATTTTGTTTTCATACATTCCTTCAAAGAAAAAAAAAGTGTTCTGAGTGCCTAGTGTGTGCCAGGCTCTACAATTTTAAGCAGGTGTTCAAGGTAGGTCTTACCTAAAGAGGATGAGGTTGTTGCCCTGTAGTCTTTGAGAAGAATCAGCCTCCATCCACACCCCAGCAGACTTCTTAGTTCTTCTGGACAGGATTGAGTTGTGTGGCCACCTGTTAGAGCAAAAGAAGCTGGGACAATGGAGAACAGGAGTGTCACGACTGTGTGACATAAGCTACTACCTAGGGCTGGCACACTGTGGTCTCAAACAAAAGCAGGGTGTATTAGCATAGAAGGGGGTAATGAATATTGAGTGGGTGTACGCCTGAGAGTTATCAAGTAAGGCGCTGCAGTGTTGGCATATAGCGAGCAGTAAATATGTTTTGCTACTATTTTGCATAATTTACAAATACAACACGATTTTAATGTTCTTGCTATAGAAAGTAAACATAAGGGTCACCTTGCTTACAACAGCAGTTATTATTAGCTCAGTATGATATCTTTATTGTGTTTATAGCCTCAGTTTTTCCAGGTCTCATCATCTCACCAATCAGGTCACATAAATAGCACGAGCCCAAGTGTCATGGAATCTTGTCCCACCTGTTTGCCAGTTATTTCATCCTTCTGCAAAATGCCCCTGCGGTGTCCTGTAGTCCTCAGGATGAAGGTAGATGCACATATGTTCAAAAAACAGCCAACAGCCACCAGGCACTCAATACTTTCTTTCTCCCAATATGCTAAAGCTGCCTGATGGCCTGTACACAGGAAAAGGTGCTGGCACAATGCCTGCATGTTAGGACCGGCCCAGCAAGCAACAAGTGCCAAGGAAGGACTAGATGTGCAAGAGATTTACTGGGAGGGAAAGCAGGAGATGCCAGGGAGAGCCTGCAGCCCGTGATGCTGCCACCACTCCAGCCTCTGCCCTCCTACAGCTGGCAGCCCAGAGCCCTGGGCAGAGCTCTTTATACATAGAGTCAATAATAATGTATTGCAGCAATGCAGTGGGCAGGCTGACCAGGGCCAGGTGAGAATCCTGGCCATAGGAACTTTCTTTTTCTCTACAGCTACTTAGAAATATTAATCATTCTAATAATACCTGATTTATTTAGATTAGATTTAATATCATTCAATCATTACAAGCTGCTTTTTACCCAACAAGAAGTATCATATAATTGAACAAGCATATTTTTTCAAGTCCTCAAACATTATCATCTGTGTTTACTTCTAAGGAAAAGGCAGTTGGCTCCATTAGACAGTGGCCCAGGCACACTAATCTGCCACTGTAAATAATTAACATCCTGTGCCCTCTACCCCTGAGCGCTGCTTGGGGGAGGCAGTGGTCCACCCGGTTGCTAGGTTGCCATCCCTCGGCCAGATACTATGTAACTGAGCAAGGCCCCTAGGTCGGAAATTAAATATCTGTGAAGGGCAAATTAAACCGTGTGTGATGAATTCACTCCTTAAATGGCTGATGAGCTGTTTGAGGGTCACAGGCTCATATAAAACAACTGAACACCATCAGAGTAGAATCCCAATCATCCAAGGAACAAACTTGGGAAGTTTATGGTTTTTAAAAATTAAGTGTAATTGCTCCAGATGTTTTCTTGCTCATAAACATGATATTAAAAATCAGTGAGTATGATGAATAATATAGTTTGTGTTTCACGGCAATAATGTCAAGGCTCCAAGCTTAAAAGGACAGAAAATGTCACTTTGAATGCCAAGTATGTGCCAGGCTCTACAATTTTAAACAGGGTATTCAAGGCAGGTCTTAGTGGGAAGGAGGAGAGACCTAAGGAGGATGAGGATGTTGCCCTGAAGTCTTCCAGGAGAAGCACCTTCCATCCCCTCCCCAGCAGACTTCTGCTTAGGTCCCCTGGACAGGACACAGTTGTTCTGCCATGAAGTCACCTGTACATGTGATATTCTAGGCTGTTTTTATTCTTTTTTCTTAAAGAGGAGAAGAAAAGAGGTGGTAAAATAGAAGATTCCACATTCTTCCCAACTAAAGGTACATTTTCCAGCCCTTTTTACAAGACATATTTTTTAAAAATAACAATTCTCTTTAAAAAAAATTCTAAAAGAGAAAACACAAAGTCAAATCTAAAATATGGCAAGTGTCTGCTTTACTTCAGCCTCAGTAAACAAGCTAAATGAACAATTTAAATAGATATTGATGTTTCACTTTTAAGGAAGTTTCTAGACTATGTGGATCAAAATGTAACAAATAAACAGAATAAACTCCTAATTATCCAGAGTCCTCAACAATGAATATCTAGAACTTTATTACTTTTAGTTCTCCAGTGAATCCTTGTGACAACACAAGAAAAATAAGCTTGTTATTAAGGATTTATTATTTTTATAGCCATATTTCAAGGTCCCTCCAAAGGTCAGTAGGATTCAGCCACCTAGTCACATCTGCATAACTGGAGAATAATTACTGATGGCCATTGGTAGAGAGATAGCCAAGGAGAGTGTAAGCGCAACTGCTCTCAAGCTTTGTAACACTGGGCAAATAATCTTTCTGATCCTCCTTTTCATCATCCATTAAATGGGGATAATAACTTCCAGTGCACAGAGTTATTGTGAAGATTAAATAAAATATATGAAGACACTTTGTAATGTCTATGTGCTATAAAAATAACTGTTTGGAACAATAACAACAATAGATGCTGAACTCCTTTGGGATTCTAAGGTGACTTGAATCATCAAAGATTGTTTACTTAAGCTTCTTGTAGTATTTTTATGACACAGTACTTCCTGATAGCGTTTAATTAACATTCAGCTAACCAAGATGTTCCATTCAGGGTTTCTTTGTTACCGCATCATAGCCTAGCCCATCCTAGGGTGGATTAGAGAACACTAAGTCTCATCAGAACACACGTGCACAACTATTAGCTGGAAATGAAGAGCTAGACTTAAATATGTGCACATTTAATATGACACTAGGAAAAATAAAAAGCCATAACCAAAGATATCAAAGGAAAAATAACTTTCTTGAACTAGAAATTGCCTGTATTTATGAGTTGAAAGAGGACACTATATTTCAAGCAAATTCCAAATTCTTCAGTAAGTGGGTGAATCAGGATTTACATATCACTCCAAATCCCATGCTTTTAAATGCTCAGCACTGAAGCTGAAGTGGTCATTGAAAAATCAAATCTGAAGCCCATAACATCCCTGCTCACACCCTTCCAGTGGTCCTTGATGCCCACAGGACAAGGTCTTAGTTCTTTGCCTACTTGTGCCACACACAGCCCTGCCTGCTTTGTAGGTTGATCCATTCCAGTTGAGCCCTCCCTGCTTCCCCTTCAGACGCTGCAGTCCATCCTGTTCTCCATGCATGCTATGCCCTCTCACCTCTCTTCCTGGAAAATACTATGCCCTTTTGTGGATAAAGTGAAGGTTCCTGTGGACAGGATTCTCACCTGGCTTTGGTTGGCTAGCTCACTACACACATGTGGGCAATATGTTGTTATTGACTCTATACAAAGAGCTCTGCCAAGTGTTCTGGGCTATACCGTGGCACCACGGCTGCAAGGCTGCAGGAGAGCAGAGGCTGGAGTGGTGGCAGCTCTGAGGACCGAGACTGGGACAGCTGTGCAGGTAGAGAGGCCAGAGGATGGCTGTGTAGGCAAAGAAGCCCAGAGGCAGAGAACAGCTTGCTGCATGCAGACTCGCTCTGGGTGAACAGGATTTTAGTGATTGACCTGCTACTGTGGAAATAAAGCTGGGTATAACCCTTTCACCCCAAGAATGTTCTCGTTCATTTATTTGGTCACTTTGAATCCATAGTGAACTTGCCTGGGGCTGAAACCCATTGGCAAGACACCTTTCATTGGATAAAAAGCTGCAAATAATTCAAAAATGTTCCAGAATGAATTTGTACTAATGCAATACAACAGTAACACACATTTCTAAAATAATAATTCATATGTAATCTCCTTTCATATTGAACTTCATTTGAAAAATGAACAGTACTCAGAAGAATGTTTTAGAGACTATAAAAGCAATTGACAATATGATATTAATAGTTTTCAAAGTCATAAAGGAAGACAAATATCTGGGTCATAATCAGACCTTTAGAGTCAGAGAGAATTCTGAGCACTCAGCCATTTATAAGGTTTAGTAACTTAACCAGGACAAGCTTCTGCTGTGGCAGAATGAATTCTCAAAAATGGCCACAGTAATATGTCCCATTCCACAGGCTCTTCAAAACTTTGCCATACACTCATGGAGAGACTTTATTTCCTCTCTCTTTGAAACTGAGTGGGACTTAGAGGTCACCTTGAAGAATAGAATGCAGCAGAAATGACACTGGATGACTTCTGATGTCAGGTCATAAAGGTGGCACAGATATAGTTTGCACCTGGCTCACTCTCACTGAACACTCACCTTAGGAGCCCAGCCACATCCA
Organism: Manis pentadactyla; assembly: GCF_030020395.1. Lineage (NCBI taxonomy): Eukaryota > Metazoa > Chordata > Mammalia > Pholidota > Manidae > Manis > Manis pentadactyla. The sequence continues at coordinate 72,529,613 of NC_080022.1, forward strand.
TGAGGAGGCGCAGGCTACACGGAGCAGGCACTTGGAAGTGTTCCAGTAGACAGCAGGTAAAGGTTCCGGCAATGGCCAGCATCACCCACAATACCTGCTGAATGCACAGGCCCTCAGATGACCCAGCTCTCAGCTGGTGAGCTTCCCCAGCTGATGCTCAGTGGAGCAGAGATGATCTACCCCTGCCAAGACCTGCCCCAACTCAGATTGTGAGCAAGGTAAATGTTGTCATTATTTTAAGCCATTAAGTTTTGGTACAGTTTGTTATGCAGCAGTAAATAACTTAAGGTTGAATAACATTCCACTGTGTGTGTGTGTATATATATATATATATATATATGTATGTATATCACATTTTGTTCAACGATTCATCCATCCATGGCATCTTGCCAATGGGTTTCTGCCCCAGGCAAGTTCACTAGGGATTCAGCGAGACCAAAGAAATGACAATAAAACGTTCTGGGATGAAAGGGTTATAACCAACTTCATTTCCACGGTGGCAGGTCAATCACTAAAATCCCGTTCACCCAGAGCGAGTCTGCATGCAGCAAGCCAATCTCTGGGCCTCTCTGCCTGCACAGCCATCCTCTGGGCCTCTGTCCTTGGCACTGCCACCACTCCAGCTTCTGCTCTGTGTACCTGCAACCTTACAGCCCTGCCACCATGTTGCCCAGAGCACTGGGCAGGGCTCTTTATATAGAGTCAATAACAATGTATTGCCCACACGTGTGTAGTGAGCTGGCCAAGCAGGGCCAGGTGAGAATCCTGGCCACAGGAACTTTCACTTTATCCACACATGGACATTTGGGTTGCTTCCAGCTTTTGGCTCTTGTAAATAGTGTCATGAAAGAGGTGTAACATCTTACTCAAAATGAACCATGGACTTAAATGTAAAATGTAAAACTATACAACTTTAAAAAGAAACACAGGAGAAAATGTTCAGATCTGGGATTAGACAAAGAGTTCTTAGACTTAACACTAAAAGTGTAGTCCATAAAGCTGGATACCAGTGGGACTTTGGCTCCCTGAAAGAGGGTGACACAGCAAGCTCCAGACTAGGAGGAAAATATTTGCAAACTGCATATCCAACGAATGAAAAGACTTAATAATACACAACACTCATGAAATGCTGACTATGTGTTAGATACTGTTAAATATATTGACTTACCTAACTCTCCTAGTTCCCTTATGGAGTACTAAGAATTGTAATTATTACCATTTCACTCATGGGGAAACTGAGGCACGGGTTAAAAATCTTACCCAAGGTCAAACAGCAAAGCTGTGATTTGAACCCAGGCAATCCTGCCCTTCAGGTCATGCTCTTAACTCATATAGCCTTCCTATGCCCAAGATAGATCACACAAGCACTGTTTATAACAGGGGAGGATTGGAAACAACCTACGTGTCCATCAACAGGGACTGATTTTGTAAATCACTGAAGACCTAAAAGGGTAATATTATAAATTCATCAAGATGATGATGTAGATTAATATTTGTTGACCAAGAAAGATACTCAGGATAGAGTGTTAAGTTAAAAAGGTTTTAGAACAGCATAGAAATGATCCCATTTTATAAGATGTCATAGATACAACTACATACATATCATATGGACTCTGAGATGCATGAAAGGATATTCACTAACATGAAACCTATCTATTTTTTGGATATTCAGAGTTCTGATGATTTTTACTTTTGTACTGGTACTTTTCCACAGTATTTGAATTTTAAAAAACAAACTTTTTATAAAAAAGAAAGTCAATTTTTTAAGAATTCATTTGCTTTAAACAAATATCATGTAAGTAAAAGAATAAAAGATATTAGAGAACTATTTCTGATGGCTTTGAATATGCTATATTGTATCATCAAAACTCTTGGCCAAGCATATGTACCTTAGGAAGGAATGAAGATCGGCAAGCATTTGTAAAAGAGTGTTTTAAACTTGGAAAGGCTTAGGTCGCTTTATTTATGCCATCAACCACCCCAAAAACCCACATCTAGAGCAGGGGTCCTCAGCCTTGCTTATGTGTGAAAATGGCCTATGGTGACAGTAGAAGAACAGATGCATAGCCAGGGTTGAGAATTCCTGGTCAAAAGCAGAAGACATAGGAGAACAAGCACTTACAAGAAGGCTGTGCAACCCAGGTGGTTCCGATGAAGTGCCTTCTGAATTGAAGCCTGAAGAGTTAGGCAAATGAAGTTGAGCTGGGATCCGAGAGGCCAAACAGGGCTCCAACCTCAGCAGTATCATCGTTTGGGGCTGGCTAACCCTTTGTGGTCAGGGGCTGCCCCCTGCTTTGCAGGAGGCTCAGCACCATCCCTGGCCTACCCACTAGATACCAGTATCACTACTTTAGCTGGGACAACGAAAATGTCTCCTGATACTGCCAAACGTCCCCAGGGGAAGTGGGGGTGCAAAATTGACACCTTTCCCCCAAGAACCACTGGGCTGGAAGGAAAGTAGGGAGTTCTTTGGAGAGGGAACTATACTGCAAAGATGAAGGACCATATGGTCATTTGGTGCAGCTAGAGTTGGCTTGGGGAGTTCATGAACCAGGTAAGATTAGGAGGTAAGGGAGCCTCTACCTATATCACGAAAGGCCATTCTAAACTCATTTTTGTCATGTTTTAAATATATAACTTTCCTCTGATGTCTGCACAATGCTCGTGGAAAGAAAAAAACAGCTCACAAGAACAATAATAAGTAGCAATTTGAAAAAATAGCAAAAATTAATTACCAAAGATTGTGAAGTAAAGCTCTGTTTCAATTTCCTAACAAATTGCCACAAACTGAGTAGCTTAAGAAAATGGAAATTCTTTTCTCTTACAGTTCTAGAGACCAGAAGTCTGACCTGAGTCCAATGGGGTTGAAATCAAGGTGTTGGCAAGGTGATGGCAGATGCCATCAGAGAATCCATTCCTTGTCTCTTCCAGCTTCCGGTGGCTGCTGGCATTCCTGGGTTCAGAGCTGCATCTCTCCAATCTCTGCTTACATCTTCACAATGCCTTTTCTTCTTCTGTAGTCAAATCTCCCTTTGCTTCCCTTTTAAGATATTTGTAATAATTTTTAGTTTCCAGCTGGATAATCCAGGAAAATCTCCCCATTTCAAAATCACCAATTATATCTTTAAATCATTTTTGCCATGTAAATTAACATTCACAGGTTTTAGGGATTAGCTCATGGATTTCTTTGGGCTATTCACTTTGCAGATCCATCCAAAAGCTGATTACTCTTATGCTGAGTAATAGTCTGTTGTATGGATATACCACAATTTGTTTGATGGACATTTGGGTTGCTTGCTTCCAGTTTGGGGTCATTACAAATTAGTCTGCTATGATCATTTCTGTACAAGTTGTTTTATGGACATATGCTTTCATTTCTCTTGGATAAACATCTAGAAGTAGCATACTGGATCATATGGTATACATATGTTTAATTTTTTAAGATATTGCCAAATGTTTCCAAAGCAATTGTGCCATTTTACATTCCTACTAGCAGTGTACGAAAGTTCTAGTATCTCCACATTCTCACCAGTATGGTCAGTCTTTTAAAATTTAGCCATTCTAATTAGTTTGTAGTGGTATCTCACTGTAGTTTTAATTTGTATTTTCCTACTGACTAATGATGTTGAGCTTGTTTTCATGTATTTATTTTCCAATGATGTATCTTCTTTCACAAACTGTGTATTCATATATTTTTCTCTTTATTTCTGGAGGATATTTTTAGTAAATATTTTTTTAATATGTTTTAAATTATTGAGATTTATTTCAGAGTTCTTCAGATATTCAAGATCAAATCCTTCACCATATACATGCAACATTTACTCCAAGTCTATGGTTTGTCTTCTCACTCTCTTAACAGTGTCTTTCAAAGATAAGTTTTTAATTTTAGTGAAGTTTTTTATTGACCATGTTTTTGCTGAGAAATATTTCCATAACCTAAGGTTTTCTTCTAGAAGTTTTAAACTTCTAGGCTTTATATTTAGGCCTATGATTCAAGTTGACTTTTACATATAGTACGAGGTATGGATTAAAGATTTTTATTTTGCATGTGAATATCCATATATTCCAGCACCATTTGTTGAAAGACTATTCTTTCTCCACTGGGTGGCCTTTGTCAAAAATCAGGTTTCCATATATGTATGGGTCTATTTCTGAACTATTTTATGTTCCATGGGTTTATTTGTCTGTCCTAATGCCAATAACCACACTGTATTGATTACTGTCACTTCTATAAGTCATAAAATCAGATCAGTATTTGTCCTTTTTTGAAAATTGTTTTGGCTAGTCTGGACCCTTCATATGTATCTTTATGTTAATCATGATATGCAATTCTGACTTTCATAGACTTCCCATTAGGTGATGTGTTAGAAGCCCAACTCATGATGTGAGTCATGCATTCAGAATATAGTTGATTATGGCTTGAGTGATGTTCTGAGGTGGTTGAGGATGTATGTAGATAGGGAAGTTGAGATGGCCGAGATGGCCAATACAGAAGCTGAAAATCTTTCACAAGTGAACATGACATGGAACAATAGCAGCAGCATTGAGGGAATGCACAGTTACCAGAAAGGCAGCAGAGAAATTAAAGGAGTTCCCCTGATATTTTCTTCTGCATATTCTTTACAAGTGGTTTAATAACCTCTCTTTTTTCAGGTACAAGCAAACCCTAGCACCATTAACACCCTAGTATTTTAATCAGATGATGAGATTGCATGTTTCCAGGTGAAACTATAGAACCACATCAAAGCAAGTTTTCCTTGGCAGCAGAGAAGGAGTTGCCGATTCTGCCCGGCTGGGAAGAAAGCAAGATTGGTGGGACTATCAGAGGCTCAAGGCCTCAAGGGCTTGAAGAGGAAAGGTTTCACCAAGAGAGGCAAGAATATGCCAGTTTGGGCCACTCTTCAGATTAATAGGGATACACAGGGATAGCAGTCGCCTAGCAATTATCTGAAAAATCTTTCCGTGTTGGTTTTGGTTGCCGATACTCATTTCTACTTCCTGTTCCATTCGATGATGTGCCCTACAGTCCATCTGTGACATTTGGTCACAAAAGGAGGAAGCAATAGGAAGTAACTGTGAGGGGACAACATCCTGTACTTCTCATGTTTCCATAAAAGGAAAGGAACATCTCCATCTCTCAAGAGGAAGCAGTATGGCAGGATCACGTCCAGCTTCTCTCTGCTTCCCTCATTTCCTGCTCCCTAAATCATAAAAACCCACTCATCTGAGTGAGGAACAGAGCAGGACCTGAGCGTGTTTGCCTGGGGGGCTTCTGTGTTCTCTCACCTACAGAGCCAGCTTGTTGATAACGGCACATATGTTTTTTTTTTATGGCGCTGGCAAGCTCTACCCCTGCCAGGAGAGGCTTGCTTTTAACCAACTCTGCCAGTCATGGTGGGAACCATCAGATCACAGTGGGTGTGTGAAGAAGGGCCACGCGGCCACAGCACCAAGCCTACTTCCCAGCTTACCTTTACCAGCAGGAGATCTGGTATTTTGATCTCATATATCCAGCTCCAGTGTTTTGGGTCTAGTTTAGGAGGGAAAGATAGGAAGGAGTGTTGTCGGCCTGTTGTAATACCAATGTTAACACAGAGGTCGTTTGAAGGAAGATATGCTGGTAGGAGAGGGCTAGAAGTCTATGAGGGAACAAGGTGGAAAGCAAATGTGGTCAGAGCCACAGCTCTGAGAAGTCCCTGAAGGAGAAACTGAAGTTGCAAGGATGGGGCTTTGGCTCTGTCTCTGCCAGTGTGCAGGTCAGCACGTATTGACAACACAGGCCTTGTGAAGGATGGGCCCCACGCGGACACCAGCTCAGACAGGCTGCCGACAGAACCTCTGAGTCCCACTCTGGGAAAACTGCCACCTCCCCATGGCCAGCTTAAGGTGAGACGGGCAAATCGGGATATGGGGCTTTCATTACTAAAAAGAGGGAAGAGTCTGGTGTCACCATGTGTCCGACTTCCAATGCAGCTTTGACTTTTCTTGTGCCCAAATAACTCAGGATTTCCCAAAAGCTGGTTTGCATTTACTTAAGTGCATTGAAAAAGTATGGTTAACTTGTTTAGGACAAATGATCCTGGCTTTCCATTTATGGCAGCAATATGAATTTAATTGAAAAAAATATTTTTTAGAGAAAATAGGAAAGTAACACATGGCCCATGGATATGGTAAAAATTGTGAAGGTTGTCTGTGAATGATGGAGGTCTGAGATAGCCAAAAATAACACGGAAAGGATCACAAGATACCCCAAATATGCATTACTTTATAGAAGCTTTGCAATGCTGGAGCTTTCTAATCATGATGATATCTAAGATTTGTAGTAAACACACTAAGCATGAAATTCTGTTAGAGGTTAATTATAATCACACAAAGTTCATCTGCAACTTACTTTGAAATGAACCAAAGTGGGAAAGTAAATTGGTGCGACCACTGTAGAAAGCAGTATGGAGTTTTCTCAGAACACTAAAAATAGAAATACCATATGACCCAGTATTCCACTTCTAGGAATTTACCTGAAGAAAACAAAATCTCTAATTCAGAAAGATAAATGCACCCCTATGTTTACTGCTGCATTACTTACAATAGCCAAGGAATGGAAGCAACCTAAGTGTCCATCAATAGATGAATGAATAAAGACGATATGGTACATATACACAATAGAATCTTATTCAGCCATAAAAAAGAAAGAATTCCTGCCATGTGCTACATGGATGAACTTAGAGGGTATTATGCTAAGTGAAGTAAACCAGGTGGGGAAAGACAAATACCATATGATTTCACTTACTTGTGGCATTTAAAAACAAAACAAACAAAACAGCAATAGACTCATAGACACTAACAAATGACTGGTGGTTACCATGTGGGAGGGGTTGGGATGGATGGGAGAAAGAGGTGAAGGGAATAAAGAGGCACAAATCCCAATCATAATATAAATTAGTCATAGGGATGAAAGTACAGCATAGAGAATATAGTCAATAGGTCTGTAACATATTTCTATGTTGACAGATACAACTACATTAGTTGGGGTGAGCATTTAATAATGTATATAACTGTTGAATTACTGTTGCATACTGAAACCAATATAATATTGTATATCAGCTATACTTCAATAATAAAATAAAATAAAATAAAATGGACCACAAATTAAGACAGACAATGGTGGATAGATATATGACCAAGTAATTACAACAAATTCCTTACAATTATAGAATCAAGCCAATAGATGTATGGATGTTCACTGTATAATTTTCAACTTTATATTTGAAAATGTTCATAATGTTGATGAAAAAAGACATTGATGTGTCTACTTTTACGTATAGTCTAGTTGACTTTACAGGTGAGTTTTTACATCAAGTACAGATCAAACACAGATTTACACCTCGGACAAATAGCATTTATACTCTGACATTTCTTATCTACCAGTTTAGACAAGCTGTTTTCACTTACCTAATGATTCAAACATGTTCTTCAGTTAAATGTGGGTTTTACAATGGCCACAGGGTGGGGAAAAGTTAGGCAAGAACACATACAGACAGGATGGCAACCCGCATCCTTTTCTGGAACAAAGGTCAAGAAAAGGGGTCACTGTTCAATTTCTGCAGCTGTGAAAAAATATGAGTTGCAGACTTGCTGTCTAATAACTGTCATGAAAACTTTTTGAATGACAGGGACTTCCCCTTTTCTTGATTTAATATTAATTGTACTTTCTAAACTTGGAAGCTTAAAATCTCCTTGGAATAGTTTATTTTGAATAATTTCTGGCCAAAGAATTATGTAGAATATTGAGGCCAACACTGTGTTTCACTACATAAATACCTCCATTAAGCAAAGAAAGATTAACTCAAATGACTTAACAGCACATGAGTGCCTTATCAAACAAATAAGGATTTAGTCAACCCAACCCAGGGGCTAATTAAGCATTTTCTTACCTGCTTAAAACAAACACTTGACACTGAGAAAAATAAAAGATTAAAATGTAGTGCCTGTCCCCCAGTACAGTCTCTGCTATTCTTTCCAATAAGAGTTCTATTTATAGGGTTCATTCAGCGTTATGAAAATATTTTCTTTTAATAAAATGGAAAATAGATTCTTCCAGTTCTGGCAAAAAGTGCACACTAAAGTGATCAGTTCAAAATACAGAGGACATTTTTTCTTCCTGACTTCTACAAAGAAGTAAATGATGTATTTTGACAAAAGCTTTCCTAGAGATTTTCCTTATGGTGGGTGCACTTTTTCATTCATATATCATTTAAATAATTGTTTCTACTGAACTGTGCAGCAAAAAATTATCTACCAAAAACTACTCAAATTTACTAACCCACCCACTTTTTAGGTCACTAATTTTCCCAAGGCCACTCTAGTTCCAAAATAAACACAAAAGAAAAAAGAAAAAGATAACGTTACTTTCCTAACCATAAATAATTTATTTCACAGGAGTAAATATTTGAAAAATTCTATAGACAATTGCATCTCATGGTCCTTAGTCTTTTGCTGACAAAAAGACAACCATCCTCTGAGAATCCCTTTGCCTTCATTCATGTATTAAAAATTAACTGAACATCTTCCACATTACAGTTTCTAGGCATATGGAAATAAACTGGATACACCAGGTCTCTGCTGCCATGGAGATTACATTCTAGAAGGGTGCACAGATAATAAACAAGGTAATTTCAGGTAGTGACAAATGCCTTGATGAAAATAAGTCATGGTGATAGGACAGTGACAATGGGTGTGGTTATAATTTTTAAAATTTTTTCTTCAATTTGGCCTAAATGTAAAAATTTTCCAAAGTGACCTTAGTGTAATCAAATAGTACCACAACTATTTGGCACCTGCTGTAAGAAACAGAAATCTCCATATCTTCCTCCCCCACTTCTCAAAGGCAGACTCTGAAGTGATATTTGAGCAGAGAAGAGAAATGATAAAACAGAGCTCTCCAAGTAATATCTGGATAAGGAGCACTCCAGACATAGGGAAAGGCAAGTGCAAAGATCTTAGGACAGCAATGAGGACTTCAGTGTTGTCAGAGCACAGGACTAAGGAAAGAGGCCAGGGAAATGATGCGTTTTCCCTCTTTAAAATATTTATTTAGTGCCTAATGCCTATGAATAGAATGGAGTGTGTGTGTGGGAGGAGAGTGATGGCAAAGAGATGAAATAAAATGATTGGGAGATGATGGTGGCTCGGGCTTGGGTTGGAGTAGTGACAAAAGCAGGTACAGGTTCAGGATATATCATTGTAGTCGGAAATGTTGATGAGCTGGGTGTGGACAGTGAGAGAAAGACTCCAGTTTGGGGCAACAGGATGAGATGAAGACTAGGGAGGTGTTATGGATATTTGTCGTTGCTCAGCCTGCTCAGGATTTTGATCCCCTTATATATTCATAAAATTTATCACTGTGTAAGTTTTGGGGATAGAAGGCTAGCTAATTGCTGACTTCTGGAAGCTGGGGCACAATCTGATACTTCTGTTGGGGACTTGAGTCAGGAATAATGCAGAGGAGCAGGGAAGTTTTATTATTAATTCCAGCGGTGTACACGGAGGGCACGTGTCATCACAGGCACAGCCTTGGCTGCTGTCATTCTGATCACCCTCCCTCTCCTAGTTCTGCTTATTTTCCAAGTCTATTTCTCCAGCTTTCCCATTTTACAAACCATTTACTTAAAAAAAAAATCAAGGTATGATTTCTATAAAGGGCACAAATCTTAAGCATGCAACTTGATATGTAAAACGCCAACTTGAAGCTTCCACCAGATCAAATATAAAACATTTTCAGCATCCTAAAACAGCCTTCCCTCTGATATATATATTTTTTAATTAAATTTCTGCTTGAACTCACTGGTTTTTGGCTGAATAAGAATGCAACCAAAAACTCTGATTTCTGGTATATTAATATTTATCAAATATGAACCTTACTGAATTCAAAATGAATATTGGGCAGGGAATGGAGCAAGAGAGCATTTCTCTTCATACCAAAATCCTCTGGTCTGTAAGACTCAAATTAAGACTTGTTATTTCTAAACATAATACAACCTTATCACTATACAAGTACCTAAAACTTGGTGTTTTTTAATTATAAAATCCTAAGCCTCAAAGTCATCCTGTGGTCTGGAAACTAAATTCTTTCCAGGAACCATACCAGTACATAAATCTGTTTCTTTAGGGTCTCTATTATAAAGCTACAGAATCTGAAATTTTCCAAAGTCAGTTACGATGTGGGACTTGGCTTAGGTATAGTGACTCTATGAACATCATTATAGAAGCATAAGCACTTACAGTTAACAGGACATAATAAGGCATTGTAATATGTAATATTCAACATTCATTATAAAGGAGCTCATTTAAAATACAGTGGAGTCACCTCAGTCTCATTGGATCGTAACTCATCTTTCAGTTGCTCAGGCTTTACTCCTTTCACAGCCCACTGGCAGATTCTTTGGCTCCTACTTCTGTAGGAAAGCATTCTCAAACAGGTCAGATGAGTGTAGGTATGGAAGGAATTCATGAAAACGAGAGTAATAGTGAACGGCAGGCAGCAGCCATGCAGGCAGCAGAGAGCAAGGAAAAACAGAGGGAGGAATGGAAGTGCATTGAACTCCTGCTCAGCATAGAGCAGATCCCTTGCCGACTCTTAAAGCCAGTCACCTGGCGTTCAGTGTCAGCTTGGATCTGGGAACTAACCCTCTACCACTCCAGGATTTGGGGGAGCTTCAGAGCACTGGATGGAGTGAGATTATATTTTAGAACTTCCCAGAGCAAAGAGGTTTTTGGGCAGACTACTAATGGGCATGATCATATAGCTGCAGTCCTGTCTGGGTCACCCAGGCGATGGAAACTTATAGGCCCAAATCAGAGATCTCAGTAGCCCTTTCCTACAGAGAAACTGAAGACTTACCCTTAAGTGTAGAAAACTGAATGAAATAGCAAAGTAACAAAAACACTTACCACTGGAAGAGCACAGAGACAAAACGAAGGAAGTTGAGCAGTGAGAAGATTTAAGGCAAAGTACACACCCAAAGAAAGGGAAGTACAGGCAACTTCAGAGAGGATTCTGTCTTTTAAGGCTTTCAAGAATGTGGCAAAGGGCCAGGAGGGTGTAGGCTTGACATGTGGTCTCATGATGTCTATCTCCAATGACAGACATTGTGTTATCATCCATAGTCTGTCTTCTAGATACTCTGTAACATAAACATAACACAAGGAATTTCTCGATCCTGTTCTTCTCCAAGATAGTAGTTACCACCAAGCAGTGGGGACATATCATTTAGTACTACTTAACCTGCCGTAAGATAGGGTCGGTTATTGCCTAATTACCATAAAATGTTAGGAATCTTACCTCCTCGCACCCTAGTTTTTAAGATGGAATCTTAGCCTTAAGATGGAGTCCCTTCTGTTCTTACTATACTATTAACATCTCAGAAGTTTCATCATAGGCAGGAAAAATTCATCATGATGCTCGTCCCATGTGCCTGCCCTACATCACTTCCAAAATATATCCAGAATACCATTGTTTCTCATCACCTCCACTGCTTCTTTCCTGGTCTGAATCACTGTCTTCTTGCATGGATTACAGCAAAACTGGATGTTAACAGATAATAGAGAAATACCTTCCAAGTTCTAAGGGAAAATGTATTTGAGCCCAGAACTGCAGGTCTAATCAAAATGAAGCATGGATAGGGAAGAAATAAAGGCCTTATCAGACATAGAAGGACTCAAAGCTTACATCCCATGCACCCTTTGTGCATGTATGTGGGATGAGGGGTGGGAAGAAGGCAAGTACTTTATATACTTCAGCAAACAAAAAATAAATGAAATGGAGAAAGAGTGGGTTTAAAAAAGAAATAGGATACAAAAAACAGTAGAACAGAGGAGTGCAAGGAAAACATATCCCAGGATGATAGCTAAAATTCACTTTGTCCAATTTTGATAAAGTTGACAAGAAGCTTAAAATGATCTTGGGGTTGTGGCAAGGAAGATATTTTTCTTCTGTCAAAGAAAAACAAACAAAGGCAAGAATATACTTCAAGAATCCCAGGATAAGAGCTAAAAGCATTCTGAACAAACATGGTAATGCCATGGTATAATAAAAGAGGTGTTACAAACTATAAGACACTCTTAAGAGAAATTAAAGAGGACACTAGCAAATGGAAACTCATCCCGTGCTCTTGGCTAGGAAGAATTAATATCGTCAAAATGGCCATCCTGCCCAAAGCAATATACAGATTTGATGCAATCCCTATCGAATTACCAACAACATTCTTCAATAAACTGGAACAAATAGTGCAAAAATTCATATGGAAACACCAAAGACCCCAAATAGCCAAATCAATCCTGAGAAGGAAGAATAAAGTGGGGGGGATCTCGCTCCCCAATTTCAAGCTCTACTACAAAGCCACAGTAATCAAGACAATTTGGTACTGGCACAAGAACAGAGCCACAGACCAGTGGAACAGAATAGAGACTCCAGACATTAACCCAAATATATATGGTCAATTAATATATGATAAAGGAGCCATGGACATACAATGGGGAAATGACAGCCTCTTCAACAGATGGTGCTGGCAAAACTGGACAGCTACATGTAAGAAAATGAAACTGGATCACTGTCTAACCGCCTTACACAAAAGTAAATTCAAAATGGATCAAAGACCTGAATGTAAGTCATGAAACCATAAAACTCCTAGAAAAAAACATTGGCAAAAATCTCTTAGACATAAACATGAGTGACCTCTTCATGAACATATCTCCCCGGGCAAGGGAAACAAAAGCAAAAATGAACAAGTGGGACTATATCAAGCTGAAAAGCTTCTGTACAGCAAAGGACACCATCAATAGAACAAAAAGGTGCCCTCCAGTATGGGAGAATATATTAATAAATGACAGATCCAATAAAGGGTTGACATCCAAAATATATAAAGAGCTCACACACCTCAACAAACAAAAAGCAAATATGCCAATTAAAAAATGGGCAGAGGAGCTGAACAGACAGTTCTCCAAAGAAGAAATTCAGATGGCCAACAGACACATGAAAAGATGCTCCACATCGCTTGTCATCAGAGAAATGCAAATTAAAACCACAATGAGTTATCATGTCACACCAGTAAGGATCGCTACCATCCAAAAGACAAACAACACATGTTGGCAAAGTTGTGGAGAAAGGGGAACCCTCCTACACTGCTGGTGGGAATGTAAATTAGTTCAGCCATTGTGGAAAGCAGTATGGAGGTTCCTCAAAAAGCTCAAAATAAACATACCATTTGACCCAGGAACTCCACTTCTAGGAATTTACCCTAAGAATGCAGCAGCCCAGTTTGAAAAAGACAGATGCACCCTTATGTTTATTGCAGCACTATTTACAATAGCCAAGAAATGGAAGCAACCTAAGTGTCCATCAGTAGATGAATGGATAAAGAAGATGTGGTACATATACACAATGGAATATTATTCAGCTATAAGAAGTAAACAGATCCTACATTTGCAACAACATGGATGGAGCTAGAGGGTATTCTGCTCAGTAAAATAAGCCAGGTGGAGAATGACAAGTATCAAATGATTTCACACATATGTGGAGTATACTGAAGGAACAAAACAGCAGCAGAATCACAGAACCCAAGAATGGACTAACAGTTACCAAAGGGAAAGGAACCAGGGAGGATGGGTGGGAAGGGAGGGATAATGGTGGGGAAAAAGAAAAGGGGCCTTATGATTAGCATGTATAATGTAGGAGGGGGCATAGGGAGGGCTGTGCAACACAGTGAAGACAAGTAGTGATTCTACAGCATCTTACTATGCTGATGGACAGTGACTGAAATGGGGTGTGTGTGGGGGACTTGGTGAAGCAGGGAGCCTAGTAAACATAATGTTCTTCATGTAATTGTAGATTAATGATAACAACAAAAAAATGCTTGGTCAAAATTAAAAAAAAAAAAAAGAGGTGTTACAGTGATGAAAGCATTTTTCTTCTGTCCAAAAAATAGTAATTACTTACTCCAGGAAAAATAAAATACCACAAAAGCGATGACCCAATTATAAAGCAAATAACACAGCACAATTTTAAGCAGTTGATGGCTATTAAGATAAAACAATCCATTTGATCTTCAGCTTAGAATATTTTGCTTAAATCAGCATAGACTTCAGGATATAAGCATAGATATGAAGAAAACAGAATCACCTGGTTTCCATGTAAATACTTTTGCATAATCTAGCATATAACTGCTAGTTACTGATTTGTCCCATGTCCTTGCCCTGTCCCCATGTTCCTAAAAATACATTTTTAGGATCAATGTATAAAGGAAAAACCTAAATTCCCCAAAATAATATACATCTTTTAATGTACAAACTAGTAATATAACTTAGCTATATAAACTAGTATACAGACTATCTAAACTAGAAATATATCTTAGAGAAGTTAGGAGGGAAAGGGCAGTGATGAGTTTGAAAGAAAGTACAGCGTTGGCCATTTCCACCATGGTAGGAGGCCAAAGGACACTTTAAAGCCAATGAATCAAGAAATAATTACTAAAGTTATAAAGGAAACCGAAAGAATTAAAAGCATAAAATGGAGAGGAATGAAATTTCATAATGGACAATCAACAGATAATGCTTAAGCAACAAATCAAGAATCAGCAGCATTAAACCTAGAAAGATGGAGGTCGCCACCTGAAGAATAAAAAGTGGTGGTTACTCTGAGAAGTGGGGTTAGTGTGCATGGCATGGGAGAGCCCTTTTACTTTTTCTTTTCTGTCTGAATTGTTCAAAATTTTTACTCAGGTACTTGCATTAGAATGAAGATGGCTTTTAATCTTTAAAAGCCATCAGAGCTGCCAGTTTGAAAGGGAATGACCATTGACAGTCTAACAGTGTATGAAGATCCCAGATTATAAAAAGCCTGTATAAAAATGCAAAAGAAGCTTTGAAATAAATGGCCATTTAAAACAAAGGAATAAACTTATTGAGTACTATTAAATTCAGCAGAGTCAATAAGAGATTTATAGTTACAACTTGGTGATTCAGACACCAAAAAATGTTTAATATTTTCTATTTAAGATGCCAGAAGTTAACTTTGAAACTATCCCCATCTGAAATTATATAACAAAATAAGAGTAGTCATTAAAGTATTTCAGATACTGGAACATTCAATTTTGGACCAAAAAAACTGTTACATATATTTATGGATAACATATGATGGCCCAATGCTTTAATGCATTTGTTGAAAAAGAATGACATGATCCTTAAAATCACTGTGATAATTAATAGCATGACAACAAGGTTAAAATAGTTTAATTAAACTTTTACATTTTTTGGAACAACTTAATTCAATTCATACAATATTCATGATATACATGATACAGCAACAAGAGGTAGAAGACTGAGAGTCTTCCTACAAAATATTTAAAGTACATTTCTTTTGAATGTTTACTCATTATATATACCTGTCACATATTCTTTTGGTATTCTTCCGAATTGTTACAGAGCCTTAAAAAATGAAAATTTCATATAAAATAGTCACGTACCTGGTTTTTTAACAATTGAGTTTTCAAATTAAATAACAAGGTATTCCATTAACCAATGTATTTTACATACATAGAAATAGTTAAATACTTTAATATTTAGAGAAATATCAAGGAGTCAGTTTTTTTAATGGCTGCTACATTTTTAAGTTGTAATTCAAATTTTATATATAATTTTAAAATTACACATTCTGTGGCTATATATTTAAAAAAATACATTCCAATTTAATAAAAAAAGCTTTTTAATTTACATTTTCAAGCACTGCTATGATTGCTATAATGGCTATCTCATAAACATACTTAGCCAAAATGAGTTAATTTTTAAAACTCAGTATGTAGTATGCTGGCAAGATTTCTTTAGAAACAAATGAGAGTAATTATAAAGTCAATGATATAAATGCACTACTACAAATAAATACATTATAGGAATAATTACTTTGTCTTAAAAAGTAGAACATAAAAATGCATAGAATAGGTGAAGATATTTTTAATCTAAGTCACTAGTGCAGAAATCTGGGCACTTAATCCCTTAAGAAGTTAGAAGATTTCAATTTAAAAGATGACTTCTCCCTGGGGAGAGTGTGACTTTCTGCAAGACAGAAAAAGAAAGTCTATTATGTCTATGCACATGCTTCTAGTGTTTTGGTTTAAGTGTTTCTGAGCAACTCCTTTAACATGAATGCTCTTTCCCTGAAAAAGACATTTTAAGCTATTGATTTGGCCTCAAGACATATATTCTTTAGAGATACATGTGATTTTGTAGCCAATCCCTCCCCCTACTCTAATACTTACACATATATGCACTTATAAATATATACGTATTTTTAGGATTATAAAAATATTTAATTTTTATAAGCTTAAATATTTATTGAATGTTAATATAGAATACATTAATATTTATATAACTTTATTTATAAAAGGTTTCTTATAGCAGCATTTGCATTGCAAATGAAATGTAACCAAATGATGTCGCAGCATACAGGGACTCAGCTGCAACATTCCTCTAGAAGGAACATCTAGTTCAGCTACAGAAGAGCACTTCTTATATAGTATAAAAATCTTGAAAGGCTAATAACTTACATGAACCCAGTAAGTGCATTTAAAAGTTATCTCTGTAGAAATGGGAAGATTTTAAATATCCACAAGAAGTCCAAGTTAACTTTACACCAAGAAAAATCTTCTAATACATAAGCAAAAATTATATTGATGAACAGTGTTTTTAATTGAATCATATACTTGTTAGAAATTAATTGAAGGTTTCAAAAGTAAAAAAATAAAAGCATCACTGTGAGAGGTGTAAGAAAAGGAGAAAGATTGATTTGAAACGTTAAGGCATGAAAAACCAAATGAAAACTCTCAATCTCAAACACTCATATTAAGCTTGTTTTTGTTGAGCTCACGCTCCAGGTTTCCAATCAAAGTATCAATACTTTCTTGTAGATCTTTGAGATTGACTTTTCGATCCACTGTAGACTCAATTGTCTGCATTGTCAAATATGTCTGAAATGTGCACTCTTTGGACATGGGAACTGGCTGATCAATCATTATATCTGGTCCGTACATTTTGGTACAATTTTCTCTATCTTCTGAAGGGACTTCATCATAATCCACATGATCTAAATTTTCTTTTGTATTTAAAAAGTAGTTTTCTCCACAGCTGCTCCAATCTCCTGCATAACGATTGCTAAGTGGACTGTCTAATCTGGTTTGTCTTGGCCTAAGTACTCCTGATGAATCAGTACTACTCAAATTTAACATGTAAGGTCGTTCTTTCTTCCGCCTCAAATAATTTAGGGAAGGCTTCTCTGGGAACAAACTGCCTGTTGATTCTTTGGCAGATGAATGTTGCACTAGAAACAAATAACAAATTTGCTTTAGTGACAGCAATCCAACTGGCTTTAAAAACAACAAAGCTAAAGACAAGCCGTTTAATAATCAACTACAAGCATGCAATAAAAGAAAAACATTCACACTATCAAAAGAATGCATTCCATAATTATTTTTTCTCCCACCAGACATGATGAAGATTAGGGACAGAAACTAGCAGAATGCTCAGTGGTACTAATTCATGCTATATCATAACATCCCTGAAAAAATCAAATTTCTAATGTTGACTAACTTTCTGTGCAAGTTAATTATTATCTAGCTATAATTCAAACAGAGCTAAGTTCGTAGTTTCTTCTAAACTGAAAGCTGGAGCAAAAAGCAGGTGAGGCATGTTGGTGTATAAACAAAACAAAACAAAAAGTTCCTTCATCTTCAAACATCTAAATGAGGCAAAGGCATCTAAAGTGCTCACTTTAAAGTTCTAAACATTGTGGGGCTGTTTTTGCAATTCTATGAACACTTATGAGTGAATTCTTAGTAATTTACTAAGCAACCCAATTTAACTTTGCTAAAATGCACAAGTACTACAGTTGACCCCTTGTTACCTGAGTTTGATTGTACAGCATTAGCTACTAATAGTCTTCATTTATTGCCTGAAAATAGCACAGATATTTTATTTTCCTATTCTGGTTAGGTATCTAACAATCTCAAATAACATTCCTCATATTAAGACTAATTCTTCTAAGAGTATGCACCATGCTGGCCATACAAATTACCATAAAGACACATATTACTTCATAACAAACAAAGGCTTTACTGCTTACTCTTTTGTGTATATTGTGCAAAACACTTGTGTAAGGCTCTTCTGTAAATGAAATGGACTTAGTTTAAATATGTTGAGGCACAGCTATTAAAAATTGTCCATAATACCTTTCTCCTCCTTCTTCATCAGTGCCTCTCCATTTATACTTTCCCTTTACTAAGATAAAGGGGACAAATTATCTGTGATCACAGCTTTATACTGTCCAACATATAATGAATGCATGCTTCCTACTGTATAAAATAACTGAAAAATAATACAAATGTATAGGATTCACCTTCCCAGACAAAGTGAAAGTCTTGACATTTTTCAGAAATCACATCACTTTTTTTACTTAGATTTTATTAAAATACTTGATAATTGCATAGGTATGTTTTTAACACTTCTATCTATCTGCATCTTTATGATGGCTATATATCATTATGAATAGCTAAAAGCTCCTGACCTAAAGTTTTCTAGAAAATAAAGGTCTGACATTTACTTTAAATTGATCTTTAGTAACAGTGTTAATATAGAATGCCCATGCCATTAACCGATGTAATTGCAGAATGGATATCTGAATTTTTCCACTGTTTAATTATTCCTATTCCTTTTTCTGCTCCAGCTGCTTATCTCCATTAGGTCTCCTTGTTTTTCCCTTTCCTGTGCTGTTCGTGTTCTTGTTAGGGCTTAAGCGTCATGCCTGTTATTTTCACCGACTCACTGCAGTACTCTGCTAACCCTGAAGTCATCTGGTTTGTGATCCAACCAAAGTAAAACATTTTAACTTTGTGTGGTAAGCTTGTCTTATTATGCCTGCATTTTTTTGACACTGACCTGAAAAACCCAGATTTATTTTGCCGCCAGTTGCTTAAAGTTGTTTAATCAAGACCCTTTTCAGACATTATATTTGTATATTTTCTTGGGAAATATTTAAGAAACCAAATTATAATAATACTTTACATCTTTTAGACTAAATTAAATTTCTAAAAAATCAACTTCACCAACTTTTTAAACCACTTATGGTCAAATGGCTTCCTATTAACTAAGCAGAGAAAATGGCTAATTTTAACACCGTCCCCCCCAAAAAGTTCTCATTTTTCAGCACTATTGACTACCCACCTTCAACAGAATAAAATGAAAAATGCAGTCTGATTGCTGTGAAAGTTTCAAAGTGTAATGATAAGTACTAAGAAACTTAATTTTTTTATCTTGTTTTCTACCATTTGATTTATATTTTTAATCATCTGTTTATTGTTTTTTTTCATCTGTAGTATATATACTGAGTGCTCAGTTAGTGCCAAGTATGCTGTTAGGAACTGGGAGTGTATAAGGAAAAACAATATGTAGTCCCTGACCTCACAAAATAGCCTAGTGAGAAAAATGAAACAAAAAGGATTAGGGAAAAAAATGATACATCTTCCAAAGAAAAAAACCTGCTCCAAATCTATTCATCATAGAAAATGTGATACAGCAAACAACCAGTCTAAGAGTTACACTTTCTCTAAAGCTATCTCTCCATCTGCAAAGTGAAAGGGTTGACTATCTATAATTTTCAATATTATTCTTAAAACAGCAAACCCATTTTTCAAAGCAACAATTTTGTAAACACCCAATACATAAAAAAAATGGAAAAAAGACTGTTTTGATCAAAAGAGAAGCGTGTTTCCATTTTGTTGCCCCACCTGTTGCCAATCTGGCCCCAAAGCTGCTTCCAAAGAACCTCAGGGCTTGGCAGAAGACAATCTGAAAAATACTGGCAGGATGATTTTTACCTTCCAGTGCCAATATGCTAGAGTTCTAACTAGTCACTTTGAAGATAAGCCTTTTCAATAGAAAGCTCAAAGCAAATCATATTCTTGCCCCAAATTAAAAAACAAAAAATAACGCAAAACAAAAATTGAGAAAGTAAAAACAAAGGTGAGTGGAATAAGGGTGGAATCAACTCTTTGTACCTCTGGAGTAAGGGAAATTCACCCCCTTCCCCCCAACCAAAAAATAAGTTAAGATATACAAAGCAAGGATTGCCAAACCTACAAAATGCATAGAGATGATGAGCATTCACCAAGATACTATGCTATGGCCTATACTCCTCATGTCACCATTAATTTTCTTAGGCTTAGCAACTGCACGGTATCAACCTGATTTCTGCCTTTTCTTGAATCCAAAAGCAAATTGTTTAGAGGACAAAAGTAACTGGTGTTTCCTCTCACCTTTCTGCTCTGTTCTGTCCTTTGAGATATGATAACTAAAGAAAAAAGAAGGTTATAGAAAAGGGGGTAGATACCTTTAAATTCAAGAACACAAGTCTTTGGAATAAGATCCTATACACTGGGAATCAGTTGTTTCAAGTTGTCATAGAAATACAGTGAATCTGAAATCTCTTAACACAGGATATAAGTTTTTGCTCCTACACCCAAAACCAAGGTGGTTTTTAAAATAATGAAATGACATTAACCTTTTATACAGAAATAATTAAAGGAATCAGGTACTGATAGTAAACTTAATAATATCTCCAGGCAAGCAAGTTTACTGTGATTAGAATGATAAGATGACTTCTCTCCCAATTCTTGATGTTTATTAGAATTAAAGCAGTTCTAGGAAAAGCTAGGAAACACATTTAAAACTTTAACCTAAGAGCTCCCTTATGTTAGGCACCAAATGCAGAAATCAGATCAAGTTAGAAATTACTTTTTTAAGCCTGTATTTAAAAGAGCAAAATTTTTTTAACTTTTCAAACTTAAAAGTTGAAAATTTTTCTTAGCTTAACTTTTAATTCACTTTTATAAATTAATTAGATGTATTTTTAAAGACTAAAGCAAGCATTCTTTGTACTTTGGTCTATCCCTCTCACATTTGTCAATAAAAAGTAACAAAGCACTTTTACTGAGGGCTAACTTTATGCAAAACACTTTATTCATTGCCTTAGATGTTTTACCTAGATAATCTTCCCAGCAACCCTGAGGTAGGCACCATTTATAGGAACGCAAACTAAGGTTTAGGGAATTAAAGTACGTGTGCAGGCTGCAATCCAGATATGAATTCCAGCCTGCCTCCAGGGCTCAAGCACTTTTACCAGGCTACACTAGGCATCTAAGTACTTTCACTTGTGGTGCTATGCAGGGTAGTAGAGGAGAGCAGGAATTGCTACAGGATAAGAAAATTAT
This sequence comes from Manis pentadactyla, assembly GCF_030020395.1. NCBI lineage: Eukaryota > Metazoa > Chordata > Mammalia > Pholidota > Manidae > Manis > Manis pentadactyla. The sequence continues at coordinate 72,550,918 of NC_080022.1, forward strand.
GGAACTTAAATACAGCATCCTTTTTAGAACATCTAATTAAATATTCTTTTTAGCTCTGCAACTTTTTGAGAAATATTAGGAAAATAACTGTCAGCTTTTTGTTATTGGCTGGAACAAGGGATGGGTAAGAAAGATGGAAAGATCAAAGATAACTGTCAAGTCAAGCTTGGATAATTTGAAGAATGACCACAAATATAGTAAAGATATCAGGAAGAACTGATATAAGAAGAAAAGTAAATTCTGCTTCACACCAGTTGAAGTGAAAATGAGAAGAGTAAAGAAATTAATATTTACTGAGTACCTATTTTGTGCCAAGAGCTGGGCTGAGCACCTTATACATACTTTTTTTTTTTTCATTTAGTCCTTCAATAAATTTTATAAACATATTATTAAATCCATATGACAAAAGATGATACTGAGGCACCAAGATGTTGAGGAAGTTCCTCAAGGGCAGATTGTTAAGTGACACAACCAGGATTCAAATTTAGATCTGACCAAATCCAAAAATGTATACACTGATGTCTAAATGTATACACACATCTATAATATTATCAGCAAGAGCAGAACATTGAAATGGAGAACTCTAAAGGGCAGGTATCAATTCATTGAAAAAGCAAAACCTAGAAAAGATTTTCTTCAATCATATATGGGCATATTTAATGATTAGCTAGTGCAAACAACCCTCTCATTGAAAGAGAAAAATATTTCTATAGGATCATTTACCTGGCCAGAGCTGAAGTAAGTAATGAAGAACTTCAATATGTTTTTTAAAATCCAAAGCACTTGCAAGTTCTTCTGAATCAGTAAAGACTCTGTTGTTATGTGTAGAAGTCTCTTGTCTCTGACTTAACAGCACAGGTCCAAAGCACACAGCCAAATTTTGGCAGGTCATCTTATTCACTTCATGATAAGAAGACACCAATTTCAAATGATCCAACAACATCTTTAGGGTTGCCTAAATTAAATTAAATTAAATGTCACTTAACAGAGTTACACAGGGGAAAATTCAAGTACATAATTTATAGCAGAAAATAGAGCTAGGCATCTATCACTTTTAAAAGGTTGTTTCAAAGATAGGCTTTTAAGTTGGATGTTTGGAACTTGAAACATTTTCTTTTAGAAAAGTTGCACTGGACCCTTAGGTTTCAACTATATAATTTGATCTATTAAATGGATAAAATATACACTCTATATAAAAATGCTCATGAATGCATCACTAGGAAAAAATATCAACTTTTCCTCTCTTCCCTCTTCTAAAATGACAATAGCAAAGGATGTGATGGAAAGGGAACTAAGTGAGAGTATTCATTCTAAAGTACAGATAAATCATGTAGTTGTAAGTAAGGACAATCATACTTAAATACAGGAAATCAACCATTTCAGAACATGGCCAGATTCTATCATGATCTGGATTAGGAAAAGGCCAATGTACTTCTTAACTAATAAATACTTTAAGAAGACAGCCATGCAAAAGGGAAGAATAGTACAGTTAGAAATTAAAGAAAAATTTATTAAAAAGAAAAAGATACTTTTTAATCTTAAAGAAACAAGTAAGGAGAGTTTGCTTAAATGGAATGGTTACTTAGGTTTGAGCAATTACGGAAAGGAATGTTATTGAGGTAATGGCATATGATCAATCATTTAACAAATAAAATAACTAGGTTATTCTTCATACTTGAAGAAATTACTGTGAAATAAAAACTAAAATTTATTAAAATTATTTAAAAAGAGAAAATCATAATGACTTTTTTCTGGAGCCAAAAGTGACAGCTGGTTTTGGTGATTAGGTCATTAGTAACCTTGGCAAGAACAAGTCCTGGGAGATGGGGTAGAAAGCCAGATTACAGTGTGTTGAGTGGTGAAGAAGTGAAGACAGCCGGAATAAACATTCCTTCAGGGTTTGGCTGTGAAGGAAAGGAATGAAGGGTGAATGAAAGTTAGAGGTGACTGTAACTGATATTCTGACATCAAAACCTATCCAATATGTGAATGATAAAACAATGAAAATAATAAATATTTGTTTTTCTTTTCCATTCACTATACATTTTCTAATACAAGTGGGACTCCACATACATTGGTAATAGGCTATTATCAGCATATGAACAATATACACACCCAAAAACCACAGATGGCTAAATATGTTAGGTTTAATCTCAGTGGCAAACCAATAATTGCAACTTAAAAGAAAAAAAATTTTTTTTTTGGTCTACTAAATAACATGAGCCAAAAAATGTAATTGTGCCCTTTCTGAAAAGGAATTTATGAAAATACATATTAAGAATCTTAAAATATTCAACATCATTTAAATCAGCAATTCCACTTAGCTTTTATTTTAATTCTAACTGAAAAGAAATAGAAAAATAGGTTCAAAATCTAAATAGATTATTTAGATTTATCTAAATCTAAACAGAAAAGAATAGTGATAAATTATGTCAAATCCACTGAATAGAATATTATGTAATGTTTTTAGAAAGGATAATAATAGCATGAGCTTTAGGACTAGAAAAATCTAAATTCATGTGACAGACTACAACATTCACAAAACGTACATAGCCTTGGGCAAGTAATTCAAATACTCTATCACTCATTTCTTTACTTGTAAGTAAAATGACACATAATTTTACCTTGTACTGGAGAGGGAATACTTCTCCCTCTTCACCTACCCTTCTGCTCTATGTACCTCTATATAGGTGTTCCCTCTCTTCTACACAAAGGAGCAGGACCTGCTAATCTAAGTGGCAGGACACAGGACATTCAAAAGACTAAATTAGTGAAGAAAACTTTGGGGCCTAACATTTTTACCCAGTGACTCTTACACTTCCTGCCCTCACGTGCTAAGTAATACAGGCAAAGTCAATCTCATTGGGACAAATAGCCACATCTTTCTCTTACTCTCCCTTTTGTTCTAAGAAGCAATAGCTGAAGTTAGGCCAAGGCTGGTTGTGCAGACCTAGCTATCCTCCTGTCTCTCCTTCAGGCATAGCAAAAGATATTGGTCCCAAGATTTAGATTGTGAAGAGGGGGAAAAAGCGAAGGGGCAAGTAGAAGGGAAATGGTGGTAAGGGTTGCTTAAATCTTGAGGCTAAGGCATGCACACTAAAATAGTTACTATACTTTTGAAATACCAAAAGGAGATAAACCAAAATGTTAATGAAGTAGCCTTTGGATATTGATAATAGTAATTTTCCATTCTTCCTTTCTATATCTTCCTGATTTTTGTATGGGAAACATATTATTTTAATAATAAGATTACCATACTCTAAAAACTTATAGTGAGTGTTCATGCCTAGACTAAACCCATATACAGAAATGATAACATTGTTTTCTAGATTTATTCTGTTTAAGAATAGTTCTTGGTTTATGCTGTTTAAGGAAACTTTGGTAAAAGTAGAACTTGAACTCCTAAGTGCCACTAATGTCAAATATCTGAAAAATTACTTGTAGCTCTGGAGCTAAGTATATAACTTATTAGCTGGCTTTCAGGAAAAATATATACTAATTATGCTTACCTTCTCAATATCAGGCAGACAATCCAATAGGTCAATGGTGTACTTAGAGTCACTAGGATCATTTCCACAACCACCTGGTGACATTTTCAAAGGATGTTTTGCCATTGCAGCTAACACAGCCTCATAAAGCTGCTTTGATATCAGAGGAGAAGGAAGTTCTCTTAAATAATCCTTAAGAATACCTTTAGGAAAACAAACCAGAGATAGTTAGTGGTTGGTTTTCAGAGTGAAATAAAAAACTGTGCTGAATGTTTTTTTAAGAATTATTATAGCCAACTTTTAACATTCTGAAACAATAAAAGCAACAATGTAAAAAAAACTATTATAAAAAACACTTGCATATTGTATTCTTATAAATTGCCTTGGTAATTGACTTTTTGTTGGAAAGTATGCTAAAAATGTACACATATAATTTCTAATTATTATATATTTTAGGTTTGTTACTCATAAAGTAAGCAATTCTTGATACCTAAAAGCTATTAATTCTGTTCCCCTAAAAAAGCATCTCTACATGCATGTAAAGCAAAAGAAAGTAAGGCATACTAATATTAATTTAAATTATTCCAAATTTATGAATTTTGAATTTCTAGACTTTTTTGATAGTTAAAGAATATCAATGGTCTGTATTCCAAATTTATGAATTTTGATAGTTAAAGAATATCTATGGTCCATGCACAGCATGGTGACTACAGTAAATAATAATATATCACATATTTGAAAGGTGCTAAGAGAATAGAGCTTTGTTTTGTTTTTATTTCCTGACAAGATAAAAAATATTCTCCCTTACGTTGCTTTGTAGATTTTCGTGTTATACCTAAAGAGGAAGTTGGATCAAAATATCTGAATAAACTGGAATCACATCTTCCTGGTATGCCATAAGATTTTTTAAATTAGAGATGGGTATTTTGATAGCTTTAGAGTAATTTATTCGGGGAAAGGATAAATTCAGTGCCTTTTTTTTTTTTTTAGTTGAAGTATAACTAACATACAAAAGTAGATCTTAAAAGTTCTTATCACAAGGAAACAAAAGGAAAAATAGGAGATACTTCTGACACCAAAAACCTAAGTATAGCAATACTGAATCACAACATGCTCTCAGCTTAACTAGAAAGCTTAGTTTGAAAGGTTAGTTTGAACTTAAGCATGATCACATAAGAAGTTTCCCATCTGATAATCTTTTAAATTTCAATAGTAATGTGGTACATTAGTTTCTTATGCATCTTTCCAGTGTTTGTTTATGCATATACAAATAACATATTATTATTTTTTCCCTTTATTACATAAAAAATAGCATATATGTCCTCTTCTATTTCTTGCTTTTTCATTTAACATCATATCCTTCAGATCATCCCAGTACATAGAGCTTTCTCTTATTTTTATAGCCAGATCATAGTACTCCAAAGCATGGATATCCCATAGTTTTATCTGGTTAGTCACTACAGATGGATACATACAGTGTTTCCAAAACATGCTACAGGGAATAACCCTGCACGTCATCACTTCGTACATTGGCAGGTTGTCTATGTGATGAATTGCCAAAACAGGAAAGCTAAGTCAAAAACACATTTATAATTTTGAGGGAAAAGGAGGAGTAAGGATGTTTGTTAGGTTTGGGGCTTGAGCATTTTGGTGCACAGTAATGCCATTACTTTAAACAGAGAAAAAAGGAGGAAACCCCGTTTTAGAGGATGGAAAGGAACTTCACTTTGAACATAGATGTTAAGCTTAAGGCATTGGTGTCATGTTCAAAGCTGCTGTATATAAAAATCTGAGGCTCAGGAAAGAGATGGCTGGAGACACAGATCTGAGAATGACTAACTTAAAGAAGGTAACTAGAACCTTGATAGTGGATGAGATTATCGGGCAGGCCTTCAGACTGATTTGAGAAGGCCTAGTGATAAGAGTAGGCCCTGAAGAATAGCAGCTTTTGAGAGGTCACTAGGATGCAGCCCTTCCAAAGGTGACTAAGGAAGAATGGGCAAACAAGTATGAGCAATAAGGAGAGGCAGGGATAGGGGTTGGAGGAGACTGGGGCCTATGCTGCCAAGGAAGTCAAGGAAAGAATGTTTCAAGAGTCTATGGTATTAACTGATACCAAACAATTATTAGGTTAGGTAAGAACAGTGTTAAATACTATGGAGAACAGTGCTTCTCAAACCTGCCTATACAACAAAATAACTTGAGGATTTTTAAAAAATAGATTCCAGATCCCATGTCAGCACTATTGAATCATAATTTCCAGGAGTCAGAATTTATATTCCTGTATATTTAACAAATTTTTGTTGTGATTCTAAGACAACAGGTTTTTGTTCTTAGGTATGAGAAATAAGATAATTTAAGATGAACCAAAAATGTCCACCAGAGAAAGGAATCTCCAACTGTGGTAAGCATAGTTTCAGGGGAATAGAGGAACAGAAGTCAGGTTACAGTTGGTTAGGAAGTGAACTGATGTTAAAGAAATAGAGAAAGGGAAATAAAAATAGTCAAACTGCTCTAGAAATCTGGCTTTGAGAGAAAGTGATAACCACAGAGGAATGGGGAGGACAGGGAAGAAGCAGGACCAAATTAGGATTTATTTTTAAAGATGAGGGAAACTTGAATGTTTAAATGCTGATATAGAGAAGATATTAAAATGGTTTTCAAGGTCCAGGAAAGAGGAATATAATCAGTTGAGCAAAATCCCCAAAGAGAAGGAAGAGACTACTGAGAACATATGAAGGAATTAGATTCACCCAAAATGTGAGGAAGTTTGTCTCTACTGTTACAGAAAGGAAAATGGAAAAGTGGAAAAGAAGTATGCCAAAGAAGGCAAAGACGTTGGCCGGCTGGGTCACAACAAGTCGAGGAGGTTCCCCTCCAATGGCTTCTACTTTCTCTGTGAAATTAGGAGGCAGGATCATCTGCTATGAGTGACATGGGTGAAATGAGGTTTGAGGAGATTGAAAAGATATTCAATAGACATTCTGGAGAATGAGAGAAGGAAGGGGTAAGATAAGAAAACAATTATTAGCAGGCACCACTGAGAGCGTGGTTAATTTTGAAGTCCATAGTTTTATACTGGTACCAAAATATACCCTTTGTGATTGTTTTTTCTAGTAGAAATCAGCCACCCAGATACAGGTTAGAAAATCAGACCAGTGCTTCCAAACAAGTCAGAGCAATGGGACCAGGCTTACCTTCCTGCCTGCAACAGGAACACCAAACAAAATATCTGAAAAAACTATGTCCAATACACAGCACATCAGGCAAAAGACAGTGATCCCTAAAGGATGGGAAACTAAGGCGGTGTGCGCATCACTGCCCAGCTTACGCCCTGGAAACACTTTCCAGGACACAGTGAGGAGATGGAAACCCGGAAGCTAGTAGGTCTAGCTAAGCTGAGGAGAGGAAGCTAGTAGGTCTAGCTAAGCTGAGGAGGGGAGACTAGAAGTCTGAGGAGGTCAAAGCAGCTACAGCTTGTAGGACAAAGCATTAGAGACTAGAGAGATGCCCAGAAAGAGCTCTGTAGATCTGCAAGAATCCCCTTGAGTCTTCATCTGTATACTGATCAGTACATGCAGGTGAGGAAACTATCCAAAGCTAGGGAAAGAACCACCCAAAAGATTTAGAAAGAACAATTTCAGGAGCTTACATTGACAGGCAACAGTGCCTGTTCTGAGCCACAACAGTGGAAAACTTTATAATTCATGGGATTTGGGTACAGTACTGTTATAGGCTGAATTGTGTCCCCCACTTCCACACACACAAAGAAAGTATATTTAAGATTTAACCCTCAGTACCTTAGGAGCTGACCTTGTTTGGAATAGGATCTTTACAGAGGTAATCTAGTTAAAATGAGGATATTACGGTGGGCCCTAAAACAATAAGACTGGTGTCCTTATAAAAAGGGGATATTTGGACATAGAAGATGATATGAAGAAACAATGGGGAGAACACCATGTGAAGAAGACAGAGGACTGGAGTGTGGCATCTATAAGCCAAGGAATGCCAAAGATTACCAGCAAATCACCAAAAGCTAGGAAGAAGCAAGGAAGGATTCCTTTATAGGTTTTGGGGGGAGCAGGTACCTGTTGACACTTTAGAAAAACAGAAAAAGAGGAGCCTTATTTAAAAGCTGCTTTCATTCTGCTTAAAAGCACAACTATAAAGGATCAAACTATTCCAAGTAACTCAATTGCATACCAGAACAAAGCTAAAAAATATTCATAAGATTATAAATATATACCACACCCAAGAAGGTAAAATTCACAATGTCTGACATCAATAAAAAAGTTACCAGACCTACAGAGAATCAAGCAAATATGACCCATAATGAGGAAAAAAATCAACTGGACCCAGAAATGACATAGGTGATAGATTTAGTAGAGAAGGACATCAAAACAGTTAAAATATGGTATTTCGTATGTTCAAGAAGCTAGATGACAGGCAACTTAAGTAGAGACACAGAGGTATGAAAAAAAACAGACTTCTAGTAGTGAAAACTAAAATGTTTGAGATTAAAAATACAATGGATGAGAATATCAGAAGAGAAGATTAATGACTTGAAGACAGCAATATACATGATCTAAAATGAAGAGAGATTAAAAAAAAGACTGGAAAAAAATGAACAGAGTATAAGTGAACTGTAGAACAAATATAAACAACCTAATATATGTGTACTTAAAGTCTTTAAAGGAGTGGAGATGGTAGAAGATGGTGGGTCAAAACCACAATCATAATCAGGGATTTCAACACTTGTCTCAACAAGTAGAAAGATAACAAGTACAGACTTGGAAGACTGGAAAAACTTCAATCAACTTGATGAATTGATAATTATAGCGTATTACATCCCAAATCACCAGAATACACATTCTTTTCAAGGGTTCAAATGAAACATTTACCGCAAAAGATCATATTGTTGGCCTTTAAATAAATCTAAATAAATATAAAAAGATTCAAGCACATGAAGTGTGTTCAATGATTATATGGAATTAAATGAGAAATTAATAAATAGAAATTTATCTGGAAAACTCCCTAAATATTTGGCATAAGCTAACATACTTCTAAATAACCTATGGGTCAAAGAAGAAAGAAAGGAAAATTAGAAAGTATTTAACACTGAATGAAAATTAAAACACAACATATCAAAATTTGTGGGATGCAGTGAAAGTAGAGTTTAGAGGGAAATCTATAGCACTAAGTGTATACATCAGAAAGGAAGGAAGGTCCCAAATCAGTGGCCTCAATTTCTATCTTAAGAAACTAGCAAAAAGGAGCAAATTATATTTAAAGCAAATAGAAGAAAGGAAAATATAAAGATCAGAGTAAAAATTAATGAAATAGATAAGGGAAAAATAATAGAGAAAATCAACAAAACCAAAAGTTGGCTCTTAGAAAAGATCAACAAAAGTGACAAACCTTCAACTAGACTGACAAAGAAAAAAAAAAAAAACTCAAATTACTAAAACCAGGAATAAAGAGGGGACATAACTACCAACCTTACAGAAATAAGGATTATAAATGAATACAATGAACAACTGTATGCTGATAAATTAGATAACTCAGATGAAAGTTAGAACTCATAGAAAGATACAAACTACTGACAGTGGCTCAAGAAGAAACAGAAAACCTGGGTTGACTTATAACAAGAGGTTGAATTTGTAATTCCAAAACTTTCCACAAAAGCAAGCCCAGGTCCAGATGATTTTACTGATGAATAGTACCAAATATTGGAAGAATGAATAACAATTTTTTACAAACTCTTCCCCAAAATAGGAGAGAACACTCCCCAATTCATTCTACAAGGCCAGAATTACTGTGAAACCAAAATCAGAGATTTCACAAGAAAACTACAGACCAGTATCTTCTGGGAATATAAACACAAAATTCCTAACAAATATTAGCACACTAAATCCAGCAACATATTTTTTTAAGTATGTTTTATAACCAAATGGGATTTATCTTAGCAATGTAAGGCTGGCTTAATACCTGAAAACCAATTAATATACACAGTTGATCCTTGAATAACATGAGTTTGAACTGCACAGGTCCACTTATACATGGATTTTTTTCAATATATATATTGGAACATTTTTTGGATATTTGTGATAATTTGAAAAAACATTTTCTTTTCTCTAGTTTGCTTTATTGTAGGACTAAAGTATATGATATGTGTAACATACAAAGTATATGTTCATCCACAGTTTATGCTACCAATAAGACTTCTGGTCAACAGTAGGCTATTCGTAGTTAAGTTTTAGGGGAGTCACAGTCATATGTGGATTTTCAACTGCACAGGGTGTTGGCATCCCTAACCCCTACATTGTTTAAGGGTCAACTATACTGTATCAATAGACTCAGGAAAGTCATCAAACAAAATCCAACAACCTTTCATGATAAAAACAACAAACTTGGAATAGAAGGGAACTTCATCAACTTGATAAAGTGGATCTCTGAAAAACTCAATTAACATTGCAACGAATGGTCAAAGACTGAATGTTTTTCTCCTAAAATTAAGAACAAGGTAAGGATGTTCATTCTTGCCACTGCTGTTCAACATTATATTAGAGGTTCTAGGCAGGGCAATTAGGCAAGAACAATAAATAAAAAGGATCCATTTTGGAAAAAAATCTCTATTTGCAGATGATATAATCTCATATATAGAAAATCCTAGGAAATCCACTAAAAAAACTAAGAATGAGTTTGGCAAAGTGAGATTAACATGCAAAAATCAATTGTATTTCTATACACTAAAAATGAACAGAGCAAAAAGAAAATTAAGATAATTCCAATTATACAACATCAAAAAGAATTAAATACTTAGGAATAAATTTAACAAACAAAACACAAAACTTGTGCTCTGAAAACAAAATCATATATTAAAGAAATTAAATAAGACCTAAGTAAGTGCAAAGTATTGCATGTTCGTAGATTAGAAGACTATCATTAAGATGGCAATATTCCCCAAATTAATTACAAAACCTATCAAAATCCTAGCTTCTTTACAGAGATTTACAAGCTGATCCTAAAATTCTTACAAGGGACCCAAAAATAGCCAAAAAATCTTGAAAAATAACAACATCGGAGAATACCTCCCAATTTCAAAATGTACTACAAAGCTTCAGTAATCAAAACAGTGTGATATTGGCCTAAGGACAGAAGTACAGATTAACATGCAAGAGAATTGACAGTCCAGAAATAAATCCTCACATGTATGGTCAACTGATTCTTGATGAGATGCAATTCTACTAGGAAAGAACTGTCATTCAACAAATAGATTCTGGATTGGCCATCTGCATGTTAAAAATCACTTAGGATGATGGTAGGACTTCATTTGCAAATACAACCACAGGTGAGATGCCAGTCTAACTGAATAAATGGGTATGCCCAAGAGTTCTGTAGCTGATGTTAAGTAGGAAGGGTAGAGATGGTGCAACAATGTGCCATGAGCCTAAAAAGAGCCTTATTCCTCAAGAAAGCATAAGCTTTTACTGAACAGTGAAAAGTAATAATCTGGAAAAAGAATCAGAAGTATATTGACCAAATTTCTTCCCTGAAATACATGAAGAGGTATAACATAAATAAAGTTGCTCAGCATATCATAACAATCAATACATGTTAGATGTACAGTGATCATAATAAAGCATTTTATATACAGTAGGCATGCAATAATTGTTTATTCCTATTCCTTAACTTCTGTGCTCTTTACTACCATCATTAATTTTGCAGTCTAAACCTAACTACAATGAATAGCAACATTTGGTGTAAAGAGAACAATTGAGTTAGTTAGAAAGTGGAAGTGCAATTTCTGTAGCTGCCAATATTACTAACCCTTTAGGGCATGATTTTTTTTGAACAGATTCCATATTTATTCCTTAGCGAAACAAAACTTGTTAGTTCTAGCAAAACTCAGTATGCCTTGGTAGTTTGAGACTTGCCCTATAATGCAATTATATTAAATTAAAACCTAAAAGATCTCCAGAAAAGATAACTTTACAACTTAAACATGTATTTTAAAACCCATTATTCTTTATATAATTAATATACTAAACAACCATTAATATATATGGAATTTTAAATTAACCCAAGTTCAAGATTACTTATTTTAATCTTGAGAGCAAATAAGGGAGAATTATCATTAACAAATATTAAGCACTTCAAGTATACTCAATGCACATTATGTCCAATGAGGTAAAAGCTATAGTTCCTTTTGTATATGCAAAGAGTTCACAGGAAAAAAATTATCAAAAGATTTTATAAAATAATACGGAAAAGAGGTATTTATATTATGTTGTGACATATGTATGTGACTACTCATCAACCTAGAAATTAGCTATATGGCCTTAGTCCAGAAACTTAGTGATCTTAGGCCATATTGTCTTCTTAACATCTTTCAAACACATTGGTGACATAAAATTTTAAGATCAGTTTGTAGTGACAATGTTTAACGCTACAGGAGCTACTTAAAGGAGACTTGGGGAAAACTATTATGGAGGAGTTTAGTGCAAAAGAGTAAACTTTTATCATGTACTGGAAGAAAATACAAGCAAATATAAGTAAATGAAGAACTGATCTGGCTACATTTTTTTCAGCTACTGTAATAGGTATTACCATTAAGATGGCAATATTCTTCATGTTAATTACAGATCAACACAAAACCTATCCATATCCCAGTAAGCATTCAATATATGATGGTTGGATGGATGGATATCATCTTTCTAAAAGCAATTGCAGGATTATGAAAATTAATATACTAAGTAGCCTCACTGACTTCATAAGACTCTTTCCCCTGGGAAAGTACACTTGTCCTCTACCAGCACTCACTAAAACAAAAGATTAACTCTTTAGAACCAAAATATTGAAATACAGGTATAAAACCATAGGGATCATTTTTTCTCTGGTAAAACTAACATAGATAGTAAAGATACATTAGAGTAGGTAGATTGAATGTAAAATCATTGACATTTTCTGAGTTAGTGCTACAAATTAATTTTTTAAATTCATTAATCTACCCCACCCTACCTCACTTACTCTTTCTGAACTTACTGCTTACTTTAGTCATACTCTATACATGATACTCAGATCAAATGGCTCTCATATGCTGCCTCAGTATATTTTGTTTGCCAAATCTAGGACTATTCCTCAACGTTTTGCATTCCTTAGTGTCTATACAGTTTAGACATCTTTAATACAGGTGAAGAAAATCAGAAATAATTTGGAAGTTAATGTGCCCAAGGTCAAAGAACACATAATACACATGGTAGGAAAAATGTATATTTAATATGTATATAAGAAAATTATTAATGATTTAAAGATAATTTCTGGCTTATTTCTGATCAAGTTTTCTTTCAAAGGAAAATAAAATAATTAAGGCAACATTAAAATCAAGAAAAGGCATGACCAAATGAACTTTTAGGTACTGAACCTAGGTGCTGATTGTGTAATACTGATGTATGAAGTCTATTATACATTAGGGAGTGCATTCAAATTGAATTTTCCTCCTCAGGAGACTTGCTCTTTTCTAATAATCACTAAATAATATTTTGACTTTCCTAATTTCTCTTCTTGTTCCTTTGGTAAATAAGCCCTATAAACAACTACAAATAGATTTTATGCCTTGAAGTTTGCACCTGATTGAAAAATATCTCATTCGTCTAGAGCACTTCATTCTGTGTTCCAGACAAACCAGCTACTAAGAACACATTAAACTGTGAATAAACTCTATCACTCACGTCATTAATACCCCATTTTTTAGACCCACTGAACTGTTAATTGTTATGTCAAAGTTTACTTAGAAATGTCACTTCACACAGAACAAACACATGAGGCAGCACCATTACTGGCAATTCCCCAAATCAACAATACCCTTTATTTTGAGCCACGATGAGACCTTGGGTATAATTTATTACAATTCCAATGGCATTTCTCAGATGTATCTTAAATCATGTCATTGGCTTTTTTTCAAGAAAGAAAATAGCTCTAGGTTCTTTTGAAAAACAGTTTTACTGAAATGTAATAAATTATGGAGACTCAATTTTAGAAAAGAATGCTATAAATATGACATTCATTGATCTGTTGTTTATATCTTCTGCATATGCTGTAAATTTCCACCTAAAGACCTTCATAGCAAGTAATCAATTCAAACCACATAATTTCATCTTTTGAAATTGTACATATTTGACATAATTTTTGTTTCTAAAATTAAGGCTTCACTAAGACAAAGATCTCCTTTTGTTCATAGATTGTAATTTCCTGAGGTTTGCTATTTGTAAAATTTCTCTTTAATGAATTCATAAAATTTGTCCATAGCTGATTTTTAAATTACATATCACTATGGGAAAAGTTCTACATTTTCTGTAGAAATGATAAGCCCTCTTTCTGTACAAAAATAAAAGTAACCATTATTTCTGATTTGCTAAAATTTATAAGAAAGGAGAAGTACCTTAGTTTGTTTTCTCTTAGCATTAAAATTGTTAGGCTCAAAGTTTGGTTATCCAAGAGTATATATTAAATACTTTATGAAAAAATATAGTCATCCAGGCTTCAGAGATTAGAAACCTCAACTAGTTGGAAAGCCTCAATCCTAAAAAGTAAGCTTTAAAGTATTTCAACCAACAAAATCTTTTTAATATGTACAAGTCAAACCTTCCACAAATTCTCACCTAGAGAATTAATTTTATGTAAAATAAGAAAGCAAATTAGAAAATATTAACACCATTCTAGCAAGCAAAAAAGAATGGTAGTGGACAGTAGAGAGAAGAGAAAGAACTATCAAAACACATAGAAAACCTGGAGCTACCTATTAAAGCATCTACAGGTTACAGGATATGATACCTGAGATACACTTCAAAATAATCCAAGTTTGGGGAGAATCAAATGAGGGTATATAAATGAGACAGGTTTGGTCATGTGTTGATTATAAAAGCAGGTGATGGATAAAGAGGGTTTATCATACTATTTTCTCTATTTTTGAATATGCTTGAAAACTTTGCTAATAAAAAGTACAACAACAAAAACAAACAGAATTATAATCCAATAGTCCCTGAAGATACCAATTAATTATGAACAATCGCATAATAGCCAAAGTCTAAGGCCTTTTTTCTAGTCTCATCTTACATGATTCCTCTACAGAATGATACTGAAACACACCTTTCCTTGAACTCTGTTGTCTCTTGTTTCTCAGACTTTCTGATTCCTTCCCTATCTCTAAAGATTTCACTCTCCTGCTCAAAAATCTTTGATAGATCCCCTTTACCTGCCTCTGAAGTTTGGAGATCCTCCAAGTTTTTGTCTTTTCAAACTTTACAGATAATTGCAAAGCATTAATTACAATACATGCCAATGACTCTCAAATTGTCATTTTCCACCGCAGCCCCAGAAGTACTAGAAATGTATTTTCAGTGCCACACATTGGATACATTCACCACTTAAGTAAATAAAGGACTCCTCAAAACCTACTCATCCTCTCAGTGGTAGATGGGCACTTTCTACTTTGCTTATATATCCACTTAAATCTACTAGTAACTGAATTTCAATATATAAGTTTGAGAAGAAACCCAGTTCATAATCTTTCTCTACATTTCTTCACCAAAAGCACTTGCTCTTCTCTCAGCTTTCTTATTTTTCTGCTAATGGTACTCAATCAGCCAGGTGTCAAGGTCATATCTATCTGAGCCCTCTCTTTTCATATCCTTTCTTCTATTCTTTCCTATTTCTATGCTACCAGACTCCTTCAGCTCTCACTACCTCTTTGCTGGGACTGATGTCAAGGCTACCTAATGGGTTTTCCTTCCTCTGATCTCTTCTAATTTCAGTCCACCACAGAGTTGCCAGGCTATCTCTAAAGATTTCACTCCCCTGCTCAAAAATCTTTGACAGATCCCCTCTGCCTAGTAAATAAATCTAAATTCTCTAATCATATGGTCAATGCTCTTTACATTACCTAGACTCCAGTCACATTGAGCTGTGATGGCATTTTATCCATCTCTTAATGAAGAAAAGGTGTCCTTTTCCTTCTGCTAGCTACTATAGCTAATTTAATGTAGGCTTTACTTCCCCCTAGCATTCACTGCCTGTTTGAGGGCAGGGGTCCTACCTTGGTATCTGCTCACAGAAAATAACATAGCAGTGCTGTGAAAGAAGGAAAATAAGATTTCAGAGTAAAACCAAATTAAATGTAGGCTACAAAATACTATTTCAATTCTTTTTCAGGCAGAGTAGTCTTTCCAGAATGTGTACATAAAATAAAATATATTTATTACCTGTTATTACATTTATATCTGGGTACTGGTTTTCACACAGACCAACAGCTTTGCTGTCCCTCTCAAAAGCCTCTCGAAGTTCTTTCTTGACTGCTGCTGAACCACATAATCGGTACAGGCCTACTACCTAGAAATAAAATTATGGCCACTGGTAAATTTGGTAGAGAAGATATAATAGTACAGTACATAAAAATCACATGAACTTGGCAATCAAATATGTTCTGATGACATTTAAAAATACTTCAGTTTACCAAATTTCACCATAGACTATATTGATTAGTTTAATAAAAACATTCTATTCTTTAAATTCAAACAATATACTATGATTTCTGTAGTGCTGGCTATCTTATCTTAAGGGAAGAAACTACAATCCCTCTTATTTAGTTTTATACGCTCAGCCAGTATCTCCCTGCCCCATGGTCGTGCCCTCTCACATCTTTGCTCCAGACTGAAGTAATACAGCACAGTGGTTAAACAGGGTTTTGGAGTTCATGTAACCCTGTTGTGGTACTCCTTGCTTAGTGAATTTGGGCAAGTTATTCAATCTCTTAAAAACTCAGTTTATACATTAGAAAGTATATAGATGAGATAAGACTCCAGGATACTATTTGTGAAAGTTATCTTTTTAGGGAAAAAAAAACATTATCAGGAAGAAATAAAAACAAATCTAGAACTTTTTAAACTTACAAATTAATTGATTATAAAGTGATGTGGGAAACGGTACTTTCCATCCAGCACAGAATCTATCTCTGAGAGAGGCATCAAGCATGTACTTCAAGTGTTTGATTCAAGGAATCAGCTTCTGAAGCTGGGGTTGTATCCTTTCCTAAAGTATCCTCTCCTTGAATATCTTTATTAGATCTTCCTTCCTTTATTCATCTTTGAAAATATGTATTTGTAATTTCAGCTTTTGGAATAATAAGTTCCATTAATTTATTACTTACCATTGAAGTATTCATATCCTTCTTAAATTCATCCTTTCTGTGGGGTTTTGTGACCCTTAAGTGATCCTACACCTGATGGGCTGTACTCAAGTTAGTTTCTTCTAATGTGATAAAGTTTCCTTTGACCCTGTTTAATATTTTAGTTTCATTTTCTGGATCATGTACAGTTATCTTGCAATGATGTGACCAGCATAGCACATGCTATTCTCAAAAAATGAGTGTACTATGAATGTGGGTAAGAGTAGGAAATTTGAATTTTCTTCTCAGAATATTTCTTGGTTTCTCATTATGTTGATCCTTTTGAACGTAGCAGCACTTCACATTATTTTCTCTTAGAAACAATTATAGGCTCTTTGTTATCTTCCAATGAATACTTAATAGTTTATTGTTTTAAGTATTTTGGATAACATTTCCCTGTCTTCATTATTGACATTTTCCTATATTGAGGCCTGTACTGATTGCCATTTCCTATACTGATGCCCTGTAATATATTCTATCAATTACTGAATGACTCAGAAGAGGTTCGTGTTCTAGCAACCCTGGAAATTTCATTTGTGTACTTCTCCTAGATCATTTATGACAATTTAAAGTGATTCTTAGTTCAAATCCTTGGGGATCTCCATTGTTTGTTTTTACTTTATTTATGTCCTAAAATAATTTTTTTCCATAACTTACTTCAATTCAAGGTGGTCAAACTTCCTAAATAGTCTTTTAAATTGGAAGCATAGGGAACAACTGCAGATTTTCCTTAATTTTCCTGAAGGTTTATTCTTTTAAAAACTATTGCTAAATAAGGCTTACTTTTTTCTTTACAAATACCATGTTGATTTCCTCGACAGGTTGTAGTAGCCTTCAAAGCATTTGGAAGATGCCACAAACTATTTTTATGTGACTAACAAAACCTGACTTTCATAGCAAAAAAAGAAAGATTACTGACTAAAAATGTAAATAAAATCTAAGCAGTATGCAGTCTAAAATGCAGGCACAAAAATTTCGCCTCTTTTGGGGGTAGAGGACACAGGGAGAAGTAAAAGAGACAAAACAAAAGCAAAAAACCTGTTAAAAAACACATTTCCAAATGTACAACTGTAAAATCCACTTTTTAGTTCACAGGAAATAATTCTTTATTGAAATAAATCTTTCTAAACTTTATAAAAATAAACATTGCTAAAAATGTTTTCTTGGCTCTTAAAATAAGTAACAGCCTTATACATCTGCTCTTTATAAAATATTTCAGAATATAAACTGTTAAAATACAGTGCTATTAGAGTTACTTAATTCAATATTCAATTGTAAAAGTTTCTGTTTAATAATTAGCTTTAAAGTCTGCCTAATCTCTGACCTCTCTACATGCTACCTGAAAAAAAATGTAGGGAAACCAGAAAACCTTAAGGAAAAAGTAACTGTACCAAAAGGTGGTTTGGAAATTAAGGGTCTCACTTGCATACAGACAACATAAATTCGCCTTGATTGAATGATACATCCAAGAAGAGGTTTCCAAAGTTCAGATATCCTACTTTTCAGCTTCAGGAACCTATTGCATCTATTTTTATAGATATAAACAAATAAGACCCAGAGAGATTAAGTGACTTGCCCAACATCACACAGCTAATTAATAATGGAAGAGAGACTAGAATCCAAGTTTCCTGCACCTTAATACAAAACTCCACTAAGTTATGCTGTTCTATAATTTCTACTTCAAGTTCAAGGTGAGTTATTTTTAACTCATTTCTACATATAAAGAAATCATATTTTAGATTTTGTATTATTTACCCTAGATGTTTTTAATCACTATTATTAATTCTGATAGCACTAAGGCAGAAATACCTCAGAACATATTTATTTTTAGGTTTGTGTCACAAAATAAATGAATACAAACAATTACTTGTACCTTAGGATAATATCCTCAGTAATATGCTGCTTCTCATTGTCATATTCCACATGTATTAATGAAAATAAAGATAAAGTCTACTAACTGGTTAACATTACATATCTTGTTATAAGTAACACAAGATGTTTTGTTTGTTTTAATGGGCTGCTTTCATCTTCTTATTTAAAAGGAAAAGAGAATTAGATGTATTCTTACTAATAGGACCTCTCCTCATCTTCCATGCTATCCCAAAATTCAGAGATAAATAAGCTTATATTTTCCAAAGAGTGGGACTAGAGGAGAATAGGCAATCAAGGCAGTGAGTTAATTTTAGGAGTAAAGCAGGGTCATAAGAGTCACTGTTGGAACTTTCTACCATAGAAATGTCAAACCATGCAGAAACATTCCTTAAATGAATTAGTCTTTGCCTATGTTATCAGCTCTGACTTCTCCAAGAATGCCATTGTAAAAAAATCTTGATATCCAGGTATAAGGCCTCTGCATCACAACAAAAACTGTGGAACCATCTAGCAGGCTATCAATCACTGACAATGTAGATTAAGGTATCAATTATACCCTAAACAGTAATGGAATAAAAATATAGAATAGGAGTGAAAGAATGCCTAAATGAGATGTTTCTTTACCTTACCTTGAATTCCTTTCCCCAAGATTTACTATAAATAAATTTCATTAATAAAGATACACAAATAGAAATGGGGTCAAGTAGAGAAACAGGTGAAATAATACCTGACAGCCTCTCTTTTCAATTTCTGTAATACATTTCTGTATCAGGAGTGGCATCATCAAACCTGTATTTTCTTTCTCTACAACTTTTCGAATATCAACACCAAATATTACTGGTTCTCGATTTATATCCAGTCCATGAAGAGAATTCTCCCACTGTTCCAGAAGAGTCACTTTCACATAAATAAGACCTCTAGGTTCAAGTCTGACAGCCAGTTGATGTGTCTTTGTCACTCTGAATAAGGTGGGGAGAACAACAGTTCCATGGCAACACACTCGATTTTTTCTTGGAGTGGGTTCCCAACTGAACACTACTAATTTCAAATGCTGTGCATTTTCAATTTCTATGTTGAAAGTGTGATCCATGTCCAAAAATGTTGTCCGACATGTGAGCAAAGCTGTTCTTGCTTTGTTTACTGAATCTACCTGAATAGCACAAAAGACATCTTTTGAATCTATCCGAGGTGGTTTTAAATCCTCAGCACCATAGAAATGCACACTCATGAGCCCAGATATGTATTGCGAACACTTAGGTTGATCAGAAAAGCTGTAATGTCTGAAAGCATCGATATCTATTTCATTCTTGCTACAACTATTGGGAATTATTTCTTTTCCCTTTCCAAATTTGTTTTCAGATCCATGTTTGCTAGATTCAGTTATAAGTTCAGGTGAATCTCCATCACTGAGGTAACCACCTTTGCAAGAATACTTAGAACTCATAGAGGCTCTCTTCTGGTAGCTGTGCTGAGAAGATACACTGGTATCAAGATGGTACCGACTTATAACATTCCTCTTAGCAGCTGTGGTGGTGTTCCCAGTAGGTAAAATAACAGCATGATGAATTTCTTGGCAATTACATTTAGACAAGGAAGGAATATTATCTGGACTGTTTATATAACTAGAGGTTCCTTTAACACTCAGTTTTCGGCTAAGTTCTGGCAATCTTCTCATTTTCATGGAAAGTTTCCTCACAGTTCGTGGAGATTTTATTTTATCCGGCAAAGACCAATTAATTGAACTGCCTTTTTTCATAGGACTAGGGATTGGAGAAGATGGTTCTGTAACTCCCAATTCAGTCTTATTTGTAGCAGTTGGGATCCCAGGACCTTAAAAAAAAAAGAAGAAGATATTATAAGGTGATATTTTTTATTTCTACTTTTATTCCTACTTTATAAACCATCAAGTAAACAAGCTCTCAAGTGGACAGAAATCCTTCTCTTGTCTCATCTCAAAGGGGAGATTTAGTTACAATTTAGATGAGTGTTCAAACAGCATTACCAAGTATTTCCAAGTGGCTTACAGTGGAAAGAATAGTCTCCTCCATCCGCTTTTCTGTTGTGAAGGTTTTGAGGAAGGATAATATAGGTCTCTTTTAATTCTTTCCTAATGCAATATAATTCAGTGAGGATGTTATTTTATTAGCATAAACAGCAGATATCAGAGGGAACTAGGAAAGCTTATTTTAATGTTTAACATATTTCTATTTCAATATATTTAGAAATCCTACTCTAATATAAAACTGTTTCCTCTATATTTATAATCCTCTGAAAACTAAATTTTACTACATAGTAGTGGTGGTTTTTAAGTTAAAAACAAACAATTTTGTAATTTTGGCAACTAAGAGCCCATCCTCATTTCAAAATTCTATTAGAACATATCACCAAAGATGATACAGAATGAACACTAGTCAATAAAGAATGACTATTGACTATCATAAATCTAACTGAATAATTTTCAGAACTGTAAAGACATTTTATTTCTTGTATTATTTGTATACAATAATTCCCTAGAACTTCAAAAGCTAAATTAGGGCATTTCCTTGCTATTTCAACATATTAAATAACAATACAGAGATAAAAATTAGTTTTACTATAATTTTCAGTTTTCATAAAGAGTATTGAAATGTTTTCAAATTTTTCTCCACACAAAAACAGCTTTATTTTTTCTGAACATCAAAATTATCCAGTTTCAAAATAAAAAGTTTTTAAAAGATTTTGTACAAGCTTTTACTTTACTTTCAAAGTACAATTAAATAGCCTAAATCGCACTACCAAGAGATTAACCATTGTAAATATTGTGGTGAAAATAATTTTAAAAGCAGCTTAATATTAAATTATTAGTATTTAGCTATAGTTGACCCTTGAACAACACAGGAGTTAAAAGCACTGACATCCTGAGCAGTCCAAAATCCATCTATAACTTTTGACTCCCCCAAAACTTAATAGCCTATTCTTGACTATAGCCTTAACAATAACATTAACAGCTAATTAACACATATTTTATTTTTATTACATACTGTATTCTTACAAAAAGTAAGCTACAGAGAAGAAAATATTTTTTCAAATTGTTGCAAATATCCAAAAAGTTTTTCAAAATATTTACTGAAAAGAAATCTGCCTGTAAGTGGAAGTCCACAGTTCAAACTTGTGTTGTTCAAGTATCAGCTATTAAAAATAATGCCAGTCAATATTTTATTCAGCTAGACAAAGTATGAAAAATTTATTTAATACTTAGTATGCACAGACCCTCATTAAATTCTCATAATAGCCCTCTGAGTTAAGATACCACTAGCAGCCCATTTTCTAGACAAGGAACCTCATGCACAGAGCTAATTTGTCTATGTAAATACAAAGCTGGTAACTGGCAGAACCAAGCAGGAGTCAAACCTAAGTATAGGCCTTCAGAGCTCATACTCTTTTTCTCTTTAATTGAAGTATCATTGATATACAATCTTATACTGGTTTCAAGTATACAACACAGTGGTTCAACAGTTACCCATATTATTAAATCTTCACCCCCACTAGTGCAGTTACTCTCTGTCAACACAGGAAGACATTACATAATCATTAGCTATATTCTGCATGTGTACTACCATCTCTATGACCAACTTATACTATGCTTGAGAATTTTTGTGTCTCTTTATCCCCCTCACCCTCTCCACCTACCCACCCCAAACCCTCCCCCATGGTAATCACAAGTCACTTCTCAGTGTCTGAGTCTACTGCTGTTTTGTTCATTCTGCCTTGTGTTTAGATTCCACAAATAAGTGAAATGATATGGTATTTGTCTTTCACTACCTGACTTATTTCACTTAGCATAATACCCTCTAGGTCCATCCATGTTGTTGCAAATGGCAGGATTTTCCCTTTTTTATGGCTGAATAATATTCCATTATATATATGTACCACCTCTTCTTTATTCATTCATCTACTGATCGACACTTAGTTTGTTTCCATAACTTGGCTATTGTAAATCATATGAGCTCTTCCAGCCTTCACTAAACATTTTTCTGTATATACATATCTGTTAGATTTTTTTTAACCTTTTCTCAACTATTATTAAGAAGTTAAAGTACTCCATTTAACCTTGAATTTTCAATCTTTCACTTTTAAAAAAATGTAGACTAATCAATTTATTTCAAAATTTGAAATTCTTCATAGTAAATTTTCAAACTAATAAAGCAAAATGAAAATATCTTCTAAAATCTAATATTATATGAATTTAAACTGTTCCTTTAAAGAACAGTACAGTATTACCCCAATTATTTCAAATTTGCATTAATTTTTCATACTTTATTCCTTATAGAGATCTTTCATGATCCTAGTATCAGAGGCTATTCTATGTAACACTACATTTCACAATTAAAATGAGAAAAAGTGCTAGTTCATTTTTAAAATAAGTGGATTAAATGACCTTTCTTTAAAGTATGAATATAGTATTCTCCCTCCACCCCTCTTTATGTGTCCTAATGACAAAAAAGTGCCTTCTTTATAAAAAAAAGGACTATTATAAGTATGCCTGCTGGGCTTTCCTGTAAACAACTAATAAGAAATGGAGTATTTGATAAACTAGACAAAGCATTCCCTTATACTGCAAATTTTAGTACAGTTCTACTGGTTTATTTGTCAAAAACATTCTATAGTAATTAGAGTCCTGCTATCGTCTACAGTCTATCTTTTTTGTCACAGCGTAAAAAAGCTACCCACTATATTAAATTGCTCAAGGTTTTATAAATAATTAAGAAGTTAATCTAACATTCTGACTTTTCTGACACACTGTGCATTATTTCCTACTGAAATTCTTAACTAATTATTTAAATGAAATGTTAGGTGTGTTAGCAATTTCTATTGCAGAAAGACCGAATAAAAATGCTTTATTTTTATAAATCCAAGAGCCAAAATATTACCAAATTCACCAATCACTTAAAATTACACTAAAATTATACTAATCAAATCACAAACTAGCTATGAGGGGAAAATACAAAATAAAAATCTTTAAGTATAAATTTATGAACTGGGCTAGAATCAAGTGAAACTGGTACACTCTGGAAAATCAGTCTATAATAAGAAATGCACACACACAAAATTTTTAATTTTTTCTTAAATCCCAACACTGGGAGGTGGCAGCAGGGTGGGGTGGGGGTGGAAGATGCACACATTAACCAGGATAGCTTTTCAGTGTTTCTCTAAAAACGGACATCATACAGTAAGTACACACTGTTCTTTAACTCACTTTTTCTCTTATCAATATACCATTTACTCTATTTCCTTATGCCCCTGAGAAAAGGATTCAGATGCAGGTAGTTTATTTGTAAAGTAAAAAAAAAAATCAGCAACAAAGGGAGAAAGTTCAGGGGAAAATTCAACTTGAGCTATCAAGCCTGCTAACTACTGTGGGTAACTGGAGCTTAACCTCATGAGAAAACTCTGGGCAACAATACAGAATTATCCCAGCCAAGGTGAGAAGGAGCTGGTGTGCTCCTCCATCAACTGTCAGTCACTGGGTGAGGGGCATTCCCAGGCTGCCCTGTGGAGGGAGTCCTTAACACTTCTCAGAGTCCTCAAGCAGAGCTGCAGCACTGATGTTTGGAAGTAGGTTGCTCCCATTTAAATAAGTAATAAAATGGACAAGGTACTGACAGCATCTGCTATACCCCACATCTTTGAATATTCTGTATCATTTGAAATTTTATAAATTAAAATGACTTGATAGAAAATAAAATTGTCTTCTATTCAACATTTGATGTTTGCAACCAAATGTGCCTTATGCTTTATTTCCTGGGTAGTGTGTCTGAAACTGAATTTGAAAAGCACATCAGAAAATTGAGGCAATCAAGGAACCATTAGGTTGAACTACATGAAATCCTGTGTTTTGCAGATCAAAAATATCAGTAATTTCATATGGTTTAGCCTAATAGATAACCAACTTCAATTATTTCTGTTCTGGGTTCCATAAATATGGCAGCACTTATTTGCAAGATCTTTATTTCTATTTCTTATTTATTTTTCTCTTCTTTCTTTCCTTTGTTCATGATGAAATATAGGCATAAAAGCAAAAACTAAAAACTACTGGTACACTGAACACACAGTTTTGCAGCTGCAGCCAGGCAAGCTGTCAATGAATGAATAAATGAATGAAGTAAAATAAGATTTACACAAAGAACGTATCTTTCTCTTCCATTCCCCATGATTCTATTCTTTTAACTAAGAGAAAAGTAATCACTGTCTCAAAGGATTGACATACTAAAATTGGTACAGAATTACCCCTCTCCATCACTCTTTACAAAACCAAGTTAAAGCACCATGTATATAAACATGTTTGTAAACCTTTTGAGTTTATTTTTGTGAAAATACACTTACTTTGTAAGGAAAAGTACATAGCTACAATCGACATCTATAGTTAGTTTTAGTTATTGCCAAAGAACTAAAAAAAAGGTTGATAAAATTATCTTTACCTGCAAAAGGAGATTTCAAAATAGGACTCTTCTCTACCATCATACCTTCTTGTGTCTTGTGTCCAAGCCTTTGCTTGTATTGCTGCACAAACCCTGTGGAATGGATAGCATCTGCAGGATTCCTTTCCTTTGATTGTGTGGTCTGAACACCATCCATGTGTTCAGAAGAGCACAGCAAGTCTTCCATTTGCGGCTCTGCCTGCATTAGGTCACCACCAGACAATACTCTCAAGCTGACAGCAGGCAACTTCAGAACAGCAGGGTTTGCCTCGCCAAAACTTAAGGCTTTCGATATACTGAAGTCATCATCCTCAGGAATGGGGTTGTACCATATTTCTCCTTCATCATCTGCATCATTTTCCTCATTAAAGTCTAAAGAACAGTTTCTTGAAAATGAAGAATTTGTAGCATTACACACCACATATGAACAATATTCTTCAGATGATTTGAGGAAAGGTCGTGATAGCTGATGTTTAGGTAGAGGAACAGGTGAGATGGATAAATGACTTATAGCTTGGCATTTCTTATTTTCTTCCTCCACATTTAAAGATCTCAGAGTACTCTGATATAACCAATTACGTTTCTTTGACACAGTGATGCTATTAAGTGGCTTATGACCTCTGAATCCAATATTATCCTTCAGATCTTCGATTTCTCTTCTCTTCATTGAAGACCCATAGATATTTTCAAATAAATCTGTTTCAAAGAAAAAAAGAAGGTAGAATATAATGCCTGGTATACCAGGAAAGATGTGTCTCTTGAGACCAGTTATTAAAATACTATTTTGAAAATGATTAAAAAAAAGAAAAAGCAATATTAATCGCATTCAGAGACTAAAACGGAACAAGAAAAATTCTGGGTTTCCCACCTAAAAATGGTTTCTATTATTTAGAAATCAGACTGCTAGTTTTGTGTTACAAGAATTCTAAGAAAAAGGATAAACAAACTTGGAAACTGCTTTTATAAACATGATAGGGCTAACAAAACTTCCCCTAAGCAAAACATACTTTATAAAAACCTTATAGAGTATGTTTTGTACACAGTATATATTTAATTAATATTTGAAAATTTTTCAGCTCACTACAAGGCCCAGAAGTCTTTACAAAACACAAGTAATGTTCCTACATTTTCACACAAAGATTAAGTTTAAATAAATCTTTCAAAATAAGTGCCACTTACTTATTACTAAATGCTTTACTAATTACTGAAATTTTGAGATAACACTTGTTTCCTAACTATATAGTGCAGTAGCATCCTCGGCAGAGTTTAACTTCCAAATACTTACGACAAAAATAAAAATCCCTTAAGAAGTCCCTGCATTAGAACCTAGTACCCTGTCTCACATTAAGCACAACACAGCTATTTTACTGGCCAGGTACAAACTTAAGCAGCAAAAATTTAAGATTAAAAAAACATGTCCTATCCTTAGAGAATTCATAGTCCAATGGGAGACACCAAATACTTAGATAAATACTTAGATAAATACACCAAATACTTAATATACATATGTGATAGGACTCTAAAATATGTGATAAGACTGCAAAAATGTATACATTACATTAATTCCATATAAAGAAGAAAATTTTTTGTGCTTCCAAAAAGTTGCATAAAGCAGGCTTCAATGATAGTAAACTAAATATTTACTAAAAAATCACAATATTAATTTACTGCATATAGATAATTACACAAAACCTCATTTCTAAAAATTTAGATCATGCCAGGCCTGTAAATCATGGAATTATGGTCTATGTTACTTTGACTGTGTAGATGGTTGATTCATCTTAGTATTATAGCAAGTAAAATATAATAGTCTAATAACAGAGAGTGGTAGAGAAACATTAAGCTATGAGGCACTTATAACAACCAAAAAATTAGGTTCATGGATAATCAAGGCATTACTGATACATAATAACTGGTCTCAAGAGACATGTCTTTTGGTAACCTCCCTTCTAATGGAAAAAATCCTTTAAACAATGTAAAATTTGTCTTTTTTTTTTTCATCCTAAACATTACACAACCAAGCAGATTAATTTTTTTAAAAATCCTTAAACATAAACTGGGTTTCAAGTTCAGTGAGTTCCAGGCAGGAACATACTACCAATTAGAAGGTAAGGATGCTCCCATGAATGCTTACTGTATCAAACATTTATTTATTAAGTGCTTATTATGTGTCAGGAACAAGAGAAAAAGCAATAAGGAAGCCCTTATCCACATTTAACCTATACAACTATCCTGAAACAGGTATAATTATTTCCATGAGCCTCAAAAAATATCAGAAATATATTCAAGGAATAGCCCTAAGATTCAAATTTAAGTCTGTCTAACCCTAAAATCCATGCTGTTACCTGTCCCCCGCCATACTATGCTACACACTAAATGTATGGAAGTTGGAAACCCCCTCTGAACATGACAATAATATCAACCTAGTTAACTTTATAGAGTGACTGTCAAGTAAGGTTTGAAATAATGTTCAAAATACTTTAAAAACTATATAGCACTGCTCAGAAAAGTCAAGTAACTTGCCCAAGATGACTAGTTGGTAAACAGAAGAGGCAGCACTCAAAAAACTTCTGATTCCAAAATTTATTGTAGGACACATGGGCTACCACTAAGGGTCACCCACCATCACCCTCCAAGATTTAACACACAAACATGTAACAGATATTCAGTAAGTATCTTGAACTTATTTCATTTAATTTCATTAATGAGAACCTGAAGATTGAACAGTCTCTCTTGGGTGTGTGTCCTTTACACTTCAAGACCTGAAAATCAGCACATACACAGAAATCACTAGGGCCTCTAGGATTTTAGGGGCCACATTGTCATGTGGAGTACATTAAAATCTAGATCTATTTCACATTTAAGCCCAAATCCCATTTTATTTAATAGCATTTCAGACCTTCACAGGATATTACACATAGTTGTGACACAACTCTAAATTTGAACAATTATAAAATTTTATACAACCCATCATAGCAATGCGCCAATACTTATTTTATCTTTTTCTCATATGTCTCTCAAGACATTCAAAACTTTATATAGACACATTATTTTAAGTCCTATCCAATAAATGCTCTTCTACTTATACTCCATTCCAAGTAACTCCAATGAGAATAATAATGCTACTAGTATCCATATTTAAATAAATTGATACTTCTACTGATGTATTTAATGATGTGTAATATTAAAAGGAATAATCAGACTGTGAGACACAATGCAACTATTTTTCATAAAATACAAACTACAAAAATTTGAAACCAAATAATCTGATTGCTATTGCTGAATACTTCAAAATACATGACGCTGAAGTTTAAATTTACAGTTTAAGAAATGAAAGTCAGTACATACTCAGGAATCACTAGGTAACAGGTACATTATTATAATTTCTGATAAAGGCCTAATTTATTCAGTTATTAAAACAGAATATAAGTAAGAAATGTATTCATGTTCAGGGAATTTGACCTGAGCAATTATTTATAAATAATTTAAATCATTTTTATCTCAGTTAATTAACTGAATGTATATGAATGTAAATTATACAAAAATGGAAAGCTATTTGCCATCTTCCCTTTATTTCCTTTTTATGATAAAATTAATGATAAATCTTATTGGCATAAATTTAAAAGTTAACATTAAGCTTCAGATTTTCATACATACATAATATACACTGAAAAAAGGCTCAAGTAAAGAAGATATAAATAAATGTACAAAGTTGAAAGGCAAAAAGGGCTATTTTATTGCAACTATAATATTAGTGGTATAATTATCAGATTCTAATTAAAGTCATTTTTGAAATTCTATAAGAGAATGCATTAGTGGCAATTAAAAGTTCATCACTCAGAAAAATATTCTACCTAGCGATGAACTACTCAAGGTAATTCTATGTTCTCAACTACTATAATAAATCTAAATGACTTACTATTACTCACCTTTTAACTAGTGCCCCAGCTCAAAATCATCAGACTTTCTGAGAAATTGTTTCAACTCTGACTGAAAATGTACAGTATCTACATCTTTCCATCATTTTAAAATTTCTATTGCAGAAACTCTGTTGCTTTATGTTCACAGCTCTTTCAAAAATCCTAAAAAGTATTCTTATGACCATCACATTTGAATTTAAATAAATACAACCATCCCTGTTTACAGAGTCAAGCCTGGCAGCCCAGATGAAATAATTAGAAAAAGTTACGCCTTAGATTTTTATATATGAGTGTGTTTACACATATGTTTTCATCTCTCCTAGATGTATCTAAATGTGGAGATGGGTACAATGAAAAGGAAAGAAGTGCTTTTACTATCTTTTATTTTTCCTCTCTTGTATAAAAGTCCTTACGAAAAAAGTTGTGTGCTAGCCTTTGGGACAGGAAAGGTAGAGAAGAAAAAAATTGATACTGTTTTCAAGTTCACAAAAGTAATGGGAAGGAGCAAGAGAAAGAAGCACAAAAAAAAGATGAGAATAAGTAAGTGCCCCTAAAGGATGTACTCTAGCTCAATCCCCAATGCTCTTCAAGGCAGTAACTCCTCAATTTCTGATCATTTCACTCTCTACCCAGAAGCCTAATAATCTGGAGTAGGGCAGTATTCTCACAAAGCCTGCTTGCTTTCCTTTTGGTAACAGTTACTAAGCCCTAGGCTTGGCACCAAATGGATTATCTTTTCTCATCCTCACAGCAACCAGAGGACTGAGGCTACCCAGGGTTGAGTAACTTGTCCAAGGTCACAAGCCTAGTAAGTGGTGGAGTCTGATCAGAAACCCAGAGTGTCTGTTCTGTTAACCACTATACTATATGGCGTCCTCTCTTGCAGATTCTAAAGTCTCACTTTTATTGGTGCAAATTGAGACCAAAATGGTGGGAACTGCTTAAACTGAAGCAGAAAGAGCTAAAGCACTTTGGCCTAATAGGGATGTTTAAGTATCAAGTATCAAAATAAAGTAGAGAGCTTTTTTCAAAACTTGAACAAATGTATCAAGATAGGTGACTGGGGGAACTGAGAACTCTGGAACCTTACTACTCAAAGTGTAGTAAGCAGCAACCACACTGGGAGTTTATGAAAATGCAGAAAGTCAGGTCCCACTCCTAAACCTGTTAAATCTGCATTTTAACAATATTTTCAGGGAATTCATATACACATTAAGTTTAAAAAGCACTGCTTTATAACTGTGACCCACACTTTGAGTGACAAAGGTCAAGAAAATAGCCTTAGTGATCCTCAAAAACTAAACTCCTCTTAGAAATGTAGGATTTTCAGATCAACAAAACCCCATTTTCTGCTGAATGTGTAATTCTCAGAGTTTTACTGCCACCAGCAACTCCAAAACTCTAGGGCACTCTTCCAAAAAAAAAAAAACAACTGGACTTGCTTCTAGGGCCACAATGGCAGAATTTCTCAGAGAGGGATTTAAAGCTGGAAGACAGTCAAAAATTGTATGCCTGTTACTACCACACCTGAAGAGGG
This sequence comes from Manis pentadactyla, assembly GCF_030020395.1. Classification (NCBI taxonomy): domain Eukaryota; kingdom Metazoa; phylum Chordata; class Mammalia; order Pholidota; family Manidae; genus Manis; species Manis pentadactyla. The sequence continues at coordinate 72,581,415 of NC_080022.1, forward strand.
ATGATTCATAAAAGAATTTGTTGAAAAAATTCATAAAGATAATGTAACTCATAAAGATAAGAAATTAGAGCTACAAACCCTTGAGTAAAGAGGATATGTATCTGTATTATAAATAAGCATCAACTTCACTTTAAGATATAATGCACAGTAGCACATCAATTAATAGTATTTTAAAAGAATTGTCTAAAAATTTCAGACAAATATTAACAAGTTGTATGCCTGAAATTTTTTCTTTCGCAAATCACATAGCAAGAAAAGTAATCAAAATAGGCTAATTATTTTTTAAATCAATTGAAAGGCCAAAACAGCTCAACCCAATGCTTTTGAATTTATTTCTAAGTACTATATGCTAATTAAAACTTATATATAAAGACTTACAATGAAGTATAGTTGGCAAATACATTAAAATTCCTTCATAATCTTAAGGCTTGCAGAAACTTGACAATATTGACTATGTGTAATGATTTTAGATTTCTTAAATAATCATCTCAATTAGGAACAAATTGGCCAATCTGCAAACACTACATACCCAACCGCACCAAACTACTGGCATTACTATACTATCAGAAGCTTTAGTGGCTCTTAGTAGGAGCCAGGAATCAAAACAAAATCATTTTGGCATTCACATGTTATATAGCCTCAAAAATTTCCTAAATACCTAAGTAGATTAGGTATCTTTATTCCATTACATAGTTATTCTGTTATAAATTCTGTAACTTTATCTTGAAAGAAAACATCCTCACAAATAATATTGTATAGAAAAATGTGATAAAAATTTTTCAGACTATTTAACATTTTTATATATGACCAAAATGCACTGCTTCATTTGGACTGCCCAATTAGCATTTTTGGAAATTATGATTTAAATGTAGAATACAAGTAATAACATCAATTTGAACTAAGTATATATTTAAAGACAACAGTTTTAAATGGTTATATAGATTTTTTAAATGTCTTTTAAACTATTCTAGAAGTTCCCCATCTTTTCTGCAACTTTGAGGAAGTTATCCCTCTAAACCTTGTTGAAATTCCATTCATCTCTATTATCCAAGCAATTTAATATAATTAAGTGGATCAAACCTCTAAAGATGTTTAGTCTCTTTGGCTTTTATATAAATAGGGGTTTTGGAGTCAGAGAGACCCGAGTTTGAACCCACATAATAGTCTGAATCCATGTATAAGCATACACAAACCATACACTAGTTTGAATGACCTTGGACAGTCTACTTATCCTCCATTTCTTTTGTTGCTGTTAAAATGACACTTGTCATACCTCCTTGGGGATGTGGGGGTGGTGTGTGTGTATGTGTGTGTGTGAAATGAAGATTATATGAGAACCTCATAAAATATCTAAAATGATTTTAGTAAGTTCAACTAACCTTCATGAAAAATAGTTTTTTAAAAATTGCCCAAATCTGTACTAGAAATATAAACATTACACAAGTTATTTATATCTTTCCTAAAAGACTAATTGGTGATTTGAAAGGAAATAACATCGTAAAGGTTGTTTAAATCACAGATTATCTAAATCATTAATATCTCACAGTAATTGTTTCATTTTATTTTAAAGCTAATTTCATTTCATTTCTCAATGAAAAAAACAATGAATTCATCCTTAGCTTGACTACACTTATTATTACTTCTAAAATCCTTGATTGAATGTTTACATTACAACAGAGGGCCTTAGAAGCCATCACATGGTAAATGTTTAACCTTTCCAACAAAAGGGTAAAAAATATTTGACTTAAAGTTTTATACAGATTTTTGTGATGGATGAAATTTAACTCTTATTACAAAGAGTTAATTGAACAAAGATTATGGGTGATAAAGATGTAGTGGCAATAAAATTTAATGAATGATTACAAATACTTTACTCCTAGAAATGTATATTTTAATATGAACTTAGCATAAAGTACATCTCTTCACAAAAAGTTGCATTCTATTATCCTTTTATTCAAGTGAAATGGAATAAATTTGAGGGAAAAAATTGACAGGTGTGAATTCGAGATTTATAAACTCAAAAAACTTTTCAAGTTTATATACATTTTAAGTGAATCATTTGATCTGTCCTCACTGAGTGATTAGTGTGAACTTTGTTTCTCCCCACTGTTTTGTGTTTATTGGTTAAACAAAGTTAATGAGTATAAACCCAGTCCTGTAGGATTTGTAATTCTTACCAGAGAAACTGTCAAATTCTGAATACCTTTCACATTTCAGCATTTAATATCTTTTAAATTATTACTGACATGGGAGTCCTTATGTTCACTAAAAGTCTTTACATTTAAGATTGTGTTTCAAAAGACCATGTTTTTGGCTCAGTTTAAAGGTATTACACTTCTTTCAGAAAAGAATTTTTGCTATTTACAACAAAATTAAGAGACTTCTACAACTGGTAACCTAAACTTTCAGTAAAAATTAAAGATCATGCACATACAAAATTGGAAGTAACATTCTATTATAGGGATAAATATACTTAAGTTTACATATGAATTTAAATGTCAGCATTTTCTCAACAAGGACATGAGACACTTTTCTTTTGATTAAAACACTAGTGCTTCCCACAATTAAAAAGGTTACTTTCTTTTTTTTTTGTAGGGGCAATGTGGAGAGAAATATGTGAAATTCTACTTAACCAAAAGGAAATTCTACTGTGGTACTTTTTTGGTTTGGAGGTGTGTGTGTGTGTGTGTGTGTGTGTGTGTGTGAGGGGGGGGGTGAAAGATGTAATGAGTAAAATGACAGTTTTGAAGCCTGTAAACTCTCCTTTGGATCAAAATCAAATTCACAAACTCCACAGAAGTCTCTGGATTTGCCTAGAGCTACACAGAATAAAAATCAAGGCAGCACCGCCCAACGCTAAACTAAAAGCGTGTGGTGAACTTAACCTTTGCCCATTGTGCTTAGAAGTGGGCACACTCGTTCTTAGAGAGGAAAAACAAAAACGCCAAGTTCCTCATGCCAAGGTCTTAAAAAAAATTTTTTTAAGCAAAAAGGGTGAAGGCATTATACTACGTAACCTCGAAATCGCATTAAGCTGCCACTTCCACGACATTTACTTTGGCACGGGCACGTTACCTGTCTGCAAAAACATACCTTATTCTTCGTTCTTAAGAGAGAAACTCACCTGGTAAACAATAAGGCTCGAGGTGTTGGTATTTTGATTGTAAAGTATCCTACCTGTCAACGTAATTCGTTGGTCGGTAATTCTTTGGCTTTCATGCATTTTCAAAGCGCCCAGATTTGGAGAGGTTGCCTGAGCTCCCGTGGCTTTTGGGGGTGTCCCACGGGACCGACCCTTCATTCCCAGCGACAGCAGACGTCCTTTGTACATCCACTTCTGCAGCTTCTTGACTGTCACCGCGGGCGGTTTGAGGAAGGGGAGCCCCTCCTGGCAGTCTCCTTTGCCTCTGTGTAACACCGAGGACCCCGCAGGATCCCTGAAAGGACCTCCCGAGGAGCGACCGAGATCCCTGGAGCCGGGAGTCAGGAAGCCAGAGGGCGCCGCGGCGCGGGCGCTGCCTCCACTCCAGCTGTCCATCCAGTCTCCACGTGGCGGGGGCTCGTCCAGGTCCCCGCGCGCGCCGCACCTGATGCAGCTGTCGCTCGGCCACCGCTGGAAGGGAGGCGGCTTGGCACCCACCAGGAGGCTCTCGAGGCTTCTGCTGTAGGACGGCCTCATTCGAGGACTCCGCAGGCGGCCTCCCCCCGACTCGTTCGGAGGCGGGGACACCTGCTGCCAAGGGCAGTCACCGCCTCCCAGCTCCCAGTGTCGGGGGCTGGCCCGGCTGTCCACGGGCCCGCAGGCCGAGGGCGGCTGGCCCAGAGCCCGGACTCCCGCAAGGCAGCCGCGATCCGCCCAGCTCCGGTCGCCCCGCCGCGCGCCCGAGTCAGGGGGCAGGTCGTGCATGGCCTGGATCAGCAGATAATAGGCCTCTCGCAACTGGGTCTGCAGCCTGCCCGTCTCCAGGCGGCCGCCCTCCGCCCCCGGGGAGGAGCCCGCCGCCGGGGGAGGCGGGGGCCACCGCTCCGCCTCCGCCCCGTCAGGCTCGGGCGCGGACTGCGTGCCTCCGGGCAGGTTCTCGTAATAGTCGGCGCCGTCCTGGTCGGGGTCCTCCTCCTCTCCGCTGCCCTCGGAGCCCGGCGCGGAGTGCGAAGGGTCGCGGGGAGGCCCGCGACCCGGGGGGGCGGCCTCCTTCCCGCCGCGCGGCGGTGGCCGGAGAGCCCCCGACCGCTCCCGACGCCCTCCCGGGATGCGCGCCCCGCTTCCCCACGCCTGCGGCGACGGCGGAGTCCGCCCCAGGCTCAGCTGGGCCCCACCGACGTGCTCTCCCCGGGCGTCTCCCTCAGTGGCCGAGGAAGCCGCCGCTGCCGCTACCGCGGGGTGCCGAAGCCCCTCGGCGACACCGGGACTCCGCCTCCCCCGGAGCCGGGACAGCGTCCTCCTCAGAGGGTCTGCCATCCCCTCCGCCTCAGCGACTAGGCTCGCCCCCGCCCCGGGGAGAGGACCGAGCCGCGCTCGCGGAGGCGGCGGCGGCTCCCCATGACCGGCTCTGGCCCTCGCGGGCTCCTCACATACTTGGCATAACTCTGCCGCGGGAAGGGCGGGGGAGGGCGGCGGCGCCGCAGAGCGCATGCCCCGCAGCCCCGGGCCGCGACGGGACGCGCAGGCCACCGCTGCCGAGCTGCGCTCCCGGGTGGGCGCGCGGCGCGGGGCGAGGCGGAGCGCCGGGAGGGGAGGCGGGTAAGGGCGCAAACAAACCGAGCGAAGCGAAGGCGAGCGCACAGAGAGTCGGGGTGCAGAGAGAGTTGAGTCCGGAGAAAGAGCCAGCGGGAGGGCGAGTCTGGGCTGGAGGCTGCAAAGTTTTGGTTAGGGAGATGGAGAAAGGGAAAGTGCTCTCCTGGCTGCCACCACATCACCTTCACCCTCCCCATTGTCACTATTGCATGAGGCGAGTCTAACAGCAAGTCCTAGCCTGAGAGAGAACAAAGATTGGATGGACACAGTATGAGTACAGGTGTATCTCAGTGCAATGTGTTCTAGAAACGTTCCGAATCATTTTAATTGCACAGGGAGGTAGCTATTCAATGGTAATTTGTAGCGATTCCAGTTCAATTAGGAAGAACACTTTTCTCAAAAAAAATCACCACCCATGTTCTCTAAGTCTGTTTTCTTTTCTTTCCTTTTTTTCCCAATTAATGCATGCTAACACAAAACTAATTATGACACCAGCCAAAACTTGTAAAATGGAGCGCAAATACAGTGCCCCCAGCACCCCCCTAACATTTCATTTTCATCAAAACTGGGTTGAGAAACAATTGGATTGAAATTGAGTAACAGTGTTCTTTGGAAATACCAACTCTCTCAAAAGCATTAAACCTCGTGTTCTTTGTAAGTACCTTGGGTTTTCGAAGATCAGTTAATCTATCAGTGATTGATAAGAATCAGTGTTGCCATCATCCCTGATTTCGGAGTTACATTTTTTAGTATTTACATACTAGAAAGGGCCTTTTGAATAGCTTGTGAATGTACACCTAATTCCTAGCACATTAACTGCACATATTAAGTACTCAAAAAATGTTTGTTCAACAAATGAATCTTTCATAACAATAAAAAAATTTATCAGTAACTTACCTATTTCCAATTATATTTCTCTACATAGGTTCTTCTTTTTCCACCAAAGGCTCCAGTCTCTTTGCTTTAAGCTACACTACCTTAGTATCTAGTCTCTGCTTCCTGGCGTAATTTTACCTGCACCTCTATTTGCAGAAATCTTACCATCCTTTAAGACCACTCAACTGCCTTCTATATAAAGTCATCTTTGATCTCCCAGAGAGACATGATCTCTCCAATAGTCCTTTATTCATACCCACTCATAGTATATTTCTTGTTTTTTGTATTAGACAAGGCATGCCCTATCTCCCATACAAAAAAATTCATAAACTCCTTAAGGGCAGAGACTATTTATAATTGACTTGCTCTTGTCCACAGTATTTTTAAGTCAGTTTTAATTTAGAGGAAACAAATAGCTTGAATTTCCAGTCTATTGCCTTATTCTCCACTAGATCATACTGTTAGTGTTTTAAAATTCTTTCAGAGATCACAAAGAAACACAGCTTGTTAAATAATCCTTATCCAGGAAAATGCAATGAAATGTTACACTGTAACTTGCATACATTCCTATTTATAGTTTTTCAATGTTTTTATTCCATGGTACCAAGCTATTCAATGAATAGTCAAGGCATAAAATTATGTCCCAGTGAAATATTCCCATAGGAAATAACTGATAATAAAGCTACAATGATAGTCTACAGGCACAATTTGATCCCTCAGAAACTGTTGCCATTTCAACTCTTGGTTGCAAAATTTTTTTATTCTTTGTAGTTAACATAGATGTTAAGAATACCATAAATTGCATACATGTGTGTGTGTGTATGTGTGTATACATATAGAATAGAAATACATAATAAACCTTGAGTAGAAAAATATAACCTTGGAGGTCTAGGCTGAACTTTTTCATTAATTCAACTTTTAAACTTTTTGAGTTCATTGGCCAGTATAAAATACTACACATTGTTCTACACATTACTCAGAACTGAGACTGATGCTGTACAGCACAACTGAACTTAATGCCGCTTTGAAACTGAGATTGTTCTATCACATAAATTCATAATTTTTAAGAAGAGCTATGGGCCACAGCAGGAATTAATATGGGAATTATGGTTATGTGACACTACTTAATGACCTAAAATATGCAAATTTCACTTTTCTTTATGTGCATTACACTTCAATAAAAAGCTTAGTAAAATGTAATTCTAAGTGCCCATGGAACTTATATTATATATATTAAAATTAAGACACTGACAAGACCTGAATATAAGGTATACTTTGTGAATCCTTTTCGTTTTAACAATTTATACCCTATTCCCCAGTTAATATCAATTTTCATATATTTCTAGCCAACAGATTTCTATGAAAATTAGGAGGTGGGGTACATTTTCTAGTGTTTGTCCTTGTTTCTCACTGACTTGGAAATTATTTTGATGCTCTGTGAATTAACTATGTGTTGGCACAGTCACAGAGATGGAATGCCTAGGATGATAATTCAACTTTTCAACTTTTTGAAGGGGTGGTACTGACTCAATCTGAGAGAAGGCAGGGAAAGCAGAGAGGGTTGAAGCCTAGGGCTAAGTTTAACAGTTACACCAGGAAACTGTCTAGGTATATTATGGTTATTTTCTCTGCAGTTTAGAGTGCAGTTGTCTCACTGCTGCTGTCCTCCAACACCCTCTTAGTGGAACCATCGGCAAGTTTAACTCTGGCATTTGTCCAGGTCTCCCTCTCTCCAAACTGTCTTCTAGGGATCCTCTGGTGTAGATCTGCCTGGTTGCAGCAATGCTGAGTAAAAAGTGCTTCATCTTAAAGCTGACCACACTACCACTGCCATAAGAATCAAAATGACATGTTCCCAGTACAAGTATTATTGTTCACGTTTTCATAATTAACAACATCAGGCAACTGGTAATGTTCCTCATCTCATCCCCCACCTCCAACCAAAGAAATAAAAAGGAAGCCTTTATTAAATATGCATGTACTAAAACATATTTACTAAGTACATACAAATGTATGTAACAATATGTACAGTAGGAACAGTGTTTTAGAAATATGTAATGTTTTAGTACATATATGTTAGTACATTTAGAATATTCACTGATACTTCAGATTCTCTTACCATGCATTTGGAATACGTAGAGTAACTTGCTCCGGGTTACCTTAATAACTGCAGGGGAATTCGAACCCCATCTCTCTGAAGCGGAAGCCGCTGTGGCCCTGGGATGTTGCCCTGGGACGTTGCCTTGTATAGAAAAAGAGAAGAAACACTTGCTATAAGAGTACTTGCACTGACCTGAACCTTTGTTTTCCTACATTATTTAGTTGGTCACCTTTCAGAGAAGAGTTTAATATTTTATGAGCTTTTTGTGAAAAGCAGCTGAACATTGGAAAGTTGCTTGCTGAACTGTTGAATGCTTCTCCAAGCAGTCCTCTTAAGGACGTTAGAAAGAATCCTGTAACATATTAATAAATATTAATATAAATATTAAGCCACAATGTGAGACTGCACCCTGTAAATGCAGCCTCATTTTAGAAGTAGGTCAAGTTACAATTAAATACTTCAAAAGCAAAATATTTCCATCCTTAAAACCACAGGAGCTCTCTGATAAGCCCGTTTCAAGGGTGATCCGATGGCATAGCCTATCTTTCCTAAATGTCTTATACCTCAGGGTTACCCACAATTGATAAAGGGAAGTGGCCCTTTTTCAAAGTTATTGATCTAATAAAAAGAGTTGATATAATATCAACATTTTTCACCCTAATGAAATAATGGATCTAATAATGGACCTAGGTCAAAATCACCATGGCTACTAACATTACATGGCTTCTGATAAAGTACACACCACCTATGAGGTATTCTTACCAAAAATGAAGCTTGAGTCTGATCAGCCTCAATATCTGATTACCAATTTCCAAGAATTACAGAAAACAGGAGTGCATGTTAACACCATAGGAAATGTAAAATCCAGACTATGGGAAAGAGAATCCAGTTTCTTCAATGCATTAACCAATTGCAAAGTATGGACTTTAAAAAAAATGTTTACAGGAATCCAGGTTTTTAAATAGATACTGGCAACTGTTTAAAGCAATACAACTTTGAAAGCAGCCAAGTGGTTAACATTGCAGGAATGGCAAGAGAATATTGAAATTCAGGTCCAAGACCTCTAATTCCCATCAAACCTTAAGTGGTAATAATGGAAATGATTTGAAGTCAGGCAGGATCAGTTCAGATCCTAACCTAATCAGTCATATACCCCAAAACCAATAATCATGGTGAGCTCTTGTTCGTTTTTGCCAATTCCAGATCATCATTCCTCCTTCCTCTGAAAACTCCACAGCTCTTTTGAAATAGATGGCATTAAACCATTTCACCTGCTGCCTCTGCTTTTTGTAGTCATCTGCCAACTTCCCCTTCATTCGTTCTAGCCTCTGCCTCACTCTCTCTTTCTCCCCTCTATTTGTCTTGTCATCACTTTTGGTGATTGCATTATTCACAAAAAGGATCCATCCAATAACCTGGCCTGTTGTGTTTTTGAACTTCTCTTACGATCTTGTCCTCCACCCACCTCAGCCACCCAATCCCAGAGTCATACATTGGACTTTGTCATAACCAATAAGGGCAAACCCTCCAGACACCACTTCCTATACTCTAGCTCACTCCCTCCAGCTCCCAGGCTCTAGCAATACTTTGATCCCACTCTCCCATCGGTCTATCACTCTCTTTCTGTCCTTTCTTCCTTCTGAGCTTTTTCAGGTTAGATTGCATGGTCCTTGTCTACATCCTCCACTCTCTTGTCCCTCTTTTCCATTGTCCTACCCACTTGGCAAGACCTCAACACTGGTTAAAACAAACTTTCCCACATATTTTGCAGTGACACTTGGACATCTTAATGTGGCTGGAGAAAAACACATCACTGCCAAACCACTCTATTAAGTATCCTCAGTCCCTTTTCACTCTCTTCTCTTTCTCAGCTTTTCATACCATCACCCCCATCTCTATTATTACTTTTCTTTTTGTTACACTGAGATAACAGAAACATTCAGGAGTGAACTACTCCCTCATTCTTCCACCACCACATCCACCGGCTGGCATTATGAGCACTCTGATAGCCCCCCTCCTCAGCTGCCCCTGTGCCTCCCTGAGCTCGCTCTCCATCGCCCCCTCCTCCCTCTTCACACTGCCCTCCAGTCCCACTGGCTTCCTTGCTCCTCCAACACACCAGGCACACTCCTGCCTCAGACTCTTGGCGTCTGCTCTTCCCTCTGCCTGAAATGACTTCTGAGTGACTCCCTCCTTCCCTGCATTCAAGTCTCACTCAAATGTTACCTCTTCAGAGAGCCCTTCCCTGACCACTCTATTTAAAGTAATACCCCTCTCACTTCCCATCCACTCATTTTACTTTATTTTTCTTTGTGTACTTATTACTATTTAATATTACATTAGATATTTATTTATGTGACACTCCCTACCCCCCAAATGTTATAACCTCACCTTAGAGAATATTCTGGCACATGTAAGTGCTCCATAGATATTTGTTGAATGAATGTGTGATTTTCATGCTCAAGAGCAAGCTAATATATGTTTCCATTTCCTCCAGGGGTAAATTGGTTTGCTGTGATTTCAAAGGGTATTGTTAAGAGGATTAAAAGGAGTGAGAGATTGCATAGATGAACCTGAGAAATATTACACTGAGTGAAAGAAGTCAGGCACAAAAGGCCACGTATTGTATGATTCCATTTATATGAATTGTCCAGAATAAGCAAATTCATACAGACAGAAAGCAGATTACTGGTTGCCATGCGCTAGGGGGTGGGGTTGGGGGGAAGTGAGGTGTGACTGCTAACAGGTATGGACTTTCTTTTTAGGATAATGAGAATGTTCTAGAATTAGATTGTGGTAATGGTTGCACAACCTTGTGAATATGCTAGAAACCACTGAATTATACACTTTGAAATGGTGAATTATATGGTAAGATAATTATATCTCAATTATTTTTAAAGGGAGCATTATCTTCCTGTCCTCTTACCTTTACATGTACTCCCAGCTAATATTCATGAAATATCTCAATGGGAAAAGAAAATGTTTTAAGGGAACCTTCAAGGGGTGATTGGAGATGAAAATAAGAACAGCTTGGAAGCTGTTCCATTGGGCAGTTTCTGTCAGAAGTGCTTTGCCTTACCAAATCCTAATTTTTCAATAAAGCTTTCAGTTCTACATATTCAACAAATTTATACCAGTGGCCTCTTACTTAAAGTTTACTTTTCTCAATTACTAAATAAATCCAAATCTATGCATACAAAATTAAATAAACAAAAAGACTTTCCTGACCCCCCTCAACCTCTCACTGCCACCAAGAAAACAAAACAAAAACATTTTCATTATTTAGAAATATTTCCTTTATTTTCCTGCTGGCAATTCATGTTTCTTCCATGTAAACAAAACCAAAGAGCATTACTTACACTTACAAGTAAGAAACTACAGACAGAAGCTATAATTACACTGAAAAAGATAAGTAAGTAAACACAATGTTAGCCTGTTATATTCCTTTGCGGGATAGTTTTACCTAAGGCAAACGTTAAGGACCTATATATTAGCTAACATTTTAGAATAGAAGAAACCAATTTAGGGGAAAAAACAACCCAAAATCTGCCTGATAATATCTTTCCTGATTAAAGTCATCTGATTATTCAATTATCTGTAAAGAGGGATCTTCCGGTCAGCACTTAGTTCATTAACTATTTCAGGTAATCCAAAAACAATGCTGGACTCTTTTTACTATGTAAAACCAGTAATTTCCCTCCAAAGCCTATTTTCATAAGACCACATGTGAATATTAATGTGTCCATGGTTTTACTTTTAAAAAATCTCAACTTTATTTCAATTGTTATTTTAAGTTGTGGTACATACATTATGACACATACAAGAAAGGGGAACAAACATGGTGTTTGGTTAAAAATGTCCATTAAGTGTAGAAATTGTAGATTCCAAGAAATACATTTCATGTGGTGTTAAGGACTGAATAGTTGTGTCTTCCCAAATTTCCTGTGTTGGAGCCCCAGTGTGGTGCTACCTGGAGATAGGGCCTTTGGGAGGTAATTAGGTCATGAGGGCGAGGTGTTGGTCTGAGAGGATTAATGACTTTATGAGAAGAGACCCAGACAGCTTGAGTCCTCTTTCCACATAGAGAACAAGAAGAGTCCATGTGAGCTGTCTTAGTCCATTTGGGCTGCTATAACAAAAATACCATAGACTGAGTGGTTTATAAATGACAAACATTTATTTCTCATAGTTTCAGGTGGGGAAGTCTAAGATCAAGACACCAACAGATTTGCTGTCTGGTGAGAGCCTGCTTCCTGGTTCACATAAGGTTTTCTTTTCTCTGTGTCCCCACATAGTGGGAGGAGCAAGGGGACTCTCTGGGGTCTCTTTTGTAAGGGTACTAATCTCGTTCAGGAAGTCTCCATCCTAAGGACCTAATCATGTTCCAAAGGCCCACCTCCAACTTCCATCCAAACATATTGGACATTATTTAACATACAAATGGTGGGGGGAACAACATTCCATCTCCAGCAGGAGCCCACAGTGAGAAGACTGTCCTTGCAAGCCGAGGAGGGAAACCTTATCGGAAACCAACCATACTGGCTCTCTTATCCCAGACTTCCAACCTCCAGAATTGTAAGAAAATTAATTTGTGTTTTTTTAAGCCGCTCAGTCTACTGTATTTTGTTACAGCAGCTTGAGCAGACTAAGACAAGTGGGTTCTTTTAAAATAGGAAAGCTTTTAAAAATAACATGTTTTCAAAGGGCTATAGGTAGGTAATTGAAGCAGTGAAATATTTAGCGTTATGCATATTTGTGGTAATACTGGTAAATCACACCAGAATGGTAAGACAATTTCTTTGCTCTGAAAAATTCTGCCTCCGGTTATTAATTATAAGAGAAATAGACAAAGAAATTCTTTCTTGCATTATACTTTCCTTGAAGGTTATTCTTTGAACCCATAGGGCCCAACATGGCAGATTTTTACCCATCTTTTGAAATCTGAACACGAGTCTCAAGTCATATTCCTCTTCACAAAACACACCTTCTTACCATTTTTATTAAACAACACATCCAAGAGTTAATGAAGCTCTTTCACACAATAATAATGAATTCAGGATGAAGAATAGGACAATCTATTTTACCACCAGAGTAAATAAAATCACCATTTCTGTTGACTTATTTAAGATGAAGCATGATGACAATTTTCCTACATGCACCTAGAGATACAAATAAGAGCGGCTTAAAAGCTCTTGCATTGGGCAATCACTGTCTAAATGTTTTCAACAAATCATATCCTAATTTTCAATAGAGCCCTCAATTCTACATATTCAACAAATAGATAGAGATGGCTTCTTAATTAAGAGAGGTAAGAGTCATAACCGGGATGCAACCGGCGGGAGTTTTTCAAAATGGGAGCGCGGAGGCGCCGCCCAGGCTTCGGAAGGTGCCCGGGAGACCTTTCGGTGGCTTTGCTGTCGTCGCCAGGAGCGGCGGCCTAGTAAGCCGAGCCTGATGGGCGCCAAAATCGGCTGGCTGCTTGGAGCGCTGCCTCGACGGAACTGCGTGACGGAAGCTAATCCGGGAAGGACAGGCAGGGGCCTGGAAATATGGTGACCTGCATCGGAGAGAAGATCGAGGATTTTAAAGTTGGAAATCTGCTTGGTAAAGGATCATTTGCTGGTGTCTACAGAGCCGAGTCTATCACACTGGTTTGGAAGTTGCAATCAAAATGATAGATAAGAAAGCCATGTACAAAGCTGGAATGGTACAGAGAGTACAGAATGAGGTGAAAATACATTGCCAATTAAAGCATCCTTCTATATTGGAGCTGTATAACTATTTTGAAGATAACAATTATGTGTACCTAGTATTAGAAATGTGCCATAATGGAGAAATGAACAGGTATCTAAAGAACAGAATGAAACCATTCTCAGAAAATGAAGCTCGACACTTCATGCACCAGATCACCACAGGAATGTTGTATCTCCATTCTCATGGTATATTACACCGGGACCTGACACTTTCTAACCTCTTACTCACACGAAATATGAACATCAAGATTGCTGATTTTGGGCTGGCAACTCAGTTGAAAATGCCACATGAAAAGCACTATACATTATGTGGAACTCCTAATTACATTTCGCCAGAAATTGCAACACGAAGTGCACATGGACTTGAATCTGATGTTTGGTCCTTGGGCTGTATGTTTTATACATTGCTTATTGGAAGACCACCTTTTGACACTGACACAGTCAAGAATACATTAAATAAAGTAGTACTGGCAGATTATGAAATGCCAACTCTTTTGTCAAGAGAGGCCAAGGACCTCATTCACCAGTTACTTCGTAGAAACCCAGCAGATCGTTTGAGTCTGTCTTCAGTATTAGACCATCCTTTTATGTCCCGAAAGTCTTCAACAAAAAGTAAAGATTTAGGAACTGTAGAAGACTCAATTGATAGTGGACATGCCACAATTTCTACTGCAATTACGGCTTCTTCAAGTACCAGCATAAGTGGTAGTTTATTTGACAGAAGAAGACTTTTGATTGATCAGCCACTCCCAAATAAAATGACTGTATTCCCAAAGAAAAATTCAAGTGACTTTTCTTCTTCAGGAGATGGGAACAGTTTTTATACTCAGTGGGGAAATCAAGAACGACAAACCAGAAATAATGGAAGGGGAAGAGTAATCCAAGATGCAGAAGAAAGGCCACATTCTCGATACCTACGTAGAGCCCATTCCTCTGATAGATCCAGCACTTCCAATAGTCAGTCTCGAGCAAAAACATATACAATGGAACGATGTCACTCAGCAGAAATGCTTGCAAAATCCAAAAGACCAGGAGTAAATGAGAGTGAAGAAAGATGCTCACTCACAAACAGCAATGTCAATATTTTTCACTTCTTTAAAGAAAAGACATCCAATAGTTCCGGATCTTTTGAAAGACCTGATAATGATCAAGCACTCTCCAATCATCTTTGTCCAGGAAAAACTCCTTTTCCATTTTCAGACAAGACATCTCAGACTGAAATGGTGCAACGGTGGTTTGGGAATCTGCAAATAAATGCCCATTTAAAAGAAACTACTGAGCACAACAGCATTAACCCAAACAGAGATTTCCAGGGCCATCGAGATGTGCGAGACTCGTCAAGAAATGCCTGGACTGACATAAGAGCGAAAAACAGCCCTGATGCTTCTGACGATGTGCATTCTGCAAAACAGCTGAATACCATGAAATATACGACTGCATTTCACAGTAAACCCGAGATAATTCAACAAGAGTCCATTTTTGGCTTAGACCCTCTTTCTGAACAAAGCAAGACTAGAGGCGTGGAGCCACCAGTGGGTTATCAGAAACGTACATTACGAAGCATTACATCTCCTTTGACTGCTTATAGGTTAAAACCAATCAGACAGAAAACCAAAAAGGCTGTGGTAAGCATACTTGATTCAGAAGAGGTATGTGTGGAGCTTCTAAAGGAGTATACATCTCAAGAATATGTGAAAGAAGTTCTTCAAATATCTAGTGATGGAAATATGATCACTATTTATTATCCAAATGATGGAAGAGGTTTTCCTCTTGCTGATAGACCGCCCTTACCTACTGACAACATCAGTAGCTATAACTTTGACAATTTACCAGAAAAGTATTGGCGAAAATATCAATATGCTTCCAGATTTGTACAGCTTGTAAGGTCTAAATCTCCAAAAATCACTTATTTTACAAGATATGCTAAATGCGTTTTGATGGAGAATTCTCCTGGTGCTGATTGTGAGGTTTGGTTTTATGATGGAACAAAGATACACAAAACAGAAGATCTTATTCAGGTGATTGAAAAGACTGGGAAATCTTACACCTTAAAAGGTGAAAGCGAAGGTAACAGCTTGAAAGAAGATATAAAAACGTACATGGATCATGCTAATGAGAGCCATCGCATTTGTTTAGCACTGGAATCCATAATTTCAGAAGAGGAAAAGAAAAGTGGCAGTGCTCCGTTTTTCCCAATAATCATAGGAAGAAAACCTGGTAGTACTAGTTCACCAATATCACCTCCTCCTCCTATGGATCTAGACTACCCAATGAGAGAGAGACCGTCTTTGAATAGAATGGTCTTCAATAGTGCTACTTCTAAACAGGCACCAGTACTTAATCCTTCTATAGTTAAAAATGATGGACTTGGACTTACAACTACAGCCTTTGGAACAAACATCTCTTCTACTAGTGTAAAAGATTGTCTTCCTAAAACAGCACAACTTATGAAATCTGTTTTTGTGAAAAATGTTGGTTGGGCCACACAGTTAACTACTGGTGCCGTGTGGGTTCAGTTTAATGATGGATCACAGTTGGTCGTACAGGCAGGAGTGTCTTCTATCAGTTACACATCACCAAATGGTCAGACAACTAGGTATGGAGAAAATGAAAAATTACCAGAATACATCAAACAGAAATTACAGTGTCTTTCTTCCATCCTTTTGATGTTTTCTAATCCAACTCCTAGTTTTCCCTGACTAAAGCTCCCTTTAGATACATAAATTTAATAAATAACATTTTTGTTGGCTTTCAAAAAAAAAAAAAAAAAAAGAGTCATAACCGATATTGTGATGGTCAACAGAGGAGCCAGTACCCTATGAAAATTCAGAAATTGCTCTGAAAACCAAAGAAAAGTTTCATGTAAAGACAACTAGATCTCACACATCTACAATAAGGTCCAAAAGTGCCTGCCAGGATCAGGCAATGTGCCAGTGAGTATACCAGTTCAGGAGAGCAACCAGAAAACCACGCCTGCATAAAAGGGAACAACTGCTTTCTCAGCTCAAGGAATGAAGAACTACAAAGAACCACCCCTCATCCTTGTCTCATGTTCCTTTTTTTAAGCCTTTGGCTAAGGAGGTGAGTTTCACATTTTAAAACTGTACAGACTAATGCTGGATGCGTCACCCAAATACATGTATTGGTTGCCAGTTTTTGACCTCTTACCCTCAGGAAATATAACACAGAAAAATTGTGTACAGAAGAAAGGGAAGCTCAGTATCAAATTTTAAATACTCTTTTGTCAGATCCATGACCCAGTGGGCCAGTGTCTATGGTGATGATCAAATTTCCTCCTCTTGCCTTATTTTTCATCATTATAATCTCAGTGTCATCATGAGCCTCATGAATTTTGTGAATAGTGAAGAGTGTTTTTACTTTACCTCCTGGTCTGATTCTCATCAAAAGCCTTTGGGAGTAGGCAGAACAGAGATTGTCACAACCACATTCATATGGGATAGTGAGACCCTGAAGAGGGAAGCCACTTAATCATAGTTATTCAGGCCTGAGGGGGAACCAAGTTCTCCAAGTTTCTAAAACAAATGTCTTCATTTTTAATCTGATGGAAGCGATTCTCTCTTTAAAAAACATTAATAACTTGGAAATACAGGAAGGCAAAAATAAATGAAAGAAATCTCTTGTAACTACACCCCACCACCCACAAACCCCCTTCCAAAACTATTAAAGTGGAATTCCACTTCACATGTAGGATTGCTGTTGCTGGGAGACCATATTTTTCAATATTTCGACATCATTAGTAGTATTAAAATAATATTCTGTTAATACAGAACAATTTTCTTAGAGTGTGATATTTTACTATAAACATTGATATGCTATTTGCTAGCATATTTGATCTAACAGGTCTGAAGAAAGAAGAAGTAAAATATAAAAAGAATGGGGACGTAAACATGACACATGGATGGAATGCATTTTACGAGAAGAATTTCAAATAGACCCAATAGAGAATGCCATTTCTAGCAGGATCTCTGTGAAATTACACTGGGGGGAAAAGACTGGTTTTCTTCAAATGCAGAAGTTCACTAATCTGGAAACTTTTTCTTTTATTAATGCACACCAGTTGGCAACCTCATAATTACACACCCGAAGATTATTCAAATAAAAAGGGAACAAAGCTCCTAAACAAAGTTCAGTGCATAAGTCAAGACTGCCTGGAGGTACAGAAAGTTTTATGTCTCTGTTTACTTCAGGAATAAATTAAATAAATGCATATTTAATATATGAATCACAGTTTTATTTGGTCTACATACTACAGACAGGCAGAAATAAGAGAATTCTTTCTCAGATAAAATTTATTCCTGCAAACTGAACTATATCCACAGGTCCAGATAGCTCCCCCTAGAATATACTCATGAGAGAAAATATCTGCAAAGCAAAAAAGCAAACTAGGGTTTTGGGTATAATGTACCCTTTATCTTTTAATTATAGCACATGGACAGAATGCATGCAGCACCTGTTTGAGGACTCTGAAGAGTAAGTAGTGAGTGGCAGGTGGACTGAGGAAGACCAGAATTCAAAGTACCACCAAATTGGTGGTGAGCTTACCTTTTCTCTTTTTCTTCTAGTATCCCTTGACCAGAATGCAATGTAGCCACACAACTGGAAGTAGCACTGGGGCCCGAAAAGGAGAATTCCAGAAGCCCTCTAGTCTCTACCATGCAAGTGGAAAGGAGTGCCTAACACTTAGAGAATGGACAGCCATCCCTGGGTTTCCTCTTTTCTCTCTTCTCTGTTGCTCCACCTCTCAAGCAGCCCCACAGTGGTGATGATGGAGGCCACAGTGGGGGCCTACAGGAGCCAGGGCTCTAAGGAAGGGGAGCCTTGATCTCTGGGCCCAGGAGGGCAGGACAAACCCCCATTGCCATTTTGTTCCTCTCCATCCTCCTGCTCCACACAGCATTCAAGCAGTCATAGAAGTGCGCAATAGAACAAGATAACTAAAGCCATGCTTGATGGCCCAAGGACCAAAAGGGGGTGTACCAGGGACTGGAAAGGACTTGAGAGATTTCACCATACCCTGGATGTCTGTGTCTCCCCAAAATCATATGTTGAAACATAACCTCCAGTATGATGGTATTAGGAAGTGGGGCCTTTGGGAGGTGATTAGGTTATAGGTGTGGAGCCCTTATGAGTGGGTTCAGCGCCTTTATAAAAGAGACTCCAGAGAGTTCCCTCAGCTCTTCTGCCCCATGAGGAAACACAGCAGGACAGCTGTCTGTGAACCAGGAAGTGGATTCTTATTAGACACCAGTTCTGCTGGTACCTTGATCTTGGACTTCCCAGCCTCCAGGATTGTGATAAATAAACTGTGGGGAGAAAAATGTTTCATTTTTAAGCCATCCAGTCTATGGTATTCTTGTTTTAGCAGTCTGAGTGGACTGAGACAGAATTTTCATTTATGTCTGGGCTTGCTACTGAGCTATGCATGTGTCCTAATCTGATCCTAAATCAGCATACCAAAGACTGAGAACTGAACCAGCAGATATACTAACACCCAGATTCCAAACTGACCACTAGATGACCTTTATGTGGGACAGATCTGAACAGGGTTGCAAAGAACTGAGTTGATATTGGAACCATAGTCCACAGAAGGTGGGTTGAGACTTGAAGCCCTAACCTAGCTAGATTGTCTATTAAAAAAAAAAAAAATCATCTACTGGATTTAAACAAGACCTAGAGTTTCAGATGTGATATGTTCAAAATGCCCAGTATACAATCTAAAAGTTCTCAGAATACAAAGAACCAGAAATCTTAACTTGCTTGGGAATAAGTCAATCAATAGACACCAATAGCATGGTGACACAGATGTTTGAATTATCTGGCAAAAACTTTAAAACAGCAATTATATAAATGCTTCAGCAAACAGTTGCAAACACTCTTATGTGGAAAAGGAGAACGTCTCAGCAAAGAAATAGAATATATAAAGAAGAACCAAACGGAAATTTCAGAATTGAAAAATACAGTCACCAAAATTTAAAAAAAAAACAAAAACCTTCACTGGATAGGCTCAAAATAATAGAGATGACAGAAAAAGGACAGATGAACTTGGAGATATGTCTATCAAGATTTTCCAATCTGAACAAGAAAAATGATTTTTAGGAAAATGAACAAAACCTAGGGATTAATGACAAAAGGTCTAACATGTACACCATCAGAGTCCCAGGAGGAGAATGTGGTGCTGCAAAAATATTTGAAGATGTAGTGACTGCAAACTTCCCAAGTTTCACAAAAGATATAAACATAGATATTAAGAAATTCAGCTGACTCTATAAACAGGATAAAGCCAAAGAAATCCATGCCCAGATATCATAATCAGCTTACTGAAAACTACAAAGAAAAAAAAATCTTAAAAGCAGCCAAAGAAAAACTATGCAGTAACTATAGTCAGACTATGAGTCAAATGATTTCAGATTCTCTCATCAGAGCCAAGGAGATCAAAAGAAAGTAGCACATTTTTCAGTGTTGAAACAATCGTCAGCTCAGAATTATACACCCACCTAGGTATCCTTCGGCAATATAGGTAAAATTTTTAAAAATTCTCAGATGAAGGAAAACTAAGATAATTCATTGCCAGTAGACCAGCTTTAAAATAATTTTTAAAGAAAGTTCTTCAGACAAAAGAGAAATGATACCAGAAAGAAACTTAGTGCTCATTCAATTTAAATTTAATGAAATTATTTGTATGTTTGAATTTAGCTCTACCATTTTCTATGTGCTTTCTGTGTGTTTCCTCTGTTACTCAATTTTTCCATTTTCTCCTTTTCAGGTTTTTGAGCACTTTTTAGTATTCCATTTTAGCTTAGCAGTGGTGATTTTGACTCTATGTCTTTGTATAGTTTTTTAGTTGGTGTCACTGTGGATATAATTGGCATATTTAACTTTTCACATTCCACTTAAAATTAGTATTTTACCACTTCAAATCTACCAGCATAATCATAAGTCCTGTTACCCTCTCCCTTTACATTATGATTGTGTTATCTCTTACATCTACATGCTGCGAAACTCTATCAAGAAAATGTTATAATTTTTGCTTTCAACCTTCAGGTATATTTTGAAGAACTTAAGAGGAAAAGAATGGTCTATTTACCTAGATATATACCATTTTTGTTTCTCCTCCTTCATTCCCTCAATGAAATTATCAGATAAAATGAAGTAGAAATTTTCCTCTTAGCAGGGCTGAAATTATCTGATAAAATGAAGTAGAGGTTTTCCCCTTAGCAGGGCTGACCTGGTCACCAACTGCTGAGCCTAATTTGCCATCAAACCAGTCCATGCCAAGTCTTCAGGATGGCAGCTTTCCTATGGGGGAACAGTATATTGCTGGAAGATTGATTGTGCTGGACCCCTTCCATCATGTCCTCCACACTCTAATCACAGTCTTAGCTCTGTTTATCAAATAATTTCTTGGGTTCCAACTATTGTCTTCAGGAAATCTGAAAAAGTCATTGCATGGTCTTGGGAAAAATGCCCAATGAGAAGTCAAGCAAAAACTTCTGACTAAAGGGTCTGAAAAGACTTGTGAAGGAGACAGGAACCAAATATTGGCTGGATTGAAATAAGTGGAAAGGCATCCCTGCCAGTGGAACAACACAAGCAAAGACACAGGGATGGGAAAGTATAGAATATACCTGGGAATTGCAAGCGACCTACTTTGATAAGGACATGGGGTTCACTCCTGGGTAAAAGGAAGTGGGAGAAGAGGTTTAACATCCAATGGGGAGAAACATCTGAAGCAAGGCTGTGTGTTAAAAGAGAAATGAGTGCTTTTTTCCCCAAATGGAAATCACACTGAAGTAAGTAGCAGTTACTGCCAAGAGCTGTCAAGACTGAAGGGAAACAAAGATTTCATTCCACAGCGTTATGTTAACAAAAGAATGAGCCAAACTATAAACGAATTCTCTGTGTAAACATTCCAAAACTGTTCTTGGAGAAACACAGGGAGCTTGGTATGCTAAAGGACCAAGAAAATGCATGGATGAGGTCAATTACAGGACAAGACAGAAAGGCAAAGAGAAATTAGGAGATGAGTTATAAGTAAAAAGGGAATCAATGAAGAGACCACCAGAAATCTCCTTTTAGGAAAATGTGGAACAGGTAGAAATTCATCTACATCAGCAAGACTCAACCCAAATTATTCTTCAAGTTTCAGCTCAAATGTTCTTTCTATCCTTGGAGAATGGCATATAGTCAATAGCTGATGAATAAATGAATGAAAGGAAAAAATGGAAAAGAAGTGAGACAAAAGACATTGGTCTTAACATAAAAACATAGATCAGACTAAGACTGTGGAGGAGAAAAGGATTTCTGAAATTGAGACAATACTTCAAGAAATCTATAGTGTCTACCATATGGTATCATTTATACATTTTGTGATTGTTTGTGGTAGGATAAATAAACAGGCCACCTATTGGTTCAGTTTTGTTACAAAATAAACTGCTCTAAAGTGGTTCATTTAATGTTAAAATTGTAGCAAATTTTTCTTTCTGAAAACCTGACAATACTTGCCACCTGCCTCCATTGCAGAGCCAATGATGGAGGCAAATGTAACATTCCTCTGACTTGAATAAAAGCTACTGAATGATATTTTCAAAAAGACATCTTTTTTTAAAAAAAGGAAAGGGGCACATAAGACATTGGATAACTATGTTCCACCAAGGGAGACAGTTCTATTAAAATACATCCCTTAAGAAAAGGGTATTTTGCCAAATACATTAAATGTTAAGCATTTTTAAAACAACTTTGAAATATAATTTCTTTATGGAATATTAACATTAATAAAAATCAGTGAAGTGCACATTATGGAAGATGTTTTAATAGTTTATATCATTCTCTATAATAAGCTGAGATTTGGTATCCCAGAGTTAAATGACCTAGTTGTTATTCTCCCCACTTCAAAAAAGATGAATGCTATTCTGATAAGGATTTTTGTTATTAGAAAGTGCTAGCTGCTAGAAATATTAAAAATATTTACAATATTTGTTGAAGGGAAGTCCTAATCTCTATTCTAATTACTCTCACCCCATTAAATAACCTTTCCCAATAATAACTTACATTTTCATACCTTTTTAAATTTTTTACCTAGTCTGTCTCTGTTTTAGGAATAAAAGGTAGCAAATCTTAGCTGGGAATTTACTTTCTAACCAGGAATATCTGAGATCACTCCAATTTCAGAGTTTTTCTAACACATGGAAAAACAGTTCTCTGAACTATCAAAAGGAACATACAAATTAAAATCTATCTTTTAATGGAAGCATTAAGATCATAAATCATGGTCAGCAGAGATGATAAAAGTCATCTCAGATGAGTAAAACACAGTCCCTCCAAGAACAGAACACTTGAGCCCAACCTAAAGAGCATCCATCAAGTGCACAGTGTGTTGGTTTATTTCAGGACAGCTCTTGAGAGCTGGGGTTATAGAGGGGAGGCCTGGTCCCATTGGCTGCTATAAATAAAATTTAGATCATTGTAGCATCTGTTATGAGGGTTTTATAGAAATACCAGAAATAACTTCAAGTATAGCCATTCAAACAAGTGCCTCTCTAAATATGTGTTTTCGGATTGCTGCTAAGCCAGGTAATAAGGGGCATTGCCACGTTTGCTAAGGCATATTTGTGTGACAGATTAGACCCTGTTTAGGCACCTATTTACAGGTCAAAGCCTGCAGGCCCTGAAAGGAGAAAGCAGGGAGCTCACTCAGCCTGGCCTCGAGCTCCCAGGCAGCTGTGTAATCCCACTGAACCTGTTTGGCAGCTTGCTCAGTCACTGCTGCAGCTTGCAGATAAGACCCTCTTGGAAAGCCTGATAGCCCTTGTCAATAAGGAAAAACTGCAGAGGGCAACTGGAATTTTCCAAAACATCAAAAGAGATTCTCTGATATGAAAAGTATTGGCACCCAGTCATTAGAGAGAGCCCATTGAATGTGATTTTTAAGGAAATAGAGATGATAATTTGTTGCTTCTTAACTAATTTGCAAATCTCAGACTAATCTTGATCATAAGCAACCATCGTTGGTGTGTTGCATCACTGAAGCAAAACAAGTCACCATAGCAATAGAAACAAGACTAATGTTGGATTTCTGCAGCTCTCTCAGCAATGGGTTGAAAATGCTATGAAAACATGGCTTAAGTTTCACAACTTTCCTATTGGATAGATATTGCAGATCCTATTTTTTACATGAGCATGAGTTTTCTTGCCTCTAGGCCGGTAGAATGGACCTAGGTCAGGGGGCACAGGAGTACCCACCCTCCCCACAACACATAATCAAGTGAACCTTCCAGCTTGAGGAGGAACAGAGCTGTCTAGTACTGGCCTGACCGTGGGTCCATACTAACATGTCCCTTCAGGGACCAGAGAATGTTGCAGAAATTCTGCTGGGTCTGTAACTTTTGCTTTTTAAAATCCTGATCACTGAAGAGAGATAGATGTTTATTACACCTAGATACCAATAAGCCTCCAACTGTGAAAGAAAAGTTACTGGAACATAATACTGAAAGCCACAAAGATATTTCAATGAAGAAAGAAAAAGACTGAGTGGGTACACAATGGTAAGCAGGCTGGAATGTAGAAGCCCAAGGGAGCCAGAAAAGAGAAAAATGTGGTGTATGTTGTCTAGTTCAGCTGTTTTAAACAGTGCCTTATCTCATTTGGTCTAATCATTCGTGGGTTCATTCTGACAGTGCTTTCACTGCTGACTGTCCTTTCCCTATACTACCATTTCTTAGTGTCAGAGGTAGAGTTTCTTTCTGGGTTATGATTTAGCTTTTATTTTCTAAACAGTTTTTCACCTGTTGTCACACATACATATGTATGGATTCACAGGATAATAACTAAAGACACTGTAAATTCTTTGTGTTGGGGTCATGGAGACACAAAGTGCTCTAACAATGTTTGTCATAGTAATTTGATTATCACAGAGTACAGTTAACTGTAAGGAAGCAGGGAGGGAAATAAAACCATTAAACAGGTCTACAAATACAAGATATAAGGATGAGGGCCATTGACAAAAGAAAATGAAAGGATTTCATTATAAGTATGAAAAGAAAATACATCTTTTAACAAGTGCTCTTTTGAACTATAGTGATAAGTTTCTCAGTCACAAAATCTAAGTCAAAAGAACTGAGGTTTTTGCTACATTTCATTATCTAAGATAAAATGAAAAAAAATCTTTAAATGATGCTTAAATACTTTTATTGCTTTAAATCAAGTTTAAATACATTAGATTATTTGATATTACTTAAATATTTCCATGACAATATTTCAAGTTTCTCCCTAAATTAATACCTAATTTAACTAGAAGTGTGATGAGGATTTTCATTCATTTATTCCCCCCATGATGAAAATAGTTTTATGTTTTCCTGATTATATGTTATACATTTTTAATATTCCAAAACAATACATAAACATAAGGAAGAAAGTACAAATAACCTAAAATCTCATTGCCTTGCCTGAGATAACCACTGGTAACATTTTGGTGCCCATTCTTATGTGCATATCATATTATCTACATATCAATTAATGTAAATGGAATATCATAAGGGATTATTTTTATTATGACAGTTGAAATATTTTTTTAATATTGCTTGGTTGGTTATTTCTTCATTCCAGGGAATCAATATAAAAATATAGTTTGCACATGTCCTTTTCTTTCCCCATGCTCATATAATCCAATACATTTATGCTGTGTGTGTGTGTATGTGTGTAATAATAAACCCTTCTTTGCACTTCATCTGTCTCATCTAAACTATGACATGGAGATCTGTCCAAGAAAACTGGTATAGTTCTAAAAATCATTCTTTTTGATGACTGCATAGTTTTTCCATTATATGGATGAGCCATAATTTAATCATTTTTCTTCCTAAAACCTGATTTTTCAGTTTTTTCCTGATGCCAAGCAAAGTTGCAGTAAGGCATCCTTGTATGTGTATCCTTTCATTCTGTTGCTTTTATTTAAATGGGGAAGTTCTTCCTATGAGTGGGATTGCTAGGAAGAGGGTATGCATATTTTTTATCTTAATGTTACTTTCCAAAATACTGTAACAATCCACATTTCCACTAGCACTTGTGTGAGAGTACCCTTGCCCACATATTCCTGAAAGCAGTTGCTATTATTTCTCTTTTATTTCTGCCAATCTGGTGTCTATAACGGGATATCTTGTTGGCCATTCCCGTACTCCTCCTGAGGCAGACATCTTGGGATGGCTTTCTTGCTTAGTGGCCATCTTGGATTTGTTCTTACATGAAGTGCTCATTTACATTCTTTGTCCATCTTCTATTAGTTTACTATTTTTTTTTTTAGCTTTTGTACAGCAGTAAAACTCTTAACCCTTCATTTCCCACATGTATTGGAAATATTTTGCCTAATCTATCATTTGTCTATTGAACTTGTAATTTTTTTCCCCACACTATATGTTTTTTATATTTGAGCAGTTACGTGTTTTTAATTTTACATTTTCTGTTTTTTTCTGCTAAAAATTTTACATTTCCTGGGTTTTATATTTTTCTGCTAAAAATAGGGTTAAATTTCCACTGTTACATTTTCACATTTAAGTTTCAAATGCATCTGAAATTTGTGTTTGAATAGAGTGAAGTAATGGTCTCACTTTTTATTCTACCACATATATAGCAAGGTGTTTGTCAGCAATATATATGAAATAAATCATCTTTAGCCAAGGAATTAAAGTACAACAGTTTAGATATAGTAAATTTCCATATGTCCTGAGACCAGGGGTATATTCAAAATATAAACCGTCAAAACAGCCTGTGCACAGATCGTCAGAATAGATACCATCTATTAGAGTCACTGCTACAGGGACACCACGCAAACCAAGTGGAGAGCAGCTCTGCTTTGAACCTATTTCTGGGTTCTCTGATCTCTTTCAATAATTTATCAGTCTATTCCTATGCCAGGATCCCATAGCATAATTTCTGATTTCAGAAATCATTAGAACTAGAAATAATATTAACTGACATTTAAATAGGCCTTACTAGTATCATGTATATTCTAGGACCTTTATATATGTAAATTCATTTAATTCTTACAACCCTATAAGTGAGGTGCATTAAACCATTTTATAAATGAAGAAACTAAGAACCAGAGAAATTAGGTAACTCCTCCAAAATAAGAAGTAAAAGTCAGGATTCAAACTTAGGCAGTCTGACTCTAGGAGTCTTTAGAGTAAGAGTATCCTTAACCACTAGGCAGTAAATATGCATTAAAAAAATCATCTCAATACAGGAAAAAACTATAAAAGCTTTTCTCTATGCTATTAAGGGCTTTAGTCATAGAACCTCTATATTAATCCCTCCTTTCTATTGCCACACTTTGTGAATAAAATAATAAAAGCTTCTATGTTTTAAATCACCTTTGTCATGGGATTTTAGTCATGGAAATTTCAAGCAAAGGCCATCACACTTGACAGATGGTAGGCACTTAGACCATTCAATTGAATTCAAAGGCTTAAGTATTCTGGATATTCTAGCAACTTTCTTAGTCCATTGTCTATTAGTTTACTTTTTTTTTTAGCTAAATAAATGTGGTTGTATATTCAATGTCAATACAACAAAATTTATTGCTCATTCCACATGTCCAGTGTGAGTTAGTGGGGTTATAGTGGGAAGTGGAGCTGCCCCATATACTCAAGGACCCAGGTCATTGGGGGCCCCGTCATTTCTTGATGCTACCAGCTCAACCAGTGGCTTTAGGGGAAGGGAGACAAGGGAGAAATCACATCCACTCTGAAACACCATGCATCCGATATCAGATAAATCATTTTGACTCACTGTGCCTTGATGAGATCAAGTCATGAGGCCTCACCTCTTGTAAGAGGGTGGGGAAGTATAGTCCTCCCATACTCCCAGGAAAGACAGGAAAACCACACCTAGGCAGAGAGTAGATATCTCTATCATGTCCTTCATCTCTCTCATCACAGTGATTTCAATCTGTTGTGATACTTTTGTCCATTCATTCTTTAAAATGATGATATAAAGTATGTAATCAGAATTTAGATAACACTTGTTCATACAAAAAGTATTATACTTGAGGTTTATATTCTTGACAAAGGTCTTGATAACAATAACATTAACAACAATGATAAAAACAACTGCAATTCATTGAGCTATTATTATTACTCAAGAATTTCTTCTTAACTATCTCACACTGTGAAATAGTTCCTAGTATTATCTGAACTTTATAGATAAGGAAGTGAGGCTTGGACAGTTCAAGCAATTTGCCCAAGGCCACTGGTGGTAAGAAGCAGGGCCAGAACTTGAGTTAATGAGGGTTGAGGCCAAAGTCCAGGTCATCCCAGCTGTGCCCAGTGACGTGCTCTGTGGACACAGCTGTGCTTCAAAGCCTCTATAACCCTTTAAAGTGGCAAAAGCAGGCTTTGATTCACAGAAGTTAGCACTGGGAAGCTTTTCAGAGTTATTTTATCCAATCCTTCCAATTTCCTTGAAAAGAAGCTATTCGCCAGGATAATTAAGCCATACAGTGGTTTAGAAAAGTTTTTTCTCTCATGTCACAGTCTCAGTGTGAATGGTTTTCGGGGCATCTTTGCCTCTACGGTCACCCACGGATCCAGGTTCCTTCCAGGAAAATGTCCTACCTTCTCCTAGGGCTTATCATGGAAGCAAGACCACCACATCCCAGTTCCAGCCAGCAGTTAGGGAGAAGAGGTCATTCAGGAGGCACAGGTAAGCTCAGGCTTCCAAAGCACCGATGAAAACCGAACACAGAAAGAGAAAGAAGACCCAAAAGGCAGTCTATGTGGGTTAAGAAAAGAGAAAATGACATTCCTTTGTTTCTGAGGCCAGAGGAGGGATTATGGGCTCAAAGTAGGAAATTCATCGGCCACAAGTTTAAAAAATATACATCGAGGACAGAACTATTTCCTGCCTTTTCTCTCTTTTTCCCTTCTCCCTACTTTCTCTCATTACAAGTGTTATGAGGAAGAAAGCAGTGTCAGTGAACTAGCACCTCACCAGGCTGATGAGCAGGACATGCTTATACCGCAAAACAGTCAAGTGGGATGCCAGGACTAAGGTATTTAATGGAACTTTGAGTCTAGCCATTAGTTAACCAGAAATATATTTTTGTTTTGTATTTTAAATTAAATTTAAAAATTTTTAAGAGGCAATGCTGTCACATGGTTTAAAAATGAAAATGAAAATGATAAATAAAGGTTTCCTCAGAGAGGTCTCCCCCCACCGTCCCTCTTCCCGTTGTGAAAATGCACCAGAGAATTAAAGAGATGATTTTATTTGGGGTATTATAATAGGGAGAATGTTCACTAATGAGCAATGTCTCAAAGAGAAGGAAGGGGGCAGGCCAACACGCCAGTCTCACGGAAGCCCTGAGGAAAAGTGCAGGGGGGTCTCGCCTCTGACAGCAGTCCTTTGCTGTCTGGAACACGAAAGCGCTGGGGCATTTCTTAACCTTCACTGTTTTTCTGGAGCACCGGACTCAGATAAAGCTCAATCTCAGGTAAAGATCAATCTTGTCCCTACTTACCCCAAACTTCCCTTGCCCTCCATAGGTTATACTTTTGTTTCTTGTGCATCATTACAGTATTTCCTTATACAAACACAAGCAAACATGACTCTATATTCTTTTTTTTAAGACTCTATTTTAGAGCAGTTTTAGGTTCACAATAAAATTGAGAGGAAGGTACAGAGATTTCCCATATACTACTGCTCCCAAATATCCACAGCCCCTCCCATTACCAACATGCCCCACCAAAGGGGTACATTTATTACAATTGGTGAACCTACATTGATACTACATAGTTCCCTAGTCTATAGTTTACATTGCAGTTCACTCTTGGTGTTGTGCATACTGTGGGTTCGGGCATATGTGTGACAACATGCACCCACACTGCAGTGTCACTCACAGCATTTTCCCTATCCTCTAAATACTCTGGGCTCTGCCTGTTCACCCCTCAGACTCATCCCAATTCCTGGCAGCCGCTGCCTTGTTACTATCTCCGCGGTTTTGACTTTTCCAGACTGCCATATGGCTGGAACCATATAATATGCAGTCTTTTCAGATTGTCTTCTGTCACTTAGTAATATGCACTTAAGTTTTTTCCATGCCTTTTCATGACCTGGCAGCTCATTTCTGTTTAGCACTGAATGATATTCCATTGTCTGGTGAATATATATTCTTATCCTTCCCTTTTTTTTATTAAGGTATTATTGATATACACTCTTATGAAGGTTTCACATGAAAAACAATGTGGTTACTACATGCACCCATGTTATCATGTTCCCCCCATACCCCACTGCAGTCACTGCCCAACAGTATATTAAGATGCCACAGAATCACTATTTGCCTTCTCTGTGCTACACTGTCTTCCCCATGATCCCCCACACCATGTGTACTAATCATAATACCTCACAGTCCCCTTCTCTCTCCTTCCACACCCACCCTCCCCCACCCCTCCCCTTTGGTAACTGCCGGCCCCTTCTTGGAGTCTGTGAATCTATTGCTATTTTGTTCCTTCGGTTTTGCTTCATTGTTATAATCCACAAACAAGGGAAATCATTATTTCACCGAACATAATATCTTCCAGCTCCATCCATGTTGTTGCAAATGGTAGGATTCGTTTCTTTCTTATGGCCAAATAGTATTCCATTGTGTATATGCACCACATCTTCTTTATCCATTCATCTACTGATGGACACTTAGGTTGCTTCCATACCTTGGCTATTGTAAATAGTGCTGTGATAAACATAGGGGTGTATATGTCATTTCCAATCAGGGATCTTGTTTTCTTTGGGTAAATTCCTAGGAGTAGAATTTCTGAGTCAATTGTATTTCTATTTTGAGTTTTCTGAGGAACCTCCATATTGCTTTCCACAATGGTTGAACTAGCTTACATTCCCACCAGCAGTGAAGGAGGGTTTCCCTTTCTCCACACCTTTGCCAGCATTTGTTGCTCTTAGTCTTTTTGATACTGGCTGCCCTAACTGGTGTGAGGTGAAATCTTATTGTGGTTTTTATTTGCATTTCCCTGATAATTAGTGATGTGGAGCATCTTTTCCTGTGCCTGTTGGCTATCTGAATTTCTTCTCTGGAGAATTGTCTGTTCATGTCCTCCGCCCATTTTTTAAACGGGTTATTTGCTTCTTGGGTGTTGAGGTGTGTGAGTTCTTGATATATTTTGGATGTTGACCCCTTGGTGGATATGTCATTTACAAATATATTCTCCCATACTGTAGGATGCCTTTTTGTTTTGTTGATGGTGTCCTTTGCTGTACAGAAGCTTTTTAGTTTGATGTAGTCCCATGTGTTCATTTTTGCTTTTGTTTCCCTTGCCCAAGGAGATGCATTCAGAAAAAAGTTGCTCATGTTTATATCCAGGAGGTTTTTGCTTATGTTGTCTTCTAAGAGTTTTATGGTTTCATGACTTACATTCAGGTCTTTGATCCATTTTGAGTTTACTTTTGTGTATGGGGATAGACAATAATCCAGTTTCATTCTCTTGAATGTAGCTGTCCAGTTTTGCCAATACCAGTTGTTGAAGAGGCTGTCATTTTCCCATTGTACAACCATGGCTCCTTTATTGTATATTAATTGACCATATATGCTTGGGTTTCTATCAGGGCTCTCTAGTCTGTTCCATTGATCTATGGGTCTGTTCTGTGCCAGTACCAAATTGTCTTGATTACTGTGGCTTTGTAGTAGAGCTTGAAGTCAGGGATCATAATCCCCCCAGCTTTATTCTTCCTTCTCAGGATTGCTTTGGCTATTTGGGGTCTTTTATGGTTCCAAATGAATTTTAGATCTATTTTCTGTAGTTTGTTGAAGAATGCTGTTGGTATTTTGATAGGGATTGCATTGAATCTGTAGATTGCTTTAGGTAGGATGGCCATTTTGACAATACTAATTCTTCCTATCCATGAGCACAGGATGTGTTTCCATTTATTGGTATCTTCTTCTTTAATTTTTCTCATGAATGTCTTGTAGTTTTCAGAGTATAGGTCTTTCACTTCCTTGGTTAGATTTATTCCTAGGAATTTTATTCTTTTTGATGCAATTATGAATGGAATTGTTTTTTAGATTTCTCTTTCTGCTAGTTCATCATTAGTGTATAGGAAATGCAACAGATTGCTGTGTATTAATTTTGTATCCTGCAACTTTGCTGAATTCAGCTATTCTAGAAGTTTTGAAGTGCATTCTTTATGGTTTTTTATGTACAATATCATGTCATCTGAAAACAGTGACAGTTTGACTTCTTCTTTACCAATCTGGATGCCTTTTATTTCTTTATGTTGTCTGATTGCCATGGCTAGGACCTCCAGTACTATGTTGAATAAAAGCGAGGAGAGTGAGCATCCTTGTCTTGTTCCCAATCTTAGAGGAAAAGCTTTCAGCTTCTTACTGTTAGGTATGATGTTGGCTATGGGTTTGTCATATATGGCCTTTATTATGTTGAGGTACTTGCCCTCTATACCCATTTTATTGATATTTTTTATCATGAATGGATGTTGAATTTTGTTAAATGCTTTTCAGCATCTATGGAGATGATCATGTGGTTTTTGTCCTTCTTTTTGTTGATGTGGTGGATGATGTTGATAGATTTTCTAATATTGTACCATCCTTGCATCCCTGGAATAAATCCTACTTGATCATGATGGATGATCTTTTTGATGTATTTTTGAATTCAGTTTGCTAATATTTTGTTGAGTATTTTTGCATCGATGTTTATCAGGGATATTGTTCTGTAATTTTCTTTTTTTGTGGTGTCTTTGCCTGGTTTGGTATTAGAGTGATGCTGGCCTCATAGAATGAGTTTGGAAGTATTCCCTCCTCTTCTACTTTTTGGAAAACTTTAAGGAGGATGGGTATTAGGTCTTCACTAAATGTCTGATAAAATTCAGCGGTGAAGCCATGTGGTCCAGGGGTTTTATTCTTAGGTAGTTTTTTGATTACCAATTCAATTTTGTTGCTAGTGATTGGTCTGTTCAGATTTTCTGTTTTTTTTTGGGTCAGACTTGGAAGGTTGTATTTTTCTAGAAAGTTGTCCATTTCTTCTAAACTATCCAGTTTGTTAGCATATAATTTTTCATAGTATTCTCTAATAATTATTTGTATTTCTGTAGTGTCCATAGTGACTTTTCCTTTCTCATTTATGATTCTGTTTATGTGTGTAGACTCTCTTTTTTTTTTCTTGATAAGTCTGGCTAGGAGTTATCCTCCCCTTTCTTACACGAAAAGTAGCATAATATGTAACTTCTGCAAGTTCCTTTTTCATTTTTAGTGTATCCTGGATATCTTTCCACATCCATGGAGTGAGGTTCTTTTTTCCTTATTTTTTCCTGCTGCATTCTCTTCCATTGTACATAAATCACAGTTATTTAACCAGTTTCCTATGATATTTCAAATACTTCTAATATTTTGCCATTATGAAGAATGTTTTAATAAATAAAACTTGTACATATATCATATTGTACATACATATCTATAGGATAAATTCCAAGAAACAGGATTGCTGGGTCAACAGGAAAATATATTTGTAATTTCTGTAGATTTTGCCAAACTGCTTTCCATAGGGCTTGAATCCTTTTGCCTTCCTACCTGTATTGTATGAGCATGCCATGTCTCTATCACCTTACCAGAATGTGTTGTCCAGTGGAATTTTCCTAATCTGGTTGGTGAGAAATAGTATCTCCTAGTAGTATTAATTTTTATTTCTCTTTAAAAAAGTCTTCTTGATTCAAAAACTATTTTGAACAATAATTTAGAAAAGAGACTCTGTTGAAGATACTGACCCCTTGAATAATCAATGATGAACGCCCATCCCCACTCATCTCCTTACCAGTGTAAACCCAAATGGGTATTTTCATTCTGTATAGTAGAAAGCAGCATGTCTCCAAATTCATTCCACAAAATTTCCCAGCTATTCCTCAAAAGGTTTCTGTGCTCAAACAAGTTTGAGACATTGGGGCCAAGAAGGTCTTTATTGAATGATCCCACAGAACCTTTGTAACTCACATGTTTCCTGTGAATCTCTAGAGGAGAAGAATCCTAGACTTTGTTGATGGAACCCTATTCTTGGAGCAGCTGCAAGTATCTTCTTGGAGCACACTTCCGGAAATAATGATGGAGAAGGTTTAGGAGGTTGGGCAGGATTTATACCTAGTCCATGGCTGACACTGAGAAATGGTTTTAGTAGTTTTCCTAAAATAAAAATCCCTGTTGTTTTCTTATAATTTTTTCCCCTAAAAGTAGAGATGTGGAGGAGGAGTTCACTTAATTGAAGATGATTAAGAGTTGGATTAACTGAGAGACATGAATCAGAATCCAGAGAGGTTAGCTTCCCTCAGGGCCAGCCCAGGAAACGAGAACCTCCGTCACTGATCTCTACCAGTTCCCTCCTCTCTCGCTTGGCTGCTTTGCTCAGTTCCCCACTGAAAATAGGCTGGTAGGAAAAAGACTTAAAAAATCATTTGCTCTAAGATGCTAAGTGTTGTTTTGTTTGTTCACTTACTTACTAATTTCTGACCGTATTGCTTTGTGCTGCGTTCCGGAGCACCACAGTAAATGTAAGGCTCTGGGACTCTCCAGTGCTCTTAATCCAGTCAGGAAGATAAAATATGCTCAGCAGTGAGA
This sequence comes from Manis pentadactyla, assembly GCF_030020395.1. Taxonomy (NCBI): domain Eukaryota; kingdom Metazoa; phylum Chordata; class Mammalia; order Pholidota; family Manidae; genus Manis; species Manis pentadactyla. The sequence continues at coordinate 72,615,509 of NC_080022.1, forward strand.
ACAATATAAGTGTGATTAAGTGACAAGATGAGAGTTAGGATAATGTTACTTCTCCCAGGAGCTCTTCTCTGGGGAATCTGCTTTGTGACCCTCTGGTGAAGCTTTACTGGGAGCCCTCTTTGTGGAATTCCCCAATTCCACAAGCTACGATAAGGAGGCATTTTCTTTCTTTCTTTCTTTTGGGGGGTGTGGGAGTGGAGGGTTTCCTGGCACCCTCCTTTCTTGGTTGACTAGCGACGGGAGCCTCCTGCAGTGAGGCAAGTCAAGCTGCTGTGGGGAATTCATGAGGCCTGGCCTGCCTCGGTACAGAGGGTATTTCTTCAGGAGCCTTTGGCTCCACCTAAGGTTTTTCTCTGTTAATTGCAATAATATTGTCAGTAATATAGAAGCAGGGAGAAGATGGGAGCCAAGTGTACTTTATTTTTCCCTCAGTCCTCTCTTCACCTCCACATTTGTCTTCAGTTCATAGTAGCCACAAGTTCCTTTTGCTGAAGGCAAAATAACTAGGTTCTCCATTTGAGAAGCTTTTTGGAATGTGAGTAGCTTTTTGGAGCAGTCTAAAAAGAAATGTGGTTTTTCAGAGCACTTAAAAAGAGGACATGTTAGAAATGCCAGATTGCTGTTATAAAGAGCTTGCTTCTGGGAAGGGACTTAACACTTAAGACTTCAAAGAAATATACAAACTTTTTGAAAATACTGTTTCATTGTGGTCTGAAGAAGTTGGGAGCATTAAGTCAAGGGAACTGGATGAACTTTGCATATGATTCTCTCTTGAATTCTCCTCACAAAAGTAGTTCTGTAATCAAATACTGCAACCAAATACTTAATCACAAGGATGTTCATCTTAGCATTACAGTGGTGCAAAATACATAAATAATTTTAATGTCCAAAAGATAAATGAAAATGAAAGTTAAGTTTTTGAAGAATCCTTAATGGAATTGATAATGCTTGATGTTAAATAAAATATAGAATACCTATATTTTTTAGATTATGTACATGTAGGCACAGAAAAAAAATGCACTAAGAAAATACTGTATATCAAAACATTAACAATGGATTTGTCTTCTAAAAATGATTTCTATTTTTCTTTTTGTCTTTTCCAGAACTTCTACTATGAGCATGTATCATTTTCATAATCAGAAAAAAATTTTAATGAGCACTACTATTATAAAGAATATCTAACATTAAAGTTATGAGAATTAGTTGAAACAATGTCTTAAATATAATGAATTGTTATTTTTGGTATAAACATTGTTCTTGTCTTTGAAAAGTCTAAATATATTTGTAGCAAAGAAAACATTTCTTGTCTTCTGTACTTCAGACATAATGGATTTTTCTTCTATTACTTTTGGCACTTATGTGAGGCAATTGGAAACCTGTTTCCCGTCATTATTTATCACATTTTCACATATCCCTGCTGGAAAAAATGAGTTGAAATTGTGGTAATGCTAAAAAAAATATATAATTCTCCTCCAGTTAACTATCCTGGGCTTAAAAAAATAAAATTCAATGCTAGGCTGTGTGATCTAAAAAAAACCCTCTAAGGCAAAAGATTCAATTAGGAACTCCAGTTGAGCTACCTAGCAAGACTGATATTGGATAGCCTTGCTACTGTTACAGTGGAAACAAAAGTGGAAAAAGAGTAGAAAAACCTGGGCAGTTTATAATTAGCCAAAGTGACTGGATGAATTCAGTAACCTCTAAGTAAGTTAAAAATACACAGGGCCTTGGTCAAATTATCTAGAAAAAGGCACTTACTGTCTAAGGTTTTAAATCACCTTCTCCAAGTTGGCACCAGAAGCTCCTACCTGGACATCTGACTTCTTCAAAAAAGCACCATGACGTTTTATACATAGTTGAAGGAGCAAGACTGGGAGATGCTCTTTCATGTGTAGTAGTGAATTCCAAGTGCTTCAGTTCAGAATTAAGTCACTTACCTCAAAGTTCCAGCCAGTCTGGAACCCCAAAGAAAGCCCTTCTCCTAGGTGGCAGTTTGGTGTCCAGAAGAAAAGCCTGAAAACTCAAAAGCTCTTTCAAATGTTAAAGGCTTCTTTCCTTTCTTCGCCAACTATGGACTAATCTGGAGAAATTAACCGTCTCATTTGTTACCCTTCATAGCAGGCTTTAACAGATCTGTAGCTGTGGATGGCTCAGATAATTGCCCTAATTAGTTTGGTATGGACAGAGGCAGGAGAAGGGGGGTTTGGAGTGCAAGTAATTAAGCCTAAATTAAAAGAAAAAAAAATGAAGAGTTTATGCATTACAGATTTGACATATGGATTCCAGCTGTTACAGAGGAAATTTTACTGAGGCTTTTAGGCCACTTTGTATGGCTAAGAAGAGGAGTTGAGGGGAAGGCCTAAAGGCAGAACAGAGTAAAAATAGGAGAAGAAGCTTCTACTGATTTAAAGCCTCAAGGGGTATGTGTTTGCCTGTGTCTCCAAACTCAAAAACTAGCAAAAACTAGCAACACAGTCTTAAAATCTCCCCTTGGCATGTGAGCCTCAGAGGAGTTATTTCTGAGTTGGCCTGCTTATAGCTTTGCTGGCAGACAAGTCACCTCTTTAGTTGGAAGTGACTTTTTGTGTTATGTCATTGCAGTTTCTCTCAGGAATCCTAAATTTAAAATGATGATGCACTCCCCAGTGTGCTAGGGAAGGTTGCAAGAATTTTGGTCCCATTTAAAAACAGAGACAGGTAATTATGTCAAGAATCGAGCTGCACTTTTACTTGAATGACACGCACCAAATCCTGTTTCTTCTCCTTTTTCAGAAAGTGGTAAACTCAGGAAAGGAAGAGTAATTCCAGACTCTGAAAACCAAAATATTACAGACACACAGGAAGTTAGTTTTCAAGTCTAGACTATAAACCTGTCATTTTGTGGGCTTGTCTGTGAGCCTAGAAAAGAGAGGCGAAGATCAGACAGAAGATATTCCCATGTTCTGGGAAGTTTGTACGAGAGGGCCACTCAAAGCTCTGGTGCTATCATTCTAAACTCAAGAAAAATTTGAAGTGTTAGAGAAAGGCCAATGAAATTTGAGGCCAAATTTCTGGCTTAAAGCTATCTCACTTTGCTTAAAAAAATGTAGACTTTGAAAAACAGTGGAAGGTTAAAATATATTTTTGGAGGGAGAGGTGTATATTCTCAGCCCCATTTCTTTAAGGTTTTCAATTAAAAATATAGTTGACCCTTGAACAACACAGGTTTGAACTGCGTGGGTCCACTTATACATGGATTGTTTTCAATAAATAGATTGGAAAAATTTCTGGACATTTCCAACAATTTGAAAAAACATTTTCTTTTCTCTAGCTTACTTTATGATAGTAATATAGTACATAATACATGAAACATACAAAACATATATTGATTGACTGTTAATGTTATTGGGAAGGCTCCCAATCAACAGTAGGCTTTTTGTTTTAAGTTTTGGGGAGTTTAAAGTTATATGGGGATTTACCACTATGTTAGGGGATCATCACCCTTAACCCCCAAGTTGTTCAAGGGTCAGCTGTACTCTTATGTGATAAATAAGCTAAGTTATTAAATATGCATTAACCTTCCTAAAATATTTATGTACTGACTTTCCTTTTATTTTAATCTATCTGAAAGATGTTTTTGGTGTATTATACAAATTCTGTACCTTTGGTTAGTAAACTGTTTTGGATTCATTAATTCTCCAAATATTTGTATTCTGAGTGCCTTCTAGGGGCACCCCTTGCATCAAACTCGCAGATTAATAAATCAGTCTATTGATTCATTTAGGCTCTCCTTGCTCCCCTCCAGTTCAGTGAGGAAGCATACTGGCCTGGAGCCGAACCACCTGCCTTTCCCAGCTCTACCACCTTGAGCAAATCACTTAGCCTCTGTACCTCAGTTTTTTCCCCTGAAAAATAGGACTAATAACAGCACTTACTTCATCAAATTAAATGAGTTAATGCATGTAAAGCACCAAGAACAATGCCTGGCATATAGCAAGTACTTAATAACTGTTGGCTATTCACTTAGTACTGGGCATGGGGAAAAACAATGTACAGGTGCAGATACAGATATAAATAGAACACAGTGCAGAAAAGAGGAAATACTTGAACTGACTCTTGGAGGATAAGAGGAGCTTCACTAAGAAGGGCCAGGCCAAGTGTGGATAAAGTGAAGGTTCCTGTGGCCAGGATTCTCACCTGGCCCTGGTTGGCTAGCTCACTACACGTGTGGGCAATACGTTGTTATTGACTTTATATAAAGAGCTCCACCCAGTACTCTGGGCAATACAGTGGTAGGGCTGCATGGTTGCAGGAGAGCAGAGACAAGACTGGAGTGGTGGCAGCACTGAGGACAGACTGAGATGGTCATGGGGGTAGAAAGGCCCAGAGGCAGAGACTGGCTTGCTGCACGCAGACTTGCTCTGAGTGGACAGGATTCTAGTGACTGACCTGCCACTGTGGGAATAAAGTTGGGTATAATCCTTTCACCCCCAAGAACATTCCATTGTCATTTCTTTGGTCTCATTGACTTCATAGTGAACTTGCCTGGGGCTGAAACCTATTGGCCCACCGAGCAATGGTACAAGTGTTGTCACAGAACTATGACACTAAATAGCATTATCTGATTTATGGGAGCTGGGTTAAGAGGTGTGTGAGGACTGGGAGAGAACCCTCAGGATTAATTGGCCAAACCTATGTGGTGGGAAGTGAGGCAGAGAGCAGGTTTCTGGGTCAATGGTGATGGCATGGACCAGAAAGGAAAACTAGGAAGTGGCTGGGTTTTGACACACTTATATTTGGTTTTGGACATACAGTGAGGAGCCTTTGAGACACAAGTAGAGATGCTCTACAGGATACACAAATTTGGGGTTTTACAAGAGCATTCTGGCAAGCCATAGAACAGAGGGAATCATCAGAGCATTACTGACTGTGATAGCCATGAATTTGGCTGAGATGGTCAAGAACCAGTATAAATGAGAAGGGAGCAACTTGGGCTCCACTAGCATTACAGGGTCGCTGGAAGAGAAAGAGCCAGAGAGAAGAGAAGAAGAGAGAACCAGGAGAGCAAAGGAATGAAAGAAGAAACCATAGGAGTAAAGAGAGTTTCATATCAATTAGAACTTTGACAGAAAATGACAGAAAACTTAAAACTGGTTTGTCAAGATTTATTGGCTTTTATAACTGAAAACACAAACCTCTGGAGGATCACCTAAGCTAGGGATGAAAAATTTAGCTTACCATCAACATTTAACAGTTATACTGACAGCTTATTACGTGCCAGGCATTGTTCTAGTCAATAAACAAAACAGGCAAAAAAAAAAAAAAATCCCTCCTCTATAGATGGTACATACAAGTCCTTCTTTTTTCTTCATTAAAATGCAAATACAATTCTTCTGTGGAGGGGGAAGAGAGGAAGCTTTAGAATTTAATGAAAAATCCAAAACATTTGCTGGAAATTAATACCTTTTTGTGACAGAATGTCTGGAATTATGTACTCAGTGATAATGAGGATGAAATAGGGAAGCAGTTCAGTGTGGACATAAAACTCTAAAATTCAAAATACTGCCAATGATACATTTTAAAGTCCATTTGTGGGTTTGTGTTAAAGTTTTGACTTCTCAAAGTTGCTGAGTTCATCAGGTTCCTGTAAAAATAATTACATTTTCCCAATATCTTGAGTAGTGTTTTGTATCTAAATTGTGTGGCAATGTATTTTATATGTAGGTCATGTCCAAACCTGCATTAGCCCATTTATGTTTTAATTACATACATATAATTTGCAATAAAAGAAAAGGTCACTCTCTGCCATCATATTCAACTAAGCACTAGCAGTTTCTCATCTCTTTTCTCCAGTGCCTTAGTTCACTCAGGCACATTTCACTACAGGGCTACTGCAACATGTCTGACTCAATTTGTACCCTACATACCTATTCTCCCCATTCTAATGTGGTTTTGCTAAAATAAAGATGGGTTGTCCCTGACACAATGCTTTGCACTAATAGGTTCTCTATAAATCTTGCATGGAATGGTATTGCAGATTTTAGCCTGATCTCTGAAGCTAATTCACAAGGCTTTTGTGGGCATATTGTTTTGTCTCACTGGGCCTGTTTTCCATTCTTGAATTTGGCAATGTAAGACGTACCTCATTAGGCTTTTGGAAAATAAAATAGTACTTTGTGAACTCAAAAGTACTACACAGCATTAAGGGTTGAGATTACAAAGGTACAAGTTCGCAAGTCTGTCCAGGTAATATTAGTATTTTAATGGCTAAAAAAAAAGTGTGTCGATTTTCTCAGAAATGTTGATTCCAGTTAGAATGTTTTCTGTATTAGTCTATAACACTATTTACATTTTGAATTTTAAAATATGGCCCACAAATGCTTCTCCTCAAATTTTGCCCTTACACAAAAGAAAATCATTCATACCTAATGTGGCTTAATGTCCTTAAAGATGAGGAACCAATCAGAAGTACCAAGTTACTTGATTCTCCAAAAAGGAAGCAATCTGGACATAGGATTTTTTCCTTATCCATATGAATTCTAATAATAATCTTCTCCACTGGGTTTCACTAGCTGAACCAAACTGCTCTTTACCTCTGTACCTACATGGACACTTGTTTCACAAACATGTTCTCAGGGCATCTCTGAAGGGGAAAATAGTCCTTTCTTTAATAAGATGACGGATGTACTGACATGAAAGGCCATTTTCCCACAAGGGATATTTCTATGGAAGGTTAAGCAAACCATAGGAAAATTTCTTTCCCCTGGTTTTTGGCCACATTTAAAAAAGAAACCCAATGAGATACAAATGGCCGTCAGACTGCTTCATAATATTTAGCGTCCTTCTTTCCTAAAACCCTCTTCCTCCTTCTAAGCTAAAACTAGCTTGGCCTATACTAGCATAGGTGCCTATCTCCCCGCAGTTGCTTAATAATCTCACAGGTAGAGCCACCACCTGTCCTGTCTGCAATGTCAAAACATCCACCCCCCTACACATTGTTACCTTCTAGAAAGGAGGCTCAAAGCACCACTTCAGGACTGATCTACTGAGCTTTTTTGTTCTCTATCATAAACTAACTGATCTAAGTTGGAAGTTGAACCAATGGGTGGTAAAATGGGGTTAAGATTTTCAGACATTGGTTTGTTGGGCTTTTTTTATAAATGAGGTTTGCTTTCATGCCAATTTTGTAATCTTGTAATATTTCATTAATTTCTGAGATAAGGGCCCCACCAGTACATGCACCTAGACTGTAGATTTCTCCAGATTTGGGAATCCCAACTTTTTTGTAATTCCATTTGTTTGGTTTTGTGTCACTGGGGCCATGCTTTACCAGGTGGTACCACTACCTATAATTGGATATCATTGAGTCTTCCAAATTACTCGTCTTTGGACTTCAACCTTCAACATTTTCTTATCAATTACTTCAAATGTGGGATTAATATATTTGTAAACCTAGAGAACAGGCAGCTATAAAATTAGTTTTTGGAAGTTTAAGATACACTGGAAGCCATCATGCTGTTATGTTCCTCCCTCACTCCATAAAGCACTGTGGCTGGCACAATCCTTTTAATGACTTTTACAAATTTTAATCTACTAGATCCATGTTCCCAACTAAAACAATTTATAGCTTTTTATATGTTAGCTTCCAGTCTGGGAGCAAACAATTGGACTGGGAATTTTTTAAAACTCAGACTGAGTTTAAATTCAACTGCCTTTAATTTTTCTTATACACTAAATGTGTAGTATAACTAAGTCTTGTCTCTTAAAGGTATAAGAATCATAGACTGATTAATGTAGTGTATAACCTCTCCTTTATTGTTTAAAAAGTTACAAATCACTGCATTTTGGGCACAGAAATCAAAGATTACTAACTTCCTGAATACCCTTTGTTGTTTTCTTATTTACTACTATATGCAAAGCATTAAAATAGGAGCTAGGTAAACACAAAGGAGAATTCCCAGATAAAATACAAGATGCTCAATCAAATTTGAATTTCAGATAAACAGAAGTTTAGTATAAATATGTCCTAATATTGAATATACTAAAATATTGTTGTTTATCTAAAATTCAACTTTTACTGAGTATCCTGTATTTTTATTTTCTACATCTGCCAAATCTTTAAGAGGATCCTTATCTTCAGCAAAATATTAACAGGGAAATTAATGAACAATCACAATATAAAGCATGTAAGTGTAGCTATACAGTAAAAGAGATCTCTACAAATCACCACAGCAGGATACCTGGAAGAGACGGAAAATTCAGCTCCAAAAGATTACTAAATTTTGATTGGATAGGTTGTTTAGTGTGATGATTTTGGAATTCAAGTGTCCTAAGTTGAATCCCATTCACTGCTCACTAGCTGTGTAATCTTGGATAACTTAACCACTCTTTATTATAAAATGAGACTAACTTGTGCTTTACCAGGCTGTTTGAGGATCAAAGATGCAGAAGGGACCTGAACACAGGAGGCACTCCCTAAGTGGTAATATCTACTATAAAACAACATGGCAAAGAGGACACTTGTCAGAGACAAATCTTTAAAATGTTAATGTTATGGAGTGATAATAATATTCAATAAGTAATTTTATTTCCATGATCTATTTACACTGTACAAACACTGTTGAAAAGCACCCTACAAGTTCACAGTACAATATATTTACTTTAAAAATATATTCCTTTATAAAAGGTTCATAGAACGTTGGCATGTCAACATGTGACAAAACTCTCAAAGCAAGTCACCAATTCTGTGAGAGCAAGAATGCTTCCAAGTGTCAATTTCACAATCACAAGTCATCATTTGAGTTTAAATACACACACATTTTAAATAAAAAATGAATTTCTACTGTGGAAAGTTCCTGCAGCAATACTTATTAGTTAATTAACATGGACATTCATGGAGATGTTATTTCACAATAATTTACACTATCAATTAATCTGCCAGAGAAAAACTATTTCAAGTTTTATAGTCCAGAAACTCTTGTCATTTGTTGTTTTCTACTTTTTCTTCTTTGTTGGTTCTCCTGGTTCTACTTTGCGCTTTTTAGAAGAATGTTCATCTTTTTCATCATCTTTAAACAGGAAAGGAAGAGTTTCAATCAGTATTTAAAAATAAGTTAAGCGTTAAATTTTCATTGACTTTATACAAAAGTATCACTTTCAACTAATGTTTCTTACAGTTTCCAAATAAAAAACCAAAAATTAACTTTTAGAACTCTGATTTTAAAGTCCAAGTAAAAATAAGGAGTTTTTTTTTAAACTGTAGTATTATACAAAATCCACAGTGATCGTTTAGTGCTATATTAAGGTAGCTTAAAGTCAGATTTGTTCTGAAAAAGCTATTTCCAAATATTCTACAGTATACACACTGTGTACATTTAAGTATAAAATCTGTACATAGTAAGAGTGGAATACATTTTCTTTTTACCAAAAAAAAAGGTATCAATTTAACCATGACGTTATTTAAGTGGCTATAAGCTGTTCTTTACCTTCTAATCTGCTTTCTCTCTCTGTAAAACAACCCTCTTCCGTACTCCTCCCCATCTTTGTATTTTGAAGTTAAATAAGGATTCCCAAGTAGATGTTTCACTGAAACTGTATTTTCAATTTTGTCCCATGTAGTTAGTTCTAATCCCTGCCAACCTCCATTCCTAGGAAAGTCAGACTACTGCAATGGCAACAGAAAAATAGCTATCTTCCCCCTTTGTTTTATGAAGAATTTTGGGGAGGGAAGGTAGAGAAGAACTTTACGTTACAACTATATCCTCTACACTTTTCCAAAAGGCTATTAGTTGTCTGTAGCCAAAGAAAATTCCCAATTAATAAAAATGCTGTCAAATCTGAAAAAGTAGGCCCCTTCATTCAATTTAAAAAAACCCCACTATACATTTCAATACAACACAGGATAGCAGAGACCAGCTGCTAATTCTCACCTCTAAAAGTGGACAAATGTGTGGCTTTTTTAAGAATTCCATATAGACAGAAGAAATAACATGTAAAAGATGTTATGATTTATAAAGTACAGATTTATTTCAAGCACATTGCTGAATTCATCATATTTTTGACTTTATTTTCCTCAACAGATATTCAAAGTTCAACAAATACCATGTGATGCTCTATAAAATATTTTGATGTTCAAAGAGGCCTTCATATTAAAAAAATCTGGGAAGCTGTTGATATCAGATGATTAAACTCTTTACAGAGGAAATATATTTACAAGCTCAAGCCTTTAATTCCCTTCTGTGAACTCTACCATATTCAGAATATCTCCTTTGTTGAAGTGGACAATAGTTAATGTCAACAGCAGGCGATTCATCTTCAAATACAGCATGGCGATGTCATTCACGTATTTTATAGAGCACCATGGATTTATGTAGGCAGTAAGATAAGATACATTTCAGATCAATAAATCATCCCAGGAATTTACAAACTGAAGTTTTAACCAGTGACTTATCATGCATCACAAAAATACTGACTCTACAAACTGATATGGCACACAGTTCAAACAAGCTAAGGCCTTTTGTTTTTTCAATAAAATATAAATGCTTGACTTTTGAGAGTCTTCAGTAGTATAAAGATTGAAATCTCTAACTTTACTATAAAATCCATTGTTAATATATATTAAGATCCTGAGACACTTTTGCTTTTAATCTGCCACTTATCACAAGTAAACTTACTGTAACAAAAACTACTGAGGTTGGAAGAGAATTTGTATGAGTAATTTCAACAGAAGAGCTAATGCCATCTAGTGACATAACAGGACATTGCCTTAAAAACGAGAGCAGAGGAAAAAAAAAAACCCAAAATATTCATCAAAGTTACTCAATTTCTACTCTGCCATATACTACAGATGGACTAGTAGGGAAACAAATTTTATATTACGGAATTCATGTCACCCAAGATAAGTAAGTTTAAATTATTAATACTAACTTTGTAAATTCTTAAAGAAAAAAAAAAGTACTAGTTAGCTAGGTTTTTATAATTACATGTTGATAAAGCTATATACACATATTTATGTATAATATATATAAAATAGAGCTTAATACCTAAGCTTTACTGATCTACATTTTGCAACTATTAATAAAAAATGGTGATTAAGTAGCAAGCCTCAATGTTTTGACTCTTTCCCAAATTCCCTCCTTTAAAATATTTGCAAGAAGTTAACTGGCAAAAAAGGCCAATGGGGCAGGAAATGGGGAGGAAATTAAAAACAAAGTAATCTGATAATCAAAAAAAAAGGTAATTTAAGAGTTTTTAATTCAAGATATTTTATGAATTAAAAAAAATAGAGGTAAAAAATGATGTCAGGGAAATCAATTTTACAGTAACTGTGAACATGTTATGGGAGTCTGAAACAGCAAAAATCACTTTTAAAAAGGAAGGTATTTATTACAAAAAGAAGATAGTTACATTCAATAACTAACATTAAAGTCAAAATTGAAGATTTCGGGATTATCTTTTAACCTTATGACCCAGCTTTAAACTGACAAGAGCATATCCTTTTGTTTGTTTTTATAATGTCTACATTCATTTGCTGATAGAATGTCATCATATAATCAAAAAGAAATTATCTAAGGGAACAACAGTATTATTTGTCAAATATGTGGAATCCTTCTATCTGAACTCAATAGGCAAGCTGGAAAAAAGATAATTCTTTCCACTTGCTTATCCTACCTAGTATATATATAATCCTTGCCTTTTGTATATAGGAACAAGGTTATGGCACCCAAGTTTGAATATTAACACCAGTGGTCCTATTGCCATGCTTCTTAAAAAGACAGCTATTTCTCAAGTACTCTAGCATGGAAAACATCAAGAGACAAAATCCCAGTTTAATAGGGCATTGTTTCTATTTAAAGACCTGAATTTGAATTCTGATTCTGCCTCTTTCCAGCTGAAATTTTTTTGGGCAAATTCTTTAATCTGAGATTGTTTTCTTGTCTATAAAATAATGATAATGAATCATGTACTACTACTGCATTGAGTTGCTAAGAAGAAATTAGAAAGCTTGTGTAAAAGTACCCATTTTTGAGCTTGGCAGTTTCTAGGTTTTGTGACCTTGGGTAATTCATATAGGCTCTCATTTTCACATTTCCCTACCTGGTTTCACAAGGTGTTGTAAGGATTAAACATTATTTACATAAAAGTGCTTTTATTAATTATATAAAATATTATACAGTATGAAGTATTTTAAATACCCACTTCATTTGGCATCTCCAAAACGATGACATTTACCGAAGATGTGCCTTTATTAAAGTGACTTCTAATCCACACTGGGAAATCAGTCAAGAAATGGAAAAAGCCAGTTACAATCAAAACTGGAGTAAAAAATCCTACGAGTTACCCTTTCTCTTAAATACAATTCTCTGCATGATTGTAAAAAGAGCTAAGTAGCTGTGTATTATAAGATCAAAAATCTGTTTAACAAAAATGGCACACCGCTTCATAAAAATGAGTCCAAAAAATTTAGTCCAATTCAACAATTATCCATTGAATACCTATAATGTACTAAAAAGTGTGATACAAACATTTTTAAAAAGAACTAGACCCTACATTTAAGGAGCTCATTTTCATAAAGGACATAGACTTATGAACAAATAATCACATAACAGGTGACAAGTGCAATCAATAGCATTAGCACATACAAGGTACAGAGGAACAAATTATTAGAGGAAGGTGATATCTGAGATTGTTTTCTTCTTTGAGTTGGATTTTGAAGGATGAATGTGCTTACCAGCTAAAGAGGGAAGGAAGAACATTCTAGCTTAAAGTGCAACATATATTGAAAGGCATGGAATCATAAAACAGCATAGTCTATTATTCAGTTTTGAATTTTAAGATCTTCAAAGTGCTAGAAAAGGGTTCCACATAAAATGAGGATGGAGAGAAAGACACAGCCTATCATAGAAGGCTTTGACTCTAGGCTGTTGGTGTTTTAAGCAGGTGACCTACATAATCAGATATGACTTTTAGAAAGTGGTATCTGCAGTGTTACTAGAAAGAGACTAGCTGCAATGTGAAGGATGAATTGGGGAGTGATAAGGCAGAGATTGCTGTGATTACAGGCTAAGTAAGAGATGAAATTATGATATCAACTAAGGTAAGACAACTAGGTCATCATTGTCCTATTACTATATTAAATCCACTTCGTCATGCTAATTGTGGCTCTAAAGCACAAACTGCTTTAGTATAAAATGGAGCCTTCAGCTTCCCAGCCGCAATCACAAGAAAGAATCCATGAAGTAATGTCGTGCTGCTCCAATAATAATGCACCATATATACTGCTGGCTAAGGTAGAAATTTCACTTTAAAGCCTGAATCATTTATGATTTTTCTCTAACACAGCAAATACTAATGGTTGAGCTAGATACCAGAGATTTTACTTAGAAGCCAAATACACATATGATCTTTCTAAAAAATACAGCAAAAATCATAGTCGTACATCATAATCAGTTTGCTAACTCGCTAGATTTGATTTCACTAAGTACCTCATTCTTTTCAAACTCGTCACAAGGACCATAGATATTCCACGGGAGTCTGACTGTCCTTACCTGACTCCACCGTCTCCTCGCCTTCTGGGAGAAGCCGAGCTTTCTTAGCATTCTGTGGGGCGTCATCACCATTGTCCTCATACATATTAGACCATTTTATCGCCATGTCCAGCTCCGGAGGAGGAGGTTTCTTGTCAGTGGTGTAGGTCTCCGGAGGTGGCACACAGTTGGACTTCCATATTTTGAATTCCTTTGGAGGCTGTTAAGCAAACACAGTAGGAAGCACCGTGACGAACCGAGGTTCCTACAATCGGTGTGGGCACACGCACCTCCCTGCCGTTCGCTCATTGTTAGGTGGACTTTTTTTTTTTTTAAGGTTTAAAGGCACATTTTTTCATTAGAATCACAATACTGTTAAGTGAAAAGCCAAAGGGTTCCCTATACGAATAAAGCTAATAACTTTTAGTTACCAAAGAAGAATCCAGTCCCAGAGATACTACGCCAAGGCTGACCCCTTCAGGAGGCTGCAGCAGACGCTGTCCTGGAGGCAGCACCGCAGGCACTTCGGCATCAAAAGGAAGGGGCCTCGGGGAGTAGCTGCAGCGGGCGGGGGCGGGAGTTACCACCGTTAGTCCTCGCCGCGCGGGTCGGGCTCCCCGGGATGGGGGAGCGCCCCGGGTGGGCAGGAGGAAGGGGGCGGGCTGGGCCGGGACCGGGGGGATGAGGTCGGGAACCTCACCTCCTCAGGCGCCTTGACGACGTGCCTCTCCCAGTCTATCTGCTTGTTGAGCGGATTGTACAGAAAGGCCGGGCGAGTCACGCTCCGGAACAGCTCGTCTGGGCCTGGCAGCCGTTTCTCCGCCTTTTTCCCGAGGCCGCCCGCCGATTTCGCAGGACCCGGGGCTCTGCGACTCGTCTCCTCCGGCTCGCTGTTGTCCTCCTCGCCCGAGGAGCCTGAGCTGCTGCTGCCGTAAGCCGCGAAATAGCTCAGCGGGTCCTTCTCCTCGGCTGCCATGACGGCTGCGCTCTACAACCGAGGGCTCCACCGGAAGCCGGAAGCCGTGCGAGGGCCGGCCCGGGGCTTGGCTCCTACCCACGACTTGCGGATAGGCTCGCGCCTGCGCCCCCTGGCGGCTGCCCCGCGTCCCTGCTCCTCGCCAGAAGGACTGAGGCTGGAGACGGGGCTCTGCACTTACCCACGCAGAGACTTTTGTTCATTTCTGAGGAGTCCTGAGAGTGTGTCCTGAGCGGCGGTCCAAACTCAGCATTCAATAAGAATTGTTTAAGTCACAGAAGAGCTAGGAATTTTGTCTTTTCAATGCCACTTCACTTTATCCCTTGCCCAGAGAGACCACTGCTTCTGATCCCATTGCAACACCTCTTCAAAATAAAAATTACTCAGTATGCTTCCCTCAGTGCACTCATCAAGTCACAAACTGAATCCTCTCCCGCCTGACCTAATTCCAGCTCACTCCAAATTATCTCTCGGATGAAACTTCTCTTGGATTGGATCTCCCCACTCAGGTGTCCTCCACTCTCTGGCTTCCGTCAGCCTTCTTCCATGCCTCCTTTGCTCTGTATGGCCCTTAAAACATCGGTGTGTCCCATATATGATACCATCTTTCAGCAATGCCTACTAGAGAGGGTATTATAAAGTCAGTCCATCTCTTTTCATGGCATGAATTACCGTATGCTTGTGACTTCCAAATCTGGATCTCCAACTTTTAACTTGCCCCAAGCTCTGGACCAGACCTCTACCTGGCTCCTACTAAACTTTCCATGTGGACACACTGCTGGGGCTTTAAACACCCACTTATTTGACCAGTAATTTGTCTTTCCATTTAACCTGTTTCTGCTTTTGTGTTCCCTCTCTTAGTAAATGACATAACCATATGTCTAGTCTTCAAGGAAAACAGATGTCTTGGCTCCTCAAAAAAATTATCAGAATTTTCCATCCAAGTATATAAGTTAACAGAGAAAAATGCCTTCGAAGTGTGAAGTTCAGGAGTGCCCCAAGCCATCCTCACTTCTGACAGCAATTCAAAGTTTTTGCTAGAAGAATGCACAGAATCCCCTGAATGCTGTTTTACTCATGGTTATGGTTTGTTATAGTAAAAGGATGCAGATTAAAAATCAGTCAAGGAAAGAGGTGCACGGGACAGAGGTTCCAGAGAATTCCACACTTGAGTTTCCAGATGTCCTCTCCGTGGAATTGTAGACAGTACAAATTGCTTGTAGCAAAGATATGTGACAATAGGTATAGAGTATTGCTGACAAGGGAGGCTCACCAGAGCCTGGGAGTCCAGAGTTTTAACTGGGGCTCAGTCATGTCATAAAACTGGCACTCTCACAAGATAACCACATTAATCCCATGGCTTTTAAAATCAGCCCACTATTGAGTGCCTCCGGAATTGAGGCACCTAGTTTGAGTAATTTGACTCACTGTTATGGAAGCCACCCACAGCGTACATGTGACCAGGGGCCTACAAGTCCAGGGGCCACTTCTTACTTGACCTTTTAACAAGATAGGCCTCTTTCTTCAATCACTTTTTTCTCTTGCTTTCACTGGAACATGTACTTTAGTTCTCTTTTTATTTCACAGGGTCCTTTTCAATTTCCTTTGTCATCTTCTCTGCCTCACCTCTAGATGAAAGCACCTCAGGCTCAGTCCTGGACTTCCTCTTTTCTGTCAACCATTCATTCCAAGGTGAATTCATCAAGTTCCATGGCTTTAAATACCATTTTATGTTAACTCCCACATTTATACCACTATCACATAAGTTTTCCTTGAACACCCAACTCCTGTATCCAATTTCCAACTCCATTGTCTATTGGGCACCTCAAACTTAACATAACAGTGGTATACTGCCTATGAAGATGGCTGCCAATAATTCCTGCCATGCCTGTGCATGCATGCCACCCCTTCCATCAAGAGGTGGAATCTGTTTTCTCTTCCTCTGAATTAGGGCTAGCCTTGTGACTTGCTTTGATAAATAGAATGTTTCCACTTCTGCTTTCTTGGGAGCCCTGAGATGCCAACTCCAGATGCATTCACCCTAGGGAAGGCATCAAGACACCCAAGTTAAGTCATATAAGCCCCAGCTGAGCCTTTAGAAGTTTCCAGGAATGACACTAGCCTATCAGAAGAACTCTGAAGCTAAGTCCTGTCTAATTTGCAGAATCATGAGTAAATAAATGGTTATTTTAAGCCACTAAATTTTAGGGTGGTGTGTTATACAGCAATAAGAACTGAAAAATATGTCCAAATTAAACTCTTCATTCCTTACCCTCAATACTCCACACTTCCCAGTCTAATTTGTTTTTGCACTTCAGCATCATAAATCCAGCTGCTTAGCACAAAAGGCAGAAAATCTTGTCATTTCAAGTTTAAAATCAGGTTCCAAATACAAGCACTTTTTACCAATTCTGCCTCTATTACCCATCTTCTCTCTTGCCTGCTAAGTATTCTTAACATTTAATAATCTTTAAATTGGTTCAGATTCATTCATTGCCTTCAGTGGTCATGCTCCTAGTCTCCTTTAACCTGGGTGGTTTCTCAGTCTTTAACTTTCATGACCTTGATATTTAGAAGATTATAGTCCAATTACTTTATAGAAGATGCCTCAGTTTGAGTTTGTCTGATGGTTTCTAATGATTAGATCCATGTTCTAAATCTTTAGCAGGAATATGGAAGTGATGATGTGTTCTTCTCATTGTACTGTCAGGAGGCATGTGATTTCAATTTGCTTTGGTATTGATGACTTTGATTTTTTAAGGTGTTATATAAAGTTACCTTTTCCTCATTTGTAATATGTGTTTTATAGAGAGATACTTTGAGACTATGTCAATATAATACTCTACATCAAATTGTCAACTTTTTTGTATTAGCAGAATCATGGTTTCCTATTTTACCCAATGAATTATAATCATATTTATTCTTATATATAGATACATCTATTATATATGATATATACATACATATATATACATATATATATATATGTAACCATTATTTATTTTGATACTGACATTGTTCCAGAACTGGCCTGTGGGAGCCCCTTCAAACTGGCTTCTGTGATATGTCCCCATGTTCTTTGAGTATTTGCCTGTTTTCTGGCACATGATATTCCAGATTTATCTTAAATCTTAGACATTCTGTCAAGGATTTCTGATTCCTTTAATGAAGAATGGTATTTAGAAGCCAAGATCGGGGTGCTAGGTGTGATCATTGCTAATGAAGTGTTAATATTCCAGGTTCTATCAGGGAATCTGAGGGAATGGATTTGTTTCTGTATATATTGGAGAGCTTGAGTTCACACTGGTAACTTCAATTTCAACCCAATACTACAAGATTCCTTTTGGTTTTGTTTTTCCATATTTGTAACTCCATTTTTCAACATTGAGAAATAGGGCTCTTGTTATCCTAAATACTTTTATTTGATTAATCACCAAACATGCAGCCAAACTTCCATCATTGCTGGCCCTTCTCTCATGTGGATGCTCTGCTTTCTTCACTTAGAATCTGACATATTGCATTGGACTGCCCTTCTACAGAGGCCCACCTCATTCTGTTCCTACCTACTACTTCAGGCTCTAATGCTGGGCACCGCTACTTTAACACCCCCTTCACCAGGTTCAGGCTTTGACATCTTGTGAGTGGACACCTTACTCTGGACCCTGACACCCTGATGAGCCACATCTATTCCTTTAATACTGCATTCAGGCTCTGACGACCCACATCAGGCCACCCATCTGTACTGATGCTCATTCCATTTGGGTCCCAACACTCTCTCTCTACCACCCCCGTGCCCACTCTGCCATCCACACCCAGTTCAGCTTTTTATACTCCAATCTGGAAACCTACTAGTTCCTTCCAGCCCATTGGCACAGATACTTACTGCTCTGGCTCCACATAATGGCTTGTGGATTGAACTGTTAAAAGAAGTTAAGAGAATGAAAGGGAAGGTTGGAGAAAGGGAAAGAGAAAGAATTCAAATGTTGCCAATAAACTTCTATTTATCTCTTTGCTTCCATTCTGTCCCCCTCCAACCTGTTCTCCACACAGCCGCCACAATAAACTTTTAAAACACAAATCAAATCATATCACTTCCATGTTTAAAACCCTCCAATTGTTTCCCACTGTAAAAGAAAATCTAAACTTGTGAAGGTTTATAAGCCTTTCTGTATCTGATCCATGCTGTGAAAACTCATTTCAGTCTAGGTTCCCGAGTCCCCTGCAGCCACCTGTCACACTTACATTCCAGTCACACAGGGCTGTGTGAGCCACTCATTCCTGCCTCAGGGCTTTTGCACTGTTACTTCTGTTTTACCTTTCCCCCATATCTTCACATATCTGACTCCTTTCTTCTTATGATTTAGGTCTCAGCTCAAATGACACCTGTTTTGAGAGGACTTCCTATCAATACTCTTTGCAAAGTTACCTTTTAGCTCACACATGCCTTATTTTCTAGCTATGGCAACTAGAATTATCTAGGTTTCCATGTGTATTTTCTATCTTCCCCAGGTAGAATATGAGTTCTAAGAGAACACAGACTTTTGTCTGTTTTATCACTGTATTTCTAGCATCTAGAATAACAGGTACTCATAAATATTGAATTAGTGAAAAAAATACATAATCTACACTCTTACGTTTTTGACATTTAGGAAATGCTAGTAAGAAAGCATGGAGATGTGAAAAGAACACTAATCTTCAGAGTCTAACAGCGCTGGCTTTTAATCCTAGAAAGCTGTGTGATGTAGAGTGGGTTACTTTATCCTGGGTTTGTTTCAGCTCTTCTTTCAGGAAGTCCTCATAAGACTACATTTGACATCCACTGATTGATTTGCTTCTTGGTTTCCTTTTTTTTCCAAAATCAACAGTATACATACTTTACCCAGTGATACAAGATAAGGGCCAGAGCCTGAAACTTCCTGCTCCATTTTACACAGCTCAGGTAAAAAGACATAGTAGGTACAAGACTTGACTTATACTTTGTACCTTACACAAACATGTAATGAATTATAGAGCTAATTATGAAATTAAAACTAAATTTCCAGAAAACAGAATATCACCATGATACTGGGACAGGCAAAGATTTCTTTAACAGGAGACAAAAATCATTAACCACAAAAGAAAAAAATTGATAAAGTGAACTTAAAACAAAAACCTGTGTATCACCACAAACCAAAAAGCTCCCAAACAGAACCAAAAAAACCCAAAAAACTGCCATTATCCCTAGTTTTCCAGTGTTTGACCTTGTAGTAAGAGCAACATGCTGACCAAAGATGAGTAAATACCTCATGAAAAAAAGAGCTTACTATGAAAAGACACTGAGGAACCTTAGATGCATATTCCAAGGGAAAGAAACAAATTTGAAAAGGCTACACACTGCCTTGATTCCAACTATTTGACCTTCTGGAAAAGACAAAACTATAGAGACAATAAAAAGATTAGTGGTCGCCAGGGTTGGAAGCTGGAAGAAAGAGGGACGGATGAGTAAGTAGAACACAAAGGACTTTTAGGACAGGAAAACTATTCTTTATTATATACTGGTGGATCTATGACATTATGCATGTCAAAACCTATAGAAGAGTGAACCCTAATATAAACTATTAACTTCAGTTAATAATATTTCACGATTGGTTCATCAATTCTAACAAAATATACCACACTAATGCAACATGCTAATAAGGGCAACAGGGGAGAAGGGGTATATGGGAACTCGATTATGCTCAACTTTTCTGTATATCTGAAACTGCTCTAAGAAATAAAATTATTTTTCTTAAAAGTAATAAAAAAGTGAGCTCATGCTGTTGTTTTTCTACTGATTATATGGTATCTGTTAAAAGTAACTTTCTCATTGCTGCATCAATCAACCAGGCAACCAATTGCTCTGTATTGTGTCAGTCTGTCATTCTAATTTGTTTTCTGGCGATGGCTGGTTTTCAGTGTTTAAAGCAAAAAAATTTACAGGATTTAGAAAACCACAAAGCCTGAGTTTATTAAAACCTTAATTTTATTGTCTATATAGTTAGCCAACAATCTGAAAGTTCAGTGTTATAAACTATAAAAAAGAAGTGCTATAAGCATATCTCAATTGTGACCTTTGATTATCAGTAAATCCTATATATTTTTTAAAAAGTAACCCTGTATTAAATTTTAATTAATGAAATGAAAAACCTGTTTCTGCTTTTTAAATAGACTTCTTTAAATGTAATGCCACTACTTTCTTATGCTGGAGGTGAAACATGTTTCTCCAAAATGCTTAGAAAATGTTATGCTACAAAAATCAACTGGTCTTTAAAAATTTTTTTAAGCCATATGCTAATATTCTTCCTGATTGATAAAATCATTAGTCTATCTAGAAGTGCAATTCAACCTTACAATCTGAAGTAATGTTTTCTACAAAAATTGGCACATAAGAAAAAAAATGTTTTAGGTATTTATTTCCCATCGAAGAGTTTAAAACTTCTAAAACAGCACTATAATTTAAAACCTTTTATAATTAGTAGTGCATTTCCAACTCTGCTTTTTTCAATGGAAATATATGAGATAGATATCAGGAAATAGGAAGAATTATAATTTAAATGAAAATGAGAGCATAAGGTTTATAAATGTATAAAATTAGTCAAACTTTGTTATATAACAAAAAAAACCAAATCTAGCTAATAGCCTGCTTTTTCCAAACAGTACTGAAAACAGAACTGTCATATACACTCACAAAAAAACACTTTGTTTGGTTAGTTCAACCAGGACAGTGGTCCTCATTAAAAGAGAATGTAAAGTACAGAATGTATTTTCTTAAAATCTCATCAAATTTCATGTAATAACAGATTTCTGCCAGGATTTTTTTTTAGGAATGAAACTGATAGAACAGAATGGGAACATTTTAAGACAGCTGTATTAATTAGTAAGGTTAATAAGAAATGTATTTTGACAAACTGACATCTTAGGTGGCTCAAACTCCATTAAGATGTCCCTATGCACCTGAAGGGGATTTTGTTAAGTGTCTGTGAGCCCAACTAGGTGGGAAAGATTCTTTTTGGTGCACTGGTAGTTTTCTCATCAGTGGCTGACTTTATTACCAGACAGAAAACAGGTTACTCCTGAAATAGTACTGCTGAGTGGTGGAAAGGACAATTAAGACTGAAAATTTCCAGCAAAAATGCACTGAGAAGAAACATCATTCCCAGCCTATAACTCTATTCTCAAATACAGAAATGTTCCCTATCAGTCTGAAAACAAAAATTGTGAAAACACTTAATACCTCAAAAATGAAAAGAACATCAATATGATTTACTTTGTCTAAAAGTATGCTTCTTTAATTCTAAAAACATCTATTTACAAAGTATGCTTATATTGCATTTTAAAAGGCATATCAAATGTTAAATCATTATAGAATTTTATAAAAAGATTCATATTTCAAATATTTTTTGTTATTAAAAAAGATTAAAAGACTATAAATTGTCACTGCTGTGAAATGGCACGTGATCTTAAGGGAAGAAACATCTCACTAGAGTTTCCACAAATTCCTTCTTCTTCTAACTGCAGCTCTGGTGGCAAAGGAGGAGCCCCAGGGTCCCCAGGTCTGGGAAGTGTAGTGGAAGAGAAGGTGGGATTTTCAGTTCTGCCTACTTCTAGAACAGGCAAATTCAGAGAAGAACCAGTAGAAAAAAAGGGAGCCGTGCTGGATTCTCCTTCTGGATGGTATATGACAGTGGATGCTCTCAGTTTTTCAGAGAAACTACTCTCATCTGAATTTGATCTAGAAAGGTTGGTTGTAGCTCCACCTGGAAAAGGTTCACAGCTGCTACATTTCAGTCCTACAATAAAAAAATTCAGGTGTAAATGAAAAACTTAAAAGAATTGAGTCCATGCCATCTTGTAACTTTTTATAAATTCTGTCATAATCCATTTCATATTTCATTTGCTTTACTCAACAACGATGAAGTATACTATTATTTACATTTTTTAGATAAGGAAATAATCTCAAGGAAGCTAAACGGCATACTGTAATTCACGCTTAATTTGTATACTTACATACTTAACCACTGAAGGACCTGGAAAAAATTAAGTAGCCCCTAAAATTTTTCATAAAATAGGAAGTAGCTTCCACAACTAATATTCTTTAACATTCTAACACAAAAAATATTACCCAATCAAAACACATTTTAAATAGGGCATGTGCTAAAATACTATGAGTTAATTAATGCTAATTACTGATTCTGGGATCACAGGATGTTATAGGTGGAAGGGATTTCAGAGGTCATCTGGGATAGCATCTATATTATATTAGAACAGTGAAATCATGCCCAACATTCCAGAGCTACTCCAAGAGAAAGTGGGAACTAGACCCAGGTCTCCTCTTCATGTTAAACCAGATAATGTTCTGGTTCTCAACCTAACAGTCTACTTAGATGGTAGTGGCTGTTCTCATCAAAGAATTTTGCCATATCCTGAAGGTCCTCAGGGTGGAAAGAATAAACACAAACACAATTTATCTTTCTGTGGGCTTAGCAGTCAACCTAACTGTCTACAGGTACAGAACCTGCTGAGTTGACAAAGTTTATGTAAAATCTGACAAATTTACAAAATACATTCATCTGTCATTTTTTACACCAGTTTTTCAATACCTTTGCCATTTCTGTCCCATGCTATAGAAACTATTTTCTTAAATGTGGCTCAGGAGGGGAAACTTCGACTGTGAGTTCCTTAAGGACAGAGCCTTAAATTACTCATTTCTGTATCCCCAGCACTTAGAAAGGTTGGAATAGAGCTACATCACATGCACATTTATTTTAAGTGCTCTAGGGAAAGAGATGGGAATCTGGGGAGGCAAAGGGATTTAAATTGTGCAGGTGATTCAACACAGCATTCTAATTAGTGAGTGTGTGCTCCTGGGGCGAGGGTGAAATGGGACAGGTGAATTTGCTATTCCCTTAATATCAGTTCCCATGCCTCTCATGGGAACTCTTGCCAGACTGAGTATGAATCTTGCGTTTAAAGTTAAATAAAATTTATACAACATGATTCTTATAAACATAAGACCAACTACTTCATCTTGTGACCTACTGGTAGGAGAAAAACTATCAGAGCTGGACTTACTAAAATACTTTGCCTATATACTGTTCTTTATGTGTGATGTGCGTTTTCAGGGATTACTTTTGAATAGACTAATCTTACATTCTGCTAACTTTAGAAACAACCCAGTTGCATATAGGGATTTCATTACAGTTGTTTTCTATAAATGGTATTGTTAAATGAATATAAATACAGAATACTGAGTGACATTCCACTTTTCCAGTACTGTAATGATATAAGGTAAATCAAATGTAATTCTAAAGGAAAAACTTTTTGAGTAAATGCAAAATAATTTCTTTTTTCCTTTGTTTAGTATTTACTTTTAAAAGCACTGTTAAGATTTAAATGAACTCTTGGATACTTAAAATACCCTACCTTTCAGATGCTCTAGTTTTATATTTCTAAGTTTCAGTACTTCATCTGTGATCTTCTGAATCAGGAAGTTCTGTGTTTTTTCTCGCCGAATAGATTCAACCAGGGTATCTAGTCCTTTGGGGTTTTCTTGTAAGTAGTCTAACAATTTTCCAGCCCTTTTTCTACTTGATGTTCGGCAAGAAATTTCTTCCGTGTCTTCTCTACTGAGTATTTTTCTGGCACGTAGATGATCAAAATGTCTCTCAGCTATGATTTTTTCACACAGGTATACACGCAAATTTTCTAAAGCCTAAAAGACATAAAATATGCTTCAATATTATTTATTTTTAACATATAAGGAGATCAAATAGGTGATTATTAGTTAGGAACCTTATCTGGTGGAAGAAAATATACTGAAGCTAGAAGACACAGGTCTACTAACATTCATGCTATTAAGGTGAAGATCCAAGTATACAAAATTAGGTCCCAGACTAGACACTCCTCATAGCCTCTCTCCTGCTTGGATATCTTGTCTTCACTCTTTGTCTTGCCAATGGGTTTCAGCCCTGAGCAAGTCCACTATGGATTCAATGTGACCAAAGAAATGACAGTAAAAAGTTATTGGGGTGAAAGGGTTATACCCAACTTTATTTCCACAGTGGCAGGTCAATCACTAAAATCCCGTCACTCAGAGAGAGTCTGCATGCTGCAAGCTGGTCTCTGCCTCCAGGCCTCTCTGCCTGCACAGCCATCTCTGGACCTCTCTGCCCACACAGCAGTCCTCGGTGCTGCCACCACTCCAGCCTCTGCTCTGCTCTCCTGCAGCCCTGAAGCCCTGCTACCGTGTCACCCAGAGCACTGGGCATGGGTCTTTATAGAGTCAATAACAATGCATTGCCCACACGTGTGCAGTGAGTGAGACAACCAGGGCCAGGTGAGAATCCTGTCCACAGGAACCTTCACTTTATCCACACACTTATAAACCAAGACAAGGCTATTGTGAGAAGGGGCCAGTGGAATCTAGAGGGCCTGGGAGGTATTCGGAGGTCTGCTGAGCACAAGGAAAGCAGAGGCTTCCATACACTTTAGTTACCACTTAAGAAGGAATCCAGGATCAGATAATTTAGTTAGAAGTCCCACCACAGTTTATAACTTTCTCATGTTTGTTAATTTTCCATCTTCCTAGAGTAAAACGATTTAGGGAAAAAAAAACAACAACCCTCGATTGAAAGGGCTCATTAATGTGGTTATTGTTGGAGTCAGTTGGAAAGGCTAGACTCTAACTCAGTGAGTTGCTGTTAGAAGGGAGGTAAAAAGGTGTGGTGGTAAAGAAACCCTAAAGGAATAGTGAATGTTGGAAGAAATTGAAGAAATGAAGAAAGAAAATCATAGAAAACAGACCTACATCTGAAAGGTAACTAAGGGGGCTTAATTAGCAGAAAATTGATGTGGGTCCCAATAAAGGGCCTTACTAATTTTATGCCAGTGACTGTGTTATAGATCCTCCATTAACTAGATATGTGGTCTTGGGTAAGGAACTTAACTCCTCTGAGTCTCAATTTCCTCATTTGAGTGTTATGAGAATAGATTAATACATGTAAAATACATAGAAAAGTGTTTGGTATAATAGTAAGAGATTAGTAAGTGTCAGTGATGATGACTAATTTGACTCACATTTATCATGATGAGCTAAAGGCAGCAGATCTTAGCAGTACCCTAGTATATAGTGGCAGGCAAGCAGGCTAAGTGAAGGGTTCCTATAGTTCTCAGCCCACTGAACTCCCACATTCCTTTATTTATTTACACAACAAATATTTCATAGATCTAAATATCTACAATGCCAAGGGATGAGCATGTCAAAATAAACAGGACTTGAATCCTCCATGCAGAGTAACAGAGTACATATCACACACAAATCACTAATTATAAAACAATGGGATATGACCCAGAAAAAGACTACAGGTTAAATGCTGGGGAAGCACAGAGTAAGCAACTCTACCTCCAGGACCTGGGAAATTTACAGAGGCTACACTTGAACATGAACATTGATGGCAGGAAAATACTAAGAAGCCTGGGGTAGTTGAAATATAGGGTCATTTGAGAGAGTGGTCGGGAATAAAGCTGGGAAGGAAAACGGGTTGAATCATGGAAGAATTTTTGTATCTTGTTGAGGAAGATACATTTCTCTGTAGCCAAAAGAGTCACTAAACGTTTATAAATAAGAAGCAATAAGGAAACTTTTGCAGAGAATTGAGGGGAGCAAAAATTGGGACCAAAGGAGACCAATTAGAAGATAGCTGCAATATTTTACTTGATATGTTGAGCACATGAATTTAAGCTGTGGGAATGGAGGAGAAGACTAGATTTCAAAGCTGAACTCCTTGAAAAACATCATCTGTTGTCATTTCTACTGCTTCTATGCTGATGATTCCAAAATTTGCATATGTGATCAGGATTTTCTCCACCTAGGCATCCCAAAGGCACTTGAAGTTCAACATGTCCCAAAACAAATTTGTTATCTTCCCCTATCTTTTCCTGATATTCTCATTTGGGAGTACCACCATCCATCCAAGCATGCTATAAACCTACAACTCATCCTTGACTTGCCATATCTTATCACCCACCTACCAAGTCCTGCCAATTTACCCCATGTATTTATCTAATCTGTCCCTCCACTCCATCTCTATTATTAGCATTGCACTCGTTCAGGTCCTATGATATGTTGCATGCACTATTAACAACAGACAGCTAGCTCTACTTCCTACTTCTCTCCCCCCTCAAATTTCTCCTTCACACATCAGATCTTCCCATTTTTCAAGAGCAAATGAAAATATGGAGTGCTATATGAATTCTAATAATACTGTAACGTTTTTAAGTTTAAAACATTGTGTTCCACCCTTGACTTAAAGGATAAAGTTCCTCAAACACTGCAAGTCAAGGAGATTACTTAACCTAAGTTTCATGTTCCTTACTGATAAAATAATGATACTTAAAAGGACCTCTAGGAGGACTAAATGGGACAGTACATATGAAGGCTTGACAGTCTCTGATACAAAGAATGCTCAAAACAGCTGTTTGATAATAATGGAAGAGAGGGTGCTTCATAGTATGGATCCTACTTACTTCAAATTAATCTATCAGTTCCTCTATCTGCCCTGATACTTTATGTTCTACCTAAAACTGCTGCTTATCACCCTACATTTCTTTATGTTGTTACCTTTGTCTTATTTTCTCTTCTCATACCTTGTCCCTATTTATTCTTTAAGATTCAGGACAGTGGTTATCTCCTTCAGGAAGCTTTACCTAAACTCTCAAGAATGAGTCAGGCACCTCTCTCTCTGTCCTTGCAGCACCCTGTGTATTTCACTTTTCTGTATACCAGGACTCCTCTTCTCATTTCCCAATTTGCTCCCAGACATTTCCATTCTGTCTCACTACTCTTCTCAAAGTCATCAATGACCTCCTTATTGCCAAATCTGATACTTTTCAGTCTTCATCTTCCTTCTCGGTAGCATGGACACGGCTGACCACTCCCTCCTTGAAATAATCTTTTTTTGTCTTACATGAATATCACACTCTCCTGGCTTTCTTCCCATTTCTGTGGCTATAACCTCTTACTTTTAAAAACTATTTTATGATCTCCCTTTTCCCTTCTAATTCTCAACTTCCTAAATGAACTCACCGAATCCTGTATTTTTAGCTCATATCTCTCTTTTGATCTTCAGACTTGTAGATCTAATTGCTGATTTGACATTTCCATTTACTAATCTGATTCTACTTTCTTCCTCAACTCCTACATTCAATCCATCATTAAGTCCTATCATTTCTATTTCAAAAACACATCTGGAATTCTCCTGTTCCATCCATTTCCACTGCCCTCACTCTGATTCAAATCACCATCATCTCTCAACTGTATAAATCCCAAGAGTCTCCTCACTGGTTTCTTCTTACTCTCCTCAATCCAAGAAACAGGCAGAGGGATCTTTGAAAAATGTAATTCTTTAATAGGTCCCTCCTACACTTGGGGGAAAAAATCTAAACACTTTACTACCATCTATAAGACCCTTCATAATCTGGGTCTAACCCACATTCCTGACTTCACCTCAGGGCACCCTCTCTGCCTTCTTCCAATTTCTCCTAGTCAACAAGGTCTTGCCTCTTTTAGGTCTTTTGCAAATTCTATTCTGCCTAGAGTGCTCTTCCCCCAGTTCTGCCATACTCTTCAGGAACCAGTTTAAATGTAACCTTCCCTGGCCATCCTATCTGGAGTAGATTACCCCTGTTACACCCATTTGCCTCCTTCATAGTACTTACGGTAATTTGTAATTATACATTTATTTGTTTTCAACCCTGGTGACCTACATGTTTGAAGCAGGCAAAACCCAAGTATGTTCTGCTCTTAGTATGTTCATAAACTCTGTAATATGCCCTGCACTTAGCAGAATGCCAAGTACATAGTGTTCTGGATGAATGTCAAATTCACTGCACTTATTTTGTAATTTGAAATTATCATTTTATGTCAAGTCTCCCTCCTCCCAAGAAATCAAGTTCTTTTCAAACTAGGATTATGTCTTAGTTTTTAATTTTTAAACTATTAGAATCAATGACAGTATCAGCCTCACAGCAGCATTAAATCCACATTTATGAAACTGAACTAAATTCAACCAAAAAGATGAAGTAAACAACTAGATGGGGCAGAGGGGGAGAAGCACAGAAGAAGTGGAAGTTTTCAGGAGGATGGGTGATAGTACACTATTCATCAAGAGGAGAACACAACAGGGTCAGCAAGCAGCTTTGGGGAAGGGATGATAAAAAGGTTCAATTTTAGATAAGGTGAGGAATCTGCAGGACATAAAAGTGGATTTCTAGTAGATATTTGGAAATAAGCACCTAGAGTTGAGAGAGAAGACCAAATACGTTGATGATAACTTTAAAAACGTATAAGATCATAAACCATTTTGGAAATATCATGAAAAAATTTTCTAAGAAAAAAATGTGCATATATTTTTTTTCACAGACCTCCTGAAACCCATCCATGATTCCTTAAGGTATGAATGTCTGATGCAGCTGTAAATTAGTATCATGGAGATGGATCATATCAATGAACTGATAGAAAAAAATAAAGGCCTAGAAGTCACTCTTTGTGTATACAGGCTTTATAACCTCCTTCCATAACCTCTCACTCACTGCCTGTTTTATCAGTTATAAAATGGGAATGACAATTATCTTCCTTAGAGCTTGTAAAGATTAAATGAAAACATTGTACATTGTGTGACAGGGCATCTGGTTCTTAAAGTTCATGGTTTAACTGGTACAAATCTTGAGTGAGACAATACTCATTACTTATTTATTCTATAGCGGTTATCAACGTCTGAAGCTTCCATCAACTAGAATGTAAAGCAGGGGCCTGGTCACTTTTTGTACGTTTCCAGACTCCAAAACAGTACTTTCCATATGTTAAGTGCTCCATCAATATCTGCTGAATGAGAAAAGTAAGGCACAAGTCCCAGGTATATCCAGTTTCCTTCTGCTAATGAGCCATACCAATCGTAATTATGAGTACAGCGTAATCAACCTTACAGGGGAGGAAAAGGAAGGGATTTGAAGTAAATATTTAAAAAGCTGCTGTCCTGTCCAATCCACTTCACAAAGATGATTTTGTGTAAGTACTGCAGTGTGAAGCCAGAACACACTTTATATTGAGTTTCTGATTTTAATTTGAAATTATAAAGTATTGTTGTGCTACTCACATAGATCTCACATGGCAAATAATTAAAAGTGAAGGAAAAAGACTCATTCCTCAGCAAAGTTATTCTTTACAATTAAGCACTAAGATTTGGGCAGTTCTGCAACATTCAAGCAAAAGAGCGTAATTTAGTTACTGAGTATTTTCAACGTTTACCTGTAAATTAATTTCGGCTACACCCCCTCCCTCCATTTAAATATGTGGGCGTTCGCTTAGTAGGGGAATTCCAGGTTGTGCTTTCAGCTGTTGAGCTTCCTCCCACCCACTTCGTAATAGTTTCACATATTTGCTCCACGGCTTGGATCCTTCATCTGGTCCAGCATTTGCTCCATATTCCGCCGGAGGCCCAAGGAGTCAGACTCTAGGATGAACCTGAGCCGTCGATCCCTAACCGCGCAGCTCCAAAGCGCAGCCAGGGTAAAATCACGAGGGGTTGGGACAGGAGTGGGCAAGCTGACTGCCACGAAACGCTCCGCTGGACAAGTTTCGGAAACCCAAGCCCTGCTTTTAGCGATTTAAAACGTGGATGAACAGGTCACAGGGGATCACTTCCACAAAGGTCCCCGGGACTCAATGCTCGACGCGGTCCTGCTGTGCCGCTTCCCCAACACGCAGGCTCCCCTAGCAACTCCCATTCGGACGCCGGGGTCCCCCCCTTCCTCGCCTGTGGGGCACAGCCCGTGTCCGCCCACCCCGTCCCTCGGCGCCCGGGCTAGGTGGGGCTACTCACGTCCTTCTTCACTTCAGTCAGGTCCTCCTCAGTGAGGGACGGTGCCGCGGGCTCCATGGCGGAGGCGGGAGGCAGCGCTGCTTCCGGGTCCGGGACCTCGGGCGCGCCGTCCCGCCCAGGCTAGGGGCTTCGGCCTCGGGTGAGCGGGGAGGGGAGAGGCAAAACCGGTCGGGAGGAAAACTGGTGCCGCTTCGCAAACACGGGTGCTCGAGGGTCCACCCGTAGCGCTTCCGGCTCCGCCTCTGAGGCAGACGTCGCCGCAAACCGACGCACCCAGACAAGAAGCGCAGAGCCCACTCCTCCCCACTCCCTGAGACTCCGGCGCAGGCACCGCCCCTTGGGAGGCGGAGCGAGCCTCATGCCCCGCCCCATCTCGGCGGCAGCCAATCGGTGCCGGCCCGCGGGCCGCGCCTGTTCCCACCCCGCGGCCCGGACCTTTCCGAAGATGTGCTGCCCCTGCCTGCGCTGGGCCTTTGTGGCAGGCCACGGGGCCTCCGGGTTAGGAATCATTTCCGTGGGTGGGTTCAGTCGCTTGCTGGGCCGGCGGGCGCTCCCTGCTTTCGCTGACTGCCCTCTGGTGGAGTTCGGGTATCGGTCTGTGTGTACTTTTGCGTTCCTCCACTTTTCCCAGACGCTGCCCTACAATTTCTGCTGCTGTGTTTGCCCACTGAAGCTGTTCAGTTATTTGGGCACATACAGATGTGTGCGCTCGCGCACACACAACTCACACTCAGCCTAACTATAATATTAAAGAACTCTCTAAAAGAGAAAAAACCCACCTACAATCCCACCACTTTAACACCTGATTTAATGTCTGCACACATTTTGGGCCCTGTTTATTATAATCATATTTCCTTATTCATCTGTGTGATGAAGATTATGTCTATTTCATATCTCCCACAGGGATGCTGTGAGACTTAATTACACAATGTAACTGCGGGGAGGGGGGGCGGGAATATGTTCCCAGCCCAGGGCAAATTACCTTTGAAACGGAGAAACCCCTTTATTGCACAAGCAGTCATCCACTTCTGCTCGCCCGTGTCTCAGGAGACCCATCTGGAAAAAGGGACCCCAAGGAACCTGTCCCGTCAAGATATACCTTCGCTGCCCCACCCTTGTAATCACCTACTGATATGGAGATGGCCTACTTCTCTCCAGTGCTGTTGATGTGGAGATACACTAAGACCTGGCAAGAGATTCTGAAACACTGCAATTTTACCCACACAGGTGTAAGGTTCTCTAGATACCAGGCACACAGGAAGCAAGTGTCTTGCCAATGGGTTTCAGCCCTGGGCAAGTTCGCTATGGATTCAGTGTGAACAAAGAAAATGACAGCAAAACGTTCTTGGGGTGAAAGGGTTATACCCAACATTATTTCCAGGTGGTAGGTCGGTCACTAAAATCCCATTCACTCAGAGCGAGTCTGTAGGCAGCAAGCCAGTGTCTGCCTCCGGGCCCCTCTATCTGCACAGCTGTCCTCTAGGCCTCTGTCCTCGGCACTGCCACCATTCCAGCCTCTGCTCTGCTCTCCTGCAGCCTTGCAGCCCTGCCACCGTGTCACGCCCAGAGCACTGGGCGGAGCTCTTTTTATACTGTGAACGCCATGTATTGCCCACAGGTGTGCAGCGAGCTAGTCAACCAGGGCCAGGTGAGAATCCTGGCCACAGGAACTCTCATTTTATCCACAGCAAGGTATTACTTATTATTATTTTTTTTGTTGTTGTAGTTTTGTACTGAGTTTTTTTTTTTTGGTATCATTAGTGTACAATTACATGAAGAACATTATGTTTAATAGGCTCCCCCCTTCACCAAGTCCCCCAGACAAACCCCATTCCAATCACTGTCCATCAGCACAGTAAGATGCTGTAGAATCACTACTTGCCTTCTCTGTGTTGCACAGCCCTCCCTGTGCCCCCCCCCCCACATTATACATGCTAATCGTAAGGCCACCTTTCTTTTTCCCCACCCTTATCCCTCCCTTCCCACCCATCTTCCCAAGTCCCTTTCCCTTTGGTAACTGTTAGTCCATTCTTGAGTTCTGTGATTCTGCTGCTGTTTTGTTCCTTCAGTTTTTCTTTGTTCTTATACTCCACATATGAGTGAAATCATTTGATACTTGTCTTTCTTGGCCTGGCTTATTTCACTGAGCATAATACCCTCTAGCTCCATCCAGGTTGTTGCAAATGGTAGGATTTGTTTTCTTCTTATGGCTGAATAATATTCCATTGTGTATATGTACCACATCTTCTTTATCCATTCATCTATTCATGGACACAGGTTGCTTTCATTTCTTGGCTATTGTAAATAGTGCTGCGATAAACATAGGGGTGCATCTGTCTCTTTCAAACTGGGCTGCTGCATATTTGGGTAAATTCCCAAAAGTGGAATTCCTGGGTCAAATGGTATTTCTATTTAGAGCTTTTTGAGGAACCTCCATAATGCTTTCCACAATGGTTGAACTAATTTACATTCCCACCAGCAGTATAGGAGAGTTCCCCTTTCTCCACAACCTCGCCAACATTTCTTGTTGTTTGTCTTTTGGACGGTGGTGATCCTTACTGGTGTGAGGTGATACCTCGTTGTGGTTTTAATTTGCATTTCTCTGATGAATAGCGAGGTGGAGTATCTTTCATGTGTGTGTTGGCCATCTGAATTTCTTCTTTGAAGAACTGTCTGTTCAGCTCCTCTGCCCATTTTTTAATTGGATTATTTGCTTTTTGTTTCTTGAGGTGCGTGAGCTCTTTATATATTTTGGATGTCGACCCTTTATTGGATCTGTCATTTATGAATATAGTCTCCCATACTGTAGGATGCCTTTTGTTCTATTGATGGTGTCCTTTGCTGTACAGAAGCTTTTCATCTTGATACAGTCCCACTTGTTCATTTTTGCTTCTGTTTCCCTTGTCCAGGGAGATATGTACATGAAGAAGTCTCTCATGTTTATGTCCAAGAGATTTTTGCCTATGTTTTTTTTTAAGAGTTTTATGGTTTTATGACTTACATTCAGATCTTTGATCCACTTCGAATTTACTTTTGTGTATGGGGTTAGACAATGGTCCAGTTTCATTCTCTTACATGTAGCTGTCCAGTTTTGTCAACACCAACTGTTGAAGAGGCTGTCATTTCCCATTGTATGTCCATGGCTCCTTTATTGTATATTAATTGACCATATATATTTGGGTTAATGTCTGGAGTCTCTATTGTGTTCCACTGGTCTGTGGCTCTGTTATTGTGCCAGTACCAAATTGTCTTGATTACTGTGGCTTTGTAGTAGAGCTTGAAGTTGGGGAGCGAGATACTCCCCACTTTATTCTTCCTTCTCAGGATTGCTTTGGCTATTAGGGGTCTTTGGTGTTTCCATATGAAATTTTGAACTATTTGTTCCAGTTCATTGAAGAATGCTGTTGGTAATTTGATAGGGATTGCATCAAATCTGTATATTGCTTTGGATAGGATGGCCATTTTGACTGTATTAATTCTTCCTAGCCAAGAGCATGGGATGAGTTTCCTTTTGTTAGTGTCTTCTTTAATTTCTCTTAAGAGTGTCCTGTAGTTTTCAAGGTATAGGTCTTTCACTTCTTTGGTTAGGTTTATTCCTAAGTATTTTATTCTTTTTGATGCCATTGTGAATGGAATTGTTTTCCTGATTTCTCTTTCTATTAGTTCATTGTTAGTGTATAGGAAAGCCACAGATTTCTGAGTATTAATTTTGTATCCTGCAACTTTGCTGAATTCCGATATTAGTTCTAGTAGTTTTGGAGTGGAGTCTTTAGGGTTTTTTATGTACAATATCATGTCATCTGCAAATAGTGACAGTTTAACTTCTTCTTTACCAATCTGGATTCCTTGTATTTCTTTGTTTTGTCTAATTGCCATGGCTAGGACCTCCAGTACTATGTTGAATAACAGTGGGGAGAGTGGGCATCCCTGTCTTATTCCCGATCACAGAGGAAAAGCTTTCAGCCTCTCACTGTTCAGTATGATGTTGGCTGTGGGTTTGTCATATATGACCTTTATTATGTTGAGGTACTTGCCCTCTACACCCATTTTGTTGAGAGTTTTTATCATGAATGGATGTTGAACTTTGTCGAATGCTTTTTCAGCATCTATGGAGATGATCATGTGGTTTTTGTCCTTCTTTTTTTTATGTGGTAGATAATGTTGATGGATTTTCAAATGTACCATCCTTGCATCCCTGAGATGAATCCCACTTGGTCATAGTGTATGATCCTTTTGAAGTATTTTTTAATTTGGTTTGCTAATATTTTGTTGAGTATTTTTTCATCTACATTCATCAAGGATATTGATCTGTAATTTTCTTTTTTAGTGGGGTCTTTGCCTGGTTTTGGTATTAAGGTGATGCTGGCTTCATAGAATGAGTTTGGGAGTATTCCCTCCTCTTCTATTTTTTGGAAAACTTTAAGGAGAATGGGTATTATGTCTTCTCTGTATGTCTGATAAAATTCCAAGGTAAATGTATCTGGCCTGAGGGTTTTGTTCTTGGGTAGTTTTTTGATTACCGCTTCAATTTCGTTCTTGGTAATTGGTTTGTTTAGATTTTCTGTTTCTTTCTGGGTCAGTCTTGTATTTTTCAAGGAAGTTGTCCATTTCTTCTAGGTTTTCCTGCTTGTTAGCATATAGGTTTTCATAGTATCCTCTAATAATTCTTTGTATTTCTGTGGGGTCTGTCATGATTTTTTCCTTTCTTGTTTCTGATCCTGTTGATGTGTGTTGATTCTCTTTTTCTCTTAATAGGTCTAGCTAGCAGCTCATCTATTTTGTTTATTTTCTCAAAGAACCAGCTCTTGGTTTCATTGATTTTTTCTATTGTTTTATTCTTCTCCATTTTATTTATTTCTTCTCTGATCTTTATTATATCCCTCCTGCTGACCTTAGGCCTCATTTGTTGTTCTTTTTCCAATTTCGATAATTGTGACATTAGACTATTCATTAGGGATTGTTCTTCCTTCTTTAAATATGCCTGGATTGCTATATATTTTCCTCTTAAGACTACTTTTGCTGCATCCCACAGTAGTTGGGGCTTTGTGTTGTTGTTGTTGTCATTTGTTTCCATATATTGCCGGATCTCCATTTTAATTTGGTCGTTGATCCATTGATTATGTAGGAGCATGTTGTTAAGCCTCCATGTGTTTGTGAGCCTTTTTGCTCTCTTTGTACAATTTATTTCTAGTTTTATACCTTTGTGGTCTGAAAAGTTGGTTGGTAGGATTTCAATCTTTTGGAATTTACGGAGGCTCTTTTTGTGGCCTAGTATGTGGTCTATTCTGGAAAATGTTCCATGTGCACTTGAGAAGAATGTGTATCCTGTTGCTTTTGGATGTAGAGTTCTATAGATGTCTATTAGGTCCATCTGTTCTAGTGTGTTGTTCAGTGCCTCTGTGTCCTTACTTATTTTCTATCTGGTGGATCTGTCCTTTGAAGTTAGTAGTGTGTTGAAGTCTCCTAGAATGAATGCATTGCATTCTGTTTCCTCCTTTAATTCTGTTAGTATTTGTTTCACATATGCTGGTGTACTCCTGTGTTGGGTGCAAATATATTTATAATAGTTATAACCTCTTGTTGGACAGACCCCTTTATCATTATGTAATGTCCTTCTTTATCTCTTGTTACTTTCCTTGTTTTGAAGTCTATTTTGTCTGATGAAAGTACTGCCACACCTGCTTTTTTCTCCCTATTGTTTGCATGAAATATCTTTTTCCATCCTTTGACTTTTAGTCTGTGCATGTCTTTGGGTTTGAGGTGAGTTTCTTGTAAGCAGCTTATAGATGGGTCTTGCTTTTTTATCCATTCTATTACTCTGTCTTTTGATTGGTGCATTCAGTCCATTTACATTTAGGTTGATTATTGAAAGATATGTACTTATTGCCATTGCGGGCTTTAGATTCGTGGTTACCAAAGGTTCAAGGTTAGCTTCTTTACTATCTTACTGTCTAACTTAACTCGCTTATTGAGCTATTATAAACACTGTCTGACGTTTCTTTATTTCTCTCCTTTCTTATTCCTCCTCCTTCATTCTTTATATGTTGGGTGTTTTATTCTGTGCTCTTTTGTGTTTCCTTTGACTGCTTTTGTGAGTAGTTGATGTTATTTTTTGCCTTAAGTTAGTATTTGGTTGGTCTATTTTCTTTGCTGTGATTTTATTTTCTCTGGTGACATCTATTTAGCCTTAGAAGTGCTCCCATTTAGAGCAGTTCCTCTAAAATACCCTGTAGAGGTGGTTTGTGGGAGGCAAATTCCCTCAACTTTTGCTTGTCTGGGAGTTGTTTAATCTCTCCTTCATATTTAAATGATAATCATGCTGGATACAGTATCCTTGGTTCAAGGCCCTTAT
This sequence comes from Manis pentadactyla, assembly GCF_030020395.1. NCBI lineage: Eukaryota > Metazoa > Chordata > Mammalia > Pholidota > Manidae > Manis > Manis pentadactyla. The sequence goes on from NC_080022.1 coordinate 72,652,238, forward strand.
GTGTTATTGCATTGAATATATCATGCCATTCTCTTCTGGCCTGCAAGGTTTCTGTTGAGAAGTCTGATGATAGCCTGATGGGTTTTCCTTTGTAGGTGACCTTTTTCCTCTCTCTAGCTGCCTTTAAAACTCTGTCCTTGTCCTTGATCTTTGCCATTTTTATTATTATGTGTCTTGGTGTCGCCCTTCTTAGGTCCCTTGTGTTGGGAGTTCTGTGGGCTTCCGTGGTCTGAGCGATTCTTTCCTCCCCCAGTTTGGGGAAGTTTTCAGCAATTATTTCTTCAAATACACTTTCTATCCCTTTTTCTCTGTCTTCTTCTTCTGGTACCCCTATAATGCAGATATTGTTCCTTTTGGATTGGTCACACAGTTCTCTTAATATTGTTTCATTCCTGGAGATCCTTTTATCTCTCTGCATCAGCTTCTATGCATTCCTGTTCTCTGGTTTCTATTCTGTTAATGGCCTCTTGCATCTCATTCATTCTGCTTTAAAGTCCTTCCAGAGATTGTTTTATTTCTGTAGTCTCCCTCCCTACTTTGTCCATTAGCTCTTGCATTTTTCTCTGCAGCTCCATCAGCATGGTTATGACCTTTATTTTGAATTCTTTTTCAGGAAGATTGGTTAGGTCTTGCTCCCCAGTTTCCCTCTCAGGGGAGGATGTCTGTGTGATTCTGGTCTGGATCAAATTCTTCTGCCTTTTCATGGCAATAGAGGTAGTTGTAGGGAGCTGGCGTGTGTGTCAGCTGAGAGAATGTCCCTTCTTGCTAGTTTGTGGCCTTCCTCTCCTGGGAGAATGGCGACCCCTAGAGGCTTGTGCTGGGAAGCTGTGCACAGACGGGGTCTCTGATTCTTGCCTGGGCTGCTGTGAAGCTGTATGCGGCTGCTGTGGGCGTGTCCGGCCTCAGGCTGCTTCTCTGCTATGGCAGGGCGCGCTGGAGGGGGAAACGGGTGGGAGGCTGTTTATCGCCGTGAGGGGCCTCCAAGCTGTGCTGCCGCCCCGGGGGTTAGGGCACCCAGAGCTCCCCAGGATTTCCAGCTGCTGGGCTGAGTGTGCCAGAACACTTCCGTTAAGCTGTGAGGTCCCTGTCCCTTTAAGACTTTCAAAAATCACTCGCTTTTCTTTTGTCCCAGGGGCGCCGGCTGTGGGGACACACCCGTTGGTTTTACTGTCCCGTTTCCCTAGTATCCAGCACCTCACACACTGTGTGTCTGCTCTTCGGTGTGGATGGCTGGGGCTGGGTGTTTAGCAGTCCTGGGCTCTGTCTCCCTCCCGCTCTGCCTGCTCTTCTCCCGCCGGGAGCTGGGGGGAGGGGCACTCGTGTCCCACCGGGCCGGGGATTGTATTTTACCCCCTTCGCAAGGCGCTGGGTTCCCGCAGGTGTAGATGTAGCCTGGCTGTTGTCCTGTATCTTCTGGTCTCTCTTTTAGGAATAGTTGTGTTTGTTGTATTTTCAAAAATATATATGGTTTTGGGAGGAGATTTCCGCTGCTCTACTCACACCGCCATCTTGGCTCCTCCTGTATTACTTATTTTGCATTGCTTTAACATTTATTGAATCCTCACTAGTATGTTCTAGGCATCTTACCCTATAGGAGTTTTCCCATTTTATTAGGGGAGATTGATGAACAACACATATCTCTTCTCAGAATGGTATTCTAACTACTAATAGAAGTGTATACAAAGCAACATGAGTAATGTGTATGAGAAGCTCAAAACAGAGACCTGGGTCCAAAGTGTTCACTTGGACAACACGCTAAATAACCCGGATGGTTTTTTAATCTGGGAGGATAGATAAAAAGGAGAAGAGGACCAAAGACAAACTTGGGAACTCCACCATTTAAGGGAAGGGAAAGCATGAGAACCAGAAAAGAACATGTTGTCAAAGCCACATCAATGCAGTTTTGATCACAAACAACACAGGGATTCTGCTTTTAAAAGTAACATTGCAACATACATCTTTTCCACATTGGTACACAGTACAATTTTTGCTGATTGCTTAATCTTCCTTCTCTTGGTATAACCCAATTTACTTAATCATTTGTTCCTTCATATCACAAGTATTTGCTGAATGTCTACTATGTGTCAGACTCTGTTCTTGGAGCTTAGGAATCAACTGTGAGCACAATAGGTAAAAATCCCTTTCCTCCCAGAGTTTAAATTCTAGTGTATGTGTGTTTGAGTAAAGCAGATAGACATTTGAGAAATGTTATGTAAATGATTTATTATGTCAGAAGATGATAAATGATAAGAGAAAATATAAAACTGGGAAAAAGGGTAAGGGTGTATGGAGTGATAAAATATAAGATAGGGTGATTAATTAACACCTCACTGAGAAGAGGAGATTTGAGTTACCACCTGAAGGAAGTGAGGAAATGAGCCATGTGGACATATGGAGAAAGAACATTATGAGTAGAGGGAACAGGCAACAAAAGGATCCAGTGTGACTGGGAAGGAGATGAGGTCCTTGTGAACCACCTTAAAAATTTTTCTGACTGCTTTAAGTCATATGGGCTCACTCTGAATCAGATGGGAAGCCACTGGAGGGTCCTGAACAGAGGAGTGATATGATCCCGTTCATGACTGGAAGAAGAAATACTTTCACTATTGTCTTGCGGGAAAGGAAGACAGAGTTACACCAGTTACCAATCACCATGATCCAGGCTCTAAGAAGTGGTGGCTCAGACCATGGCTGATAGCAGTGAGGGTGGTGAGAACATTCTGAAGTGAAGTGGGGAAGTGGTTTCATTTCCTTTCGAAAGGATCACTGTAGTTGCAGAAACAGAGAACCCAACAAGACAGTGATCCACGCAAAGCTGAAGGTGGTGTGACCAGGGTGGGAACAGTGGTGAACACTTCCCATGTGGTTACCTTGAGTGATTTCCAGTTTTTCTTTGTTATGAAAAATTAGTACCCAAATTTTTCATCTACATATTCTCCATTCGTGTTTCTTTTGAATTATCATTTCCTTTGCATACATTTTTAGGAGTAGGAGTATAGAGCCCAAGGAAATTAGTATTTTCTGTCTTTCCATATACATTTCCACAGGTTCTCTCCAAAGTATCTGACCATCCATGTGTGGGAATGAACTGTTCTGCCACCACCACGGGGACCCAGACTCCATCACAGCAAATTGATTGGAATGATGCCAACCTGACAGACCGACTTTGACTCAGCTATTATGAAGTTGCTGTTCTACTGTTCTTCTTTTTTAAATGAAACAGTTTAAACATTTTTTAACAAATTCACCAAACTATAAAGAATAATATTACAGATAACCCACGTTCATTACCGAGATTTAACAAATATTTATATTTTACCACAATTGTTTCTCTTATGGCTTTTGATTCCCAAAAGTTAATGGCAAACATCTCTGATTCTTGAGATTTATTTCATAAGCCTTACTCTACATCTGACACTTCCCTTGACATTGACCACCATTTCATTTCTGAAATTAATCTCCAACCTTCTTCCATCCTCAATATTCATTCCCTTATTCATTTATTCAACTAAAAAGTTAAGTGTCTGCTAGTTAAGTGTCAGAAGTGGGAGTTTTGGAATGAGGATGAGGAATTGGGTGGGACTGAGTGAGGAGCTTAGGAATTTTTTAAAATTATAAGTTTAATATCTTGTTTTTGAGGCCACATCTCAATATTCTCAAGTCAAATAACCTGTGTCAAAGCAGCCACATCCGAACGTCACGTGCCTAATCATAGAGCTAGTTTGCAGCAGGCCTTGTCATTCACAATCCTGCTTGCTTTCTAGTGCACCATACTTCCTTCACGAGCACACTCATTTCTCCTTCTCTAAATCACAGGGTCAGACTGGGATGAAGGCAGAGAACAGCCCTGCCCATTCCCCACCTTGCTGTAATTCTACCTCCTCCCTACCCATTCTGTCCCCACCTTGACTTTGACGTTCACCATCTCCCTTCTACTGTAGAATACAAGGCATATGATAAATGTACCTTGAAGGACACAGTGTAGGTGCTACAAACATAAGGCAGCATATCATAGTGGGTAAGAAAGAGGATGTTTAGCGTATGACAAACCTAGGCTTGTATATTAGTTTGCTGGGGCTGCAGTAACAAATTACCATAAACTGAGCAGCTTGAAACAAACAGAACTTTATTCTCTCACTGATTTGTTGGCCTGAAGTCCAAAACTGGTAGGGCCACACTCCCTCTGGAGGCTCTGGGGAGCACTCTCTCCTTGCCCCTTCCTAGCTCCTGGGAGTTGCCAGCAATCCTTGGCATTCTTGGCTGTGGCAGCATAACTCCAATCTCTGCCCATCCTTACATAGCCTTCTCTGTTTTCCTCCTATGTCTCTGTCTCCAAACTTCCTTCTTATAAGAATACTTATCACTGGATTCAGGGCCCACTCTAAACTGGTGTGAATTTATCTTAACTTGATACATCCATAAAGGTGCTATTTTCAAATTAGGTCACCTTCCAAGGTCCCAGTGGACATGAATTTTGGGAAGACATTATGCAACTCAGCTGGATTCTAGATTTACCAGTTATTCGCTGTATGATCTGGGAGCATTTAATAAGCATTCAGTAAGGATAGCTATTATAGGAATGTGGAGGGAGGGAAGAGGAAGCCATTTCTGACTGATAAGACAACATGAAAGAGGTGGAGGATTTTAATACATGGCACTTTAACTGATATTTTATTATTTATTCCAGAACTTACTGTCAAATACCAGGTGCTGTGTAGAGCAGTGAATTCTATTACATGTGGTTGTGAACTATAAATTTCCTGTAAATAATCTGAGGGGAAATGTGGCCAATTCTGAGCTAAACACCCCTGGAGTTTAATGGTAAGAGAATATGTGGTGGAATTCAGTTATTTCAGCTGAGGGAATTTTGAAGACTCCAAGTGGTACTGCCTCCAGGACGGGCTTCCGGCTTAGGAAGGAAGGACCAGGAAGGTGGTGAGTGGTAAAAATGGGCCTGAGCAAATGCTCTGAGGACATTTGTAAGTATACCCCAAGACTAGGACATTTTGGGGGCTAGAGAGGGAGCCTGAGAGATGGGATCATTCACTCTGTCTTTTCCCTAGAAGATTGGTTGGTTTGGCAAGTGAGACAGGAATTTGGTGTTAGCGGCCTGCATGTGTATGGGACAAGGTTACCTTGAATATAGTTGAAGGAAGATAATATCTCATACATCAGCAAGGAGATCTTGAGGGTGTGGCTAGATCTCTCAGTCATACAACTGCCTGGGAAGAAATTATCACTAACTATTTATTTTACACCCACTTTGAGCCAAGCACATTGCAGTATATCTCCCTTACCAGTGGTTTCACTTCCTATGATTTATTTCCCTTGGTCAGCCTCAGTCCAGAAGCAGATAATCCTCCTTCTGATGCAGTCAGAAGGTCAGTAGCAGCCTAATGCTATGTCACAGTGCCTATGTCATTCACCTCACTTCATCTTATCACATAGGCATTTTATGATCTCACATCACAATGAGAAGGGCAAGTAAAGTACAATAAGATATTTTGAGAGAAAGGGAACGAGACAAACCACATTCACAAAACTATTATTATAGTATATTGTTATAATTGTTCTATTTTATTATTAGTTATTATTGTTAAGCTTTATGCCAAATTGATAAATTAAACTATCATAGGTATATGTATGTATAGGAAAAAACAGTATATATAGGGTTCAGTACTATTTGCAGTTTCAGGCATCCACTGTGGGTCTTGGAATGTATTCCCTGTGGATAAGGGGGAACTACTGTACATTTGCTGTTGTGATTTAATTTCTGTAACATTCCTTCCAGGTAGGATTTATAATCCTCACTTTCAGAAGAGAAATCTGAGGCTTAGAAAATACTACTTGCCCAAAGCCACTCACTCCTGTCCCAAGTAGCAGAACAAGGATTCCAACTCAACACTCTTTGATATCAGAAGCCAGAGTTCTTAATTACTAGGTGTAGACTGAGCTAACACTTTAGGACACAATGATTCCAAGGAGCTAGGATACTTGAACATTCTCTGGGGCAAGGCAAAAGTATAACACAGTCAGATCTGTTCTCCATGCCTGAGGTAGGAAAAAGAGAAGTCAGGAAATTTACATGGGCTTTTCCACCTACCTAAATGTGAAGGAGAAACCCCAAGATTGCCTTATAAGAGCATCCTGCCAAGGCAGAAGAGGCCAAGGAATGGTCCCACTGCCCCAGGCCGAGGGATGGAAGAGATGGAACGATTCTGAAAGGTGGTAGCAACGTAATGAAGCAGAGGTGGAAGCTCAGGAGCCTAGTTAGATTTCCTGGTATGTGGTGAGTTTCTACACTATGGACTCTCCTCTGGTGAATCAAGAGATGGTAACAAAACAGCTTCACATGAGTCTGGAGGTTTGTGTCTCTGTCAGAAACCCTTGTAAACGAGAATGCCTGCTCCTGCTGAAGATCCAGGTGGCATGTGGCAACCAGTTAAACAATATAAGTTCTACAAGGAGGAAGAGGTGGTACTTTCTAATTCTAGGTTGGGCTTAATCACAGGCCTAATTCCAGGAAGGAACATTAAAGGAGTAGCCCACGAATGCCTGGAGTGCAGGAGTGAGGTGACCCCAAGAGGCAGCAATGGCCCCCTCAGAATCAGTCACTGGGCTTCCCTTGAGCCATGGTTAGAATCAGTGATTCTCAGTCTGGGCTGCTTATTAGAATCACTTGGAAGCAGATACCCAAGTCCTACCACAGATTCATTAAAAAAAAATCTCTGGAAGCCTAAGCAGTGCTAGGTTTTTCTTTTTCCTAACAGTTTTATTGAGATATAAGTCATCTGCCATGCAATTCCCCTGCTGAAAGTATACAATTCAGTGCTTTTTAGTGTATTCACAGAGTGTGCAGCCATCACACATTTGTACAATATTTCATTATTGCTAAAAGAAACTGTACCCATTAGATTTCAACCACACACCTTCCACCTTTCCTAGCCCTAGACAATCACTCATCTACTTTCTATCTCTATAGATTTGCCTATTCTGGACATTTAATACAAATGTGTCTTGCCAATAGGTTTCAGCTCCGGGCAAGTTCGCTATGGATTCAGTGTGACCAAAGAAAACGACAGCAAAATGTTCTTGGGGTGAAAGAGTTATACCCAACTTTATTTCCAGGTGGCAGGTCAGTCACTAGAATCCCATTCACTCAGAGCAAGTCTGTATGCAGCAAGCCAGTCTCTGCTTCTGGGCCCCTCTGTCTGCACAGTTGTCCCACACAGCCGTCCTCTGGGCCTCTGCCCTCTGCTCTGCTCTCCTGCAGCCTTGCAGCCCTGCCACCACGTCATGCACAGAGCACTGGGCGGAGCTCTTTATATAAAGTCAACAGCCATGTATTGCCCCCAGGTGTGCAGTGAGCTAGTCAACCAGGGCCAGGTGAGAATCCTGGCCACAGGAGCTCTCATTTTATCCACAGAATGGAATGATGTAAAATGACATTTCATGTCAGCTTTTTTCCATTAGCATGATGTGTTCAAGGTTAATCCATGTTGTATTGGCAATCAGTACTTCATTCCTTTTTATGCTGAACAATATTGTCCACATATGCCACATTTTAATTATGCATTCATAAGTTGGTGGATATTTGGATTGTTTCCAGTTTTAGGCCATTATAAACAACACTGTAATTATCAACATTTCTGTCCAAGTTACTCTGTGAACATGTGTTTTCAATTTTCTTGGATATATCTAGGAGTGGAATTGCTAAGTCACATGGTAACTTAACATTTAAACTTTTGAGGAGCTGTGAGTTTTGGAAACTTTCCAGTTGATTCTAATAGATCATTAGAAGCACAGGGCTAAGTATCACTGAATCCAAAAGAATGGTGAAACCCAGAGGGATGTTCTCTGACAGCTTTAGGGAGACATTTCATAGATCTTAGAGCTCTATGTAGAACAGTGAGGTTGGTTCATAGGTAGTTTTCCAACTAAAGCCAAAATTTTAGTGATTGCTGTCAACATGCAAGAAAATGTGCCTTACCACCTAGTTCTTAGCTCTTTTTGATTCAACATTAATTCTAATGACTTCAAGGGATGAATACCTGGAGCAGGAGTTTTCAAACTTTTTTCTGTGTAACTGTTTCTTTAATTAAAATCCTTTGCTGAAGCTTAAAAGATAAAACAGATAAAGGGCTTCCCTAGGGACCACTGAGAAGAGGGTAGCTTCTCAAGGCCCTGCCCAGTGGGCCTGTAGAAGCTTCTTCTCTTGCCTTCTCACCCAGCCCAAGCTGGGTGACAGAAACTCTGAGCCCTTCCTCACAACACCCAGGGCTTTACAGAGCATCATTTGAAAACCGGTGATCCAGAAGGAATTTTTAAAATTAATTTGTGGATAACTGTCTTCCCAATGGGTTTCAGCCTTGGGTAAGTTCACTATGGATTCAATGAGACCAAAAAATGACCGTGGACTGTTCTTGGGGTGAAAGGGTTTATACCCAACTTTATTCCCACCGTGGCTGGTCAATCACTAGAATCCCATCTACTCAGAGGAAGTCTGCATGCAGCAAGCCTGTCTCTGCCTCTCGGCCTCTGTCCTCACAGCCATCTCAGTCTCTGTCCTTGGTGCTGCCACCACTCCAGCCTCTGCTCTCCTGCAAACCATGTAGCCCAGAGCACTGGGTGGAGCTCTTTATAGAGAGTCAATGACAACGTATTGCCCACACGTGTGTAGTGAGCTAGCTAACCAGGGCCAGGTGAGAATCCTGGCCACAGGAACCTTCACTTTATGCACAGGTTGCACTGAGAAATAATGTTTCATTTCCTGCAAGGTATTCAAGACATATCCCAGACAATTCTTTCTATGAGGGAATTAGAAACCTGGAAGGCAAGGCAGTTGGTCTCAGTAATTTTGATGGTACTCCCATTCTAAGCTTCTAGAAGACCATGTTCACACTGTCAGCCACTTGTATCTTGAGAAGCTTTGCTAGATGGTGGAGGGGGCTTGGCCTGCAGGATAGGAACTTGTTCTTCTTAATCTTTCCCCTACTTGTCCTAATCTAGCTCTGCTGGGGTTTTGCCTTTAAAAGAGCTGGCTATGGTAACAGGTCATACCAGATCTACTATTTTTATTGTTTAACATTAATCTATTATTATTCAGCTAGATTGTAACTTCAGAAAGGCCAGTATTTTATCTTCTTCTTCAATGCTGCTCCTAGAACAGTGCCTGGCATGTAATAGGTGTTGTGGGCTGAATGTTTGTATCTCCCCACATTTGTATGTTGAAACACTAACCCTCAGTGTGATGTTATTTGGAGGTGGGACCTTTGGGAAGTGATTAGGTCATAGAGCAAAGCCCTCATGAATAGGAGTAGTGACCTTGTAAATGAGACTCAGAGAGCTCTCTTCCTCTTTCTGCCAAGGGGAGATATAATGAGAGGTTGCAGTATGCCTCCTGGAAGAGGGCTTTTACCAGACCATGTGGACACCCTGATAATAGTCTTACAGTTTCTGTAACTATGAGAAATACATTTCTGTTGCTTATAAGTGTCTTGCCTGAGGGTTTCAGCCTGGGGCAAATTCACTTCAGATTCAGTGAGACCAAGAAATGACAACGGAGCATTCTTGAGATAAAAGGGTTTATACCTGGCTTTATTTTCAGGGTGGTAGGTCAAGCAGTCTGCAGGTCCGTAATTCACTTCATCTCTTCCTCTGCCCAGAGCAGTGGGTGGAGCTCTTTATACAGTGACTCAGTCAGAAATAGTTTATTGCCTACGGGTGTGGAAGCATTAGCCTAGCAGTAGGCCAGTCACATCAACAAGTAGTTTAGGGTCAGATGAGGATCTTGGTTATAGGAATTTCCATTTTCCCTACATAAGTCACCCACTCATAAGTCACTGGTTCTTTGTTATAGCAGCCCGAATGGACTAAGACAGTGGTTGTTTAATAAATACATGTTGAATGACTGATTAAATAAAAGCTATTCAATGGCTATAAAGTTTCACTTATGCAAGATGTTGGGTTCTGGACATCTGCTGTGCAACACTTGCCTACAGTTAACGATACTATATTGTACACCTAAAAATTTGTTAAGAGGGTAGATCTCATGTTAAATGTTTGTCTTGCCAATGGGTTTCAGCCCCGGGCAAGTTTGCTATGGATTCAGTGTGACCAAAGAAAATGACAGCAAAATGTTCTTGGGGTGAGAGGGTTATACCCATCTTTATTTCTAGGTGGCAGGTCAGTCACTAAAATCCCATTCACTCAGAGCGAGTCTGCAGGCAGCAAGCCAGTCTCTGCCTCTGGGCCCCTCTGTCCACACAGCCATCCCAAACAGCCGTCCTCTGGGCCTCTCTGCACAGTTGACCCACACAGCTGTCCTCTGGGCCTCTGTCCTCAGTGCTGCCACCACTCCAGCCTCTGCTCTGCTCTCTTGCAGCCCTGCCACCATGTTGTGCACAGAGCACTGGGCAGAGCTCTTTTTATATAGAGTCAACAGCCATGTATTGCCCACAGGTGTGCAGTGAGCTAGTCTACCAGGACCAGGTGAGAATCCTGGCCACAGGAACTCTCATTTTATCCACAGTGTTCTTATCACAATAAAATAAAATAAAAATCATTCTTAACTTCCTTATGCCAGCATAGTTTTTCCAGTATTCTCACCTGGTCCTCCATAGTTCCTCTCACCAGCCACTCTGACTTCTGTGACACACCAGGATGCAGCAAAAGGAACATTCTGTGTTCTGCAACCCTTCCTGGTTTTAGTGCTAACCCACATGCCCCAACCCTCCCTGCCTATCCCCCATCCTGCCCCCTGTCTTTGTGGTCTCTGACTCAGATCTCATATTCACCATCACACAGCCTTATTTCACTTGGGCTTGAGTCATTCCTTTACTACTTACTGCTCAAGTTTAGGCAAGTTTCCTAACTGCTCTGTGCCCCAGGTTTCTCACCCAAAAAACCTTAAATATGTGAAGAGAAGAAGAGTAAAGTTGGAATGTTGAGAAATACTAATATATAAGGGATAAGAAATAGCAACATCTTATCTCATAGATTGATTGAATGCATGCAAAGTGCTTAGTTTCTTGCATATACCAGGCAGGCAGTAAATGTTATCCGTGATCACTTTTAGTATTCTTTGGACATTGTCATGATTAAGTCATCCCTCACATGTGATGCTTGTCAGCACCTTCTTCTTGATGATGCACCGTGAAGCTTCTTCCCTCCACCACGCTGCCTCGAGGACACCCAGTTCCCAGGCTGCCTCCCTTGCTGCCAGTTCTCTCTGGGCCGCACCACCCCTGTTGACATACCTTCAGAGCAGAAGCAAAACTTGTTGTTGCTTGGGACCAGTACTTGGTCTTACAGTTCTGTGTGGGCACTGTGCACCGAGGAGGCTGTCAGTCAGGTTCAGTTGCTGAATGGGAGGGCGAGCTGGCGGCCCCTCCACACCTGGGCAGTGGGCTGGCTTCACCTGCTTTACACAGCTCGGCACCAGCTTCACAACCGCAAAACCAACTGCTTGTGGTTACTTGGGTTGCAGTAAAATTAGTTTAATTTTTTCAACCATCCACAGTTTCTTCGAATCTTTGCTGTTTATTTCAACTACAGGTAGATCCTACAGCAGTGCAAAGTATGTCAAACCTTTTTAAATGGGAACAGTTCACTCATGTTTTGGGTGAAAAAAAAAGATTCCATTGTGCTTTTTCTGGGTATGATGGTATGGACAAATGAACCTGTGCCTCTCATTGTATGTATGAACAGAGGGTCCCTTGGTAAGCGTATTACCAATTTCAGGAGGTCTGTTTTAGGAAAAAGGCAGTGGCAGAATTTGATTTGCATTTTTGGGAATGATCCCTTGGGCAGCAATATGGGAGACAGAGTAGAGAAAAGTAAGCCTGGAGCTCAGGAGGAAGGGCAGCTTGAAGGATGAGGCCCTGAACTCAAAGGGGTGGTGGTAGAGAGACAGAGAGTATAGGTTTGTGAGAACCAGCAGAATGGCCAGGCCCAGACGTGCAGCAACACCTCAACTCTGTTCCCCCTAAGAAATCCAATTACACTTGGCACCTTGTGATGCTTAGGAACTTACTGATGGTTTGGGGACACAACACCCCACAGGTGTCTGTTGTCTTCCAGACTCTGGCTCACATTTTTCCAGCCTCAATCCCATGGGAACCTTTGAGCAAGCTGGCCACTGTGGTAATCACTAGCCACATGTGGCTGCTGAGCATTTAAAATGTGCCTAATTAGAATAAGATATTCTCTACATGTAAAATAGATACTGCACTTATTATAATTAGTACAAAAAAGAATGTAAAATATCTCATTGATAATTTTTATATTGATTACATTTGACATGACAATATTTTAACTATATGGGGTTAAGCAAAATAAATTATTACAACTAATTTCACCATTTCATTTTACTTTTTTAAATGTGACTACTAGAAAATGTGAAATTACATATGTGATTCACATTATGTCCTGTTAGACAGTGCTAGTGTAGAACACACTTCAGTGTTGTCCTACATGAGGTTTGAAGAAATTGGGTATATTTATCCACTTGCTCCAAATGGTCACAGGCTGAACACTCTCCTGGGGCTGTTACTTCCCCGGGAGTTCTGGCTGCCCCGTGCAGAACAGAGCAGCTTCTGTGCTGGAGAGAGCCTTAGGCGTGGAGTCAGGAAGAAGTGGTGGGTGTTAAGGCAGGGGGCACTGACCGTGCCTGGTACAGGCCCTCATTCAACTTTCCCATTACAAAGGTTATCCTAACCAACAGCTCTGGCTCCCCAAACAGGAGGGCTCCACTCAGAGTCTCTGCCTGACTCATCCCAGGGAACTGGCCAGGGCATTTGCTTACTTTTACTTTTTCCCCTTTACTCAGCACTAGGTCACCTTACCCCAGAAATGGCTGACAGAAATACTCCTTCAAGAAAAAGACAAATCTGCACTATGGGAGGTGAGGTCTGGTGTGATGGTCTTCAAAAGACAAAACATATGGCCTAAGTACATTTCCCAAAACATCAGTACATTTCCCAAGATCTGGGTTCCCCAGTCAGCTCTATTGCAGGACATCCACAGTTCAGCCCCAGTTGTCCTGAACCAAGCAAGTGCAGCTTCTTTTTCTGCTTTCTCCTCCGTGTAAGGTCCATACGTCTGTTCTGCATTCCAGCTCTGCAAGAAAGCATGTGAACAAGAACACAAACTCCACATTAACAAGCCTTATGTTATGGGCGCGATGCCTGATCCACATGGAGTGGGATGATATTTGAAAGGATTACTTCTGCGTTCTCACCCAAACCCCCAACCCTCATATGCCTTCCAACTCTGCTCTCTCTGATTTTCTTCACTTTCACCCTGAGGATGTTTCTTCCAGCCCAGAAACTAGATATGAGTCATCCACTGCTTTAGGGGGAGGCTGTCACTCTTGAAGTAGAGAATAAAGAAGGCAAATTTGTAGTGGTAAGTTCAAAAGTCACTGGTGCAGGTGTAAGATAGGAAGAACTGGATGCATAGCTGCATAATTGCAAAGAGAGCTCTGCCCCCCAGACTAAAGATTGCACAGGCTGGGGGGTTGGGAGAGAGAAAGACCTCAAGGACAGAGAGAGACGTGGCCCTGCCCCTCTGGAACATGGGCCATGCCCATCAGCTCATACCTCTGGAGACATCCACTTGTCCCAAGGACCTAGATTAGATGTCCTGTTAGCCTGTGGTGATGGTTGCTCACGGTCTTCACTCATGGTGATGATTAGCTAGGTCCAAAGACAGCCAGCTGTGCCCAGGATTTTGCTCTGCTATCTGCCCCACCTGTGCTGTGTGGGAAGCCCCCTTCCAACAGGGACACTTAAAGCCCCAGGAGCAGTCTTGGTCACCTAGAGAGGTCTTCATGGAATAGTACTGGGCAAGCAGTACCATGGAAACAGACTGAACTGGCCCCAAGCCTCTCCATAAGCCAGGACAGTGGTGGACTCACACATACATAATACTTCTTGGGGTAGAAATACTTCTCCGAAGGAAACATCATCTTTGGAAATATGTCTCTGTGCACAGTTACGACAAGTCTTATCTTAATGCACAGAGTGGCTTCTCTCCTTGAAGCCACTTGTTTTAATCCTACCCCGTCCCCCATCGCCATCCCAGTTGATTGACTAGGCTTTGCACAACAGAGGAGCAGTTTGTCCAAAGATAAATCAATTGAAAAATACCAAGTGTTCAAAAAACCAGAAGTATTATCTCACCTAGTGTCATCTTATATCACATACAACTCGGCTAACCAGTCAGAAAAACATTTGAATGAGTCAGAAATAGTCAGCAAGAGAGACATAAGTCTCTGTGAGCTGGCCTCATAATTACCCATGGAAAGGTGTGTTTTGGGTGCATTCAGGAAATGCTATCTTGTTTTGTCGAGGTGCTTGGACTCAAAGGGTACATTCCAGGAGTTGTTTTCTCAGGCCTCAAAACTGATGAAAGAGGAAAGTGGAAAGTTGTCTACAGGACTTCTGTAGGATTTGGCTTCTTTAGGCTAATTTAGGGCAGTAAACATTTCTCTCTCAATGACTCATGATTCTGCTTTAGATACTAACACCGGAAGCAAGTGTTTAATGCCCTACTGACCCAGCACATATTTCAGAGGGCGGCCTTTTATAGTTTATGCTTCCAGTGCTAGGTAAGTGTGGGTTAATGACAGAGAAGACAGCTGGGAAATACCTGGACATTTGAAAGGAAACGACAGCAAACTGCTTCTCAGAAAACATCGGAGTCTAGAGCACACATCTGCTGACTAAGGTAAAGGTGGCAAATGTTTTTTGGGGTGACCCTTAGTCACACTTCACCTTCTCTGAACCCTCCCAGCTGTTGTGTCCATACAACGTAACACCTCCTCCCCCACCAACAGTTGATGGGAAAGGATGTGGACACTGGACCCAAGGTAGACCCATCAAGATTCTCCCCCTAGGAATTAGAAAATGGTCCTCTGAGCCTTATGAGCAGCCATAGTTGGCTCCTGTGCACAGGGAAGCAGAGGCAGAGTGAAGGAGAGATGAGAAAAGTGCAGCTGGATGAGCAACAGTACTGCAGCTGGTAGCCCCAGCTTTCCAGGGCTGACTCCAGGTTCCCGAGAGGCCTCATTGGGCCACTTGTTTGTGGGTGCCACACTATAGCTAAAATAAATGCCTGCCTCCACTTAAATGCCTGGGGGTGTCTGTGCAAACCATGTTCCCTGTTTCCTATCAGAAGCTCAGCTGGTCCTTCACTGCTCACAGGTGGTATGGCTGGAACCATCTTTAGGACAGCTCTGCATCTGTGTGTCGCCACGTTCCTTACAGCATCCATCCTTTGCATCTTGAAGGAGAAATGGCTTGAGCTATTTCTCACTTCCCTTACCTGTTCTCTCACTAATGACACCTTCTGAATCCTGCTATCTACACTGAAGAGCCAGGGGTTAAGTTAGCAAAGGGCAGAACAGCTTCATTTTTCTGTGTGCAACTTCCCATGACTCTGGGCTTTAAAGTTGATTAAACAGGGCAATCAACTCTCTTTCTACATTTATTCATTCATACAATTGAAATTTAAGTACTTACCACACGCTAAGCCGAATTTAAGACACTAAAACTATGGTACCTCCTGGAGTCTGCATTACAGTGGAGGGAGACAGACAATAAATGAGCATACAGCTAAAATAATTTCAGATGAAGAAAAGTCACAAAGTAGTAAAACAGGGAACGAAGAGAGAGAGTGACTCAGGGTCTGTGTACACGTGTGCCAGTGTGGTGACTCCTTTAGGGAGGAGGCAGGAAGGGACGCTCAGGGGCAACGTGGAATGGACATGGGTACAACAGAAAGAACAAACTGGCTGTGGGAAAATGTGTGGGAACAGCTTTCTAGAAAGGAGTACTAGCATATTCAAGGGTGCTGAGGCCATGCACTCCTTCCTGACCTCCCTTACATTTTTGCTTTCCTTTTCCTCAAACCTTCACTGAGCTCCCACCAGGAGGAAGGAGCCAGCTGGAACAGATCAAAACACTAGGACAGAGTTTTGTTTTACAGGAATTCATACAGCAGGTAAGGAGAAAGAGAGTAAGTCATTAAAATACAGGCAGTGTATGCAGCAGAAAGAAGCCGAGAGTGTTATGGGAAGATGGTGGGAGCACAAGGCTGCACCTCCTTAGCAGCTGGGGTTCTGGAGGAGAAGCCTACAGTCACAAAGTTCAGATTCTTTTCCACATAATGCTCCTTACTTAGATGCCTTCGAAACAGAGTGGGAAGCTTGATGGAACAAACCGGTGAAGCACGCACACCAAACACTAACAGGGAAACCCAGGAGGAAACTGCAATTGATTCAAGTTGCTGAGAAAACAGGAAAGGTGACTTATTTGCTGGACTAGGATGCTGACATTAAAACACACACACACACACACACACTCACACACACACACACACACACAGCTCAGATGACTGAAGGCAAAGGGAGGAATTGGCAGGGGTCCCTGAAAATGTGTAATCCAAGAACAAAAGTTTTACAGAACCAGAGGAAAAAAAAAACCTTAACATAACACAGGGTCAGAGTGAACTCTTTGGTACTCATGTAACTGATTAAGAATTTAAAGGAAACTGTCTATTTACTTTATGATTCATTAAGTGGAACAGACTTTTAAAAAACATGATGATTGTGTTTTCCATTTATTGTTGTGGGTCCACGTGACACTTAATGGCATTGAAGTCCAAAAATATGGAAACTGCCAACAGAATGTGTCTATGTAAGGACAATAGAGGGCCAGGCTGGATCATTTAAACAGTTGAAGAGGAAATGCTAACTCAAGCTTGCTAATGCAAGCCACTATGGTATGCATGCCCTCAGACTACAGCTGGTGGCGAGTAGGCGTTGGGTGTTAGATCAGCGGAAGAAGTGACTGTAAGGGTGGGAGGTGCGAATGCCAGAAAGCAACCTGGGTTTGTGGTAAACTCATGGAGGAGAGGTGTTTTAATTACTATGTCAGAACAGATCGTAGGGTAATCACAAGTCCCTCTTGAAGAAAATTGTCATTCTATAAACATTTGCCTCAAGAAGACTTTGAGAGAAAAGAATAGTCCTTGGCTAGGACTGGCCTATGGCAGAATTTTTCTCCTTGGTGAATTTGGGAAGAAAAACTGGGTGTTTGGCTCAGTGCCTCCCTTCTTCCTCCTGGGAACAGGCCCCTCTGCTGTGGCCACCTTCTTCTCAGCTCCTTGGGGGCCGGCTTTGCCTCTGCAAGGGGAGGCCTGGTCTCCTCCAGCACTGCCTCCAAAGGGTAGAAAGGGTCGTGCCTAAAACTGCGGTTCAGTTTGCTAATACATACAGTGAGATCTTCCCACCTAACCTGTACCAATAACGAATGTGACATTTTGTTTTCTACTTGTGTTTTTTTTTTTTTTTCTCAGTAGGTTCAGAACTCAAGCTGGGAAGCAAAATGTTACTGAGTCCCCACCAGGCCCCTGGGAGGGAGGGAGGGAGGGAGGCACCTCAAATTGTCCTCCAGAGCTGCTGAGTTTGATATTCAGTCAGAGGCCTTGTGTACCTGCCAATCTGGAAACACAAGTCTTTTATGTTAGGAAAAAGGAAACACACCATGGCTTCTGATATGCTTCCAAATCAAAACTCACACAGATAGACACTCTGAGTGCCAGGTGTGAGTTTGTAGTTAAGCCACTTCTCACCACAGCGCATCTATGTGGCATGCTTCAGGGAGAGAATTATCTCTCAGGAGAATCATATCTCTAACTCAGCCATGCTGGGAGGCTAGCTAAGTTCCTAAAATACCATTAATTCCCTTACATACTGGAAAAATGCCCAGAAACCAGAACCAGAAAACGAACAAAAAAACTCTCAGTAAACTCCAATAAGTAAAGAAAAACCCAAAAATAAATAAAACTAGCACTGTAACCATTGGTATGTGATGTATATGCTAGTTCCTGGACTAAAAAGTAAAACAATAGAACACAGGTTCTCTATAGCAATTTACAGTTAGCAAAACACTTTTAGACACATGTATTTTGACCTGCTTAACAACCTGATAGTATTACTATGCTTTCCATTTACGTGAAAGGATGAGAGGAGAAAGGAGAATGGGAAAGATTCCTAGAGAGAAGGAGGTAGTAAGTGAGGTAGAGACTTCAGGGAGAAATGTCCAACCACCACGAGCAGTTAGCTTGGCCATGTTCTGCACAGTCATGTATGGTGGTCTTGAGGCAGATGATGGTGGGGGACAGGCAGATAGAGTTCAGGACCCCTGTAAGTTTCAAGGCCCTTGTAAATTTCAAAAAGCTCCACTCCAACTCAGTCATTGGAAAGTACACCTAGACAGGCCTCAGCTTTGACTGGTTAGGCCCTATGCAAATAAAACACTGTACTTTCAGCCAATCAGGAGTGAGTTGTGATGTCATTAGTTCAGGTGTCTTGTCTCTTAGGTCCATAGGTGGGACTTCCCCCTTTCAAGAAGCTATCTAAACCCCTAGACACTGCCACCTTTGCAGCATCTTCCTTGTAGTCCCTCTGATTAGCAGAATTCATTTTCTTTTCACTCCTTAAAATCTTTGCTGGTTGCTCCATGCTCTTGTCTGCTGGATTCATTCCTCATCACTTCTGAGACACAATCCTGGGAAAAACAGCATCGTGGCTGGTAACAGTCTCATACACAGTGGGTGAGATTAAGGAAATCATAGAAATATGAGGTTATTGTCTTATATATCACTAACCACATCAGTGTCCAAAAATAACTTACACTACTACAGTGAGGTAACAATTCTGCCACTCAGCAAGTCCTTTTACCCAGGTCTCATGCCCAGATTGTAGGTCCTGAAAAGCTTGCTGTGCCAGCCCTGGGCTTCTCCCCTTTTCTGGGCTTGCACACCAGGGCTATATATTTTCCATGTCTGTATATATAGGGCTTCCTGGGGCAGGCCTAGCCAGGGTGGAAGAAAACTTCCATTTATTGAACATGTCCAATTTACCCCAATTTACCCCATGTACAGAATAGAAACATGCACATTATTCTCTGAAATTCTCTTAATGGCCTTTGTGGTAGGTGTAATGCTTGTTTATAAATGAATCATTTGAGTTTCAAAGAGGTAACTGACTTATCCAATCCCATTCTGGCATGTGAAATCTCTAGAAGGAACCAGGCAAACATTAAGATTAATGAAAGGAGTTAGAAGGAGAGGAGAACAGCAATGAAACAGGTGGAGAGAAAGGTGCAGGCATGTGGCATATGACTTTATACTTTGAAATAATAGGAATAAAGTTATGTAAATACTTGCCAACAACTAATTGAGTTCACAGCAGCTCAGTGGAGAGTATGTCTGAGAAAAAGCTGCTCAAGAGGGAAGTGTCTCTGAGAAAAAGTAACTGAGAGGAAGTGCCATCCAGACTGGGAGCCCAAGGGCAGCAACCACCCAGATACTGGGACATCACAGTAAGACAAGTAACCAGTTTTCATGAATGCAGAGTGAAATTATAATAATATGGGAATGGGGTATTTTACAAGGCAGATTCACTGAGATAAGAAAATAGCTTTTAATAAATAACTGATTGTTTATATTGGGAATAAAAAATATACAGAATTAGAAAAGTATAATGGAGCCCCACATGCCCATCACCTGCTCAGTAACTATCAACATTTGTTGCTCTACTCTCATCTATCTCTCTATACTATTTTTCTAGAGTCTTTTAAAGAAATCCCTGTCATCATATCATTTTACCTATAAATACTTCAGATGCATTTCTGTGAAAAGAAGATATTTTTAATATAATTACAATACTATAATCATACCTAACAAAACTAACAATCATCTCTTAATACCATTCAATATCCAGTCTATAATAAAATTTGCTGGATTGTATTATAAATGTCCTGTGATAACTGGTTTGATTTGAATCAAGATCTAAACAAGGCTCACACATTGCATTTGGTGCTCATATCTCATTGTGGAACTTTTCACCAATGTCCTCTGAATACTTATTGAACACTACTAAAACCAGTGACCCCAAGGCAGTCTGGAGTCAGGATGATGTAACCTACTTAAGCTAAGCACAATACTATGCTAGGAAATCACACACTTGAAGAGGTTAAAAATTGTAATCAATTTAAAATGACAATTAAAAAAAAAAAGTCTAAGTATTCAGACTAAACAGCAAGACACCAACTTAACCAAGTAATCAAAACAAAGAGGTCCAGTAATGAGATATGTCAGCATTATGAACCCCTTGATATGATTAGAAGAACACAATGTCAATTATGTAGTGCCAAAAATGCAAAATGTGATTTCAGTCATGAGAAAACATTGGACAAGTTCAAATTTAAAAAATAACTGACCAGTATTTTTTGCAAGTGTCAAGTTCACGAAAGACTGAGGAACTGTTACAGACTGCTGGAGATGAAATGGGGGATCCTGGATAGGAACCAGAAAAAGGCCATAAGTGGTAGAAAAGGTAAAATTCAAATAAGGCTCATAGTTTAATTAATAATATTACACCAATGTGAATTTCCCATTCTGGATAATTATACATGCCATGTAACATTAGGGGATGTTAAGCATGGAAATGGGGTAAGCAATATAAGATAATTTTTGGTACTATTTTTGCAACTTTTCTACAAGTCTAAAACTAGTTCAGAATTAAAAGTTAAAAAAAAAGTCTGGCATAGTCTTCTCATGTGTACGTAGATTTCTGCAACTACCAGCAGTTCCTCCAGGTGGAGGTAAACCAGCACTTCGTCTAAACAATCCAGCCAGGGTTTTTAGGGTGCCTCTTTGCTGACTCTCCTGATGTGTGGGCGGCACAGATTACCATCACTTTCTCCTGATCCCATGTGCTGTCCTATTATCTTGCTCACAGTCATCATCTTTACTGGGACACATAGGCTTTCTGGGAAATAGCTCTCAGACCTGATTCTCTAGCAGTTTCCTTGTGTCCTGCTTCCCACTGCTACTCATTCGGCTGCTCCTCCGCCGACCCCTAGGCCTGGGCTGGTTCTCTCCCTTCTTCCCCCTTTCAAGTTAACCAGGCTACTGCCCTCTCCCAATCTGTTAAAGATCAAGGAGGCTCTGGGAAAGGACGACCACCATTCCAGTGGCAGTGGGTGGTGAACTTTGTGTCCAGGCTCTGACGAGAGAAGCCTTGTGATCTGATTTCTGCATCAACTTCCCAGCCAGCAGCTTGTGCAGGAGTCCCCAGGCTGGATCTGAATTGCATTACCTTGCAGTAGTGGCAGCTGGCCAGTTTTTGAGCTGATGGGAGGGAGGAGAATGGAGATCTAAAGGGCAAGGATGGTTTGTAGATGAAGAAGTAGCATTTCCCTTTGCTCCCTAGATGGTATTACTGCTGATCCTCTGGTTCCATCTTCAACTCTCTCCTAAGCAGGGTTGCTGTGCTCCCCCCCCCCCATCTTCTCTCTTTTCCATCCAGGGTCTGGGGTTAGCAGGGGTTGTGATCATGAGAAGGGCCTGGGACAAGCTCACTGAAGGTAGGGATGGTTACAAGCCTCATTATTTATGCATTCAATACTCAAATCAACATTTATTGAGCTTCTTCTGGGTGCCAGGCTAAGAACCAGGGATACAATGGAGAGCAAAGCTAGGTCCTGTTTTTCCACAGGAATGAGCTATTTTATGGATCAGAGCTGTTCTATGATCTTGGGGAAACACCTTCTGCATCAACTTGAACTTGGTCCACGATGTCCTGGAAGGGGGTGCCTCTCTGCTCTCTGATGCTTTCCCTGAGGAGTTCACTTCCCTTACACCCCAGCGATTTCCACCCTGAGCACCAGAAACCCATGCTTTTTTTCTTCTAAAATCCTGAAAACTAGTCCCATGACCCCTCAGAGAAGCCCCAAACGACCTATCAAGATTTCTCTGGAGTCAGTGGCCTGGTGGCTGGGGTTCTGGCTGAAGTAATCCCATTTTTGGACCTGGGTATTGGGCTCATTTTGGACAACTGAGCAATGTATATAAGCTATGCTGCTTTAACCAGAGGATCAAAGAGTTAAGATAGAAGTTTATAAAACTCTCAAGGAAAAATCCAGGGCCACCTAGGAAGTCATCTAGGAAGCCAGTTTTCTCCTGTCTTGTTGCTTCACCAACCCCATGGGCTTGCCTTTGTCTTTTGGTTGAAGCTGCCTCACCAGGACCAGGGTTGGGTTCCAGCCTGTGTGAAGGTAGGAGAGGAAGAGGAGTGGACATGACTTGTAAACTGTTCACATCACTTCCATTCATGCCCCACTGGCCAGAACTTACTCCTATGACTATAATTAGTTTGAAGGGAGGCAGGGAAATGGTTTGAGGTGTTGAGGAGACATCTAGGGAGCTAGTCTTGAAGCTGTGTTTCCATAAAATGTACATCATGTTAACTTAGCTTGTGTATAACAAAAATACCAACATTTTCTTTTTTATTTCTTTTTTTTCTTTTGGTATCATTAATCTACAATTACATGAAGAACATTATGTTTACTAGGCTCCCCGCTTCACCAAGTCCCCCTGACATACCCCTTCACAGTCACTGTCCATCTGCGTAGTAAGATGCTGTAAAATCACTACTTGTCTTCTCTGTGTTGCACAGCCCTCCCCATGCCCCCCACGCACTATACATGCTAATTGTCATGCCCTCTTTCTTTTTCCCTGCCCTTCTCCCTCCCTTCCCACCCATCCTCCCCAGTCCCTTTCCCTTTGGTAACTGTTAGTCCATTCTTGGGTTCTGTGATTCTGCTGCTGTTTTGTTCCTTCAGTTTTTCTTTGTTCTTATACTCCACATATGAGTTAAATCATTTGGTACTTGTCTTTCTCTGCCTGGCTTATTTCACTGAGCATAATACCTTCTAGCTCCATCCATGTTGTTGCGAATGGTAGGATCTGTTTTTTTCTTATGGCTGAGTAATATTCCATTGTGTATATGTACCACATCTTCTTTATACATTCATCTACTGATGGACATTTAGGTTGCTTCCATATCTTGGCTATTGTAAATAGTGCAGCGATAAACATAGGGGTGCATCTGTCTTTTTCAAACTGGAGTGCTGCATTCTTAGGGTAAATTCCTAGAAGTGGAATTCCTGGGTCAAATGGTATGTCTATTTTGAGCATTCTGAGGAACCTCCATACTGCTTTCCACAATGGTTGAACTAATTTACATTCCCACCAGCAGTGTAGGAGGGTTCCCCTTTCTCCACAACCTAGCCAACATTTGTTGTTGATTGTCTTTTCGATGATGGCCATCCTTACTGGTGTGAGGTGATATCTCATTGTGGATTTAATTTGCATTTCTCTGATGATTAGCAATGTGGAGCATCTTTTCATGTGCTTGTTGGCCATCTGAATTTCTTCTTTAGAGAACTGTCTATTCAGCTCCTCAGCCCATTTTTTAATTGGATTATTTGCTTCTTGTTTGTTGAGGTGCGTGAGCTCTTTATATATTTTGGATGTCAATCCTTTATCGGATCTGTCATTTATGAGTATATTCTCCCATACTGTAGGATACCATTTTGTTCTATTGATGGTGTCCTTTGCTATACAGAAGATTTTAGCTTGATATAGTCCCACTTGTTCATTTTTGCCTTTGTTTCCCTTGCCCAGGGAGATATGTTCATGAAGAAGTCACTCATGTTTATGTCTAAGAGATTTTTGCCTATGTTTTTTTCTAAGAATTTTATGGTTTCATGACTTACATTCAGGTCTTTGATCCATTTCGAATTTACTTTTGTGTATGGGGTTAGACAGTGGTCCAGTTTCATTCTCTTACATGTAGCTGTCCAGTTTTGCCAGCACCATCTGTTGAAGAGACTGTCATTTCGCCATTGTATGTCCATGGCTCCTTTATCAAATATTAATTGACCATATATGTCTGGGTTAATGTCTGGATTCTCTAGTCTGTTCCATTGGTCTGTGGCTCTGTTCTTGTGCCAGTACCAAATGGTCTTGATTACTGTGGCTTTGTAGTAGAGCTTGAAGTTGTGGAGCGAGATCCCCCCCACTTTATTCTTCCTTCTCAGGATTGCTTTGGCTATTCGGGGTCTTTGGCGGTTCCATATGAATTTTTGAACTATTTGTTCCAGTTCATTGAAGAATGCTGTTGGTAATTTGATAGGGATTGCTTCGAATCTGTATATTGCTTTGGACAGAATGGCCATTTTGACGATATTAATTCTTCCTAGCCAGGAGCATGGGATGAGTTTCCATTTGTTAGTGATCTCTTTAATTTCTCTTAAGAGTGTCTTTCACTTCCTTGGTTAGGTTTATTCCTAGGTATTTTATTCTTTTTGATGCTATTGTGAATGGAATTGTTTTCCTGATTTCTCTTTCTATTAGTTCATTGTTAGTGTATAGGAAAGCTACAGATTTCTGTGTGTTAATTTTGTATCCTGCAACTTTGCTGAATTCTGATATTAGTTCTAGTAGTTTTGCAGTGGAGTCTTTAGGGTTTTTTATGTACAATATCATGTCATCTGCAAATAGTGACAGTTTGACTTCTTCTTTACCGATCTGAATTCCTTGTATTTCTTTTTTTTGTCTGATTGTCATGGCTAGGACCTCCAGTAGTATGTTAAATAACAGTGGGGAGAGTGGGCATCCCTGTCTTGTTCCCGATCACAGAGGAAAAGCTTTCAGCTTCTCGCTATTCAGTATGATGTTGGCTGTGGGTTTATCATATATGGCCTTTATTATGTTGAGGTACTTGCCCTCTATGCCCATTTTGTTGAGAGTTTTTATCATGAATGTATGTTGAACTTTGTCGAATGCTTTTTCAGCATCTATGGAGATGATCATGTGGTTTTTGTCCTTCTTTTTGTTGATGTGGTGGATGATGTTGATGGATTTTCGAATGTTGTACCATCCTTGCATCCCTGGGATGAATCCCACTTGGTCATGGTGTATGATCCTCTTGATGTATTTTTGAATTTGGTTTGCTAATATTTTGTTGAGTATTTTTGCATCTACATTCATCAGGGATATTGGTCTGTAGTTTTCTTTTTTAGTGGGGTCTTTGCCTGGTTTTGGTATTAGGGTGATGTTGGCTTCATAGAATAAGTTTGGGAGTATTCCCTCCTCTTCTGTTTTTTGGAAAAATTTAAGGAGAATGGGTATTATGTCTTCTCTGTATGTCTGATAAAATTCTGAGGTAAATCCATCTGGCCTGGGGGTTTTGTTCTTGGGTAGTTTTTTTATTATCGATTCAATTTCGTTGCTGTTAATTGTTCGGTTTAGATTTTCTGTTTCTTTCTGGGTCAGTCTTGGAAGGTTGTATTTTTCTATTAAGTTGTCCATTTCTCCTAGGTTTTCCAGCTTGTTAGCATATAGGTTTTCATAGTATTCTCTAATAATTCCTTGTATTTCTGTGGGGTCTGTCATGATTTTTCCTTTCTCGTTTCTGTTTCTGTTGATGTGTGTTGACTCTCTTTTTCTATTAATAAGTCTGGCTAGAGGCTTATCTATTTTGTTTATTTTCTCAAAGAACAAGCTCTTGGTTTCATTGATTTTTTTCTATTGTTTTATTCTTCTCAATTTTATTTATTTCTTCTCTGATCTTTATTATGTCCCTCCGTCTGCTGACCTTAGGCCTCATTTGTTCTTCTTTTTCCAATTTCGATAATTGTGACATTAGACTATTCATTTGGGATTGTTCTTCCTTCTTTAAATATGCCTGGATTGCTATATTCTTTCCTCTTAAGACTGCTTTTGCTGCGTCCCACAGTAGTTTTGGCTTTGTGTTGTTGTTGTCATTTGTTTCCATATATTGCTTGATCTCTAGTTTAATTTGGTCATTGATTCATTGATTATTTAGGAGCGTGTTTTTAAGCCTCCATGTGTTTGTGAGCCTTTTTGTTTTCTTTGTACAATTTATTTCTAGTTTTATACCTTTGTGGTCTGAAAAGTTGGTTGGTAGGATTTCAATTTTTTGGAATTTACTGAGGCTCTTTTTGTGGCCTAGTATGTGGTCTATTCTGGAGAATGTTCCATGTGTACTTGAGAAGAATGTGTATCCTGTTGCTTTTGGATGTAGAGTTCTGTAGATGTCTATTAGGTCCATCTGTTCTAATGTGTTATTCAGTGCCTCTGTGTCCTTACTTATTTTCTGTCTGGTGGGTCTGTCCTTTGGAGTAAGTGGTGTGTTAAAGTCTCCCAAAATGAATGCAATGCATTCTATTTCCTCCCTTAATTCTGTTAGTATTTGTTTCATATATATTGGTGCTCCTGTATTGGGTGCATATATGTTTATAATGGTTATATCCTCTTGTTGGACTGAGCCCTTTATCATTATGTAATGTCCTTCTTTATCCTTGTTACTTTCTTTATTTTGAAGTCTATTTTGTCTGATACTAGTATTGCAACACTTGCTTTTTTCTCTCTGTTGTTTGCATGAACTATCTTTTTCCATCCCTTGACTTTTAATCTGTGTATATCTTTGGTTTTGAGGTGAATCTCTTGTAAGCAGCATATAGATGGGTCTTGCTTTTTTATCCATTCTATTACTCTGTGTCTTTTGATTGGTGCATTCAGTCCATTTACATTTAGGGTGATTATTGAAAGGTATGTACTACTGCCATGCAGGCTTTAGATTCGTGGTTACCAAAGGTTCAAGGTTAGCTTGTTTACTACCTTATTGTCTAACTTAACTCGCTTATTGAGCTATTATAAACACAGTCTGATGATTATTTCTTTCCCTTCTTATTCCTCCTCCTCCATTCTTCATATGTTGGGTGTTTTGTTCTGTGCTCTTTTTTAGGAGTGCTCCCATCTAGAGCAGTCCCTCTAAGATACCCTGTAGAGGTGGTTTGTGGGAGGCATATTCCCTCAACTTTTGCTTGTCTGGGAATTGTTTATTCCCTCCTTTGTATTTAAATGATAATCGTGCTGGATACTGTATCCTTGGTTCAAGGCCCTTCTGTTTCATTGTATTTAATATATCATGCCATTCTCTCATGGCCTGTAAGGTTTCTGTTGAGAAGTCTGATGATAGCCTGTTGGGTTTTCCTTCATAGGTGACCTTTTTTCTCTCTCCGGCTGCCTTTAATACTCTGTCCTTGTCCTTGATCTTTGCTGTTTTAGTTATTATGTGTCTTGGTGTTGTCGTCTTTGGATCCCGTCTCTCGGGAGTTCTGTGTGCCTCTGTAGTCTGAGCAACTATTTCCTCCCCCAGTTTGGGGAAGTTTTCAGCAATTATTTCTTCAAATACAATTTCTGTCCCTTTTTCTCTCCTTCTTCTGGTACCCCTATAATCCAGATATTGTTCCTTTTGGATTGGTCACACAGTTCTCTTAATATTGTTTCATTCCTGGAGATCCTTTTATCTCTCTGTGCATCAGCTTCTATGGGTTCCTGTTCTCTGGTTTCTATTCCATCAATGGCCTCTTGCTTCTTATCCATTCTGCTTATAAATCCTTCCAGAGTTTGTTTCACTTCTGTAATCTCCCTCCGGACGTCATCCCTTAGCTCTTGCATATTTCTCTGCAGCTCTGTCAGCATGTTTATGATTTTTATTTTGAATTCTTTTTCAGGGAGACTGGTTAGGTCTGTCTCTGCAGAGCCTCTCTCAGGTGTTGTTTGAACTATCATGAACTGGACTAAAATTTTTTGCCTGTTCATGGTTTTAGCAGTGGCTGTAGGCAGGTTGTGGGTGTGTCAGCTGGGAGAAGAAAGTCCTTTCCTGCTTGCTGGATGCTTTGCCCTTCTCTGCTGCCTGTGTCGGTTACCCACACTCCTAGAGCAGCTATCGGGTTAGTCCCCTAAGGTGCTGTGGGCGGGGACTCCGTCAGAACAGCGTGGAGCCCTGCGGGGAGTGGCAGGCATGCCAGGTGTGCTCCTCGGTGATAGCGGCGCCCCTGCCGAGCAGCTGTGTTCCAGCAGTGACCTTTGGGTCTGGCCCAGGCGGCTGTGCATTGGGCTGGGATTCTGGTTGGCTTCTGGGAGCGCGCCTGCTCCCTCTGGCTCCACTGCAGGTGTGCGCGGGGCTCTCCCGTGCGGGCCTCTACCAGGTTCCTCTGGCTCCACTACCACTGGTGCGCATGAGCCACACCTGGACTGTTAGGTCACCGCCGCTGTGGGCTCGCACAAGCCTCTCCTGGTCCCCTCTGGCACCGTTGGTGCATGCGATCGGCTCCCGGTCCCTTCCGGTGCCACTGCCCCCAGCATGCGCTGCCACTGTCCCGCTACTGGGCCAGTGTGTCAGGGTCCGCGCCAGTTGGAGGAATGACTGGCAGGCTACTTAGTGCTGTGAGGGGCTTCAGAGCTGCGCTGCCTCCCTGGGGTTTAGGGCACCTAAGGTTCCCCGGGATTCCCAGCTGCTAGCTAAGTGTGCCAGGACGACTTCGTCCAGCTATGGGGTCCCTGTCTCTTTAAGACTTGCAGAAAGCACTCACTTTTCTTTTGTCTCAGGGGCGCCGGTTGTGGGGACCTGCCCACAGGTTTTGCTTTTCCATTTCTCTAATATCCAGCACCCCGTGCACCTTGTGTCTGCGCTCCAGGTGTAGATTTCTAGAGCTGGTTGTTTAGCAGTCCTGGGCTTTCACTCCCTTCCCGTTCTGACTCCTTTCTTCCTGCCGGGTTCTGGGGTTGGGGAGCATTCGGGTCCCGCCTGGCCGCGGCTTGTATCTTACCCCCTTCGTGTGATGTTGAGTTCTCACAGAAGTAGATGTATCCTGGCTGTTGTACTGCATCCACTTGTGTCTCTTTTAGGAATAGTTGTATTTATTGTATTTTCATAAATATATATGTTTTGGGGAGGAGATTTCCTCTGAACTACTCACGCTGCCATCTTCCCATGATCCTCCTCCAACATTTTCTAATATGGTTATATTCATATTTCACATTCAAGGACATTTCAACTGTTCATTACTATGATGATTATGATCATCATTCTGAATAGCTTGAGGTCTGATGGAGATCATGGGTGGCTCAAGGCCCTTCAAGCTACCTCTGGTGCCACCACTGTAATGGCCCAAGCAAGTACATGACAGAGCCAGGATTTGAGAGCAGTTTTGATTCTGGAGCTCACGTCTTCACTACTTAACAGCCTTCAGTGACAGAAGTTGGCAGAAGACGTGACTAATGGGGGGTTTGGTTTTCCCTGAGGAATCAGAAGTTGACAAGCTCCCCATACTTCTGTGACCCTCTGGAACCACTATCACTGTTTGCCACAAGCAAAACTGAGACACGGAAATCCAAAAGGTAGATTTCTCTTTTTTGAATTCCTGAACAGCAGAGACTTCCAACAAATAAGACACACTTGGACTACATCTCATCACCCTTACCCAAATTGTTCTGGAAACCTGCCTCAAAGCATTAGGGCAAATCTTCTGTCAGCCTGGCAGGCTCACCAGCTGTGACAGTCTCCATTTAATGAGAATTTTCCTTCTCCCCTGGAAGGACTGGCAGTGCTGTCATAGGCTCCTCACTGATGGGCAGCACTAATTTACAGCCATCCTGACTTCTCTCCTAAGGGCCCATAGGGCTTTGACAGTTTCTGGGATCTATCACCCATGGCAAGGCTGGGATCTTACACACAAAGGCGTCTCAAATCTGAAGAGAATGTCAAAGATACCAATTTGCAAAAGCCTACCTCAGATTCTGACCAGAGGTAAGAGTGGTTTTAGGTTAGCCCCAGTGAAAAGCAAAACCATCTTCACCCCTAGGGAGATGGACAGCTGGCTCCATTATCTCACTCACTGATTCCTGGGTCACCAAATATTTATTGAGCACCTACTATGTGTCAAACACTGTAATAAGGACTGGGAATATGAGGACCTGCCTGGCCCCTAACTCTGAGTTCACTGTCCTCTGTAGAGAACACAGGTGTGTAATGAGACAAGTATTCCATTGCCTTTATATTGGGTCTAAATGTGTGAGCTTGGTTTTTTACACTTTACAAACACCTTGAGCACTTACTGTGTTAGATGCTGGATATGATGCCAAGAAAAGCTTCTTCTTCAGCCTACGCCATCCAGGGTGAGCACAGCCTGGGCACAAACAACCAAAGAGCAGTGTGGGGCAGTTGCCAAGTTGGATGGTTAATTTTATATGTCAACTTGACTGGGCCACAGGGTGCCCAGATATTTGGTTGAATACTATTTTTGGATGTGTCTGTGAGAAATCTCATCTTCTGGATGAGATCAACGTTAGAATTGGTAGACTGATAAGCAGATTGCCTTCGCCAGTGTGGGTGGGCCTCATCCAATCTGCTGAGAGCCTGCATAGAATAAAAGGCTGTGTAAGAAAGAATTCTTTAGTCTACCTGATTGTCTTTGACCTGGGACATCAGTTTTCTCCTGCCTTCAGACTTGGACTCAGGCTGGAACTCACACCATCAGCTCTTCTGAGTCTTGTATACTGACTGGATCTTGGACTCCTCAGCTCTCATAATCTTGTGGGCCAATTCCTTATAGTAAATCTACATCTATCCATCTATCATCTATCTATCTATCTATCTATCTATCTATCTATCTATCTATCTATCTATCTATCTATCATCTATCTATCTATCTATCTATCTATCTATCTATCTATCTATCTATCATCTATCTATCATCTACCTATCTATCCTATTAATTCTGTTTTTCTAGAGAACCCAGACCCTACACAAAGCAATGATGGGAATCCAGAGGAAGCCATTGAAATGTCCTGTTCATTAAACAAATGCCTTTTCATGCTTCTGGGCAGCGAGGACTGAGTCAGGCTGCACAAGGGTCCGGGCTGGACTCCACCCTCTGCTCTCTCCTCCTCATCTCTCCCTCCTTTCTTCTTATCCCTTCCCTCCCTCTTCTCCTCTCTTCGATTCCTCTTACTTTCTCTATTTCTTGCTTTCCTCACTTACTCCTGGGTCTCATCCATAGGTTCGTTCTTTTTCCTGTGTTAACAGGTAAGGGCCAGGTGCGTGTATTTCACATGAAGATGTGAGTAATTAATAAGAAAGTGTTGCTGCCCCCGCATTCCCCCAGTGTTGGCGATTCTTTTTTAAGCAAAGGAATAAATCCTTGACTAAAGTGCTGTGGCTCCACAGGAGGAAATGCAGGTGTGGGCCATGGAGTGGGCGGCAGGGGGCAGTTCACTGGTCATGAAGCCTTCAGACCCTCCCAGATTCCACTGTGTATGGATCTTAAAAACCTCTGCAGGGACTTTGGCTCCATGCCTGGTTTCAGCCAAGGTGGGAGAGTCCAGGCCATGGAATCTGCCCGGGCCAGATCTGCAGCCAGGTCCCCGGAAGGGCTCAGTTTACCCAGGGTCACGTGTGCCACAAAGGGGGCCCGGTCCACAGCAGCGGCTTTCTTATCCCCACTTCTCCTGACCTCAAGGCCACATGAGAAAATGAGAATGACCACCTGAGGGTGCTGTTACTCCACAATTTTTCTGCAAAAACTGCTGTCAGCAAACAAGGATGTCTAGATTTCTTGTTTATGACGCTCAACCAAAGGATGCCTCTGGGAGAGAGGGGCTCACCTACTCCTAGATCTGCGTATTTGTGGAAAAGCAGAGATATGAAAACTCTTCATTCTGAAAATGTCTTAATGCGTATTAATTTTGAAATTTAACAAGCATCAGTTTTCAATGTGTAGCATAAAATAATGCTAAAAGGCACAGGCCATGGTGCCCAAACAGAATAGGGGTTTGAGCCCCGGTGCCACACCCACTAGCTGTGTGTGACTTTGTCTCTGGACCTTAGTTTTGTCATTTGCTTCACAGGGCATTTGTGAGGGTGCAAAATTCAGAGGTGCAAAACACTTCCCAGAACCATGCCAAGCACAGAGAACTAAAAAAAAAAAAAAAAAATAGTTATTATTATTATTAAATACTATTTACAAAATTTTTAGAAGAGACCAAGAAGACATCAGCTGCTTGCAAGCCAAGTGGACGGTGGGCTGGGGTCCAAGGATGTACAATTGGATGACAAAGGAAGAGGTACTGAGACAGCGGGATTGGTCAGGTTAGGCCGAGTGAAGAAAATGCCACCAGAAAGAGCACCGTGATTTCTCCTTCCTTCTCCTGTGTAAAAATGCTGTGTTAGTGCTGCATTCAAAGGCACCTGTGGCCAAGAACTGGCTTCTTTCAATATTACTCTCAACCTTGCCAGTTGGAGTAAGTATTGCTCTCATCTCCATTTGCCCTCTCAGCCTGCTGTTCACCCCAGCTCGGAAGAGCATGGTGATAGCCAAGATGTAATGCAGGGCTTGGGAACTTGAGAGGAAAAGAACAATTCCAGTTAGTAAGTTATCATACAGACCACGTGGCCTCCAGCGCTGACATAACAAAGAACTTGGTATATGTGGTCATTATGCACACTTGAGTTTTAGGAAAATGTGAAAAATGAAACATTATTTCCTCCTTTAAAAAGGAGGTGATGGTAAGAAGCATTTCATAAGCAATTATTATGCAGCACTATTTCAAAGGTTGGGACCTGTCAATGAATTTTAAACACCACAGAAAAGGAAATCTAATTGGGGACTAAGGTAGCTATAGGAATGGCAGCTATGAGCTTTGTACTAACAGGTGCTGGTGAAAAGCTGATTAATCCCATTCAAGAAAATAATAGACTACATTTGTACAGCACTACATGGAGGACCATGTTTCCAACCGCCCTTTGAGATATGAAGAGGACCAAGATTATTATTACTGTCCCATAGAAAAAGAGGTTTATTGAGACATAATTCATATACTAAACTATTCACCCATTTAAAGTGTACAGTTTGGTGGTTTTAAGCATATTCAGATATGTGCAGCCACCACCACAATTAATTTTAGGACATTCTCATTATGACAAAAAGAAACCCCCTATCCCTCAGCTATTGCTCCCTCTATCTTCTTCCTGCTCTTTCCTCCCCCAGCTTCCAACCCCAAGCCACCACTAATCTACTTTCTATCTCTGCAGATTTGCCTTTTCTGGAAATTCATGTAAATGGAATCATATACTATGTGGTGGCCTTTTGTGTCTAGCTTATTTCACTTATGTTTTCAAGGTTCACTCATGTTGTGGCATGTATCTTTTTTATGGCTAAATAATATTCCATTGTTTGGAGATAAAATATTTTGTATATCCATTCATCGGTTGTTATACATTTAGGTTGTTTGTGCCCTTTGGTTATTTTGAATAATGCTGCTATAAACATTCATATGTAAATTTTTATGTGGACATATGCTTTCACTTCTCCTAGGTATATGCCTAGGAGTGGAATTGCTGGGTCATATGATAACTCAATGTTTAAGTGTTTGAGCAACTGTCAGCCTATTTTTCAAAGTAGCTGCATTTTACATTCCCATCAGCAGTGTATGAGGATTCTGAAACTCCAAATCTTTGCCAATACTTTTTATTATCTTTTTTGACTCAAGCTATTCTAATAGGTGTGAAGTGGAATCTCCCTGTGATTTTGATTTGCACATCCCTGATGACTAATGATGTCAAACATTTTTTTCATGTTTTTTTTTTTTTGTTTGTTTGTTTTTTGCCATTTGCCACAGGCTACAGACCCATGGATTTATTTCTGGACTACCAATTCTATTCCATTGAGATGTATATATATCCTTATGCCAGTACCACACTGTTTTGATTACTCTTACTTCTGAAGTTTGAAAATGGGAAATCGGTCTTCCAGCTTTGTTTTTCTTCTTCAGTATTGTTTTGGCTATTTGGGGCTCCTTCTAATTCCATTTAGATTTTAGAATCAGCTTTTCAATTTCTACAAAGAAGTCAACTGGGATTCTAATAGGTATTACAATGAATTTGTAGATAAATTTGGGGAATATTGCCATCTTACCACTTAACAGTGTTAAGTCTCCTAATGAATGATCATGAGAGATTTTTTTCCCATTTATTTAGCTCTTCCTGTAATTAAAATTCTTTATAATTTTCAGAGTATAAGTTTTGTACTTATTTTATTAAATTTATTCTTGTCAATGGAATTGTTTTTCTTAATTTCATTTAAAGTGTGAATTTAAATGAATTTTATTAAATTTCTAATTAAATCTTACTACTTAAACTAACTTAAAGAATTTAATTTTTCTTAATTTCATTTTTGATTGTTCACTGAAAACATATTGAAATGCAACTGATTTCTTAATATCAATCTTGTATGCTAAAATGTTACTGAACTCATTTATTACTTCCAATCACTTTTTTAATGGGTTTTGTAAGATTTTCTATATACATGACCATGTAATCAGTGAATAGAAATTATTTTACACCTTATTTTCCAGTCTGGATACCAACAGGTTAGCTTGTATCTCCAAGGCATCTACCAATCTCCTCCCAATTGCTTTTCACTACAACCACTACTGTTTTTGAGAGCCTTTTTAGACTTGAATTTCTTCACTCTGTTGCAAATGAAGTCAGTTCATTGGTAGAGAATTTGGAGCTCTTTGTTCTAGAACCTGCTTCTGCTCCTGGACAGAATCTCTGAGGCCTGGCTCTGCAGCTGGGGGCAGGGACAATGATGGGCTCCTCTCCGAGGGACACCTTTGCTTTAGCTGCTGAGTGCTAGGTGGAAGGCAGGCAGTATAGCCTTAGGTCTTTTTGGCTTGCCTCTCTGGGTTAGAACCCTGCCCTGTGATCCAGGTCAAAGGTGGTCAGGGCACTCCCAGAGCTTCTGTCCCACCAGCGGCCCTGGAAGTGGGGAGGCCCCACCTTTGGGGCCATACGTGTCCAGAACTTAGTCTCAGCACCAGGCAGGTGAGGGCAAGATGAGCAGCGCTGATGTCTCATCCCTCTCTGGGGCTGTGGGGAGAGAGGCCCAGTGTTCGTAGCTCCTGGAATGGAGTAGAGGTCTGTCTCACCGTGCTGGGAGGGGAGGGCAGGGGAGGGGTAAGGGTGAAGGTCAAATACAACAGATATTTCGAAGCTCTCTTCCTGATCTTACTAAGTAAATGTTTCTTCATTGGCGCATACACTTAGGACCATTTCCAAAGACTTTAAATGCTTCTTAAAAAAAAATCATCTTTATTAGTTTTGCTGGGGAGCCAGTGCACAGATCTCTTCATGCTGTCATGCTGGAAGTGGAGCCCTTATTGCTGTTATTTAATAGACAATGTCCATATATTTGGGAGGTAGGGAGCAAGGGGCTGTGCTCAGACAGGAAATGAGAGTCACTCAGGAAATAGAACAGTTACAAAATCTAATCATAGAATTCCAAGGTGGTAAAGGCTGCTAGATGTTATCACTATCAGATTTAACTGGATGGAGCGATCTCTCTTAGTCCATTCTTGGATGTGGTCCTTTAGTCCTACTTGAACACTCCTAGGAACGGGAGCCTCACTACTATTAGTTCAGACTGAATTTTATCCGTATGGGCAACATAAACAGATAGCTTGTGTCTAGCAAGGCTGGCTGTGTGTACAAACAAAAGGGTAAACAGAGAAAATACATTCTTTGGAATCCTAAATGACTTTATGTCACCAGCAGGTCATGCTGTAAAAAAGTCAACTAGCTGCTTTTGGACACCAGGTGCCTGGGAGACTGCTCTAATTTTAGAATTAACATAGTGCTTACTAAAGAGGTCCAGGACTCATGGGTCTGGAATGTGATGTTCTCTCACCTTCAGGCTGTGCAGACTCATGTCCTGATGTTAATTTTGCTCCAATTATTTTCTGATATTGAGAAAGGGAGAGCCAGACCACAGAACTGGCATGTGCCTGAGGAATTTGCCAAGAAATATGATTTAAATGCCAACGTTGAGAGATAAAGTCGGTGATGGCCACTCTCTGAGGGCTAAGAGCTCATGTTCATAGTGGCATTGTGCTGATTATCCTGTACCCTCTCCAGATCCTTTCTCTGCCCCCCTCTGCTCCATGCGCAGCAGGCTGACCCCTGCAGGGGGCATCGACTGAGCCCCCTCACTAGTCATCTCGCAGTTGTGTACCACAGATCACAGAATGGGAAGAGAGAAGCAGAGGTACTGCTTCTCTGCTTAGGAACCTGGTCTTTGGCTGGAGTGATGGTCCTTCCTTCTCTGACCCACATCCAGTAGCACAATTTCCTGCCCTTGTCCTGCTGGGCCTGGGAGTACTGCTGACGGCTGGTTCCTGGGTGTCTCACTGTCCCGTGTTTGTACCTGGAACATCCGTACCTTTGAAACAGACCTTCACTAAAATCTCTTCATTTGATCCAAGTGTGGGTGAATTCTCTTCCCTATCTGATAGTCTCTTTGTTACCATCTTGCCATGGTAACATCGTTCCTCTGTCTCCCCCAGTTATTGTCAAGCCTAGAAAGCAAGTAAGCCACATGTTGCTGTCCTAGCACTGACTCAGGGGGAGCTCGGGCACTCCTCTGGGTCCCATGGAAACAAGAGATGACTGCTCAGATCCTGCCCTGGAATTTTAAGCCTCTGCTAGATCCATGAAGCCATTTATTCCATTAGCTCTTTTCAGAGGTAGAAGAGCTATCATTTCTACACAGCCCAACTGTTGCTTGGAATCAAAACTTGTTTGGTTTTTGAACTTTTCCTGCATCAATGTGAAGTACACAGATCATTTGTTCCCTATGGGAAATTCCAGGACACAGCACAGGGTTTCCTACTTTAATTTTGAGCACTTGTCCGCTGAGTTCTGCCTCAAAGTCCTAGCTAATCAATACATTCCTTTGTCCATGAGCAGGAATATAAAAAAAATTTTTTTGAGAACGGTACAGCATAGGAAAAAGCAGACTACCTTCTTAGGTCTGTGTTAATTCATCCAAGCTCTTTCATAGCCAGTTGACTAAGCTTTCTACTTATAAATAGAGGGGGCTTCCAAAGACTGAGACCCATCATTACTTTCAAGCATTCATGTCACAAGCCAGCCCCAGCTATAGTTTACTAAGCAGTTAGCTGGCTTACTGGTTTGAATCTTTTATTTATTTATAGTAACAGTAACATATTTGGCACTTACACATTCTCCTAAAAGCCTGATAACCCCAGTTATCTTGTGCCCTAAGTGGCCCAGCTTTCACTGAGTTAGAAATGAATGTTTGGAGGAGGCAGGGTGAGGGGGAACATTCTGATTTGCCAACAACTGCCTAATGCAAGTACTGTGTCTTTGGAGCAGCCACGGCGGCTGCCAAGGAGGCCTGTGAATTCCCCACGGAAGCTGTCAGGCTAGCCTAGGTGCATCCGAGATGAAACTCTGGAGTTATTTCTGGAGCAGTGATTGATGTTTCAAACAGGAGATGACATTCTGATGGGTTCCAGACTTGCTATGATAGGAGTTAATGAGGATAATGATGATGATAATGATATTTACATTATACCTTTTTTCCAAAGAACCCTTCAGTCCTTTTATCTCATTTGCTTTGAAAATGTCCCTCTGTAGTTGGGAGGGGAAGGTGTTACTCATCTGTTTTTCAGGAGAGAAAATATAGAGTTAACTACCCAGCTTCCAGGTTCCATTTTGGAGGTGAGAGGTGATGTTTAAATGACAAATTAAATGTGCAGAAATTAAGCTTAGAGAAACACTACTCTCAGTTCCCATTCCTCCTATAAAATGCTGTCACTTCAAGCTCTAGTAAGACCATTCCCTGACCCAGAGGTCTTCAGGGCAATCCTCGCAGACTGCCAAAATCAGTCCCCAAACCCTATCCTAACAGGCAAGGTTCTCCACATCCCAATCTACACCATCTCACTATGCTTTTATATTTTACCATATTTCATCCAAACAAATCTACTTGCTTGGCATTCACATCTGCTCTGAGCACCCCATCCTTCTTTCATAATATTGACCACATTTGCTGCAACTTGTTCAATGTCTGTCTTCCTATTTGGGTATAAATTTCAGGGAAGCAGGGACTGTCACCACAGTACCTCAGAGCCTAGCCTAGCAGAATCACTGGCACATAGCAGGTGCTTCTGAAGTGCACACCGAGCTCTCCCCCTCCATGCCTTTGCTCATGCTGCTCCCTCGGCCTAGAACGCCCACACTCCCATATTTTCCTATTGAAGGTAGTGCTGTCCTTTCAAGCCAAATGTAATCCCAGATTCCTCTCACCGGCCTGCCCTACTTGGGAACCACCACAGTGCTGTTATTTTCAGTTCTTGCCTTACCTTCTGTTGAGTCATAATTGT
Source organism: Manis pentadactyla (assembly GCF_030020395.1). Lineage (NCBI taxonomy): Eukaryota > Metazoa > Chordata > Mammalia > Pholidota > Manidae > Manis > Manis pentadactyla. The sequence goes on from NC_080022.1 coordinate 72,690,215, forward strand.
TTGTATACTCATGTATCTTCCTTTCCTGCCCCTCCCAGCCTGTCAGCTCTGGAAAGGCAGGAGCTGCACCCTGGAGCCTGGCAGAGTGTGGGCATTTGTTAAACATGTGCTCACTTGTCTAAAACTATTGTTGACCAGCATTCTTATTCTTCATTCAGCAAAATTCCCATTTCCAGAATCTGCAGCTTATCATGAGAGGGGATTTTTCTCATTCTTATCTTCCTCCATTCTTCTGGAAGTCTGGGAGGAAGATCAGTCACAGAACCCCTGCCAACTCTTCATTTAAAAAGTGTCTCCCTTCTCCTCTGGGAGGAAGATTCTGCACTCAGGCGGAGAGTCCCTTTGCTACTGGGGCCCAGGATAGTTGACAGGGTTGGCAGTTAGCATTTCTTAGCTTTATCACTCAATTCGATGCCAGCCTAAATAATGGAGAACTAATCGATATAAGATCAACTGAGAAGATGTGATTAAATCAATGACCTCTCAGAGGAATTTTAGTACTCCTCTGTGCTTCTGGTGAGCATTTGCACATACCAGTGGGTTATGATAAGAAGACACCAGATTGAACTAACTCTTGTGTGTTTTGTGAAACTTCTAAGCAGAGAATTTTTGACAGCTTGAAGACCCCCAGCTACTAGCAACATGGGAATACCGAACATCTGTGATACAACATTCTATATAAATTAGAAGGAACTCCTTCAACCATATCGTGGAATATTCAGGGCTGTTAAAATTGATGATGTAGATCTCTATTTATTGACATGGAGCTATGCCCACAATATATTGCTAAGTGAAGTAAGCAGGCTATAAGACAATATGATTATATAAAATTATTCCATATTTACATCTACTCATAGATGGGGGGATAGTCTCTGAAATGTTATCTGAGTGGTTATCTCTAGGTGGGGAAATTTTGAGTAATTTTTTTCTTTACTTTTGTTTTTACTGTTTGTTGTATTGTTTGAATTTTAGTTTTACAGTGAGCAGTTGCTTTTACAATCAGAAAAAGAAAGAAAAACTACTTTCAGTTTGAAAAAAAGTTCAAAATAAAAAAGCTGTAAGACAATCTTCAAATTTCTTAAAATTTGCTTGCAATAAAACAAACAAAACAGAAAAACTCTTACACGAGTGAAGAAAAAAATTGTCCAACTGCCTCCATAACTGAGCCACATAATGTGCTGAGCACAGGAGGAAAAGGGAACAAGGGAGCCTCTTGAGGAAGGAGGCACAATGAGATCACCATCTCCTGACCTGGCACTGATCACATGTAAAATTCTTCAGTGCCTGAAGAATGAAGTATCCCTTCACATATCATTTTAATCCAAAATTTTGATCGCAGTTGATTTACAGGTACAATATTTCTAATTTCAAAGTTTTTAGAGGACAACAGAGAAAGCTTCCCATCTCTGATAGCAAAGAAATGGTGACTTCATTAACCACAGCACTTTCTGTTGCGAAAAAGAGACGCGTGCTATTGGGCATTGTACAATGCACACTTTATTCCATCATGATTGGTTACTTGTAGGACAGGACAGCAAGAGACTATCAGTGCAGAACTTCTCTGGACTAAAGGGCCATGAAAGGCATTACTGATTTTGGCACACATAGTGGATAACCACACACTGGCTGGAACGAGATGGTCAGTAATGTAAAATGCACAGATCTAACACCACGTCGAAATCATGTCTGAATTCTGTAGAATGTTAAACAGTAAATAATTACAAAGGCTGACATGCAACTCTATATTAGTCACATCATTCATTTATGGACTGTTTTCCCCTCTTACAGATGAAGAGATAGCCTTAGTAATCTGTTCACCATAGCTTAAAAGAGCAATCAATAGACATTAGCAAGATCTGTCTGCTGATTTCTTAGCAATCCATCACAGTTGAGGAAATAATGCTAAATAATGTACTTTCTCTATATTGTCTCTATTAAACTGACCTTTACTGACCAAATAACTCCCACTTAACTTTTACTTATCTAAATACAATTCCTAATGGCTTTGCAACATCAAAAAGCAGTTTCTGTTAGTTTTTTATCCTTATAAATCACAATGGACAAGAGGGGAATCTAAGTAATGGGTATCTTTCTTCTTCCAAGATAACATTATGCTGATGAGAACATCACATAAATACTACTACTATGCTGTGCACATTTTAGGTTTTACATCATCATATCACATAGCGTATCCAAAGAGGACAGCCTAGAGGAGACACAGCAGTGCAGAAAAAGATTCTGTAGGGGAAGTGCACAGATCCTAAGTGATTTCTTGAGATAAAGAGAGGCAAAGAAGAAAATAAGGAGAGGAAAAATGAAAAACAGCCTCTGTACAACAAATTGTTAAAAAGAAATATCTATTCACTTGCAACTTACTAAAAAGAACAGAGAACAGTTCTTTAATTTGGAATAATAGAAGTAAAAATATTGAAAATTACATGCCAGTTAGCTTTAGTATTAAGCCTAAACTGGTTAGTGTTTCTGTGGCTGTTTTTGAGCTACTGAACTCTAACAGGGAGAATTCCTACTTCTGCCAGCGTAGGGCCAGATTTTACCCAAAAGGGCAACCAGAACTGCAGAGGCCAAGTTTTCTTTATTAACTTGGGCATATGGGTAACTTTCATTCTCTCTCTGGTAAAACATATTATTCACTCATGATGAGACAGTTCGAAATACGACAGTGACCAAGATATGGTTCACTCACAGGATGCATATAATTAGATATTTACCTGTGAAATGAATTTTAAAGCTAAGCAAAAAGGAAGAGAAGGAATCTCTTCAAAGCTCAAGAAATTCATAAAATTATCAAATAAATTAAAAATACAGTGGTTAAGGATGTCTCAGTTTTCTCAGAGGCTTACCACTTCCATTTGCTAAGGGGGAGATGACAAATGAAGGTAATTCTCTCTGGGTCACCAGATATAAGGGATATTTGATTACAAACACATAGGTAAGCAGAGTGAGACTTGAAGTAGTATTTCTTAATATCTCTGATTCTTAATCTTAAACAATATGCCAGGAGGCAATACAGGAAAGGTGGAGATGACTAGGAAGTTTGATAACATGCCTGGATCAGTCACCATTCCTTGGAAAGTACCATGTCCCTGGCTTTCTAAAAGGCTGCTTCTTTCAGGTTTAAGTGAAAGACAATGATCTCTCCCTTCACTGAGGCACTGTTCTTTGTAAGAGACCCGTGTCAGTTTAAGGTTGTGTAATTTGAAGGTTAGACAGGAAAGAAGTTTTAATTGAATTCCACAGTAAATATTCATGGATATTTCAAAGGAGAATTGTCCATTATCTGTGGTTGGTTTCAAACACTAAGCCGATGACTTTCTGAACGTGCCCCATCTGGCTTGCACTAGACCATCAATAATCATTTTTAGATGTGATGTCCTTTTGAAAAAATAACTTTGCTAGATGAAGATAACTGCAGTGGGTAGAAGGCTGGAAATAAGCTGAGTCATGAAGGGGGAAATAGAAATGAGGTAAAGGAAAAAATAAGGCTCTATTCCCCAAGGTCTGTATATGGCCAGTAATGAAGCAAAATTTCATGGAATGTGACTTACAAAGACTTTCTAAGCCTTCCTCAGATGTCGGACCCATGGGGTGTTTCCAAGCCTCTTAATCCACCACCCCCCAGCAGCCATCTGGAGCTGAATTCACCTGCCCAGGTGTGGTACCCTCCTTCTTCTGGAGTTGAGATCTTTGGGGCAAACCTTGTCAGGATGTGCCTCTGTGTAGGTAACTCTCCCCACAACAGCCGTTCTGATTTTGGTTACAGTTCCGCTGAGGGGCCTGTTTACCTTTCCGGGGAAGAGTAGGGGTAGTGGCAGAAGACGTAGCATGAGATCTAGAAGGCAAGACTCTGGATTTTACCCAAGGCCCAGGTGACTGAAAGAAGTGGGAAAGGCAAAAGAAAGTAACTGGAAATAAGTTTCCAGGGTTCAGAAGAAAAAAAAAAAAACAGGGAAAGGGGGAGGATCCATGGACCAGGGAATTTCAAAGGAATCAAAGATGATTAATGATAACCCCAGCCTATCTGACTGATCAAGAAGACATTCTTCAGCATATATTGGCAACTAAGCGATTTTCACACTGATACAAACACTAAAGTGAGGGTGTCCTTACTATTATTAAACATGTTTCAATAATTCCTTAGCTCTATATTTTCTATATTGCTGAATTCATTTAGCAAATCCACAGGTTAGGTACCACCGTGAGGGGAGGGTGGGGGTGGTGCAGAAAGAAGCAATTAAACTCAGAATGAAACTTTTATAACCCAGAGTTAGTAGCAAAGCAGCACAGCAGGTTGTCAGAGACAACAACAGAAGTGGGTACGGTTTTCGACCTGGCCCGTGCAGCTTTGCCGGCTACACGGGAGGGCCTCCCACTCAGGAGTCTGCCTTCTTGTTAATCAGTATGGAGCAGCATGTGAGCAGCCCATCCACCTTTTCCATTTCAGAATTGCTCACAGGGATCAGCATATGGTCCTTCAGCTTTTCATAAACCTGCAGTAGGAATCAAGCAAAGGTAGAGACGGATGATGTTTCTGCCTCTGTCTTACCTCCCCTTCCCCCCGCCTGCTGAAGAGAATTAATTTGGCTTGTGAGTTTAGGCTTCTCACCCATTTAACCTCAAGATATGCATGCATTCTAGACCACACTCATGCCCACGGCCATATCCACAGAACTAGTGGCATCGGTTAACCACAGCTCTGTGCTGTAACCTCAAAGGCAATGATGTGTCAAAAATGTGGTTGTTGCTAGAGACGCCTTTGCTCCGCCCTTGCCATTGCTCGATGAGGGGGGCATGAAAGTCGGTGGCTGTGTGTTTTCAGTCTATTAGTCTCTCTCCACACTTTAAAGTCCTTTCAACTGGAAGTTTCTTTCCATACCAATGCCACCGGAAACACTTGACAAAATAGAATTTATGTGAAGTATTTCAGGTCAAACTGCTTTTAAATTACAGGTGTGAATTCTATAGCATCTTTGGACACTAATAGAAAGCATGTGTCAAAACTTCAAATTAACCGTCTACAGATTTTTCTCCTATGATTAAGCAAAGCACATTTTGTTAAGACCAAATTGCCTGAAACACACTGCCAAAAAACAATCCACCATGCTTCTTTAGGAAGCACTGTGCTCTTCAAAATTTAGTACAGTGGTTATTTAAGAGTGCTGGAGCTGGACAGAGTTGGGTTCCAAACCCAGTTCTGTCATCTTACTACTTAAAGTGTGACTTCAGTCAAGTGACATGCCCTCTGAGCCTTGGCTTACTTCTCTGTAAGATTATAGTAATAAGAGTGGCCTCACAGGGCTGTTGTAAAGAGTAAGTAAAATCACGCATGTAGCATGCTTGGTAGAGTGCCTGGCCACAGGGGAAGCCCTCGGTACTCACGGTGTTAGCATGGTTATTGCTGATAGACACAGGGCTATATTCAGAGGTGGTTAATGATCATCTGGTTGTCAGAAGATCATGTGGTTATAGAGACCAGAGTGAGCCACAGCTGTGTTTCTCAAATGGGGTTCCGTAATCCAGGAACTTATTTATCACAGATAGATTCTAGGGTGGGAGTCTAGGAACCTGTATTTTTAACAGCCATGATGCATGTTAAAGTATGAGACTCACTATCCATCTGAGAGCTAGTTAAGTAATAGTGTGGGGTCAGGACTCCTCAATTTTCCTTAGGTTCACACTTTCAGCCATGGAAATAGAGAGAGAAATGATCTATGTATCCCTACCCTTTTTGATCTGCTGTGAAGGAGACAGATTATGAGGATAAGGCTAATAGCTATATAGTATTGCATACTTAAAAGGTGGCACAAAATATTTCCTAAGACTTTTAAAGCTTAAGATGTAAAAGATATAAGATCAGTGGTTACTAAAGTCTCTTGTTTAGTGCTTAGAATAAATATTTTGTTTCTCTGGGCACAGATGAAAATGCTGAGATGCCTAAAACAGATAAGGACATTTGAAGGACCTATGAATAAACGTTGTTAAATTTACTTTTGTGGGATTAAACCGAAATTACTAAAGTATACAGATAAGACTGGCAGAGTGCCCTGAAAGGCAAGATTTCCTTAGACCAGGAAAGAATTCCATATCTAAGGATAATTCCCTTGTTGAAACACAAATACAGAGTCTCTTAGAGCGACCAGTTGGCTGATGTGAGCGAACTGTAGTTCTTTCTGGTCTATCTTTTCAATCCTTTGCTACCTAAGAGGTCTAGTTCCAAAGCTCTTCTTTTTTGCAGCTCTGATATTGAGCACTCACCTCTTTGGGTCATTCATGCTTCTCTACCTTACAAAATAAGTAACCCTCTAATGAAGGGCAGCCCAGATTTGTCAGAAAACAACACAGTTGGCCATCTAATTGTAGGTCTCTTTGCTTAATGAGGATCTGAGTGTAGGGATGTTCATTTAATCAGAGTGGAGCACAAACTTGGGAGATTTAAGTGTTCATTTGAAAATCTTTGAATACCAGGCTTGATCATCTCAATTACTGTATAACATTGGTCACCAGGGACATGAATGAGAAGAGTGAATTAAATACAATTTCCTTGTGCCCTACCTAAGTGATATTACCCTTTCTGATTTCTTAATGATTTGATGTGTATAGAGGAAAAGGAAGCCACTGCTATTTGTCACTCCATCATGAAAGAATTCCCAGGCAGGAAGACTGTCAGCAAGGCCTGTCCAGCTGCAGTGGCCAGGAAGGATGGCTTTTTACCTTTGCACTTTCTGGATACTCTTCTGGTGTTCGGTGCAGCAAGATGTGGCCTTTGCTAGGGATATTTAGATATATACAGTTTGCGGCCGTATCATCAGGCACTGTGAGCTTGTCATAGCGGTGGTCACTCATCTGTTGCATGATCTATAAAGAGAACCAAAGCAGGCTTAAGTGGGGCATCTCCCCACACTTTTAAACAGAAGGAAAGCAGTGTGGTAGGATTTAAACTTGCAAGCGATGCCTAAGAATGTCTCTGTGTTGAATTTCCCGTCTACTACCTCTAGTCACTTAGAATCAGAAGAGGAAATCTAATGAAGCTATGATTCTTTGAAAGAATTGCAGGTTCTTCTTGTTGTAGTTTTTTTTAAGTGTGTGCTTGTCTCTAATTTCATAAAGGTTTTAAAACTGTCTACAATTTTTCTAGTTTTTTTTCCCTAAGACCTAACATAAGATACAAAATAGCCATATATACAAAAGGCCCAGTTGAGGTTTTGATGATAGCCTTGGCTGAGGAAGCAGGGCTGCTCTGGTCTGTAGGATAAAAGGACCATAGTAGTAACCAGATGGGCAATAATATGATTTATCAATAACCATTGGCACGTGCACACACACACACACACACACACACATACACATATGCACAATTTCCTCTTCTAGATACATTTCAATTGAATTCCCCTGTCTGTTCACAGGTGATGTCCTTAATAGTGTACATAAAAAGCATTTGAGGAGAATATTAAATTTCATATTCCTAGGTCTCAGCCCCAGGGCTTCTGGTCTGGCAGATTTGAAGTGAGGCATAGAAATATTTGCATTCTGAAGTTCCCCAGGTAATTCTGAGGCAGATGGTCCCTGGACCACTCTTGAGGAAAAAATCTTTTGAGCTGGTCTATTTATCAAATAACAGGTTTATTAGTACCTTAGTATAAAATAACACAAAAAAATGAATAGCTCACAAAACAAAATATTGAAAACAAATACTCACCTCCTTAACACCATCAAATCAAAAACCCCTAAAACAACACCTCCCCCTACCAACAAAAATATCCAAACACTAAAAAACAAACAAACAATTATTTTGGGCTTAGATCTATAGACTCTTTCCATTCTTTATTACTACCCATAAGTCTTAAGGAATTTGCTGAAATGTCATGCCAAGGTATATATAGCAATCTGGTTTTCATTCACCTTTCCAGCCAAGTCTCCCTCTACCCTTCAATATTTGTGTGGAAATGTGCTTCATATTACTAGTCCCATGAATTAGGTAGATTTCCCCCTCAGTCACGGTAGCACTGGACAGAAAGATTTATGGTATGAGAGAGTGGAAGAGATGGGATACTCCCTTTAGAAAATTCATTCCAAAGATAATATGTAGAGTGGTACACAGTAAAGCCCCTCCTGACTTACCACTTAGGTGGACCACTCCCTTCTCCTAGTGTGGAGTATATCAAGGGCTGAGAGAGGCCAGAGTAACCTGCTAATGGAACATCCTTCACACAGAAGGAAACGTCAGGAATGGGGATGAGCTTAAGTACTATCTCAAAGGCTAAGAAACACAAAAATGAGTAGGACATAGATCTGGGACTTTCTGAAACAGTTGTAGCCTAATGGAGGAGACTGAGAGATGAATGTATGATTATATTTTGATAAGAATAAGCTGGGCGCCATGCTGTTTTTCATTTATTATCTCAGAATTGCCATTTTATAGATGAATAAACTGAGAAAAGTCAAATAATTTGCATAAGGTCATAGAGATAGATTCAAACCCGGATCAGTGCAACCCAAAATGGTCTTTATTAATCACCTCACTTTGCTCTCTGTATTGACCTCAGAGCTGATGAAGTAGGTCTCTTTTGCAAACTATAACATCTACTTTTCCACTCTCATTTGGTACTTACTATTTATTCCCTTGTACCCCACTTAGTCTTTTTTTATATGTAGTCCTATTATCACACGGTAAAATTGGTATAGTTACAGGACTGGATATTTCTCTTGCATTTTTTGAGTTTAAATTTTTGCATGAAGGGATAGGCCCATAGAGTGGTTTGCCCATAGGGTGGGTTCTTCATTAGTGCCCTGATTGAGGAACCTTAGATCTATTTGAACAGGTGGATAATTAAGATAAAGACACCACTAAAGAGAACTATTCTAAGCAAATTAACATGTTCAATTTAGCCTTCTTTATATAATGGATATACCCAGAGAAAAAGAGGCTTACATAAGAGGAAAAAAACCAAGTAGCTCTCTTCTATTCTGAATTATTATTTAATTACATATTATGCAGACTTTCTTTCTGGCTGCTTTCAAAACAGTAGCTCCCATTTATTATGGTGTGGGAGAGGGCATATCAAGACCATGAACTCTGGAGTAACTCTTGGGTTGAGTCTCAGTTCTAGCCTTTATTAGCTATGTAAATAAAAGCTTTTTTTTTTTCCTAACTCCTTGTTTTTCTCACCTATAAAATTGGGATATGAATAGTCTTCCATATGCTTTCTGTTGAAGTTGCATGAAGATAATGTATGTAATAAGGCATAATAAGTCTTGAATAAGCTACTAACATTTTATGACAGCATGACCAGAAAAACAAGGTTCCAGTTGCCAGTCTGCAGGCCCACCGACTATTCTGGCAAGCTCTAGCCTTTAATCTCACTCTTAAAATAGCCTGTTTTGGAGGTCAGTCCTTATTCTAAAAATCACATAAGCCTATACCCCTCATATTTCTGATGGTTATTTAACATAGAATTGGAGAGTCTTGCAGGTTTAGCATCCCTTCTGCCTGGATCCCCTAGAAAGAGTTGCTACAGTGTTCCCAAATATTTCAAAATTAGGACCAGTCTGAATATGAGAGTTTTTAAGAAATTTCTCTCTTTGAAGGGACTGCTAGCTCCTGGAATGCAGGTCTAGTTCATAATGGAGTAAACACAGCATGGACTTTGGAGTCAGAAAGATTTGGGTCTGAAGCCTTGCTGTGCCATACACTAACTGTGTGACCTTGAGCAAGTCAATGAAGCTCTCTGAGCCTCATTTCTTCAGCTGTAAAATGGGATGACAATGTCATACCTATTTCCCATAGGGTGACTCTAAAGATTATTTTAAAAAAACAAAATAAAATGGATAATGTATGTGAAGTGTTTAAAACAAGTTCCTAGCACATATTAAAAGTGTAATAAATGTGAGCACCCTTCCCTCTGTTTCTTTCAAGTCATTTGTCACATAGCAGGGTGATCAAAATATGTTTGCAACTAACTGAATCATTTCTTCATTCCTTTCAAAGGATATGCAAACCTCAGGAGTGCACTGGAATGGAATATTCCTTCAGAAAAACAAGGTATGGTCTATGTCCAGAAACAGAATACAATTCATTAGTTAAAGTGAGCCAGGCTAAAATCAATGAGGCCAAGGTTTGTCTTTTTCCCTATATGCTGTACAGTAGGTCACTGTACTCTGTGGTCCTAACCCAAATGACTTTGGATGCAAGACAATAAGGAATGGTGGAACTGCAGCTAACTAGGCAGTGTGCAGCACCCAAAAGCACTAAAACAAAGAAAGGAAAGAAAAAAAACTGTTGTGTGTAACAAACAGAACACATGTATCTCATCAGTTTGTGACCCCTGTTTTAGCAAAATAGTCCAGGAACCCAATGAGCAGATTGATTTCTCCATGATGAAAGAGGAGCTGTCTCTATATGCAAAGTGGCAGTTAGGGTTTGTGAAGCTCTTCAGTAGTCTCCCATGGGTCGGTCTGGCCAGATGCTTCTTCCCAGGTGCTGGGAGGAGGAGGACCTCAGTAGGCCTGAAGGTCTGCTGACTGTGTGTTGTTGACAGTAGGCCAAGATAGTCGGTTGGCTTACGTTTGCAGTAAGAACTGGACTCTCATCCTTCACATGGATTAGATGTAGTTTACCTGAGAAGTTCAAGATTCCTTCCAGACTCACTGGGGAAACAGTTCCCTGGGCCAGAGGTTTACTAAGTAGGACTCCAGTGACTCAAGGACCTCACAGAGATCCTTAAAACATGGTATGTACAGCCATTGTTCCCTGGTCAAGCCTAAACACAAACAAAACAAACTCCAGAAAAATCTAATATTTCCACTGACCTAATTTCCTAAGCAATTGGGAGAATTGTGGGTGACTTATTTTGGTCCATCACATTCAGGCTGGTTGCTCCCACCAATCATAAACTCTAGATAAACTGCCAGGTGCTTTTCTGGTTTAATTCATGGTCTATAGATGATTCATTACACTCTTTATCCATAAAGATATCACCTAGAGCTTTTAGTACAAGATGAATTCAAAGAGAAAGCAGCATGTAAAGACCACACCTGGTACGCTTGATTACAAGCAAATTCCCCACCTCTCAGTCTGACTCACGCGTGTCTGTCCGGTGGTGACTACTAAGCAGAAACATGGAATGTTGTACATTCCAGAGGAAATGTTATCAAGGATTATTATCAGTGCTAACTTCTTGTTTATCAGTGAGGGAACAAACTAAAATCTCCAAGGTTGTACCTACCTCAGAATGTGCCCAGTTTCTCTGGAGGAACGGAGACGCTCGTTTCCTTTCCCAGACTGCTTTATTTACCGGGCTCCACGCTCCCTCCCACCGCCACCCTCACCTCCTAGAGGAAATGTCCTCCTCACTGGGTTCCTAGGAGTTTGCTTTGTCCTTCGGTTAATGACATCTATTTGAATTTTAATCACTGCTTTTCCTCACTCTTTAGTGTTTCTCTTTTCCGGCCTTACATTGTAATTTATAGCTTGTGGTAGGATCCCGCATTCCTCAAATTTCTGAACTAAGAGCTAGTACCCGACCTAGCATTGTTTGAGGATGGTTTCATTTTTTTCATTACTGTGAGGAAAGGAATTCAAATATCCTGAGTGAGGAAATAATTTAATGCTGGGAATATATAAAGTAATTCACTGATAAATTCTACTCTTTAAATTAATGTCTTCGCAAAACCACCAAAGCCACCTTAGAAGTTTTCAATTAGTATATCAGGGCCCGTGGTTATCATCTGAAGACAGGTTAAAAAATGTGCCCAAAGAAATAACTTTTAATAATAGAACAGGCCCTGTTTGGAGCAGTGAATGTTCTGATTAACTGGAAAGAAAAAAAAAACTAAACACTCTGTCAGGGGTAGTCTTTCTAAATGAAAAGGATTTAGGAAATGTTAACTGTAGATAATAAACAAGAAATATATTGTTTTTCTTCTTTTCATGAGAAAGCTGAAGCTGCCTATTCAAAACATGAAGAATTTCTGTCTTTTGGAACAGAGAAGAGGTTTCTCTCTTCCTGTCAGAGAGACTGTTATTGTTTTTCTTATACATTGTGATTGTCTGAATAAGACAGCTTACCATTTATTTAAAGCTGGGTTCAGGAGATACATGTACATATACAATGCTGGGTGTTTGCCATTCAGAAGGGAACACAGAAAAAGCCTCAGAACACTGTGTCCCTCTCTAACGTTAGTCTTTCCCTGTCGTGTTGGAAGGGGCGATGTGAAGATGGGCTCCCACGGCCTGCCTGGCAGAGCATCACCTCAAAGAGCCCAGGCTCCTGGGGCTGAGGGAGGATGAGGACGGAGCCATGGCGAGGAGAAGGATCAGTGTTTGTTTCCTCTATGAGGATGCACAGAAGCTTTTGTTAAAAGATGAGCATCATTTCAAATATCCTGAGAATGTAGCTGTTGGGCTGCTGAGTAGTATGTTCTGACATATTTTCCCAAAGAAGGGTGGAGGAGGTATGTTGCTCCAGGGCTTTGTGTGAAGTGTTCTTTTAAGCCCAGGGACTGTCCTGCCTGCTTCTCACCGAGCCCCAAGCCAGAATGGAAAGCAGAGAGCACCTACGCCCTCCACAGCCACTGCAGATTCCTGGGAGGCCCCAGACTCTGGATGATGCACGGAAGTTCTACAGGGCTTGGTGGGACGGTCTGAGAAGTCAAGTTGCTGCTCTCCATGTCTTTTCTGACTTTTGCCATTTCCCAGAGGAATTAGTCGCTTTGTGTAAAATGGAGGATTGGATACAGATAGTGTTCGAGTCACTTCAACAGTCCTTTATGTTGGCCCCCTTTGGGCCTGCATGGTGGTGGTGGGAAAGGTAATTCAGTCACAGGCATAGCCTTCAGGAGATGATCATCTCCAGTTTGAGGCAGGACAAGCATGTGAAGGATATGCCAACAGTAAAAGGAAAGGCAACCTCACTTCTACTACAGGCACATCCTTAATGATGGAGGCACGCAGCCGTGAGAGGAAATGGCTCTGAGAATCATCGTGGCCACGTGGGTGAGGTCTGTTACACAGCTGTTGGTTTGGAGGAACTGGCCTTGCTCCCCAGAGTGAAGCTGTCACAAAACAGAGTGGGAAACGTCTGGCTTTCAGCCCAAGAGAATTTGCATGGCTAGTTGCATTAACAACCAGGCATTTCCGGCAGTTCCCAACGTTTCTGGGAATTTTCTCATCCAAAGGGCTGGAAGGCAGCTCCATTCTTCCACTTGTTACTCATGGTTTCTTTGAATTATATCAATTATCAAAAACAAATCCTGGGCTATGTTGTTTCACAGAACAATTTAGGACTTACTGGTCAAATACTGAAGGAAAGGTGTATAGAAGATACTTACAGATGCTGAGGGAATATTCAAAGCACATTTTTGGCTTGCTCATAATTGATTTTCTCATGAAATATACATAGACACTCATTTCAACATTTAGAAACTAAGCCAATATTAAAAGCAAATGATTATAGAGTCTATTGAGATATATAATATGTAATACTTAAGCACATTTATTGCTATTGAATATCTAAAATCATTCATTCATTTATTTATTTATCTATCCATCAGAAATTTATTGAGAAACTGACAATATGCTAGGCATCAAGCCCAGAGAGTGCTTTTAAGGCTGCTTCAATATAGCTATGGGAAACATTCTCGAATTGGTATCATTTTTTTCATTTTTTATAGTCTTTCTGTGGATCAGCTCAAAATGAACAGAACCTGAAAGAGGTTGCCTCTTAAACCTCCTCTCTGAATCGATTGCTATACAGATCCTAAGAATGAGGTTGTATGGTTTCTTTAGTTAAATCTGGGCAAACTCTAAATACCAAATGTTCCCATCCTAGTTGGCTGCCATTTCCTCCACAAATTCTCTCTCATATTTGGATCTGCTGCTTTTTCTCAGATCATAAGGCCCACATAAATATGTGGAAGAAAGACTTCTGTTTTTCAAACTACAACTGCAAATCACATGAACCATTTCTGGAAGGGACCCTCAAGACAATGGTTTCTGTGGAAGGCTGGGAAAACTTTCCATATTCTTAAAGGTGACTCTGAGCTCTGTAGAGGTCTGGGAGCAGGGCACGGGTAGGACAAACAAGGGAGACTCTGGGTGAGTTGCAGCCATGACTGTGCTCCTGGCTTTCTCCAAAGACTTGACAACACTGTTTTGTGGCTCACACCTCTCCTCACGCCCCCTTCTCTCCTCTTTCCCTATCTCCACATTCCTATTATTTCTAACAAAGGACATTTTTGCTTTCTTTTTTGTTGCATTGTCTCCAGCTTATCCTATGCCTTCAAGGGTCTCACCTTTTACCCCAAAGGACTTGATGTATTTTCCTAAACAAAGACAATTCTCTTGCTAAGGGGAATTCAGGCTTTAGCTCTTCCAAGCATCTGGTGGATACTGTGGTTGCTTCCCTCACATCTATTCCCTGCCTTCTTACTAACTACCCCAATTTTCCATTGTATATCCACACCTCCCTGTGCAGCTCACATAATCTGGGGGAGGCTAATTTCATCCTTGATTTGAGGACTGAGGCTCTAGGCCAGAGGTTCCTTTCTAGGTTTACAGTATTTGTAATGTAGTAATATTTTCATGGTGCCTCTCACACACACAAAAAACAAAACAACCCCCCCAAAACTAACACTTTAGCTTATTAAGTAGTCTGGTCTAAATAACCTAACAGTAGCATTAGGTAGGAAGACAAGATATGAGAGGGTGGAGGAAGAATAAAGCCAGTAAAGCTGACTAAAAGGGACTCAAAGAGTTAACCTGATAAACCACAGAGCCAGAAAGGACTCACAGAGTTAATTAGCTAATTAGTTAAAGTTTCAAAGGCCAAAAGTGACTTGCAATGTCTGGATATTTCCCAGAGAAAGTCAATCAAGGACTTCTCTGCCCTACCCCATGAAGTAGAGCAGGGAAATAAGACAAGGGCCATGCCATTGTAAAATCTGCTTAGCCTGCAAAAAGGCCCACCTTATTATCTAACTTAATCTGTATACCCTTCTTTCTCTTCTTGCAGCCCCTTAATTAACTTTGTAACCAGGGCAGGAGACAGACCTCCAAAGTGTAAATAAACCTATGTGGGTAAAGAATGCTGGGATCCAGACCAACACAATCACCTAAATAACCCTGTTCTTAAGACAAAACTTCAAAGGAATTATGAATCACCTGTATACATCATGCCTTCCCTATACTGAGCCTTATCCAAAAAGGCCCTATAAGACTCCAGACCCTAAACCCCTAAGTGCTCCTCCTCTCTGAGGTTGCCTGCACTCCCCTTTCTTGGAGTGTGTATCTTTAAAAGCGTTTTTTACTGCCCAACTTACTACATGTCTCTGTGCTCTTCCAGTGGTGTCTTTGTCACTTTGCTATTTCACTGTATTTTCCAGACTTTTAGCATGTCTTCACTCTCTGTCCTACTTCAAATTAGTAGGGAGGGGCTACTGAGAGCTCTGATTTGAATTCACAAGTTCCTGTTGCCTTTGTGACCCAGACAAGACTACAGCTATATGATCATGCTCCTTAGTAGCCTGCCCGAAAAATCTCCTTTCTTTGCCTTTGGGAAATTCTCAGAACATAATCTCACTCGATCCAGTGCTGTGCGACTCCCCTAAATCCTGGGGTCGTAGGGGGTTAGTTCCCATGCCATGCAGATCCAAGGAAACACTGGATTCCAGGTGGCATCGGCTTTAGGAGTTAGCGAGGATTTGCCCTATGCCGAGCAGGAGTTCAATGCGCTTCCCTTTCCTCCCTGTTTTTCCTTCCCCTCTGCTTTATTCAAGTACACCTGTGTTTGTCTGCTTTGACTCTGGCCTGCTCCTGCCTTGGAGTATATTCAAACACAACTTTCACTCTGCTTCACTACTGTGTCTCTGCCTTTCAATTCTTTGTTGCAATGGGAACAAAAACTAAGGAGAACAAATTCAACCCCCAACAGCAGAACTGTGTGTGATATCTCACAGATATATCTGTATTCTTTTTGAAAATTAAAAATATGCCATGGTGCCCCTGTGAGTGTGCTGTGGTGCTTCAGCATGCCTTCATACAACCAGGAACTCTAACTCCAGTGTCATTCACCCCCTGGTTATAGTTATTGGTTCAGGAATGGGCAGATGACCAATTCAGACTAATAAGAATCGACAAGATCTGCGAGAAGCTTCGTTACTTTTCTTAGAGATTTAATGTCCCTCTCCCTGAATATGTATGAGGAAGCATGTAGCCAGAAACTGCTCATAGTCACTCTGCTCCCCTACATGGAAGCCAGCTTTATGATGAAGCTGTGTAAGGTGGAGAAGAGACACAAGAATCTGCTTCTTTGATGGCATCACTGTTTGGAGTGAACACACTCCAATGCAGGAGCAGGCCAGATCAGTGAGCAGACTGATCAAACCTACTCTCAAGCCTATGTTACCTCAGAACTAGATGGACCGACACATTTTCATTGTTGTAGCCAGCTTGAACTGGGCTTTCTGTTGGTGGCTAGTTAAGACAACTAGCCCTTATCAATTAGGACTAAATTTGGCCAAAACAGAAATTATCTGCCCCACAGGCAACTTCAAAAAGGTCATTTCCTCTCATGTGAAAGGAGTTTTGAGGTCATAGTGTAGTGTAGTGATCTGACAGTTAATCAAGGGCCTGGGCTCCTTCTAGCTTTTAGCTCTGCCATGCCTAGGATATATAGCCCTTGTTGTTATGGTATAAAATAACTCTTGGTGCTCCAACAATCACATCCTTTTTTTCAAGCAGCAAGACTTAGGAAAGGGAGAAGGGCACAACTCTTACTTTTAAAATCCAGGCTTCCTAGATTTCATACCCAGCACTTCCACTTTCATCTCACTGGACCACACTTAGTCTCATTGTTAAACCTAGTACAAAGGAAGGTGGGAAATGCAGACTTTATTCCAAGTGGCAATGTGCTCATTTGAAACTCAAGATTCAATTAATAAGAAGCAAGGGTAGAAATGGAAGTTGAACGCAACTAGTTGACTGTCAACAACTGTCAGCTGACTGATTCAGAGAGTAATATATACTTTTTATCCCCAGGATATGTATTGACCTCTGCCCTTGTAGGCAGCTGATATACTGTTTAAATTCAAATGAGTCAATGTTTCTCAGCCATCCCAGAAGAATAGTTGATTAAAAGCATGCAGGGAGGCACAATCACACTACACTACTGGCCTTTGTGTAGAATTTTCAGCTGAGCTTGGCAGGTGATAGGTGCTCAGTCCATTATTTGTTGAATGTTGAATCAATGATCATTTAACGGTGCATTTCAGCATTTCAGTAACACTTAAAATCCTCCTAAAATCTTTTGATGCGATTTCCTGTTAGATACACTCAGAGCTCAACCTTCAGAGCAAACAGCTGCCAATCGGCCCTTGTGCCATATCCTGCTGTGCGACCAACGCTGGTCACTGAATCCCCTGACTTTAATCAGCTGTGGTTGCTTGCCAGAGGCCCTTCTCAAATTTTCCCTAATAAGCTCAGGGATAGAACCAGAAACACTTCTTAACTAAACAGAGATCTGGGCTTCCCTTCTCCTTCCACTATTCTCATGCTTGTTTTCAAGCCACAGAGCTGAGAAGGAACACAGACTTATCTCTTCAAGTATGAGGTCCGCTGTGACTAATGAGAACTAGAGCAATAAACCCTCACTGCGGATACACTGTGTTTAGTAGGCAAATGTTATCAACAGAAAAAAATGCACTAGATGGAATACATGATATTTTTTTCGTAAGAATTTCTCCCTAAAAAGACACAGCATTTTAGAGAAAAGTTAGCTCTTCATAAATATTTGTATTTCAATAATTTAGTGGAGTTCTCCATGGTTTTCTTTCATGAGAGCTATTTCTATGAAGTCCCAATTATTTTACTTAATATATTATTCTGGATAATTTTAGGTGGTATTTTTTGTTCAAGGACATAGCAATTTACTTTTGGAATGAATTTTCTCCCCTGCCCTCAAATGCTAATGCAGGAACTAATGTCTGGTGAATTCCAGACAGAGCCAGTGTTTCTCACAGTGGAGTCTGCATATTACCTGCATCCGAATCACGCAGTGGGTCCTGGGCTCCATCCCAGCCTTGCTGAATCATAATTTCTTGTGGTGAATCCAAGAATGTGATACGCATTTCAAATGTGCACTTCAAAGGTGCACTCTCTGTGATTCTTGGGCACACCAAAGTTTGGAAAACACTTAGAACTTTCAATTAAATTAACATAATCTTCACACCTAAAAGGTGTTATTACTACTGTTGATATTACAAGGACAAGTATGTCTATTACAAGTTGATATTACAAGGAAAAATAACCTATATTGAGCTCTTATCACTTGTTAGGATGTGGATGGAAAAACAAATGTATGACTAGGAAATGCGTACAAAATATAATAGATTCAACATCTTTCATTTAGCTTTGTCTTGCCAGTGGGTTTCAGTCCCAGGCAAGTTTGCTATGGATTCAGTGTGACCAAAGAAATGATAGTAGAACGTTCTTGGGGTGAAAGGGTTTATCAACCAGCTTGTTCTCCCTGTGGTAGGTTGAACACTAGCATCTCTGCCTTTGCCCAGAGCACTGGGCCAAAATCTCTACATAGTGCAATGATAGCTTATTGCCTATGGGTGTGGAAGCAGTAGCCTAGCAGCAGGCCAGTTATATCATCAAGTAGTTTAAGTTCAGTGAGGATCCTGGCCATAGGAACCCCAACTTCCCCACAAGCTTCTAATTGGTTTTATTTTGAAACTCTGTACCATAAGTCACCTCTGGAGATGTGGTCTCACTTCAGAAGACAATAAAGGAAACGGCTATTGCAAAAAGCCACCTTCACGTTTGTAAACAGTGTTTCAGTAACACTGGGCCCCACCTGCAGCAACCAATGACCGTAAGTTAAAAATAGACTTAGAAATATTCTTAAAGATTGCTGGACTAATATGACATTTTCAAATATGAGAACAGGGAGAAATAGTAAGTGATTATTGAGAGCAGGATAATACTAGTAGAATGGTTTTACAGAAAGGTAGTGGCAAATGTATTTTGAATTTCCTTCTCTTCCACATCATAATTTCTAAGGATGGTCCAAATTCCAGTATTGCATCAGTTAGTGTGGATGTTTTCTCTAAAGCCTGGAGAATAATTCATAGTCAAAATGTCACTTCTAATTTAGTGTCTATGTTTTACCATATGCTTTATTAACCTTCAGCCAAGCAATAGGATACTCACTCATCAACACCCAAGGCATTTAATACATGTGGTTTCCATGGAGAGACAGTAACCCAAAACTCAACCATCATCCTCCCAGCTCAACTGACACTTTTCCTAATCCCTTCAGCATCGAGAGTACTGGTGTTGGCACGGCCAAGAGCGTCACATAGGTCATGCTGTGATGTATAATTTCTGCCCATGAGGCAGATCCTTTATTGTTTTGTTTTTTTTGCAGTCTTTTGCCAACTCAATTCAGCCAAGAAATGATAGGATACTGCAGGAGATGTTAAAGTGATTTTTTGTATGCCTTGAGAGCAAGTAGATAAAGATAATAAAAAATAAATGGAAAAGGGCAAAGGACAGAGACTCCAAAATTGGATATACCACTGATGGTTGCCAATGGAAACTGAAATGGGAGCCAACCCCGTTAGTGTCTGACAAGCTTAGACATCGGGTGTCTACCAGAGCTGCTGTCAGTTGGATGCGTCTAAGTAGTAGTTTTCAGTCCCCAAAATGTGAATCTAGGTCAGTGAAATCCACAACATACTTTTGCTCATCAGTTTTCTATGGTTTGTTCTGGTGTAGATGGGGGAGAACTGAGTTCATGGTGACAGGGAGAGTTTTAACTCTTTGTCAAAAATTCCACCAAAGTCACTCCATCTGGTAGTCATTTCTGAAGTCATTTTGTTCACCACCATCCCCCAGGGCCCAGTACAGAGCCTGGTACAGAACAGGAGTTCTATAAATATCTGTCAAAGTGTTGGTCTGCTTCTTTTTTCTCCCTTGCCCCTTCAAGTGCCTCAGTCACAATGTTCTGCCACTTCCCTAAATGGAACTCACCTTCCACACGGCCCTTTCTAGGTCCATGGCTCTTTCCTAGTCCAGATCCTCTTCTTCCTTTCTGGGTTGTGTTACGGTATCTACCTAGTTATATCAGTTCTAGTCTTACTCCTATTAAATCATTACAGGCAAAACATCAGACAGATATTTCTGAAATGCTACTCTTACACCCTTAACTTTTATACATCTGAAAAATTATGAGTGGTTCCCCACAGCCTGAATATTAGAAAACCCCAACTCCTTGGCCTTTGGACCAGCCCCGACTTAGATATTGGATCCTCACTCTTTTTTTCCCAGCATGCAGCACTTGTTTTAGACATTGTCTATTGATCATAAAATAGATATTCTTCCAGTTTGTACTGACCACTCCTCCTCTGTACCAGTCTTTGGCCTGCTGTTCACTGAGATCCATTTAGACTTTGACTTCCACCTCTTAGGATTACTCCCCCTTAAAAACTCCTATCACCTCTATTAGGACCCTGAGCCATTTATTAGGCATTTATTTTGTGCTACATGTGCTAGTATTTACCTTTTAATGTCCTGTCATTTCTCCAGTTAAGCTTTTCAATTGCCTTTTTTTAAAAAAAATTACCTTTAAAAAAATATTTTTGCAGCGAAATAGCAAAAAGAGGTTTGGAATCCTCTCCTTTTTTTTTTTTCCTATCAGAATTTATGGATGAATTAGAAAATTATGTCATTTGACAGACATCCAGTTTAGCAGCTATATATGTAACTGCAGCCTCCTCAAAGAAAAATGGAACTAGGTTGGAGTCTTCTGTGGTTTTCTATCCTCAAAGAGGCATGAAGATGTTCAGCCAAGCATAAGTCTCTCATCACTTGCAGCCACTGAAAGCATGAAGTCACAGGGGTCAAGAGTCTACAGTGAACCCACTTTGGAACCATCCATATCACTGGTGCTTTTTAATTAAACGGCTGCTACTCTTGCCAAGTGCCTGCACACCCCCATGTTCAAGATTCAGTCCTTCACCTTGACTGCCCATCATGAAATTTTCAGGGGAAGGAACAAAGCTCTCATTCCCTACTGAGACTGATTCAACTTTGTTTTTCCAGGCTGAGACCACGTACAGGCGACAGGGTTCACACAGGGAGAGCTGAAGGCAGAGCCAGGATGACAAACCATGGGTTTGGATTCTAAGATCTCCGCTCGGCCCTCACAGCTATTTTGGTCCTCTAGACAACTATCCTTTTTTTGTAGAATCAACCTATAATTGTTTTTAAGAGGAAGTTCTTCTCTAACATCAGTAATAGTTGTGAAGTTTATTCTTTTTTTTTTCTCTTTGGCACAAATCTTCACACACTGAGATCAGGTCCTATTGTTGGATTTTTCTGTTGTGTGTGTGTCAGGGGAGAGGGTATGGAAATATGAGTTAAATGCAAATTTCCTGTTCTCTGAGAATCATAATGATTTTTGGCAACTCAAACTATTTTAATAAGCAATTTTCACATGGCAAATGAATTTCATAATGGCATTCAAGTTAGGTATTGTAAATTAACAGTGTTGAACTCTAGGCAGCAAAAAGGTAAGGGGTTTCTAGCTTCCAATGACTTTAATCTGGATACTTTCTCTACTTCTACTGCTACTTGGACTGTGTTCTTTTGTAGCTGTACTATGCAGTGGTTGGCTTCTGAGGGTGAACTTCCTTCAGGATTCTACGGCAGATGCTTTGAGAAGTTGCAGGGATGCTTGAAGGCAGTGGCAGTGTCATCTGTGCACTGGAATCATCTGTTTTCACCTGTGGATGTTTTCAAAACTGCAGTTGCTTGGGATCCATCCCAGACCCAGAACTGCATTATTTCTGAGACAGTGCAGTTTTAGAAAGTTCCTCAGGTAATGTTAAGCTAAAGCTCTCGTCAGAAAACCACTGATTTAAGGTCGGTTAGAGACTTTTTCTTTTGTAAGCAAGAGTCTTAGATTGAAAGGCTCCTTAAAAAAGTCATGTGTTCAACCATCCAACAGACACTTAAATTCTGCCTACAACATCCCACTCTTGAATAGTTTTTGATGTCCCATCATACACATGGACAGAAAGAATAGCATTTTAAATGTAATTTCTTACTTTTTTTTCTCCAAAATTTTCTTGAAAGCTCAAGAAAAAAAATAGTATTATTACCTTTTTCCTACTTGGCCAATTTTGCCTGCTTCCTGCCTTGGAACCAGTGCTGAAATTCGGCATGGCTGTTTTGGTCTCGCAGCTTCAGATTACTTATTGCCCTATCATGCCAAAGCATTTTATTTTGGCCACCCTAGCCTTGTTGGCTTACAGCTCTGGGAATATTGTCAGATAAGGCAACTGCTGCCAGGAAAAGGAGCATAAACAGTTGTTACAAACTCAGAGGCTATTTGGTTTTGCATTAATTTCTTAATTCAGGCATGGTTGATTAAAAAAAAAACACTGTTTTGTGAATGTGGTGATTACAACTGAAACAACCAGATAATAAGACTAAATTAGACTTACAATGGGATTGCCATGTATGTCTTTCATAGAAGAGACCCAAAGTGGGAAATCTTGTGGCTACACACTATAATTCCCTGTGAGGATGACAAATAAATACGTGAAGTCTTTATTTTTCCATTTCAATCATCCTGTTCATGCCAGTTAGCTCTCATTCTGACCTTTGGTTTTTGCTATTGATGTTCTAGTTGGCATTAAAGGAAATTCCAGGCAATAGAATAACAAACAAAATCCAAAAACATTTAAGGGTTTTTCCACCTTCATTTTTCGTATGACCATCTACAAAATAACATGGACATTTTTGGACATAAAATCAATGCTGAAGCTGAGTCAAATGAGAGGAAATACAGTCTGAGTGACTTCTATTATATAGTTAGTTATTCAAAAGAAAAACATGCTGCTGTGCCCATGCTCTCATTCAAGGAATCTTACAAGTACAGTTAGTTATTTCAGGAAGTAGATAAGAAACCTAAAAGTCATTTCCATTAGGATGCATTATGAGCATTTTAATTTAAAATTACATGTCTACTGGAATTCCACTTACTATACTCTAGCTCCATTTACATCACAAAGACACAAAACAATGGATTGATGACCTCATAATTCTTCTCTTATCACATCGTTTTAGTACTTCCACTAAAAGTTATTAAAAATATTGTTAAACAAAAGAATGTAATTATTAAGAAAGCCATTAAACAAACTGTGGATGCCAGAAGGAGAAAATAATTGGTCTTCTGCAGGTGTTAGGAAGGTGAGGACGCTCCTCTTGCTGCCCGGCCAGCAGATGGCACAGCCCAGCTACCTGTCAGTCCACAGCCCCCGGAGCTTCCAGCTCCGAGAGATCAGCAGCTTCCTCATCTGATTGGTTTCAGGCAAGTTTTAGCTAAATGTTATTCTCTCCTTTCTCCCCTCCTTCCCTGTCTCCCTTCCCTTTGTCTTCCTTCTCTCCTTCCCAGCTGACTGAAGGATGAATGCCACTAAAGGGACTAAAGAGATTGAGTTAAAAATCAATACCATGAGTCCCTCTAGAGGGCAGGAATTATGATCTGTCCTCCTGTGATACAAAGCATTTAATTAATCCAGGTTCCTGGAAGTCAATTTTGGCAAGGATCTAGAAGAAGAATGGATGAGGTGCAGTGTAAATCTACTTTTTACCATGCCTTTTTCCTCCTCTAGTTATACTGAGGTATAACTGACAATTAAAAATGTACATATTTAAGGTGTACAAGGGCTGAGGGTGAAGAGGGGGTATGGGGAGATGTTGGTGAAGGAGTAAAAAGTTTCAGTCTTTTTATTTTCTTAGTTAAAACAACTGCTTAGTCTGTAGAAAAAACAGGCATATATAGAAGGTAAAGCAGGGCTTTGAGAGTTAGACCTACCTATTGGAGAATTATTTCTGTAAGTTAATCATCATCTACCTCCAGCAATACATGCCATTTTTTCCTAAACTTTAAAAATTAAAGTATAACATGCAAAGTGGCCCTCTGGACCATGACTCCTGCCCTCCTTAAAGTAACCACTATTCTGACTTTTAACAGTGTAGTTTTGTCTCTTGTTTAACACTAAATGAATGAAATAATAGAATATGTTTTTGGAGACTGACATCTTTTGCTCTAGTTATCTTTGTGAGCAGCAGTTCCAGCTGTGCAGCAACTGGAGTTCTCAACTTCTTTGAGGGAGAAACATTCTTTCTTCAGGAGTACTAATAGGTCTAATGCTTCTGCATGAATTAATTAATCTTACACTATTTTCTTTTATAGCTAGGGGAGCAGAATGAAGTTGGTAGTTCTCCAGGGGCATGGAGGGAATGATGGAAAGTGAGGGAGAAAAACTATAGAAAGGGCAGGTTGCTCTAAATGCTAATTTTGCTTAGATAATAGTATTTCTAGGGTAAGACTTAATGTTAAATAACTTAAGTAATTTGTTCAAATCATCCTAACCTCCAGAACTCTGACCATATCAACGGTAAAATGCAGTAAGAATTTGTCCTCTCTTCCTTCCCTGTATTAAATATGTTCTGTGCTAAATGTGTATTAAATGTACCCTGTATTAGTGTTCTGGGATTTTTAGCAGAGTTGCTAATGTCTTCCAAGATGGATGATTTCATTTAAATATACAATGCACACACTATTACATCTACTACAACCTAGACAGGTATGATGACTATCTCCATAAGAACCCATTATGAACTGTTTCAAAGGCAAAAAGACTATCCAGTACTTTTGGGCTCTCAACTTTGCCTGAGTAAGAAGCAGTTTTAGGCTCTGAATGAAACAGGCAGTCACAGAAGGGGAAGTCGTCAAGCTCTCAGTGTGCAGCAGAGGAAGGCACAGTTCACTTCCAATTTAAATGCTATGCCCTCTAGAGAGAAGCTCCAATGGCCAGGGGCTTCTCTACAGAGGAGGCAAGACTGAGATACCAAGATTTGCAAGGGAAAAACAGGTATCTGGGACTAAACTTCCCTGAGTCAGTTCAGATCCTGGATACCAGCAAAAAATGGGAAGAGGGGGATAGTTGGAGAGAGGGAAGGGGAAAGAGGAAGCTCAGCCAGAACAAATCCATGGGCAAAATAACTAGGAAAGCTTTCCCAATAGAAAAAGAATGGGTATAGAGTGGGATGGGCAACTAGGGAGAGGGGAATCAGGGCCCAGGAAATCTGATTCCAAAACGACGAGATCTTATTTAAAATATTTTATTTAATCAGATTTCAGTATTTCCACTTATAAATGGAAAAAATAAAACCAATATGCTTTCATTACTTGGAGATGATGTATTTGTCTCTATCCATTTGTCTTCCTACCTATCTATGTCAGTATTTACATCTCCAAATTAGTAGTAGGACTTACCCCACTATTGATTTTATTTATTTTTCTAATATAGGCGCCAAAACTGTTCTCACATAAATAGGCAGTTCCTTTCACTAAATCAGAATTTCATCAACTCACCTAGTTCCAACCTGAGAACACGCCCTCGTGGAGCTCACTGTTCTTCAGTTCAATCTTTCTGTTTTCACTACCAGGGCCCTTTGAATGCTAGAAACATGACACATCCTTTGCCAACTCTATGGGCTCATGGTTTAGGAAGCACATTTGTTGATGGAAAATACCATGTTCAGAGTGGGGCTTGGTTTTCTTTTTCCAGCTCATCAATGGTCCTCCTTGTTGAATGCAGGGTCTTCCCATCTAATTTTTTAATTTTTTTTGCAAAAGGAATGATAATCTAACATCTCTGAAGTGATATGACCTTTCTGCCCAGAACCCTGCTCACAGAGATAAATTCATTCCTTTCCTCACTTTTAAGTCCCCACTTGCCTCTTCAGAATTCACCTGCCATATCTAACTATATCTCCAGTATCCCACAAGAAAACGTTGTGTTATTTGGCCTATTTTGCTCATATCTCATGTATGTGCTTTGCTCAGTCTTTGTTTATACCATGTTCCCATATGGAACATGCTCTCACTGAATCCCACCTTGCCAGACCCACATCTAGCTCCATTTTTCTCCATGAAGCTTTCTCTGAATATCTATCCCTCAAGGATCACCATCTTCTCCTCTGAACAGCAGTTAGGGCTATTTCATATAAAGAACTGCTAATTAACCATATTGTATTATCTCTTAGTTTGTTAAGTGTCAGTTTCTCCAGGCTATTTGAATTAGGGACCTAGTCTACCCAGAGGAGGGTCTTTCTGCTATATACACAAAGGCACAGTGTAAGCCAGCTTCATCCCTCTGCTTCCCTTGTAATCAATTTCAGACATGTGCAGACCAACCCTGCCGCCATTGACAGACACCAGTTAGTCTCTAAGGAGAAAAATAATCTTCCCAGATCCTCTGAGTGATACCATTCATCAAATGTTTTATTTTAAGACACCATCTTTTTTATGTGCAGAAAGTTGACATAGCCTTTCAGATAAAGCAGAACAAAAGACATTCTCTAAAGAAAACAGAAAAAGCCTCCAAGCTCAAATTCTGAGGCAGATTGTTGAGTAGCAACTGTTAAAAGTCCTAGAAATACAAGCAAAGATACAGTTTGAGAAAACGAAGACAGTAAAACCAGGTGAGCTGGCTGAAGAAGTTGCATATAATACAGAGGGGAGGCAACTGGGAGGCAATGCTTGCTTTCCAGACAAACGGCACCCCATCCAGCACTGAGGTAGAAGAGTAAAGATCTGAAAGGGCGAAACAGTAAACTGTGCACCTTGGGGTACACAGGTTTCCTCTCTTTGGCAAAGAGGAGTTTCTGTCTTTGGTCCTTTAGTAAGCCAGGCAGATTGTGCAGGACCACCTAACAGGAAGGGGCAGCAGAGCCAGCCCACCATTTAGTTTTAGCCTTGTGACCTTGTTTGGATCACTTGATCTAGCTCTCATCTGCAAAATGAAGATCATACCACCTCTCTCATTCATTTATTCATCCATCCACCAGATTTTAGTGAGGGTCAAGCACAAAGGAGCTCAGTGGTCAGCCAGATAGACATGGTCTCTGCCCTTACAGAGCATCCAGATCATCTTACAAGGTTGTTAATTACAGAGAAGGAAAGGGCCTTTGAACTACAAAGCACTGTAACACTGGAAGGTCTGTCAGTGGCTTATACTCCTGATCTAGCTGTGTGACCTGGGCAATTCAAAATTTTTCTGGGATTTCCTACTCTCATCTGTAAAATGAGAAAAATTCCTGTCCTAAAATTTTAAGTATTCCAAATGCATATGAAGAAGTTAGGATTTTTAGGTATTTCTGAATCATGGCTTTTTAAAACATTACGAAATAGTTAAGATACACAAAAGGATAAGACTAATGTAATGACGCCTTGTGTACCACCCCCCTGAGGGAACATTACAAGGAGCTCTACTGGTGATATGCCCTGTTTTCCCCAGAGGAAATAACTGCAATGAGTCTGGTGTTGGTGTTTATTATTCTGAATCATGGCCTTTCTAGGAAACCTGGTGTATGAGTGAGAATGGTTCACCAGTGAAGAGTTCTTCCTACACTTAGGTGTTCCTGGCTCCTAAGGAATGTGAGGTCAAGACAATGTACATCAGAGAAAACTTAAGTAACAGGCTCTTCTCACCCTGCCACCCCTGCTTGCTGCCCACCCAGTAGACAGAATTAGAAAAAACATGTGGCAGGCATTGCCTGCTGCATTTAGAAGTAGTGTGGCTTTGTACTGACCTTGAGGGCTTTCTGTGCAGATTCACTGGATCCGATTGCGATTAGGTTAGGCCCAGCCATACTGCAGAAACTCTTCAAATGCAAAGCATCAGCCACTGGGACTGTGGAGACCGCATAGTCCTATGCATATAATAGAAATAAGCAGTTTGGCATTGAAGAATAATTCTAAAACTGGTTTAAATCTGCCCTCAGAGTCTGCTGGGGCCCTGAGCATCTGGAAGCCCTGAGACCCACAGTTTTGGCATTGCTAGTTAAATGAAGACAGCTTCTAAGTAGAAAGCTCAGAGCCTCCTTCTAGACATGTGGCTGTGTCAGCAGCTTGGCTGGTTTACCTGTGGGGTGGGCTGCTCTGGAAGGATGCTTCTAAATATCCTGTGCAAAATAGAGCCTCACGTCCTAATGGGGAACAGAGCTTCTTATGGCTACATCCCTTCCTAAGCAGTCTGATGATCCAGACTATTAATGATCAATAGAGTAAAGGGACTTTTGAGAGGATGTATGTGCAATACCTAGCATGGTTTCCAGCCCATAGTAGGCACCCCAAAATTGGGGGATCCTTTATTCCCAAAAAAATCCACATTTCATGTTAGATTCAATTGGGTATCCAGATTTTTTTTTAGGTCATCAATTTTGCCAAGAACATCTGCCAGGTGGTTATATCATATACACTGTGAGCAAACAGTTAATGTCCATGATAACTGTCTTTTGTGGCTGTGGTAGCCTGATGAGCCTATTTATGGGGAAAGTTGAGTTTGATAGCTTCTAGTAAACATACAAATATTAGGAACTATTTTGCAAAGCTGGTGACATATAAATACCATTATTCATGACACTGATTCAGTGGGTCTATGAATCTATATTAAGTATTTACTCTGCGTCAGGCAATATTTATCTTTTACCTACCTTAAAAGTGTCAGCCAAGATTTCAGCACCTCGTTGATTTGTCCTTCTGGAAAGGCCCACAAAAAATTCTCTGCCTATAAGAAACAGTATGGAACACAGTGAGTGGGTGGCAGCAGTGAGAGCACACTATTTCTTTATCTATAAATAACAACCTGAAAGCATCATGCAGTTTTTTTCCTACCACAGAGGGCAGCTCCACTTGTACTTTGATGCCTGCTCCCTCTGTACAAGTCTGATTTCAAACGACTGCCCTTAGAAATAAACTTTTTCAAATTTATTGAAGTAGAAAGTAAAATGGTGGTTTTCTGGGGCTGGAGGGAGGTGGTACAATGTTTACTGGGTGTGAAGTTTCAGCTTGGGAAGAGGAAAGGTGCTAGAAATGGATAGTGGTGATGGCTGCACAACATGGATATAGTTAATGCCTCTCAACTGAACACTGAAAAATGGTTACATGATGAATTTTGTGTTGTATGTATTTTACCACAAGAGAATAAAGCTTTTATTTAGGCAATGATAAATAAAATGATAAACACATCAATAATCTAAAATCAGAAATTAAGTAATACCAATAAGTTAGCAGTGCTTCCTTTTTTGTGTGTTTGTGTGTGTCCTAAAATAACAATACTAAATTAAACATTCTTGATAAGGTCAGATTCCATTTCATAAAATGATTATGTAAAAACTGAAGAAACCATCTGCCTAAAGTGAGTTTAGTGCTGACTGGTCTTCAGGTCTGACTTCTAAGAGATGTTTTTATAACTATACATCCATTCTGTTCAAATCAAAACATCAAAGATGCTTATCTACAAAGTACTAAAGTTTAGAAGGATGGAATGTTCCACTCATTAGTCTTTTCTGAAACTCTACAATTTTTGTTCTCAAAAGGCAGAACATTAAATAAAGTCTCCTAATTATAGGCAAACAAATAATTATAGTAGATAGAGTTAGGCAATACATAAACATGGTAATTCTTCCTCCTCTAATTCTTTGGAAAAGAACTCTACATGAAATGTGGAAACATTTTTGAAGAGAAATCAGTACACTTTTGCCCCAGACCATTAGGGTAAAGTATAAGATAGCAGCCATTTAGAAAGAATTGCTTGATAGACATTACAAATGTTAAAACTTTAATCTTCATATGTCCTTGCAAAAGGATTTATGCTATTGGCAGACGCAGGACTCTCTGAGGGCACATTGACAGTGCTTTTGGTAATGGTACGATTGTGTGTCCCTAAAGAAAATTCGCCAAATACCAATCAAAATTTAAGTACGGGAGAGATCTTTTACTTTATAAAAGTATTAAAAAGGTCAGCTGGAATTTAAGAAGCATCAAGTTTCCTTAATTATTTTAAGATAAAAATATCTATAATTTACTCATAAAATTTGTGTATTTTAAGGAAAACATTTTGCAGCAAGCAAATTTAAACGAATTTATAATGGTGCTTGCACACTATTTCCATTTTAAAAGACTAAGGGGAGATTTAAAGAGATAAGCAAATTGCTTATCTCTTTAAAAAGGAACATTACACTTCTGTTTCTCATAGCATGATGGACTGTATTCCCTAACTGGCCTTCTTTGTGAAAACAACTGATGTGCTGGAATTAAAATATTTTAAAAATTGGTTTTGGTTGTTATGTCTCCTATCATTTTCTTCTGTACCAATTCACCCTCTTTTTCTTTTCCTTTATCACTTCATTCTTCTGTAGGGGAAATCAGGTCATTTGTCCTAATGACTATACGACATTCTAGATTTGGCTGGTTGCTTCCTTGTGCATCATCTAACATTCAACTGTTCCTTTTTCCTTTGTATTTTTGGTAAATGTAATTTCTTGTAGAGGCTTAACTAGATTCTTGTTCAATTTTTTTTTTTTGGATAGGACTACTTCAGAGGTGGGGCTGTGCTCTATTACATCACATGATGAGGCACGCGAATGGATTCACAATTTCCATGATACTAGAGTGATCACAGTGATCAGATAATATTATCCTGAATCCTCCATTATAAAGTTCCCCATCAGGCTTTCATATTAACATTTAACATCTTTTGATGATCATTGCACAGATCCATTTATTTTATTAGGAATCTGCATTTACTAGCTAGAATTCTAAAAAGAAAAACTATCCTCAATCTAGTATTTGGTCTACTTGAAATGGGATTCATAAAGGAAAGACAGGCTAAATGCTTGAGTCTTTCATTCTCATGTCAGTTACCAGAGTAATGAGTTGGTGTCTCAGCAGCTTAAGACAATGACCAAAGGGTTTTTAAAACAACATCATTATGCACTAGTGAGTCAAAGAATAAATCTAATGGAAGACAGAAAACATTTAGAACCAGTAATAAATCATTTAGAATTAATGATTCATATCAAAACATGAAGGATTCAGCTAAAGCAGTACTTGGAGGGAAAAATATAGCTTTAAATGCTTATATTAAGAAGAAGAAAGGTTCAAAATTAGAGACAAAATTCCAACTTGAAATGTAAGAAGAAAAGCATAGACTAACAACTAAGAAATCTGAAGGAAGGAAATAAAGATAGAAACAGGAAGAGGAAAGGAAACATGTATGGGAAAGGATTCAACAAAGCCAAAGGTTGGTTCTTTGAAGAGATTTATGAAATTGTCAGATCTCTGGCAAGAAAAAAGAGAAGGCACAAATAAGTGTTATGAATGAAGAGGGGCATGCTATAGCTGCTGTGAAGCTTAAAACAGTTATCAAGAAGATATGAATAATTTTTATACCCAACATTTTCAAAACTTAAATAAAACAGATAAAATTTTAGGAATTCACCAAAACTGACTGAGAAAAAAC
Source organism: Manis pentadactyla (assembly GCF_030020395.1). Lineage (NCBI taxonomy): Eukaryota > Metazoa > Chordata > Mammalia > Pholidota > Manidae > Manis > Manis pentadactyla. Next base: position 72,721,616 of record NC_080022.1, read on the forward strand.
TTCAATAGTCATATAACCATTAAAGAAATGGAATCAGTTTAAAATCTCCCTCCAAAGAAAGCACTAGGTTCAAAAGGCCTGTTCACACGTAAGTTCTACCAAAAGTTTAAGGAATGGGTGATATGAATAGTACTGATTCTGGAGAATAGAAACATAGGAAATAGTCCCTAATATATTTTATGAGGTTAATATAACTCTTTTTTCAAAGTCAGACAAGGATAACAAGAAAGAAAACTTACAGGCCACAGAAATAGAAGTCTTAAGCAAAATATGAGCTAACTAAATCCAACACTATAGTAAAAAGAGAATATATCATGAACGAACTTTATTTCATCTTAGGGATGTAAGGCTGGTCAAATATCAGAAAATCAGTTAATATAATTAACCACATCAATAGATTAAAGAAGAAAATCATATAATAATTTCAGGGTCAAAAATGAGTTTATCACCTAAAATTCCATTTCTAGCTATAGAGAAACTCTTATTCACATCCCCAAGACATACACACACACACAAGAATGTATGTAACAGCATTGAAGATAATAGACAAAAACCTGGAAGCACTCAAATATACATCAGTGGCAAAATGAATAAAACCCTCATGGTGTATTCTTACCATGGAATACCACACAACAGTGAAAATGAATGACTACAGCTACACCCATCTCATTGGATCAACAGCAGAAAAATCAACCTGAGAGTTCATATAATATGACCCTAATCATATAAAACTGTATCAGTCGATCACAACTAAACAGCATATAATTTAGGAACACATATATTGAAAAACTCCAAGAAAACCAAGGCAATGATTAACATAAAATTCAGGGAGTGGTTACCTCAGGCCAGGAGGAGAAAGTGGCTGGGACAAGGGCTTCTATGGTCCTAGCAATGTCCTATTTCTTAAGCTTGGGGGTAGGTATCCAGGTGTTCATTTTATTATTGGTCTTTAAACTATACATAAACACTGTAAAACTCTTTTTTTTATATGCTGTATATTTTACAAAAATAAAATTTTAAAGTGGAGGTGAGTCTGTGTTATCTATTTAAGAGAAATAGAATTGAAACAGTTCTGCCAGTGGCTGCTTGTTGGACTGACAGATTTCCCAGTGGAAGTAGAATTGGAAAATTGCTTCCCTTCTGATTGTTTCTGATCAATTATTTATGAAGCCCTGAGTTATGTAAGGAAGAAAACATAGCACATGGAAATCACTACAAATTTTGTTTCTTACCCAACACTGCTGAATCCAAAAACTGAGTGGTGATGATTGTACAATATTGTGAATGTAATTAATGCTACTTGAATTGTACACTTAAAAATGGTTAAGATGGTGAATTTTATGTTATGTGTATTTTACCACAATTTAACAAAAGGGAAAAAAATTGAGAATAGGAAAGAGGAGGCAGGACCAGACATTTGGTATGAATAAGGTGCCATGTGGATAAAGATCTTAACATCCCCATACTACCTCAGTTTAAATATTTTTAATATAATGACTTGAGTATTGAATATCATTTTTAAAAGTTTACAGATAGTGTCAAAAGCAAGGCTCAATGCTCAGCACCTAATTAGAAGTTGGGGCAAAAATATTAGACTTGATGCTATGAAAAGACCTTTAACCTAAGAAATAGGTGTCTAGTATAAGGTTTGCCATTAACACTGAGATTTTAGGGAATCAGTTTAGCTCAGATATTAAGATAACTAAATAGCTGTGAACACTGCTTGTTTTAAACTGTACTTCAAATATTACCAGTACCTGCTTGCAGCAAGTTATTTATGATATGTCTATGTTCTGGTAAAAAAACAAATTTATTGTCAGGAAGTGTGATTTACACATACAGCTTTTCACAAAAGCCTATTTTCTAAGAGAAACAGGCTGTTGTTCTGCGCTACCAAAAAGAATGATAGTACCATCAATGGGAGACATAAAGAATATTCTAAGGGGAACTTAGTAGGCAGATTCAAAGAATGCCTGAGTCTGCTTGGATACAACTAGAGCTGAGAATGCAGTGTAGGCCTCCTTGACCTCCTGTTCTATGTTCTCATGGCTCAATGGCTCAAATGGCTCAACCAAACCCCAAAGGCAGGGCCATTGCCTCTGACTGTGGCAGTACAGGCTGTGCACTGCACAACTCCAGGTGATCCTATCTACAAACTTGATAATGCACCCATACAGCTCAGCAACACAGAGGCCCCACACACATAGGTATGTGCACAAGCAAGGACTACTCAAATGTCACAGGATAAATATTCCTTTTCCTTCAGGAATATTAATGACATCAACATGTAAGTAATACAGAACATTATTTTTATATTAAAATGAAGATGGCTATATTTTGTCTATATACAAGGGATTCAATATGATGTTCATATCAGCTAAAATATTAGACTTTCAAGAAGCTCAATGCTTTCAGCAGACCACTAGGGGCTACATTCCAAATCCTTGGGGACAAGCCTCTGCTGTTAGGATTACATCTGTGAAACTGGTATTTATTTTCTGACCCTTAGGGGAAAATAAATGTCCACTATAAATTAAAAAATTAATACTGATTGTCTTGCTTATCAGTATAACTAGAATGAATCTAGGGATCCAGATTGTGGCACATGACTTTATAAAATCATAATATGATCATAGAGTTGTAAAGGTTGAATGTTAAAATTACTGTTTCTTTGGTAGTGATATTATACTCACTATAAAATTGATTCCTATAAGGTCAATGATATTAGCTATTTATATTTTGTTGGGTTCTGCTATTATTCATCTGGTATTGAACAGATAAATTTGCACTGAAAATTATTTAAATTCATCTTGCCTTCTGGGAAAATTATTTGTAAATGACACATCTTGAATTAAGAACCTTTTAAATACAAACCAAATATACTGTCACACAATGCAAACTTTGCAACCCATAAACTCATGCTATAGAAGAACATGGGAGACACAACCTACAAAATGACATGCACATACTGATAACACTCTCATAAAAAATATGCTGATCCATGCATGCAAAAGTAGTAGAAGAACATACAGCCAAATATTGAAGTGATTATCTTTGGATGAAAGGTCATTTTTATTTTTTTCTCTTTTGTGCTTTTCTCTCTTTTCTAAATTCCATGAATATAGCATTTTTTCTTTGGTAATTAGATAAAAACTACAATTAAATAAGTGAATTATAAGCCAAGTATCATATATATTTCTGGATAGTAAAAAGTAAATACAATGATACCTGTGAATAAGACATCTCCACCATCTAAGGTTGCATTTTCATCTTTCATCTCTACTATATTGAGCTGAAGTTTTTCTAATGCTTCTTTCATCATGTCAACCTATAGAAAATAAAATAACTCAGATTAATATCTTATCATTTACTAAAACTTCCAAATACTGAACCATGCCCTCATGTGCACACATGCAAACACACATACATACACCCTTGTGAATATATGAACATATGTAGTATAGTTTGGGGTTGCCAAGATCATATGCAAGAGAAGAGATAATCTGTTGGAAATTGTCCACTTTGTTCCCATCTAGTCTACACTCAAGTTAATATTATAGACTTTAATATTAATAATACAGACTATTGGAAGACTGGCTAGTTTAGAACACTGTGAGGGGCTGAGTAGTTAGGGCACTGTGGAAGGGTGACTAGTTATAGCACATGGATCAGGAAAGGTGGGATGCAGAACACACAATCCTCCTTCTTCTGCCAGAAAGTACAAGATTTAATTTTAAACTGAGTCGGTCAGTCAATCAGAACTGCAGACACACAGCATAATATATGGAAGGAATATCAATGACAATAACCAGTAATTTGAAATCTTAGCTCATAGGACAGTCATTGTTTTCTATTCAAATATTTTCTAAAACGTCAGAATGTTGAAGCCTTCTCTGTAAATCTGAACTGTTATTTAAATTAACCTGGGTCCCTAGAGGTGATTAACAAATACAATAATTGCAGTCAAACCAAAGAATACTTGAAAATGAATTTCAGGAACTTTCTATGATTCTAGGGTATAGTCTAAAACACAGAGATATTCCAGGCTAAATTAGGGAATGAATTAAGGTATAACAAATGCCTTTTGAAGTTCACTATTTAATTGAAATCCTTCCAGTTCAACAAAAACAATTTCAGTATTTCTGAAGGTCTGTATAACCTTTAACATGGTAAAGACATATACTTCGGGATGCATTAATAGGGACTAAGAGAAAAGCAAGACATCACGTGACACTGGGAAAAGCAGGTAGTTCTGCCAAAATACAGTATGCCCAGTACACACAGGGAGTTGCCAATGAAGAGTTTAGGAGACACAAATATAGCAGAGTAATTTCTAAAGTAACAAAAATATGGAAATACTTTGAAACAAGCCTCACATTCATGGAATCAAAAAAAATTAAAGAGGATACAAAATAAAATAAATACAACATCTCATCCTTGTCCTGGAACTCATGTAAAAATTCCACCAACCCCAGAGTGACTTAGAACAATAAAAAATTATTTCCATGGATGAAATGGTCTTAATGTTGTAATAAGTACATCTAATATTCTCTTTTAATAGCAGAATAGGTTTTCCTATATAACAGGAAGTGGAATCAATGCTGTAGTATAAAAAAGAAGCAAAAACATGTTTACCATGACTTTTGGGCTACAGTTAACCCAGGAAAACACACAATTGTTTCCTTCTGGCATCTGCCCCTGCGTCTCTGGAAAATTCATTGAGCTTGGAAAGAGATCATGAGACTTGAGCTACTGTTACGTTTTGTTTCTACTACTAATGCTACAGCTTCTATTATCATTAAACATTTCAAAGATTACTTGGAATTCAGCAGTAACATGTATTTCAGTCTCATGTAGTATCTCAACTCAGGACTTCTATTCAACTCTTAAGAGTCTAAAGAGAACAGAAGTAAGAAGGCTAATATATACCAGTTTCAGAAACATTGTATTTCTTTAAAAGTCCTGTCTTTCCAAATAAGGTTTTAGAGGATAAACTGTTTGTGGTTTCTTAAAAGTTAAAACAGCTGCACTGACATGATGAAGCTGACTTATGGGCAGGGGCACTACTTTTTTTGTGTGTAATATTCAGTCACATCTACATTAAAAAAGTCATCAGTATAGGTCCATGCCACAAACATTGATCATACTGTGTCATTTTCAAAGTTAACGATATGGATATTTAAAACATTTTTAAACATCAAGTAAATAGTTTTGACAATTGCAAGACCACATGGCATCAGATCAGCAATACTAAGCCCAGGGACATTTCTGGAGAAAAAACAAGAGGGGATGAACCCCAAGGCTGTTGCGAGAACAGCGTATTCTTGGCCCAGGGCTTCCATGAGGCAGATTTGGCTAGGAACCGGCCCAGTATTGCCCTGACACCCGTACCCACAGCAAGCCAGCTATTCAGGCAGTTCGAACTCTAAATATTTAAACTATAAAAGGGGGAATTTTTGCAGGAAAAGATCCAAACCATCAGCCTTCAAGACACTACCCATACTGCAGTTACATGGCCCTGGTTAATGTTGACTTAATCAATTTTCAGAGGAAAAAAAATGACCAAACAAAACACCCACCTTTCACTGAAACACTAACTGTAGAGTGGAGCTTAGCATTACTCAGGATGGAGAGAAACTGTCAGACCAAACAGTATTAATTCCAAAAGCTGAGTTGAATGGGTCATTTTAGCCCATGAAATTAAAAACAGAAAGGTAGATTGGAGAAATGACTTAATTTAAATCTTAACTATGATTTTCAAAACCTTCCTACCTTCCCTTTTCACTCCACATGCACTTTTCATTTTTTAATTTTATATTCCCATTTCTTTTTGCTTCATCTTTTCTCCTTCTATCCTTTGCTACAGATTCTTCTCTGACCATAGAGGGTTAGACCACCTCTGCTGCTTCCAATCGTCCAACCCATACTTCTTTCTCTTCCGGAGCTGGTACTGGTTTCAAAGTAATTATCTTTTCCTTTTTTTCTTCCCTCCTTCCCTCCCTCCTTCCCTTTCTTCCTTTTTATTTTTTCTGGAATAATAAAAAATGTGGAATTACTGGGGTTACACATTCATAGCCATTCCATTGGGAATGTCTGCAAGCGTACTGTTATAATCAAGGGCCTGGGAGCTAAAATCCAGCTCTGCTACTTATTAGCCAAGTGACCTAAGGTTGTTTAACTTTCTGAGCCTGTTTTCTCATTTTTAAAATGGGTGTTTAGTTACAATAGCTTCAAACTCCCAGCCTCCTCTTGATCATTAAACACATGTAAGCACTTAGTACATAGTAACTGATCAATAAATATTAGACTTAACTTTTACTATTTTGATGAATACCAGCTTATGTGTACTCAATGACAAAAACTTGTACTATGAAACTGACCCACAAGAGAAAACTGTTGCTTTTTCTTGTATTTAGACAAGTTTCTTGTGTTTTACCACCTCATGAAAGCTTCCATCTGTTTTTCAGTGATTTAACCTTGTAGTCTTTTCTGCAAAGCCAATGTAAATTTAGAGCACATACATTAAGGACACATTTACATTTAAATCATTCCAATTTGATTTCCTTCCAGTTCCTGGAAGCTGTCAGGCTATATGGTAGATTTCTTGTATAATCTCTGCTTTGAAATAGTGCCCTACATAAGGCAGGAAGTGGGCTTGCCCTGTAAGATGTCCCATAGGACTCAAAAGAGTGTCAAACAAGATAATATAGAATTATTAGTTACTGAAAATATTACCACTCTTAAAGACTCACTCTAAAGAAGTCCCTCTCTCTCAATGCCTGGTGTTCTTTACTCCCCTTTTCTGCTCTATTCTCTTCTCACCTTCTTTTATCATTCTCATTTACATTCCCTCACTTGCCTATAATGTTTACATCATCATCCTGTCTTCTCATTTCACTCCTTTTGGATTCTCATGGTAAATGGAAAGACCTGGGGATTTGAATATAGGCTCTATCACTTATTAGCTATGTGACTTGGAATGAATTAACCTCTAGGAGCCTTGGCTTCCTAATCTGTAAATGGGACAATGTTTTCTCTTTAACAGGGATTATGTGAGTAACCAATAATACATGTAAAGTACCTAGTGCAGTGCCTGGCATATTGTACTCAAAAACAGTAGTTACTGAGATAATTTTTAATTTTCCCTAAATTAACTTAGTGTTTGGTTTGGATTCTCGCTACCTTTCAAAAAGAGAGAGAGAGAAAAAAAAGGATAAAAAAGGGATAAAAGATAGAAACATACCATTTTAAGCATTAAATGAAACATCTTTTCATCCCAACTCTCCTCTCCTTGCAAAATTTTCCCCAACGCAAAATACTGAAACAAACATGGAATCTTACACATTTTTCTTGGGAAGCTATAGTCATAATAGCTTGCCATAGCACTGTAATTAGTTTAATACTTTATTTGGATGCCAATTGTTCTAGTCGGCTCTGTCCCAAGTTGACTTTGTTGTATATTTTGAACAATGTCCACTTTGAATGTTTCGCTTCTTCATTTGGGATGTAGTGCATGTGCTCTCATGGCCTGTTGAACAGTTCTGTGCTGCAGCTCTGTTAAGAACTTGCACCAACCTCTGTTTGCCAAGCTGCTTTCCTTTAGCTGCTTCTGCTCCATGGGTTGCCAGCTGTTATGGCCACAGATGAGGACCTTGGCATTGGCTTGTGTGTCACCAGTATGTCTCCGTCACCCAGAGTTCTGCCGTGCACTAGGAGCTGTGCTATCAAAACTATTGCCACTATGTTTTCAATGTCCACTTATATGTTCCAAGTCCCTTGATAACTCCTCATATCATTAGAGCTTTAAAAGTATTTGTCATCTTACCCTACTCTTGTCTAGCTCTAAAGAGTTGAATGGCAGCCACATAGTTTTGTTGATAGGAGATGGTTTCATTTTCTCAACTTGTTCTTGACTTTGTTTTGCCTTTTAATGTTAAGGGTGACATGTGGATAATGTTCAGGAAGCCACTCACAAAGCTGATGTGATGACTATCACATTAAGGCACAGCTGGCTTGGAACCTGCTGATGCATCAAAGTTACACTGTGTTGTTCCTGGTCACACTCAAAAGGCCACACTTCATTTCTTTGTTAGTTGTCACGTCTCTGGTCCTATGTCCACTTGGACTACTATATTTGGCTGATTTTAGAATAGAGTTAATGTCTGTATCATGTTTTCCCATAAGTTTCCTCATTTGAATCATTTCAGTTCAACAAACATTTAGTGGATGCCATCTTCTTTTTTTTTAAACCAGGCCGCAGAGATTTAAAAAACCCACCAAACCCTAGTCCTTGTTCCTGGGAAGTTAACAGTTTAGTGGGGGTACATCTTCCTGATGATACATAATAACAATAATAGGATATTTATTGTGATGCTCACAATAACTGCAAAAGATAGGAAGGGTAAGCATTAGCATGGCCATATGCATATGAGTAAACCGAGGTTTAGGGAGGTTGACTGACTTGCCTCTAAAGCCTTCTGCATGTTCACGGTCTTGTCCACTGTACTGTGTGTAATGCCTCTCCCAAGGTTTTATTGCACAGCACAGGACACATCAAAATCAGAGCTCAAGCCTTCTGTTTTTCAACTCTGTACATTCAAGTCCACTGGGTATTACAAGATTCTCTGCTAAGATGATGCTGGATTTCATGATCTCTTCATATCAGAGATGGATGGCATTTCTGTATAGGCCTTAGGACCCTAAAGTGCAGTGTAATTAAAATGTTAAGTAATATGAGCAGAATGTGTAGACCACACCAGGAATGTTCCCCAAGGATCGCCTGCATATTAATTACCACTCTTCAACTTTGGGATGCCTGAGGTTTGTTCAGTGGTTTGTTCCTAAACATTTCCACATGTGCTAATTAAATTACTAATACTAACCAAAACTAGGAAGAAAAAAAAAAAGAAGGATCAAAGTGAGATTTAACATAGTAAATGACTCAGTTGTAAAAATCCTTAAATAAAAACATACTGGAATCCTCTTCTATACTCTAATTTTAGGACAAAACTCTTAGGAGGAATTTAGTTAGCAATGATAATAGTCTTCCTATGTGCCAGATCCTCTATTATGAACTCATACTAAACTTATTAAACCTCAGAATCTGATGAAACAAGCATATTACTGTTTTACAGATGAGGAAACTGAGGCAGGGTAGGAGACTTGCCCAAGGTCTTATAGCAGCAGAGCTGAGTTTTGAACTCAGAAAGTATTACTCTGAAGTTTGTGTCCTTCTTTACTATACAATATGTCACTAACAAAAAGATAATTTAAATATCTACTGTGCAGTCAAATGAAAATGTCAGAAATGACTGTGAAGACCTACAATACTCTTAAAAACAGATTTTGCTCACTTTATTTGACTAAACAAAAATGTGGACTCAGATATTCTGGAGGAATGGAGAGACACAGAGGCCACAAATTGCAGTAATGTGAACTTAGTTTTGGTTTCTAAAGATCATAAATTTTGAATTCCTAAGCATATACAAACTAAAGCTAATGATTTTTAGGAGCCACTACTTTATCCTTTCAATTTCTAGATCAAATTATGAGATATTTGTGGAGATATCTTTAAACATCAACAATGTATTTTAATTACAGTGAGATCACAAAGCACATGGACATGTAGATACAACATTCATACATCAAACCAATTCAATTTAATGTGGAAAGATTCTAAGAAGGATTTCTACTACATTGGCAAGTATGGTAGGCATAATTCTAAGACTGTCACCACCTGATGTACATGCTATGTGCAAATTTCTCCCTTTGAATATTCAAAGGACCTGTAAGTATGATGAGATATCACTCCTGTGATTAGGTTACATTTCATGGCACAGGTAGATATTTTGCAGATGTAATTAAGGTCCTTAATTAGTTGACTTGAGTTAACCAAAAGGGAGATTATCTGGGTGGGCCTGACCTAATCAGTTAAGCCCTTCAAAAAGGGTTGAAAGTTCAGAGAGATGTTCTTCATCTGATCTGGAGGAAAGCAAACAGCCATTTTGGGAACTGCCTAAGGAGGATCCCTACAGGAAGGCCTTTAGGAACTGAAAGCAATTCCTAGTTAACAGACAGCAATAAAAACAGGGACCTTAGTCCTACAACCATAAGGAACTAAATTTTGCCAACAACCTGAATGAGCTTGGAAGAAGACCTAAGCTCCAGATGAGATCATAAGCCAGCTGACAGCCAGGTATGCTGTGCCCACACTTCCAATTTACAAAAGTTATGAGATAATAAATGGATGTTCTTTCAAGTGCCATGTTTATGGCAAGCTGTTACAAAGCAACAGAAAATGAATACAGAAAGCCCCAAATTTAAACAGATTTTATTTCAAAAATATATTTATAAAGGCCTTTGGTCTGAGGCAAAATATCAAACTAAATGTTTGCACTAATTCTTAAGATGTTCCCAAGAAATTTCCAATGAAACAATGTTTTAATTGAATTTAGAGTCCCAGGCATACCAATTTCCTTAATTCATTATTTACTAAAATGTGGTACAGTTATATTTTAAAATGCAGAAAACAAGTTGCAATACCTTTTTTTTAGCTTTAAATTTTATACATGCTCATACCGATTAAATTGCTGAAAGTAGTAATATAAAGCAAAAGTGTGTCTTGAGCCATCCCAATCTAATTCTCAGTTTCATTCATTCAATAAATATTAAGTGTCTTTTGTGAGCTAGACACCATGATCGACAGTGGTCAGCGGCCCTCAGAAAACTGTTAATGACCCTTGATATATAGTGCCTTAAGGGAACAGACACTACAGATTCTCACAAGTTAACATACGGTTATACATTATGGTAAGGACTATAAAGGAAAACAACCATGTGCTTTGGGAAATAAGAAGGGTTCATGATTCAGGGAGTTAAGGAAGATCTTTTTTGAGGGAATAACATTTAACTTAGAAATCAGAATTTTAACAGTGGTTATCTATTCCTGCAGGTACATCATCTGGAATTCTTCCTTAGAAACAAAAAGGGTTTCTGGACGATCCTCAGGTTGTAAACAGCTCACCTTAGACTATGAAAAATTAATGAAGGGCTTACTGTATTAGGAAAATGGTCAATAGAATTATAAATTTAATATATATATAAACTTCAAAAGTTATCAGAGTCAAATAAATGTCATTAATTGTGTGATTATTCTGAGAACTTACGGTATTAACAAGATGGTCAACAAGTATGAAAGTTTTATAAGTATTTATTTCATTTTCCTCTTAGGGACTTTTATAATAATAGCTGTTACATGAATAAAATCTCTTGAAACATTTCCCACAGACTATTAAATATCCACTGCATTTTTTTCCTGTTGATTTCTTGGATTTCTGAACTTACTGGTTTATTTCTAGTGACAAGTTCTAAAAATTAACCAGGATATTTAGCATCTTGGTTACCATATCTGTAAGATGACAGGGCTGACTTTAAAATGAGGTCATTTCCAGCTCTAGATTTCTAAGAGTTTTAGTCTCAAAACAATTTTTTGGCTTTCATAAATGTGACTCTAACTACAATTCTATTTCCTTCTCAGAGAGTTTACTGAAAACATCCCAGATGGCTATTCATGAGTGAAGTATTCTGGCATTTTACAATCAGAAGCAAGATGTTGGGTGTATGGATGAGGGGGAAGATATGGTAAACCTAAAAAGATTTTTAAAAATCTGAGAAAGATGAGAACCCTCAGAGGTGAACAGAAGGATTCTGTTGTGTGAGTGTCAACACTAACTTATTGTACTTATATATATATATATATATAGGGTAATTCAAGGTACTGCTAATTATTTGCCAAGAATGAGAATAATATTTTCTCACATCCATATATAGGGTAGGAGATTTTATTAACTTTGGGTTCATCCCTACTCAATTCCCAGGATCAGTCATGACCTGAAAAAGGAGGATTTAACAAGCTCCAGGCCAATGCACTATGACTCAGCAATAAGTCATTTTTTTAAGCTTTGTTCCACTTTGGACCACATAGCTGGGTACTAGGTTGGTTTATTTCCCTGGAGTTATGTTCTAGTAACTTATCCCAGTTTCTTCCTATGAGCATGGTCCTTCCCTGTGCTCTCCCTAAGGACTTGAGCCTTGATATTACAACCCAGCCCTTTAGATGGGGCTCTCCAAATGCCTACTATTTGCAAGTGATCCTTGTCATCTCTACATCTCCTCCACATAGAATCAGCATCCCCAAGATGTGAGGAATCTACATCCTAACTCCTCAGAACTCTGGTCCTCTTTTACAATTCTACTGCCACAGACTTAACTTATCATCATAATAAGTTAGCGTTGACACTCACACAACAGAATTAATAAGTAAAATTTATTAAGCTCTTTCTAAGTGCCAATCATTGTACTAAGTGATTTTACATGGATTATTTCATTTAATAATACCCATATTCCATATTTCCTAGGCTAAAGCAGTCATGGCAGTTCCATTCCTTTTGCCAGGGACTGGTGTGAATGACTTAATTTTGGCCACTGAGGGCAAGTCTGTTCAGAGTTTCCTGGCGGTATAGAAAGAAACAGAATCCCTCTTCTTCCTTTGGACATTGTCCTGTCTGGATATGGTGCCTGGAACTGGTGCTGGTGTAAGAACACAAGCATTATCAAGGATGACAAGGCGGAGAGATGGAAAGAACCTGGGTCCTTGGTGACATTGCTGAGCTGACGAGCCAACCAACCCTGGAGCCCTGGAGTTCTTGAAAGTATGAGATTTTTCATTTCATTCATCAATTGGAATTGAATTGTCTGTTAGCTCCAGCTAAAAGCAACTCATTTATTTATATAACAAAATTGACTGGCAGTATACAGAGTCCATAACAATAGACCACATTACTTAAACTCATTAAATTCTGATACAGAAACAGCTGTTAATGGAAGATTTTTATTTCTCTAGGATGGCATCATGACTTGCCATTCAACAAACCACACAACATGAAAATATTATTTTAACAGATAATATCTGCTATATTGGCTGATAACAATGTTGACCTAATGATACTTGTAACACTAAGACCCTCCTATTTATAGAAAACAGATTTTAAGTAATAATTTATAAAGCCAAAAGTACCCCAGAAAGTATTATACTGCCTCAACTCTGTAGATAAATCACAAACTGTTAGAGCTAGAAATGAATGTTTCAATATTCTCATCTCTGAACCAGTACTCAGAGAGGGATATGTGAAGAGGAAGTTTAGACAGAAATGCAGAAGAAAAACCAATGGAGCCACAGTATACCACAGCAATCAAAGCAGCTCTGAACAAAACTGGGAGAGAACAATCACTCCCCTGATCTGGAAAGGGCACAACAACAAAGTTCTAGATATTCAAGGCCCCCTCTAGAAATATGACACAGCAAGACAGTTTCCCAGAAGAAGGCTGGCACTAACAGGTAGCATTTTAAGTTCAGCTTGTCTTGTCACACTCTTGACATATAATGTACTAATTCAAGTGGTCCATTTCCTTGTTGATGATAATGACACAATACATGTATTGATTGTCTAAGAGCCACTGACATTCTGTCTGCAGAGAAGAAATAAAAATATGATTTATCACCAAATACCAAATAAAAATAAGTGGCAACTGGCAAAAACTCTGAAACATTAGTATGTTAAAAAACTTGGGAAAGGACAAGTTTCTAAAATTTTAAGCTAATTTTCCCAAAAGTTGAGAAGCATAAAAATTTTCTGTGCACACTGTCCAAAATATGCAGCAGACATAGAGCTTGAAGTGCCCATAATTTTCAGTGAATTCAGAGAAGTTGAATGCTGTCATATATTAAGGCAAAGAGACTTAAAGTATGGGAAATATTTGGTATGTACAGCACACAATTAGTACATTGTAGGCATTCAGCTGTTCTAGAAGCCTTCTATAATACTCCTGTCCCACTACAACTGCAGGCCCTGGCTGAGTTACGTAAGACTTCTGTGTACACCCATGTCCCAAGAGCATTCTACTGACAGAAGACCTGGCTGCAAGAGATTCTTTATGTGTTTACTGAATGAACAGCTGAATGACTTTTCAAGTTAGACATAATTTCTAGAAATGTTATAATAAACTTCTGCATAAGTTATAATAGCCACTTAGTTTAGCTGAGCCATAGTCACAAGGTTGGATGATCTCTTCCAGACAACTCCTACTGCATTTCCAGAGTAAGCAGATTCATCTTTATTTCCAGAGACCTCCAGGTGAGAAAACTACCTTTGGTCTATTCATCACAATAACCAGTAGCTGTTGTTCTTCCTTTACCTTCTTCAGCAATTTCATTTGTTTACCTAGTCATTCAACAACTACTTGGTCAACATTTTTAACATACTTGGCACTACTCTAGGCCCTGTAAATGTATCAGGAAAGAGAGAAGATCCCTCTGTTATTCTGGTGGTGATATGGTGAGGTAGAAAATAAATAATAAGCAGGCAAAATGAGCAGGTGGTGGCCAATACTATGCAGAGATTTGATTCGAGGATGTGATATACAATCAGTGGGTGTTTACTGTAGATTGGGAGGCCAGGAACAGCCTTTCTGAAAATGTAACGTGTCCATGACTACAACGGAAAGGGCCAATGCTGTTACCATCAGGGAGAAGAATGCTGTGACAAGAGCCACTGCAAAGGTCCCCCAGCAGGAACAAGCTTGACTAGTTCAAGGAACAGAAAGACAGCCAATGTGTGCTAAAACAAATAGGGCAAGTGTTACGCACTGCCTCACAGATTCATATGTTGAAGTCCTAATCCCCAGTACCTCAGAATATGACTGAATTTAGAGCTGGCTCTTTAAAGAGGTAATTAAGTTAAAATGAGGTCACCAGCATGGGCCTAATCCAATATGACTGGTGTCCTTACACACAGGGAATAGGACACAGATAGGTGCGGAGAGAATACATGTGAAGGCACAGGCAGAAGGAAGCGATCTAAAAGCCAAGCAGAGGGCCCTCAGGAGAAGGTCTGTGGTACTTTGTGACAGCAGCTCTCGAAAACCAACACAGCAAGGCCTTAGATAAAGTTGAGGGTGTTGGAAAGGGACTGATCAAACAGAACTTAGTAAACCAGCATGAAAGGTTGGAATTTTATCAGAAGCCACTGGAAGTTTGAAGAAGGGAATAGACAAAAGCTAATTTACAAAGATAATTCTGGCTAGCTGCTTTGTGGAAAATGGTTTGGAAGGCAAGAATGGAAGCAGAGAATTCAGTTAAGGGGCAGTTGTAGTCCAAGTGAAAGACAACGGTGTCTTAGACAAGGGCGGTGATAGCAGAGATAAAGGATAACTGCTGAATTTGTGATGTGTTTTTAAGGAGAATTGACAGGATTTGTTGGATTAGATGTGGCATCAAAGGAAAAAAGAAATCAAGAATGACTTTTGTATTTCTGTCTGGAGCAACTGGATAGATGGTTGTACCAATTTCTGATATAGAAAAGGCAGAAGAAAGGAGTAAGTCCAGTGAGAAAATTCAAGAGTTCTGTTTTGTTTATGTTGAGTTTGAAATACCTTCTAGATTTTCAAATGGAGAGATCAACACATTTGAATATATTAATCTAGACCTCTGGGGAGTGGTCAGAGATGTAAATAAGATTTGGAAGTCAATGACATAAAAAACAACATTATATAAAACCAAGGGACATTAGAACTATCTCTAACTGTATCCTGCAGGAAGTGATATGAGAAACCCGGGCTTAACAATTCCTCTGAACAATAGCATTCCAAGAAAGAGACTCCAGGAGATATTTTTGACCTATTACTTTTGCAAGGTATAGTGGCAGTTTGCAGCAATGGATGGAATAATCTCCTTTGGGTGGGAAAGAACTACTTCCTTATAACACACATTCATATGACTGCACAGATTGTACAGGATAAAAGGTCTGGAAACACATAAATGGTTTGTAATGAACTTTCCGGATGTAATAGGTATGTGAAGTCTTCAAGTGCCACTTCTTGCCAGTTGCCTGTACATTTTCTTGTTAAATTCAGTTTTGTGGGAGCTTTAAAACATGGCAGTAGTGTAAGATTTAATCTTTCAGAAGCCATCAATTTTGAAGTTGTAATCACTTGAACAAGAGAAAAGGTGAAGTTCATTAAGCACATAAATAGAGTAAGCAATGCTATAGGAAGAGCAACTTTTAAACACATTTTAGATCACTTAGTCTGAAATACACTCACACAATATCACCACAGGACTGAATGAATGTTGGCTGCGTTAACTTAAGCACATTCTTATTTATTTATTCAAGTATGTTCGCTGAAGATCTTGACTGAATGACTGCCATATGTGTAAAAATGAGTAAAGCTGCATATCTTTAAAAAACGTTGTACTTACTAATGTTTTACCAGTTGAAACAAGTAGTGTTAAGTTTGTGCTTTTCTGACTGTAGCACATTGTCCAGTGTTTGAACACAATACTCAGGATGATTTTTGGAATGCTGGGATTACTTTTTGGAATGCTGGTTTTTATTTTCTCCCTCCTAGTCCTGGGCTTTTTTATGTGTTGTTATTGAAGCCTTCATTAGAGATTGCTGTGACATGCTCCAGACAGGGTTAGTAGAGGACATAGTCCTTCATTTTGAGAAGTTGCCATCTGATTCTAGGCTGCAGCGTGGCAAGTGATTTTGTAAATATTCATTCTTTGTCATTTGTTCAAATATTTCACTTCTTTTGGAGCTTATTTAAAATATGTTAGAGAAAAGACACCAGCTGAAATTTACATACTTATGAATATTAGGTAAAGGCTTATTTCTAACTCTAGTTGTACAAAATGGCTAGCTTCAAGAAATTGTTCTTGTTTTTGACAGCTGTCTATATTCTAATATGGCAATAACAAAAACAGTGAGTAATTGCTCTGTTATCAAATCTGGGCATCCTCAGCTGGCCTGAAACTGGAATGGTTTGATAACATTTTCCTAAGAAAAACATTCCAGTTAACATTTTACCAAGAAAAACTAATTATTGTCTAGCTAATGAGTTTTGCCTTTCCCAAATTGCCTTAGAAAATTATGGTAACTTCTTTCCCTTATAGCTTTTCTTTCTTTTTAAAAGAAGTTTATCCTTGCTCCCAATTCTTTCACTAAGTATTAACTAATTTTTAAATAAACATTCCCATGGGGAGTAGCTACTATTCTCTTCTGTAACATGGAAAGGATTTCATATCTGGTTTTGAGTAATTCTAAAAGCGCAATAACAATGCCATCTGGATTCTCTTCTTAAGAGGCAGAACATGATGAAATTAGATTCTTATAAATGTCATTGCCCCTATTTATTGTCTTTTTCCTTGAACCAGGGCTGAGCTGGCCAGGTTCCGTCGTCTCTCAACCAGATTTATTATGGATCAGATGCATTCCATTTCACAACAGGAATGTGCTTATTATAAAATGTGTAAAGCTTATAGTCTAACAAACAATCTGTTGGCAAAAAAACCTCTTTAACAGTGGGTATAGTTGTAAAGTTTCTAGTTGCATCTCAACTGAATTTAATGCCACATAAATTGGCACGTAAATCTTGAAATAAGTTCCCAGTGAACAAAGTAATGTTTATGTTGTCAAAATTAAATGCATTTTAATATTATGCAAATATACTCTCTAAGTATTTCTTATTGACATTATATATTTAGCCAGACTTTCTTGTTGCTTCAGTTTCTCCCGGATAGTACATCAGGAACTTTGAAAAGTATATTAACTCTTTCAGGTCCTCAGAGCACAATTTAACATATTGTCTTCTGTGACATCATGTTGTATTTGTTTAATGAATTGAAGAGTATCCTTATAAATACCCAGGGTGAAACTAAGAGATATCTTTAAGAACAAGAAGAATGTGGATCAATTTAGTAGTTAAAAGACAATGCAAAAAACTAGATTGCAACAATTATAAAAGCATGACTGTTCACAAAGACTAAAAGAAAATGTGCACAAATGAAAAGAAGCTGGTGGATAATGGTTGTGTCACTGATAGAAAAACCTGGGAGAGCCCTGACCACTCAAAACTTCATCTACTACCTACCACTACAGTAATCACTGCCCATTCTGGCTCCCAAGGCAGATGATGCAGAGAAGACATACCTTGTCAATGCATGCTCTCTATTATTCTAAGCACAGCAAAAGTAATGTGCTTCTGGGTAAGGAAGAATAGGTCACTTGCTATATTACAGGATTCTTTTTTGCTTGGGTTATCAGCCCCTGGTTTATCTGGGTTGACTCCATACAGGCTCTCACTGCTGGGGTCCCTTTGCTGCCATGAGCTGTCCCCCTGGACTGGACTTGAAACAGCCCTGGCCCAGCTTTTGCTCCTGCCTGCCCCATTTCCAGTCGAAGTAAATACTTCCACAAACTCTGGCAGTGCAGCTGTGCCCAACACATTAGCACTCTTCTGGTTCCCCATCTAAACAGTTAGTCAACTAGCTTCTTGCCCTTGAAATCTCCTAGACTTCTGCCCATGGTATTTCCCAACTGCAGGGAATCTATATCAACCCTCAGGGGTACTTTCAAAGCCCACTCTCTCTAGACGTGAAATGAAAAGGGCAGCACAATTCATCCCACATATTCAATGTAGAAAAATTAGGAAGTACAGATAAGTAAAAATAAAACCATTAAAAATCTTTGTATTCCCAACAGTATGCATACATACCACTGTTAATAATCTGTCATGTAAACTTCCAGAATTTCCTATTATGTATGTTTATGATATATTTTGTTCTTGCTATTATAAAATTATACTATAAGTACACATAATCCATATTTAAGTAAAATTTAGAGCATTATTATAAGGTAATTTAAAACTCAATTCACACTTTAAACTGAGATTGCTTTAAAATAGAATTCCTGGAAAATTATCTTCTGAAAACAGTCTTGTTATTAGGTAATTACAAATATAGTATGTAAAGCTCCTTATATTGAATTTCAGAATACCTCAAGACTTTACACTATGCAAAGATTCAGGTTTTTGTGATGGTAACAGAATTTGAGAACAACTTTATGAAACATTTAAATATTTAAAGAACTAATTCAGGATCAATTAGAGTATGTGTTAAAATATGAGGATACAAAGCTATGTTACAATTCACAGAGGCTTTCTTCTCTAAATATGTAAGAATCAGATAGGAGAAAGAAAAAAATATAAATATTTGGCTGCCAAAAAATAGTGTTCTCAGACACCAGTCAAGATTTTCTTCTGTGATGAGTGAAGTTTAAGTCCTGAATCAATTGCTTGGAAAGTAACCTTACAACTGCAAAAATGATTAATTATTAAATGTTGAATAGAGAGAGGTCCTCTGTTCTTTGTGGATATGCAGAGCAGACCCAGAATGCACCTGATGAATCCAGGTCCTGATTATTTTGAAGACACCTGATATCCCATATCACCCAGCGAGGATGCCAACTCCTTGTCCTCACTGACTACATGCCATGTACTCCACTTTATGATCAAGGAGGATTTAAAATTCATGAAGCTTGTTGAAAGCTCAGCTGTCACATTCAACTCATTCAAAAGAGTATGGGAAAAAGAGCAGAGCAGACATTTCAACTGAAGCTATTATTGTGTTTAAACAACCATATTCCATTAAGTTGCTAATAAACCTACTAGAAGACGTTGATTACATCAGCCATACAGTTGCATTCCTTTCCTTTACACCAACTTGCCCAATTTCATTCTATGCAATATTACTGTTTCTGTGCCCTTGTTCAAAGGTTGCCCAGAATTAAAAGCACTTATTCAGTACGTTTATAATCCAGTTTAGTATGCTATTAACAGAATTCTTTAGAGAAGATCATGGAAAATGGAAATCAAACTTATTTTTGGGTCAGTGACCAATTTTAAAGGAAACGCATACTAAACCAGTTTAAAGGAAAAGGTCAGGATCCATGAGGTATTAAGGGAAAAAGAAAAAAACATTAATTTTCACCGTTTTCCAACATTCCTTAAAAATAAAAACAAGCCTAAGTATGGAATGACAAGGTTCTGGTATGCCTGTACTAATGGTGGTGAATAGTACTACCATTCACAGTCAGTTAGAAAGTAAGGGTTTTTCCTCAACACCAGGGAAGTTTTGGCCTCTCTTCCCTTCATTTATTCTGGGGTTCAAGAGTGAACCCTATAAGTCTTGAGTTACTTTCTCAGAGCAAACAGTAATATACAATGGATTAATGCTTTTAAGTTTTCTTTTAACTAGCATAACTAACTGTCTCTCCATGTGAATGATATATTAAATCACAGCAGTATTAGTGTAAAATACTAAAAATATATGAAGTTGAATATATAACCTATGGAATTAGGCATTTTAAAAGATCTAATAACTATATGCTGACTACCCAATGAAAGATTTAGTTAAAAGGTTATCCCCAATTTAAAGATTCATTGAAAATGTATATTGGAAAAAAGTTAAGGGAACAAATGATTTAATTTTAAAATTCTTTCATCACCGAGGAAACAATTATTTTTTTTATTTTTTCCGATTTTGTATATCCACCAAATAGCCTTAGGAGAAAGGACAGGTCTCCACAAGCTCAGGGTACCAAATATTTGTGCCTAGCCAGACACTTTTCTGATGGGTACAGTTGGGTAAGCATTTCTTTTCATAGAGCAACTGGTTTGGAATAATCTGCCAGTGTACTCAGAATGGATTTTCTTTTTTTCACCAGCAAAGTGAAGTTGAATAAAAGTAAAATTCGCTTTCTGGATTGTCATCTTATAATTATGGAAATACTTGTGTTTATCATTTTAGAGTGACCAAGATTAGTTGTAGTGAAAGAGTGTTTCCTACAGTGTGCTCTCTGAAACACCTTAGTGAGAACACATAAAAACCTACTCTTAATCATGTGCAGTGTCATAGTAGAGAGGAAGTAAATGTTAAAGCAACAATAATATCTTTCCACAAAAATAAAAATTAGTAGATCAATATAAAAAGCAATAAAAAATTACATTAATCTCAGAATCCATCAGAAATAGCAAAATACACCATTACTCTAACAAATATTTATTGATCACCTAATAGATGTCAAAGCTAGATGCAGATATATGCATGGTAAATTCTGGACTGGAAAATTAAATAACAAGAAACCAGCACAAGATATACAATTCATAGTGAAGGGCCCCCACCCATAAGATGGCGAACCTCCTGCTTCTCTTCCGGGTCCTCGGTTCCCGCCGGCGCCACCTGAAGCCCAATCACCCCTCACCCCCCTAATCCCAGCACCTAGCCAATAGCCACCAGCCCCGTAGAAGTGACAGCACAATCAGCTCATGCCACTTCCTATATAACCCAGCACCTTTCCCTGATAAAGCAGAATTCTCCGGTGAATTGCTGCTGTGTGTTGCTCCTTTCCTTTCATTGGTGCCGAAACCCGGGAGACGGGACACCCCAACTGGGACCCGTCTTCCCCCGACACCAGCAGCAGCTTGCCCTCGTCCTCTTTTCCAGGCGCTGGCTCCTCACACTCACCACTCCTCTTTGGCCTTTGGGTAAGTTTTCCCGCGGGGTGGGCCACTCTTCCCTGACAAGGAGGGAACTCTCCCCACCTCAGGCCTTCACGGCTGCGGCGGACCCTCAGGCCCCTCCTCCAACAGCCATAAACGAGGTGACTCCTTTGCGGATGAGAACGCTCCCTTCCCTCCCCCCTTCCGTTCCTTCCGCCAAAAACTCCTAGTACTAGGTACCTCGGACTCCGGCACTCTGCCTTCTTAAGGAAGTCTGGGTGGAGACCCACACTTCCTAAGAAACCGACTCGTATACGAGTTTCCGCAGACCCCCAAGGATCATCGGGGACGCCCTTTGTCTCCTTGCGGTCTGCTCCCAGTCCGAGGGTCTCCGTTCGTCTTCCCCTGTTTGTCTCCTTCTCTGTCCTTTAGCCATGGGAGCCTCCTCATCCCTCCCTGAAGGTTCACCTCTTGAATGCCTGCTCAAGCATCTAGCCACCCTCTCCCTGACACCTGATATAAAACCAAAACTTCTCCGTAAATACTGCTCCCAAGATTGGCCGACATACCCCCTAGACAATAACAACCAATGGCCCGCAGGGGGATCTCTTGATCCTAACATCACTTGCGATCTCTTTAACTACTGCCAGCGCCTGAAAAAATGGAAGGAGATTCCCTATACCGAGGCTTTCTGCCTCCTCCTCCCCCCGCCCCCCCAAGTTCTCCTAGCCTGTAGGCCGTCTCCCCCGCAGAAGCCTCCCGCCCACTCCCTTCCCCCTCCTCTCCTACAACAGCCCCTCCCCCTTCCTCCACCACCATCTCCTCCCCCACCTCACCCCCTGCAGATCAAGCCTGAGCCTTTCAGCCCCCCTCTAAGTCCCAGGAGCCTCCTCCGTCTTTGCCCCCATCACCTGTTTCTCCCCCCCAGACTGAGCCAGAACCCTTCAGTCCCCCACCGCCGTGAGTCTCCGCTCTCGAGATATCTTCACCTGCTGCTTAATAGCAGGTCTGAAAAATCCAGCTCATAAAGTAGTCGATTTTCAAAAGCTCCAAGACACAATTCAAAAGATTGAGGAAGCTCCCTCCGAGTTCTTAGACAGACTCACTCAAGCCCTATTACAGTACACCAGCCTGGACCCAGAAACGCCTGATAGGAGACATGTCCTTATGACATACTTCCTAGCTCAAAGCTACCCCGACATTAAAGCTAAACTCAAAAAGTTAGAACAGGGCCCCGCTACCCCACAGACTGAGATCCTAACAGTGGCCTTTAAAGTCTTCCATAACCGGGAGGAGGAGAAAGAACGCCGTAAACAGAAGGCTGATCAGGCCAATTTCCAAATGTTGGCCCAGCTGATAAAACCACAACCTGGGCGCCCTTCTACAAACAAGCCCCCCCCAGGAGCTTGTTTCAAGTGCGGACAAGAAGGACATTGGTCAAGGGCATGCCCCTCACCCAGATCTACTACCACCCCATGCCCCAGATGCCACAAAAAGGGCCACTGGGGGTCTGATTGCCCAGCCACCTGAAGGGGAGGCTGGATGAACAACCCCCATCCTAAGCCTGCCGTAGTGGGTCTGGCAGAAGAAGATTGACAGGGCCCGGGGGCTTCTCGCCTGACCATTTCCATCACCAAACAGGAGCCCAGGGTTACTTTAATAGTAGACGGTCGCCCCATCTCCTTCCTCCTAGATACAGGAGCCACCTTCTCAGTCTTGCGAGAATACCGGGGCCCTACCACGCCTGCCATTACTCCTATAGTCGGGGTAGGAGGCAAACAGATTTTCCCATTAACCCCCCCCCCCTCCTTTTATGCACAATCCAGGACAATCCCATACCTTTCTCCCACTCCTTCCTGGTTATGCCCCAGTGTCCCATCCCTTTACTAGGATGGAACATCCTTTCTCTCCTCCATGTTTCCATAACTATATCCACTCCCACAGCCCCCAGTACTCCCTTTCTGATGGCCCTCATAGCCGATGACCCCCCTCTACCCAATGAAAGCTCCAGTTCCACCCTCATACACCCTGTAAATCCCAAAGTTTGGGACATTACAAGCCCCTCCATGGCTCTATGTCCTCCTGCCTCTATCAAATTACATGACCCCTCTCAGTATATCTGTCAGGCCCAATACCCCCTAACCACTTCAGCCCTCATAGGCCTTCAACCCATCATTCAAGATCTTTTAAACAAAAATTACCTCAGACCCACTCACTCCCCATTTAATACCCCATATTAGCTGTTAAAAAAACCAACGGATCTTTCCGCCTCGTCCAAGACCTTCGCCTTATCAACATGGCCATCGTCCCTATCCATCCCTTAGTCCCAAATCCACACACCCTTTTATCACAGATCCCTGCCTCGGCCTCCCACTTCTCAGTCCTAGATCTCAAGGATGCATTTTTTTCTATCCCTCTGGACCCCTCCTCCCAAGATTTTTTACAGAAAACGGCTCCTCTCTGACCTGCCCGTTCCCAAAACCAAGACAGAAATCCTTTCCTTTCTAGGCCTGGCTGGGTATTTTAGAGCATGGATCCCTAACTTCTCCCTGTTGGCAAGACCCCTATACGACCTCAGCAAGGGCCCCCCTGAAGAAGTATCATCCTCCTCACCCTGACACTCCTTTATTAAGCTCCGTCGAGCCCTTGTGGAAGCCCCAGCTCTCCATCTTCCTGATTTGTCGAAGCCCTTCTCATTATACATTC
Organism: Manis pentadactyla; assembly: GCF_030020395.1. Taxonomy (NCBI): domain Eukaryota; kingdom Metazoa; phylum Chordata; class Mammalia; order Pholidota; family Manidae; genus Manis; species Manis pentadactyla. Next base: position 72,745,718 of record NC_080022.1, read on the forward strand.
ATGAGAGGACCAGTCAAGCTCTAGGAGTCCTAGGCCAACATTATGGCCCATCCTTTGCCCCAGTAGCTTATCTTTCCAAGCAATTAGACCCCACAGTTCGGAGATGGGCTCCCTGCCTACAGGCATTAGCCGCTGGACAGCTCTTGCAGAAAGAAGCTCATAAACTGACATTCGGAGCGCCCCTTACCATTCTGTCCCCACATCACCTAAAGGATCTCTTAACCTACAAAAGTTTACAGACTCTCCCTCCCTCCAGACTCCTGACCTTACTGTCCTCTTTCCTGCAAAATCCCGTTCACCCCCTTTGCCATCCATACCCAAATCATGACCTTTTCCTCCTTTACTGCTCCCTCGCTCTCTCTCACTTTTTTTCCTCATTCCTATTGTCTTCCCCGCCACCCCAGCCTCCTTTGTATGGCGATTCAAAGTCAGACAGACTTACACACAGCATCAAACAAAAATTACTGCCCTCATTGCCACATCAGACTGCCCTCTGAAAGGCTGCTCCGAGCCTTTATACCTCCACTTTCCTCCCTCCACTGAAGTGTTCACTAGCAGCTACCTTTATTCTCCCTACCTCTGCTTCCTCTATGACCAAAAACAAGCCTGTTGCAGGCGATGGACAGACACCTACGGGGATGTCCCTACTGGTCTTGCACCATTCACTACATGGGTAACTCCCGGTACCCACAGTATTACTCCTCCAACCCATTCTCTTTAATACTAACAAACCCCTTCCTCACCTGGCTGTGGCCCATTGCAGGCCCTATAATAATCATTCTCCTCGCCTGTCTCTTCTTACCTGGTATAGTAAAGTTTATCAAATCCCAAGTCGGTAAAATCTCTAATCAAACTTTCAACCAGCTTTTACTCAGGAACTACCAGCTTTTAGCCACAGAAGATCCCTCACCCTCACGTAACCTCCTCGCCACATGCTGAGATGGACCCCTCTCTCCGCTGGAAACTGTTCCTGGAAACAATGGCCGCAGACGCCTGGGTTCTGGCACCCGTATCCTCTTGGCACCATTAGAATCAACAAGTCCTCGACCTATGGTTACAGGGAACCTTCATTGATTTCCAACCTGAAGAAGTCCACATCTACTCGTCCTTACTGTGGGGAGTCCTATCAACCCTTTCCTCCCAATTCTCAAGCCCTCACTCCCTTCTCCACCCCCGTTCAGCAGGAAGCAGTCAGAGAGAAAGCAACGTCCACAACCCCATAGAGGAGAAAGGGGGGAATGAAGGGCCCCCACCCATAAGATGGCGAACCTCCTGCTTCTCTTCCAGGTCCTCGGTTCCCGCCGGTGCCACCTGAAGCCCAATCACCCCTCGCCCCCCTAATCCCAGCACCTAGTCAATAGCCACCAGCCCCGTAGAAGTGACACCACAATCACCCCATGCCCCTTCCTGTATAACCCAGCACCTTTCCCTAATAAAGCGGAATTCTCTGGTGAATTGCTGCTGTGTGTCGCTCCTTTCCTTTCACATAGAACCACAGAGTATTAAATAAGAAGAGATCTTAGCAGTCATACAGATCAGGCGACTGAGTTCCATTAGGTTTAAGTAACTCTTCAGTCACAGGACCAAAAGCAGGACTGGAACCCAAATCCCCTTATTTACAGTATAACAAAATTCCTGACTCAGTAGAAATATTTGTGAGTCAAAAAGTCAATGTTAAGACTACTAATAAAAAATTGTTTCCCTTTAAACAGTTTGAGAATAATATATTGTTAATTATGTGCACATTTACATTGTCTTCTTAGACTAAGTACAGATTACCAGATTTCATTTAAAGCTTTCATATAGCCTGGGATTTCACTTTTCATGGCATCAAATGAGGAAGCATCTTCCATCCGAGAAGACCAAAGATCACAAAATAAGTGTGGCTTGGCATTGGAAGACAAGAGAGGGCAAAATGGTTCTCCATGACTTTTTCCAGGGAGGCACATTTTTAGAGGTTTCCACACAAGCAGAGTTAATGGTCCAGGTGTTTCTCAACTGTTTTTCAACTGATAAGAAAAATTTAAAAATCAAAGCTATTCACGATGTCTGCCAGATTTTCCCTAAAACATTCTTTCATGAAGTAAAACATGTCCCCCTCTCCCTCCCTCCCTTACTTGCCAGCTCTGTCTCTCTCCTCCTGACCCCAACACAATACATACACATTCAAGAAGACTTTTTGAATACTCTGTTTGAGAACTGAAGATCTGATATCCCAAGTAAGTGGATAAATTTGTCCTCTTCATTACTTCTTGAAGTCTGCCCACATGAAAAACTGGGAACTATATAGTATAAACGGTGACATAGTTTTTGTGTTTGACTTCTAATTTTTGATAGCTGAATATTTTGAAAATGTATCTAAAGTGAATACAAAACATACATCTGTTAAGAAAGTTTTCAGCATGGATATGAGGTAGTAAAGTAATCAGACTGATTTTTAGAGATGAGTTATTAGACTCCATCCTATTATTTCAACCATATTCTACATATTGCAATTTAAAAGGACATAAGTGAAAAATGATTTTGTTTAATACATATGGGTGGGTATCAAAATTTGAAAACTAGAAAGGGATAAAATAAGTTAATAAGAATTCATGAAAGAATGGGAGGGTAGGGAGGGATAAGGGTGGGGAAGAAGAAAGGGGGTATTATGATTAGCATGTATAATGTGGGGGTTGGGGGAAAGGGGAGGGCTGTGCAACACAGAGAAGACAAGTAGTGATTCTACAACATCTTACTATGCTGATGGACAGTGACTGTAATGGGGTTTGTTGGGGGGACTTGGGGTAGGTGAGAGCCTAGTAAACATAATGTTCTTAATGTAATTGTAGATTAATGATAACAACAACAACAAAAAATCCTATAGCAAACATTGTAAAAAAAAAAACTGTAAAGCACAAAAGTATTTTACGTTTTTAAGCTGCTATGGAACATTTGCAAAACAGTGATTAAACTAGAAGTTGATTTAAAAAAAAAGAATTAATGAAATCTCTATTAAAGGTAAAGAAGAACAGATACAAGCTATTAAGAGAGAGTTCTTTTTGCTATCTTCTCTTCTCAAAGCATGTTCCTTCATAAGCTTTCCCCCAAAATATGCCAAATGCAAATGTTAGCTTTGCTTATGTGCTTAGCATGTTCCTAGTAATAAAAATTTCTGGTAGCCTATGGGAAGAGGATTACATTCTGCTCTAGAAGGCTTACCAAAAATAGCAAATTAGTACACTGTCAATGGACCTTGGGATTCTTTTTAACAAGTAAAAATCCTGGCGAATGAAATACCTGATTCTTGCAAATGAAGTAATGAGCATCTAGACAACTGTTTGTGACATCACTAAGCCAAACATAACAGAAGGCTCCATACATTTACCTAAGGAGAATTTACAGTGATAGGTAAACAGGAAAAGCCACTGAAATAAATGTACAGTTGAAATTCTAAATTTAAAAAAGTCCCCAGAGGAAAATTTCAAGAAACTTTTTACCTTCATTATGTCTAAATTTCTGAATGTGCTTTAAATGCAAGAAATATCTCTTAAGTTGGCACACACGTAATAAGAAAAAATGTGTTGAACATCATTAATTGCTCCATTATGTATGAATAAATTATCCCATAATGGCTTATCTGCAGCAAATTTTGCTTTTAGCCTCAACAAGCCTATACTATGATAAGAGCTGTGAGGGGCCTTAGAGAGAATTATCCAATCCCTTGCTTTCACAAATGAACAAACAAACCAGTTGAATCCTTTGTTCAAAGTCACCAGCTAGCTGTAGTTCAGAGCTGTGTCTTCTGTTACCCAGTGCAATGGGCAGTGCTCTTTCACTCATGTCCTTGGCATCATACTACCATCATCAATGGACGCAATAGCTACATTCAAAGATAGCACCATCTTAAACATTCCTCCCACATGACTTTTATATTCAAGCTTCACAAGAAATCCGTGATGTAGGTACTATTTCCAACACCATTTTCCAGAAAAGGAAACTAAGGCACTAAAAGCTGAAGTAACTTTTTCAGGAATCTGCCTCCAGAGCCACACCACATCCTCATTCTTAATTAGTACACAACTGTTGATTTTTCTTTTAGGTGCATCTTTGTACCATATACTCAACATGCTCTAAATTGAACTCATTTTTTCCCCAAACCTGCTGACATCCTACTTTCTAACTCAGTTAATGCCATCACTGTCCTCTCAGTCATGAAGCTTGATACCTTAGAGTCATCTTTGACTCCTTCCTAATTCTTCACCCTTCCACATCTCTACCAGTGGAAAGGCTCTAGAATCCACATGCACTGCAATTTCCTAAATATGGCCTCATTGCCTTAACAGTTACAAAACCTCCTAACTGGTCTCTTCCTAATTGCCTTTCCTTCTCCAGTTCATCATACACACTGTAGCCAGAGTAATTTTCCTAAAACAATGGAAGTCTCACCAGTTTAAAAACCTAAGCTTACCTAACATTCACATTTGAAATTCTTTTAAATGTATAACGTTTTTTTTTCCCACAAATTACTCCTTGAAACCATATTCAGTTGTGTGAAGTTGGTACTGTTTTCCCTTATTCGAAGATGATAAACCAGGTCCCATGACATTAAGTAATATGCAGTAGATAATTTTTAAAACCACAAATTCTTTTACATAAAAATGTAACCTTATTTTCTCCTAAGTGCACATATTTTCCACAGGCAGGAAACAATCCAGATAAATGCAGTCAAAGCCAGTAATTTTTCAAATGTTTAAAAATGTAAACATAGTTAAATTCAGGTCCTTCCCCTTCCTCTCCATCTCTATCTAGGTGACAGGCACACTGATCATTTACATAGAATCCTGCGCTGGCATCTTCAGGAAGTTCAATCATCCCATCGTGGTCCTAGATTCTTGGTCACTGGCACTGTGGTAGCTGAAATGGTCATACTCCCACTTGTCACTGGTTGTATCATTGATGCTGCCTTGTGTAGCTGTATATTCCAGTTGCAACTGTCAGATCCCTTTGTACTATAGCCTTTCTCCTTCCTCTCTGTCTCTCTTTCACACACACACATGCACACATACTTTTTCTCTGTTTATCCATAGCGTAGGGACAGTAGACTAGGAATAATTGCATGAATATTAAGTCACAAGAGCTCATGTGACACATTGCTGGAACCCAAAGCCCAGGATAGGATATTAACTATAGTAAAGACTTCCCATGTCAACCGCTGGAATCCATGAGGTTTGAAGTCACTCTGGGATTTGACAAATGGAGCCCTTGGGTAACATGATGGCAGTAGATGGTGTCTTTGTTAGGAGGAACCTAGAGGATCCCTCTTTTGGTTTCCTCAGTTACCTCAAAGAACAGGCCAGGGATTCTTCCTGCTTGGGAATGACTCCATCACTTATTTAATCTTGGGGAAAACTGGAATAATAATATATGTTTGGAAAGGATTAGAGGCAATGAAGGTATGACATCTAGAAAAAATGACTAGCACAAAGTCTCTTCTTTACAATCCCAAAATATCACATTTCTGAAAACCAATATTTTAAAAAATTTAGTGGCAAAATCTGACCTAAACTAATATGAAGATATTTTATAGGCTTTATTTATTTCACCTAGAATGAATATGTTATATATTAAGGTGTTTGGCTATAGGATGCTGCCTCAGACCTGTCTGGATATTTTATGAAATGTAGAACTTACACATCCCATTTCTTTTCAAAATGAGAAGAATTCTGAATTTTGAAACACATCTGGTCTTAGGAATTTCAGAGAAGGAATTGTGTACCTGAAAGATATTTTCTCTGGATACAGAATTCTAGGTTGTCATATTTTTTTCTTTTTTAGCATTTTAAATGTTGTTATAATATTGTCTTGTGGCCTGCATTTTTTCTAATGAGAATTCTGCTGTCATTCTTATCTTTATTCCTCTACATGTGATGCATTTTATTTTCTCTGACTGCTTTAAGATTTTATTCTCATCACTGGTTTTCAGTAATTTGATTGTAATGTATCCTGGCTTGGCTTAATTTTTTTTCTGCTTGGGATTCATATAGCATTTTAAATTGTCATCATCGTTGAAAAATGTTCAGCAATTAATAATTCAATTATTTTTTTGGTTCTCTCTCCACCTCCAAGTGCCTTTTTTGTTGTTGTTTTCATTTTTTTTTCACTCTTGTGTTTCATTTTGAAAGTTTTCATTGCAATGTCTTTAGAGCCACTGATCTTTTTTTCTATAGTGTCTAATCTCTTGTTAAATTAAGATTTTTTTCATTTATAGGAATTTCATTCAACTTTTTAAATCTTTCATGTCTTTCTGAGTTTTCCTTTACATACTTAAGCATATTTATGAGATTTTATGATATCTGTTTTAAGATTTTTACTACTACTTCCATCATCTCTATCATTTACATGTCTCTTTCTATTGAATTAATTTTTTTCCTGAAAATGGGTCATATTTTCCTGCTTCTTCACATGACTTTTTTTGTCTTAGACTCTGGACATGTAAACATTACATCATTGGGTTCATTGGGTGCTACATTTTATTGTATTTCTTTAGAGTGTCAGCTTTTGTTTTGACACATAGTTAAATGACTTTCAGATCAGTTTGAGCCTTTTGAGGATAACTTTCAGGCATTGTTATGGTGATTCCAAAGCAATCTTTATTCTAGTGTTGAATCCCCCTCAGTAACAAGGTATGGCTATTCTGAGGTTCTACCCAGTACCCTGTGTATTTTGAGAACTCTCCATTCTGGCTAATGGGAATATGAGCTATTCCCATATATATATGTGAATTCTGGGAATTGTTTGGCCTATTTCCTAGTGGTTCTTTCTCCAGTCTTAGGCAGTTCCTCTTACGCAAGCACAGACAGATTTTCAGCCAAAGGCTGAAAAAACAATTTTGTGGATTTCTAGGATGCTCTTTCTATGAATCTCTCTCATCTCCAGTACTCTATCCTGCAATTTTTATCATCTTGGTCTCCCCAAACTCTGATGTCCTTTAAACTCAGCAAGTCCACTAGGCTCTGTTCTCTTTCCCTCCTCTGTGGCCTGGAAACTGCCTTCAGTCAGTAAGCTGGGGCAATTTTAAATTTTACTGCATATGTTTTTTTCCCTCAGGGATCACAGTCCTCTACTTCCTGTTGCACACTGTCTGAAAACAGTTGTTTCATACAATTGGTTCAGTTTTCTGTTTACAGCCAAGGGAAATTCCTGGAAGCTTTTGCAGGTTGAAGTGGAAGGCTCAAGCCTGTACACTTAAGCATTATTACTTTGCTTCCCTGACAACCTCTGTGATAACATTATATAATGTCTCATGACTCATATGACTGCATTTTCTCAATAAAACAATGAGGACCAACATCTTTCCCTATAACAAATATATGGGTGGTCTAGAAAAACTTCTGTAAGATTGAGAATAATGATTCTTGATGTTTTGATAATGTTGGCATGAGAGGGAGCAGGCAGTAAATGTGATAAAACTCTATTAGGATTTATTTAAATGTTACTTCAAATGCAATGCTCTGACATAGTTATTAACTCTAATAGAGCTTGGAAGCTAATTAGGTTGCTATTTGTAACTATACAACAGTCTGCTTCTGGATTGTGTTTAGGAGATGGACCTGTAGCAATGTGATTAATAAGTAAACTTAGCCATTGTATTAAAATTAACAGAGACCCAGAATCACAATTAATAATTGCTGCTGATTCTTTTCCTCTTCTTGTTTGCAATATTTATTTAAGCTTCTGAATAAGACAACCTTGACTGACAGGCCAGAACATCTTTGCTGAAAGAGCAAAGCCATCAGTACAGAATAAAGTAGCTGTAAGCATGGAACCATAGCTACATTGAAGGAGTTTTCCTAACCTGAAGCAAAACCAAATTCAGAATGTCTTGGGAAAAAACATTCCATTTAGGTCTGGGAAGAAAACCAGGAATATCTTAGAAGAGAAAAAATGATTAGTAAATAGGTACTAAATTTTATCTTAATAACTGTGGTCTTCAATAATTTTCTTTTAGGGGTACTATTTCATTTTGAAACACATTTTAGAAGAATATTATTAAATTGGAAAATGTGCCAGTCTTTTTCTTTTTCAAATCATCTTGCTACTGGAACATCTATATGTTTAGACCACAAGGTCACAGCAGTTAGGTCAGCCTCACAAGGAGGTGGTATAGGAGAATAACAGAGTTCATTGGAATCAGCTAGATCCCATTTTGAGTATAAAATCAACCACCTGCTACTTGTGTGACCTTGATATAATACTCAACTGCTCCAACTTTTCATTCCTTGACCATGAGCGATATATGACTCAACCTGTCCAAATTTTGGATCCTAGTTAAGGTAGAGATAGTAGTGACTGTCTCATAAGGTTGTTGTGATGAACAAATGAAACAATGCTTGTAAAAGCCTTAGAACAGTGCCTGATACATAGCAAACTCTCAATTTTAGCTATTGCTACTATTACTACTATTGTTAAGGAAAAAATAGTACCTCTTGAATACCAGCTCTAATAATATGAGTTATATAAAGATAGTGAAATCATAAATTATGAGATTACAGAAGTAATCCAAATAGCAGAAAGAAAACTAATCATAGTAAAATAATTTTAACCCATGTTCACTATTTTTCCTTAGAAATGAAACTGGAAGCATGGGAGAAAAAAAACATTTAATTTGCTTCACTTTTTCTCCCTTATTGCATTTCTTAATGTGTTGCCCAGAATCATTAGGTCCCTTAGTAAAGTATAACATTTAATATTAAAAAATTCATAGGAATTTCATTATAAGAATCCATAGGCATTTCCTTTTTAATCCATCTGGATGTGCCATTCAGGAAAATCCTAGTAGATACTATGACTTTAGTACAATCAATGACTCTGAAAAGTAACAAACAAGAAGAGTCACTTTCACTCTACTGATGAAGCTACGTTTTGTCATCTTTCAGTGAGAATATTTGGTTTCTTTACTAACAGATGGCTTCTTTGTTAAGGTCCCACTGGTCTATGATTCACTGAAAGGAATTCAAACAGATAACCCCTGAGAGGCTGTACAACAAAATCCTTAGTTCACAAACTTTATTGAACAGCTTCATTCAAATCCTTGTTCTTCTAGTTGCTAGCAGATTGATAAAGTTACTTATACTTTGAGCCTTAGTTTCCTCATTTGTAAAATGGACATCAAAAGTCATTTTTACCTGACAGGGTTGTCATGATGAATAAAATGGGATATATACAGCACTTAGCATGGTGCTTAACCATAGTAAATGTTCACTACATATTATACTTACTACCTATTAAAGTTTAGCCTGGGAGCCCAGATAATCCATACAAAAAACTCCAGAGCACTGACTATATGCCACTTCCATTACTGCTGATTTATTCATCCACTGAGCAGACATGTGCTGAGTGGCTGATGCTGTGTCAGGCCCTGTGCTCAATGCTTTAGTTACTTAGTTGAAATCCTCCTGTCATGGGGGTCTCCACCAGAGACTGTGAGCTCTGTGAGGGAGGTATCTCTGCTCTCATGTCTATGGCTACACCATTATGAGACCTGGCACAGTGCCTACCAAATAGGCAACATTAACATGTTTTTCTTGGTGGGGGAAATGAATGAATGAATAAGAGATGATTGAAAGATATGATACAAGAATGATTAAAATGAACTCCTTGAACTCATGTTCTAGATGGAGCTGGAATTAGCCCCTCAAAAGGAGAAAGGAAGCAGGGAGAGTCAGGGAGGGAATTTCAGGCTTTGGGATCACCATGAGTAAAATACCAAACATTACAGTTATGCTAATATAGTTCAGTGGTAATGGCAAAAGCATGTAATCAAACTTGAAATTTCTAGAACTCTTAAATTCTAATAAAAAAACAGAAATACTTTTATTACTTATCATAGAAAAAAGAAATTAGTTAATTTTGTATCTGAAGTCAAAGGACAGTAAGGAACATCCTGTCTTAGTCTTTTATGTTAGGTCAAGCCCAATCCTGCCCCAATGTCCTTGACCTATTCTCCAACAGTTAGGGATGCCAATCTCTTAGCCCTTCCCACCATGCCATGGCTAAATAAGGAAGACGCACAGGACAAATGAAGATCAGTATCAGCTTTATCCAGGATCCCTTAGTAATAGACAAATTGAAGAACTGGCAAGGTCTCCTACCTTGCAGTCACAACTGAACACAGACTGATCTGTAAGCAGGATGGATCTGACTTTAAAACCCAACTGGACCTTTCTTTACTCCACCAAACTGTCCTAAGACAATTCCTCTGTTTCAGACAATCCTCCCTGATAGTTTTTGATAAATAGTGCCAATGAACCCAAAACTTTATTATGAAAAAGTGGCTTGGATATAGTAAAAAGTGGCCAAGATTTTCCTAAGAAAAAAATCTTTGGGTCTACTAGGGCACATAGATTTTTAAAAAAGTGGGCTTTCGCAACTAGAAAACAGAAGGGCAGGGTATGCTCTGCTGAATAAGGAGAAAATGATGGAACCTGTTTCCTATTTTTGAGGCAAAGTGACCTGCCAATCCACTCAAAAATTTGGTTGACCAACAAGATTCGTGACTTCCTGCCATGGATCAAAGGACCAGCATTGCTCAGTACAATGGTCCCCTTTAAGGAAACATGATGAAAAGAAATAAAGGTTCCCTAACTCTCATGCTCCACGTGCAATATTTTACTTGGGCGAGAGAGGATCCTACATGTTTTTGGATAAAATAGGTGCTTGTTCTTCTGCTATAGATAGCAGAAAGCTAGGAATTCTGATTTGATTTATTTTCTCTCTATGAATGGCCTGATAAAACAAACTTACTAGCTACTAATAACCAAAAAAAAAAAAGAGACTAAAATTCAAAAATCCTAAAACAACAGTTATTTTATTGTTTTATGTCTTATAAGTAATCTGGGGAAAATTAAATTATTCTGTTGCCTCAGTGCTGCACTCTCAAATAGTTCACCTTGGAGACAATGCAAGGAAACAACATTACTCAAGTTCAATACATATTTTGTTGAGATTTTATTTTTGTCATGAAGAGTGCAGATATAGGACTTTACTTTTTTTCTTTTTTTGAGATTATGAGATTGCATCTATGTCAGTCCTCTTTAAGGAACAGAACTGTGAAGTCGTAAAGGCCCACTTTAAAAAAAAATCTACCTGTGCTAGTAGACCCAAAGATTTTTTCTTTGGAAAATGTTGACCTTGTTTTGCTATATCCCAGACACTTTTTCATAATAAAATTTTGGGCTCATTGGCACTATTTATCAAAAACAATTAGGGAGGATTGCCTGAAGAACACTATTTACTCTTCCAGAAATTCTAAAATGTACAACTGAATTAAAAATTTGCCTACTGTGATACAAATGAGTTGACCTACTATAGAAATGTGATAGATGAAGCTATTTATATCATCATACACTTGTCCACATGGGGTCTCGAAGAAGAAATTTTGAGCTTAGTAGTAAAAACACTTTTCACTTCTCTTCAGTACCTGATTTGGTCCCAGTAGGCTGAAACACCTACCAGGTTTGCCTCTTACTCCTGGCAGTAAGAAAGGTTAGAGTGGAATCTGTGACCCACCTGTAATAGTGTGTAGATCATGCATAGCATTAACTACATTTGTGGCTCTACGTGATGGTAATTGTTCTTATTTTCTTCCTTTATTCATATTTTGATTGATTCTACCTCATATTCTATCCTACTAAGCTGTTTTACATATTTTCTGCAGCATGATGATGTATAAATGAAAAACATAAAAATGTAAGCACAGATATGATCTACATGCACAATGTGATTATACTCTTCAAAGATGTGGTAAGCAAACGCCTGGGGTTCCTAAATCTTTATCTATACAATGTCAGAACAAAAGTGAACAATTCTGAGTACACTAGACTGACACTCTCTTTCATCAGTAAATTTTGGTGCTATGTAGAAACTGCCTTTGAATATTTAAAAGTAGTTATGCTGTGCTGACACAGTCTAACAATAAAATGACAGAAATGTTTCATTTTTCTAAGAGCTAGAACTCCAGAGAAGGGAAATTACTATGAAAACCTGAAATTCATTAGAAGTGAAATCTTCCATTATATATGACACCTTTTTACTTGGATTTATTCATTTTCTGGGAGCACAATAAAATGACTAAATAAATTAGAAATATTAAAGATAGTTTTAGCAGCATACACAGAAGTACATGGTTAATATTTACTTTAAGGAAAGCAGGTTATAATGAAGCTGAAATGTAATTTTGCCATGAATTTTGAGAAGCAGATTTTGAGCTATTTTAAAATTCTTATCACTTAGCTGTAGAATCAGATACTAAATGTAAATTTTTTTACAAAGCACCGTTAGTATCTTATTTGAAAGAAAACATTTTCATAAACTGTTTTGCACCAAGTTCTTTTTAAATATGTTTGCACCATATTTAAAAGTTTGCACCTTTAAAAAGTTCTCTTTAAATATCTTAAAAGAGTAATCTTTTAGAAACTCACCTCTTATTTCTCTCTTCCAGCCAGGGTCTAAGTATGAATTTTTTTTCCCCCTCAATCAGTCTTTCATCCAACAGCAAATGAGACTGCTTTCCAAATTTTTTTATAGACACAGTATTTTTAAAAGACAGTTTATGTGAATTTCTCACATTGCTTTAGGCTGAGATTAATTTGATATTTTCTTCTGAAATCTGTAATTTCAGTTACAAATACCAAGAAAACAAAAGTGCTTTGTGAATTTTCTGGCAAATATAGCTTACCCTCAGTTTCATTTCTAGAGAACACAATTGACTATAAAAATCTTCTCAGAATTCTCATTTTTGCTCCAAAAATATTAGTTTAACCTCAACGGATACCTGCTCTCTTAAGAAAGCCATGCTCCCATGGAAGAGTGTCTGTTCAAAGTGATAAGAAGGGATCTGTGTGAGTTGGCAGTGGGTTGCGACCCTCCCTAGGGCCTCCTAGGGATTGAGCTGGAAAGTAATGATAGCAAGTTTGAGAGAATTTTCCCCTTAGACATGTAAACTCCTGGGTTTACCAAAAAGAATTATAGGACAGAAGTAAAACAAAATAGAATAGTTACATCCAAGAAAAATCTGAGAAGAAACATTTAAAACGTGCAAGACACACTGTACTTGAAATGTACATGACAGATCATTTCTGCAAGGGCCACCTAAACGTCCCCAAGCTCTACTACTCAGGAATCTTATTTCCAGGCACAGTGTCCTGGAGCATTTGCAATTTTTCAATTGGGACTCTCAGTATTTTACTTTAAAAATAGTCTAAAGTCAGAAACTGAAATAGTAATCTATTTTTCAACCCCTAAATCGTTCTTTGGTTAATATACCATTCAGCACTTCTGAACAAAGGGATTCTTAATGTTGGCTGTGGTTCAGGCACATCCTAAACTTATTAAGAGAAAAATAAGTTATTCGCAAAAGAAAAAAAATTGTATCTATCATCCGATTGGAAAAAAGATCTATTTTCCCACTCATGCTGAATTATGTATTAAATCAGTTTAAATTTTATTTTGGACCATTAATCTGTAATTTAAAATAGTTGTCAAAATAAATGGATGTTTCTATTGTATGTCAAGCTATTTACTAGAAAAATAATTCAATGGGTAGAACACATAAAATAAAGTTTCCCTTGTGTGATTGCTTACAAATGGAGACATGTTGTACTCTTTGCAAAATCTACATGTTACATTTTAATAACATAACCACTGATAATAAAATACTTTCATTAATACAAAAACAAATGCTGTTATCTTAAATCACAACTATCTTTCTCCTGCTACTTTTACCATATAAGAAATCTTTCTGTGACTAGATTTTAACAGTAAATTTCTAGAATATTTTAAAGCCCACACGAAAGGGAAAAAAATGGTTTATGGAATTTTCTTTAAAGAACTGCATATTGTATTTCACAAATAAAGCAAAAGCAAATAAGAAAAATGCAGAGCAACATTACAATTCATAAGTATTAAGAATTCAGTGATATCCATTTCTAGGATCCACTCTGAGGATACCACTAGGTCCTAATGACCCATTATACATGAAACTTTGGCCCATGGTCCTGCAGGTGACAAACCCAGCAAGACCACATTCTACAAGGTACTACTAAGCTTCATTTGTCCTTACCATAGCTGACTGCCATCAAACTGCCATCCAAAACTGCTTTAGGGAAACAGTTCCTCCGCAATCTTTTCAACAGACTCCCTGTTTTAACATCCACCTGTGTTACTGCAGAACAGTCTGACCCAGATTGAGCCATGGAGCAAATAATAACACTAACTGCAACTCCAGACAGAAAAAAATAGAAGTTCATTTTCCAGACTCTTCTGGGAATACAGAGCATGTCTGCTGAAACTGAATCCAAGAGTTCAATGATATTGTAGACTCAAGTATTTCTTTATATTCCATGTAATGGCTTTTCCGTTCTTGGGGTTTTATAACACACTACTGAGCCATGATTTAGAAAGTGAGGGAAATTCTCTCTCTTTCCCTCCCTCCCCACCTTCTCTCTCTAAAGTTGAATTATAGAAAAATTATAGTTGCAAAGTAAAAGTCTAACAGGAAGCCACAAGAGTAGTGCTCTTATTGAGTAATACCACTGCAATTTGTCAGTTTATGCTGATTTTCTTTATTTTGGGGAAACATTGTTTTTTTAGGGCATTAAAGCTGAACTTAGTCCCTTTGGGTTTTTTTTTTTTTTTTTTTTTTTTGCCAGGGAATGACCTACTCTACAATCTGCCCTAAGAAAGCCTGAGGATTCCATCCTCCGTCATTTTCTACTGTTTCATCTTTTCCTGGCAAGGACTGACACGCTCTTTTGTTGATACCACCATTACATTACACAATGCCTTCTCTTTTTTTATGCAGGGGCTACCAAATCCTCATCAGTTCTATACAGCTTCCACATCACATTATTCTGAAAGCGGAGATGCTAACAGTTCTCTTCAGTGTAACTCACTAGATAGGCCAAATGGGTTTGCTTCCATTTGGTGTACAGTCTAGAATAACAAAGATTACCTAAAAGAAACAAGGCTTAAACTGTATCTAAGACTACAGAGGGAAATAGTCAAACACCTGAGAAAAAGATCTGATTTTTCCCTGATGTTAAAAATCTTACTGTAAAAATAATGTACTTGGTTCTATAAATGGTGTTCATCATTGAATTGTTAGTACAGACATGCAGATATTTCCTCTAAACAAACACAGGTGTCAGGAAGCTTAAATATATAAATAGAGTCACTCCATATTTTTGTGTAAGCTTGATTTAAAGTCTTAAAAACTAATGTTAAGGATCAACAGAACAGGGCCAGGACTAAGGTGCAGTTCATTCCCGGTTCTGCATTTGGTTAGGGCAATCCTTGGTCCACAGCTGCAAGCAGAGTGCCCTCCATTAAGTCCTGCTTTATGGCAGTGCATTATAAATTGGAGATGGCACATTGAAATAGTGGTCTTGAAAGAAGGTAGGATCCACAACAAGAAAGGGAGGACCTCATAGAGAGAGGGGAGGCAAGAAGCCAAGAATCACAAATGTTTTTTTTTCTTTGCAAGAAATAATACTCTTCCATACACTTTTATCCCACACTCCCCAACATGAGATGAATGTTCCCGCCTATTCACCTGAATACATCTCTGTTGAAATTAGAAGTAAAACACACGTTAATTTTGCTGACTTAAAACAAACAAGGTGTGGTTGTGAGCATTGAAGAGCGCATTGATATTAGCCTCCAACAACTTCAGAGAAGCTGAGAACTAGTATTTATCCAGGACCCACTATATGCCAGGGCTGTGATGTTATCTCAGTTGAATCCCATAACAGCCCCTGGCTGTGTGGTGGTGTGCATTACCACATTATGTTAGCAATGGGGAAGTTAGGGCCCCCAAAAGGTGAATAACTTGCTCAAGGTCACACCGTCTAGAACACGAAAGATAGGATTGTAACCTAGGTCTGTTCAACTTCAAAGCCCACATTCCATCTCAAACCTTCATCCTCATGAGAGATTTATGGAATGGGATTTTACTCTGAAATCTAATAACTTTAATAATACTTTGTTTTTAAGTTTTGTTATGCTCTCTTTCTCTTTTTAAATTTGTAGTCCAAATTGTCCCTTTCCTTTCATCAAAATGAAACTTTAACTTCTATGATACATTATAGGATTCTCAGTAATGGGAAATCATCACCAAACCGAAAAAGAACACCAATAAAATATTATATATTTTAAAACTGAATATATTCAGGAGGGATACATACAAAACATATTGTACTTTACACATTATAAAGAGCAAGCTGAAAAAAATTATGTTACATTCTTTTATGGTAGTTTTCTTATTCTTACATTTAAAAAGTATATCAAAGCTTTAAAATAACATGTTCATTTATAAAGGAGATATTTATGGCTCAAAGAGAAATTATGAAAATTAGAATATATTTAATAAAAATAAAACCTTCATTTGAAACATATAAGAACAAACACACATTATATTCCCTTAAAAGAGTTTAGACTTTCCTAGTTGAGTTTTTGTTTTTGGTGTCTGTGTCCTCTTTAATGTTTCCATTTCCTCTGCACATATTTCTCAGTTATGGACAGGAAGTTTTCTTCCGTATTTTCCCAAGTAGAAAGCCTTAACTGCACACTGACTTTCCCATTGTCCCAGTATTAAAGTTCTGTGCAAAGTTTTAATTACTAACTTAACAAAGATGAGACATTTTAAACTTTAATACATTTTGCCCTTTTTACAGACCATGTAGAATGAAGCCTCAGTATGCCTGAGAAATCTCTTAGCAACTGGGAGTGGAGCTGGCCAACAATGGATGATTCATTGATGTAGCTTGAGTGTGCAGGAATGTCTGCCAAAAGGTCTGAATAAACTCACATTGCTAGACACTATGTAAAATGTACTCTGACCTCTTTTAAAACTCTATCAGAGCAGAAAGTTAAACTTGCAGCTTTCCAGCAATTCACTGGCATCTGGAAATACTCTTGAATTATATCTTGCTTTCGTTACAATCGATAGACTTTCTTAGATGATCATTTTCATCTAATTAGACCATAGCTGCTATTAATTAGAGATCTCTTGCCACTTTTTAAGCGTTGAAAATAATGGTTGCTGATGCAATTTAAATCTCAAAGAGGCTTTTTGAAATCTGAAACTGAAAGAATTGATTGCTAGTTTTTGTAATATTGATTCAAGGATTATGCAAGATTACCCTAAGTAATAATTTGCATATTTAAAGTTGATAAATATTATGCAACTGATACCTAGTATCTGTCAGTGTATGCATATATATGCAGGAATTATACCAGAACAACCTATCTTATGTTTATATAAAATTCAAAGGAGTTCAGTTCTTCTGCTTACATCTGTCATTTGTCTCCCCAAAAACCTTTTTAGGGGTATTATTTCTCCTACTGGAAGCTGGAAGATGATGAACATGGAATTTCTGTAGTTTGCTTGAGTTCATATCTATTTACAGGGAGGTCCAGGTCTACAATACAGATTTTGTAGTTTAAAATTGGGTATTAGATCCATTGTATTACTTCACCAATCACAACTTCAGCAGCAATAATAAAAAGAATTCATGAAACCAAATCCTTTCTGCACAGTGTCAGACAAAACATACTTCTCATTTTTTTTTGCTCTTATTAAACACAGGCACAGAACAAGGAATCTTCTGCCTTGGAAGAACTCTCGTTTTGGCTGCTTTACTTCAATCTTCCTCTTTCGCCTCCATCTCCTCTCTTTTCTCACACCTTTTTTGCATAAAATATTGAAACAATAAAGATTAACTAAGTGATCCTTCCTCTACTTCTAGTCTTTCTCTCAGAGGTAACCACAGTTATCAATAGGAGTATTCTCTTTAATAGTACTTTCTGGGTATCTACACAATTACATAAATACATATAAATATATAATTTAGATTGTGGGTTTTTTGTTTACTATATTGTCATATTGTCCTACAAGTTGCTTTTTTAAAAAAAACACTTCTTGGAAATGTTACCATATACATGCACATATAAATCTACTTCATTTAAAAATTGTGAAAGAATACTTCATAATATGTACCTTGCTTTCTGAAATGCAGTACATTACACACATCCCCTAAATATGCAGCTGTCCTTCCAGCATAAGTTAAATGGGCAAACAGAATGAAACAGAAATACATGAAAAAGTACAAATAAGTGAGGATATTTAGTTTAATTTTTTACTTCACTGATGACAATTCCTCATATCTAAGAGAAGCAGAAGCCATGAGTGGGCTTGGTACACTGGACAATTTGGACCAACTAGTAAAAACCGAGTGGTAAAGTGGAAAGGATGGGGATCTTGAAAGAAAGGGACATGTCAAATCAAGGATCACACATGTACAGACAGCTTTATGGGGAAAAAGTGAATAAGACACACATGGTCCCTAGCCCTCAGGGAGCTAACGGCCCAGCTCTAAGTACCCTCCAACTTTATCTCCTCTTCTCCATTCCCATAATCATTGTGGGTGAGACTCAGCATTTCTGGTATAAACTTGCAGGAGCCCATAAGTGGTTTCCCAAAGCCCAGTGGTTTGATCCATACAAAGATATCCCCAAACATCAAGATCTGATGACATCACTGCCATGATGAAACAATTTTATAATTTTCCATTCAACTACAATACAGGACAAAGAATAATCATCTCACCTTGGCATTTTGTAACCTCTCAATTTTTTCTGTCACTTTAAGTTCTAGTCACATCAAATGCCTACTGTTCTGTAGAGATCTGTTACACCTCTATGCTTTATCACATATGGCCTAAAATACCCTTCATCCTTCTCCACCTGAAATTCCTATCATTATTTTAGACCCAGTGCAAATACCGCCTCTTCTGTGAAAGACCACTTAACTCCAACAGCAGGTATTTACTTCTTTGCTCCCAAAGCAGTTTGCATTCACCTCTATAATGGCATTTCATGCTGAAACAGCATCATCTGTAATGCATATACCAGCTTTCAACATGGTTTACAGGAAAAGCTACTTGTTGGTTAAAACTAATTTCAAGGGTCCTATGCTAAAGTTTTTATAAAAGCGTAAGCTATCAGTCATGAGTCATTGCTCCACTAGTCTTCATCCCTACCTGAGTAGTTGGGCTTAAAGTTAACCAGGCAGATCCAATGCCTACTGTAATCACAACAATTGTCCTTATGTAAATAATAATGGAGATTATGGAAAAAGTAGACCTGAAGAAATTTCCTTAAATATTAATATTTATCTCATTTAAAGAAAAGGGAAAATGAGATTAATATTGAATATTTTTAGGTTTAGGTACTAGATATGATTTCATCCTGATTACATTTTAAAGATAATTTTGCAGTGGTAAACATGACCTAGTTCCGAGAATATTTTGATTTTCAATTGTACTTAACTTTATTTCATAAGTAATTAAGTCTTTGCTTCTCTGATGGAACACCAAAGCAAGAAAATCAATGAGAAAAATCCCCTTGCTTCTGGTGTAACACTCGGGGAATGTGGACCAATGAGGAGCAGGCACTCTGCTGAGGGAGGGAGACTGTCAGCATCGAAAGGGTGATGGGGCTTTGTAGGTGGAATAGCTCATCCATGGGGCTGAGGTGAGTCTCAAGACCCAACTCTACACAGATTCTGTGACTGAGTGCCTGGCAGAGGCCCAGACCAGCCAGTACTTCTCTAACCCACAAGCCATCACAGCTTCACAAAAACCACCGCAGGGCACGTGGAAATATTCAGACACTATCATCCATGAAACAGACCAACAGTCTGACAAAGAGGCAGGATTCTACGGAATAGCAATAAATTGTTATGATTGTCTGAATTGAATGTTTCAGTTTTTCAGAACAAAATTGTTGCCTAAAGAAAGGTAGGTTTGACTTTTTCATTGTTTCGGCATGATTTTAAAAATAGTTACCTTCACAAAGTAGTTAGAGGAGCTAGAACAAATAATTGTTTAAATTAAGAATCTGGAACCACTGCAATAAGTAGCTTAGAATAAGATTTTAAAAACAAACTACACGGGCTAATGTCAAGTAGGACAAAGAGAAGACTTGATGTACCTGGGAAAACTATTAGAAAGATAACAGACGTGCCTTTAAGTAGGATGCTCCTTGGCCTGACAAAGTAAATGTCAGCTCTGATGGGGGGGACTGATGCTGTGTTGATTGTTACACTGTGCTGTCACTGCGTCTTTCATTTCTGGATTCCAGCCTTAGCAAAATGGCTTCTCAGTGTACATCTGTCTAGATTCAGATGCCAGGGCAGCAGACAATTAATTCTATTGGGCTCTAAAAATAAAGACTGTGAAAGAGACATCTGTAGTTCCTGATAGCTGCCTTGATGGCAACTGCTGAGCCGTCTGAGGGTAAACGTTCTGTTTCCCTAACATTCTGAGGCTCCCCGTGGAGACTGCTGCTGAGGATTCCTTAGAAGTATTCTAGTCATGCTGGCTTCCACTCTGAAAGGGAGGCATCTTAAAACTTGAGAGAGATCAGCTGACACCTCTCTCTCAGAACAGTAGAGGCCAATCAATAGCTGGAAAAGGAATTAGAAGGGATGAAAGCAGAACGTCTATCCTACCCAGGCCTAGAGAAATTTTCTGCACTGATATTATCAGGACTTCCTTCTAAATTATCCCGCCAATGTAGAATTTATGTGTAGAATGTAGGGGAGAATTGGAATGATTTTTAAATTCCTGCATTTACCAATTTCCAAGCCTAGTGCCAGTGGTAGCAAATAGAATATATATTTTAAATTAATTTAAAAAATTTTAAGGCCTGGGAAGGCCTCCCATTTACTGTTAACCATCTCTGTAATTGAACTCTACCTGACAACAGTTTGTTGAGAGTGGAGTTTACCATGTACATTTGATGATCTAATGTTATTTGTTAAATGATACACATAAACAAGAGGATAATCAGTCTGCTGTTAGAAAACACTGAATTTCACCTTTTAGGAACTTCTACCAATTGTTTCCCCTCTTAATAAGCCACACTGTTCCCTTCACTCAGGGCAAGAGTTTACAGTCTTTTGACATTAATGCCTCTGTGCATTTGCTTAGTCATTTCACCCATCTAAAAAAGTCTTCCCCTTTCTTCACTATTAATTGGTGAGATGTAGCTCAAAAGTACCCCTTTGGTGCTCTCCTAATCTCATCTCTTCCTACCCTCATCATATTAAGGCATCTGTTGATCCCTCTGCCATCAGCTGGAGGGTGACAAGGGGGATGGAGGGGAATTTCTCACCATTCTTGGGAAAGCACAAAGTTGGTTCCCTAGGAAATGATGAAGCTGCCTCAGGAAGAGTACACATAGTGAATGTGCACAAAACAACTTGAGGGAAGATTACTTTGTTAATGTGTTCTGGAATATAAGGCTGGTGTAAATTATAAAATAACTTCATCATTGTGAATACTTTGGTAGAAGAATTAATAAAATTAAAGAATTTTTTAAAAATTTAGAGTATTACATAATAGAACCAACATACCACCTTGCTACATGACTATTACTACTACTGAGCTACAGTTATTTTTGATGGGATCAGGGAAACTTAGTGCCCTTTAAACAACTGAACTAAATCTCAAATAACCAGGATGTAAAGGAAATTTACTTATAGTTTTACCATATAAGGACACTGGATCCCAATCTTGTGAACCTGTGTCTTTGCACATATTTTCTGCAGCTGCTGATACACTTCAGAGCCAAGCTGAGCTTTGAAAGTTTGGATTCCTGTGTGTTGTGATAATCAGCTGGGGTTTGGAAATGCCTTCAAAAGTCTAATGCTCTGGCACTTGAACAAGGCTTCTGAAAAAACAATTTAACATCTGGAATCAAGTATTTTGTGGAAGTCCAAGACCAACAGAGCAAAGAACATTTCTTTCAGAAACAGTTAAAATGTGGCACTTCCCTCTCCTTCATCAAATAAATGGGCTTATCTTATAAGGATTCTGAGGTGGTTTAACATAAGCAAAATACAGAATAGAAGCAAGGTGGAGAAAACTGGATGCTCTTGCTGTTTATCACTGAAAATCTTCCCCAAATATGCTTATTTTTTCATATCATTTTCTCTTCCAAAACTCAATTTAAAAGGACAAAGAACACTAAGTCCAGCCTCCTTCATTTAGCCTTTCTAAGAGACTGCTGAGTATGAGTAAAGTATCTAGAATTCATCTTTTACCCTACATGCTTCAAAAGAGTGCAAAGACAGTGAGTAATTATGTGTATTTCTTAAGTCTCTCACAGCCAGATTAACTCAGATCAAATGCAAGAAGTCGTTATTTGTACTGAATGTTTAATAATTGTCTACAGAGTTTCAGATACTGTTTAAAACAACATATTAAAATGTGTTCCCTACTAAAATGATAGTAGATGACATCTACTGAGTACTTATGTGTCAGGCACTGTGCATTTAACTTCCAAAATAATTATTTCCCTTTTCTTCTTATGATGAGCAACTAGCACAATGGTGCAGTGAAACTGACATAGAAACAAATAGAGCAATGAAATAGAAGGGAGAACCCAGAAACAGACCCATACTTATACATGGGGGCATGACCCATGGAAAAGAGGTCATTGTAGATGAGTAGGTAAAGGAGAGATCATTCAATAATGATGTCAGATGGGTTAGTTCTCCATATGAGAGAAAAAATAAAAAGAAAGAAATTGGATCCCTTCTTCATACAAAACATAAGAATACATTTCAAATGGAAGTAAGGTCTTAAATTTGAAAGATAAAACTCTAAAGCTTTTAAAAGACTATGTAAAAAAAGTATCTGACCACAATAAAATGAAGAGCTTGTGTTCACAGGAAAAAAAAAACTATAGAGTAAAAAGGCAAGCCACAAACTTGGAGATATTTGCAAAACATATAACCAACAGAAGATGTTTCCAAAACATAAAAAGAATTCCTTTGAAAAGGGAAAACAACTCAGTGGAAAAATGGGCAATTGATAGGTACAGATATTTCAAAGAGGTGGAAGAGAAACCCAAAGAGTGCTTGGTATAGGAAAGGAACTCAAACAGTATTTGTTGACTGAATGAAAACACAAATTGTCCACAAACATATGAAAAGATATTCAATCTTACTAGTAATCAGGGAAATAAAAATGAATATCACAATGGGACACTATTTCATACTCAGTACACTGGAAAAATTAAAATCAAGTAATATCAAATGTTGGAGGAAATGTGATGCAATGGGCGCATTCATCCATTGCTTGCAGAAACATAAGAACAATCCCTCTAGAAAACATTTTGGTATTACTTAAGATTATGTATACCTTATAACCCAGATCTACTACTAAGTATCTACCTAAGAGAATTTCTTAAACATAGACATGTTTGAGACTATCAACTGCAGGATTGCTCATTATAATAGCAAAAAATGATAAACAACTCAAATGTAAATCAGCAGTGAAATGAATGAATAAATTGGATATATTCAGACACTAGAGTACAGTAAACTATAATGTTAAGCAAAAGAAGTCACACAAAAAATATAAAGTATGATTCTATTTATGTCAAGTTCAAAAATAGACAAAACTGAACACTATTATTTTGGAGAAAAATATGTGGGTGGTTAAATTATAAAGAAAAACAAGGGAATCTGTCAACATAAAATTCAGATGAGTAGTTACTTCCGTGGGGAGGACTGTGAGGAGAGGTGTCCAAGGGCCTTCTGAATTTTGATTTCTTAATCTGTGTAATACTCAAGTGTGAATTTTATTATTTTTCTTTAAGCTAATTAGTTATGTTTATAACATATGTGCTTTATAACACTTCTGAATGTATAATGTGTTTTTCAATAATTTAAAAAGTCATATGTGAGCTGCATTTTAAATAAATCAAATTCTACCTGAATCCTACCATAGGAATTATCTACTTAAATAAATTATATCATGAAAGCCTTAGTAAAACAAATAAAACAATTCCTAAGTCAATCTTCATTGCTAGGAATACTTCTGAGTTTTGAGTTTGCTTATATGAGGACATACTTACACAAAATTTACTTCAAGTCATGAAGAAACAATACATCTTTGAATTTTTTACTTTAAGAAAGTCACTGTTGTTATCATAGTCTTTTTGTGACTGTGATTTTGATTTCCTTCTACAAATAGTACCTGATTAGTTTGATTATCTGTAGGGAAATGCTCATAGTAATAACATTCCAAAATGATATTAAGTTTAAAAATAGAAACCTCTAATTACTGGAAAAAAAAAAAAGAGTTTAGTGTGGTCAGACCTGGAGTGGATCAGACAGTTTAACCAGTGTTTTTAACCAATGTTCTCTCAGTAGCTTTTACTAGGTAGTGTTCCTACATCAAACTCTATGTAAGAAAACACAGTATTTTATATTCCAGAAGACAATTTTTATAGATGAAACTCACCAACTCACAAAATGATCAAATTACCAGGTGAAAAAAATCTGATTTTAGTGAAGGGACTCTGTCTGCACTTGGAGGTGAAATCTGAGGCCTCCATAGCCAAGCTGACAGGGCTGGAAGGCTGTGTGGAGCATGCTGCCAGAACTGACTGTGGCCAAAGACAGCTGCCTCCTGGCAGGCTGGGTCAGTCCTCTGCCAGGCAGGTGAGAGCGGAGGAGAGGGAAGCCCTGCCTGTGGTCAAGGGCCCCATTCACAGAGAGGCAAGTGGGCTCAAAAGGCTTGTGTTCTAGGAATTTTGGTCCCCATCCCTCCCATCATGTCAAACTCATTCCCAACATTACCACCCTCTGAGCTTCCAAATACTGACTGGTGCTTTTCTCAAGGTAGGGTCCCTGATCACTCTCACAGCTTAGTAGACTGAGAAGTCCAATCATATTTTCTGAGAATTTAAGCCAACTCTTTACCAACCTACTCCTCTTTATCAACCTTCACATATACAAAACACTCCCTGTAATAGGTAGCATCTTTCTGCAGAATTATCAGACACAAATAAAACAAAACAATCTATCATCTACACCCCCAAATGACACCTATTTAACTTATGTGCACTATAAAAGCCTTACTCTGGTGAATTGAAGAACAAATTTAAGATGTCAACTGCAATGTGTGAAGAATAATTGCAGAATACTCTTAAGTGCAAAACAAAAATAAAAAGTCATGTCATGCTGAAATTCATTAAAAGATGGTCTTAAACAATGTCTTAGAAATTTAACTATTAAGTATATTTACATGCCACATACCATTCTACTAATGATCACAAATAATGGTTGCCTTGCGGAAAGACTGAAGGAAATGGTGGCAGAAGATAAGCTTTCAAAGAGTTTGATTAGGAGGGGCATCATGACCAACTCTACAGAGCTTTTTTGAAAACACTAGGTAAGAGGCTGAAATAGCAGCTTCATCTCTTTGAACCTCATTTGTTATTAAGCTTACTGCTGCTGCAGGCAGATAAGATCCAACACCAAATACAAAAACACACATTTGATTCAGCAAGAGCCTTATCTCAGCAACTGGACCGACTCTGTTCAAAAAATTGGCCTGAGTAAAGCACTTTCCTTTTGCCTAAACAATTTAGCGTCTCCCTTCTGAGTGGAAAAAAGTGAAAGCATGAAAGGTTAATTTTTCTTCTGTCCCATTAAAATAAGAGACCACTTAAACAAGAAATTTATGAAGTTTCTTAAAAAACAAATTTCTTTTTGTATGATTTTCATTACATAATTTGACACATCTGGGGTTTATAATTTATAGGAACAGAAAGTGAAAGACCCTTAGTTGGGTCTGGAATGGGGGAACTTTATGATCTAAAATTTGGTGGAACACAATTCATGGGCCAAATATTGGGGGAAGATCTCACATTTCATAGGGTTTTAATATTTCATTTCCTTATTTCAGTTAAATGCCTGAGTTTTCAGAGTAGTCAACAAAGGTGTCTAAGTTTCCAGTTCTCACTCAAGCAGCCCGGAAAATGTACCATTTCTTCAGATGCTGGAAAACACATTCTCTGCTCAGAAATGCTACTGCTTACACTTTCAACACAACTCCCACAGTCCCTGGGCCTTCCTGGCCCTTCTGGGTTGGTTCCTGGGTCAGGTGGTTGAAGCACTGGGGTTGCCATCTGTGCCATGCTGCGCTTCTTACCCCACAACCGAAGTCAGAGGTGAGTAAATGGAGCACAGATCACAGGTCAGGACGGAAGAAGCCAGCCAGACCTTGATTGCCTGGCTGACAGTGTTGGTCAGGTTTCTCCCCTATGAAGTTACTCGCCCCACTCTTTCCACACAGTACCTTTGGAAGGAAGTGCAGCCACACTTAAGATGTGGGAAGTTTTATTCTGTCTCCTTGAGGGTGGAATCTCTACATAAGTTTGCAATTCTTCTGCTTGGGACATTTGCCTTTTCTCCCACATGTATTTATCCAGTCATTTATTTATACCAGTATGGACTCAAGGACATTCATTTTATACTTTGGGTTTTAATCCAATAGTTTATACTTTATTTACTTTTTAAATTCACTTTATTTACTTTGTTGCTCAAGTTGTTCCACATTCAGCCACTGAGAGCTCTTTCAACAGGCTCTTGTATCCATTTGACATACTCCATCATTGTGTGTGCCTTTTAAAGTACTTCCTTACTGTTTGGCGCTGTAAGATGCTCCAGGCTCATCTTGGGTTATTTCCTGATCTAGTCTTAAAATGCTATTTCTCCATGGAGTCTCGGTTCCTTTTATTGGAAAATGGTGTCAGACACCAAGACCTGGGTGCTGGATGTGCACGTCGCTGCTGGGGTGTTGTTATTTCTAGGTCTTCTCAGCTGATAGAGCAAGAAATGCATTTGCATCAATTAACCCATGTATATACACATATCCATAAGTATTTATATATGTAACCACCTGTATTTATATTAAGCTAAGTAAGAATTCATACTGATGTCTCTAGTTCTATTCTGTTACCATAGGGATCATTCTAGCTTTTTTTGCTCATCAGTAAACTCTCACTCCAACAGTGAGAATCCTAACTTCCACCATCTGCCAACCATTACTTAAATGTTCAGTTCCAGTACATCTGCAGAGCAATGTCAGAATCATTAACCCATACCTATCTCCAAGGGAAACAATTTTATCAACTACAGCATAAGGCCTTTGTACCATTTCTTTTGCTTTTAATCTTATGGATACTACTCATTTCCAAAGTTACACATATCATTAGCTTCAATGAGGTTGTTTCATATCTTGTAATGTAGTTAGATTGTTTTTAATCACTTTCTGCTTCCATGCTGGGACTCCAAACTTCCTAAATGACTTTTTAAAAAGTCTGCATACATTGAAGTTTACTGCTTGTGTTGTAATGGGTTTTGACAAATGCATAGTGTCATGTATCTATAATTACAGTATCATACAGAACAGTTTCACTGCTCCACAAAATCCCCTGTGTTTCATGTATTCAACACTTCTTCTCTCTTCTTGACCCCCTGGCAACCACTGATGTTTTCACTGTCATTAAAATTTTGCCTTTTCCAGAATGTCATGTAATAGGAATAATAATATGCAGCTTTCAGACCAGCTTTTTTCACTTACCAGTATGGCATTTAAGATTCATCCATGTCTTTTCATGGCTTTATAGTTCATTTCTTCTTATTGCTGATTAACAGTTCTTTATAAGGATGTATCATATAAAGGTCTGTTCATCTATGTTAGGGCATTTTGGTTGCTTCTGGTTTGGGGGATTATGAATAAACCTGCTATAAAGATTCATATGCAGTTTTTGTGAGGACATAGTTTTCAAGTCAGTTGGACAAATACATACCTAGGAGCATGCTTGCTGCATTACATTGTAAACATATATTTAGCTTTGAAAGAAACTGCCCAAATGGCCGTGCCATTTTACATTCCTATTAGCAATAAATGAGTGTTTCTCTTGTTTTGTATCCTTTCTAGCAATTCAGTGTCTTGGATTTTAGCCTTTCTAATAACAGGTGGGTAATGGTATCTCATTTTAATTTTAACTTGCAGTTCCTTAACGACAAATGACGTTGAGTTCCTTTTCACACATTTATTTGTCAACTGTGTATCTTCTTTACTGTTGAGTCTGTTTAGACCTTTTGCCCACTTTTTAATTGCATAGTTTGTTTTCTTATTGTTAATGGGTTTTAAGAATTCTTTGTACATTTTGGACATCAGTTCTTTGTTAAGTATGTGTTTTGCAAATATTTTCTCCCATCTGTGACTTATCCCTCATTCTCTTAACAGTTTCTTTCACAAAGCAGAAATTTCAAATTCTATTTAAGTGTATTTATCAAATTTTTCTCTCATGGATCATGCTTTTGGCATTGTATTTAAAAACTTGTTGCCAAATCCAAGATCACTTATCTTTTCTCCCATATTTTCTTCAAAAAGTTTTATAGTTTTACATTTTCCATTTCATCTATGATCCATTTTGAGTTAATGTTTATGAAAAGTGTAAGGTCTATGCTAGGTTCAGTTTTTTGCTTATGGACATCCATTTGGTCCAGCACAATCTATTGAAAAGTTTATCCTTTATTAATGGTGCTGTGAACTGAATTGTCTCCCCAAAATTCATATGTTGAAGTCCTATCCCCCAATTGGTAGTATTTGGAGTTTTAGATGAAGTCATTGAGAGTAGAGCCCTCATAATGTGATTAATGCCCTCATAAGAAGAGACACCTAAGACCTTGCTCTTTCCTTCCACATGCATTCTCCGAGGAAAGGGCATGTGAGCATGCAGTGAGAAGGTGGCCATCTGCAAGTCAGGAAGAGAGCCCTCTCTAGAACTTAACCATACAGAATCCTGATCTCAGATTTACAGCATCCAGAGCTGTGAGAAGATACATTTCTATTGTTTAAGCCACCTAATCTTTGATATTGTATAATGGCAGTTCAAGCAGACTAAGACAAATTACTTTTGCTCTTTTGTAAAAAATCAGTTGACTATTTTTATTTGTGTGGACCTATTTCTGGGTTTCCCAGTCAGCTGTATTGATCTATGTGTCTATTCATTCATAAATACTATACTGTGTTGTTTACTGTAGCTTTATAGTTGGTCTTGAAATTAGTTGAAATGAGTCCTCCAACTTTGTTCTTATTCAGTATTCTGTTGGCTAGTATAGGTATCTTCTTTTCTCTAAGTTTTTTGGAATGAATTTTTATCTATAAAATGACTTGCTGGGATATTTATTGGGAGTGCATAAAATGTTAGGTCAAGTAGGGAATGATTAAGATCTTAACAGTACTGAGTCTCCCAACCCGTGAATGTGGGATCTCTCATTTAGGTCTTCTATGATATTTTTCATCAGAATTTTATAGTTTTCCACATATAGGTCCTGTATTTATTTTGTTAGATTTATGTGTAAGTTTTTGTTCCTTCCTTTCATTTTTTCTTTCTTTTTTGGTGCTATTGCAAATTGCATTGTTTTTTTTGTTGTTGTTTGATTCAAATTCAAACTGTCCATTGCTGGTATTTAAGCAAATTAGCTTTTGTGTGTTAACATTGAGCCTTGAGACTTTGCTATACTTTATTAGTTGCAGAGTTTGGGGTTGGCTTGTTGTTGGTTTTTAGTCAATTCTTTGGGATTTTCCTATGCAGATAATTATGTCATTTGCAAAGAAAGGACAGTTTTAATTTTCCTTACCAATCTATATATTTTTTATTTCCTTTTCTTGTCTTACTGCTCTAGCTAGGACATTAAGTACACTGTTGAATAGCAGAGGCAAGAGAGAACATCTTTGCCTTGTTCCCAATCATTGGGGGAAAACATCTTTGTTGTCACCATTCAGTATGTGTCAGATGCAGGGTTTTTTGTACATGTTCTTTATTAAGTTGAGGAGGTTCCTCTGTATTCCTAGTTTTTGTTGAGAGTTTTTATCATGATTGAGTGTTGGATTTTGTCCAGTGCCTTTGCTGCATGTATTGATATGATCATATGTTTTTCCTTTCATAGCCTGTTAATGTGGTAGATTATACTGAGTGATATTCAAAGTCTGAATCATCCTTGCATACCTGAAATAAATGTCACACAGTTTTGGTGTATAATTCTTTTTATATATTGCTGGATTCAATTGGCATATTTTGTTGGGGATTTTTGTATCTATGTTCATAAGAGATATTGGCCTGTAGTTTTCCTTTCTTGTAATGTCTTTACCTGGTTTTGGTATTAGGGTAATAATGTCCTCATAGAATGATTTAGGAAGTGTTTCCTCTGCTTCTATTTTCTGGAACAGATTATGGAGAATTGGTGTTATTTCTTCCTTAAATGTTGGGTAGAATTCACCAATGAACCAACTGGGCCTGGTGCTTTTGTTTTGCTCTGTTTTCAAAGGTTATTAATAACACTGGGATCAAGATGGTAAAGAGACTATGAGACTAATGAGACTAGAGTGTAGTATAGTTTATGCAACCTAGCACACCCATATTTTTCTGTACAAATAAGAACTATGTTGATATCTATCAACACATGATACATGTATAGATATAAGTATAGAAAAGATCTTAGTAGATGCAGATATATAGTCTAGTGAGCATTTTTTTAATCCATCATTTTTTTTCTTTCCTTAGCCAGCATCATCATATTATCAAATGTAAAAATGAGTGCCATTAACTCCTTCCTTTTTAGTTCTCATGGGTGTATTAGAAAATACAAGTCAATTTTTCTGAGTTCCTGAAAGACTACCTAAAGGAAATTTCTAAACTTTAAAATTTTCAAAAATATTTCTATATTTTTCAAATTTTATCCAATAAATATGTATTAGTTTTATAATTAGAACAAAAATGCAAAATGAAGAGGAATCTATCTTTGATATTCCTTTCTAATTTCTCCATGTAAAACAAGAAGCAAGAATAAACATACAGGAAAGAGGTAAGAATTGTGTTAGTTATACTAAAAATAATGAAAAATACTATGGTCATCAGTCTGTCATCACAGGCTGTTCGTAGGACAGAATATACTTTTTCCCAAACCTTTATTTAGGCTCTGCTAAGAAGCTTTGAATATTTCAATGATTGAAATCATACAATATCATTTTTAAATTAAGCATTTCTTTACAGTTCATTTCCAGTTGAGCTGTTATGTCATATTAACTACTGGATAAGTTATGTATTACATTTCACATTGCAATTCTTTCATTTGAACCCCAAATTTTACTTTGTGATTGTATGTTTTAGATTTGTACTTTTCAAAGGCAATCCACCACTTCTTGTCCTATTTTTGTTCTAGATTTTCACTGGTACATCTTGATAAGCTAGCAAATTTCTGATAACTCAGTTGCTTCCTCTCCTCCTCTCCCACCTCAAGCATCTATGGTTTATCACACCATCTCTCAGACATTTATATTTCTATGAGAGATAAATTAGAGCTAGATTTTTCTCATTTGTTATGAATGCCTTGGCCAACACAAATGTAAAACATCACACATCTAATTAGAGAATGTATTCTTAAGCAGAAGTACCAGAATACCCAGTTAAACAACTGTTTTCTAAAGCTGATCACAATACCATCAATATATAGGATTATATATCAAGTCTGTGATTTTATATCAATTAAATGTTTCTTTGCAAGAACCTAAATCCAAGAATAAGAAAAGTTGTCATGATTTTCCAAGGTAGTTAAAAACTTCCCTCCAAAACACATACACTTAGTTGGGTTGGTGGATTATTTTTTTCTTTCATACAAGGATACCTATGGTCTTAAAGGATTCTGGATTAGGCTGTCTAAATTCAAATCTTACATTACCTTTAGCTAAGTGATCTTGGTCAAGCACCTTTGTTTAATTACTCTGTTCCTCAGTTTCTCTATCTGAAAAGCAGAGATTCATTCATTCAAAACATTCAGAAAAAATTTTTTGGCTCATTCAAAAAAAATTTATGGAGTATCCATTTTGTATTAGGCACTATTCTAACTGCTGGAGATATAGCAGTAAAAAAACAAAACAAAACAAAAAATACTGTCCTAGTGCATCTTACATTACATTTATCACTAGTAGGGATAATTTCTCCACCTCCCACATAGGACTATTGTGAGAATTAAACCTACGCACATAAAGAAGCATTTAGAACAGTTTCTGGTACACAGTGAGAACTCATTAAATGTTAGCTTCCACTACCACCATCACCATCACCATCAGAAGATAATTAATTTTCATAAAAAGCTCTCCCTTTATATTTTTTCCATTCCTTGTCTCCTTGGAACCCAGAATAAGAGATCGATTACTGGTGTCCTATGCAACACCACTGAGACTCAATTTCCTCATTTGTAAAATGGTGATAATATTTGCCCTCGCCACTCCATAGTGTTGCTATATAAATCATTGAAAACATTCATATGAAAGTGCTGTGTAAACTATGAAATGCTACACAGATTTAAAAAGTCATGCAGCACCTCACATAAGTCTTTGCACTCGAAACCCCTCAATACATGTTTAGTGAATTAAATGTTAATTTATTGCCTAGGCAATTGCATAGCCACTGTTTAAGCAGTTCCAAAAAATACCTGAGATTCAAGACACTAACCTCCTGTAAGTAAGTAACTAGCTACCAGTTTACTCAAACAGCTTCTGCTAGTTGGCTATCAATAAATTACTTGAGACCTCAAAGGTGTTGAAAAACATTACATTTTTTTTGCACACCCTCTAGGGCTGAAACTTCTAAACCTCCTTATTACCTTATGGATATCTTAGTTCAAGTTCCCTATTTTACAGTGGAGGCAAATAAGGCTCAGAGAAATTAAGTAATTTCCTCAGGACCACAGGTAGGTAGTGTCAGCATCAGTTTCCATTTAATATTTAACCAAAGACAGGCATGTGCTAAGTGCATTCACATATAAAATAAAATACAGGTCTCTGATTCTCATTTAAGCACTACATAGTTCCACAGTGTAAAGACCTCATCATTCTTGTGGTTCTGTTTTTGTTTTTCAAAAAAGTGGAAGAGGCAATGGTAAACAAGTAAGAGAAGAGGGCATTCTGTATTATGGCATGTTGAAAAATCTGTTCATTTTCTGAAAAATTTTATGCTCCAGATTTCTAGCTGTCAAGGAGCCTGCTCAGAATAAACAAGCTGGTTATGGAACTTTGTTTGTGGTTTTTATTCCAACTGGTTCATATGCTAACTTGGATTCAAGTGAAACTTGTACAGCTGTAAGATCTCTATATAGAAAAGGCAAGTGCAAAATGTTTGTGTCTTGCCAGTCCATGCAGGGCCAGCTCAAATGGACAGGCTGGAATCTTCATCCATCTCCTTACATGATCGTTAAACTGGGCATGCCTACATGACTACTGTCAACTGCTCTTGGAAAACAAACAAATAAACATGGTGAAGATATCTTGTTTCTCCCTAAGGATGTGACAGAAGTAAGAGTGAGGAAAAGTGGAAGGGATAGAAAAGATCATACCAGGAGTGCATATTTGAGTTTTTCTTTTTTCTTTTTTGTACCTTTCCCACCTCATAAACATTTATGTGTTTCCTAATGAACTGTCCCCCCAAATGTTCTAGGAGAGGCAAGGGGTAGGAAAGGCTCTAGTCCTTTAGGTGTTATATGTCTCTTCAAGTACTGAATCTGAACACAAAGGAGAAAAGTGTAATTTGAGGTACTGAGGCTCAACCCTTACATTCATGGCAACAACCCATACCCCAGTCTTTTTGGTTATGGAAGGTGATAGACCGTTGTGACAATTAGGTGGTAACCAGCTGAGTCTCAGCTAACTGCTGTGAAGTTGCTTATCTATATTAAGAATCCAGGTAGTCTGTGTCACCCAGTCCCCTTCAAGTTACTGTCTTCCCATACTTGTTAGCATCAAGGCTCAGGGGAGGGGTATTACTGCATGTGAAGAGGTTTGCTGGGAAACAAATGCTACTCAAGAAAGATAAGGTTGTTGCAGGTCAGAAAGAATATCTGAGAAGGCAGTGGCAACAGTCTGTTCCCCACCAACTTCCTGCAGCAAACTCAAGACAAGCAGTCCCAGCCACATAAACAGCCAGCAGCTTGGCCGTTTACTCCTGCCAGCCTAAACAGCAAAGAAAGAGGTGCTTTATTCAGGATGATCAAGCATTTTAGCCCCAGAGGTTCAGGGCTCTGCTGGGCTACAGTTTTCTACTGAAGGCTTTTCCTACTGAGTGTGTATGAAAAAAGATGAGAATTTATGGCCACAGGGCTAGAAATAGCAACACAGGAAAGTAAAACAGGCAAAGACGGCAACTGCTGAAGTCCAGAGCTATAGATAAGGAGCTTAGGAACCTGCGGAGGGCTGTGGGATAAGAGATGTGGGAGTCCTGCTAGGGAGTGCTAGGACAGGTCTGCAGAGCAGGGTCCTGGGCAAACCTCACCTTCCCTGTCTGATAGCGAGAAGACAAAAGTTCCAGGGACTGAAGTGGACTAGGCTATCCCTTAAGCTAGACCCCTCCTCCTGTGTCTCCTAACCAGGAAACATTTCTTCTTTCTCCTTCCCTTCATTTTTTAAACAAAACATTGTGATAGTGTAAAACATATATGGCTTCCCTTGTGCAGTAACACATCTGACCCTAGTTAGGCACCTCATGATCTGTTACTGAGTGAGCCATATGCCTCCATCCTGACAACGCTGATGCTTGAATGCATAAGCTATGGCTGTCTTCCTTACACTTATTTACAGCCTCATAAAATGAGTGGAGGTATTAAGCTAGGTGAGCTGACTAGCCTCAAAGTGTCCCTCCATTTCTCACACATGAGGTTGCTTTGGGAATCAAAATATGTATTTTACTTACAACCTCAGGTGCTTCATCTGTACTAACATCCCCAGTGGGTACTAGTTAACAGAGTTAACTCAAATGTGGTGAGCATTATAGTGAAATATTTAGTTCATCCCTAAGTAAAATAAGAGGCATTTCTGAAAGAAATGTGAGGTGGGTTTGCAGAGTTAGAAAGCCTTTGAAAAGACTGTGGGGAATACAGTCCCACTGTTAAGGTCCATGTCCTTCTATGTCCCCTCTTAGACTGTGACTCATGGAGGGCAGAGGTCTCACACTGTTCAGTAGTCTTGAGCTGAATTAGCTTGAATTAACTAGATTGAGCAGCACCAAACAGGGAGCTCCTGGAGAGCATGCCTTCTCCATCTCCCATTTTCCTTTCCCCATGGGCTAGCACATGCATGGCATAAAGCAGGCCCTGAGCTAACCTATGCTACATCAGTGAAAAGGCTCCCCAACATCCCTCCCAAAGCTAGGATTCCAAGATGTTTTTAAGCAACACTAGAGCACAGAGATAATACAAATTCTGTTGCTATAGATGCTTCTAAATATAGTCAAATAAATTTTATTTCTGTTCAGATTATTCACAGCCAGGTTTTATTTCCAGTGAATTCCCCACTGCCTGGAATGATGAAAGAACACCATATCCCTTAATGGCACAATTGAATTGTACTCAGGAAATGTGGTTATTTCTATATTATTGTAAGTCAAACATAATTAAGAATGAGAATCTTTCCTGGAAAGTATCATATGAAACACTCCAGAAACAAATATGAATGAATTTTAGTTAGTTGATGATTTGGTGTATCTACTCCACCTTCTATTAGTTAATTCAAATTTTTGTATTTAAAGCATTTACAAAACCAACAGCATTTTTAACTTTTCATTCTGGTATTTCAGCATCTTGAAAGCATAGTGTGGTGAAAGCAAATTAGGGGTATGAATTGATCAAGACTTGGACTGGCTTCCACAAACCAAAACCAACAAAACAAAACAACACTCCAGACCTTATAATGCTCCATTTAATTTTGGCTTAAACTTATTGGTTCAGAGAAGATGACTCTAAACTGTGGAATCCACTGTGTGACACTGACATTTACACCCTGTGATACCAATCCATTTCCAAAACTGATTTGGGGCCAGGCTGTATGTGTGTGTGTATATATATATATATATATATACACACACACACACACACACACACACATATACACACATACACACACACATATACACAGTATTCATTTTGTTTTTATTTTAAGGTCCTGTATGGGTGAGGACCAAGCTGAGGTGCCAGGAAGAGTTGTAATTAGGAGCTAAAACATCAAAGATCCAGCAAGGCACCCGAGCTGCTAGACCCAGAGGAAGGTAGAAGCCAGGGACTAGATGAGTTTGAGCTTGGCTGGTGGGAGGAGGAGGGGCTTACTTCTTCATCTCTGCATATGAAATCCAGCTCCCATCAGTGATTTCTGGAAAATGCATCATGTATTTGGTTGACATCTATAGAGATTCCTGTCCTCAGTGCTAAACAATGATGACAACTGCAATAACACACACCCAGCACATAAACTGAGAAGATCCTTAGAATTTTCTGGAGAAGGCTAAATAATACACAAACTTGTAAGGAATTTTACAGCTACTATTGTCAATCCAACAACCAGGCAAACAAATAATATACATAAAACTTGTACTAAATTCTTAAGCTGGAAAAAAAACTGAGCAGATTTTTTTGAAATCTCATGCTTCCATTTTTTACACCATTCTTTCATAAGAACATAATTAAAACCATCCATGTTCTTTCATAACAACGTCAACAAGCTAACAACCATGCAATTCAATCTAGATGCCTTCTTTGTAGTCCAAGCTATGTTAATTAAAAATCAGTTGAAGGGATAATATTAGGGTGTAAAATGTAGTCAAAGGGATCATTTTTCCCATTACGATTCTTTTCCATTTTACTGTTACACAATTCCTCCACCCCCATCCTAATAGCACATAAAAGTTACTTGTTTTTCTTTTCCCTTACAGTTTATTACTTAGTTTTTACATTTAACATTCTGGTTCATCTAGAGTTTATTTTGATGTGTCATATGATACTCCAGTTTTTAAAAATAATCAATTGGCCAGCCCCACTGATCTGTGATGCTTCTCATCACAGTTATTGAATTCTTATTTATACTCAAGTCTGGTCCTAGATATCTTTTATGTTTCATTAATTTTTATGTCTGCTCTTGCACTAGTACCACTTGAACTATTGTATAATATTATATTATATTATGTTTTACTATCTTATAATGAGGGAAATTCTCTAACACAATCCCTCCTTCAAAAATGTTCTTGGCTATTTTCAACCACTTATTCTTGAATTCATACAAATTATAACTCACTTGTCAAGGCAAAAAAGTCCTTCCAGGATCTGACTGAAATAATATTAGTTATGTAATATGAAATAATATTAATATTAAAGACTACTAAATATATAAATTAACTTAGAAAAACTAAAATCCTCAAAATATATAGTGAGATTTACTTATCACCCAGAAACATACCCTTTTATCTTTTTCTTGTTTTATTTCTCTAAGTAAAGTTGTGTAATTTTCCTTATGTGGGTCCTAGCTGTCTTCCTATTAGTCTTAACAGTTCTACACTTGATTTTCTAGTACGCAAAGAAAACCATGTAGTTATCTCAATGGCTTCAGAAAAACCTACTGAAAACACTTAATACCTATTCATGAAATTTATGAAAACTCTCAGCAAACTAATAATAGAAGGAAACTTTCTCAATCTGACAAAAACACAAAGTACCACATCACTCAAGATGAAACTGATCATTTGAATAGTCCATAACTATTAAGGAAATTGAAATGATAATTTCTAAAACTTCAAAAATGAACTGTCTTTGCCCAAATGATATCACTTTAGAATTCTACCAAATGTTCAAAGAAGATTTATAAACCAATTTTACATGATTTCTTCCAGAAAACTGAAGACAGAACATTTCCAATTAATTTTAAGGTAGTATTATCCTAATACCAAAATCAGAAAAAGCACATGCACACACAAAAAGAAAAATACAGAGCAATATCCCTCATAAATAGAGACACAAAGATTCATGATGACATATTACCAAATGGAATTCAGAAATACATAAAAAGAATTATACACCATAACCAAGTTGGCCGGTTCAATAGTCCAATAATAAATCAACATAATCTACCATATTAAAAGGTTAAAGAAGAAAAGTCATATGACCCTATCTACTAATGCATAAAAAGTATTTTAAAAAATTCAACCCCCACTTATGATAAAAACACTCAAAAATATAAGAACAGATGGAACTTCCTCAGCTTGATAAAGGTTACCTTTAAAAACCTCACAGATGACACTATACTTATCAGTGAAAACTGAATGCTTTCTTCCTTAGATCAGAAACAAAGGATATTCCCTGTCACTTCTCACTCTTATTCAACATAGTACTATGAATTTTTCAAGTTTTCATTTCTCTAGGATGAATACACACACACACAAAGCTAGAGGAAATAAAACTACCCTAAAAAATAAATAAATGCTCAGTTCATCCCAGATGCTATCATTTCTGCTAAGTCTTCCTGGATCTGCTATTTTAGACAGAGGTCCCCACTCCGCTGCACTCAGTTTTTCTCTCATAGTTCTCGTCACTATTATCGAGGTCCATTTATCCTTGTTTCCACCCCCAAGCACAGCACACTGTGGTGTAGTACTTAGCAGATTGACCTCACATAGGTTTTTTTATCATAACAGTTGGCTGGATGACAGCACAAGCTGAAGTCAAAAGGGAATTGTCATCAGAACCTCAGCTCTCATGAACTTTTGTAAAGAAAACTCATCTCATCTTATTGTCACCAACTTTAGAATCATCTAACAAGGCTCTGAATCCTGGCCTTCACTGCTTCTATATGGGTACCAATCTGGGAGTTTCTACTCCTTTTCTTCCTTCAGCAACCTGTGTGTGAGGTGGAAGAAGCACCCTTTATCCTCCAGGTTCCTAACTTTTAAAGGCATTTCTTGTTTAGTATTTTTTTGTAATAGAATTGCTCTTTCAATTTCTTATCATCTTATTGAACTCTACACAAATCCACACCAGGCTCACTCATAAAAAAGTCCAATTAACACAGGGCAGTGGGAGGCAGCCTGGGTCCTTCCTCCACAGTCTGCATCCAGGGCTGACCATCAATTCCAGTGCTTCCCATGAGTTCAATTCAATTACAAACAGGTATTATGTGGCAACACATTGTCACTGAGCCCTATGAGGCTTATTTGACCTTCATGCACACAGAAACTCTATAAGCTCTCAAACTTCTACTTAGATTCTTTTCTTACTATACATGTTACCTCCCAGTGCATGAGAGAGATTTATATCACAGCAATAACACTGGAAAGAAAGAAAATCCTCTAGCAACTGGGAATTTCCTGCCTTTTGATAAGGTAGTGGGAGGGGTTAAAAGGATGGAGAACAATGGTTATGCTAGGGTATTAGGCTAAAAACAAGGCCTGGGGAATCAGAAAGCCCATTTAGAACTGAGTTTTCACCATATACTAGTGTGAAATCTTGGGAAAATTATTTAATTTTTTGAAGCCTTGGTTTTGCTGCTTATCAAGTGTAGATATTAACACCTATTTCTGAGGATTCAGTGAGATAAGACATCTCAAGTCCCTGGAATATAGTACTCCCTAAATGGCCAGTAGTGATGGTCATAGTCAAGTCTGAACTCAGCCTTATAACCTGGCATTGTGGTAACACACCAGGGTCCCTGGTGTAGGTTACTGCATCCTCCTAAAGAGGAAAGATTGGACACAGCTGCTTATGGAAGTGAGCTCAAGCAGCAGCATAAAGACCAATGTTCACATAAGATTCAGAATTAGAAGTGAAGGGCCATGCCTACAACTCACCAAGCCTCTAAAAGCACTTAGCATTTAAATAATATTTTCTGAAAATGCATTTTCATAAACTTGAGAGAAACACACAGCAAGATTTATGAAAATACTGGCGTGCCATATTTTATTTTCCAGCACATGAAAGCCATCAAGAGAACCAAAGAGGAAAAATCCTATCCTGTCCCTGTGACCAGTATATCCTTTCTGGGAAGGCAAACCCACCTCTTTTCCACACCCTTGAACAGGTGTTTGCCACACTGGAGCTGTTATGTTCTACTAACGTCATCATGTTGATTTAATATTTCAGAGAACACAAGAGTGTAGTACTACAGTAGAAAATGAAGTTTTGGGCAGAAATATCCTGGGGAAGTTGTGGCATATCATTAATGCAAATGATGAGAAAGAAATAATGCATGGTTGGTGATGTGAAAATACAGGCTATGGATGGCAATAATGGCAAAGTGTGAACCTTGGTCAGAACTACTCAGGTACCAAGTGGTGCTGATGCTGAAGGAGCTCTGTGGGTCATGTTGATGATGGTGCCCAGCATCTCCCTGGGCTTCACTGTCCTGGGTGAATTCCTCTTCTAGGTAAGTATTATGATGCAGACAAGGAGGGATGTGGGATTGGGAGAGCTGGAAAGTTCTGAGTTTGGGAGAACAGAGAAGCTCTGCAGTCATTACTGGTGGGAAGAGAAGCTCTGAAAGGAGATGAGGGCCACAACTGTGGAGTATTGGATGTTGCTGACAACTTGCATTTCTTGCACTTTTCTGCCCAGGACCAACTCTATCACTAAGGTTGAGACAGACGAGAAGCTACTCAAGCAGGGTTCATGGTACCATGAATTTGAAAACAAGTTCAAAAATTCTTTGACATTCTTCCAGCAAGGTAAAGACTAATTCCCCTTCTCTGGAATATGGGCTGCCCTTCATGGCTTACTTCAAATGAAACAATTGTGACATTGCATGATCTCTGAGACTAGGTCAGAAAAGGCAATACAGCTGCCATCTGGTGCTCTCTCTCTGTTTCTCTCCCATTCTGTCCTTCCCTCTCTCCTTCCTACTCTCTCCCCCTTACTCTGTCTCTTGGAAAATAAAGCAGAGGACACACTGACCTGACACATAGGAAGCCTAGCAACTCTGGAGAGACCACAAGCAAACCTACATAGAGGTGGAGACAGGTCTGTGCAGCCTCCATTGTGCCAGCCTCCAGCTGTTGGAGACTTTCCAGTAGCAACTGCTAGAAATATAAGTAATTCTTCTATTCCTTTTTGAGTTTGTAACTGTCATTGATTTTAGCCACTAAGTTCTGGGATAATTTGTTATGTAGCACTAAATAACCAGAACAAGGATCAAAATGATGATGGAGGAAAATTTTCAAAGGGCTCTTAGTTTTTTGTTTTTTTTTTTTGAGAGGGCATCTCTCATATTTATTGATCAAATGGTTGTCAACAACAATAAAATTCTGTATAGGGGACTCAATGCTCAATGCACAATCCACCCCAAGCCTAATTCTCATCAGTCTCCAATCTTCTGAAGCATAACGAACAAGTTCTTACATGGTGAACAAATTCTTACATAGTGAATAAGTTCTTACATGGTGAACAGTACAAGGGCAGTCATCACAGAAACTTTCAGTTTTGATCACACATTATGAACTATAAACAATCAGGTCAAATATGAGTATTCATTTGATTTTTATACTTGATTTATATGTGAATCCCACATTTCTCCCTTATTATTATTATTATTATTTTTAATAAAATGCTGAAGTGGTAGGTAGATGCAAGATAAAGGTAGAAAACATAGTTTAGTGCTGTAAGAGAGCAAATGTAGATGATCAGGTGTGTGCCTGTAGACTAAGTGTTAACCCAAGCTAGACAAGGGCAATAAAAGGGGGCTCTTAGTTTTTGAGGTATGATATATGGATACTTGGAGAGCTCTATTGAGCTAACTAAAGAGTATAGGCTAAAATATAAACTGCTTATGGAAACTAGTAGCAAAGGTGAATAGAAAGTTCCATAACAGGATGATAATTAAGAGGATGGGTTTTGGACTCAAGATAGACCAAATTCAAATCTAACTCAGTCTATCCTAAGTTTGTAATCTTAGACAAGTTATTCAACTTCTCTGAACTTAAATTTGCCCATCTGAAAACTGACAATAATATCAATTCAAAGTGTTGTTGGAAAGATTAAATGAGCTGACAGTAAGTGCTATGGTTACTGTTATGACCATTAACTAATGGTGACTATTATTATTGTAATTTACAGTTTTTCCATCATGGCATTCTACCATAATGAGCACTGATGGAATACTAATGTGCCAGCTTATGCTGGGTACCAAAGCATTCTTCTATACAGATGATTCACCAATCAATCAAGAATTTCCCACTGTAACTTCTACATTTTCAGCATTGTGTAAAGCTATGGAAACTACAGGATGTACACTGTTGCCCTG
Organism: Manis pentadactyla; assembly: GCF_030020395.1. NCBI lineage: Eukaryota > Metazoa > Chordata > Mammalia > Pholidota > Manidae > Manis > Manis pentadactyla. Next base: position 72,787,732 of record NC_080022.1, read on the forward strand.
GGAGTCAACAATCTATAAACACCCCAAACTGGACTGAGCAAGTGACTTCAGCTGCCCAAGAGTTGGCAGCAGTTCTGATCTCCAAGTCTTCCTGCCAAAGAGCTACAGACAGCACTGTGGAAAAGATTTTCATCATAATCCCCAGCTGCTACAGAGACTTCTGCATATTATACAAATCATGATCATTTAGCAATCAATACATTGTGCATATATTCTTCTCTGTTATCTAATATCTAATGTTTAATGTCAAATATTTTTGAAGCTATTGTGCTCTTTAAAACAAAGTTTATTTGTCCAGATACTACACATCAAAAAGTGCTTTCCATGTAAGACTTAGAAACAAGTCAACCTACAGTTTAACTAGCACTTGTTGAATGCTTACTAGGACCCAGGTACAATCTGTTGAATACTATTAAACCAAAATTTAAATCTAACAACTGATAAGAAGACAATTCCTTGGTAATGAATGAAGTTTGATGATTAATTTTCCTATTTTAAGAGATATTAAAAATTTTTTAAAGAATGATAGAGCAGCAAAGTTTAATTCATGATACCAGTAAACTATAGCATTTTAAATGCATGTGTACTAAAACAGTTCAGTGAATAGCCTTTGATATGAGTCTTATAGCTCTGTATAGAGTTTATACTTTTCTAAAAGAAATGCCATTTTAATTGAAGACCTGGATGATTGTACAGGTCAAAAAAAAAATACAATAGCCATCATGCACTTTAAAAACCTTTATTTCCACATAAATTTTGCCTAGCTATTAAGATTTTGCTTTACCATTTTTTCCACAGTAATGAATACTAAACGTCTGATGTTTATAAGCATTTAGTAACCTAAAAAGAAACACAAGATATTGTGATATAATTGAGGCACTTAAAATTTTTATTATACTTTTTCCTAATCAAAAGCATGCTTTTTCTTTAAGGCAAAGTCTTTCTTTCTTTTTTTTGTTTTAATTTCCGAGTCAGATAGATCTTTAGTCTTCTTACAAAAGGTCCAAACCACACCATCGTTTTTGGCTATTAGCCTCTCTCTGCTCCAACTTTCCAGTATCCATCTGAAATTAATGTGCAATACCCAAACTGCACTTACTGAGGTCCAGGCAGTCACCAGTGAGTAGCTGGGAAGTATCACTATACTGTTCTGTGAGTTGTCTCCTTAAACTTGGAAGTTTATTTTTCATCTCTGGCTCTACACAGTAAAACTCTCACTAAGTCTTGACTTTCAAGGGGCTGGAGAATGTTAGGTAAAACTATTCAAGCTTCAACTTTTCATAGGTCAGAAATACCCAGGGGCTATGGTTTTTAATGTAACTTCCTTAGATAAAAACCAGTTTCCTTTTTCCAGTCCGGGAAGTGGATGTCTGTAATACAACATAAATCACACAGTTTCTGATTTTACTGTCTAGACACCACCAACCCCCTTAACACTACCTCCTCTGTCAAAAGTCTGGGCAGAGCCCAAAGAAAACTGATGTCCAACTAAGCTCGGAAATATGTTCCTTCCAACTAAAGCTGGCAGGATTCTGGTGAGCACATTTGAAGCCAACAAAAAGCAGGATTGGAAAATTAAGAATGGTAAAAAAAAAAAAGAGTGCAAGTACAAAGCCCTTTCACAAATTAACAAGGCTCAATGGCATCAACTACTTGAAAGGTTTCCATCTCTACCTCAACTTTCAGAAAAAGTAGCATATCAGTTTTGCAGGCAAATGCAGACATTTTCATAGACTCACTATTCTCGGTAAAAACTCCACTGTTTGACAGTCACAGATAGTAAAAGAATTAAAGCACGTGCTCAAGAGGATGGCAATGCTCACCTGGAGTTTTACAGCCCCTCTTCTCTGAGCTCAAAGTCATCTTGCAGCACACGAGTGAAGATTATAGAGTATGGAGAAAGGAGACAAGGAACTCTTAGGGATAGAGGGTTCAGAACTGTATGAGGATTGAAGAGCTATTGTCTCTCTCAGATCACCCAACTGCTTTCCTCTGAGCCAGCTGAGGAAATGCTATATTATTCTACTGATAGTTGCACTAGCAGGAATGTCAGCAGCTATTATTCACTGATTGACGACTATCTATTAGACACCATCTTAAATGTTTCATATTTATTATTCTCACAATGGTGTAGCTTTCAACTCCATGACACATTTGCTACAGAGCAGGATTTGGCAGAAGAAAGGTCTGTCTTCAGTCTAAGGAAGGTTATTTTCTGATTTTTCAAAAGTGTGATTTTGATGATATTTTGCTTATATATAGTAATTAAATATTACAAAGACTTCTTACATTTTTTTTCCATTTCATCATCACAAAAGCCTTGAATAGCCATCATCATTATCTCTATTTTATGTGAGAAAACCAAAGCTTAGGGAGACTGTGACCAAAGCCACACATTCATAACAGTGAAGCAAGGGCTTAAACACAGCTGTCTTAACTCTCTCACTGCTGCACTTTTCCCATTACACCAAAGTGGACCCCTATGATACAGCCCCATGAATGGACCCTGAGAATATCGTGAATACTAAATTATACTGAACATGGGCAACTCAATTTAACCAGCATTCATGGAGCATCTACTGTGTGCCACTCACTGTGGTGCTGGAGGCTCAGAGGTGTAAGAGTCACAGGCGTTGCAGGAAAGGAGTCATAGATTAGTAAGGGAGACCATCATGCAGATACAGAGCTGTGTGTGCTGCCCATAACACAGGGGATGCAGTAACTCTTGGAGCTGGTGAAAGCTTCCAGGAGGAGAGACATCTAAGCTAGGTATAGTAGGGTGAGTTCAGGAGGGCAGCAGGCAGACTCTTTTAATTATCAAGAAAGAAAGTTAAAAGATTAGTGACCTGTGCAATATAAGTACTGTGCCCAAGACCAAATATTTAGGAAGTTTGACATATGTGGTTTTGCAGGCCAGATCATAGGACATCAAATTAGGAAAGAGGGTTAATGTTAGAAGTAAGTGCAATATACACAAAAGAGTAAAGAGGTCCTTCTCTCCTTCCTAAAGGGTATATCAATGAAAATATGTTATGTTTTAAAGCCAGGTGAATTTACCCCAACAGGTAGATGTCATCTGCAACTCTTAGGCTTTGTTAGAATGTAAAACCAAAATACAGCCCCACAAAGATGTCTGGAATATTCAGATGCTCATGTTCTGATGCATTTCTAACTAGAACTGGTAGAAGTTCAGACACTGCCCCAGAGATTGCTCATGAACTTGTCTACTGGAAGGCACTCAGGAAGAGGGAAAACTGAAAGTCATCCTGCCTCAGTTGTTCATCTCCATTTCAAATCCACCTTTTGTCCTATCCTTTGGTAGTCTCACTTCAAAGATATCAAGGTGGAATTTCTACCTTCTAAGGCCCCATATCTAAAATCCTCTCCTTTGCGTTCTTTTCCCTCTGGTTTTAGCCACTTCCTCTCCCTCAAACCTCCCATCACTATATCTATCATCTAATTTATATCATAGCATTAGGGAGATACATGAAGTTTATGTGTGGAAAGTAAGGTTCTCCTTTCCAGCAAGTTCTTCCCCCCATTCTTTTTCTCCTTCTTTCTTCCCATTTGCTCTTTTTCTTCTCAGACTGTACTCTCCTTGCAGCAATAGCTTTTTATGTTATGCCCTAACTTTTCACTCATTTGTAGCAGGAGGAAGCTCGCGGCACATGAGACACTAACCAATGCCTGTCTACTTATGTGCAGGAATCTGCACTGTCCATAGACTCGGCTGCTCTGAGCACACCTGCTCCAGCCTCTGACTCTGAAGCACAGCTGACTGAACCACTACTGGACACCTGACACAAATCCAGTCTATTTACAGGCTGGCCAACTACTATGACTTAGTTCCCTGGCTCAGAAAACTAATATAGGCCCATGAGACTCCTCATTTGGGAATTTGAAATTGAGAAACTGCAGGTCTGAGTCAGACTGATAGAGCAGCTAAGTTAAGGGGATATGAGGTAAACTCTAGACCACAAGGAAGCTGAAGTTTTGAGGAAACAGAATAGGATGAAGGAGATCCACAGAGGGAAGAGAGAGCATGAGGAGAAAGAGAGACTCCATGCTCCTAATGATTTTGTTTTCAATTTGAGTACATCATCACAATTTTCCTCCCTTTTCTTATAGCAGACATTGATAGGTCTCTGTTTGCAACAACCTAAAATAACCTGACTAGAATGCAAAAAACACTGACCCAGTTAACATTGCTAGTCTTAGCCAAGAAGTAGATCTAACAGCTCCTTATCTAGTATCAAGGCTTGCCAATGACCAAAATTGCATTACAGGAATTGTAGGTTTAGTCAGTTTGAGTTATGCAAAATATTAACCAAAAGTTACACTGGACTTTGCTCTCTGAATGCCCTCCCTCATCAACAGGCAAATCCTCAGTGGAAACACTGGAAGGATTTCTCCTCTGCAAAACTACCCTCTTCCTTCACATTCAATCATCAAAACAAGCTGGCTGGGCCCCTGTATTCATCACTTACTCTAATTAACCCAAGGAAGACATGGAGACCTTGTACAGCACTGGGTGTTGAGTGGTGAACATCAGCCAATTATGCTTAGGAGCCAGAATCTTCATCATCTCTTTCTTGTGAAAACATCAAGGTTTATTAGTTTGAAGTTGTTATCTGAGATCACCAATCAGAATTCATATTTTTATCATTGGTAATTCTGCTCTTTAACTATCTCATCACCTCTGTCCTAAATGTTAAAGAGTGGCAGGAGTTATTAAGAATGAGAAGTTCTGAAAATCTAGTTTATTTTAGAGTTCTCTGAAGGATTCATTTCCTCCTCCCACTACCCTCCTTTGTTTACAAGTGACTGTCTCTCTATTGCTCTCCTTCAGTGCAAATGTTCACATGAAAAACATCTACATAAATGAGGACTGAGGACTGTCATAACCTGAAGAAATGTGCTGTGCATCAACAGCAGCTCTACATTCTCACTAAGGTTCAGGACACTCCAGTGACTCAAATGACCTTTCTGCTAAAGGATCTGCATCACTTCCTTTGTTCTAGCTTTGCACTATTCGGAATTACAATAATGTGAATAATTTTTCTCCTACAACACAGAAAAATCTGTAAAAACAGTTTTGACAATTGAGATCATCACATTTTAATGTTTAGTTAAACACAGTAAGATTACTTTTCTACCCGAAAATGCCAATTTCCTAATTGTACCCAAGTCAGTTTAGTAAGAATTCCAAGAACAAATTTATTTATTAAAATTGAGCCAGAAAAGCAGCATTTATTTAACAGCTGATTACTATAGGAGGTGAGGAGGCAAAAGGAAAGTGAAGGGTGGGCCTTAGTCAAGTCACCTTACTCCAAACTTCTAATAGGGTGAAACTCATCAATATTTTACAACATATGAGCATATGTTGGATCTGAAGACCCATCAACAGAATGGTCCACCAGAGCAAGGCCAGTGACCAGGGATAGCTCCAAGTGTGGACAGAAGGAAGGAGTCAGGATGGCAGTGGCATCAGAGGCCTCAGCAAAAGGGACAGGCTGACAGGTTCCCCCCAGCATCAGGCAGGATGGTTGGTGTTTGGCTTGACATGTTTACCACTCACATATAGGAGAGGGCTGGCACAATATGGCACCAAAGGGTTTCGTAAGCTTCGGGGAATCTCTCCTATACACAGTCTTGAGGTCTTTTGTGGAGCAGCTAGGCAGGAAATGTGCAAAGGGAGTCAAGATATAAACCCAATTAATGGAACTAGGGCACAACTTGAGCATGGGAAATGAGCAAGGGTCAGGTCAGATCAAAGCCAATAGCAGAAGTGATGAGACTGACCCACTCATGTATTGACCAAAGGGTCCTTTAATTTCCTCTGCTAATAGCCAGACTGCTCCAAGAGCTTAGAACAGAACCAAGATAGCTGGTGAAAATAATGGATTTAAAGTGCTGATACACAATAAATACATGATGAACAGTATCAGTACTGATGTTGTTTATTGCAGGTGAAAGGATTAACTAGGAGAATGTGGGTCACACTGGAAGGGGTCTATGAACCTGAAAACTAGATCCAGGCATATGAGGACACATGTTTGGTAGGTGGCAGTCCAAGCAGGTGGTGCAGAGTATCTGAAAAGCATGGTGGCAGGAACAAGTGGGAGGTGAGGTTGAGAGTTGAGAAGGTGTGGTGGTGGAAAGACAGGCAGGCTGCAGAGCCAGAAGTTAAAGCCGGCCAGGGGCAGGTGTGCATGGAGCTGGAGTACAGGGTCGGGACTCTAGTCTCCTACAGAAGGGACAGGGAATATTAATAAATCAGAGTGGCATGAACAGGACCAGCTGCATGGGTAATGCATTAATTTCTCTTCAATATGGGTAACACTAGTCCCAGTAGCAAGACTGAAGAGAAGGAAAGGTTGAGGAGCCAGAGACTTAACTACATCATCACAAAAGTTAAGTGTCTTCAGTGTGGAGTTAAGGGATGTTGGGACCCAAAGTCAGGCATGCCATCCCACCCTCCTCTAAGTTATGGACCATAAGGTCCAGCATGCCTCTATGTGGACTCCCACTTCCTCAACCAAAACTAAGGTGCACAGGAATTAGACAGGTTGCAGCTTGCTGGTGTTATTGCTTAGATTGCAGCTTACATATAATTTGTATTGTTGATCTGGGATCTATGTTACCAACTGAGACTCACACAGATTTAAGGTAACATGTATTTCCAGAAAAGTGACAATCTCTGTCTTATCATTCATGTTATTTTTCACGTAATTTTCCCTTTGATTGAGCTTTGGGGAGATTGAGGAAGAGTTATTGTGGGTGAAGAATGGGATTAACACTTATTTTTTTACTTCAAAGAACTCTGGGGGTTTCCTTCCTCCTGCAGAGGCCATTCCCAGAATTCCTCTTACTCAGCATACCCTCCTGTGTGTACCAGTTAAGATCAGGTCAAGGTTCTCCATGATTCCTTAATTATTTGGTGAGGAATCCTGCCAACAAATACCAAGCCCAGACTAAATACAGGGCTGGAGACACTGTCCACCCCTCTGTGATTCTTGTGGATAGGGAAGGTTTCTGGCTTAGCCTCAGAGATATAGAGGGTAGGGGAATGGATAGTTGTTCAGCTGAAATCCTGTCTTCAGAAAGAGAAGCCTTTGTTTCTCATTCTTCTCAGTGTCTTCACTAATGGATGGGGCAGACACCTCTTGGTGGCATCAAGCCTGTAGCTCTGGTATTTGTCTCAGTAAGGGGCTCCCTAAACCAAATTCTCTCCTTGGCATGGCAGTTCATGTATAGATGCCAAATGTCTGGGCATTGGAATCAGAAAGACCTGGCTCCCAATCTCAGCTTCACTACTAGTGACTATTTGACCTTAAGTCATTTAACCTCTCCTCAGTTGCCCCATCTGCAAAATGAGGGAAACTGTATGGGTGAGGTGAAGCAGTGTAAACAAATCGGGAAGCTAGCAAAAATGAGTGGTAGTCACATGCATCCTTGGAGCCTATATAGCTCCTAAACTGTACTTCTAGGGAGCATATTCTAATATGATTAGTGTCCTGGGTCTCTCAAGTTCTCTCCAGGAGTCCCATAAACTACCCAGTCCTTTAACACAGGGCAAAAAGCCACTGCTTTAGATCCTGCCATCAAAGGTCTGAGAGCCATCTCACATAGGCCAGGAGACCACAAGAGCACATTCTGAGGCTTCTTCAGAGACTCTGGGACTAGGAACCCATCTGCAGGTGTCATGGCAAGGCAGGCTGTGGCCCAATTCCTTCCTATGGGTGCTGAATTTAGAGTTCACATACAGCCACTATGTAATACCCATAACCATGACCTTCAGAGTAATTTCACATTCATTCCTTCATTTCAGCTTCAGCACAGTAGGGAATAACTGAAAGCTCTGTTATCCCCAGTTTACAGATGGGAATCCTGGAGTCCACACTGACACCTACTAGCCCCCAGCCACACAGCTTTTAAGTACAGAGGTTTTAAGACTTCTAGTTCAGGCACAGCTCAGTGCTAACCTATCGTTTTACTGCCTGGGGGAGGGTCTCTGTTAACACCATATTAGACCAATTATTTATCATTTGATCAACAAACATTTATTGCCTGCTAATTAATAAGGGGTCTTATTAAGAACAGATACTTAGGCCCTGTCCAGCGGTCTCTTTTTAGCATTTTACAAAGTTATGAGGAAAGCTGTCCTTTTCCTTTGGAGCACTTACCATTGTTTTTAAGAACACATAAATCTGTGATTTTTTTAACATTTATTTCCCCAATTAGACTACAGGTTCCATCAGAGCAGGCACCATACTTGTTTGCTTTATCAATTTTACATATAGCGGGCGCTCAACAGTGACTGTTTTTTGAATGAATAAAATTGTGTTCCCCTTTTTTACAGATGACAAAACTGTTCCCAAAGGTCATCTGCCTAATATCACCTTGCTAATAAGCAGGTCTGGCCCTTAAGAGTTGACTACACCTTTTTTGTTTTAAGAGTAGTCTCTTTCCATCAGGGTCCCTCAAAGGGTTGTCAGAGCTTCATGATCATAGTGCTGGCCACATCGGCCAAATCGAGTCAGTCAGATATCAACAGGTTGGTCATCCCCAGCTCATGAGTAATAATGTAAACTTTAGCTCCATGTACAATCTATCGCTCATCATAACGTTAGCAGTATGATCATATTTGTATAGAGCATCACGGTATTCAGAAAACACTGATCTTCAACACCCTTGGGAAGCAGGCAAAAAGGTATTTTCCTGGAAACTGAAACTTGTGAATTGCCCAAGATGATGTAACTGAGAAGTGGAACCAAGACTCAGCCCCAGGTAGAATTTCACCTTGCAATGTGAGAAGAATTTTTAGTCCTTAAAAAATGAAAAACATATTCCATGTATAAAGATTTTAGAAATGTGAATTCAAATCTAAGCACTCATATATGACCAGTCCAAGATCAAATGATAAGTTTAAAGAGATTCTCTAAGTATTCATTCACTCAGAAGATCAGAAGGATGAAGAATTATAGAAAGGAAAGTATCCTGTGATTCAGTTGAGTATCATGATGTACTCCTCAAAAAGCAAGGTGGAGAGAAGGCCTGTGCCCACATTAGACATGCCTTTACAGTAGCCCAGGTGCTGGAGATTGGCCTTGCTGCCCACTAAGGCTCAAGTGGATGTTGCTAATGGTCTTCTCAACCTTCTGCCATGTTTCAAGTGGAGGAAGCACAGGGGTCCAAAATACAAGAGCCATGAATCCCAATTGCTAGACAGAGTCTTTAATGACTGGGCAGGCCATAGGCAGCAAGGTTGCAGCCAAAGAGATAGAGGTCTCCAGTTTTCAGGGAGAGAAGTAGCAAAACAAAGTCTCAATCCTTAGGCCTTGAATGGCTGCTCTCAAGAAAGACAGAAAACAGGTAAGAGGAGGGATTGATCACTCATGGAAGAGCTACTCTCTGCATAGTACAGCTAGGCAACATATTAATGCACCTAATCATAACAAAGTTATAGGGTAGTCAGAACTACCCAACTTTTACAGGTAATAAAACTGAAGCTCAGCTTGCTTAAGACCATTAAGCACTGGAATCACAATTTGAATTCATAGTTGTATTTTTTCCAAAAAAAGGAGAAGAAAGCCACAGCTTGAGAAATGTCACAGGATTTATCCTTTCTGTAATTTTTCATCCTTTTGATCTTCTGAGTGAATGAATACTTAGAGAATCTCCTTAAACTTACCACTTGATCTTGAACTGGTCATATTTGAGTGTTTAGATTTGAATTCACATTTCCAAAATATTTATACATTTTATGTTTTTCATTTTTTTAAGAACTTTAAAAATTCTTCTCACATTGCAAAGTGAAATTCAGTCTGCCTCCTGAGACAGTTTATTCTTTTTATTGATTATTATTATCAAACGAAAATATAGTTGACATATAATACTGTATTGGGTTCAGATGTACAACATAGAGGTTTGACAATTGTATACATTACTAAATGCTCACCATGGTAAGTATAGTTGCCAGCTGTCACATTCCAAGATATTACAGTATTATTGACTATATTCCCTATGCTGTATTTTCATCCCTGATTAATTTATTTTATAATTGTAAATTTGTACTTCTTTATTCTCTTCAGCTATTTCAACCCATCCCCCCAGTCCTGTCTTCAATGGCAAGCCAGTCTTTACTTTGTGTTTATGTGTCTATTTCTATTACACCACATGTAAGTGAAATCATATGGTAACTGTCTTTCTCTGACTTGTTTCACTTAGCATAATACTCTCTAGGTCCATCCATGTTTTTGCAAATGTTAAGATTTCATCATTTTTTATGGCCAAATAATATTCCATTGTAAATATGTACCACATTTTCTTATTCTATTCATCTATCAGCGGACACTTAGGTTGCTTCCATAGCTTGACTATTGTAAATAAAGCTGCAATAAACCTAGGGGTGTATATATATTTTCAAATTAGTGATTTTGTTTTCTTCCTAGAAATAGAATTACTGAGTCATATGGGTGTTTGTAGTTTTGAGAAACCTCCATATTGCTCTCCATAGTGGCTCCACCAATCTACATTCCCAGTAACAGTGTTTGAAGGCTCCCTTTTCTCCACATCCTTGCCAACACTTGTTATTTCTTGTCTTGTTGATATGAGCCATTCTGACTGGTATGAAGTGGTATTTTATTGTGGCTTTGATTGGTGTTTCTCTGATGATTAGTGACTCGGCCTAAAAGCACATGTCTCTAGATACCAGGCAGTGTGTGAGAGGTGTGCATGCTGGAGGTGATAATGATTAAAGTACTTGAGATGATCTGGCACCTCAAGTGATGATGGATTTAGGGAGTGGGGCACATTGAAGATGCAGGTAGGAAGATCACTGGGGAGCAGGGAAAGCAGAATCAGTGGAAATGAAGCTGGGGTTAATAAAGCATAAAAATGTACTGAGCTTTAATGTGGCCCTTTTAGTAACAGGTGTGCTTTCTGAACACCTGCCATCCTGGGTCATAACAGCACATCATAATTTGGTTTATAAATGAACATATCACTTCTAAATGTATGGAAACACTCTATAGCATTTATTTAAGGGAGTCCTTGGTATTTGAAATACCTATCCCCTGAGAAGAGCCCCAAACTTTCCACCTACACTGTCTGCTTTTCTTCTCTTCCTCTCCATCTCCTGCACTCTGATGAGAGGCTTTACCTTCCTACTAGGTAATGAAAGGAGTGCTTGTGACTAAACTGCCCATTTGCTCAATGAAAGTCAAATGCCTTTGACACATGTCAAAATTCTCTTGTGGCTGCAAACCCAGAGAATACCAACAGAAGCTAAAATGATAGTGTTCGTGAGTTTTCCCTTGGTCTCCTAGATAAGTGGACTTCAATGACAATGACCCACGGTAAGGAATACACTTCACATTGCCATCCACACCATATAAGGGAAATGTACAAGCATGATGTATACAAATGGAACAATTCCTGGCTATTTTATGGGTAATGCATACACTCTGATATTTGCTATTTGATTCCAGTTCATTTATGAGAAACAAAGAAACAGACAGTAGAGTGACCCACTAGGTTGACTTTACAATCCACTTATGAGTTGAAATTTTTAATTTAACAATCACTATCCAGACTCAGAAGACGAGGATGAATCCATGGTGTTACAGGAACTCCCCGGCAAGAAGAGGATAGAGAAGGTGGGGAAGCTCCTGGAACAGCACACACTCTTTCTCCTCCAGGACAACTCCAGAGAAAGTGGAATCAAGAGGAAGAGATGGTAAGGGAGGTAATCATAGTTTGAAAGAGCCCAGTCAAAAGCAGAATTCATTCAAAACAGTATTTCTCCTAGCTAGTGGTTCACCAAAATAATGTAACTCAGGAATCCCTTTAATCATTTTTGATGACCTACATTACAACTAAGCATTATTCACACTGAAGGCATTGTTAGAAAATTGATTTTATCCAAACCTGTTTAAGAATGTGTGTAAATGTGTGTGTGTGTATGTGTGTGTGTGTGACTTTAAAACAGGCCAAGGGATAGTAGCTGTTACATTTTTTAAATTTCCAGTCATTAGGCTGACCTCAGGGCAGGCTAGTGTTTCAGGGAGCGCGTATTGAATCATAATTGAGCTCTTGGCAGCACTGTGGCCAGTGGGCTATATCTTGAATGTTTTTCTGCATTTACTGTCAAGAAAATGTCCTAACTTAAATCCCTATTACTCCACCCCCTCACCAAGAAGCTTCTCTCCAGGGTCCAGTTTAGAAGCAATATTAATCCTCAGTTTTTTTTTTGCAAAACACTCAGAGGCTTCAGTTATCCAGCTCAGTGCTTACAAAGAAAAATGCAGACACAGACATGACAATCACACTACCCATTTCTTCTCATATAATACAGCTCCAAGATGCACAATTCCAAGCCTTTTTCATGCAAACATACAATTTCTCTAGCCACAGCCACACATTGTTTGCCTCTATCATTAATGTCTCTTATCAAAATCTTCAAAGCACTCCTTTTGGCGGTGTGAGGTTGGAAGGACAAAAGAGCTTGTGTGAGGGAGTATACTCCTCTTTTAGTACTGGGCTGCTCAGTTGTGAAATGGTGTTACCACTGAAAATCAGATGCTCTGTTTCCCTGTAATCACTAATTACTAACCAAATACACTTTGTCAGAATGGACCCCAATCTACATGTCAGTTCAATGCCAACAAGCATTGGTTGGGTTACTGAGAGAAGAAAATGGTTTCTTTTGGGCATTCTTTCATAAAGGCTGGTTTTCCACCTATTTAGTTTTGCAGGAGTGTGAAGAAAAAGGCAAAACCAGTGAGTTTTCAAGGTCCCTTCTAAGCCTCCAGGCAGTGGTCTGAGAATAACATGCACAGTATGTTTTAGCACATTCTGTGCTTTCACACATTCTGGGGTTCTTCAAACAGCAACAACATAAAAAGTGTTCTGAATTTCCATCCCCATTCCAAGAGTGTCTTGGCCAAATCCTGACACTGGCCCCAAGGCCTCCTGGTGCCAGTGCCATTTCAGCCTCCTCCAGGAGCCTGTGGGTAGGAAGACGTAGGAAAGCAACCCCTCTGGATGCAAGAAGTTCAGGGACTGCTGTTGCCACTGAACCTGCTCTTTAAAAAAAAGAAAAAGATGCAAGTTCAGATGGAAACTATGCTTTCCTGTCTTATTCAATGTAGCCTTCCCTCAACTGGTTTAGAATGTCACCAAGATGGAGAGGTGGGATCAGCTTCTAGCCCAAAGCATTAGAGATGTTGAGTTTGAGAATAACACAGAGAGAAATGAGGAAATCAGTGCCCTTTTAGACTAAAGCCCCCTCTCATTTCCAAAACTGTATTTTTGAGAGAGAGGTTTGCTGAAAAACCAGGACCCTTGATGGGAGGACTAATAGGGCATAAAGAAAGTTACAGGAATACCAAAAGCAAAGGCAAAAATGGTTTGAATATATTAAAATAAAGTACTAGATTTACATTTCCCCACACAAAAACTCTTGAATTAAAAAGTATATTTATATCACAAATAGCCTAAAATATGACCCAAAGCCAAAATGTAGTTATATTATTCTTTCTTATAAAATGATAAGAATGACTCAAAAAATACTAAAAAGAATAAAATGGATGTGTTTTTCTTTTATTACCTTGTAACTACACCAAGAGTATTTAATGAACTAATTTCAGCTTTTTGAATCATTTCAGTTAAAATGTTTACAAGAAGTATATCTCCAAGTTTAAAAAATTACACCAACATCACACTGTATTAATTTTAATTTATACATAGCTAACACTAGAGAGGCTAAATTTAAATGGGTATCTTCTCTTTTTTCTTTATTCAGAAAAATAATTTTATGTGGTTTTGGAAGACAACAGTCAAAATTTGGAAAACAAAATTCTAATGTTAGCACCAGAAATGGAAATCTGTACATACGTATGGAGGGTTTATAAGAAATGCCATGGTTAAATCAAGACTTAGTTGTAATGGAACACATAACTTTCAGTACATACCTACATCTATTTGCTCACCATTTCGTCAGGCCATTGATTCACATTTACCACAGAAACACCAGCTGGCAGACACTGATGAAAGTGATATGTGATGGTAGAAATTATGTGGGTCTAGGAACTTTATGCTCTTTCAGTGTCTTTTATCTAAGTTTCTGTAGGAAAAATTACGTATCAACTGTGCTATAAGTGGTTGAATAAGTCAAACTTTCGAAACAGAGTTAGCAAATGCAGCTTCATCTCATAATGTATTATTATTAACAAAGCATGAGTTTATATGATTGGTTAATTAAGTAGAACAGTATAAAGTCTCAGGTTGAATAAAATACAGTAATTTTTATTCATCAAACACTAATTCCATCTCAGGAATGTAAGTTGCCATTATTTCCCCAACCATTTTGCCTCATTTCCTTTTATTTTCCCACCCTCCACTTTCCATTCCAATGCAACCTAAGTTCCAGAAGGAAAGTACAACATCCACAAGCTGGAAAGAATATTAGATCTTAATATCATTGCAAAAATAAAAATCTGACCCACCCCAGAATCGTTTTATTTCCCTACCATGCTGCCTTCCATGACATGTACAAAATTCAACTCATGATTTAGATGTATACTCAGTTTAGGCTGCATTTGATTTACATTAGTGTGAGATTCAATGGTGTGTACTGCCAAAATGAAGGGATTTGTGAATAAAAACATATTTTAAAAGCAAAGAAGAACTAGTTTCTCTTCCCTGCCATTGACATGGATAGTGTCATATGTAACTATATATTATGGGATGCCAGGGTTGACCAACATATCCTAATGTGGCAAATTTTGTGCTGAAGAGGAAGAATTACTGCCAGCCAATGGCACTCTAACAACCTCAAGAAAGGAGTCTCAGATTTGGAATGGACAGTTAGAAATGGGGTATATTAGTTGGCTGAAACCCTCTAGGCCCAAAACAGGAAATACGGTTAAGGATGTGGTTCTCTAAGTGAACCTGGAACTGGGGATCTGACATATCAGAGCTCTAAGAGGACAAAGATGGGCTTTTTCCAATCCTGCATCTTTCCCAATGTTAATGAAATTAATTTTTACTGGACTATCAGCCTCATCCTCTCATAATGCTCTCTATTCCTGGAAGGCTAATCTTCTTTGCCTTGCCTGGTTACTTCCAGCTCCATAATCTCTTCTGAGAAGTTCTGGTGGGAGTCGACACACTTCCTGGAGTTTCCACGGCATCAGTCAGAGCTCTCATAAACCCTTTCCCTTGTTCCACAAATGTCTGTCGCTGATCTGATTTCCTAGTTGAACTGTAAGGTGCAGAAGTGCTACCTAACTCCATCTACATTTCCGCAGAACTAAACATCAGATCTGGCATATAGTAGACAGTTGCTGAATGCACAAACATATATGAGTGATTCAACTACTATTCCTATACCTTCAAAAGCACAGTTATTTTTAATGCAGCCACGGTACTCATAATTACTGCCATAAGCAAATTAGAAAACAATATTTCTTAAACAAAGTAAGAACAGTGGAATCAAGGCAAAAACATTTGAATGAAGGTCAATGTTTATTTACTTGCAATAATTCAAATCAAGCGAAATACTGATATATTCATTTTCACTGGATTGACAGCTTACCCCAATAAGCCCATCCAGCTGCAAAAGCAGCTTAGAAGTCATATCCTCTTTAATTTGCTAACCTAAACTAAGTCAAGTTTGTCCATAACTGATTTGTTGGGCAAAATTAAACCAACCCTGTAATAATCTGTACTTGTATCTTTGTACTCTGCCATGCTGATTTCTTGACTTGGATGATCTGGACATTTAGAAACAGGAGACTGAAGTCTGGTGATTTATTCCTTTCCATATGATTTTACCGCTCCTTCAGTGCTCAGCTTCAGGAAGACAATGTACATTATTAAATTGTTTGACAATGATGAAGTTAACTAGGATAGCATTGCATACACTCATTTTCTAATGGGATTTGTTGTTTGAGATTATTCCTGCTTGTCCTTTTGGATGAAAAGCACCTGTTTATGAAATAAGCCTGAGGACTATGACAGATTTAATACCTAAAATCAGTTTGGGGAAAGCAGTGAAAGATAACTTCAAAAGTTAGAGGGGCATTCTGATGGAACATTGGGGATTTAGTTATGACAAGTAAATATTTATTGACTTCCTGGAATGAAGAACACATTCTGTTGTATATAACATATAAATGAAACCTTTCTATCTCTCATTAAGATTTCAGTTATTTTATCTTTAATTATAATACCCCTTGATTAGGGGAATGAACTCTCTCACATATCCAGATCTCTAGTCAGAAAACAAGGCTTTCCGAAGTGGTTACAGATTTTAATAGCAAATGTCCATAAAACAAATAATAAGCAGCACTCATTTTTTAAACATGCAACTCCAAATTTACATTAAGGTTCACAAGAGGCCATGAACAATTTACTTCTGATGTGAAGACAGTAGAAGGTAAATCTGTTCAAAAGTCTTAAGTAGATTTTTCTCTGTGTTGCGGTTTATATTAATGGATGGATACCTACCAATATCATAATAAAACTAATTGTGAAGAATTCTGAGCTCACTAAAATTTCAAATACATGCAAAAGCTATTTTCCAGCCTATTTGTATTATAAGGGATCCATCTCTGCCTTCTTAGTCATATAATGATTCTAGGAATCTCTGCAGAAAGCTCATTTTCAGCTAATAGCATCTAATAGAAGTCACTCCCTACTCATTATATTCTTTATTTTCAAAGCATTTAAGATTAACTGCATGGGAATAGATTACATTACTGGATGTATCCCAGTTTCCAAGACACATCAGTATCCAAGTGATTATTGCCAAGGCCACGTAGAAGAGTCAAAAAAGAAACATTCTGAAAGGGAGCAGTTATTCTAACCAGTTGGAGGTGACGATTTATCAAGAACCATTCATCCGCTGCCACATAAAGAGCCTCTAGCGTGTTCATTTTCCATCTTGGTGAGAGTCACAGTTTGGTTTAGGGCAATTTTTTTCACAGGAATTAAACAGAAGTTTGAGGAAATGTGTGCATTTTAAGAAGCAATCATCCAGTCTGCTGGTATATATAAGACACACTGTGTGCATAAACTGTCTAGGCAATTCTGGAGTTTCATATAAATGATTGAATTACTATTTTTTAACAAATGAAAACAACCTACTATCATTTATAAGAAGGAAGGAAAATGATTTACTCAGTTAATATCTAAGTTAAATTGCACATTTTTAGTGTGTAAAATGGGATTCAGGTAGTTATTCTATACTGACTGAATGTTCTGTTGATTAACCACAACTGGAAACAAGCATTTTAAGCAAAAATTACCACATTTTCATGAAAACCTCAGTTCGGCCACTTATTAGCTGTGTGACTTCGGACAACTTACTTATCCTTGGTTACCAGAGCCTCAGGTTCCTTCTATTTTAAATAGAGCTAATAATAACGACAACAACTTTGGGGATTCACACACACATATAACTTGGCACATGTTAACCAGTCATTAGATATGATCTTGATGCTCACCTTGCCCCTAGGATTGAGATAATTATACTTTTTCCTAACCAAAGAATAAACCCAGGACCAAAATATGTAGGTCCCAATAGTTAAGTGTCCTCATAGAAGGGGAATTTCTACCCAAATATATACTGTCACCCATCCATTTACATCCTCATATCTCCCCCTTGATGTTTAATTCTATTTTTAGGATTTATTACCTTGTGCTGAGCATTGCCTTCTCCCTAAAGAAGTCCCTAAAATAAATGCAAATGGTCCAGGAAAGGATAATTAACACCATTATCACTTTATGAGAATGAGTTTCTGTGATTTTTCTCCCAGATGGAATATGCTACGTACTAATACTTTGTATCTGAGAAAGGACAAAATCGCTCAGAGAGAGGGATGAAAGGCATAGGTAAATTGTACAATTCTGCTTGAGTAAGCTTTGTCAGTTGATCATTTACTAGGTGCTAAAACCTCTGGAAGGAAACCCAAGAAAATGGTATTAGTAGTTGCCTCTAAGGAAGGGACCTGTATGGGATGAGATTTACTTTTACTGCATATTCTCCTACACCTTTAGAATTTGGTACTTCAGGCATGTATAATCTACCCAAAATTTTTTATTTTTCTTTAAATTCAATCTTCACACCCTGTCACTTGTCTTACTTTGGCTTTTAGATTTTGGACAGGACTTTGACATTTAGAAGTTGACCTTATTTTCCCTCTAAAAAATAAGCTGCATTTATTTAAATTGATTGACTTTTAAAAGCTAATTTATTTGTTGTCAAATTATCAAACATATAAAATATTCATATTCCTGAAGACACAGTTATTAGACAATTAACATTATTTGCTGACTTTCTGTTTTCTTCACTGAAACTTAAGCTTCCTGCAGACAGGGACTGTGTTTTATTAGTCTTTGGAGGCTGCATTTGAGCTTTCATAGAAGGGTTACTTTCCTGAGTTGAGTTCTCAGTCTTTTCTTCTAAGGAAGAAATGCCACTAAATATAACATGATGCTTTGATAAAGAAGAAACGTCTTCGGATTTTTACAAAAACAAGCAAAACAAGAGACAAATACAGGAAAAGGAAGATAAAGAGAAAAAGTTATAAATCACCGATACTTGTAATGAAACTTTCGGGACTCTACTGATTAGGAATGCTTGCAAAACACCAAATATGTCATAAGCAGCGGAAACTAATTTGACCCAGAATCATGGTCACATTTTTTCAACAAAATATTTGCTGCATAACTATTATGTACAAAGTCTTGGGGATAAAATGTTGAACAATGCAGACATGATCCCTGCCTTCACAGTATTCATAATAGTGGGGAATACAGAAAGGTAAAATAGGCAATTACCACGTGGTATGATAAATACCAGAAAAAGGTGTACAAAATGTTATAGGTGCTCATAAAAAGACTATCAATCCTATGTTTGGGAAAGTGATGTCTAATATCACAGTGGTTGGAACTAGAGCTTCAGAGTCCTACAAACCTGAGTTTAAATTCCTGTTTCACTCTATAACCTTGGCCAATGTATATATCTCTCTAAGCTGCAGTTTCATACATTTTAAAATAAATAAAAGTAATGATTGTATTGAGCTCAAAGAGTTGATGCAGGCATTCAAAGAAATGTATGTCATAAATCTGGCACAAGTCTGCCAAATGGCAAGCCCCCAATAAAGTTCAGCTACTACTGTTAATGATAACAGTAAGTTGTGAATTGAAGCAAGAGTAGGAACATCTACACAAAATGGAGGTGAAGAAGGAGATACAGTGTCCCAGGCAAAGGAGAAATGAACGCCTAGAAAAGCAATAGCATGGTGAGCTTGAGGGAAAGACCTGGCTTGAGCCAAATGTTGGGAGGCGGCTGGCATGGAGTCAAAGCTGCAGCTGAAGCTGGAAAGACAAGCAGAGCACAGGTCAATGGGTGTGCTAAGCGAGGAAGGACAGGATCACATCTGAGCTTTAGACAGACCAGCTTGACCACAGTGTGGAGAAAGGAACAGAGTGAGGAGACAGGAGGCAGAGATCAGTGATGATCATTTTAAAATAATGCCTTGGTTGTTGTGGAATTTCATAGTTAGGGAGGCAGGTGCCATGTGAAAAAATACATATAACCACTGGACAAGGGCCTTGAAGAACTTATTATCTGCTTATTGGTATTAGCTAATTAGCATCTCATGCATGTATTTGTTTATTCATTCAGCAAGCATCTATTAACACCAACTAAGGCAGCAAAGTGGTGTTGTGAGAGATTTCAGTGTCAGTTACTCTGCATGGCCCCACTTTCCAGAAGCACCCCATCTAACAAAACCACGCCTATTCCTCTCTCTGGCTGGAAGGTCTGTAAATCTGGATCTTGATTTTGGCAAGGCATTGCGGAGAAAGATCACACACCAGCCGAAAATCAAGCTGGGAGGTAGTGCTGCGTAGTAAATTAGGATGGATCCTAAAGTGTAAAGATGACTCCCCTTCACTCTGGGAAGCGGAACTGCCACTGGAACTACATCAGTATAGCAGACTTCTTACTGCTCAAGAAGGAGTAAATCTTCCATGTAACAACCAGCATTCATGAAATGTCCTGTCCTATAAATTTCAGATGAATTAGTAAATTTACTACAACTCTATCAAATAGGTATTATTATGTCCACTTTACAGGTGAGAAAAATGCAGCAAGAGACATTCCCCAAGGTTACAGAACTAGAGCCAGTCTGATCTTATCCACTAAACTATGTAGTCTCTGGCAGTGAGCCACCAGGCTGATACAGGAGTGAAGCCAATTCAAAATGTATGCTTCAAAATCAGGAGAGAAAGATCACTGCCCACTTAGTATCAGGAAGGCCCAAATTTGGAAGTTTTTATTATAGGAATAAAATGAAATGGTTGATTAAATATGTCTCTTAACAGTAAACTGGACTGCCCTCAACAAATAAGTACCATTTTTGAAACGGTTTTTGAAATGTTTTACTCTTTTAAGCACAAACCACATCTCTGCCATATGGCCTAGTACACATTAGGAAGTATTCAAATGGGGTTACATGCTTATCAGTTAAAACAGAGTGGGTCATGTCACAGACTTAGAGCTTGAGAGGTGTGGGAAAGGAAATATAAAAGGGCTAAGAGAACGATACCTGTTACTCTTGGTTTTCTGCTAAGATAGCATGAATAAAGCTGATTATCTCAGTGAGAAACAAATGAAATACACGTATTCTCAAAGACCACATAAGGTTCTATCAACGAAGTAGTGAAGCATGTGTACAATAAGCATATTTTAACCCTAGGTTCTATGAGGCATTTCCAAGATGAACTAAATAAAGACAAAATAGGGGGAAGAAATCCCTAACCCTCAAGATATGCTAGAAATCACCAGCTTCTTGCAAAGCCACTTGATGCTAATAGCCTGGGCTCTTAGTGGGTAATGAGAAGACTCCCAGGCCAGATGGCGTTTTAAAATCTAATATCACTCTGTCTCACTCACTTTAAACCTTGCGTTTAAAGCAATCACAGCCATTTTCACAAGCCACAATGTCTTAAAGTAGTCACTACCCGTTAAGAACAAAAAAGTTCTAATTGCTATGAGCTTTAAAACATAGTGAATAAAAATTATGGAATTTGTGAAACAACTACTTCTAATTAAACACACAGACACAAACGCACGCCGCCCAACACCCTACAGTGAATGAGTACAGCTTTTCAA
The DNA here is from genome assembly GCF_030020395.1 of Manis pentadactyla. Lineage (NCBI taxonomy): Eukaryota > Metazoa > Chordata > Mammalia > Pholidota > Manidae > Manis > Manis pentadactyla. Next base: position 72,808,922 of record NC_080022.1, read on the forward strand.
ACCTAGCCTATTCATGCTCACAGTCACCACAGCTCAGCAACCAGCCACTCTCCTTACATTCATTCACCGGCCAGCCTCTTTCTGAGGGTCTCACTCGCCACCACTGAAAGTAACTCCGGACGCCCTAAGTTTGTTAGCACCGACACCCCGTTAATTCACCTGGCCCGCGCTGCTCTGAGCTCCCGGCAGGACGCGGGGACCTCAGAGCCACCGACTGGCGCGGCCCTCTGGGGTTCTCGCCCCGCCCCCGCCTGCGGGGAGGCAACCCTCCCTGTCCCCGCTCCCCGGGAAACACGCGGAGTTGCTTTATCTTAGCTACTGTTTAATTGTTACAAATGAAACGCCCGTGAGATGGAGTCCCCGCCACACCCACCTGCCGGAGTCCGCGCAGCCACCTCAGTCGGGTCGTCCGGAAGACGCCCCAGCTGCGCGGAGAGCCGGGAGGCGTGAACAATGAACTTGGCTCTCTTGGACTGTCACACGCACACACCCCTCTCCCCAAACGGGAAGTTTCGAGCTAGCCCAGGGGCCAGTTCCGCGACTCCCGCGGCAACTCAGGCGCCGGCGGCGGGGGAGGGCCCGGCGCCCATCCCCGGCCGCGCCCCTCGCGTCGCCGGGCGGGCAGTTACCTCCTTCCTCCGGCTCGGCGCTCCGGGCCGTGTGATGAGCGCCGTCTCCTCGCACACCACGGCCACGTCCTCCACGAACACGCAGTCCGGGAGGCTCTCGTCGGCCGGCAGCTTCACCACCTGCAACCCCAGCTTACTGCCCAGCACGCCCACGTAGAGCTGGTGCTGCCGCTCGGCGCGGGCGAAATCCACCTCGTCGCCCTTGGCGCGCCTCAGCGCGTGCTGGCCGAGGGACTCGGGCAGCGCCCGCACCACGGCGTGGGTGGCCCGGCCGAAGGCGGCGGGGTGGGTGAGCGCGGCCATGGCTCCGGGAGGCGGCGGGGCGCGGCGGCCGGGTCCTCCGGCGGGCAGCGCGCACAGAGCCTGAGAGCGCCCGGCGGCTCCCCTTGGCAGCCGGTGAATGTGGTGCAGACGGAGCCCTGCTCGCGCCCGGAGCCCTGCCCGCGCGACTGAGCATGCCCAGAGCTCGGGGCGCCGGCCCGCGCGCGGCCCGCGCGCCCACCCCGGCGCTCTCGGGTTTTGCGGCAGCCCGGCGGGAGGTGCAGCGGTGAGGACGAGAGGTGTGCGCAGGTGGGGGACCTCGGCGCGCCCGGACCTGACGTTACCTGTTTTCCGCTGCAGGAGCAGCCCCACCTCGCCCCCAGGGCGGACTAGGGGAGCGGGCAGAGGTCTGGGCAGAACGACTGGGAGGGCTTCTTGGTGCTCAGCAGGCAAAGGATGGGATGATCCTTTGTAGATAAATACTTGGACCTCTCACCCAATTCCCCCGTTCCCAGGTTGCCCAGCACGTGGTACCAACCCCCAGTTCCTAGTGTGAAAATCTGTCACACCCAAGTCCCGTTACTTGACTTTCTCAGCAAATGACCCTCATCCTATGTGAGACTAGATTATAAAACGAATGCATTTTTTCCCCATCTGTGAGAAAGAGAATAGTCATATACAGATGAAACATAGAGAGAAAAATAGACACATGTAAACTCACAGTATTTCAAAGACAATCAGTTCTCACGAACAACACGATTCTGGCGTGTGTTTCTACAGAGCCCACAGAGGTGGGGAGGCAAAGGCCAAGAGGTGTTTCCTCACTGTAGATGTGCACTCACCTTGCTCAGTGTCAGACGGGCAGCATCACAACTCTTTGTCATTGGGTAAGAGGGCTCCCAGCCTCTCCCTGGCCTTCCCCTCAAGTCTGTACAGATGTCATGGAATTCTGTCGTATGCGCTGATCTTTCTCCTTCCATACCCCTCAGGAAATGCCTTCCCTTCCTAATGCTACTAAGCTTCTATTTTTTCCCTTTCATGTATGCAGATTAAATAGCCTGTGGGTTCTCTTTTATGAGGGAAAGATTCACTTCAAAAACCAGGTTATAACTCCAAAATAATATTTAGTAATAATCTTTCCTCACATTCTGTAGCATATTTCTAACTTAAAGATTGATTGAGTATAGAATATTTTATGTGTATGGGACCTGATTTGAATACAACTTCTCATCTAGCTTCTCACCAATGCTCTTGAATTCCAGCTATGATGGTCATTCCATCTTTACTTGAACATTTTTAAAGCTCAGTTACTTAAGAAGTGTATTCCACTTTTGAAGAGCTTTAATGGTTAAAATGTTCTTCATTTTAGGCTTAAATCCGCTGGTCCCAGTTATATCTTCCGGCATTACCTATCATGCTAGTGTTCTCTCACAAGACAGCATTTCCCTCTCTGGAATAGTTCTTACATCTATGCTGCTTGAAACCACCCTTCCACCCACTATCCTTACCCCCTCCAGGCCTGAGTTTGAACCATCAAAAAGTAACCAGTGATTTGGTTTCTAAGTCCCTTGGACATTCTTGTCATCTTCCTTTTGTACACAGCAGTTTGCCTCTGTCCCTTTTAAACCATAGCATCCAGAATAGAAACAGTCCTTCCTGTGTGGTCTGACCAATGCTGATAACAGCAGGACCCTTGTTCCAGATCATCAGCTTCTATGCATATTTCCTAAGACTGTATTTGCTTTTCTGGTCTCTCCAGTACCAAGGCCAGGCCATAGACTTCTTGCTAGAATTGTGATCTCAGCTTTTAGAAAATGTGGGTTTCTAGGAGATCCAAGGATCCTGAAACAGCTATCCTAATTAAGCCCAGAGAAAATGTGATCCACCTGCTCCCCTTCTCTCAAGAATTGTTTGAGTATACTCAGATGACATAGCATTTCTCAGCTTCAAAAAGGAGGGGTCTTAAGTGAAGAACATCTCTGACCCTGACACTGAGAGGTGGAACCAAAGTAAGATAACAAACCTTTAAGACCTAATAGGTTCTACTTCTGAAACAAAAGTCTCAGGGGACCCAAGTTGCCCTATTGGTCCCAACTCCATGTCAGAAATCAGTTAATGGTATACCCAGAGAGGATTCCCACCAATGCTGAAGGTAAAATCTAACCATGTGCTGAGCTTTCCTAGGTTGAAATAGGAGATTTTGTTCCCATCTTTACCCAACACTAAGACTCCATCCACCTCCAACTGGCCTGTATCTAATGGCCTTAATTCATGGCCATGCCTTGTTAGATCCTGAATACTTTGCCTGTCACTCAGTGCCCTAAGTCTAACTGTGAACAGGGTCCTATGTACCACTCTGGGTTCATGTCAACCCAGCAGTCAATTAAAACCTGAAAGTTCTTTCTTAGAAATTAGTATTAGCCATATCTTCCATACTGAAATTGGGGTATGAAACTTTTTAAATCTAATTTTGTAGGTATCCCTATTAAATGTTACCTGCTTCATTCCAACTTGCCTAGTTTTGATTCTGTCATCTCATGCATTATTTATTACCTCTAGTTTTGTGTCATCTGAAACTTGATAAGCATGCCTTCTGTCTCCTCTAAGCAGTCATTGAAAAGTGTTAGAAAGTGTATATTGATGGAAAGAACAATAAAAATACCAATTCCAGTAAATTAGAGTTTACCTTCCTTTCTGCTTGAGCAATGAAGGATCATTTTTAGGAAAATGGACTTTATTGAGCTAATACATTTATAAATTCATTTTCCCCACAAATATTTATTGAAAACTCTCAAAGCACACTACTATGTTATGTATTTCAGAGTCATTCAAGAAGTATAAAAACATGATCCTTGACCCTGAAGAGCTCACAATCTCAGTGGTGAAATAAGACTTCCAAAATTGGAGCTATGGTAAGGACACATGAGAAGTATAGACAACAAAATGCTACAGGGAGTTGAGGGAAAAAAGATTTCACTGTGGCTGATGGGAGTGGAAGAGAGATGCTTGAAGGTAATTGGACCCAGCTTAGGCCGTGAATAATTGGAAGGAGAGAAACGAGAATTCTAAGGAAAACTATGTGCAAAAGCCAGCTGCTGCATGTTCAAGGGACTATAAGTCAGCTCAATTCATGTGTGTATTGGTGAAGATAACTCTAGCTGCTGTAACAAAACGACCCCAAAACGTGTAGTGGTACAGACTTGGTAGAAGTTTATCTCTTGTTTACTTCGAGTCTAACATAGATGTTCCTCATTGGTTCCTGACTCTTCTCCATGCAACATTCAGGGATCCAATTTTCTTTCAATTTGTAGCTCTAACACGTCAAAATAATGACCTCCAAATTTTCTATATCTACCTTCCTCAAGCTGAAGGAAAGGGAAACAACATACAGCACCGTGGGTGAGAGGCTTAACGGACCAGACCAGAAAGTGATGCATGTCATCTCTGCTCACACTCTTCAGTCACAAAGCTTTAATAATCACAGGAAATGTTGGGAAATACAGTCTTCTGTGGGCCCAGGAAAAAAGAGAAAACTGGTCAGGGAAATAACTAGCTGGTTTCTGTCTCAGAGTACCATGGGAAATAAAGTTAGAAACAGAGGCTGAGCTTTCATCACTTGAGCAATGGGAAGACATATGGTGTTGAGACTGAGTGTAGCTTCTGGAGCCAAACTTTGTGGGTGGAAGCTTGGCTTTGCTATTTTCTTGTTGTATGATGTTAGAAATGTTACCTAAAAGCTCTTTGCCTCAGTTTCATCCTTATCTGTAAATTGGGAAACAATGAATCCACTCTCATAGCCTTATTATGAAGTTTGATATTGCAAAGTGCTAGAATAGCACCTAGTACCTAGAAGATTCTCAATAAATACTATCCTTTGACAGGTTTTGAACAGAAGCCTTTGATTTCCTACCAATGGCTAAACATATCTACACTCACTGAATTATCAGAGTCGTACAGGTATTGTAATGCTTTCCAACAGAACCCAGGACTTCTAGGTTGACAGACCAAATCTTACCCACAAGTATAATAGCTTCAACACATATTTATTGAACCCTTGCTACATGCCAGGATCTGTGCTAGGCACTGGGGGTATAATTGTGAATGATAATGTGGGGCTTCTGGTCAAATTGCTCCTTTTACTCTTCTACAGATTGCAAGATCTTTGTAACCAACTCCCTGTTTAAATTTCCTCTACTTTAAATGCCTAGAGCTGTTTCTTTTCTCCTGGCTTGACTCTGACTGGTACAGAGGCAATTTTTCTTTTGCATTGATATGTTGGTACCTGCATTTGAAGTCAATTTTAGATAGCAATTATTTCAGGTTTAAAATAGACATTCCTGCCTTACTCCTTTCTTACTCCATTTTTAGCAGATACAAGATTTACTCTCATTAGAGCTGGGGGTTGGGGGTGGGGATAGGAATCCTAAAAGAGAATAAAGGCTCAAGGGGTTCCTTATCTATCCCAAGTGCTAGAAGCACTGAATCAGTAAGTACCATAAATCTTCACTCTGGTACTAAGTCCTGAGTGTTTCCACATAAGAATCCTTACATTTGACACAAAAAGGTTTATTATTGTGGAAGAAACCCCTGGCTGCAGAGTTCCTTTGCCATCCAAGCCACGAGTGATGTATGGTTGAATGGGCAGGCAATAGGTATAGTCTATGAGACGGTTCCAGGGCGACCAGGGCTCTGCTTCCGAAAGTCAAAATGCTCAGCCTCTTACCACTTTCATCTGGGAATTCATTCATTAAACAAATATTTACCAAGTTCTTACAATGTGTATGGTAGATGAATACATAAAAGCAGTGAATAAGGCATAATAATCTGGACTTTGACTTCTGGCCCTCCTGCATTCTAGTGTAAACTTTGTGTGCCCCAGATGCATGCCCCACTATTTTCTCTCTTGCTCTAAGCCCTGGAGGACCGACCTTTGTGGACTGCATCACCTGGGGTCCCATTATTGTTGGCTTTGACCAATGGGAGGCACTTACCGGAGATTGGAGGGCAAGAAGAGAAAAAAGTCAAGATACTTATTCCTTACACTCCCTCCCCATTTTTTTCATCATTCTAGCAACAGCTGTACCCTTCTATAACCATAGCTTCTATCTGGCAATTCCTCTTTGGTGATTCCAGCCCCTGGCTGCATCCTCATAACCCCATGTAACTTCTTGCCTGAAAGCAGCAAGAAGCACACATTTCAAAGCCCACTTCTAAGCACAGGACATCATGAATATTAAAAAAAAGAAAAAGGAGGTGGGTAAAAGAAGGCAATTTAGAATTCTCAGAAAGAACATTTGGCAAAATTCAATGCATAAGGATGCCATGCTTGGGCTGTCTGCTCTCTCCATCTTCTCAAAGTGTTTCCTGGCTTTGTGAAGGTTGGTAAGAGTAACTGCAGAAAGAACTAAGGGATCCAACATAACAACCTTGATATATGTGTTAGATGTAAAGATGTTGATGAAAATAGTGAAGTTCAGTAAAGCTAGAATTCCTAATTTCCATGCTCTGGAAAGAAGTGGCCAATTTACTGCTGCTCAGCTTGAAATGCTTAATGATGTCCCTCGAATTATCTACATCTAGGGGTGGTAATGGCTTCCTGTTTTTGCCAGTCCCTGGTACCCTTGTTGGTTCTCTTTACCCTGCCCACACCCCTATAAACATTCCCTTTATTAAATATTCTCTTCAAAATTCTTAGTTGAGTATGCCATTGTTTTTCACTAAGGTGCTTACTCAGGTGCATCGCTTGGATGTATGTGTGAAGTGGGAGTTATGATACCTTGTTCTCTGGGTTGTTTTGAGGCTGTCACATGAAATGTGACAGCATGTACAGAGGATCTCAGCATTGTACCTGGTACAAGAAGTATTCAATGAATGATAACCATTAATACTAATAGCTATTGTGCTCTTGTACCAGGCATTATGATGTATACCAAAGTTTCCACCTACTTCTGTGTTAGGTGGCCATTTCTCCAACTCAGCCTACCCAAATCCTTCAAACAAGATAGATAAAGTGCCTCCCTCAGGAGTGGGCATACTGCTAGCACTCGCTAAGTGCTGTTGGCTCTTCAAAGCTCAGCCTTCTCTCAACCCCACTCCCTTTCACACAGCAACATTTTCCTGTTCTGAACTTCCGTACTCTTTCTATAGTCTTCTTTTATGCTTCTTATTACTTTATCTCAGCAGTGTAATAACCCAGTGATGCCAGAGTCATCTACTTCATTATAATCACATTAGGGACTAATGAGATAATCAAAGAATCTTGAAAAGCACAAAGTACTGCATAAATGTATTGAATCTCAACAAGTTTGTGGTGTATTATAATGATATGCAGAGGTTACTGTGTCCCTTTTATAATTTTTTTTTCAGTTTCTCAGAGCTTTTTGCAACATTATCTTTCTAGAAGTATGTCTTCTGATTATTTCATATGAAAATGTAGGTTTGTGGGGGAAGAAAAAGATTGAGAGAAAAGCCCTTTCAAATTTTAGGTAATCTAAATGTTGAAGAAAACATTTCTCTACAGTTGAAATTGTTTGTATATGTGTATGGACACATTTGCGCACACACACACAAGCACTCACACCAGACCTCTGATAAGCCCCCTTCATTCCTTATGAAATGAAGTTGCTTCATTTCCTTGTGAAGAAAAATGGGGTGTTGGTTTTGCAATACCAGGGAATTGTCATTTCCGCTCTTGTGGTGTCAACCCACAATTGCTTCAACATGGCATTAGAGCGCCTGTCCGTCCGAGAAACCCTCTTTCCTGCTTTCCTCTTTTGCATCGGTGATGCTGCTCTTCCTGGCTTCCTTTTTTTCCTCTCTTTCTGCTTCGGTTCCATTGCTTTGAACTGTCAGTGTTTCCCAGAGTTCTCTAGCCTCACTCTCTTTTCTTCCAGCTTCACGTGTTTCCTCCCGTGGGTGAATTAATCCAGGCCCATGACTTCGAATACCACCTCAATGCCAAAAATGCCCAAACCTTAAGTTCTGTCCCTGTGCTCCCTCCTGAACTTCAGAACTTTCTAGAAGACATTCCTGTTTGGCTGTCCACAGGAACATGCCCAAAGTGGAATTCAGTATGTTTTGCCCACAATTGCTCCTCCTCCCCTTCCATCTCTCTTACATTTACATTCAGAAAGGTATTCAAGTCAGTAATCTGAGTATTATCCTTAGCTCCATATTCTCCTTTGTCTCCACATTTAATCTATTATCATGTTCTGATAGATCAATCTCCTCAAAATGGTTCAAATCTGTCCACATGTCTCTACCCACTCTGTCACCACCTAGTCCAGAATATAATTAAGGTTCTCCTAGATTATTGCAACAGCCCTCTTATCCAGAGTGGTATTTCTAAATGCAAATTTGACCATGCCACTCTGTTGCTTAAATATTCCAATGGCTTTCCAGGATCCTCAGAATGAAGTCCAAATGTCTTACCATGATTCACAAGACCTCTTCCGGCATTCTGGTCACACCCCACCCTTTCTGGTGCACTTCTGCACATGGTGTTCTATCATGTGGAATATGATTGAGCCCATCCCTGCTTGGGTAACTCCTAATCCTCCTTTAAGACTCAGTGAAGGCATCACCCCTTCAAGAGGACTTCCTCAGGCCCCCCAGGCTGGATGTGATAAACCTTTCTCTCTGTTTTCACTCCCATTACACACTGCTTTATTTCCTACTAGTCTGATGAGCTCTTGGAAGGTAGACACATCTTATTGCTGAATACTCCATTCAGGTGTTTAGAGATCTAATTAAGGCAATGGATGTCATTCACCTCTTCCTACTCTTATCAGCCCACCTTCATAATAATGGGTTTCAATTCTTAAAAAATAAAAGGATTATACCAGGCCCCCTTCCAGCTATAAGATCCTATGACTCTATTGCTCCAAATGCCCATGGGATAGTAGAGAGTTCACAGTCTAGTTAAGAATCCTGACTCTATCATGGCTGTATGGCCTTGAACGATTTGCTTAACCTTTCTGAGCCTCATACCTCTGTATACCAAATGGGAATAGTAATACCAATCTTAGATAGATATCAAGAGGATTAAATAAAATTAACTTAAATAATAGATGAAATATGTTCTCCCTATTCTGCCCATTGGTTAAGATAGTCAACATTCAGATAGCCTTTTGTTCAAATCCTGGCTCCACCTGTACAATCCTGGGGAATGAATTTTACATACAGAGCATTGATTCTTTTCATCTGTACAATGAAGGTGACACTTACTTTAGTAGGTGTTATGAAGATTAATGTTATGATCCATGTAAAGGTTTGCAACATATAAAGTCCTAAACAAATGTTATCCATCTCTGTTATGATGATGATGGAGAAGAACAAGGAAGAGGAAGAGAAGAGAAAGCAGAAAACATGCCAAACCTGACAATAATTGGCTTTCCATGAAAGTTACTCCTTTTTCTCTTTCCCATTCCATTCATGGCTGAGTAAAACTTCATTTGCGAATTCTAGAATCAAATTCCATTATAACAAAATTATTGGCCAACTTCCCTGATGAATAGGAACCTTCTTGTATTGAATGTTGATAAAAATTGACTATATTTTAAATAATTTGTTACTTATTTTTCATATGCTTGGTGATGTACAGGTGCAACTCTTAGAAATATAGTTCATATAAAAAAATGGTGTCAGATTATTGCCCCACATTTTTTTCTTGCCGGCACTGTTATAAAATGACAGCATGTGGGGGGGGTCATATAAACTGGGATCTCACTGTGCATGAATAGAGTTTGCAAGCTTCTGGTGGTTTTATGGAAGCGCCTATTATCCACATTACCTGAACTCTTACCTCTGAGGCAGTTGTTACCCATTTCCTTATTTCACCCATCACTATTTCCTCTGAACCATATTTTCTCAGCTCCTTCTCTCTTCATGAATTTACTTTTCTCACTCTTTGTTCCATTTATCTATTGCTGCATAACAAACTACCCTGAAACTTAGCGACTTACAACAATGGTTTTATTTGGGGGATGATTTGTGGATCAGGAATTTGGAAAGGGCTTATCTAGGTGGTTCATCACTAATCCACATGGAACTGCTTGGGGCAGTGGGAGCTGGAGGATCCTTGTCCAAGATGGCTTCCTCACTCCCATCTCTGGTGCCTCAGTATTCCTGGCCTTTCTCTCTCTACATAAGTGTCTTCCTGCATGGGTCTCTTCATGTGGCTTGAGCTGCTCACAGCATGGTAGTCCCGGAGTAGTCTCACTTCTTATTTGGTGAGTGGCATCCTAGAGGTGGGCAGTGGAAGCTGACAGGCCATTTAAGAGCTACCCACTCAGCTAGCATGGCATCACTTCTGCCATTATGCACTGGTTAAAGCTGCCTTAGGTCTGACCAGATTCAAAGTGGGAGGAAACAGACACCACCTCTCAGTGGAAGGAGTGCATGTCATTAACCAGCCACACTCCTGTTCTCCAAGTTCTGTTATTATTCGTACAGTACTTCTAACTTTCTTGATAACTTGCCTTCTATTTCCTGAAGTTTTGCCACCTTTTCCTAATTAAAATCAGGGTTCCTACATACAGACTTATTTATACAACTAGCACTATTTACTGACTAGCAATAGTTACTAGTACTGTCTAATAAGGAAGACAGATACTATTCAAACAATCATATAGCACTTACAAACTAATTGCTATAAAGGAAAAGAACTGGTTACCCTGAGCATCTATAATAACAGAAATTCCTCCTATCTGGGGGATCAAGGAAGGCTTCCCTGAGGAGGTAACTTTTGAGCTAAGACTTGAAGGATGAATAGTAGTAATGAAGATTGGAAAGAACGTTCCAAACTGAGGGAGCATATGGGCAAAAAGAAAAGGTGAGAAGGAGCTTAATGTTTTTGAGGAAATAAAAGGAAAATCCATGTGCTACAGCTGGAATGTGGATGATATTGTTAAACTTGTTTTAAAAGGGAGGAAAATGAAAGTCAGTACCCCCGGCTGCGAGCCGGATACAAGGTGAGGGCTCCACCATGCGTGCTTTCCCAAGGATGGGGAGTTTGTGGTGACTTGCAACCTGCCCTCAGGCCTCTTCTACAGCTTTTTACAACTAGAAGAGTTTCCCCTACAAATATAATGATGTCTTGTGGAGAGTCGTCTGGAGAATGATGAGAAAGAGAAATCAGCACAAAATATCACCCTAAGATCACATTATCTGCAGAAAATATAACACAGTCTGGTGGTATTAAGATAAGAGTGTAGTTTTAAGTGCAAATCAAGACTAATTCACACCAAGATTATCTGACTCTTTAGAAATATATGATCAGCAGTCTTATCTCCCTTAGTGTTATATATTTCAACTTTAATGCGAATTCCAGAGGAAAATGGTGATTTGCATTCATACAGGTCATATATGTAGCTACTTCTAAAATTTCCAGAGACTTTATTTAAACATCCCAGCAAATCTATATATGCATCAGTGTAAAATGGCACACAGATTATCCAGATTTACTGGTCTAGGATATTTTATGTTTCTATACCCTAGTGTATAGGCTTCAATTCTCTGTTCAGTTCTTAAATTATTTTAATTTATTAATTATAATGGAAAAATTAGTTAACTGCACCATCTCCCAACTCAAATTTAAAAAATTTAGAGAGGCCTTTAAAGAAAGGCTTTTTCAAAAATAAAAAAAACAAGAAGATTGCCTTAGAAAGCAATTTTTCCCCCCTGTGGGAATGCTGTGATAGATGTAACATTTTAGAGGGGTATGAGACAAGAATATTATATACAAAAATCAAAAGTGCACTTTTATGGAAAACTCATGGATTCCCACAAAAGAGGTTTCAACTCTAATTTGCTTTTTGTCAAGAACTCTTTCTGACATCTTAACTAACTTTAGGGAATATCTTTTTAGTTGTATCCTTATTTTTGTGACTTAGTTAATGTCTCTTGAGCTTTACAATATTGTCTGCCTCCTTGCAATACTGTTCTGATCCTCATCAGAAACAGTCTTCCATTGATAAGGTGGAAGAGGATGGGTATGGTCCTGAAAGACTGCTGAATGTCAATTGATGAAGAGTGGGCTGTTAACATTTTGGGAAATAGTTCTCAGGACTTTATATCACTTTATCACTTTCATGTGATATAAATATTACTTTATAATTCTTACTCTAAGGAATATGGTGAAATTAATGCACCCTTTAAAAGGAATTACATTCTCTTTGCCTTTTGAAAGTTTAAACATAATTTTTATTTTACTTTAATTTGTGCTTTGTTTTTAAAAGATTCATGATTTGTTATAGCCTAACTAACTGGTAGTAACTGAAAAGTTTAAAGTAGTTAATAACCCGAAGTTATTTTTCCTCCCTCTTGTTTTTCTTTTACAAAGAACACCAGAAGGAAATTAAATGCTTAATTAAGTAAAACAAATTAACTGAACACTAATATTATGCTGACCAGTGTTTACACCACTGATTGTTTACTGAGCATTACAACAATGCTCACACGGTCTGAAAGGAGACACAAATCAAAACAGGTAGTGTGAGGTCTACTAAGTTCCCTGTATGGAAACAGGCTTTCTGGAAGTGGAACCCATGTGAGTATCATCAAAACACTGGGCAAGTCAATATTGTCAGTTCAGTTTTCTGGGCCTTGTCTAAATCCCTTTAGGGTGAAAATGGTGCTTCTTGCTTCCATCTGCTTGGGGTAGAGTCCTGTTGAGCTGGCTTAATCACATTTCCTGGAAGAGTTCACATAGATTTGATCTGGGAATTTCCAGAAATGACTGCATTCATCTTAACACATACTGGAATCTAAGAAAATAATATTTCATTGTCAGATTGTTTTAAAGCAGAAATTCAGTTAAATTCAAGGAGCACATGTCTGCTTTCACAGGAACAACTGTGAGCAACTAAAAGAGGAAGCAGAACCCATAACAAAATAGCTACTTCTTCAGAAGAGTGGGAGAACCAAACCATAGCATATATTTCAATAGTTCCATCATTAAGTCTTCCTGTGACATAGCCAAAATCAATCTTAGTAGTTCTTCAATGCTCCCCCTCCTCACCCTGCACACTGTTAACAATTCCCAGCCCTGCTTTGCCTCAGCCTAGACTTAAACTGTTCCCTTCCATAACCAAGATGTATGCACTATGGAGTTCATTCTTGCAGATTCCTCCTAAGCATCTTATTAAACCTGATAAACCTCTTTGTCCTAGGATCTTAGTAGATGAAAATAACTTCAATTCACTCAATACTTTTTCATTGAGTGACTAAGTATGCTAGGCACTGTGGTGAATAATCTGCTTAAGAAACAGTTTCTCTATTCATTTAAAAAATTGGGAACCACTAAGAAGCCCTACAGTAAGTGAGTGGTTAAATAAATTATAGTACAGCCATGTCTGTGGGATACTCTGTAGCCACTAAAAATAATGCTTTTGAAAATAATGCTTCCATCCATTATGGACGTCAACTAAACTTACTGTGGTAGTCATTTCACAATACACATGTCAAGTCATTTTGCTGTATACTTTAAACTTATATAATATAGTATGTCAGTGATATTGATAAAACTGGGAAAAAAAGAAAATAATGCTGAGTATGACTCCAATTTCATTTTAAAAATATGCATAGGAAAAAAGGCATAATGAAATATGATGGTAACCTTGGTTATCTTTAAGAAGTGAGATTATAAATTTTTTTCTTCTAAGTTTTATGTACTTCAAGGAACATATACTTGTGTTATAGTCAGAAAATAAACAATAAACATCATTTTTAAAGAAAATTTTTCTCTAGGAGAGTTATCAGTCTAGTCCAGAAGATACTATGTTATGTAGTTTTGTACAAGGTGTTACGAGAACAACTAACTATCCATATATGTAGGTGATGGAAAATGCTACTGTCCCCAATGATTTTATTAAAGTCTTTAGTATTGCATTGAAAGGTGCAGTTTATAATTCCTTATCCAAAATCCTTGGTGCAAGCTATGTGTCAAAACTTAGGCTTTTTGGAGTTTAGGAAAGTAATATGGTGCGTATATGTGTTTATATAACACTGCCAGTGGGTCTGGAGCAGAACCCCATAACCCCACTGAGATAGGACTATTAGAATAAGGATGAAAAAGTTTCCCATCAGTTTAGGCCACCAAATTTGTTACTAAAAGCTTGCTTTCAGAGCTCTTTGGATTTCTGAATTTCACAGAAAGCTTTGTGGACAAGAAGAGAAATGTAAGGACTCTGTACCACGGCCTGTGCAAGGTGTCTTTTGTTGTCTATTTCTTAGCTTCTAGCTCCTTAAGCCTAATGCTTGCTCTGATTGTAGGCATCATCCAACTCATTTTGATTCATGTTAGAGCATGTGATCATATTTGATCACAGATATTCATTCCAGGAGTGAAAGTGCTCTGATTCTGTGTCTTCAAGATGCATGTGCTTAAGGGGTCTGGGGTCATTTTAAAGGAGAAAGAAATGTTATCATAAACGCACTTTACAAACATTTAAGAACATCAAGAAATATATGAGTCTTCTAAGTAGGAGTAATATTAATAAAGCTGGCAAAAATGCATTTCTCAGTACTTTTTAAAAGGTTGTCTCTAAGCCAAACATTTCCTAATCTCTCTTGGAAGAACACTGGTGGCTAAGTGACAAAAAGGCTGTGGTTTTAGACCTTAACTATAAAACTGTTGAGTTTATTGGTGCATAGCCAGTTCAGGAGAAATTTTATTTATCTATTAGATATATAATGTGGGTTTATTTTCAACTTCTGTGGTATAATGGATTGTGTGCAATGTGTGAGCTGATATTGCATATTACTGCAGACAAGGAGGAATTTCTATGAAGTGACAGATAGGCAATTTTCAGGGGAAAAAATGCCAAGGACAGGGATCATTCATTTGAGATCAGCCTTGACAGTTTTCCTGCTGATGAGGCTGACCAAAGGGGGGACTAGCACAAAGGTTAAATTCTTCAGTTCTAAGAAACTGCTTTGTCTTTAAGGCTTACTTCTGCAATCTCTGTAGTCTATTAAGATGAACCATTTAATTTTTCTCCAGTGGACACAAGATCTTCTACAATCATATCTATTATACAGAGCTTTTGAAAGAAAAGGAATTTCTCCATGGTTCTGCAAACCATGCATTCAATGAATGTTAATTTATTAACTCAAATTGACCATCAAGATCTAAATTCCATGATAATCCCTAGAAATAATGATTTAGCAATCATTATCACTTTCTCTTTGAGTAACCTTATTACCATAACTACTAGCAGTTAGAAAATTGGTTGGTTTGACCTCCTGTATGCTTTTTCAGTCTCTGGCTAGAGTCATCAAAGCAGAAACATGGCCCTAGGGCAAAAGATAAGGGACACATGTACTTTATTGGGAGATGGCTATTTTGAACATTTTTATCACTGCTTTTGCATAATAGTAACTCTTCTGAGCAGCTGATATAGGCTACTGTGTATGATAGCATAACCAGTGCTTGAATGTTTCTTTTTTCATATTAAATTCACATTTTGTCTGTCTACTATAGATTCCTGTCTTCATTAGCACTGCACTAAAACTGATTATTACCTGTTTAATATCATATGATGCTATGTAGGCTCCATGGAAAGTAAACTAAGGACATTTGGGACTTGCTCTGGGGACATCATAGTTTTGAACAGATGGTAATAACAAACAAAGAGACATAGCAAACAAACAGTTGCATCAATTAAATCGGTAATTTAATTCATTCAGTTATATTGAGAACATACAAGACAGCTGAGGTAGACCTTTAGTTATTGAGTGAAGAAGGAATTATAGAAGCAACCGACAAGAAACTGCTGGTTTTTGAAAAGGCTTACTTAATTATTTATTGAGACACTCTTTCCTGGGAAAGGGAGGGCAAATCCAGAAGTTTTGCAAATTTGGTGGCTGCAAATTAAGTATAATTCTGGGATGGGAGAAATATTTCTAGATTCCTGCCATTTTACTTACAACCCTTGCAAGAAATGCCATCAGAATGAAAGCCCAGCAAATTCTGCTGAATTTAAATTTTGCCTTCAGCCACATGTCACTAAGAGTTAATGAACTATTTATACTGAGAAAAGCATCAGGATTGTGCTCAATGCATACTGAACTCAGGTTTCTGACATTACTCATTACTAGAGACAAATTTTTTTAGGTGAGCATAAATATTATATTTTTATGAAAAAAAATAACCATAATGTCCAAAACAAAAATTATGGATTCAGTGGCACTATTTAACACTTTCTTCAGAATGAAGATTAGGTGGATTCACATATTTCCTTCCACATTCAATCTATTGGAAATCTTGTTGTTGTTGTTTTTTTAAATACAATTTTATGTATTTAAGGAGCACAAGTTTTGATATACATATGCATAGTGAAATGACTACTACGTCAAGCTAATTAATATGTCCATCTCCTAACACATTAACATTTTTCTGTGTGATGAGAGAACCTGAAATACACTCCCTTAGCACATTTCCAGTATACAATATAGTATTATTAATATAGCCATCATGCCATACATTAGATCTCAAGATACTATAGAAAATGAATACTAACACATTAGACATATCAGTGGACACATTTCAATAGCATCAGTAGGACAACTAAAGTCAACAAATCTGAAAACAAGTTAGTATGAGACCATGTTATACAAGCATAAACCTGAATAGCTAGCGTTCAAGCATTTATTTTATGCACTTTTCTTAGGGTAAACTGAGTTAACAAAAGATAATGGGCCTAATACTAAAATCTATCTCACTATTGCCTTATTTACACAGCTGAAACCTTCCAAAATCAACCCCTTTAGTTTGTAAAGTGAATTCTTTCAGTTAGAATATCAAGGATTTGTTTTCTGCAAATCTCAAATTTTAAAAGAACATCTTTGAGAAAGACACATGAGAAAGATACCCAACAACAAAGTGGTAGAGAGTACCGTGTAGTTACTTTTGCTCTCTGGCAAGCAAATGCAGATCTGAGGTTCTAGCCAAAAGCTCACTTCCACCGGTTGATTTCTATGGATATATGCCTTATTTTACCACAAAGCATAAGATATGTGGTTTTCTGGAGATAAGGATGAAAATCCACTGTATTGAGAGTTGTCACCTGTGCTTTAAAATGTTGAAAATCAAATGCTCTTAAACAGAGGAGCTCCTCAAAGAGATACCTTAGTCTGGGAATGCCAAGAAGAGCTTTCAAAGCACATACACACAAAATCTACAAAACCAAGAGATTTCCAAAAAAAACAGTCAAAAGTCTCATGGAGAATTACCCTGACAGAATTCGGCTCTTGTAAGCCAGTCAGGGACTGAATAACACACCTACAGCACAGAGTTAGAAACCTCCTGCAAAGCACTGACCCTAAGCATTGGTTAGGATTTTATTATAGGGTACTAAGATATTTTTGTTTTTAACATTTCAGCCAGACTGTATATTTATTCATTCATTCAACCATCAAGTGCCTACTGGATGCCAGCATTGGGAATGCAAAATGATTATGTTATCGCCCCTGAACTCCTTGAATCTGATGAGAAGGAACAAGAACATAGGGAATCTCAATGGTATGTAATAAACATAGGGTGATGTCAGGAAAAAAATACCTCCATTTGGAGGAACTTCATCAAAAGGAGCAACTACAAGGGTGGTCCAGGCAATGGAACTGGTGTTTATGAAAGCATGGGGAATGAAAGAAAGGTACTTGGCAAATATGCAAAACAGTTCAAAATGAGTAGCTGGAGAAAAGAGATGGGCAGAGGCCAGATGACCAAGGGAGACAAAATCTTTGAGGGAGAAACAGAAATAAAATGAACAAAATTACACTTAAGGAAATGTTCTGGGCTGGTATGATATAATGTCCCTAAAACAACTGGATGTTCAATTGGCCAAAGTTATGGAAAAGAGTTATATCTTTGTCAGGGGGAGAGACATTGACCTCTTTCAAATGAATGACTATGTCCTTTTCTCAGCTGTCCTTGAATATAGGATCACCAACTGAGGGACCTTAAAGGTGGAGGCTGTACTCTAGGAGGCCGTCTGGGCATTACTGAGGGAGTACTTGAGAACCTGTGGCCATCATCTTTCAGTCAAATGCATGTCGTGTGGGGCACTTCCAGCTCTGATGGTAGTAAACAATGCAGATTCAAGAAAAAGGCAGTAGACAATACTGCCCACATTGTCATGGGATTATTAAAGAAATGCCTGAGAAAGCAACTTAATAAAACTATTCATATTTCTTTATATTCTTCAAATTGTGTTGTATCACATGTCAACTTCTGCTGTAATTATTCTGCTAATCTTCTTTCAATGTAATCAATTATTTTCCTTATTTTGATATAATCTTGTTTTTTCAAATAAAATGTTTTTGCTATTATTTTAAAAATAAACTTTCTTTAATTTCTTGAAGTGTCAACACACTCACATAGTTCAAGCATCAAAAAGTGTAAAAAGATACACAGCAATGTCTCCTTTTTACCCCTATCTTCTATCTGCCAAGTTCCTATCCTCACAAACAAGTAACCAATATTCTAATTTACTTCCCAGGATTTTAAAAATGTACATACAAGCCAGTACAAATATAAATTATTTTCTCTTCTTTTTTGTTTTCATCCCACTATTTTGACATCTTTCTTTCTCCACCTAACAATAAATCTTGAAGGTTACATTAGTCTTCTCAGGCTTCCATAAAAAAATCCCATAGTCCAGGTGACTTGAACAAAGAAATGTATTGTCTCACAGTTCTGGAGACTGGAAATCAGAGACCAGGGTGGCAGCACAGTGAGATTCTGGTGAGAGCTCTCTTCCGGGCCTGCAGGTGCCACATTCTCACTGTGTCCTCACTTGACAGAGAGACAGCGAGCTCTCCAGTGTCTCCTACTATCAGAGCAGTGATCCTACATGGGCCCTCCTTTCATGACCTTATTTAACCCTAATCACCTCTCAGAGGCCACATGTCCAAACACCATCATGTTGGAGGTTAGTGCCTCAACATAGGAATCTGGGGAGTGAACACAGACACTCAGTCCATAACAGAAATCTTTCCATCAAAACACTTAAAGAGCTTCCCTATTCTTTTTCATTGCTGTATGGTATGCTATCACTACATCATAGATTTTTTAATGTTGAAACTGGGAAGACTGAAGTTGTCCATATTCATTCTTTTTTCATAGAATCTGCAGAAATAAAGTAAGAGGACATAAATCCTAGAGATTGAGGTGATGTTTCTGGTGAGGTTACACATAAACTGAAATTATATTTTGATGACTGCTGGAAATGTATCGAGCAATATTTTAACATACATTCATTAGCCCATTGTGAGATTCTCAAAACTTCAGATTTCTAAATCAAATATGGTTGAAGTGTCATAATATGAAGATACTTGGTATCTTGTATTTGTACTTCATTTTGTACTTCATACTTGTATTTGAAGATATTTCAATCATTGTTTATAAACAATGATCGGCTTACATTGTTACTTACTCGACATGCTACACAGGCCATTTGAAACACATTAATGAATATTTAGGTTTTGACAAGGATGTTTGTAGAGAAAAATATTTAGTGACTTTTATGAATAAAGTTCAAACAGTTATTCAGCCCAGAAAATGGAAAGAACCAAGAATGAGGAAGAGAAAAAAAGTATGGCCACAAAATACTTCTGGACAACCTCACTGAAAGCAAAATAAAAGACTGTGTGCTATCCCTACAGCCTGAATTGTCACTGACTGAAGGATTAGAAGGCAGAAGGGAGAGACAGAGGGAAGGTAGGTGAACAAAACAAATATGGCTATTTAAATTTATAATTTTAATTTTATGTCCTTAAAATATGGCTTAGATTTGATTTAGGAATAAGAGAGAGAGCAGAATCAGAGAAGGAACCAACGTGTTAAGCCTAGGTGGCTGGGTAAAAAAAGTACCGCTGTTGGCTAAGATAGGTGGAAGATATTTAGGATGGAGTGTATTTTTATATACATTATGTTTGGGGCTAGTGAGATTATGTATGTTAAAACGATCAGCAAGCATTTAACAGGTTGAAGGGAAGAGAGATTTGGGAGATCTTTCAAGAAATGTTTATGAGAACAAGAGACATGAAGGCAGAGGGAGAAAGAGCAAGAACAGAATGATGGAGACCACTCCCATTCAGAGGTAGGAGGGAGAGGATGACCAGCCAAGGAGAGGGAAGGGTGGTCAGAGAGAGAGAAGGTGGACCAAGGTAATGAGCTATAGAAACTAAAAGAGGACAACACTGTTAACTGTGCTGCATGCTGGGAAAAAGAAAAACAAAGATGTGTACCCCCAAAACAATATGTTAGAAGACAGAGGTCAGATTTTAAGACATTAAGTAATGAGTTGAAGAATGAGAAAGTCAAATCATGGAATATTTTATATGGAGAAGTTTTTGAGATGATTGTGAAATTAAGAAGAAAGACAGGATAACAAGACTATTCCATATTTATATTCCACTTCAGAGTAACAGAGCACTTCTGCATGCAGTATCTCTTTTGATGGTACCTCAGGGGGATACTGTGGTAGGTAGATGCAGCAAAGGGGGATAACTGGAGATGCAAATAGGAGATGAAGTAGTTTCCTAAGGAGGTAAGAAGAGAAAAGAATTCAGTGCTGGAAGAGTGGGGATACCTCTAATTTTGAGACAAAAGGAGAAAAAGTGAGTTGGTGAAAAGACAAGAACATTTTAAAGTAACAGTAGTTTAGGAAGATTCATGACTGAAGACCTGAAAAGTAATCAAGGTAACCTTGAATAACCTTGAATGCCCAACTGGCAGGAGAAATGTGAAACAAGTGGGGAAATGATGATGTTGGTATAAAAAGTCAAAACACTGACTCTTCACACAGACACAAACTCTCCAGATCTCTAATACACTATAGTAGTCCTCCCACCAATGTAATAGTGAGTGGACATCGAAGTACTGGAGTCAAGAGCAAACAATTCAATGTCTTAAATAACCCCAGCAAAGACTTTAAGAAAAGTCCATCCATTACACAATTCAGTTTATAAGACGGCTTTGAGCTCCCACTCCAGCCCATGCCACAGAAAAGAAAGCATTAAGCAAGCTGTTAGAATAATGCATTCCCACAGGACAATAGATACTGCAGTTTTTCAAATAACAGGGATGTCAGTCGGTAGTCTGGCCTCTAATTACCCTCTTTAGAGAGTTCTGTTTTTTCTAAGCTAGTACCCAAATGTTTACAACTTTCCCCATTAAAAGGTATGCATATTAAGAAATAAATTTAAGATTGTACTCTATGATCTAACATATTGGGATACAAAAGTATAATAGGTTTCCCTTCTTGGCCAAAAAGACCATGTGACATGTTCACTCGAGCCTTGTGGTATCTTAGCCAGACATCGGGAGATTCTAGCCTTTTGGCTCTTTAAATCAACTCTACCATTAAAAATATTAATTTCTCTATTACATCTCATAGAAGATAAGGTTACTATCTTTGCTTGCCCAAGACACCTCCACCACGGGGAAAAGATATTCTAATGACCAGAGTGGACATGTGCTCTTGATTGGGCCAATCATGTTACACCATATTCCTGACTTGGTTTTGGTTTAGGGAAGAATCTGTGACCTCAGTTGATGCAATGCAAGTCATTCTTGGGATTGCTTTCAGGCTGAAGCCAATAAGAATAAATCCTCTTTCTTTGCTGGTAGAGTAGCTGCTAGATGAGATGAGAGACCAAGGTTGCCAGGAGCCATATCCCCACAGCATGAAGAAAGCTATCTGCAAAGAGACCCAGAAACTCTAGTCACAAGTAAGAGTGTGATTCTTAACAGTGTACCTGCCTCTGAATCCAGGCATCCCCAGGACCAGTTCCCTATAAGCTGTGTTTGAATTACAGTAGTCAATAAATTTTTGTGTGAGCAAGATAGGATTCTGTCATTTGCAATCCAAACTGTCCCAACATGTGCACAAAATACCTTTTACGTACAAGGTGCTCAATAAATACACATTGACTCTCTGGTTGCTTCTATGTCAGTGATATTTCTGTATCTTCTGCTTTTGCATTTTCTTTGTGTCCTACAATCACATTCTCAGGAAGGCTTGATCAAAGTGAGGCTGCAGTTTTTCCAGTAATAACTGGGTGCCTTAGTATCACTGACACTGGCTAAGATTATTTACTATGTCTGTGTTTCAGTTTCCTAATTTGTAAAATCTGGCAAATAATAATAGCAGCTCCTTATTGAGCATCCACTATACTCCAGGTATTGGCTTAATGCTTAACATACATTATTTTAATTCCTTCAGCAACTTTGTAACACACGCATAATGACCCCATTTTATAGATAAGGAAGCTAAGATGCAATAAAGTTAAATGAATTGACCAAAGTCATATAGCTTGAGTGACAGAATACTGATTCACACCCAGGTTTATCTAAGTCTGGGCTCTTTCCAATGTCCTATGAGGCCCTCCCTATTCAAAAAGCTTCTGTGTATATAAGGTAATGCAGGCAGAATTGCTGTGAAAACAGAAAATGGTCAAAAATCATTATCCAATTGGCAACAAAAAAATGTGGAAGTGGGTTCAAATATTAACAAGAAAGATTTAGGTTAAAGAGAACATTATGACTACTCCAATTATGGCATTAGAAACAGTAATTATACAAAATGCATGCTGAATCTCATATAGATGAGAATTTTATGAAGAGAAAATACAACCAAAATTCTGTTCCATTTCTGAAGTGTCAACAAAACTCTGAAGGACAAAAGTAAGAAAACTTTACTAAATTAGGGAGAACCAAACCTCATTTCTCAATTTCCTCTTTGAACCATCAATACCTAGGATCTGCCATTTCCTTCGTGGCCCTGTTGATGAGGTGTGCTTATAAAATAAGAACATTTTGACTTACAGATCTGGATGGCAATATCAGTGGCATTTGAAATGAACAAATATATAGTCATGTTACCTTTGTACCATTAAAATATATGCAAACCCTATTTTTGTGTAAGTTTAATGGAAAGAGTAAGACCAAGACTGTTCTTCAAGCTGTATTACTATTTCAAACAACTTCAAGGAAGTCATGTTATGAACTTTTTTGTGTCTGTTTTGTTCATCAAACTGAGAGTTCTTTGGGCATAGGAATTGTGTCTCACACATCTTTTTATCTCTAAAATCCAGTATAGGTGAAATTTGGCATAGGTTGCATTGTGACTCTCATGGGTCCTGGGAACTTGAGCCTTCATGGACCTCTTCCTCCAAAAAAAAATGTTAAAGATTGAATTTTTGACCATGTTAGTATAAAAATGAACATATTAGTATTATATATTTAAACATTTTCTTTGACCTAAAATGTCATTTTTTTCCCTCCTATTTTTATAATAAATTAAAACATATGCAGAGGCTCTTAAGAGTACTGTGGGCCCCAGGTGCTGTGCCTGTCTTGTCAATGGATAAGTCAGGCCTGATAGTAAAATACAATGTGGTTGAATGAATGAAAAGAACAAATAATTAAAAACAAGCATTTATGTGGTGGTAGTGATTCTTAGAGCTTCTATTTTAATTTTCAGTTTAAAATATTTTTCAAAAGTAGCTAATTAATAAGATCATCACAAAGTACTATTATTCATTTAATCCGAAGCCAACTATTGAAATGTATTACTGTAAACAAAATTAAAACCCAAGAGCAGTGTAGAAGAAGCCTGCCAAAGGGGCAAAATAAATATTTAAAATGATATCAACCATTGCTATAATTTTTAACAAACATACACCTCTTAAACAATAAAGTTTAAATATTTTCTTTTTCAAACTCTGACATTCCAAGAGAGTCCGTTCAATAACACAGATACTTAAACAAATGTGGGTTTTTACTTGGAGCCACATGGTTATTGACTATAATATTGTTATAAATATGTGCCCAAAATGTTAAACCTGCTGCCTTTCACAAGCCTGCTTTTGGAACTTAGCATTTCTCCACTGTTGTTTTCAGAGACACCTCCTTTAAATGGAAAATTGACTGATGCAATCTTAGGCATGAATAAACTCTAGTCCATAAAATAAATTAAAATGCTGTCATTTTGTAAGAAAGGTTTATTGGCTAACTATTCTATTTCTTCTAGTAATTCAAAGTCTAATGTTTAATTTACAGAATGAAATGCAGAAATCAATTATTCAGTCCATGGTATGGTAAAACTGATTTTCAAAATTACGTTTTGTGAGAAACCAGACTGCTTAAAATGTAGAGTGTCTTATCTGAGCAGTTCTTTCCTACTCCAAAATGTATAGAAAATGGTCAAACTATGAGGAAGCATTTTTGCATTGTCTGGAGAGGGTTATGTGCAAATTAATATCTGGATTATGATTCAGATTCACCCTTCCAAAAAGGATATCATATATATAAAGTAGAGCTAGTATTTATGGGATGGACATTTACCAGAACAGCTCTTAAAGGCTACATAATAAAAGTGCATTAAAGTTGCCTAAATTAATTAACCATAGATACTGAAGTGGATTCAGCTAATGGATTCTGCTTCCCCAGAGAGTACTCTCTTTTAATAATAGAAAAACCAAAAACATGTTTTTCCTCCTTTTTTTCATAACATCTAGTCACCTGACCAAGAGTGAGTGGGGGAGAGGGACTGCCCACACCCCCCTGGGACAGCTGGGGGAGAGGTCAACTAGTGATCAGATACTCTTGCTTCTCTTCTCCAAGGGCAAATGGGTGACCTCAGCAGCTGTCATTATCTCGTTGCCCTTCAAAACAGGAAACCAGTCTAGAGTTTCAAACTTACCTGCACTGCGTTACCAAACTGACAGTCTTGCCAGATCCTTGTAAATGCCTGTTATATATGAAGGTGGTGAAGTCTTTGAGTTGCTGGTGAACAGGGAGGCATTTGTGTTTGGGAGGGGACACTGCCTGGATCAGCTGTGTATCTTCTATTGGACGTTTCTGGAGATGAAGTCAGCAGAGAGGAGGAGGAGGATGCACAGGTCATCTGATCCATCTCAGGCCTGTAGGCCGAGTCACCTCCCCGTGCATGGGTGAACTAGTAAGAGTCTTACAATAGTTACCCAGAGGCATGTCAGGAAGAGTTTCAAAGATCTAGGTTGTGGACTCACAAATCACAGTGGTTCAACTTGCTTTTCAATCAGACAAACCCTTTGTTTTCCCATGTTTCCCATTCAACGTCCTGGTTGGGCCATCTTTTTGCTCATTAGCAGTTCCAGCAGAGGGCAGGCAGGGGAAAGGAGAAGAGTTGTATATTACAGCAAATGATCTAGAGTCTTCTGAACATGTTAAGGCAAGTTTTCTGGTTTACTAAGATCAACAAAGGTCTTTCTGTGCAATTTTTTTTTCTATCTGTCTGAATAAGATGTAACCAGTTTTCAGGGGCTCCTCTCTGAAAAAAAAAATAGTGTGGTTTGGGAGGGCAAAATGAAGATAAATGAAGTAGTGAGAAAGCCATGCTCTAAAGCCTTCCTACGCTATCCCAAGTAAAGTCATAGGTTTCAAGAGAAGAAAGAGAGGTCTTTGTGTGCTGAAGTTGGTGACAGCATTTCAAGAGTAAAAGTATACACTGAAGTAAATAATTAATTCAGAGATGTGAGAGTCAGTGTGTGGGCAAACGTAACTGTTGAAGATTCTCTGAACAGGCTCGGGTGACAGCCTCAGAGAGAACTTGAAGGCATCCTGTTAGAATCTGGTTTATGTAAGACAGGTCTCATCAGATCCCAGCATGAGGCCTTTGTGGTAAGCAGCCGGAGTGAAGGGACTGGGAAATTCAGGATTGGCTGGCATTCCAAGAGGAAAAATGTCCACTATCTTTCCAGATCATTCATTAAGGTCTGTGTGACAATGTCATGAGCAATTGGCTAGGGGAGATCTTCCTCAGATAAACAGGGCTACAGAATTCATAGCCAAGGAATGCAGGTTGGAGAGGCACTCCCAGCACAGCTGCTACCTGAACACCCAGGGCTGGCTGGGAACCAAGGAGACATGCTGAGACCAGGAGCCTCGGCCACAAATGGCAGTGTTACAGCCGCTTAATCCTGAAATGAAAAGTAATTGCTTCTGGCTTAAAGAATAAAGGGAAAACAAGATCAGCCCTGGCTGAATTATTTTTTTTCAAAAAACAGCCATGCTCTACACAGGTTCTAAAAACTGCTTGGTATTTGAAAATGTGAGGAAATAGATGTTTTCTGTCAATATAATTTAAATCCAAAGATACTGACATATAAGAACATGTGAACACAAATACAATTTGATTAACATAATTAAATCAAATGTGTTTACTTAGGGATGACATCTTAAAATTTAACTTACCTGAATATAATTTTAGGAAGTCAGTCTTCAAAATAGCTGTTTCTTTCTCTTTTTTTAAAAAGCATTTCCCACTGAAAAGCCTTAGCGGAAGCCACAGAGCTCCTTTTCTGTACAGAACAAAACTGCAAATGGAGAAATATGGAAGGACGGGGAGGGGAGAGGCGTTTCAATAGATCCAATATATTCCTGTGATGGAATTGTCTTCTTCTTAGGAAGAAGAAGTCACAAAAATTCATAAACAACTGAAAGTTTAAATTATGGCTAGAAGGATCTAAAGATGACTTTAAACCTACAACTAAGTTACATTTGTGTTTTTACTTGTTTACCCCTCAAAAGGCTACAGAATCGCAAATGTCGGATGTTCTGTTTATAAAAATCCCCATTTCCTTGAGAGCAACAGAACAATGGCAAAGAGTAAAAACAAAGTCAGAATGAGAACAAACCTCTTCCCTCTCAAGTTCCAATTTTTAAATTATATGTATTAATTTAAAATATTTGTGGCAGACTCCCAAGGATGGAGCGAGAATTAACATATATAGCCACATAAAAATGGCCACACAAACAGCAATTTCACATGGTTTAACGCAATACCATAAGCTGTCACGGGGGGTACCATCAACCAATAAAGAATAAAACCCAGTACAAATACCAATATTATAAAACTAATGTGACACACGCTCTCTCCTTGCAGGTGCTAACCCTGAGGACATTCCTCAGAGAAGAATCAAGGCTATTTACAGACATTGCTTACAGCTTATATTTCTGCTTCATGAATTCACAACAGAAAAGAATAATTCTTGTAGCAGAAGGTTTTTTTGGATACCACCAGTTTTTATGGATTTAGCTAATAGAACAACACAGGGACACTAACAGTGCCTGCTTTCCCATGAGCTCAGGCCACTGAAAGCCAGCCACAGACCCAATAGCTTGATGCACAGTAATCACAAACATGAGGGCTTTTTTTAAAAATGAAAGGTGTCATACAGCCCATGAGATAGAGGAAACAGCCATGACAACACCAGGAATGCAAAAAATGTCCACAGATGATGAACTATGCTCTCTGCTGGTATATGACACACAGCCAGTGACCCTAAAAGCCACAGTATTTCCAAATATTAAGACTATGGTGCTTAGTAACTCTTTGAATATGAAAAAACAGCAATCCTTTTTTATACCAATAGTCTATCATTTTATTCCAAGAAAGGATACTGAGTGTTGAGATAGCCCCAATTTTCTTTTTTATGCACAGAGTGATTCAGACATCAGCAAGTTTTCTGTTCCTAATATAGAGAAGTCTTAAGACAAGCTTTCTATTCTTATAAAATATGACAATGTCCAAAGGAAATAAAGATTTAAAGTATAATGTAAACACATATTTTAATGATAATACATAGTGACTACAAACATTTAGATGATGAGGAAGAGTATGGTATGTTGTTGAAGGCAATTTTAGACCAAATAAATCACTTATAGATTTAAGGCAACAAGTTTTCTCTGTAAAACAAAATGAAGATTATAAAAATATAATCTCTCATGTCAAATATTAAATCATCAATGACACATAGTTTTCAAACACACCCTTTTTCCCAGACCAGATGACCTTGGAAAAAGCAAGGGTCTTTCTTTGCCCAGAGATTTCAAGTAAAGACTTGCTCTTTAGTACCTGCATTTTGATTTCTGGAGATGGAACTAGAATTACTGACAAGTCAAATATAATTATTGGGTGAACTAATCTCCAAGAGCCTTACAACTTACTTTTTAAATAGAAATATATTCTTCCAAATTACACTTCATAAAAAGTGAAGTTTAATGAGATTTTTAAGTACAGACTTAAAGGAGCTTCATTCTCCCCAACCCCTTGCCAGTATTCACCTTCCTCTCTAAGCACCTTGCTCTCTTCTTTTTTGTAGTGTGAATTTTGAAGAAATTCTAAGAAGCAGCCACTGGGACAGCCATTGGGACTTCACTGTAAGTTGCTCCACTCTACCCAGCAGGTAAGTGACATAAAGGACTTCACATACTACATTTGGAAAATACAGCAAGAAGGAAGTAAGCAGGAAGTTTTCTAGGACTGCTCTAATACTGACTTTATTTAATTTCTTTAAAAGATGATTGACTAAAGCAAAAATGCTAACAACATGTAGGGATTTTAATGTATGTAGAAGTATGACATATGACAACAATAGTATACAGGACAAGTTGGGGAACAGGAAGTATACTTCCATAAGTATTTTATACTACTTGTGTAGTGATATAATATGAAATCATAGTAGATTATGCTAAATTAAGGATGCATGTTACAGTCCCTAAATCAGCCATTAAAAATGGAGCAGAGGTATAGCTTTTAAGCCAGTACATAAAATGGAACACTTAAAAATTCTCAACAAATCCAAAAGAAGCAAGGAAAGGAGAACAGATGAGACAAAACAAATAGATAAGAGAAAATAAATAGCAAAATAGTAGACTCAACATTAATAATTAGATTAAATGTAATTGAACTAAACATTCCAATTAAGAGGCAGAGATAAAAATGAAAAGATAAGAACCAACTCTATAGTTTATAAGACAGATGCTTTAAATATCAAGTATAAATATAAAGGCACAATAGGTTAGAAGTAAAATAGAGAAAAGGATATATTTCTATTTGATTCCACTGATCTATTTGTCTACCCTTCTACCAATACCACAATGACTTCATTAATGTAATTGAATTTGACAAGATCCCCAGATGATTCATATGCACATTAAATTTGAGAAGTAATGGGTAGATCGCCCTTTTGAGGTACTTGGGAGTGATAAAAGGAAACATTTATTGAATGCTTGCCAATGAGAGAGGAATATCAAGTATTAGAATCCTACTTGGCCCATGAAAAAAACAAGATAAGAGATTAGGCATTTATCTAAGGTCATAGAAATGGACTAGGCTCCAGACTTCCTGACTCCTAGACAACAGCTATGTCCAAGAACTCAGCTCAAATATTGAGTCATTTGCATACAATAATAAAGAAAAAAGTAATTTCTAGTTAGCCACAATATTTACCATTTCTAGCATTCTTTGTTTTTCAGGTTGATCTGAGTTTTCATCTGGTATAATTTCCTTCAGCCTGAACTTCCTTCAACATTTCTTATAGTACATGTCTATTGTTGACAAATTATTTCAGCTTTTGCTTCCTTGGTAATGTCTTTCTTCTTCCTTCCTATCTTCCTTCCTTCCTTCTTTGTTTTGCACTCTTGCTCTCATTCTTTCTTTTACTTTCACTTTTGAAAGATCTTTTCTCTAGGTTTCTAATTCCAGGTTAACAGGTTTTATTTCTTGGAACACTTTAAAGAAGTTACTGCCTTGTCCTCTGGCTTCCTGAGAAGTCAAAGATGTTCCCCCAGGTCTTGTGCAGAGTGACTCTTTTTTCCTTGGCTGTTATTAAGATTTTTCCCTTTGATTCCTGGTTTTTAGAAATTTGACTATGAAAAGCTGGAGTGGTTTTATTTTTATCTTGCTTGGAGTTCACTGAGCTTAGATTCATGGGTTAATATTTTTCATCAAATTTAGATTCTTTTCCATCTTTTTTTCAAACATATATGTGTGTATATATGTATATATTTGCCCCAGTAACATTCTCTTCTCCATCTAGGACTCCAGTCTCACAGTTATTAGGCCGCCTCATACTATCCCACGAGTCAGTGAGGCTCTGTTAACTTTTTCCAGCCTTTTTTCTCCATTTTCGTTTCAACAGTTTATATTGCCCTGTCTTTATGTTCACTAATTGTTTTTTTCTTTTGTAGAAAACAATTTGCTGTTAAGCCCATCCACTGATTTTTTTTTTCATTTCAGGTATTTTATTTTTTAATTCTAGAATTTCTAGTTGGTTTTCTTTTATAGTTTCTATTTCTCTATTGAGGCTTTCCTTTTCTTCACTTGAGCCATATTTTCTTTTAAATCCTTAAACACATTTACAAAAGTTGTTTTGCAGTTCTTGCTTGCTAATTCCAGCACCTTTCATCTATGGATATGTTTAATCCTTGAAAATGATACTGAAAGATAAATAAAACACAAATGGCAATAGTTCTGGTTGAGACCACACACACTTAACTTCTGGAATTCCAGGTCCCTGAATCCCTTGCCATCACCTGGATAAATGGGAGGGATCAAATGCCCTCCTCACTGCCACTTGCTTCTCACTGCAATCATTGTCTCTTTTCTGAGTACTCTGATTGCTTAAGCCATGTGGAAAGCTGCCTCACATGTCATCTCTCTGAGATTTTCTTGTAGTACCACAACTGCTACCACTACTAGTAGTGCCATCTTTTCTTCAGTACCGTAGCCACTGGCCCAGAGTGTCTTCAGACCAAGAAGCTCCCTACTGCAGCCTGGGGTGCATTAAAGAGCCCTCTCTTGTTGCTTTTCTGGGTGCTCCAAATGATGTCCCTACCTCTCCTGCTTCCTATTGCCTCTCTGTGAAAAGCTGTGGGGAAGCCCTGGAGGAGTCCTGATGCTAGAATATCCAGTGCCGCTAGCCTGCCCTTGTCCCCTGGAGTCTGCTTCTCCTCCAGCCAGATTTCCTCCCTGTCCACCCACAGTTACTGGTCAGAGGATTGATTTCCCCCTGGTGGTAGCTCTCATGGAACAATTTCTTATTAAATTGCTACTTGCTAAGAACTTTTTATGTGTATAGAATCCTATTGATTGTCCAGAAATATGTAAAAAGAACTAAACCAACACAAATTAATAATTTAAAACCAAATATTATGTTTGATGAGTCTTTTGCTTTAATGAAGTTGAAGTCTACTGGACTGTATAAGATGTTCCTTAGTCCATCTGTAAAATTCAGTAATCAATTTGACAAATACATGCTGAGCACATGAAATGTACCAGGTTCTATTCCCAGGGCTAGGCATTCAAGATGCCTGCTCTTACGGAGTTTCCAATAAACAAATAAGCTAACTCAGTTCCTGATAAATGCAATATCAGGCAGTGATAAGTGATCAGAAGAAAATAAAGCAGGTTAATGGCATAGAAACTAATGGGAGGAAAATATTAGATAGTGGGGGTGAAGGAAGGTGTCTTAGAAGTTGACATCGGGGCTGAATGACATGAAGATCTAAGGAAAGGATAGTCCACGCAGGGGAACAGTGTAGTTATAGGAATGTAATGATCTAGGAAATGAATGATACGACAGGCAACCCAGCACAGATCATGTAGGGCTTACCAAACTATGGTTAGCAGTTTGGATTTTATTCTAAATACATTGGGAAGCACTGGAAAATTTCAAACAGGAATGACATGCTGTAATTACACTGTTAGAAGATCACTTTAGCTGCTGTGTGGAGACTAGATTGTAGAGGAACAAGAATAGAAGACCTCAAGCCCCACTGGGAACTGCTGTAACCTAAGTAAGAAATGGTAGCAATATCATAATATTACTCTGTGAGATAAATGTGTGTTCTATTAGATAATGCTCTCTGTTGATAGCCTACTATACAAACTGGATAACAGGGTCATTGACCTCAAAGACCTTTCTGTAATTTAATGGAGATGTCAGGTTAAGTTAAAGAGAACAAAGGGTGATACCTTGTTGAGGCAACACAAAATCGGCAGAGGTTAACAAGCTTTCAACAACAAACTTCAGCTGGGCTAAACTCTTCTGGGTCACCCTACCCCCAAATCACCACAGTGTTACCAAAGGACCAGAGACTCCATTGTCCAGACCTTGAATCATAGTTACATAAGCAAGAAAATCAAAAGCAAATATAAATATAGTTGTCAACATTTACCTACCACTGTTAATGATCTCCAAGAATCATTTGATTCCCCAGACAACCCTTAATAGTACTTATCATCCCCATTTTCTTGATAAAAATCCATGGCTGCTGGACATGGTAACTTGTCTAATGTTACACACAGCTAACAAGCACTACAGCCCAGCCACAAATCTGGATTAATCTGACCCCAAATTCAAGTTTATAAAGATGAGGCCAGTGTTTCCCCAAGTTGTCCGATGCTAAGAATTAGCTTAGCACTTGTTAAAAATACAACCTGCAATCTGTCTGCCACTCCATGACAGGTCCATTGAATCAGAATCTCCAGAATCAGAAGGCATTGTTCTTAACAATGGCTCTCAAATGTTTCTTACTGTCTTATCCTTAATATCATAATTTTCTAATTGTATAGCTTACACTGAAATAGGCCATTCCCAACATAAAGGGACACAGATAAATGGAGAATATAATATAAAATAACAATCAAGGAAGGTGGCATTTATCAAAGACTGCTTGGAAGAAATAAGTTTTGAACTGCATTTAGGAAGGAATGCTGAGTAAGAAAAAGAAAGTATTACAGAAAAGAAAGGTATAAAAGACACCTGGGTGGGCAGGGCACTGATAGGAATTGTTGACCCAAGGAGAAGAAGTGAATTGATTTAGCACACACCCCACCACAAACCCTCCGCCATGGAGATGAAGGTTTGAATGTAGATTCAAACACTTTTAGAGTAGTTGTAGGTTAATGAAGTCACCTAGATCCTTGGCCTGATCTTGGCCAAGACTGTTATGAAAAGTCAACCCTTGAAACAATATCCTATTATCATTCTCTTGGGTTAAAAGGTCAGCAAGAATCCTGTTTTGAGAGTTTTTTCTTTTTAAAACTCAACCTGTTTACCTGATTTCTTACAATAGGCAGATGATCCCAGAAGACAACTTGGAATATAAAATAGGAAATTTTCTTTTGTGGATTCATAGGCATTCTTAAGTATATTTCCAACTTGGTTTTCATAGAAGCTGTGTTCAAAATTATTCTACAGCATTACTTTTAGCAGCCTGCAACTCAACAGATGTTCATTGAATGCTGACTTTATATCAGACCCATGAGCAGCACAGGGGAGAGGACAATAAATAAAACACGGCTCTT
Organism: Manis pentadactyla; assembly: GCF_030020395.1. Lineage (NCBI taxonomy): Eukaryota > Metazoa > Chordata > Mammalia > Pholidota > Manidae > Manis > Manis pentadactyla. The sequence continues at coordinate 72,841,956 of NC_080022.1, forward strand.
AATCACAAGGGTTCAGAACCCAGTGGAAGGAGACAAACAACCAAATATGTAGTTCCATTGTAAGTCCTAGGGTGAGGGTTTGTATGAATGGTCTAAGGAGAGAGAACCGGCTCTGCCTGGAGAGGTTAGGGAAGGTGCCTGGCCTTGCCTGCTGGGTTTTAAAGGATCACAGGATTTCAATGGGAAAGGGATGAAGAAAGTAGTTCAGAAGAAGAAAAAAAAGGAAGAATGACACAGAAGTCAGGATGAAAGAGTGAGCATTCAGTCAGGGGGGTGTCACATATTGCTGCCCATAATTTTCTTTTCAGCCAGCAGAGTTATTTTTTTTAATTGCTTATCAGCATTCAAAGTGGGGATCATTCATATACAAATCTAATTTTGACTTATTGGAAACACAAAGTTTTAGCAACACGAGATCATCATCCAACTGACCCTGAATAATAGCTGCTCCATTTAGAGAGGGGTCCTGCTCCCCAGTCTACCCCTGGCTGCACATCCACTACTATTTTGTTCCCAGCCCTCTCATGGGCATTCCTGGTCATGATCCTTGGTAGAACAGGTTATGAGGTGGCAGGAGAACACCTTGAATGGGAAAGTGATATGAGAGTAGTTTGGAGGGAAAATAGGAATAGCCTGGCCTGTTAAGCATTTTCATACTTTACCATGTGGGCGATGGTGGTGGGTGACCAACTATTGGAAGTGAAACAGGTGATTTTTAGGAAGCTGTGTCTGGCAGATGGCTTGGAGGGCATTTATATCAATGATGGAAAGGTTAAGAGGCCACCACAGTAGTTCAAGCAAGAGATGATTAGAAGTTGTGATGGGGATGGAGACAAGGGATAGGGACCTAAAAGAAGAGGCATAAAAATTTTCACAAACTGTTTAATATAAAAATATTGAAAGAATAGCACAATAAATACCTATACAACCTCTATCTAGATTCAACATCAACTCAACAATTGTTACCATTTTGTTATATTTGCCTTATTTTCACACACACAGATACACACACATGTGTGTATTTTGAAAGAAAGTTCTAGAAATCAAAATATTTCATACTCAAATATGCATCTCCTAAAAATAAGAAATGTCTTATACATCACCATAATGTCATTTTGACATCTAAGAAAATTGACATTAATTTCTTAATATCATATCATTTACTATATAGCCCATATTCAAGTTTTCTTCAATTGTCCCCCTCAAAAATTTTAGCTGTTTTTAATCAAGCAAATTCAATCAAGTTTCATATAATGTATTTGGTTGTTATGTCTCTGTAGTCTCTTTTAATTTAGAACAGTTCCCCCTATTCTTACTCCCCTGACAACAATGACTTTTAGAAGAATCAAAAAAGGCTTGTCTTACAGAATATTTCACATTAAGGATTCTCTTCTGTAGGTGTCCTTGTAATTTGATTGTTCTTTGATTCCCTCTAATTCATATATATTTGAGGTTAGGTCTAAAGGCTTAATTAGATTCAGGTTAAGCACTTTTAGGAAGAACAGTTCATAAATGATTCTATGAATTTCATTTGTATCACAGCAGGAGGAATATAATGCAAGGTCATCCCATATCCTTGATATGCTCAAAGTGGTGACTACCAGATCTTTCCTTTGCAGTTAGTAAGTAACCTGTGTGGTAGTGCTTTGTCACTGTGTGAATATCCTGGTCTGCAATAGTCTTTCACCATTGATGATCCTTGCTTGAATCAATTATTTCACTGGGAGTTGCAAAATATTGACTTTCAAATGTTATCATGCTTTCTTTGGCATTCTTTTCTAAAGGTGAGTTTTCCCTCATTAACTAGGATACTATATGATTCTTTCTAAAAGGCAAGGTAAATGTTTACTTCTTTTCCTTTTACTATCCATTTTCAGAGTAAGGATTTAGTGACTAGTCACCTCCAATGATGCAAATGATTTTCTTTCTCTTTTTCTTCACCTTTTTTGGGTATCACTATACCTTTATAGATTTTTATACATTCAATGTTTTACAATCAATTATAGTCATCTTCAAACTGTCCAAAATTTTTCTCCTGGGAGCCCTGTCAAACTAGCTCCTGGGTCCTTTTGACATGCCCCTATAATACTGAGCATTCCTTGGTTTCTGGCATAACATGGATGAAGCTTGATTCCTGAGTATGACCTACTAGGACAAGAAAATCTAGCTTAGGCAAAGGAGGAAATAAATTTAAAAATGAATGTGAATAGATTTCTGGGAAGTAAGGGAAAAACTTTAAAACAAACCTCGATTTAAGACAGGTGTTTCAGTTTGCTAAGGCTGACAGGATAAAATACTCCCGGGCTAGGTGGCTAAAACATCAGAAATTTATTTTCTCCCAGTCTGGAAGCCAGTAGTCCAAAATTAAGGCAAAATCTTCTTTGAGGACTCCCTCCCTGTTTTGCTGATGCCCACCTTCTCCCTGTGTCCAAATGGTCGTTCCTCCGTCTGTGTTCCAATCTTCTCTTCCTACAAGGATTCCAGTCACACTGGATCAGAACCCAGCCATATGACCTCACTGTACCTTAATCACCTCTTTAAAGACTCTCTCTCTGGATGTAGTCACATTCTGAGATACTGGGGGTTGAGATTTCAACATATGAATTTTGATGGGAAACAATTCCACTCATACACGTGGGATAGAAAGGAGCTAAGTGTTAGAATAAAGATACTTGCTTGAGAAAGTTAGCAAGTCTTCTCTATGGCTGGGTCTCATTTCTGACTGAACAAAGATGGTTCAGTAGTATTATTACTCCACAACAGCTTGAGCAAGGTTGAGATGATGATTAAATGATGAGCCACACATTCCTCCACATGTCTACGGTCAACCATGAATATACACAGAGAAAACTGGAGAGAGAGGAATATATCCACCCCGTTTCCACCAAGATTTTCTCAGCTTTGAACTTGAGTCATTATGCTTACTTAGCTTGCTTTCTACGGGGGTGGGGGCAAGGGTGGCATTTAATCATAGCTTTGTCCTTCTTTTTTTCAGGACAAGTAGCCCTGTGCCAACTGACTCATCCGATACCAGCCTTAACTGTCACAGATGATAAGGGAGCTGCCTGTTTCATCTATCTTTGTACAGAGAAATTAAAGAAGAGGAAACTCAAAGGCCAAGGGAGCGGCTGGTGAGACATCTTGCCCGGGGACTTGTTCAGTTAGTTAAGGACACAGCTAGGACTCCCTCTTTTGACTCCTAGGGCTCCTTCTCCTTCACTACAACTAAGTAGCTCTTTTGCTCTGGTTTAAAAATGTTCATGGAAGTGTTGCTTACAAATGATTCAAAATACCAAAGAACATGGTAGTATAGTAGTTAAAGAGTCCAGACTGGTTAAACAAGCCTGTGTTTGAATCTCAGCTTTATCATTTACTACTACATAGCTGCAAGCAGGTTGTCAAATTTCTTAAAGCCTTGATTTCCTTAAAAAGGACTGGGGCTAATAATAGTACCTGCCACACACAATAGCCCTGAGCATCTTCAGTTAAGGCATTTTTTAAAAAATGAGTAGTACCAGGCACATAGTAAATGTTCAGTAAAAAAGAGGTATCATTATTCATTACAACACCTTAAGATTTATCAGAATTCAAATTTTCCATCCAGGTTTCTCAGATAAAATGAAGCAAAAGTAAATAAGTAAACAAACAAACATCATTTAGCCAGCTTTCCATTTCACAGCCATGATGTTTATTTCAGTATCATAGCATCTAGCAGTTGAGCACAGGACAAAAAAGAAGCCAACTAATTGAGTCAAAAGGTCTCACAACTCTAAAAGTGAAAAGTCACGGCCTAAAGGATAACCAAAATCTCTGAGGCAGTAGAGTAAGAGAAAAGGAAGTTCTGAAACAAAGAAAGAGATTGGAAAAAGAGAAAAAGAGACCATTTTCCAGATACAAGAATGGAATTAATATGCCGAAAGAAAGTAAAAGTTATTTCCAGCAAGAAAGACCCCTTGTCACTCAGAGCCCAGGATCACTTACTCTGATGTAGAGTCATGGGATGAATTTCTTCCAAAAGTTGGGTTCAGGGCCCTGCTGAGAAACCTATCATTCAAAATTAATGAAATGCTATTAGTGTTTTAAAGGTTCTAGTTGTGCACAAGGGAAATTCTGGACTCAGTTGAAGTAATACAGCACTTTAGAATGGATGAGTAGCACAAAGGATACTTACCAAAAAGGCTATTTATTTTTGTCAGCTTTTATTGCCTCAAAGGCCAAAAAGCAAGACCCAGAAGTAAAAGCACAAAATGAATTTATCTACAGTGCACATAAAGAAGACAGAGACAGAGGGACTGTTCTGGAACAGACATCTGCTGGTCCTCCAGTTAAAATGAAGGAGAAAGACACTTTCAGTTATATTGTCACTTGAGTTCTTTGCTTCACTGAAATGATCACCAATGAGTCAGATCTATCCATCTATCATTCTTTTCCTGATGATTTCAGTTCTTGCCCAAGAGCTGCACTGGGAACATTTTACAAGGCAATGTGACAATATTTATAAAAACATTTAATGTGATTATCCTTTGACCTAGTATTTTCCCCTTTAGGCAGTTTTCCTGCAAATATTCTAACTAAAGTGTTTGAAGACACAGATTTGAGGAAATCTACTCCCCCATTGTCTGAAATACTACAAATTGGAAGCAGTATAAATGTCCATCAATTGCTGGCTAAATGATGATTTAACCAAACACATGCCCTAGAGTCAAGACCCCTTGAATTTGAGTTCCCATTCCATTACAACTTAATAGCTGTAGCTGCTTGTATTTGTTTTCTGTTGCTGCCATAGCAAATTACCACAATTTTAGAGGTACTACACAAATTTATTATCTTACAGTTTTGTAGGTCAGAAGTCTGGCATTAGTCTTGCTGAGCTGAAACCAATATGCTGGCAGTTCTGAGGTTCTTCTTGAAGAGTGTAGGAGAGAATCCCTTTCCTTGCTCATTCAGGTATTAGCAGAATTCAGTTTCAAATGATTGTAGAACTGAGGTCTCTGTTCCCTTTCTGGCTGTTAGCTGAAGGTAACTCTTAACTCCTAAAGTCCTCTTTCAGGTTACTGCACATAGACTCCAATATCTCAAAAACAGCAACAGCTCACTGAACATTGAATCTTCATGCTGCAATCTCTCTGACCCTGCTTCTACTGGCGTATCTCTAACCTAGCAGAAAAATGTTTCACTTTTAAAGACTCAGGTTATTAGATTGGGCCCACCCAGATAATTGAGAATAATCTCCCTATCTCAAGGTCTTAACGTTAACCCCATCAGCAAAGTCCCTTTGCCATGAAAGGCACAGGTGACCCTTGAATAACAAAGGTTTACTGTACAGGTCCACTTATATGTGATATTTTTCAATAAATATACAGTATCTGTAATTGGATATAAGACAGCACATTCCCCTGGTGATGTGGTTGATAGAAATGGAAAAGTGTTGTATCAAACCCTCCCTCTGGGTGCTATTAGCTCCACACTCTAACCAGCTGAGCTAACCGCTGTTATCTACACCAGAGAGAAACAATGGAATGTGAGACGAGCTCCTAGGTGTTGGAAAACCTTTGCCTCTTGGAAATGTGCCCCTCCCAGCCTGAGACTCATCCACCTACACACAGGTGTCAAACCTGGCAGCAACCAGTGGAGTAGCTAATTCACCCTCTGCTTGCTCTCTTTTCTCCATAGGGACCTACAATCTTCCCATTTCTTATATACTTCTCTACTCTTTGGTGCCTCTGAAGTTAATTGATCTGTTTTATAGACAATAGGCTTTAGTAGTTATTAGGGAGTCAAAAGGGGAAGTCGGAGTCCCTAACCCCTATGCTGTTCAAGGGTCAACTGTAATACATTCACAGGTTCTAGGGATTGGGGTGTGGAGATCTCTGGGGCCATTACTTTACCTATTACACCTCTTTAAGTTTCAGATTCCCCATCTTCAGAATAGCATTTCTTCTATGTATGATTCTTGTATGTTATAGATTATTTAAAAAAAAATAAGACAGAACTAGTTCTGACATAGAAAGATGTTCAAAAGATGTATTGGAGGCAAGTAAGCTATGGAAGAGTGTGCAGAGTATAACTACTTTTTTTGTAAAAGAAATGAAAAAATATATATATTTGTATTTGATTAAGGGAAAAGTATCTGAATGCGTACCAGGAGACTAAGATTGAGAAGGTAAGTGCAGACTTGGAGTTTTTAAAAAATAATGTATATTTTTAAATTTAGAGTGGTAACCACATTAAGAAGATTATTAGTGTTTGTTGTCGAAAACAATATGGCAACAAAAAGGAAATAAAGAAATAATTACTTATAAAATGAGAAGGAAGAAGAAAAAAGCATTGAAAATGTTGGAAAATAAAAAAATTCAGGTTAGATGCTAGAAATAATCCCAAACATGTCAGTAATCACAATAAATATGAATAAATTACAGCTATTTATTAAAATACAGAGATTCTCAGACTGAAGAAAGTAGGATCTAGATATGTGAGGATATAATTTAGGCAAAATTTTTAAAAACATAAATAAATACATTGATTACGGAAAAGCACACATTAACTGAAAGTATAGAAATAGAGTTGGAAAGTAAAATCACCATTTTCAGGCCTATGTTGCCTCTAGGAAGAAAAGAAGGGGAAAAGCCTAAGAGAGGGTTACAAAAGTGATATCAACTATATCTGTAGTATTTTCTTTCTTCTAACATACATAAAACATCTAAAACATATGACAGGATATTTGCCTTTTAAAATTCTGATTTGCTATATTGTGTTAATTTTGTGTGCATATAATTTTTTTTAATTTTAAAGAGCTGTACTAAGAAGTCAGAAATAGGAATGATTTGCTGATGACACATGTATTTTGGCTTCTAGAAAAATTCTAAAATTTTAGAGGTAAACCTAAAATTAGGGCAGACAAATGAAAATGTATTTCCACTTTCTGTCCTCAGTTAAGGTTACCATCTATTGAGCACTCACATTAAGCTAAAGATGACACTGTTTGAAAATGCCAAAATATACACATGACTATGTTTGAGAAGACATAAGCAGAAACATGAATGCAAATTTAATACAGTTTGCAAATGTTGTCAAAAAACAAACGATTGGAATAGGGATTAAATTTCTCAGATAAATGTAATTTTGAGCCAGATTCTGAAGAGAGGTTAGCAGATTTCTAAGAGCAAACAATTCAGATTAGGAAAATGGACTGTGCTATGGTACAAAGAAGGGAGGGATCTCATCACAAGAACGCAGGGGGAAGTAATAGATTAAAGTGGTTGAAACAGAATTTCCTGCCTGAAATTCTGAAAGACTGAAAACAGATAAAAGTATTTACATGGACGAAAGCACAGAAAAATTTCAGTATACAATTAAATAGAAGGTTTAGGCTACCAGGAAAAGAGATCTGACTCACAATTCATATTACCTCCGACAATCACCTTCTTCCCTGTATATTTATAGGCTCCAATGGAGCCCTGGTTAAGATGTAAAAGAGAAAGCTGGTGTTTATGACCTACTTTGAAAGAAAAAAGGGGAATGCTGATGGAGACTGAATGGGCCTCCATTCATTTTCTGCTGGAAGTGTTAGAATTACTTCTCTATATAATTATTTATTTAATAGATTAATACAGACAAATATCCTCCCCGCAAAAGGACAATCTATTTTGAAAATATCCTGTTTAAAGCTATCAAAACAGTCTAATGTTGGGCTAAACTGACCTTTCTGCCTTCAAATTACTTTGGGTAAAAGGCTCAACCTAATTCCTATAGGGGGATGCCGGTGGCCATGACCACTAACTGGAAACGTGAGTCAGTCCAGATTTGTGGTTCCCAGCACAGACGTGCCACATGAGCTGCCTGGTCAATCACCTGGTCTGCTGCCTCCACGTCCTCATTATATTCACATCCGGATTCTCACCACTGTTGTTCCAGATTTTGCCTCATTTCATTTTGCTTTAACATTGAGGCAGCTTCCCCATTGTACAGTTGCCAGAGTAAACTCCGTTTCTCTCTAGACCAATCTAAACAGATCCCTGCCATGCTTAAGACCTTCCCCAGCGGGCCTCACAGTGGGATTGCCTCACACTCATATGTCTCTGAGTTGTGAGGCAGGTCGCAGGCAATGTGTCACTGATAATAAAGCCCCCAAAGTTCCAAACCCAAAGTTTCTAGAATGCCTGCCCAGTTGTTCATCACTGGCTCTGCTGCCTGGTAAACTCCTGCTTCTGCACATCTCAGCTCAGATGCTCTCTCCTTGGTGAATCAATATTCTTGACTTCCTCAGCCAGCTCCTGTTCTTCACCTGAAGCCTTGGGGGGTTTGTATAGACTTCCATAAAATATTTGTCTTGTTTGACTGCAATTGGTTTTACAACCGTCTCTCACTCCATGTAAGCTCCTGAGGACAAGAGACCATGTCAGTTCTTTTTACATGGTTGGTAAATAGTAATTTCTTGTACATTCCAAGTACACAATGAACATTACTGGATGTGAAATGAATAAATCAGTATCACCACTGGTAGAGGGTAAAGAGATTCCCTGATTAATGAGATCAACATTCTTTTCTATTAATGCTATATATGGCAGCAGGGAAAACCCTTTCACCCTAATTATGTCAAATAATTATATCCCAGGGAGCCTCAGCATTTTGAGAGTAAAGGTTGAAGGAAGTTCTTCCCTTTATAAAATTAAAGACCTTGATTATTGGTCAAGAGAAGATACTAGATTCAATAGAGGAAAGAGTGGCCTGCCAGTTCTTCCTATGTTCCTGTAACTAATTACAGATAAATAATTTTAAAAAATTAGTATCCATAAAAATCAACCACAAACCAAGGATGACGATTTGAATCATAAAAATTCCATGCTATTTATATTTCCCTACACATACTCAGTACATTTATCCTAAATGGAAAAGTACAAACATTGGGATAAGAACATTTAAACTACAGAAACAAGAAACTCCAAATGCTAATCCTGCCTAAAGGGCAGGATTTAATTCTTGTTAGGGTACTGTATGTGGGATTAAAGGTATGGTTAACCAAATATTTGAGAACAAGTAATTACTACTGAATCTCTCTATCACATGTCTGTCTCACACATAATTTATACAACAAGCCCATAAGGGGGAAAAATACAATGCTGTTTGGAACATTTTTTTCTAGCCACAAATTTTTCAGACACACTTTTTTATGCTCTCATGAAAGATTATTTATTCCTATGGTCTTGGGTTGGGTAGCAGTGTGATATTTTCTCTCTGAAATATAGGGACAAAGAAATAACATCTCTAACCTTTTATTCTTGGCTGTATCCTTCCAGCCAATCTCAGGCATCTGAATGTGGAAGTACATAGTCCCTATAGTTGGTTTATATAATATTTCAGAATGAAATAGACATGCAAGGGAACACATCTATTTATTCATGTATTTGTTCATTCAACAAACATTTATGAGATACCTCTGTGCTTAGAACTGTGCTGGGCTCTCAGGACATCAGTGAGCAAGATAAGGTCCCCCACCTTGTTGAACTCTAGTAGACAAGACAATTAAACCAATAATTACAACATAGGATGAGAAGCCGTGATGGGGGGCACACTGAGAGTACGGGCTCTGCACCTGTCTGAGATGGTCAGGGAGGGTTTCCAGCAACAAGTGCCATCTAACCTGCATCTTGAATGACCTTGAGGCCCAGACAGTTGAAGGAGGGTGGGGAAGTGGAAAACACAAAGCTGAGGGAAGAGCTGGGGGAGATCAGAGTATGAGGGAAAGTGAGAGTAGATGAGGCAGGGTGGTGCTTACTGATGGAGCAGAGCAGATATTTACAAAGATATGGAGTGTGAGTCACTAGGTGAAAAATTTTTGTGCTCAGGAGCCCAGCAACCACTTCTGGAGCCCAGCCCCCCTCTACCTGGGACACCTATGATAAAGAGCATAGCTGAGAATTCAAGTATATTTGAGAGAGAGATTACAACTCTGTGCAGCAGCATTGTGGCTGAGCTGATTCTGGCATTTGCTCCCATTTTTAGCATTTTACATGAAACAGGGAGATATGCACCATCAAACCATAATTTGTCTGCAGCTTCAGCCTAGCTCTGACAAGAGCCTGACCTGGGGCAAAGGATTTAACCTCATTGTGCCTTAGTGCCTCATCTCTAGAATGGATTACGGAAAGAATTAAATAAGTGAGTATATGTAAAGTGCTCAGAACAGAGCCTGGCACAAAGCAAATGCCCAGTAAGTATGAGCCATAATCACTTTACTCCATGTATGGGAAATCCCATGAAGCCAGTTGGTCAGTTATTTAAATAACCAGCACGTCATTTGTAGGAACCAGGAGTAGGAGTGAAGTTGTTTAATGTCTTTGGCGCTAACAGGAGATTAGGAACGTTAACCTTGTGAACACAAAGGCTGAATTTAGGAGGCCTTTCAAAAAGTTACAGTGGAATTTCACGCTTTAAAACCATTCATTGAACATTCAGTATCCCCACACTAATGGAGTGTCTACTGAACGTCAGGCTTGGAGGTGCAAGGATACCTGAGTAGGTCTGAAAATCTATTATTCATTCAATATATGCTTAGCAAGTACCCAGAAAGACACTCAGAAGTGACTGAGCAAGTCACTGCCAAGGACAAAATGATGCATTAGCAGGTGATACACGCTACAAAGAGGCAGGGGAAATAATAAAGAAAACTTGCTGAACACTTTTTATACCCAGCTCTGTCCTAAGTACCTTACCTGGATTATCTCCAGTGCTGAGGGAGTTGAGAGGACGGAGACAAGGTTCTGAGCTGGGGTGTTCAGGAAGAACTTCATGGAGGTGCAAGCAGTAGAACAGGATCTTAGAAAATACTTCTGGAGCATCATGCTCAACCCTGGTTTTACAACCCAAGCAGGCTATTTCTAAAGATGCTTCTTGGTGCAAAGGCTATTTTAAAGGAAATATCCAATAAAATGGGATAGTTTCTACTAAAAACTTTTATCTAACTACAAAATAGAACCACTACCAGCCTGAGTAAGAGTCCAGCTATTATGAAAAATGAACAGCTTCCCATCACATTGTCAAGCCTAGTAGTCATCTTGCCTGCATTACAGTTCCAGTTCCATTTCCCCCCCAGATGTTCTCCTTTTTCCCCTGAAGTCACTGGGAATCACATTTGCAGTACACTCTGGGATCCTGTTCCCAATTATTGATTGTGTAATTTATTGATAAAGCAACGCCAAATATGAGTAAGAAGGAGAGCCTAATCAGAAATGAGGCAATTGGTGTCCCAACAAGGAAAATTCCAGGGCTTCAAAAATAGGAAATCACCAATGCATTGTTTGAGAGCTTTGTCACCAAAGAAAGAACCCCTGTACTTAATAAAAATCCACCAGAGGTGGGGGAAAGTTATCAGTGGCAGAGAATGGGCATGCAGAGAAAGAGAATGATTTAGAACCAAAAGGATTCTGGCACACACTAAAAATTATCTATTTGTGTCCTCAAAAGAATGTTATAGAAAATCCTGTATGAAAAAGAATATAAAATCAGCCATGAGGAGAGAACAACACCAGTTATGGGCTTATACAGAAATGCTGGAGCCACTATTTTACTGGATGGATTAGCCACTTTAGTTAAATAATTGATATGTAAGGACCCTTTTCTTTATTTAATTTACTACTTGAATGAATCAACCAAAACAGTAACATTTGGTAGTGTGGATGCACTTGCCCTTAAATATATACAAAAGATTTTATCATAATAGAGAAACCACCCCAACAGCACATGTCACATATTCTACTCTGGCTTCATATATCTGAACATGGTTCTGATCAGTTGTCCATCTACACATAGGTCAGCTTACCATTTTGCCTCATGGGAGGAAATTACAAAGGTTCAGTATGTTTAAAAGTCTTTGAAAATTACAGGACTAAAAACTCTCAGTTTTCAGTATCTGTGAGTTGTTGGGTGATCTTTAATAGCTCATTCAGCCTCTATGTTTTCCAAGTGTTATGTTGCATGACTAAAGAACAATAATCACACCTGCACACACACATACCCCCTTCTCTTGAGCAAAGAGAGACAATAGACTGATCAGGAAGCTCTTACAACTGAAAGAACACAGAAATGGAGACAAGCGGAAAAGACAGCATCTGAGTGATAGTATAACGGCTGCTATTTATACCCATCTTCCATCCACTGATGTGAAACTCGGGGTCTTTCCCTGCCAGAGAATAATTTTAGGGAATGAGCTTCCTGGTGAGCTCACAGCTTAACACTGCTTGTATCACCATCTTGAGTCAGCAGTGGGTAATGCTGTGCAGAATAAACTAATTTTAGTCATCTGTGAGATCCTTGTAAACACTCCATAGTGACTTTTCAAAGTCAGTGTGAACTTGTTACCTCCGCTTCATTTCCTTCTCCTAATAATCCACTAGGGATATTTTCAGATCACAATATCTAACAGGACTTGTCTAGGTGAGTTTCTGTTTCAGAGCTGGCATTTGAAAATCCTGCCACAGATTCCAAAGTCAGAAGTCCTTCTGGTTACATGTACCAGAAATGTGACTAACAAATATGACAACAAAGGCCATGGAAATATGTGTCCTATAGGTGCCAGAGGGAGGAGCACTGCTCACCTGTTACTCTCATTTTAGCAACATTTCAAGTGAGCGCTGGCCTACAGCTGCGTGGAGGGAGAGATGAGGAGAGAAAAATGCTTATCATCTAACTAAACTATCAGCTCTCCTTCCAGCTATTGTACCATATGTGTTTGGAGTGTTAAATGGCCCTGCTCCTTCTTAATCATATTCTGTGATGCACCCCTGGGCTCTGAGTCATGTTTCACTCAGCAGTCAGTCACATGCGGAATATAGAGCACCTCTAATTGGTTGAGTATCTCATGGGTCACTGAGAAAGAATAGGGCCTGAGGACAAACTCTACTGGTCAGATCACCCAGAGTCAGGTGTGTTACCAGAGCCTACAACACTCAGCCAAGCACTCATATTTCATGGAGTGAGAATTGTGGGTAAGACTTTGCACTAGGGTTTTGGGTTTCTGAGAAACATGCTGGCTTTTTGGCTATATTTATTAAGGAATGTAAAAATCAAGAGGAAGGGCTGAGTTGGGAAGATGGGAGTAGGGAGAATTCTAGGCATCAGACCCTTGAGGTTGGCAGTGAACAGCTCAACAGCTGGAAAGAATGTGAAGGGATCCAGTCATACGTGAAAGAAGTTTCTCAGTTTTTGCTTCTTCTTGGAAACCTACTGGCCTGAAATGTTTGATATCAATTTGTCCTGGTCTAAAAAGAGAATTAGAGAATTTCAAGTGAAGTGTATGAGAAGCAAAGGGAGGAGAGGGGGAGGAACAAGAGGCAGAATCAGAACTGTTAATAGGGAAAAAGAGGGAAATGGTGTATCTTGTAATTATTTTTATAAGAAAGGCAGCTAATAAGAGTTCCAGTGTAGAGCTTCTATTTCTTGAATTTGTTAAAAGTAACTTTGAGACTCCGGGGTATTGGGGAGCCAAGATTTTTCTATAGGAAACTTCATTTAAATGCTTCTTCCCAAACAAAATACACGTCATACCAAGATATACAATCTATGTGTAGCTTTGCTGCACTGCTGGAAATTCGGCCCCACTGACTGATTCTTCTTGAATCCCAGTGTCCTCATTTACCCCTTTAAAAGCGAGTGTGATGGACATCTGGTTGAGTAAAGCAAGTCTTTCAGAGGGGGTAGGCAGCTGCCTCTGGCAAGCCCCTCTGTGAATGAAAAGCGTGGGCAGCGGTCTCCATGAAACATGCAGGCAGTCCTCTTGCAGGAGCCTAAGAAAGCAACCTTTTGAGGACCGTTGTGTTAAGGAATGTCTGGAATGTTTTTAGTCCTGAGAGTTCCCAGGAAGCCTATATGGTCCCTGATGAAGAATGGGCAAAGCTGCCTTAAAATGCTCAGCAAGACCGATTCAGATCAGACACACATCAGGGTGAAAAATCATTATGATGGATAAGATTGTCTCTTCTCAACCATTAAGTGCAGTTTCAGAATTTCTGTGTTCCAGCTGTATCACACAGACTATCTACTACTGTCCCTGGCTAATGAAAGGGTAGATGCTAAATGGGCTGTACATTTTAAACTAAAAGAGTTGCAACTATCTGCAATTGTTTCATACTGGCCTTTAGCTTAGCATATGAATGAGTTAAATATCAGCATGACTGCGCCTTTGACTTTAACAGTTCTTCATGGAATTGGGAAGTTCTATTTCTAATTATATTTTAATGGTTTTAAATATATTTAAAGGTTTCACTAATTCTATTTATAGGTAGGCGTCTGTATGCACATATATATACATATATACAAATATATTTTGCCTGACTGCCTCTTTTGTTTATAAGAACTTTAAGTTTGCTAAGGATGAAGACACAGTTTTAATGAAGCTATTTAGCACTTAAAATCATATTAGTGTGTAGAATAACATGGTCATTTATTTTATACTTTTTATTTTGAATATGCTCCATCTTAGGATTTCTCAAACTTTTTATTTGCATTCCATAGTAAGAAATACATTTAAAAGTTTGATTCAGTACACTCACATGTATGTATTTATATATACATATGCATATATATACATATCTGAAACAAAATTTCATGAAACTAAACATACCTTTAAAAAGTGTGATGCAAGTCTGGTATTTTCTATTTTATTTCTTCATTTATATGAAATATCAGTCATGACTCATTGTATTAATTTTCTTACAATGACCTGGAGTTTAAGAAACACTGTTCTACTTTGCCTTCAAATATTTCTGTTCAAGAAAATAAAATGTTATAATGCAATAATATGGGTATCCATTTGAAATGATTCAAGGAAATAAATGAGTTCTAATAAAAGGAATCATTGTGTCTTTGACTTCAGCTAATTATGATTATTATTGTTATGTTATATTCTGGAGGAGATTGGCTTTTAAAAATGAGACTAGTCATCCCCTGTCTTCTTTTTAAATTACATTTTTCACAACCTTTCAAACTAAAAAATTAAGCTACTTCCTTTCTTTAGGCTCTCCACCCCTACCCCCCAATTTTTTCTAAAGGAAAGCTAATAGAATTTAATGGAATACAAAATGAAGAGTAAAAGTCTGGCTTTTACCATAACAAACTTCTAAGACCTCAGTTTAGGACCATAAAAAGACCCTGTGCAGCCTGAGGACAAATGCAGAGTCAGGCTCTGGGCTCTGGCTGGTTCCTTAGAACTGATCTGTAAATTTGACTTTTGAGGATGGGATCAGACATTAATTACCAATAAAGGGTAATTATTAAAGAAACTCCATCTATGAAAATGGAGACTCTCCCTAGTATGAATAAGGATTCCCTAATAGAGAGGTCCTCTACTTGTCAATGAAATTAATGGGCTGCTCAGAAGCTCAAAAGCTGGAGACATTGAGAAGACTAATTTTGAAATAGGCTATGTATTCCACCTCAATATATCTGGTTTGTAAACTTAGATTTTTGGGTAGTAAGTGAATTAAAATGGGCCCTACTTGTACTTTTTCTTGATGCAGCTCACAGAGGTCACAAATTGATGTTGAGAGATAGGTATTTTCGAACCCCAAATGCCACAATATGGATTCCCTGGACAACAGGACAGACAGACTATTCTAATAAGAGTGACCCTTTGAGTCTGTTTGTGTTTATACAGAGGATCAAAGCCTAATTGGGCTACCCCAAAAATGAACTAAGATACGATATAAAAAAGAACTTCCAACATCAGCACTCTCTGGAAGACTCATGCCAGAAGATGATCATCAAAAAACCCCAACAAAGATCCACGCACTGCTACAGCTGTAGATGCACTCATCCCACCAGTTCCTGGACTTGCCATGGGAATGAGGAAGGAGATATCTAAGCTGGCCTGTGCATACAGTAAAACAACAAATTTGACTGGATCTATACTGTTGGAACTCAACCAAGAATTTGGAGAAGTGCAAATTGTAGCACTCCAAAATCTTACAACTACAGACTATCTACTGTTAAAAGAACATAAGGGATGTGAACATTCCCCAGGAATGAGTTGTTTTAATTTGTCTGATTTCTCTCAGACTGTTCAAGTTCAGTTGGACAATATCCACCATATCATAGATAAGTTTTCACAAATGCCTAAGGTGCCTAACTGGTTTTCTTGGTTTCACTGGAGATGGCTGGTAATTACAGGTATGCTTTGGTTATGTAACTATACTCCTATTATGTTAATGTGTGTGTGCAATTTAATTAGTAGCTTAAAACCTATACATGCTGAAGTTACTCTACAAGAAGATATGTCAAAGAAATAATCAATCTTCCCATGTTTTCTTCCGCCTGCTACTTCTATAGCTTTTCTTCTTCCTTCCTAATTACAACCCTTAAATAGAATTCGTGCCTCATATCACATTTACCGAGTATCATAATTCTTCCAAGTGGTAAAGATACCTCAAGACAAATGCTGGGCATAGAAGCTACAGGGCATAAATATGCAAAAGAAATAAAAAGCTAACCATTTCAAACAATAAGGCTTCTCTCTCACTTGCCAACTTTACATTTCCCTGTATGGCCCCGGAAGATGACTGGTTAGCCAGAGACGGGTAAGATTCCTCAAGGGAGGAACAACCTAAGACAGGCACAGTCGCAGGGGGGTCATCAGGTGAGAAATTGGGGATCAACAGAGGTGAGGCTTAGAACCTCACCCCCCCCCATTCTGAGAGAAATCTTCTGCATACGTGGATGTTTTATTGCCCTTGTCTAGCTTGGATTAACACATAGTCTACAGGCACACACTTGATCATCTACATTTGCTCTCTTACAACACTAAACTATGTTTTCTACCTTTATCTTGTATCTACTTACCACTTCAGCATTTTATTAAAAATAATAATAACAAAGAGAGAGATGTGGTATCCACATGTAAATCAAGTATAAAAATCAAATGAGTATTCATATTTGAACTGACTGTTTATAGTTCATAATGCATGAGCAAAACCGAAGGTTTCTGTGATGGCTGCCCTTGTACTGTTCACCATGTAAGAACTTATTCACTATGTAAGAATTTGTTCTCCATGTAAGAACTTGTTTGTTATGCCTCAGAAGATTGGAGACTGATGAAAATTAGGCTTGGGGTGTATTAATGATTGTGCATTGAGCATTGACTCCCCTATACAGAATTTTATTGTTGTTAACAACCATTTGATCAATAAATATGAGAGATGCCCTCACCAAAAAAAAAAAAAAAAAAAGTATACAATGTTAAAATAATAAGTAACCGGGATGTAATAAATATAGTCAAGATATTGTAACAGCTTGGTATGGTGATAGCTGGTACCCAGAATTGTCATGTATATAAATGTTGAATCTCTATGTTGTACACCTGAAACTAATGTAATGTAATACCGTGTGTCAACTCTCCTTCAATAAAAAAATAATTATCTACAAAAAAATAAATAAATAAATAAAATAAAGGATAAAATTTATCTGAATAGTAACATGTATGGGTTGATCAAATAAAAGAACATGTGAACATGCAGTTTAAAATTCAAAAATAAGAGTGACCCTTTGAGAATTACCATATAGGACAGGACCCCATGGCAGGTGGAGTAGAAATACTGTACACACTTCTTCTCCACCCAGAACAAGGAATTTTGACTACACAACTCTCAACATGCCCTTCCATCCCTACCCCCACCTGGTTTTCTTCAACTAGCTTCCCTGACTCACCCACCACAGTGCTCACCACATGCGATTGGAAGCATCCATGGACTTCTGCCTCTCTTACTGGATTCTAAGTTGCAGAGGGCAAGTGGGATGTCTATCCTGTCCATGTTGCCTCCCCAAACCAGTACAGTGAACTAGGCACATTGTTTGGGAACTCCCATAATACTGCGTAGAGGGGAAAGAACAGATGAGTGAATTTTAAATTCATCACCCGCTTTAACTTGTAGCCCCTGTGAAAGTCAGCCTTCTCCATACCCGCGGCCCAGTATGAAGAAGTTTCAAGCGCTCTTCAGTGGAGACCTTCCTTCCAAACCCTTCAGGGAACTCACTTTCAGGCTCCTCCAGCCAGCCTCTGATTATAGCTACAGCTCTGTGGGAACAGATCTTGGGAGTCTCAGAGTGGATGGAAATTGCTGATCCAGGCATCTGGAAAAATCCAGGAGCAACAGATGTTGTGGCACTCAGGATCTGAAAGAAAAATTCAGATGCCATTTTTTGCCTTAGCTTCTCCCACAGTTTTTGCAGCAAGTATTTCACTGAGAGGGAGGAAGGTAATATTTTAGAGGCAAATTGCTACAGACAACATTGTCTAAGGTATACAATAATTTTTCCATAAATATTTGTTCAATCATGGCACAAAGAGGGAGATGGTAGTCCCTATACACTAATTGCCCTCCTTTAGGTATTAGTAGGAAGGAATACTTGAACCAGGTGGACACAAATGGCATTTGCAGTCTCTGTCCTATTAGTTTGAATCATAAGAAACCATCATTTTAGTAGGCCAAAAACGGTCAAATATCATCAATTTCACATAGTTCAACCTATTAGAGGTTTCAATGTACTGCTCATTGACAGAAACAAGTCCAGGCTGAATCCTGCTGACAAGAAAAAAGTCTGAATGGCATGTTAGGCCATTAACAGCCTTTTGGAGAACTAAGGACTGAAGGATGTACAATTACTCCAGGTCAGTTCTTCCAAAGGGTATTCTAAGGCACCCTAGTTTCACAAGATATTTCATGAGGGAAGAAGAAGAGAACTAATTTAGGAAATGCTTCAAACAATATTCCTTTCCTAAAGTTTTAAAAGCAGTGTTAAAGTATCACATTAATATATGAAAGAATCTGAATGGTTCTACAGTAAAGAAAGCCATTTAACCATGTTTAATCCAGAACATTCCAAGTTTATTTGACTAGTGAAAAGATATTTGAAGGTAGTGCCTGCTATCATAGTTAAAATCTGGGGTTTGTAGGACTACTGCCCCATGATCCAGGAGCCTCTAGCCCTTTCAGAATCCCTGACTCCTTAGGACTGAATTCACTACATATTTAACCCACAGAGGGCCCTGATGGAGATACATTTCAGCTTCTCCTCACTGTTTCTGAACAATGGGAAAAGTTCAGTATACTCCACATGTCAATGTTCAAGTTGTTTTCTACTGAGCATGTGTCACAATGCCATCAACCAAGCATTTATGTATTTTAGTGAATAATGTTAATAGAGACTTGGGAATAATAATAGCTGCCATTTATTGTGTATCTATCATGTACTTTTCACATTACACTATGCTTTACATTTTCAATATCTGTCATGTATATTATACATTGTTCACAATGAGCAGAAGAAGTAGGGTTTTTAGACCCCATTTTATAGATAATCTTTAGTGCCTCAAAGATGTTAAATTTTGTGGCCTCAAGTCCATACCAGTTCCTATGCTCCCTCTACTACACTAAGAGATGGCAATTATATATGAGTTGACACTTACTGTTAGCCAGGCACCAGGTTTTAACTCATTTTCCTCACAATAAACCAATGAAGGAACTATTACTATTCCCATTTTACAACTGGGGAAGCAGGCTCAAGAAATTAACCAGTCTGCCTCAAGTCACACAGCTAGAAAGACGCAGGGCTGAGGCTGATTGTTGACTGGTTCTACAATAAAGAAAACCATTTAATCACATTTATCCCAGGACTTTCCAAACTTGTCTGATTAGAGAATCATTATTTGTAGGTCTTGCCTATTATTACAACTTGGAAGAACACAGTTTGGGAATCTCAGGACCAACTCTCTCCCCTTAATCCAGGCACCTCTAGCTTCTCCCAATCCAGAGTTCAGGCCCTTTACCACCATGTTCTATCTGCCTCTTGAGCCCCTGTACTCTCACACCTTACTAACCAAATTTGCATGTTTTACTAACTAAACCTCCTAGCGGCTCAGGCTAGATGTCAAAAACTGGCCATTACTCCTCATCTCTTTAAAAAGCTTATAATGTGACCAAACTAGTACAGCATATTTATAAAGCTTAATGTAAAATAAATTATTATAGAATATGAAGTGACTTCAATATCTATATAGGGAAAAAAGATCTTTTGTGCTTTGAGTAAATAAAAATACTAAAAATCCTAGAGGTCTCTACTGTTATGAAGTCACAAATTACAGTGTGAATACCAAGTAATTCTTTTTTTAAAATTTTGGTGTCATTAATATATAATCACATGAGCAACATTGTGGTTACTAGAATCCCCCTATTATCAAGTCCCCACCACATATCCCATTACAATCACTGTCCATCAGTGTAGTAAGATGCTATAGAGTCACTACTTGTCTTCTCTGTGCTATACTGCCTTCCCCGTGCCTCCCCTACATTATGTATGCTAATCATAATGCCTTATTATTCCCCTTATCCCTCCCTTCCTACACATCCTCCCCAGTCCCTTTGATAAGTGTTAGTCCATTCTTGGGTTCTGTGATTCTGCTGCTGTTTTGTTCCTTCAGTTTTTGCTTTGTTCTTATATTCCACAGATGAGTAAAATCATTTGGTGCTTGTCTTTCTCTGCCTGGCTTATTTCACTGAGCATAATACCCTCTAGCCCCATCCATGTTGTTTCAAATGGTAGGATTTGCTTCTTCTTATGGCTGAATAATATTCCATTGTGTATATGTACCACATCTTCTTTATCCATTCATCTACTGATGGATACTTAGGGGTCTTCCATTTTTTGACTATTATAAATAGTGCTGTGATAAACATAGGAGTGCATATGTCTTTTTGAAATTGGGCTCCTGCATTCTTAGGGTAAATTCCTAGGAGTGGAATTCCTAGGTCAAGTGGTATTTTTATTTTGAGTTTTTTGAGGAAACTGCATACTGCTTTCCCCAGTGGTTGAACTAATTTACATTCCCACCAGCAGTGTAGAAGGGTTCCCCTTTCTCCACATCCTTGCCAACATTCAAGTAATTCTACAGAAGTTATGTAAAAGAACTAAGCTCAAACTATGTCATTTTCAATTTCATCACTATTGGTATAGATCTAACATTTATTGGGAGTTTGCTATGGGCCAGCCACTCTGCCATGTACTTTCCATAGATTACCTTATTTCACAACAACTTTATAAGAGAGATACTGTTGTTATTCCCTTCCTACAGAAGCAAAACCCAAGGCGCTAGCAGTTTGAGTAAATTGCCAAGATCACACAGCCATCTAGCAAGTGCTGGAGCCAGGATATGAAGGGGAGAACCTGGTCTTCAGATGTCCCCAGCCATGTTGGATGCTAAACTCTGGGGTGCACAGAGCAAAGGCCATGAGCCCCCACATTCTAACAGTGATCATCTGCTTTTCACAAGTCCTACATTAAAAGGTACATGACATATGCCAAATGGTTACCCTTGGGGAGCCTTCAAAATCTGTGAACTGGAAATAAGATTCCAGAGGGGAAAACCCTAAAACCATTAATTGCTCCAAGATGATATGTTGGTTTGGCAGAGCTGGATCATCTTAAAAGAAAAATTTTTTGGAAGGTACAGATGAACAATATGGCATTAAAGAAATATGATTCGACTTCTCATGCTTATAAAAACATCGTTGTCATTTCTAGGTTTGCTGAAGACTGTTTTGCAATCTCTTACTAAGTTGGGGGAAACCAATACTCTACACACTTAGGTACATTCTGCACTTTTCTAAGAACCTCATAGGGATTTTTGGCATTTTTAGTTACTTAAAGCTCTCAAAACAAGGACTGTCTTTCTCTATAGGACATTAGAGGAAAAAGTGACTTTATATCTAAAAGAGTTAATTTTACATTAACCTTTACAGATGTACCATGTCGATTTTGTTACTTTATAAGGCTTTAAGAGACAGTGAAGGCTACATTAAGAAAGTGTTTTAAAATATCTAAAATAACTGGAGACTCAAGCAATTTATTGTGTTCTGAAAAACGAGTACAGATTGATTTGCAAGGAAGTAAAGGAGAAAATGGTAAGGAAAGCACAGGTAAAAATGATCATTTGATGAGGCATAGAGGCTGCCTTGAGAATTAGCATTTAAAGAAAATCTCTAAATCAAAACACCATAGAATAATCCTGAGAGGTAATACAGCATGGAGTTAAGAAAAAGGCTCAGAGTTCCCAGGCCTGCATTCACTCATTATGTATGTGCCATTCTGCAAGATGCTTATCTTTCCTGTACTTAGTTCTTTCCTATTTAAATGAAGTTGTTAATAAAACCTACTTCATAAGGCTGCTTGCTGTGAAAATTAAATAAGATAATTTATAAAAAGCCCTAAGGACAATGTCTAGTAAGTGTTTAATAACCGCTAGCTATTAAAAGCAGAAAATGTTATTATCATTATAGTGCACACGAATGGGTGTGGAAACAAAGGTGAATTAAGAAGGTAAGTTAAAACAAAACAAGAGTAATCACAGGTCTACTGCTGAGACATAAATGACAGAATTTATACATTGTTGGTGCTTAGTAAATATTGAATGAATAAATAAATAAACCCATCAGTGAAAAAAATCAATGAATGGAGTCACAGGTAGAAGAGCTTACTTTCAGAAAAGCTAAATTCTTTGCCTTCTGAAGGTTCCATGATCCCCTCTAGTCTATCCCTGAGAGAAAAGTTGCCCACCATCATTCAGAGTAGTCTTTCTGTTCCTCATGCAGCATCTCAGTGCAGTGCAGTCAATTTTAAACTTTTTCTAAAACTAGACTAACAGATACAAGGACACAATGAACTTATAAACAAAAACCCTAAATTTAAGTGACTTCAACATCATGACAGGAGAAAGATATTCAAAGATGAAGTTATATTTAACACACGCTTTATTTCTGTCTAAATAGTGTGATTTGAAATACATGAATTTCATGTAAAAATATGTACTTTTTTTTTTTGAAAACAGATACCAAAAAAGAAAAGGGAATGTGTTGAATGAGGGAGGGGAAGGGAAGGCCAGGGATATTGGTTATCTTCCTGCCACTAGGAGAGGTATCATTATTCTATGCTCCTGCAATTTAGTTATGTACCTTCAAAAATTATTTTCGGCTTCCTTCCAATTCTGAACTATGAGCAAAATCACCAACACATTTGACAACAATATGTTCCTCTTGCGTAAATGTCTTCTCTAAGCCACATACATAATTAAAATCCTGTTGACTCAGGGATAATGTCTCAGAACTGAATGTCCAAACTCTGTAACTTGCTTCCTTTTCTAACCAGACAGTACAGCTGCCAAGAGCTTCTGGGCCCTCTGCCTCTTTTCTCCATGTATAATTATTATACATTACATAGCATATACTTGATTTGCCAAAGCCTGCCAGAAAAAGTTCCTGTGACCATTTATTTGAACTTTGTTGTGTACATATGTGACCAAAAAAACACAGTGTACCAGAGCAAAAGAAAAAAAGGAGGTGGGGGAGGGAGTGGATGTGCTTAGCAATGCTTTTTTTTCCATGGAAATGAGATGAAATCTTAAGGCAAAGCCATATATATATGTGTATATGCACACACACACACACACACACACACACACACACACAGCTTTGTAAAGCAAAATTTACCTAAGGTGAAAGAATAGTTTAAAAATGAATGATGCCATATTATAACACAAATCCGTGGTTTCCAATATTTAAAATGAGGAAATAGACTTTAAACGGTCTTCAAAATATATATGAGGCATAAAATGAAGCACTTTGGCTTTCCTTCACCTTTGGGCAGCACCAGATTTAAACCAGACATGAAAATCTATCCTATTTTTAACGTCCTCTAGAGAAAGAGGTTGCACAATGTTTCTTAGGAAGTTGTTCCAATATTCCTCCCAGTCATAAAACTTACATTCTAACCTAAATCCCTCACGCTCTAGTTGCAGTCCATTTCCTTCTGCTTTGCCTAAGTAGGGTTGAAGAACAGTCGCTCACTGACCAAAGCAATATTATGAGACTATTCCCAGTGCTGTGTAGTTTTTTTCAACAATGGAAATTAAACACATGGTCTGCAGTTGCCTGGATCTCTTCTATACCTTCAAGAATATTTAGATATGATATTGGTTCTTTTTCAGTGTTCTGAAAGTTCTCCATTCTTCCACATATTTTCAGAAAGACTTGTCCATCTTTTAAAGACTTTACTCAGTTCTTTTAATACATATGTATATCAGGCTACAAGTAATCACAGATTTCAGTATATCTAATTTAATACTTTTACTAGATAATTCCCTACTGATGTACAGTTTTCTGTAACTTATTTTAGAAATTATTTCAGAAAAATACTGATCATTAACTTTGGTGTGCATTAGAAAATTAGGGAAGCTTTGTAATAATAAGATGCCAAAGTCCTGACCCAGACTCAATAAATTATAATCTCTAGGGCATAGTATCTTTCAATTACTCTCATTCAAGTCTTACTTTGCTTTAGTTAACAAGAGCATTTTTTTAAAAGTTAGCAAGCCCGTTATTGGAAATGGAAACAAAGAAACTGAAACAAACAAAAATCCTTTTAAAAAATGTTCCCCGTCTCTTTGGTAAAGCCAATTCTGCTTTTGCACTTCAAAGTGACACATAAAGAGAGTCAGGTATTTGGTGCTCTATGAACGCCAACACCACAATCACCATTAACATGGAAAGCTAAACCAAACCTAATCCATGCCTACAAGTTTCCCACACTAGAACTGAATGGACTGCCAACAGGCTATTCATGTATAATACATTATCACATGAAAATGTAATTATGACATACAGGGACTAGCACTGTCTGCAAGTATATAATGCATTCAACATAGGTCATGTAATAACTCGTTTAAAATTTAAGCCAGTTTCACTGGATGGGAGCTCATTTAAAGGACCCTAAATGGCAAAGTAGAGAAAGAACTAATCACTGTGTAAAATAATATGGGTATAGAAACATCAACATAGTGGGAAATGCTGAGAAGGAGTTGGAAGATTCTATGTGAGAGGCAAGAGCATCTTTTCCAAGAAATTTTAAGGTGAATCAGGGTAGGTCTTTGCTTAGATCCTAAACCATACGGTATTATTATTACTATTTGTGTTGGGTTGACATACAAGGGGAACCCTGGGGGCTGCCTCAATGATTTGTCCAGTGGGCATGTTTCCATTTCTTTCTCTGACACTGGTAAGCATCAGTGTTGGATTTCCCTAAGGGCTGCCTCAGATAGTCTGTGCTCTGCATTCTCCCAAAAGCACACAGGCAAGCAGGAAAACAAAACAAAACACTCAAAACTCCTAAAACAACCACAGAAATGTATGTCAGAATGAAAATGGCTTAGAAATTGCTGCAAAAGACAAGAAGGGAAAGTGGCGAAAAGATGGCAGCCAATGCCAAGAGATATTTAAGGACAACTCAGGTGTGCAAAGAAAGAGCTATCTCGTAAGATGAGAACTTTTAAGACCTACTCTCTTAGCAGCTTTCAAAGACTCATTACAGTATTATTAACAGAGTCACCATACTGTACATTATTTATGCAAATATTGAATCATTATATTGTACACCTGAAAGTAACATGTTACATGCCAATGATAGCTCAATTAAAAAATAAAAAGAGGTATATATTTGTACCAATTCTGACACCATCTATGCACTGGAGATAGTATCAGACTCCACAGATTAAGAGTTCTGTCCTACAAGCCTACCTCCCAGCCCCCACCATGTCAGACATGAGTCACGAGCCCAGGTTATCACCTGTGCTTCTGACCAACTAGCTATTGACTGGTTCCCATGACCCCCTCCTTGCATTGCAGATGCCAGTTCCAAATCCATGTTGTATTTTTACTTCTGACCAGCTGGCTATAAAATCAGAGAGTCCCATGATTTTCTCCTTGGGTTTGGTTAATTTTCTAGAGTGTCTCACAGAACCCAGAGAAACATTTTACTTACTAGATTTTTGGTTTATTGTAAAAAGATATAACTCAGGAACCAGATGGAAGAGATGTATAGGGGAAGGTATGGGAAAAGGGTGAGGAGCTTTCACACCCTCTCCTGCTGTGTCACTCTCCCCAAATCTCCACAAGTTCACCAACCTGAAAGCTCTCTGAACCCTGCCCTTTTGGGTTTTTATGGGGGCTTGAATTCATAGTCATGGCTGATTAAATTGCTAGCCTTTGGGGACTGATTCAACCCCCTCTCCCCTGGAAGTTCCAACATTCTAATCAAATCATCAGTTCTTCCGGCAAACAGCCCCCAACCTTAAGCTAGATCTGAAAGTCATCTCAGTAATTTAACAAGAGACGCCTTTTTGTCACTCCCCACACTTAGGAAATTCTAAGGGTTTTGGGAGCTGTGAGTCAGGAACCCGTGAATGAAGACCAAATACATAAGAAATCGATTTTGGTCAAATGAATGATCAAATATTTTTCTTATAAATCCCAATATCACATTCCATATCTTCTATTTCTGTTAATTGTATAATCCTCTCAATCACATCTTCTTCTCCCTTTGCTGCACCCCAGCAGTTAACAATCCTGTTGAGGGCATCTCTGAGGCAGGACCCATGTCATATTCACTCTTGGTGGTTCAATCTCAACCCTTCCTTAACTCTTGCCTATTGTAATAGTGTCCCAGATGGGTTCCATCCTTAAACTGATTCTTGAAATCACTGGCAGGTGATTTTGTTGTCACAGTTTGACTCTTCACCTCTGTCCCTTTTTGAAGTTCTTCTATACTTCTCTATTGCCTATCAAACTGGGTCCAACTCTATTTTTATAAAAATAGTAAGTTTATTGAACACACTCTGTGACTACTGCTTTACATACATCATTTTACTTATTCCTCCAAGAAGTTTATAACATGGGTGTTCATGTACGAAATAGATAATTACAGTTATGAAATATTAAAATATTTCCACCAATTGTGGATATACCATTGATTCAATAACCTGATTTTAGGTGATAAAGAAATAGCATACTAAATATACATAGTACCTAAGATATTTTCCTTGATTTCCAAAACATTAAAATGAGAACAAATATATGAATCTTAGAAACAAGGAAGTACAATATCATTCTATTTTTATATCAAGTCAATGGCTCTCTCTAATATACTGTGTTCTCTTTTCCTTTTCCTTTTTTCTCTTCATGCTCCTTGCATTTAAGCACTCTTGTACCTTGGCCCAGATTTCTCCTGGACTAGAGAATGTGTATTTCTCCTTACTCCACATGTCCAAAGATAGCTATGCTCCAACACTTGGCCCAAACAGCTCCTCCCCAATAACACTTTCCTGATTCCCCAAGTGAAAAATGACCTTTTGTACCTTTAAACTATGATGCATTTTGCACGCTCATATGAAAGTATTCTCTGTCTCTTGTGATAGCATTATATATACTCCATCTTTCCACTAGAATGTAAATTTCTTTGAGAGCCTGACTGTAACTCGTGTATCTTTGCACTACCCCTAATGTCTTCCTCCTGTCCCCATCATAAAACCTAGCAACTCCTTGCATTTAAGGCTCTTTAAAAATATTTATCAACTAGGTGACTAATGAGAACACATTTAGTGATTTTATTCTATCATTCATTAGGACCATATGAAGACTGATGGTCCCCAAGCATTTTGCCACTACTCAGCCAAGAACGGAGGTGTAGTACTTCAAGAAAAGTTCATTCTCCTACCATAATCAAGTCACAGCTTGACAGGTCCACAGGGCTGCACTTTCCTAAGTGATAGTCTTTTTATTGCTCCAATATTAAAACTCTTTTTTGAAGAATAACTTTTAGAACTTATGCTAAACCAACTTCTTAATAAAACTGCCCTGTGTGCTAAAGTGGAGATTTCCTGTTATTTGGTTCTTGCCATTGCCTGGAGGGGAAGTTGTTGTGGGAAACCTAAATATTTCTTGACCTTGGCCCTTGCCTTGCACACATTTCATAGGAAAGTGTTACATTAAAAATGAAAAGTGTTTCACAGGCATTTGCTTGTATTCTTCATTATTACAGTCTCAGACTATAAATGATTTTGCATAGATTTGTATTTGTTTGTTTGTTTGTCTATGTTTTATGGGACACAGTGGAATCCTGTGATGACCTACTACTAAAACTCTTCATTTTGATAGAAGAGCTTGCAAAATATTTTAATATATATTTTTTCATTTAGTCCTCTAAACAACTCCTTGATGCAGGTATTAATATGAGCATTTTACGAATGAATCAACTGAGGCTCAGAATTGGTAAAGGATCTTCTTGCCAAGGTCATATAGCTAATAAGTGGCAGAGACTGGGTTTGACCAGAGCTCCTTATTCCAGCGCCTGAACATTGTCCATTATTCTACAAGGAGCTCATGCGAGAAACTGGTGTTTTTAAATATGAGACCATTTATGGAAAAGTCTGACAAACTGCTGTTAGGTCCTGACCTTTGAAAAGACACCAAGAGTGAATAATCCTAAAAGCTTACAGCTTGGACATGCAGGAATCTATGTGATTTTGAAATGTTTCCTCAGCCCACTACTGCTTAGATTCTGAGGAAATCAGAATATTCTACCCTCTTAAACCGCCTAAATTTTCCTATTTCCAGTTATCTGGCTTAGAATTCCTGTCACTTTCAAGAAAACGGGAAGTTTATGTCATCTCATGTATCAATTTCGGAAAATGTTCCAACCTCCTAAATCTAGATAAATGGTGATAAGATGTGAGAATCTGAGGGCTAGATCAAGGTTTTCCAATCTTTTTAATGAAACAGCTCTCTGTCTATTCATGCCCACAACCTACATATTAATTATGAGAAACCACCCACGAACAGGGAAAAAAATGATACCAATACTCAGGTCCACCTTGGCTGACCCCAAAGTATATTTGCATACGCATGCCCTCAAGCTATCCTCCGTCTCTTTCCACCAAGGTTAATACTGTTATTTGGCTAAGAATTGTGAAAGATGAAATGCGGAAACACAGATTTTCAACCACATGAAGGAAATCTTTGAAACAAACTTATGTTGGTTGGCTAACACTGGATGATTTGATATGAAATATATGTTTAATCTTTATAATTACCTAGAGAGATGGGTGTAATTATCCCTATTTCACAAATGAGAAGACTGAAACTCAGCAAGGTAAAATAACACACCCAAGATCACACAGCTAAAAAATGATGGAATTGGGATCCAAATGCTCTGTCTTCCTTTGGAGTCTGTGCTGTTAATGATTCTACTACCCTCTTCTCAGATCTATTTTTATATGATAGTAAGATGTAGATGAAGTCCAATATAATACATCACCAGATTACCCTCACAAGGAACCAGTAAATGTGGTGACAGAGGCAAAGAATGATCCAGGCCTCCTATTGGTTTCCATTTCCTCCCTTCTCTCTGGAATTACTCTTAATTAAATTCTTAGTCACAGCTATGTACGTACACGTTTAACACATTGTGTCTTAAAAACAACAACAGTTCAAACATTTGATTGTTTTGAAGAAAACACCTACAACAGAGGAAGGGTATTCTGAGATCTACCTGGGTGACAGGTTTCTCCCAGACCGGCATGTGGCAGACTTGTTCATCACATACACAGGAAACAAGCAACTGTCTCTAAACTTGTCTTCCATCAATTCTTGTGGTTCTAAACCACTGACCAATGCCAGAAAGTTGATCACTTCTATAATGCACATACCCCCAACAGTATGCAATCCTGGTATCTGGTAATTTCTGGAATGGTTTAGGCAAGTTGAGAGAATGCTGAAGAATGGAGAAGCACCACACTTAAATTAGTCATGGTGAAACTGGATGATGGCAGGTACTGCTTTGTTTGGGCCGCGTGGTTCCATCTTTGTACAAGGTACTTGTTTAAGTAATTATTTGAATATTTTGGTAGGTTTATCCATACACATCTACAAATGTGGGGCTGAACAAGGCAAAATAAATACTCATACTATTGATAAGAAGGGTAAGTCTCATAAACGTAACACAAATAAGATGAAGACAGAAAACAGCAGCCAAGTCAAAAGGCAGAGAAACCTTTGCCTCCATTGGATGACAGTAGGACTTCAGCCAGTACTCCATGTGTCCGGTGGTGCAGGGAAAGAATTAAATTAATGAGCATAAACAAAATGCTAGAAATACGTGATTAAAGGCTATCTCTAAAATAAGATTTATTTAGGGGTTTTATAACATTTTTATTTCTTTCATGTTGGGATGCTGTTTACAGGAGGTAAGTCTTTATTTGAGTCTTGTAGATTTGTTTTTATTTTCAGGAATGTGTTATGTACAGATGCGCACAGAGTACTGCCTGTGCCTAGTGGTTTTGTCTCCATACCCATTTGTTTAAGCTAAATAAGAAATTGGATGTCCAAGTGATGAAGGTGCAGAATAAGCATAAGAAAACTAAAACAACTTCAGATCCAGGAGCTGGGGCAAGTGTCCAGACTTCTACATGGCAAAGAGCCCATGTCATGCACCGCAAACCAACACCCGGGGGGGAATGGGCACACACAGGTGGCACTGCTTGACAGACAGAAAGGTTTCAGGGGTGCTGTCTGCTTTCATATGTTGTGGCAAGAAGAAACCAGACACATGAATTGCATTGAAGTTCCTATTCTAAAGAACAGCTAAATAAATGACCCCAGAGCACAATGTCCTACACCTAGTCCCAAGAATTTCTTAGACTGGGATGTACGTCTGCCAAGAAGTACCTATTCTGTCCCCAGTTGGCAGTCATGGATTTTTTTCCTCACTCAGACACCCAGAAGTCCTCTTTTAGGTGTGGTTTTATCCACCAGCCTTACCTATCTTAATCAGACTGCCTTTCCTTGAACTGAACAAAATGGAGAGGTAATTTTTACCACCCACTCATCAGGGACTACAAGACTCAACTCAGGTCCTGCAAGCCTCAGGATGGAACACGAAGTCTTTTAACTACCTGGGCACAGTAGCTGACTGTCAGGAAACTGCCTGTGGCCTCCGCACATTGCCACACTATTTACACAGTTGATGAAAGTCTGCCCTGTTGGAGGAATTTGGCTCTAGAGGAGTCCCTTTAAAATTCCCAAAGAGTCCATTCACCCTGTCACACCCGCACAGATGCCTGTGGAGATAGGAACAGTGGGGTTCATTTTCTAACTTCCTCTGTACACACTATAGTTCAACATATTTATTTAAAAGGGGTGGTGGGGTGTTGGGGAAGAGCTGGGGGAGCTACAAAACCTAACATTATATGAGATATTTTCAACAAATATTTTAAGTAAAGTCAACAATCACCTTCCCCTGCCACTCAAACATTCCTCCGCTTCCTTCAGCAGCCTAAACTCTGCCCTTCACGCTCACAGGCATGAAGTAGAGCTGGGAGGTACCTCCCAGTGGAAAATAAACCTTTCCAAGGCAGAGAAGGAAGAGCAAGAACTGAACCAACTCTCAAAGCAGAGAGGAGAGAAGCAGCAGAGGCCTGAACAGTCTTCTCCTTTAATAACTTAGAGCCTTGCTGTTAGCAAGAGAAAGAAAACATCAGACACATGATTTTAGCATGACAAGAAGACGCAGCAGAGGTGATGGGTTAGAGGGAGTAATTTCCTGAAGCCCTTCTTGCTCTTTTTAAAGATAAGGATCAATTTTTATTCTGCCGATTATCAAAATGTTAGAAATGACAGTAAGCTATTAATTTCTCCCACTCTCACTACTAACAGCAGCTGCAGTGGCAGCCCAATCCTGCCCCAGGTGGGGCCTTTCCTTGCTGTGAATGACCTCTTTTACTGGGAAAATTGGTCAGGAAACAGCTCTCCATTTGGGAAGGGTGTATATGAAATGTAAATGTATGCCCCAAATGTTCCCTTTCTTAATTTCCTTCCCTTACTGCAAATTTTCTCCTAACCTAAATAATGACTCTTCCTACATTACTCAGAAAAACAAAAACAAAAAACCTCTATCTAAATCATCTCAACCTAAAAAAGAAGGAAGGGAAGAGGTAACTGATCCTCCCACATATGTCCCACTTCTTTCCTTTGAGGAGCCAAAGTATAGTCTCAAAGTTAAGGGCTTAGGTTTTGGTGCCAAAGTCTCTTGAATTTGACTCTTAACATTGCTAAATGACTGCTGAACTTCTGAGCTATTACTTTCCTCTCAATTTCCTTATTTGTATCAGTTTCCATATTCATAAAATGGGAACAATGGTAGTTCCTGACTTCAGGGGTGGTTGTGAAGATTAAACATAACATGTCTTGAATATTATCAGAAACAAAGTAAATGCTCAGTGAAAATGAACAATTACTACTACGGGCTTTTCCACTTCTGAATGGTCAGACTTAAGCAGACCATGCAAGGAAAGAGGGCAAACACCACTGATTAGAGAGAGAAAAAGTATCACAGGTAGGAGGGCTCTTAGCTCTTAGTGGGGCAGGAGCAAATGAAATCAGTGTAGCCAACTTTCATTAAAAGTCTGGTGGTTATTTATAGGCTACTGATTTATATATAAGAGGTAGGGAGAAAACCGTCTTTCTGTGTATATGAAAATAGGCAGAGCTTAATTTGAGAAATTAAGGAGAATTTAAAGCAATTTAAAAATGACTGCAGAATTAAAAAAAGAAAAGGTTAATGAATAAGGAGCAAACTAACCACACTCAGCTGCTCTCCATATTAATGCCGGTGTATGGGGACAGAAATAACCTCACATTATACGCTTTCTGGGATTCAGGGAGGGAGATGCTCTAACAGTTACTATGTGCTCTGGGGATTGAGTTAGATGCATAGTGTAACTCCACTCCTGCCCTCACCCATCTCAGAAGGCCCAGCCTTAAACCATTTCTCATCTCCTCAAAAGAAAAATTTAGTCTTGAGATTAAGAGAAAAGAGGCCAGAGTAGGGAATTGGTGGCACAACCACTTACTAGAATGTGGTAGTAAGTTACAGGACCTGACTGAGCATCAGTTTCCTCATCTGGAAAATGGAGTTACTAATAATATCTATCTTAGAGGGCCATGTAAACATTCAGTGTGAAAATGCACACTGTAAACAAGTGGCAGCAGGCAAAGCCTAATCCAATTGTTCGTTTTACAGATTACTCACTCAGATGTGGAGAAGTTAAGATCTAGCCTAAAGTCACACAGTGAGTTCAAAGCCTGGATTAGAACCTAAATCCTGATTCTTAATTCAGTGTTTTTGCACTAAACATGCTTCCACCTCTATGGAGCTTTGCAAATATTTTCTCACATTAATTTTGCCCTTTTCTAAACATCAGCTGCATTTTCAACCAGTACCATCCAAAGAACACTTGGATAATCTCAAATGATTAATCTGTTCCCTCAGCTACATTAGAGGTTTCTTGAAGTGACAGCAGAGGTTTCAAATGTCTTCTGTCTATCCAAAGGTGTCTACTCAAATGCTGGGCACATAATACTGTTCATTGATTGAAAGGGTGGTTTCTTTAGGAAGAGGTTTTACTCTGACTAAACTTATTTACTGTGAGGAAGATGCCAGCCAGCTATTCAGGTCTGCAGAAGACTAGGTCAGAGGAAATGGGTTTTGAACATTCTCAAAGAGACCCATAAAAAAATTTGACTGCAAGGGAATTTAAACACAGGAGTAATGGAACACAGAAGGCTGAGGGCTGTCTCCTCATATAAATATCTTTTTAAATAGACATTCTATTTTTTGACAACTAGGTTAACACAGGCCATTGGTTCCTAACAAGTAATCCCTAAATGTTGCAGAGTTACTGCAGAGGATCTGCAAATTGGTTTGCACATCAAACATTATATAAAGAATAAATAATGTCTTGCACCTATATATCACTTTTCCTTCTCAAATGCATGTGCAGTCAATTTTTATATAATAAAATACAAATTATCTAAAAACATGTGGATTTGGTTGTAACTTTTGTCTGTTATGTATTTTTTAATCAATCAATAAAACAGTGGCTAGCATTTGTTGAGCATTTACAGTGTGGTATGCACTGTGTTCACTCTGTTACA
This sequence comes from Manis pentadactyla, assembly GCF_030020395.1. Lineage (NCBI taxonomy): Eukaryota > Metazoa > Chordata > Mammalia > Pholidota > Manidae > Manis > Manis pentadactyla. The sequence goes on from NC_080022.1 coordinate 72,875,813, forward strand.
GATAGTGCTTATTATGTATTTGCACTGAGAAAATGAGTACAATTGTTACCCCCATTTTACACATAAGAAGCTGAGATTTGTGGAGTTTTAAGTAACTCACCCTTTGATTTTACTGGTGGTAAATAATGGATCTGGAATTTGACTCCAGAGTTTGTGGTATTACCCATTGTTTCACCACTTCCTCATGGATACGTGTAAAACATTTTACCTATTTTCATCCATGTATGTGGGTAGGAGATGAGTGTTTATCCATGATGTTTGATATTTAAAAAACAGTCTCATATCTGCCATGGTTAGTAACAGCACAAACTGTAGGTTTAAAGTGGCTCTAGAATAATGAGCTCTGTGACTTTTAGGAAAGCCAGGTGCTTAGAACTAAGAGATTCAACTAGTTGATTTCTAGAAATCAGCTGCAAGTCAGAAATGCTATCATTCTGTAATTCAGATCAGCATTTTCCAAAATAGATTCTACTGAAATCTGGTCTCAAGGGATGCTCCACAGCAAAAGTTTTCCATGGTCAAACAAGTTTGAGAAACACTATAAACTAAAAGAATCACCATAGACAAAAGAGAATATCCTCCTTTGGAAATTCATAATTACACATTCACATATTAAAAGCTCAGACAAGTCCTGCAGAACACTGTATTACACAAAATTTGATACTATCTTTTTGTAAGACTTCTCAACAAGATAACCTTTTCCATTTTGTGTAACCCAGAGTACCCTAAAAATATTTGGGCATCAAATCCTTTCTGTATATCTGTTTCATGGAACTAGTTTCACAGAACATTCATAGGTTATAACCCAACTTTGTCAATTAAAGCATTTATGTATTAATGTGGTAGGTAGGCTATGAAAAGTGACCTTTTTGAGTCTTCCAAAAACTCATTCTATAGTGGTACTGGCTTCCAGAAAGCTCTTTACTCTAAAGGTATATTTATCTCAGGACTATGCAGACCTGTTTTGTTTCTTTTCAAGCATGGAATAAAAATTTTATAACAGGGATACTCTGAAGTTATGTTCTTCTGTTCTTCAAAATCCGTTCTAGACTAACAGTTCTCAAACTTTACCATCCTCAGAATCACTTGTTAAAGACTTGTTAAAAACAAGGATTACTGAGCCCACCCTGGAATTTCTCATCCAGCAGATCTGAAAAGAGGCCTGAGAATTTACATGACTAACAAATTCCCAGGTGGTGCTAATGTTGCACGTCTGGGGACTCGATGTACTACTCATCTAGACCTCTTGCATTTGATTTAAATCATGAAGTAGAACATGGAAGATGTTTGGTTTCTGCTTCAGTCATCAAGGGCTTTCTTTGGACCTTAAATTTTTGCTTTACAAAAGTTTCAAAAGCTTCAAGAATCAAAGATGAGGAAAGGAGTTAGAATAGAGAGTATCTCTGATCAAGCTGTAACTGAAGATATTCAATATTAACGTATTTAAGAGCTAAATCTCACTTAACCATATGGATTAAATTTTAGTAGAGTGAACTTATTCTTGTCTCCTTTGAGGAATGAGTAAGCAATATTTTGAAAATACAGACAAGTTTTCCATCACTGACACTGGCTGGGGCTCCATTAATTGGAATCTGAAAACCTTTAGTTCTAGACCTTTTTTTTCTGTAATAGAAATGTTATGATGCTACAGAAGCTATAGAGTCAAGGGGCCCTTTAAAATAATGGTGATTATTAATGAACCTACAGAATCACAAAATTGGCACCATCTGGTATAATAATAGATGTGTTCCTGGGAAATTGCAAGTCAAATTATCATCAATTGGATCCAAGTTACACATTTACATATTCTAATTTTAGATATGCCCAACTGACACTGTTTTTACTTCTTCAGTTTGAAGTTTCTCGCCTTTTGTCCTCCCAGCCCTACTGACCTGTCAAGGAAGAAAGAACAAAAACTCATCTTTATTGAGCATCTTCTAAGGGCTACATCATTTTATCTACATCAGATCTCTGTTGAAGGACTGATCTCAGAAAAGCTGAGGCCTAGAGAGATTCTAACCACATGAATAAGTGGCAGCAGGAGGATATGCCAGACATTACCAGTTAAAAGTCTGCTGTCTTTTCACCCATTTTCACCACTCTGTTTCCAGTCCTTAGTGACTATAGAGGGGAGTTTTTTGATGTGGAGATGAATTACACATAATCTATAAGCTTCAAAATTATCATTTTGCTTATGTGTCACCTTAGAGCTGAAAACATCTGAAACTGAAATTCAGTAAGAGGGGCAGGGTGGGTGCTAACTAATGAGTATAATTAAATCCAAATGTTTTACCCAGAGGATGCAAAATGTTACACCTTTACAGACTGTTGTTTAATAAACCCAGGAAACAACCCAAGGGTGTATCAAGATAGGTACAATGAAAAGATTATCCGTGAGCACATTTGCGTCAATCTGAGGCTTAGGAAGCCACATGCAGTGTTAGTCTATCTGCTGTAGCTGTAGTGAAAATACCACCACCACCTAATCATGAGCATTGTGGCAGTTATATAAAGCAGTTCATGGTACAGTTATTGGTTAAAGGGAAAACATCCCATCTAGCCAGGCTCTGAAACCCTGTGCAAACGAAGTTCTCCCAAGACAGCTTGAGCCCTGCCCACAGAGCGTTTTTTAGGGCTTAATACATGTGTCAGCTGGGTTCCCCACTGTTATCTACACTGTGTCAGGAAGGAGTTTATGAATATGTGACCTTAGGTTTTAAAAGGAGACCACAGAAGTGGACAATGACCTGAACAACCCATGAATGTCAGCCTTTCAGGGAAAAGCATGTTACTGATGAATCCAGGTAACTACACAGGGCTGCTCTGCCACTCTGAAACCAGGCAAGAACTTGCCAGTGTTCACAGTTACTGGGGTGTGAGAGACATGGCAATTGGGCTGTTCATGATACCTCTGGGAAGCTGTTTGTTAGAAATAAACAAGGTTTGTGAGTAGATCTCTACTATTCTATAATCTGCTCATTTTCAATGGTTGATTTTCCAGATTATTTCAATAACATTATTTTAATAGAAACCAATCTTAGAAGACTTGAACACCACTGTTCTGCATAGAATGGTACCAACTGCTTGCTCATTTAGAGTGTCAGGATTTCTAGATCAGAGAGACCAACATTTTTAACACTTGCGTTAACAACAGTTAAATGAAATTCCTACTTCCCTTCCTTTCTTCCTTCCTATAACAGTTACCAACGTAATTGTATGAGAGATACTAGTGATACAAAGATGAAAAGACATGGTCTGTTTCCTCAAGGGGCTCAATCTAATCTACAAAATGAACATGAAATACACATGACACTGTAATGGGACAGATGCTACAACAGAAGACATAGCATAGTGGGAGACCAAACTAAGTAACCTAGTATATCACATGTCACAGAGGTCACATTTCCACTGGATATTAACTGATCGCTAGGAATTTGCCTGCTAGAGAAGAAGGTGATAGAAAGACTTCCTTAGGCAGAAAGAAATCACATGCAAATATGTGGCAATGTGGCAGGGCACAGCATGGCAGGGAATGATGAGGATCTGTGCGGTTGCAGCAAAGAGTTTGAGGGAATGATGGAAGAAACAGCAGAAAGTCTAGATCTTAGCTAGGGCAAGGGTTAGGGATAGACATGGGAAATTGAAGGCCAGATTCCAGGGCTGCTGAGGCACAGATTCACTGGCATGGGGGAGAGTGGGTGGGGGGGAGAGTGGGTGGGAAGTAATCTCAAGGGGATGATCAGACCTACCATGTATCTAATCCAAACACGGCTGGTCAAGTCTTTGCTGAAGGAAGCCTCATGATGAACTGTGCCCGTTAAGCCATCATTTCTGGAGAGTCACTGTTATCGCGTCTCTTACAGATCAGGAGAGAAAGAAAGTCCTCTTCTTTCCTTTCAGAAGGATACTATATTACTCCCTCCATACACTGTCCATCTTTTTTCCCCAAGTCTCACCTCTCCTGTGCATCGTCCACACTGCTGCCAGAATTGTCTTCCTAAAACACAGCTTAAAACTTATCTTCTCAGTGGTTATAGAGTCTGAAGCTCACGTACTTTAGCAGTCAGCTTTTTCTCATACAACATACCTTTCTACTCTTCTGTGCTTTTGCTCATGAAGGAATGACATGCCTTTCTGCCCTATTCTCAATCTGTCAAAATTCTGTTTGCCCATCCAAGTCTAGCATAATGGTCACCACCTCAATGAAGCTCCCTTTAATTGTTCTTATCAAGATAATTCTTCCTCTTTGACCTGTATCATCTTTTCGGTTCCAACTATGCACTTACTTACTCTGTCTTGCCTTTAAGGTGGTCTTTGGGAAGGTGTTTGGGAGTGGGTATCTTGACTAGGGAGAAGGTAAAGAAGATTTTTGATTTCTAAAACAGCTTTATTCTACTGGGAGAAGAGATCAGAATCATTTCTCTATATTCAGAAGACCTTTAATATTCTTATTCAAGGAATATTTTTGAAGCTGTAATTCAGAGGCTGTACTTCAAGCTAGACTTTTGTGTGTGTGAGAGTAAGATTTGACTTTTTTTGTGATTTTTCAAGTAGCTGGAAATTTTATTAGCTAAATATCTTATTTTCATTCAATTGACAATAAATTATATAATGTTCAGGATTATAACTGTATTTTTCTCTTATATGAATATTAGGATTCCCAGTCTCCTGGAGAAATCTCAACTTTGTCTCAGTTTTTAGATTAAAGTCAGAGATTTGTTTACTATACCATAACTAAAATGTTAAACAAAAGGGCCTTTCACTCATGGATTCAGGCTAAGAAAGTCTTGAATCAAAACAAATGGAGAAATTGGCTTTAGGGCCAGACGGAATCAATTGTTTTTGCTCCGTTTTGGCTTGGGGAGCCTGCTGAAGACTGATTGCTCAGCAAGGGCTGGGCCTAGCACACTGCCAGTCATGATCAGTCACTGCAGGACCCCAAGCTGCTGACCTGAGTCAGGACACCTCTGTTTTCACATGCATTTCTCAATATCTTGACTAATGGCAATACATTTTAATAGTTGATTAGTAGGCTAATACATGTTAATTAACACATACATCATTATTTAAATATTTAAGAGGGACTGCTAAATCATCTTTTCACTGATATTAGGACATTATGCTATTATGATATTATGCTCAGTTATACAGTCATTTCAAGTTAAATTTTAAAAATCAGTCAAGGCATTTTTCAATGGTTTATCTGTCTCCTTGCACCGTAAGTTCCTTGAGGGCAGGATCTGGGTATGATTCATGTTTGAATGCTTCTTGGTACCTGGCACAGTGCCTAGTACACTGGAGTGAAGTAAATAGTTTTGGTATGAACGAAAAGAAGCCTCTTTGAATATGAAAGGGTGGATTCCACTTGAACACGTAGACTGGTTCTCTGACAACTATGTGATTTAAAAAGAACATTTGTACAACTCTGTATAGTTTTCAGGTACTTTCCACCTGTATATTTGCTCTAAGCCAAGTGTCAATAAGCCTATTTTACTGTTGAGAAAATTGATCTTTTGAGAGATTATGGGAGTCATCCATGATTTTCTGACTCTCTAGTTTATGGAATTAGAAAACAAAACCACACACACATACACACACACACACACACACACACACACACACACAATCATCTGCCAAAATTCATTCAAGAAGCCTGTGTCTTTAACATGTCTTAATATACCCTCCTCGTTATTGTCAAAGCTATAAGTACAGGGAGAGGGCATTGCACAGCATAACTAAAATGCCAGTTTTTTCAAATGCAGCCAGGTATGCTCATACCCCATTCTCACAGAACACACAGAGTGGCTGTAGGAATCTAAAGTGGTTGAAACTGCTGACCCGATTTGTAATTCACCTAAAATTCAGTGCTTGGGTTTGCAAACATGTAATAATCAGGTGCAATGTAGAGAGACAATAAGGAAATCACCTTTAGCTTGTAAAAACTAAAGTTTTGTTTCTGAAGAAGGCTGCAATTAAGTATTCTTGATCAAAAATGTTTAAACTTTCCTTGCAATACTGGGTATCTGCCAGGAAGGTAAAATTCTCCATAATTCTAGTTATTTTGACATGTTATTGAGCATTATATAAATACACTTCTCATCAAAATGATTTAAAGGCAGTCAGCACCCAGGACAGAAAAATGTGCTCACCATCCTCCCAACCCCTGCAGTTTGCAAGGGGGTGTGAGTGGCATGTCAAACAGAAGGCACGAGCCGGCTGGGGAGTGTTGCCTCCTCCTTCTGTGAATCAAAGCCAAAAAAGGTTCCTCACTGCTGCTAGTTCTTTGATCTCTGGCTCTCTATTTTTAGATCTCTTCTCTCCTACATCCTCTGTCCCCATTGCCATGACCTTTTGTGACATGTTTCTCCTGGTGGTTATTTTGGGATCATATCCCTTTCCCGAAGTATTACTACAGCTAGAATTAATGTATGAGTCGGTCAGTACAAGTCCTTGCTTGAAAAAGTACCCAAAGCACATGTTCCCACAGGAGGGTGAGAGCTAGTGTACAAAGGACAGATACATCACCCATATTTTTAGTCATCAAAGCATTCTGGAAAGACTACTTAATGTAGTAGATATCACAACCTCACGAGACAGCATTATCTAGATGCAGAATCTAGGCATGTGGATTTAGAAAACGTGTCCAGCTCAGTTTTGTGTGTGTGTGTGTGTGTGTGTGTGCTTTTGAGGGATAAGAAAAAGGAGACAACCATGAAAGAAGATATAGGATTTAGTACTTAAGGTTTCTTTTTCAGACTTTGCCCCTCCCTAAGTCTACAAACCATATATGAGTTGGTATCTACAATGAGGGAAGGGCAGAGAGATCAAACATGTTTTGACTGTTCAGTATCCTCTAGAAAAGTATTTCTAAGTGGAATTCTTAAAAGGAGGACAAAAGTTTCCTCACCAGCAATAAGAATGAGATCCAGGGGGAAATCCCTCCTCAGGGCAGACAGAGACTATTTTTTGTGCTCATCGCTGTCTCTTCTGTGTCAGGTAGTGTTAAATAAAGAGCTACATTAATGAGATCATTTGATATAACAATAACAGCTAACCTTTATTGAGCATTTAGTATAGGGCTTTGTGACTAGCACTGTTCTACAAGATCTACATAAATGAACCACTGAATACTTGCAATGAACCATGAGATACATGCTTGAATTGTTTCCATTTGAGAGATGAAAAGTCCTGAAGGGTGGAAAGGCTAGATATCTTATACTAGTTTAAACAGCTCTTAAATGAGAGAACCAGAATTCAATACCAGGTGTTTTTGGATCTAGAGCTTATGCTTGGAGAGTGAAGAAATGGGTTTTCTGCCTCTGGTATGAAAAAAGAGCTAAATTTTGCTCAGTATTATGGACTGGATTGCATCCCCTCAAAATTCGTATGCTGAAGTCCTAGCTCCCAGTTACATCATAATGTAACTGTATTAAGAAATAGGGTCTTTAAGAGGTAGTTACGTTAAAATGGGGTCATGTGGGCCCTAATCCAATATGTCTGATGTCCTTATAAGAAGAAGAAATTTGGACATGGACATGTACAGAGGGGAGAACATATGAAGAGACACAGGAGGAAGGTGGTCATCTGTAAGACAAGGAAAGATGCTTCAGAAGAAATCAATTCTGTCAACACATAGATCTTGGACTTCTAGCCTCCAGAATTGTAGAAGAATACATTTCTGTTGTTTAAGTCACCTAATCTGTGATCTTTGTTATGGCAGTTCTAGCAAACTAACATACTTGATGTCAAACTATAACATGGAAGCCAAGAAAAATGCATTTTGCTCAGATTAGTCAAAACAAATAAAACCAATCCAAAGCAGAGAGTTACTTCCTTTCCATACACATAGGCTGACCAGTTATGTAATTTTTTGAAAGTTCCCAATTAGGTGGGAGGTACCATCAGGACTTCTCGTTTGATAGCTCAGAAGGCTCCATTCTCAGAGGATCCCTGATGAATATAAAAACTGAAAAATGTGACTACAGTTACTGTTCATGGGGGGTACATGGTTTCTATATCTGTAGATTATTGTGCCTTCAGTTATTTCCATGTTCTGAGTAAAACCCTTTCTTTTCTATGCACTCATTTATCAGGTACCTCATATTTTAAAGTAATTTTTAGTATGAAAGTTATACTAAAAAGAAAATAATGAGAATATAAAATTCACCCATAATCTTATTATCCATAGATAAATGTCATTAACAAAGAATATATATGATCTTTATATAAAATGAGATCTTGATGTATATAGAATTTTTGTTCTGCTTTTGTTCAATTAACATTGTTTTGAGAACATTTTCTCCAAGTCATTAAATAGCTTTTAAAAATCATGATTCTAATGGCTGCATGATATTCCTTCCAAGAGATTTATACTATAATTTATTAAACATAACAGTCAATGCTGGCAAGGATATTCTGAAGCAAGCACTCTCCTAAACTGTTGGTAGAAGTATAAAATGTTATGACCTTCTGAAAGGCTGTTTGACATTATATACGAACACTATTTTTTAAAAAGCATACTCATTGCTCTAGTAATGAAAGCCAAAAGAAAAGCATGTATGCGTAAACTGTCACTTTCACAGTGAAGCCACCCCTGACCATCTTCTTTTAAACTGTATTTCTGACTTTTGACTTTGACCAGTAGAGAGACCTCAGTGACATGTAGGTCGTTCAGTAGAAACACCAATAGAGTCACATCTTAATAGTAAGGCTGAACTATCTCTTGAGTGAAGGTTGCTCTAGGGCTGCCATAGAAAAATGTAAGGTCTTCAATGGTCTTACATGATCCTCATGTAACTTTACTCGCCAAAATAAAGCACCAAATACTTAGAGAAAAACATGTCCAGAAGCTTAACAGCATAATATTTATAATATTCACCTTTCAATAAAAAGTTACTAGACACACCAGAAACAGAAAAATGTGATCCAGAATAAGAAGAAAAAAATAATCAATACAAAGGATATAGAAATAGTGGAGATAACGATGCTAAAAAATAACATAAAAGAGCTATTGTCACTATGTACAAGTATTTAAAGTAAAACAAAAAAATATTGAGAAGTGGGAGGTATTTTTTAAAGAATCAGAATCAGAATTTGTAGGTCTGAATAGTATATCTGAAATAAAAATTTCAATGAATGAGATTAATGGCAAATAATACACTACAGAAGAAAGATCAGTGAGTTTGAGGGTATAACAATTTAGAATATATCCAAAATTAAACACAAAGAGGAAAAAGACTTAAAAAAATAAAAAAGAACAGAGCTTTTGTTACTTGTGGAACTTGTGGAATAATAGCAAACAGTCCACTACATGTGAAGTTTATGTCCCAGAAGAAGAAGAGTAGAGGAACAAAAAATGGGAAGAAATTATAGTGAAAAATTTCCCAAATTTGACAAAAATCATAAAACCACATATCCAAGATTCTTGGTGAATCCCAAGCAGGATAAAAACAAAAAACAACACCAAGGCATATGATTACCAAATTGCTTAAAACTGATGATAAATCAAAAATATTAAAAGCAGCTAGAGGAGACTTATTACCTACAGAAAAACAAATATAAGTATGACAGCTGATGACTTCTTTTCAGAAACATGCAAATCAAAAGACAATGGAACATCTTTTAAAGTGCTGAAAGGGGGAAGCTTAACCTATAATTTCAAATACAGATAAAAATATTTTTCAAAAATTAAGGCAAAATAAAAACTATTTTAGATTACCGAAAGCAGAAAGCTCTTATTCATCAGCAGACCTGAATTTCTTATGTTCAATGAAGTTTCTCCAGCAAAAGGAAAGTCATATCAGATAGAAATTTGGATCTACATAAAGGAATAATGAGTGTCAGAAATGGTAAATATGTGAGTAAACTTTAAGTACTTTTTTCTCATTTTAAAATTTCTTTACAAGAAGACTGTTTGAAGGAAAAGGAATTATGATTCATTGTAGAGTTTAAGACACATGTAGAAGTAAAATGTATGCTACAATAGCACAAAGGATCAAAGAGGGAAACTGGAAATGTACTGCTGTAAGGCTTTTATATTATCCATGAAGTATTATAATATTATTTACAGAAAGTCTGTGATAAGTTTAACAATATATATTGCAAACTCTAGAGCAATAATAAAAATAAATTAAGAACACTAGGATGACTTTCAATTAGGACTATATGAAAAGAATAGAAAGAATAAGGCTTAACCCCCTTGATGAAATGAGGAATCAATTCTGACTCACTGGTTATTGTTTATAAAAACTCTGTGAAGCTACTACCAAAAAGTGTGCTATCCAAGGTAAATCTTTACCTCTCAGTAATATTAATTTATAAACTTCAGTTATTTTTTCTATTGATTCTGTATCTTTCTGTGGAAAATAAGTTAATGAGCATCTTGAACATAAAATCAACAGAGATTTTTAAAAATACATATTCCTTGTGCAATAAAATTTATATTATACTATTCTATATTATTAAATATTACTTTGCTTTTCCTAACACAACTTTAACAAAAAGATAATGTGACTCCATTTCAGGGAATGCATTATGGTGGTTTATATATAAAGTCTAAGGCTTGACTGACTGGATTCCAATTTCAGCTTTACCAATTGTTAGGCATGTGGCCTTGAGCACATTACTTAACATCTCTGTATTTTAGTTTCCTATAATGTAGGGATAATTGTAACTACTTTATAGAGTTGTTACAAGGATCAAATGACTTAATATACTGAAAGCACTTAGAAAAATTTCAGGAAGATATTAAGTACTATAATGTGCCATTTAATATTATTCATGAAAATTAGCAAAATGTGGATAGAGACCTGAGATTCAAACGAGATAATAAATATAGGATATGTAAAGAAAACTACTTGAGTTATTCAAAGAAAACAAAATCTCTTATTTGAAAAGATATATGTACCCCTATGTTTATTGCTGCATTATTTACAATAGCCAAGATATGGAAGGAACCTAAGTGTCCATCAGTAGATGAATGGATAAAGGTGTGGTACATATACACAATGAAATATTATTCAGCCATAAAAAAGAAAGCTTGCCATTTGCAACAACATGGATGGACTCAAGAGTGTGATGCTAAGTGAAATAAGCCAAGTGGAGAAAGTCAATACCATATGATTTTACTTTTTTGTGGAATATAAAAATAAAGCAAAACAAAAATGAACAAAACAGCAGCAGACTCAGAGTCACTGAGAAGTGACTGGTAGTTACCATGGGGAAGGAGTCGACATGGGTTGGTAGGGAGAGTGAGGGGGATAAACAAAAATTTTCAATTGTAATATAAATTGGTCACAGGGATAGTAATACAGCATGGAGAACATATTAATGATGCTGTAACGTTTTCCTATGTTGTCAGATAGTAACCTCAGAGGTGGGGGTGAGGATTTTATAATATGGGTAACTATTGAACCACTTTTTTGCATATTTGAAACAAATGTAAGATTGTATACTAACAATACTTCAATTTAAAAAAAAGAAAGAAAGAAAAATACTTGAGAATCAGGAAAGCCAGTTTTAGTTCTACCCTGTCACTCTCTGTGTGGCTGTAGACATGATGCTAAACTTCTCTGGGCCTCCTTCAATCATTTGTTTGGTCCTTTCTTCCCCAATTCCTACTGTCATCTCTTGCACAGAAAATTTCTGAGAAGCTAATGAATTACACTATGTTAAGTACCAGGATATTTGTTCTCTTAAGGTTCTTATGGGGGAGGGAGCACACAAAAAGACAATTAAGATAATACAACATATTAATTATAATGATGGAGATTTCAGAATTCCTTTCTAGTTCAGAAAGCCTGTGGATTCATGGGTATGACTAAACACTTATCACCCAAAGGAAAGTCAATTTAGAATGTAGACTTTTATGACTCCTAATTTTGACAATGCTTCTGTCATTGGATGTTGGATGAGTAGGTGAGTAATTCCTTTCTGGTTTTCCTTTAAAAAGAAGTTATACATGGAATCAAGGGTCAGCCCATTTGACAGAGTTCCTTCTAATACCTCTAAATAATAAAAATTTAATTGACTACACATTTTAATCCTTAGGTAACAAGCTACTTTTAAGATAGCATCACAGCTATTGATTACTAGAATTTCCCTCTAATCCTTAATAATCCTTCTGGTTCACGGCAAAAAAATATAGAACAACTTTATTTTAAAAGGAAAAAAACCCACAAACCCAGAAAGTATGAGCCATTCTAAAGCAATAATTTCATTGTATTAACAAATCATAATTAAGAAAAGATAAATATGCAGCTTAGAAACTTTATATAGTCACAAATAATTGAGAATATCTAAAAATAAACTAATAATGCAGTATATTTAACAATTTACCATAAAGATCAGTCACATTTAATCTATTTAAAATGCTATTTAATCAAGAAGAAGAAAAGTTTCTGTTATGAGCTGAATTGTGTCCCCCCAAAGATATGTTAAAATATATGCCTGCTACCTATGAATGTGAGCTTATTTGGATATGCGGTGTTTTCAGATTGCTATGGACTGAATGTTTGAATGTTTATATCTTACCCCCAATTCATATGTTGAAGCCTGAATTTCCCACATGATGATATTTGGAAATGGGGCCTTTGGCAGGTAATTAAGTAATGAGGGTGGAGCCTTCATGAATGGTGTTGGTGCCCTCATAAGAAGAGACATGAGAAGGATGAAAATTTTTATACTCTCTTCACGGTAAGGACCTAGTGAAAACAGTTATTTGCAAACCAGAAATAGTGCTCTAACCAGACACTGGGACCATTGGTGCCTTGATCTTGGACTTCCCAGCCTCCAGAACTGTGATAAATAAATGTTTGTTTTTTAAGCCACTTACTCTATGTTATTCATTTATGTTAGCCCAAACTAAGACACAGATATAAATGAGCTAAGATGAGATCATACTTGATTGGTGTGGCCCTTAATCCAATTACTCGTGCCTCTATAAGTAAAGGAAATCTGGACACAGAGGCACAAGTTCACAGGGGATAGAAGGCTATGTGAAGACAGAAGCAGAGATTGGAGTGATGCATCTATGAGCCAAAGAATGCTGAGGATTACAGCCATCCTCCAGAAGCTAACAGAGGAAAAGAAAGTTTCTTTCCTAGAGTCTTTGGAGGTAGGATGGCCTTACTGACACTTTGATTTTGAACTTGTAGTTTCTAATACTGTGAGAGAATATATTTCTGTTGTTTTAAGCCATCCAGTTTGTGCTACTTTGTTACAGCAGCCCTAGGGAACCAATAAAGTTTATTCAGCAAAATTCCAATTGCAAGACTTCCATTTTCAGCTAAAATGGAGAAACAATGATCCGATTTACCTTACTACCTGGAACAAATAATTAAACTATATAAAATATATGAAACAACATTTTGTAGCCACAGGACATCAAACAGTACAGGGTAGTGAATGTTTAAAGTTGGGAAAAGGAGATGAGACCCTCTTACCCCAGCTTACTGCTTGAAAAGAAAACCCAAGCTGTGATGCAGGCAGTGGAACCCAGTCAGACCCAGCAGTCTCCCTGAGTTGCTAAGACAACACTATGTATTTGGGGAAGCTGAAGTGTCTAAAGATAATAGGGCAGAGTATTGGACAGGGAAATGCTGCACAGAGAAAAAGCCTTAGAGACCTGAAAAGTACAGACTGCATGTCTTCCACTAAGTACTGATCAGTGCATTCAGGTGGGGAAACTACTCAAGGATGGGGAAAGAATTGTCTAGAAGTAACAGAGGAAACAATTCTTTGAGCACACATAGAACTGGGAATAGCTTGTGTTCCCACCAGCCAGAGTGAAAACTTCATAAATCATGACACACCAGGTGGAGTACTCAGAAAGGTTTTACCTTAACAAAAGACCCCGAATAGCCAAAGCAATCCTGAGAAGGAAGAATACAGCAGGGGAGATCTTGCTTCCCAACTTCAAACTCTACTACAAAGCCACAGTAATCAAGACAAATTGGTACTGGCACAAGAACAGACCAGTAACAGGATAGAGAGTCCAGATATTAACCCAAACATATATGGTCAATTAATATATGATAAAGGAGCCATGGACATACAATGGGGAAATGACAGCCTCTTCAACAGCTGGTGTTGGCAAAACTGGACAGCTACATGTAAGAGAATGAAACTGGATCATTGTCTAACCCCATACACAAAAGTAAATTCGAAATGGATCAAAGACCTGAATGTAAGTCATGAAACCATAAAACTCCTAGAAAAAAACATAGGCAAAAATCTCTTGGACATAAACATGAGCAACTTCTTCATGAACATATCTCCCAGGGCAAGGGAAACAAAAGCAAAAATGAACAAGTGGGACTATATCAAGCTGAAAATCTTCTGTACAGCAAAGGACACCACCAATAGAACAAAAAGGCAGCCTACAATATGAGAGAATATATTCATAAATGACAGACCCAATAAAGGGTTGACATCCAAAATATATAAAGAGTTCATGCATCTCAACAAACAAAAATCAAATAATCCAGTAAAAAAATGGTCAGAGGAGCTGAACAGACAGTTCTCCAAAGAAATTCAGATGGCCAACAGACACATGAAAAGATGCTCCACATCGTTAGTCATCAGAGAAATGCAAATTAAAACCACAATGAGATATCACCTCATACCAGTAAGGATCGCCACCATCCAAAAGACAAAAAACAACAAATGTTGGCGAGATTGTGGAGAAAGAGGAACCCTCCTACACTGCTGGTGGGAATGTAAATTAGTTCAACCATTGTGGAAAGCAGTATGGAGGTTCTTCAAAAAGCTCAAAATAGAAATACCATTTGACCCAGGAATTCCACTCCTAGGAATTTACCCTAAGAATGCAGCAGCCCAGTTTGAAGAAGACATATGCACCCCTAAGTTTATTGCAGCACTATTTACAATAGCCAAGAATTGGAAGCAACTTTAGTGTCCAATGGAATATTATTCAGCCATAAGAAGAAAACACATCCTACCATTTGCAACAACATGGTTGGAGCTAGAGGGTATTATGCTCAGTGAAATAAGCCAGGTGGAGAAAGACAAGCATCAAATGATTTCACTCATCTGTGGAGCATAAGAACAAAGAAAAAACTGAAGGAGCAAAACAGCAGCAGACTCACAGAACCCAAGAATGGACTAATAGTTACCAAAGAGAAAGGGACTGGAGAGGATCGGTGGGAAGGGAGGGATAAGGGGGGGGAAGAAAGAGGGCATTATGAATAGCATGTATAATGAGGGGTGGGCATGGGGAGGGCTGTACAACATGGAGAAGACAAATAGTGACTCTATAGCATCTTACTACGCTGATGGACAGAGACTGTATGGGGTATGTGGAGGGGACTTGGTGATATGTGGTGTCTAGTGAACATAATGTTCCTCATGTAATTGTAGATTAATGATACCAAAATAAAAAAAAAAGAAAGGTTTTACCTTAGTAATAGGGACATGTTAGTTCTAGACTAAATATTGCTCTGGTTTCTAACAAAGCTTAAAAAAAATACTTGAAAGGATTAAACTGTTTCCAAGTATCTTAACTTTATGTCCCAGAACAAAATCTAAGAATATTTTAAGGAATATAAATATATTTGGCACCCAACAAGGTATAATTGGTACAATGTTTGGTACAAGATACAATGTTTGACATCCAATCAATAACTACCAGGAATTCAAACAAGCAGGAAAATGTGGTCTATACTAAGGAGTAAAAATCAAGCAATAAAAACAGACTCAGAAATGACACATTATAAAATTCATAGAAAAGGATATTAGAATAATTATTATAACTATATTCCATATATTCAACAGGCCAGGTCATAGAAAGATTAACCATGCTACATAGCAACATGAAGAGTATTTTAAAAGACCCGAATATACATGGAAATTACAATGTCTGAGGTGAAAAATACAATAAATGTGATTACCAGTTTATATAATATCTATCATAAAAGAAAAAATTAAGGAACTTGAAAGTATAGCATTAGAAATTATCCAGGATGAAACACACAGAGAGAAAAAAAAAGACAAATTAAAATGAACAGAATTTCAGTAAATTGGTAAAAATATCAAGTGACTCAATACATGTAAAAGGAGTCTCCAAATACGGAGGTGAGACCAAAAAGTACTGGAAGTAATGACAGCTCATAATAGTTTTCAAATTTATTAAAAATTATAAAGTCATGGATCCAAGAACCCTAAGCACAAGAAATGTGAAGAAAACTACAACAAGGCACATCACAATCAAATTGATTAAACTGGTGATGAAGAGAAAATTCTTAAAAGTATGAGGTTCTTATACCATATGTGAAACAATATAACATCACTTGAAGGTAGACTATGATAAAGTTAAATTGCATATTATAAACCCTAAAGCAATCACTGAAATAAAACAACAAAGTTATAGCTCATAAGCTAATAAAAGGAATGAAATAAAATTAAAAAAAAATTCTATCCAGGAAAGGAAGAAAAAGTGAAAAGGGGAATAAAGATTAGATGGGACAAATAGAAGCCATAAGATGACAGATGAATCCTAACTATATCAATAATCACACTAAGTATGAATGGTCTAAATATCTCAATTAAAAAGTAGAGACTATCACATTGGATAAGCAAGCAAAACAAGAAACCCCTTTAAATATAGACACAAATACATTAAAAGTAATGGAGTGAAAAATACAGTGTGCCAACACTAATCAAAAGAAAGCTGGAGTAGGGAGTAGATTTCAGAGCAAAGACTATCATGAGGGGTAAAAAGAGTGTATTAGTCAGAGTTCCAGGAAAACAGAACCAATAAAGATACTTATTATAAGGAATTGCCTCACATGAATATGGAGGCTAACATGTTCCAAGATGTGCAGCCAGCAAGCTGAAGACCCACGAGAGGCCATGATGCGGTTTCAGTTGAAAGCAGCAGGCTCAAGACCCAGGAAGAACAGATGTTTCAGTTCAAGTCCAAAGGGAGCAAAGAAAAACAATGTCCCAGCTAGAAGATACTCAGCAGGAGGGATTCTCTTACTCAGCCTTTTTGTTTTATTTAAGTCTTTAACTGTTTGGATTCTGCCCACCCACATTAGGGAGGGTGATCTGATTTATTCTGTTTACTGGTTCAAATGTTAATCTGATCTTAAAACACTCTTACGAATAAACCCAGAATAACATTTGACTAAATATCTGGGACTCCATGGCTCAGTCAATTTGACACATAAAATTTATTATCACAGACAGTCATTTCATAATTACAGAAGAGTCAATTTATCAAGAGGATGTAGCAATCCTAAATGTTTATACACCTAATAATAGATGTTTAAAACACACAAAGCAAAAACTGACAGAAATAAAAGGAGAAATAGACAAATCCATAATTGTAGTTGGAGATTTCAATACTCCTATGATAAATGTACTTCTATGTTTGTATCAGCATTATTTACAATAGCCAAGATACGGAAGCCACCTAAGTATCCAATGATAGATGAATGGATAAAGAAGGTGGTGCATATATACAATGGAATATTACTCAGCAGTAAAAAAAAATGAAATATTGCCATTTGTGACAACTTAGATAGATCTAGAGGCTATATGCCAAGTGAAATAAGTCAGAGAAAGACAAACATCATATTATTTCACTTATATGTGGAGTCTAACAAACAAAACAAATAAACAAACAAACAAAATAGAAATAGACTTATAAACACAAAGAATAGAATGGTAGTTGCCATAGAGAAGAGCGGTGGAAAGAGGGGTGAGATTGGTGTAAAGGGAAAAATTAGTGAGAATGTTTAATACCTTGAGCTGGGTGATGGTTACATGAGTTTACCCATATGTCAAAATTCATTGAGCTGTACACTAACATTTGTGCATTTTATTGTTTGTACCTCAATAAAAAAGAAAAGATATTTTTAAAAAATTAAAAAGAAAGTTAGAAAGCCCTTTAAACTGAATGAAAATAAAAGCACAACATATCAAACTTTGTGGGATGCAGTTGAAGTAGGACTAGAAGATCCATCTCACTAAATGCTTATAATAGAAAGAAGAAAAAAGATCTTAAATCATTAACCTCCACATTAAGAAGCTTGACAAGTTTGAGAAAACCAAACCTAAAGTAAACAAAAGAAAGGAAGTAACAAACAATGGTAGAATCAAATTAAATGGTACTCTAAAATGCCTCCAAATGTACTAGGATCCTACAGCAGGTCCTCTTATCCAATATGCTCTCCCTTCTTGCCCAATTCTATTGTGATCAGCTGCCTAGGAAAAGGCTTCAAATAACTGGGCTTACCTTTAAAATCAAATAACAGAAATCTTGAGATTCACCATGTACCACTGCAGGTAAGGCCAAGAATATAATTCACATGTCCATTAACTATCATTGGAGCACCAGAAGATGTGAGTTTACCTAAAAGGCTATAAACACCAGGAAGCCTAGATTGCTACCGAAGGAAGTGGAAAGGAATTCAAAACAAAAATACTCAATTCCTTATTAATGAAATATTGTTAGAGGACCCTAAGGCTTATACTGATAGAATGTCCTAAGCATAGTCAATTAAATCCAAGAAGAGAAAATACAACTTGTTCTTCCAAGCTTTGCATAGGACGCATTGGAAGTTACAAGTGCAGCACCAACCAGTGCAGTGAGACCTCATCCCTAGTATGGGGCCCTGTTCACACAGTCATCCTGAAGCAGTTCATGCACACTGTACCTTTATGAAGGGACTTATTACACAGTATTTATACACACACATTACTTACACGTGCTCACACTGCTCTAGACTGTGTTGAAGTCCTTAAAGTCAGTGACTACATCTTAGTCTTTGTATCCCCAAACTCTTGCATGGTGCAATCACTTAATAAATGTCCTTTTCAAGGCAAGTGCAAGATCAAAAGGAGTATAGATAGTACTCAGTGTGATAGTCTAGACACTTAAAACAAGGTTTCAGATCCAAGATGGAACAAAAAACAGAGGCTTATTATCCCTTTTCTGAGTTTCATTAGATTTTTTAAACATTCTTTATTTAAAAAAATTTTTTTTACATTTTTAGAACATTTTTTAAAAAGTGAATTTGTTTCCAGCCTTCAATGAGATTTTTGGTGGGTCAAGGTTTTATCTGAATGAATCTGCCCTTCCTTTCCCCACAGTGTTCTGAAAGAAAGCAGAGATTCATTACTCACAAGTTGGCAAGGTTTTTAGTTCCTATATACTGACACCAAATTGTGTTCCAAAAGAGAAACATTTACAAAGAATCAAAACCTGGATGCCTTGGCCCTAAGAGGTGGTTCATGTTTTTAGCTTTCCATCATGGTGCTAAATTGACTGACTTTGCTTCCAAATGATTAATGGCTAATAAATAAAGAGGTGACTTCAAGTGGAAATTGTCTCAATTTTCAGTTTATGTCACTTCAGAAGTCTTTCTTGGTTTGCTTTCACCCTCACCCTCATGCCCTCCCCCCTTTCTTGGCCCTCGAAAGTCACAAGCCCTCGAAAATAGTGTTTGCAGGATGGCCCAGCTATTGAAGAAGGCCCTTTCTGGTTACCTTTCCTGGGCTGAGACTTAAGAACTTCTCTATTCAAAAACAACAGAGTAATGACTTAGAAAATGTAAAAATCCCAGAGAAAAGAAAAATGAGTAGAGTCATGGTAACAAATTTATGTCCAAAGTCATGGTCCAAATTAGTCATGGTAACAAGAAAAGATAATGAATCCACAGGAATGTTATAATTCATTATGTACTTCTCATTGCATCTCTCCCAGCCTCACCTCTCTGAAAACATGAACACATCTGCATGCACACACATACACACACACACACACACACACACACACACACACACACACACACACACACCTTAGTGCATTTGTCTGACACTCTCTTCATGTAGTTATCTAACTCCCAACTTCTACTCTCTTTATGACTACTTTCTCGTTTTTTATTTTCTTGTGTTCTCACCACCCAGCCTTTACAGAGCCTCTAGCACTCTAGTACAGGCTTCGAATGCCACTGCACTTCCCTGCTGACTTTCAAACACAAAATCCCCAAACTATACTTTGTGGCTTCTGATTAAACTGCACATCCTTTGGAACCTGGTATCTGTCCCTAGAAAACAGAAATCACATACACTGGAAACATTCTACAAAGTTCCTAGCAAGGAAGAAAATGTAAGTGCTGGCCTAATATCACCATGCTACTCTCTGAATATAATGACGATGATGATGATTCCTACATGATGGTAATGACCCTATTTACTTTCATTTGCACCTCTTTTTAGAAGTGAGATTTACCAGTGGTTCAAAGACTTTAACACCTAGGATCTTAAAGTGTTAAGAAAAGGTGAATAGGCTGGCTCTATAAAGGCAAGGTGGTAACAATGAAAGAAAATAGAAAAAGAGCAAACACTCATAAAGGGAGGGGAAACTCAGGGAATAAAGATGGGGGAGCAGAAATGCAGAAGGGCACAGGATTTAGAGACAGACAAGTCTGGGTTAGAACTCTTGCTTGGTCACATTGTAACTGTCTCATCTTGGGCAAGTTGCCTTACTTCTTTGAACCTCCCACTTCCTAAGTTTGGAAAGGTGTTAAAATGTTCATCTTAGAGAATTCTCTTGAACATTAAGTGAAATAATCTTTAAGGCATTTGGCTTGTGGCAGGTGTCCTGTGTCAGTTCTCTTTCCTCCATAAAGAAGTATCCACAGTGATAGAAATTTCCAACAGCACCCAAAAGGTTGCTCCTGTCTGTAATCAATGCATTTTAAGAGGCTAATGTCCCACAAAGATGCACACATTCTCTGCAATTGCCAGCTTCAAAGGGAAAGTGTATGTCAGTGCCCGTGTATAACTGTGCCTGACCCCTCCTAGCCACCAAAATATATAACCTGCACAGAGATCTCACATCTTTAAAGGATGGGACTCAAAGTTAGATGTCCTCTGTCTGTACTTTTAAAGCAACTCGGCAGCCCTGTGCCTACAGCACCGATCACTGTATTGCATAATTTGTTGAAGGCCCTACATCTTCTGTAGGCTGCAGGAGCCATAATGGAGTTGCAGGAGCCTAGCATGAAGACTGTCATATGTAGTATACTTCTAAGATTGAACTGAACCATATTTCTTCTGGATCTGCACTGTTTTAGTATGTATTCTACACTTTATAAGTCCCTAGCAGCATTTCCCAGAGCCCCAGAAATTTCAAACATTGAACACATATTCCCTTTGTCCTTTAAGAATGGTCTGTTTAAATGATCAGAAGGTACAAACCTCCAGTTGAAAATAAGCAAATCCTGGGGATTTAATGTAGTGTGGGACTGTAGTTAATAATACTACATTTTATATTTGAAAGTTGCTAAGAGAGTAGATCTTAAAAGTTCTCTCCAGAAAAAGATTGTAACTGTGTGGTGATGGGTGTTAACTAGACTTATTTGGTGATCAATTCCCAATAAACACATATATTGAATCATTATGTAGTACACCAGAAACTAATATAACAGATGTCAATTATATGTTTTTTAAAAAATTAAGAAAAAAGATAGAAATAACTAAAAAAATCAGATTGTTTAAAAAACTTTTCTTTTTTTAAAAGTTAACATCTAATCAAAGGAGAGAGGATAAAGATTTAAAAGAAATGCCTGGGACTAGCCTCAAATTGCTCTATGCTTTCTCTTTATTGTCATAACCTCAGACACTCCACCCCATTCCCACATCCCAGGCTCACACAGGGTGAGCTTGCTGGGCACCCACAGGGCTCCGTGCTTAGTAACAGAGGCCACTGTGAGGGTAACCAGTGGTCATGGGAGGTGGCATCTCTGTCTGCCTCAGGTAACAAAATCAATAGTGATGACTAAGTTACAGTGGAAGTATCTCTCAGTCTTTGAGTTCCTCCTCTGCTCTGACACATCTCTTTTTCTTCAGAGGAAATAGGAGCAAGCTTAGGCATGGGTCCCTGAGGAGGGAGCCCTTTTATTGCTCACCTCTTTGATTACCAGACTCTCCTAAAGAAGTTGGGATCACAGTACTGAAAACACAAAAAAGCTCAAGACCCATTTAGAAATACATTTAAGTGACATTCACAGTCAGTTTTTAAGGGGAAGTCAAAAAATTGAGGGCAAGTTCCTAAACTTTAAGGCAGATTTCATGGCAAGGGAGGGTGACGACCATGTTCTCTCTCAAACAAATTGCCTTTGGAGATAGACATCTACTCCACCTTAGCAGCTCTGTGCCCTCCCACCGTTTACTAACTTTAAGCCTGTTTTCTCAGCTTTTAAATGGCAATAAATATTCTATAAGATTATAAACATTAGATGAGATTGCTAACTCATCTATATACAGTAACTGCTTAGTCTTTGGTAGGCAAAACGTAGGCCCCGTAGATACAATTATCCTCATGGCTCCCCATAGCTGAGGCCAAGTGTGCCTGGTGTTAATCCCTCAGGCACGGTGTTTTCTATCTGGCTGATTCCTGGAAAACTTGAATGCATGACCCATGAGGCAGGGCACCCCCATCATCTTATAGATGAAGGAACCAAAGGCAAAACCTCATAGGGTTCATCACTGCCATAGGCAAAGTTGCAATTTCATTACAGGCAAAGCCATCTGAGTGATTTCTTAGATGGCCACTGGGGCTCCAGTGCACCAGCATACTGGGCTGGATGGGCCTTTTAAATCCCCTCCCCTATATAACATCTATCAAATGATTTTATAACTAGAATTTACCTAGTCTAAAGAATACAGAATATTCTCTAGAGAATAAGGCAAGCTCATTATATGCTAATGGTAGTAAAAGTGAAGGGAATGGTGTGGCTTAGCTGTAGGAGTAATTATAATTTACTATGCACTTACTATGTGCCAAGCATCCTGCTAAGCTTGAAAATGCCTTATATTTTATTTCACATAATCACCCCAACTGCTGGAATCCTTTTTTTACACTTTAGTCCTCAGACCGGCAAAAAGCTGGCATAAATAAATGGCTTCTATCTCTCTGTAGAATCTGTCTACTCATATATGGTGCCCATATCAAATCCTTTCTAAATTCTGAATGTGGTATGTGTGGTTTTAAGTGGGCCATTGAGAGACAGGTATCTCTGGAAATAAAACACAAGAGGTGGAGGTTAATTCTTAATTGCTTCAATCTGAAGCCAACCCATTTGATAATGACTGACTTATAATTAATATTCTTCATATTGCTCAATCTTGTCTAGAGGATGGATTGCAGGGTGGAGTGGAAGAAGTGCCTTTCGATCTATTCCAAAGAAATGTATCTGTGTTATCACAAAACAAGCAGTTCTGTAAGATAAGGAGGTTAGAAATGCTGGCTTCTTGTGGACAGGTGCCAGGTGGAGGAAATAAACAGATCTTGTTCCCACTGGATACAAGTATCCTAGAAAAAGTGTTTCCTATCATAGTGCCAAGGCATTTCCGGCTGCTTACAGCATAAATTCAGTGGGAGAAGAAAGAGGGAGACTGAATAGTGTTTGGGGAGTAAGGTGGAAAATGAGAGAAAGACTCATTTCAATTTTGTTGATAAAGTATAAACTCCTACAACTGAGTCAAGTGGCAGACTTGATTCCTAAATAAATGAAAGGCTAGTCAACCGGACAGTTAATGGAGCCCAGGGTGTATTCCTGGTTATTTCATGAGTGACTGAGAATAACAGGATTAGGATTAGGACAGGTCCTTAGAGCCATTCAGTCCAGAGATTACAACTGACAGTCCCCAAACATTGACTTCTCTGTTATCCTAGGATGAATTTAGATGACATTTTACATTGTTATTTTTTAACTGCCAACATTTAAAAATTAAAATATTTCACAGAAAAATCCAGATCTCTGGTATCTCTTTTAAAAATGAGAAAGCTTGCAAACACTGGATCTATATTTTCACCTACCAGAGCCCAAGGCCCCCCATGGTTGGCCCCCTCTGTCCCCATGGTCCTGCACATGGAGCCAAGTATCAGCAGGCACTCATCCTTGAAATGGCATTCTGTTACCTGGCTAACCCCTGGGAACCCTTCAGTGTACATGCCTGAAGGAGGGCGACCCCATTACCTTACAGATGAGGAAACCAGGATAGAATGTCATGTGGCTCGCCACTGCCTGTTACCAGAGTCCTGGTGCTGTGACAGGTAAGGCCATGTGCAGAAGGTCCCAGCTGACCCCTCCTGCCAGTTCCTCCTAGGAATCTATGATCCACTTACACTAGGTGGATGCTCGTCAAGCACAGCTGAGGCTCTGTTCCCTCTGTCTCAAATATCCTTCCCTGTATCAGACTCCTGCTCATCCTTTCAGTCTCAGAGTGGTTTTACCCTCGCTCCTCAGGAAGAGAAGTGTCCACATGGCACATTGTATGCTCTTCAGCAACAGATTGCAGAGTCCTCCAGGGGAAGGTCAATATAAAAGCCCTCTTTTTTATGTCACCAGTGCCTACCACAGGGCCATGACACATTATGACCTCTGAATACATCTGGGGTTAAGAGAGGATAAACAATTGTCCCTGATACATATGTATAACATGTGTTGGGAAAAACAGGTTGAAAACATATTCAGCCCATGAAGAGCACTCAGGCCACCATCAAGTAAGTGACCTTGAAAACTATCTCAGTGGCAAATGCAATTCCCACCAGGCCAAGCCTTACTCCAGAAGCAGGAACTGCCTGATCAGCGTGGCTTGTGAGATGTTAGAAAGAACTGCCAAGTGCCTCAGAGTCTAAGGTATAAATGTACTTGCACTAAGACTTTTCTGTTAAAATGCAACACCCCTTCCCAAGAGCTAGAACATTAGGTACTTCTCAGAGGTTAGCACAGCTTCAGTTAACTTATCAACTATTTTCTATCTGATGCATTTCTTCTGTAATATCTGTATAAATTGTGAGTTAAATAAAGGTAAAGTTCCAGGAGAGGGGACAGGCCTACAAGTCTGAAGTAAGAGATGGGGAGCAGGCCATACAGAACAGTGGGTACATGTAAAGCCTGTTGGAATGAAGATGCCTGGATCTAGTTCTGCTACCTGCTAGGTGGCTACCTTTTGGCTAGTCACCTTTGTGCCTCCATTTGTTCAATTAGATAGAAAACGGTTTAACAAGAGGGTCTCTGTGGGGCATTGGAGAGTTAAATGAATCCATTCAAAACGGGTATTCAAAGTTGTGCCAGATATAGAGTGAACCTTATATAAATGTTCGTCTATGTCATTATTAGGCAGGGATGGCATGACATTTAGCCCGGAAAGAGACTGCTCCAGTTTTACTATCTGCTGTCTCCTTTTCCAATTTACTGATGAAGGATAAACGATCTAGGAAGTATGAGCAGTTTACCCCGAAGGTTGCAGGCTTGTGGATGGCAGAGCCAGGGCTTCCTTTCCAGGGGTTCTCCCGCCACCATGGAACTTACTGAAGGGCAGAAGAGTAACAGTTTGTGGCCTATGAGAGGAACCTAGAGCAAACGCTAGCATCTCTCCCTTCTAGGGATAATTCCTCCCAGAGTCAATTCCATGTCCCATCTCGGGTGGGCTCGATGTCTGAGCAAACGCCACCCTCTAACACACAGATCCTCACCCCCGCTCCTGGGCGTACCCTCTAAGTCTGGTACAGCCCAGCAACTCGTTGTCCCGCTGGGAGCACGAGTCAACAGTGGGATGGATGGGAAAAGTGACACAACCGGGCAGCGGCCCCCTCCGCGCCAGCCTCCCACGCAGCGCACGGCTGGCCTCGGTGTCACAGGGCTACGGGCTGGGGCTGCGCAGCGGCAGTCTCCCCGCGACCGCGAGCCGGCGAGCCCGCAAAGCCCGGGGCCGGCAGTGCGAGGCCCGGTGAGGGCACTTTTCAGCAGCGCGGCTAGCGCACGGCTGTCCGACCCATTTCTAGGGCCGCCGCCGCCGCCGCCCCCCAGAGCTGGATGACGGAGTCTTAAAAGACTTTCACCAAATATGGGCTGGGGCTGGAAACGTCCTGCGCCCGCCCCGCCGGAAACCTCTAGTCCTGTCAGCGGCCGCGGCTTGGGGAGCGCGGGCCGGCAGGGGGCGGCGGGCAGCCAGCGGCCGGGCGCGCCCTGGTACCCCGACCCCGTGCCCTCTCGCCGCGCGGCCCCTTGCGCTGCCTCCGCAGGGATCCCAGGGCAGCCGAGGTCCTCCTGGCACGTCTGCCACCCAGTTCCCGCCGCCATCCCGGCTCCCACTGGTCCTCCCCGCGATCACTCCACGGGGGTGAGCGTCGGGGACTGAAGGGCGGTGGAGAAAAACAGCATGGCGCGTGGGCGCCACCTTAAAGCTGGCCTTTCGCAGTCACTAAATTGTTCTGTTCATTAAGTGGCTATAAAAAGTGGAGTGAGACTGGGTGTGCAGGCAAGTACCTAGTTATGAGCACACACGAACACACAGCTATTACAAGCTATCCTGTCGTCCAAGGCAGTAGTGCTCGGGGTGTGATTCCCCGGTCCAGCAGCACAGCACCACCTCTGGACTTGGTAACAAGCAGCTAGTAAGAAATTCGGGGAGAGGGGCGGGAGATCAGCAGTCAGTCATTTAACCAGCCCTCAGGTTTGGTGTCTTAGGTAATTCTGAGAACACGCTTAAGTTTGAGAACCACTGGTCTAGGACTAGGAAACCGAAGTCACCAGGTTTAGGGTGATTTTTATTCTCAGTGGTCGCCAAAAGTGAACCCGTCTTTTGGTGGCCCCAAATTGCCTGGCAGCAGTGTTGAGAGATGTCCCCGTCGTTCAGTCCAAAGCCAGGAGCTGCTGAAGACAAGCAGCCCCTTCTCTGTGCTTTGCAGTCCAAGGAAACTAGACGGCTCGGGATCGCGTCGTGGGGGCACCCGCACAGGGAGGGAGCGAGGAAGAAGAGCCAAAGAACCATGCAGAATTAGCACCCGAAGACACTTACCCACAGACATCTGCACATTTCCCCGCCAATCTGTCAACGTGAACTGATCTGCCGCTCTCAGCAGAGAAGGGGAGAAGGCGACGGGACGTCTGAGGTGCCTGGACCGTCCTTGAGCAGGACACGACAGGCTGCGGTTCCTCTCGCCTAATGCTGTCGTTTACTAGCAGGCGAACCAGGACATAGTATTTGGAAAGGCTGTGCACATAGGTTATACCAGCCTCTCCCGATCCCGCACCGCCTCGCCGCGTTTGCTCCAGCTCCCCATCCCCCTTCTAGAACTCTTCCTCCCCTCCTTTAATTGGGCAGCTGACAGTAAGGTTCTCTTAGTTTCTCCTCTGGGGCAAACTCATCCTCCAAGAGTCCCCGCTTCAAGTCCAGAAACCAATCCACACACCCTTGTTAAAAAAACTTTCATCTGATTTTTAAAGGAATCTCTGGAATGGTGTGTGTTTGAACGCTGTGCAGCAGACTGAATCTCTTTGCGGGAACGCCGCCCACCACCCCACCCCCTGCCCCACACACATTCACATACATACTCACACTTCAATAAAGGAACAAGGTATATACACGGACCAGTTAGATCATCCACTGTAATTTTATTTTAAATCATGATAGATTGCGTGAAAAACAAATAATTCCAAAGAATTTCCTGCTCTGGGAGCAGAAGTTAAGTCTATATTTAACAACATTTGAAGCTGTCAAGAATGCTTTGTGGTTGGATAACAGAGGCAGAAAAATGTTAAAAACGCAGGCTACTGCTATACCCAAATATGGAAATATTGTTACGTCTGGTGTCTGATTCACCATCTGGAAATACTTACAACCATGAAGTCAAATAGAAAAGACGCCACAACAGAAGCCAGGAACGCTCCTCTCCATTCCCTCTCCACTGCCTCCTCTCACCGGGTGCTGAGCCTATCCACCTCCGTCCCTAGTCACTTCATTAAGAAGGAAACAATATGGGCACTTTAATAGAGGAAACAAACATTTTCTAAATAATAATTGATGAATTGGCTTGAGTAGGAGGTAAGGCCCAGATTTTCCTCACTTTCTTTGCATAACACCTGACAATTTCCTGTCTTGGAAGCCACGTCCGCCCTCCCCCAACCCCTCCCACAAACCCTTAAAGATCCTACTCCTTCAGTACAAGCCTCTTAGACTTAGGAAAGGGCACTTTTGAATGCATGAAATTTAACTCTTTCCTGCCACAGTTCTCTTTCCTGGAAGAATGCTTTCATTAAGAACAGCTTCTCATGGTGCTTATCAGAGTCATTCCCAGAACAGCTGGCACTGAAGGCCTTCTTAAGCAAGACTGCTAAATTACAAATAAAAGGAGGAGGAGTTCTAGAGCACATATAAGTGAGAGATTGGCATAATTACTTGTGTGTGTGTTTATTAAAATTACACAAGAAGATAGTTTTTGAAATTTGGAGGGGCAATTTATCAGTGATACTAGCGATATTGGTGACGTGAAACTAAATTGCTTTGTAGGGGGTCTTCTGCTGAGTGTGTTGCAGATAGAATAGGATCTTAAAATCAAACATTTTGGTACAGAATATTGTATCTAAAATCTCTTATTTCTCTGAACTTGGAGAGAAAAGCATTGCAATTTACTCAAAATGAGAGGCTTCTAAGTGGTTCCAAGGAAAGGAGTTAAAAACTGTGCAGAACTTTCAGCTTTAAGGAGCCTGCGTCTTCCAGAGATTCACTGGGCACAACAGTGAGGGAATCTGGCTGGCCGTGCAGTATATGCAGGAATGGTCTCAGCACAAATCACTCCACGGTGGTCCGTTCCGCTTCTGGCTCTTTGCATTGCCTCCTACCAGTGACAGAGGCTGGAAAGGTTACCCCATCTCCCGCATCCGTGAGGAAGTCTAAGTCAGCCTCCCCAGGAACTCCCTGCATATGTTTCCTCTCGGACTTCCAACCCAGGCAGTGGGCTGGAACTAAAGTGGGAACCTCCGAAAACAAACAAGTACGACAGAGAAAAAAAAAAAAAAAAAAAAAAAAAAAGGTTGGGGGTGGAGAGAATGGAGGGGGAAAACCTTTGCCTGGGAATCTGCCAGACAGTAGGGGAGGTTGCTTTTTGTGCACCTTCTCATTCATAAATGCCACTGTGGGTATTAATTTGCAATACACTTAACTTGGCTGCAAAAGACCATGCCAAAGCTTTGGGACTTGATTCGAGGATGCCTCTATGAAGTTCACGCATAGATTCCTGGCTCACAGACACACTCTCCCTACCCGTTCGCATCTCTCAGTAGATGATTTGATTCTCACCTTCGCTGTAAACAAGCGAACAGCTCGCTGCCTTCCAGGGTGAGGGCTTTCAAGGCTGCCCGGTCAACTCGGCATCACCAAACAAAACGACTTTTGTTCCTTCCACCCAGGTCCTCCCACCCTCCCAGTCCAGGCAAAGTTCTGAACTCGCCCCCTTCGCCCCTTCCACCACCATCACCACCATCACGCCAAAGACAGCCCTTCCCAGTAGAAGTCGATATTTAAAGTGGAAAAAGAGGAAGATTGTTTTCTTGACGGTTACAGGACCAAAAAAAAGGTGCAACAGAGCCAGGGGAGGCGCTTGGCAGCAGCCCGCGCCAACCAGCATTCCTGAGATGTTTGAGAATTCTGGAACGCGCAGACAGAGCCGACGTCACTGCAACACGCGGCGCCGCAGCCGGTCCGTATAAAAGGCGGGCTCCCGGCGCTCGGGCAGACCGTGAGCGAGAGCGCCCCCGAGCAGCACCCGCGCCCTCCGCCAGGACCTCGACAGAAGGACGCCCGCTCGTCGACCCGGCCCTAGCCTCCTGCCGGCCAGTCCCCAGCGCCCACCGCCGCGTCAGGCCGTCTGCTGCGCACCGGCTTGTCGGCGCCTTTGCTTCCGCTCTGCCGGACTCCTGCGCGCCACAATGAGCTCCCGCACGGCCAGGACGCTCGCCTTCGCCGTCACCTTTCTCCACTTGGCCAGGCTGGTGAGTCCTTTTGCCACTGCTTCCCTGTCCGCAACCCCAGCCCCTTCCCTTTTCCCTAGGTTGCCCACGGCAGGAAACACAAAATTAAAAAGTTCGGGGGCGTTTCGGGGCAGCCCTTTCTTTAAGACTCCATGCAGACGCGTCGGGGGCCTCCTGGCGGACGCAGCCGTCCGGAGCGTCCGGGCTGGAAGGGAAGAGAGATCCCCCCTGCCGACGGGGTCAGAGACCCCCCTCCAGCCCCTTCCCCGGCGCCCGTCCTGCGCACCTCACGGGTGTCATCTCTCCCGCCAGGCGCTCTCCACCTGCCCCGCCGCCTGCCGCTGCCCCCTGGAGGCGCCCAAGTGCGCCCCGGGAGTTGGGCTGGTACGGGACGGCTGTGGCTGCTGTAAGGTCTGCGCCAAGCAGCTCAATGAGGACTGCAGCAGAACGCAGCCCTGCGACCACACCAAGGGGCTGGAATGCAATTTCGGCGCCAGCTCCACCGCTCTGAAGGGGATCTGCAGAGGTAAGATGCTTGTGGCTTGGCCCCTTTAAAAAAGTAATAGTCCCCGTAGTCCAGAAGTTTAGTAATTTTGAGACCATGTATGGAGATGCTTTGTTGTCGGTAGCCTGGCAGAAAGGCGCATGATTTCAGCAGTCTGGAATGCAATTCAGTGTGTCTGGGCCCAGCGAAAAGCGCATACGGAAAAGTGATTCCTGACTAACTTATTGTTCTGGTCTGGAGTCCCCGGGGAATGGTAGGGAACTTTACCATAAAACTGAATTTAACAGCAGAAAATATGTATGAGTTTCAGGTCGTGATTCGGAATCTTAACCTTCTCTTCTCCCTTTCTCTTGTGGTGCTCTTTGCAGCTCAGTCAGAGGGCAGACCCTGTGAATATAACTCCAGAATCTACCAGAACGGGGAAAGTTTCCAGCCCAACTGTAAACATCAGTGCACATGTATTGACGGGGCCGTGGGCTGCATTCCCCTGTGTCCCCAAGAACTCTCTCTTCCCAACTTGGGCTGTCCCAACCCCCGGCTGGTCAAAGTTACCGGGCAGTGCTGTGAAGAATGGGTCTGTGATGAGGATAGTGCCAAGGACTCCATGGACGACAGGGATGGCCTCCTGGACAAGGGGCTGGCATTCGATGCCTCAGAGGTGGAGTTAACCAGAAACAATGAATTAATTGCAGTTGGAAAAGGCGGCTCCCTGAAGCGGCTCCCTGGTAAGTGGAGACTGAGTCCCTAAGATATACTGAAATACTTTACTAGCCTGAAGCATTATAGAAATGATACTTGAATCTCTTTGTGTCAGTGTGCCTTTGAGAAATTTTCCCTCTTTGTCTAGTTTTTGGACTGGAACCTCGCATCCTATACAACCCTTCTTTAAATGGCCAGAAATGTATTGTTCAAACAACTTCATGGTCTCAGTGCTCCAAGACCTGTGGAACTGGAATCTCCACACGTGTTACCAATGACAACCCTGAATGCCGCCTGGTGAAAGAAACCCGCATTTGTGAAGTGCGGCCTTGTGGACAACTGATGTACAGCAGCCTGAAAGTAAGTTCCTGCGGTGGCATGTAGACCGTTCCCAGGCAGCTGGGTCAGATGTGACCCTCTCTTCCAAGAAAAAGAGACATTGTCCCTAATTTTCCCTTCCTCCTCTTCCTTCCAGAAGGGTAAGAAATGCAGCAAGACCAAGAAATCCTCTGAACCAGTCAAGTTTACTTATGCGGGATGTTCAAGTGTGAAGAAGTACCGTCCCAAGTACTGCGGCTCCTGCGTGGATGGCCGATGCTGCGCGCCCCTGCAGACTAGGACTGTGAAGATGCGATTCCACTGCGAAGATGGAGAGACGTTTTCCAAGAACGTCATGATGATCCAGTCCTGCAAATGCAGCTACAACTGCCCGCATACCAGTGAGGCAGCGTTTCCCTTCTACAGGCTGTTCAATGATATTCACAAATTTAGGGACTAAATGCCACCTGGGTTGGCAGCACAAGGTGGACAAATGGGGGAACAGAGTGCCAGAGTCAGAGAGACGCGGGTGGGGCGGTGGGGATGAAGGGGACTCATTGTAGAAGGGATGAATTGCTCGTTCTTGAGTGGTATTAAGGTATTTCGAAACTGCCAGGTGTGCTGGTGAGATGGACACTAAAGCAGCCGCAATTGGAGAATACTTTGCTTCATAATACTGGAGCACGTGTTACTGCTTCATTTTGGAGCTTGTGATGTTGATGACGTTCTGTTTTCTGTTTGTAAATTGTTTGGTAAACATATTTTTCTCTAGATTTTTTCCCTTTTGGTTCCACAATTGTAAAAGATAATAATATTAGTTGGACAGTTAAGGCCTTCATCCTTTAACAGAAGCAAACGGAAGGGGGTTCCATCCTTTCCTGAAGGTGACACTCTGTGAGTGTCCATGAGAGGCAGCTCACTGCACTCTAAATTGCAAACAGAATTCAGGTGTTTTAAGACTGAATGTTTTTATTTATCAAAATGTAGCTTTTGGGGAGGGAGGGGAAATGTAATACTGGAATAATTTGTAAATGATTTTAATTTTATATTCATGAAAAGAATTTATTTATGGAATTAATCATTTAATAAAGAAATATTTACCTAATATCTGAGTGTGTGGCATTCAGTATTTTTAGAGACTCTACAGTCACTGGGAGTAGTCCAGTGTATGCATTCAGTCATTCCAGCAGCCATTCTTGCATGCCTACTGTGTGCCAGGAGCTGTTCTCCGTGCTTGGGCTATGGCAGGGAGCTAACCTACAGCAATAAGACAATGATTGCTTTTAGTTCTTCAGTAGAGAAAAGTCTTTGCATTTAATCTGTTGTAAAAACATGTACTGAACACCAGGCATTATCGAAAGAAAGCACAAGGAATCTGAAGTTAAGTTTGTGATTTAAATAATAGTGCTTTATTTTCATAAGAATTCAAAGCCTAAGGGTCTCCATCACCCAATCACAGTGAGGTGAGTATAGTAGAATCCTTTGCCATTTTATTCACTAGGTGGTTATGCGTGTCACTTCAGTAGAGGAGAAATACTTGAATGAAAACTGATCACAGCCCAGGCTGCCCATATCTAAATCCATGGGCAAGATTAAGTATGGTTGGAAATGGGTTATAAAAAGTTACTTGTTTATAACTTTATGTTTTTCCAATATTGTTCATAAAATTTAGGGAAACTACTTAAAAATTCACCTCTGATTAGGATCAGAGAAAAAAAATTTGGAGTCTTAGGAGTCAGTTTATTTTCACTGAATGAGCTTGAAGCAACGACTTGTGTTAATCCTAATAAGCCGGTGATTAGGTAAACATGCTGTTAAATCCAAAGGAATGCAAGGAATTTCAAGTACTTTTTCAATAGCATGAGGACCAAGCTACCCCATCCCCCTTTTCTTTTTATAACATACATTATATTGATGGAGGAGGGAGCAGTTCGGTAGAGTTGGCTATCCAGAAGGTTAAAGGCTAGATGCAGAGCATTCCTAAAGGAAAGGACCTGAACCACAGACCCAGAAGAGGTTGAGAAGGCTGCTTCGGTGTTGGTGAAAATGTTGGTAGCCTGTTTTAGAAGAATCTACATCTTTAGAAAGTGCTGACAATAAACCTTTTATAGAGAGAAGGTTTCCTTTCATCGGCCCTCTTGGCTCCTGTGCAAATCCATAGTGAAATATTTCAGTCTGCACTTGGTTAAGAGAGTACTTGAATTTTTAGGCAATAAGAGAAAGTGTTTTTAACGGAGAGGAGAGAGACAGCTTCCAGGGTCCTGCAAGGGTGATTTTCAAAACAGTTTAAACTGATGCTTTAATGAAGACCTACAGAAAAGCACTATGTAAGCATCTGTTTTAAAGTCTTAGTGAAATGCATCAAGGTTCATATAACTGTGATAGTAAAGTCTATGGGCAAAGGCCTTCACTATTCTGATTTTGACAATGTCTTGCCTGAAATGTTACAACCTGTGTCTACTGAGTAGTCAGGTTTTCTTTCCTGAGGCATTCAAATTGTAAGGTATTTGGGAATTTAAACACCTGGCTCAGTCTTGGATGCAGTTAAACTTGTCAGTGCAATATAACATGTGAAACATAATAAAGGTGTAACTGTGGTGTAATCTTGTTGAATAGACATCTGTATTCACAGGAAAGATTTACACATTCCCAGCCACCAATACTGAGGTATTTTCTCCCAACACTAGAGCCTAGCAAATTGCTTCTCACATAAAGATCAAGGAGCAATATTTTACAGCTCCTTTAAGTGTTTAGGGAGGTAATATTTGTCCAAATAAGCTCAAATGTGAAACAAAACCTAGCATAGGAAAACACTGGATCTTTGAGTCATTAATAAGAGTGATGTGCAAGTGCCAATTCTATTCAAATAAAAGTACTCAATTAATAAAAATCAACAGATACAAATTATATCCATTTCATTTGGCTACAGAAAAAATGAAATTCAAAGTAGTTGTGAATGGAATTATGTGATTTATAACATACAACTTTTATCTAGGTCTGGCGTGGAGTTCTGCCTGCCTCAAATTTTGAAAAAAAAATAAAAAAACCATTCATCTGCACACATGAAATAGAAAATACATACATAAACCATCTTCCTACTGTATATGTAGCCTTCCACATGGAGTAAGATCTTGTGTTGTTCTCACTTTCCAGTCCAGAAGACCCTGATAGTCTCGAGCTGGGTGCTTGTTTTTTGTTTTGTTTTTTGTTTTAACAGAGATGTAAGAATGGAGAGTTATAGGGGGACCTCAAAATATTAGGAGTTCAGTGGATTTTAAGAAGCAGTCTATGGGACACTGAGCAGCAGTCAGAGGCTCTTCCTGAAGATTTTCACATAAACACATGTGCTGTCCTCTCCACAAAGAGATGAGACAGAGTCAAGATTAGCAAAGTAGATTTTAGAGTTATTTCTCCAGTAGAGGTCAGTTCACAGTCTCTTCTTCTGCCCCTGGCATTATCTGAAAGTCAGTTGAGCAACATCAGGGTCTCGGAGGACCATAGTACAGAACATAGTACAGAAGGTGAGCTCTGGACAGAGTGACCAGAGATGCAGGAGAAAGAATCCCTCACTGGAATTAGGATACTCATCTTCTAGCACCAGCTCTGCTAGTAACTTACTTGGTGACTCTGGGCTAGTTTCTGGATCATTCTTTCCTGTTTTAAAATAGAACAATAGCTTCAGCAAATTTGTCACCAAAAACATTCTTTTTCATATACTCTTTTTGGTGCATTGGTTCCCATACCTTAAAAACTTTGTCTCCTCAAGCAACTGAATGTATGGAATGAAACCCACTCAGGTCTGTCTGTGGGCAAATGCACTCATCTCTAGGAAGGCTATGAAAACAAAATGTTGCTATGCTAGGCCCTCTTTACTCTCTAAAGCACCCCTCATGTTGGGATATGGCAATCCCTGGCTCTCACAACTTATAGGTCCCTACTTTTGCCTCCCTCTATAGCCCCAATATCTGGGCCTCATTAAATCCCTGCCCTGAATAACTCAGTCTTTGAAACAAAGCACATTGTGAAGCAGGACAATGAGGCATGTGTCCTGTGAAGAGAACAGACTTACTTGTGACTTTATTGGTGGTGGGCAACGCTTATCCACGTAATCTTATAAAGTGCAACTCAATTAAGCAAGGGCTCAGATGCATTTATTAGTGCTTTATGGTTCTCATAGAGTCTGCTCACACATCCTGAATCTACCTTTCTCATGTCCAGTACACACATCCAAATCTAAGCCACCATCATACCTTGCCTGAATTACTGAAGTGGCTCCTTACTTGGGGCATATTGTATTCTGCAAAGGAGGTAGGAATAATATCCCCCACCCCACCTGCCCTTCCACAGTGTGACCCTACTGCTCCTTCAGCAATAGATGGAGTCTGTTTTTCCATCCTCTAGGACCTGGGTGGGCGCTCTTTGACTGCTTCAATCGATGGTTATCCAGGAAGCGATGCAATATACAGCCCCAAGTATAACACTTGCTGGACCTTCTACTTCCTTTTTTTTGCAAATGAACTTCATGCTGGAAGTACAGCAACCCTGAGACTGGTAGGCTGTGAGAAGACTGAACCACACGGATAGGCCCCAGAGGAAGAGAAACACCAAGGGCATCACACACACATGAAGCACCCATCCTGGAAGTGGGTCCTCCAGCCTCAGCTGCCTCGCAAGCTGACGCCTTATGAATCGGGGCTGAACTGCCACAGAGGCCTTTCCACAAAGGCTGATGCGTAACACAATGAGCAGATGAGTATGGTTATTTTAGACCCCAAGTTTTGGGTTTGATTCATTACACAGTAATGGATAAGTGAAATGTTATGGGTTTCCATTCTTGCCCTGCAATGATCAATTTTCCTCATGTGAACCAGAGTGATTTTTTAAAAATATAAATCAGAACATGTCACTCCTTGGCTTAAAGTTTCCATGGCTTCCCATTACTCTTGGAATAACATTCAATTCCGTACTTGGCGCACAGGTTCTGGGCCCAGCCTGCTTCTTACCCTCACCCTCACTCACTACAATCCCACTTCTCTTTTCCTCTTTGAAATAAGCCAAGAAAGTTCCTCCTCATGGTCTTTGCAAGAGTTGCTCCTCTGCCTCAGATGCCCCTGTCCTTGATCTAAGTTATTTCTTGGCACTCAAGTCACAGCATAAATGCTACCTTCTCAGTGACCTTCCCTTGCCACCCAGTCTAAAGTAGTTTATTACACCAAGCAGTTTTATTTTTCATAGCACTTAACACTACCTGATATTTTCTTGTTTATTTTGTGTCTCCCTCTTCTAGAACAACTTGTAGGAGAGAAGTTTTGTCTGTCTTTTTCATCACCATAAAAGCATCACTTCACACCATGCTAGGCATAAAGGAGGTGCTCATTAACACAGAATAATGTTATCTTAAGCTGAAGCTAAACTAAAGGGCACCTGTCACTGACACAATGTCTTCCTTCTGCTTCACCTTGGGCTTTCCCCTCACCTGTTAGTCATCCATTCATCCTTTTATTCATACATCAAGCCAGCAGACACTTGTCTGCACCACCATATTGCAGGCACAGTGTCATGCAGTAGTTGAAGCACGGTTCCTTCACTGTGCAGCAGGGAGACACACACGTAAGCAAAGGAGAGTTAAAGTTGGCTCAGCTGCAAATAACAGAAAACCCAAATAATGATGGCTTAAGTAACACAGAGGTTTATTTCTCTCTCATGTGAAAACCCAGGTACACAGTGCAGGGCTGATGTGATTCCCCAGGCTTCCGGGACCAAAGCTCCTGCCATCTTCTTGTTCACAACATCTGGCCTTTATTCCCTAGTTCATCTCATGGCACATGGCCTCACCTAGCTGCAAGGAAGGCTAGGAAATATCATTTTTATCCTGGGTTGCCATGTGTCCAGCTAAAAATCAGAGATTCTGCTACAGTAGAAGGAGTAACTAGTTGTCAGGGCTACATAACCCAAAATATGATATACTAAGTATAATAGGGCACAGAGGAGGGTTGAGAAGAGAGCTGTCAACTACTTGGGGCTGGGATCAAACAGGCCTTCCTGGAGTTGCTACCTCAGTTGCATTTTGAAAAATAAATAGATTGGAAATGATTCAAAAGCCTTGGTGTTTAAGTTGAAATTTTCTGAAGTAACCAGTGATACCTTCCTCATTGCAGACATAAGGAGAAATCAGACACCCACACCACCTGGGTTGGGAGCCTTACATGCCATGAGTATTCAGAACAGGTTATATATCTGCTTTGGGTTCAGAAGAATTGTGAAGAGGGTCCCCCTATTAGAGTTCTCCAGAGAAACAGAACCCACAGGATATATGTATATATGTATACGTACCTACACACACACACACACACACACACACACACACACACTCATCAAGAGAAAGAGAGATTTATTCTAAGGACTGACACAAGCAGTTGTGGGAGTAAGTCCAAAATCCTTAGCACAAGCCAGCAGGCTGGAAATTCAGGAGAGTTAAATCCACAGGTCAGGCCTGGCAGCTAGAAACTCAGGCGAGGTTGCTATGGTGCAATGTTCAGTCCAGATCCCTTCTTTTCTCTTAAGGCCTTCAATTGATTGAACAAGGCCTACCTACTCTATGGAGGGTAATCTGCTTTACTCAAAGTCTACTCATTTAAATGTCAATCACATCTTAAAATTACCATCCACAGCAATACCTACACTGGTGTTTAACCAAACAAATGTGCACTATAGCCTAGCTAACTTGACACATAAAATTAACCATCACAGTACCTGTATAGTAGAACTTTCTGGGGGCAAGAAATTCATGTCCACTCTCTAAAATGGAATGAATTTGAGCACTCAGAAAAAGCAAAAGCTTTGCTAGTTATGCCTAAGATTCTCCAGGCCAATCATCATTTTAGGTACGTATGGGGAAGGGCTCCAGCATTTATTTTACATAGTCCTTATTCATGGGGCACCTCACGAAAGCTCCTAGCTCACTGACCCATGCAGCCCTGCCAGGGTCTACTTCAGTGGAGATGGCTGCACGGCAGAGTAGAGGGAGTTCCTTATAAGAGCTCTAGAGAAAGACCTTCTCTAAATCTGCACAAATATGGCAAGACATAGCCCATTGCTTGCACACACCCGAAGACAGACAAATAATGCTCCTTCCTCTGGCAATCACTGTAGCAATGACACCACCATATTATGACTGGCTGTTTAACTGTTTGCACTGGATTTTAAATTCTTTAAAAAATTTTGTCGATGAGCGAGTACCAACCAGAGTAGATTGAATGGAATGTGAGAGCTGTCTTCCAACATCTCCATTTCTTCAAGGAGAAGAGAAGGCACGTTTGCTTGACCTTGGCTCAGGGCAGAGGTCCTCAGCTGGCGGGTAGGTCAGGATCAGGCTAATAGACATGTTTTGTTCAACCTGCACAGGGTTTCTAAAAACTTGGATTTGTTGCCGATATTTGAAAACTGAGAGATTTTTTTTTAAGTCCAAATTTCTGCCTTCTTTGAAAAATCCATGGATCTGGCAGCATTGGGCCATAGTTCCTACACAGCAGTTTCTGTACGGTGAGAACTCAGTTGCAGCTTCCCCAGTTAGAGTGGGTTTGCTGTGCGGTTCACCAGCAGAGAGGGATGGAGAAGACACATGTGTGTGTATGCATGTGGTGGGGGAGTGTATGCATGTTGAAGAGCAGGAAGAGATGATCTTTAAAAATCCAACTTCTTTCCAAAAAAGGCACAACTCAGAGCAACACTTGTACTATCAAAGTGCTTAGAAAAATAATTTTATAGGCATGTGTTATAAACCCAGGAAAGAATAGAGGAATAGAGATCACTTAATTAGTTTCAAGTGGCCCTGGGGCTATAAACATTCCCCCACTCCCCAGTTTCCTTCTACAAGTCCAGTCTGTATATTTTTGTAGAGAAGTATAACTGTTCCATTTATAATAGCATGTCACATTTTCCAACCGACACAGGGTAAGTTGATTAAAGATATACACTGCATCCTGAACCTTCGCTGAATTTAACCATCTATTTTTATAGTAACCAAAGAGACTTCCTAGGGCAATTGCTGCAGATAGCCAGGAGGTTTGCTGTAGATTTTTTTTTTTAATGACTCAAAGCCTTTCCTTCAAATGCTGTCACATAAATAATACTCATTTTTCAGAGGCATGCAACGAACTCAGAGAAATCAAGGGTTCACTTAAGTAGTTATAGTTAGCCAGTAGTAGATGGAAGTTGGACCTCAGAGGATTTATTTGCACAGTTTATTCCTGACAGAGACATCTGGGGCACAGGAAAGCGCTTGGGTGGCAGGGAGACTTGGCTGGTTCTCAGTGTCAGTGTGGCTCCCGGAAAGACTTCCGCCAATGAATTTCCTATAAGCGAGTCAGCATTTCATAGCAAGGATGACGCCCTTTAGCACACAGAATGATTCAATGTGGTAAAAATTCGGATATTCTGTTAAGGAGATTTACTGGCTTAAAAAAATGTTGGTCATTCACAGAGGAAGTTTAAATTCTGGGCTCATGCACAAAACTTTCAGAGCAGTCTCTCCTGTATCCCAAATTGGTTTGTTCTTGGAAAGGAGCCCATGTCTTGAACTGACTTTTTGCATTCAAAATGACACTTGGTCATTTGAAGTGTTCTCTGTTATTTTTTCTTTTCCTTAACCAAAGAAAGACATCCTTATACAAATGCAACATATAAGAAACAAAGACTGTCAAAAGAAAGCCCTAGCAAACCCTCCCTTCACACACATGTGTGCGCTCACACACACGTGGCTGCTCTTAAGGGCATAATGTGTATAATTCTCATAGATTTTGGGGTCTGCCTAACTTGGCATTTATTAATGTATTATTATGAACAAAAAAGCCTGGACTGTACATAGGACTTTACATTTACTAGCCCTGGGAAGTCAACTAATGTTGATACATGTAGTTGTCCCTTAGCCATTGTAACAATTTCATAGACCTTCACTGTATGACTGACTGATGGGCCATAATTTATTTAAATAGTTGGTGTGGCAGACATAAATGGATGCCCATCCAATAGCCACCTTCTACTCCCTCCACTAGTGCGGCCCCGGTTTTGTTCAGGTATGCTCGGTCCCATGTGATCAGGGAAGGAAATCCCCCTTCCCCACCCTGACCCCGGGTATTGCATCAGGACTGCCTGCAGCCCGCATGACAACCCACTTCCTTCCCAGTGATACGTCACTTATCAGTGGTAGTAACTTCATCTTCATCAATGATACTCAAGGACAAGTCTTCATAGGGTGGTGGGAGAGCTTTGAGAAAGGGTTTCCTTGATAATAAAAAGAAACTGTGAGGGAAAACACTTCTCTTCTTTGGTGGACATCACTCCTGAGCGTGAGAGGGAGGCCTCGCCGACACCCTGACGATAGCAGAGCAGAGAGGAGGGAAGCCCCTGAAGAGGTCCCTGACTGCTGAGTCACCAACTCTGGTCCCCTCCAGACATCTTGTTGGGTGTGACTATAAGCCTCTGATTGTTTAAGCTATTTTTGTTAAGCCAAATGTTACATAAAGCTAAAGGCATCCTAACTGATGATTTACTCTTGGCCCTTCCTTATATCTATAGGCTTTATAAACAGCATAGTGATAACAACTTACAAAGAAGAAGAAAGTACTTTGAGATGTGAATAAATGAAACAAGAAACAAATATTTGGTGGGAATATAACTTTCATCCATTTACCTAACATTTACTGGGTATACAGCACTCGGCAGGACACAGGCTGGCTGGGCATAGTAACAATGGGACATGGTCCCTGGCCTCAAGGATGTCACATCTAGCAGAAAGAACAATGCACACAAATAATTCTGGTGCATTGTAACTGTGCCAGAGAGCCTAGGAATATAAGAGCACAGAGGGTAGTCAGAGAAAGC
This sequence comes from Manis pentadactyla, assembly GCF_030020395.1. Lineage (NCBI taxonomy): Eukaryota > Metazoa > Chordata > Mammalia > Pholidota > Manidae > Manis > Manis pentadactyla. Next base: position 72,917,006 of record NC_080022.1, read on the forward strand.
TTCACAGAGCACAAAATATCTGAACTGGGTTTTGAAGGAGTTTTCTATTTGGAACTGCCTCCAAAATTGAAAAGCACCAAAGTTTTTGAAGCCTAGGACTATCAGTCAGAAAATTTATAGCCCCAAATGGGACCTGAGAAGTAACAGCCATTTGGCATCTTGGTTTTTATGTCCTATGAGAGGAAAAGCAGCCCTTAGCAGGGACCCATTGGAGATGCCCTGGTGATGCCGACAGGCCTGTCCGTTCCACGGGAGCTGTTTACCTTTGGAAATCCCCCACTGCCACAGTAGTAAGAGCTGCCAGCCTACAGAGAGTGAATTTGCATTGGCAGCACCAGATCTGAGCTGGAAACAGTGAAGTGTAACCACTGCATCATACCACTAGGAGACCATGCTGTCTGCCTCTCCCTCATGACAGGCTTAACACAACAGGTTGACCTCAGGTTGACAGGACCCAGGCCTGACCTGCTGGTGGGTCACTCAAGGCAACCCCAGTGACTACTTGGACCTAGGGACAAAGGCAACAGCCCAGAGAGAAGGGCCTGGGTGATTGGGTTACTGCCACCTGACACTCTTGTGTTTATGTCACAAGTTAGATTCTCACAGGAGGCCAGTTCTTAATGGCTTCCACTTCCTTCTAAAGTAAAGTTCATACTACCACTAGATGCACACAGCTCTCTTGTCCAGGATTTTAAAGCCTACAGTAACGTGACAAATAAGCAAAAGGCCACAGTGGCACTGCCGTGCTGGCTCCTTAAGCCTCATCTACTCCTCCGGACATGAAAGAACTATCATAATTGCACTCACAATCAAATGTCAAGAAAAGGCATAACCAGAGCCCAAGGGCCCTTCCATTCTGTATATAAGTACTTCTTAGTTTCTATGTGCTACAGTGATGATAACTGAACAGGAGATTCAGATTGTTCTAGTATGTCAGCGCACTTGATTGCATATCCTAGGTTTCTGCATATGTGTCTAGGAACTTATTTACCCTCACAGACACTCTCATGTCATCTGCCTAGAAGCTACATTGTCTTTATGCTCTCAAAAGGTAGAGACCAGACCTCTTGGCATGCTGTGGGAACATGGGCTCTTAAATAAACAGAAGATGGTGATGGCTCAGTACTAGCAACAGGAGCCACAGCTTTTTGGGGTGAGGAATAGTGAAGCCAAAGAAAGGGAAGAAACCCCTCCCCTGTAACATTAGATAGACTGTAAGAAACTGTTCTGAATTTTGGCCAAGAAGTCGAGTTTAGCAGTCACACTGAAATTTTTTGTAATAAATTTTTGGCCTCGGAGTCAGAAATTTATTCAACATATATCTGTATGTATATCTATATATATCTATTGCACACACACACACACACACACACACACACACACACACACACACACACTCACACTCACACAGTTGTTTATATTCCTGTTTGTTAGGGGCTGGGAACAGTGCTGCGTCCTGGAAAGTACAGCTGATCAAGGACTTGCCATCTATGAGTCGGAGAATGAACGGCAATTCCTCCATTCCTGAAGGCCTGCTACCCTCCAATTACCCACTTTGCCCCTCCAATTTTCCAACAGGCTGCATGGAAGGGAATCTGGGCTGGGCTACTACACATTTTCCACTCCCAGAACAGAGGGCGGGCGATGTCACTCCAGCCCAGCTTCCCTGGGTAACTGTGGAAATGGGACATTATTTCAAACTTTAGGCATACGTTCTCTGCAAAGGGAAACCTGTGAAGTATATATTCAATTTTATCCTTCAAATGTCAAATCCCACTTGGATTCCTCTGGCATTTAAACCATTGCTGAGCATTTTCATAAACCCTATTTCATCTAAGGCATAAAAGACAATTGCAAGATACACCATCATTTTACATACCACTAAGACAAACCAGAAAGTCAGGGCTAACAATGTCACACCATCTGCAGCAAGATGCATTTTGATTTCAGAGTTGGAGAAGGCAAAAATAAATGTACTTTCTAGAATCAGTGATATCCAAGGACTTATCTCGCTAACATGACTATGAGTTCCTGGAGGACAGGAACACAGACGCCACTCTTCTCCACTTTGTTGTGCCTGGAATAGTGTCATGTGCACAGCTAAGTACAGAGTGAACAGTATGAATGAATGAATCAGTGGATGAATACATGAGCTGATACAAATCTATGTTCCTCTCAAAGGTAAGTGTGCTGAACAGTCAATCAGCCCATCCAAGTAGAGGCAAGAAGGTCCAGATTGGGCCTGGCTTTTCCTATTTTCTGACCCTGGAAACAGCCTCAGAAGCAGAGGGAGAGAGCTCCCAAACCTCTACTTCTCCAGCATGTAGAGCAGCATGAGCCCGCTCACCTTAGCCTGGTCAGCGAACTGCTGGTCAGACACACCAGGATGCCTGGATCACTGGAGACCTATTTATGCTTCTCCAGAAAACTGGTGTGTAATATCAAACTCCTGAAAGTAAAATCACATTTTAAGTGGACTGTGGGAACAGGAGACTATTTATAGGAACCTGCTGGTGAGTTTCTGTGTAAAGCCAATAGCCACCCCAGATTTATCTATTTTATGATCTTGGATTTTTGTCTATCGTGTCCCCACAAAGCAGGGCACACCCTTACACTGAGTCTTCCCACAGGAGAGTCTTTGTCCTGGGTCCATGGCTTGGTGCTTTTTTGCTGGGACCAGCCTCTTTCCCTTGAGGTCCAACTCTGCTGAGGCCCCAGTTAGAACAAACCCCCTCCCCCAGCCACCAGGGCTTCCCTGTAGTGGAAGGAGCAAAAGGAAACTACATATTCCTTTGTTTAATTTACTTTCGAATGAAGTTATTTCTAACAACAGTTGCATTTCAACTTTAGAGAGATGGGCCACAGTGATAGTACAGGTATGTACCCTGCACAGAACAGAGCGTAAGTGAGCAGGCCACATGCACGTGGACGGAGGGGGCTGCTTCCTACACGACCCATATGTTCCCAGCATCTGAGACATTGCAGGTTCTTTACCACCATTTTGAGGGAATAAAGAAGTTAACAAGACTCAGACCCAGGCCTCACAGTCTAGTTACAGTAAGCTGTGCTGAATGATACAATGCAGGTCAAAGGCTGCCTCAACCTGAGAGAGGTGGGGAAGGTTTTACATGGGGTACAATCTGGAATTTGAGTCTTAGAAGAAAGGGGATGGGAGAAACGCAACTGGGTAGTGAGAGCAGCATATGCAAAGGCTCAGGAGTACAAGAGCACAGGGAGCCCTGGAATTGTTGGTCAGAGGGCACTCTGCAGTCCTTCCCTCTAGTCCACCCAGAGCTGGTAACAGTAAGGTGGAAGACATCCCTTGGCAGAGCCCATAATTGCAAGGTCTCCACGGAGTCCTAAGCTAGGCCTCTCAGTTTCCCTCAGACCTATGTATCTGTGGTCCTCCCTCTGGTCCTGCTGCTGTTGGTGCTCCAGGCTTATGGACGGGAAAGGGATCCACACCCCTGAAAAGATCTTCTCCCCTATAGTTTTGCAGGCTAGAGGGTGAGAGAAGCAGGAGAGAGCCAGTTAGGTTCCCTGAGGATGGTTCTGGGGCAGGGCTGTGACACCAATCAGAAATGCCAGGTGACTTCCTCATACTTGTTTAGTTCTCTCCCGTTATTCTTCCTCAGCTCTCACATGCTTGTGAAATCTGCAGGCTCAAATTTGCCTGAACTGCTTCTCTGAGTCTGCCCCCAAGGTGTGATAAATGTTCTGCAGAAAACCCAAATTTTCATGCCCACTTCAGAGTGGTGAGAGGCAACAGAGGCAGCGGCTATGGGTCTCTGAGGCTTGGACTCAAGAAACCCTGATCCCTGGGCTCAGCTCCCACCATCACCAATGAGCAATCCTCCCATTCACTATTTGAAGGCAGGTGTCATCTGCTTTACTTCTTAGTATTATTCAGGAAGGATAAGGATGACAAAACTCCAGGGCTGAGTCTCGGAACCTTACACTTGGGAGAGGTTCGGAGATTCCCGGCCCCACCTCCTGCCAGGACTCCTTCCCCACCGCCCTGATCCAGGCCTTCATCACTGACAGAAACGGTGCCCACCTGCTTCTATCTGCAGATCATGCTCCAGAAGTGTGAGCCTTTCTTCTGATTATTAACTTGAAAACCCTCTCTCTCTAACTTCTAGTAACTTCTACTTTTCCTCCTGGCATTCCTCAGAATGAATTTAAACCTCTTCTACATGTTGTATTTAAGTCCTCTAAATTATGTGCTCCATCCCCACATGTACTCCCAACCTTTTCTTTTCTTTTTTTTTCCTTCCTAGGATAAACATTTACAGTGGGTACAATGATTCCTCACATGGTCTGGTGTTTGGGCTTTCGTTCCCCTGATTGCTTGTTGCCAGATACACATGAGTTTGTCAAGGTCCCTCAAAAAAATGGTATGTTGGTGGGTGAAGAGAGTCCTCTAGCTCTTCCCTGAATGCCAGCTCCCTTAAGGTACCTAAGTGTACCTTTAGTGAAATATCCACCTTCCTTACTGAACCATGAGCACATACTCTCCTGTCTTCCCAGCCCCCTACACAAGTAGAGACTTAAATTTCAGAATCCAAGAGACAACATGGTACAGGAGGATGAGGTCCTAACTTTCTTGGTACCCCCAGACCCCAGCACAAAGCCCGGTAATCAGCCAAGACACCTAACTATCTGGTCAATCAACCGATTCATTTGTTTACTGAAAGCAGGCTAAGCTTGCATTCAGTGTCTTAGCGCTATGTCAATGCTTACGGTTAACTGAAATCTTATGGCCTTTTTTCATATGACCTTATTCTATAAGGGTAATCTGCCCCTTGTATTAGCATTGTTGACTTTTCTTAATGTAAATTTAGGATTTGGCATTTGTGTAACAAACCCTTCCAAAATTTGGTGACTTAAAACAATAATTTATGATTTGTCACAGTTTTATTACTTACTCAGCTAGGAGCTTGGCTGGGCTGAAATGTCAAAGGTGGTCTCTTATCCTCCAGGGTCTCTCTTCTGTCACTTCTCATCATTCAGCAGTCTAGCCTGAGCTACTTTGGAGTAAAAAAGCTGAAATCTAAGAGGGAGTGTTCCAAACAGACAGCCCCAGTGTGCAAAGGTCTATTAAGCCTCTGAATGGGTCACATTTACTAATGCCTCACTGGCCAAAGCAAGTCACATGATCAAGCCCAGCATTAATGCGGGAGGTCACAGGTACCAGGACATGTGGTTCATTGGGGGTCACCTATGGTACAGTCTACCATGTTTATTCTTATTAAATTTCATTGCTACGCTTTTGAGAGGGAGTATTTTTTTTCATGCCTTTATAAGATCTAAATATTTCTGGATATGGACAAGCCTGATGAATCAGGTTGATGAGGAGGAGGGGATGCATCATTTATTGTCTACTGTGTGCAAGGTTGTTTTTTACATATTTATGATTCATGGAAAAATCCTAAGGAGAGAACTGTTATTCCTGTTTTAAAGATAAGGAAAGTGAGGTTCAGAGAACTTATTTAAGTTCAGAGAACTTACTTAAGATCGTTGGAGGCAAAATCTCAAGGCAAAGTCTCTGATTCCAAAGCAAAGGTCTCTAACTTCAAATCCCAATAAGGAACCCTGGAAGTCAGACAATGCAAAATAACTTTTCTTTCTCTGCAATTATTTAAATGTTTAAATCTCAGTTTGTCCTAGGGTATTTTGGTTTCTTTTGTTTTAGATAGCAAATTCCCCTGATTGGTGAAGGAGCCCTAAAGTGCTGATCACACAGTAAGGCCGGGATGTTTAAATATCTGAATGAAGGTTCTGATGAGACTTTACATGCACAGCTATAAGGCAGGGTTTCTATACAAAGAAGCTTGGTGGAAGTTGAAGTCAGTCAACTCCATCCATACTGTCTGAATTGCCAGCCTAATTAGCCTTCAAGCAGAGAACTATGCTTTCTTCTTTATCTGCTCTAGTAAATTATTACAGGGCTCTTCTGCCCAGGGGGAGATCATTAACTACTTGGGAGGCTGCAGAAGGCATCTGGCAGGTGCAGCAAGGTGAACCAGGGCAGCTCTGGTTGGGATAGTTAGGACAGCAGAACGGAGCTCCGCGGGTAGCTTTCACTGTTCAGCCACAATGAGTGAAAGGTTGGGGAAGAGGGCCTCCCCTGTCCAGTGGCAAACAAATTTTAAACTCATTAGGTACCCATTTGCCTGATTGATTGAATGTGTGCCATACGTACCTGCATTTACCCACACTCCCTCCTTCCTTTCCTGGAGGGTGGAACTACTGGGTGACAGCCTTGTCACCTGTAAAAGTAGAGGCCGGGGCAAACATCAGATTGGTACTGGGGAAACACCTGTGTAGATGACACAGGAGAGCAGGAGACGTGGATGGGCATCAGCTAACCTCTTCACCAGCCCACCTCCTTATGTCCTGGATGAGGTGACACGGGATGCCAGGTGACATGGCCAAGGCCACTGATTTTGTTGGTGCCACAGCTGGGACTAGAGTCCACATGTCCTATTTTTAGGGCAGGGCTTTTTCTTTGGCCTGGGTGCTGTGCCAATCTCAGTAGACTTAATGAGTGTATGGGGTGGACAGTGGCAAACACTTTTCCCAAGGAGTTAGGGGACTGGAGGGTCTACATCTTGACCAATAGGCCAATAACTCACAGCCTCATGTACTTATTCCATCCTTTACTTATTGTTCCTTTTGGACAGCGGTACAGCTATTGGAGATTTCTTGTGCCTGTGAGTCAGCTCTCGGGTCTTCCACCCACAGAACGGACCCAGGTGAACCCTTAACTCCTTCCCTGCCCAAGGCTCTTGGAAGGGTTCCTGAGGTGGCATGTGGTTCGTCTTGAGAGTCATCCTCTGCCATCGCGCAGGTGGCACCAGAACTCAGCCTTGTGCAGCCTCAGGTCTGTTCTGACCCCACAACACACATAAAATTCACTTTTTTTGACTTGGTAGGTGACACCTTCCCTAGGTGGATGGTTGTACAGCATGCCAGCTATGGTGTTAAACCTGGTGAGGAAAGGGATGGATGGAGATAAAGCCAAGGAGGAAGATTTGTTCATGATGGTCTTGACTTATTTAATAGACAGGTACCTACTTTTTACGGAGAAAAATGCCCAGGGCTAAAGATTCCTGTATGTTGGGAGGTCATCTTCTGTGAGAGGCAGAGGAGAACAAATCATTTTAATTCACTAGGAATGTGAGGTGTGAGAGGTCACAAGGCATGGTCAAGGCCCGAGACGGGACTAGAACCCACATCTCCTACCTCCCAGGACAGGCCTTTTTCCTCAACCCTGGAGCTGTCACTAACCTCAGTAGGTATAAAGAGTGCATTAGGCACATCTTGCAAGTGATTTTCTCTAGGGGCCAGGAGTTTGGGGGTGAGAGAGGAGCCAGACCACAGAGCCTCTGCTTCTGCCTAGAGCAGCCAGAGGGGGCGACACAGCAGCTGAGCCTGGGGGACGGGCTGACAAGGGCCTAGAGGTCGGCGGTCCAGGCGGAGGGCACAGCGTGGGCTGAAGTGGGGACGCACTGTCGGCAGCGGCAGGCTGCTCTGACTAGTGGTCTCCCTCAGCCCCTCCCAGGGCACTCATGAACCCGGTGCAGAGCATCCGCTCTCTGTTCCTCCCTCGGGGGGGCCTCCCAAGGACATCCAGAGAGCTCTGTCTCAGGTTCTTATTGTCTGAGGTCACCGAGCCTCCCGGAGTATGTCAGGAATGTAGAGGCCTGACTCACTCTCTTCCTTGAGTTCACAGTCTGAAGTTCATAAAATCGCTTTCCCCTTTAGTCATTCTTATTCAAACATCGGCCCACATGCTTCACAGATGGAGCTGGCAGGAGGAGTCCTGGGACACACTTTTTTGCTCAGGATGTGAAAGTAGATGAGGAGTTATTCACCAAAAGCCAGGCCCCTGCTGCAGGGGCCACCTAAACGCACAGGGAATGGCTGGCAGGCTCAGAGGGCAGCGCCCCCCGGCAGAAAGGAGAGCGTGGGAGTCACGTTTCTGTGCTCCGGTTCCCTCATCTCCAGACAGGGGCAATAACCACGCCCACTTCAGAAACGTGTGATGAGGATTAAATGAGTTAATCCATGTAAAGGGTTTAGAATACTGCCTGACATATATTCAGCAGTCAGTAAATACTAGTTTATTATTAATATTATTGCTCATAGTTAGCCCAGAGTAAGTTTTCTAAACACAAAGTGATGGGGGAGAGAGGGAGTCTTCCTGGGACAGGACTGTGTGGGTCCAACGTGACAGGAAAATGTCCACTGCAGGGGGCAGGGCTGTCTGGATGAGGAGGACAGGGGACATGGCATTCGGACAATGGGGAGGGAAGTGCCGAGGCTTGGAAGAGAAGAAACTCAAGCATTACATCTGGCCAGATGCCAAAGACAAAGTTTCAACTACAGTACTTCTTCCAAGATGGAAACAGGTATCAAAATGTCCAGGGAAGAAACACAGGGGACACAAAAAGGACATTTGGAGCATGCATTGGACATACTAACAGCCCAGTATGAGGTTCAAAATTGATATTACTCATCTTGTGTCTCCTGCTGCCTCAGCGAATGGATCAAATGTTATTTTCCTCCTTTCTGACCCCAGCTCATTGTAGAGAATGGAACATGCCAGGAGACTTCCAGATCAAAACCCCCATCCACACTGCCACAGAGTTGGTTTTGAGATATGTCCTTGGCCACACCACCGGTTGTCTTGACTCAAAACCACTGCTGGAACTCTCTTTGGACGTCTCACAGCCTTTCAGCGCATTCTTCAGGGAAACTCACTCCTGCCCCACTGAGACAAGGCACGCAGCATGGGATGGAGCAATATGCAGAGAAGGTAAGCACACAGCCCTGCAGCGCCTCCCGCGAGTGCTCCTCTGCCCAGAGCTTTCCTCCGTCCTCCTCCTCAGCCCCTAGACCTCCCCCTCCTCTCCGCCAGTGGGAAAGGCCGAGTCCCTGTCTCTGTGTGTCTGTTGTTGCAGGGACAGCAAGGTAAGGATCATACAGGAATTTGAAGAGCCTTTTTTTAAAAAGTGAAAGTAGTCCTAGTAAAGAGATGATTCAGGGGTTTCAGGGAGGACAGGAACTGAAAGGAGGTGTTGCCGGTTCAGAAACATGGCTGAATAGACAGGAGGGGAAGGCCACGTCTGTCCTATTTTCAGACCAAGGAGAAGATATAAATTACATTAATCTCCCATTTCATGAAAAGTAACTGGAGTGTTGAGACAAGGTGATTCTCGAAAGAAGGAAAGGTTATTAGATTTCTTATGATTAATCATTAAAATTCTTCAATTTTTAAACTAGCTTTTTAAAAAATAATAAACTATATGTGTATGGCAAATAATTCAAACAGTGTAGGAAGAAATGAGGTGAAAAGTAAAATACCGTTTCTTCACTACAAACCCTCCTCCCCAGACCTTCTGAGCCCCACTCACCAGCAGAAACTCTTAATAGTTTCTTCCTTATCTTTCTAGAATTTTCTATGTACATTCCAACTTCTTCTCACATTACTCTCCTTATTCACCCACTAAGGTCTTCAGTGGGATCTGGCATCAGTCTACTTCTTTTGCCAGGAAAGCTCTTCTAGTCTTTGCATCGCTGGCTCCTTCAGTATTCTGCTACTACCTACTCAAAATTGTGACCTACTCAGAGAGGTCTTCTGTGACCTCTCTATTTACACAGAAATCCCACCACCACCACCATTCTCTAACCCAACACTCCCTGCTTACCACTGTCCACTCTTAGCACAATCTCTGGCATGCAGAAGGTATGTGATAAATGCATGATGAGTACACACACAAGTTCTTTCCCCAAAATATAAATGGGATGGTATTATACATAGAATTCTACAAAGATGATGATAATGATAATTAACATTTCTTAAGCACTTACATTCCAAGGACTATTCTTTTTACATGCATTCTTTCATTTAATTCTTACAATCCCATAAATTAGGTACTAATACTATCCTACTTTATAGAGGAGGAAATGAGGTGGAGACACAGGGAGGTGAAGTAACTTCCTAAGATCACACAGCTTACAAATAACAGAGCCAGGACATATAAAGTTACCTTGATCTTAAAATGACTGTTTAGTCTTAATTAACATGTTTTTTAAAAAAAAATTTATTGTGGCAAAATACATATAACATAAATCTTACTATTTTAAATATTTTTAAGTGTACAGTTCAGTGGCACTATGTAGGTTCACATTGTTGTGCAATGCCCACCACCATCCATCTCCAGAACTTTTTTTCATCCTCCCAAGCTGAAACTCTGCACTGATTTAACAAAATTTCCCCCACCCCTTCTGCCTCCAGCCCCCAGCAACCACCATTCTGATTCCCACCTGAATGTGACCACTGCAGGAGTCATACAGGATGTGTTCTTCTTTGGCTTATTTCACTTAGCACAATGTCTTCTTGATTTAATGTTATAATGAATAATTTTATTGACTAAAATATTTGTGCACATGATTCAAAATTCAAAAGGCACAAAAAGACAGAGTAAAAAGCAAGTTTCCCTCCTACCTCTGTCTCCAGACACCTAGGGACAACATTTTATCCTAGTATCTTTTCAGAGATGTTCTATGCGTATATAGTTATACACTTACATATATTTTTTACACAATTATTAGCATATTCTAAATACTGTTCTGTTTCTTGTACTATACCCATTTAACTATATACCTAGGGGATAGATCCATATCCTATGTACCATTGTACATAGAACTCCTTTCAGTAAATTACTTTTTATTCAAATATAGTATACATACAGAAATATGCATATACTCTAAGTCTACAGCTGTATAAATTTTCATAAACTGAACACATTCGCATAACCAGTAAGCTGATGAAGAAACAGATCACCAGTTCCCCCCAAATCCTTCTCTTGCTCCTTTCCAGAAACTATCCATCCCCTCACCAAGGATAACACTCTTCAGACTTCTTAACAGACTAGATAAGTTCTGTCTGTTTGTGATGTTTAATGAAGAGAATCATACTGCACGTACTCTTGTGTCTGGCTCATTTCACTCACCATTATGCTGCTGAGGTTCATCTGTGCCATTGGATTTCAGGCGGTGCTTGGCAGTATCTTTGAACCAGTTGAGGCCCTTCTTGCTGCTGCCAAGTCCACCCCTGCGCTCTGGAGGTCTTGCATGTCATACACACAGTCTCAATTGCACCCTCACAATGCCTGAATTCCTTTCAATAGCTTTGTGAATGCCTTAACGAGTCCACAGGTAGTTGAAATTCACCTCCAGATGTATCTAATGATGAAAAGCATCAGCCCTGTATGGAGATTTGTGGAGAAAGTAATGTTGGAGGAGAGAGGGGGAGAAAGGAGCCACAGGTTTCCTTTCTAACCAGCATCTTTGCAGCCATAGCCCTGTAAGACATGCATTCTGAGGCCTCATTCACCCAGCCAGGGAACTCAAAGCTCAAATTCCCTGAACACAAGGAATCACAACAAAGCACTGGTTTGCATTCCCTTCACAACTGTTACTTGTAAAGTGGAGTCAAAACTACTTCCAAGGAAAGAGCAAAGCAGCTTTAACTAATATTAGTAAAGGGCCTAAGAAAAGTTAATGTATTACATCTGTTTGTTCTCTTGGGCCCTAAGATGAGGACAAAATGCCAGTCTGGGAAAGGAATTATATTATACAAGGCAGGACCAAGGTACTATCCACAGGACAAAGTCAGACATACCATCCAGTTTGTGTTGCCCACTTATGAAGCTGAAATCCCAGATGACAATGAATCCTCAACCTCACTCCCATCCCTAGTCTGGTAGGGACATGAGGATCTATTTCCAGATATGAGTTATTAAGCAGCAGAACTAGTCCGCACATTTGTGTGGGGCCAGTCACCAAGGCTCAGGAGGCAACAGTCAGAACTGCATTCCCAAGCACCACATGCTGCCTGCACTGGGTTCAGAAGAGGGGGAAGCAAAAGATGTGCCTTTCTGAGGACTCTGTTTTACCTGAATAATACTGTGCTTCTAGTTTTGGCCTACTGCATTCCATTTTCCCACGTGGGGCCTTTTCCTGGAAGGCTTTGTTGCATGGGCCTCAGAAGACCTCCTCTCTATCTACCTGCCAGTCTGTAATAAATAATTATAGGCTGCTGGGTATCCCTTCAAACTGGTCCTGAGCTCATTTAGTTATTTTAGTAGCAAAAAAGAAGTTACAGAAAACCCAAGATAATCCAAAAATCATCCCCTGGCTTTTACTTAGGATGTGGAAGGAGAGAAAGGGAGGAAAGAATAAACACAAGAAGAGTAAAGAACTTATGGTAAAAGTTAAAAACAGACCTCATCTCAAGTCCAGAAAGAATATTATTGCATATAAATGCTTTATAAACATTGTCTTTGATGAGTAGTTGGGTACCACTACCACATAAGGCGTGTTACTGTCTAGTGACCTTTCAATCTGGCACCTGTTGGAAGGTGTTGTGCACCAGTGCAGACAAAAGGAAAGGGTACAGGGGAGGGGGGGGCCATAAACTCCCATAGCCAGTCAGGGACGGGGACAGGTCTGCCAAGGCAGAGGCCACTCCTGCGTGACTACTTATCCCTATCTGGCTGTATTCCACAAAATTGTATCACCTTCCTTCCTGGAAACTTCTCTAAAAAGAGATTAGTGATAAGAAATGCCAATAGGGAAGGTTTTCACAGGGGCCCACAAGCTCAACTGGCTGGAATCTGAAGAGGGCAAACACATGGAATGTTCACCCTGAATGATTGAACAGAAGATAAGCAAACATCAGGTAGCAGAGCAAATGCACAGGAAATATGATCTACCTTCCCTGGGAAGGGCTATCATTCTTGAATTAATTTTGAAGTAGGAGGAGGTTCTTACCGACTCTGGGGTTTTGAACCCAAGTCTGAGCAAAAGTTTCACTCTGGATTCCAGGAAGAACAGTACAGAGTGCAAGGACCAAGGCTTTTTAGGGCTGGTAGTTTTTAAAAATCAGCTTCATGTGAATAGAAGTTCCGAGAGTCAACAGTAGCTGGCAGCAGACAACCTCTCCAGGTACAAGGATAGCAGAATCTTTGACTGTTAGGACAGAAGGTATTTAGAAGATGGCCCAAGGATGAGTCCTTCGTGTTTCAGATGAGGAAACCTAGGTCCATAAAGGGTAAAAGGCTTGTCCAAGACCACACAGCTGGTTCATGGCATGGCTAGGAGCAGAGCTGGCGAGCTTTCATTCACATGACTTAGCCAATGTGTAAACCAAGATCAAAATAGTTGGGGCAGAAAGAAGGGGAAAACTTAAGGGCTTCGAAAGTCAATAGTCATCCGATCGGTAGATACACAGCTAACATCATTAGCCAGCTAAACATGCTAATGCCCTCAAAATAAGAGGATATTGCACTAATGTAACTTGTACCAGTAGCCATTTGAGGCAGACATTTTTTTCAGGTTTAAGGTTCTAGTAGTAATATGTATAACAGAAAGAGATTTATACAACATATATCCCATCTAAATACACACCTTACCATTCTATTAATGCAGATTGAATAAGTGATCTTAATTTTGCAGGAAAAAAAACTTCAATTGAATCATACACAGAATGATGACAAAGCTATATGGCTTGCAGTTTGAAGACAAAATTGGTTAGGTTCCCCCTCTCCTTTTTCACTATTTATGGATTTTTAAACAGTGACTTAAGACATAAGGTGTTGAGAAAAGACAAAAGTCCTTTCAGTCAGCCCTACTCAGAGCAAATACACAGGAAATATGATCTATTTCTCACCCTGGCAGGGTGAGAAAAAGTTTGTGGGGTTATAGAGGCCGGGGGTTGGAGCAAGGAAGAAGCGCAGACCCAGGACAAGCATGGGTGAGCAGGAGCATTTTAGATGCTTCTTTCTGAGGGCCTTTCAAGGGGCTGAGAGAAACTAGAACAGCAGGTGGAGGGAGGATACAGACTTGTTTCCTATTGTTTCTTAATGTAGGTTAGAATAGTAACTGTGCAACACTGACAGAGATCTCTTGTATTCTATTCAAGTAGATGAATGACACACAATCACAGCCATTTAGTCTAGAAGGAGCTCATAAATCACCTAACCTAGCACCTACATTTTCCAAGATCAGAAAACGGAGGCCCAGATAGACCCAGTAACTTGATAAAGGTTAGTGAAAGCTCTCAGCGTGTTTTGCCAACCTCTAGTGTGTGCATTGGAGAGGGGAACTGGGGGCAGGGTGGAGCAGACAGCATTCCAACAGGTCATGAATCTTTCAGAATGCAAGCCATACAAAAAAAAAAAATGTATGCAGAGTACTCCCCTGGCAGATTTCAATCTGCATGAATTACCTTGAACATTTAAATGAAGATTTTTAAATGTTATAAATATAACAATTTCCCAGGCCTTCACAAGTGTTGCATTGAGAGTGGGTAGCAGGTGTGAGCGCTTTGGAGATGGGTCTTCTGTTCTCTCACATGTGCCGGATCCTGTGTTGACCACTGGTGGCAACATGGTGTTGGGGATCAGAGCCAGATACTGCTCTACCTGGCAACTGTCACCAACTTGCCGGGACTTGGCACCCTCGTTGTTTGCAGTGGACAATCTTTCAATTCCTTTGACAGGCGAAGTCTATACTTTTCAGCAATTGTGCAGTCTGATGACAACTGTCTACAAAACCAAGTTTGGCCAGCCCTGCACACCCGTGGCCTTTCCAATGTGCTCCAAGCCTCAAGTCCCAAAAAATAGTTTGATGACTGAGCCCACATCCTTGGAGCATAATTAGGACCGCTGTCACCACTCCAGAACAATGGCTACCATTTATTGGGCATTTACTATGTATGGTGCTCAAGACCTACTGTCTTGTTTCCTCTCAACGACAATACATGGTAGGGTAATCGCTCCTGTTTCAGACATAGGAAAGCAAAGGTCAGTCATAGCCCAGTAACTCACCCAAGGTCACCTGGCTGATAAGTGGCAGAATTGGTTAAATTCTTAACTCCTTGTTAAGACTCTTAACTACTCTGCCTCTTGGGTTAGGATCCTGGCAGGTGGAGTGGCACCTGTGCACCCATGTTCCAGACTTTAAGTTATTACCAAGAGCCCTCTTAATTGCAATATTTGTTGGAAGGCCTGTTTTCTGAAACTTCCTGTTTGTCATGCGTACATATGACTTCCTTCAATTTCTTTGCAAGTTTCCACCAAATAAAACCATATGCACTTCCATAGCAACACTGAAATACAAACATGGTGTAATCTTTGTCCACTGCAGTACACAGCTTGCAAGTTTTTTAATTAAGAAAAAAGCCCCTAACAAAAAAAAATCACATCTGTATACATTTGGCCCAAATTCCACTGTAACAAATACGAACACAAACTTGGGTTCTTTTAAATCTTGTCTTCTGTCTTCTTTGCAGGGTAATAGTTTTATAACAGAAACTGGGTTGCAAGACTTGTGACGAAGCAAGGCCCCAGTTGGGTGACCGATGAGCTGCGGGCTCGGCGCGGGCTTCCTGGGAGACAAATGGCCACTGCCCTCCGCGGAGCGCCAGTCCCCGACGATAGCTCTCCGCGCGGGGGCTGGACGCGCCCTCGGCCTGTGGAACCCGAGAGCTGCTCGGAGGACGAAGCCCGGCCAAGTACCCGCGAGTGGCCGGGCGCGACCCGACGCCGGAACCGCGTGTGGCCGCGGTAAGGGGGCTGCTGGCCTCCCGGCACGGCCGCTCCTCGCGGGGACTCTGCCGGCACCGCGCCCACACCGCACGCTCGCGCGCGGGGCGTGCCGCATCCCATTTTACACCCCCCCCCACCCACGGCACCCCCCGGGCGGTATCGTGGTGTCCGCCGCATTTTACAACCGAAACCTCCAGCTGACTTGGCTGGAAAGGAGGAGTGGAGGGATTTGAGTGCAGGACTTTTTTCTTTGATTTTGCTTACGACGTTCCCGGCTCTTGGGCGCTGGGGAATCTATCTGCCCCTACGCGACCTGCATGGTGCCCCCTTCCTGGATCAGACCGGGGGGAGGTGAGGAGCGCCCCCAGGGAACAGACTGGGTTTGGAGGCTTCCGCGCTGAGTGATGCAGGTAAAGGCGGGTTTGTCTGTCTGCGGTCCCTGCTTTCCCCCTCTCCACGCCCCCTCCCCCCCGCCCGCTTCTCCCTCCTGCCCGGACCCCCAGCGTTTGAAGGCTTCCTAGGACCAGACAGATGGGACGCCCCTGAAATGAAGACGTTCCAAAGCAGCTTGGCAACTGGGGTTGGGCAGTGGGTTGCTCTCGTTCTTGCAGGGGAAGGTCCCGCACTCACTAGCTGAAGGGGGAAATAATTTCACCTGGTAAATGCCAGTTCACATTCATGAACCAGAGAAACTTGTTAGGACCAGATGCCAAACCCGGAGGAAATGTTCCTCTGTGGCTTCCTCCCTGGACTTGATACCCAACGGTTTAAGGTTGAGGGACAGTCAAGTGGTGATACAAGAGAATCTACTATTTCTAAACTACTTAGTAAGTGCCAGGCACTCTGAGAAGCTCTTTATGATCGTTTACCCTCACAAACCCAGGAGGCAGATCATAGTAGTATTCTCATTTAACTCATGAGAGATCCAGAGCCCATTCTGCCCAGGGTTTGGACTCGAGAGCCTGCCCAGGAGTGATTTCCCCACAGAAGGGGGTGCGGGCCACCCAATGAGACACACAAATAAGATTGTGCCAGGAGAGCCCACATTACTCCTTAGACATTCAGGATATTTTGAACCAGCTTAAGACAGTGTCCCCCACTTCTTGTCCAAATCCAAAGAGGAGACCAAGTTTCAATCAGGAAGCCTCTTTTTTTTTTTTTTTTTATCAATTGTTTTTTGTTTTCAGAACTGGAGTGGAAATGACCCAGTTAGGAAGGAAAATGAGCACAGCTTGGCTTAGTCACACAATTAAAACATGTAAGCTGGCCAAAGGTACACACTCCTCCTCCCCTCCCTCTAGAGAGAGAAGGGCCCTGTTTGACCTGGAAGCTTATTAAAGCATTCCACTGGAGAATTCCCTGACCCTTCTGAAGGGACACTGTGAGAACTTTGTTCCTTAGAATGCACCCACACAGAGAGTTTTGTGCAAATACCAAGCCATTATTCTATAAATGCAAAGAAGCATTAGGGATGGTATGTGAACAAAAGCTGGACAGAGGATGCACGCCCAGATGCTGTCTTTGGCCAGGTTACAATCTGAATGATCTCATGTTTTCTGGCTCCTTCTTGCTTTGCTTTCCCAATTTGGTTTGAATATTTGCATTACTGTATTATTTTCCCTGTACAATTGACGTTGTCTGTACACAATTAGGTCATTTTCATAGTTGGGTGAGGAGACACTTTAGACATGAGATGGGGTCCAGCTGGTAGCTGGCTCCTCCTGGGGCGTGCATGTAGATTCCCATCTACTTGTCCCAAAGACTCTACCTGCACCCAGGATCTGAAAGGTTCAATGTAGGTCACCCAACCAAGTGGAAAGAACTATGACATCCCTTTGTAATGGTGGGTAAGCACATCTTGTTTCTCTAGGTTTTGAGTTGATTTGCTGATCATACTGTTACTTGGGCCAATTCTAATTCTCTTTTGCTATGCTCCAGACAAAGGGAAGAACTATTTCCTGGTGGCCTGTGGCTTCTTGGATTGTGGAAGGTTTGCTGAAGCAGACCCTGGACATGGGACAAGGAAAGGGAAACACAGGGTGAGGAGGAAGGGCAGGCTGCCTCCAGAAGCAAGCCCAGACATGCATGTAGATGTTCCAGCCAATGCAGAGGCTGGACTTTGAAGTAGGTCTTTGAAGAGAGAGAAAGGGGATCCCAAAGGAATGGAGGCTTATTTTGTAGATGAAAGCTGATGAGGGCCATCTTCACAAAGTGCTCTGCAATCCTTCACTGGTGTGAAATCTCACTGACACACATTCTACTAATCCAGCTTTCTCAGCTAGCTGGAATTTGTGGTGCTTTGGGCAAGGCCAGGGCTAAAGTTGGTGTTTGCACTGCCTTTGAAATAAGGTTGGGCTCAACAAATGGAAGTGACAGGCTGCCATTAAAGTCACTGGGGAAGAGTGACTTTTAAAGTGCTTCATACACAGACATGACCATACATGGCTCACTGGATGAGCCATTAAGGTGGACTGGCTCTCTGGCTCAGCCTTCTCATTATTTTCTGTTGCTTCGTCTCTTAGTACTTTAGATATGAGTCTATGATGTTGGTGTTGGTTCATTCTTCTTCCCTCTTTTTACCCAAATGATTCATTCATCATTTACTAGATATTTGGTCACCTTCTATGTGCCAGATACTGGAAGTTACAGATGTGGAGGATGCTGGAGTTACAACAAGTGAATAAGGATCCTGCTGACACAGAGCTCACTTTGCAGTCTGAAGAGGAACACCAATGATAAAACGTGACAGGTGCCACGTGAAGGGAAATCTACATTCAAGCATTTAGTGATGGCTTAATCATGAGGTGGCTAAGCCTCAAAGAGATGAATACCTTGTTCAAGCTCTCACAGATGGCTGATGACAGGGTTGGAACCAAAGAGGTCTTTTAGGAATAGAACTTGGCTTCTTGCCGCCACCTCCTTCCTTAGGCTGCCCAGAGTCTTCTCATCCATTTACACATAGTTCATACTTCTCCCAAGACTGAGCTATTCCCACTGAAGTCAAATTCATATTTATCACTAAATCCAGATGTCTGCTCTATCTCTCTTTAAGAATTGACATGCTGATAAATTGAGCTGATGGATGTAAAAGTGCTTTGTGAGCTGAACTGCAATAAAAATCTAAATACCAAAAGTATTACCTAAGTCACATAGTAATTCAATCAATGAATCAGTCAAGGGGTTAATCACTAATTGATACTAGATTCTGTGAGGGCAAGGCTATCTTCACACACAGCATGGCCCCATCCCTAAAGGAATTAATGGAAAAGTTGGTGCTACAAGGTTAAAGACGAAAGAAAGTGGGAATTTACAGAGTGCTTATCATGTGGTTTTCCTTACCATATTTCAGATAATCCTCACAATAGTCTGGGAAGTAGACATTGTTTTCTTTGATGTGTGGATGGAATGCCCTCCCCTAATCCCTGTCTGTTCAAGCACAATACAGTATAATAGTTAAAAGCTTTAGATCAGAACTCAAACTGAATTCTTACCCAGGCACTGCTAATTACTTTCTCTATGACTGGGAAAATTACTCAAATTCTCTGTGCCTCAGTTCTAAAATCAAGCTGCCAAGAATAGTACCAATTTTATACTTTTTGTAAGGTAAGGTGACCATACATGTGAAATAACTGCCACAGTGCCCGGTCCAGAGTAAGTACGAGATAAAAGTTAGGTACGATTATTATTTTCCAGCTCCAACACCTTTTTTATCTGCAGAGCCTTTCCAGATGCTCCATCAGAAGTAGTGTCTTTTACCTCTTTATCCTCATAGCACTGTGGACATGCCTCTCAGCACATTTTTATGTGTACCTGGTTATTAGTGTCTGGCACAGAAAACCAATAAATGTTGGTGGTTGGATGAATGGATGTTTCTGCCTCCCAGAACTATATTACATGCTCATAGAAGGCAGGGAATATTGTGTTTCTAGCCAGAAGGCAGACAGAACATCTGGATATTCTAGATAAAATAGGAGAAATATATGTTTGACTACATAGACTGTCATGTAAATTAGGGAAGTCATCATGGGGACACATAGTACAGACAGACAGACACACACACACACACACACATACACACACACACACACACACACACACACACAGGAACTAGAATCTGCCACTGAAGGTTTCAGCTTCATGATTTGTAGGAAGTCTGTCTCAGTGACTTTGAGGCTTGGTTTTAGGGGCTTTTTGGAGGACAAAAGGCAATGCTCAGTGCCCTCAAAAGATGAAGAGCTGGAACTGAGAATTTTGCATTAAAGTGAGACTCACAAAGGGATATGTTCTAAGTGAGAGGGTAGACTAGGAAAAATTTGCCTATCTGCGATGAAGAAAAATGAGAAAACTTGTCTGTCTTGGCCTGGGTTCATATAATGTTAAAATCACAGAGTTTCTCTCATATAGGTTTGAGACTTGAAGGTATACTATCTACATAGTCTGGGAACCTTCAGCTGAAAAATTAATTTAAATCAGTCCCAGGTTAGTAGGATCCAAGGGCACCTGGCAAAAGCAGATCTTAAGGGACAGCACCTAGGCCTCACAGGTGTCTCACAGATAAAGCTTCACTGAACATAAGACCACAATCTAAAATGCCAAACCATTCTAAGGAAACAAGCTACCATGAGTCAAAACCAGTGGAAACCCCAACAGAATTAGACATTATATAACAATTAGCATATACCGAATATAAATTGTTTAAAATGTTTAAAGAAATAAAAAGGGGAAACAAATACATGAAAAATAAATAAATACAATCTAAAAAGACCAGGAAGAATTGAGAAAGAACCAAATGCTATTTCTAGAAATAAAAAAATATGTAATTATTAAAACTAGAAACAGTGAATGAATAAAAGTAGAATAGCTACAGATAAAGAGAGAATAAGGGAGCTGGAAGATAAATCTGAGGAAATTACCCAGGGTACAGCACAAAAAGAAAGGCAAAGAAATACAAAACATGAAATGTTAAGGGGGTCAGGAAGAAAAAATAGAATGAGAGAAAGGCAGTATTTTAGAGAAAATGGCTAAAATGTTTCCAGAATTAAGGACAAAGAAAGAAGACAATAAACAAGTGAACAAATTATTACTCAGGATATTTTCAGATTGTAAGAAGTGCTATGAAGGAAGTAAAAAGGTTATTTCATAGACATATTGGGTATAGGATTTCATTGAAGTCAAGTGAAAACATTTCAAGTGAAGGTGCAAAGTAAAAAGTGCAAAGGCCCTGAATGAGAGAAAATACTTGACATTTTTGAGGACAGGCAAGAAGCCCTGTGTCTGGAGCTCAGTGAATGAACCTGAGAGTGGTGTAAGATGTGATCTGAGAGGTGGGCAGGAGCAATGGATTTTTTTCTTTTTCTGAGGGCAGCAAGAAGTCATTGGAGGGTTTCAAGCACAGGAGCAATGTGCCCTGTCACCTGGGCTGTGTGGTAATGGACTGTAGTGGGGGTAAGAATGGAAGCAAGGAGCCCAGTTAGTGATTCCAGTTATCCTGGCAAAAGATGATAGCACTGGGACTAGGGTGACAGCTGTGAGTATGGAGAAAAGTAGATGGATTTAGATATAGTTTGAAAGTAGGAACAGGGTATTTGAAGTAGATGTAAAAAGTGAAGTGAAGTAAAGGGAAGGTAAGCTCAAGCGTGATTCCTAAGGTTTTGGATTAAGCAACTGTGTGAAGAGCGGTGCCATTTTCCATGGAGAAGAGTAGAATAACACTTGGGTAGGGATAAGGTGGAACATGAAGCAAGAGTTCTGTTTTGGGCATGTTAAGCTTGAATTGCCCATCAGACATCTAAGTAGACAGTTGTATATATGAATATGGAGGAGTTCAGGAAAATGAGCCCCAAGCCAAGGAATGGTCGTACTTTGAGACTTGTGTGTACACCAAGATGTTTCTATAGTGTAGGCTTGGACAGAGGTACACACAGGGGACAGACCACTCTAGGAATAGAGTCAACATGGCTTGAGCTCAGGAGACTCTCCCTGGCCTATTGCCCAGCCCAGAAGTGGAGCCTGGAGTCCTCCAGGCCCATTGAAACCCGCGGCTTTCGGTAGCTGCTGTAGTTTTAAACCAGTGTGCTTTTTGAGGGATGCCAGAAGACTTGGTGACAAACCCAGGCAGCTGTTGTGTGGGGACGGGTGGAGAGGTCGTCAAGTGAGTTGGCTCCCGCCCACTGTCGCCCACCAGCTCAGAGTGGTGTCTGAGAGAGCCAGAGGAGTAGGGAGTCAGAAACATGACACGTCAGGAGGTACAAAGGAAAAGGAGATTCCAGCATGAGGTAAGGCCCCAAAAATGCCATAGCCCCTTACATAAGCGAAAGTGAAACCTCTGAGGAACGAATAAACAATGGGTATCATATTGATATAAAAATACAAGAAGCTCACTCTGTGGTTGCTGACATACATCATTGTGGAAACAAAACCACGTCCAGAGTGAATATGGTTTAACTTGGAGCCGCATGACAGTAGCTCTAGGAAGTTCCAAAATAATCAAGAATAACGTGAACAAAGTGGTATTCTCCCTCAGGCTTGTGGCTTTGAGAGAAGGGACAAGCATCCCTCTGGGGAGGGGGGACAACAGTTTAAGGGGACCCAGTGACTCAAAGTAATTCATAGGAAAGAAGAAAAGGACCATAATTCAACTGACATTAGGATTCAGCTCTCAAGTCTATGAGACTGTAGGATTCTTTTCTTCTCAGCTACATACACACACATACACACATATAATCACTTGTATAAACATATGTGTATGTACATGTACGTATTCATATTCACTGAGTAGTTTTTTTCCTCTCATTATTTGGGAAACTAAGACTATCACTTTAATCCTGTACTTGACCATATCCATTTTGCATTGACCACTAGGAAACTCGAACCAAATTTTCAGCCCACCCTTAACTTATTAAGTACATAAAACTTTAGGTAGCATGCAGCTTGTGTGACTACCTACTTGGATGTCAAGTGAAGTAAGGCTATTAATTTCAGTCCCAACAGAATGAATTCAACAGGAAAAAGATCCTTCTTTAAAAGGAAATTGGGGTATTGTTAGGAAGTGGGATGGATGCTAATCAGTCAAAAACAAGACAAACAAAACTATCCCCTACAGCAAACTTCCCAATTGCCATTTCTTCTCTTTCCCTTAAAAACATGCCCAGTTCTCACAGTCACCACAGACAGTCTGGCAAACAGTAGGCTGCTCACATCCAGAATGGAAGCCCTTGGGCAAAATGATGGAGATCATCCTATTCTTTGTATTTTATGCAATGCTTACTCAAGTACTTTCCACTATTCCAGCCCTGAAATCAAGTGTTTATTTAGGTCTTAGAATAATTATCCTGAGAGGTCTGATATGGGCCTTCACTCATTCGACATTCTCCTTGGCTATCCTTGAATGTGTAGTAATCCTGTGTACTCATTTATTCATTCATTCTTCCATGCAACCACTGTTCACAGAAAGCAACCTTGTGAGAGACATTGTTCTAGGTGCGGAGGGAACAGCACTGAAATGGAAGGACAAGGTCTTCATCCTGGTAATAGATGAAACTGGGAGGAGTAAACGAAGCTGGGACTGGACTTCGGACTTTATCTGAAAAACAGTAGAAAGTTACTCAGTGGTTTTGGGCAGGCAAGAAACATGATCAGATTATATTTTAGATATATTATTCTAATTGGCATGCAGAGAATGGGCCACAAGGAAGTAAGAACAGGGGCTAAGAGTCCAGTCAGAGAACCAGTGAAGTAGCTTGGTGAGGAAAGATGGTGGTCTGGACTAGTTTGGGGGCCAAAGTGATGGAGAAATGTGGTCAGGAAAAAGGACAGTCAGGAGGTAGAAAGAACAGGAACACATGGTAGGAGGCTATAGGAAAGGAAAGAGATGAGGATAACTGACATTTCTGGTCTGAGCAACTGGATGAGTAGTGATGGCAATGGGGAGCTGGTTCAGGGCAGGAGGGGAAAAGGATACATTAGCTCTGAGGCTCAGTGTGTATGTGTGTTTTTCTCATGTCAGGTAAGCAGGTAGGTGTCTGGTCTGAAGCTCAGGAGAGAGACTCAGTTTGTGGAATTATCAGTGGTCAGTAAGCCAAGGAGTTGGAAGACATTGTCCAGGGGGAGGGTATAGATTGAACAGAGAGGGACACCAACATTGAATTTCAATTTTAAATGAAGGAACCCTGGAATATTTTCCTCAAGAACTGTAACGTCTCTCTTCCATGGAGCCCCACATTAGTTCTTCTCTGCTTCAGTTTCCTGTACTCTTCAGCAACAGCCAACCGCTTTATTTAAGGTGGTTAATAACTTAGGCAACATTCCTGGTAGATCCTCCATGTGGCCCAGCTTGTAGAAAGGCCCCCAGCTAGTTGTGTTCACGTCCAACTTGTTTGGGGAGAGAGGCGTGCCTTATCACGCCCATATCCTCACACAGATTGTCCAGAGGAGTCCCTGACTTCTGGCTCAAGGGCTTCTGGGCTTCCAGGCCTACATGGGCTCTGGGTGGGCGGTGGTGGGAGGCAGGGGTCGGCCCTTGAGGAGCCCTCATTGAATCTCGTCTCCTTTCCTTTGGTCTTCATGCCAGATTTAAGGACCCCATTCCCTGCACACAGTCCTCCCCTACCCCAAGGGCCCCCTCTCCTGCCACCCTTCCTCCCTCTGGTGCTGCTGTCCAGTCACTAGAAACGGGAAGATTTAGGGGAGCCTTTGGATCTTTGTTTTTGTTTCCATCTGAAGTGCCCTTAGATGCCAGGAAAAGACAAGAGAAAGGAAATACACAGGAAGCACATGACCAGCTTGAGCTAGAACTCTGCCACACTTTCAGGTGACAGGTCACCTGCAAACAAATGAATCAGGGACCAACCAAGTTCTGGAGTTCTTAATACTGCCGGTAGTGACTCAGAGAGCTAGGAACGTGGGCAGGAAGATCAGACATCCAAGCTGTTGAAAATCACAGTTTTGGAAAATACATGCACAACTTAAAAAATATATTTGCAAAATCTAGGTGTCTCCAGCTCAGCCCTCTCTGTTAATCAAAAGCAATGCTTGAGCTTCACAGGCCAGTCTACAATCCTAGCTCTGACCGCTGCTGCCCGTGAAGGCCTCAGTGAACTCCCCTCAGAGCCTGCAGGCTGTCTTGGCTGGCGACTTGTTCGTCTTGGGACAGTTTCGCCTGAGTTGAGCAGCCTGGCCCCCAGCTTTGCAGGGCCCTCTCTCCGGTAAGAGGAAACACTTTCAGCTTAGTCCATTAACACAAACATTCAAAAGCAAACATTAAAAAGCCACAGATCATGTTAACATAAATAAAATAGGATCAAGAAAAGCTTCACCCCAAGAAACCAAGGGGGTGTTTAAGAAACTGGCCTTGCCTACCAAGCAGGCAGGCAGCAAAGCCACAGCAGTTCTGGAGGTCTGTGCACTTGGTAGAGCTGGGTGGCTGCGGCCACAGGCCTTTGAAGAGGAAATGCCAACTCTGGGACAGGCAGGCAGCCAGCTCGAGGCCTGAAAGTACCGGAGAGAAGCAGAAAGTAGTGAGGGGGAAGGGGGGCATAGTTAGGAGGTCAAAAAGGGGAGGAAGGAACAGAGTAAATCAGTGTGGAGGTTATTCCCAGCTAGGGTGACTGCACCCAGACCAAAGAGTCACTGACAGATCAATTCACTGTGCCCCTGGGACAGAGCTGGGGCATGGAGAGCCCTGGGCGGCGGGCACAGCCCAGAGTGACTAAGGCTTCGAGGAGGGGTGTGTGTCTTCGCTGAGGGGTGGAGAGAGGTGGTGGTGTCTGGCCTGAGAGATGCCTTTGCTTTGAAAGCTTCGGAGGAAATTAACTTTACAAGGTGCCTCCCTGTCTCCCAGAGTTATTAAAAGAAAGGGAGCAAAGAAGAAATGGAAAAATGGTAATACCTCAGGAAGGGCTATGTGATCCCAACCAAAGGAAATGAGAGGCAGATTAAGTGATGAATGTGAAACCTCCCCTCAGGGAGGAAGAGCTGTGCAAATGGAAAAAATCCCACAACAAGCACAAGAACAAAACACACACAGACATGCACACCCTGTGAGTATCTATAGATGAAGGTGATTAAATACCCCACAAACCTCCAAGTGCAGAAGTCTGTCTGCACTCCTGTCTCACTAAGTCAGCACTTACTGCTAAGGGAATGGCAGGCAGTGGGGAGCTGGCATAAACATGGGGTCACCCACCAGGAGGGGTAAATCTGGATCCTCTGCAAGTCCTAACAATGGGGCCCATAGATGGATATCTAAGCATTGATTGCTCTTTTGTTGATGAAAATAAAACACTAGATCTTAAATCTCCTTAAAAAAGGGGAAAGCCAACGAAAACCATCAGTTTCCCAGGGTAGGAAGCCAGGTGTTCTTGTATGTATTAAAAATCTGGGATTTAAATTTTTAAAACCCTCCTGCCTGACAATAATCCTCAGATCACATAAGGCCACACTTGCCCAATTCTGACAAGCCCAGTCCGTTTCTGAAAGCTCCATCTTTAGAAGGTTGTGCTGGCCTGGACACATGCACCCAGATACTTCTTTAAGTCTAAATCTGTGTTCAGGTAGGATGGCAAATCATAGTGTTGAAAAAAACAAACAAACAATCTGGGAAACAAAACAACCCATTTGCTGCTCCTTTTCTGTCTCTTTGCTCCGAAGCCCATTAGTTCCTTAAAAGCCCTTTGGATGGCAAGTCTAGAAGGACTTTGATGCCTCTAGGTGATACATGGAGTGAGTGGCCTCCTAACGGAAGGGACGCCTCTACATTTAGCTTGTTGGTGAAGGAAACATCTCCAGCTGGTTTCTGCTGGCTCCTTCATCAAAGCTGCTCTCTGAACCTCTCATAGCTCTGCTCCATGGCAGAGATGGAGGGCCCTAGGATGTTAGGAATTTTCTTCACCAGATTAACAGAGGATCCTGATTGAAGCACTCCAGTGCAGAAACCAACCAGACCAAAGTATACAAAGTCATGATGGACAGCCCAGCCTTCATGGTCTAATTGTTATTTTCAACTTTTTAAATTATTTTGTGTGTGCGTCAATAGATTTAGAAACAATCATAGCCACAGTATATTGAGAGCTTACCATTTGCCAGATGCCATATATATATATATATATATGGTGTAATTCTTATACTAAGCCTGAGATGGTTACCATATTGTTTCCTTGGTTAATTGAGGCTCAGAGATCAGAGAGTCTGTACAACTTTCAAGAGGGTATACAACTAGTAAATCATAGATCAAGATTCGAACTTAGTTGTTTACTTCCAAACGAGTTCCTTCAATCAGTATACTGAATTGGCTTCAGGGGCCAAAGATAAGTTTATTTCTGCACAGGGAAAAATTGGTAAGAAATTCCATGCTGAGTTAGGTCTTTGACTAATATAATTAACTCAATGTTCTGTCTCTGATATTGACCAGCAGAGACATTAGGTAAGTAAGGTTAGGACATTGTATTTAAAATGCTGAATAATCTCTTAAATATCTCTTAATCTCTCACTGATCTCTGTTAAACCTACATTAAGTCTTCATTAATCTCTTGGATATTAGGTTCCATAAGTTTATTATTTTTTTCACTCACTACATTTTTATGTATCCTGAAATTACTGAAATTTTAAAGGAAGTCCTCATGTTCTGTTATTCTTGGATTTAATGAACAGGCTGAGTCAAGATCCAAAGAAAATCTCAATGGACTGAAATGTTGGAATGAAAAAGAGTAAGAATAGATTACAAGTTGTGAACTGAGGTTCAGTTAGTCAGCTATTTGAAAAAAGAATGATGGTAAAAAATGATGAATATTGTCACTCAATGGTCAACCATGGAATCTGGTGACTTCAGGCTGCCTTAACAGAAACATAAGGTCCAGGACAAAGGGTGGGAAAGCTCTAGCTTAGACTATAAATATAGTAAGTTGTGTTCTAGACACACAGCTTTTAATTTTTTAATATACAATTTTTTTATTAAGGTATTGATATACATTCTTATGAAGGTGTCACATGAACAACAATGTGGTTACTACATTCACCCATATTATCGAGTTCCATATTATTGACATCCACACAAAATAATTAAAAAAGTTGATGCAGTCACTGTCCATCAGTGTAGTAAGATGCCAGAGAGTCACTACTTGCTAGATACATAGCTTTAATAGCATCAAAGACATTGGCATATTAAATCAAAAAAGAATGATAGGAAAATGATGGAGTGATTCAAAACCATATTCTATGAAAAGAGACTTGGGGTGTGTGTGTGCACGCATATGCGTGTGTTGAGGGAGAAATCTGAGGGGGTCACAGTAACTGTCTTGAAACATTTGAAGATGGGAGTGGCTTCAGAAGGATGAACTGGATCCAAATGGAAAGACATTTCAAGGGGCTGATTTTGGCTCAGTATAAAGGAGAATTTTCTAACAATCAGATCTGCCAAAACAAAATGTACTGTCTCAAACTGTGATAAGCTTCCCATCTTTGGAGGTATTCAAGCAGAGGCTGGATGCCCACTTGTGAGAGACACTTTGGAGGGAATTCTGACACTGGAGGTGGGTGAGTGTTGGGATGTGATTTCACGATCTCTAGGAACATCTCCAGTTATGATTCCACACTTAATATCTCTCACCCTTCATTTACCATCTGGGCAATCCCTAAAAAAGCCATTAATCTCTCAAAGCTTCAATTTCCCCTTTAGTAAAAGCATTGCATAAAACCTGGGAGGTCACAAGTTTGATATGAAAATGCTAGTTGTATTTTACTAGGATTTATTACAATAATTGTATTAAGTAAAATAAAAATATTCATGAATCACCTAAAAATCATCTTGTCCACCCTCTGATGCCCTGGGAGGCCTTGGACTAGTTCTCTATGATCCTGAGAGTTCTCAGATCCTTAGAGTCTGTGGTTTTGCAGATTTCAGTCATACATATTGGAAGTGAGCACAGAGGATAGCTCTTTGGAAGAGATGACAAGACCACTAAAGGGAGGTGTTCATTTGAATTTCCACACATGCTCTAAGTGCCTGGGAAGCTTTGTTATAGCTGTAAATGAGGAGACAGCACTCCAGAATGGCCAGAGGTGAAAGGAAAATGTTCCCAGGATCCATCTCTCAGCTCTACTTCTAGGTTGATTCTTAGGCCGGCTCCCTTTGTGACACCAAGAGCGGTTAGAGCAGTCCTACAGCTCACACCCTTACATAGGTTTTCCCAATAAGGATGAGAGGTCGAGCTCCAGTGTTCCTAGTAAAAATCCGGAGGCTCACCCTAGCATGGACTTACATATCTCTTCTTGTATCAATTACTGTGGCTGAGAGGGTGGGATGGGGAGAAGGGTATCAATCCCAACCGAACCATACAGTTGACAATGAGGATAAGTGGCTCTTAAAGGAAATATGGAGTGCCAGACAGAAGGACCGTGCAATACTGCACGTCCACCCTTGACTGCCTAACATCAACCCACAGCTTCCACACATTCTATCCTCCAAAGGGAGTCTAATATTTATATCAATGTGTTAATCATGTCAAGTGACTCTTCATGGCTCTTTGATCTGTGGGTAAATAATAAGTTCAACAATACTCTATGAAACAGGAAAAAGAAATCAGACCTATTAATAAAAATTCCAAATTGCAAAGGGGAGAGTGTAAAACATCCAGTGACCATCAATCCTCACACATACAATCCTTTTGGACAGAAATGGTGCAAAGACTCCCTAACTTGATAGTGCAGGCTGCCTCAGTTCCACCCTCCAAGACAATCTTCCTTGTCCATTATTCCTATGAGAGAGCCTCTTCAGAGGACTGTACAGTTTAAGTGGCCACTGCTTGTTGGTGTGAACGGGAATGTATGGGTGTTGGGAGATGTGACTCTGAGGACTGGTTTAGGGGTTGCACAGTCATTTTTGTCAGAGTTGCAGGTTTCTCTGTGATACAAATCACTCATGACTTTAGCTGGCTCTCATCTATGTATTTCTGGTTGTGTTGGTTAATTTTATGTATCAACTTGACTGGGTCACAGGGTGCCCAGATATTTGGTACATTATTCTAGATGTTTCTATGAGGGTGTATTTGGATGAGATTAACATTTAAATCAGAAAACTGAAAACTGAATAAAGCAGATGGCCCTTGCTAATGTGGGTGGGCCTCAGCCAATCAGTTGAAGGCCTGCACAGAACAAAAAGGCTGGCCCTCCCTCAAATAAAAGAGAATTCCTCTTGCCAGATTGCATTTCAACTGGGACATTTCTTCAGACTTGAACTGAGACAACATCAGCTCTACTGGATCTCTAGCTTGCCATCTCACCCTGCAGATCTTATGGCAGTCTCCATAATTGCATGAGGGAATTTCTTATAATAAATCATATATATGTATATATATTATTGGTTCTTTTTCTCTGAAGATCAATGATTAATTCCATGGGTTAGTAATAAAGGTAGAGATCTAGGTGACTGATAATTTTTCATTTAGAACACAGGTCTGCGATGACCATAAATTAATGGCTTCTGCTTCCATCCTGGCCTCCGTCTGGAGGCAATAAAAGGCGATAACCTGGAGAGGAGAGGAATGGGGCAGGAGGGCTGCACACCAACTGCATCTTTCCAAGAGGCATGGGAATCCCTTTGACCTGTTGGAAGGGTGTAACAAGAGGATTCTAGAAGAGGCCTGGGAGCTCACACTTGTTCCAGGTCCTAATTTTTCCTTACTGTACCTTTGCCTTCTCCTTTCTTTTGCTCAAACTAACAACTTCAGGAAGGAATTTGGCTTCTCCATTCAGTCAAGGATCCCTACTACTACTACATTAAGTTGACTAGGATTGCAGGTCACAGGAAGAATGTTTCCTGCTTAGTTTTTAGAGGCATTAGTTTCAAAATAAATCTTTCTTGTAAGACTTACAAAAGCATCAACCTATAACCAAGTACATCTCACAGCCTGAACTTTTTGTCCAAGTCCCTTAATGCTGCAGCCCAGTGAGACATAAGTGCTGAAGGTCCCAATATACATTAGACAATGGAATAAGCAACTGTTATAGCACACAGAACAAGAATTGCCAGTGGCCAACTGTGGTGAAGACTGTAACTTGTCCCCCAACACCTGTTTATTCGTTTTCCTTAGTAAGAAGACTCACAAGTTTTACTTAGGCACATTGCCCCCCAGAAAAAGACTTTCTTCTGTTTCCTTGCAAGTAGGTGCAACTACATGGAGAACGTCTGCAGATGGGATGCCGATAGAAATGCTGTGTGCAACTTCATAAAATATCCCTAAAGGGACAGTTAAGATTATTTTTCTTTTCACAGATCAATGTAATTCCCACTAACATTCTAGGATATAGAGGTTCTTCTTGTTATCCTGATTCAGACAATTTCATAATCCACAGCCTATAACTTGCCACACTTCATTTCCTGGTATCAAATTCTGATATAGTTGACTAAAAATCCAACTAACAAAAATTTAAGTAAGAAAAAAAAGGAACGTATTGGCTAATACAACTGAGCACTTCACAGGGATAAGGTGACTTGACTTAATCCCGAGCTATTTGGCTTCCTCTGTACTGTCCTGCCTCAGGCTGGCTCTCCTTACAACAGCAAGATTGGCTACCCTCCCTTTGGCCTTACACCTGTACAGCAGGTTGAGTCTATGTCCTGCCTGTGCTGTAGTTCCTCAGCTGGCACCCGCATAGATCACCTGCAGAGTTTGAACCAAACGTAATCACAGGAGTGGATACTCTGATCTATTCAGGCTAATGATAGCCCACCCAGGAGCTTTAGGGGCTTATCCAACCTGTAGCAGATGGCAGAGGGCAGTCAGGAGCTGGTAGTTTTCCAGAACTCAAGGTATGGTTACCAAGAGGAGGCTGGGGAGATGCATGTTGGGTAGTAAACAATAGACTTTTACCATTAATATAATTGATACTTGTGCCATTACTTGGCCTAAGCTTTATAAAGTCATTACCACACTTATGAGAAATATTAAATAGGACTAAAGAATTACAGAATATTATTAAATACTTTTGGGTGGCTAAGTTATAGCCACCCAATTTCAAATAAAAGTATTTTTGATGCACTAAAGGAGCTGAGAAATAACTTGCTTTCCCTTTCCTATGGGGCACACAGGTTTGGTAGGGGAATGGAGAATTTGACTGCTTTGAAAAAAAACCAAACCTCACAACTGCTTTCCTTGTCACTTAGAAAAGTGAGGAAAGAACCTCTGGATCATGCTCTCCCTTTGACTGTCCACACACAGGTCAGCCACCAACAGTAGCTTCCTTCTTACAGAGTCCCACTGACTCACTACCTGGAAGACTGGACACCCACTCTCACTTGGCTTTCCTCACCACCTCAAGTTTTCCATTTCTAATGCTTAGAAGTTTTGTTTGTGAGGGTCCAAAAGTGGAAGAAACTATTTAGGCTTCTAAGCTGCACCAGCTGTGGAAGCCAAGGATGTTGGCTGAATAACTGACCAACCTTTCCAGGAAGAGATCAGAAGCAGAGAATTTGAAAAAACACCTTCCAATCTGTCAGGAACATGGAACAAGTTGCTGTCTCTCCTGTGTTGGCAGGGGCCCTGAAGCATAGCATCACACACTGGTTAACCAACCACCAAAACTTCAAAACACAGAGCTCAGACTCTACTGTTTTTCTTTAGGAACACAGAGCAGCAGTCAAGGGTAGGAGCACAAGGCTCTAGGAAAAATAAGAAGTTAGTGGGCTTTAGGGACTATCTATGCACCACAGATTCATTCCATATGGACTTAAGCTAGAATCAACTGTTCAAGAAGCCAAAAGAAATTGTGATACCAAGAGGTGGTGTATAACCATCTTTTCTCTTGGTAAAAATAACTTCCAATGCTAGCAAAAACCTGGGAGAAGGTTTTACTTAAATTAAAAGGGAAACCACTATTTGATAGTTCCTGCATTACCTGTGGGAGATGGGAAATGTTCCTTTCAAAAACTATATGGCTTAGTTTACTTCTCCTTGGTCATATAGTTCAGAGCATAAAAACTTGCTTTAATTCTGTGAAATTAAGAATTCAGACTCACATTTCACTGTTTACAAGGTCTTTCATTTGTCTGCTCTTTTCATGGATTTCTCCAACCATCCCATTTCCATTTCTGAAGGCCTTCCCCAGAGTTCCAAAAGGTCCTGAAATCATACTTCTTCTAGTGCGGTTGTCCTAACTCCCCCAAGACCTGACCCCCCAAGCCTGTCCTGTCCAGAGACAATGCCCATAAGCTCTCAGTAGGGGTCACCAGAATGCCAAGCACATGTTCTGCCTGCACCTTGACATAAAGTCAATGTGACAATCACTAGCAGTTGTCTTTGTGTTCTTACATCATTTCCATTTTGGCCCCTTCACCAGGTAATCCTGGGTAGCCACATTCTCCGAGGTCTGTTGCAACCACCTTCAACAGTGCTCGACTCAGGTGCATTATTCATAAAGGACAATGGATAATAAAATCCTGGAATCTAAGGAAAGAAACTGGCATTAGCCTGAGCAGCTGGTTTCAAATTAACCAAAGTGATTGAAGTTTTTATGCCCCAAACAAAATATGTGAGTAATAGTTAAATACTCAAGACAGGAACTAAATATGCTAGGAGAAATAGTCTGCTGTCCATCACTGAAGAGAAAAACCTCCAAGAAAAGCAGTTTCACAAATTATGAAAAAAGTGTCCTACTTTTTCAAAAAATAAGCAGCCTATTGAAATAATTATTTCCATTTTTAAGTAGCAGTAAACTATAGTATTCACTCCAAATCACCATGACACAGTATGCTAATTAAGGATGGCCTGAAGACCTGGATGGAGCCCACCAAGCAAGGCCATGTAGCCAGTTGGTTAAGGACATAACCTCTGAAGCCCAACTTGCCCTAGTTTGAATACTGGCTTAACTTGTTCACTTTCCATGTGACCAATATGTCTGAACCTCAGTTTCCTTGCCCATATGAAATGTACTTAATTGACTCTAGACTTCAGAAAAGAACATCTCTGAAATCTTTAGTCTTAAAATAGTTTTTGGCCAGGCCACAGCCAACATGTAGTTGTCACTGCTTGTGCATACGTGGACTTGGTGATTGTTTCTGGTGGCAGAAATGGACCACTGCAACCCTTCAATATTTAGTCCAAAAATCATTGCCATGTTGACAGATATCTATTAACACCTTCTGATCAAGAAATCACCAGAATCAGACTTGCAGGTGGGTGTCAAGAAACTTTGAAGAAAATTACAGTGATAATGACGGAACAATTCACTAGAAGTGCTGCTTCACGAGGTCTGAGTCAAGAATGTCAAACTGAAGGTGAAGATTTAGGAATGCTTTACCCAGTTTATTTCACTTAGTTTTTATATAAGCATGCGATGATAAAAAATTTTGTCCCAATACCATATTACATCAATTCTATGCTATTTTTTCATACTGAACATCTCAGATCAGGATGTGTCATACAATTAAGCCATTTTTGTTCTTGGTGGTATGTAAAATGATGTGTCTTACAATTTATGGAGTGTTAGATTTGTTGAAATAAAATACCTAAAAGAGCTCTTTACATAAGTATTAACATTAGAAAGAATAGAAATATTCTAAAGAGGTTTTAAAAAGAATAATGTCATAATTGGCATTTTCTTAGTGTTATATAGAATGGCGTATCTTATAATTAATGACATTTAAGAGTCAATGAAATATAGCAGTACCTACCTCAGAGGATTTTGAGCTGTCAGTGATTACCAGTTGTAATGTGTTATCCTAGAAGTACAAGTTAGACACAAAACTGAGGCAGAACCGCCCCCACTGGTATTTTAGCCTGAGTGGGTATGTGCCACCATATGGTGCCGAATTACAGGAAGGACTTGGTACCCTACATTTAGATGACAGGAACTTCTGGATAGTTAGGAGTGCAGGCTCACCCTGTCATTTCCTTCAGCCTGGAACAATGCAACCCATTTCGTATTACTGAATTTTTTGCACCTACTTACTACAGGACTTCCTGGTTGCATCTATTTCATTGGACTGTTGTGAGAAATCTTAAATGAGTTGATATACTTGAAGTGCTTGGAATTTAGTACACTGTAAATACATGTTAGTTATTATTCTCATTATCCATGTGATATTAAAAACATTTAACAACTAGTATGGCATTAGTATCAGTCAAATCAGGAGACACATACAGTGTGAACCTAACTATGACTTCTACATGGGAGGAGCTTACTGCTCAAATTAGCTCTCGAAGGGTAAGTAGAATACGCTCATGTGGAGATGGCAAGGAGAAAGGCACTTCAGGGGGGAAAAGCCTGGGATGTATACATGACATCCTTCATGTTGTCTTGTGTGACTGAAACAGAGTTAAGAAGTGGGAAGGGAAGGGATGAGAAAAGAGGGAAAGGAGAAAGGGAGAAAGGGGAAGGAGTAGAGGGAAAGGAGAAAGAAAAAAAGCTGTAAAATTAGGTTGGAGTCAAGTTATGGAGGGTAAGGAGTTTGGTATTTTATTCACAAGAAAATAAAACTGGCAATAGTAGAGTTGTGTTGTAGCTCATGAAAGGCTAAAGGATATTTAGTTATGATGTTCAAAATGAGTGCAGCCAGCCACACTCCAATAAGGAAAATAAGGAAAATGTTTACACTATGGTTCACTTTAAAGAACGTATGTACACATACTTTAAATAGTTTCCCTGACCAAAGTTGAGAGAAAATAGTCTGTAGTCTTAAGTACAAACCCCCAAATGTTTATTTAAGGGCCTATTTTTATTTAAGTAGTCTTCATTCATTGAAGCATTTTCTTCTAGCACAACTCTAATTCCAAAATCAGTATTTCTCAAATGTTGATGAAACTGTAAGTTTCCAAATCTGTAATGGAAATCGATTGGATCAGTGCTGTCCATGTGATCAAACCAGTAGCACCATAATGTCGAACACAAATGGGAAGCATTTTTAAAAAGTCTACAATGGCAACTCAAAGCAACAATGGCATCCAGTAGCAATTAAAATCTCCTGTTAAAGGAAATGAGGGTTTGCAGGTTAATTCTGAATTTTACTCATTATTTCAAATCAGAAACCTCTTGCTACTCAAAATTCAAATAGGGTGCAGAAGACATGTTATTTTTGTATTCTCAGTTACCACCTTTTCACTCTTGCTAGCCTTCCTTTTTCTAACAATTTCTCTTCCTTTGGGGCAACTCCTCTCCTGATCAGCTCAGAAATGGAATGTGATCCAACCTGGCAAAATCAAAGTTCTTCCCCCAAATTTTACTAACTTGTTGCCATGCCTTGGTTATGATGATGTGAGCTGAAAATGTTAATGGCTGTCATCTACCATCCTCATCTCACTGCCTCGCACTGCAAAGAGCATCTACACAAAGCCTGCCTGGAAGAGAAAACCAATCCAGGAAAAAAATAAAATAAGAGCTAAGTAAGGGAGATAGAAAAATGGCTTCTTTGGGTGTTTGGACCCAGTCATGTATGGACTTCCCTGTATATGAACCAATAAATTGCCCTTTGTATTCATACCAGTTTGATTTTCTGTTACTTGGAACTGAAGGACCATTGGTTAATAATCACATGTGCAATACCTATTTGAAAATTAACTTAACATTCTTTAATGCAAGAGCATATGTCTACATAAAAGCAGACTAGGTATCTTTACTTACAATTTAATAACTAACAGGAAATCAGACACAACACACTGTATACGTCAACCAAACTAAACCAAGTTTATAGAGGAAATTACTGGCATTATAGTACTGTGTTTAACATTTTACTATACACATCGTGAAACCTAAATCTCACTACTTTATACAGAGAAACAAACTGGCTCAGCTACACTTTGGAACCTTACATATCTATTCTAGTAACTTTCTTTAATTCATATTTGTAATATGAACAGGTGCAAACTTTGTTTACGATAACATGGCTATTAATCCCATATGTAATAATTAGCAATTATGAAAGGCCTATTTTTCCTTTGATATCATTGTTTAAAAAATAAACGACAGGTGGAGCTTTTCGCCTTTTAAAATGTTATTCATAAACAAAATGCAGGATGTTGAACTGAACATGAGTCAGGGAGTTTGTTTATTCATCAGAATTTGTCCAGACTCCAAATGGAAGGGCCTCTGAAAAACAATGGTCTCAATACTACAAACTTCTGGGGCTCGCAGTGAATTAGTCCAATTTCACACCCTTCAAGCAATTTACATATCTGTTCACTGAAACACATGCTTATTATAAACCCTGTGGGAATAAATGTGCATATTAACCAAATTAGCTGATAGTTATGTTTAAGGGAATTTTGACAGTTGAATTCTTACTAAGGAACAGTCTAAAAGTGAAAAGTTTAACAGAACTCTAGAGCACAGAGATGGCAAAGATGCATTTGATCATGTGGGTATTTTTTCCCCTTTTTCCTCCTGCTCAGGAGGAAAGTACAGGATAAAATAAACCCTTTGGTTTTTGTTCAGTTTTCAATTTAAATTCTAAGAGGGATGGAACTCAACACTTTTCTTGGAAATGAAACTACATCACAGCAGATTTCACTGTCAGGAAATTCCTATACACCCTGATATTCAGGTCACATGTTCTTTTTGTGTACTTTATCCCACTTTTCCCAATAACAATTCTGTGACACATCAGATTCAATTCACCCTATTTGTTACCTGTTTCAAAAAGACAAATTTCACTTTTAGAATACAAATACTTTGAAATTCCACTTAGTTGTCTTCTCCTGTAATATTGTGAATATAATTCTACAAATTCCTTTTTTCCTGTATGAGGGAGAAGATTTCTGAAGTTGCTTTAGGAAGTACATATATTTCTCAAAGTGCAAGGCATTACTGTCTATGAATCACATTTTCATTAGTAGTTTTATACCATGGGTCTTTGTGGCATTACTATCTTTGGATTCTCTTCTTCTATTTTGACCCAAGTTGTATTTGTGTTGTGCAAGTTTCTCCTATGCTCCTCTTTTCACTATTTTTTCATATCTAATCTTTCCAAGTCTCTTGATTTAATGCTTCTAGTTTTCTTTTGGTCTCAAATTTTGCCAGTTGTAAACGAAAAATGGATTTCACTAATGTCCAATTTTATCACTGTTTTCTTAACCATTTAAGTACACAGATGCAACACAGATGTAATAATCTTTAGTCTTTTATAGCTATACTGCAATTTCATAACTGTATAAGTTCCAATAAAACTAGCACATCTTAATTTTAGTATGTGAGATCATAATGTATACAGAGCTGCCATAAGGTATAAATTAAGCCATGTATATACATAAATACACATATACATTCCAATAACACTTTTGAAGAGATCCCAGTGTTTTTTCTTTAGTTATTGCTAATGTTTCAAACCCAGCATAAAACTGCTCATCACAACACCCCTGTGTGATAATGACAAGAGTGGAGTAAGACTAGAATGAAAGGCACAGAATTCGTAGTAAGGCCACACCTCACTGTGTGAGTGAGTAGGGCCAAATGTGTGAGCACTGATGGAATGAACAACAATGCAGAGCTGGTCATTTTCTGAACTGAATATTAGAAATTGTAGTGAATAGTATTCACTCAGCCTTTATACATGACATCATACTGGGTGCTAACCAAGTATAAGGCATGCATTCAGTAGTTTCGAGGATAAGTTACATATAAATCCCAAAGACAAGAACAGGCAACTGATGGATCAGTCCTGTGGCTATGTGGCGCTCTGCATGGTCTTTGCTGAGTGAGGTTCCACCAAAGAGAATGCCAACTTTGTGGCTAACACGGTTGATCCTTGGGTCTAGTCTTGTATTAAAATAATAAATGAGAAGTTTTCAGCTTATTAAGCATATTAAAAGCCAGGACCTAATTTAAATAAGCACAATGCCTATCAGATGCAAAAAAAAAGCATTGTTAATAGGAAGGAGAGCCTTAGAAAGCTATTCAAGACCCCAGAAAACACATTAAATAAAAAATTTTTTTTAATGAATTATTTTCTAGAGAAACAAAGAATACTAACCACCCACTGAAAATACACCAAAATATCAAACAACTAGTCAATGCACAGTCCTCTGCAATTGTCTGAGTTTTCATCTTCTTCCTCCAGAAGAAGTAGTCAGTTTTCATTGCCAGTGCTGTTAGATTCACTTTTCACTGAAAAAAAATAAGCAAACATTTTTAACATAGTCAAGTGTTTGTACTGTTTCTGTTCGGCCTGGTCTGTTTTTCCCTCTTCTCTCCTCCCTCCTGACGCATACCAACAGCGCTGCTCATGGGGACAGACCAACCATGTCACGTCTCAGGCAGCTAACTTATACCATTCTGGCCACAATAAATAGAGAAATAATGTCTGAGAGTGGCAATTATATTTTGTGAGGTAACATCCTTCCTGATTCTGTGGAAGACTTGGGAATGGTCACTTCACAATGTGGTAATGATCCTATACTTGTACTACTGAATATATCACTACTATCACACAGACTGGCCACGTGTGGTTGGAATAAATTTTTCCATGATTTTTTTAAAATTTAAAATTGAGGGTCAGTATATGTTGAGTGCATGTGGGCTGACAGAAGACTAGCTAATCGCCATCTCCTTCCTTTCACAGGACAGAAGACTCAGAGCGGAAATGGAGCTCTTTTAAAGGATCTGTCTCGAACAGAACAAAC
The DNA here is from genome assembly GCF_030020395.1 of Manis pentadactyla. Taxonomy (NCBI): domain Eukaryota; kingdom Metazoa; phylum Chordata; class Mammalia; order Pholidota; family Manidae; genus Manis; species Manis pentadactyla. The sequence goes on from NC_080022.1 coordinate 72,956,229, forward strand.
AAGACTGATTCACTCACTGCGTGCCCCTGAGGATAGAGACTAGACCTTTCCTCCCTATATCTACTCCCCCAGTGTAGCATGTTTGCTGAATCAATATAAATGCAAGTCACTCTATCTTTTTTCTTTTAATCTGCAAAATGGGAACCAGAGTAACTGCTCTATTTATTTCACTGTACAGTGGAGCTAAAAGAATATATGAAAATACTGTGAAAAATAAGGTTAAAATACAGATTATAGCAGTTTCTCCCCATTATGTAAATAAGGTAAATAAAACTCAGAGAGACGATAAATGCTGAAGGGTCCACAGCTAAAACGAGCTGATGCTAGAACCATAAACCTGGATCTTACCTTGTATTCCAACAGCCAAGTTCCTGGTATTTGCTCATGGTACCTAAGATTTGAGATTATACCAGCAACTCAACTGGTATTTACTGAGTCCTTTTTATGAGTAAGGCATTGAAACTGGTTCAATCCCAGATACGGTTCCAGTCCTTGTGGGGTTTTATAAACTCCTGACAGAGTCCCCCAAGGGCCTCCACGATTCACATGCCGGTCTTTCCTCCTCTGGCTCTCTGTGCACTTGACGCAGACTCCGCCGTAGCACCACTGCACCGTAAAGCTTACACGTGTTCTCGCACCAAAGAGCCATTCTTTCCCTTCTCTCCCTTCCCCTCACACACACTGACAGTGAAAGGAAGGAAAAGAGGGATACGGAGAAGTGAGGGGAGGAAGAAGGAGGGGAATGGATGAAAGGATTTATTGGCCCAACAAGAGACGGATGTATGAGTAGCTGCTATGCCAGGTATTTTCCCTAATTCAAGTTATCAATTTGAGGTTGGATTCCTTCTCAAAAGGCAGAAGAAGTATTTTCTAATTTTGAGTTATCTTAGAACAATGGAGAAACTTATTTGCTGTTTTTAAATTAATGGATCTTTGTAGTATTTGGCATTGCAGTTTGGGGAAAACGCTTCCTTTTCCTTTCTTACTGAAGTTGCCCAGTTTTCATTTTTTTAACAGAGCTCCATTCTGTTTTCCTTATACTGAAATGCAGTATGTTTTTATCAAGCCATTTAAATCTACTAGCTAACTATGGCAAACAAAGACCTGTGAAGGAAATAATACCATTCTGAGCACTTCCCACTGGACTGAAACAAGATGGGTGTTCAGCACTCCACATCTCCAATCTAGTGGGCTACCTTAATGGCTTACACTTTCAGTCAACCTTTTACATTCCTTAAAAAACAAAAAGCTAACAAATAAAACTTGCCTATTGCCCATCAATACAGGCAGACTGTTGAAAAAATAAACTGGCAAACTATAATCGTCACAAACATTCTAACAAACATCATGTGTGAAAACTACTGAATCCCAGCCCAGAAACACATTTTCCCCAAACTAGAAGAGAGACACCTTGTGCTATGAACTCAAGATCAGAATCCAACTTTTTGCTTCCAGAGAGAGAAAGAATTTCAACGCTTTCCAAAGAAAATGCTCTGTTCTTCTATAATCATCCTCCCGCATTAAGGGACCACCCTGCACAGTACCCAAAGCTGTGAGAGACGGTACAAAGGCAAAACACCTAGCCATGCTTACACAAAGAAAGGCATGCAAAGGAGGACCTGGCATTATTTCTAAAGTGTGTGTACTTATGACATGACATAAATGATAGAGTCTTTAAATCCTGTCAGATCTTCAGTTCCTTGCTACAGCAGCTCTAAATAATCCTCTATATTGAAAGCATAAATTACTTTTGCTTCCTGTAAGTCAAACATCATAAACACCCACCAAAAATTAGCAAGTTTTACTTAATAAGATTCCAAGTACACTACAAAAATCCCTTTTCTTTTTGCTTCGTTACAGGAAATCTTACTTCAATATGCATTCCTAAACAAGGTGAAAGAGGATCTGTGTGTGCTGTGTTTATTTACACAGACAATGTTTGCCCTGGCTAGTAACCCACATTACTAAACAACTTTCCCTGAAACCAACATGTCAGAGAGAGCGATGTGAATTATATTAAGGAAAAAGTAAGGTTTTACACAGCTTTAAATACAGTGAAACTGGTCATTTAAAACAAATTTCTAATTTAATTTGAGAAAATAAAATTGGATACTCTCAAACTGTGATATATCAAGAATTCTGACAACCATAAATGATTATTAGAAACTTCATGTTTGTTAATTATAAATCTAGTTTCATATTGTGGCAATGACAAAATTTTAGCCACTTTGAAAAAATTGCCTGTTAACTTTTGCCAAGAAAAAAAGCTATTATACACAGGTTGAAATATATACTGCTGAAAATGTTTTTAATCCCTCATTTTAGAAATTGCTAAAGAAGTTTTCATTAGGGACCAAATTTATCTGATCATAGACAGACTTTTACTTAAAGATGACTGGCTTTAAAAAAAAATGGTAACACATAGAACTCCAATTATGCAAAAAATGTCCTTTTATAGCCAGATATTCAAATTAATTAATTCATTTAAAAATTGATATTATAAGCTTACATGTCGTACAAGATAAAAATATTACTGGTTCTTCATAGTATTAACTATAGCTATAGAGTAAATTCAGCCAAGTATATAAATACAGTGAGAAAACACATACAAAAAGAAATAAAGACATTCATATATTTGCTTGAGTTATCTTAGAACAATGGAGAAACTTATTTGCTGTTTTAAAATTAATGGACCTTTGTAGTTATTCTAAGCATCTTAGGAACAAATATACACTTACCTTGGTGAAGGACTTTCATGTCATTACTGGATTCTTTTAAAACCACATGTAATGTTGGGTACTCAATGATCACTTTGTCCCTCAAATTGTCAAGAAGACTTTTGTTAGGATCTAGTTCATAATATCTTAAAAAAGCAAAACAAAAATAAATGCAAAAACCCCTTAATAGTCAAAATTACTGAAAGTAAAATGTATCAGACAATCCCTTACATTAAAAAATTTTTAAATAGTGATGACTCAGTAGTTTTTTCCTTGTAATATAGTAAAGTTTAATACCTTTAAGAAAACCAGGTAGAAGAGTTATTATTATAGAGGTTCCAAAACTAAATCAAAAGCATATAAAATAATTTGATATTAGAAAAGCATTAAAACAAGTCACTCATTTTCATATCAAGTAAGGAATAACTTGATCTACAACAGACTTTTATGTAATATTTATGTTTAATGTGTCATGAATTTTTCTTTGAGAAAACAATGACTAGCTAAAAATTCAAGTTCCTCAAGTATTTTTAGTTTAAGCCTTAAAAAAAAAAACCAGACAACTCTCCCATCATAAATAATTTCTAGTGATACATGGCAGTAAAATAACTGGCTACTAAATACTTCTGTAAAAAGTTCATTCTAATTATAAGTATTCCAGAAATTTATATTGTCATACAATTAAATTTGGCCTTCTTTATTTTGAAATTTTAAAAAACCAGGTTTGGGTTTCTGAATGAGGCTGAAGCACAAAATTGAAGAAATATGGAGTTTTTTCGGTCATGGTTTCATGATATAGCTGCCAAATGTGTCACAGATAATTAGATGCTAATATTCCTTAAAGTATGAAATTCTCAGGTCATTACTTCAAAAAAGAATGAGTTGATTCAAGGTGTACTCTCTGAATATTCTTCCTTGTTAGCTTTCTGGCATAAGAGAGAAAGGAGTGGAATTTCAGCTTGCTCACTAGGAGCTGTACATGGGAATGTGTTGGCATGTGAACATCTTATCATGTCAAAGAAGAAACAGTTGAGAAGATGTCCACCAGTGTAGTGCAGAAGTTCTCCAACATTTTTTCTCCATCTCCACCAATCAGGGATAAAATTCACAGGCAAAACACACAGCCCAAGAGACACCCGGGCTGACAGTTTTAACTCCAGCTTTTTCCCTCCCCATCAAGAAAGCACACTGGAACACAAGTGATCAGAAGAGTGAGGTTACAACTGGGACACATTTGAATCTGCTCTAATTTTGTTTTAAGAATAAATGATTCAAAAACTTTGGTATGTCTTAATTAGTAACAAATTATTTGCACTTTAACTCACACCTAACTGGGACTTTTAGCATACTTATTAAGAACTTTTGGTATAGTGATTTCTTTAGTTTGTCCTGAGCAACAGTTTTCAAATAAAGGAAAAAACATAAGTGCTTAATAAAATGCAAAGCCACAGCTGCTATAAAAACTGATTTCTTTTTAAGAAGTAGGTAAAAGTGAGAGAACAGTAAAACCAAAACTTTACTTATGTCTGCCTGACATATGCCCAACCCCTGAAGTAAATTCTTCATTTTAGAATCGGAATATTTTTTATGTTGAAAAGTAAAGTACTGAGTTTTCCTAAACCAGCCACCCAGTGCCCAAAGGCCAGAGAACGAATACATTCTTTTCCTATGTAATGTAATACAGATGTGCCTACAATATTTTAAAAGTGGTTCCAGTATTCAAGGATTAAATGCTTCACAGCTTTTAAACATTACTTCTCTTTGAAATCAACAGCATTTTAAAAAATGTTAGCAGTAACTATACGAGAGAAAAAGTAGATTGAATTAAAATATCAAAGTATAAGATGAATTTATAAAGTATAAGATGGATATAACAAAATTTTTCTCAGGAGAGAAACAAGACTTCAATTTTCAAATTTTAAGTTTTCAAGTAGTATCCTACCAACACTTGCTGTAACTTATCTTCTGTGTATTTTAACTGAATCCTAAGACTTCTATTAAGAGAAATTTCCTAAATAAGGGAATATTTCCTACTAATTTCAGGTTTTGGTAAATAATTTTCAGTGTATGCGTAATGCTTCAGGTATTTTATTTCTTTTTATAATATTAAATCTTTGTTAGGTTTCTCTGTTTCCAAAGCTGAAACAACTTTAAAAAAATTTTTCAAAAAGCCACACTGTAACCAAAGCCTAATATTTATTGCTGATACAGTATAAAACTATGTCCCTAACTGAGAATATTCAGAGACACTTAAAAATTACCATGTAATAAATTATACATTATTTCAACCTTATATCTATGATTATAGTTGTTTGATTAAAAAACATGTGGTCCCTATTTTATGTGCTTAAGCAGGCATTATACAAAGCACTTAGGACGCAAAGATGTATAAGAATTTACACTGAATAATTTTAAAAATGTTTTATTCAAATGCAATGAAAACCTGGTGTAAAACCATTTATTTTGTTTAGTGTTTACTCTAAAATATTGCAAACTTCTCATAGGGAATACTGCTATTGAGTGTTAGTCAGTTTCTAAGGCTTCAGCTTACCAGACTGTTAATTAAAGAGGTCTTACTGCCCCAGATGTTCTTCTAACTGAAATTCTGAATTTGATTTTCCTACTACTACTGGTTAATCTTAGCATACCATTTATTATATGCCAGTGATTTAAAAGTAAATCATGAAAACTTCATAAAGAAAGGCTACACACATTGGGTAACGTTCTGTGGACTTGAGTTTAGATAAATGAAGCAGTAACTCTCAGTGGTCGCTTGGGTTTGGAGTCTAATACTCTTGAATTAAACTCCTGGCTTCCTCACTGGTCTGTGATTCTGGACAAATTACTTAAATTCTCTAATCCCTGGTTTCTATGCCTAAGAATGGAGATAATAAATGGCAGTATCACTTCACAGAGTTAATCTGTGGGCTAAATGATAAAAGACAGAAACCATCAGCTCATTCACTTATCACGTGAACACACTTTTACATCTGTATTTACCTAAAATAACACATTCTTATGGAAACTAGTTCAGTTCAAAGAGTGGCACTTATTATGGAAACACTGAAAAACATATTTGCTTTTAAGCATTTTGTATTTTAAATGTAGCTATAGGCCTTTCGGCATAAACTTCATTTTTCTATATCACATATACTTCCAAGAGGTTAAAAGCATTTGAATGTTTCTATTTCCATTATCTTGAGGCAAGGTGTAGAGTCTAGTTTGGCAATGTCTAAACCATTTAGGCTTTAGCTCCTTTGCGAGCCATTAAGTAACTGAATGCTATGGAACTACTTTATCTTTCTGAAAATTTTCATGAACCTTGGTGTTTCCATTAGTAGAATGGCTCCTGCTACCGTAAGACAAACCACTTAAGTTTAGAAGAATTAAGATATCACCATTTGTCTCTTCGTTTACTCTTAGGGACCCTTCTCAGACATTTCCTCTTGTTATTTCACTTGCTTACCCTCACAGGCTCACTAGCTGACCCTACTCCAGGTAGCATCACAGGGGTAGTGTAAGGACAGCGTGGCTCAGTAGGCCAAACAGTGGTTACAGTGATTGACATTATATAAATTAAAAGCTGTCTTGATACTCAAGGCTATGCTTTTAATCTTGGCTCTATTACTTTCAAAGAAATCAGCCAAGTTCTTGGACTTCTTTCTCCTCACTTTATTTAGCAAATTAGAATATTTTTAACTTCTCATAACTCAGAAGGCAGAACATTTTTAAAAAGATGTCACAAGTCTTTTTATTTCCCACCTGGATGATCACTGACACCCTTAGATCATCTCCCCTTCCACCCCCTAAAACATACAGAAACTAAGTTTGAATATTCTCCAAATTTAACAGTCCAACAGCAGTGCCTAGGCCATGGAATTTATCTCTATAAAATAAGGCCACCACTGGATAAGGTGATACCAAGATCCCTCCAGATCTAAAATCTTAAAAGTTTTTGATATTTATCTGCCAAAAGTACCACTTAACTTATATTCTTAATAGATGTATTTATTTCTCAATCTAGGTTTCTGGATTAAAAGTGCAACAACTGATTCCAAGTGTACAAAGTTGAATCTTTGTTTAAAAAATTAACCTTAATATTAATCAGTTTATTGTTATTTGATAGCTAAATGTTTTAAATCACACATCAAATTCCTTTAAAATAATACAAACTTAGAAGTACTAAACTTACTTTAATAGAGTAGAAAAAGAATGAACAAATTGGCTTCCAAAATTCGAAAAGGAAGAAAACAAACTGTAATGACCAAATAGGAGAAAAAAAGATATATAAACTCAAAACTACAACATATAAAACCAAACTAAGTACAAATATCAGTTTTAACTGTCTAAAACAAAGTATTATTTCCCCAAATAATACTCCTGTGTGACAATTTTTGCAACTCATTCTAAGTCACATTAGAAATATCTTGTCAAAATTACACTTTTTCTTACATAATCTCTCAGTTTTCATATAAAAAAACATACCACAAAGTAGCTGAATTAGTGGTTTGCTGCACTTTGCTTTGGTATTTTTATGTATCCATGTAAATGAGGACAGCACATGCTTGACATGGAGCACCAGTCATGAGTTGGGTAGTACAGATGGATGCCTCTATTCAGAAAACTCAGTAGTTCAGAACTGCACTGGGAAATGATCCTAGTCTATCCATGATAGGAGAGTATGGGATGTGGAGAAATAAACTGACCAGTTATACATTAAAAAAAAAAAAAAAAGCTTTAAAGAGGGCCTTACAGGGCTCCTTCTTGTTCTGGATACCATTTGTTCAGTCTTTCTGATCCTCGCTGGTAAACTCAATTACTTTTAAATTCAGAACGCTTGCATTCTAATCAGTATCACTGATCTTTACAAACTGTGACTCCTCAGAGATACTCAGTTTCCTTCATCAGTATACAATGGAAAAATTATCTATTCAACAGTTGGCTTGTAAAGATTAAATGTAATAGGTAAAAATGTTTCTGAAGGTAGAATCTAGCAAACTAAAGTATCAGGAATAAGATTTTATAGTCCAAAGGCAAGTCAGCACCTTTGACAGGGCAACAGCCTACTTGTTGGGAGTGATGTTCATGCTCTATGTATGATGAGATGAGTTAGTACAAAAGCATGAACTTTATAGACCAACAGATCTAAGTCCAAATCCTGGCTTTCTAACTGTAAGTTAGTTTCTATGGCTAGGTCAATTTCTCAGAACCCCAGATTTCTATCTTAAAATGTGGAGATATGTTATTCATTAGAATTAATGCACATGATTACATTGTAAGCACTGTGTCTGGCACTTATTCATCAATTCACTTCTCAAATCTTTATTGTTCACCAAGTACAGGCAGTCTCCTAGGTAACAGAAATTCACAGAAATAAACTTGTCATTTACTAGGGGTGCCAGTCAAAAAATATCACATTTTGTTCGGACAAGTCTCATGACAGACATCTAAAGCTAAGTAGATACTCTAAACATTCTCTCTTGTTCCTTATCTACTTCCAAATGGTCTTTCAGGCTGCACAGTGCTTTTAATATCTAGACACTTCATTTGTTAGCCCTATCTCCTTTCCTCCTTAATTGGTTCTTAAAATCCCTTCTCCTCCATGGTTTTATCCTAATTAAACATGGAATTTTAATTACCCTTATTCTTGTCAGCAAAACATGTTTACTCTGGTACTCAGCTGAATGCAAGAGTCTGGTCAGTACAAGACTCTTACATTCTCCATTTGTATTAGGAAGTATTTGCAAAATATGACTAGGTTCCTCAAAAAACTTTTGCTTGAAGTTTAAATGGTTCATGAATTAACTACACTGTAGAATTATATTATTTTACAGCTGGCAAGAACTTACTGTAGCCTTTTTTCCAAGTGAGGGCACTGAAGCCCTGAAAGGTGAAGTCACTCAATCAGGGTTACTCAAGGAGATGCACAGTTGGGACTATAAAGTGGATCTTTTGAGTTCCTTCACTCAACAGTTTGCTTGTTTTCTTATTCCTTGCTCAAAACATACTTACAGAGGGTCTAACATGTACCAGACACTGTTCTAGATTCTGGGACTACAGTGGCGAACTGTCAGGTATTCACTAGAGATAAAAGGATGAAGGCTTTCTAGGAAGAAGGTACTATACATGTACAAGGTAGACATAGTCAGGAATAACCTAGGTGTATACAGGACTGAATGGAGAGTGAGTATGGGAATGAATATACATAGAACTCAATAGTTTTGTACTTATATAAAATTACAGTGAGGGGTCTGGTTGGAGAGGAGGTTGAAGCTCTTTGGCTAAAATATGTGAATCACCTAGAAATTTCAATTAATCATGTCATTATTCTCTCTGAAAAGCATACACAGTTGGTTACTTTATGTAACTGGTTAATTACATAACATAATTAGAGTGGATAAATGTAGGAGATTAACATCAAGTTGAGATTTAAAATATATTTGTTTTATTGAAAATTCTCACTTTATTTCACATAATTCCCTTAACTAATAATCAAAATGGCATATATTTGAAATGAGATTATCACTAGGGAAATTGTAGGCTTATAATCTGCTAAGAATTGGACCATTATAACACTTTGTATCTATTCCTCAGTACAGCCTCTCAAATTAAAATTCTCAAATTTGCAGCTCTCACAGCTACTGAAAACTTCAATAGTTGTGCTTGTGTCTGTCCTATAAACACTCAGTTGCACCCACAATCAGAGCTTCACCTTCCTTTGAGCTAAGTTTACAATTCTTATCATAAAACTGCTTCAAGCAAAATGCCATACATACATACCCATTCCATTACTGGACAAATCATCTTTGAGATGATAAAAATATTTAGTATCTGCTCTACATATTTCCTTTATGTGTGTGGACATTCTTTAGGTTGAGTCTAACATTTCTAGTCCTCAAATGATCCATTGCTTCTTTTGTTCTAGAGTCTAGATCCAAAATGTGGCCAGAGGTTAATACTATTTTGAGCACATACTCATCCTGATTATAACTCTCACTTTGAAAAATAATCAACAGTCCCCAAAGATAAAACCTAAGAACTAGAGTTGGGATTCACACAATCCAAGAACATGCATATGGCCCTTTAAAGCACTGAGAGGCATGTGCTACATTGCAAAGAACCTACCAAGGCTTTAGAGGCAGGCAGGCCTACATTTGGATCTAGGTTCCACCCCTTTAGTAGTTAAAAATCCATAGGTAGGGCTCTCCATGCAATTATAATACACATAAGATATATAATGTATTTGTAATGTAACATAATTATAATGTATATAAAAGGCTTAACAGAGTATCTAAAAAACAGTAGGAGGCACTCAATAAGAGGTTGCTATTAATATTAATTATGCTCCAAAAGGATACCTTTTTGCCTCTAGATTTAATCTTGATTATAACTCACACTTGCAGCAAATATTTTTTTGTGTCTTTGGGAAAATTTATTCAGGATCTTTACCCTTTAGACTTATACATGGTCTAAAATAATTTTGGAAGGCAAAGATACACTTGTACATTTTTAAACAGACATAAAAAATTTCATTAAAAATCTTTACTCACAAGGTTAACTAGGTGCAAAGAACATTATTTATGGTGTAAATATTGATGATTTAAAATGAAAATTTTATATCACTCAAGTAAATTCACTAGAACTTAAATACCATAGCAATTTGATAATAAAATTGTCCATTTAAAATACATATGAACAAGCCCTTCCTTAACAGTTAAAAATCTTGTGGTTTCCTTTTTTCCTTAAACTTGTATTTCCATTCCAAATCCCCAACAGACCTTCATCCTAAATAATATATTTTTGCTTGAAAATCTTTTAGTGATTGCCCAATCATACTTCTCTGTAACAAAAATGTATATGTAAGTTAAAAATTTAATTTTATTACCTATGAACTAAAGGCTTTAAATATTAAAATTTCTTTTGGATTGAATAATTTTAAGTCTTATTGGCATAAAATTGATGAGAACACACTTAAAAGTAAAATTTTACTGGAAATGAATCTCTTAATGTGACAGGCAAGCACCGACGATGGCATTTCCTACTATATACAAGATTCTCAGATTAAGTGATCTCTCCTTATCTCTGCAGTAGTCCTTAATAAAAGCAAACTCCAAAAGGAAACAAGAGAAGTTTAAGTAAGCCCACCTAGAGAGCACACTGCTGTTATTCACTAATTCTTCCTTTATCACAGTTATTTTCAAGGGATTTAACAAAAGGGCAAAAATGGTCTCTGGCTATTTACAGAAGCATCAGAAAGAAGTTGATGCTGTTCTTAGAAATTCTGGAATTCCTTTAATGTTCTCTGATACAGAACTATGAGATGAGGCAGGCAAGAGACCAGGCTCTTAAAACTAGCTTGCTGAGAAGTGGTGTCCTGTAGACAGGAAGTCAGAATCTGATCAAGTAACATCAATTGGGGGATCAGCTCTGCAATAAGATAGAAAAAGGTCTTTGCTTGCTGGTAGGTGTGTGTTAATGAAAGCCCGAAAGAGATCAGGTGGGCTTCACCTGCGATCTTTATATAGGCAAAATCAATTTCTCAAAAGGGTGTAGGGAAAAGTATCTTACTTCTTAACTTCTTTGTAAATAATTTTTAAATATTTCATGTTACAGATCCAAAGAAAGTACAGTAGCCTTAGTTTTTTGTTTACATAACATCTCAGCATGGAAATTAAATCATGCAAGAGCAATAGCTCATAGTTTTGCTGGTTGTTTTAAAAAAACAACAAAAAAGTGTTTCAAAATTATTGACTACAACCAGTACAGTCAGAAACAACTAACAGAATCTGTCTGTGTAAGTACAATAGGGTAGTACCCCAAGAAGAGTAAGAGTCTTCTGTGACATTCATTAAATCAAAGTCTAGATAATGCTTTAATTTGGCTTGGGTTTAAAGTCTAAACTCTTGGCTATTTTATAAGTGAATCTTTGGAAGTAGAGTGAAGGTAACTGGTGCATGCTTCCATAAAAAATTACATCTGGAATGTCCATGCAAAGATGCCTGTGCCTTCCACTAGGTACCTGTTATGTCTTATATATTAAATACATATTTTCTGTAGCACTTATCATATATCTGTCTTCTCTCTTAGACAGTGAGCTCCTTAAAGGCTAGTCTTTTAGATGTCTATATATCTCTAGTGCTTAACACTGTGCTGGCGCATGTAAAGGAGTCAATAAATATTAACTGAATAAATGAAAAATACAGACTTAATCAGTCTTTACCCACTGATACTTTTGGTCAAGGTCATATATCAAAAAGCCTATCTTTTGAGCAGGTGCTACTTTTTCTGAAGGAACTTTAAATTATACCCGGCAGTTGTTAAAAATCTCAATCTCTCTTTTTTACGTATTTAGAACTGAAGCCCCCAATTGGTTAAATGATATACACTCACAAATGACCAATAAAATAAATCCTTTAGAGCAGGGATCAGCAAACTGTGGTCAGCAGGCCAAATGCAGCCCACTATCTGACTCTGTAAATTAAATCTTACCGGAACACATCATATTCACCCATTTATGTAGCATCTATTGTTGCTTATGTGCTACAACGGCAGAGCTGACAGTTGTGACTGTATGGCCCACGAAGCCATAAAGATTTACTCTCTGGTCACTTACAGGAACAGTTGTCCAAACCCTGCTTTAAAGTGTTATCGACACCTAGCATGTAGCAGGCACACATATATTTAAATGAATTAGTGCACAAATTATTAAAAAATCAAGATTGAATTTCAACTACAAGAAAGCCACTGGCTCGGCACAGTAGGAATACAGAGATGAAGATGTCTGTGGCAGTCACTGTCTTCAAAAGAGAGTTTATCACCATATGGGATAAATTCCTTTGGGATAAAATAGGACAGGATAGGAACTTATGAGAAGTAAAAAACATTTTTTGAGGCTCAAAGGATAAGGTAATTACATGCTGGGGGAAGGTTGGGGAGGGACAGGCACCACTGTAGACAGTGATAAACAACTCAGAAGAATGGAGAGAGCATGCAGAAGCCTCATTACAGAGGCCAACCATGTAAGTCAGGGTGGCAAGGGACAAGTGAAAGAAACTCTCTAAGGTCTTATGTTTCACTTATTAGAACAGTGCCAGTAACAAGGAATGAGTATCCACATCTGTTGACTGTTTACTAGATGCCAGAAACATTATCAGTTCATTAATCCATCATTTAAAATGACACACAAACACACACACACACAATCAGGAAGAAATGGATGTGGTGTGATGAGATCTAGACATGTTGAGTTTAAAATTTAGGGAGCTATGTAAGTGAAGATAGCTCAAACCAGGATTTGGAGCTTGGGAGAAAGGCTGAAAATACATTTAGCTTTGGGAGTTATTTGTATAGAAGTAACAGTTGATGACATCTTAAAAAAACAAGCCTCTGAAACACCATATTCTTCCAAAATCCTATTTTTTCAAAAGAAATGAAAACTAATGATTAGGTCTCTGCTTCCTTGTGGTTAGTGGTGAGTGGCCTGTTGGGAGTATAGCTAATGATGAACTTAGAGTACTCCCCAGAAGTATAAGAAATCATTTGGCTAAAAAGTTTTATTTTTAAATAAGTAATTCATTAATATAGTCAACTGCCAGCTATGTGGAACTTTTTGTTTCAAACAGATTCCTCCTTTACTAAGGCAATAATCTCTAGGATTAAAACACCGCAAAAATTCTTATATTCATCAAGTCAGTTCGGCAATATATGGACCTGAATGTTGCAATCCATAACACATACTTACTAAGAGTCATCTGCTATGTACCCAGCACCATGCTAAGTAGCTGACATGCATTATCTCAAAGTAATCTTCACCACAGTGCAGTACCGTTTCTGTCTTGTTACCCACTTTCAGGTGGGAAAACAAAGTCTTAGTAACTTCCAAGGCCTGTACCAAATTTATAGTACTATTTTGACTTTACTGAAAATCTACTTTGGTATATAGGTTTTTGGATAAAAGCAAAGAGGTTAATTTGGAACATGACATAATTTGGGTTAGGTTTGAGAAGCAGTGATTTAATAAATTTAGTATATGTAATAGGGAAACTTTTGGTCTACAAAGTCTAGTCTGAGACTTAAAGAAAAATCAGGTCTACTCCACAGATTATGTATTTTGGAAGGATAATATCACTATTTCTTACTGGAATATGATATAATTTCAATCTAAAGGGATCTAATAATGAAGAATTAGTACATATAAAGGCCATTCTTTTTTAAAATAATGTTCTAAAAAATGATACCACTTCTACTTGTAAGTCAGCATGCCTACATCTCTCCTGGCCTTGACTCCATCTGTCCAAAAATACAGATCCATGCCAGGAACTTCAGTCACCTCTGCTCTGTTTCACCCACTACAATAGAACTGTTCTGTATTCAATCTTGTATAAACCTCAATTTTTATTTAGATACATAAATGTGCTTAATTAATGGTTTTTAAATAAATTTGGAAAGAACCATCCTACAACAGCTTAAACACATCTCTATCAAAATCATGATCTTATATAAACACCAAAGTGGCAAAATAAACACAAAGAATAGAAAATGTATCTCAGCTCCTTTATAGAAAATGACTCCATTAATAAGGAAAAGTAAAATACAGGCCTAAAATATAACAGATTTGGAAAAATACAATTGAATGGACAGTATAAAAGCTGGGAGAATTCTAAATTCTTCTCAGTCAATAATAAGTAAACAGCAATACACTGGCTGCCTCTTCCAGTACCAGGCATCACCAACATAGGCTTTCCTGATTTAAAACTACTCATTTATTTTTTGAGAATAAAGGGCTGGTAAGAAATGATGCGGCAAAAGGGCATACATAGTGTGGCCTTGCTAACAGAAGCACAATACATGAATTCTCCACCATGAATGTAAGCTGCACAGGGGCAGAAACAGTTGTCCTTACTGCTTTCACCCTAATGTGTAGAAGGGACCCTGGACCATAGTGGGTATTCACTAAGTGTTTGCTGAATGAATAAATTAATTTACTTAAGAAGCCATATAAGCTTTTATCAGATGATACAAATTCAAACCCCATGTATTCTGAAAAGAAAACTCCCAAAGGGATCAGCAGCAAATTCCCTAGGGTTGGAGATAGATGTATTTTATGATCACCTAAATCTAAAAATAAAAGTTGTGTATGGCAAAGTTCAAACCTGGTAAACATTTTCTGCCTTCTAAGTATTTTTCAGATAATAATAAAATCCTCCTATTTAGGATGCTTATCTTAGATTAGAAGCTTAACATTTTATAACCTGTAATAATCTTACTTAGATGTTCTCTGAATGTTCTTTCCTTTAATGATGTAGCTGTAATTAAGTATACGATCAAATGTAAATGCCCATCTTACACTATCTATGTATGTATTATCTGGAGAACACTGTGGTTTAAAAATCTTTAATTAAAAAATAAAAACCCATTTCTGAATTTATTCCCATAGTACCTAATTTCTTTTTTCATGGTTAGAAAATACTTATGAAACTGGAAAGTCTTGTAGAAATCAGAGTAACTGTCTTAAGCCTGATTTAACAATCAGAAATAAAAGCATGTATCTTGTACCAGCTTAGGTCCGCCTTCAGGATAAAAGCTACCTCAGTTGGAATTTCTGATATTATTATTGCCTTAGTTATGCTATCACTACTCCAAGTTAAATAGGGTGGCAATTTCTAAATCCAAAATTCCTGTACCTGGGATATAACCTTCTGCTTCCTCTTCTTCAATGGTGTTTTCATATACCATTGACTTCAAGCAAATAACTTAAATGGAGGAAATTTGGATGACAAGTTTTCTATACTAATAAGGTAAAGTCAAAGTGCTTTTTTCCTGTTACTCACTCTGGCTCAGGTTTAGTATCAAAATAGTTAATTCTAGGTATTTCTTAAAGTCAATACCACTCATTGTTTATTTTATTAATCTATCATTCCTTCTCCTTTGGGTATTAAGGTTTATCCAAGGCCCAACTCTGATTCTCTTTGGATTCTTAAAGAAGGAAGGATATAAAGTAAGGGAAAATAAGGGACCTTAGTGAATGAAGCACGGAGAAGTTGAGTACCTAGAATTAGGTCATCTGCTCTTCATTTCAGTACACTTCTTTTGACTTTTTTTTGGTTCAGGTTTACCTCTTCGTTAAAATTAAATTTTAACAATTTGCGTCATGGTCTCTATGTACCCTGATTTCTTTCTATGCAACTTCATGAAACAATTTTCCCAATTGTTCCCCTCTGGATCATGTCATGCTATAGGCATTTCTGCCACTCCTAGAAAACCCTGGTCTGCTGGGACAAGCTGAGATCTCAATACCCTTTGCCTCTTCATGGATTTACAATACACATTTCCAGGTTAAAAATGATATCTGGGCCCAAACAGTTCATTCTATATTATAAACTTTAAAATACTCAGTATCCTACATTTACCTCATGTAATTTTGGTTTCCTTAAATTTGGAAAAAAGACGAGTCAAGTATGACTGGCTTAGTGAGCTGGCACATTTCTTCATTGGCCATAGCCCAGTTTGCCTTGACTTAAAATGGGAGTATAACAAATCTTCCCTTTCAGGTAAAAGAGGAAATAAAAATAGAATCAACAAAGAAACAAAACAAAACAAAAAACCATAACAAACTAAAATTACAAAAAAGGAAAAGTCCAAACCTTTTTTTTTAGCAGTTGTAATGAAATGATAGAGATTGCTTTCACCCTCAGAAGTGTTCTTTTAACAGGCTTATGAGACTAAAGAGAGAGTATACTCATCAAGCACGTACTATAGTATGAATCATGAATAACATTTACATGAATAAATTGGATAAAATATGGTATGTGTTAAGAACTGAATTTGGATGAGATAATAACAGATAGTAAAAGGAGAATTATTTTATGAATGACCAGAGATATTCCACAGTAACAATGGAAATTGTTTTGTTTAAACATGAATTGTGTGGAATTCACTTTTAGATTTTGCTAAACAAAACTGAAAGAATGTTTTGTTTTACATCAATATTTCTCATTAATTACATATTTATTTGATTACCAATTTCAGAAATACTAATTCTGTTAACATGGATGTTGTAACTCTGGATAAATATCTTGGCAAAAACCACAAAATTTTCTCTCATTTTTTTCTTCTTTCATCAAATCTTTCAGTGGGTAGGAGGAGAGTTAAAGCATGAGTTACAGGTAAATATGCTGAATTAAGAAGTCTAGGGAAAGGACTGTGAAAGAAAATTGGAATTTTTCATCACTGAACCATGATCAATGTATAAAGTTGAGTATTTGAGATTATGTTGGTAAAAAAAGTGATCAAGATTTGGTGTTTAGATCCGTTCTTACCTATAAAGTCTTATAATTTTATGTGTAGACCTTTTGTAAGAATCCACTTATCTGCAGTAGTAGTAGTAGCAATAACAGTAATAGTAGTAATAATAAAAGCATGCACTTTGTGCTGAATGAATTACTTTAATCTCTTGTGACAATCTTACAGTTATTATTATTATCATTCCCATCTTAGAGATAAGGAAACTAAGGCAAGTGAGGTTATGTAATTTACTCAAGTTAACATAATTGGAAGCAGACAGAGTTGGGATTCAAACCCAGCTCAGCTTTCACAGCTTGGACTCTTAAACCATCTAGCAAATCAAATCATAGCTAAGACTGACCAGCAAGTCTGAACTGGATCTATTAGTTTCCTTAATTAAGCAATGGAAAACAAGAAAAGCATCACAGGTCTTAAAAGATCAGTGTTTTGCAATTCTGTATGCTGACACATAACTTGCACTTCAGCAGACTTTGCAGGGACTCTCAGACACCACTGAGTGTAGTCTACTTCATTATTCCAGAAATGAAGGAACAAAGCCCAGTGATGTTAAGAACTTTCTCAAATCATGATTTGCTAGAACCCAGCTCTCTTCACATTTCTATGCAGTGTTCTTTCCACTGCAATATATGCAATTGTCAGTCGATCACATGAACCCTGGAACTCTATTAAAGAGACAATTTCTGGAATTAAGTTAAAATGGAATTTAAGAATCTATTAGTTGCACATGATGTTATTTTAAAATATTCTAACTAGGATGATTTTTCAAGTGAATTTACCCTACCTATTATGATAAGTATGACTATTTAAAAATTTTAATTTCTAAGTCATATTGATATAACTAGCTACTTAAGCTAACCAAGCTACTTACTTACATTACTGAATAAGAAAATACCTAAAGAAGTAAGGAGAGAAGCAATTTTACCTTACTACATTTTGCTGCATATGTTCAACCTTCATTAAAATTTGGACCCCAGTCTGACAGTGAATGTAAGCTTTCAACCTGAAATAAAAGTGTCATATTGAAGGAAGCAAAATTGATGTTTACTTTATCTCAAGACAGCATCTATGAAAGACTAAGCTTTATGAGCAGCTAATAATACTTAAAATTCATCTATTCAAGCATGGAAATGGGGTTAAAGATACTTTCTAACCAAGGATCTGAATTTTTAAAAATTACCTTTCTTCCCTCTGTACAACTAAATATCTTAAAATAAAACACATATTGCAGTAAATTAAAACCTTGCTACTTTATTTCTTATTAAAAAATGTATCCAATTAAGTGACAGGTGTTTTGACTTACTGCCAAATATATGACTGAGAGTTAACAAATGCATTATCAGTAATAAGAGGGAAAGAAATCCAACTATTACAGCTGTGCCAAAGGGCCTGCTTGACATGTGATATAGATCTGATTCAGTCTGTGCACTACCTTTTATCAAAAGTAGAAGATGAGACTTAACTAAGCTCGATTGGACAATTTAGAACCCACCCAGTCTAAATTTTAAACATTAAGTTACTCTGGAACCAAACCAAACATTCACGTCCCAGGCAATACCATCCAGAGAAAAAGAAAGTCAACTGGGTTCCTGTCCAGGACCACTACTAATTCACACTCTAAATTGTTTCCTTTTCTGATCCCTGACTACAGTGTGCTAGGTCCTGTACTAGGAACTTAAAATACACTATTTCTCTTTAAAGCTTCTGAACAACCCTATCTAGTAGATATATAATTTTCATTTCACTGATGGAAAAAATTAACCATAAGTTAAGTGACACAGCTAATAAGGGACAGCTAACTTTCTGACCCAGATATTCATTACTGAATTTTTCCACTATGCTATGTTAACCATTTCTGTCCATGCTGTATTTCTGGACAGGAGGCTAGTGTATCTTAGTTTTATGAAGACTTGGCTAAAACAGTATTTCCTGTCTTTAACAGTTACTTGGAAACTTAATTTTCAGAGCTTTTGGTTCAACTTGAAAGGTAGTTAGTTTAGTTTAAATGTTAAGAGTGCAGACTCTGACTCCAGACTGCCTGAGTTTGAATCCCAGCTTTCCTGCTTATCAGCTATATGAAGTCACTAAACCACTTTAAGGCTTGGTTTTCCCATCTGTAAAATGAGTATAGTAGCACTAATCTACCTTACACAATTATTGTGAGGATTAAGTGAATTAATACATTTATTAGCATCTGCTTCAAAGAGTTTCTGGACCACAGTAAACAGTAAGTGTTAAATACTATTTCATTACTATTCAAAAGGATCACCTCTGCCTGGTAAGGCCTGTGGAAACAGAATGTAAATGCACAGACAGTAAAATGCACTAACACATCAAATTCTAATAAGATTATGGCTTTACATAATAAATACGCACTCAACAGATACTTCAACATTTTTAATAATTTTAGAAAAAGAAGAGATTTTAAAACATACCTTTGACGAATTACAGGATCAGACTTTTCAGGATCAATGTAAGGTCTTAGGATTTCACTAATAGTTTTATCTTCTGGTACTCTGTTCAAAAAAGAAAAAACCAACAGAATTTGTATTATTTATAACTTTCTACTAGAGTATTAACTAATAATTACTAAATCTTGTGTTTTTTTTGTTTAAAAGAAACTGAACAAAGACCTTTTATTTTGCTCTTGGCAAAATGTAACATCCCTTCAAACAAAATTACTTATGAAAAACGCTCAATAGGACTTCTTGGATATATTAACTCAGTCCTAAAGAACAATATTTTGGAAAGCTCCCTATAAATGAATTATAAAAATACAAAGTCTCTTTTAGCACACATCTGTGCCCAAAGATGAAAAAGAAAGAAGTCAGGATGAAATATACTTGAAAGCTACAGAAATAAAAAATCTGAAAAAAGATGTTGCTAATTTCAGTGCATGTTCAAGTTTATTCATTCTAAATCAAAAGACTGGGTTGAAAACTGATATTACTTTCCTTGAAAACAAAGCATTTCAGGGTTCCAAACTTTCCTATAGGTATGCACATTGTTTAAAACTATAAAGCTATAGAAACAAAATCAAGACATTGTTTTGAATAACTTTCCTCAACCATTTATACATACTCCTATACACTACCGTGCTACATATCTCTATCTCTAAACTTAAGTCCTTTCCTTGTTTTAGTATTTCAAAGAAGAACGTTTTCATTAAAATTCATATGACAAATATAAAGGGAGGACATTTATGTAAAATGTGGATATATGGTAAATACATTACTTAAAAAGCACTTTAAAATTTTCCTAACCTAAGGGATCAAATAGTACAGAACCACTAAAATTTTTAAATGACACTTGAAAATGTTCACAATATGAAGAAAGGATAATAAACTGTTTATGCAAATTGTTCCAATTATGAATATACATATATATGTGTCTAAAATAATGTATTTTCTAAGAGACACTATGATGTCAATAGTAGTAACTTTTGCACAGTAAAATACGGGGCCATTACTCATTTCCTATACAACCACCCGGCTCAAGAAATAGAAAGTTTTTAGCCTTCTTGAGTCTCCCTGCGTCTCCCTCCTTATATCTACTTTGCTTGCTCAAGTAAACACCACCATGATTTCTGTGCTAATCATTTCCCTTAGAGTTCTACCATCTATCTCTGTAGGTATTCCTAAAAAAGTACAGTTTTGGGTTTTTTTTTCCTTCCAATCATATTCTATGCATTATCCCTTAACCTGTTTTCCTCATTCAATGTTATTTCTCAGATTCATCCATGTTGATGTGTGTAGCTATAGTTCATTCATTTTCAGTGATAATTAACATTTTCACTCTATCAATATACTACAGCTTAAGTTACCCATTCTACTACTGACATCACATTTAAATTAACAGCTTGTCTTAAATAGGAAGACATAATAAAAACAAGTAAATTCGTAGTAGTGGTGATACCTTTTTACTATGTACACAGCTTGACTCTGAGGGAATTGTAGCTTCACATGCCAACAAAACTGTTGTTTTCTAAGACAGAAAATAATCATGTGAGGATCACATGTGAGGATCAACACGATCAACAATAAAAGGTCTAAACAGAAACTTTCAGGTGGTAATTCTCAAAGTATTCTTAGAATTTAACCTATCTTATCTACTAAGTCTCTTTTCTCTTTTTGAAGATTTTGGGGGCTATTCTTTTAAACAATATATTAGCAATGATTTTTAAGAGAAAAAAAAGAAGTGCGGCAGTGCTGAAATCCAAGGACTTCATATTCCTGAAATAGGAGGCAATTTCTCATAGTTCAGGGGCTTTTGAGATCAGTGTCCTACTACTTTAAGTTTACAAATAAATTTCCTCATAAACAAAACAATGAACTGATGTCTTTGCCTGACTAGTTTGGAAATTAGGTGAATGAAGTATTATCGGGTTGAGACCAGCTGGCTACAGATGCACTCCTGAGCCATGAGTGCGTCGTGCATTCAGCAGCAAAACAGTAGACAACAAATTGGTTGCTAAGCAGAAGGCACTCTGAGCTGGAGTCCTTTGCTTTCAGGTCTAAACTCTGGTTTGACATAGGATCGACAGTAATAATTCACTGAATATCTAAGTTCAGTAAATAGCCATATGTTCTGTTTAACATATCTAAATTTGGTGACACTAGACACCATTACTTTTGAAAAAAAGTTAATACTCAAAATACTGAATTATTTACAGAAAGTTAAATGTCTTCACTACAAGATGGCTTACCGCACATTAGCAAATTAATGGCCAGCAACATGTCTAAGCAATGGCCAGCATCTCTTAAATCTCAAATAATTTTTTAAAAACAATCTAGTAGAGTATCTCCTACCAAACATTGATATGATCTAGTCAAATTTTTGTCAGGAGGCAACGACCATAAAATCCAGTAAAAACCCTTCCTTATTTGGATAAGTTATCACAGGTCTGCTCATGGAAGCTTTGTTCAATAAAGGCAGTTTTAGGCATTAGCTAGAGAAAAATATGCTTGATTTTGCTTATGTTGATAGTGTCACATCATACAAGAAACAATCAGGTTTATTATCTTTTTGATAGAACAAAGTTGTAGGGCACCTTTTATTAATTTAAAGGCCAGATGTCTAAAATCTCAAGAGGAAAAACACACACACAAAAAATCTGAATGCAAATGCAAGTCATTGGTTTTAAATATGTAATTCTTTGAAAACAAAACACCTTTCCAACATTGTGAAATAGGCAAAGCATAATATCACCTTCAAGCAGCTAAGAGATAATCACATTTCTCTTTTAGTAAGAAATAAATTGATTTTTAAAATCTTAAAGCATAACGGTTTCTTTCTCAATACAGTTGTTTTTCCATGTTAATTAAGTTACAAGGGAAAAAAAAGGTTATGAACTTGTCACCTTGTGGAATTGTAAATTATACTCAATCACTCCAATAACCGAGTAATTTCAAGAACAATTCACCTTTCTTAACATTCAGTTGACCCTAAATACCTTCAGAAAGTACTTAAATGTTCCAAAAACTGGGAAAGAATAGACCTTGGAAATAATTTATTTACTGTAGTTAATGAACTACATGAACAAATTTGAAAAGTACATTTACTTCTAAAAATGTAATCTTACAGTATTTCAAAATAAAGAAAAAATATAAAGAACACTCACTGTACCACTTAGATTTAACCAACTTGCATATTGCTATATTTGAGATTTTTTTCCCCCTAAGAAATGAGATTAGGCTACTGATAACCTAATCTAAGGTTACTGATACATGGTAATAATATGAATATGAATATTCATAATAAATTGTATTTTAAGTGATGTTAACAATTTCAATGTTGTCAACTTTAAATATTCTGTTTTGCTTTTTCATTTACATTATGCTTTAGAGGTTTATTCATGATGATACATATAAATTCATCAATTTTATCTGTTGTACAGTGTTCCATTGTGTGAAGAATACCAAAATCTACTTATCCATTTTCTACTGATAGACATTATGACTGCTTCCAATTTTTTATCATGTTTTCCCTTAAGTTAAAGAAAAATATAAAATAATATCACCCAGGAAGGAGATCATTTATCTCTACTGCTACACTGAATTAAGTTAACTTGACTGAAAAATTGCTTGTACTCTTTTACTCTACTGTAGTATGAGGCATTTGAGAGCAGTTATTCAGACTAGAAGATTTAAGTGAAAGTAGACAAAGGGAGGTTGGAGGGTGCTTATGAAGATTTCCTGAAATTGGTGTTGCTGAAATTGAGATATTTCTGACATGGGCAATCACATCTCTTCCCAAGTCTCAAAAAATTAAGTTTGTTTCCCATCTCTCAAAATTGTATGCAGTGACACATGTCCCACTTAAAACAATATACATACACCCAAATCCCAACAAAACTGCTTGTAAGGGAGCCTGTAATTTTATTTTTTTGTTTATATTTGTACACTTTTTATAAGAACACATTTTGTAAAGGAAAAAATTAAAGTTAGTAATGCTTCAGTGAGTACCTTTGAGCATATATAATTGTTTTTGTATTTTGGATTAGTTTCTGAAGATAGGTTTCAAGAAGTAGAATCACTAGGAAAGAGCAGGGTTGCTCAACCTCAGCAGTGCTGACATTTTGGACCAGAGAATTCCTTGTTAGGTGGTTGGGCATGGGAGACACTGTCCTGGGCACTGTGGGATGTTTAGCGGCATCCCAGGTCTCCATCCATGAGATGCCACTACCAACACCCACTGTGCAGGTGTGACAAGTAAAGATGCACCCAGTTTCTGCCAATGTCTTCTAGCAGGTGAAATCACCACTGTTTGAGAACCATCAGGACAGAAATTTACACATTTCTACTACTCGTAATACGTTAAGACTACTGCTCCCAAAATTCAACAAAATGCCTTCAATTATAATAAAGCCATTGATGATTGGATTAAAGATGGAGCGTGAGAGGTGAGACAGAGACCTCCTCCTAAAACCACATATAATATGAAAATATAATTAATACCATTAATCCTGAAAGAGCAACAGGAAAGAAGGCTGCACCAGACTGCATACACCTGGAGAAAAGAGCAGACCTCATGGAACACAGTAACGTACCAAAGCTGTGGCTAAGCCACTCCAAGGCTCCCCACCATGATACACAGCCTGCTGTGTCTTCCTCCCAGCTAGTCTGCACCTGGCACAGACTCGCAAACCGGCAACCCCTGCCCTGGCATCAGGCCAGCCAGGGGGAAGCCCCATGTACAGCAGCTACAAACATAAAGCATAGAAGCTTACATTTGTGTGTTTGGCTCACTGGTTCTGACGGTGGAGACAGGCATAGCAACCAGGAAGTAGGAAACAGCTCTTTCCCCCCTACAAGCACCAACACTGCTCCCCTGTGACCCCCGACATTGCTCCAGGGGCTGAGCA
Organism: Manis pentadactyla; assembly: GCF_030020395.1. Taxonomy (NCBI): domain Eukaryota; kingdom Metazoa; phylum Chordata; class Mammalia; order Pholidota; family Manidae; genus Manis; species Manis pentadactyla. The sequence goes on from NC_080022.1 coordinate 72,980,610, forward strand.
GCTCCAGAGAGTAGAGCTTCTGGGCACTAGAGGGCACCATACACAAATTATGAAATGTCAAAGGAACCTGGTTCAAAGCAAAATTATGAATACATCTGAAAAAGATTCAAATGAAATCAACCTCATGAATCTTCCTGAAAGAGGTTTCAAAATAAAAATCATTAACATGCTCATAGAGGTACAGAAAAATATTCAAGAACTCAGGAACGAATTTAGGACGGAGATCCAATCGTTGAGGAACACAATGGAGGGTATTAAAGGCAGATTATATATGGTGGAGAAGAGAATAAATGAAATAGAAATTAGGGAAGAGGAATACAAAGAAGCTGAGGCATAGAGAGAAAAAAGGATCTCTAAGAATGAAAGAATACTGAGAGAACTGTGTGACCAATCCAAATGGAACAATATTGGTATTATAGGGGTACCAGAAGAAGAAGAGAGAGAAAAAGACATAGAAAGTGTCTTTGAGGAGGTAATTGCTGAAAACCTCCACAGTCTGGTAAAGGAGATAGTCTCTAAGGCCATGGAGGTACACAGATCTCCCAACACAAGGGACCCAAGGAGGACAACACCAAGACCTATAATAATTAAAATGGCAAAGAACAAGGATAAGAACAGACTATTAAAAGCAGTCAGAGAGAGAAATAAGATCACATGCAAAGGGAACCCATCAGGCTACCATCAGACTTCTCAGCAGAAACCTTACAGGCCAGAAGGGAGTGGCATGATACATTTAATGCAATGAAGCAGAAGGGTGTAGAACCAAGAATACTTTATCTGGCAACATTATCATTTAAATTTGAAGGAGGGATAAAACAATTCCCAGATAAGCAAAAGCTGAAAGAATTTAGCTCCCAGAAACTATCTCTACAGTGTATTTTGAAGGGACTGCTACAGTTGGAAGTGTTCCTAAGGTTAATAGCTGTCACCAGAGGTAATAAGAAGGGGTAGATAAAGAGTATACAATATGGTACCTAATACATACAGAATGGAGGAGGAAGAAAAGGAGGGGGAAAAAAAAAGAACCTTGAGATTTTTTTTATTGTTTTTGTTTTTTATTGTGTTTGTAATAGCATACTAAGTGAGTTAAGTTAGACTTAGTAAGGAAGTTACCCTTGAACCTTTGGTAAGCATGAATCTAAAGCCTGCAATGGCAATAAATACATACCTATTGATCATCACCCTAAATGTAAATGGTCTGAATGCACCAATCAAAAGACACAGTCATTGAATGGATAAAAAAAACAAGACCCATCTATATGCTGCCTACAAGAGACTCACTTCAAACCCAAAGACATACAAAGACTAAAAGTGAAGGGATGGAAAAAGATATTTCATGCAACTTATAGGGAGAAAAAAGAAGGTGTTGCATTACTTGTATCAGACAAAATAAGACTTCAAAACAAAGAAAGTCACAGGAGACAAAGAAGGACATTACATAATGATAAAGGGGCCAATCCAATAAGAGGATATAACAATTATAAATAACTATACACGCAACACAGGAGCACCTACATATGTGACACAAACACTAACAGAATTAAAAGGGGAAATAGAACGTAATGCATTCATTCTAGGAGACTTCAACACTCCACTCACTCCAAAGGACATACCAACCAGACAGAAAATAAGTAAGGAAACAGAGGCATTGAACAACACATTAGAATAGATGGACTTAATAGACATCTACAGAACTCTCCACCCAAAAGCAGCAGGATACACATTCTTTTCAAGGGCACACAGAACATTTTCCAGAACAGACTACATGCTAGGCCACAAAAAAGAGCCTCAGCAAATTAAAAAAGATTGAAATTATACCAACTAACTTCTCAGATCACAAGGGTATAAAACTAGAAATAAATTGTACAAAGAAAGCAAAAAGGCTCACACACACATGGAGGCTTAACAACATGCTCCTAAATAATCAATGGATCAATGACCAAATTAAAACAGAGATCAAGCAATATATGGAGACAAATGAAAATAACAGCACAATGTCCCAACTGTGGGACGCAGCAAAGGCAGTTCTAAGAGGGAAGTATATAGCAATCCAGGCCTATTTAAAGAAGGAAGAACAATCCCAAATGAATAGTCTAAATTCACAATTATTGAAACTGTAAAAAGAACAAATGAGGCCCAAAGTCAGCAGAAGGAGGACCATAATAAAGATCAGAGAAGAAAATAAATAAAATTGAGAAGAATTAAACTACAGAAAAAATTAATGAAACAAAGAGCTGGTTCTTTGAGAAAATAAATAAGATAATCCCCCAGCCAGATTTATTAAGAAAAAAAAAGAATCTACACACATAAACAGAATCAGAAATGAGAAAGGAAAAATTACTACAGACACCACAGAAATACAAAGAATTATTAGAGAATACTATGAAAATCTATATACTAACAAACTGGATAACCTAGAAGAAATGGACAACTTTCTAGAAAAATACAACCTTCCAAGAGTGACCCAGGAAGAAACAGAAAATCTAAACAGACCAATTACCAGCAGTGAAATTGAGTCGATAGTCAAATAACTACCCAAGAACATAATGCGTGGACCAGATGGATTCACCGCTGAATTTTATCAGACATTTAGAAAAGACATAGTACCCTTTTTCCTTAAAGTTTTCCAAAAAATAGAAGAGAAGGGAATACTTCCAAACTCATTCTATGAAGCCAGCATCACTCTAATACCAAACCCAGGCAAAGACCCCCCAAAAAAGAAAACTACAGACCAATATCCCTGATGAACATAGACGCAAAAATACTCAACAAACTATTAGGAAACCAAATTTAAAAATACATCAAGAGGATCATACATCATGAGCAAGTGGGATTCATCTCAGGGATGTAAGGATGGTACAATATTCGAAAATCCATCATCATCATCCACCACATCAACAAAAAGAAGGACAAAAACCACACGATCATTTCCATAGATGGTGAAAAAGCATTCGACAAAATTTAACATCCATTCATGATAAAAACTCTCAACAAATGGGTATAGAGGGCAAGTATCTCAACATAATAAAGGCCATATATGACAAATCCACAGTTAACATCATACTTGACAGTGAGAAGCTGAAAGCTTTTCCTCTAATATTGGGAACAAGAGAAGGATGCCCATTCTCCTCACTTTTATTCAACATAGTACTGGAGGTCCTAGCCATGGCAATCAGACAACACAAAGAAATAAAAGGCATCCAGATTGATAAGGAAGAAGTCAAACTTTCACTGTTTGCAGATGACATGATTTTGTACATAAAAAAACCCAAAGACTACACTCCAAAACTACTAGATCTAATAGCTGAATTAAGCAAAGTTGCAGGATACAAAATTAATACACAGAAGTATGTTGCATTCCTATACACTAACAATGAACTAGCAGGAAGAGAAATTAGGAAAACAATTCCATTCACAATTCATCATAAAGAATAAAATATCTAGGAATAAACTTAACCAAGGAAGTGAAAGATCTATATCCTGAAAACTATAAAAACTCTTAAGAGAAATTAAAGAGGATACTAATAAAAGGAAATGCATCCCATGCTCTTGGGTAGGGAGAATTAATATTGTCAAAATGGCCATCCTGCCTAAAGCAATCTACAGATTCAATGCAATCCCTATCAAAATACCAACAGCATTCTTCAACATACTGGAACAAACAGTTCTAAAATTCATATGGAACTACAAGAGACCCCGAATTGCCAAAGCAATCCTGAGAAGGAAGAATAAAGCAGGGGGGATCCTGCTTCCCAAGTTCAAGCTCTACTACAAAGCCACAGTAATGAAGACAATTTGGTAATGGCACAAGAACAGACCCATAGACCAGTGGAACAGAATAGAGAGTCCAGATATTAACCCAAGCATATATGGTCAATTAATATAAGATAAAGGAGCCATGGATATACAATGGGGAAATGACAGCCTCTTCAACAGCTGTTGTTGACAAAACTGGACAGCTACATGTAAGAGAATGAAACTGGATTACTGTCTAACTCCATACACAAAAGTAAACTCAAAATGGATCAAAGACCTGAATGTAAGTCATGAAACCATAAAACTCTTAGAAGAAAATAAAGGCAAAACTCTCTTGAACATAAACATGAGCAAATTCTTCATGAACATATCTCCACGGGCAAGGGAAACAAAGCAAAAATGAACACGTGGGACTATATCAAACTAAAAAGCTTCTGTACAGCAAAGGACACCATCAGTAGAACAAAAAGGCATCCTACAGTATGGGAGAATATATTCATAAATGACATGTCCGATAAGGGGTTGACATCCAAAATATACAAAGAGCTCATGTACCTCAACAAACAAAAAGCAAATAACCCAATTAAAAATTGGCAGAGGATGTGAATAGACACTTCTTCAAAGAAGAAATTGAGATGGCCAATAGGCACATGAAAAGATGCTGCATATAGCTAATTATCAGACAAATGCAAATTAAAACCACAATGAGATATCACCTCACACCAGTTAGGATGGCCAACATCCAAAAGACAACAACAACATACATTGGCAAGGATGTGGTGAAGGGGGAACCCTCCTACACTGCTAGTGGGAATGTAAATTAGTTAATCCATTGTGGAAAACAGTATGAAGGTTACTCAAAAAACTAAAGTAGAAATACCATTTGACCCAGGAATTCACTCCTAGAATTTACCCTAACAATGCAGGAGCCCAGTTGAAAAAGATATATGCACCCCTATGTTTATTGCAGCACTATTTACAATAGCCAAGAAGTGGAAGCAACCTAAGTGTTCATCAGTAGATGAATGGATAAGGAAGATGTGGTACATACACACAATGGAATATTATTCAGCCATAAGAATAAAACAAATCCTTCCATTTGCAACAACGTGGATGGAGCTAGAGGGTATTATGCTCAGTGAAATAAGCCAGGCAGAGAAAGACAAGTACCAAATGATTTCACTCATCTGTGGAGTACGAGAACAAAGAAAAAACTGAAGGAACAAATAGCAGCAGACTCACAGAACCCAAGAATGGACTAACAGTTACCAAAGAGAAAGGGACTGGGGAGGGTGGGTGAGAAGGGAGGGATAAGGGGAAAAAGGAGCATTACGATTAGCACACATAATGTAGGGGGGGTGCATGGGGAATGCAGTATAGCACAGAGAAGACAAGTAGTGTTTCTATAGCATCTTACTATGCTGATGGACAGTGACTGTAATGGGGTATGTGGTGGGGACTTGATAATGAGAAGAATCTAGTAACCAAAATGTTGTTCATGTAAGTGTATATTAATGATACCAATAAATAAATAAATAAATATACTGACCTAAAAAAAAAATAATGTCATTGTTTCCTTGCCATATTTATCAACATTCTCAAGGATGGAAATTCTGTTCCCAGAATATTCTAGGTAACAAGCACCCCAAGGCATTATGTTTAGCATTTGATAACAGACTCGTGATGTAAGGATGACAATTATTAAACCTAATGTTCCATTCTGGACAACCTGACAAAATAATACCCATACTGACCTCTCTGTGAGACCCATGATATGGAAGTAACTACTCACGCATAGCAAAGCTTTTCCTCCTCCTCCCCCGGGGCATCAACCCAAAACACACACATCGAATATTCTCAATGGGGGTACCATCATCTTAAAGGGAGTGCAAACTGGTTCTTGGCAGGGTTAAAAAAACCTTCATCAATAGTATGTTTTGTGGCCCTCCATAGGGTCACTGTACATAAACAGATATGCAGTGTACCTGTGATATCAAAATACCATGGGGATAGGGGACAGCAACTAGAGGGTAAAATGTCTAAAACAGCTCCTTGGGAGGAGATAATGAAAAAAAAAAAGGTTTAGAAACACTTAAATGGTACATATATTAAGTGAGGAAAACAGTATCATTTTAAACCGGGTTTCAGTGAGTTAATACAGGACACTTATTTAATAAACTCCTGCTTACTAGAAACTGTTAAGGATCATTCTTTCCCAAATTTCAAAACAGTAATATGTAAATGATGACACAGAGATGGCAGGAAGGAAGTTCTCTACCTATATACTCACTTATACTTGTCTTACTGACTTAAAATTGGTAATTTTCATCTCTGGAATGCTACCATAATTCCAAAGAATATTCACATTGAAAGTCATCAGATCCTTTTAAATTGCACTGCTCTCTTCATACAATAAGATGTTCAAACTCATTTATAAGCCAATGAAATATTTTCACCTACCAAATTTATAAGGATGTTGTTAAAATTAGAAATGCTAGGGAAGTATGGTGGCATGGACACTGTTATTGACAGGAATATAAACTGGTGCAAGCTTCTGGCAGTTCGATTTCATAAAAGCCATAAATAAAAGTTCATCATGAAAAAAACCAAACATGTATTTTTTCCTCAACAATTTTATTCATAGGAATTTATCCCAAGGAAATAATTGGACAAGTAATGATACATGTACAAAATGTCCACTGTACCACTACCACTTCTCATAACAGAAATAAATTAGAAATGAGGCAGAAGAATATGCACTGAGGTACAAAAATGTGCTTGTTTTGTGAATGATGGCACTCACATTTAAAATACATATTCATATATGTATTTAGAAGTATGAAGGATATGCCTCAAACTTTTAGCTAGTTACTTCTTGACATCATAAAAGGGACTTAATTCTTACTTTGTATGCCTGTATTAAATAAATCTTCAACATAATGATTTGTTCCTTGTTATAATCAGCAAAGTAAAAAATGTTTCCATGGGGAAGCACAGGATGGTAGTCATAGGAAGGACAGAAATAATTTTAACATTCTTTTTAAACTTCAAAAATATTTTATTGGAAGTGTTCTTTTAAGATGTTTCTTTCTTATCTCAGAAATTATTACCCAACCAGAACTAGAGTTACTTATCTAATCATTTAGACAACTTCAAAGCTATCTTCCTCAAGAAATATGCTACAAACAAGAGTTACATGGGAAGGCTGAATTCTAAGAACTAAGATTTCTAATAAAGTTTAAATGAGTTTGCATATTTTCCTCAAAAAAAAAAAAACCAAAAACAAACAAACAAAAACTTCACCAATTCTCATTCCATTCTGATTAACCAACATTTATATACTCAAGGAACACTTCTGAGGGCTCTCTAGGCATCAGGGGCACAATTAGACTGAGGAGATGAGCCCAAAGCAGATTTCTTTTTAGGGCAGTGATCAACCACCAATCCTGGACACTTAAGTTTTTCCTTCCATATCATTTTGAGAGTAGAGAGTTTTCACATGAAAGCACCCTCTTCTTTACTAAGCACTGTACAGAAGAATACTAACACACTGTAATTCCCAGAGGTAGGACACGGCAGACGTTAAGTGGACTCTCTGAATTCTACTCCTAATTTGTCACTTGATATGACCTTGAGCAAGAGACATACCTCCTCTGTGCCTCAGTTTCTCACAGTAAAATGGGGTAACAACAGTATTTATGCCATAGGATTAAATGAATAAATATATGTCAAGATTCCAGAACAACAATAAAATATGTTAGTTATTATTATTACCATTGTTTTAACTCTACATTCAATTCAATGTCCTGAATTATGAAGAAAATACCGACAGGGCCTTTAACTGAGAACATTTTACCATGAATTCAGACCTGAACTCTACCTATCCTGAATTTAGTGTTTAGTGGCTAGAGATGAAACCAGACATGTGGATGAATACAACATATGAGTACAGACCTTACTGTAAAGGGCCCTGAATGTTCTGCTAAACAGTATGGATTTTATTCTGTAGTTAATGTACCAACAACAAAGGTTTTTAAAGAAAACTGAAATGAAGACCTTAGAGGGAGACCCCTCATCCTACTATTTAACTCTCCTAATTAGTGTTTTTATGGTGTAGTCAGGACATTATCTTTCCGGCCCTTGTTTTTGTTTATTAAGAGAAGCATTTCCACGACTTTTGAGAGGTACATTCACATATTACATCAGTTCAAATATGCCTAAATTATTTTACCTCCCATTTTTAAATACAGATGACTCCATGAAGTAAGCTAAAGCTGGACTTTGCATATGTCTGATCTTCACAATACTATACCACTAATTAAATTAGTAAAGTCTACAGGTTATGAAAACTACGAGTACTTTTATTAAAGAGCACTAGCAAGTAGTAACAATAACAACAATAGTTTAAATGCTCTTTGTATATCAGATACTGTTTTAAAAGTTTTTCATGTATTAATTCATCTAATTCTTGTAACTCTGTGTCATTATTTCATTGTACAGATGAGAACACTAAGCTAGAGAGAAGAGAGTCACTCATCCAAGGTCATTATTCAGCTGGAAAGTGGCAGAGTTGGGATCTGAAACCAGGCAGTAAATAACTCTACAGGCTATGTTCCAACACTATACTATTATGAACTTTCCAGAGAGTACAACAGCAAACCATGTTATTTTTCTGTACTGCTAATTCAACTATATCTTAATTATATTTTATTTTAAATATTTGCCTCCATATTTCAACATCATTTTTAAGAGTCACAGTGGACATTCAGATTTTCTACTTGATAATCCCTTACCACTATCCTCCTTTCTAATCCATGCAACACGTACTTTGATGAATGGACTCGATCCCTACTTCCAGGGGTATGCACTTACTGGATGGCTTTAAAAAATCATTATTTTATGTTTCTGGAAACAATGGCTCAGGATTGAGTAGATGACCTAGGTGATCCAACCATGGTGAATTTCAGGTTTCCTATTCAATAATTATAGAGAGAAGCACTTCTGGATATTTACTGTATCTGAACTTTTACCAGGAGCACTTTATGACCATGAGGACTTAGCTGACACCATATTAGATTCAATGGAGAATCAGCAATAAACTGGGTCTCTGATGATATAATCATGTCAACATATCTATTAACCCTAAAGTCGATCCTACCTCTGGACATTCAGTTATGGGAGCCTATATACCCTTTTCAGAGCTCAAACTGGTTTGACCTGGGTACTTTGTTTCATGCAACATAAAGCATCCTGATACAAGACATCAGTTTTCTTCTTTCTAGGCTTCATCTTTCATTTCTACTAAGCAATAAAAAAGGAAGATAGTACATCTCATCTGTACATTTTCAGCTATTATGAAATTTGGAAGCAGCAAATAATATGTGATGGAATTTTTAGGAAAAAAGTGTTTTGTTCCACTGTCAGTTATAAAATCTTATTTTTATTTAAAGCAAGAAGAAAATTTACCAAATTTTAAACCCCTTCAAGGGAATACCAAATGTACAAAGTATCTACACAGTTCTTCACTCACAGGCATTTTATCTTTCAAAATGTATTTCAAGATCAAAATTTAAAGTCTCAAAAATAAATGTAACTATTCTTCGTAAAAACAGTCCACCTATTTTATTAGAATTGGTACCATAATAAATGTTTTTGGAAGAGTGGATGTAAAGGGTCTGTGAAGTTATTTAGAATGGATTAAAAATTACTGGAATTGGGGAGAATGAAAACCATAACATTATGTCTCACATCATTATGAAAATAGTCTGAAAAGTTTCAGTTACATATATTTTGCTCTTGAAAAAATTAGTTTCATTACTATATGATAGTAGGAAACAGGTTAAGTATGTGGTACTGGCCTTAGTAGCAGACAGTTTATTAAGAAAATGGATGTAGTAAGTGAAGACTGAAATGAAAAAGCACATTTTTGCTTTAAACAGTTGATAAATACTTACGCACTTAATAAAGTGGTTTTCAACTAGGAGTGGTACCAACCTGAGGAGTGGGGGTACTTGAAAGTGACAGTTTTGATTGCTCCAAGAATGGGAGGCATTTAGTGGAATGCTAACCTTCCTGTGCTGTGCAGCAAAGTCCCACACAACAAAAAACTGTCCTGTTCAAAATGCCAATAGAGCCCTACTAAGAAACACCAGAATGCAAAAAGGAGAGCAGATATATGCACACCAAAAACTGAATACGAACACTAAATGCTGACATCTGTTTCATATTAACTGTAGAGAAAATATGTACTATAAGAACTCCAGCAAAGGAGAAATAATGGAGAAGATGAGCTACCATGTGTACTTTCACAGATGGCTAGGAAATATGGAAGAAGAAGACACTGTAGGAATAAGAATGGTGACCAGCCTGGGCACATTTAGTTGAATACATTAGGAAATTGGGTGGGACAGACTACGAAGATTCATATTTAGTATGGGTCCCTCATAGGAGCAGGAAAATTTTCTGCTTACATACAACTGTCTAAATTCTCTGGCATGGAATATAAGGTCCTGCAAGGCATCCACAGAGGGGCTCTCTCCTGCTTTATCCCCTACCATTTACCAACGCCCACCCTTGTTTCTAGACACACTGAACTACATACACTTGTCTAATTTTGCTCCTCTATCCTTTTGCATCTGATATTCTCACCACAAGGCCATCCTTTCCTTCCATCTGAATAAAAACCTACACTTAAAAACAACTCCTATTCTTCAAAACTTTGTTTAAATTCCATCTTCCTTGGGAGACCTTTCCAACCCCCAGCTCAGGGAGTAACACTTCCCCATTCTGAAGGGCTGCGGCAGTGAGCTGTCCTCTGTGCTCTCACAGCACTTCACCAGAGCATCAACCACAATATGCGGGAAAGGTCTGCTGAGTCTCCCACTGACTGAACTACTTGAGGACAGCAACTTACTATTAGCATATAGATCAGTGGTTTTCAGGTAGAGATAAACATCAGAATCATCTTTGGTGATTTTTAAAAAATGAAAGATATTATTTTTAAGAGCATTTTTAAGGTTCACAGCAAACTCAAAAGGAAGAAGGTAGAAATTTTCCTTATATCCTCTGCCTCACATAAGCATAGGCTCATCCAATGCTTTTCAAAAAATAAAGATGCCACTTGCAGCAACATGGACAAACCTCCTGCTAAGTAGAATAAGACAGAGAGAAATAATATATAATTTCACTTATATCTGGAATCTAAAAAAATAAAACTAAACTCATGAGAACAGATTGGTGATTCTCACTGGAGAAGGGGGATTGAGGGACAGGGTGATACACATTTCAAAAAGATGTATCCAGTAGTAGTGTCTAAGAGCAACTGAGGTATGGAGACAGAAGGCACAGACATCACTTAGAATGAGGGACAGGGTGAAATGGGTGAATATTAAGAGGTACAAACTTCAAGTTATAAAATAAACCATTTGGGATATAATGTACAACATGGGGACCATAGTCAACAAAACTATGTTGCAAATTTGAAAGTTGCTGAGAAAGGTAAATCTTAAAAGTTCTCGATCACATAAAAAAAAAATGTAACTTTGATGACTAATAGTAACCAGACAATGTGGTAATCATTTTGCAGTGTATACAAGTCACATCATTATGATGCACAGCTGAAACTGTATGATGCTGTATCTGAATTATACTTCAATTAAATGAAAAAGAAACATATTACACAGAAAAAAAAAGATGCCTAACTCTGAGGCCTAATGAATTAGCAATTCTGTTGGTCAGGCTCAGGTATCTGCATTTTGAAGTTGCCCATGTTAATTCTGACATGCACTCTAGATTGAAAGCCACATACACAAAACTGGCACTACTGTTTCCATCTTACAAACAAGGCAACAGGTATAGTGAAGTGAGTAACTTGGCAAGAAAACTTACACATAAAGATTAAATTAAATTTTGTCATGTTTAACCACAAAATAAACATTCGATTATTAATGGTATTGTTATTCCTTTTATTTTTTTTTCCACTTTTTAAAGAGCAAATACACTGAGGAAGATTTACATTATTTTGCTTAACGAGAAATACTTGAAACAGATTACATTTCCAACTGCCTGAAAGATAGCAATTCCAAGAGGGGAGGATAAGAAAAGGGAGTTAATTTTAGGCTATGAAATGGGGTGCAACATTTGAGAGCTTTAGGTAGTCCAAGGCCAGGAGATGAGATGATAAAATTTCACCTATTAGCAATTCTACCCCTGTCCAGTGAAGGTATCTCTGAGCTAATAACTCCAGCGGGCACAGAAGCATTCAAGGATTGTGGGCAGGCAACTATCACAGTAAAAACACATTTCAAAAAGATGTATCCAGTAGTAGTGTCTAAGAGCAACTGAGGTACGGAGACAGAAGGCACGGAGATCACTTAAATAGTCTAGGATGAGACAAGATGGGCCTGTATGGGAGAGTACAGCTGATAAATGCTGTAATAAAGGAAATGGAAAGGGACACATTCCAGGGGCATATCATGAAGGAACAGACCTGGTGATTAGGGACAGGACGGACTCCACTAGTTGAACCAGCTTGGGGACCCCAAGATGATCCCAAGATGATGAGCATTTGGTTTTTCATTTCCATGAACGCTGGTAACTGCTGCTGTGGAAAGATCCACCTTCTGTGATGCCAAGTCACAAGAACTTCCTTACCTGAGTACATGGCCCCAGTAAGGAAATGTCTTATTGAGAAACCATTAGGCTTCTATTCTTTCAGTTTTTGTAAGTCCCTGTTGTTGCTCTGAAATCTTCCCATCAGACTGTACCAAAGCTGTTATGGCAGAGAAACCATAGAGCTAAACATTTTCAAATAGTTAACCAGTCTGTACTGAGCACCTATTATGTAATCCCCAGCAAAGATCATTGCAAAATCCACTGTTCCCCCATGACCATAACTGCTAAACACATCAATTCACTTTCCTTTGCTTTTTTCTAAAGTCAGTTTGCAGCAAAGTATAAACATACATTACTTATAAGACACCACGCAAAAAAAAAAAAAGTACTGTGCTTTAAGAAGTGTATTATCACAAAACTGTTTAAAGAAAAAAGTGCTATTGATATTAATCACAGAGGTGGATGGGTGTATCATTGCAATATAATTAGAATGCTGTAATTTTATCCAAAAACAAAAAGTAGCTCTTTGAATATGTAAAAGGTTATTTCTTTACAAGAGAGACATCTAGTGGCTAGCTTCTAAAAAAGGACCTGAAGCTCAAATATTAATTCATGCTGTTGTTTAATAATGGGCACATTTCTTCTATCTTAATACTCTCAGTCTAAGAGAGACCCATGGACAGAGAGCTAAAGAACACTGGGCCAAAAGGTCATATGGAGACAAACTGGGGGAGGGGAAGTCCATTTCTGGGGAATGGGTGGTTAGTCCACAGGAGAGTCCAAGGCAAGAGTTAAGCTAAAGGTATTATTTGGAAGGGGTCTCTCAGTCTACATCTTTTTCCAATTGACAAGTCAAAGTGCATTCCCCACCTCACTGCTGAATCCTCAGACCCAACAGCTAGGAAAATAGAATGAGGGACTTGGGAACTAAAGGAGACTAACTATCCAAGCACAACCAATACAGTCTGCAGGTATGACATTCCCAGTTTCCTGTAGCAATACCCTAAAACATAACTGAAAAAGGGGGGCAGCCATGGATAAAAACAGCATTTTGTACTTTTCAAAGATTTACAGCTCAAAATGTATAATGGCCCTGCCAACACCTATCAATATCTTTTAAAATTATTATTTTTAAAAACTAACTTATTTATTCTTAAAATAAGCATATAGGCACATGATCTAAAATTCAAAAAGGTACAAAAGGGCACATAATTCCCATCCCTGTACACCTCCACCAAACTCCCCCCCATTAAGATAATCAAGGTTACCAGTTTATAATATAATCATTTATGTATATAAACTTTATTTTTCACACAATGGTAGCACACATACAATGATATGGTTCTGCATCTATCTCTATTCACTTAGTATTTCTGGTAATCATTCTATATTGATAAACTCAGAGTTGCTTCCTTCTTTTTCCATTATAAAGGTGTACCATAATTTATTTAAGTAGTCCACTATCGATGAATATTTAGATTCATACTACTCTTTTGCTATTACAAATAATGTTGCGTTGAATATCCTTGTACATATTTCAACTTCCTTATGTAGGAGTATATTTATCAGATAAGGTCCCAGAAGTAAAACTGTTAGGTGAAAAAGTAATTATCATGCCTTCCCAATCCACTTCTTTTCCACCTAGTGACCTCACCTTAGTACTGGGGCCAGTGTTTATTTTAAACAATTAGCGCATCATGTAGAAGAGGTAACCTGAAAACCCTCTCAGAAGCATACATTAAGGAATCAACATATAGAGCACATCAGCAAGTAAAAAAAAACTTGAGGGGCCAAAGGAGGCAAGAGCTAAAAACCACAGTAGAACGTGGAATCTACCTACACCTGCCCAGAAGTCCTCTGGCCAACGTTGGTAACCAATAGGCTTGCGTTTCAACAGCCACTGGGTGACATGATACAAGACCTTGGGCCTACATCAGCTGGAGACCTCAAACTGAGATGACTGCATAAAATCAGTGAAAGGGTAAACCAAAAAAAAAACAGATCCTGCCCACTAGCAAAGGGAGACAACAAGGAAACTTGTTGACCTCAAACTGGGCTCTAGGGAAAAAGGCAGAAGGGATGGGGGAAAGGTTTCAATTGAGAATGCTTAACTATCACTTCCTCAAATGTGTTTGGGGTTCAAATTATTGCTACTAGTATAGTCTTGAGAACATCACACTAACATGTGCCATGTGGTTTATGTCATAAGCAAAAGCACACCACCTTCTACATGAACTGGAGTTCACAATTACATTTCAGATAAAAAAAACCAAAACAAGGGAACAAGCCACCATAATCAAGAATCAGCAGAAACAGCAGACAGCAGTTAACAGACTTACAATAACTTCAGATACTGGAATTACATTATACTACTGCACAGGAAATAAATGTCCTAAATTACTGAGCAAAGGAGGCTTAAAATATGAGGAAGAAATGCAGTTCTATCTAAAAAGCCAGACAGATTTGAGAAAGAAATAGAACTTCTAGAAATGAAAAATGTAATTGACCACACACTCAATGCATGGGCTAAAGATCAATGAGACACAGCTAAGGAGAGAAAGTGACATGGACAATATAGCTGAATAACTTACCCTGAATGTAGGAAAGACAAAAAAATAAGAGATTAAGAAAATGGATTAGAATTTTCCAGAACTGCCATATTCAGAAAGCACAACAAATTCCAAGCAAGATAAAATTTAAAAAATTACATGAAGACACATATCATAGTGAAATTGCAGAACTCCAAAGACAAAAGTGAAGATCTTCAAAGAAACTGAAAGAGAAAGCCTACATAAAACACAGCATTATTGAAAGTGGTAAAAGAAGTAAAAAGACAGTGGTATAACTAACTTAACTGTAGTACTAAAATAAATGTCAACTTAAGTCATATTCTGCTAAACTACCATTCAAAAGGGTGAGCTATGTGATTCCAAATATGTGAAATTTTAGAACAGGCAAAACTCATCTTCAGAAGAAAAAATTAGAACAGGCTGCCTCTGGGGAGGAAAGGAGCCAATGAGGAAAAACTCTGGGGTGATCATAATGTTCTATATATACTCATAGGCACAGGGTTATACAGGCATAGCATACCTTTGCAATACTGCGGGCTTTGGTTCCCGACTACCGCAATAAGGAAAATATTACAATAAACAAAGTCAAATAAAAATTTTGGCTTCCCAATGCATATGAGTTATGGTTTTATATTATACTGTAGTCAATTAACTATTCAACAGCATTATGTCTGAAAAAACAATGTACACACCTTCATTTAAAAATATTTTACTGCTAAAGAGTGCTAAGCATCTGAGCTTTCAACAGGTCCTCATTTTCTTGCTTGTGGAAGGTCTTGCCTGTCGATGGCTGCTATGCAATCAGGGTGGTGGTTGCTGAAGGCTGGGGTTGCTTTGGCAATTTCTTAAAATAAGACAAAGATGAAGTCTGCAGCATCAACTGACTTCTTTTCACAGACAATTTCTCTGTAGCATGTGTTACTATTTGGTATCATTTTATTCACAACAGAACTTTCAAAACTGAAACAAATCCTCTCAAGCCCTGCCACTGCTTTATCAACTAAGTTTATATAATATTCTAAATCTTTTGTTGTCATTGCAACAATCTTCACAGCATCTTCATCAGGAGTAGATTCCATCTCAAAAAACCACTTTCTTTGCTCATCCATAAGAAGCAACTTCTCATCCATTCAAATTTTATCTTCAGATTGCTGCCGTTAATCCAGTCACATTTTCAGGCTCCATTTCTAATTTCAGTTTTCTTGCTATTTCTACCACATCTGCAGTAACTTCCTCCATGGAAATCTTGAGCCCCTCAAAGTAATCCATTAGGGTTAGAATCAACTTCTTGCAAGTTCCTCTTAATGTTGATATCTTGACCTCTTCCCAACATTCATAAATATTTTTAATGGCATCTGGAATGGTGAATACTTTCCAGGTTTTCAAGACTGCCCAGATCCATCAGAGGAATCACTATGTAGGTAGCCATAGACTCATAAGATGTAGTTCTTAAATAGTAAGACTTGAAAGTGACAATGACTCTTGAATCCACGGGCCACAAAATGGATGTTGTGTTAGCAGCATGGAAACATTATTCTTGTTGCACATCTTCATCAAGCTCCTGGATGACCAGGTGCATTGTCAATGGGCTGTAATAATTGGAAAGGAATCTTTTTTCTGAATAGACCTCAACAATGAGCTTAAAATATTCAGTAAACAATGTAAACAGATGTGCTGTCATCCAGGCTTTATTCTTTTACAGCACAGGTATACCATTACTTTTAAGGGCCCTAGAATTTATGTATGTATATGAGTGCTGGATTCAACTTAAAGTCACCTGCTGTATTAGCCCCTAAAAGGGGCTTTGGTTTTGGAGTCTGGCATTGACTTCTTTTCTCTAGCGATGAAAGTCCTAGGTAGCATCACTTTTCCAATATAAGGCTGTTTCATCTACATTGAAAATCTATTGTTTAGTGTAGCCATCTTCATCAATTATCCTAGCCAGACCTTCTGGATAACTTGCTGCAGGTTCTACATCAGCACTTGCTGCTTTATCTGCACTTTTGTTTTGGAGATGGCTTCTTTCCTTAAATCTCATGAATGAACCTCTGTTAGCCTCAAACTTTCCTTCTACAGCTTCCTTACCTCTCTCAGCCTTCCCAAAATTGAAGAGAGTTAGGGTCTTGGCTTGGATTAGGCTTTGTCTTAAGGGAATGTTGTGGTTTGATCTTCTAACCAGACCACTAAAACTTTCTCCATATTAGTGATTGGGGTGTTTTGCTTTCTTATGATTCATGTGTTCATTGGAATAGCACTTTTAATTTCCTTCAAGAACTTTTCCTTTGCACTCACAACTTGGCTACCTGTTTGGCACAAAAGGCCTAGGTTTTGACTTAGTGACAGACCTGTGATTCTTCCTTTCACATGAACACTAAAAGGTCACTGCAGTGTTATTAATTAGCCGAATTTCAATACTGTTGTATTTCAGGGTATAGGGAGGCCCTAGAAGACGGAGAGAATGGAGGGAATGGCTAGTGGGTGAGCAATCAGAGCATACACAACATTTTTTTATTAAGTTCGCTGTCTTATATGGGTGCAGTTTCTGGTGCCCCAAAACAATTATGATAGTAATATCAAAGATCACACAGATCACCATAACAAATAGAATAATGAAAAAGTTTGAAATATTGCAAGAATTACCAAAATGTAACAGAGACAGGAAGTAAGCAAATGCTTTGTAAAAATGATGCTGGTACAGTTGCTCAACACAGTTCTACAGACCTTCACTTTGTAAAAAAGGCAACAGGCACACAAAAAAGTGGCGATAAATGGAGGTGCCTATATATGCATTTGTCAAAACTCAACAAATGTACACTTAAGATTTGTGCATTTCATTGCAAGTAAATTTTCTATCAGTAGGGAAAGTGAGCTTCATATCTTTCAGACAGTTGTTTAAACTCCTTTTTTTTTTTTTACTGAGTATATCATGGATGTCATTCAATGCCAGTACTCCTACATCTAATTCTGTTTCTGTTTAACGGCTGCATAGAATTTCAGTCATAGTATGAAGGTACTATCTTTACTTTAAGTCAGTTCCATACTTACTGACACTTGAGGTTGTTGCTAGTTTTTACATTATTAAAAACAATGCTGCAGTATATGGGTACATA
The DNA here is from genome assembly GCF_030020395.1 of Manis pentadactyla. Classification (NCBI taxonomy): domain Eukaryota; kingdom Metazoa; phylum Chordata; class Mammalia; order Pholidota; family Manidae; genus Manis; species Manis pentadactyla. The sequence goes on from NC_080022.1 coordinate 72,998,659, forward strand.
TATTTGTGAACAGTACTAACACATTTGTAAGCTAAATTCCTTGAATTCCTTAAATTCCTTGTAAGCTAAATGTTAATCCATGTATAACATTTTGAGAAATACTACCAAATTGTTTTCTTAAATGACTCCTAATTTATACTCTCAAGAACAGTAGAAGAGCAAAATGGCCTGGGTAACCTATAACCTTCATTTTATTAGAAATTGTTACTATATGCTTACCAGCTATACAGTACGTACCTTTCTACAATGTACGTACGTATATATTTTTTCTATGACAGTCTTTCCTATCCTTTACCCCTTTTTCTAATAAGTTTCAAGTCTTTTTTATTGTTAATGCATAAGCACTCTTCATCATATATGTTAAAGGTTTGGGTTTTTTGTTTTTTTTTTTGCCTAGTCTTTTTGACTTTATTGTCATTTGTGGCCATATAATTTTTTTTTGAACTACATAAATTTAGTTTTCCTCTATGGCTCTGGATGATAGTTTCCTTCCTTGAAGATTGTGAAAATACTCCAGTATTTTTAACTTCAAGCTTAAGATTTTGATCCACCTGGAATTTCTAGTGAAAGATCCAGCTTTTCCCTGCCAAAGGGCAAGGGAACTATCTCAGCCCCATTTACTGAATAAGCATCTGTATTCATTTGAAATGCTATTTTGGTCACAATTTAGAGCTTTATGTCTACTTTCTAAAAGTTAATTGTAGATTTCTATGTCAACATCCTAAAACTTAACTAGAATTTCATAAGTTTTAATGACTCATTACTCCTCATTTTCAGGTTTTTTCCTGTGGCATTCCCATGCTTATTCTTCAATGAATCTAAGTAATTTCATGACCCCTTTCCTTCTTCTCAAAAGAAACAAAAACCCAAATCAAAAACAACAAATGTCTATTAGTATTTGTATTAGGATCATGTCATATTTAAAGGTAATTCATTTAAGGAATAAATGTTATTTTGGTAATATTGAGTCTCCTAAGAACAAGGAATTTTTTTCCATTTGTTCAAATTTTTCAGTAGAATTTAACTTTTCTTCATATAGATCTTTGACATTTCTTTCAACAGTTTTTGATTATACTAGGTAAAAGTGAATATATGTTACGTGCCCTATGAAGAGATAAGGTAAAGCAGTTAACTCTGAAAGAGTCACTATTTTAAAGGAGTTTGGGATCTGCTCCAACAAAAATAGGGCAACCTTGGATTGTACACATTTCCTTATCAAGTTCCTCTATTTTTTAACACAGAATGCCAATATTCTTAATATATAATCACCTCTTATAGAAAACAACTTTTTTTTGTTCATTAAAATTATCCATTATGACAGTTCCTACAAATTCACCAATCCTCTAAAATTCATTGCTTTAATTAAACACATTTTTGAGCTCACAGACTGATGTTATTCCCCATTTAGACTGTAAGATGAAAATTACAGTTCCTATTCTTAGAAAAATTAATACATCACACAATTTTGCATTATGATTTTAGGAGATTCAGAGTCATACTGGTCAAAAACTCCTGCCACAAAGGATTGCCTGGGTTAGATTGAACCTATGCTTCTGAGGTACCTATTACATCTGCTGCTATATAACCTGCTGGTAGTTCTAGAAAGGTAATTCAGACACAGTGGAGCATTTCACACTTCACATAGGGCTATTCATATACATTTTTAAACTTATTTTGAAATAACTTCAGACTTCATAGAAAAGTTATAAAAACACTACAAAGAATTCTTCACTTGGATTGTTCAAACGCTGCCACTGCAAAATTTTAATTTTAAACAAATTCAATGTGAACTTTTGACTATACTGTAACTTGAGCTGCTTAAACAAGCAAAGGACCAATTTAATACCTAGGGAATAATAATAATCTTAGTACAGGACCAAAATCTTGTATCAACAATTCCAAAACCCCCAGATCTCTGAAATTTAAAAGTTTCTTCCTAACTCCCTTGGCAGCAAAATCTGAGCTTGTTTATGGTCATTACCGATTTTAATGTGAACATTTGTAGGTATCACTACACAAACAGTGTTGTTTGATTATGCAATGTTGTCCCAGACCTGCTAAAGATGAATATAACATAGTAAATGTACCATATCCCCATATCAGGTAAGAAAATGTATACCTTTAATTGTCATTGTATATTATTTACTAAGTGCCATGTACTATTTTAGGTGTTATTTCATTTAATCCTCTTGATAACCCAGTTGGATCTTGCCCAACACCACTTAATTTGTACCAAATGGTAGTGGCAATATTCAATTTCCAGTTTGTCTGAGTGAAAACCAACACTTTTGAAAGTTGAAAAGAAGCATAGAAAATGAGTCTCTTAAAAACAGAATACTGAGGGCATGGGAGGTGAAAAGAACTGAGAAGTCTTAACATCTCCTTCTCCTCTCACTTCACCAAATAACACTATACCCTTGTTCATTTTCATATGAAAGGCTGAGAAAACAGATATTTCAAAGAAGGTACATCTAAATGTTTTTTTTCATTTATTTCGCCTAAAAGTACAGGACCTTATATATTTAGTGTTACTTATACATTACCATTTAGCAATCAAAATTTTCTGCCATGCATGAAATTCAGTAAGTATGTCTTCAGTACTCATCTAAAATGCAGTGGTTCTCAAATAAAGGTGATTTTGCCTCTGCTCCTGTCCCTACTCCAGGGGATATCTGGCGATGTCTGTAGACGGTTTTTGCTGTCACACAGGGTGTGTGTGTGTGTTTTACCAAAATTCAGTGGGATGCTGGTAAACATCCTTAAAGACAGCTTCACACAATTATGAATTCTCTGGCTTAAAATGTTAACAGTGTCAAGATGAGAGAAATCATGATCTAAATCACTGTTGAAAGCACTGAACAAGAATGAACTAAGTATTAGGATATACTAAAGAGATTTTCAAGCTATTAATCAACTAACCAGCAATATATTCTTTAAGTATGGCTCTCAACTGGCTGGGAACTCACCTTAAAGCTTTATTACATTCACCTAACATCTGAATACAGACATTTTAAATTCAGTTAGTAGCAAAACCATTTTCCACTGAAAATAACAACAGGCAATTTAACAACGAACAAATGGAAAATTTCAGTTACACAGACTTAATTTGTTCACTGGACTCCTCAGATGGTTCTATGAATGAAAGGGTTCTATGAATGAAAGATCATCTTATCACAACGAACTGGATTAAGTCAAACTTTACATTTGAATTTCAAGATATCACTGTGAAATACACAGGCAGATATTGCAGTAGCAATTAAATACAAACAAATTACAACAAATTGTCATTACAATCCTTTTTCATGAAAAAAAAGACAACTCAGTGTTACTGAGATGTTTAAACAGGTATTCTCATATACTGCAAATGGAAATGAAAACTAGTTTAATCCTAGTTCATCATTACTAGTCCCACTTTAGAGGAGGAAACTAAGGCAAAATGAAGTTTGAGAGTTTAATTTAAGATCACATAGTTAGGAAGAGGAAGATCAGAATTTTGAACCCAGGCAGACTGACTCCAATTTGTGCTCTTAACCACTCCCTTTTACTATCTCTATTCACACAGAATTTTTTTTTTTACCACTATTTAAAATACATCAGAAATGACTGGAAGAAAAAATTAAAGGATGAACAGACTGGTGAAAATATCCACAATGTATGAAACAGACCAAGATGGGACATAAACAAGCACACATTTATAGAAAGAAAAATTCAAGAGCTCAACCTCTCTAATTATCAATTATGCAAAAAGGGTTACTAATTTTCAATTAAAGTGCAGGTATAACTAAGGCCCTCACATACTTTTTTGAGGAAGGTACAAAGTGGTACTATTTTTGGGAGGACAATTTGGGGTTTCTCTCAAAAATGTATATGTCTGTAGTCTCTGACCCAGTAATTCTGCTTTCCAGGAATAGATCCTACAGGGAGTCACACGTAAGAACACAAAACAATTTGTTTAAGGATGTTTATTACAGCATTATTTCTAATGAATAAAATCTAGAAATAAGCTAAATGTTCACAAATATGGGATTTAAATACTAGGATATAGCAGTGTAGTTGGAATATATACTTCAAAATAGAGGAAGATTTGTAGTATAAGGAAAGAAGTCCATAATATATTGTTAAATGGAAAAAAGCTAGATGCAGAAAAAGAGTGTGTGTCTATTCATAAAAGGTAATGTTTAACTTGAGGAAAGCCATGTAACTTTTTATCTATATGAATATTTAATTATTTTGTTTTACTTTATTAATTGAAAAAAGAGACACATGATTAGAAGGAAATGTGAAATGTTACCAGTGCTCATCACTACATAGTGGAATTACAGGTGCTGTTTTTCCTTTAAACTTTTTTATGATGAGAATGTTTCATTCTTACAAATGACTGTATATACTGATTCTTTCCTATACTCAAGTGGCTAGGTAGATTAATATACTAAAGGTCATATAACTAAATTAACATACTAATTAAACACTAATAATATATTAGCATAAAATAATATACTAATATAAATAACATACTAAAACTAAAGGTTAATATTCACTGTAGCTACATAATCAGCTTCATTTTATAGATGTGAAAGCAGCTAAGAAATTGACTCTAAAGCCTTTTGTGTAGTATGTTGCTAATCTCCTCATAAGAAAACACTAAAAATATAAGAAAACCCCAAATCATTGCACATTCATGAGTAAAAAGGCATAATGCAAGGAAAGTTCAGTTTACCATTTAGGGATCTGAGTTGTTCCAAAAAAAACAAAGTATAAATCTGGGTCCTAAATGCAAAATTACATACATTCAGAAATACTGAATGTAATATTCTTATAAAAAACTTCTCACATACATTCAAATACCCCCAAATTTTACATTTGAGGCTGTATGCTTTTTAAGTACTGAGGACTAAGTTCTGATCACAATCATTCTGAAAGAGGAATACACTTTACATTTGAGAAGGCAAAACAATTACCTTAGATTTCAAACAAATTTTGCCAATTTAAAAATATGCCAGTTTGAAAATGCACAAAGGAATCACCTCATATTTAATTAATGAATGGCATTGCTTTACTTCTAGAAGCCAATCAACGAGGAAAAAGGAAAACCACCTTTACAAATATTTATGTCTTAAAAAATATAAAATAAATAGATAACACCATCTTCTTATAGCATAACCCCCATATCATACAAATGAGGTCCAGGAAAAGGAAGTAATTCACTCAAGGCCTCACAGTTACACTTTAAGAAGGCAGCAAACTAATCTCTGATTTATCATCTGTTCACAGATTCACTACAGAGTAAATGTTCCAAATCCCCTTCTTCCCCATCATTAGATTTCAAATGAATTCTTATTTGGAACTCCAAAACAGAAAAGATTATTAAAATTGAGCTGCTCCAGTTAAAACTGTACAGAGGTCTTGCTTTGACTCTTCACTTTGCCCCTTAAACCTCTGAAATATTTCCATGGTATCTTAGGTCTCAGAGAGACACACACACACACACACACACACATGCACAAACTCTGCAAGTACATATTTTTATGAGTCGTGTAACACAAAATTAGTGTAAGTTTCTAAATACTTATTTTCAATTTGTGCAATTATATTGTCATGGGCCAGTAACAGCTCAAAGACCACAATCTGGGTGGCAATACTCCGTTAACAAACCAAACATTAAAAGATGTTCGTGACTAAATTGGAATACCTGATATACTACAAAAGATGCTCAAAACTTACTTCTTATCGAAAAATGTTGAATTTTCTTTTCTCTTAGTGAATCCATTGGGTAGAAGTTTTAAGCTAATACCTTGCTTTCGGGCACGATTTTTCATAAAGTACATCTAACAACCAAAAACAGACAAATAAGTTTTAAAATGCTTTAAATTTCAAAAATTAATGGAACAATCTTCAAAATATGATGATTAAGATTTGAATATTTATGCTTCACAAACTGTGTAGGCAGCAATATCTCATTTAATCCTTACAATACTATGAGATAATTACCCCAATTTGAGCAATAAAAATTAATGAGATGCTAGTATTTTACAGCTATTTCTGAGAGGTAGAGTCTTATTCAAACTCAAGTTTGTCTAATTCCAGAGCCTGTGCTTTTAACCAAATGCTCTATAAGCCAAAGGAAGGATTTCATGGGGATTTAAAAAAAATGCAGGTCATTTGGCAACCAAAGGGGCTACCTATATAGTTCTTTCTCTTTTACTGTTATTTTTATACCCTAGTTAGCTGTATATATGCTGCTTTTATTCCTAAACAGGTAGCTCACTCAGGGAAGAAACTGTGGTACTGCCTAGTACAAGGCTGAACTTAAAGTGGCCACTGTTGGAGGCTGTACAAAATGGGATATGACAACATTCTGCCGCTGACATGTGACTCCAACCACTTGGGTTGGTTGAGCTGAGCTAGTCAACTCCAGAGAACAGTGAAGGAAGTAATACCAACACGGAAGGAAGATCACTCAAAGAAATGAAGTATAAATGCAAGTTTTGCTTAAGTGAATGGAGATCTAGAATTTGCAATATAAAAAGTTAGACAATTAAGCAATAAACCATTAGCTAAGTAGGAAAATGATTTAAGAAATTACATGCAATTTTATAACTTATGAGACTTTGGTTTCAGTAACGGCAGTGGTTTGTAAGGACCACCACACCCAGTGAAAACACGTAAGAATGCCAGATAATGGAGGAAATACATATATGTAATAAAATATATTTTAAAGTCACCTTAAAAGCACTGAAGACCTGACAGAAACAGAGAAACAGTTAAATACAGGCCAATATAATGAAAAGTGAAAACCCAGAGAGGTAAGTAAAGCAATGAAGCCACTTGTACAGATTTTGGCAAAGGCTTCCTATTTCAACAGCCTCCTCAGCAAAAGGCTTATCAAGACCCAGCAATCTTCTGGGAACTCTCCTCAAATGAAGCTGAGTCATAAAAAACAAACCCTCTGGATAAGGATGAATTGGAAATAAACTAACCCAGAGCATGTGAAATTTGTATTGGTCTAAATGGAACCAGGGGGGAAAATCCATTAGAGGTTGTAGTCATGGGCCAGCCCTTGCTCAGATTTGAAATGATATGCCTTGCTTGTGTGTTCAAGGGAATCTTAAGCCTTTAACATGGTTTAAGATAGGCCCACTTTGCAATGTTCCTGGGTACCTGTAGAATAAAAGATAAAGTCTGTTTGTCCCAGTCTTCAAAAAATTCTTACAAATAATTTTAGTTAAAAAAGCAGTACTCAATAAAAAATAAGGATAAATAAGAAAACAAGGCTCAGTGAGCAGAAACCAAGAGAAGAGGAAGCTAAGACAGTTCTCCATATGTTCAGACATGAAGAGATTACACACAGATTATAAAACAGCTCTGAAAATTTTAAAGTAATAAAAGAAATCCTGAAAATATCTGCAGTGGAGAAAAACTATAAGAAATGACTTGGCATATTTTTAAAAGAACCAAATAGAACCAGAAAATGTCCAGAATGCATTACAGAAATAGAATGAAACAATCAGAGGCTAAATGATAAGTAAGATGTAGAGAAAAGACTAAGTCACATTTAATGGTATTTTTGGAAGAGAAGAGAAGGAGAAAGGCAAAGGTAGTATTTTAATAGAAGTATACTGATAATTTCTCAGAACTGAGGAAAGATACTCCACAACTGAAGTAGTGTAACAATTTCCAAGATGCATAAGAAATTTGCATTTTTACATTATAGCAAAAATGCACATCAAAGATAAAAAGAATGCAAGAGAAAAGATTCCAAAGGCAGTTTAAAAATGACAGATGACTTTACAGTAACAACAATGGAAGCCAACCGATAATGGAAAAATAATTTTGAAACCAGAATTCTACAGAGAAAAGTCATTTATGAGTGAGGATGAAATAAATAAAAATTTGAACAAATACTGATAGAGTAATCTAAGAACTGGCAAACAGCAAACCCTCTAAAGGATATTTGAAAAGATATACTTAGGCAGAAAGACACTGATCTCTCATATGAAAGGTCTATTATGATAGAAGGAATAAAGGGCAAGGAAAGTAGGAAATATGAAGAAAAATCAAAATAAACATTAACTGGATAAAACAGTAATTATTGTCTGGGAATTTTTATAAAAAGTAAATTTAAATACCTGAAAACAGTAAGAAAAGTCAGTAGAAGGTTAAATGGAATTTACTCTTCTAAGTTAACTGCTGGCAAACTGGGGTCAAATCCTGCCTGCTGCCTATATTTATAAATAAATTTTGTTGGAATATAGCCCTAACCCATTTGTTTATGTACTGTTTATGGCTGCTTACTTGCTATAACAGCAAAGTTGGATAGATGTGATAGAAACCATATGGTTTGAAAAAATATTTACTATCTGACCCTTCAAAGAAAAAGTTTGCCAACTCTGGTTCTAAGGTCCTTGCATTATCAAGGTATAGAGCTATGGTACTGATTAACTTTAGATACCAGTAAATTAAGTATGCATGTTGTAATGTCTAGTTTAACCAACAAAGGATAGAAAAAGGGTACATAACTTCTAAACTGATAGAAAAAATTCAAACAATGAAAAAAAATTAGTTTAAAAGACTGAAGAAAAAAACAAAACAAATGGGACAAATAGTACATATAAGGTGATACATTTAAAGTCAAACATACAGGTAATTTTATTAAAATGTAAACTAGCTTAGTGATTCACTTAAAGGTTATAGATTATCAGACTGGGGAAAAACCAGAAATCAACTATGTGGTGCTTTGAAATGACATACAGAATGTAAGAATACAGAAAGGCCTTAAATAAAAGGAAAAAATACACCATGCAAATACTAAGCAAAGGAATGATACAGTTTTATTAGTATTAGACAAAGTACACAAAAAGCTATAAGCTAGAGAGGGTTACCTTGTAATGCCAAAGGTTAAGTTGCCAAGAAGAAATATTCCCTGAGTTATGTATCTAATAATTTAGCCTTAAAGTATATAAAGCAAAACTACTTGAACCACAGAGAAACATACAAATCCTATTGACTATCTCTATTGGGAAATGTTAACATACCTCTCTCTCTGTGACTGATAGGAAGAAACAGACAAAAAAAAAAAAAAAAAAAGAACCCAGCAATGTCCTAAACAATTCAAACAACATAATTAACAAACCTGATCTAAAAAAGATACACAGAATCTATATTCAGCAACTGTAAAATACTTTTTTTCCAAGCAAACTGAGAACATTATAAAACTTGACCACATGCTAGGCATAAACAGTCAATGTATTTTAAAATCAGGGAAGAGAATGTTCTCTGACCACAATACAATTAAACTAAACATAAAAAAGGATATAACAAAAGTTAAGAGGATACATTAAGAAGATAGAAAAAGAAATACAATAGCAACTGATCTAGGAAAAAAAAGAAGATGCAAATAATCAATATCACAAATGAAATGACTGTTGAGCTCCTACAGACATGTAAAGGAAAATGTTATGGAGAACTTCATGCTAATAAACTTGAAAATTTAGGTTGAATGGACAAATTCTTAGAAAAACATAATTGTCTAACAATGATTCAAGACACAAGAAACCCGAACAGCCCCATAAATAGTAAATAATACATCTCAGTGGCCCAAATTCTAAGCCCATATTGGTTCAGTAATAAATTACCAAACTCCCAAGGAAGAAATAGTTCCAACATTTAGTCAATGTATCTAAGAACAAAATAGGAGTATTCCCAAATAATTTTATGAAACTAGAATCATATTGATATGGAAATCTGAAAATAGCAAAAAGGAAAATTAGATGTCAATCCCACTCAACAGAAATACAAATGAATGAATTTTTCACACAATATAGAACTAAGTTCTGTGGAGTATAAAAAACATGATATGCTATGAGAATAATATAGCACACAAGTTTAGTTTAAAATAGAAAATAAACCAAAAGATAATATTATTATATTATTACTAGATTATTAAAATACTATCAGTTAAGAGATTATATTATTATTATTAAAGTATTATAGTTTAAAAGAACAAAAATGAAGTAATTGAATACAGAAATATCATTTGCTAAAATGTATCTACCATTTGTGATGAAATCTGTTAGTAAATAGCAATATAACTTTCTTAATCTAGATGTCAAATTTTATCAACAAAACTTTAAGAGCAAACATCTTTGTGAAAGCTTGGAAGTTTTCCCTTTGTGATCAGAAGTCACAAAACCAAGGTGTACAGAAACATTAATATAGCAGGCCCAAGACTGTTATCCTTAGAAGGTCCTGCTTACAAGGTTGGCCTGCAGCTAGGAATTAGACTGACTGGTAAATGGTTTCCTACACTGACATAAAACTTTTCTTAAAATGTTAAGAATGGTTCACTGTGCCTAAATCATTTACATAAACTAAGTGATTCTATCTGCTTTCCTTCTGGGAAATCTGGTATATGCTAGTTTAGAGGGTGCTTCACCAGCCCCCAATAAAAGCCTTGGGAACTGAATTATTAACGAGCTTCCCTAGTAGATAATACTTTACATGTGTTATCAAACTGAGGAATTAACCATGCCAATGGGAGAGGGCCCTTTGAGGCTCATGTCTGGATTCCTCAAGACTTTGCCCTGTATGCTTTTTCCTTTTATTATTCTTGCTCTGTATCCTCTCACTGTATCAAGTTTTAGCCATGAGAACAACAGTATGTTGAGTTCTATGAATCTTTCTAGTAAATCATCAAGCCTAAGGGAGGACCTGGGACTTACAACACAAATATCTACTATTATCAATAGTCTTTGAGATTAAACTGGAAGTCCTAGCTATTCCAATAAGGCAAGAAAAAAGATTATAAAAGAATAAGGATGGAAAGACAGAAAAAAAATTGTGATGAATTCTTAATAGTTTTACTTCTGCATAGTTCTTAATGAAAAAGGGATGAATGAGTATGAAAATTAGGTACATTAAAACAAGTCCTGTTAGCTCTTCTTTCAGAACTAGACTCCTATCACTTGTCAATAATTCTAACGGCATTATCCAAACCACCATCATCACTCATTGGAACAATAGCAGTAGCCTCATAACTGGTCTCTCGGCTTCCAATCTTTTACCCTCCTCCACTAACTTGCCCGACAGCAGCAAGATGATCTTTCAAAAAGTAAATGTGCTCAAAACCTTCCATAGCTTCTATTTCCACTTAGAGTACATTAGAAGCCCTCACCAGTTTCTCTGATCTCATGTTCAACATTCTCCTCCTCTCTCAACTATGCTTCAGTTACCCTGCTCCTCTTTTAATTCCTCAAACACACCAACCTCATTCCTGACTTAGTCTTTGGTTTTGTTACAACCTGGAATAGTCTTCTTCCAAATGTTCACATAATTTGCTTAGTTCTCACCATTGAGATTGCTGCTTAAATGTCATCTCAGAGAAGCTTCCCCTGACCACTGTATTAAAGATAGTACCACTCCACTTACTCCCAATACCATTTTTATTTTCTTTACTTCCCTATGCCTTCTTTATTTTCCACATGCACATAACTCTCTCTCCTGTCTCTCCCACTACAATACAAGCTCCACAGGGGTGAAGGAAGGACTTTGTTTTGGTCAATGCTTATCCCTAGCAACTGGGAAGCCCCACATCATCGTAGCCACTTAATACATTTGAGTGAAAAAATGAATCTAATTGATTACAAGGAATTCTAACTGGAAGAGATTAGAAGAAATACTTACATGTTTATTGCTTATTGGTCTTTTCAAGAAAACATCTCTAGAAATATGGTCTGCTTTTCTTGCCACATCTTCCAAAAATCGATAATCTAAAAATTTCAAAACAGAAACTAAACAAATGACATATGCCAGTAGCCAGGAAGCATCAATCTGCTATGCCTAAGATGGCTTACCACTCAGGAGATTCATTTCAGTAAACTGTGGTATTGAAATATATGCAGTTTTATCTCGAACTCCATTACATGTCAGCTCTGCTTTGTGTTTCTTTACGCAGGGCAAACTGAAGAGACAAAGAGAGGGTGCTTTTATACTGTGAGGTAAGGAGAGTACAGACAGAGGTAATAAAGTAGGAAATTACATATATACCTGCACGAATATCGCATACAACGTGGACATCTGTACTTTGCTTCTTTTGTACCACAAGTTCCACACCTACAAAAACCCACATGAAACTTAATAAATTACCAAATACTAAACACTTATTTATAAACTTTTCATGCTGAGTCAATCGTCACAACTTACAGATGTTAGCACAGTGAATAAAGTATATACAAGAAACTGATAAAATACCTGACAGCTGTCAAACACTGTTAAAAAAATTCTCCTCTAGGAAACCGTGTCCAAATGACACTGCATTTACAATGCTGTTAATGATACATAATTCAAGAAAATGTAATACACTGTAAAAGATTATCTCACTTTTTAATTCTTTTTCTACTATAATCAGAGAATGAGATTAACCACTGATACTTCAATTTGTAATTCCTGGCAATCTGTTAACGACTGCCTGTGTGTGTGTGTGTGTGTGTGTGTACATTTATGTGTGCTTACCTGCATATACCCAGAATTCCAGTCGAGCTATGTTTAGATACCTTAAAATCACGCATATCAGAAAAAAGAATTTAAGACTCAGTCATTTAAGGAGTAGCACTTGTGTCTTTTTTCCCCCAACTCCACACTCAACCTAGAATGGGCATCAAAATAATCTAGAAATGCTTTTGCCATTATCTGTCTTCAATGCTCTTCTAGAATCTTGGGATTCTAACAATCCAACTACAGCTAATTCTATTTGGCTCACTGTGTTCTAGACAGTACTAGTCCCAAGAATCTGACCACTCTTTATTTCCTATGCGGTCACATGATCACACACAAGGAAGTTATATCAAAAGCAACAAATTTTCATAGTACCTGTAGAGAAACTAGACAATTGGGTGCATTTAATTTTAACACAATCCATTTTGCTGTTGTTGGTTTTGTTAGACCTTTCCTCTATCCTCTCAAAGAAATACTGAGTCAAGAACATATTAAATCAAGCCAGAATCTGATCCAAGGGTTTTTTGGTCCTAAAATTTTCACATCCTAACTTGGTCCCTACCAAGCACACATTATTTTCACTTAATTTGTTGTCATCTGACAAAACCCTCCCTTTCCAATTCCACCCCCACCCACCATCACTCAGACTCCAGGGATCCAAGCTTGCATTTACTCTGTATTCCACACTCTGCTGGCAGTGTAGTTCCCTTCAATCTAGACAACAGATGACTTCACAGTTTTATTTTCCCAGTGGATTTCTCCCTGCCCTACCTTGACATGGCCAGTTTCCGCTTCAGGTCCACAGGGGGATTTATCTGAGGTTCTTCTTTCACTTTTGTATCAACCATCACTTCTTTCTTCGGGAAATACTCCTCTTCTTTTATACACACTTCATCCATCATTTCCTCCTCTTTTATGTTTTGACCACCAAACGTCTCCTCCTGTTTTATTTCCAAGTTATCTTTTTTCTCTTCCTTCACTTCTAGCCAGTTCATTACCTCTTCCTTCACCTTCACTTTCTCTTCTTTTACCTCTAGTTCATTCACCTTCTCTTCTTTTACAACCAAACTATTATTCATTTCCTCCTTCACCTCCAACGTTGCCGGTTTCTCCTCCTTCACCTCAGGCCCATCCTCCACCTCCTGCTTTACCCTCTGGCCGCCCAGCATACCTTCTTCCATTTCCGACCAATCCATAACTTCTTGCTTCACAACCGTGGGGACCACTCGCATTCCCTCTGCCCTTTGTCCGCTTCCTTCTCTTCTAACCCCTGTATTCTCCATCCCTGTCACTCCATTCCCCGCTTCCCCACTGCCGGCCTCCTTAGTCCCTGCTTTGCCCCTGACTCCTTCCCTATCGGGCTCAACACTCAGCCGCGCCCCCTCAGCGCCACTCTGGAGACCTACTCCCAATATCTGTGCATTTTCAGCAAAATCCATCAGCTCACGACCCTTGGCCCCGGGGCCACTCTGTCCTTCAATGTAGCTGGTCCACGCCAACAGGAACAAATCACACACCAGAACACCGACAGCGACCCACGTGTGAGCTGGGAAGTCACAATCCGCACACGCCGGCCCAAAGCGTTCCGACCAATTTGTCGTAAAGCAACACTTCCGCACCTCGCCACCTCACGACTCATAGAGCTCTTTACGGCTCTGCGGAGGTCTGACCCGGATCCGCTGGGAGAACCTCCGTGAGACCACGCCCACAGTGATCGGGTCTCTTGGGCGGAGCTTCGCCGAACGCCCGCCCTGGGGGCAGCCTCGGCCCGTGGCCACACTCTATTAAAAAGAGAGGAAGAGTCTGGGGAGGGAGAGAAGCAAAATGCTTTCTGTTGGATTTGGAAGACCCACCCTGATTTGGATTAACGATTAAACCTAATCTTGTGGGAAAATGACGGATACAGCTAATACTATGTCCCGGCTTCAGTTTCTTCACCTACACCCTAGAGACGATGGTATTACAAATCTTAGTGTTATCGTGAAGATTAAATGGAAACAAGCTAGCAGTGCCTGAAGTAAACTCACGTAGTGACTGTTGTTACTAGGAATCTTTATCGGTCTCAGGTAGAAAAGAGGGCATTAACTTTTATTCTTTCAATACTCTGTCAGTAACAGCCCTCATCAGCCATTTCTTTGTCCCTAGCATCCTACAGAATTCTAAGACAGTGTATATAATATGTGTGTGTGTGTGTGTGTGTGTGTGTGTGTGTATATATATAAATTAAATATATAAAAATATATTTAAAGATGGAAACAAGTTAAATCCATCCTCAGGACTAGAAGATCTAAAATAAACACAAAAATACAAAAAAAAATTCCCCCTTCTCACATCTGTTTCAATTATTTTAAAAAATTATTATTATTACATACTGGGCATTAATTTTCACCTAATCTTCACATCATTTCTGTGAGATATACATTCACATTTCTTACTTTAACCTAATCTTCATTTCTGTGAGATATGTAATTTTCTCTCTGCATAAGGATACTTCAAAGAAATGGCTTCTTTAGCTATAGGTTGCTTTGTGCTACCTCCTCAAGTCCTGCTATAGTTTACAGGGTATTCAGCTCTTACCCTCATTCACAAGTTAGCCTGGGAATGGCAATTTTGAATGAGTGGGCAGAGTGAGAAAGAGAGGTAAGTTTGAAACCTTAGGCATCACTGATTACGCAGTATTGGAAGGAGCATTGAAGTAAGCTGAGAGAGTTTAATAAAATCTTGTGAGTTGTGAGGAAGAAGCTTCCACAGGAATTACATGGACAGTCTCTTTTGGAGGTACTTACAGGTGCCAGCTGCTCGTGGAGTCAGAGAGCTTGACTGTATTTTCAGGCTGGATTACACATTTACACTAGAAAAAGGGGCTAAATGACAGAAAGAAATCCAAGTGGCCTTGCTAAAGACAAGATTTGGAAGATGGGAGCAACATGAGGGAGTGGTGATTCTCAAAAGAATAAAGCAATCTGAATATTCTTTTAAGATTACAGAGAAAGTTCCAGAACTAAAAATCATTCACCAGAAGCATAAAGACTTTATAAGATTTGGAACTTTCATTTCCTCACATACATTCTTATAATCTGTGTGAGTTTTTTTAAGTCACTGAACAAAAAGGTGTTAAACCAGTAAGGATCCTTGACAGCATCACAGCTAGTCTTTTGCCTAAGTTGATCAACATTGTGGGCTGTATTTTAATGGTCTCAGAGGTTGAGGTGGTATTGTGGAGTGGCAGTTTTTTCCTAGGGGGTTCTCAGATTTTCTGAGTCAGGCTCCAAGATCCATCACCACCTTCTCACTTACATGACGTCTTCAGGTTATACTTGAGGACTCCAGGAGGCAATAGGATTGTTATTTGCTATCTTTTCAGGAACTGATTTGCTAGATTGAAGTTCTGGAAAATAATGATGGGAATCAATTTCTGAAATGATTTGAAGGGTGTCCCAAATATCCTTCCTACTGGTCTTCCCATGCCATTGCTCAGATTTTCCCAGGACGCAACAGGCTTCATTATATTCATACAGGTTTTATCACATTCACAACTTTGAGCCAATGCACTAACTCCCTAGTGCTTGTCCATGCACTGTTGCATTATAGCATTACCCTGTGTATTTCATCAGAAACAGATTTCTGGGCCTCTCCCTAGAGGTACTTAATCAAAATAGAGAGATCTGCTGGGAAATCTTCATCATACTTAGCATAGCCAATTACTATGTAGGTCATGGTGAAAAGTTATGCTTTAATAGGATGAAGCACCATACATTGAAGGATTAGCTTACATTTCTGAAATTATTAAAAATCCTAGTCTTGTGTGGGAGAACCAAACTCATATTTTGGTCAGAAAATGAGGACTGCTAAAGAGCCTGCTGCCAAACACCATACCTACTGCTCAGGTAATTTCTGTGCCACTAGAGCATCCTCCCTTTGTTTATTGCACTCATCAAACAAACAAACAAACACAACCTTTTCACTTCCTACAGAATGAACTACACTTATGTTTCATTTCAGGTTAAAAGCACAGATGGACTAGCTTTTGTGAAACTTGAGGCTCATACAGTTTAGGGTCCTGTCTAGGAAGAAAAATTAAAAATTACTGTACTTTTGCAAACTTTACAAACAAGTGTCCCTGTAAAGATATTTTGAAGGCTACTTCAGGGCTGTAAAACTTAAATTTATTAAATTTATATTTATTTAAACTTAAATTTATTAGTTCATGGTAACTCCTTTATTAGCTTTTTTACTCTTTCTTTACAGAAAGCATATTTTAAGTGAACTTGATAGAACTTTTATTAACTTGTACTTTTTAGGCTTTAGCTTAATGTGCTAACATTTCACCAACAGGAAAATATTTTTACAGTATAATCTGTGAATTTAAATATTTTACATTTGACTTATGGTTACTTGGCACTGTGTGCATAAGTGTTTTGGTTGTGCTCTTCATGCTTTTAATGTATAAGAACTAATATAATACAAGAAATTATAGGTGAAAAATGTTGCACTGTGATTATATAAAGCCTTTTTGACATGCAACAATAAATTCCAAGTAGAATAAATATAAAGTAAATACGCAGCATGTCACAGATAAATTGTTCAAAGCTGAAGAGATAAAGAGAAATCTTGAAAGAAACAAGAGAAAGATGACATATTATACATGGAGAATAACAATATGAATGATGGTTAACTTCTCATCACAAACAATAAAGGCCCGAGACATTAGATCAACATATCCAAACTGCTGGGAAAAAAACTGCACCAAGAATTCTCTATCTAGAAAAAATATCTTTCAAAAATACTTTCTTGAAATTTT
Organism: Manis pentadactyla; assembly: GCF_030020395.1. Taxonomy (NCBI): domain Eukaryota; kingdom Metazoa; phylum Chordata; class Mammalia; order Pholidota; family Manidae; genus Manis; species Manis pentadactyla. Next base: position 73,015,949 of record NC_080022.1, read on the forward strand.
TGTGAAATTCAAGACAAAAATGAATTAATCACCAGCCAACCTACACTATAAGAAATGGTAAAGGAAATTCTTCAGATGAAGGGGAATAACACCAGATGGTAACATGGATCTACAGAACAAAAATATTTATATATATTTAATTTGACTCCCCTAGTTAAAAAAATAGTATATTTAAAGGAAAAATTATTACCCTTTATTACTGGATTTATAATATATATAGGTTTTCTACATATGGCAACAAAAACACAAAAGATGAGGGGATTAAGTGGAAGTATACTGTTGCAAGTTTCCCATATTTCACTTGAAATAATTTAGTAGTACCTGTAAATAAATTGTGATAAATTATAGCTTAATACTGTAATCTCTCAGCAGCTACTAAGAAATAGAATAAAGGGCAGGATTTTTTTTTTCCTCTTTATAGATGAGGAAACTTCTGCTTCGATGGAATTGCTCGTATCAGACCAAAACTGCTGCTAAGAACAACTATAAAATCTGGATAAGATATAAAATAGATGTTTGACAGCATCTATGCTCATCCAAAGCAGCCAGGGCTAGACAAGAAATAAGGGAATGAAATACATTAAAGTAAACTGGACCTTCTCCAGTTACTTTTCTCCCCTGAGGAAATTGCTGCGCTAAAAAAGAATTATCCTAGAACTTTTGGCAGTTTTCAGGACTGATGGGGTAGGGAGGAGAGTGAGATGAAACTTGGGGCTCAGGACTGACAAAGTAGGATATCTCTGTACCAAAGGTTTTCTAAGGACACCTCAAAGGCTCCCCCTTGGAGTAATGGAAAACTAGGGATAGACCAGCTCACAGAAGGCCTAAAATTCAGTTTTGAACCATCTCAATCATTGACTGGATTAAATTACCTGCCAAAAGGAAATTAAATTCTCTCAGGAGGGAGCTATTATAATTCAGAGCTTCTGAAAATTTTCACACAGAATGTATGACATTTAATAAAAATTGTTTTATGTGCCAGGAGACAAGACCAAATGCTGGAAACTAAAAGACAAAATACATGATAGAAAAAGAATGTTAGGACATGCAGATATTGCAATACTCAGATATGGACTTTAAGTCAATAATGATTATTAATATGCTTAATAAGTGATAAATGGCAGGGTGGAAAATTTCCCCAAAGAACTGGAATCTATAAAAAATTAAATGAGCACATTAGAATTGAAAAGTACAATTTCTAAAATTAAGAACTCAAAAATGGGTTTGACGAACACCCAGCACAGGTAACTAAAACATAAATGAAAAAGATACATGAACTGAAGCATAAAAAGAAAAAAGACTGGAAATACAGAGAGAAGATTGATAGATGTGACACCGTGAATATGTCTAGAATATGTGTAAGTGAAGTTTCAGGAGAGGACAGTGGAATGGGCCATAGTAAAGTTTGAAGAAACCCTGCCCAAAAATTTTCTAAGGTTTACAAGAGATATCAAGTCATAGATTCAAGAAGTACTTTGAATCCCAAGCAACTAATTACACAGAAAACTACCCTGAGCACATTGTGAGAAAACTATTAAAAACTAAGGACAAAAAAACCCCTTAAAAGCAAAAAGCTCTCTTTGAAACCCTTCTTTCAGTTCTTTTGAGTATATAGATGAAGTAGAATTGCTGGATCATATGGTAATTCCGTGTTTAACATTTGAGAAATTGCCAACCTGTTTTCCATAGTGGCAGCACCATTTTACATTCTTCCTGGCAATGAAAAAGGGTTCCAGTATTTGCATATCCTTACCACCACTTACTTTCCTTTTCTTTTTTTTTTTTGATACCAGCCATCCTAATAGGTGCAAAGTGGTATCTAACTGTGGTTTTGATTTTCATTTCCTAATGACTAGTGATGTTTTCCTTTCTTGGGTATTTGTGTATCTTTTTTGGAGAAACATCTGTTGTTTGACCATTTTCCAATTGGGTTGCTTTTTTTTTCTTTTTTTAATTGTAGGATTTCTTTATATTATTATATATATATATATAATCCCTTATCAGATATACGATTTGCAAATATTTTCTTCCATTCTGTGGGATGTTTCTCCACTCTCTTGGTAGTGTTCTTTAATGCACAGAAGTTTTTAATTTTGATGTAGTCCAATTTATCTTTTTGTTTTGTTGACTGTGCCTTTGGTGTAATCTCCAAATAATCATGGCCAAACCCAATGTCATGATGCCTTTCCCCTATGTTTTCTCCTAAGAGTTTTATAGTTTTAGCTCTGAAATTTAGGACTTTGATCCATCTTGAGTTAATTTTTGTATGTAATGTAAGGTAAGGGTCCAACTTCACTCGTTTGCATGCGTATGTCCAAGTTTCTCAGCACCATTTGTTGAAACAAATTGCCCTTTCCCATTGAAAGCTCTTATCACCCTTATTAGAAATCAACTGACCATATATGAAAGAGTTTATTTCTGTGCCATGACCTCATTTTGTACAAATAGGAAATAGGCCCTATTTCACAGGTATGAAATCCGTTCATAGGTATGTAACATATGATTTAATAATGTAAGTATTCATAGTACAGAAGGGCTATGCCAGAAGGGCTATCATACATAATAAAACAATATGGTAAAAAAAGAAGTAAAACAAAGTTCACCAAAAAATATTTAAGCATATTTTTATTATAGTTGAGTGTGGTTTGCTGTGGCTAAAGGTATGTTTATAAAGAATGTATAAGCTTTTCTATGTACCAAAATGTATAATATTATCCTTTTAATACTGGACTAACATTTTTCTGACAAGGAAAGTCTGAACTGGCTGAGCCTATTTTCAATGGCAGAAGACTAGTTTTCTTCTGCATGTTGCTTTAAAGACTGAAAAAGTTCATTCTTTTAGGTCCCAACTTATTTAAATTTAAGAACAGCAAAAGAAAATCAACAATTACTACAAAAACATGTGATTTCTATGAAGCAGAAATATAAAGTTTTTATAATTTAAAACAACAGCAATTTCAAAAGATTTGCTGAATTAAAACTTTACAAAATATATATATACAAAGTATCATTCCAGATGATCATGGATTTTTAAAAATAGTGTATCACAATTCCCAAACTCTAATCCAAACCTACTACTGGATGTAGCTGGCCTGTAATATTCTTTACAACAACTTAAAAAATAAAACAAAAACAAAAGAAACCTATCAATTCTCTTGTGCATAAGTACAGGTTACAATGCGCTGGTATTGATTCCATATTCACAAAGAGAATTTTAAAATAGAACAAGGATTTCATATAAATAATATTTTACTTGTTACTAAGTATGTGATCAAACAAATTAAAATAAGTAGCCACCAAACATCTTGATGTAACCAGTACATACAGTCTTACAGAATGACAAAGACGAAAAAAAATAAAATAGTCTATGAAAGCCACAAGCACCTTGTTTTAGAAAAGCACCAAGCAACACAAAAAGGCAACAAATAAGAGGTAGTATACCACCGGCTAAGATGTATATGCCCTTTGGGGACCTGAATACAACTTAGTATTTAGGAAAATAACACATATTAGACTGTGGTGTGATTTTTAGACAGAAGCATTGCACATTTGGGAGCATTAGCCAGTATTGCTCCATAGTGCTCTGCATCTCCAGCTGTCTAATAGGTATTTTGCTCTCAGACAGTCAAAATATATAGGATACCTGAAGAATTCCATGTTTATAAATTTTCAGTTCTAGGGAATTCTCTAAGAAAGCTCAGATCAATATAAATTTTAAAAGAATTAAATACTTTATCAATTATAGTCTTTTAAAAAATGCCTTTCCCCTTCTTAAGAGGAAGTCTTTTTTTTCCTGAGATTCTTTAAGATCTAGCCAATGCTTTATATCATGCATTTCACAAATAGTATCTTTCCATTTATATTTTTCTCTCTGCAGCAATTACCTGGCCAACAGCATGAATTCTGAACTAATTCTTAGACTTTAGAGAAAGCATACAGAACTGCTTTCAATGTAGTACTTCCTTTCAGTTTTGAGATGAGGAAGTTTTTGTACTTCAATTACTGGGAGTTGATTTGGGTCCTGGGTATGAAAAAGGAATTTTGCTTTATGCCAGCTGCCATCTTGAATCTGTAAAATAAGAACAACATTATTTGATATGTAATTACTTTATTAGCAGTCATTTTCAGCAGACAATGTACTTCAGACAATGTAGATTTATTTTAAGGGTCAAAGGAAATGAATAGAGAGTGCCTGGAACAATGTCCATCACAGAGTAAGTGCTTATTAAATGGTAATGATTACTATGAGTTACTGAAAATGTGGGCTTATTACTTTCTTTAAATGGTATTGCACCTTCTAATTTTTCAGTTTCAGAGGCTAAGGCTAGACTTCCAGTTCTGTTGCCTGGGTATCATTGGAACAGATATAAATATAGTCTATGAAAGCCACAAGCACCTTGTTTTAGAAAAGCACCAAGCAACACAAAAAGGCAACAAATATGAGGTAGTATACCACTCTAGTGTGAGTAATACCCATCTGTTCTGTGTTCCTTTACTTGGGACTGATTCTTCAGGGTAGTCATTTTTCTTGGATGAAACGGAATAAACTACCTCAACCCCTCTCTACTTTAGGCAGGAAGTAATCGGAATCACCTCAGTCAGAAGTAAATTATAATTACGTTGAATCATCTTTTAGTTTTCTTTTTTTCTATTCTGTGGTTAATGTTTTATACTTTCTTTTCTAGGCATCTCTCTTTCTCTAATTATTGTATGTTCTTTATTCCTGATAAATTCTATTATGGAATAAAACTATATCACAAAATATCCTACTATTAAGATTCAACAATACAAAATAGAGAAACACAATGGAATGGTTTTGTGAAGCTTTTTATTTGGCAGTTTATTCACTTATTCACAGAACTATCATGATATAAAGTTTAGAAACTGAAGGAACTTCAGAGATTATTTAAGCTATAAAGTCCATTTAAGTTACAGCAATTGAAGTTCACTCAAGATATATCACTAAAGTCATAGCTTGGTGTGATAACAAGAACTAGAGTTCTGTGTATAAGATACTGTTATAGATTAACTCATTAAATCTTTCAAGCAATGTTTATTGAAAGTATATGCTAAGTTCTTCTGGCACAGTTAAATAAGATATAATCCCCTATTTTCTTACAGCACTTGGGAAATATAAAGATGAATAAAGTGATTTTGCCTTCTGAATTCTAACAACTTATAAATCTAGTCAGAGGGAGGAAAAACATAAACAGCTATAATATAAGACTATAAATGGTAAGTGCAATTTAACTAATGTAGACAACAGTGTTAAATTACTCATTTCCAACTGGAGTAGTCAGAGAAAGCTTTGTGAATTCAGGATTCAGAATTTAAGGTAGGCCTTCAATTATGCCTCAAATTTTCACTTCTTTAGAGAGGTAGAGAAGGGCATTTCAGAGAAAGGGAATGACATGAATAAAAAAAACAAAAATAGCAGAAAAGTAGAAAGTGATTTTGAAAATAAAGGGGCATGGGGTACAAGTACAGATTTTGGCCTGGGACAGATTTTGATAGAATTCTAGGTACTAGCATTCTTCTCACATGTAAAATGGGAATGACAAAAACCTAACTCATAGGGTTATGAGGATTAAATTGAGGTTTCAATTAAAAGTACCTCCCAGGATAGTGTGGTATGGGGTTTGGAGTTATATACACCTGGGGTTGATTACTTGTGCCTCCACAAATTTAGCTGTATGACCTTGAGCAAGTTACTTAACCAGTCTGTGGCTTCACTATCTTACCTATAAAACAATAATAGCTTTTTTTCACAAAGCTGTTATAATTAATTAAAATAATGTATGTAATACTAGGGTACCTGCCATTTAATAAGGAACCAATAATTACTGGTAGGAATTGTTCCTCCCATTATTATCATGGTGATGGATAGATCAGTTGGGCCATGGCTTAGGGTAGAACGGCAGGGAAAGCCAAGCTGGAGAGGTAGATTGAGGACTGTCTCTTCTAAGTGTTGAATAAAGAGCTAATAATTTTAGACTGTCTCAGAGATAGTAGTGAGTCACTGAGTTTCTGGACAAAATTGTAAAAGTTAATTTGTTGGTAGCGATCTCTTTGCTTAGGGAGAATGAACACTGTCTGACAATTTGCCTATGATTTTTCAAATATCCAAGCACTATTTTTCTGGAAATAAAATGTTATGATGAAGTAGAGTTCCCTGGAAATGATAAGAGATGTTAAATCACAGGCTTCATTGCACACAAGAGCAGGAAACCAAGCTACTTAAAGTCGTTATTGATATGTATGGAAAGTGGGCAACTCTATTCTCTATAATAAGGGATAGCAAACTCTTCTGAAAAGGCCTAGATAGTATGTGTTCTGGGTTTTGTGTGACAGACAGTCTCTGGGTCACATTTACTCAACCCTGTCATTGTAGTGTGAGACAGCCATAGTTAATAAGCAAATAAATGAGTGTGGCTGTGTTGCAATAACATTTATTTACAAAAAAGAATGGTGGGCTGGATTTGGTCTGTGGACTAATGTTTGCTGTTAGCTGCTCTGTAATGGAATATTTTAATATTATTGGTTTTTCATAACATTCATTATTTAGTTTTAATGGGTAAATTGGGCAATGATTCAAATACTGATTGGTAGAGCCAGTAACTGTGCATTGTGCCCATATTTGGTGTAGATATAGGGACTGACAAAAATGAAATAAAACTGACTTGCCTCTATAGCCTGTCTTCCATGAAGTAAAAATGGTGAAATATATGACAAAAAATTATTTATCTCTATGCTCTATGTATCTATCCAGGTGTAATATAATTATTTCATGTGGGGAATAAAAAATTATGTATTAATACCTGTTTTGCATGTAAAAACTCATGGATAACCAATGGATATGACAAAAGTTGACAAAATATGATATATGCAAATACTGGATTCTGAAAAATGTAAAGTGATTACAAATTAGGCACATTAAAACTTCCTACCCTTCTGTATCTGCAGTTTGCAGTTAAAGTCTTACTCCCATTATTTTAATTTTATATTTTTATCAATTTTAAGTTAGTTATACTGAACAAGTCTAACAATGCCATTCCCTTACCTTGCAGTCATCTGAAAGCACTTCAGGTTCAAGTAGAGTGTTTTCTTCAAAAATTTGTCCATTCCATCCCTTGAAACCAATAGGCAATCCTGAGCCACCTGTCTGAGTGCTTGTCCACACTGGAGTGTTTAGACAGTGAATGGTGATGATATGGGTTGCTTCTGAGCTCAGTAAATGAAGGAAGTTCATCTGGACTTTCCCAACTCCAAACTCCAACTAATGTCATAGAAACAGGATGCAGGTTATAAGATGCAGCAACTGAGAAACCTACAGTTTGGGAAAACTTGAGGACAAGTCCTTGAAAGGTATCCTTGAGAAAGATACTTTCCTTGGTATGTAAGTGCCAGTCAGTCAGTGGTGTGCAGGTAAAGGCTTACCACTGACTTTTAGTGATGATGTCATTTTCAGTAAAACTTTAGGTAACTGGCTACTGATTACAAACACTGCAGCTATTTGGGGATTTTCTAAAGTATGTGTGTGTATAAAAAACATATGCTTCACATTTTTAAAAGGAATTATAAAGCATAATCAATAGAGTAAGCCATCATAAGCCAATCATAAAAATACACAAACAAAAATGTCAAGATTTACTAGGACAATTTTCTAAAAACAAAAAATTTCTTTCTTGTATATGGTAGAGAATGATACCTTTGCTTCTGTTCATAAAATTCATAATTATTTAAACTGATAGGATTTTAAAAATAATTGTTCACTGATACTGAGCAAATAGTAAGGTATTTATATTTTAGAAATAGTATTCTAAAATTCAGTGCATACCTTTGTCACAGAAACTGGAGATAAACATGTCTGACCACCAGCACTGAAATTACAGAACACCTCAATGGCATCTGAAGGGCATCCAAGATTTGGATCAATCCAGTACTTCCCTGTTGATTTATTGTAAAACATAAAGACACTTAAATGCCATGCTAAAATATATTTGAACCATCCTTACAAATTTTCATGATACTTTAAATATATTTTTTCAATCTTACCCATAAAAAAAACTTAGAAGATAGAAAGATATTTACATTTAAGGAGTGAACGCAAGCATTCTGTAAAATTGATACTGAAAATATTGTAGATTTCACACACATCAATTTGAGGGCATTTCATCATTTTAATAAAAAATGATAGAATGGCTGCATTTATTGCCACATTCTACAGATGAGATGAGCTCAGCAGCTTAAAGTGAATTGTCCAAAGTTACATAGTTAATATGAAAGCTGCAGTTAATGTGGTGTATGTGTATATTTCTGTTCTATGTCATTTGAGTTAAAAATGAGTATTTAAAAAAATAGAAACTTCTTGAGATAAAATGTATCTTTATGATAATTAAAAATAAAACATTTTTTGTTTTCAGAAAGAAAATATACAATTAAATGGTTGTCATATTTGTGCATTCTTCACTAGATTTGTAGGTGGGAAACCATTCCACTGACAGCCCAGGAGAATCAAGTGCCAGGAGAATTAAAGTTAGCCTATCCAAGCTGAAATACTCAGGCTGAAGAAGTATTGAGCTAGTATCTTAATTCTAGGAAGAATTAAGATTCTTTCTGCCACTCCCCACCCTCTTTACTTTAACCATTAACTTTCAGGCTCAGAACACTGAAATAGCACCTTATTTAGCAAAAGGAAGGTATCTTTCAATGAGGTATGCCTGCTTTCTTGCATTAAAGTGGCAAGACAATCAAAGAGTTTTCTCAAATGTCACTTTTTACAGTAGGTAGAAATTCTTGTTCATTCCACCCTTACCCTACAGCAAAGATTTCTCTAGCTCATCCTGGGCTTCCTCCAGTCCATTATTTTGGCTTCTAAAACATCCTCAACTATTCTCCCCTTTACTATTGTACTAATCTTTCAAAATGAACACTTGCTGAATTGGTAGCTCCAAGTTGCAGTGGTTTTCAAACACTGGAGGCATGAGAACCATCTGTTAAAACACAGATATCTGGGTGCCACCCCCAGAGTTGTTGATTCATTAAGTCTGGAGCAGGGCTTGAGAAGCTGCATTTTAAAATCTAATTCTAGTCCAGGGACCACATTTGGAGAACCACTGACTTATTGAAATATGGAAGAAAGAAATGTCAAAGAGATTATACTCCCCAGATCCCTTCTCCCTTCATTTCATCAGGATTTTGAACATTTTGTAAAATTTATAGAAACTAGAGCTGGATTTTTCACCAGGACTGACATAGGCTTTCTGTCTTACCTAATAAGGTAAACACACATTTGTACTCACCATCTCTTCTCCAGGAAATAGTTTCCTACTACTATATGAGTTAATAAATACTTAAAAAAAAAACTGGCTCTTCCCTGAGGACACTGCTTCCCTTGCAGCCCTTTCAAGTTCTGCCACAGCCTCTACAGCAAAGCAGCTGGAGCAGGGAAGGTGTCTTTCTACTTCTCATTGCCACCTCCAGACCATCCTTCTTTTTCCCAAAAATCGCTCCATGGTAATTCTTTGAAGACTTAGCTTTGGCTGGCTATCACTTTCAGAAAATCTATTTATGACTTAATTCTTCATGATTTTAAATCTACAATAATGATACTTCCAATACCTTGGCCTCTCAGTCTGTTAACTCTTTTCCACCAATGTTCTCATACCCTTTCTGTGTTCTCCCTCATTCCCTGCCCCATTTACTTTCACCATTAACTTCCAAGGCCATACCCTAGCCTTTGTTACCTAAGACTATAATTCCTCCATAATTAAACCTCTCTTTTCTATTCAGCTGATTTCCTCTAGTGTCCTGACTCCAATAGTTCTTCTATCCCCTCAAGATCTACCATCTATGGATAATTGTATGTTCACTTCCCATCCTACCCAGCTGAAAACCTACAATCCTCTACTGCAATTAATTTCCTTAGAGACTTACTGAACATTCCCTCCCTGCCTCACTTCACTGTACTTGTCTTATAAAAGCCTAACCTTACATAGTCTAATTTTATGCCTAATCTGTAGCCATACCTGCACAGTTAAATGTAGCAAGAAACACACAATTATGCTGACTGACCTCACTTTAAATTTAAATGTTTGTAAGGTTACTATTTAGTAATACTATGTTTCTCTAGTCCATTCCTCTGTCATTTTCCTAGTTAATTACTTGAAATATTTTCCTCTCCCCTGAAATTTATTATACCTATTCCTTCATCCTTATTCTTGACAGGTAAACTTTAAATTTCAATAAGACAACTGAAGCAATCTGAAGGAAACTTATATAAGCTCCCACTACTAGATCTGTATTTAGTTCTATAAGCCCTATCACCTATCTGTATTTGCACACACATATTCTGCCTTCTCTTATTATTGTGAATAAACTGTGTTCCTATTCCTATATAATGCTTTTCTTGCCTATTATACATTCCGTTTAAAATTCCTCCTCTCATATTTTCTGTTGTCTGCTCCTTCTGCCAGTTCTCAGGCTATATAGAAGGATATATACCTTTGTAATATGAACCCTTGACATCAAAAGCTGTCACCTTCTAAGAGTATTTGGTTCTTGATGATATTACAATGACTTCTGCCATATTTTATCAAAATGATTAAGAATTGGAATGAAAATACTGCATCTCCAACACACTGAAATGATGAAATGAAATCAGATATCAGAGTTTGAGGAAATAAAGAACTTACCATCTGATACTTTGTGTTCACAGTTAAGCAAATCTTTGCAGATTCGTGCTGGGTTATCTCGTGTGCCAAGAGGATTCTTAATGCTGTGCAGTAAATTGCTTAGGTAGTTCAAGGTTTTGAATATCTCTGCACTGTAGTCAATTAAAGTCACTTCAGTATTCTGGTAGCTCTGCCAAGTCATCATAGAAATCATATTAACAAAAAAGCATTAAGTAGTCATCACTAGTATGCAACCCTAATGATGAATATGGATCATGACAGAAGAAAAATGTATTCCTGTGCAATGAGTGGGAGTAGGATGTAAAGACAGTTTGTATTTAAATATAGGCATATGAATATGTTTTATTAATCTTGATTCCAAATAAGCAATTAAATTCACACTTAAAAGTCTAGTTTTCAAGCTTACATAAAACTTAACAGTTACTATTCTACTGTATAATGTTTTTAAAAATTATATATGAAATAATTAGAGTTTAAATAGGAAAAATGAGTAGTGATGATAGATCCCATTTTAAGAAATAGTTAATTTCATTTAACTATTTTTTAATAGTACCTAACTCCTTATTTTAAAAATACCTAAACAATATTATATTTTTGTTTTAAATGTTTTCTTTAAAAGATATCCTATGCATATATTTCTGTTTCTTACAGTTGCTTACTTTGTCCTTAAACAATGGTTTCATTATTTTCAATCTGTTTTAAATATAATCTTTGAGATAAAGCCACATTTTGCCCTCTGAAAAAGATTTCTGCTTAATTTGTATATTGAGAGTGCCAATGTAAATAAAGTCAGATATATTACCTCCATCTGTAGAGCTGTATGTGATTCAATCAAGGCTTGAATAGCAGCATTGATATCCATTTGTTTCTATGTAAAACAAAACCATTTGACATCAGCAATATGATCAACACTGAGTGCTCTAAAGTCAAAGCTATAAATTCTGAAAGCACGGCTGTTAAAGTATATGAGACATATTATCTGAACGGGGTTTGTAACTCTTATGATTAGACAGATCTTGCAACTATTGCCTGGCTGTCTGAAAGGACAATATGCTGCCTTCATCTGAATCTCAAAAATCTCTTAATTAAAACAGGACCGAAGTCTAGAGCTTTCAAATGAAAAACTATTTGTCTCTGCTGTATGAACACACACAAAAGTTACTCAAATGGGTGAAAAATGAAATATGATCCTCTCAGTTAATAAATTGTAGAGTGAAAAATAAATAACTGTAGTTATTTTCAACAGCTACATTCCTGGAATGAAAATGGAATAAAATACTACTGTCCTGAGGTAGTTACCACAGTAGTTTAATCTGATACTTCTGCGGTCTTAAAAACAATTTTTGAAGTTGGAAAATGTACCCTTGGTCCCAAAAGAAATAATACAGCATGAATCCAATCTCCTCCGGTATTTAATAAAAGATATTTTTAGAGAAAGCTTCAGCATAACCATTAATAAGTCTTTTTGTATTTATTTTTTAAAAAGCTTGGAGACTAAGAAACATGAGTCGGAAGAAAATCTATGAAACGGCATCTGTGTAAGTAAATCAAGAAGTCTAATTTCTTTCATGATAATTATACTGCTAAGATATCTTTTTACTTGGTGGTACATACAATAGAAACTGTTTTCAACAGTTCTCTCATAACTCATGGTTGATAATTTAAAAACCTACCTAAAAAGATGGGACAACCAATAAAGTGCACTCTTCACTGTCTTAACATGTGGTTTTCATATTGGAAAATAATTGGACCCATTCTGCATATTTTATATATATATATATACACACACACACACACACATACTGCTAAACAATGTAATATATATTGAGGATAAAATGGTAAGCAAAAAAGATATTTGCCCTGGTGGAGTTGAAGTTTACAAGGGGGAGAAAGGCATTAATCAATTCATCTCAAAATTACATAATTACAAATTGTGATATGTGCTATGAAAGAAAAGTGCTTGGACCTATGGGAGAAATTAGGGAGACTTAATGGAACCTGGAGGATATAAGAGGTTTGGAAGGCACACTTCAGGTGTCCTTGAGATAGTGACATTTGAGCTGAGATTTGAAGAATAAATAAGAATTTTTAGGAGACAGGGTGGAAGAGCTTTCCAGGCAGAGGAAATGACCTTGCACAAAGGCCATGAGATAGAGAAGCATGATCTATTCAAGAAGCAGAAAGGGTCGGCCTAAAAAATTCTGTGTAGATTAAATAATTCTGACCATCAAACTTTCATGAACGGGCAAATTATAAACATGGGTCACACAAAAAACTGGCAGTGAACATGGGCAACTGAATTAACTACTACACAATAGTCAACTTTATATTTTCCAGTTGGTTTGTGATTAGGCTTTGATCCTAGAAAACTAGCATAGGAGTTCTCACATTCACCAGATTCAGTAACCTTTTTCAGTTTTAATTATTATTGAGGTTTAAAAAATTTTTATTTATGTAACATAACTTTTGGTATATACTGTAGTAGAAATGAAAGCACAAAATTTTAAACTATTTAATTGCTTTAAAATGACTATAAACCCATTATGTGTTAATATAAATATTTTTTATGAAAAATAATTGTATTTTCCAGAACAAAAAAAATAGTGAGAAGATTGGCATTGTTTTATACTTTTGTACTTATCTTTAGTGGCTGGGTTAATAGAAAATAGCTAGATTCTCATATCTGCTTCTGTATTCAATCTAATATGTTATTTTAGTGGAAATATATGAAGAAAGTCTGGCCTTATAGAGATATGCAGTTGGAAATAAGGTATTTTTTAGTAACCTTTTTAGGTAATTGTGGTTATTCTTCATTGATACAATACCAAAACTTGACAAATGGTAATTTTTAAGGGTTCAGTATGAAATCTGAAAACATGTCTATGAACTTTTTATGCTCATTTATATTAAAATATATTGGTCTTTTATCAATATCTATGCCAAAAAAATCTTTTACTTATGCATGATTTTGTTAACATCATGCATTCATCATTCAGAAAATACTGGTTCATGGAATTAGCAGATATTTCAAATATGGCATTACATCATGTAACACAAAAATGCTAAATTTTTTATTTAAAATATAATATGTAATATAATATAAAATGTATTAAAGTTTCTATTTTATAATATATTTATATTTTTATAAAACATAAAACCAAGATAAAAAATAAAATATTACATTATGTAATATAAAAAAATTACATTTGCTAACATCATCACCAGCCTCATTAGAAAATCATAAGTATTGGGAAGCTCTCAAACTCAAGTTGTAAATATAAGTTTTCCCTAATTTTTGTTTGAAAGTTTGAAATTTATGACTGGCATCAAAGTTTGTCAGTAGTTTTCCTTGAAATGACAGGCTCATTTGTCATTTCAACAATGTCTGAGTAACATTGTTAGCCTGTCAAGTAAAAATGGTGTTACATGAAAAGAGCAGGTAGTTCAGTTTGCAGCTCAAAAACTGCATATGTGCTTTTATTTGAGGCAACCATTGTACTTTAGTAAGGAGCAGAAGTGCTTTATATGTTCTTTCATTTCATCACACACAATATTAAAAAGATATGTACTTAAGAGTTTAAGGAGACAGCAAAAATGGTGGAAAAATGCCTTCCCAGAAATTTCTTTTATAAAAACAATAAGAAAACTGAAAAAAAATGTCAGAATGAGGTTTTTCAGGGTCATAGAAATTAAGAAAATGCTTGCAACAATCTGGGGAGAATTTATTTCAAAAAGTAGCTTAATTTTACTAAAGGCAGTGAGCTCTGTGGAGCTTTAATTTGTCCTATTCCCATGTCTCTTTCCAGCTCTTTGGTAGCCATAAAAACCAAAAGCCTGTAATCATAGTAAAAGCAAGAAGCTGGAAGCACAGAAGGGAGCAGAATGGAGTTGGAGTTGCTTCAAAGCCTCTTTCCAGTGAATTGTCATTATCTGACCTACCTGGTGGTTCCCTGGAAGACACCACTTGCAAGGTTTTCTTTATTTTACCTGACTCATATCTCATTCAATGCAAAAAGTCTTTTCCCTAGGAGCATTTTTCAAAAGTATTGACAGGGAATTGTTTAACTTTATGGTTGCCTGAAGCAGGGGAAAACAGGGTAAACAATAGGCTAACAAAAAGTTTACAAGAATAAGCTAGGAAATGAGTTGTCCATAGAGACTTTAGAAAGCTTGAACATATTCCTGAGAATCTAGAAGTCCATGTGCATAGACTGCGATGAGCACATTTTCAGGAAATACTTGAGAAGGCCCTAAGCTCTCTCCTCTGGCTGGCTTTCACTCTCTGAAATCAGGAAGTTAAGGCTAAGGCATTGAAGGGGTGCTCCAACATATAGAGACATGTGGCAAAAACTGGGAGACCAGTTTTGCAATTTAAGGAAATCTCTCTCCAGCCATTAGCTGACCATAAACATAAATATGTATATATAAAATATTTAAAATTAAAAAATTTTAAGACATGCAAGGAAACATGAAAGTATAGCTCATATACAAGTAAAAAGACAGTCAATCAATATAAACTGCCCTAGAAAAAGCCCAGATGTTGTA
Organism: Manis pentadactyla; assembly: GCF_030020395.1. Taxonomy (NCBI): domain Eukaryota; kingdom Metazoa; phylum Chordata; class Mammalia; order Pholidota; family Manidae; genus Manis; species Manis pentadactyla. Next base: position 73,031,188 of record NC_080022.1, read on the forward strand.
TCTGGTAAACAAAGACCTTAATTAGCTGTTTTAGGTATGATAAAAAAAACTAAAGGAAACCATGAATACAGAACTAAATGAAAGTATGAAAAAGGTCCTATAAATAAGGGCAATCAATAAAGAGATGGAGATTACAGAAAAGAACCAAATAGATATTCCATAGTTGAAAGATATAATAAATGAAATGGAAATCTATTAGAGAGGCTCAACAGTAGATTTCAGTAGACAGAAGAATCAGTTACCTGGAACATAGGCTTATTGAGATCTTCCACTCAAGAGAGCATAAAGAAGAAAAAATGAAGAAAATGAACAGAGACTCAGAAACTTATGGACACCAACCAGAATACCAACATATGCATAATGGGAGTCTCAGAAGGGGTAGAGAGAGAAAAAGGGGCAGAAAGAAGATTTTAAGAGATAATATCTGTAAGACATCGACACAGGAAATCGAACAGGACACAAATAAATGCGAAGGTCTTCCATACTCATGGATTGTTATTGTTAACCCACAGCAGTCCACAGATTCAGTGCAATCTCTGTCAAAATACCAATGGCATTTCTCACAGAAACAGAACAGACAATCTTAAAATTTGTATGGAACACAAAAGACCCCAAATAACCAAAGCAATCTTGAGAAAGAACAAAACTAGAGGCGTTAATACTCCCTGATTTAAAACTATATTAAAAACTATAATAACCAAAATAGTAAGTATTGGCATAAAAACAGACACATAGACCAATGGAACAAAAATAGCACAAAAACAAACCTATGCATATATTCATGACAAAGGAGCCAAGAATATATAATGTGGAAAAGACAGTCTCTTCAGTAAATGGTATTGGGAGAACTGGGCATTTGTGCAAAAGAATGAAACTGGACTACTACCTTATAGAATTCACAGAAATTAACTATATGTGGTGATGGATTTCAACTAGACATTGTTCTGATCATTTTGTGAAATATACAAATATTGAATCATTTATTCAATACCTGTAACTAATATAATGTCATATATGAAGTGTTGCCTCAGTTATAAAAAAGAATGACTGAAAATTTCCTAAATTTGATGAAAAACATTAATCTACACATCTATGAAGCTCAATGAACTCCCCAGACACATCACAAACTACTGCAAACTATAGACAAACGGACTCTTGAGAGCAAAAAGAGAAGACACTTGTCATTCCCTAAAGATCCTCAATAAGATTAATGGCAATTTTTTCATCAAAACCATCAAGACAAGAAGGCAGTGGTATGACATATTCAGAATGCTGAAAGATAGTCTGGCAACCAAGAGTTCTATGTCAAATTAAGCCATTCTTCAAAAAGGAAGGAAAAAGTAAGACATTTCCAGGTAAACAAAAACTAAAATAATTCATTACTAGCAAATCTTCCCTAGAAAAGTGAAAAAGGGAGTCCTTCAAGTCACAATTAAAAAAAACAAGGCAGAAACTTGAATACACATGGAAAAATAGAGAGCACTAGTAAAGGTAACTTTACAAGTAATTATAAAAGAGAGAATAGATCCCAAATAGCTAAAACTACCTTGAAAAAGCACCAAAATTGTAGGTCTCACACTTCAATTTCAAAACTTACTATAAAGATACAGGAATCAAAACAGTGTGGTACTGTCATAAAGACAGACATATAGACCAATGGAACAGAATAGAGCCCAGAAGTAAATCCTCACCTATATGGTCAAATGATTTTGACAAGGGGTTCACCATTGAATCGAGAAAGAACAGTCTTTTCAACATATTGTGCTGGGAAAATTTGATATCCACATACAAAATAATGAAGTTAGGCACTTACTTTACATCATATACAAAAATTAACTCAAAATGGATCATAGACTTAAACCTAACAGCTAAATCTATAAAACTAGAAGAAAACAGAAAAATGTCATTGGATTTGACAATGATTTCTTGGATGTGAAACTAAAAACAAGGCAATTAAAGAAAAGGGTAAATTGAACTTTATCAAAATTAAACATTTCTGTGCCAAGGATACTATCAACACAGTGAAAAGGCAACCCATGGAATAGGAGAAAATATTTGCAAATAATATATCTGATAAGGGATTAATACCTGGAATATATAAAGAACCCCTACAACTGAACAACAAATAAGCAACCGAATTCAAAAGAGGGCAAAGGACTTAAACAGGCATTTTTTCCAAAGAAGATATATAAGGTGATAGGCACATGAAAAGATGCTCAACAGCACTAATCATTAGGGAACTATAAATCAAAGGCACAATTATATATCATTTGATACCCATTAGGATGGCTGTGATTAAAAAAAGAATATAACAACTGCTGGTGAGGATGTAGAGAACTGAAACTCTGTGCAGGGTTAGTGGGAATGTGAAATGGTACAGCTGCTATGGAAAACAGTATAGCAGGTCTTTAAAAAGTTAAACAGAATTGCCATATCATTCAGCAATTCCACTTCTAGGTATTCACCAAAATGAACTGAATGCAAGAACTAAAACAGGTATTTATACACCTATGTTCACAGCAGTCTTATTCACAATAACCAAAAGGTAGAAGCAACCCAAGTGTCTACCTAGCTAAATCAAATGTGTTATACACATTTAATGGAATATTATTCAGCCTTAAAAAAGAAGGAAATTCTGGCATGTCATATCATGCATGAACCTTGAAGACATTATGCTAAGTGAAACAAGTCAGTCAAAATATAATAACTACAGTATGACTCCACTTATATGATATACCTGTGGTAGTCAGACTAATAAAAGTAGGAAGTAGAATGGTTGGTCCCAGAAGCTTGAGAAAGTTAGGAATGAAGAATTATTGTTTAGTGGATATGGAGTTTCAGGTGTGGAATATCAAAAAAGTTCTGGGGATGGCTGGTGGTGATGGATGCATAACAATGTGAATGTACTTTGTGCCACTGAACTATACACTTGAAAATGGTTAAAATGATAACTCTTATGTATATTTTACCACAATTCAAGATAATAAATAAATAAATATGCCCATTATCTTTTATACTTAACCATCCCACTTCTGGGAATAGTCTTATAGATATTCTGCAAAATGATATGTATATGTACAAAATGATTTGTATTGTTGTATTAGAAAAAGATAGGAAAGAACTTAAATGCCCATCAACAGAGGACTAGACAAACAAGTTGCAGGATATTCTTAAGTGAAATGATTTTATTTTCTGTGAGGGTGTGGCAGAGAAGAACACAATGACTTTAAGTAGATTAATAGTGCAGAGTTTGGTACTTGATTCATGCTAAGGTACCAAGCAATTTGAGCCAGTATTAGTGTAAATATCACCTCAATGAACAAAGCTATTTTTTCCAACAGGAATTAGCAAGAAAAGAAATGTCATAACACTTGGCCACTCATAAATTTTCTTGGCAATATCCATAGTTCTATAATTTCTAAAGCCCAGCTCACAGCTGGTGCATAATAGGCATTTAATTTATTGAAGATATTAAATTTTTTCCCCAAGGATAGATTTTAGGAAGGACAGGCCCAAAGAGACTGTAGTAAAAGAATTTGCCTAGGAAGTCATTCAGCAACACCTAAGTGCCCTTATGTGAGTGTAAAACTCTCATTAGGTGCATTAAGGGAATCTAAAAGAAATAACTTCCTCCATATACTCAAGGCAAACAGAACAGATTCTCATACAATCACTTAATGTTTGTAAGAATGTGCACATGAAGTAAAATACGGTGAATAAGAAGTAACCAGATTGTTGGGACTAATGAAGGAAATCAGTATTAATTATACCTCGGGGGAATGTGATCTTTGCAATCCTCTCTGGATGTATTTGAATGCAATGTAGAGGCAGTCTGGGCACTCCAGTATTTTGAGTCATCTGAAGTCTTAAGATCACTGGATAGTGAAAACATTGATGGGATAGGAACTGATTTCAGGTCATGCCCTCTCCATGGTGGAAGTAATTGCTTGTTCTAGGGAAACAGGACTATACCAGCAGCTGCAACCTCTACACTTACCAATCCAGGTTTTACAGTTAACCATTATTTGGAACAAATCAGTTGAACATTTCTTATCTCATTTAGTGATTTTTTAATGACAATTGTCTCCACCCCTCATTCCACACAGAGACACACATACCTGTTTTGTTCTTCCCTTTACCCCACAATCATTTCTGGTTAACTTGGACATCATGCTGTAGGTTTCTTTGTGAGTTTCTAAGTATCTTACCATGTGCACTGTGGCCTGGCCATCACTCTGATAATATCCTCACATTCAAAAACACCATCAATATATATTCCTCTTCCTGAAACATTCCCTTTTAGCTATTCTACTTTAGGAACTTGGGCAAGTTACTTCACTTCCACAGGTCTTAGAAAGAGGGTGTTGGACAGGATTAGAGGTTCAAATTTTTCTGATCTTGACCCACAGTTAAGAAATACATTTTTACATCATGACAAGGTCCACACAAACATACATATATTTAATTGAAAACTTAAAAAACCATACTTTTTCTTAATTGTGGTGATAAACCAATTTTTTCTTTTGCTTTTTCTTAGTGGGGTAAAATTTACATAACATAAAATTCACCATATTAACTATTTTAAAGTATATGATTTAGTTGCTTTTAGTAGATTCACCACATTGTGCAATCATCACCACTATTTAATTTTAGGACATTTTCGTCACCTCTGAAAGAAAGCTCATATACCCATTAAGCAGTCACTCCCCATTATTTTTTTCTATTCTATCTCATATAATTTCATTTCAAAACAATGCTAAATGAGACTCAGTAAACTGGTCTTGGGATCCACTGACCAATGAGTCACAACATAGCATGAAATAATTGCTAAATAATTACTAAGAGGACTTTTCTGCTTCTAATTCTATGATTCTATTCCATTCTAGACATTGTTTCCCTCCAAGTGAAGTCTTCTTTCCTGAAGTATTCCCACTGAAATTCTCTATGAGATGAAACTTGCTTTTAGTACTTATTCATTTGTCCATTCAGCCAACACTTACTAAGGCTTGAAAGGAAATGAAATTTAAAAAATTGTCCATACTTTCAGAGATTTGGCAGTCTAAACAGGAAGACTGGCATGAAAATAAATGAGTATATGAAGAAGGAATGATCAGTTTTATTTTGCAGTGAGATGAAAGGAAGGAATTAAGAGGAGTTTCACAGAAGATATGATCATAGTTTGATTTTACCAGGAATATGCAGTTATTTTCTCACTGACATTTAAACTTCTGCTCTGGGAGTAGTATTCTCAAGGCTATGCTACCTCTCTCCTACAGTGGGCTTGGCAACTCCTAAAAAGATAGTATAAGGAAACCTATACTATTTTTAAGAAAACCTATACTAGTTTTTCATATTGGCCAAGAAGAAAGAAGACAGAAAGGAAAAAAAGGAAGAAAAGAACCAAAGAAACTAACATTTATTGAGCAACTACAGTGTGTCAAACTAATCCTCCTAACATTTCCTCAAAGGGTATATTCTTATCCACATTTTTCTCAGAGCAGAAACCTCACACATCCTATTTCATGGCTATATATGAAAACATGAAAACATTTTCCATTTGAGATGGATATGGTGTCCCAAAGTACGGCACTTCAATGTCAAAATTTTCTCTACACATCTCTAATTTGCCAGTGTATGATCTTTTAGAACTTGTTCTTTCATGGGGAGGCAGCTATGATATATCAAAGTCTTTCATGGGAAGGCAACTGATGAGGTTATTTGTAACCCATGCATTGTGGAGATCTAGGGGGAAAGAAAGAACAGAGAAATGGAAAGTAATTTGAAGATTTAAAGAAAGACATTCTCATTGATCTTCACACCAAGGAAGGTTTCAATCCCCATCAATCAGATGGTCAGAAAGGAGTAGTAATTTTTAAAAGATCGAAGAGAAATGGATCTTCTGTTTCCAAGAAGACAATCTTCCTTGTGGCACTTCGCTTGAAAGTTATTTCTTGCCCTGATGAAAAGCTGAAGAGAATGAAGAGTTCCTAGCCTGCTGTGAGTAGACCACAGTTATTCAACAACTAGAACCATAAGAGATCCAAATTAAACCAGAGCAGCATGTGGAAACAAGTAAGCCTTGGAAGGCATGGGACACTATTGTTTGGGACAGTGTATCCTTTAGGCAGGAAATCTGATCAAGGACCATGGCATTTGACCAGGATATTGTAGGAGTGGGGTGCAGGTGAGGCTGGGAATGGGAGGAGACCTCTTGAAGGAAGCAGGAAGACAAAGAGATTACTGAGAATGAGAGAGGATACAAAGCATAACGAAAACCAAGCTTGGAACATTCATTCCAAAATGAAGTAGGATGCATGAGAGCCTTTTGCTCTGAGAAAAATGTGGATAAGACTATACACTTTGAGGAAATGTTAGGAGGATTAAATGAGAAAGGAATGGTGCTTGATGCGCTATAGGTACTCAATACTTATGCTTTGTATTATCAACTATATCAGCGATTATAGCTGATAATTAGGCAACAGAAGCATTGCCTCAAAGATAAAAGCCGCAACTTGGGGGATGTAATATGTAACAAGCAAATCCATGAGAAGTCTGAGGGCTTCTGCAGTCAGCAACTGAGGATTCATGTAAAGCCTAAGAAGTGGATAACTGGTTGGCAAAAAAAAGGAACATTTTAAAAGGCAACCTGGAACTCAGAAGTAGGTGTTAGTATTTTTTGTGCACTTATGTCAGGCAATGTGCTGAGTGCTTCACTTTTTACTTAAAATTAAAGTCCACCCACAAAAGTTAGAGGTGCCATCCCCATTTTACAGACAAGAAGTCTGAGGCTTGGGTTTCAAGTTATTATAGTTGGGAAGGCTACACATCAGATTAGCAAAATGAACAGAGGTAGGTAAGAAGAGTTAATAGAAGTTAATAGAAGAACAGAGTTAATAGAAGAGGCGTAAAAAGTTAATATGACATACAAAGAAAAACAAAGCCAAGAAACTTACTCTTGGACCCGGTGCTCCAGGTGGACCCTATAAAAAAATTTTAAAGTATTTATTTAGTAGATATCTCAAACTACACAAATATTTTGGCATCAACAGTAAAAAGATATAAATGTAAATAAACTCACTGGAGGCCCTGGTTGCCCTCTTGGTCCTTGTGGACCCTAGAAGAAATGCAGACAAAGCATGATATGTATACATTATACTTTTGGTTTGGTATAAACAAGACAGCTAAGATTCAACCCCTATCATTGCTTTTTCGTGTGAGGCAAGTCATGATTCAAAGTTGTTTTGGTATTTTGAAGTTATATGTCCTTTGCAGTTAGCTATCACCTACATTCATAAAGAAGCCAGATATTTACTTTCGTGTTTTACTGATATTACTGGAAGCTAAACTCACTCATTTTAATAAACTACTATAAATATAATACTTAAAAATGTTAACACTACCTAAGTATGTTTTTCCTGTTTTCTACCTACCATCAACCTAATGGTCAAAGATGGAAACTTCAGTATTCTTAGATACTTCCTTTTCTTTCAACATCCACCTATAATTTGGTTACACACTACTGTTGATTTCACCTCCAAATCTTTTCAAAATACTACTTCTCCATGTTCACAGCAACAGTCTCAGTTTAGTGCTAACCATAAGCTCTTGACTGAATGTATCACCCACAAAATTCATATACTGAAGCCCTAATAGCCAATGTGATGATATTTGGAGGTGGGTCTTTGGAAGATAATTAGACCACATGGAGCTCTTTCAAAAAGTGCAGTGTATTTTTAAGAAGAGACATGACAGAGATAATCTCTCTTTCACCATATGTGGGGATAGAGCAAGAAGGAGGCTGTCTAAAATTCGGGAAGAAGACCCTCACTAGTTATGGGATCTGCCAGCATCTTAATCTTGGAATTTCCAGACTCCAGAACTGTGAAAAATAAATATTTGTTGTTCAAGGCACCCCAGTCTATGGCAGTCTGTTATAGCAGCCTCAGCTGACTAAGACATCACAGTTTGCTTGGATTTCTAATTTGACTTCCTGACTTTATTCCTTCTACTATGCTAACTACATTCTACTTATAAAATGGAAATCTAAGTACATCATAGTTAAAATCATTAAATGGCTCTTTATTGCTTAAAGGATAAAGTATAAACTACCTATCAGTGACAGCTACCATTTATTGAGAACTCCACAAGCCAAGTTGTGTGCTAGAACACACTGTTTGCCAAGTCGTATGCTTTATTTCCATTTAACTCTTAAGTAAATGGAATGGTTAAGCAGCTGGTGAATAAAGAACAGGGCTAGGATTAAAATCCAAGTAAACTGGACACAAAAGAATATGTTCTTAAATCAATGTGCACTCCTGCCTCCTCTTCAAGGTCTGAGCCTCATTTTTACTCTCCCCCCAACACATATTACATTACATCTATAACCAACTACTTGTAGATTTCTAAATCTTCCAAGTTCTTTCACACATACATTTTCTTGCATGCATTATTTTCTTGACCAGCAAAGCATCTTCTTACCTTTTCTATTTGTTTAACTCCCATTGCTCCTCCACTATTCCTTTAAAACTCAATATCCACTTTGCTTATCACCATGCTATCTCCCTCCTACTTAACTAACCACTTGTGCATTCACATTGGCAAGTCCCAAGGTACCCTTCAAAGTATCTTAATCACCTTTTCATTCTCTGAAGCAAGAATCGTGACTAATACACAGTAGGTGTTCAAAAATTGTTGAGCGAATAATATTAAAATTGACTAGCATTAATTTAGAAATTAGAACAGTTAAAATGTTTAGAAAAATGTAAAAAGTTATGTTGACATTTTTCAAAATGAAACAATAGTAATCATTGTTAAGAATGTCTGCTTAAAATTTAACTTACTTTGATTGCCAATTGAATGTTAAGACTATACTGAGTCAAATTCAGATTATAGCTGAAAGATGGCAAAGCGCAATTTATCTTTAGCTGAGTTTTGAATACCATTGATGCTACGCTTGACTTGTATTAAGTATTTTTTTATTGCCAAAGGCTATAAATATACTGTGAAACCTAGAAAAAACAACACATAGTAACTTTAAAAATGTAGAATACTCCAATACTGTGCCTGTTGGACATTTCTTAGTCTGCATGATTTATGATTACAATTTAAAGCAGAGAATGTACAAAACTGTACCTCAGAAACTGCATGATAAATTACAGAAATGTCATGTTGGAGATAGCCTTTTAAATAAATAGAGGCTCAGAGAGAATTTGGCTAATTTTCTCCATTCTGGATCAACATTGTTTAAATAAACATTTAACATTTCACCCCACTTAGCATCTTTCTGACATTTGCAATATTTCACTGATAGTTCAGTATAAAATATATCTTATCTTTAATTTGAAAGAGGAATTTATCATAGGAAGAAAAAACTATTTCTACTGCCGATTTTATTGAGTTAATTTCAGCTTGTTAGAAACAAGTCAGATCACAAATATGATCCAATGAAATACTTCAAACCAGACAGTGCAGGACAACCCCACTGAAACAACTGAATAGAAGAAGGCAACTAGCTGAGTAAAACAAAATATTATTCCAATAAAAAATGTGTATAATAAAAGTTCTTTTTCTTCCTCTAGCTAGCCCACCACTAAGGAAAAGTGATTCATTGTCTCTAGAGAGTATATGAAAAAGTATCTAAAGCAGTTTATAATAAAACTGTGATTGTCTATGTTAATTTCCTAAAGGGAAACCAAATTAATGTAAATGATTATGGTGGTTATTTAGCTATAGTGAATGCACCATATTTGAAAATAGACTCTCTCTCCATTTAATCCCAGAATTTATATATAATACCTCCAAAAGTAACATATGTTTTTCATTAGACTTTATAAAAATACTGATAAATGCATGTCCTTGAACTTATGCGTGCTAGATTTTGCCTTTATGAAACTAAATCAAGATTGCATTTACATAATCTTTACTCTTGCTTAGGTACCAAGAATTTCCCTTTTCCCATTAATAAACTGAGAAACTTGCACAGTCATTCAGCCACATCCCTGGTCTCTACCCAGTAGATGTGACTAGCAGCTTTTTCTTTTCCCCAGTTGTGACAAACAAAAATATCTCCACATATTGCCAAATGTCTTCTGGAAGAGGGGAGCAAAATGGCTCCTGGTTGGGAACCAGTGGTTTTGGGGGTCTAATTGGGAATTTAGTGATATTAAATGTTTCATTAGACAGTAATGCAAATACGATGGAACCAGTGAATTATAAGGCAAAGAGGAAAACTACAAATCAGAAATCTGTTCATGTGGAATCTGTCATGTGGGTGGCTGGGCAACTCTTAATGTAGATGAGGAGTATGCATATAGCATCTTCCTTACCCAAGTTGCTCTTAACCCTTATTTTCTGAGAGGTACTATGATTAATAAAAAAAACGCAATGGCATGGGGATCGGGAGCCATGTGCTCTGCTCCTACCTCTGTATGTAATTAGCTATATGGCATTGAATGAGTTGCTGTACATATTGATCTTAGAGATCTCAACTGTAACATAACTGTAACTGTCTAGTGAAGAAAAGTCTCCAAGATTCAGTTTAGAACTTTAGTTTTCAAGCCATTTATCAATATTCTTCCTCATATTTTGTATTTGGAGAAAGAAGGTAAACACATGCATACAAGTTGGGAATTTGAAAGTTTATATGAATGTAAGGGGAATGAGTACTTGAATTTTAAAAGTTTGATAATTTTTCATTTGAATGAAATTATACTATATTTGAATTTTAGAAAGAATCATATACATACATGCTTTAAGTTCTTAATTTGTTAATATTTAGGATATATTTTTCCATAATTTAGTTTTTCCTTATAATGGTTAGACCATCCCCATTGCTTTCAAATTGGAAGCAAGAGATAATTACGTTAATCAAGAATTGTGAATACATATTAACTTAGAGGTAATATTTGAGAAAATGTTGATGTGATTCTTCAACATTTCATTAATTTCATTAGATAACATGTTATAAAAATGGTTGCCATAGTGGAAGGGTTGGGGGTATGAGTGAAATAGGTGAAGAGGATAAAGAGGTACAAACTTAAAATGATAAAATAAGTCTTGCAAATGAAAGTATGACATTGGGAGTGTAGTCAATAACATTGTAATAATTTTGTATGGTGATGGATGGTACATTTATTGTAGTGAGCACTGGGTAATGTATATAATTGTTGAATCACCATGTTGTACACCTGGAGGTAATACAATATTGTACCATCAACTATACTTTCATAAAAAAAATGAAGCAGCTAATCTAAAAATTCATGTGGCATTGTTCACTCTATTTTTTTCTACTTCTGTGGCTTTGAGTTATATGTTTCAAGTTGTGTTATCTTGTCAAAATCCTTTTCAGATGATTGACACTAGGATATTATTTCTGCTATGAGTTAAAATTTTACTTTTTATTAAATGCATCTCATTATTTCCAACAATCCTTTTTGTATTACTTCTGGAGAAATTAATCATATTCTACAAGTGTTTGGGATCCCATGGAAACTAGAAGATTTTTGTAACCTTTCAAGATTAATTTGCCATTAATATGAGAATTTTGAAGTAGGGGGAGAGGAGGGAATTCTATATTCTATCTACCAGGGAATTTTCTCAGGATGTCATACAACTCTAATTTTAGAATTATATATATCTATATCTACCTATCTGTATATGTATACATGTCTGTATATATATATACACACACATACTCATATATATATATGAATCCAGGGAATTATTTTTAAAATAGTCTATAGGTAGGCAGACATGGACCAAGTATAGAATAGAAAGGAAAGAAACTCTTTTTTATTTGGCAATATAGAAACAACTCTGTCATTGTTGAAGTGGGCCTATTTGGGATCAGTAGAATTTACAGTGTTAAATTGTAGAAGATATGAAGTTTCCAAGCAACCCAAATTTATGCTAATAGAGATACTTGTCACATGTTGTGTAATAAGCTGTAACTTTCTTTTTCTAAGGCACTGAATCATGATTTGGTTTTTGTACAAAATTTGGTAAGCACAGAATCACTAATGAATTCTTATGCCAGCTACACGGAAAAATTTTAAGTAAGATTTATAAGCCAGTATGATAGATTGTTGTGATTCTGAATCTTTGTACAAAGAGTGGAATGTCATATTTGTCTCAATATGATAGATATTGACTAATAAAATTCATTCCAAAAATGCCCCAATGTATTAGTATTATTTGAGGGTGACCCCTTTGACAATATTACATTCTGAAACATAGCAGCTAGTAGTCTTTAGCCAGTGAATTATTTAAACCATTCCCTTAAAGAAAACAAACCCGTACAATGTACTGAAAAAGTCCTAATGAGAATGTAAGAAATTTTACTTAACTTTTCCATAGGATGAAAGCAGACGATGGTCTAACTGCACATTTTATGGATTAAGTTAACTGTAGATGATCTCTAGGAATTTAAAGATTACTTTTATAAAGCTCCTTAAACCATAATGGAGTCAAAGGAAAAAAGATGATGAAAAGATATTTTAGTACCAATTATTCAACAATAAAACAGAATAAACTCATAATTCTAATGTGCTAGCTAATCCTTTTTATTCAACAGTTAATTTTATTGCCTATACAAAATGCCACTATGTACTCTCTGGGTACTGGGAGTTTGCATCCTATTATAAAGAGAACTATTGTAACCCACACAGCAAAAGACTAATAAGTACGTTCAAGAAATGCTACTTTGCCATCTAGAATTGGAAAACAGTTGCTAACTTTTCAGTTTTAGGGTAAGTATTCCTCTATTTAGGAATTCATTTATCAAAATTGCCTACTCCATGGCAGGTTCTGTCCCAGACACTGATAACCAGTGTATCAGACAAAGTTCCCTGCCCTCAAGTTTATGGTCTAGAGAAAAAGGCAGAAACGAATAATTTCAAATAGTGTAAACTGCTGTAAAAGAAAACAGAACAGGATATTGTAAAAGAGAATGAGCAGGAATAACAAGACAGAGTGGTATGGATGTCTTTTCTAAGATGATATCTGAGCAGAGACCTGAATAATGAGATAAGAACCAGTCATTTGAAGAGCAGGTGAAAGACTTCCCTAGGTAAGAGGGAGTGAGACAATCTCATTATGGTTTAATGGTATCACTCCAGAGGATGGACTGCAGTGGGGAGAAGTGGAAGGAGTAGCAAGAAGTCAGGAGGCCATCAGTGTGATTTGGACAAGGGTGTTGGTGATGAAAAATGTCGGGGTGGATGGATTCAGAATGGGAGGCTGACAAGGACAAACTTTTAAAGAACTCTTCCTTAGGTTCTCTGCCTTTGTTGGTTCTTTTATGAGGGGTTTGTTTGTTTATGTGTAATCATAGACTCTTAGGGCTGGAAAGGGCTTCAAAGGAATATATTCTAATATCCTAATTCCCTATGCAGTGCAAGAATCCCAGTCCAGTAACTCAAAGAGACAGTCATTAGGCTTTCAGTGACAGCCACTCATTATCTCACAAAACCTATTTTGTTTTAAAAGCAGTTTGTTATTATATTAGACAATTCATTATTATATTTAGCTGAAATTGGTCGCAGCATTCCATTCATTTAGTCAATCAGTCTATATTCCAAGCTAATCGTGTGTTAGGTGCTTTCATAAATTGGGAATCACACAGTATCAAACACACTTCAACCCTCGTGAAACTCACCATCTCTCAGGAAGCTCAGCCCAGAAACTGAACATTCAAGAAATAAATCATTTTAATATTATCCCCTAGAGTTACTCATATTATATATATTCTCCTTGACTTTTAAATGTTTAAAGGTAACTATCATGTCCCAACAACCCTAAACTTCTCTAATTCACTCACTAATAAGGTATTAAGTATTTATTGAGCACCAGCCAGAAGACAGGCACTGTCTTAGGCGCTGGGGACGCAGCAGTAAATAACAGATAAAGTATCTGTGGCACAGCATCTATATTCTAGAGAGGGGAAATACAAAATACAAAAAAGCAAATAAATACGTAGTATGTCAGGTTCTAGGGAAACCCATTAAGGAAATATAGGGAATCTCAGGAAGATGGAGGTGTTGCTATTTTGATGGAATGTCAGAAAAAGCCTCTGATAAAGGGACACTTAAGCAATGACTGAGGAAGAGTTGCCAGGCATTGTACTTGGTCCTCAGTATTAGGCATTATGTCCACAGGTGGCAGCTGGGTGAAGATAAAACATCAGCAAGTCTGCCGTAAGCAAATTATCTTTAATTTTTTAACCTCAAGATGAGTAGGAACTACCAGGATAAAGAGTATGGGCAAGAAAAAGCATGTGCAAAACCCAGCAAGTAAAGAGAGAGCAAAGAGAAGATGATCAGGCTGCAGAGTCTGACAAGGACTAAACATCTTAGATATTTTAATTGTTTTTTCCAGGACAAAGCTCCCAGATACATCACCAATCTGAGAGAGCCCTCCTCTGAATGTACTTTAATTTTGCCCATGTTCTCCTTTTCTGGATGCCATATTTCTATCAGTGCAACCTAAACTTGCAGGCAAGCATAAGCCATTGAATTTCTAAGTCATCAGAGCCACTTCAGTATTTTTTTTCATATGAAATGTTTATGACATTGTCACAGATACTTAAGGTTTCCTAATCCTGATGGAAGCTTATGTTCCAGCTACTGTACTTGGAGAAGATAGGTCAGGGAGGCAGGTGGAGACAGACAGGTCTGGAAAATGGGCGAATTTCGAGCCTCCCTACATTTCCTTTCTTTTTCCACTCTTCTTGGGGGATATGGTTTCACATCATAAATACACCTTTGCTTTCTGCTACAGTAAGTCTACTGAGAAAATATGAGGGCCATATTTCTGCAAATTAAACGCATCTATTTTAGTGCCCTTTGAAATTACTAGGCTATCTGAAATCACATAATTTCTCTTCTTCAACTAATTGATGTAACTGCAATTTACATAATTTTGAACCCAAACATACTCTATGATGAAAAGCAAAAATCTTAGCTGTCACTATGTAATCTCACTGTCTAGTAATCAAGACTTTATTACTATCTTTAAGTTTATTCTTATATGCCTTCTATATTTGGTTTCAATCCCCCTCATTTCACTCCTCACCTGCCTTCTGTTTATGGCTGCTGCTTTAATAAGCTCAGTAGGATCTCTTTCGGGAAAGTGGCCCCTTTACAAAATATCTTCTTTAACTTGGAAGAATCGACATCCCAGAAGAGTGGGAAACAGGACCAGTATAAGCCATAACTTGCAGGCAGACATAAGCTATTGAATTTCTAAATCATCAGAGCCACTGCATTTTTTTTCCATATGAAAATGTTTATGACATTGTCACAGATTCTTAAGTTTCCTAATCCTAGTGGAAGTTTATGTTTCAGCTACAGTACTTGGAGAAGATAGGTCCTGATAGATAGATCCTGAAAGTGGCTGTGGACCTTTTGACCATCCTCTCCCCATGGTTTCCAACTGGCTGAAATATACAATGAATGATGGCTTCTGCTGCGCAGCCCTCCTGGGTGCTGAGTGGACCTAGTGGGTATATGCCTAAAGTAACTGGGCAGGGCTCTTGCTCTGGTACTGCTGAAGAAGGCTTGCATCTCCTCTCCTAAGTCCTCAGAAGGCAAATATTTCATTTAACACAGTGATCTGGGAAGAATGTGACAGGCAGGTTCTTAAATATGTTTAGGGCTTACCAGGTTTTACAGCCATAAACCTCATAGATTACTTCTACTTCCTGAAAACTATATATATAATTTTATTTTTATTCTGTAAGAATCGGAGGCATAATGCAAGAATTAAACAAGGTCCTTGCTTTCACAGAGCTTATAGCCTAGTGGCAAGTGATACTTTAATCACAAACTTACAGTTTCACCTCTAAAGCCTCTTTCACCTCTAGGTCCCTAAAAGAAAAAAAAAGTTTAGTGTTACTGATAGGTATTTATTAAATGTAGTTGAGGCTGTACATGGAAATTTATGTTTTTCCTTTTTCTTTCTAGCAAAACTTAATAAATTCACATAAATGCTAGTTTTCTTTCCCTAAGTTAAGCAAAGCAAAACAAAACCAATCTATTGATTCATTGTGCTACCTGTTTTTCTATCCCTAGCTCCACCATAAAGTGCAATAGGGATGACAAGCTACTTATTCATTCAATTCAGCTGACTGATAATCAAATACAAAACTATTTAGAAAGGAAGTTAGAGGGTTAAATTCTTCTAAAATTTGTTTCCCGCAGCCATAATATACTCCAGCTCCATCCAAGTTGTTGCAAATAGTAGGATTTGTTTCTTTCTTATGCATGAATAGTATTCCATTGTGTATATGTACCACATCTTCTTTATCCATTCATCTACTGATGGACACTTAGGTTGCTTCCAAAATCTTCAGAGTGTGGTTTCTTCTTCCTCTTCTGTTGCTAGCTCTCCTTCTGAGATATGCCACACAGATTTTGATATGTGGTATACATTTTCATTCCATTCAAAATATTTTCTAACTCTTCTTGAGAATCTTCTTTGATCCATGGATTATTTAGAAGTTATTTAGAAGCATGTGGCTTAATTTCCAAGTGTTTGGAGATTTTCCTATTATCATTCTAGCTTATTCTATTTTAGTTTATTTACCTTATGGCCAAAGAACATACCTTATATGACCAGTTCTTTCAAAGTTAGTAAAATTTGTTTTATGACCCCAAATAAAGTCTATTTTGCTAACGGTCCCATGTGCACTTGAAGAGAATGAATAATCTGCTGTTGCTGGATGGGCCTACTGCTTTGAGAATTCCTGTTAACATTTTTGTGATTATCCTTGTGGAAATTACACATGCATTTTTAATTTAAAAATGAGATAATACTATTCATCTTTTCTAGAGCATGAACTTACATCTTTACAATATACTACGAATGTTTTCCCCTATCAGTCCATATTCCCCTAGATATAGTGCTTACCTAGTATTTAATAAACATAATATTTTTATTGAATTTTATTTTGTTTCTAATTTTTGTCATGATGATACTGAAATAAATATCCTTGTACTCTTAAAATTTTTGATAAAAATTGTCCTCCAGGAAGTTTTGTTTGAAATTGCATGCATCCCCGCAACAGATGGGAGGGATAGTTCTGATATGTGCCACATACTGACATTCTTTGTCAATCATACCAACTAAAAGTACTATCTCATTACCTATTTACCATTTATGTTAATACGTTTCTTTTCAATGCTTTCTATCTTGTCTTTAACTTATTTTAAACAAGGATATTAACCTTTTTATACATACATATATATTTTTTATTAAGGTATTATTGATATACACTCTTATGAAGGTTTCACATGAAAAAACAATGTGGTTACTACATTTATCCATATTATCAAGTCCCCACCCATACCCCATTGCAGTCACTGTCCATCAGTGTGGTAAAATGCCACAGATTCACTATTTGCCTTCTCTATGCTACACTGTTTTCTCCATGCCCCCTCACACCATGTGTACTAAACATAATGCCCCTCAATCCCCATCTCCCTCCCAACCTGCCCACCCACACCCCTCCCCTTTGGTAACAGCTAGTCCCTCCTTGGTGTCTGTGAGTCTGCTGCTGTTTTGTTTCTTCAGTTTTGCTTCATTGTTATACTCCACAAAAGAGCGAAATCATTTGGCACTTGTCTTTCTCTGCCTGGCTTGTTTCACTGAGCATAATATACTCCAGCTCCATCCATGTTGTTGCAAATGGTAGGATTTGTTTCTTTCTTATGGCCGAATAATATTCCATTGTGTATATGTACCACATCTTCTTTATCCATTCATCTACTGATGGACACTTAGGTTGCTTCTATATCTTGGCTATTGTAAAAAGTGCTGCAATAAACATAGGGGTGCATATGTCTTTTTGAATCTGAGAAGTTGTATTCTTTGGGTAAATTCCAAGGAGTGGGATTCCTGGGTCAAATGGCATTTCTACTTTTGTTTTTCGAGGAACCTCCATAGTGATTTCCACAATGGTTGAACTAGGTTACATTCCCACCAGCAGTGTAGGAGGGTTCCCCTTCTTTCACATCCTCACCAGAATTTGTTGTTCTTAGTCTTTTCAATGCTGGCCATCCTTACTGGCGTGAGGTGATATCTCATTGTGGTTTTAATTTGCATTTCCCTGATGATTAGTGATGTGGAGCATCTTCTCATGTGTCTGTTGGCCATCTGAATTTCTTCTTTGGAGAAGTGTCTGTTCAGATCCTCCGCCCAACTTTTAATTGGGTTATTTGCTTTTTGGGTGTTGAGGCATGTGAGTTCTTTATATATTTTGGATGTTAACCCCTTGTTGGATATGTCATTTACAAATATATTCGCCCAACTGTAGGATACCTTTTTGTTTGGTTGATGGTGTCCTTTGCCATACAAAAGCTTTTTAGTTTGATGTAGTCCTATCTGTTCATTTTTGCTTTTGTTTCCCTTGTTGAGGAGATGCATTCAGGAAGAAGTAGCTCATATTTATATTCAGTAGATTTCTGCCTATGTTGTCTTCTAAGAGTTTTGTGTTTTCATGACTTATATTCAGATCTTTGATCCATTTTGAGTTTGCTTTTGTGTATGGGGCTAGACAGTAATCCAGTTTCATTCTCTTGCATGTAGCTGTCCAGTTTTGCCAACACCAACTGTTGAAGAGGCTGTCATTTCCCGATTGTAAATCCATGGCTCCTTTATCATATATTAATTGACCATATATGGTTGAGTTTATATCTGGGCTCTCTAGTCTGTTCCATTGGTCTATGGGTCTGTTCTTATGCCAGTATCAAATTGTCTTGATTACTTTGGCTTTGCAGTAGAGATTGAAGTTGGGGAGCATAATCCCCCCAGCTTTATTCTTTCTTCTCAGGATTGCTTTGGCTATTTGGGGTCTTTTGTGATTCCATATGAAATTTAGAACTGTTTGCTCTAGTTCATTGTAGAATGCTGTTATTTTGATAGGGATTACATTGAATCTGTAGATTGCTTTAGGCAGGATGGCCATTTTGACAATATTAATTCTTACTATCCATGAGCATGGGATGTATTTCCATTTATTTGTATCTTTTTTAATTTCTCTCATGAATGTCATGTAGTTTTCAGAGTACAGTTCTTTCACTTTCTTGGTTAGGTTTATTCATAGGTATTTTATTCTTTCTGATGCAGTTGTGAATGGAATTGTTTTCCTGTTTTCTCTTTCTGCTAGTTCACCATTAGTATATAGGAATGCAACAGATTTCTTTGTATTAATTTTATATCCTGCAAGTTTGTGGAATTCAGATATTAGATCTAGTAGTTTTGGAGTGGATTCTTTAAGGTTTTTTTTTATGTGCAATATCATGTCATCTGCAAACAGGGACAGTTTAACTTCTTCCTTGCCAATGTGGGTGCCTTTTATTTCTTTGTGTTGTCTGATTGTCATGACTAGGACCTCCAGAACTATGCTGAATAAAAGTGGGGAGAGTGGACATCCTTGTATTGCTCCTGATCTTAAAGGAAAAGCTTTCAGCTTCTCACTTTTAAGTATGATGTTGGCTGTGGGTTTTCCATATAGGCCTTTATTATATTGAGGTACTTGCCGTCTATATCCATTTTGTTGAGAGTTTTTATCATGAATGGATGTTGAATTTTGTCAAATGCTTTTTCAGCATCTATTGAGATGATCATGTGGTTTTTGTTATTCTTTTTGTTGATGTGGTGGATGATGTTGATGGATTTTCGAATGTTATACCATCCTTGCATGCCTGGAATAAATCCTACTTGAACATAATGAATGATCTTTTTGATGTATTTTTGAATTTGGTTTGCTAATATTTTATTGAGTATTTTTGCATCTATGTTCATCAGGGATATTGGTCTGTAATTTTCTTTTTTTGTGGTGTCTTTGCCCAGTTTTGGTATTAGAGTAATGCTGGCCTCATAGAATGAGTTTGGGAGTATTCCCTCTTCTTTTACTCTTTGGAAAACTTTAAGGAGTATGGGTATTAGGTCTTCAGTATATGTTTGATAAAATTCAGCAATGAACCCCATCTGGTTTAGGGATTTTGTTCTTAGGTAGTTTTTTGATTACCAATTTAATTTCATTGCTGCTAATTGTTTTGTTCAGATTTTCTGTTTCTTTCTGGGTCAGCCTTTCAAGGTTGTATTTTTCTAGTAGTATATTAACTTTTAAAACTAATTTTGAAGTTATCTTTACAGAGCTTATTTTTATACCTTCCTCTACCTCCAGACCAATATAAATGACATGGTACATATCTCTTCATACTTTTTTCAATCAAATATCAACAAATATATTTACATATGTATGGGGCATTTGGTCATACTGTATGATACTGATATCATATTCTCTTCTATGTAACGTATTTTTTACACTTGACAATACGTCATGAAACAAGGGCAAATCAACTGAAGCAGACGTAATGAATTTTTGATAGTTGTGTAATATTCCATGAAATATTTACTCAACCATTCCTCTACAGATGAGCATTCATGTGATTTCAAGCTTTTTTGCCAATACAAACAGTGCTGTGAAAAAAAATCTTTGTAGAATTTCCTATGGGATAAATTCCTCAAAGTGGAGCTGCTTGGTCAAAGGACATATATATATACTTAAATTTTAACAAATATCTTTCCATAAAAGTTGTAATTCATGTTTCTACTAGTGGTGAACAAGAGTACCATTCTCTTTCAGTCCCCTTCTGAGAGACTGGAGGATGTAGTATCTCATTATTACCTTAATTTGCCATTTCTTTGACTAAAAGTTAGGAAGCATCTTTTCAAACAATCATCAAACTTTTGGATTTGTTCTTCTATTTTCTATCTTTTTCATGCCAGTTTGTAAGAACCCTTTATACAAACCCTTTATACAATAACCCATTACATGTTGTATGCATGGCAATGACTTTTCCTCTTATGTTCATTTTACTTATGGAATTGTTTTCCATATAAAATTTAAACATTTTCAAGCATTCAAGTATATTTTCTTCTTTTATGGTTTTCAGATTTCCTATCTTACATAAAAGGTTTCCCTGACCTTAAGCTATAATTTAATTTTCTAGGTTATTTTTCTAAGATTCTAATTGTTTATTTTTTATTTTTTTACATTAAAGTCTTTAAAAATTCATCTGAGATTTTAAACAACTGGGTGAAATAGGGTTACAGTTTATTACAGCAATAGTGGGACTAAAAGTAATCCCATCTCCCTTCCCTGTCACTGGTGTAAGAATAGGTATATGACTGATCAATAGATAAGAGGAAGACAGAAATGGAAGACTTCTGGAAAAAGTTTTAGTTTTTCTAAGACAGGGCTACAGATTGCTTTTCACTTTGGTCAATTATGTCTGGATGTGATTCCTGAGAAATTGTCATCATCTTGCTATAAGCCTAATTATGAAGCTAACATTCAGGATGACAGACTGGAGCTATGGAAAGAACCTGGTGTGGATAACATGATTGAGTTCCTAAATTAATCAAATCTGAAACCCATCCTACCTCTGGGTTTCCCATAATGTTGTATAAATTCCTTATTGTTAAAGCCAATTTAATGAAGGTTCCAATTACTTGCAGCCAAAACCATCCTAACTGACATACTATTTTGTCATAATTAAATTCCTATATATTCTGAGATCTAATTCTGGGCTCTAGCCTGTTACATTGGTCTATTTATTTATTTGTCTTACCATATAGTTTCATGTACAATGACTCTGAAGTAACGTTTTCTTATTTAGAAAAACAAGTCCTCCATCCCCCACTATTACTTTTTCCACCACAGTGTTTTGACCATTCTCAAATGCTTATTCTTTCATCATGAACTTTTCTTAGAGGTTCTTTCTTAGAATGAAAATAACAGAATATGGAAAAAATTTGACACACGTGTTGATATTATAAGGGCCTTTAAGAACTATATATAAACACAAAACACAGTAAGATTTTTTAATTGAGGCATTTCTTTATCATATTTTTCTTCCCAATTAATATTTCAAATTTTTGACAGAGGAACACAATCATTCTATAATCAGAACAGTATGTGTTCTTTACCTGCTGAGGAACCACCCACTGAAATATAAGAATTCTCCTACTTCAATTTCCCATAGACTATATAGCTCTGAGTGATAAAATGCTGAAAATTTAGAGAAATGTTGAGCTATTTGTGTCATTTTTTTAATATTAAAAATCTCTACTTTGCTGGTGAACTCTTTAAATTTATTGAAGAGAATAGTAGTATCTGATACTTGAAGAATTCCATTTTATAATTTAAAACTGTCTCTACATACAACATTTAGAAATGATTCAAAATATTGATTCCCTGTAGGGAATGAATCTTTTATCTCCAAGTCACAATTTGCCCATTCCTACTGCATTCTTCCTCTTGAATGTTTACACTATTTGTTAGTATTGTAAAACTCTCCATGACCATCTCCCAACCATTACCTTATTCCCATTTTACTTCACAGCCAAATTTCTTAAGACACCGGCATATACTAACTGTCTGAATGCCCTCTCCAGATACTGCTTGAATGGGGTGGAAAGAGCGCTAATCTTGAAGTAAGAAATATCAGCTATGAAATTCATGATCTGTATCACCTTGAGTAACCGGATGAACCTCTATAAACCTCTCTGTTTCCTCTGTCTTAAATGGAAATAAAAATACCAACCCCAAAAGGTCACTGTAGAATTTGAGAAAAGTTATTAAATATTTTTACCTGTTTCCTTCCTTACTATAATCTGTACTCTATGTTCTACTGCAAATTCTTTGAACGATCACCGTAACTATTCCTTTCTTGATTCATCTATTTTAACCCTGGTGATTTTCTGGTTTTCCTGCTATTCCTACCAACTATTTCTTTTCTTTATACCAGGAACTTTCAAAGACTCAAATCTTGGCTATCTGTACTTGTTTTGCTATGTTCTCTCCTTCAGAAAATGGAGTCTTTTTACTGCTTTCACAATCACTTCTCTGCTCATGAGGCCCAACTCTTCTTCTCCCACTCCAGTTCTATTTCCCTTTCTCAACCTCAGTTTTAAATGCCTACCTCACTATATACACCTTCTTCATTACACATATGATCTCTAAGTTCTCAGCAATCACCTTCCAGACAAAAATGTACATTTATTTTTGCCCTTTGCTTCTCAAATACCAAGGGTGCTCCTTTGCAGATTATTCTAGAGATAGGATTGAAGAAATAAAATATGAAAAAGAAAAGACAGACCTGTATTGTGACAAACTTACAGTTCTACCTGTTGGGCCTATTATACCTTCTCTGCCAAAGGGTCCAGTGCTTCCCTGTTGGGGTAAAAGAAAAACAGTTTCACTGACAGTATAATTCAGAAAATTTTAGAAAATTTATGGTACAATGGTAAAACAGTCCATGTCTACCTAATTCCAGTTTGTATTATAAAATCATATAGGATTATCAGAAATCAGTAATTTTGATTTGAGTTCTTACTATCTCTTATCAGGAGAATTCTATCTGTATAGTTTTGAAGAAATTGATAGATCAACAGAACAATGTTTTTGTGGTGATAACTTCAATGATGCCATTTTATTTATGTGCCATTACATAACAAATGCAATTACTTTATATAAAAAAGACTACATAAAATGATAAACAAAATTTTGAATAAATTTCCTTATGGATGTTGAACTTGCAAATGTTTGAATGACATACCACATAGAGTTGAGAGAAAGTATGAGAAAACATGAGAACCAGAGGGCATCATATGTGACCAACTAAACTGCAGTTTCTTTAACTGTTAAATAAGAACAGCTACTTCAGAGGTCATTGGGTGAATTAAATGTGAAAAGTGATTTTGACACCATAAGCTGTTATTTGATTATGGAAATAAACTTGAATAAGCTGGGTCTCTGGTCAACTCCTTCCAAACTAAGTACAGAAAAGGAATCTATCTTTTCTTAATTAATACAAAATACCTGGTTTAATTATTTTCCTTCAACCTCAAATCCTCCTCCCACTAGCTGAAAATTTCAGTCTTTGTGGTTCATGCTTAACCTGGAACAGATAAATGTAAATATCTAACAGGCTTTCTTTCTATCTAACTCCTGCCAAGGTACAGAAAATTCTATCAATTGAGATAATTATAATGCCATACAGCTCATTGACAGATAGGTTTACTATTAAGTAGGCCTAGAGCGAGAGAAATTAACTTATGTTCTAAATGTAATAGGATCACCTTTAAATATTAATGTCAACATGATTTGTAAATATGGTACCTAACTCTCAAAGATCCATACCCAAAAGAAATCAGGAAAGACTTGATTCCCTAATCTAATCAAGTATATCCTCTAGATTGCTTTATCACTGAAAAAAAGTCAAGAAAGTTTTAATCTAATAAACTTGACCATGTTCTGACTCTCTGAAATAATGATTTGTTAAAAGAATGGGGAGGCAAAAGTAGACTGGAATAAAGTAGACCAAAAGAGCAAAAAAATTGTCTGTTTTTATCTAAATGTGTCTAAAGGATGAGATGCTATGGTTTAATAGTTAATACCAGTTAACTACATAAATACATCTTTGAAAAGGTGGACAAATAATCCAGATTTCCTGTATCAATTAATTTAATCATGAAATATTTACTCATTATTGAGCAAGAACTATGCACTAGGCCACTTAGTATATATTTTATATTTTAATTATGTAATTAGCAAGCACCCTTCTAACAAATAATTTTGTCAATCACATGTGCATTCAAATTCTGGCTCCTCTACAAATTTGGTCTTCAGCAAATTACTTTTCAGAGACTTAAGTTCTTCACCTGCAAAATGGTAATAGCATCTCTCACAGGAATTTTATGAGGATTAAATGAGATTAAGGGACACAAATTGAATACCAGTATCTGTTCCATACTGTTTTTTCTTTTTTTTTTTCTAAATATGAACCCAAGACATTTTACTTGTCTCTGCAGTGAATTAATAAAGGAATATCTGCACTTATACATCAGTATTTGTGAGCCAGTCACCAGACCTTTACTACAGATGAGCTCCTAAAATTTCTGTAGCTGCAAAGCAGCATAGGCTCAGACCATGGCCTACGGGGACCCAGCACTTGGTGAGACTGCTTAGGACAGATGCCGAGACAGGCAGCCAGGTTCTCTTTGATAATATCAAGAAAGGACTTAATTAATTGAGTACTTAATAAAACTAGAATGAATGGATTTAAATAGTGGGGAACTTAATATATGAAAGAACTTAAAAAAAGCAATATTTATTATAGAAAAGCCTAACCATATATTATGTACCTGTGAATAATCAAGAATTGGACTTTACATAAAATCATAAAAATAACAAATTACACCTGAAAGAGAATAATGAGAATAATAAATTGAGAAGGGTCTTTAAACAAACATTTACCATGACAACATTGCTCTTTGTATTACTGAAAAGAATTTATTGTAAGAGTCGGGGAAGGGGAGCAGGATTTCAAAAATTTGACTTTTCATTTAAAATTCTGCACAAGACCATGCTTTGCAGCTGTAAAGTTCTTCAAGAGTCCTCCTTTCCCCTGCATGCAAACCACTCTTCCTCCTTCCTCTGCTCCCTGCATGTGCCTCAGCAGCTGCTGTTAGAGCGGCTGCCACTACAGTTAAGGCATCGTTTGACATTTTAGAGCTTTTTTTTCTCTCTTCGGTTTCATAAATCATCTCATCAATTAGGAGACTGATTAATAAAACAAAACAAAAAACAAAAAAGAAAGATGAAACAAACAAAACAATACCCAGTAACTGCTGGTGGCTTATTTATCCCATTTCTATTCTCTGTAGTTTCCAATTCCAGGCACCAAGCAGCTAATTGGCATTCTTCAGACCCTGACCTTTGCAACTCTTAATGCAATTCCTCATCACTCTCGGCGGACACCCACTCCAGAGCTGGGGAAACACAGCTACTGGGCAATAGTTTTCAAAGTGTGGTCTGAGGAGCTCTAGTCACAGGCAAGCCTCCTCCAGGTGGTGCATGGGAGTGGTCTGGTCATATTAATGTTTATGACATGAAATTGCTTTATGTTTCATTAATAAGTACATTATCCAGTATGCATATTAATTATGATGATTTTTTTAAAGAACTGGGAAATATGAGTAGTCTATGGGGTCTTTTGCTCAAACTAATAAATGAACTGAAAAAGTTTGAGAACCTCTATATGTACTCTACTGAGTTTCTATTTTAAAAGTCATTTTATTAAGTTATTAATTAATTTGCAGCATATTAACTTTAGAGTGCTTAACCCTAATTCCTACAATCAGCAAAGAATTACAATTTCTGGGTAGATAGGATGTCTTTACACTTACTCTCAGTCCAATAGGACCTTTAGGACCTAGTATTCCAGCAATGCCAGCATCTCCCTCAGGACCCTAGAAACACAATAAAAACAGAAAGTCAAAATCTTTAGCTCTAGATGAACACTTTACAAATGAAAAAATCTTGTACCAATCTATTAAGAATTGACTCTTAAAAAATAGAATGTGATAATAATATACATGCTTAAGTATTTTGGAAGAATTGTGCTGAGGGCTGCAATTTACTTTGAAATATACCAAATATGGTTTGAGACAGGGAGAGAGAGATGGGTAGGTGGCTAGGTACATAACAAAGCAAGTAAAGTAAAATGTGGTAGGGTCTAGCTAATAGGTACATTGGGTGTTCACTTATTTTCTCAACTTAGTTGTATGCTTGAAAATTTTCATAATGAAATGTTGGGAAAACAGAATGAGAGGGGACAAAAGCAAATTATTCAGTAATATTGTTAAAACAATATATAGTTACGCAAATTTTTAAATTAAGGTGTTCAAAACTCAAATGCGTAACTCTGTATCAACTGAAATTTTGCAGGATGAAAAAAATAAAAGTTCAAGTCAGAACTAAATATTGGCATTTCAACATCTTTTTTTCTAGATAACCAGAAGACGAGAGAAAACATGTAAACATACTTTGGGTCCTGGAAATCCTTGGAAACCTGTTAAACCTGGAGCACCACGTTCTCCCTGCAATGTGGATAGATATGATAGTCATTATCTGTGTAATAGTCTGCAGAATAAGGGCTTAGTGAATTTCTGAGTTGGCACGTACAGGCTGCCCTTTCAGGCCAGGCTCTCCATGTGGTCCTTGATCACCCTGTGCTCCTTGGTGACCTCTTTTACCTTGAATTCCAGGTTGACCAGGTGGCCCTTGTTCACCCTATGGGCCAAAAAAGAAAGGTGATGTTAACTTTAGAACTAGTAAAACATATTGGCTTTTAAATGAAACACAATTACAAGCTCATCCTTAGGCATAGTACAAGGCACTGGGGAAATCAAATTCTGCATGATCAATCTCCCCACCACTATTTTCCACATAAGTAATATTTGATTATAATAAACAAGAAGTGTAACAGTGGAAAAAGAAAATTCCAGAGATTGTGCTCATAAGTGTGGGAAAGGGAGGGAAAGGGGGAACCCACAGAGGGGCTTCTAGGGGACCTCCTTCTAGGAGAATGATAGTGAGGCTACAGAGAGAGAGAGAGAGGTAAGGGAGTGATATGTGAGGGGTATTTATATGTGATGGAACTTGTATTTTATTGGAATTGACATTATTTTGCTGTGTATTCCTTACCATGCAGAGATTATTCAACTGATGCCAGAAACAGAGAAGAGTCTCCTGAAGTGTGAACTTTGGTTTGTGCCATGATCATCTTTGAATCCCATCATTAAGACATTTCTATTCTCTCTTTCCCCAGGTTTCTTTAACATTTTTATCCCTAAAGTTCACCTTAAGGATGTACTTAATCACGACTATTTATTTTTATAAGTCAAATCTTCTTGAAATTTATTTTTGTTTGTCTTTGAAATGAGACTTGCAATATCTTTCACATCATTTCTGAAAATAAACTTAGGAATCAAGGGGAGTTTAGAGACAGGCTAATGAAAAATAATGCTTGGTAGGTAGGCAGACTTTGACCAAAGGTTCTTTAAGATTAGCAAATTATCCTCCACTGTCTTGAGACAGAGATAGAGCTTTGGGACTTGATAAATATAGATCCTTTTTATTGCAAATTCATATATAAGAGTTAGGGATCTTATTCTTGACCTGGTGTTAGCATTTGCTCAGCTATCTTGAGTTTTAGTGGAAAAGGATATTCATGGTGCAAATATTAACAGAAGCTTCAAATTGTAAACAGTCAACAGCTGTTCATCATTTTCAGTTTACCCATATGGGTCAAAATACATGAAAATTCCTTAGAAGTGGAACTATGAAAATTATATCAAGAAGTAATGATTATAAGTGTGTCAATGTCTTAATCCTAGGCTTTTATAAAATAGCTTTAGACACTGGACTTGTCTCTTGGTTGTCTAGGTCAATTTTGCATTGAGATATTTCTGAAAGAGGTTTGTTCGGGAAGCCAATTGGCATGTGACAATACTCCATGCAATGAATGTTAATGCAGGACTTAATTAGTATCACATTGACTCTAAGAAATAATCCCTACTCTTCCGGATTTATTAATAGGGAGGTTGGGTTCAGACCTAGAGGAACAGGAAGTGTATCTGAGAAAGAATATATCTGAAAGAGAGTAAGATTTCTCTATTTTGGAGAAAAGGGTGGATGATAGAGAGGGAGGAAGAACAAAAATGAGCTAAAGAGCATTTTTTAAAACATTTCCAGTCTTGGGTTAATGAGCTGTTTTGGCAAATCGCATGCACTGTGGCTCTCACAGAAGATGGGTATGTCAAAGCCACACATTTTCCTTCTTTCTTAGTATGTTTGTATTACTAGCCAAGTTTTATTTAAAGGTATTAATCTTACCATCCAGTGATCTAGCCAATGAACTCTGGGCTGGTAAGGATGGGCAATACTGCTCATCCATCAAGAACAAAACATTAAAGTACCTTTGGGCCTAGAACTCCTGGGCTTCCTGGCAGGCCTGATGTACCCTTTGCTCCTTGAGGACCTGGAGACCCAGCCAGTCCTGTTCTTCCTGGGCTGCCTCTGATGCCCTAAATAGCATAGATAAGAAACGAAAATTGGGGCAATTCCTAGAAAATCCATCCAGAGGCTTGTTAAATGTAGGAGGGGTTGGTGTTCTGAAAGGCTACTGTTGACACACTGCCAAGTTTTGGGAGTTATCCTAGGCTACTTTCTCAAAGAAGTGAAATGTTTACATAATGTTTTGGCTCACCTAAAATCTCTAATTATATTATAGTTCATGTAATGGTCCTTGGTTTTTAAAATGAAAATACTGAAGCAGTATAACATCCACAAGTACCTTCTGACTTAAGTAGCCTAGGTATGAAGTATGTTTGTTGTATTCTAATTTTTTGTATTAAACTCTGGTGTACATAACTCTAATAACTGATCAATATCTCCTTAAGAACACTTTGAGGGATGTAATTAGATTTATTGTGGTGATCATTTTTCTCTCTCTATATAGAATCATTATATTGTATGCATGAAACTAATATAATGTTACATATCAATTATATCTCAAAAAATATTCTATTCCTTAATTACACACAATTCCAAAAAATTTACCACAGTTTAATAAGGAATAAAGCTAAGTAAGTAAAGCGAATCTCCTCAAAACCAAATCCTAAACAAGATCAGCAAACTATGGTTTGCAAACCAAATCCAATCCATCACCTGTTTTTGTAGAGCTGGTGAGCTGAATGTCGAGAAAAATAAAAATAATATTTCAAGATGTGAAATTATATTTGCAGTTTCTATGTATAAAGTTTTATTGGAACACAGCCATGCTCATTCACTTCTGTATTATCTATGGCTGATTTGCACTATAATAGCAGAGTGGAGTAGTTGGGGCAGAGACCATCTATGGCATACATCATTTCACACCTCTGCTTGTTGCACTGCAAATTGCAGTGATTGGTTATAACCTGACAGTGTTTCAAACTGAACATATATTGACTTACTGTGACATTTTATTTTATTTGTTTTATTACCAGTATGTTTTGGTGATGGCAAAACAATAAAAAGAGGAAAAAGTGGACTTTGAATGTTGTGTTAAGGCATGGTGGAATATGGATTATTTTGTTGTCAAATTAGATCTTTGAACTTTGAGTTTATTACACATTGACACTATAGCCGTGCTCAAAAAAAGTACAATATACATCAACATTATCAGACCAAGCACTTGATAAGATATTTGCACTTCAGGAAGTAACAGAAAAATTAGGCAATTTAAAATGGAGTATCTTAACACAACAGAAGAAACTTCTTCACAAAAAACGAAAATGAAGTTGCAACTAAAGTGGTTCATTTGTTAGCCCAGCAAGGAAAGTCACTTATTGGTAATGACCTAATTAAACTGTGTTCCCAAAATAAACTTGTATATGATTGTTTGCCTTTTGGCAACAACAGTTGTTTGAAATGTTCAGGACATTGGAGCAGCATCAACAGTCAATTATAAAACAAGCAAATGCTTCTGAGTGGTTTTCCTTGCCTCTTGATGAATCAATAGATGTTAGAAATACTGCTCAGGTATTTATTTGAGAAGCCAATGCTGAGTTGAAGTGACTGAAGAAATAAACTGTATGAATAGCTGGTGCATTGACTACAAGTGAGAATATTTTCAAAGATATTAAAATACTAAATCAGTACAAGCAGAAGTAGAATCTGCTAAAATGTGATAAAATTGATAGCAACGGATTGGAAAAAGGCTTACTGGACAAATTTACAGAACCTGTGAAAATGTAAGGTGTTTGAAGCTATAGATATTCATTATATTATTCACCATCAGGTACAATGAGGAAAATACTAGAGTCTAGTATGTGTTACTGCATCAGTAGTGTTAAGAGTGAACTCCATTGACTCATAAATTCAACCTTCATCAGTTCTGTGAATTTTTAAAAATCAAAATGGAAACTGAATATCCTGACTATTACATAGCAGTTTGATGGCTTAGCTGGGATAAAGATTTACTGAGATTTTTTTTGAAATATTGACCAAGATTGAAATATTTTTTAATATGAACCACCCTCAGTCTGTATTATTGAATGACGAATAGATTTAGAAATTAGATTTTGATGCAGCCTCTATAATTTTATTAATCAAGTCAACCTAATATTAGCAGACAAAACAATGGTTATATGTGATATATGTACTGTGATAAAGTCATTCTGATGACAACTAATGTTTGAATCACTAGTAATGTCAAGCAACTTTATACACTTCCTGTGGTGTCAAAAATAAAAACAGTGCCATCTTCATTTCCATACAAATTTGAAGTTAGTAGGTTTTCTGAGTTCAAATAGTTTCAGCAGAATTTTTTAGCACTAGATGTAAGATGTTTCTATATTTCAAAATCCATTTAACTGTGCAGTTGAGGAGTTTTCACCTAGCATCCAATTGGAAATGGCTAATCTACAACATAATGACATGCTAGAATGCAAATTATTAAAAGAAGAATCTAACAGAATTTTATAAATTTCTTCCAAGCAATGAATACTCTCAACTATGCTCATGAATGACAGTATTTGGAGTATCTATGTGTGTGAAAAGAATTTTCAAAGACAAACTATATAAAATATGTAAAATCTCATTAGAGGTTAGCATTGACAGATGAAAATAAAATTTTGATGATAGGGAACTAAAATAAGCTGAATGTTATTCACATCACCCCCACTCAAAGGATTCTATTTTCCTCATTAGTAAACATATTATAAAAAATTGTACTAAATGACATTTTGAATTTCATAAAGAAAAATTTGTGAAAATGTATTTTCTCTCTTGTTACTTACATACTTAAGTAATACCCTTGATTTTTTTTCCCTATAAAGCCTAAAATAGTTAATATTTACAGAAAAATTGCTGACTCCTGTTATAAGAAATTGTTACTTTCTGAGTTTATTCCTGGGATACTAAGTTGTGTTGTACAATGGTTCTTCCATGAATTCAATAAATATTATCAGTTGAGTATCATCTATGTGTAAGGAAGGTACCATGGGAATCCCTGTAGGGAATACAAATATAAATAAAATATGGTTTTTGTTTTCAAGGAGTTTAAAATTAAGTGAAAAAGATAGAATTTAATATGTAAATAGTTATAATAAAGGCAGAAAAAAAAAAAAGTTTTCCAGATGAGAAAAGGCATACAAATTAAATACTAGACAAGGTTCAGAAAAGGGGAAGTTACCTTTGGTGCTAATCAGAAAAGGAATTACTGAGAAGGTGGAGTGGAACTGGATCGTATGATAAACATGTCCTCAAAGTTATAAATGTGGTTGGAGAGATGATTTACTAGAGTCATTTCAGTGGAAGGTCTGGTTAGGGGTATAGGATTTATAGGTAAAGATAGTTTTGAATTTAATACTAGAGCATTTTTCCTTTTCCCCTCAATACTATTTCTTCTAAATTATATCATCACATGTGTTTTCATTCTCTTACTTATGGTAAAAAATAATTCAGTGTAATTTTTTAATTACCTTTTCTAAGTAGATTTTCTTCCTGACCACAAAGTACACTAAAACAAAAAATAAAAATGTATTTTATATCACTAGGTGCTATGCACCAGGTATTTATAGGGAGATACCTATAGAATATAGCTTGATATTTTTCATGACTTTATATCTTTTTTTGTCTCAGTCTACTTCAACCACTTTATCTCTCACCATTTCTTTATATTAGTAGCTCTCAATATTTGTAAGGAACCATTATGAGGGCAAAACCCTTGTAGAGGATTGGAGAAGGGAGTATAGAAACAGAGAGAGAAGGAAGGAGGGTGAGATGGAGGAGAGAGAGAAAACGGGAAAGGAGAAGGGGGAGGGAGAGAGGGATCTACATTGTGGACTTCGGATTCAGGTGGCATGGTTCTTCCACGTTGCCTGCACCTTATCCTCAGTGCGTTAACCTACTCCATTTCTTTCCCCTTGCTCCTTGGTGCTTTACACTGATTTGACTTAATTTGGTCTGTGAGCCTTTTTGCTCCACATCTCTGGGCTAGATTATCAGTAGTGTCCTTTCCCCATGAACAATGAGAACTTTGGCGTTGTGAGATGGTGTCATTTCAGAGTTCACCAATGCAAATGAAAGCAAACCCAGTCATAGTGGTCTGCGACTTGGGGTATATTATTTCAAAAATGTTCAGAGAAGACATAGGTGTTATATCAATGGTCAGGTCTCTGATAGGATGTAACTTTATAGGAAAAACAAATTTTAAAATATAAAACTGTGATGAATAGCAAGCACTCTTCCGCCAAACAACAGTAACAGGTGGATGATTTAAAGAAACCGGAGGACTGCAGAGGAAGCTTCTAAAACGCCTTATATAAAAGGTGGAAGGAAGGGTATGTAAGCAAGCAAAACAAACAGACTTAGTCCAACAAAGTAGCTCCAGAGTTAAAGTAGGTGAAAATTTAAGTTACAGAATATAGATCAGCATAAGAATTTTTCCAAAAAAAGTAGGTTGTTTTGCAAGGCCATGAGTATCCTATCCCTGGAAGTATTATAGAAGTAATGGATACATAGGGAGAAGATATGCATCATATGACAGATTACCATAGATGATTTTAGGATACCTCAACAATCCAGAATTCCAAAATAGTACTACTTCACTTCACTCTACTTGTAATTTTAGGCAATCTTAAAGACATCTATTGTCCACCAGAAAACTAAATTTATCTTTTGGGTGATGCCTGGACAATGGACATTAAGATACTGCTGAAGCCAATAGGTATTTTTAGCTGAGACTCCTAAGGACCATAAAACTTATCCTTAGGATTAACTGTATACTAGAAACTATATTTTACTTGCAGTGCTATCAGACATTTAACACACCACAACGAATGGGCTCCAAGTAATTTACTGTGCATGTTGGTTTCTTAGAGAGAAATTTGAGGATAGCAGAGTGTTCTGTACAAAGATCCAAATAATATTTCATACAAGTAGAGAACAAACATTTCTCATTATGAATACACAGATGGATGAGTAATTTTCTTTCAAGAGAAACAGATGTTAATCCCTAGACATTCTTTCCAGTGTCTTCTACATGATTTGTCTACATCCAATCAGTAAATGGTAAGTCATTCTGAGTAAATTTGAAAAGCTTTATAATCACAATTATTATTAATTTGTTGAGATACTGAAACCAATGAACAGTTTACTTAAGTCTTTAAAAAAGACAGAATGATAAGAGTACGTGAAGTCTCATAGTCAGATACTTTCATTTTCCTGACAGAAGCCAGATTCCCAGCTGAAACAGTTTTTTAAATTGAGAAATAATTGAAATAAAATATTATGTAAGATTAAGGTGTATATCATGTTGGTTTCATACATTCATATATCACAATATAATTAACTACATTAGCTGTTAGCAAATGCCTTTATCATGCAACATTGTTATCTTTTTTGTGTTGAGAACAGTTAAGATTTTAGTGCTTAGCATCTTTGAAATTCACAGTAATGTTGACTGTAATCACTATGCTGAGCATTAGATCTCCAGAACTTACTTATCTACTAGTTGCAAATTTATATCCTTACATGGGTTTGAACCTGCAGGTAAGTGTCAATTTTGGCCAGACTGAAATCTAAGACTGCTTAAGCCTTAGGATTCTAAGGAAACAAATATTCTGCTCAGTAATGACAATAAGAACAACATGAACCACACAAGTCACTTTATATTCTGTGTCTTCTACGTATCAGAAGCTGTAACAGCAATATAGTTGTATCATTTCATTTAATCTGGTGTCAGTTAAGAAAAGAGGGTGTTGCCTTTCACTTGGACTTCCCAGTGGGGAAAGGAAAGAGTAGTTTAAGTATAAATCTGCCTTCTTTCTAGTACAGCATGAAGGATACAGGAAGGTGCAGTGTCCCACTGCACACATTAAAAAAAAAACACATACACAGAGAGATTTTGGAACAATGACTGGTTTGTGTATCATAATAAACATACCAAACAGAATACCACTCTGTTATTCCCCAGGACTCTCAGGTTAGCCATTTTATTCTAATAGGGATTGAAACAAGCATATTAAGAAGGAAGAAAGGAAGAAAACTTGTTAAACACAGGCAATAACAGAAAGCCACACTTTAAAGAGGACTAGCAAAGGAATACTATCTTTATAATTATGTTGAGTGAAATGATAAATATTTTTAGGTTAACTCATTTATTTATTAACAGTAGAATCATAATTTTAAAACTGACACTGAACTTCAATTGGTTGATGTTTTTCTTTTTACTACCACATTGAAAATTACTAGGAAAACAGTTTTTTCCTTTCTCTACAGCCAAGCACCCTCTGCACTCACAGTATTGTTTTTTTGTTATTTACTGTGTGAGAAATAGTAACCAAAATTAATTTACTTTCTATAGTAAAAAAGAGTAATTATGATGCCCTCAAATATTTTTGCATTAGGCAACATACTGTATTTTTTTGTTACACCAGCAAACCAATGAATTATAAAAGTAATAGTTGCTTTCTTCATTCCAAGCACCTAAAAATACTTCTATTTAAATAGGAATTTATCATTTTATTTGGTTTACTAAATATATCCTTCCTAGGAAAGAACTGGCTGTTTAAGAGTATGTGGGATTGTAATTATTAGGTGATTATTTGCAGGGCATTATTTATGTAGCATTTATAATATTTTCCTATAGTGACAATAATAAGTAATGTGGCCAAATGCTAGAAATAAGACTTATGAATGAGCTGTATGCCAAATTTAGGAGGTAACTTTAGTCTCGAATTTCTAAATGCATTAAAGCTATGGAATTTGGAGCAGGGTCGAGGCAAGTCTTAAGGTAGTGAAGACAAAAGGTCTGTCTTCTTGACTTAAGTCTATTTCAAAGAGTATACAAAACTACCTCTTGTTCAGCCTTAATGAATGCAGGCATTTCAACATTGTTTAACACACAGAAATTATACATTTCCATTAGAACAACTGGTGGTTTTTCAGTCTTTCAAAATGGACAGTGCAAATGCCACTATAATATTGGTCAAAATTAGTATATCTTATGAAATCATCTTTACCCAGGTCTCAACTCATAATTACAGGACTAACAGGGCCTGAAACAGGATATTTCTTCTATACTTTGGCTCTTAGACTTGTCTAGGAAGAAATATGAAAAAATAAACGTCTTTTATTTCAAAAGTAACAAATCTGCACTCATGCTATTTCATTTGATCCTCTGATAATCCTGCGAACATGCCAAACTCTTTTCTGACTGCAGATTTTTTCACTTTGGTTCCTTCACATGGCATGTTCTTCCCTCAGTCTTTACATACCTGGCTTAGTCTTACCTTCAGTCCTCAACTCAAGTATAACCTTGTCAGAGAGGCCTCCATAGTCTACTCCGTCTATAGTCTATTTTTCATTATGCTCCATCTCAAAACTCTATTTCTTTCATAGCACTTACCACAATTTGGAATTACCTGATGTTTTTATTTATAGACTACTATCCAGTTACTAGATTGTTCCATAGTGCATTGTGACTTTTTTAGTTAAAAAATATTTCCTACTGTTGCATGAAGACAGATCTTTGCCCATTTTGTTCACTGATAGATTTCCTCACTGCTCATTTTAAGACTATGAAGGTAGTCTTAGCTGAATGAAATAATGCTATTTAAACATGAATAATTATTATGGAAAAATAGTAACAGCTCAGTAAGTACATACAGTCTACTAAACCCTTCATGTACAATATCTCATTTGATTCTCATAAAAATCGTATGATTGATTATTATTGTTCTCATTTAGAGATGATGCTTAAGATGTTAAGTAGCTAACACATCTTAACTTTAAAATCAGATTTCTAAAGTTATAGTTATCATGCAAAGAATACTAATTACTCAAATATTTACTGAGCATCTATGTGAAGTAAATACCTTTCTTTACTACCTTCACCTGTGCTAGGTGCTAGGGATAGACATGAATAAAACACAACCCTAATTTTATAGGACTTTGCAATCTTTCATGTCAGAAAGACATGAAAATAAGTAATTGGCAACCATATGATCCATGCTTTGATGGAAGCAGTGTGCAGAGAGTAGACAAGTTCAGACAGGCATGCTTAACTCTGACTGGAAAGCCCAAGGAAGAGTGTTTGAAGGATGTAACAAGAGTTCAATTAAGTCCTGAAAGATCAGGAAGTTCTTCAACCTAAAGTTAGAAGGAAAGATGAAGAACATTCCAAACACAGGGCATAAATTACACAGAAAAGGCATGAAAGTGAGGGAAATACCACTGTTTCAGGGGGAATGTTGAAGTAATTAAGGGTCCTTGAAGGAGTTTAGCATAGTGGTTAAGAACATAGGTCCTTAATCTAGATTGCCTGGTGTTGAATTCTGCCCTGTTATTTGTTGTCTGTGCGAACTTGGACAATTTACTTAGTTTCTCTGAGTCTCACCTTCCTTTTCTGTAGCCTGAAGATTATCGCTATACTTCCCTTGTGAAGATTAAATAACTTTATACCTACCCAGCACCTTGAATAGTGCCCAGCACTTGGTAAACATTTAATAATTGTTAGCTGTTATTATGACTGAAATGCACAGCACATGTGCAGGGAAAGAATACAAGACTGGAAATGTAAACAGAGGCTAGATCATGAAGCAACAACACTCCACAAAGAATATCAACTTTACGGGATTGAGAGTCATGGAAGGATTCAACTAGGAAAGCTACATCCTTAAGTAAATCTTTCATTTTGTTGCTAATAAGCAGCCAAACAGACTGAGTTTTGTCTGTTCTGGAAGAGTTGCTAATGAACAGCAGATGGACCAAAACAAGCAGCAGGGAAAAGAAGGAGGAGAGAGTAGCAATCAGGTAAGTCATAACTGGATAATCAACCTCTGAATAAGAAGAGTTGACAGGATTCACTGAATGTAAATTTGGCCTATGCAGGCATATTTCTTTCCCCAAAACCATGAAGAAAGAAATGTATCTTCTTAGAAACAAAAGTTTCTTTAGTGTGACTAGCTAGTTCAAAGACTAGAGAATCCATAGCCAGGATGGTGGCAGGGCTGCTGGGCTTCTAATAAAGTCTTTCATGGTGGCCCTGCTACTCTATGCTTGGATTATGAGTGGACTGGTGAAGTGTGTTTTTCCTTCCTACACTGGACACAATCCACAACTAAAGACTCTCAATGTTCTTTTAGGACAAGTGTCTCATTTTAGAAAACACTTGAGTTTGTGTTCATCTGACAAAGTGTAAAGTCAAGATTGAAAGGCCTTGATTTGTCCTAAGTCAAGTTGTTGGTTTTGTTTCTTTCCCTTTTTCCAATAACCAATTTTATTAGTTGCAGCAATAAAAAATAAAGACTGGTAAGCCTTCCTTTTGATGACAAATGGATTTATGATCTTTGCAGGGAAAAGTTGTTTTTCTTTTTCATAGATGATTGAGGCACTATGCTTGTGCAGAAGTCCAACTCAATGAAAACAGCATGGTAGACTCATTTACTACAGATGTGCTAAGTTGACTAGTCTCAAAACTCATTTATAAGGAGGAAATTCACACAGACAGCTGAGCCTCCTCAATACTATCCTTCAGGTATAGTCACATGACCTTGAAAAAATATTGAAACTGCAGAGTGAGTATGCCAGAAATTCTTTAACTCGTTGGCCACATCAAAAAAAGAAAGAACATTGTTTAGGAAAAATCAGGCAGTTGCGTAATACTAGAAATCCCAGAATAAATATTTTTCTCAGTGGAAAAATCCAGCAGTCTTTAAAGGTAAGCCAAGAAACACCATGGTGCCATGATTGGAAGAAAAAAAAAAAAAGAAGAAAAAAGAAAAAAATAACCAATTGAAAGACGTCCTTATCCTTTGTTGAAAATATTCCAGCAAATTTGCTAATACTTAAAGATTTTATTACTTTCTCTTAAGTGGTTTTTCTATGACCATAGTAGGTTTCAGAAATAATTATCTTAAAAATAATTTTCCCTAATGCCTAATTAGCCATTACTATCTAACTTCACTGAACAAAGCACTTCCCTATAAAGCATCATCATTTTCATTTCATACCAAATATTCTACAGGGAGCAGAGACATTTGTAGAAAATATTCCATATTCATAAATACCAATAGCATGTGCAAACCTTGGAGTTAAAAAAAGGGGGTTTCTCAAGGGAAAGCTATTTTGCTTTTATTTTGATGGATACAAAACACTTCAATACCTATGACATCCTAATATCCAAAGTATGCATGCGAAGTATTTCTAACTTATTCTTTGAAAATACTACAAAGTAGGAGATGATGAATTATAATCTGATATGTAATTGCTTATTAATAGCAAAAACCAGATGCCATTCAACTTCAGGGCCCTGGAAGATGTACTGCAGCATTTTTCAACATTGTTGTAATTCATTTCAATTTCTTTCATTACAAAATTCAATGAGCTTTTTACATTAATCTTACATAAAGGAACATGTGGCTCAGAAACTGTTTTTTAAAAATGATCCCCCAACCAGCAGAATAATTTAGGAAATGGAGGAAGAATATGAAAGTTTTATTGTCTAATTCAGTCTCAGATTCTCCTTTCCCTTGATTAAGTTTTCAGCCTCTCCGTCTCCACTAGGTCCTTCTAGCATATAAATATGCTCAAGGTTCTCTCATTTAAAATTAACTTTCTACCTTAATCTATTTATTTATTGTGCTACTTCTTCCTTCAGAGTCAATCTCCTTTCCTCACTCACAATTATTATCCTAATTATTAACTCCTACTTATTGTTCAGTGTCATATCTCTCTCCCCCTACCTCCTTATATAACAACATTTTATTGAGGTATAATTGACATGAAGTAAATTGCAAGGTATATAACTTGATAAGTTGGCATAAAAGATACACCTGCAAAACCAGTCAGGATAAAATTCTCTCCCCACAGAAATATTCTGTTCCTTTGTAAGCCCTCCTTTTCACACCTCCCCACATAAACTCCCATCTATAGGAAGCCACTGATTTGCTTTCTGTCAATACAGATTAGTTTGCAATTTCTAGAATTTTATGTAAGTGGAATCACATATTACGTGCCCTTTTTTACTTGTTTTTTTCCCACTCAGCAAATTTTTTATGAAATTAATTAATTCATTCACATAGCACATATTCATACCTCATTCTTTTTATTGCAAACTAATTGTTCATTGTATGTATATACCATAATTTGCTTATCCATTCAACTTTTCATGGACATTTGGGTTGTTTCTAGTTTGGGGCTATTAGCAAGAAAGCTGCTATGAATAGTCATGTACAAGTGTTTCTGTGGCCTTATGCATTAATTTCTCTTGGCTAGGGGTGGAATGGCTGGGTCACATGATATGTAAATATTTAACAATTTAATGGATAGCATAATTGATGTCTTAATAGTATGTTGTCTTCTGATCCATAAACATAGTATATACTCAACTAATTTAGGTCTCTAATTTCTATCATCAATGTCTTATAGTTTTCAGCACACAGGTTTGCATTTTTTTTTGTTTTGGTTAGATTATCCCATTTGACACTACTGTAAGTACTGCTTTTTAAATATCAACTTTTGATTTTTCATTGTTGGTATATAGAAATGCTATTCATTTGTTTTCATTTATCTTGCATACTGCAACCTTGCTAAATTTTCTTAGTTCTCTTGGAGATTCTGAAGGCTTTTCCACATGGATGATGATGTGAATTAAAGACAGTTTTATTTCCTCCATTACAGTCTGGATGGCCTTTATTTCTTTTTATTACACTGATTAGAACCTTATACATTGACTAGAACCTCTAGTACAGGGTTGATGTGTCATATAAATGTGAGAGCATAATAACATTATTTGTATGTATATGAGGACTCAGAAGGTGCCTCACACATACCGATACTGAAAATACTTTTTGGAGGAAGTACTCAATAATAGAAACAAATTCAGGAGATTCTACAAGGGATATTGAATGTAATAGGGATTAGTTTTAAGTTTGCTACTCTCTTTAAGAAGAAACAACAAAGGTAATAGAAAGTGAAAGCATGAAAACTAAAAGCCAAAATCCTAGGCAATATGAAAAAATGATGAAGGCATGGAATGGCTTATAAAAACAATGTATATAATAAGCAAATTAAATAAATAGACATAAGAGCACACACAAATACTTTTGTTAGAAGGGAGATACAGTGACGTATTAAATAAATCAATATATTTAAATAAAAACATATTTGGTTCTTAAGTTCAATGCAACTGCTATAAGAACATCAGCCAAAAAAGAATGGGCAACTTTTAAAGCAGCAAAAGAAAATTCAGCTTATCCAATGGGCTTCAGGAAAGAGAAGATGAAACAACAACAAAAAAGATAGTATAGGACAAGGAAAATACAGAATTAAGATAGCAAACATTCTTAATGGAGAAATTCTAGATACCTTGGCTCTGAGATCGGAAGAACAGAAGGATGTACACTATTGTTGCTATTGATTAATATAACACTGAAAGCCCCTGACAACTTGTGCCGAAAGAAAGAGATGAGTGTAAGGATGGAGAGAAGCCTGCCATTATTTGAAGATGATATTACCTACCTAAATACCAAGTAGAATCACAACAATAAGGTTTTAGAAATAAAAATATCTGGTGGTATAAATATAACCCAAATCAGTAATAGTTCAACCAGTAATAACAAACTAGAAAATAAAATAAAAATTAAGAATGCATAAGGCCTTTATTGAGGGGCAATACTGCACATTGATAAGGCAAAGAATATGCAGTGAGACTGCCTTTGTAGCTATGCAACTACTTTCTCAGTGCCTCAGTTTTTTTATTTGTTTATTTAAAAATTGAGGTATAATTGACCTCAGTTTCTTCATGTATAAAATAAGGATAATAATTACATCTATCTTACAAGATTGTAAAGATTAATGTTAATACAGCCAAACCCTTATCTTGGTAGCTGGCACATACTATGCAATATAGGAGTTTTTGCTATTATTATTATGGAGAGACTCTATTGTAGGAAAAGAGAAGATAAGAATAAACATTTAATCTATTAAATAACTAAAATGATAAGATATTAATTTTCCCCAAATAAACCTGTAAATTCAAGGCAAACCAAATGACATTCAAGGTTTTTTTTACAAATTTAATCTCAAATCTCAAATGTATGTAGTAAAAGTGCAAAGAAGGGAGACATGAGCTACTAAATATGGGAACACATTGCAAAGCCGTAGTAATAATAACAGTGTGATAATACAAAGGGTCAGCCAGCTTTTTCTGTAAGAGGGCCAGACAGTAAATATTTTAGAGTTTGTGGGCCATTGATGTCTGTTGCAACTACTCAACTCTGCCATGGTAGTTCAAAAGCAACCATACGTAAATAAATGACTGTGGCTATGCTCCATAAAATTAATTTGTGGATACTGAACTTTAAATTTTGTGTAATTTTCATGTGTCACAAATCATTTTTCTTTTCATTTTTTTCTACCATTGAAAATGTAAAAACCATTCTTGACTCACAGGTCACATAAAAATCAGCCAATTTGCCTCACTGGGTGTGGTCTACTGACACCTGGAATAGGCTGCTGATAGAGACCATATATAAATGAGAACTTAAATAGAGTTGGCTGGATGTTTTCTGTTTGTCTTTTGAGATCTAATCTCTGCCCTCCTTTACCCTACTCTATGACCCAGAAGGCTCCCTTCTCTTTCAGCTGCTGGGCTGTGACACCAAGGGGAGGCAGATGGGAGGAAGCCCATGCTTGGTGCAGACAGTAAGGAAGTGCACTGTCAGTGGTGAATTTTCAAAATAATAATAAAACTGCTTTTTTTTTCATCATTATACCCTGGCAATTCTAAACAATGTCAGTAATAAAAGAGTCGTTCCTGTTCGTACAGACTGCCCCTATTATCCACGGTTATTTGGTTGAGTTTGGCTATTGAATATATTGCCAGGGGACTGGAGGACAGGGGAAGGAGACTGAGATATTTATTCCCCTGGTTCTGCCTTTGCTGGCTTGCAGTTGATTGGCTGAATCCTTCTAATGGAGATCTGAATTCCTGCTAAATGGCTCCCTCCTTTAGCAATAAATACATTTCCTATAATTTCTATTAGCAAGATCAGGACAATGGGTGGAGAAAGAGCTGAATTCCGAGACAAGGGATTGAGATATTTAAGCAGACACGGGCAAGGCTAAGAACTCTGAACCTCCTGTCCCACTTAATCTTCTTGCCTGTGGAAGCAGCCCTTGCTCAAGCACCTTGCAGCCCCATGAATAGTTTGGTAGACTTGCAATTTGAAGAGTGGATTCAACTGTGGCCTACAGCCAATGAGGTTGAAATGCTACAGCTTCCCTAGAATACTGTATAGGTCCAAAAACTAAGGATAAATATGTGGGGATAAATTTTTGTCATCACAATGTAATCACCATCCCCTAAATACAGCCCCTGAAGGGATGAAAGAACACTCTTTACCAAGGTGTCACAAATGTCATGAGAATAAGGTCTCCTGATTTAAATGGAAATATTGTACTCTATGAGTGGTTGAGTCTAGGTAATAGTGTTTTACTACGAGAGAAAAAGTAGGAACAATGATCACAATAAGCCATAGGATGAAGTGGTATCAGAATGGTTGGCAGTGATGGTTAACTGACCAAAGATCCATGGAAATTAAATATATCAGTTCAGCCTATTACCAATATATTGATAGATATATAAGCGTAAGAATTCTAGGTCCATTGGGCACAAACCTAATTCAAGTCACTGTAGTTGCAATTCAAGGCCTCTCATTCAGTTCCCAGATCCAAGCCATTTCCGAGACCAGAAACACTTGATCTAGGGGAGGCAGCTTCTCTCTGAAGAGGAATCCTGCAATGTATTCATAGAGATATACATTGACTCCTTCCCCAGAAATTCTTCAGAGGGCCCAGGGGTCATTTACTAGGTCTCTGAACGCTGGGAAAAGAAACTCTCTGCTTTCCTGGGGGCTGTTAGACATTGGATTTGGATTGATGAAGATTGGATTTGAACCTGGAAATCCAAAATACCATCATGGCACTCTTGTCTAGTGGAAGTTTATGAGGCCAGGTGATAAGTAGAGTCTGGACCCAATTTCTTTTCCAAGTTGATCCATGGGGACTATGAACCCATTTATTTGCTTTTTTCCTCTAATCTCAGAGCACTATGAAATCCCTAACTCATAGTAAAGGCTATTATGGTAGGAAGGGGAGAGATAAGTAGAAGCCCCTCCAGCTACCTCTCCCTACAGTAAACCAGGGTAATACACATTCCTGCAGAAAACGGTGCTTATTAACCTCACCCCTGAGGAAAACTGTGTGTGCTACTACCACAGAGACTGGAAAGATGCAAGGTAGTGATCCTACCATACCGCATATCCATCTTACTCACCTGTTCGGCTGGTGCAAACACCAAATAGGGTTACAAAGTTAATTGTGTGCGGATGCCAATCACAGCTGCAGTTTCTGATATGGCATCTTTAGAGACAACACTGCTGTTAGCAACAGCAGCTACTGACAGAGCAACACCACATCCTGCCCACATTCCTATCAGTAAAGCAGCAGAAGCAGTCTGCTTGCCTTCATGTGGCAGGGAGAGCTGTATCCCTTTAATGCCTTACCTCAATGCTATGTCAACTCAGTTTTCCTTTCTGTCCTTAAAATAGACCAGAGGGGCACCTTTATCATCTTGGAATCTCACAAAATATCATGCAGGTCCATTAAACTGAGGACATCATACTAACTGGGGCTGGAGACTGAAAAAGAACAAGGATCCTAAAGATACGCCAGAGGCTAGGATTGAAAAGTTCAGGACCTGCTAAATGGAAGAAGCTCCTAGGAGCAGTGGTTTAGGGGGTACACCAGCACATCTCCTCTGAAGCGGAGGGGAGTGACTGCCCTTTGTACT
The DNA here is from genome assembly GCF_030020395.1 of Manis pentadactyla. Lineage (NCBI taxonomy): Eukaryota > Metazoa > Chordata > Mammalia > Pholidota > Manidae > Manis > Manis pentadactyla. The sequence continues at coordinate 73,075,944 of NC_080022.1, forward strand.
GCTCATCGCAGTGCAAGGAGCACAATGTTTGGTGAACATCTCTGGACTTTGGAGTCAATTTGTAAAACATTTGCTTTATCTATTTAACTGTCCGTTGCTATTTGGGTTATTGACGCCTATCAGCTATCGTGAATAATGCTGTTATGAACAATGGTGTACAAATAATCCGTTTGAATTTCTGCTTTCAGTTCTTTTGGGCATATACTCAAGAAGTAGATTTGCTGGATCGTACAGTAATTATATGTTTCATTTTTCAGGAGCCACTGTTGTTTTCACAGCAGCTGCACCACTTTACACTCCCAGGAGCAATACATAAAGGTCCTGATGCCTTTCTACCCTTACCCATGCTTGTTATTTTCTGTTTTTTTGTGTTTGCTGTTGTGTTGTTTTGTTTTTGATAATAGCCATACTAATCGTTGTGAAATGGTATCTAATTGTAGTTTTGACTTACATTTCTCTAATGATTAGTGATGTTGAGCATCTTCCATGTGATTACTGGTTATTTGGGTATCTCCTTTGGAAAGATACCTATTCTTTGCCAGCTTGCTAGTTTTGAGTGGATCCTGAGAGAAGGCACTGCAGCAGATTCAGGATGCTCTGTAACTTACCTTGTAATTTGGACCTCATGAGTGAGTAGATTCAGTGATAACAGAAGGATCCGTGGCTGATAGAAATGCTATAGGGATCTTTGATAACCCCTCATAAGAGAATCATAACTTATATCCACAAAGTTTTGGAGGTAAACCATGCCTTCTTTTGCCAAACATAATTTCCCATTTAGAAAGAAGTTCCAGGTTTGCTCTGGTTAAAATTGAGTAACTGACACTGAGACATCAAATGGCTATGAACTGCCCATTATGAACTGGGTGATATCTGACCCCCTGAATCATAAAATTGGATGTGCACAGTAGCATTCTAGTCCTAAATGGAAATAGTATATATTGAGACTGGGCCCTAGCAGGTCCAGAAAGCATGAACAAAATAGGTAAGCAGGCAATTGAGATTTCCAGGATATTACTGTTACTTTAGCCTTCCCAGAGAATTACCTTTGCCAGTTAATAGAGGAAGAAAAAGCTCAGGCCTAATTTATAGAAAGAGCTACACTGAATGTCAGTATCAGGTAGAAGTGGATGGCTGTTGCATTAAAGCCTGAAAGATCTCAATGAAGAAAACTCTTTCCAATGGGCAGAACTTGGGGCAATCCATACATATGGGCAATTCATGTACCCATGTTTGGTTGGTTGTAACCAAACAGCCCTGTTGATAATCAAAAATCCTAAATGGGTTTTGGAATCACCCTCAGTGTGCAAGTGGCCTTAGCATCTGACCTTAAGTCCCCTTCCTTCTTGTCTATTCTACATAGAGCCAGTGATTTTATTTCATGGATGAGCCTTCACACATGCAGATAATGAAAATAGTGTGGCAGATTCTAGGCATAAGGCTTAGAGTATTTTATTTACATTTAGTATCAGCTTTCTCTTAGCCATCAAATTACTGTCCTTTAAGTGTTTTTGCAGTATTGGAGAAGGATGTAGGGTTATTAGAAAATGTTTATTTTGTTGCTAGAAACCAGCAGCAGATCATTGCTGTTTTTACGCAGAGAAAAAGGTTCAGATTTTTGTAATCCAAATCAATGTTTTCATTCCATGGAATTTTCAATTCTTTCTAGGGGGACTTTTAGGTTTCCTGTATTGCCAGAAATAAGCTGTTTGTCACAATGAACTATTAAGTTACCTTGATGTAAAAAGTAACTAAGTTGACCTGTTACTAATGTCTGATTAGTATCTTATATACTAAATATCTGAAAAATTTCTTAAACATATACATGTAGGAACCTGGTTTCTATTATTCATATCTAGAATGAGTATCTGGATGGGTAGCATTTTAGCCAGAGAACAAATGATTTCCTCTTCCTAGTAATTAAATAAATCTATGTCCTTTATTAGTATTTACAATTCACTCTTTAGTCTTATAAACTACTGGACACATTCACACACACTCCACCTCCATAATTAAACCTGAGCTCAGCGGCAAGAAATATGAAATATTTTGAAATGTGTATTTCCTTGTTTCAAGTCTCAAAATTTTATTCAAAGCAATAGTGTAAGACTGTAACATTTCCCATAAAACTTAATCCAGAAAAATACAGAGTCTCAGACAAATTCAAAGTGTTTTATTTTTAAAAATTCACAACTTCATTTTAAGACCATTATCTGGTGAGTGTGGAGAACAGCATGAAAATGAAGGTCTAGTGCATAAGCTCCTTTTAAGAGTGGAATCTCAAATGGAAGTCCTCTCTTAACCAGATGGATGTTAATGGCAGAAGTCTACAAAATGTCTATTTTAATTAAAAAATCACTGCCTGTCAAAGTTTTCCAGGCCTTACCCTGATGATCTGATGTCCTGACATATTGCCTCCAAAACAAATAGAAACCGTGCCCTCTCAAAAATACTCATCTTTTCAGAATCTGGCTAGATATTTATTTCTGACCAAATTAAATTGGCTAGGTAATAGTTTCTTTATTTTATTTTATTTTACAAATTAGATAACTCATCATAGTGAAAAAAGACTATAAGTTTGGGTTTGACTTTATGTACATCATCATGCTACATTTAAATAAATTACTAAGATTGATTTATGTTTAAGAAAAGAAAAATAGGTCAATAGATAACAATATCCAAATGTGGAAATGTAAAAGGTAAATTTTACTGTTCAAAAGTGGCTAATTATTCTAATATTTTGAGTGAAAACAAAACATAGGATAACAAAAAATATCTAGACTATCATGACTTTAAGGGAGGAAAAGGGAGAAATGGCTAAATGAACAAAAATATGATTTTAAAATTTCTGATAAAATGAATCAGATAGAAATTTACATAAAAGTAAGATAATCTATACCATTTCATCACCACTAGATGAACTCAGAGAAAACATTATCACAATTTTTATAAAGTACCGAGGGCATAAAAGTAAAGAGAAAATTATTTTTGGCAGAACCTACCTTGAATTACTGCCAAGCCTTAAATGTTCCAAGGGTAGCTTAAGATATCTGATGAACTCAAAACACAGCCAGGTTGTATAGTCTCTAAAATTTTGCTTCTTTATGGTTCTTATTTACAAAAATGTAAAAATGATATAACTTATTAATACTATGGGTTATCAGATATAAAATATCCAAGAGAACATACTCATTGACATTCCCTGGAAATCATAAATTCCAAAATAACTAGTAAAGAAATAATTGGCTTAATCTGAGCTAATGTCAAATTGAGGAAAGCCAAAATATCTATTGTCTAGCAAGGAGACACTTATGCATAAGAAATACAAAGTAAAGAGAGATTCAATCTACTCACAGGAAGTCCCTGTTTTCCTGGTAGCCCAACTTTTCCAGGGTTTCCTGAAATGCCATCTGCTCCATGGTGTCCTTGCATGCCTTTTGACCCTGGTAAGCCTGGAAGTCCCTTGGTAATTAAAAATTACTTGGATTATAGAGAGATGCTGTATAGGTGTTTAAATGACAAGTATCTTTATATTTGAGGTGGGGGGTGGGATATTTACATTTTTAATACTATTTTAATTCCTATCCAGGAAAAAATTTCCTCTGCTTCCTAGATGGATTCCTTAATGGTTTACTATTTGGATTCAACAGATGAGGTAACTGTCTTTCAAAGTTCTTGAAGCCAAAATGCCAAGCTAATCAGCAATGTGCTGAGTAACCGTTTCAGCTCTAGTGTAACTCTGCTGTTTCTCATTGTGCCAGTCCACACTTTATCTGATAATGGAAAAAAGGTCAATTATATGTATCTGTCAGCTTAGGATACAGGCTGTCATTCACCATCTGCAAAACCTTGTATTGTATTATTTTCCCAAGAAACAAATTACGGTTCTTTTTTGTTGAGCTTTGAATTAGATGATTATATGATTGAGTAAAGGTATGAACGTTTTGTTTCTACTCTTGGGAAATGATATTACCTATAGGAATCTGATCTAAATGTGCTTATAGTTTATTTTCATATTTTCTACTTTTTTTGAACCAGCACAGGACACCCACAATAGGCATCTAACCCGTGGTTTGGTGAGACCAGCAGGAAGCAAATCTTTGCTAATGAGTCAGTCAACACATACTTGCCAGGCCAGAGGAGAAAACAAATGGCTAAGATGAAATTAATCTTTGTTCGGTGGTGAAAGGATTAAGAATATTTTTTCTAAGTCTTTCTGTTTTAATTGCCAGGAAAATGAAAAGCCAAGTCCTTCAATTAAAATCCAGCCCATGTCTTTTTATTCATGCTTGAAGATCTCTGACCTTCGTCACCAACCATTTAGTCATGATGCCAAGTTCCATGTTTTTAATGGTTCACCATCAGAGTAGCATGAGTCCACAAAGAGGGCTCCGTAACACCATAAAAATAGTATCCTGCAGTCACCGAGGCTCACATTTAAACAGTAAGCTTGGTCTTGAGCTAATGGTCATATTTTGTTCCCTCTGTGTTCCAGCATGGGCTTAACTATTTTTTTTTAAGACAGTCTGATTTATCCAACCCTTGTCATAATTGGACCCAAACTTTTTGGCTTGCTACTGTTGCCAATTAAATTTAGAAAAACAAGAAAGGTGAAAAAGCCCTGTTACTTACAGGAATCCCAGGTTTCCCAGAAGGACCAGGAGCTCCTTTTTTCCCATCAGGCCCCTAAAAATGTGAAGTACAGTTGTCAATTGATTGTAATAAACTTAATGAAGCTGGAGGTATAGAAAAAAATGCTGAGACCAGGACACTCCAGCAAGTACTGTCGCCAACTAGTTGTATTATCACTGGGATTGTCATTTCATATTCCTGGGAGTCATTTTCTTCACCTGAAAATGAGAGAATTTGGCTAGATCATCTATGAATTTCAATCTAGTTTCAATTCTATGATTTAAGAATTTATATTATAAATCTAAAAGGGGACTAAATAGATTACTTAATTAATGTTGCTACTTTCAGGCAGGGCCTTTATCTCCTGTTGAATTAATTGTCTAAGTACTTACTTCAGTAAACATTTATTGAGCATTATGTATCAGGGCCTTGGTTATGTACTGGGATGCAAAGTCAAAGTTCCTGATTGCAAGGTACTTATGGTGTAGTTAGGGTCATGAACCAATAACCAAAAAATGTGTTTATCTGGAAGCACAGAGAAGAACATGTGAATCAAAGAAAATAAATTTATTTCCCACGGAACTGTTTGTTTTTCCATGTGTGTAATGTTTTAAATCATAATTGATTCAGCAGTAACTGGCCGGCCAAGATAGTTAGGAACTTTGTCCTTGCAAATCATGCCATTATTCTGATGATAATCTAAAATTGTTTTAAAAAGAAAAATGTGGGAGAGAGTGACCTAGTTCACAAATAAGAAAAAGGAGCACACTGTCATTACCAGATAAATTTCTCAGAACTCATCAAAACTTTTTCACAAACAGGATAATTCCAACAAAATGGGATATTAAGTTACTCAAGTTTGAAGATAAATTGTATCAGAGATTCAATTTGACAACAATAACAAAATAAATAATTTCATATTACATCTTCTAAAAATGACCTTAAACAAATTTAAGAAACAGTATATGCAGTCACTAAGAAAAAGGGGCATTTTCTATGAGATAAAAATCCAACTTTGTTAGAATGTGATAATGGGGAGATAATAGATGAAGGGTTCTATCTCCGTTTGGAAAACTATTTTACTTGCCTTAAAAAGTCACCAATGCAAAGTCTTTTTAAGGGTAAGGATATCAGAAAATGGGACAGTTGGTGGCCAAATTTTAGATTTAGTTGAGGAAAGTACAATTTCTGGAGCATAAGATCCCTATAATAAAATACATCTTTCAGAACACAATAAAGAAGTAAAATAAGGAAATAAAGACTTTTAAATATTGAAAAAAATTTCTGATTTCAATTATCTTGAGTAGCACTAATTATATAGTATATATATTGTGATAATATTCAAATATGTCAATCAGTGTGCTTTTGCCTTCAAGGTATTTATTTTTATGCAAAGTGGTAGATCTGTTTTACATTTTTTATTTTTAAAAGAGACTTTTCTTTATCTTACGAATTTCAAAATAGTCCTCTGAAACTCATGCTGGTATAATAGTTTGAGAATAATTTAGTACTTTGAGAAGAATATATTTTTAAAATACAAAAACCTGATTTTAAAATATTAAAAGTCTATCTGAGTATCAAAATAATGTTATAAAGGACCCAAAAACAAGGTTATAAAGTCATAAAATTTATGCCATAAAGAACAAATTTAGAAGAATTATAATAATGTAAGGGAACTTTTCCTGCCTAAGGGGATATAAAAATTTGCAAATTTGAGAAAGGTAAGGAGAAAAACAGAAGAGATTCAAGACTGTTAGACACTGACAGGTATCTCTGAGAAGAGCCATTGACCCAACTCTGCCCTCGAGTCTTGGAGTGGGCAGAAACAATAATACTCCCAGACAAATTCGGGGATTTGGGCACTGAGATGATAGCTAGGGAGACTCATTGAGAAGGCCACATAAACTGCTCTGTCAGTAATAGAGTAGAATATCTGCATAAGATGTCTAGTGTGTTTGAGAAAGTCTGAGACCCCCAGGCACCCAGTGTGGTATGTGAAACAGCAGAATGTCATTTCCATGTGGCCAAGAACAGGAGTATATGGTCCTTAGAGGCCTAAGGAGACTTTGTACCTGAGATGAGAAAACAGCTGTACACACCAGCATGGATCAAAGAGCTGCTGCTAAAAGGCCTAAGTAGATGCCAACATGGTGGGATGATGGCCCCTGGGGGCCCAGGGGGATGAGGAGCATTTCAGTGGCCGCTCATGTGAACAGATGACTGAAGAGCAAATGGTGAAAACTCTAAATCAGACACAGGATATTTGAGTGGATGGAGTTAAAGACAGTCAGTTGATTAATTTCCACCCATCAGGTTTCTACTGCCAGGCAGGATGGACACTGAGGTCAAATGTTAAAGTTCTATTATAAAGAACATAAACAAAGCTATACTTTAAGTGTACCTGAATTAATGGCATAAGGTTCAGAAATGCTACACGTGTATGTGAGTGTTTTACTTCAAATATTCAAATACCAAAATAAAAACAAAGAGATTCACATATCATCACAAATGGATCACACTTTGGGATGACCATTATGATAGGGATTATTTCAGAAGAGTAATAATCCTTATTACAATTATTGGCACCATAACTAAAAGGAAATAGGCCAGTTACAAAGACCAGTCTTACAAAGGTGGTTTTAAATACAAAGAGATCAACAAAGTGTAGAACATTGGTACCTTTTCTGAATATGTGCATCTAACAAAAAATCTTAAAATTAGAATTGCTGGATAGTCCCATAGATAAAGTAAAAGCCGAACACTAGTACACATTAATCCTAAACAGAGGTGGTCTGTTCAGAATAAAATTACAGATTGGGCCAAAGACAAAGAAAATATGTTGTTTTATAAAGTGTTAGTAGATGATTAATTTGGTATTATAAGAAGGAATAAAAAGTCACTCTTCAACCAATCCCAGAATTCAAATATAATAAAGCTATTAAGTATTCTATACTACTTTCAAACTTAACTTACTCATATTTACAAACAGACCTTTCTGTCCTCACAATAAGAAAGGCAAGTTAATTTTACATATAGTCTTTAGAGTGAATGTAAAATTGTGCTTTTTCTTTTTTGGTTTGGCTAGCTTTGAAAAACAGAATGGCCCATTTGAAATAAGATCCATTTAAAACAGCTTTCTGTTCATTGGGATTGTTATCAGTTCACAGACTATAGAGAAGATAGCTTGACTCTTCCAATAATGGACATTTTTAAAGATGTCACTATAGTCCAAACCCTTGTTGGCTTGTTTTTTATTTAAATGAAGCTGAAGGACAGTTACTACAATACTTTGCTAGTTCTAATTTTGTTAGAGAGGGTAGCTTTAACATATAAACACAGACTGAAAGAGTTAGGCAAGAATTATACTGTTTCTCTTCTTTTTTTTTTAACCAAGAAATATCAATTCACTAAAATCTGGTATTTTGTTTTGGGAGAAAAGTAAGATTTTGGCTTCAGTCTTAGTTTTTGAAAGCCATTACAACCCAGTTTATTACCTTTGCATTACAAAAGTCTTCTAAAAAACATAATGGTTCTGCAGTTGGTTTTGACTTGCTCTAACTTTTCTTTATAGTTGTCTGCCGATTCACCACTGAGGGCTCAACAAATGAATTCATTGGTTAAGTAAAATTAATCATACTTTACTTAATTTATAAAATATTTCAAAATAGAAGGCTTTTGTGTAATAATAGGAGTCAGGAAATGAAATTTCTATTGTTGGTTCTATTAAGTAGTTCTGTGGTTTTAGGTAATTCATAATCTCTCTGGGACTTAAATTTCTTCATCTGAAAAATGAGAGCAAGGACAATTTCTAAAACTAAAACACAAATTTAAAGCTTTGCAAAAACAAGATGACAGCAATTGGGCAGGACCCACCTTCACCGAAGGTGTCCCTAGTGAATAATACTTGGTCAATGACTATTCTTGTAGCAATTACTACTATATTAAATTCTAAGGGGCTTTTAAATGTAACCTTGGACTGTATGCCAGTACTGCCTGAAGTAGGAAAGAACTAGTTCCCCTGGATTATACAGAATTTAAACCATGGCTCTTCATCACCGTTCAGTTCCAGTACCCAGGATGAGCTGACCAGGTAGGCTAGAAATGCAACTGTCTAGTAAGAATATTTGATTTTCACTGATAACATTTTGACAGATACTAAAAACATAAAAAAAAAAATTCTTCTTGAGATACCTCAAAAAAAAAACCCACAACGAAACAAAAGACAAAAAATGAAACACTGAGAATATGAAAGTACTAACTGTAAAAAATTAGAAATGTTAGAATCAAACCTTGGGAGAGCACTTATGTTCTCAGGCACTAAGCAGGCCCAGTGTTCTGGGTTCACCTCTTTTTCCACTACTTTTGCCAATTTGGGTATTAAGAATTCTGAGTGAGTGAGACAACTATCTTCTTTCTCTGCATTTTTTCTTGGTAATGCTTGCCTTCAATGGGTTACTTTTATCCATTGTTTATTATTAATTCTTATTTATTAGGGAAGCTGGCAGGGAGTTACTAGAAAGATGCTAAGATTATTCAAAACAGCTTTAGGTGAATGAATTCTCATGTAATATCAGATTCAACCCAATTTTGTTACTTAGTCCATTTATTACCTACTCCCACAGTAGGAAATCCAAATGTGGGTGATGACTGCTTAACAAAGTAGGGGAAACATAGTCTTAAATTCATTATTTTTTATCCATTCTCACCTAATTTATTATTGAAATAGAGGCCATCTTCTAAAAATTTAATTTAATAAACAGCAGGTCAAATCAGAATGTCATGAAAAGCAGAGCAGCAATGAACTGATGGTGCAAATTACAAAGCCAGGTTGTAATGCAACAAACTTACAAGGAGGTTGAGGAACACCTGTGAATGAGCAGGGAAAGAGATGGCTCAGTTCCATAAGCCAGCAGATTTTTAGTTTGCTTAATAAAAAATGATTGATTTGTACAGAAAAAATACTTTAGTAATTATGAGTCTTTATCACATAGTCAAAATATTTCTACCTTTCTACAACAGCTAATAGATTTGACTGATGGGTTTTCACTCTGCAGTGACGGTTTTAAGGCTTGTTGGTATTTCTGCTTGAACTCCCAAGGAGAGACAATTAGTTTGAGATAACCTTAGGCAATTTTCACAAAGCCAGAGTAGGCGGCAGGTAAAGGGAAATTGGACGGCAGTCAAAACACATGGATTAATCAATAATCATGTTTTAGCACAATTATTGACAAATAACCTGTTTACAGCAGAGCCTACAGTGATCCTTGATCTGGAATGAAGAATTATCATTTAAATTACAGTGAACAGCAACTCATTGTGTCTCTGCTTTCTCAAGTCTACAATAAATTTCAAATTTTCTTAAACAATTTTAACTTACTTCAGATCCTCTCTCTCCTTTTAGTCCTTGGTCACCCTGGTCACCTGGCTCACCCTTAATAGGAACCAAAACAGAAATCACATATGAAGCAGAGACCAAATAAGATACATTAACATTCATATTTTTTAAATTCTAGAATTAGAAAGAATGCTTTCAAAACATACTGGGGGGCCTTGTTGTCCAGTGGCACCTCTTGGTCCTGGTAAACCCACATGACCCTAGGAATAGAAAAGATTATTATGGAGTCAGCAAAGACATGTGACTTAGAGCATAGGGTATCATCGCTTAGAATGGTAGCAAAATGTTGTGAAATTCTATTTAAGTATCACAGATTATGATTCTCTCTTGGAAATAGTATAGAACATAATAGTCACTAGATATTAGGATTACTGAAAGTAATAGAGTTTTTATTTTTCATATAGTCACTGCAGTGGGTTGAATGGTGGTCCACCAAAAGATGTTTATGTCCTAATCCCCAGAACCTGCTAAAGTGATCTTATTTGGGATAAGGGTCTTTACAGATATCATTAAATTAAGGATCTTAAAAAGAGATTATCCTGGATTATCCATGTGGACCCTAAAGAGCCACAGAGAAGGGGGACAGGCACAAGCCAAAGGAGAGGGCCTGAGAAGGCAGGGGCAGAGACCAGAGTGACACAGCCTCAAAGAACAGCATCAGCCACCAGATGCAGGGAAAGGCAAGGAAGGATTCTTCCCTAGAGTCCCTGGAGGGACCATAGCCCTATTGACCTTGATTTCAGATTTCTGGTATCAAGAATTGTGAGAAAATAAATTTTTTATTATTGGCTTCCCAGTTTGTGGTCATTTGTAAAGGCAGGCTCAGGTAACCAATGCAGTAAGTAACCAAAGGAATAAATAGTTTGAGAACAAATTTCTTTTTCACTCTATTCCCACTGTAGAAATGTACTATAGCCCCCATTTTATGAAGTTCAGAGCTGTTTGGATAGATTTACTGGGCTGAAGACTGGGAGTTGTTACTGTATATAATGCTAAGACACATCAATTGACATTCAGCAATCTATCACCACCCTAGCCCTCCTCAGAGGAAATGTTGACTTACCACATTTCCCTCTACAAGCATGTAAACAGAAACTAGCAACAACCTAAAGGCATGTCAGGTGAGAGGTAGACATGAATAATTCTGCATAGTATTTCTGTCATCTCTTCCCCTACAGTCATTTCAGATTAATTTCTTCCTATTCTCTGTATATTATAGAAGGAAAGTCTTGGGGATGATAGGTACCAGGTATATCTCTGTTTGCTGGGCTAGGAGAAGAAAGGACTGCATACATAAGCTAACAGTATTCTCACAGAAAGATCAAACTGAAGCCATCTTTGTTTGCATTGTTTGAGACAAAGGTTTATGATTTTGAGACCCAATTTCCTGATGAAGGAAAGAAATTGTGTTTAAGGGACTGAACAGTGGCAAGAGAGAAAGGCTAGTTTGGAAAGCTTTCTATAGCATATGGACTATAGAAAACCATTATCATACATGACCCTTCTCAGCAAAACATAAGTGGAATTAGCAAATAACAGAATTGAGTCAGTCAAGAAGGAACTTGGTACAAGGAAAATGACTACTATAGGTTATTGATTAAACAGGAATCAGGAGAGAAGTAATTGGTGAAAAGCTGAAGTTATGGAGTGAAGTGAGAGTAAGAATATAAGCAAACCACAAAACTCAAAACAATAGTGGCCAATTAAGATTTTGCCACCATTCTCATCAGTAGTTTTACAGAGACCTTTTCAGAATGATCATAGAATAGCCAGTTGCCTCTCTTGGCTTTGTGAAGTCTGGATAGAAATCTCAATAAAAAACAAACGTGTTTTCTAGGAGTTTCTCTATACTTCCTCTGGTGCTTTCCATTCAGATAAAGTTTGGCAGAAGCCATTTTTTTCTGCAGTGGTAAAAACTGAATATGCTGTAGTAAATATTATTATAAATGTATAGAGAAAAGGATATGGGGAAATGATTGATTTTGCCTGATTATGTTAGTGGTGGAATGAATTGGATGGCTGAGGGAAGCCTGGAAAGGATTTTTTTTTTCAAGGGAAGTGATAAGCTGAATCTTGGAGGATGACTATTCCAGGTAGTAAAGCAAAAGGGAGATATTCTGGCAGAAGGAATAGTAGGGGGAATAATTGGAGACTCATCTGACAGAACATGTTGAGTGGAGAATGAACTTGAGAGGGCTACGACCCAGGATTGTAAGCCCAGTTAGAAAACTAGTAAAGTAGTTCAGACAAAAACACTTAAAGCCTTAAGTTCCAGAGATACTTAAGAAGTCAAAAGACGTGGTCCATTGAATTTGAGAGATGAGCAGAGAAGGAGAGGAGTGAGAGATAGTAGGGAGAAGAGAGAGGAATCAAGACAGACAGAATGACAAAGACAGAGAGAGAGGATTCATTTACTGGCTTGGACATCTGGATGTCTGGTGGTACCATTCACTGGACTGAGGATACAAAAAGAGGAGGATCAGGTTTGGGGAGGATGATAATACTACAGTTAGGGACATTCTGAGTTTAAGGTGCCTGGAAATCATGTCCAATAGCTACTTGGATATGATTCTAAGTGATGACCAAGTGATGATTTAGTTATTGTTATTTTATTGTGTGCAAAAAATTATATGGTCTTTGCCAAACCAAAGTAAAATCAAGTTGAGATACAACACAATTTATTCAATGTACTTCTAGGACTTCATCTCACTCAAGTTTAGTCTGACTTAATCTTAATATCTTCATGTTTTAAATGTGGATGTTGGCAGTATAACATGCTATTCCCACTATATCTTCTGGCTCTCTCAAACCTCAAATGAATTTACCTTGACCTATGTGATGTATAGTTTTCTGGGTGAAAGATATAATTTACTACACCTGTTTTTATATGACCTAAAGGTTCTTATTCTATATGTCGGCTGTATGTAATGTCTATGAAGGCAGGGACTGTGTCTGGGCTGTCCGGTGTTATATTTATGGCACCTGGCTCTGCTCTTGGTCCATGTCAGACACTCAAATATATGCTGAACGACCAGAGATTTTCTAATATATGATACTTTTTATGTGTCAGAGGAAATAAATATGTCACATATAATGACATCTAATTAGTATTTATTGATGATAATGAGCAAGACACTTGACTTTTGTAAATCTTAGTTTCTTTAAGAGTAAAAAAAAGCAAAGGATGGAGAGAGGGGTTTAAAAAAATTTCTGACAGCAAAATGGAAACAAAATTTGCATTATTCATTCTATTTTTTTTTCTCCAATGGTATAATCATGAGTTCTTTCAACTGTAAGAATATTTGTGAAGTATAAAGTGTTTTTAAAAAGCTTGGTGATTATTCAGCTGTAAGATACATTCGACAACATGGATGAACTTTGAAAACATTATGTTAAGTGAAGAAGCCAGGCACAAAAGGTTCTAAATTGTGCTATTCTATTTATATGAAGTATCTAGAATAGATAAATCAATAGAGACAAAAAAGTACACTAGTCGTTGCCAGAGGCAGGGAGAAATAGTGACTGCTTAATGGATATGAGGTTTCCTTCCCGGGGTGATGAAAGTACTCTGAAACTACGTAGCATGTGATGGCTACACAGTACTGTGAATGTACTAAATTTCTCTGAATTGTACACTTTAACATGGTTAAAACAGTACACTTTATGTTATGTGTACTTTAGCACAATAAGAGAAAAAGCTTGATGGTAATGCTAACCATCAATTCACTAGAGTAAAATGATAGCATATATAATATCCATAAAGAAAAAAGCAAACATTTAAAAATATCACCCAAGGCTACAATAGAATACTCCAACTCTAAATAAAGCATGGTTCCCCTGTATGAATCAAATTTGTGCTTGAGAAAACTTGGCAGGGGTTAAGTTTGGTTATTTCATGACTTTGAGATGTCTAAGCAGTAAAATTAGTGTGGTTGTCTGGCAGGAGAGAGCTATATAGTACAAACTACCAACAAATGATAAAATGATCCCTAAAGCATAAGGACAAAGGATAGAATACAACAGAAAAGAAGATGTGGATCAAACTAGTTCATGAAACATCCACAGTTGAAAATTTCATCAGGAGTATGTGTGGAATGAGGAAGGAAAAATAGGTTCCATAGTGAGCCTAGGGAAAAGTTTTCCTCTAAAGAAGAATTTCTGAAGAATGTGTGATTATCCAGAATAATGGGGGCAGAGTTTTTCTTCTGTTAACCAGGTGAAGAGATTCTTTTCCTGTTTCAATAGAAGAGTAGACTGTTTGCCAGTAAATATGCTAATTTAGTTACCAAATGTTTTGTAGTTGGTAGAGGCCAAAATAAGATACTGCAAGAACCTGATTTCCTGAGCATGTGTGGAGAAGTCTTACACAGAAAAAGCAAAGGAAATTTAAGAAGTTTCTAAAATTATGCTGGAAGCAGTGGGTTGGCTTCTCAACCCAAAGAAAAGGTACTTCAAGTAAATCCACTGGATTTCTTGGATTAGGGAACATTTGTACATACAAACATTATAAAATTGGAAACAGAATATGTGTATATCTTTCTTGAAAAAGTTTCTCTGAAACTGGAAAAATTATAAGATGGCCATCACAATAGTTCCACAAACATTTATATCTATCTTCATCATTTCCTTCAAAGAGAGTTTTAGGAGGTGAAAATTGATTTTCATATTTTGGGCTTGAGAAAATCAATTTATTAATGGTAGTTATCTACCTACCATTGTTCATTCATTCTTGATACTTAAGGCTTAATTTCAGACATTATCACAAAACTTTTACACACAAGAGGTATATATTGGATCAAATAACCTATTAATTCACTATTAAAAATGAATTATGTTTATGTGCATTTTATATACTATTAGGTACAGGGCTCAGAAAAAGACATTATATAAGAAAGAAATCATATGAAAATTGAGGAGCTAAGATATCTGCACATTAAAAATAATTAGCAATAGAAGATGGTAAAAGATGCTTGTACTGAATAGTTTCTATAAACAATAAATATAGGACTACAGAAGAGGGAAAGAGTGCTGCTGCTAGAGTGGGTCAAGGGAAAAGTGGTTTGATCTGGATTATAAAATAGATAGGATTTATTTTATGTAAAGGTTATATAATATTGTAAGCAGGCAGAGAATATTGGGAGCAAAGGAAAAAAGCAACTATAGGAGAGAGTTAGCAGATGAACATTTTGTTTAGAAACTGGCATCATAAACAAAAGGGAAAAGAACAGAAAGCCAGGAATACAGAACACCCTTTACACAAATGTGCTAATAGAAAATGACATTGAATAAATTTTACACATAGTCTAATATAATCCTGGCTTATGAAGTTGGCCACATAAACTCTTTCCAAGAATGGAAGAGGGTAAGAATTGACACAAGGCTTGAAAATATAATGGCATTCACCCAATCATTTGACTTTTTATTGAATTGTTACTATACTGGGAACTTTGTGTTCTAGAAATTGGGGATATAATGGTAAAAAACAAACAAGAGTCTTATTCTCATAGATCTTACACCTTGGTGGAGGAAGACAGACAATAAACAAAAAGAATGTATACAAAAATGGTAAAATAATACACATAGCATTAAAGGTCATGAAAGAAATCAAGAAACATGACAAAAAGTGATGGATAAAGAAGGCCTCTCAAGAAGTAACATTTCAGCTGAGATCTGAATGATGAGAAAAAAAGCAGCAAGGGAAGAAATGAAGGTGTTTCTGGAAAGAAGAAACAGATAGTACAAAGAGGTAGGCTTCTAAGATCAAAACCATAAGACAGTACTAGTTACCATCAATGATGCTCATTTTCATTTGAAAATGAACAGAACCAGAGAGTTCAAATGAAATATAGGAGGTGTGAAATCTGTAATAATTACCTTATATCCCTCTGCTCCTGGCTCTCCTCTCTCTCCTTGTTCCCCCATTGGACCCTAAAGAGACCACATGCAAAAATAATCAATTTCACAGCTGGATCTAAGTATTTGTGAATTCAGACGATACAGTCAATGTGGAATATTTTTTTTCCTCCAAAGAATAGAAAGCCAAATGTATAATAATTTCTTTAGTTCCACTAAATAATTTCAAAGGATTGAATTTCAATGACACCAAGAATATCATAAGCACTGAACTATTTAAAATAAAGAGAATCTCATAATGATTTTGCTATGAAAAACATTGAAGGAATGAAGTCCAGTTACATAATATGAATTTTCAGATGAGTAAAATATGTTATACATGATATGAGAATAGCTTTCATTTTCACTTAATGTTAAAATGACTGGAAAATATTTAAGCTGGACCAGCCACTTAATTTTCCACTAATGAGAAAGGGTTATATTTAATGATTTATTTATTTAAGTACAGTTTACATATAATATATCAGTTTCAGGCATATGACAGTATTTCAACATCTATATACATTAAAAAATGATCAACATAATAAGTCTAGTTACATCTGCCACTATATATAGCTGTTATAATATTATTTACTATATTCCCTCTACTGTACATGTCCTTGATTTATTCATTTTATAACTGGAAATTTGTACCTCTTCATCCCCTTTACCTATTTTGTCCATCCCTACATCCCTCTCCCCTCTGACAATCATCAGTTTTTAGGAGTCTATTTCTGTTTGTTTTTCTTTTTCTTTTTTTAGATCCCACATATAAGTGAAATCATACAGAATTTATCTTTCTCTATCTTAATTATTTCACTTAGCATAATACCCTTCAGGTCCAATCATGTTGTCACAAATGGCAAGATTTCATCCTTTTTTATGGCTGAGTAATATTTCTTTATCTATCTATCATCTATCTATCTCTATCATCTCTCTATCTATCAATTATCTATCTACTATCTATCTATCTATCTATCTATCTATCTATCTATCTATCTATCTATCTATCATCTATCTATCATCTATCATCTATCTATCCATCATCTCATATCTTCTTCTTTATCCATTCATCTATTGATGAACACTTAAATTGCTTCCCTATCTTAACTAATGTAAATATTGTTACAGTGACCATAGGGATGCATTTGGAATTAGTTTTTTCATTTTCTTCAGATAAACACCCAGAAGTGGAGTTGCTGGATTGTATGGTATTTCTGTTTTTGATTTTTTTGTGGAATCTCCGTACTGTTTTCCATAGTCACTGCACAAATTTATATTCTCACCAACAGTGCATGAAGGTTCTGTTTTCTCCACATTCTTGCCAACACTTGCTATTTCTTTGTCTTTTTGATATTAGCCATTCTGACAGGTGTGAAGTGGTATCTCATTGTGGTTTGGGTTTCCATTTCCCTGATGATTAGTGATGTTGAACAACTTTTCATATGTCTGTTGGCCATCTGCGTATCTTTTTTGGAAAAATGCCTTTTCAGGTTCTCTTCCCATTTTAAAAACTAAGATTACTGGGGTATTTTTTGCTATTGAGTTATATGAGTTCTTTATATGTTTTGGGCATTAACCTCTTCTTTGATACATCATTTGCAAATATTTTCTTCCATTCTGTAGATTGCCTTTTCATTTTGTTGATGGTTTCCTTCATTGTGCAAAAGCTTTTTAGTTTGATGTAGCCCCACTTGTTTATTTTTGTTTTTGTTGCCCTTGCCTAAGGAGACAGATCAAAAAAAATATTGCTAATATGGATGTCCAAGAGTTTAATGTCTATGTTTTCTTCTAGGAGTTTTATGCCTTCAGGTATTATATTTATGTCTTTATTCCATTGTGAGTATTTTTTTTGTATATGGTGTAAGAAAGTGGTCCAGTTTAATTCTTTTGCATGTATGTAGCCATCCAGTTTCCCCAGAACAATTTATTGAAAAGACTATCTTTTCCCCAGTGTATATGATCTTGCTTCCTTTGTTGTACATTAATTGACCATATAAGCATGGGTTTATTTCTGAGCTCTCTTTTCTGTTCCATTGATCTATGTGTATGTTTTAGTTCCAGTACTATACTGTCTTGATTACTATTGCTTTGTGATATAGTTTGAAAGCAGGAAGCATTGATATCTCCAGTTTTGCTTTTTTTTCTCTCTCAAGATTGTTTTGTCTACTTGGGGTCTTTTGTAGTTATATAAAAATTTTAGGATTGTTTGTTCTAGGATTGTTTTTTACCTCTTTGGTTAAATTTAATTCTAGGTACTTTTTTAATTCAATTGTAAAGGATTGTTTTCTTAATTTCTGTTTCTCTTATATTTGTATAAAGAAATACAACAGATCTCTGTTTTTTTGTATACTGCAGCTTTACTGAATTCATTTATTAGTTCTAATAGGTATTTTTGGAGTCTTTAGGTTTTTTTAAAAATAAATAGTATCACACCATTTGCAAATAGTGATAGTTTTACTTCTTCCTTACCAATTTGGATGTCTTTTTTTCTCTTTTTCTTGTCTTATTGCTGTGGCTAGGGCTTCCAGTACTATGTTGAAAGAAAGTGGCAACAGTGAACATCCTTGTCTTGTTACTGAACATGGAAGAACACTTACAGCTTTTCAACTTTCAATATGATGTTGCTTGGGTTTGTCATACGTCACCTTTATTATACTGATGTATATTTCATCTTTACCCACTTTGTTGAGTTTTTATCATGTACAGATGCTGAACTTTGTCACATCTTTTTCTGCATTCAATGAGACGATCATCATATGGTTTTTATCCTCAATTTTCCTAATGTGGTATATACCATGTTGATTGATTTGCAGATATTGAACCATCCTTTCATTCACGGAATAAATACCACTGGATTGTAGTGTATGATTGTTTTAAATATTGTTGAATTCAGCTTGCTAATGTTTTGTTGAGGATTTCTGCATCTATGTTCACCAGGGATACTGACCTGTTTTCCTTTTTTTTCTAGTGTCCTTGTTTGATTTTGGTATCAGTATAATGCTGGCCTTACAGAATAAATTTGGAAGTGTTCCTTCTTCTAAATTTTTGTAATAGTTTGAGGGTAGGTATTAACTGCTTTAAATGTTTGGGTAGAATTCTCCTGTGAAGCTATCTGTTTACTGGACTTTAAGTTTTCTGAATTGAATTACTCATTCAATTTCATTACTGGTAATTCAGATTTTCTGATTTTTCCTTATATAGTCTTGGAAGATTGTGTTTTTAGGAATTTATTTCTTCGAGACAGTCCAAATTTTTGGCATATAATTGTTCATGGTAATTTCCTATAATTCTTTATATTTTTGTGGTGCCATTTGTAACTTCTCTTTCATTTTTAATTTTATTTGATTCCTCTCTTTCTTGATGAGTCTGGCTAAAGATTTATCAATTTTGCTTCTTTTCAATTCTTAGTTTTATTGATCTTTTCTCTGGTTTCTTAAGTCTCTATTTCATTAATCTCCACTATGATTTTTATTATTTTCTTCCTTCTGCTAACTTCAGGCTTTGTTTGTTATTCTTTTTCCAGTTCCCTTAGATGTAAGGTTAGATTTTATATTTGAGATTTTTCTTGTTTTTTGAGGTAGATCTATAGTGCTATAAACTTCCCTCTTAAAACTTCTTTTCCTACATCACATAGATTTTGGGACATTGTGTTTTCATTCATTTGTATCAAGGTATTTTGATTACCTCTTTGACCCATTAGGTATTTAGTAGCATGTTTAGCTTCCACTTGTTTGTGTGTTTTCTAATTTTTCTCTTGTAATTGATTTCTAGTTTCATAACATTTTGGTTGGAAAAGATGTTTGATATGATTTCTGTCTTGTTACATTTATTGTTTTGTGGACAACCATGCTCCATCCTGGAGAATATTCCACATGCATTTGAAAAGAATGTGTATTCTGCTGTTTTTGGATGAAATGTTCTGTGTATTTCTGTTAAGTCCACCTTGTCTAATGTGTCATGTAAGGCTTCTGTTTTCTTATTGATTTTCTGTCTGGATAATCTATCCACTGATGTAAGGATGGTGTTAAAAATCCTATTATTATTGTACTACTGTAAATTTTTCCCTTTAAATTTATTAATATTTACATATACCTTTAAGGTGCTCTTGAATGCATATGTATTTATAATTGTTATGTACTCTTCTTGGATTGATCCCTTTATCATTAAGTTATGTCCTTCTTTGTCTCTTGTTACAGACTTTATTTTAAAGTCTATTTTGTTTGGTGTAAAGTATTGCTACTGCAGCTTTATTTTTGTTTTCATTTGCATTCAATATATTTTTTCCATCTTCTTTCTTTCAGTACATATCTTTGTGTCTGAAGTGAGTTTCCTGTAGACAACATATAGATAGGTCTGTTAAAAAAATCCATTTAGTCACTCTATGTCTTTTGATCAGAAAATTTTGTTTACTTACATTTAAAGCATGTATTGACAGGTATGTACTTACTGCCATTTTGTTGTTTTCTGGTTGTTTTTGTAATTCTTTGGTCCTTTCTTCTTCTCTTGCTCTCTTTCCTTATAATTTGATGACTTTCTTTAGTCTTATGTTTGGATTCCTTTCTCTTTATTTATGTTTTGTTTATCTACTATAGGTTTTTTGGCTTGTGGTTACCATGAGGCTTATATGTAGAACCCTATGTATACAGCAGTCTATTTTAAGTTGACAGTCACTTAAATTTGAATACATTCTAAAAGCACTCCATTTTTACTACCCACTCCCTTTTTTATGTATTTGACATCATATTTTGCATTTAAAAAATTTTGTGTAACCCTTAAATAATTATTTAGATATAATTGGTTTTACTACTTTTGCCTTTAACCTCCATACCAGCTTTATAAGTGGTTGATCCACTTCTTTTTACTACATTCACTTTTACCAGTGAGATTTTTTCATAATTTTTTACTTCTAGTTATGATTTTTGTTTTCCACTTTAAAAAGTACCTTTAGTGTAGACAGTTTAATGGTGATGAACTTATTTAATTTTTGTTTGTCTGGTTGTAGGTTTTTTCCTTTTAGCACTTTGAATATAACATGCTACTCCCTTCTGGCTGCCAAGTTTTTTCTAAAAAATCAGCTGACAGATTTATGGTGTTCGCCTTGTACAACTTAACTGCTTTTCTCTTGCCATTTTTAAGAGTCTTTCTTAATTTTTATTATTTTTTGACACTTTAATTATTATGTGTCTTTGTGTGGATTTCTCTGGCCTCTCTATGATTCTTGGATCTGGGTGTTCCTTTCCTTTCCCAGGTCAAGGAGGTGTTCAGCTATTATTTCTTCAGATATGTTTCTGCCCTTTTCTCTCTCTACTCTCCTTCTGGAACCCCTATTATGGGAGTGTTAGTATTCTTGATGTTGTCTCTCAGGTCCCTTGAACTATCCTCATATTTAAAAATTATTTTTTCTTTTTGCTGTTCAGCCAAGATGCTTTCCACTACTTTGTTTTCCAAATCACTGATCTTTTTTTCTGTATCCACTACTATTTTATTCATTCTCTCTAATATATCTTTCATTTTAATTTTCTATCTCTTTGTTGAAAATCTCACTGTGTTCATCCATCTTCTCCTGAGTTTGGTGAGATTCTTTATGATCATTACTTTGAACTCTTTATCAGGTAGATGGCTTATCTCATTTAGATTTTTTTCCTGAGATCTTGTTCTTTAGTTTGGAACATTTTCTTCTCATTTTGCCCCACCTTCTGTGTTTGTTAGGTAGATCAACTATTGGTCTACTGGTCTTGAAGGAGTGGCCTCATGTAAAAAGTGTCCTGGGGCCCACAAGGGCCATCACCCCTGGTCGCCAGAACCAGGAGTGTCTCTTGTGTGCTCTGTGTGCACTGTCCTATTGTGTCTGGGCTGAGGTAGCTGTGCGTGCACTGGCCCCTACTGTGACTTGCTCAGAGTCCTGGCTGTGGGTAAATGGTGGGTGGAGTGGACCTTGGTATAGTTGGCTAGCTGTGATTGTTGTAGGCATGCTGATGGGAAGGCCTAACCCCCACCTCCCTGGGCAGCAGTCACTTTAGAGGGGTGCCCACAGTCCTAGCCAAGGCTGCCTTCTGAGTATGGCAGGGCAGGAGCCACTTTGGCAGGGCACCATTTAATGATCTTTTAAAAAAGTATCTAATAGCTAATCCCACTTTACCTTTCTTCATCATAGATTCTATTGTTTATTCTTTAATCTGAAATTTTTAATTCTTAAGACATAAATTAACCTAATAAAAATTACATTTATTAATTTTAATTCTTAAGGCTTTTTTCCAAACATTCCTAATATAAAATCATTGATATGATAAGCTATTTATGTTACCTAGTCTAAAGTGCACCTGAAAAATCAATTAGCACATACTATGGCCTACTGTCTAAAAAGAAACTCAAATTAAAATTAGTTGCCAAAACCATAAATTTTAATTTAGACCATTAATTGATAAGTTTTAACTTATTCCCATGTGGATAAAGTACTAGACATAATTAAAGACAATAATCTCTGACTCTGCTTTAGTTATTTAGAATATTCTTAGTTTGCTTCACACCTATCCCATGTCTACTAGATAAAATGACCATTGGTAGGTTAGACTTTTAAAATACTTATTATATTTCAGTGACATTCTTTGACCCCAGTATACCTCATTTGGAGAAATAAGCAATACTATACTCCATTTGCCCCAATTTTTCCACTTGCTTTTAAATTTTGCATTATTTTCATATTTTCTCCCATAGAGGTTTAGAGAGACCAGAACATATCTATAAAGAATTTTACATATTCTCACAGAAAAGCTTGCTTCTATAAGAAATGACTTGATTTAATTGGAAAAGCTGTAGAATCTTTTCTACCTTTATTTAAAACAAAATATAACTTTCAACCATCTCCAAAAAGTCAGATCAAAATATCAGTAGTGACTACATATTCTGACCCTTCTGCTTTATGATTCTTTTGTTCCACATGATATGTGGAATATGAAAAATGTAAAAAATTGTTTGTACTTCTGTGAAATAAGCATTTTTATTTTACCCATTTAATTTACATGTCCTTTAAGATTATTGTCAAACATAAACATAAAGACATTTATTCAGATGACCAAAGCTATAAAAGCTAATTTTCAGTAACCACCGTTACAGTTAACCCTTAAAATGCTTAATTATAAGAGTATATGATCTTTAAACAGTATTATTTCTAATAACCAATTATATAAGTTTTAAAAACATTTGGTGACTGTAAACTACTATAAAAAAGGATAGAGATAAGATTCTTAAAATACTTTAAAGGTCGGTCTGAATTTGATGATTAAAGAAATACCTACCATGAAACAAAAGCAAAAATGCACAAATGGAGCTACATCAAACTAAAAAGCTTCTGTACAGCAAAGGACACCATCAGAAGAACAAAAAGTCTTCCTACAGTATGGGAGAATATCTTTGTACATGACATATGTGACAAAGGGTTACATCCAAAATATCTAAAGAGCTCACCTGCTTCAACACCCAAAAAGCAAATAACCTGATTAAAAAATGAGCGGAGGATCTGAACACACTTCTCCAAAGAAGAAATTCAGATAGCCAACAAGTACATGAAAAGATGCTCCACATTGCTAATTATTAGGGAAATGCAAATTAAAACCACAATGAAGTATCACCTCACACCAGTTAGGATGGCCAACATCCAAAAGACAAGGAACAACAAATGCTGGTGAGGATGAGGAGAAAGGGGAAGTCTCCTACACTGTTGGTAGGAATGTAAATTAGATCAATCATTGTGGAAAGCGATATGGAGGTTCCTCAAAAAACTAATAATAGAAATACCATTTGATCCAACAGTTCCACCATTAGGAATTTACCCAAATAAAACAAGATCCCAGATTCAAAAAGACCTATGCACTCCTATATTCATTGCAGCACTATTTACAATAGCCAAGACATGGAAGCAACCTAAGTGTCCATCAGTAGATGAATGGATAAAGAAGAAGTGGTAGATACACACAGTGGAATATTATTTTGCCATCAAAAGAAAACAAATCCTACCATTTGCAACAACATGGATGGAGCTGGAGTATATTATGCTCAGTGAAATAAGCCAGGTGGAGAAAGACAAGTGCCAAATGATTTTGCTCGTTTTGGAGTAAAACAATGAAGCAAAACTGAAGGAACAAAACAGCAGCAGACTCAGAGACTCCAAGGAGGGACTAGCGGTTACCAAAGGGGAGGGGTGTGGGAGGGTGGGTGGAGAGGGAGATGGGGATTAAGGGGCATTATGATTAGCACACATAATGTAGGTGGGTCACAGAGAAGGCAGTATAGCATGGAGAAGACAAGTAGTGACTCTATAGCATCCTACTATGCTGATGCACAGTGACTGCAATGGGGTGTAGAGGGTGACTTGATAATATGGGTGAATGTAATAACCACAATGTTGCTCATGTGAAATCTTCATAAGGTTGTATATCAATGACACCTTACTAAAAAAATTAATAAGTAAAAGAGAAAATGTCTATCCTAAAATGTCTACAGTATAGTGTTTTTCATAATATCCATAAAATTTATCATGCATTTGATGCTGCAAGTTAGACTTGGAAAGTTAGACTCATTTTATTAAACTTACATACTATGCTAATAATCTTAACCTGGATATAGTGTTCATATTTAGATTATGTCATTGCAAATACTGCTCTCCTATGAAACTGTGTTATAAAACTAACAAAATGAAGCTCCTTGAAAAGATGTGATTGGTACTGTGAATCCTTATTGTAATTGCATTTTATCTTGAAACATCAAAATAATTTTAGGAAAGAGACCTACTGGTTCACCTCGAGGCCCAGGTGGTCCTAGTACTGTGTTATCTTCTCCTGGATAACCCTATAATGAGACAGGGACTTATAAATAAGAGCTAATTAATAAATAACTTTTGAAATATACAGCCTATTATTTTCTTTTATGTTATTAAATATGCAATCTGGGCCTATCTTTTTTAAATAGAAAACTTTTACCTTCAAAACTCGGTACATATTTTATACACAGTTGTAATTTGTGAATCATTCTTGGAAGTGTCAGTCTGTTTTAATTACATAAAAATCTGCCCAGGAAATTTTCTCAAAGTATCAGGTTTCCAATGATATTACAAATCAAGAGGAATACTGTTGTAGTTATTCTTAACTCATAAACACTTTTACTACAAATGTACCATAGTCAGCCATTTAATCTAGTCTTACAGTCTTTTTTAAGAAGTAATTGATTTTACTTTCACAAAGCTTTACAGATTGCAAAGTACTTTAACATATATTATTTCACTTCAATCTTGAAACAACCTATGAAGACATTTTAGTGATTTATTTAAATTTTTATTCCTTATTATTTCTTTATTTTTCTTACAGAATTTGCAATACTTCTCAAGTTGAAAGTTTTTCTTTTATTTTTTGAAAATGTTTCCTTGCATATCTTCAGAAAGAACATGAAAATTTAGTGTTTAACTTGAGGATTAAAGTCAATATACACACATACCTTTTCTCCTTTAGGACCTGGCAACCCAGAAAGTCCTGGTTGACCTTGATGGCCCTAATAAAAAGACAAGTACATAGACATTCTCCATATCATTTGTGCATGCTCTACCTGTTACCATCAAGTCCATGCCATTAGATATTTCACTATTCAGAAAGAAAAATAGGATTCACTTTATAGGAAGAGGCCTAAATATGTTATCAGAGAAATTCCATCTTAAATTGCATATTTGGGATAACATCTTATATAAATGTTTTCATGCAAATATACACTTTATTATTTCCAATTAGAAATGTTTACCCTGTATCCTGGAATTCCTGGCTCTCCACCAGATCCCATCAATCCTAAGTGGCCCTAAAAAACAAAGGAAATATTGAAGAGAAAGCATAATTTTTTAATTCTTTAAATTTGTACTCCTATTATTTAAAATTTGGATTTTTCAATGTATGAAATTCTACCTAGTCTGAAATGGGAAAACAAAAAATAATATACCAACTTTAGTTTTATTTTTCTTATGAACCACGAAAGTCCCCCCCAAAAAATTATCTCTGGTTTACGTCTAGTATAAATATTTTTAATCATATGAAGAGAAATACTTTCAGTTGTTGGAATCTTATGGTTTCTAGCAAATTCTTGGAAGTGCAGCTTGTATTTGTCAAAGTTTGTGACGGAAGTACATCAGTGAATATAGAGAGTGAAACCTAATAGCTTTTGATATTGTCATGATGAATTAAGAACTCCATACTCACTGATAGTTTCAGATGCTTTGATGAACAATGTTTCAGCTCTGATCAAAGTTGTTAAAATAGAAATAGTTGACAACTTATGTGTAATAATCATCCTATTATTACTCTTATTATCAGTATTTTTCAGATGAGGAAATCATATTTTTAAAGGCTAATCAGTAAAAGTCCCCCAAACTACCGAAAAGGTGACTCAATTGCAAAAAAGCAAAAAATAATGATCCTAAAAATATCCTATCTTTCATGTTATCAGAAAGTTTTGACAGCAGCTGTACTATTTGAATCTCAAAATAAATAGGAGATAAGGAAATTAAAGGAAAGAATAGGTATGTGACTAATTAAACATCACACTAACCAGAAGTTCTAATCAATAGGTCAGAATAATAAATGAGGAGATAATGTGATTATTTACTTAAAGAATCCATGAAACTCACCTACATTCCTTAAAGTGCATATAAACATAAAAATATAAAAATAGAATTCTTACACAGCACCAAAAAAAAGATGTAATGGGAAAAATGATTTCATTAAAAATACCAAATTCCATAAGAAACTAACAATAAACCTAACAAGAAAAGTGCAGGAACAGAAATAAAGGAAATGATGAGACTTTATTAAAGGACATATAGGAATATATGAGTAAATGCAAAGACATATGGTGTTTATTAAAATATTCAATATAAAAAGAATTTGACAAGCTGATTCTAAAGTTGCCAGGAAATTTACAAAGAGTGAAATATGAAGTATTTTCCTTAACTGATATTAAAAGATACTAATAATATAATAATTTATAGTAATGGTATAATAATTTAAATGGTGTGGAATAGGCCTAGGAAGAGTCTTCCAGATTGAGAGAAAAAAGTAGAATAATAACAGATCAATAAATATTTGAGAGTTTAGTTTATAGCAAGGTACCAATTCATAAAAGTGGGGAATAGACTGATTGTTTATTAAATGGTATTGAGACAAGTGACTATCGATTTGGAAAAAAGAAAACTAGTCCTTTACAACTTATAGCAAAACAATAAACTCCATATGAGCCAAGGGTAAAGATAAAGTTATATAAAAGAATCAGAAGAAGGATGTGGAAGAACCTTTTTAGGTACTTTAGTAGGGAAGACATTCTAATGAATAAATAGAACTGTAAAGGAAAAGACTGACAAATTTGACTATGTAATAATTAAAACCTTTTGTAAAGCAAAAGATATCATAAACAATATTAAAAGATAAATGACAGAAAGGGAAATATATATTTGTAATATATTTTGCAATATATCTAACAAAAATATGTTATTTAAAATATATAGGACATTACTGCAAATCAATAAGAAAAGAAGACAACCTAATAGAAAAACATGTAAGTGCATATGAATAGGCAGTTTGCAGAGAGAAAAATATAAATTAGTTTGTTGAAATCAGGGAAATGTAAATAGAAAGAAAATGAGATACACTTTTTCATTTATCAAACATCATAAGAATTAATATGAAGTATTGGTGATGGGAGTGTAAATTTGGTGAAACCTCTAGGGATGGTATCTTGCAAAGGTGTCAAAATTTAAAAAGGGAATTTTCTTTTTAGAGAAAATCCAAAGTAAGAGCCTACTGTGAAGACAATATTCTCTGGATAATTTAGCTCTCATGGTTATTAAAAAATTAACTACATTATATAATGTTTTTAAGCATATAAGCCAAAGACAGAAAAAGGAAATATATTAGTGATTTAAATAAAAGGAAGTAAGAAAGACCTTGAGTGGTAAGATGACAGTAAGGCATGGAATACTTAGAGTGACCTTGAGAGAAAATTTCCTCAGAGACAAGAGAGGATTAAACAGTCTCTGTAAAAGGCCTTGGTGAAAAGTCTAGCATTTGTGACATTTACATTGAAATTAGGGAATACACATGCATTTTATAAATAAGCTTATGAAACAGTGAAGAGACTAAATTGGATAATCTCTTAAATATTTTGCAGCTCTCATGTTGTGACTTTACAAGAAGGTTCAAATATATTAGCAATGTAATTTGACTGTTGTATGTTCAGAAGTATCATGCTACACTTGTTTTCACATCATGCAAAGTTTATGCAACAGATTAAATATTATTTGATGTTATAGAGATTGATTTTAATCACAGCTGGTTAAAAAAAAAATCTCTAGATAAGCATGTGGAGTCCAAGCATATAAATAAAACCCATTTCCAAATGACAGCATAGTTTTATATAGAAAATTAATACTGACTTTAAATGCAAAGCTTATAAACTTTCCTACTGTTAGGAGTTATAACCTGATTTTTTTAAAAACCTCATTTCATATTGTATTTCCATTTTGAGTTCTTTCTCCTTTCCTTTTTCTTGTCCAGAAACCACTAAGCCATTTAAGTACTGTGGAATGCTTACAATTCTCCATATCCCATAGAGGTAGATTATTTTCAATGGAACTATTGCTTTCTCTGTAAAATTAATCAAGGGATGAAGCTTTAAGGACAAGGATACATTTCTTTTCCATCCACAGTGAACTTGGTTTTGGAAACAAATCAAATACTAACCACAGCGCCTCTAGTTCCTCTGGCACCTTTAGCACCACTTTCCCCAATTTGTCCAGGAGCACCTCTGCTTCCAGTTTCTCCTGTGGGCCCTATTTGTCCTTTATCACCCTGTGGATGTCATCAGCAGGAGAGAAAAGTAAGAAAAAACATATTTATTTTTTCTAAATAGATTAAGTAACTATATCATATACCTGAATGACTCCAGAGGATATTTGTAAGCAAAATTCTATAAATAGTAACTTTACTTTAACTTAATAGTACTACAGACCACCTCTGACAATAGTAACATACCATCACCATCTAGATTATCTTACTTTTAATTAAGTAATTAGGGAAAAAGAACATTAAAAAAAATAATTTTGGCCATAAAAGCAGGGGTGATCTGGTGCTCATGTTGAGTTATAAATAAGTAAGTTTCTTGTTTTGAAGTCAGTTATGCATGCATGTATGCATGCGTGCATGCGTTAATTGTTATCATGGGAAAACACAGGCCCTTATGAGAAGCCTTTCTCTACAGAGAACTTCAAAGCCGTAAAGAGATGTTTAATGCAAAAAAGCTCTAATGTGTAGTTCTGTATATTCAAGATCATCACTCACTTGTGTGGAGTTTGCCTTTAAAAGTCTGTAACATTTTTATAACATTTTATATCTCTCTGAAAACTAGTTACCTTCTGTTTTCCATTAGGCTGATTGGTCATTCCCTAGCACAAAAATACAGCTATTCTTACCCAACAGTAATTTCTGTAATTCATTTTTCTGATTGTGGGAGCCAAGCTATTTTGTTATTGATAATTAAGTAGACACAAAGAAAAACTAAACTATGATCATATTCAGGAAATTTGGGGTATTCAGAATAATTCACAGGCTTTCTCAGGGGAGAAAATTGTTTAGAGGACCTTCACTGTCCCACTTCTAATGTTGAACTTAGACATAACATTATGTATGATGAAAACAGACTTCAATACCGGGGTTATTCTCATGGGCAAGAATGGCAATTATAATTTACCTCATTAATTTTCTTCATCTTTTATTATTCTTATACTGTCCCAAAATTATGAGAAAGATGGACTAGGTATATATTAGCATAAATAATAGAATTACTTAGGGAGCTTAATATGGTGTGATTTGTAATTAATTATAGTAGATATATTCAAAACTGCCATAGTACAATGGGAGAATCATTTCTATGTCTCACTAATAATTGAACAAATGCTTGACCCCATAAAAAGATGAAAATTTCATTATAATATACTAGAATTTTATAAATACATCACTAATATAAAGCAAATAAAACATACTCTTAAATTTTTTTTTATGGAAGTATAGTTGATATACAATCTTATACTAGTTTCAAGTATACAACACAGTGGTTTAACAGTTACCCATATTATTAAATCCTCACCCCAACTAGTGCAGCTACTACCTGTCAACACAGAAAGATGAAATAAAACATATTCTTGATTTGCATTTCTTAGTTCATATATGGGAAAGGTAAAATCACTCATTAATCTTTCCAGTTTAGAAAAACATACTAATAATAGACCCAGAACAAATCTAATCATTTTCTTTCCCCTAAACATTTCACTTAAATAATTACTGAGTAACACAAACAGTTATTTTCCCTTTCTTTCTTTTCCCGCCCATGCTCTACTGAAGAATCGTTGGCAAACAGAAGGCAAGGCAAGATCTTTTAGAAACTACAAAGTAGAAAATTTGCCTTCAAATAATTTAGGTGATAGGTACTCCTAAGTGGAATTAAATATTAATTTAATGTGTCTTTTTAAGACAAATTTATAGTTCTTTATTACTTTATATCTAGTGTCAATAAAAACATCACAGCATTCTATGGAGCTCTGGGCCCATCAGAAGAAAAAAACAGCTTAAAAGTATTTTTTAAATTACCTTTTTTCCTGGACGACCTCTTTGTCCCAGAATTCCCACAATTCCTTCAGGTCCCTGAAGATTCAACATAAAAAGGGAAATAAATTGTTAAAGAAAAGACTAGATGGAATGTTTAAATACTCATCTCAAACAATCAATGAACTGAATACTAATGAAAAATAAGAGTTACTGTTCAACAATATTATGTTGTATGATAATTTATATAATTATTTAAAAAGAGGCCATGATGATTTAGACGCATCACTATTACTAATGAGAAAGCTCACAAACTGACCAAGATAGACAAACTATTCTTTATAATAGGAAGAAAATTACTTGGTTTCAGTATAACCATTTTAACTAGTGAGAATGTAATAAAAGTAAACCCAAATGCATCCATTTCACATCCACATGGACCCAGTATAAGCTACATCTGTGGGTTCAACATCCTGTTGAACATATAGGATTATAAAATATATTCAATACATGGTCAAGGAGGATCACAAAATTTCACTGGAGTATAGGATTAAAGATATATTCTTGGATCTGTGGAAAAAAGGAAGGAAATACATGGAGAAAATGGAGGTAATCATCTGTACTTTGAACAAAAGTAGACTAAAATTTTTCAATTTATATATTTTTTAAAGTAAAAAGTGGCTAGAATATTTTAGATGTCATGTGAATTCACAGGTCAACAACAGTGGGGCTTAAATGAGATCCACAGTAAGCCAGGTTGCAATTCTACAGTGGCTAATCATTAATCACAGCATTCCTTGCATTAGTTGGAAATGAAAATGGATATTTCAAATTTGTGTCTCAGTTTGGCAAACTGCAAAAATTTTGTAGACAAGAAATAAATTGTGGTTTACCACTGTGCTATGTAGGCTCTTGATAAATATTTGTTAAATGAATAAACAGATACCTAAGGAAATGAGTCATGCCCTGTGTTCCCGAGGAAATGCCCTTCTAGCCTCAGAAAGTAGCTAATTTAGAAGCCAAAGTGGTTAAGTTCTATTGCTGTAGTTATAGCTGCATTCAGAGGTTGAAATGATAATTGTACTAACCTGAGATTTCTTTGGGTTAATATGGAGTTTTCAAAAGAAGCTGACTGACAGTCATAGAGGTTAAGTGTGAAGTTTTAAAAGTTCGACTGCTCCAGTTTCATATTCTGGGTCTGTCCCTTAATAGCTATATGACCATAGGTAGATTATGGAACTTCTAGAGGCCTTAGTTTATTGTTATATAAAAGGGGTATAATAATACCTCTTCAAAGGGTTACTAAGGTTAAATGAGATAATGTGCAAACCTAGAAAGTATTAAACTTATACTGAAGAGCTCAAAAAATGTTCTCACTAACATTTTGAAGTATATTATGTATTATTTAAATATGTATAAAAGATATTAAAAGGTACAATAAATACCCATGTACCCATTGTCCACTTTAAGAAACAGAAGCTATATATGTGTGTGTGTGTATACATACATACATACATATATATATATGTATATATATATATATATATATATATATATATATATATATATATATATATATATATACTGAGTATATAATTGACATATATTTGAAGTACCTTCCAAACATAATCACCCTCTCTCCTCACTCAGGTATAATTATTGCCCTCAATTTGGTTATCACTCACATGCATTCCTTTATACTTTTACTCCATTTGTTTGTATTTTCAAGCAATATACGGTTATCTTGCATCTGCTCAAACTTTAAACAAGTGGTATTATACTTTATGTATTCTTTTGAAACTTCTTTTAACACATTTTGTTTTGGAATTATTGTGTGTCTTTAATCCATTAACTTTTTGTTTTCACTTCTACAGGATTCCATTTTATTATCAAAATGCAACTTATTTAACCATTTTCATACTTAAGAATTTTTAGTGTGTGTCTGTGTGTGGTTTTTTCCTTTTTTCTGTTACAGAAAATGCTGCAATAAACACCTTGTGCATGCCTCTGTGTAACTCAGTAAGTTAAGAGATTTTTGGTATAGAGGGGTATAGGCCCGGAGTTGAAAACTGCTGGGTTGTAGGATACAGGCATTTCCAAGAGCACAGATATTGACAAATTGTTCTCCAAAGTGGTTTTGTCAACTTAAGTTCCCACAGCAATGTTTAAGAATTCCAATTATTCTTTAAAATTTGTCCATTTCACTGGTGTAAAATGATGTTATTTGTGGTTTCAATTTGTATATTCCTGATTCAGAAGGAGGAATGAACATCTATTCACAGTTATTTGATATCTATACGCGAGTCTCTAGCTTCTACCTTCTGCCCAGTATTCTGCTGAACTGTTCTTACTGAGTTATACATAAAAGTTTTTATACATATTTCTGATATTAGTATTTTGTTAATTCTATAGCACAAATCTCTTCTCCCAGGCTGTACTTTATTTTCTCACTGTTTAGTATAACTTTAGATTAACACAAATTTGCAATTTTAATGTAGTAAAATTCATCAATATTTTTTCTTATTTCTTTTAATGTTTAAGAGATCCTTAGTATTTCCCCTCCCTTCATGAGGTCATAAAATAGTCTCTTAAACGTTCTCCTATTTAAAATTTTTATTTTCACAATTAGGTCTTTAATTGAATTAGAATTTCATTCTTTTGTGTGTGAGAGATTGGGTTTTTTTTCATTTGGATAACCAGTTGTATCATTCCCCGTTATTGAATATTTCATTCTTTCCTTAACGCTCTGCAATACATAATCAGTTCATCAAACATTAAGTTTCAAATGTACTTAGATGTGAGTCTAGGTTATCTTCTATTTCCACAATTCCATTTGTCTACCTGTGAATAATCATGAAACTTGACTAAATTACTCTGCTTCACTAGTAAGCTATGATGTCAGGTGGAGCAGATTCTCCCTTTCACACACCACTCCCTTCTGCCCCTTTCAACGGGTTCTTGAAAACTGCCTTGAGACCGGCCCTTTGATCTTGCATATAAATTTTTTAATGATTTTTCATCAATCAAGTTCTATAAAAAAGACCTACAGGGATTTTGCCTATAATTGAATGATAGATTAGGGGAGAAATGGTAACTTTTTGATATTGAATATTCCTATCCATGAATATAAAATATGTAATTATTTAGGTCATTGTTAGTAAACTTAGTTTCCTTCAATTTTATAAATCATTTGTTGGATTTATTCTTAATACTTCATTTTGCTGCTGATTGAATTGTAAGTTGTATTTTTAAAAGTTTTCTAGCTGTTGCTTATGAAGAACGGAATTTATTTTTGTATATTACTCTTATAGTTAGCCTCTTATTGTACTCTCATTAATTCTAATAATTTGACAGTAGATTATTTCTCCTGTTTTACTGCTGGTTGGAACTGTGATAAATGTTGAATAGAAATGGTGAAGACTGTTGATCTTTGCTCGTATCTCTGAAGTTTCACAATTAAGTATGATAGTCAATGTATGAATATTAAATTTCATTAAAAATTTTTGTTCATCTATTGAAATGATTACATTTTTTCTTTAATTTGTAAATATGTGACTTAAATTTGTAATATTTAAATATGTAAGACCTTTCTTGCAATACTGGTACAACAGGGAATTCACAAACCTCTTTATTATATTGCACTCCACAACTCTATTGAATTCAAATATTCAGCTATCAGCTGACACTGCTGCATGGAAATGCTACCTGTCAACCATCAATTCAGTTTAGGCATTATTTTAAGTGGTTATATGTTTAAATATTCACAACAATTTGTGGATAATGTAAAAATAAAAGAGTGGACAACAGTGGCAAACGTAAGTCTCACAGATGTGTATAATTGAGATTTATCATTACTTTGCAAGATGACTTATACATTCATCTCTACCTTCAAACTTCCATTTCTATCTCATTTTCAAGTTAATAACCTTGCCTCATACTTCACGGAGATAGAGTAGGGATCAAACAAGAGCCATCTCCTCTTCTTGATGTCCAGTCTACCAACACACTTACTTGTGTACCCACAGAGTCCGTCTCCCTTCTCTTACAAAAGATGTGTTTGTTTTCTGTGTGAGGCCAGCTGCTCACTTGTATTTGAAGCCCATGTCCTCTTCAAGGACCTCTCTTCTGGAAACATCCTTCTCTTACTTACAATATCAATTCTTCTCTGTTGACTGGATCATTTCCAACTGCATTCAAATATGGTAGATAAATCTCATTTAAAAACCATCCTTCCTTGACCTTCCTTTCTCCCTTCCATTCACTCATTCAGTTTCTCATGTACTTCTAGTTACATTTTCTGATTCCTCCTCACAGCAAATCTTTTTTGAAAAGACTTATTTATGCTCATTGTCACTATTTCCTTATTTCTCATACTCTCTTCATTTGGACTTTTGATCTTACTGCAACTCTGAAATTGCTCTTTTTCAGGGCCTCAAGTGACTTCCATACAGCTAAACTCAATGGTCAGTTAATTGACTCATGTAACTTTTTTTCATTCTTGAAATCTTTATTTTATTAACCCTTGTTTTCATTGCAGCATGCTTCCCTGATTTTCTATTTATTTACAACATCTTATATGCTCTTCCTCTGCCCAGTCATTCAATGTGTGCCCTCCTCTCTTTGCTCTTTTTAGGTGACCTCGTCCTGCCCCTGTGGCTTTAAGTACCATCTGTATTCTCATGATTTCTAAAATTACGCTTTCTGTCCTGACTGCACCACTGATCTTCCAACTGCCCTATTTACCAACATCTCTTCTTGAATCTCTAATAAGCATCTTAAACTCTGTGTCCCAAAATGAAGTCTTGAATTCTCCCCTTGAGCCCTAAACCACTTCTCTGCTATTCTTTCTCATCTCCACTCAATGGGGCAATATTTTGAAAATTATTAAAATACTTTTTTTATTTTGCTTTTTTGAGTACATGGACTTTCTCAGCCTGAGGGGTTTGTAGGTCTAAGGGCTGGATATATTGAGAGGAGATTATTCTATTTTCTTTGTTTCCATCGTTAACATTTCACAAATTTGGCCCAGAGCACTGATCAAACAAGGCTGTCCTGTATTGTAGAGAAGACACACTTTCCATCTATCACAGTAGGACTCTAAGGCTTTTAGTGGATGGTAGAGGATGAGGATATGATACAGGGGAAGTCAAGAAAAAGTATGTACTTTTCTTTTGGCCCCAGGAGAATATGGGAAGGCAAAGAGAGAGGGAGAGACATAGGTGTTCAGATTTTCCCCATTATGAGTTTTGGCCGAGAAAGACTCTTATTTCCCACTGTCTACTTAGGATTCAGGAAAAGTATTTTCTCTAGATATCACCTGGTTTGTGATCATA
The DNA here is from genome assembly GCF_030020395.1 of Manis pentadactyla. NCBI lineage: Eukaryota > Metazoa > Chordata > Mammalia > Pholidota > Manidae > Manis > Manis pentadactyla. The sequence goes on from NC_080022.1 coordinate 73,111,823, forward strand.
TCAGTTTAGCTGCTCATCCCAGATATAAACACATGCATATATGGTTAATTAATATGAGATAAAAGAGCCATCAATATACAATAGGGAAAATACAGTCTCTTCAATAACTGGTGTTGGAAAAACTGGATAGCTACATGCAAGAGAATGAAAGTTGATTACTGTCTAACTCCATACACAAAAGTAAACTTGAAATGGATTAAAAACTTAAATGTAAGACACAACACCATAAAACTCTTGGAAGAAAACATTGATAAAAATCTCTTGAACATAAGCATGAGCAATTTTTTTCTAGACACGTCTCCTCAGGCACGGGAAACAAAATTTAAAAAATGAAGAAGTGGGACTATAGAAAACTAAAAATCTTCTGTAGAGCAAAGGACACCATCAGCAGAACAAAAAGGCAACCTACAGTATGGGAGAATATATTTGTAAACAGTTTACCCAATAAGAAGTTAACATCTAAAATATAAAAGAACTCATATGCCTGAACACTAAGAAAAAAAATCCAACTAAATAATGGGGAGAGGACCTGAATAGACCTTTTTCTAGAGAAGAAATACACATGGCCAAGAGGCACATGAAAAGGTGATCTACATTGCAAATTATCAGGGAAATACAATCAGAACTACAATGAGGTAACACCTCACACCCTGTAGAATGGCCACTCTCCAAAAGACAAGAAATAGCAGGTGTTAGCAAGGAAGTAGAGAAAAGGGAATCCTCCCACACTGTTATTAGGGATGTCAATTGGTGCAGCCACTGTGGAAAGCAGAATGGAGGTTCCTTGAAAAAGTGAAAATAGAAATACCATATGACCCAGTAATTCCACTTCCAGGAATTTTCCTGAAGAAAACAAAATCCTTATTTGAAAAGATATATGCAACCCTTCGTTTACTGCCACATTATTTACAATAGCCAAGTTATAGAAGCAACCAAAATGTCCATCAATAGATGAATGTATAAGGAAGATGCAGTACACATACACAATGGAATATTATTCAGTTATAAGAAAAAAAGAAACCCTGCCATTTGCAATAACATGGATGCACCTAGAGGGTATTACAAACTCAGTGAAATAACCAGGCAGAGAAAGACAAATACCCTATTATTTCACTTATTTGTGGGATATAAAAAAGTAAAGCAAAACCAACCAAACAAAACAGCAGTAACTCATAGACACTGAGAAGTGACAGGTGGTTACCATGGAGAGTGGTTGGTATGGGTGGGTATGAGGGGGACAAAGGGGCACAAAAACTCTCAATCATAATGTAAGTTGGTCACGGGAAAGTACAACATGAAGAATATAGTCAATGATTCTGCAACATCTTCTATGTTGACAGAGAGTAACTGCTCTGGTTGGGTGAGGATTTAATAACGAGTGTAACTGTTGTGCCACTGTGTTGTATACTTGGAACCAGTGTAAGACAGCGTATCAACTATACTTCAATAAAAAGAATTGGTTGCTCAGCAAAGTCAAAATGAGGAAGATCATTTAAAAAAATTTCCGGAACTATTCCTTGATTTCTCTGATGCAGATAGAAACTTAGATATACCTGAGGAGCTTTTGGGTGGAGGGTTATCATTACTCTAAGGAGAAGGGCTGATGAGCAGATTGCCTGGGCTAGACCTGAATGAGAATCACAGCAAAACCTCGGAGAGATCTACAGATTAGTGGAGGCTGACAGGCTAGTTCAGGAAGGGAGCACCCCCTAGGCATCCTCGCTAAAAAAAAAAAAAAAAGAAGAAGAAATGAATATTATCAGCTGTAGATGTCATCAAAGCAGGGTAGGTAGTAAGCACCTGCCAAGGGACATCCCCATGTCCCTATCAGTATGAGCAACACCTGCACCTAGACTCGTCCTCATTCTTGTTACCATGAGGCATGCAGACTGTATTGGAAAGGACTGGAAGAGGGAGGTCGAGGACTGATAAATTTGGGACTGAGCGTCATAAGAGTCTGAGCATTACCTAGAGAGACCATTAAGTTATAGAAAGAGATTGTTGCCATAAGCTTTCAAGTGAATTGGATTTAAACTTTTCTCTCTCCATCAGTTCCCCAACCATTCCTCACTAACTGGTAACCTAAGGCTTGTGAGGAAAGCCAGATAAGTTAGAAAGAAAGAAATTTCATATTTGCATTTGTATAAAAATTTGTATCTTTGTTACATATTTAATGGTTTGATCACTCAGTCGCTCCGGCTAAAAACCAGGATTTATTCTTTATTCTTTTTCCCTCTTTTCAGCATCCACACCATGAGCAAATTCAGTTAGCTACATCTCCAAAATATGTCTTGAATCTGACCACTATTCACTATCCCTATTTGCTCCCTTGAATTCCAAACCACCATGACATTTTCACCTACGATATTGCCACAGCCTTCTAAATGGTTTGGTCCACTTTTCCCCTCATAGTTCATTTCTTCAAAATACCCCAAATGATTGCTGACAATGTTAATCAAACATCTCTCCCTGTTTAAAACCTTCCAGATGGCTGCCCACTGCAATTAGATTAATACCCAAACTTTTCAGTATGGTCTATCTTCCTCTATATGATCTGGCCCCTCCTTTTTCTCTGACACCATGTTTTCCAGTTATTTACCACATTGTAGTTAAGTACATGGTCTTTTTTTTTTCTCTCTAATAGTGCATTTAATAAACATCCTCTCTCGCAGCATTTGCATTAGATGTTCCCTCTGCCTAGAAAGCTTTTTCTCAGATATTCACATTACTGCCTTTTTCTTATCCTTAGGCATCTGGGTCAGTGTAACCGCAGCTATTCTTTCTGTGATCACCCCAATTTAAAGTAGCTACTTTACCTAGTCACTCTCTATCCCATTCCATGTTTAATTTTCTTCATTGCACTTATCACTACAAGACATTTTCATTCTTGTTCACATCCCCTTCCCACTCTTCAACGCAAGTTCCAGGAGAGCAGTGGTTAGACTGTTTTGTTCATTGCTGCAACATTAGTACCCAGAACTGTGCTTGGAATAAAATTAATGCTTAATAAACTTTTAATAAACAAGTAAATGAATGATAGAATGCATATGGCCTTAATCAAACACTCAGCTAGTCTACTAGGTATTTATTTGTCAAGAAATAGCATCTTAGAGAACATGTATGGAATGTTAGAAGTAAAACCAAAGTTTATGAATAAAGAAAAAGGGAAGTGAGAGATTTTTATAGTAATTTTTAGCTTCTAGGTAATAGAACTATGGACCTAGTAGTAACCTTTTGCACCATAAACTTTTGCACATATTTGAAGAACTTATCATGTGTGAGAAAAGGGGTTGCCTATATTCTATACTTCATTTTCTTCTGTGATTATAATCAGAAAGGCTGCCACTGGTTATTTTGCTTACATTTTTTTTCTTTTCATATACTGTTTTTCTTTTGGGATGGGATGGTAAAGTTCCATTGATATTAGGTTAGTTTATTTTACTGCTTGTTCTGAAGTGCATAATGTTGTCTTTTACAAGTTAACATGACCCACTGCAATGCATTTGTTTATTTAGAGGCTTGCAGGGCAGACTGGAAAAATAGTAATATTTTCCACAATGTGCATGTTTTAATAATTTCTTCAGTAGTTACAAGAATAAGAATGCTTTCATATAAATGTCATTTTGACAGAGAATAGTTGGCTTGAGGTTCACCCTACTTATAAAATAGAAGGAGTTGGGGTTCCCTACTGATTACTTTAAACTTTGTGAAAGTATATTGCCTCAGAACTAATACATCTACTTTTTCAACAACTTTATTGAGATATAATTCATATACTGTGTTATGAATCCCTTTAAGCATACAATTCAATGGTTTTTAGTATATTCACAGAGTTCTGTATAACCATTACCACAATGAAATTTAGAATATTTTCACCAACCCAGAAAAGAAACCCTGTACCTATAAGCAGTCACTTCCCATTTCCTCTCCCATCCCCTGACCCTAGGCAACCACTAATCCACTTTCTATTTCTATTGCTTTGCCTATATGGGATATTTTATATAATATATGGTATCTTACAATTCACTTCTTTCACTAGGCATAATATTTTCAAGGTTCATCAATGTTGTAGCATGCATCAGCATATCATTCCTTTTTTATTGCCAGCAAAAATAAAATGTGGTACGTATAGACATACTATACTTACTAATAAACATCAGTTGATCATGTATGTCGTTTCCACTTTTGGTTGTCATAAATAATGTTGCCATGAATATTTACATACAAGTATTTATTTGAACCCTGTTTTCAATTCTTGTGGATATATGCCTAGAAGTAGAATTGCTGGGTCATATGGTAACCCCATATTTAACATACTGAGAAACTGCCAAACTAGTTCACAAAGTAGTTGTACCATTTTCCATCCCACTAGTGATGTATAAGCATTCCAACTTCTTTACATTCTCATCAACAATTGTTATTTTCTTTTTTAAAAATTATAACCATGCTAGGGTATGTGAAGGGATATCGCATTGTGGTTTTACTTGTATTTTTCTGATAGTCAATGATGTGGAACATTTTTTCATTTGCTCGTTGGCCAATTGTGTATCTACTTGGAAAAATATTTGTTTAAATACTTTTTTCAGTTTTGTTTAAATATTTGTTCAGTTTTCAGTTGGGTTATTTGTCTGTTATTAATGAGTTGTGAAAATTCTTTATATATTCCGGATACAAGTCCCTTACCATATATGATTTGCAATTATTATTTCCGATTCCATGGGTGTCTACTCCCTGTCTTGATGATATTCTTTGAAGCATAAAACTTTAAATTTTAATAAAGTCCAGTTTGCCTCTTTCTTTTGTCACTTGTACTTTATGTGTTATTTATGAAAACTTTGCATAGCCAAATAGTTTTAGCTCTTACATTTAGGTCTATGACCTATTTCAAGTTAATTTTGCATGTAGCATAAAGGTCTAACTTTATTCTTTTGCATGTGAGTATCCAGTTCCAACACCCTTTGTGGAAAAGACGATTCTTTCCCTCATTGAATTGTCTTGGCACATCACATTCATTTGTAATTCAAATTCATTTTGTTCTACTATTTCTTACAGAATTTATTTTATCCCTTGAGATAGTCAATAGCATTAGATATTGCTAAACAGAGTTTGAAAGTTATAGTGATTCCCTCAGAAACTATGTTCCTCTCTGCTTGAAACTTTTAATGGTTTTTCACTATACTTTGAATAAAACCCAAACTCCTTACCATGGTTTAAAAGGTCCCTCATTATCTCCTATCTATTTCTTCAAGCTCAACTCTAACAACTTTTCATTAATCACTATGCTGCAGCTATAATAGCTTTCTTTTAGTTTTCAAAAATACTTAGATCATTCTCCCTCCACACCTTGGCCCTTACCATTCTATCTACCTTAAAGGATCCCCCAAAGTTCTTTGCATAACTGGTTCCTTTTCATTCTTTAGGTCACAATTAAATTCTCCCCTATCCAAAGATGCCTTTCCTTACTACCCTGGTGGTAATAGGCTTCCCTACCCTTAACTAGTTGACTTACCTTCCCTTAACCAGTTATTCTTTTCATTCACCATGTTTGCTTCCATCATTTATTCATCAAAAACCTGCAATGATTTTTCTATTGTCAGTCTTCTCCAAAGATATAAAATCTGAGATCAGGAATCTTGGTAATCTTGCTCCCCTTGGTATCCAGGGTTTAGTAGAATTCTTGGCTCACAGAATGTTCTCAAAAACTTTGTTGAATTAACAAGTGGACAAATACATTTTATACAGTCGCAGTCTGTATGGTTAATGAAAGTTTAGAAACATCCAAGCTAATACTTTTTTAAAGCTATAGAAACTTTTCTTCCTAAGAAAGACTTATAGAAGTCTTACCTAATATGTTAAATATATATGCAAGAATCTTTTCAGACTCAAGTAGGAAGAGAAGGAACAGAGAGTTCTGCCCGTTCAGCATCCTCCCTGACACAATCATCTTGGGAGGTTCTGTAGCTCCAACTCCCTTATTATGTGTGATGTGAAAACGGAGAAAGTAAAGAATGGCTCACCTAGAAATGCACAGCTATTTAGTGGAAGAGTAGGGATTTGAACAATTCTTGCATAGTGATCAACACAGGGTGATCTACATTTCTATTTCTGTGTTGCTCTATGATGAAACAATTCAGAACAGTTTAGGACAAAATTTAGGCATAAAATACACATATTTTTCTTCTGTTCAAAGATGTCTATATCTTGGATTTATTAATTTGTTACTGATGCTTCCCTTGCCTTATTTTTCAACCTGAATCTTATTTCTCAATCTTCTAGAAAATAAGAAGAGTATCTCTTTACTGGAAATAAAGGTGTTTTTTCCCCCCTCTCATTCACTTTCTTGTTTATTTTTCAAGAATCTAAGGTAGCATCTTTGTGACATTGCTTAAGGATGCATTTTTTAAAGTGCAAAAATAAATCCAACATCAGGCTGTCTGATTAAGCAATAGTTCCTCAGATCATAAAATTCTTTTGAAAAAAATATGTCATGGTATTTTTATTGAGTTTATGAGCTGAAAAGCATTTAAAATTCCAAGGAGAACAACAAAAGAATAAAAAAGAAACACACATGTGTTATTACTAAAAAAGGCACTGAAGATGTGTAGAAGGCAGGATTGTTCCTGGGAAAAATTATGAAGCAGATGAAATCTGTGTTTATCATTTTCCCATGTCTTGCTTTGAGCCCTTTTCCATCTCTGCTCTGCCCATCACCAGCTGTCATGCTGCGTCATCCCTGTCTGGGGTTATCCTATGGCATGGTTAAGCTTTCTTTTTCTTAGTTCTGTGTTCCTTCTACCCACCAACTTTTAGAATTCTGATAGGGAAGTAGGCTAGTTGATTGGAAAAAATCCTAATTAATTAATGCTATTAATAATTGTTAGTGGCATATAAAAATAAATTTGATAAGAATTCTCAGGAAGAACACCCACTATTTTGGCACCTGTTACTTGGCTTCTCTTTGAGTTCATCCCTCAGGAGTCCTCTAAAAAAGACGAAAACTACCAAGAGCCCTAGAAAAACAAAATACAAGCCCAAGGCTGGTTATCTCATGGAGAAGTGTGACTTAGAGACACAGAAGTCAGAAAATAGAGGAACTAGAGTCAGCTTTGCTATCTGTTATCTTATTTTACATAGATTTCTCTGAGTTTGAGTTTTTTCAGTTGTAAAATGGGTGATAAAAGGCATCTATAGGTTATTGGAAGGACTATCTGAGTGAATAAAAGTGAATTTATATTGCTTGGTGTCTGGACCAATGGAGTTTAAAATAATTTGAAGGAGAGGAATTCCTAATGTTTTGTATTTGCTGTAGTGGTACAACCCATCATATATTTCCAGGTCTGGGTGGGCAGGACAGAGGAGAAATGGGTACTTTACCACTTCTGTAAAACTGGAGGGAAAAAAGACTCAATTTGCCAGTCTTCCAAAAACAGATGACACTTCTGGTTTATCCTTGATCTTCAAATATTTTGAAATGTACTGGTACAACTATTTATTATTTTGAGGAAGAGGTGTATGGCAGTATCTTAATTGTTGCTAAAGGAATTATAATCACGGGTTAAAGGTATGAATGGTGAGATGGCCATTTTGTGTTACATTTATGATATTCATTGTATTCCTCCAGATAGAGTTTCCTCTTAGTTCTTAGAAAGCTAACTAAAATGACTAGGGCAGGGACTATTACTGATAGGGCATTCAATGATCTGGAGGTTAGAAGCCAAAGGAAGAGAAATACACACAAAAAATGTGAAGACTGCAAATTTTGTAAATCACTATTTTGTATCCAGTTGGCTTGTGTGATTGGCTTACTCATGATTAGTTCCTCAGTCTTTACTAAGACCCATGTAGAAATCTGTGGAGTACAAAAGTACTACAGGAAGGAGTAAAGAGAGCTTGTATTTTTGAAGAGCGATGATCTTTTTGGAAGAAGAGACCCACAGGCTTTAAAGTTAAGTTATAATCCTCAAAAGGCTGAGTAAGATTGCCAGGGTGCAGAAGAAAGTGATGACTACCAAGACAGGAGAATAGCCTCAAAGGAAAGAATGCTTAGAGAAGTTAAGAGAGAATAATTTGGGGGAAAACCACATTTAAAAATATGGACAAGGAAAAGGGAACAGTAAAGCAAAACTAAAATGACCAAGGAGGCCTTATCTGGAAAAATAGAACAAATATCATAAATGAAGCATTTAAGCAAGAGAGAGCTGTTATTATTATTAATTTACATTTTTCATTGCTCTGAGGTGAGAGAATTTGTTCAATAGGACACAGAATTTCCCTTGAAGTAATATAGAATTTAAGGATCAGATATTGATAGCTTAAATACTGCTGCAAAGGATTTATTATTTCATCCTGGATATAGAAAATTATTCTACAGGAAAATGTCAGTTCTATGAATAAGAACCAGAAATATTCAATCAAAGTAAGTTTGAGTCAACACAAAACATTCCCCTTCAAATGATTTATGACAGAAGTTCCATAGTTGAGGTGACATCATCAGGAGAGTGATACATAATTTCAAACTTCAGCCCCACCTCAGAAAAAGATCAAGTGGCAACTATCCGTAGATAAGATACCACTGTGAAAATCCTAGAACCTAGAGGTGAGACTGAAGCATGCCTGAACTACAGAGACTGAGAAGCACAACATCAGAAGGATAAGAGGATAGGTTTCACTTTGAATGCATTGTCCTTCCCCCAGGCTGTCACACCACCACACCAAGTGGAGCCCGTTGGCCTATAGTTTCTCCAATGGGGAAAAAAGAACCCAAAGCAGACATTCAGTAACCCCAGCACTGTGGGCTGCTTCCAGGGCAGCCCATTCAGGTCTCGCTTAAGGAGGAGCACAGGGGGAAACTGGGAGCTTTACCACTGGGGTTCACAAAGAGAGAAGAGTAGTGGTACTTACAGCAACCAGCACTTGGATCTGGTGGATTTCATTCCTGCTTGCAGTGACACCTGAGCAGAGATTTATCCAGTGGTTCTACCTATCTGCAGAGCTGAGCTGGTGGTCCTGTCCAATCAGAGAGCTTGCTTGTGGTTCTGCATGATTTGGGTCCCCAGCCAAAGGGTCATATCTGGCATGGAATCTTGTTATGTGGCCCTGCCTGGGCAGGGAAGAAAATTTGAAACCCCGCCCAGCATCTAAACCTGCTCAATCTGGGCCCCACATCTAAGCATAGTCTCCCATCCTGCTTAATGAGGATGTGTTGCCAGAGAACTTGGGAAGCTGTGGAATGCATACTACAGTTTTTGAAGGCAGAAAGCCAAGTCAGTAGCCCTGCTCAGCTGTTAAGAATGGCTTCTGGCCCCTCATTATCAAGGAACCTCAACAGTGACCCTGGGCAGCCTTGGAACCCAGTCTATAGTATTGTCCAGCCACAAAGCCCAGCCAACAGCTCCTCCCATCAGTGGAGTATAGTCTTTGACCCGTTCCAATTATAAATACAGCCTGTAACCTTGCCCAACTGCATGGCTTAGCATGTAGTCCTATCTAACTGTGGAACACAGTCTCCAGTCCCAACCAACTGTGAGATACAGCTGGAGGTCCTACTTTCCCAGAGAGCCTGATAATCTTGCATAGCAAAGTAACAAAGCCAGTGGCCTAAATAATAATGAAATACCCCCTGCAACTTTCTGAGCTTGGGGCACAGACTGTGGCTCCATCTAATGAAGAAGCAGTGCTTGCAGCCCTGCCTGAACGTGGAGTCCAGCCAGTGGCTCTATCCAGTTAAGCAGCACAACATGAGCACCTGTTCCCAATTGCAGAGTCCAATCAGTGGTACTACCCTTCCAGAAAACACAGTCTGAGAACTGGCCCTACCACAGGTAACTGCAGAGCCCAACTAGTGGCCCCACCTGACCACAGAGCCCAGCCAGCACCCCTGCCCAACCAGGATGCCTAGTCAGTGGTCCCGCTTGAACATGGAACCCAGCTAGCAGGCCCAACCAACTGCAGAGATCAGTCAGTGGAACCTTTTCCCCATCCTTAGGGTAGGGTCTTCACCCAACTAGAAATCCTAACTACAACCTGCGTCTGCCCACAGAGGCTACTAGCTAACCTGTCTACCACCCCAAGCTAAGCAGACTGGTGAAGGTCTTTCCCTGCCAAATGAACTGTAACGTCCAGTAGAGGAGCCCATTTACTCAAATGTACAGATACCAATGCAAGGATAAAAGGATCACAAAGAATCAGGTAAACATGACAACATCAAGGGAAAATAATAAAGGTTCAACAACTGACTCAAAAGAAATAAATGGATATCTATGAACTGTCTGAAAAAGAATTCAGAATAATCCTTTTGAAAAACTTCAGTGAACTGTAAGAACATGGATAGATAATAAATTAGGAAAATAATGTATGAACAAAATGAGAAGCTCAATAAATAGAAACCATAAAAATTAACAAAATAAAAAAACTTGGAAATGAACAACACAATGACTTCATTAAGGGATTCAGAGAAGAACAACAGTAGACTCAAACAGAAGAATCAGTGAAATCAAGATAAGTCACTTGAAATTTTCCAGAGGAACAAAATGAATGAAAAAGAGTGAAGAAAATCTATTGTGCTTATGGGACAGTGCCAGATGAAACATGTGCAACATGAAAGTACCAGAAGGCAGAAAAAGAGAAAGGGACAGAGAGTCTACTTAAATGTATAATGACTGAAAATGTCCCAAACATGGGGCAAGAAATGGACATCCAGATTTTTGAGGCCCAAAGGACCCTAAGAGGGTGGAACTCAAAAAGGATTACTTTGGGACACATCATAATTAAATTGTTAAAAAGACAAAGAGAATTTTGAAAGCAGCAAAACAAAAGTGACTCATAACATATAATAGAGCCCCACTGACTATAAGTAGATTTGTCAGCAGAAACTTTATAGGTAGAGAGAGTAGAATAATATTTTCACAATATTGAAAGAAAAATAACTGTTAACCAAGAATACTATACCCAACAAAGTTGTCTTTCAGGAATGAAGGAGTGATAAATACTTTCTCAAACAAACAAAAGCTAAAAGTTCATCACCACTAAACATACCTTACCAGAAGTGCTAAAAGTAAAATAAAAAAATGTAATTAATATTCTTTAATGTAATAAAGCTAAAATAAAAGAATGTGTAAAATTCATCAGTAAATGTAAATACACTTTCAAAGCTAGATTCTCTCCTATTGTAATGGTGATGCATAAATCACTTACAGCTTTAGATAAAAAGTTAAAATACAACTGTACTAAAAATAACTATAAATATAATGATTTGTTATGGGATATTTAACACAAAAACATGTAAACTGTGATATCAATAGCCTAAAATGTGAGGGGTGGGGAGGAAGAAATTAAAGGATAAGGTTTCTCTTTGCTATAAAGTTGTTACCAGTTTAATAGGATACCTTAATTATAAGATATTTTATGTAGGCCATAAAGGGAAAACATACAGTAATACCCAAGATTATGATAAAGGTTTTAAGGCATACTGATACAAAGTCATAAAATTGCAAGGGAAGAAGGCAAGAAAGGAAGCAATGAGGAAGTGATCTATGAAACAGTCAGAAAACAAACAAAATGGCAACAGGAAGTCCATACTTATCAATAATTACTTTAATTATAAATGGATTAAATTTTCCAACCAAAAAACAAAATGTCTGAATGGATTTAAAAAAAGACCCAAGTACATGCTGCCTACAAGAGACTCACTTAAGTTTTAAGGACATTGACAGTGGGAGGATGGAAAAAGATATTTCAAGCAAATGGTAACTCAAATGGAACATGGTGGCTATACTTCTGTGAGACAAAGTAGACTTTAAGTAAAAATAGTCACAAGATACAAAAAAGTTCATTATATAATGATAACGGGGTTTGTTAATCCATAATATACAAAAACTATAAATACTTATGCATCAAAACCTCATAGCATCTAAATAATAAGGCAAATGCTAACAGCAATAAAAAAGGAGAAATAAAAACCAATGCCATAATAGTTAGGGACTTTAATACCTGACTCACTACAATGGCTGGATCTTTCAGACAATCATTAAGGAAAGAGTGTATTTGAACAATGCTATAGATGAAATGGACCTCACAGACATATACAGAACATTCCATCTATCAGCAGCAGAATGTACATTCTTCTCACTTATACATGAAGTATTTTCAAGTCTAGATCATTATACAAGTCTCAACAAATTCAGAAAGACAGAAATTATATCAGGTAACTTTTCTGGTCACACAGGTAAAAAAATAGAAGTCAAGAATAGGAGGAAAGCTGGAAAATTCACAAGCACATGGAATTTAAAAAACACACTAATGAATAAAAAATGGATCAAAGAAAAAATCAAAAGGGAAATAAAAAATCTTGTGGCAAATGAAAATGGAAACACAACATATAAAAACATAAGGAATGAGAGATTCAAGGTGGCAGCATGAGAGGTGAGACAGAGAACTCCTCCCAAAACCACATATAATATAAAAATATAGTTAATACAACTAATTCTGAAAGAGCAACAGGAAAGAAGGCTGTGCCAAACTGCACACACCTGGAGAACAGAGCAGACCTCAGGAAGCAGGGTAACATACCAAAGCCTTGATCTGGCAGGACCCAAGCCCGTCCCCCACCCCAGCTCACCATTGGGAAGAAGAGAAAAGGAACGGGCAGGGGGTGGAAGCCTAGGACTGCTGTATACACAACCCTGGAGATCTGCTTTGGGAGCACAAACCTACATTGCATGGTGCTCTAGAGATTAGTGGGGTTAGAAAGCTAAAACAGGCAGAATACTTGGAGAGACTGAGATTCCAGCAGTTTGTGGAGGACAGGAATTGACATTTGGTCACTCTGGGACAAAGGAAAGGTGGCAGTCTGAGAGGCTTTCTAGCAGTGAGAGGGCTGCTGAAGGGGCGGGGTTTTCATGGAGCTTGCTGTGGGAAGAAGGGATAGATGGACAAGGTGGTCTGGGCATTCTCTGCCCAGTAGATTAGGAACTTTGAAGAGCTTCAGGCGCTCCATCCCCCTGGCTGGCTATTAAGTTCTGAGGCCCCCCACTGTGATATGCAGCCTGCTGCACCTTCCTCCTGGCCTGCAGTCACTGGCTTGCTTAATGGGCAATCCCTGCCCTGGCATCAGGCCAGCCAGAGGAAGGCCCTGCCTACAGCACATACAGACGCAAAGCACAGAGGCTTACACCTGTGTGCTCAGACCACTGGTTCTGACAGTGGAGACAGGCACTCCATCCAGGTAGCAGGAAAAAGTTCTTTCTTCCCCCCAGGCACTGGTGCTGCTCCCTTGAAATTTGCAACATGATTCCAGGGGCTGAGCAGCCCCAGAGACTAGAGGTCTGGGCACTAGAGGATGCCACATACAAATATGAAATGTGAACAGAACTTGGTTCAAAGAAAAATCTCAGAAACACCAGGAAAAGGGCCAATTGAAACTGAACTCACCAATCTTCCTGAAAAAAGTTCAAAATAAAAATCATCAGCATGCTCATGGAGGTACAGAAAAATATTAAAGAAATTAGGGATGAATTTAGGATGGAGATTCAATCATTTAGAAATTCCATATCTGAAATGCAACAAACAATGGAGGGATTAAAAAGCAGATTAGATGAAATAGAAGAGATGGTAAATGGAATAGAAATTAGAGAAGAGGAATACAAAGAAGCTGAGGCACAGAGACAAAAAGGATCTCTAAAAATGAAATGATATAGAGAGAACTATGTGACCAATCCAAACAGAACAATATTCACATTATAGGGGTACCAGAAGAAGAAGAAAGAGAGAAAGGGATAGAAAGTGTCTTTGAGGAGGTAATTGCTGAAAATTTCCCCAATCTGGGGAAGGAGATAGTCTCTCAGGCCACAGAGGTGCACAGATCTCCCAACACAAGGGACCAAGGAAGATGACTCCAAGACATATAATATTTAAAAGTGCAAAGATCAAGGATAAGGAGAGAATATTAAAAGCAGTCAGAGAGAGAAATAAGACCACCGACAAAGGAAAGTCCATCAGGCTATCATCAGACTTCTCAACAGAAACCTTACAGGACAGAAAGGAGTGGCATGATATATTTAATGCAATGAAGCAGAAGGGCCTCGAACCAAGAACACTCTACCAGGAAATACTATAATTTAAATTTGAAGGAGGGATTAAAAAATTTTCAGATAAGCAAAAGCTGAGAGAATTTACCTCCCACAAGCCACCTCTACAGTGCATTTTGGAGGGACTGCTATAGGTGGAAGTGTTCCTAAGGCTAAATAGCTGTCACCAGGGGAAATAAAACCACAGCAAAGAAAGTAGAACAATTAATTACCAAGCAGATTCAAAATCAAATCAACTACCCCCAAAGTCAATTAAGAGATAGACAAAGAGTACAGAATATGATCCCCAATATATAAACAATGGAGGAGGAAGAAAAAAGGAGGGGGAAAAAAAAGAACCTTTAGGTTGTAATAGCATCATAAGTGAGCTAAATTAGACTGTTAGATAGTAAGGGTATTATCCTTGAACCTTTGGTAACCCAGATCTAAAGCCTGCAATGGCAATAAGTACACAGCTATCCATAATCACCCTAAATGTAAATGGTCTGAATGCAGCAATCAAAAGACATAGATGTATATCACTGAATGGATAAAAAAACAAGAACCATCTTTATGCTGCTTACAAGAGACTCACTTCAAACCCAAAGACATACACAGACAGAAAGTAAAAGGATCAAAAGAGATATTGCATGCAACTAATAGGGAGAAAAAAGCAGGAGTTGCAGTACTTGTATCAGACAAAATAGACTTCAAAACAAAGAAAGTCACAAGAGATAAAGAAGGACATTACATAATGATAAAGGGCTCATTTCAACAAGAGGATATAACTATTATAAATATCTATGCACCCAACACAGGAACACTTACATACGTGAAACAAATACTAAGTGAATTAAATGGGGAAATATAGTTCAATGCATTCATTTTAGGAGACTTCAACACACCACTGACTCCAAAGGGCAGATCAACCAGACTCAAAACAAGTAAGGACACAGAGGCACTGAACAACGTATTAGAACAGATCAACCTAAAAGACACCTACAGAACAATCCATCCAAAAGCAACAGGATGCACATTCTTCTCAAGTGCACATGGCACATTTTTCAAGAATAGATCATATACTAAGCCACAAAAAGAGCCTCAGTAAATTCAAAAAGATTGAAATTGTACCAACCAGCTTATCAGACCACAAAGGTATGAAACTAGAAATAAATTACACAAAGAAAACGAAAAAGCTCACAAACACATGGAGGCTTAATTACATGCTCCTAAATAATCAATGGATCAACAATCAAATAAAAACAGAGATCAAGCAATATATGGAGACAAATAACAACAATAATTCAACACCAAAAAATCTGCCAGATGCTGCCAAGGCCATGCTAAGAGGAAGTACATTGCAATACAGGCCCACCTCAGGAAAGAAGAACAATCTAAAATTAACAGTCTAAAGTCACAATTAATGAAACTAGTAAAAGAAGAACAAATGAGGCCCAAAGTCAGTAGAAGGAGGGATATAATAAAGATTATTATATAGAGCAGAAATAAATAAAATTGAGAAGAATAAAACAGTAGAAAGAATCAATGAAATCAGGAGCTAGTTCTTCGAGAAAATAAACAAAATAAATAAACCCCTAGACAGATTTATCAAGAAAAAAAGAGAGTTTTTACATATAAACAGAATGAGAGAAATGAGAAAGGAAAAATCATTATGGACACCACAGAAATACAAAGAATTATGAGAGAATACTATGAAAAATTATATACTAACAAATAGGATAACCTAGAAGAATTGGACAACTTGGTAGAAAAATACAACATTGCAAAGCTAAGCCAAGAAGAAACAGAAAAACTGTTAACAGACCAATCACCAGCAACTAAATTGAATTGGTAACAAAAAACTACCTAAGAACAAAACACCTTGACAAGATGGTTTCACTGCTGAATTTTATCAAACATTAAGTGAAGACCCAATACCCATTCTCCTTAAAGTTTTCCAAAAAGTAGAAGAGGAAGGAATACTCCCAAATTCATTCTACAAGGCCATCATCACTCTAATACCAAAACCAGGCAAAGACAACACAAAAAAAGAAATTTACAGACTAATATGCATGATGAACATAGATGCAAAAATACTCAACAAAATATTAGCAAACCAAATTCAAAAATACATGAAGAGGATCATCCATTATGATCAAGTAGCAGTTATTTCAGGGATGCAAGGATGGTACATTTGCAAATCCATCAACATCATCCACCACATAAACAACATGAAGGACAAAAACAACATGATCATCTCCATAGATGCTGAAAAAGCAGTCGACAAAATTCAGCATCCATTCATGATAAAACTCTCAACAAAATGGGTATAGACGGCAAGTACCTCAACATAATAAAGGCCATATATAACAAACCCACAGCCAACATCATACTTAACAGCAAGAAGCTGAAAGCTTTTCCTTTAAGATCGGAACAAGACAGGGATGTCCACTCTCCCACTGTTATTCAACATAGTACTGGAGGTCCTAGCCATGGCAATCAGACAAAACAAAGAAACACAAGGCATCCAGATTGGTAAAGAAGAAGTTAAACTGTCACTATTTGCAGATAACATGACATTGTACATTAAAACCCTGAAGAATCCACTCCAAACTACTAGAACAAATATCTGAATTCAGCAAAGTTGCAGGATACAAAACTAATACACAGAAATCTGTTGCTTTCCTATATACTAATAATGAACTAACAGAAAGAGAAATCAGGAAAGGAATTCTATTCACAACTGCATCAAAAAGAATGAAATACCTAGGAGTAAACCTAACCAAGGAAGTGAAAAACCTATACCCTGAAAACTGCAAGACACTCTTAAGAGAAATTAAAGGGGACACTAACAAATGAAAACTCATCTCATGCTCTTGGCTAGGAAGAATTAATATTGTCAAAATGGCCATCCTGCCTAAAGCAATCTACAGGTTCAATGCAATCCCTATCAAAATATCAATAGCATTCTTCAACAAACTGGAGCAAATAGTTGTAAAATTCATATGGAATCACAAAAGACCCCTAATAGCCAAAGCAATCCTAAGAAAGAAGAATAAAGCTGGGGGGATCTCGCTTCCCAACTTCAAGCTCTACTACAAAGCCACAGTAATCAAGACAATTTGTTACTGGCACATGAACAGACCCATAGACCAGTGGAACAGAGTAGAGAGTCCAGATATTAACCCAAGCATATATGGTCAATTAGTATTTGATAAAGGAGCCATGGATATACAATGGGGAAATGACAGCCTCTTCAACAACCTGTGTTGACAAAATTGGACAGCTACATGTAAGAGAATGAAACTGGATTACCATCCAACTCCATACACAAAAATAAACTCAAAATGGATCAAATACCTGAATGTAAGTTATGAAACCAAAAAACTCTTAGAAGAAAACATAAGCAAAACTCTCTTGAATATAAACATGAACAATTTCTTCATGAACATATTTCCATGGGCAAGGGAAACAAAAGGAAAAATGAACAAGTGGGACTATATCAAACTAGAATCCTCTGTACAGCAAAGAACACCATCAGTAGAACAAAAAGGAATCCTGCAGTATGGGAGAATATATTTGTAAACGACATACCCAACAAGGGGTTAACATCCAAAATATATAAAGAACTCACATGCCTCAACCCAAAAAGCAAATAACCTGATTAAAAATTGGTGGAGGATATGAACAGACACTTCTCCAAAGAAAAAATTCAGATGGCCAACAGGCACATGAAAAGATGCTCCACATCGGTAATCATCAGAGAAATGCAAATTAAAATCACAATGAGATATCACCTCACACCAGTTAGGATGGCCAACATAGAAAAGACTAGGAACAACAAATGCTGGTGAGAATGTGGAGAAAGGGGAACCCTTCTACACTGCTGGTGGGAATGTAAACTAGTTCAACCATTGTGGGAAGCAGTATGCAGGTTCCTCAAAAAACTCAAAATAGAAATATCATTTGACCCAGTAATTCCACTCCTAAGAATTTACCCTATGAATGCAGGATCCAAGTTTCAAAAAGACATATGCACCCCTATATTTATTGCAGCACTATTAACAATAGCCAAGAAATGGAAGCTACCTAAGTGTCCATCAGTAGATGAAAGGATAAAGAAGAGGTGGTACATATACACAATGGAATATTATTTAGCCATAAGCAGAAAACAAATCCTACCATTTGCAACAACATGGATGGAGCTAGAGGGTATTATGCTCAGTGAAATAAGCCAGGTGGAGAAAGACAAGTACCAAATGATTTCACTCATCTGTGGAGTATAAGAACAAAGCAAAAACTGAAGGAACAAAACAGCAGCAGACTCATAGAACCCAAGAATGGAATAACAGTTACCAGAGGGAAAAGGACTGGGGAGGGTGGATGGAAAAGGAGGCATAAGGAGAATAAGGGACATTATGATTAGCACACATAATGTGTGGGGGGCACAGAGAAGGCAGTATAGCACAGAGAAGATAAGTAGTGACTCTATAGCATCTTACTATGCTGATGGACAGTGACTGTAATGGGGTATGTGGTGGGGACTTTATAAAGGGGGGAATCTAGTAACCATAATTTTGCTCATGAGTTTTTATATTAATGATACCAAAAAGAATTATGGAATGCAGCAAAAGCAGTTCTAAGAGGCAAGTGATATATTTATAGTGATAAATGCCTATATTAATAAAAGGAAAGATCTCAGAAACATAACTTTATTAGAAAAAGAAGAACAAGGGGTTTCTGGGAAAAAAGAAGGCAGAGTAGGAAGCCAAGACAAAAACCTCCTCCTATGCACACACATCAAGGAAGCAAATACAGAATTGCAGCTAATCCTGAAAATGACCTGAAGACTTCAGAACTCCCTATAGCTAGTGAAGAAGGCCAAACAGAGAAGGGTAAAATGTCAGAGCCATGATCAGTAGGGACCCAAGCCCATCCCCTGTCCATGCCCATAAGCTGGTGAAAGAGGAATGGAGAAAGGAGGGGTAAGGTGCTCAGGAACTCTGCAAACCTAGTCCTGGAGATATGCTTTGGGAACATGAGTCCACACTGTATCAAGCTTTGGTGATGAACAGGGCTGGACATGAGGAAGAGTCAGAGCTCTCTGGTAGGCTGAGACTCTTGCCACTTGTGGAGGACAGGTACACTCTGGAGGTTCCACTGAGAATGAATCCAAAGGTGGAAGTTTGAAATATTTGCTGCCAACGGGAGACGTACCAGAGGGCAAAGGTTGGAGGAAGCACTCTCTGCAGGAGAAAGGGAAGATGGATGACAGTTCCCCAGACTGCCATTGGCCCTGCAGGTTGGGCACTCATGGGAGGCCCAAATGCCCCATTCCCCTATCTGGCAGCTCACCCCCACGGTGCAACCACCCACTCACCCACTCAGCTCAGTAGAGTCAGACTTTGATGTCTGGAAGGCAGAGTGAGGCTTTCCCAGCTTTCTCAACCCTGTCTCAGCCCAATTAGAAGGCACCAATAGGAATCAGCTCCCAGTACTCCTTCTTTCATGTGGGCAGCCCAGCTGGGTGCCACATGACCCTTCACCACCACAGGAGGACCACATGCCTTGTAACCATGTGCAAGTTGCTGCTGCAACAGTGGGACTTTCCCCATGCCTGCCCCAGATCCATGGACCACCACACCCAACCCATTAGCCCAGTAGTGTCTCCATTGCTGCAGGGTACATAGAGGGTGACCCTGCACACAACAATCCCGGCAGAAGTGCAGCTGCTCCAATCACAAAAGCTCAGCTAAGGCAAAGTGCCATTGGTGGAGGACTGAGATAGAGCACTGCTGGTAGACAGAAGGGCAGCCTAATAGCTCACTAACAGCAACTGGGGTGCCACTGCAAAGGCAAACCAGGCACTAAAGAGTACAAAGTCTTGAGCTTCTGGGCACCACAGGAGGCCTCCTTCATAATGCCATTACTCTAGACCAGAAAGCATAGAATCATCTAATATAAGGAAGAAATACAGAAACCCTGAGAAAATGAGGAGGCAGAGGAATGTCCTAAACAAAAGTATAGGATAAGACACCAGAAAGAGGGCTAAATGAAACAGAGATAACCAATCTTACTGATAAAGATTTCAAAATAACAGTCATAAATATGCTCACTGATCTTCAGAAAATTACTGAAAATCTCAGAGAGGATGTCAACAGAGAGAGACTTGGAAAAGAACCACTCAGAGCTGAAGAATGCAGTAACTGAAATGGAATATATAATGGAAGGAATGAATAAGAGATTGTTGCAAGCAGTGGAGACAATTGATGAGATGGACATTGGATAACAGGAAAACAATGAAGCTGAGGAACAAAAGAGAAAAAGAATCTTTATAAATGAAAGAATGCTAAGAGAACTGTGCAGCAATAACAAACAAAACAATATTCATATAATAGGGGTATCAGGAGAAGAGAGACAAAGGGATGGAAACTCTCCTTGAAGAAATAATTGTTGAAAACTCCAATCTAGGGAAGGAAATAGACACCCAGGATATGGAATTGCAGAGAGCCCCTAACAAAGGAACCCCAGGAAGATAACACCAACTTATAATAATTAAAATGACAAAGATTAAGGAAAAGGAGAGTGCACTGAAAGCAGTCAGAGAGAGAAAAAAAGATAATTTGTAAGGGAAACCCCACAGGCTATCAGAAGACTTCTCAGCAGAAACTATACAGGCCAGAATGGAGAGGCATGAGTTATTGTGTTGAAATAGAAGGACCTTCAACCAAGAATGCCTATCCAGGAAGATTATCACTCAAATTTGAAGCAGATATTAAACATTTTTCAGATAAATGAAGGCTGAAGGAATTTACAACCACTTAACCTGCATTACAGGATATGTTACAGGAAGTTGTGCAGATAAAAATCTTCTGAAGCCTGAAGAGTTCTCACCAGTGAAAATAAACCCACAGTAAAGTAGTAGAACAATTACTTACCAACAAGTATGAAATTAAAACAAAACAAAAGTAGTGAAACCAACTATACACAAAATCAGTTAAAGGATATACAAAACTGCAGATTATGATACCTAATACATAAAGTGTGTAGGAGGAAGAAGAATAAAGAAGAACTTTTAGATTATGTTTGAAATAAATCAATTTAATATAGAGTATTATATAGTAAGGAAGCTACTCTTGAACCTTATGGTAACCAAAAACCTAAAGCCTATAATAGATACACAAAAAATTTATAAAGAAAAATCTAATTATATGACTATAGAAAACCATCAATAGCAAGAAAAGAAGATAAGAAAGGAAGAAGAGTACAGAGAGGAACTACAAAAACAACCAGAAAACAATTAATAAAATGGCAATATGTACATACCTATCAATGATTACCTTAAATATAAGTGGACTTAATGCACCAATCAAAAGACAGAGAGTGGCAGAATGGATAAAGAAACAAGACCCATCTATATGTGCCTACAAGAGACTCATTTCAGACCCAAAGACATACACAGACTGAAAGTGAAGGGATGGAAACAGATATTTCATGCAAACAATAGGTAGAAAAAAAGCAGGAGTAGCAGTACTTTTATCAACAAAATAGGCTTCCAAACAAAGAAATTAACCAGAGGCAAGGAATAACATTACATAATGACAAAGGGGTCAATCCAACAAGACAATAGAACCATTATACATAAGTCACTCAACATAGGAGCATCTAAATATGTAAAATAAATACTAACAGATTTAAAGGGGGAAGTAGACTGGAACTTATTCACACTAGCAGACTTTAACACACCACTTACATAAATGTACAGATCAACCAGATAGAAAATAAATAAGGGAACAGAGGCACTGAGCAACACATAAAATCAGATGGATTTAACAGGTATCTACAAACTATTCCACACCAAAGAACCAGGATTACACATTTTTGTCACATATACATGGAATGTTCTCCAGAATAGATCACACTAGACTGCAAAAAGAGCCTCAATAAATTCAAGAAGATGGAAATTGTATCAAACAAATTCTCAGATCACAATGGTATGAAACAAGAAATAAATTACACAAAGAAAACAAAAAAGCCCACAAACATATGGGGGCTAAGCAACATGCTTTTAAATAATCAATGGATGAATGAACAAATAAAAGCAGAAATCAAGCAATACATGGAGACAAAGGAAAACATAAATACAACAGTCCAAAATTTGTGGGATGCCACAAAAGCAGTCCTGAGATGGAAGTACATAGCAATAAAGGGCTACCTCAAGAAATAAGAACAATCTGAAATAAACAGCCTAAATTCATAATTAAAGAAAGTAGAAAAAAGAACAAATGATGCCCAAAGTTAGTAGGAGGGACATAATAAAGATCATGGAGGAAATAAATAAAATAGAGAAGAATAAAACAATAGAAAAAAAATCAGTGAAACCAAGAGCTGGTTCTTTGTGAAAATAAGCAAAATAGACAAAAAAGAAAAAAAGAAAGCATACACAAATAAAGAAAATCAGACATGAAAAAGAAATAGTCACAACACGTATCACAGAAATAGAAAGAATTATTAGAGAATTCTATGAGAAATTATATGTCAATAAGTTGGACAACCTTTAAGATATGGACAAATTCCTAGAAAAAGACAACCTTTCAAGATTGACCCAGGAAGAAACAGAAAAATCTGAACAGACCAATTACCAGCAATGAAATTGAACTGGTAATCAAAAAACTCTCAACAAATAAAAGTTCATAACTAGACAGCTTCACAGCTGAATTATACCAAACATTTATAAAAGACCTAATACCCATCCTTCTTAAAGTAGAAGAGAGAATACTTCGAAACTCATTCTATGAGGCCAGCATCACTCTAATGCCAAAACCAGACAAAGACACTACAGAAAAAGAAATCTTAGACCAATATCCCTGATGAACATAGATGCAAAAATCCTCACATAATATTAGCAAAAATACATCAAAAGGATCATCCATCATGGCCAAGTGGGATTTATTCCAGGGATACAAGGATGGTACAATACTTGTAAATCAATCAATGCCATATATACCATATTAACAAAAAGGATAAAAACCACATGATCATCTCAATAGATGCTGAAAAAGGATTTGATGAGATTCAACATTCATTCATGATAAAAACTCTCAACAAAAAGGATACAGAGGATAAGTACCTCAATATAATAAAGTCCATATGTGACAAACCCACACCTAACATACTTAATAGAGAAAAGTTTTTCCTCTATGATCAGTAACAAGACAAAGATGTTCACTCTCAGCACTTTTATTCAACATAGTACTGAAGATCCTAGCCATGGCAATCAGACAAGGTAAAGAAATAAAAGGCATCTAAACTGGTAAGCAAAAAGTTAAACTGTCATTATTTGCAGATGACATGATATACATAGAAAACCCTAAAGACTCCACCAAAATCTATTAGAACTAATAACTGGGTTCAGCAAAGTTGAAGATACAATATTAACCCACAGAGATCTGTTGCATTCCTATATACTAACAACAAACTAGCAGAAAGAGAAATCAAGAAAACAATTCCATTTACAATTGCATCAAAAAGAATAAAATACCTAGGAATAAACCTAATCAAGGAGATGAAAGATCTGTATTCTGAAAACATCAGACACTCAGAGAAATTAAAGACACCTAAGTGGAAATCTATACCATGCTCATGGATAAGAAGAATTAATATTGTCAAAATGGCCATCCTGCCCAAAGCAATCTATAGATTAATGCAATTCCTATCAAAATACCAACAGCATTTTTCAATTAATTAGAACAGTTCAAAAATTCATATGGGACCACAAAAGACCCTGAATAGACAATGCCATCCTGAGAAAGAGGAACAAAGCTGGGGTGATTACACTCCCTGACTTCAAGCTCTACTACAAAGCTACACAAACCAGTATGGTACAAGAACAGACCCATAGATCAATAGAAGAGACTAGAAAGCCCAGGTACAAACCCATGCATATATGGTCAATTAATATATGATAAAGGAGCCATGAATATACAGTAGGAAATAGACAGCCTCTTCAATAGCTGGTGTTAGGAAAACTGGACAGCTATATGCAAGAAAATGAAACTGGGTTACAGTATAACTCCATAGACAAAAGTAAATGGATTAAACTTTGAAATGGATCAAATACCTGAATGTACTACATGAAACCATAAAACTCTTAGAAGGGAAGAGGCAATATCTCTTGAACACAAGCATGAGCAACTTTTTCCTGGATGTATTTCCTCGTGCAAGGGAAACAAAATGAAAAGTGAACAAGTGGGACTACATCAAACTAAAACACTTCTGCACAATAAAACAAAAAAGCAACCTTCAGTATGGGGGAATATATTTGTAAATGACTCATCCAATAAGGGGTTAACATCCAAAATATATAAAGAACTTATAAACCTCAACAGAAAAAAACAAATAACCCAATTAAAAAATGGGCAGAGGCCTTGAACTGATATTTTTCCAAAGAAGAAATAGATGATCAACAGGCACATGAAAAGATGTTCTACATCACTCATCATCAGAGAAATTCAAATCAAAACCACAGTGAGATATAACCTCACACCAGTCAGAATAGCCATTTTCCAAAAGAGAAGAAATAACAAGTGCTGGTGAAGGTGTGAAGAAAAGGGAACCCTCCTAAACTGTTGGTGGGAATGTAAATTGGTGCAGCCACTGTGGAGAACAGTATGCAGGTTCCTCAAAAAACTAAAAACAGAAATATCATATGACCCAGTAATTTCACCTCTTGGAATTTACCTGAAGAAAGAAAATTCCTGATTTGAAAAGATATATGCACCCCTATGTTTATTGCTGCATTATTTACCAAAGCCAAGATGGGGAATTCGTCAATGGATAAAGAGATGTTACATATATACAATGCACTATTATTCAGCAATAGGAAAGAAAGAAATCCTGCCATTTGCAACAACATGGATGGACCTAGAAGGTATCATACTAAGTGAAATAAGTGAGGTGGAGAAAGACAAATATCATATGGTTTCACTTATTTGTGTAATCTAAAACAAAATAAAACAAAATGAACAAAAGAACAGTAGACTCATAGAAATTTAGAAGTGACTGGTGGTTACCATGGGGGCTGGGGTGGGGTGCCATGGGTGGGGAGCCTGAAGGGAATAAAAGGGCACAAAAATTCTCAATCATAATATAAGTTGTCACAATGATGGTAGTTCATCATGGAAAATATAGCTAATGATTCTGTAACATCTTCCTGTGTTGACAGATTGTAATTGCACTGGGGGTGAGGATTTAATAATATGGGTAATTGTTGAACCACTGTGTTGTATACTTGAAACCAATATAAATTGTATATCAACTGTAACTCAATTTAAAAAAAAGAAGAAAAACTGAGGTCAAAGTTAGCAGAAAGAGGGAAATGATAAAGATTAGAGCAGAAATAAGTAAAATAGAGAATAAATAAAATTAATAGGTAAAAGAGTAAAAAAGATTAATAGAACTGTGAGTTGGTGTTTTTGAAATGACAAAACAAAATTGATAAACCTTTAGGTAGACTACCCAAGAAAAGAAAGAGAGGACTCAATGTTAGAAATGAAAAAGGAGAAATTATAAGTGATACCACAGAAATACCAAGGCTCATAAGCCATTCTTATATATAATCATTTTCCAACAAATTGGACAACATAGAAGAAATGGATACATTTGTATAACCATATTACCTACCAAGTCTACATCAAGAATGAATAGAAAATCTGAATAGACCAACAAGTAAGGAGATTGAATTAGTATTGAAAAGCTTCTCAACAAAGAAAAACCAGGTTTCACTGATGAATTCTATTAAAAACTTAAAGAAGAATTAATGCTAATCTTTCTCAAACTCTTTCAACATTTTGAAGAGATGGGGATACACCTTAGCTCATTCTACAAGGCCAATATTACACAGATATCAAAGCCAGATAAGGATACTATAAGAAAAGGAAACTACAGGTGAATATCCTTAATGGATATAGATTTAAAAATTCTCAATAAAATACTAGAAAACTAAATTCAACAGTACATGAAAAAGATCACACACCATGCTCAAGTGGGATTTATTCTAGAGATGACAGGATGATTAAATAAACATTCATAAATCAATCAGTGTGGTAAACTACATTCACAGAATTAAAGACAAAAATTACATGATCATATGAATAAATACAGAAAAAGCATTTTCAAAAGCCAGTAACCTTTCATGATAAAAGCTCTCAACAAATTGGGCATACATGGAACCTACCTCAACATAATAAAGCCCATATATGACAGACCCACAGCTAACATCACACTCAGTGGTGAAAGCTTTTCCTCTAAGAACAGTAACCTGACAAGGATACCCACTGCCACCACTTCTATTCAGCACAGTACTGGAAGTCTTAGCCAGAGCACTTAAGCAAGAAAAAGAAATAAAAAGTATCCAAATCAAAAGGAAGAAGTAAAACTATCTGTTTGTATATGAATGATCTTAATATACATAAAACCCTAAAGATTCCACCAAAAACTGTCAGAATTAATAAATTATTTCAGTAAAGTTTCAGTAAAATCAACCTAAAACATAGTCACATTTCTATACACTAACAATGAATTATCTGGAAAAGAAAGACAGCCATCCTATTTACAATAACATCAAAAATAATAAAATACTTGGGAATAAAAATGACCAAGATGGTGAAATGTCTCTACATTAACAACTGTAAGACACTGATGAAACAAATTAAAGAAGACAAACAAATGGAAAGACATCTTATGTTCATGGACATAAAAATTAGTATTATTGAAATGCCCACACTACTGAATGCTACTTGAGAATGAAAAACAAAGCTGGAGGCATTTCACTTCCTAAATTCAAACTATATTAATAAAAAGGTATTCTAATTAAAACATTATGGTACTGGCATTAAAACAAACATATAGGCCAGTGGAACAGAACTGGGAGACCAGAAATAAACACATGCATATATGGTAACTATTTTTAAAATACAACATATATGATTTATACATATAATATGATTTATATATACAATGGGATGTTATTAGTCATAAAAAGAAGGAAATGCTGCCATTTGTGACTATATGGATCAACCTTGAAGGCATTATACCATGTGAAATATGTCAGACAGAGAAAGACAAAACTGTGTGATGTCATGTATATGTGATACCTAAAAAACCTGAACTCATAGAAACAGAGTAGATTGGTGGTTGCCAGGGGCAGAGATGAGGAAAATCAGTGAAAGTGGTCAAAGAGTACAAATTTCCAGTTAAAAGATGAGCAATTTCTGGATATCTAATGTATAGCATGGTGACTATACTTAACAATACTATATTATATATTTTGAAGTTGCTAAGAGAGTAAATCTTAAAAATTCTCTCCACACACACACCAAAGGTAACTATGTGAGGTGATGGATGTATTAAGCAGACTTATTATGATAATCAGTTAGCAATATATATGCACATTAAATCATCACATTGTACACCCTAAATTTACACAGTGTTATGTGTCAGTTATATCTCAATAAAGCAGGAGAAAAAAATTATGTTTGAGAGCTTGTGTTCCCGACACATGAAAAAAGTGTCTTTTCTCCTTGGATGTTGAGAAGGCTGATATCAGTGTCTGGTTTGTCTCTCTCTCAAGCCACAGTTTCACCCCACCAATTACCCAGTGGACAAATAAGGGGAGTCAGTGTGTGTGTGTACATGTGTGTGTGTGCGCGGTGGACAAATAAGGGAGTCAGTGTGTGTGTGTGTACACAGGGAACTGAGTTCACTGAGTCTGAAAATGGACTCAGCATTACTCACCAGAGGGCCCATTAGACCTGGTCTACCCAAGGACCCCACAGTCCCTGGTAAACCTATTTCTCCTTTTTCTCCATCCTCTCCAGGAAGTCCCCTTCCTCCTGGGCTTCCCTGAAACCCAATAAAAATTTTTATGAAAAGAAAAGCACTGAAACAATTATACCACACAATAAGCAGATTTTTGTTTGGATGATACAAATAATTATGTGTATTATTTTAAAGATTTCACAACAAAATGTACCTTAATCATAGTGTTAAAAGTGTAATTCACCTTTAATCCATCTTTTCCTTGGTGACCTTCTTCTCCGCCAGCTCCTGGTTCACCCTATTTTGAAGCAGAAACAGCAAGATTTATTATTCTGCTAAATCACTTCTCTTAGTTTATTCTTTGCTCCTGTTATCTATAGAAAGTAATGGGTTTCTATATAATTACTCCTACTTCTACCTATTTATAGGAAGTAGTTGGTAATATAATTAGCATTATTTAATTTGCCTAGACTAGCTCTGAAGATGATGTAGTCATACTGTAAATTCAAATACAAGGTGGTCCCAGAATATTAATAACTTTTAGATAATGAAAGGTAATATGCATTCATTTGGTAGCTCTGGAAACTTATACAGCTACACATCTGTGTTTCTGAGTTGAGGGACTGTAAATACTGCATCTCATAAAATTACAGTATCTTGCTATACTGAATTTACATGGATTACTACAACTTAATTCAGTTAAAATCATTGTACCAGATTTTTATAAAGAGACAACAATTAAGGCCCTGGTACATCACGAAGCTATCTCCTACATATAAAACTTACAGAAATGCAGGGCCATACTATATGAAGCCATTAAAGTAGTACTGGCTCTCTTGCCACCTGAATTATTTAAAAGTAAATTAATCAGTCCATCTTCACAGTGACCCCATTGCTCCCATCATTAACACTCGCATTACCCTGATCTTGTACTGCTTGCCTCTTGAAAAATATAAAAAAGTGGAAAATGAAAAAGAGAGATGTGCAAAATACATCTCCCTAGATTGACTTTTAGTAAATAAATGTCAGTTAAAATTCTCTTGGGAGATTAATGATACTACCAAAATAAAAATAAATAAATTCTCTTGGGGACTGTTATCTTAGGAAAAACCTTACCACAGCTCCAATTAAGGACTGTCTACATTAAAATAATTTCTGCAAACTATTTGATTACAATTTACAATTATTTCCTTGAATCTTGTTAACTTTGCATGACTCTAGTTTTTTGTGGTTGTTTTTTTAAACATAAATTAGATTTCAATCTTTTGCCTGCCTTGTTAAGTCAATAAATATCCTGAGAGTTGTCACTAGTATTTGTGAATTTTTCTTAAATGCTGACATTAGTCACAATCACAGTGATTCCACCTATTTGGCAGAGTTCTTCAGATGACACCGGAATCTGAGAAAAGGATGTAAGAGGTCGGGATTCTAAACACTACTAAATTACAGTGTGAACAGGGTTTGGCATGCAGCTGTTGACATTATGAAATAAAGACAAACATTTTCTATAGTGCACTAGGAATGTTTATTATGTAATTTTTCAAGTCGTTAGGCTAAGTTTTGATTCCCCAAAATAGGCAGGCCAGTGCATTAAAATGGTTTCCTGTAGGTACTTACCCATAACCCTGGTTCCCCAGCAACTCCAACGCTGCCTGTAGGTCCCACATCTCCCTGAGGAAACAAGGGGGAGGATTATATCCCTACCAGAGCTGCATGTCCAACAAGTATGGAAGGCAATTGTGAGGATAGGAGTCCCCAAATGCCCCTTTTCTTTTTGCCCAGATTCATTTATTGATAATATTTTCCCCAGGTTTTATTATTTGTATTCATACATACGTGTGTGTACATCTGTATGCAAATATACAGCTAACATTTTTTCTGACAAATTTTTCTAACTCATTTGAGAACACTTCCTATTTTTATCTGCTGTCTTCCACCCGTTTTCAAGATGGTGGGTTAGCAAACATAGTGGATTTATTGGTAAAAGTTTAAAGACCCTCTGAGAACCTCCCCTTTACTATTTAGGAAGGTTACCTTTGCACCTGGCTCTCCTTGCAGACCAGATTCTCCCTCAATACCTGAAGGTCCCTAGAAGAGAATTATGTCACACATTGTTTGTACCTGTTCCTTTGTCAATTACAGAGGCAGTAACAACCTGATAAGAAGCTGGTAGTAATTTTTAGCCCTTTGGCAGGTCCAGGAAAATGTCGTTTTTTTCTCCTTTATAAACTTTATGGCTTAAGACTAGATAATTTCAGGGGCATTGTATCAGTTCAAATGCCAAAGCGACATCACCTGCACTCAGGACCTTCAAAGTCAGTTTTTTCTAATCCTTCTTCTCATACTTTTATCTTTAGTAAAAGATAAACTACATTCCTCTCCTAATTTTCTGCCCTCATACTCTTACTGTTCTGTGTGATCATTTTACTTTTATATCCATTTCTGCTGAGTCCTTCGGAATATACTTCATTAAAAAAATTCAATATTCTTTATTGATTTTATAAAATATATCACAAAAAGAAGATATGAAGTTATTCACATTATAAAAGATACATACAGTATTTTTCCACTCTCTTTTCATGGATGGGTCCACTTGGGAAGCATTTCTTTCCTTTTCCCTTGAAAACACAACTTCTTGCAAACTCTGGCTATTTCTAGGCCTGGAGCACCTATGATTGCTGTTGTATTCTTTTTGTCTCTCAGAGATATTTACCTCATTGATGAGCATGTTATACGTGCCCCTGACTTCTTCATGCTTTCTTTTCTGTCTCACTCTGTGTGTGTGTATGCACAATTATAAACATACATATGTATTCTCTAATTCCCATGTTTTGGAGTAGAGGGGCAATTTAAAGCATTCATTCACAATACAATCTTGACCAAAAGTTCCCTGTTTGCTTTCTATCTTTAGGGATTCCATAATAGTTCTGATCTCATTGGTGATAATCTTATAATTATTAGAGATTAAAATATCTTTTATAAAATTACAGCATTTTAGATGACAGGAAGCTCAGCTTTTCATTTTGATTCAGCTTCTGCAACATATATTCACCTTGCTTTTTACCAAAATAAAAGCTATACATGTATAATGGCACAGGCGGACTTACAATAAAAGGTCCCAGTCCCATTCATCATAAGTAACTACTTTATAAATAATTTTTGGTTTTAATTTTCCTAGTGGTTACTTCTAAAACTCAAGAGCTATACCTCTACTTCCTGATGTATCACTTTGCTAAAAGTTTAGTTCCTTTACACTCCCTCTGTTTCACCATCATTTCACCAATTTTTAAATACTTACATTATTTAAAATATTCTGTGGCTTACCTTTGTGACTTCTTTACTGTTACAAGAGGCATTATAGCAAGTACTTCAGAGGAAGGCCTCTGAAGTGAGACTACCTGGTTTCTGCTCTGCCTCAGAAGTTAGAGCATTAATATTCTACTCTAAGATTAAAATTTCCCTTTGAGAGAAAATTCCAACTCTTTCAGGAGTTCTTCCATAACAAAATTGCTTTCAATCTCATAGGCCTCCAGTCCATAATTTCTCCTAATCTGTCAACTCTTCCTGACGGATTTTATTCCTTTCTCAGACTAAATCCAGTTGCTGACCATCTGATCTCTGTGGTACCTCTGTTCTTATACTGATGTTGGATCAGAACTTCAAACTGCTTTACCCATTTCTATTTCTAGTTGAATATTACTGGAATAAATTACACACTTATGCAAAGTGTCACCATTACATGTTGAGAGGCGCAGTGGCTAAAAGAATGGGTTATGGAGAGAGACTGCCTAAATTTAAATGTAGGCTCTACTACTGCTATTGCTCTTGAACACATTACTTAACCATTTCATGCCTTAGTTTCTTCATCTGCAGAATGAGGATAATAACTTCACCTATCTCAGGTGTTGTGAGAACTCATTAATAGGGTAAGGCACTTGAACATGGCAAGGCACATAGAAAGTGCTCTGTAATTGTTAGCTTTTAGCATCATCATTAATACAGTGCAAATTAACTGTCTCCTACTTTAGCTTGACTTTTAGTAAGGTATATCTACTTTTTTACTTGTCTTTAGCAGTTTCCCTCTCCCATTATCCTCAACTACTATTCTAAAACAGCATATTTTTCTCAGCTGACCTACCCAACCCTATTCCTTATTACAATAGAATTTTTGTCTTCTACTCTGTTAAAAAACTTCATTACAAGGTATGACGTCTATCAGCTTTCTTTAGGTTCAGAGGATGTGGCATAATACAGGTTATCAGCATTAGCTTTGATTCAGATATGGATGCAAAGCCAGGCTCTGCTACTTGTTAATCATTTACCTTGTGTAGATTAGCAGATTATGACCTTATTCTCCTTAACATTCTTCTCTGATCTCAGCAAAGGGTATTGCCATCTATCCTGTTGCACAATCCAGAAATCTGGGAATAATTTTACTTGTCTTTCCCCTTTATTTTCCATATTCCACAAATATGCAAGTTCTGCAGAATTTATATGACAAACATTTCTCAAATTCATCTCTTCTTTCCCTTTCTATGCCTACTACTTTAGTTCAGAAGGTCATCATTTCTTGCCTGGTTGACTACAACAGCCATTTAGTAGGTGTACCTGTTCTCACTCTTGTTTTCTCAAATACATCCTCCATGAGGTTGCTAGAATCATCTTCCAAACATACAGATCTGACTTTATCACTGACCTTCTAATACCCTACAATGACTTACTATAGCCCATAAGATAAAAAGCTGAAGCTTCTTAAGAGAGTACATAAGACTTTTCATGGTCCAACCATTTCTTTATAACTTCATCGATTACCACTCCTTGTTTTGATTTTAAGTATTGAAGAATCCATACTGCCTCATGTTTGCAAGTTCCTATTTATATTATCCCTTTTCCTGGAATTCCCTTATCCTTACTCCCAATTTTCTTACAGCTAACTCCTACTCATTCCATAAAGTTCATCTCATCACTCCCCCTCCTTGTCCCTTCTTCCCCAACAAATCTTCTTTTTCTTCTTATCCAGGTGAAGTTAGTGCCCATGACTGTGCTCTTATAGTGCCCCATGAAGACCTCCATCATTGGATCTAACACACTGAAATACAGTGATATCTTATATGATTACCTTCTGGAATTGATTATAAACTCCTAAAATACTCACGGACCATATCTCAGCTATCCTTGTATCCCTAGTGAATACTAAGTGCATATCCAGAAAATACAGCATAATCGCAGAATTAGAAATAGGTCAACAAACCTAGAGCACATCAGGGGTAAGTAAGGTTTTATTTGGATGTGGTTTCACAGGTCTTCATAGATTAGATAATGTAGAACATTATCAGGTTAAGAAATTGGTATTTTATTAAAGGCTGTGAAAGCCACTGAAAAATTTCAAAGGGAGGAATGATATGACAAAGATAAACTGATGGGCAGCCTAGGAATAGTGGGAGTTAGAGGAGACATGGAGTAAGAACAGAGGACTAGAGCCCTGGCAACAGGGGTGAAAAGGAAAGCATACAGTTGAAACATCAGAGAAGCTTATTCAAAGGATAAAGATGACTGATTGGAGAGGATAAAGTAGGAAAAGGAATCCAGGATTATTCTCAGTTTTGGGTTACTGGGCATAAGAGGTTTCTGTCAGGGAGATAGGAATAAAAGGAGGAAGAACAGTGAGAAAGTGATGGTTGGTTTAGATATTTGAACTGAGAAGTCTGTAGGTAGCAAGGTGCATATGTAAGACAAGATGGAGCTGAAG
Source organism: Manis pentadactyla (assembly GCF_030020395.1). Lineage (NCBI taxonomy): Eukaryota > Metazoa > Chordata > Mammalia > Pholidota > Manidae > Manis > Manis pentadactyla. The sequence continues at coordinate 73,145,453 of NC_080022.1, forward strand.
AGAAGAGCATGGGTTAGAGCTGTCACGCTGAGAGCTGTCAGCATGTTATGAGGAATGAAAGTCACGGCGGTAATATGATTGCTAAACTAAGGGAAGAGGAAGGACAGCTTCACAAAAGACAGGCAAAGGCTAATCAGAAGGAAAAGAGAAAAATTAAGAGAGAGCAGTTTCACAGAAGCCAAAGGAGACAATTTACATTTAACTTAATTAGAGCTAAAGTTAACAAACAGAAATGAAGTTTATAATTACAACAAGTAAGGTTTATTATTCCAAGATACATCCAAATAGGGGTCACTTTAATATTCTTCTATAAAGGAAACAGAACATCTTAGAGAGAAGAGTTATTAAGTCAACTCTAAATCAGTGAAGGCAAAGTTGTATTCACTTTTTTTTTTTACCTTTTTTTTTCTACCTTTTAGATGAGTTAAGAGAACTTTGTATGCATAATATTATATTCATTCAAAAGTCATCCTTGCTTTTAGTGGATTTTAGGGTTTATTTTCTGAGTATGAAACAAAACATTATTAGAATTATTCTTCAAACAATGTATCTGATATATCAACTTTGCCTTAGAGGAGTCTTAAAAAATTATTGAGTGTTTCTTAAAAAATAAGAAAGAGCCACAAAATCATTACCTCAGCACCCATTTCTCCAGGAGGTCCAGCAACACCTTGCAGTCCTCGTGGTCCCTATATTAAAATAAAATTTAAGATCCAAGTCAAAATTTACTCTAGATTTCAATGAACATAAAAATCTAAATATGAAATTTATATTACATCATATGTAAGAAAATACATATTATCTATGTATTACTTTACTCTCTTTATAAACAAATTTTAACTGCAGTCTAAATATCTGATCCATTTGTAGTTTTGTGTGTTTGTGAGCAATATTAAGCTATGCTTGGATTCAAACGAAAAGAAAAGGGAAGAAAGTATAATACCTTTCACATTTTTATTCCCTAATTCACCCATTCACTCAATAAACATTAATCAAGCACCTAATAAGAGTAAAACATTGTGCTAAGAGGCTTTCCAAAGTTAACTACTTAATGAGAATGACAGGTGTAGATACAATATTTTGAGACAAACAAAAATGGAATTTTTAAAGAAGCAAACACGGTCTCTATTGAAGTAAAAATAGTTTGGAGTTTGCTTGTCATACTTTATTATGGTAGTGAATCCAGTTCAACAATTCCTCTATTTCATATGAATAGATCTAACAATGTTTACAGGGGACAATCACTAAGGTTTGCAATATATCTTTATGATTATAAAGGTAAGCAATAAAATGTGTTGCAAACTTAATGGAAATATTGGTCCCTGTAATATTGTATAGCAATTATTATAAGTAAACTAACACTGAATAATTTGTTTATTCCATAAACATTAAATTGTTGAACATAAAGGATCTTCTTTGTGTATGGAAGTCATTTAACTGGCTAGAATTATTTTAGATAGATTAATATTTATTTAACAACTATAATATAATGCTATTGCCACAGCCACCCAAAGGAGCTACTTGCATTGTTTGATCTTTCTGGAAAGATAGTACAAAGAAGTTATTTTATTCAGATTCAGAAAATAACAAGACAAAATTTTCTATGAGATTATACTCTATCACAGTTTGTGAACACCTCATTTTTTAAAATGTAGATGGTAAGAAAAACTGTGGTATGTTTAGTTATCTTAAACTCTTTTCTAAATTGTTATAGTAATATCAAATTTGGGTGCTGATAAGCCATTTAGTCATTATGGATACAATAACAAATATTGACCTGTATAAAGCCTAAGATAATGTCTCTACTGTTGCCATAACTCTGTTAACATACTTACCTTTATGTAAGTATGCTCTTTATTAAGACTAAATTAGTTCTCATTCTATTTCACTTCATCTAACATACTGGCTGAATAATTATGCCTTTGGGTATATAGCCTTTGTCAATTACATTTAACAAGTAGCACTAAGAAGATATACTTTGCCAGACACTACACCAGGAAAGAAGGTTATAAAGTTGAAGGAAATGGTCTCTGATTTCAAGGAGCTACAGACTTTTTAGAAGAAAAAGATACTTAAGTATATAATGCTAAAGAGAATTACATTATTTTTGATGAAGTAATATTAGGATTGAGATGGCAAGTTAAGAGATACAAACTAGAGAGCAAACCAAGGATTTAGTTTGATAAAATCAACACCTTATCTAAGACTATTTGGAGAGAATATTATATATATATATATATATATATATATATATATAATTTAATATATGGAATATTTAATACATGGGACATATGGAAACCTTTACTTACTGTTTGTAGAGCTTATAGCATAGGTTAAATATGTAAAGGAGGAACTGAACAGTTTGGTAAGAACATCTCTTTGACTTTTAGAATTTTCCACTTGCTACTAGCTAAATGAATTATGCAAAGGCCACCTGTAAACCTTTGCATCAACTCATGGATAAGACCAGCCCAGCAGTTTGAAGGACTATATTGTATTGTAAATATTAGAAGCATGTTATAGCATATTACATCTGACACCATTAACTAGAAGAATGACTTCAGAGGCAGTAAAGAATAAATTGTGAGAAAGTAGGTATGACAAGATCTTTCCTTTTCACTATTCATTTTCCATGGAAATGCTATAATTGTATATACAGTTATAGTTAAGAGTTACAAACTCTTCCCTTCACAATTCTCACACCTAAACATTCATGAAATTGTGATGTAAGTTTTTATATTATTGATGTACCAGCATTTCCGGCATTTGTACACTCTGGCCCATCATGTGTATAGTTTGGCATTTCTGGTCTTTTATTATAGAGTTGGCCTCATAAATATGTGTATGCATGTGGCAGTGTAACAATTACTGCCACAAACAGAAAGCCATTAGGAAAAGAAATTTCTGAGATTCAATAAAACAGAATTATCTTTTTCAAAAATAGAAATATGTGAAGTTTTAACAGTATCAGAAAAACAGGACCAAATTTGACCATATGAAAACAGGAGGGCTCTATAAACTATATTCACAGCTAAATATTTGTCCTATATAATTAGGTGTCCATGATAGATACTGTTTTCAAACATACCAGCCACACACAAGAAGGAAAAATAACAAAAAAGTAAATGCATTTTATTAAAAAATCACAATTATGTAAGTATAAAGATAAACTTACTGGTTCTCCTTCAAGTCCCCTGTCTCCTGCACTCCCTGGAGGTCCTTGTAAACCCTGAACAAACAATGGCAAAACTTGAAGAATGATGCTTAAGAATGTTTTAGTCAGTATCCTTACCTCACCTTCCCTTCACAATTCTCACACCTAAATTTTCTGTCTACCTCTATTATTTTTTTTTCTTTTGTGGTAAAACACATGTAACACAAACTTTACCATTTGAACAGTTTTAAGTGTACAGGTCCCTGCCATTAAGTACCTCCACATTATTGTGCTACCATCACCACTATCTGTTTTCAGAACTTTTTATCTTCCCAAACTGAAACTCTATACCCATTAAATAACTCCCTATCCCTCTCCCTCATTCCCTTGGCAACCATCATTCTACCTTCTGTCTCTGTGAATCTGACTTCTCTAGGTACCTTATGTAAGTAGAATCATATATTTGCTCTTTGGTGTCTGGCTTACTTCATGTAGCATAATGTCTTCAAAATTAATCCATATTGTAACATGTGTCAAGACTTCCCTTTTTAGGCTGAATAATATTCTATTGTATGCATATATCACATTTTGTTAATTCATATTCATTCATCAATAGACACTTGGGTTTTCTTTTGGCTGCTGTGAATAATGCTCCTATAAACATTGTTGTACAAATATCTGTTTGGGTCCCTGCCTTCAATTTCTTGGGGTATATACCTAGAAGTGAAATTAATGGTAAATTAATGGTAAATAAATGAAAATTAATGGTAATTTTATGTTTTACTTTTTTGAGGAACCACTAAACTGTCTTCTGTAGTGACTCAACCTTTTTACATTCCCACCAGCAATGCACAAGAGTTCCAATCTTTATATCCTTGCCAACAAGGATGTGTGTGTTTAAATAACAAGCATCCTAATGAGTGAGAAGTGATATTTCATTGTGGTTTTGATTTACATTTCCCTACTAACTAGTGATATTGAGCAATATTTTCTTTAGAGAAATGTCTATTCAAGTCCTTTGCTCATTTTTTCATTGGCTTATTTTTTGTTGTTGAGTTGTAGGAATTCCTTATATCTACCTTATATTCTTTTACATATATATACCCCACTCTTATGTGATGAATAATTTACCCAAATTACCTTAAGTTTTTATTTAATACCTTTACTATCAATATCAAAAAGCTTTTCCCCCAATAAATAATATCCCTGTGATGTATTAATAAGTATGTCTTATGCCCTTAAGACCTGGCAAGGCACAGGGGTCTCAGAACCTAGATGACCAGAAATGACTAAATTGGACCTTGCCAACATCCTTCATTTCCCTCCACTTTTATACCATGACACCTATGGTACCATAAAAATTGACTCTTAGAAATAGTGCTTTGACCCTCATTTGATCATCCTATTTAAAGATTTATGAAGCATGTACTGTGTGCCAGGCACTAATGACTACTAGTGATATAAAATACTGCCCTTGTCTATTTGAAATTTGCCCCTTTTACATTGTTGACTATGGGAAGGTGGGCAACTATACAGCAGATCGCAATGATCATTTTATCTTAAAATTAAAGCTAAGAAAAATAGATACTAAATTGGAAGCAAAAATATTCAAAATACCTAGCAACATACAATCTTCTAAGTTATAATCATCAATGCTATGTTCAGTTATGTATGGTTCTCTGGTTAAAGAAAGGAGGGTATGTCTAATCATGGACTCTCATCTGACTAAGGCCCTGTCATCCTAGTCATGAAAACTATATGCTACCTATTCACTCCGGTCACCTAGTTAAGAGATGACATCAATATAAGGGATCTCTCTGTGCCTAGTATACCAACTGAAATAATTTCAAAATATTACATGTCCAATTTGCTTTATAAAGTGTGTTTGAACACAGTATCAGGCTTAATATATACTTTTAACACTGTTAATGGTGCCCAGAGGCTGTTTGGTAAGGTTGTGAAGCAGTCTAAGGGGATTCCATTTTTACTGGAGATGAAGAAAAGAACAGGCACAAAATAAAAATTCAGATGCTACTGAAAATATATTATTTTAGTAGAACTCCTTGCTTTATTACTTCAACTCAGCAATTATGATAATGATGACCAGGAGGATAATGACTTTTGGGTATGCTATTTATTTATAGCCTGTGCCAAGCACATAACATTATTTGATAGAACTATGAAAGGTATCTCATTTTAAATAGGGAAACTGAGGTTCAAAGAGGTTAAATTATTTGTACAAAGTGAAAATAGCTAGTAAATGGCAGAACCAGTATTTGACTTCCAATATGTCTGACTCTAAGGCTGTGTGCTTCCCCTATACTAAACTGCTTTCTACTGATTTCAATGAGAAATCAAGCATTCAATGCTTTTTCCATTTTTCAGGAAACATGTATGACATCCTCAAAGCCTTTTTACAAGAATAAGCAATGGAGCATATAAGTTTTATTTTCATGGCTATACTTTTATTGTAGGGTCATGAAAACCATGCATGCTGTCTCATTATCTGAAGGATGGGGAAGAATACAGTTAATACTATATACTTTTTATATTATAAGATTATGAAATAAATGTTTCTCAACTGTTCTGAGTTACTCCAGAGAAAACTCTATTTAAAGAAGAACACTTATGAGTTTCTACTTCCAATATTAGTCAAGTAGCTCCTATCAAACCAACCTACATACAAATAACTATGATCTCAGGATAAAATATTAAAAAAGAAAGATCTGAATGATTTGGAGAAAGACCCAAAATAGGCAAAAACTAATGTGGAGGGGTCTACACTTAGAAGAAGGGAATGCCACTAGTTTCTGAATTTTAAAATACAGCTTTTAGCCAGAAGGTAAGCCATACAGGATGATTTTTAAAAGGAGAATAGAAACCTATAGTTTTTCTGGCAATGGGAACCAGAGGGCAGAATTTAAAGTGACCACAGCTGTTGGAAAATGATGGGAGAAAGAGCCAGAGAGGGCTCAAATTCTGAGTATAAGCTCTGTTTAAACTGTTTGCTGACATTTGAAGTATATATGTATTAGTGTGGCAGACTCCAAGAAGCCTAGCCAAGGCTCAAAGAACTGAACAGAGATGTCAGCAGTCACCTACCAGAGATGAGAGAGAATATGGAGTTTGAATCCAGCCAACTTAGCTGCTTGCTAAATTAAAAAAATAAAACAAGCAATACTCTTCAAAGAAATATAATAGAATTTAGAATCTCTATAATGAATCATTCAAAATGTCTAAGGTATAATTCAAAATTCCTGAACATGAAAATTTCAACATATTCATAAGAAAAGCAGTTAATGGAAACCAAACTCAAGATTACCCACATCTTGTATTTATCACATAAGGATTTAAGAGTTGCTTTTTTAATATGGTTAATAATGTAAATAAAAATAAAAAAATACTCATGATGAGTAAACAAATAGGAAATCTCAGAAGAATAGCATCTTTAAAATATAAGGGAATTATAGAACTGAAAATTAAATATCTGAAGTAAAGTTTTAAAGTACAGTATCATAAAGTTTCACAGAACGGGCTTAATAAGTCTGTGAAGATAGAGTCTGTTTGTCCGATTAAAAAAAGAAAACAGGAAAAAAGGATTGATATTTGAATGAATAGAGTCTTAGGGACCTAAGGAGTGATATTGAACTGTTTAATATATATTTAATTAGAATCCAAGAAGAACAGGAGAAGATGGGGTTGAAAAAAGTATTTGAAAAAATAAAGGTGAAAAATTTCTAAATTTAGTGAAAACACAAATTAATACTCACAAGAAACTCAGTAAATCTCAAGTTGGATAAAAGCAAGAAAATTTATTTAGGCACATCATGGTCAGACTGCTGAAAGCCAAAGATAAAGAGAGAATCTTAAAAGCAATTAGACAAAAATGATGTATTATATGTAGAAGAATAATGATAAAGATAAGAGTGGATTCTCATCAGAAAAAATGGAGCCAAAAAATGACATGTCATCTTTACAGTGTAGATGGAAGCAAATAAAATCCCTGTCAAGGATTCTATAAGCAGTGAAAATACCCTTCAAGAATGAAGGTGAATAAAAGACATTTTCAGAAATAAAAACTAACAGAATGCATCACTAGCAGAACTTGACTATAAGAAATCTAAAGGAAATATAGACTGATACCATTTGGAAATGCACATATAAAGAAAGGAAAGAAGAACAAGAAAGAGTAAATGCATGGATAAATAAAAAAAGAAACACTACTTTCCTCTACACATCTCTAAAACACATATTTTACTTAAAGCAAAAAAATATTTATTCATATTAAAACAAAATTTTAACTTTGTAATATAGGGTTTATAACATACCAATGTAATACACAAAATAATAACAGTATAAAAGACAGGATGTTGGTAAATGGGTCTATATCATTGCAAGTTTCTTACAATTATGTTAAGTATTACTATATTACCCCTAAGTAGGCTATGGAAAGCTGGATGCATACTGTAATGCCTATACTAGTCACTGGAAAACTACAGCCTAAGGGCCAAATCTGGACTGTCACCTATTTTGAAAATAAGGTTTTATTAGAACAGAGCCACATCATTCCTTTACATAGTGTCTATGGCCCCTTTCACACTATGATGACAGAGCTGAGAAGTTGTGGCCGAGACCATCTGGTCCACAAAGCATAAAATACTTATTTTTGGCATTTTATACAAAAACTTTGCTCACTCCTGACCTAGAATAACCACTTAAAAGTAATAATGTAAAGAAGTACAGCTAAAGGGGTAATATCTAAATTAAAATGGAGTTCTCAAAATTATTCAATGCCAAAAGAAGGCACTGAACAGTACTACCACCACCACCACAAAGAAAAAACAACCATAAAATGGTAGACCTACATGTAATCATTCAATAATTACAGTAAATGGAAATCGATCAAACAGTAAATAAAAGGCAGAGATTTTCAGGATGAATAAAAAAGCAAGGTCCAACCAATGAGACAGAGATGGGTTAAAAGTAAATGAATGGAAAAGATATGCCATGCAAACAGCAAGCATAAAATGCCTAGAGAGACTTACCTATCAAAGAAAGTAGATTTCAAAAACAAACAGTATTTCTGGTAATAAAAAGTATTGTTGTATATATAGAAGAAAATTCTTTAAAGATAAAATGGTCAGTTAATTAGGAAGATATAATAATCATAAATGTGAACTGTAAAAATAAGAGTTTCAAAATACATGAAGCAAAATTTGACAGAATTAAAGAACTAGAGAAACGCAAATTTATTTATTACCCCTCTCTCATTAACCAAAAAAAATCTACATAAAAAATCAACATTGTAAGAACTGTTATAGATTTTACTATTTAAAAGACTAAAAACAGCTACCCAGGCTTTATCAACTTAATAACACAATGGATGGCCTCTCCTCTTGATGCTCCTTGACTCAGATCTATGTGTGGATAGAAAGCAAGTATAGGAAACATATTTGGCCCACAGACAAATATACCTTTCCTGGTTATCTGGACTAGGAGAATATATATTACTATTATATGTTACAATATTATATATTATATATTTACTATTTTTCATTTAGTACTTGGCTTAGAATTATGACAACTTAGAAATATCTCTTTATTTTGTACACTAAGAAAATATAATCCAGACCGGCAACCAATTTTACAAATACTATACAGCAATGAGCATGCACTGGAACAAGGGCCAATTTGACCTCCAACATATTTTCCTATTATACAGCACTACGTGCTTGTTGACAGTGCATAAATGACTATAGACACCGGAATTATGGGGCAGGAACAAATAAATCTTTGGGGCCATTTGGATAATTGATCCTTGTTTCCCTAAGTCCTCAAAGTCTATTTTAGTTAAATAAAGCAGACAATGTAAATATAGGACTAAGTAAACCTCAGTTAATGTCCAAACCATGTCATCCACTAAGGTAACTTTACTCTTCTAGTAGTCTATGAAACCTGCTTGCTATGAGCTATGGTTATGAAATGGTTTTAGTGTCTTTTATTTGATTGAGGAAGTCAAATATCATATTTGCATTTATACAGGCATACCTGATAGGCTGAAAGTGAAGCAAAAATTCTAAGGAATGTCAACAATGTGCAAAATGAGTTAGGAATTTTATTTTTCTCTGCCTTAGTTTTCTAAAAGAAGAATGACTTGATGAGTTCCGAATTTCTCCAGTGATTGCTACATATTAGCTTTGTGTACAGTGTAGCAAATTGGAAATAATCTACCGAAACATCATTTATATTTATATAACAGAAACCCAGATGATGAATATTAATACTGAAGGAATGTTCTGTGGGGATGACTTCAATTAATAACTATGTCACACACAATTTCTTCCGCTGATTATAGTCGTTTTTCTCTTAGGGTCTCTGGGTACTTAGGATTGACCACTGCCTAATATAATGCTATTATGGGAAACTACAGGCAGGGGGCAGCAGATTTCAAAAAGGAGCAAATAAAGGCAAATGGTGTTAATGACAATTTAAATAGCAGTAAAAACATCTTTCTCTTATCCTTTTCTGACTCTTCAGTTGCAGTCCATTTAAATTATTATCTAATTTTATGACTTTAGACTATACAAAAATATATATACAACAAATCAAAATGTCATCAATAAAATATAATTATCATAAAAAATTATGATTCCAAATTAAAGTAACTAAAAATATCCATACATTTAAGCTTATGTGCTCAAAATTATGTTTATATAATATATATGTAATTTAACATATGTATGTGTGTACATACGTGTACATGCATCTTTGTTTTTAAGCATTTTCCCCCCTCAGTTAATGAATGAAGACACTGTGCTCTTCTTTACTTGACAAAATCCTCCTGCTTTTTTCTGTGCCATGACCACAGAAAAGAACTTGTTGCCTCTCAAGGAAAAGAAATGTATACTTTTGAAAAGACTTCTAATAGTAGGAAAATAGTATTTTATGATATTAAAAACTTCTTCTTAGAGCAGTGCCATGAGAAAGCATGATGACACAGCTCCACACTCCAAGGGTGTAAAAAAACACTCAAGCTGAGTTATGAAACGAGGCAAGAAACTTCAAAGAAGGTTCTTGTTATGTTAGTTTTATTAATATTCCATTATATTTATGTGATATCACACCACTCTATATTGGAATGGATTTTATAGAAAAACTAATTTATTCACACTAGGTTAAAGGAAAAGTAACAGTTATCACCACTAGTTTGTAGCTAGGTACAACCAGTGCCTAGAATGAGTGAGCAACTTGCCCAAATAAAACACTGACTTAATGATTAAAGGAGGCCAAGAATTTTCATTCTTTTAGTCTAACACTGAATACTAAACAATAGTTGTGGCAGAAAATAAAGTGGAAAAAATTTGTTCATAGCTTGATCATCTTTAATTACTTACTGGTTTCCCTTGAACTCCTCTCTCCCCAAGGTTCCCAGTCTTACCCTAAATGAGAAAGAAAATGTTCTGTCAAGTAGTTCCCTCCCCAAATACTAGTCACACACCAAGAAAAACATGGGAGATTTTAAATGTTTATCTCTAATGTGAAATGTTTTACTACTTACAGTAAGACCATGAGGCCCTCTTTTTCCTTGATCTCCTTTTTTACCCTAGCAAAGTATCAATACCAGGTGAGTTAATAAGAATGTGAATTGTGGTCTTACACATGCAAGCATACACTTATATACAATTTTTTTAAGACACAAAGTATATAGTTTGATATTAAAAATAAAACATTTGTGTGTGTAGTAAAAACTTACATGTTTCATATTTAGACAAAGAAAATGTGGACCCATACTTTTATAAGGAAATACATCAGTTTTAAAGACAGGTAGGACATATGGGCTCAAAAAACTTTACTGAATATGAAATGAGTAAACCAAGACTTACCTTGGTACCTTGTATACCTTGTTCCCCTGGGAGACCGTCTGGTCCTCTTGGTCCCTAGAGATGGAAAAAATATTCTGTTGTTAATTTGAAATGTTTCTTTTCACTGTTATGCATCCTTACAGATGAACACACTGTGCTGTTTTTTAGTTGACAAAGTCCTTCTGCTTGTTTCTGTGCCATGACCACAGAAACAAACACAGCTGGGTATACGGATGCGCCTATTTGCATGGGAGAATCAAGTTAGTGTTTTTAAGATTTAATGCCAAATAATAAATCATATGACCACAAAATCAGCCAATTCAGTTGTTGAGGTGGCTATAATACAGATTTCTCTGAGTATTTTGTTCACCTGACCATTTATTCAGCAGCCATCCAGGAATCTGTTTTTGGAATGGTGCTCTTTGCTTGATTATCAATAAATAATTTTGGAAAGACTGGGACTTAAAAGGTGAAGCACTGGAGTTTATTTTTAAATCAATAGGCAATGAGGAGGCACTGAACAATTTTATACAAAACAGTGATACAAATTTCCCAATAACAACATGCTGATCTGAAGGCCGCCCCTACACTTCAGCACTTTCTCTTGTATCCCATCTGAGATAGCCTGGTTTAGCTTTGTGGTCTTAAAGAGCTGCTTACTGTAATAGGACTGTCTTCCTAGGTACTCTTAGCAGAAGTGCATTTCCTGATCCTCTTGGGCACATCATGGGACTGGAGAGGAGAGTCGCACTCCAGGAGGATCTACAGTTCCATTTGTCATAGTCAAGCTAAAGACAGCTCTAGACCTACAATTTCCCGGTCTGTTTTAAGCTACTCCATGACCTGTCCCCAAATTCCTCTTCTGCCCTATTTTTCCATAAAAGACTGAAAAACTATACTACAGTCTTATTGTGCAGGGGTTTAAATGTCAAGTGGGGAAAACATACTTTATTTAATAAATTAGTGATTTTTCAAAGTATGTTATTCATTCAATAAACATTTGCTGGGTGACTACATAAGTCAGACACTGTTTTAGGCTCTGCGAATATGGTAGGGAGAAAAGACAATCCCGGAATTTATAAATGAGCAAAAAAAAAGAAAAATTAGCATGTAAAATGACAATGGGAGTAATGTATAATCAAGAAAAGGGAGGTTAAGGAACTAGAGAAATCCAAGGTGGAGAGGCCTATTTTGCATTGACATGTGGGTAGATACCTGGAGGAGGTAAAACTGCAGACTTTGCAACTAACATGGGGAAGATGATTCTGGCAGAAGAAATAGCAACTGCAGAGGTCCTGAGGTGGGAGCCTAGTTGGAATGTTTAACAACTATAACTGAAGATGTAAAAAAAATGATTACAGAATGACTCTGAAGTTTTAAGTGCAAGTATCTCTCAGGACCCTTGCTCTAATAATCACCCTCATCTTAAAAAATCAGCAGCCTGTATTAATTCTCTTTTTCTGACAACTTCTATGCCTATTTTGCGTTTTCTGCCCTGTAAGAAAACACTTCACAAAAATTTCTGGAGTATTAACAGAAGGTAGCTGAGAGAGTAAGAAAAGGAATGAGTGGTCAACATTCTAAAATATTGCAGAAAATAGGTAAGATCTAGACTGAAAATGTGTCTACTGGTAATTAAGCACTTAATCCTCTGCAACCTGAAATTTCTGTTTTTCTTGAATATTTTGTCAATAAGTAACTGGTATAATGATGACAACATGAATAGAAAAACAAATTGGAGGTGTAAGTTTGTTTGGGATAAAAGAGGCAGTGTGGAGAAGATAATAATTTGACTCTAGACACACACGAGGAGACAGATATGTCCAAGGCTAGTGCTAGAAAGTTAAAATCATTCTATTAGGTTTAAATGGTAGCAGCCAGAAGGATTAAGCCTTGAAAGGTCCCTCAGACACAGAACTATAAATTTAGAATTTTGAAAAATGATTGGTTCAAAGATGACAAATAAGTCTCATTTCTTGGAAAAAAATAGATTAAGTGGCAGCCTAAATATATATGTAGAAAAGGCTGCATCTAGCTCAGGAGGAAAGTATGATAATTAAATGCCAGTTTCTGCCTTTGGCCATAAATCACCTAATTTCAAGGCTGAACTAGTCCAAACCCTGATTTATAAGATGAAGAAACTGAAGCCTTTAGGTATGGGTAAATTGCCTGATTCGCATAGCATCTAATGTCCAAAGACTTTGAATAATTGTGCCTTATTAGGTTTAAAATACTTTTTCAGATCTCAGAAAGAAATAAAGGTTAATCCTGTTAGCAAGCAAATTCAGACTGAAGTAGAAGATATGAAGTTTAGAAGAGGTTTACAAAATGAATGTTAAACATGAAGAATAAAGAATGATTGGTATTATAATCGAAAGAATCTTTTTCCAAAATTAAGGAATACATAAAGTAATTATAGTCATTCATTTTATAATGCTATACATCAAAAAATGCTTTCACACCTTTATCTTGTATCTACCTACCACTTCAGCATTTTATTAAAAATAATAATAATAAAGAGAGAAATGTGGTATCCACATATAAATCAAGTATAAAAGTCAAATGAATATTCATATTTGAACTGATTGTTTATAGTTCATAATGCATGAGCAAAACCGAAAGCTTCTGTGATGACTGCTCTTGTACTGTTCACCATGTAACTTTTTCACTATGTAAGAATTTGTTCTCCATGTAAGAACTTGTTTGTTATGCTTCAGAAGATTGGAGACTGACGAGAATTAGGCTTGGGGTGAATTAATGATTGTGCATTGAGCACTGACTCCCCTATACAGAATTTTATTGTTGTTAACAACCATTTGATCAATAAATATGAGAGATGCCCTCACAACAAAAAGAATGAAAATTTAAAAAAAGTACACACTTCCAGTTGTAAAATAAATAAGTAACCGGGATGTAATGTATAGCATAAGGAATATAGTCAAAATATTGTAACAACTTGGTATGGTGATATCTGGTACCTAGAATTATCATGTATATAAATGTTGAATCACTGTGTTGTACACCTGAAACTAATGTAATACTGTGTGTCAACTACCCTTCAATAAAAAATAATTATCTACAAAAAAAAATGCTTTCACTTAAAAAAATACTTTGATACTTATTATTTCATTCACTAAACCAGGACTACACATGGAAGAAAGGGAAGTTTCTTCTCCTACAATGATGACAAAGAAAACCACATTTAGTTTTAAAAAAAAAAAGCTCTAAATACAGCAACTATAATAAAGACTAAAAAAGACTAAGGTTGCTAGTGGAGAGGTTAAGGCAGACAGAACTCTAGGAAAGTTTAGTATTCGCTATGTTTCAGTTAAGGGTAAGTTAATTAACTAAAAGCTTAACTTTATCAGCATCTGTGTTTCAATCTGATATTGAGGTAGAAGTTATACCTGGGTTACTCTGTCTGTCATCTTTGACTCCTGAGAAAAAGTAAGCTTTAGGATAAACTCTAGGAAAGTTAGATGAACAGCGTTATAATAGGCAACTAAGCGGACATAAAATTATTTTTTAATACTTGCTTTAAAATATCTGATTACCTATAAAGCTCTTGCAGAAGGTATGCTGGCTAAATAAAATATCTGATCTTTTCTGGACCTAGAGGGTATTATGTCAAGTGAAATAAGCCAGGTAGAGAGAGACAAATACCATATATTTCACTTATATGTGTAATCTAAAAACAAAACTAAACAAAACGAACAAAACAGCAGTAGACTCACAGACACTGAGAAATCACTAGTGGTTATCATGGGGGAAGGGTTGGGGATTGGTGAAAGAGATAAAGGGGATAAAGAGGTAAAAATCTCAATCTTAATATAAATTAGTCATGGGGATGAAAGTACAGCATAGAGAATAGAGTCAACAGTTCTGTAATATCTTTTTATGTTGACAGTAATCACACTAGTTGGTGTGAGGATTTAATAAGTTATGTAACTGCGGAATCACTAGGTTGTATACTTGAAACAAATACAATCTTGTAGATCAACTATAATATACATTATTATATAATATTTATTATATAATAAAATATATTAAAAAACAAAACAAAACTAAAACAACAAAAGGAGTTTATATAGATCTGTAGCACTGTTTGAAATGGAGAAATAAGACCACTTAAAGCATATAAAAATATGATTTTTATCCTCTTTTATAAAAGTTAATGTGGGCTACAATGAGTGGCTATTAGTAGTTTCTAAAGGCTGGAATAAACTCTGATAGCTCAGTTATATTAAACTAAGTGTGTTTTATACAGCAAAAAGTATTTGATTTATAAGCAATAATCTACAAGCATTAAAACAAATTCCTGAAAAATCATTATAATCCTAAATGCATTAGATGACAGGAGACAAAAACCAGTACTTTACATAAATGCTACAATTAAAAGAAAAAAATATGTTTAAGTGAAACATTAACATATACTGTATACTGGTTTATGTAGGAAGTTTTTCTGAGAACTAAAAGATCATCTATATCTCCTTGTACTGTTCACTATGTAACTTATTCATTATGTAAGAATTTGTACTACATGTAAAAACTTGTTTGTTATGCCTCAGAAGATTGGAGACTGACAAAAATTAGGCTTGGGGTGGAATAATGATTGTGCATTGAGCATTGACTCCCCTATACAGAATTTTATTGTCCTTGTAATCACTTTTAACAAGTGGAAGTATCTGAATGAAACAGCCCTTATTCACAGAACAAATATCTTTCTAATTTGGATTAGGTATATTTATATTTCCTTTGAACCATATTTACCTGTCTTTGACGCCTCGTTAAATTTTTTTAAATTAAAAAGGTATCACTGATATACAATCTTATGAAGGTTTCAACATTCACCCATATTATCAAGTCCCTCCCCACACCCCATTGCAGTCACTGTCCATCAGCGTAGTAAGATGTTATAGAGTCACTACTTGTCTTCTCTGTGCTATACTGCCTTCCCTGTGACCTGCATACATTGTGTGTGCTAATTATAACACCCCTTAATCCCCTTCTATATCCCTCCCAACCCACCTCCCCAACCAGTCCCCTTTGGTAACCATTAGTCCCGTTTTGGGGTCTCTGAATCTGCTGCTGTTTTGTTCCTTCAGTTTTGCTTTGTTGTTATGCTCCACAAAAGAGTGAAATAATCTGGTACTCGTCCTTCCATATCTGGCTTATTTCACTGAGCATAATACCTTCTACCACCATCCATGTTCTTGCAAAAGGCAGGATTTGTTTTCTTTTTATGGCAGAATAATATTCCATTGTGTGTATGTACCACTTCTTCTTTATCAATTCATCTACTGATGGACACTTAGGATGCTTCCATATCTTGGGTATTGTACATAGTGCTGTGAAACATAGGGGTGCATATATCTTTTTGAATCAGGAATCTTCTTTTCTTAAGATAAATTCCTAAGAGTGGAATTCCTGGGTCAAATGGTATTTCTATTTTTCCTGTTTTGAGGAACCTGCCTACTGCCATCCACAAATTTTGAACTAATTTACACTTCCACCAGCAGTGTAGGAGGGTTCCCCTTTCTCCACATCCTCATCATTTGCTGTTGTTTGTCTTTTGAAAGTTGGCCATCCTAACTGGTATGAGGTGATACGTCATTGTGGTTTTAATTTGCATGTCTCTGATGATTAGCAATGTGGAGCATCTTTTCATGTGCCTGATGGCCATCTTAATTTCTTCTTTAGAGAAGTGTCTGTTCAGATCCTACACCCATAGCTTTAATTGGTTTATTTGATTTTTGGGTGTTGAGGCTTATGAACTCTTCATATATTTTGGAGGTTAATCTCTTATAAAATATGTCATGTATGAATATATTCTTCCATACTATAGGATGCCATTTTTTTTTTTGAGAGGGCATCTCTCATATTTATTGATCAAATGGTTGTTAACAACAATAGAACTCTGTATAGGGGAGTCAATGCTCAATGCACAATCATTAATCCACCCCAAGCCTAATTCTCATCAGTCTCCAATCTTCTGAAGCATAATGAACAAGTTCTTACATGGTGAACAAATTCTTACATAGTGAATAAGTTCTTACATGGTGAACAGTGCAAGGGCAGTCATCACAGAAACTTTCGGTTTTGATCACGCATTATGAACTATAAACAATCAGGTCAAATATGAATATTTGTTTGATTTTTATACTTGATTTATATGTGGATCCCACATTTCTCCTTTTATTATTATTATTATTATTTTTTTTAAATAAAATGCTGAAGTGGTAGGTAGATGTAAGATAAAGGTAGAAAACTTAGTTTAGTGTTGTAAGAAAGCAAATGTAGATGATCAGGTGTGTGCCTGTAGACTATGTGTTAATCCAAGCTAGACAAGGGCAATAAAACATCCACGTATGCAGAAGATTTCTCTCAAAACAGTGGGGGTGAGGTTCTAAGCCTCACCTCTGTTGATCCCCAATTTCTCACCTGATGGCCCCCCTGCGACTGTGCCTGTCTTAGGTTGTTCCTCTCTTGAGGAATCTTAACCGTCTCTGGCTAACCAGTCATCTTCTGGGGCCATACAGGGAAATGTAAAGTTGGTAAGTGAGAGAGAAGCCATATTGTTTGAAAAGGTTAGCTTTTTACTTTGCATATTTATGCCCTGTGGCTTCTAAGCCCAGCATTTGTCTTGAGGTATCTTTACCACTTGGAGGAATTATGATACTCAGTAAATTCGACATGAGGCACGAATTCTATTTAAGTGTTGTATTTAGGAAGGAAGAAGAAAAGCTAAAGAGGTAGCAGATGGAAGAAAACATGGGAAGATTGATTATTTCTTTGACATAACTTCTTGTAGAGTAACTTAAGCATGTATAGGTTTTGAACTACTAATTAAATTGTGTGCACGCATTAACATAATAGGAATACAGTTACATAACCAAAGCAGATCTGTAATTACCAGCCATCTCCAGTGAAGCCAAGAAAACCAGTTAGGCACCCTAGGCATTTGTGAAAATTTCTCTATGATATGATGGATATTGTGCAACTGTACTTGAACAGTCTGAGAGAAATCAGACAAATTAAAACAGCCCATTCCTGGGAACTGTTCACATCCCATATGTTCTTTTAACAGTAGATAGTCTGTAGTTGTAAGATTTTTGGAGCGCTGCAACTTGCACTTCTCCTAATTCTTGGTTGAGTACCAACAGTGTAGATCCAGTCAAATTTGTGGTTTTACTGTATGCACAGGCCAGCTTAGATATCTCCTTCTTTATTCCAATGACAAGTCCAGGAACCAGTGGGATGAATGCAGCTACAACTGCAGCTTCGCCTGGATCTTTGTTGAGGTTTTTTGATGATCATCTTCTGGTATGACTCTTCCAGAGAGTGCTGATGTTGGAAGTTCTTCTTCATATCGTATCTTAGTTCATTTTCTGGGTAGCCAAATTAGGCTTTGATCCTCTGTATAAACACAAACAGACCCTTTGCCCACACTTTGATATGCCCTTTATACCATTGTGTAGAACTCACTGGAGGTCACCACACAGGAACTGCTTTTTTTTTTAGAGAAAGGAATATTATCAGAAAAGTGTACCTCCATAGCCGATCATCTGACACCCTTTAAGTGATTAAAATTAAGGATATTTAAAGCATGCATTAATCGTTGATTTACAGTTAGTTTTATTCTATAATGGAGAAATCCCCCTTTTCATTCTTTTTTTTTTGTTATCTTTAATCTACACTTACATAAAGAATATTATGTTTACTAGACTCTCCCCTATAGCAGGTCCCCGCTTTAAACCCCTATGCAGTCACTGTCCTCAGCATAGCTAAATGTTGTAGAATCACTACTTTTCTTCTCTGTGTTGTACAGACCTCCCCTTTCTCCCACCCCCTCTATGCATGCTGATCTTAATACCCTCCTTCTTCCTCCCCCCCCTTATCCCTCCCTACCCACCCATCCTCCCCAGTCCCTTTCCCTTTGGTACCTGCTAGTCCATTCTTGGGTTCTGTGATTCCACTGCTGTTTTGTTCCTTCAGTTTTTCCTTTGTTCTTATACTCCACAGATGAATGAAATCATTTGGTATTTCTCTTTCTCCTCTTGGCTTATTTCACTGAGCACAATACCCTCCAGTTCCATCCATGTTGCTACAAATGGTAGGATTTGCCCTTTTCTTATGGCTGAGTAGTATTCCATTGTGTATATGTACCACATCTTCTTTATCCATTCATCTACCGATGGACATTTAGGTTGTTTCCAATTCTTGGCTATTGTAAATAGTGCTGCGATAAACATAGGGGTGCATCTGTCTTTCTCAAACTTGACTGCGGTGTTCTTAGGGTAAATTCCTAGGAGTGGAATCCTGGGTCAAATGGTAAGTCTGTTTTGAGGATTTTGAAGAACCTCCAAACTGCTTTCCACAATGGTAGAACTAATTTACATTCCCACCAGCAGTGTAGGAGGGTTCCCCTTTCTCCACAGCCTCGCCAACATTTGTGGTTTGTCTTTTGGATGGCAGCCATCCTTACTGGTGTGAGGTGATACCTCATTGTAGCTTTAATTTGCATTTCTCTGATAATTAGTGATGTGGAGCATCTTTTCAACTGTATGTTGGCCATCTGTATTTCTTTTTTGGAGAACTGTCTGTTCAGTTCCTCTGCCCATTTTTTAATTGGGTTCTTTGTTTTTTGTTTGTTGAGGCATGTGAGCTCTTTATATATTCTGGACGTCAAGCCTTTATCGGATCTGTCATTTTCAAATATATTCTCCCATACCGTAGGGTTCCTTTTTGTTCTATTGATGGTGTATTTTGCTGTACAGAAGCTTTTCAGCTTAATATAGTCCCACTTGTTCATTTTTGCTGTTGTTTTCCTTGCCCGGGGAGATATGTTCAAGAAGAGGTCACTCATGTTCCTATGTTTTTTTCCAAGAGTTTAATGGTTTCATGACTTACATTCAGGTCTTTGATCCATTTTGAGTTTACTTTTGTATATGGGGTTAGACAATGGTCCAGTTTCATTCTCCTACATGTAGCTGTCCAGTTTTGCCAGCACCATCTGTTGAAGAGACTGTCATTTTGCCATTGTATGTCCATGGCTCCTTTATCAAATATTAATTGACCATATATGTCTGGGTTAATGTCTGGATTCTCTAGTTTGTTCCATTGGTCTGTGGCTCTGTTCTTGTGCCAGTACCAAATTGTCTTGATCACAATGGCTTTATAGTAGAGTTTGAAGTTGGGGAGTGAGATACCCCCTACTTTATTCTTCTTTCTCAGGATTGCTTTGGCTATTCGGGGTCTTTGGTGTCTCCATATGAATTTTTGAATTATTTGTTCCAGTTCATTGAAGAATGTTGCTGGTAGTTCCATAGGGATTGCATCAAATCTGTATATTGCTTTGGGCAGGATGGCCACTTTGACAATATTAATTCTTCCTAGCCACGAGCATGGGATGAGTTTCCATCTGTTAGTGTCCCCTTTAATTTCTCTTAAGAGTGACTTGTAGTTTTCAGAGTATAGGTCATTCACTTCTTTGGTTAGGTTTATTCCTAGGTATTTTATTCTTTTTGATGCAGTTGTGAATGGAATTGTTTTCCTAATTTCTCTTTCTATTGGTTCATTGTTAGTGTATAGGAAAGCTACAGATTCCTGTGTATTAATTTTGTATCCTGCAACTTTGCTGTATTCCGATATCAGTTCTAGTAGTTTTGGGGTGGAGTCTTTAGGGTTTTTTATGTACAATATCATGTCATCTGCAAATAGTGACAGTTTAACTTCTTCTTTACCAATCTGGATTCCTTGTATTTCTTTGTTTTGTCTGATTGCTGTGGCTAGGACCTCCAGTACTATGTTAAACAGCAGTGGGGAGAGTGGGCATCCCTGTCTAGTTCCCAATCTCAGAGGAAAAGCTTTCAGCTTCTCGCTGTTCAGTATAATGTTGGCTTTGGGTTTATGATATGTGGCCTTTATTATGTTGAGGTACTTGCCCTCTATTCCCATTTTGCTGAGAGTTTTTATCATGAATGGATGTTGAACTTTGTGAAATGCTTTTTCAGCATCTATGGAGATGATCATGTGGTTTTTGTCTTTCTTTTTGTTGATGTGGTGGATGATGTTGATGCATTTTTGAATGTTGTACCATCCTTGCATCCCTGGGATGAATCCCACTTGGTCATGTTGTATGATCCTTTTGATATACTTTTGAATTCAGTTTGCTTATATTTTATTAAGTATTTTTGCATCTACATTCATCAGGGATATTGGTCTGTAATTTTCTTTTTTGGCGGGGTCTTTGCCTGGTTTTGGTATTAGGGTGATACTGGCTTCATAGAATGAGTTTGGGAGTATTCCCTCCTCTTCTATATTTTGGAAAACTTTAAGGAGAATGGGTATTATGTCTCCTCTGTGTGTCTGATAAAATTCCGAGGTAAATCCACCCGGCCCGGGGGTTTTGTTCTTGGCTAGCTTTTTGATTACCATTTCAATTTCTTTGCTCGTAATTGGTTTGTTTAACTGTTGTGTTTCTTCCTTGGTCAGTCTTGGAAGGTTGTATCTTTCTAGGAAGTTGTACATTTCTTCTAGGTTTTCCAGCTTGTTGGCATACAGGTTTTCATAGTAGTCTTTAATAATTCTTTGTATTTCTGTGGACTCTGTCATGATTTTTCCATTCTCATTTCTGATTCTGTTGATTTGTGTTGATTCTCTTTTTCTCTTAATAAGTTTGGCTAGAGGCTTATATATTTTGTTTATTTTCTCAAAGAACAAGCTCTTGGTTTCATTGATTTTTCCTATTGTTTTATTCTTCTCAATTTTGTTTATTTCTTCTCTGATCTTTATTATGTCCCTCCTTCTGCTGACTTTAGGCCTCATTTGTTCTTCTTTTTCCAATTTTGATAATTGTGATGTTAGACTATTCATTTGGGGTTGTTCTTGCTTCTTCAAGTGTGCATGGATCGCTATATACTTTCCTCTTAAGACTGCTTTCGCTGCATCCCACAGAAATTGGGGCTTTGTGTTATTGCTGTCATTTGTTTCTATATATTCTTTGATCGCTATTTTAATTTGTTCATTGATCCATTGATTATTTAGGAGCATGTTGTTAAGCCTCCATGTGTTTGTGAGCCTTTTTGATTTCTTTGTAGAATTTATTTCTAGTTTTATATCTTTGTGGTCTGAAAAATTGGTTGGTAGAATTTCAATATTTTGGATTTTGCTGAAGCTCTTTTTGTGGCCTAGTATGTGGTCCATTCTGGAGAATGTTCCATGTGAACTTGAGAAGAATGTATATCCTGTTGCTTTTGGATGTAGAGTTCTATAGATGTCTATTAGGTCCATCTGCTCTACTGTGTTGTTCAGTGCTTCCGTGTCCTTACTTATTTTCTGCCCGGTGGATCTATCCTTTGGGGTGAGTGGTGTGTTGAAGTCTCCTAGAATGAATGCATTGCAGTCTATTTCCCCCTTTAGTTCTGTTAGTATTTGTTTCACATATGCTGGGGCTCCTGTGTTGGGTCCATATATATTTAGAATGGTTATATCCTCTTGTTGGACTGAGCCCTTTATCATTATGTAGTGTCCTTCTTTATCTCTTGTTACTTTCTTTGTTTTGAAGTCTATTTTGTCTGATATTAGTACTGCAACTCCTGCTTTCTTCTCGCTGTTGTTTGCCTGAACTATGTTTTTCCATCCCTTGACTTTTAGTCTGTACATGTCTTTGGGTTTGAGGTGAGTTTCTTGTAAGGAGCATATAGATGGGTCTTGCTTTTTTATTCATTCTTTTACTCTGTGTCTTTTGATTGGTGCATTCAGTCCATTTACATTTAGGGTGACTATTGAAAGATATGTACTTACTGCCATTGCAGGCTTTAAATTCGTGGTTACCAAAGGTTCAAGGTTAGCCTCTTTAGTATCTTACTGCCTAACTTGGCTTGCTTATTGAGCTGTTATATATACTGTCTGGAGATTCTTTTCTTCTCTCCCTTCTTATTCCTCCTCCTCCATTCTTCATATGTTGGGTGTTTTGTTCTGTGCTCTTTCTAGGAGTGCTCCCATCTAGAGAAGTCCCTGTAAGATGTCCTGTAGAGGTGGTTTGTGGGAAGCAAATTCCCTCAGCTTTTGCTTGTCTAGGAATTATTTAATCCCACCATCATATTTAAATGATAGTCGTGCTGGATACAGTATCCTTGGTTCAAGGCCCTTCTGTTTCATTGCATTGAATATATCATGCAATTCTCTTCTGGCCTGTAGTGTTTCTGTTGAGAAGTCTGATGTTAGCCTGATGGGTTTTCCTTTAAAGGTGACCTTTTTCTCTCTACCTGCCTTTAAAACTCTTTCCTTGTCCTTAATCTTTGCCATTTTAATTATTATGTGTCTTGGTGTTGTTCTCCTTGGATCCTTTCTGTTGGGGGTTCTGTGTATTTCCATGGTCTGTTCGATTATTTCCTCCCCCAGTTTGGGGAAGTTTTCAGCAATTATTTCTTCCAAGATACTTTCCATCCCTTTTCCTCTCTCTTCTTCTTCTGGTACCCCTATAATACCGATATTGTTCCTTTTGGATTGGTCACACAGTTCTCTTGATATTGTTTCATTCCTGGAGATCCTTTTATCTCTCTCTATGTCAGCTTCTATGCGTTCCTGTTCTCTGGTTTCTATTCCATCAATGGCCTCTTGCATCCTATCCATTCTGCTTATAAATCCTTCCATAGTTTGTTTCACTTCTGTAATGTCCTTTCTGGCATCTGTGATCTCCCTCCGGACTTCATCCCATTTCTCTTGCGTATTTCTCTGCATCTCTGTCAGCATGTTTATGATTTTTATTTTGAATTCTTTGTCAGGAAGACTTTTAGGTCTGTTTCCTTCTCTGGTGTCTCTGTGATCTTGGTTTGCCTGTAATTTTGTCTTTTCATGGTGATAGGAATAGTTTGCAGAGCTGGGACGAGTGATGGCTGGAAGAACTTCCCTTCTTGTTGGTTTGTGGCCTTCCTCTCCTGGGAGAACAGTGACCTCTAGTGGCTTGTGCTGGGTAGCTGTTCGCATATAGGGCTTCTGCTTCCTGCCGGGCTGCTATGGAGCTTATCTCCGCTGTTGCTGTGGGCGCGGCCTGGCCCGGGCTGCTGCTCCAAAGTGGTGGAGTTGGGTTGGAGTGGGAGCAGCCAGGAGGCTATTTATCTCCATAAGGGGCCTCCGTGCTCCCTGCAGCCCAGGGGATTAGAGTGCCCAGAGATCCCCGGATTCCCTACCTCTGGACTAAGTGTCCCACCCTACCCCTTTAAGACTTCCAAAAAGCACCTGCCAAAACAAAACAATGACCACAAAAAAAAAAAATTAATTAAAAAAAAAAATAAATAAATAAATAAAAACTGGCCGCCTCAGACACCCGCTCAGCATCTTGCTGCCCTGTTTCCCTAGTATCGGGGTCCCTGTCCCTTTAAGACTTCCAAAAAGCACTCACCTCAACAAAACAACAACTACAAAAAAAATGGCCGCTGGCTTTTCTTATGTCCTCCAGCGCCAGGCCTCTGGTACCCACTCACTGTTCTTGTTGCCCTGTTTCCCTAGTATCCAGGGCCCTACGCATGCACTGTGTCTGCACTCTGGTCCGGATGACTAGGGCTGGGTGTTCAGCAGTCCTGGGCTCCCTCTCCCTCCCTCTCTGCCTCCTCTCCTCCTGCCGGGAGCTGGGGGGAGGGGCGCTTGGGTCCCGCCGGGCCGGGGCTTGTATCTTACCCCCTTTGTGAGGCGCTGGGTTCTCGCAGGTGTGGGTGTGGTCTGGATGTTGTCCTGTGTCCTCCAGTCTTTATTCTAGGAAGAGTTGTCTTTGTTATATTTTCATAGATATATGTGGTTTTGGGAGGAGATTTCTGCTGCTCTACTCACGCCGCCATCTTGGTTCCGCCCCTTTAGGATGCCTTTTGTCCTGCTGATGGTGTCCTTTGATGTACAGAGGCCTTTTAGTTTGATGTAGCCCCATTTGTTCATTTTTGCTTTTGTTTCCCTTGCCTGAGGAGATATCTTCACGAAAAATTTGCTCATGTTTATATTCAAGAGATTTTGCCTATGTGTTCTTCTTAGTTTTATGGTTATTTTCATGTCTTTGATCCCTTTCAAGTTTACTTTTGTGTATGGAGTTAGACAATAATCTAGTTTCATTTAATTACATGTAACTGTCCAGTTTTGCCAATACCAATTGTTGAAGATGCTGTCTTTTCCCTATTGTGTATTGAGGGCTCCTTTATCGTATATTAATTGGCCATATATATGTTTATATCTGGACTCTCTATTCTGTTCCATTGATCTGTGGGTCTGTTCTTGTGCCAATACCAAATTGTCTTTGATTACTGTGGCTTTGTAGTAGAGCTTGAAGTCAGGGAGCATTATCCCCTTTGCCTTTTTCTTCCTTCTCAGGATTGCTTTTGCTATTTGGGGTCTTTTGTGCTTCCATATGAATTTTAGAACTATTTGCTCTAGTTTGTTGAAGAATACTGTTGGTATTTTGATAGGGATTGCATTAAATCTGAAGATTGCTTTAGGCAGGATGGTCATTCTGACAATATTAATTCTTCCTAGCCATGAGCACGAGATGTATTTTCATTTATTGGTGTCTTCTTTAATTTCATTCATGAGTGTCTTGTAGTTTTCAGGATATAGGTCCTTCACCTCTTTGGTTAGGTTTATTCCTAGGTATTTTATTCTTTTTTGATGCAATTATGAATAGAAATGTTTTCCTGCTTTCTCTTTCTGCTAGTTCATCATTAAAATACAGCAATGCCAAAGACTTCTACGTATTAATTTTATATCCTGTAGCTTTGCTGAATTTAGTTATTAGTTCTAGTAGTTTTGGAGTGGATTCTTTAGGATTTTAATGTACAATATTATGTCATCTGCAAACAGGGACAGTTTAACTTTCTCCTTACCAAATTGGATGCCTTTTATTTCTTTGTGTTGTCTTATTGCCATGGCTAGGACCTCCAGTAGTATGTTGAATAGAAGTGGGGAGAGTGGGCATCCTTGTCTTGTCCCTGATCTTAAAGGAAAAGCTTTCAGCTTCTCACTGTTAAGTATGATGTTGGCTGTGGGTTTGTCATATATGGCCTTTTTTATGTTGAGGTACTTGCCCTCTATACCCATTTTGTTGAGAGTTTTTATCATAAATGGATGTTGAATTTTGTCAAATGCTTTTTCAGCATCTATGGAGATGATCATGTGGTTTTTGTCTTTCTTTTTGTTGATGTGGTGGATGATGTTGATGGATTTTCGAATGTTGTACCATCCTTGCATCCCTGGAATAAATCTTACTTGATCATGATGGACGATCTTTTTGATGTATTTTTGAATTCAGTTTGCTAATATTTTGTTGAGTATTTTTGCATCTATGTTCATCAGGGATATTGATCTGTAAATTTCTTTTTTTGTGTTGTTTTCACCTGGTTTTGGTATTAAAGTGATGATGACCTTGTAGTCACTCCCAAATCAATTTGGGAGTATTTCTTCCTCTTCTACTTTTCAGAAAACTTTAAGGAGAATGGGTATTAGGTCCTCAATAAATGTTTGAGAAAATTCAGCAGTGAAGCCATCTAGTCCAGGCATTTTGTTCTTTGGTAGTTTTTTGATTACCAATTCAATTTTGTTGCTGGTAATTAGTCTGTTCAGATTTTCTGTTTCTTCCTGGGTTAGCCTTGGAAGGTTGTTTTTTTCTAGAAAGTTGTCCATTTCTTCTAGGTTTTCCTGTTTGTTAGCATATAATTTTTCATAGTATTCTCTAATAATTATTTGTATTTCTGTGGTGTCTGTAGTGACTTTTCCTTTCTTATTTCTGATTATGTGTTGTAGACTGTCTTTTTTTCTTGATAAGTCTGGCTAGGGGTTTATCTATTTTGTTTATTTTCTCAAAGAACCAGCTCCTGGTTTCATTGATTCTTTCTATTATTTTATTTTTCTCAGTGTTATTTATTTCTGTGTTAATCTTTATTATGTCCCTCCTTCTGCTGCCTTTGGGCCTCTTTGTTCTTCTTTTTCTAGTTTCATTAATTGTTAGTTTAGACTGTTCATTTGGGATTGTTCTTTCTTGAGGCAAGCCTGTATTGCTATATACTTTCCTCTTAGAACTCTCTTTGCTGAATCCTGTGGGTTTGGGGTGTTGGGTTATTGTTTTCACTTATCTTCATATATTGCTTGATCTCTGTTTTTATTTGGTCATTTATCCATTGAATATTTAGGACCATATTCCTAAGCCTCCATGTGGTCTTTTTTGTTTTGTTTGCATAATCTATTTCTAGTTTCATACCTTTGTGGTCTGAGAAGCTGGTGGGCCCAATTTCAATCTTTTTGAATGTACTGAGTCTCTTTTTGTGGCCTAGTATTTGATCTATTGTGGAAAACATTCCAGGTACACTTCAGAAGAATGTGTATTCTGCTGCTTTTGGGGGGAGTGTTCTGTAGATGTTTGTTAGGTCCATCTGTTCTAATGTGCTGTTCAGTACCTCTGTCTCCTTACTTATTTTCTGTCTGGTTGATCTGTCCTTTGGAGTGAGTGGTATGTTGAAGTCTCCTAAAATGCATGCATTGCATTATATTTCCCCTTTAATTCTGTTAGTATTTGTTTCACATATTTAGGTGCTCCTGTGTTGGGTGCATAGATATTTATAATGGTTATATCCTCTTACTGGACTGACTCCCTTATCATTATGTAATTTCCTTCTTTGTCTCTTGTTACTTCCTTTGTTTTAAAATCTATTTTGTCTAAGTACTGCAATTCCTGCTTTGTTCTCCCTATTATTTGCATGAAATATCTTTTTCCATCCCTTCACTTTTAGTCTGTGTATGTCTTTGGGTTTGAAGCAAGTCTCTTATAGGCAACATATAGATGGGTTTTGTTTTTTTTTACCCATTTGGTAACTATGTATTTTGATTGGTGCATTCAGTCCATTTACATTTAGGGTGGTTATCAATAGATATGCACTTATTGCCATTGCAGGCTTTCAATTTGTGGTTACCAAATGTTCAGGGGCAGCTTCCTTCCTATCTAACAGTCTAACTTAACTCTCTTATTATGCTATTTGAAACCCAGTCTAAAGGTTTTTTTGTCCTCTCTTCTTTTTCTTCTTCCCATTCCACTCTTTATAAACTAAGTGTCATATTCTGTACTATTTTTGCATTCTTTGACTGACTTTGTGTGTAGTTGATTTAACTTTTCATTTGCTTAGTTATTAATTGGTATACTTCCTTTACTGTGGTTTTATTTTCTCTGATGACAGCTATTTACCCTTAGGAGCATTTTCATTTATAGCGGTCCCTTTAAAATACACTATAGAGATGGTAATTCCCTCAAGTTTTGCTTAACTGGAAATTGTTTAATCCCTCCTTCAAATTTAAATGATAATTTTGCCAGGTATTCTTGGTTGGAGGCCCTTCTGTTTCACTGCATTAAATATATTATGCCACTCTCTTCTGGCCTGTAAGGTTTCTGTGGAGAAGTCTGATGATGGCCTGATGGGCTTTCCTTTATATGTGATCTTTTTTTGTCTCTCTGGCTGCTTTTAATACTCTCTCCTTGTGCTTGATCTTTGCCATTTTAATTATTATATATATATCTTGGTGTTGTCTTCCAAGTCCCTTGTGTTGGGAGATCTCTGCACTTCCATGATGTGAGAGACTATTTCCTTCCCCAGATTGGGGAAGTTTTCAGGAATTATTTCCTCAAAAACACTTTCTATCCCTTTTTTCTCTCTCTTCTTCTGGTATCCCTATAATATGAATATTTTTCCATTTGTATGGGTCACATAGTTCTCTTATTATTCTTTCATTACTAGATATCTTTGTTTCTCTCTGTGCCTCAGCTTGTTTTCCTGTTCTCTAATTTCTTTTTCATTTGCCATCTTCTCTACCTCATCTAATCTACTTTTAAATCCCTCTATTCTATGTTTCATTTCAGATACTGTATTTTTCAAAGTCTCTATCTTTCTTGAAGTCCCCCCTGAGATCTTGAATATTTTTCTGTATTTCTGTGAGCATGTTTATTATTTTTATTTTAAAATCTTTATCAAGAAGATTGGTGATTTCAGTTTCTCTTAGTCCTCTTTCTGGCATCTGAATTTTTGTACAAAACTTTTTTGCTGTTTCATTTTTCTAGTGATTCTTATGGTATAATAACTTTGTGTTGACAGTGCCTTCTAGTGCCCATAAGTTCTACTCTCTGGAGCTGCTGAGCACCTAGAGCTTTGGTGGGGTCACAGGTGAGTTGCAATGGGTCCTACTGGGAGGAAAGAGCTCTTTCCTGCTTTCCAGCTGCAGTGCCTGACTCCACTGACAGGTATAGTGGGCTGAGCATGCAGGGAGGAGCCTCTGCATTATGCCCCTGTGGGTGCCATAGGTGGGGCCACCCTCTGGCTGGTCTTGCATTATGGCAGGGGCAGCAGGTGTGCCGACTGGTGCCTTCCAGAAGGAAGGAGTAGCAGGCTGTATATCACAGTAGGGGGCCTGGAGGCTGTGTTGCCAGACAGGGAGGGGGATGGAGTATCTGAAGCTCCTGAAAATTCCTGACCTGATGGTCTGTGTGCCAGGATGACTTTGTCCACCTGCCCTTTCTCCTGAGCAGTCAGCTCTGTGTAATATTAAGTAAGGTAATATATGTAAAAGTGCATGGTGTGTGACAGGCATGCAATAAACCGCAGTTCTTATTTCTTTAAAGAAAAAGCATTTCTAATGTTTAAATGACTTAAAGAGTGGAAGATTTTAATTTAATTCTTATGCATAGCTATCAGACGATGATCATATCACTTCTGATTTACAATGAATGAACTATTAATCACCCTGTGTATTTTCATTCCATTTCCGATTGTTTTTATTTTATCATTGTGAGTAGAAAAATAATTTAAATGTCTTATAATTCCCCAAAATAATGGAACCGGAAGTTTGGAGAAATAAATAATTGTCTATTAATAAGCAAAATTTGTAAAACATTAAACAGAAAAAAATATGGTTTTAGATGAGTCATATTCATTAGTGTAGGTAGTTCATCTAATATAATGAAAACAAAGGAAAAACCCAATGTGTGTAAGCACAATCTAAATGATATAAAGGTATTTTTTCTGAACACATCACCATCCATGAAGTCATATTTTTTAGGTTAATGTACATCCTTCATTAGATAACTTACTCTTTGTCCTTTAGTACCTTGACCCCCAGGTGGTCCTCTTGCCCCTGCAGGACCCTACATGTTGAAAATTTAAAAATTAGTTAGAGAATTCACAGGAATGTTATCAGAATAGTAGTTCACCTTTCTTATAACATGTAATTTTCCTTCAAAATTCTCAAAATAAAACTGATTAGCCTTAAAAAATATGTTTTAATTATTAAATACCATAGTCCTCTCCCCCAATATTTTGCTTTTCACATATTTTACTACTTGGAATGATTTCATTTCTAAGTGTTTCACCCTGAAAAAGAATGGGATGATTTATTATTTGCTAAGCAAATAGTTTTCAGGGGAACAAATAGGGAATGAAGGTAGAGAGATACCCACGTAGCTGGTCTGATCAGTCTAACTGACCTGCTTGGTCCATGAAAGAAGCAGTGGCTATGGCTATAAGATTTCTTTCTCATGATTCTAGACATTTATGATAATCCCATCACATAAATACAGCTTTTTTCCTGTTACCATGAAAAATGTTCCAAATTAAAATGCCAAAAAATTAACCTACAATGAAGATTAAATCATTACTAAGCCAATTACAATGAATTATTTTTATACCTGAAAATCTTCAATAAAGACTTCACTAGAAAATGTACTTTATTTATCTATTTAACACTAGGTAGATAAAAACAGTGAACTTTTACAGGATCTCAAGTTTATTTATTATCTTACATAAGTAAAAAGATTGGCAACTGTGCCCTAGATTAGTCTGCTAATTTTAGAAGTTAATAACATGTTTATCAATCTACTGGACTATCAAGTTTATCTACAAAAAGAAGCTACACAATACAGCATAAACCATATTTGTTGATAGTTCTGCTTAGGGGATCATGAATGCTGATTTTTTTCATATGTAAAATTACAATAATTGTCAAATTCTGATAAATGAACTTTCCCTTTTTAGAGACAAGATTTCATTATCTTTCTGTAAACAACAAAGGGACTATTTTCAAAGCTCAAATTCTGATTAATAGAGGTATATTTTCTATGAACTTTATCTGGTTGAGAATATTTACAAATTTCTAAGAAAAATATGTCAGAACTTATTATGCTTGTGATTTGTTTACACAATTGGTCTCACTTCCAAGGTTCATTACTATGTTTTCTTACATGTGGTAATTCAAAGAAAGTTAAGCGTTTTTTAGGTTTAGGCTGCAGAATGGTACTATTAGAATTGAGTAGTAAATAATTAGCAGGGAGAGGAGAGGAATTTTAAGACACTATGACATATTCTAGAATATCTTGCATTGATTTGGAAGAAAAGAATCGTCCTTCAGTTTACATGTTACTTACTTTGCATAAGAACAAAAATATAGAACACAATCAAAGTCATGGACTTAAATTTAAACAGACATTCTAGAAGGGAACATAAAGTCTTTTCAGTACTTACAGGTAATCCCAGTGAACCAGTGGGTCCTGGAATCCCAGGAGGACCTGGATAGCCCTATGATTTGAGTGAGAACAGGAAAAACATTGACTCCATCAAATCTAATTATTCTCACTGAGGACAAATCAGTAAATGATAAATAGTAATAGATAGTGATAATTTGGTAACACTTTCTTCTTCTTTCCAAGATATAGAAGCCACAGGAAATGTTCCACAGATAGACACTAGATATAAAAAATATTTACAGAGAAGCTATGTGTCCTTTTATTAGCAACTCTTTGCCTAGGGAAAAAATTTGCTAGGCAGTATCACATATTACAATCTATTAAGAAAAGAATAAGCATCTTATCTTTCTGTAGGATATGTTATGGTATGAATAGATGTATGGTATATAGATAATGAAACTGTATCAGTTTTGAGGTCAAAGAATTCTATAATTAAGGAGCGTGAATATGTAGAAATACTTTAGCTTGTTAAAGTTTAGAAGGACCGCATCCTTTATGGTATTAAACGGATTCAAGGAATGTCTTGGGAGGTAATGATTTCTGAAACTGATTAGCTTCATGAGTATATTAAATTTCCTGTTAACAGCAACTGGAGATGGTAAAAAAATCTTATAGTGCTTTACTAATAATATAGAAGTTGAAACTGAAGAATAACTCAGATAAAATTAATTTATAAACAGTATTACATACCACCAGATCCATTAAAATCTATTTCTGAAAGCAAGATTCTTTATTGATAATAGTTATTTGTTCTAGTTCCTATCACACTTAGACACTGTTCAATAAACTAAAAAGATGCAATCCAGACATAAAGTTTATCAGCAATTACTATCTTAAAGATGAATTATGGATTATGATCTTTCATATATCAAAGAATTACAGCATGACCACAAATTCATGAAGAGTGGCAATGATGATCTGTGCTATTTAAACTGCCATATAAGCTGTAAGAGGAAAGGAGAATCCTAACTGAATTTTCTTCTTCATTTATTTTAGCTAATTTATTGTGATTTAATTCTTCTCTTAAAACTATAGATTCATTTGACCAAGTCATCTTATTTGCATGCTTTTTAGTGCCAATTAGAATTCTCAAAGGTAAACTGTTTAAAGGAAAAGAAAATCCTAATGGAAATTTACTATAAAAACAGCATTTTTTATATAAATTCCTTTCAAGGCAATTCCACTTCTAGAATACCTTAACCTTATTATGATCTCTGGAAACATCTTTCACATCTCTGAGCTCTTACCATAGCGCCCTTTTCCCCCTGAGGACCTACTGGACCTGGACTTCCACGCTCTCCCTTTTAGAACAAAAAAAAAAAAAAAAGAGAGAGAGAGAAATATTGAGGTATGTTAATTAGTCATGATTGAGCTAAGCCTAGACAGGAAAATTGTCCATCATAATCATATCTTACATGCATATCTCATTCCTAATTTACTAATTATTTTAAATCTACAAATTTGCATTTTTATCCTAAAATTGGTTGACTTTTAATACAATAAAAATTCTCTTACAATATTTTTCAAGGGATAAACTATTAAAAGTCTTATTAAAATGAATAGAAATTATGAATAAACAGGACTTAAAAAAGATTGTGTATCATGTGCTAGTTTGTAAGTAGAAATGCTTATAATTTTGAGACAAAATATGAAAAAGGTAGTAAGGTATATTACAAATATTAACTAACCTGAACACTGAACAAAATTTTATTTCTGTAGCCTTTCCACCACAAATAAGTATAATCATGACAGTAAAATATGCTATAGCAGATTAAAAAGACTAAACTAGTTCACATTAAAATTTCCAGGATTGTCAAAATCTTAGCGTAAAA
Organism: Manis pentadactyla; assembly: GCF_030020395.1. NCBI lineage: Eukaryota > Metazoa > Chordata > Mammalia > Pholidota > Manidae > Manis > Manis pentadactyla. The sequence continues at coordinate 73,178,837 of NC_080022.1, forward strand.
GTTTTGACTTAGTCCAGAAGTAACTAAACAAGAATGAAAAAACTATAAGACTAAAATTGTTTAACTAGCTCATTTTATTATTTTTATATTGTTATATTAAAAATCAATGCTATATTGTTAATAAAAATCAATAAATATATATTAAGCACTTTAATGTAATAAGTGAATTGGAGAGAGAGAATAGAAATTTGACTTAGAGTGTATCCTCAGTTGGAGACGTGACATTAACAAAATTGAATCAATTCCAGTACAATTAAATGTTAAATTATCTGGCACTTACTCTAAGTCCAGGAAGGAAAGAAATCAGGAAAAATTTGAAAAATCTGGGACGATTATATGGAGGAGATAGGAATTTGAGTCCTACAAATTGGCTTTGAATAAAGAGAGGGAAGAGGAGAGGATATTCTAAACCAAAAAAATAGTAAGACTAGGAATAGGAACAAGTGTATGAGACAGGGAAGAGAGAAAGGTTTATATTGGAAGATAGAGAATTTGTTGTACAAACTGATTAAGTGAAAATTATGCAGCATCTTGACAGCAGACAGAGGAGTTAATAGGGTCAACAACAGGGAGCCAATGGTGTTTCAGAATGTTTCATCATGACTCATCAAGTTGGTCCTCTGATTATATTACGTAGGATGGACTAGACTACAGACAGGGAAAGGGCAGGATAAAAGTGAGAAAGCGTGAATTTAAGACAAATTGATAAAAGAGTGTCTGAGGGGGTGGCTTTGGGTTGACTGTTAGAAAGGATGAGTTGTGAAGAGAAAACTCTAAGACCTGCTAAGAGAAAAAGCATAGAGGATGGAGGAATGGGTGATTGCAAAGATGAGATTACTTTATTCTGGAAATCTTAAAGAACAGAGATAGGTCTATGCACACTAACAGAAAAGAGATATTGGGAAGAGATGGGTTAAAATTAGATTTAAATATTTTCTAGTCAAAACATAGACCATCAGTTTCATCTTTTCTCTCCAGACCATATCATTACAACCAAAAGAGTACTCTGCCCTTTAAAAATTAGAAACATATATAATACTAGCTATATTTCAATATATTTAAGAGATTCAGTGCAGGTAATGTGTTTAAAGTTATGAGTGATTTCTAATTAACATAAAATATCATACGGATGTCTCTCCTTTGAGTTAAACCTAGAATTCTTATTACTGGACAAAATAATGAAAGAAATTACCTTTTCACCAATGTTTCCAGTCATCCCAACTTCTCCAGGTACACCAACAGGTCCCTTTTAGGAAAAAAGACAAACAGAAAATATACATATACTGCACTGCTATTATAGCACCCTAGTTTTAAATCACCTGTAATCATTATATTTGTAAGTCAACCTAAATTTTATCTTAAAGTAAAATTCTCCTGGTATAGGTGTCCAGCCTAAGGCTTCATACCAGAATTAATTAATCTATTCAGTCCATCAACAAATACATATGAATGTGTCATATGTGACTGGCCCTGTGCTGGGCGGCACTGAGTTTCAAACCCAAACAGTTTCAGTCCTTGTGGAATTTACAATCTAATGGGTATTATAAAAACTCCTGCAGTTTCCATAGCTTTTTGATGTGGTCACATTAGCTTAAGAAATCATTTCTGTGAGTTCCCTCCTTGAAATCTACTGAATACATGAGGGAACAGCACACACCCATGAATTCATTTACTCAAGAAATATTTGGAGGTGTGCCAAGCACTCCGCCGGCTGTTGAGATTTCACTAGTGAGTAAAGCAGACTTAGACCCTGTCCTTATGAGGTGAAGATACTTGTAAGAGAGACAAAAACAACTAAATTAAAAACTGAATGATTACAAATTATGATATAGGCTGGTAAAAGAAACGACTATGATGCTGGGGTGGAGAATAAGAGAAGATCTCTGGAAAGATGGTTAGGTAAACCTAAGGCCTGACACTATCTGAAAGCTGAAGAGTGAGAAGAGGCCAGTGAGCCAAGTAAAGAATGGAGGAAGAGTGTTCTAGGCAGAGTAACTTGATTAAAAAATGAATTTGGTGTACTGGAGGAAGTGAAAGAAAGCAAACGGTAACACTCTTTCAGAGTGAATAAGGGTCAAGGTTCATCTACGGTTGTCTTTATGGATTCTACCTCCCCCAGCACAGAAAGCAAAAGATTAACAGAGCAAGCTTTACAAGGAGAGCATAAATCATTCTCCTGTCTTCAATTATGAAGAAGTTATTTTCCACTTTATTTAATGATGTGTGAAACATTTCTTTTTTCAGTAACTATGAAGCAAAGATCTGCTTAAATAGATTATCGTATAATACAGAAAGCACTAGAATCATGAAAAAATGGTTTGCTGTGCTGAAGCTAACTGAAGTTAATGCATGGGGCGTGATTTTATCCACAAACATCTGTCCTTATTCTTATTAATATCTATCTACCTCTCTACCCATGTATTAATCTATTTATCTTGTGATCACATATATACGAATATATGTTAAGCACTTTCTATGTACCTGATTTAATCCTCACAACAACCATATTTGGTACTGTTACCATGATTCCCCTTTTACAGATGAGGCAAATGAGTTGAGCAGCTTGCTGAGGTAGATGAGTTTAAGTAGCTACTGAGCACTTGAAATGTGGCTAGTCAAATTGACATGTGCTGCAAATATAAAAAACACCAAATTTTGAAGACTTATTACAAAAGAATACAAAGTATCTAAATAATGATTGTTTACACTGATTACATATTAAAATGATAATGCCTTGGATACACCAGCTTAAATATTATTAAAATCAATTTTAACTGTTTCTACCTTTTTAATATGACTTCTGGAAAATTTTGAATTACATTTGTGACTTGCATTATTATTTCAATTGGACAGCACTGATATATATTCTTAAACACTATGCTAATATTAATGATTAGTTACAACTGGAAGTGATCTGCATTTACTTCTTTGGTTATTAAGTTTAAAAGACAACACATACTGTGAGGCAATCAATGATAAATGGTGAGTCATTCAAATCTGAGCAGGAGCAGTCAAATAAAACTCTTTTGTGAGATAGTAAAAAAAATAGCAGAACCTGAAAACAGACTGATCATGCTCCAGGGAAAATAAACCTTTTTCTAATACATATGATCTAGGTGAGTGAATGGAATAGGCCCATTAGCTTATCCCAATATTGACCATGTACACCACAGAATACCACCTATTCTGCTTAGCCCACAGCACTTACTTACTACTTAAAAGAAACTAAAGTAGGTGCTAAGATTTAAAAATCTAGAGATTTTATATATAAAGATTCATAAGATTCCTAGCTTCAGGTGAGCTAGCAAGTATAGACAATCATTCTCCAAGGCAAATATCTACAGCTCTAAGTAGCAACTTCACCAGTGCTCTTTAGTTCACCACAGTCCCCACCAGTCTCTCTTGTCTCTTATACCTGACCCATTTCACTGATTTCTGCTACCAGCCTCGTACTAATAGGTCATTTGAGTTTGTCATCCCTGATGTATTTGAATCCATCAAAAGGCATAATTGGATAGGTTCTCACTGGAAAATAGGCAGTTTATAGATTTACATTCATGACCACAAGGAATATTTAATAAAACTTAAATTGAAGAATGTAGATTTAAAATGGTTCCTTTCACTACTGCTAGACCTTGAAAGGCCTATAACAAACATGTCAAATTTGATAACACCAAAAGTGTTGGCTAGAATGTGGGGAAAAATTCATACATAGGAAGGAGTATAAATTCATACATCACTTTGGAGAGCAATTTACTGAATGTAGTAAAAGTGAAGATGGACTTAATCTACAACTTAGCACTTTCATTTCAAATTGTTTACATGAGTTTCTACTCTCACATGTATGCACTAGGAGATACACAGAAAGATGTTCACTGCAGCATTACTTAAATAAAACAATAGAACCATATGAATTATCAGTATGGAAACATAAACTGAAATTTATTCATACAATGGAAAAACTCAATAGCAGCTAAAATTAATAGACCAGATAGATCAACATATATCAACATGAATAAACATTTTAAGAAAATAATGTTGAGTAAGAAAAAGCATACATCACTTTCAAAAGGATCCTTTTCATTATGAAACCATTTTGTGCAAAATTTTACACACATAATAGTCTGGTTTGTTAGACATAAAACCCATGAGAAGGGTAAACTTTAGAAAATGACTTATGTCAACATATATATAGAGTGGTAGCTCAAGGTTACTTTAATTTGAAATTCTCTGATAACTAGTGAGTCTGAACTTCGCTTCACATGCTTGGCAGACTTAGGGACTTACTCTGTACAATATCTATCAAAATCCTTTGCTCAGTTTTTGCTTTTAAGGTTTCCTATATTTTTCATAATGATTTTTGTATATTCTTTGGAATTTTTACACATTCAAGATATAAACTCTTTGCTGGTTCAGATGCTGTAAATTCCTTCTCATGATCCTCATCTGTGAGGTTATTTTTTATGTCCTTCTTTGACAGAAATCCTTAATTTTGATGTAGTCACATCCAACAGTTTTTTGCCTTATATTTTCTGGATCTTGTTTAAGAAGGCTTTCCATACTTTTATGTCATTAGGTAATGGGCATTCTTTCTGCAGTGTCAACTTTTCTATGCAGATCTTTAATCCAATCTGGAGTCTACCTTTTTCACAGGGTATAAGATAGGAATCCAGCTTAGTTCTTTTCTATATATCTAAATGAAGCTGGCATAAAATGCACTGAAACAACTTCTGAGTTAGATTGCAAGTAAACTTGTTCAATAAATGCACAATGACCTGAAGAAAAAAGTATTAAACATACATTTATTTGTCTGTGTAATAAGCCCTGTGCTAAGACTTGAAGAGGGTACAAAAATGAGCAAAATATAATAAGTTCATAACCTTGATGGACAGTGACTGTAATGGGGTATGTGGTGGGGACTTGGGAATGGGGGGAATCTAGTAACCACAATGTTGCTCATGTAACTGTATATTAATGATACCAAAAAAAAAAAAGAAGTTCATAACCTAATAAGCTGGGTAAGGTAAACACAAATTTTCTGTAAATTAAGAGAAGAAAAATTTTAATTCTATATAATGCAAAGGCGGAGAATTATAACTGGTTGAGAACATAAGGAAAAGCTTACAGCAAAGACAGTGTTTGAGATATGGCTAAATGTTGCCAAGATAGATGGTGAAAACATATTCAAGCTAGAGGGAATGATGAACAGAAGGTGAGAAGTAAGAAATGATAAAACATTTGGGAAACATAAAGCAAATCCAGATTGTCTGGGACACAGGATTTGTGTAGGAAATAGACTGGGGTAGATAAATTGGTGATAAACTATTCGTGGCTTTGAATACAACTTTGAATGACAAGGGAGACATTTGTGTTCACGGTATTTGCAGAAGAATTTGTCTCTGTAGAAGAATCATTGAGGTTTGAGTAAAGGAGGAATATAATCATATCTACAATGAATGGATAGTAATTTAACAACACTGTGCTAATGTTTGGAAAAAAATAGAAATGGGTGGAGAGTTACAAGCTATTGTAATAGTCTGATTTCAGTGTAATGACTGTTATGACAATAGTATCATGATTCAAAGAAATGGGAGAAGCCAGAAGTAGAGGAAAAAATAATGAATTATGCCATGGGGTAGTTGTGGTTCTTACTCTGTCCTGAAATATTAACTTGTGAGTCCATAGAAAAATCATTTATTGAAATCGCAGTACCTACGATAATAGGACACAGGAGAGAATCTTAATGAAGATTCTTTGGAAGCAAAAGATAGAAGACAAAAGGAAGAGTCAGAAAGGAGAACAAGGAATGTGTAAAAAAGTTAAGGTCGGGTCAAGTTTCCAGGAGAGAGAATCAGTGTTCCGCGGGAAGGACTGAGAATGTTGCGCATTGAGACAGTCAAAGCATTTGGTTGTTGGTGATCTCCAAGAACAATTTCAGTAGCTTTTGTGGTTTTGAATATGTTTGCCAAAGGGTCAAGAGACCATGCGTGTAGGGAAAGTGGTAAAAAAAAGTGTGTAGTTTATTCTTTTAAGATGTTTGGCAGGAAAAAGGAGGAGGCACTATAACTTCTTGAGAACAGAATTTGAAAAATTATTCTATTTAGAATCTAGTTTGTTGCTGTCTGCCAAAAAAGGCAACTCATCTATGAAAGAAAAATGCTTTCTGAATAGAAGGAAATTATATTCAAGACCAACCCTTTTGCTTTGTTTCATAGAATGAATTTTTTTAACAGGCTAACATATGGCCTAATCCATCTTGATTGTTTGGAACCAACACATTAGTATTAGAGGGAAGACAGTGGCAAGAGGATCTGCTCCAGAGGGCTATGCCCTAGTCAGCTTCCTATCTCTAGACAGTGTTCTTACACGAGGAATGCTTTGCAAGTCGTAGAACTCACACCTGAAAGTCATGTGCTGAGCAAAGTTGCCCCATAACCTTGTTCTATTAGCAGAAACACTGTTTAACAGGATAGGCTGTAGTGATGTGACTTGTTCTAATTTTTTCCATGAAATATCAAGTGCCATATATATATTTAAGCCATCATTCATATATATATAATATGTCACATATATATATATATATGAATGACAGCCAAGGGCAAACAATTATATTTCCAATTTTAAAGTGCTTAAATGCATGTTATGTGTATGTGGAAAAAGCCATAATTTATTTGTTTTTTTTTTTTTTACTATGGGCCTTCAGTATAAAAATATGGTGACTTACTTCTATTTCTGTTCCTTTCAGTTCACTCTTCATTTCTAAACAAATGTTGAAACCTTTTACATTATTGGGGTTAGCTATCTACTGCTTCCTAACAAATTACCTCAGAAGTTAGTGGCTTAAAACAATAAACACTTATTATCTCACAGTTTCTGTTGGTCAAGAATTCGAGAGCAGCTTAGATGGCTGGTTCTGGCTCAGAGCTTTCCTGAGTTCGCAGGCAAGACTTAACACAGGCTGCCATCATCTGAAGGCTTGACTGAGGCTAGTGAATACATTTCAAAGAAGGCTGCTGGCTGGAGACATCAGGTCCTCACTGGCTGTTGGCAGGAAGCCACAACTTCTCACCATGTAGGCCTCTGTAGGGCCTGACTACACAGTAGATGGCTTTACCCAGAGCAAGTGCCACAGGAGAGTAACTGAGCAAGGAAGAAACTGCAATGTCTTTTATGATCTGATCACACAAGACCTCTTTCACCATACCCTATTCATTAGAAGCAAGTCACTAGGTCCACTTCACATTCAGAGGTAGAAAGAAGACTCCACCTTTTGGAGGGAAGAATATCAAAGATTTTGCAGACATATTTTAAAACCATCACAATGACTACATTTTATTCTTGGTTTGAATTGATATTTTATTAAGACTTTTATTCCTCCCAAAAGTTTTCTTTAGTTTCTTATATCTGTTTTCAAGTTGTACACTTCTGCAGGAACATTCTAGATTATCACTGTTGGAAGATACACATTTTCCCAAAGATGAAATGCATAAAGCTCCATTTTTGTTTCATTAGTTATTGATTATGTATCATGTATAGAGCACTATACTACTCAATTTAAAAATAACTAGTAACTAAAATATGAAGTAGATGGCAAAAACTGCCAGAAGATAAGTACTATAGAATATCAGATAAAGTAGGAGTCAGTAAACTGTGACCCCAAGGCCTGGCTGCCTGTTCTTGTAAATGAAGTTTCAATGGAATACAGTCAAACTTCTTTGTTTACCTTTTGTCCATGGCTGCTTTCACCCAATGAAGGAAGAGTTGAGTAGCTGCAACAGAGACTGTATGGTCCACAAAACCCAAACCATTGCTGATGAGTGTTTAAGTTTAATACAAAGCAATCACTGAAGCCATAGTCTTCATTTGTAAGAATTACAAGCAACTTATACCTTTTTGACCAAGAATTTTCATTAAAAATGTTTCAGAACACTGAGTCCACATCTAATGCATATTAAGGAAAATGACAAAGCTTTTAACCAGAACATGTTGTGTGTTAAGATCTAGACAACTCTACAATAATTAAAAACATTTTACTTTTTGCAAAAAAGGATATATAATAGTCTACATTAAAGATTTTGTTAGCTAAAGAAGAAATTCATAAGGCCAATAAGCCTATGTATAACAAATCATGTGTTAGAATTGAAAAGAAAGACTATTTTTTCCAAAGTCAGTAAAAACTCTAAATATACTGTAGTTCTGTATTTTAAAAGTAAACCACATCCTGCTTATTATTCACTAAAGACTGATATAAAATTAGAATATTTCCTAGTTGAAACTAAAATGTTTAATTTTTTTTTAATATAAAGTTCCTAGGCTTGAAAATTATCTTAAGAAATTCATCATGTCTTCACTATGGTTTAGAACTTCTCTATATTGTTTAAAATTTTCTTTTCAATGTATAAACAGCTTCACTTACAGGATAAAGAATTTCCAACCCCAAAGCTTTTCAAATTCATTTGAAAATGCAACATACAATGCTAATTCTCTAGGATTTAGTTCTGTTTTATTGTGGAAACATATTAACTGCAGCATTTGCATTAGTGTTATTGTGCTTACTTTGTTTAAAAATAAAACAATCTTATAAGTCATCTTACCATAATAAAAGTGTTATTCAGGTGCACTATATGAAATTGCTGATACTTGACTATTTTTTATTTTAAAAAATAGGAATTTTAGATGATACAACCTAGCACAAATTCTTGAAGGCAGAAGAAACAGAAGATTGGCCACAAATGAGAGGATAACTTCAAGTACCACATGGGAAAATATGCTTTCATATCTAATATTTATTTCCCCACCTCAAGACCTTGTACCTTGACACTTTTGTACAAGAAGACAATGATACACACTATTGTCAGTGTAGACAGATAAGGGAGAAGATAGAGAAAAATGGAAAGAAAGTGTGTGTAATCCATTTGGGTAAGAAAGAGGAATTTTTTAGATATGATGAATATGAGATATCTATGAGACATTCTGGTAGGAATATTCACTACACAATTGAATAATGTGGCTCCAGGGCTAAGGAAAGATATCTATGAATCATCAGCAAACATATAGTTAAAGACTGAGAGAGTAGATGACTCACCAGAGAGTAGGTAGAAGGAGAAAAGGAAAAGGCCAAAAACAATAACATTTGAGGAGCAGGTTGAGAAAAAGAAAACTGACAGAGCTGACCATCCACAGAAACCAAGCACACTGTTAAAAGGAGGGTACTGTCTATTTGGGTTTTTTTGTTTTTCTTTTTGAGGGCATCTCTCATATTTATTGATCAAATGGTTGTTAACAACAATAAAATTCTGTATAGGGGAGTCAATGCTCAATGCGCAATCATTAATCCACCCCAAGCCTAATTTTCATCAGTCTCCAATCTTCTGAAGCATAACGAGCAAGTTCTTACATGGAGAACAAATTCTTACATAGTGAATAAGTTACATGGTGAACAGTACAAGGGCAGTCATCACAGAAACTTTCGGTTTTGTTCATGCATTATGAACTATAAACAGTCAGTTCAAATATGAATACTCATTTGATTTTTATACTTGATTTATATGTGGATACCACATTTCTCTCTTTATTATTATTATTTTTAATAAAATGCTGAAGTGGTAGGTAGATACAAGATAAAGGTAGAAAACATAGTTCAGTGTTGTAAGAGAGCAAATGTAGATGATCAGGTGTGTGCCTGTAGACTATGTGTTAATCCAAGCTAGACAAGGGCAATAAAACATCCACGTATGCAGAAGATTTCTCTCAGAACAGGGGGGGTGAGGTTCTAAGCCTCACCTCTTTTGATCCCCAATTTCTCACCTGATGACCCCCCTGCGACTGTGCCTGTCTTAGGTTGTTCCTCCCTTGAGGAATCTTACCCGTCTCTGGCTAACCAGTCATCTTCCAGGGCCATACAGGGAAATGTGAAGTTGGTAAGTGAGAGAGAAGCCTTATTGTTTGAAAAGGTTAGCTTTTTACTTCTTTGCAAATTTATGCCCTGTGGCTTCCTATGCCCAGCATTTGTCTTGAGGTATCTTTACCAGTTGGAAGAATTATGATACTCGGAAATTTTGATATGAGGTACGAATTCTATTTAAGGGTTGTAATTAGGAAGGAAGAAGAAAAGCTATAGAGGTAGCAGGCGGAAGAAAACATGGGAAGATTGATTATTTCTTTGACATATATTCTTGTAGAGTAACTTCAGCATGTATAGGTTTTAAACTACTAATTAAATTGCGCACACACATTAACATAATAGGAGTACAGTTACATAACCAAAGCATACCTGTAATTATCAGCCATCTCCAGTGAAACCAAGAAAACCAGTTAGGCACCTTAGGCATTTGTGAAAAATTATCTATGATATGGTGGATATTGTCCAACTGAACTTGAACAGTCTGAGAGAAATCAGACAAATTAAAACAACTCATTCCTGGGGAATGTTCACATCCCTTATGTTCTTTTAACAGTAGATAGTCTGTAGTTGTAAGATTTTGGAGCACTACAATTTGCACTTCTCCTAATTCTTGATTGAGTTCCAACAGTATAGATCCAGTCAAATTTGTTGTTTTACTGTATGCACAGGCCAGCTTAGATATCTCCTTCCTCATTCCCATGGCAAGTCCAGGAACTGGTGGGATGAGTGCATCTACAGCTGCAGCAGTGCGTGGATCTTTGTTGGGGTTTTTTGATGATCATCTTCTGGCATGAGTCTTCCAGAGAGTGCTGATGTTGGAAGTTCTTTTTCATATCATATCTTAGTTCATTTTTGGGGTAGCCCAATTAGGCTTTGATCCTCTGTATAAACACAAACACACCGTTTGCCTACAGTTTTATATGCCCTTCATACCCTTGTGTAGTACTCATTGGAGGACACCACACAGGAACTGCCTTTTTTTTTTTTTTGGTATCATTAATCTACACTTACATGATGAATATTATGTTTACTAGGCTCTCCCCTATACCAGGTTCCCCCTATAAACCCCTTTACTGTCACTGTCCATCAGCATAGCAAAATGTTGTAGAATCACTACTTGCTTTCTCTGTGTTGTACAGCCCTCCCCTTTCTCCCACCCCCCATGCATGCTAATCTTAATATCCCCCTTCTTCTTTCCCCCCTTATCCCTCCCTACCCACCCATCCTCTTTCCCTACCCACCCTTTCCCTTTGGTACCTGTTAGTCCATTCTTGAGTTATGTGATTCTGCTGCTGTTTTGTTCCTTCAGTTTTTCCTTTGTTCTTATATTACACAGATGAATGAAATCATTTGGTATTTCTCTTTCTCTGCTTGGCTTGTTTCACTGAGCATAATACCCTCCAGCTCCGTCCATGTTGCTGCAAATGGTAGGATTTGCCCTTTTCTTATGGCTGAGTAGTATTCCATTGTGTATATGCACCACATCTTCTTTATCCATTCATCTATCGATGGACATTTAGGTTGCTTCCATTTCTTGGTTATTGTAAATAGTGCTGCGATAAACATAGGGGTGCATTGGTCTTTCTCAAACTTGATTGCTGAATTCTTAGGGTAAATTCCTAGGAGTGCAATTCCTGGGTCAAATGGTAAGTCTGTTTTGAGCATTTTGATGTACCTCCATACTGCTTTCCACAATGGTTGAACTAATTTACATTCCCACCAGCAGTGTAGGAGGGTTCCCGTTTCTCCACAGCCTCGCCAACATTTGTTGTTGTTTGTCTTTTGGATGGCAGCCATCCTTACTGGTGTGAGGTGATACCTCATTGTAGTTTTAATTTGCATTTCTCTGATAATTAGCGATGTGGAGTGTCTTTTCATGTGTCTGTTGGCCATCTGTATTTCTTTTTTGGAGAACTGTCTGTTCAGTTCCTCTGCCCATTTTTAAATTGGGTTATTTGGTTTTTGTTTGTTGAGGCGTGTGAGCTCTTTATATATTCTGGACGTCAAGCCTTTATCGGATGTGTCATTTTCAAATATATTCTCCCATACTGTAGGGTTCCTTTTTGTTCTATTGATGGTGTCTTTTGCTGTACAGAAGCTTTTCAGCTTAATGTAGTCCCACTTGTTCATTTTTGCTGTTGTTTTCCTTGCCCAGGGAGATATGTTCAAGAAGAGGTCACTCATGTTTATGTCTAAGAGGTTTTTGCCTATGTTTTCTTCCAAGAGTTTAATGGTTTCATGACTTACATTCAGGTGTTTGATCCATTTTGAGTTTACTTTTGTATATGGGGTTAGACAGTGGTCCAGTTTCATTCTCCTACATGTAGCTGTCCAGTTTTGCCAGCACCATCTGTTGAAGAGACTGTCATTTCCCCATTGTATGTCAATGGCTCCTTTATCAAATATTAATTGACCATATATGTCCGGGTTAATGTCTGGATTCTCTAGTCTGTTCCATTGGTCTGTGGCTCTGTTCTTGTGCCAGTACCAAATTGTCTTGATTACTATGGCTTTATAGTAGAGATTGAAGTTGGAGAGTGAGATCCCCCCTACTTTATTCTTCTTTCTCAGGATTGCTTTGGCTATTCGGGGTCTTTGGTGTCTCCATATGAATTTTTGAATGATTTGTTCCAGTTCATTGAAGAATGTTGCTGGTAGTTTCATAGGGATTGCATCAAATCTGTATATTGCTTTGGGCAGGATGGCCATTTTGACGATATTAATTCTTCCTAGCCACAAGCATGGGATGAGCTTCCATCTGTTAGTGTCCCCTTTAATTTCTCTTAAGAGTGAGTTGTAGTTTTCAGAGTATAAGTCTTTCACTTCTTTGGTTAGGTTTATTCCTAGGTATTTTGTTGTTGTTGTTGTAATTGTGAATGGAGTTGTTTTCCTGATTTCTCTTTCTGTTGGTCCATTTTTAGTGTATAGGAAAGACACAGATTTCTGTGTGTTGATTTTGTATCCTGCAACTTTGCTCTATTCCAATATCAGTTCTAGTAGTTTTGGGGTGGAGTCTTTAGGGTTTTTTATGTACAGTATCATGTCATCTGCAAATAGTGACAGTTTAACTTCTTCTTTACCAATCTGGATTCCTTGTATTTTTTTGTTTTGTCTGATTGCCATGGCTAGGACCTCCAGTACTATGTTAAATAACAGTGGGGACAGTGGGCTTCCCTGTCTAGTTCCCGATCTCAGAGGAAATGCTTTCAGCTTCTCGCTGTTCAATATAATGTTGGCTGTGGGTTTATCATAGATGGCCTTTATTATGTTGAGGTACTTGCCCTCTATACCCATTTTGCTGAGAGTTTTTATCATGAATGGATGTTGAACTTTATCGAATGCTTTTTCAGCATCTATGGAGATGATCATGTGGTTTTTGTCTTTCTTTTTGTTGATGTGATGGATGATGTTGATGGACTTTCGAATGTTGTGCCATCCTTGCATCCCTGGGATGAATCCCACTTGGTCATGGTGTATGATCCTTTTGATGTATTTTTTAATACATCAAATGTAATACATCGATGTATTCAGTTTGCTAATATTTTGTTGAGTATTCTTGCGTCTACATTTATCAGGGATATTTGTCTGTAGTTTTCTTTTTTGGTGGGGTCTTTGCCTGGTTTTGGTATTAGGGTGATGTTAGCTTCATAGAATGAGTTTGGGAGTATCCCCTCCTCCTCCATTTTTTGGAAAACTTTAAGGAGGATGGGTATTATGTCTTCCCTGTATGTCTGATAAAATTCCGAGGTAAATCCATCTGGCCCAGGGGTTTTGTTCTTTGGTAGTTTTTTTATTACCGCTTCCATTTCATTGCTGGTAATTGGTCTGTTTAGATTTTCTGTTTCTTTCTGGGTCAGTCTTGGAAGGTTGTATTTTTCTAGGAAGTTGTCCATTTCTCCTAGGTTTCCCAGCTTGTTAGCATATAGGTTTTCATAGTATTCTCTTATAATTCTTTGTATTTCTGTGTGGTCCGTCGTGATTTTCCTTTCTCGTTTCTGATACTGTTGATTTGTGTTGACTCTCTTTTCCTCTGAATAATCTGGCTAGAGGCTTATCTATTTTGTTTATTTTCTTGAAGAACCAGCTCTTGGTTTCATTGATTTTTGCTATTGATTTACTCTGCTCAATTTTATTTATTTCTTCTCTGATCTTTATTATGTGCCACCTTCTGCTGACCTTAGGCCTCATTTGTTCTTTTTCCAATTTCGATAATTGTGACATTAGACCATTCATTTGGGATTGCTCTTCCTTTTTAAAATATGCTTGGATTGCTATATACTTTCCTCTTAAGACTGCTTTTGCTGTGTCCCACAGAAGTTGGGGCTTAGTGTTATTGTTGTCATTTGTTTCTATATATACCTTGATCTCTATTTTAATTTGTTCGTTGATCCATTTATTATTTAGGAGCGTGTTGTTAAGCCTCCATGTGTTTGTGAGCCTTTTTTGTTTTCTTTGTAGAATTTATTTCTAGTTTTATACCTTTGTGGTCTGAAAAATTGGTTGGTAGAATTTCAATATTTTGGATTTTGCTGAGGCTCTTTTTGTGGGCTAGTATGTGGTCTATTCTGGAGAATGTTCCATGTGCACTTGAGAAGAATGTATATCCTGTTACTTTTGGATGTAGAGTTTTGTAGATATCTATTAGGTCCATCTGCTCTACTGTGTTGTTCAGTGCTTCCGTGTCTTTACTTATTTTCTGCCCGGTGGATCTATCCTTTGGGGTGAGTGGTGTGTTGAAGTCTCCTAGAATGAATGCATTGCAGTCTATTTCCCCCTTTTGTTCTGTTAGTATTTGTTTCACATATGCTGGTGCTCCTGTATTGGGTGCATATATATTTAGAATCATTATATCCTCTTGTTGGACTGAGCCCTTTATCATTATGTAGTGTCCTTCTTTATCTCTTGTTACTTTCTTTGTTCTGAAGTCTATTTTGTCTGATATTAGTACTGCAACCCCTGCTTTCTTCTCGCTGTTGTTTGCCTGAAATATGTTTTTCCATCCCTTGACTTTTAGTCTGTACATGTCTTTGGGTTTGAGGTGAGTTTCTTGTAAGGAGCATATAGATGGGTCTTGCTTTTTTATCCATTCTATTACTCTGTGTCTTTTGATTGGTGCATTCAGTCCATTTACATTTAGGGTGACTATTGAAAGATATGTACTTACTGCCATTGCAGGCTTTAAATTCGTGGTTACCAAAGGTTCAAGGTTAGCCTCTTTAGTATCTTACTGCCTAACTTAGCTCGCTTATTGAGCTGTTATATATACTGTCTGGAGATTCTTTCCTTCTCTCCCTTCTTATTCCTCCTCCTCCTTTCTTCATATATTGGGTATTTTGTTCTGTGCTCTTTCTAGGAGTGCTCCCATCTAGAGCATTCCCTGTAAGATGTCCTGTAGAGGTGGTTTGTGGGAAGCAAATTCCCTCAGCTTTGTTTGTCTGGGAATTGTTTAATCCCACCATCATATTTAAATGATAGTCGTGCTGGATACAGTATCCTTGGTTCAAGGCCCTTCTGTTTCATTGCATTAAATATATCATGCCATTCTCTTCTGGTCTGTAGGGTTTCTGTTGAGAAGTCTGATGTTAGCCTGATTGGTTTTCCTTTATAGGTGACCTTTCTCTCTCTAGCTGCCTTTAAAACTCTTTCCTTGTTCTTGATCTCTGCCATTTTAATTATTATGTGTCTTGGTGTTGTCCTCCTTGGATCCTTTCTGTTGTGGGTTCTGTGTATTTCTGTGGTCTGTTCGACTATTTCCTCCCCCAGTTTGGGGAAGTTTTCAGCAATTATTTCTTCCAAGATACTTTCCATCCCTTTTCCTCTCTCTTCTTCTTCTGGTACCCCTATAATACCGATATTGTTTCTTTTGGATTGGTCACACAGTTCTCTTAATATTGTTTCATTTCTGGAGATCCTTTTATCTCTCTCTATGTCAGCTTCTATGCGTTCCTGTTCTCCGGTTTCTATTCCATCAATGGCCTCTTGCATCCTATCCATTCTGCTTATAAACCCTTCCAGAGTTTGTTTCATTTCTGTAATCTCCTTTCTGGCATCTGTGATCTCCCTCCAGACTTCATCCCATTTCTCTTGCATATTTCTCTGCATCTCTGTCAGCATGTTTATGATTTTTATTTAGAATTCTTTGTCAGGAAGACTGGTTAGGTCTGTCTCCTTCTCTGGTGTTGTCTCTGTGATCTTTGTCTGCCTGTAGTTTTGCCTTTTCATGGTGATAGGAATAGTTTTCAGAGCTGGAACGAGTGACGGCTGGAAGAACTTCCCTTCTTGTTGGTTTGTGGCCCTCCTCTCCTGGGAGAACAGCGACCTGTAGTGGCTTGTGCTGGGTAGCTGCGCACATACAGGGCTTCTGCTTCCTGCCCGGCTGCTATGGAGTTTATCTGCACTGTTGCTGTGGGCGTGGCCTGGCTCAGGCCGCTACTCCAAAGTGGTGGAGTCGTGTTGGAGGGGGAGCAGCCGGGAGGCTATTTATCTCCGTAAGGGTCCTCCCTGCTCCCTGCAGCCCAGGGGATTAGGGTGCCCAGAGATCCCCAGATTCCCTACCTCTGGATTAAGTGTCCCGCCCTGCCCCTTTAAGACTTCCAAAAAGCACCCACCAAAACAAAACAACAACCACAAAAAAAAAAAAAAAAATTTTAAATTAAAAAAATAAATAAATAAAAAATGGCCACTCGTTTTTCTTTATTCTCCGGCGCCAGCCTCAGGCATCTGCTCACCAGTCTTTCTGCCCTGTTTCCCTAGTATTGGGGTCCCTATCCCTTTAAGACTTCCAAAAATCGCTCAGCAAAACAAAACAGCAAAAAAAAAAAAAAAAAAATGGCCGCTCGCTTTTTTTATGTCCTCTGGCACCAGGCCTCTGGTACCCTCTCACCATTCTTGCTGCCCTGTTTCCCCAGTATCCAGGACCCCACACACGCACTGTGTCTGCACTCTGGCCCGGATGGCTGGGGCTGGGTGTTCGGCAGTCCTGGGCTCCGTCTCCCTCCTGCTCTGACTCCTCTTCTCCCACCGGGAGCTGGGGGGAGGGGCGCTCGGGTCCTGCGGGGCCGGGGCTTGTATCTTACCCCCTTTACGAGGCACTGGGTTCTCTCAGGTGCGGATGTGGTCTGGATGTTGTCCTGTGTCCTCTGGTCTTTATTCTAGGAAGAGTTTTCTTTGTTATATGTTCATAGATATATGTGGTTTTGGGAGGAGATTTCCGCTGCTCTACTCACGCCGCCATCTTGGCTCCACCTGTCTGTTTTTTTGCCCAACATTTCTTCAGACCTTTTCACTGGAGAAAATTTTATGACTTAACAAGAATTAAAAAACCTTTTCTGTTCATTTGTAAATACATCACTAACCCTTGGATCACTTCATTCCTATTTTCAAATGAAACCTGTGTGTTAAGGATATATTCCTTTGACAGAGTGACTTGGAGTGAGCTGCTTCAGCTCACTGTGACTCATGCTTCACCATTCAGCAAGATATGACTTTAAGTTCATTAGTCTGCATGTTCTCTAAAGCAAGGATGATGTCTTTTCTGATACTGTATTCTTTATGCCTAGAACACTGCCTGGAATACAGACATAATTAATAAATATGTGTTGACTGAATGAGTGAACAAATTAGATAGAAGAGGGAAACAGGGTTAAGCTGCCCACATTACCCTTTAAGAATAATCTTCTTTACCTCTGTAATCAAATGTTTCCAAGCTTAGGATTCAGCAGAGAGGCTTTTATCTAAAAACTAATTAGTGAGGGTACAAAAAGGCCTGGCCACATTTGCCTAATGAAACTACTCTGATGGCCCATACATGCCCCTGAGCTCCCTAATGGATGTTTGGGTTCTTACATCCATCAGTGGAAGGGCAGAGAAAACTGAGCAAGAGCCCAGGATTTTTTAGACAGAGTAACAAAACTATAGCAAATATTAAATCCCTAATCAAGACAAGATTTTATTCTAAGATCAGGGCCTTGGTGGTTGGGAGAGCAGGGGAAATGGAACCCTGACACTTGTGATACTACACCAGAAAGAAGTCCCTGAAGATTCTGAACCAACAGATTCTTAAAATGTGTTCTACCTCTCCTTATTCATGCTATCAGTGTCCTCTGTAAAAAAAAACATGTGTCCCAATTAGGATCTGTCCATATGTCCTCTTCTGGCCATTGTGCCAATAACAGAGGTAAGTCACAGCATAACCCCTTTGGGAACTTGTTGCACTTCATATAAGAAGGGACTATAGCCCGTAGGAATGAAAGATCTAATCAAAATGTACTGGTAGGAGCTAGGAGGGCAAGGATGGCCCCTGATTCTACAGGTACTTGATCAAGGAAGCTCTAACATAAAAAACTTAAACATAACATCAAATTAAACATGGAAGAGTTTTAATTTGGGAGCACTTTTCCAAGAGAAAGAATATAACACCCAGGCAAGGACCTCAAGGTATTGTGCAAAGCTGCAAGTCCAAACTGTGAAGTAAGCACTCTGCCCTCAGGCCATATCACTGAGCCAGTGGTATTAGAGACATCAGTGGTGGGAAAGAAAGCTATGTAGAGCTTATGGCAAGCCTCGACAGGAAGCACACAACAAAGGCTCTTGGGATTCTGAAGCAAGGCCAGGCCACCAGCAGCAGAGAATTAAATGTGCTTTGAAAGGCAAATTCTAGTATGCCAGCAGGCTCCAGCACAGACTGAGCACCCAGCAACTGGACACCACTGACCCCGCACCTGGACCCACCTATCATAAGCTGAGTCATATCAGACATAAGATCAAGCAGTTCCAGTGCAGTCTGGAACATGAGGATGCAGGTGCAGGCAAACTGACTGAACAAGTAGTTCAGATCCCCAACCAGTACCCTTTTTTTTTAACTGACAACTTTGGCTATCAGGGGCATCCCTTATCACCACCTTATGGAGAAGGGAAAACACCTGAACTTGGTTTATGGGTGGTAGGCTTAGTGCAAGGGACTGACTGCTTGTAGACCTTCAAAATTCATATGCTAAAGCCCTGACATGATGGTATTTGGAGGTACACCTGTGGGAGGTAATTAGGTCATGAGAATGGAACTCCCATTATGGGATCAGCATCCTTATAAGAAGAGGAAGAAAGCTAGTCCTTTCATTCTGCACCACGTGAGGATAAAGCAAAAAGAAAGCCACTTGCAAACCAGGAAGAGGGCCCTACTGGGCATAGATCTGTCAATACCTTGATCTTGGACTTCTAATTATCCAGAGAATGAGAAATAAACATTTGTTATTTAATCCACCCAGACTATGATATTTCATTACAGCAGCCCAAACTGACAACATTTAGTGTGTAGGTGCAGACTGAAAATGGGTGGAAGATGCACTGCAGAGTCACCCGGGAATGCCGTAAGAGGCAGTGGCAAGGGGACATCTTTCTAATGGGCAGAGTGTCTGGCAGACCATCCACATTGTGGGAAGAAGTGTCATAATGTTAGAATATGTACAGACTAATGGGCATTTGTGAGTCACCCAACTAGTTGGTTAGGTACTTGAAAGGAGATCGTAAGATGGGAACAAAGATTAAGAGGCATATGGATGGGTAACTAGACAAAAAGTATGAAGTTCTTGGTGTCAACTGTTAATGCCTAGCAAAGAGGGTCAAACATGGATGAGTACCTGGAAGGAGATAAATTAACTCAGAAAGGTGATGTCAGCAAGTTTGGTGATCAGTCACCTCAGTGCTGGTAACTGAGCATATGGGCACATGAGTGGGATGGGCATGGTGGGAGAGATGGAGGGTACACATGGGCCTGACATCATGGGTTCCCATTTAACAAGGGTAAATTACCCACTGCTGCCACTGAATGTCCACACTGCCAGCAACAGAGAACGACACTGAGTCTGCGATATGATGTAATTCTTCAAGGAGACCAAGCAACCGCTAGGGTGCAAGTTCACTCTGTAAGAGCCAAAGATTTATTCTAATAGAAATGACATACTCTGACAATGGGCTGCCTTCCTCCACTCAGGCCTTAATTAGCAGCAGTGTCAGATGGCCTGCAAAGTGTCTAATCTACCATACAAGATCCCCCAAAATATTGTTAGACATTTTATAACAACTAAAGTGTGGAAGTGTCTGTAGATCTAATAGTTATGTCACATGTCACCAAGAAGCTTCCAATCTGACAGGGCACTGAAATAGGACAAGGTGCCAGTTACTAGGTGATACTTTATAAGGATAAAGCAACATCCTATAGGATGAAAAAGCATACGTAATGAATCAAAGACATTTATATAGTTCTGGGTCTCCAACAGGAAATATTCATTGGTCTTAGAACCAAAGGATAGAAACAAAATTAATCCTACTTCCTATTACTCCCAGTATCTCTGTGGAGGACCCCATGCTTATTGTTCCCACAAAGGGTAAGCTCTGCAGGGATGGAGGTTCTGGTCCACAAGGAGGACACATTTTTACTGGGTGACACAGTGAGGGTTCTTTTGAACTATAAGCTATGGCTGCCCTCAAACACTTCATGTTCTCTGCATCCAGGTACCAGCAGGCCAGGGAGAGTCACTATCTTGGCACAATTAATTCACCTTGATCCTCAGGAAGAGGGAGAAGATGGGTATTGTCTGTAGTCCTAAAACTAGCTGCAGTGTCAGGGGCTATAATATGTACCATGAAGTCCTCAGGTGTCCTCCCGGAAGAGGATCCACCAGAATCTAGAGGATCATCTCCCTGAAGAGTCTGAAGAAGTGGGTCCAGGACACACAAGCAAACTGCAGTCCCCCAGATCCTCCTCTGAGGAAGAACGTATCGCCCAAGCTCTCATCAGCTTCACAGTTTGCCTCAGCTTCAGAGCGCCTTTCTGAGCAAAGGCACAGCTTTCCCAGAGTGGTGCATATACAATAACTGCTAAGTTAGAGTATAAAAGCCCAACCATTCAGCCCAGCATGATGGGTTATAAAGGATTCAGAGCTTTCTGTAGGGATGGTTGAAACTTTGTGGGGCCCATATCAGTTTAACTTCTCCCTCCACCCAGTCCTGCTTCCTCTTCCTCTTTTCTCAAGTGTTGCTTCCTAATATAAATCTTGTGGCAAATGCCATCTCAGCAGTCTGCTTCTGGAGGATCCAACTTGTGCTCACCATGTAGGCCTCCATCCACTGCAGGCCATGGAATTACTGCAAAGTGTCAGTGAGTCCATATATAGGTGTTGAGAATATCCTAAATACATAAAAGCACAACTACTATTTGTTGGCCTGTAAAAACTAGTGTTATTCTTGAAAACACTGAAAATCACTAAGATAAGAGTATGTCTGAATTAATAAACAAAGGCAGATTCCCATTTAAACAAAGCCTGAGGCTCTGGAAAAACGGGGGATTTCTACCTGTATTCAATATTCTCTTAAGTTTGATGAATGCAAGATATAATTGTTATACTTAGTAGTGTGGCTACCAAGGTATACACTTACACCTTCTTGTAATGGCGGCCATCATCCTCAGGACAAGTAAATGTTTTATCCTGTTTCACTGTTCTTTGCATATATTTGGTTTCTGGGGATTGGTTCACAGGTCTAAAGTACAAGAAAATACAGCATTTGGGATGCAACATGAGGAAGATTCTCTGAGAGAGCATCTGGAGTGAGATATTTATCCCTCTCTCTATATGAGTGATAAATCTTTTCTGGACAGGCTGGGGATGACAGTTTCTGGAGCTCATCAAAGCCTGATGACCCTTTGGTAGCAAAGATGATAGTTTATCATATTTTTTTTAGAATATTTGACTCACTTTACAAAAAGAATTCTTTAAGCCTACTTCCCTTTCAAGTAAGGTACACGACATTTTACATGGACATTTTAGATGAGTATCTAGTGCCTAAAGAATTCAAAAAACTGAATGACGAAATGATGTAGTACAGAGATTATGCTAAATCATACCTACTACTGAACATAGGAAATAAGATAGCTCTCTTAATTTTTTTTCCTTATATAGGAGTATAAGTAAATAAAAACAATCGATTTCTTACCTGTGCTATCTACTGATTCTTTGAAACTAAGATTGTGTAATTAGCCTTATTAAAGTTTCTGAAAACTGAAGATATATTCTCAATAAACACTGGTGCCTAAAGACAATTATATAAAAAGCCTGCATAATTAACACTTTAAAAAGTATATTAGTGCCATAAAATAAATTCATTCATTCATTTAGTCAACGAGCATTACTTGAGAATATAATACATGCCAAGCATTAAATTATAATGTAGAATATTTTACATGGTCAGTTAAATTTAGAATGTAGACAATAGAGATTCTTGACTGGACAACAGTTTATTTTGGCAACACAGTTCCTCCACTTCAGACTCTTCACATTTGGATATTTAGGTTTCCTAAAAGATATAACTCAATGGTCTGTTCAGTATCCAAATAGGGATTTCAGTTTCTGACATTTTCCTAACTAGTTGACTCTTATTCCATGGGGTTACACATACAGTCATGAAATAAAATTTCAGAATGAAGTTTTGCCTCAGGAAGGTCTGACAATGATTAAAAGAATATGCCTGGAATGTCTATTCAACAGATGCTTTTACTCATACTTATGTTATAAGAAGCTTAAGGATAGAAAGGCAATTGGTGCTGTCCTCCCTGCACGGAATTGCTTGGCAGTATTGTTCACATGCTCTGCTCTTTGCATGTCTCTCTTGGCAATATATCAAAGATGATAAAATCAGTATCAGCACAGGGCTATCACCTATCTTGGTTGAACTTCTTAGGTTACTAGTTAAAAAAAAAGTAAGTTGCATGAGAAGAGGAATTCCCTTGCTATGACTTGTGTTGCAAAACATTCAAATTGCAAGTTCTTCCTAAGACTCTAATAACTAGCAGATCATTCACAGAAAATATGTGCTTATAATCACTGCAAATTTTTTCCCATATAAAGAATTAAATTAGTTCTCTATTTCTTTCATGCAGAACTCACAGGTGTTGAGTTCTTTATGGATTATTTTGGAAGACAAAATGAGAGACAGAAAATCTATTGTCTGATGCCTCCCATCAACTCCCTCTTCCACCCAAATCTCTGTACTTAAAAGTGAAGAAAAGAACAGCATGGTTTTGATGGATAAATAGTCTAAAAACCTGAGTTCCTGTTCAGACCTTTAATTCTGAAGCAGGTCATGGGACTAGTTTTGGTCTCATTTTCCCAATTCTAAAAATCAGAGAGGCTGGAGTAGCGAACTCCTCTCAGACTTTCCAGTTCAAAAATTCTACAATTTAACCATCAGGAAGATGAAAAGTACTAAAGTATTTAAAGGTAATTAACATTTTTAAACAAATGGGAAAAGATGTAAATTTTTAGAAAAAGGAGTACTTTTATTTCATAGTGAGGAGGGTGTACCTAACATTCTGGATCTTCAATAAAGAAGCTATTTACTGACATTTACAGGACACAAGACTTTGTGACTTCTCATAGATCTTTATTGTTTTCTTTAATCTTGTTGCTTATTAATTTTTTTAAAAACTTATCTTCTAACCATGCATTAGAAGTAGAAGAACCATGTCTTTGAAAGTAGAAGCTGTGCTCTGTTAATCTCGATGTTCATCTCAGCTCATCTCATTGCCTAGTGCCATAGTTGACACATAGCAGGTTCTCAATAATTATCTGTAGAATGAATGCATAGTGTAAATTGTATGCTGGATTCTTAATTAAAATATTGAAATTGTGAAAGTTCCCATAGTTTACTTACACATAGGAATGTTATGATCTTTACTCATCTGGTTTAAGTTATGAAAAAAATAAGGAAGTGGAGATCAGAAGGAAGAAGTATGTCCTCAAGAGACTGTCTTTCTTCTCTCTTTAGGCAGTGATAGAAACATTCAAACTTTTCTGCCAACTATGGTTCTTTGCAAGACTATTTGATCGACACACATGATGTTTCAGGGCTCAAGTGTATGGGAACATTTTTAAGGTACACTGCAGAAAAACTTAGAAAGTTCTTCTGAAAGGGGAAGGTATCATTTGCCAGAATGAAATCATAATGGGTCACATTTCTCATTTATTTCTTGCATTATAATCTCTTCTTGTATCATTTATTCCTGCTAGTTCTGAATATTTATCTTACATAGTTTTGGACTCACCAAGTGGTTGGCCTAATCTTAGCTTGATTCTGAGTCTATCATTCTGTGTATGATATTGCTCACTAATTCCTAGTAGTGACTTTTAGAGACATTTGGTTTCTGTTTTGCTACATTGTAGAATATGCTGGGTAAACTGGTGATCTTACTTTACAGGTAGTAAACCCTCTGGGTAGAAAACAGGTCCTTGAACATTAACTGTGCGGAGGATACTAATTTATTTATCCAATGAGAGTCCAACTCAGCTATCTCTCAGCTACCTGGGGGTATCAAATCTAGCCAAATAATCTTACTCCTTATTAATTCAAATCTATATTATGTCAAATGTCATGCTCTTTCTAAAATATCACATCCATTCCTTCTCCTTTGTATGTAACAATTACTTAACTTTTTTATATAGTACTTTATGCTTACTCTTCAATATTCAAACTGAAACAGAATTATTATTCAATTGAAATTCCTATTTTTCTCTGTATTATATGCATATTGACTAATCAATATGGAAAAATAATGACTACAGAAAGAAAGAAATCCATTTGATATGTACTTCATGCTCTTGGCACTGGAAAAAGGGAATAATGATCCTTGGCTGCAAACCCTTGAGAATAAATGAGGTATTATACATATATGAGTGTTAGCACATGGCATCAACAGATGCTTCAATAATCATTAGTCATTATTCTCTTGCAGGTAAGGAATTGCCTTGGTGACTTGATCAATTCCTTAACATCCTTATCCCTATTCCTATGTGACACTGAGATGTTTTAGATTTGTCTACCATAACTAGATGAGCACACAGTAGTCTTGACAAATACATGTGGAACTGAACTGACTCTAATTGCCACCAGATTGGCAAGAATTATTTACTGAATTTCTGCCATATCCCAGGCATGTGCTAGATAATTAGAATACTAAGATGAAACCTTGTTTACAATCTAGAGCTCCAATACAGTGGCAAAAATCCATTCAAAAATATAGGAGGCATAGAGAAGGGAAATCTAACTAGGCAAAGTTGCCTTATTTGACTATACATAATTCTCCCAGTTTTATTTAGGCTACATTAACTAGAAATTTAATGAAAATAAAATAAATGAGTATTGGACAGCTTTTCACACTGGGCATGTCACGTCAGTATATCTACTGTCACAACAATGAGAAAGATATCAGTACTTGATATTCGTGTTGGTGGTGATTCTTCAGATCTGACTCCAAAAGCAATGGGAATAAAAGCAAAAGTACGCAAGTGGGATGACATCAAACTACAAAGCTCTGCACAGCAAAGAAAACAATGAATAAATTGAAAAGGCAACCTACAAAGCGGGAGAAAGTATTTGCATATCATATATCTGGTAAGGGGTTAATATCCAAAATATATGAAGAACTCATACATCTCAACAGTGGCAAACCAAACAATCCAATTGAAAAGTAGGCAGAGGATCTGAACAGAACTTTTCCAAAGAAGACCTACAGATGGCCAACAGGTACATGAGAAAAATGCTTGACATCCCAAATTGTCAGAAAAATGCAAATCAAAACCACAATGAGATATCATCTTGCACTTGTTGGAATGGCTACTATTGAAGACAAAATATAAGTATTGGCGAGGTTGTAGAGCAAAAGGAACCCTTGTGCTCTGTTCATGGTAACATAAACTGATGCAGCCACTATGGAAAACAGTATGGTGTTTCCTCAAAAGATTAAAAATAGTATTACCATATGATCCAGCATTTTACCTCCGGGTATTTATACAGAGAAAATGACAACAGTAACCCGTGCTCATCACAGCATTATTTAAAATAGGTAAGATATGGAAACAACATAAATCTAGTGATGGATAAAGAAAATGTGTTGCACATATATAACCTGGAATACTATTCAACCATAAAAAAGAATTCAATTTTGCCATTTGTGATTACATGGATGGCCCTTGAGGACATTATGCTAAGTGAAATAGCTCAGACAGAGGAAGATGAACACTGTATAATCTCACCTATATGTGAGAAAACAAACAAGAGCAAAAAACAAACTCATAGATAAAGGAACAGATTGCCTGAGGCAGGTGGCAGGGAGTGGGTGAAACTGGTAAAGGGGGCCAAAAGGCACAAACTTGCAGCTAAAAAATAAGTCATGAGGATAAAAAAAATCAATTATCCCATTAAGTGTGGTGCATGTACCCTGATGAGAATAATCAAACTGTTCTTGCTTTTTGAGGGCCAAATCACATCTTAATTCTTTCTAGAAGCCTTCTTGAATACCTTAAACTGCCCTAAGCTTTCACTACTTTGATCATCTTTAGTAAATGAATTATTTATTATACATTTTTTAGTAGCCAAAAAAAAGACATTCACTATTATCCTTTTTCCTCTATTATGAATTTATTACTTTTTGAGATTTCATGATCTAGTATCTTCTTCTAGACTGAGAAAGCAGTCTGGTCCCAGAGTCCTTATTCTTACCACTTTATTATACTGATCTAGGGTATTTTGCTTCCATAGTCATAGTTAGATATGATATTCACTATTTCATTCACAAATATTTAACTTGCTAGAACACCTACCAAATGAAAGAAGATTCTTGTGCTAGATAGTATGATGGGCATAAATAGGAATATAAACATGGATTCTTCCTCTGAGACATTTCTAATAAAAAAGAAAGCCAAGGGATACATGTTTATATCTAACACACAAAAACTAAAGTGTTAAAAATGCAAAAAGACTATATTTTATGAAATTTAATAGGATGGAAAGTTTACTTAGGGATTTACAGAAAATTTCCTGTAGGTACTGCTTGAGCTAGGTCTTTGATGATAAGGTAAAGATAAAGACTTGGATGTACACAGATGGAAGGGTGGGGCATTTCAAAACAGAACTAAGAATCTATCTCAATCATTAATCTTCAAATAAATATTTATTTAATATATATTATGCAGTACACACTATATGTAAGATATAGTCCCTTTTATCTGTAGCATCTAGCAGAATATTTGATAAATATTTGGTATACAACTAACATTTGTTAAATAGTGAGAGCCTTAAAAAAAAGAGTCGATTAAGGTCATAGAATAAAGGATGGATACAAGATACACTGCAAGTATAGACCTGACAAAACATTTTTAAAAGGTAAGTGTAAAAGAACAGAGGGAATATAAACAAATGCTGAGTGTAGGGAGCTTTTACTGTATCTCTTAAATAGCATAACTTTCCCTTACAAAAGTCCTAGTTAAAATATTTGACTATTATCTCTCCCTAAAACTACTGCAGTTACTTCTTTAATGCTATCCTCTACCTTCAGTTTATCTTCCACCTTGCAGTCAGCATGTCATGTCTGTCTGGTTAATATGATTATTTTATCATATTCCTATAAATTGACCATGTCCTTACTGCATATAAGATAAAATGTGAACCATCCACAAGATAATGTGGATGGCATATAAATAGGGCTCTTTATTCTTTGGTCATTGTCTACCTGCCCAGACTATTTCCTCTCCTCCCTTTTCATGGTATGATGCAATAGAAACAAACTAATAGCAATTTAGTATATGCTGGGTTCTCTTACGATCTTATCCTTGGTCTGGACTGCTGCCTACAGTCCTGCCTAAAGCCCTGCTCTTGTTCTAGGAAAACTGCTTGACATTATCCAAGGTCCCTCTCAAGAGCAGATTCCCCTTTCAAAGCCTTCTCCTGGTTCCTCCATATAGAATGCAGGGCTTCTTACTTACAGCTATATAATTACTGTATTGAAACTGTTTTTCTCCGTGTTTCCCCACTAATACATCAAGAGCAAGAACCATTTATTTACCTTTTATCTGTAGCATCTAACAGAATATTTGATAAATATTTGGTATACAATTAATATTTGTAGAATAGTGACGGCCTTAAAAAAAGAGTGAATTAAGGTTATAGAATAAAGGGTGGATACAAGATACATTACAAGTACGGAACAGACAAAACTGAGTCATTTTTAAAAGGTAAATGTAAAAAGAACAGAGAAAATATAAACAAATGCTGAGCTTTCGACACTGGGTAACCAAATGGGGGTGACATCAAGTACAGCAAATGCTGAGAGGAATAGAGTCTGCCAAGAGGGAGACATAGGAAGCTCCTGAACACACCTCGTCCCATAGTCACACCAAATGTACAGCTATACATGGAGCAGTCCCCTCTGAAAGAAATCCAGAAAGCAGCTAAGCAACTCCTACACATCAGCAAATGGGAAAATACCCACATCAAAATGGCTGGAAAGGCTGAGATACTCTCACCATAAAACTCTATCCCTGGCACAGTACTGTACCATTGAGAGGAAACCCTCAATTTTTAGCTTTTCCCCAAGGAGTGAAGGGTTTGGACCCTACCTCTAATGTCCCAACTTTTAAGACTCCTGCAAGAGAGATGGGCTCTCTAAACACATAGCTCTGAAAGTCAACAGGGCTTATGTCCACAAGACTGGTAAGATTATAGCAAACGAAGAAGCAATTCTTAATGATTGCACGAGCACTCACCACATCTATTGCCCCAGGTGTCAGTGTAAAAGGAGCGGTCAAAATCACCCATATCCAATCTCTTCCTGAAAGAGGTTTACCTGCATGTTTTCAAAGTTGCTGCCTGGGGGCAAGGCTTCTAATCTATAGCAGGTATCTGTTGGTTGGCTGTAATCCTCCCCAGAGACTGGAGAAGCCAGTGGACACCTCTCCCACTTTCTCCCTCCAAATGCTCCAAGTCATCAGTATCTCCCTGAAAAGAGTTTGTATACATGACTACACTCCAATTTTTACAGCTGGCCCCCAAGAGATAGGTCTCTTCTTGAATTTTTAATCTGTTTTCTGATTTGAAGTAATCACACTCATGTTAGTGCTTTTTTTGTTAATATAAAAGACTAATGAAACAGAATTGCATATGGTAGATTCATTTAATAAAAACTGGTGTATCCCAAGTAGTATAACTTTCTAGAGAAGGAAAGGGCAAACTATAGCCTGTAGGCCAGATCCTACCTACTGACTGTTTTTGTAAATGAAGTTTTATTGGGAACACAGCTGGAGTCATTCATTTATATTTGACTGCTTTTGCACTACAACAGCAGAGTTGAGTAGTTGTTACAAGGAACGTATGGCCCAAAAACGTGAAATATATAATATCTGGCCCTTTTCAGAAATGTTTCCTGACCCCTGATCTAGAATGAATGTAACCCCAGAAGTTTCAATACTTAGTACATTGGTTATATAGACCTTATGTGTTTTTTTTTAAAGTCAGAACCACAAAGATTTTCACTAGCCTTACTCTCAGATTCTAAATCTGCATTCACTTTCTGTAAGAGTGGTAGTGCCAACAGATAGCTCAAAGCAACACCTTTACCCTGATCTCTATCATTTCTATCAGTACATCCCATTCTTTGACATAAATAAGAGATGTAGTCACCATCTTATAAATTCTGAGCATAAAAACATCATTAGAAATCTTTGCTATTTTTATTGATGTACAATCAAAATAAAAATACACTAGTGCACTAGTAATAAATGAAAATAGTGTAGTTTCTAGGTGAAAATAGCTTTAAAGGAAGTGCCTTAACACCTCTTTCCAACCAAAATACCACTCCTAGACCCTATTATATAGGAATTTGGAGTTGCCATTTCCTCAAAAGCTGTGATTACTATTTTGTAATATGCCTAGCTAAGAGAACAGTAACATGATTTTAGGTAGACAAGGCCAGCTTTTCTCTATTAACATATATATCCTTATGGCAAGTGACAAGTAATTTTTACTTCTTTTTCTTAAAGTAGCTTACAAAATAGGACTAACATTTTGGTGAAAGTATATTTTTTATTCATTTTCTAAATGATAATCACTTAAGGATCAAGCTTTATTTGGTTGTATATCTGTCACACAATAAGTATCTTTTGAATAATAGAATAAATGAAAGAAATCGGTTTACCAGTGTCTTTCATTTTTGTTGGCTATAAAAAAATCACAAAATATCCTTCCAGAACCCCAAAATGGAAGTAGATGATGAAGAAAAACATGTGATGTATACATATATACTTGTAGACAATTAATTTACTGCAAATCATAGTATAATAGTCTTTAAACCTATACGGATTCTGAATCTTCATGGCCCAGGCTCAAATAAAGAATTACATTCAATGTGGTTTATTAGGAATAAATCTTTAGAAACCAAAGGGAACTAAAAAATAATTATTTCTATCAATTCTAAAATAGGTAAAGTGATTAAATTTATGTTTCCTTAGTCAAAAGTCTAATTAAACTTAGTGCCCAGTCAGTACGCACACTAAATGTTTACATTTGAAAAAGACTGATGGTATTGTTAGTGTTTGGAAGTACAAAGTTCCATTTTAATTTCTCTTTTGATTCTTTTGAAGCAGTTTATTGCTATTCCAAATTGGGTAATCTGAGAAGCTTTAGTAGACTAAGAAGGGTACCCTTA
Source organism: Manis pentadactyla (assembly GCF_030020395.1). Classification (NCBI taxonomy): domain Eukaryota; kingdom Metazoa; phylum Chordata; class Mammalia; order Pholidota; family Manidae; genus Manis; species Manis pentadactyla. Next base: position 73,209,268 of record NC_080022.1, read on the forward strand.
TTTATTACTCTCAAAATGATAAATACTTTGTTTACTATATTACTCCTTAAATGTTGGTTCTTATTCCATTTCTGAGAATGTCTTACTTTTTAATTTTTAATAATAATTTCATGATAATGCTACCAGAGAGCAGAAAAACCAGCCACTGTATCAGATGAAGCTTTGTGATGAGCGCTTCTAAAATAATTCCTTCCAGATCCTTCAAAATCTCTCCTGATTCCATTGTAAATACAATGGATTAAATTATGTTTCAGTACTTCTCAAAACAAAGCATAAAAGAAAAATACACTTAATATAAAACAAAATATATATCTTTATATACTCAAGATATTTTCAGCCCTCAATAAATTCTGTGTTTAGTTTGTAGTATCACATCCTACGTGTATTCCCTTTACCCATAGACACAAATTTTGCTTCTAGCTTTTATTGTATAATCATGTAAATTTTTCCATTTTTGTTGGTTTCCCCTTATTAACCATTTTACACATTATATAATCTTGTTCTATCTCTTACCATATTTGGTTTTATGATGTGAACAACTTTCTGTTGGCTTCATTTTCTCATACCCTTTAACTCTCATAGCTGCAGAAAAAAGTTCTGAAGTACCACATCTAATACAGTATTTGTTATTTCCTAGCAATCTGCTTTTAACAAGATGTCATTAATGTCAGGAAAATAGCATATCTTACAACCCAAAGGACTCAGATATTCTTCCATTTTTGAAAGCATCCCAGCTGTTCCTAGGAACTTGCTTACTCATTTTCTTAGATAAATCTCTTGTGTTTGTGATTAAAAAACGATTGGCATTTCATTTATAAAGTAATAGTTCACACTGGAGTTACATGCACCTGGTTTTCAGGAATGGTAGGTTTAATAAATGGTCTATTTTAACCCTTTCCTTCAATTTACCTAGAAATGAAATGTCCCATAACTTCTCTGTTCATATCCACTGATAGGTCCACACTTTCTGTATCTTCCCTTTCGATTTCATTGATTTATACTTCTGATTTTCTATACTTACGTAGACTTGATACTATAGTGAAATTAACTCACTGTGGTTTCTTAATTGAATGAGTGATGCTATTTATACCTTTCAAAGATAACTGTCAAATACATGATCCTAAAACATGGTAAATTTAACACAACCATGTTTTTGAGTCAGTTCTCAAACCACAGTATGGTACTTGCATCCTCATAACCTCTAACCTCATACAGTAATAATAGTACAGTATGTATTCATTAGAACAACAACAGGAAATCCTCACTTCCTAGCTAAGAAGAATCAGGGTCACAGTGAGAAGTCAGTGATACTCCTTTCCAGTCCCTGCTCCACTACTTCACTATCTAGCCTTGCACAAGTTTTTTACCTCCTTTAAAACATAAGTTTTCTTTTTTATAAAATAGGGGTAATTTTTATTTCCCAGGGTCTTTGTGAGGATTGAACATAATATATGCAAAGTACATGGCATATCACAGATTTTCAATAAATAGTAGTCATTTGGTCATATTCAGGTAAACATCCTTGTCATGATGGAATGTATTGTAGCTATACATTTCTTATAATTTTCCATTCTCTGAGAAAAATTACCACTCCCTGCCATGTAGGAGATAAACAATAGTTTTACAGCTGTGTGACAGGCATGTGCAGTTCGAAAACAGGAAGACAAAGGCACTGAGCCTACAGAGGCTCCACGGGGGTAACTGAATTTTTCTTTGTTCTTCTGTTTGGTTAAATGGTACCATCAGCTTCACAGACTTTCCCTCAAGGAAACACGAGTCACTTTTTATGATTTAGATAGGTCCAACTAAACTAGCATTTTCTCTTAGTGAAAGGAAAAATGGAACTCATTAAATAAAATCAACCTGTATCCCGTTTGGTAATAATTTCATGATAATGCTACCAGAGAGCAGCAAAACCAGCCACTGTATCAGATGAAGCTTTGTGATGAGCGCTTCTAAAATAATTCCTTCCAGATCCTTCAAAATCTCTCCTGATTCCATTGTAAATACAATGGATTAATTTATGTTTCAGTACTTCTCAAAAACTAATAACTTTAGATGGTATTTTAAAATTTAATTGCCAGCTTAGCCTAGGAGATACGAGTAAAATTTCACTTTGCCTTTTTCCAAATCTTTCTAACCATAGATTCCCAAGGATACACTTAAAGTTTCTATTTAAACACAGGACGAATCGATGATTGCTTGAAGCAGAGAAAAGAACCTTGGAACTGGAAGTAGGAAGAGCAGATGTGAAATCCAGATCTATTGCTTACTAACTGTAAGAATTTGAACACATCAAATAACTTCAATAAATTTCAGTTTCCTCACTTGCAGAAAGAATGTCAGTAAGATATCTTACAAGCATTGTTTTAAGATTATAGGTCTTCAGTAAACTGATTTATTTCCTTTTATTTCTTCCTCTGAGTCCACCTAGTTTTGGTCTTGAATGGATTGGCTGTAATTTTAGTTTAGAATCAGCCACTAGAAGCTCTATGACTGTAAAGGTTCTGTATGGGAGGTGGAGCACCTGATCTGGAGGATTATCCACGGCCTTTCCTCTTCCTCTTCCTTCCTGTTCACCAGTCATTTACTATACACTAGCACACCAGAGGGCAGGCAGAAAAACAGAGAGGGCACAGCACATTGCTCATGAAATCTTGCTAAATTGATAAATTAAGGAATTAATGAGTTGATATCAAATATGTTGGGTTATATTTTAAGAAATAAATCAGTGTGGCCAGACTTTAGGACAATAATAAGACTCTTCAGTGGGCAGAAAAGTGGCAACTGAAATTTAATGCAATTAAGGTTACTTTAGGAAAAAGATTCCAAATGTTATATTTAAAAATAACAGAGCAGCAAAGGATCCTGGGAGTGACTGCTGATCATTTCCCAAAGACATCCCAGTTTCCTGCTACAATAGGAAAAAACCTGCATGGTTTTAAGCATTGTCAACAATAAAGGAAATACAACAGAAGTGAAGATCCCATTCACAGAGAAGGCTATCTGGAGCCATTGCCTCTAAAATTTTAGTTTAGTTCTGTTTGCTCCAACTCCAGAAAGACATAATTAAACTGGAGGAGAGCCAGAAAGAAGGAGCCAAATTGGCAGGTAAGAGGAGAACTAGAAAACATTAAAATTCTTAGAAAACAGTCGCAGATTCTTAGAATTGGAATTAACCTCAGACATCATATATAACAATTTCTTGTGCTTCCAGAATATTCCTGATAAATCATATATGGTTTAGTTATTATATGATGGGGAATAACTAGAACCTTCCCCTTTTTTGCAGCCTACATCCAAACTATCGCCTCAAATACATCCACTTCTCTCATCTCCACTGCCATCACCCTGGCCCAAGTCACTTTTCTCCCTCATTTAGACTATGAAAATAGCATCCTAACTGGTTACCCTCCTCTCTTCTGCTTCTCACAACCATGTTCCAACTTCCCAAACCACTACAACCGAAATGATTTTAAAACACAAATTAAATCACGTCATTGGCTCACTTAGTCTATTTCAATGATTTTCCATTTACTTCAGGATCAAGTCCAGAGTAATAAACATGGCTCTGAATGATTTGGCTCCTGCCTCCTTTACTAATATCGTCTCATGTTGCTTTTCCTTTGGCTCATCAAGCTATATCCACACCGGCTTTCTTTCCGTTCCTCAAAATAGCCAAATGCTTTCCCATTTAGGATCATCACTTAAAACAATAACCACCACCGCCGCCATTACAGCTGACATGTGTTAAGTTTTTAAGTGGCCAGCTCTGTGCTAACCGCTTCAAGTGCATAAGGCTCCTCATAAGACACTCTAGGCAGATATTTTCTTCTTTTTATTGTTGAGAAAACAAATCTTTAGAGAAATCACATATAAATAAATAATAAATAAATTACATATATTATTTATAATATAAATATTAAAAAATAAAGGAAGTTACGTGGCAAGACTGGGATGTTATATTGCATATTCCAGGAGTGTTTTTCATCTCCGCTCTTCCCTAGCTTTTACCATTCTTTATAGTCACACTTACATGGCATTTCTTCAAAACAGTCTTCTCTCACTTCCTGATCTAAATTTGTCACACTTGTCACAGTCCCTTAAACTTTTCTTCTACAGAATGTATCACAATTTCTAATTATATATTTCTTTATGCAATTATTTATTCAATGTGTCAAATTTCCAATAGACTGTAAGTTTCATGAAGGAAGGGATCATATGTTTAATAAATGTGCCTGAATATAAACATAAACATCTATTGGATGAACAACTGAAGAAAGTAATCCAAACACTCTAAGAATGAGGTGTTCAGTCACACAATGGAAGAGTCTGAGTGTTAGAAATTCTATTAAAATATGCTTGCCTATAAAAACGGCTGTTCCCTTATAATGTCTATTGATCCTAGTTCTGGACTATTGACCAATACTGAGAAAGTATATTCTTTTCTCTTGTACAGCTCTTCAAATACTTTTCTAAAAAGCCAAAGACAGAGAAGACTGGCATATAAGGAGGGATAATTCCAAATTTATTTGTAAAAATTAGAGTGCTAGCATGAAGAGGATGAGGGGACATCCTTTGAAATTAGAGACTTAATGAAGGCACATTTCTAGAAATTAATTCATTACCTTCAGTAAATGAAGGTATTAAGACAAGACTGCTATGTTTTGCACACTATATGTCAAAGTATTAAGCAGTATTAAGACTGCTATGTTTTGCACAATATATGTCAAATTAGGTTTTCTAATTTGTATAAATCTAGAAACAAATAAATCTAGTGACTCAGTTTCATTGGTATGGCAATGATCTTTTAAGATTAAATGGAATCTTTTCCTATTTTTACTTATAAGTAATGACAAAAAATAAGAGTATGAGAAATGTATTGCTGTTTTACTGCAAGACTAGAAAATATAATTAATTACTTAAGCTTACAATACAATTTTTTTAAGTCATAAGATAGGTTACAGGGAACTGAATATGCTCATTTAACCTGCTAAATGATACCACTTGGTTTATGACAACCTAGCAAGCACACTTTGTAAATAAACTCACTTGCCTTGTTTAATTTACAACTTTTTATATATGTTATATAGCTTCACTTGTTAGAGAATATTTTAGCTGGCCTTCCCTACTGTAGAAAATAAAATTATAGTTGACCCTTGAACAAATGGGGCTAGCAGCACTGACTCCTGCAGCTGAAAATCTGTGTATGACTTTTGACTCCCCCAAAACTTAATTACTACTGTTGACTGAAAACATTACTGATAACATCAATAGTCAATTAACATGTATTTTGTATGCTGCATGTATTATATGCTGTATTCTTACAATAATGCTAGAAAATCTTACAATAAAGCTAGAAAAAAGAAAATGCTTCTTTGAAACTGCCACAAATCTCCAAAAAGTTTTCCAATATAATTATTGAAAAAACCTTCATATAGGTGGACAACTCAGTTCAAACCCACGTTGCTCAAGGTCAACTGTACTTGCAACACATTCAATTCAAATACAACGTGAAGCCTCCTACTTTCACAGTAATGTAAATTTAAACAAGTCAAACTTTTTTTGAGTAGAGAAATTATAATATGCCTTCCAATTCATTACATCTTGGTTTTCTCCAATTTTTAAAATCTGAAGAAAAATCTTCAAAATATAAGACTAATTTATGGTTTGGTAACTTGTAGCTTCTTAATAATGAAAAACATTATGATCAAATTTAGGATAAAATGATCAGAACTAAAATTAAAGACCAAATATTAGAAACAAGCATTCTCCTGAGATCATAAATATAATTTCTATTAGACAAAAAATATCAGGAACTGTGTTTTTCCTTATTTCACTTTTGTATAATAGGTTTTATGTGCAACATCACAAGTGAGTTTAAATTTGCAGTAAATAGTAATTTTGCATTCTGAATTTTATAAGCATATGTCATAGCCAACATGATTCCTAAAACTATATAGAGATGATTTAAAAACTAAAAGAGCATAAAATAAGCTTACTGTTTCACCAGTCTTTCCAGGGTTGCCTTGATCTCCTACTTCTCCCTGTTAATAAAGAATATGGTTGCAAAATGATTATTTTTCCAAACAAGATTACTTATGACAGCATTCCTGTTATCATTTTTAATGTAATTATCTAGCCATGACCTAGGAAAAGGTAAAGAATCTTAAGTTTTTAAAATGTCTGTTCATAGTATTTCTATGGAATATGGCCTTTTCCTATTTTCATTCAAATATTACATTCTTCTTTTTATGATTTTTAATCCCTTCTAATACACTTTTACAAAAAAATTTTAAAGCAGGTTATTTACTGAGGTATACTCTGGACAAGCAGAATGGCAGGGACTGTAGAAGATATTAAGAAGAATAAAAACAAAGCCTTTGCCCCCAAGGCTGCTCTATTTGCTTCAGAAGATAAGATAACTTCACAATGCCAAGCAGAACAGAATACATGCCTGTATTTTTTTCCCACACAGCAGTAGTACAACTCCTTTCGGGTTCCCAGACCTGATTCTAATGTGTGTGTGTGTGTGTGTGTGTGTGTGTGTGGCAGATAGGGTCTTCCCAGGGACAACACCAAGCAATTCACAAACACCAGGAGGGTGTCTGAGAACTCAGTTCTGATGCTAAATGCCTGGAGACAGCACCAGATTCCCCAGGTTAAGGGCTCTGTCTGTCCTAGAACACTGCCCTCAACCTTACCAGTCAGGACTCCAGTCACAAGCCCCGGGCAGTTACCTATGCTTCTGACCATTCAGCTATAGGTTGGAGGTTCCCACGACCTTTCTCTTAGGTTTGATTAATTTAGCAGAGCAGATCACAGAACTCAGGAATACACGTTTACCAGTTTAAAAAAGGATACCATTAAAGATATATGTTAACAGTCAGATGAATAGATTCACAAGCCAAGGTCTCAAGGAAAGGAGCTTCTGTCCTCATGGAGCTTGGGGCCTGGCTTGGTCGCACATGGAAGCTTTCTGGTTCCCCAAGCATAGAAACTCTCTCCGACAGAGAAACAGGATGCAAGAGCGAGAGATGCTCTTTCCCTGGGGTTTGTGAGTGCTTCATTGCAGAGTCATGATTGACTAAATCATTGGCCACTGGCTGATTCAACTTCCAGCCCTGGCCCTTGGGTGGGGGTCCAAAAGTCTCTCATTAACATGACAAGACACCCATTTCACCTTTAAGGCTGAACCTGAAGTGTTTTCAGGAACTGTGCATGAAGGCCAGATATACCTGGCAAGTATACATTTGGTCATCAGAATGACCAAATACATATTTCTTGTAACTCATTATATAGCAATGCCACAGGTAAGCAGTAAGGGAAATCATGGGAGCAGGTGCCCTGTGGGCTGGTGCAGCTAGAGCTGGCTTCCCCAGGGAAGCTATGTATGTTCATAACCTTAGCCGCAATTCTGCAGTCTTGAAAGTTCTGAAACCGTTTCTTACAACTCATCTGGTGGCAGACTTGACCTAACCTGAGTTTAGCAGCAATGCTTTACCTGTTCTGAATAAGCTTACTTATATATCTTGATTTATTTTGATTAATATGAAAATCCTTACATTTCACCACAGAAATATTAATGTGGCTAATTATGGCATGTTGTCTCATAACTAAAACACCATATTGAAAATCCAAACATTAATGACTTCAAATAATGATTATGAAAGTATATTTGAGTTGGGACATTAAGAATAGGTGATTTTTCCTGGTGAAGAGGAGGGCCATTTTTGGTGGTGGGGAATGGCATGTGTATAGGATGAACAGAGGCATAGATTGATGGAAGGTAGAGGATTAAAGTTTGGGGTACCATACATAGTGAATCTGACAGTAATGTATACCTTTGTGCTCAGAAATAGGTTAAACCACCAGCTGCTGTCTAAAAATTAATAATTATATTGCAGTGTGGAGTAGTAAATGTTAAATTACATTAAATAATATTGTAGCCACTAATGACATGTAGCTGCTGATCATTTGAAATTGGCTGGTCTGAATTGAAATGTGATACAAGTATAAAATACTAAGATTTCAAAAGCTTTGTGAAAAAAAAAAAAGAGTCTCCTTAATAATTTTAATGTTGATTACATGTTGAAATAATATTTTAATATCTCAAGTCAAATCATATATATTACAAAAATTAATCTTATCTGTTTCTTTTCACTTTTTTACTGGGCTCACATCTGTGGTTCTTATTATATACTCTACTGGATAGTTTTGATTTTAAGCACTGAAACCTAATATTTAGACCTTAATGCTGTCCATATATATATATATATAACAATTACATTACTTCACATTTTCTGGTGTTACAAAAAAAAATACATAACTTGGAAGCAAGGAAAAAAAGTAGGTGACATATCCTTTCAGTGTCATAAAAAGGTGAAGGCTACCCGACGATTGTCTAGGGAATATACTTAGACATATTGTACATTATTGGTTAAAGGACCCAGACTTCTTATAGATTTTTGTCCAGTGGAATAGAAAATAGAAAAGCCCCCAAAGTTATGGTCTACTATCCTGTACCTAACCACAAATCTTTACTAAGTTGCATAACTATTCAAATATAGATGTAGATATCAACATAGTCATGGTCATAGATATTTATAGATACAGATATGGATAGAGATATAAATATGTATTGTTTTTCAAATGCTACCTGAACCAGTTTTAACATAATACTGGTTTCCTCATTAGTTAAGAGTTGATAAAAACTTTGCCATGTGTTCATTTTATATTTTCATGAAAGTCATAATTTTATCTTTTTGCAAATTATACTTTATGACTGGTAATAAAGTCAGTTGCTTTACCTTTAAGCCATCTGGTCCTGGTTCACCCATATATCCCTTTTGACCTGGTTTTCCCTAGAAGAGAACATAAAATAGAGATATGTTTAATCATTCTCATCTTTGAAAGTTTCCTAAGATTTATGAAATTCAGATTATTCTATAAGATGAAACACTTCAAAACTATTTGAAAAATGTATTTCATTATACTCATTAGCCATTCATGTTTGACCGTCTACTTTGCGCCATGCATAATTCTAGGGGCTGGGGATTGAGGAGTGCATTAAACATACCTGCCTTCATAGAATTTACATTCTAGTGAGGATGACAGAGTTTTTGAAGAAAATAAGTAAAATTCACAGTGCTTTAGGTAGTGGTAAATGTGAAGGACACAAAATTAAGCAAGGAAGGGAGATATGAACTGTTGCGGATTTTTTGTTGAGATTTCTTGTAAGATTTCCAGGGAAGACCTCACTGAGAAGATGGCAGTTAAGTAAAGACTTAAAAAAGGAATGAACTATATGGCTGTCTAAAGGAAGAAGATTCCAAGCAGAGAAAAAGAGCATGTGCAAAGGTCCTGACACAAGAGTGTGCACGGTGTGTTGGAAAAATCACAAAGAATCAATGCAGCTGGTGCAGAATAAGTGAAGGTCAGCAAAGAGATGACATAAGCTTCTTTATATAGTTTGAAAGTAAAGCATCCACAAATTGATGACAGGTCATGTGTAGAATGTGAAAGAAAGAGAAGAGTCAAGAATGAACTCAAGATTTTTAATCTGAGTAAGGGACCAAATTAAATGGGTAAGACTGTGGGAGGAATAGGTGAGGGTTACCTGAAAGCTCAGTTTTGGCACTGTGGTTTGATAATCTTGTTATGATATCTGAGGGGAGAGACCTTGTGGTAGTTACACAAGCCCAGAATTCAAGGAGTAGAAAGTTCTGCTTTAAACATATAACTTGGGAAATCACCAGGATTTTGATAGTATTTAAAGCCAAAAGGCCGGACCAGCTTATCTAAACAGTGAGTATAAATAAAAAGGAAAAGAAGTCCACAAACTAAGCCCTGAGGCCCTCCAAAATTTAGAATTTGAAGAAATGAGGACAATATTCAAATTTACTGTCAGAATTTGGAGGAAGATCATGCAAGTCAAGAAAGTGTTCTAGGAGGATCACATTAAATTCTGAGGAATATAATAAGAAGTAATATGAAAACTGAGAAATGACCACTGAATTCAGAAACATGAAGGTCACTGATGACCTTCATAAGATCACTTGTTTTAGACTGGTAGGGACAAGAATACTTTCAGCAGATACGGTGATGAGAAAAATTGGAAGGAATATGTATAGACAACACTTTAAAGAAGGTTTGTAGTAAAGGGAAGGAGAGAAAGATAACATCTGGAAGAAAAACCAAGGTCAATACAAATTTTGTTTTGTTTTTAAGCTGGAAGAAATAATAGCATATTTATATGCTGATAGGATTGATACAGTAAAGGGAACAAAATTAAGATGCAGGAGAGACTGGGGAGGATTGACAGATCAATGATCTTCAGTTGGTAAGAGGATAATAAATATAAACAAGTGGAACTTTTGGCCTTAACTAGAAAAATGGCCTATTCATCCACAATAACACGAGAGAAGGCAGAGTAAAAAGTACAGATACAGGATGTGGTAGAAGTGATGGTAGAAACTTGAGGGAAGTTCCCTACTGATTTTTAGAATCTTCTAAGGGAATAAGGACCCAAAATAAAAGGCTAAGTCTGAGGATGACAGAGAGGTAAATGGCATTGAGGAGAGAGAAATATAAAATAATAATTTAGAAAAGTAAATAGGTATTGAAATAGAATCCAGAATGTAACCAAAAGGATAATTGTGCTGTTTTAAGCTTGATGAGGGATGTGAGGTCATGAGGGAGTTAAGGAATAATGGAATGGTGATAGGATCAATGGATTGAAATTCCTACCAGCACAGGTGAACTGGGTTATGAGACAGAATGTATCAGAGAGAAAGGCAATGATGGATGGTGGTGAGGGAAGGAGAGGTTGGAAATTGAAAATAAGGAGTGATTACTGTTACTGGGAATGACAAGGTAAAGGGTATGACCACAGCAATTAGCACCTGAAGAGAGGAGGGTAAGATCATAGAGGAGAGGTAGTCAGTATCCTGGATACTGGGTAGACTGATAGATGTGGTTTCTAATATTAAACAACAGATATCTGATGATATAAATTTGATTAAGGAGATCATTGTGCCTCAACCAATGTGGGACAAATTCAAATCCATGTGTAGAAAAAGTGTGGGAAGAGATTGTTAAATAGAACACTAATTTTTAATATCTACTAGGCATTATAGATTTGAATTCAAGTATTCCTATCCATGAAAATATACTCTCATGCTTTTCTTTATTGAAATACAATAAAACAAAACAATCCTCTGACTCTCATTCTGTTTTGGCTAAATATAAAAACTTGAGCTACTTAAAATTATATTTAGAACTTATATCCAAAGTTATTCTAATATTGCCTCTGACTTGTTTGAAACTGTCTAGTGGTTTCCTATCAAGCACAAAGTAAAGCAAATGATAAAAAGTTATCTATTATTGTTAAATATCAATTGTTCTCTAATCAATTTGCATATACAGAAGAAATATAATTAAGAGTTAAAATTATTACATTTGTCTATGACATTTACCAAAATATTTTTAATAATACATTTTATTGACACTATTTGGGGAAAGCCCTGGCAAGAATATTTCTTTCATCTTAATAATGTCATACTCAGCACTCCAGTATATTAAAAAATAGTTATATACCATATCTATATTTTAGAAAGAATCTCACTGGAATCTGGTATCAGCATGTTTATAATAATCTCTTGGAAATGAAGCGATTCAGAGCATCAGTACTGGAGTCATCAATTCTGGTCCTGTTTAAGTTCTGTCATACTAGGTTTATCTTGAGCACATTATACTTAACCATATAATATTACAGGCTTATTTTCAATCTAAAAAAAGCAGACAATTTCTCACAGAGTTGTTTTCAGGATTAGAGATGATTCATGTGACATATTTAGAACAACACTAGTGCTAAATTGACCTTCAACCAATAGTAGCAACAATAATAATAAGTATTGAGACTGAGTAGGCAAGAGGTGAACATGGTTCTCCTGCTTTCTAGAGAAGTAATTTTAAATAGGATCAATTATTAAGGGCTCAAATAACAACAGTTTTTTCTTATATAACTCACCTCACAAAAAATGAAATAAAAATTCTTCTTTTTCTTTCAATGGGATAGTAGCAGTATATCTGCTAGTGAGGTAAAGGTGTAAAAGAAAGAATTACTGTCCCCTTAAAATGGAAAAGTATTTCAAGACCCTGTATGTTATGATGTTCTTCAAGGAAAAAGAATGAGACGTATTTCATGTGAATAAACAGCTATTAAAATAAATGTGATGCACACACCTTAATTACTTCATGATAATGTAAACTTTGGTCATGTGCACCCAAATTCCTAAAGAATCCATTTTCAGAACTTAAAAACAAGTAATCTATATATTTCTACACAATACTTTCTAAAGAAAAAGTTGGCAGAAAACACATCTTATTGGCTTTCCAGAATTTTACAGACACATTTATAAAATAGAAATTCCTTGAATATTACTAAAATGGCTAAAGTATCTAACTTCCTGTTATATTTTGACAAACTTTATAAATAATCTGCACAAATTACTAAGACCAAGAGACCACTAAAGAACAAGTAAATATGTAATAGGCACAATATGATTTAAAATATCCTGGAAAATTCCAATTATATGCCTACTTTATTTGGGGGGATCATATGGCTATAGTTTGTCTTTTGCTATAATTTTACTATTAAAAAGTTATAGAACAGTTGCTCTGATACCTACTCTTGGCCCCAGTTCTCCAAAGGATCCAATAGGTCCTTCTTCTCCCTTAAAGAAAATCAAAACACATAACAGCTTAAAATAAGTATTTAAAAATGTAAGCCCTTATTCTATTTATTTTGAAATCTGAAGCTCTTTCTGAGATGTGATGAAAGTAATGCTTTTTTCCGCCTTGTGTTTTAGAACTATATCATCCCATAACATTTTGGTTTCTGTGTGTGACAAATCCACATCTACCCAAAGGGGGACATATATTGTTGGATTATTTTTAAAATGGTAGATGATAGAAATTATATAGAGAAAATTAATAGTGATAAGAGTGAAAGTGATTAGGGTATCACAAATCAGGATTAGGAATCACAGAAACCACAAATTAATGATAAACTTTACTTCTTTGGGCTCAATCTCCCTCTGACATAGAGAGAAAATTAAGTTCTTAAAAGATGGAAATAAATACACTCAATGCAATCATTTGGTATATTAAAAAATTATTGGTACAGAACATGTTTGCTCTTGGCCCATTTTGATACTTCATTCATTCACAGACATGTTTTGGGCCTTAGCTCTGGTTTAAGCCTTAGAGATAAAAAAGGTATATCAAGTCTCACACAAATGGAGCTTAATGTCTAGAGTTTCCTCTTGACTAATTTACAAGTTCAATATTCTTGGGGTCAAATCAGTTATAATGTTATAAAATATAAAATCTTGTACATTCTTCTAAGGATCAAAAACTGTAAGGGTGAATAGAGAATAGAAGAACATAGAAAAATACATAATTTTTATACATTATTCTCTAAGAAAATAAAAAAGTAGTGAATGTTTTTACTCAATGTATGTACATATTTTCTAAATATACTGATTTTTCACCTTTGAATAAAAGTTGATGCTATCTCATCTGATACCTTATACTATAGTCTTCTCTAGATCACATATTCTATTTAATTTATTTGGTTAAAAACATTTTGCTCAATTCACAATTCAATTTAAATATAATTGATTGGGTCACAAATATAAAATAGACACTAAAGGTAAATATAGATTCTAGTACATATGAGTGATAATCTAGGCTCAGATTCTTGACATCCCATGGTGACCACTGATATAAATCACTTCATGAGTTCAGAACATTGTAAAATGATTTCAAATCCCATTTCTTAACTGCCAGGATAAAACTGGTAGCTGGAAATCCTCCATGACAAAAATTGTCTACATTAAAGCATGTTTCTTTAAGTAATAACTAAAAAGGGAAATTTGAACTAAAAAAATTGCTGATTGGATATTTATTTCCTCCATACCTGAGTTCCTTTAAGACCAGGAGGTCCAGGAGGCCCTCTATTTCCAAGAAGTCCCTGTAAAAACAATATAAGCACATGCAATTAAAGTTTCTTTTATTAATTCAGTTAACATTTTTTCTATTAGCATTAATTTAGAGATAGGCAATACTATTTGGTACCATTCTTTTCCCATTAAGAAGTTATCAAAATGGGGTGGGAGGGTAGGTAAGCAGAATATGATAGGCCATCCAAAAAGTTAGGAAACACAGGATAATCTTATTTAAAGAATATGTTAATGTTCAGATAATCTGCCTGGTATGTTACTCTTCAGCCAGATGCCTTTTCAGAAAAAGCACTTCTAAATTTAAAGCAATGGGTCCAATTGCTATTCTGATACTAGTAAAATAAATACATAAGAGTGTCTACAAAGTCTGAAAACAGATAGAGGAGACATATAGTGTTTTAATATCTGTTAATAAACTAGCAGAGTCAGGACCACATTATTCATACTAAATGTTCTTCAACTCATTTCCCTTCTTGATACAGGCTGGTAGAGAGGGCATTTGCAGAGGACAGCAACAATCTCAACATTATTAGGAATTTCAGTGTTAAAATAAATCTTTTGTTAATCAAAATGCAGTTGTTAAAAACCAAATACTTTCTGAATAAAAAATTTTTTTAAGTAACTTAAAAAAAAAATCTTTCTATTTCAGAAAACACCCTACAGCATGTATTCAATGTGGCAGCATTTTTTTACTTAGTTCTATTCCTCAAACCATGCATTATATTAGCAAAATTTAATTAAATCTCTTTTAAGAACTAGCTTTTGCATTATTGCTTTTAGTGATTTATAGTCACTAAAAGGTTTTATCTAATTTTTAACTGTAATAAATAACTATGGCAAATAGCAGATCTTTCCTTCATATTATATCTTGTTCAATCATTGCTATGTTCTAACAATCATAAAATGAAAATTCCTGGTCAATTTAAGAACCTACAATATATTATTATGTACACAGCACCATTCAAGAAACTGCATCACTTTAGGCAATAACTTAACATTTTTGTACAGCTTTATTATCTTTAATAGGAAGACATGTATTAGATTATTGAAATGGGCATGTTGTTTTATACGAGCCCAACATACATCTTTTTTTCAGACAAAAGCATCCTAATTTTCATTAGGGAAACACTCTTTCCTTAGTTTTAGTACCTGTGGTTTGAAGGGAGGTGACTCTATCCCTGACTAAATTTAAGGGTGGACATGTGACATGAACCAAGTTGGCATACTGTGCACTTCTAGAAATATGATAGTGATTGGTTCACTAACGAGCCAGGAACCCAAATTAGTCTAACTGAAGCCAATTTTGGACTGCAGTGTAACAAATGGGGGGACAGGATAACAACAAAGATGATATAAAACTAAACAGCAAGAAACCATGAAAGGAGGGGCCTGAGAAATAAATCAATAAATTTAAAAAAGGAGAGAGTAGGTGGAATTGAGTTTTAATGATACTGTTTGGGGTTCTGGATTCAGTTATACTAGAATTTCTAAACTTTTCTCATATTTATATAGTCATATTTAAGTTGTATTTCCATTACTTAGAACTGAAAGAATCCTAACTGATAAAATAATTTCTAGCTCTTTTGAGTAACCAAAATACTCTTCTAGATATTTCTGTGTTAGGTTTTAGGTGTTTAGACTGACTGGAGGTATAGAATCATAATGGTGTGATATTTAAATTCCTCCACAGGACAGCTAATGTTTAATTAATTTATTTATTTTTCATTCCTTTTTCTCATCCAACATTTATTAATTTTCAACTATGTGTAAGGTCCAATGAACAACACAACATTAGGCCCTAAGTATACAAATACAAATGAAACATAGTCCCTATTCAAAATGAATTAATAATTTATTATGGATGATGGCACTTTAAAATAAAAATGAGTAAGTAAGTGTTGTAATAGACATAGAAGTAAAGCAAAGTATAATAGGGAACTTAGGTAGCAAAATCTTTTCTGAGGTGTTGAGAAATTTTTTAATACATAAAATAATTTTGTCTTGAGTTATGACAGGCTAATATAAGCTTGTAGCTAAAAATAAACACACACCAAAAACTTATAAACAACTACTGGGACTCAAAAGCCATTGATGAACATACAGTTTATATTAAAGTGTATGTGTAAGAAGCTGGCTCAGCTCCATATTCAGGGTGAAATCAGAGAGGGCTGTATGTTCAGAGGGAACTAGGCTCCCCTATTCTCTCATTGTAGCTATTTACCATAGTGGAGTGGCACTACTGACCAAGAAACAAAATTAAATCTTTCTGGAAAGCAGATAAACCAGGTTCCTTTTTCCTTCCCCTTCCAAGACCAATTTGTGATCTTATAAAAGAGTAATTAAAGCTGAATTGAGAAAAAAACCAAACTACTTATATGCTATTTTCAAGAAACATATCTAAAACAAAAATATAGAAGACTTAAAGTTGAAAACTGAAAAAAGATATGCAAGAGATTTATCAGCCCAAAGAGAGTTAAAATAATTATATTAATGTTAGGTCAAATAGCCTATAAGGTAAAAAAGATTATTAAAGTTATGAGGATCACTAAATGATAAAAGGCTATGTTCACCAGGAACAGATAAAAACTCTCAATTTTTATGCATCTAATAACATAAATTGCAAATATATAAAGGAAAACTGAGAGAAAATTAAAGACAAATTCATATTAGTCTCGTATCATTTTATTTCTGTGGAATTAGTTCTAATGTGTCCTCAATTCATTTCTGATTTTATTTGAATCATCTCTTCTTGGTGTAGCTAAAGGTTTGTCAATCTTGTTGATCTTTTAAAAAATCTGTTTTGTTCATTTTTTCTATTGTTTTCCTATTCTCTTTTCATTTATTTCTGTTCTAATCTTTATAATTTATTTCCTTCTCTTACCTTTGGCCTTAGCTTATTCTTCTTTTTCTAACTATTTGAGGTGTAAATACAAGTTTTTGACAAGGATGTGGAGAAACTGGAACCCTTGTACTATGGAAAACAGTATGGAAGTACTTCTAAAAGTTAAACATAGAACTACCATATGATCCAGCCATCCTACTTCTGGATATTTGTTCAAAAGAACTGAAAACAAAATCTCAAAGAGATTTCTGCATTCTCATATTCACTGCAGCATTATTCATAATAGCCAAAGGTGAAAACAACCTAAATGTCCATCAATGGATGAATGGGTAAAGAAAATGTGGATGTGGGGACTATTGGACAATGGACTATTATTCAGCCTTTAACAAGAATGAAATTCTGATACATCCTATAACATGGAGACCTGATACTAAAGTGAAATAAGCCAGTCACAGAGGACAAATAATGCATGATTCTACTTGTATGAGTAGTCATATTCATAGAAGCAGAAAGGAGAATGGAGGTTGCCAGGAGCTGGGAGAGGTGGAAATGGGAAGTTGCTGTTTAATGGGTATATGTCATGTAAAATGAAAACAGTCAAGAGATCCGTTGTACAACAATATACATATAATTAACAATATTGTACTGTACACTTTAGAATTTAAGAGGATAAATATCATATTATATGTGTTTACTACCATAAAAAAAATCTCCCATGGGCTTATTAGCATTCAGACTTTTCAACTTTATATTTAAGATCTGGCACAATCTACCTCCTAAATTCCTTTTTTTAAAGTTAGGTAGGTTTACATCCACCCTCCATCTCTGTGTTCATTTTGTACTTGCAGAGAATCTCTCATCTCTTGGCTCTACTTGGCTAAATCCAACCCATTCAACTCAAAATCCTAATTTCTTTAAGAAGTCTCTGAGAAAAATGGCTAAATAAGTTATTCTTTCTACTAAGCTCCTTATTATTACTTTCCCAGAAGATTACATTTCCTAGTACATAGAGGATTATGTTTAAATCTTGTTTTAAAGTAATTTAACACAGTACATTTACCATTGCACAAACTCAGTAAATAGTTCTCATCTGACTAAATGCTGCTTTGAAAACAAATTGATTAATATAAGAAGTATGTGTATAAAATCTTGACAACACATCAAATGTGATTCTTCAGGGCTAGGTCAAGGTGATCTCTGAGAATTATTTAGAGTTCTACATTTTCCTCTTACTAAGTTCACCCCTATACAGATAAATGCATGACATACTTTAATAATTCAGTGTAAAAGTTATTTTTATATATTCTGTGCCAAGATGTAACAAATAATAGGCTTTCTCTAAAAGCTTAGCAGGTAGTTATATAACAGATAACAGCTTGCTTTACCATCCCTAATCCCATACCCAAACTTACAACACAAACAATTATAGCAACAGATAAATTTTTCCTCTATTTACTGGAGAACAGAGACTATTTATTGAGTACTCAGTTTCTGCATTAAGTAGCAAAGGATATGATTTTGATAATGGTATAGGATGCTTGAAAGCAGATTGCTAAATTGGATGACTCTTAAGAAGACTTGCCAAAGTGTTTTGTATCTACATAATATACATACATACATATGTAACCCCACAATCAATAGAACCATAATTAGTAGAAGTTTCCAATCTTAGTTGAGGTTTTTAGTCAACTGGTAGAAAATGAAGAGAAAATAAAAGGTTTTCTAGAGTTGTGCCGAATTGCTCTGGAAAGAACCCAATTTGTTTGAAAATAGGGTAACCATGCATTTAAAATAGGACAGACATGATTTTCTTGATGACCACCTTATATAGTCTCAACAGAGCTGTAGTTATTTATATCGTCCTCACCAAATACATGAAAAATATTCCATGATATAGTGTATGAAACTAAAGGAACACATCATGTTAATAGGTTCCGTATGTTTGACTTTGGCCCTTCTGCTTTTAGAAATGATTTTAAGAACAATAGGAAGGACAAAAAAGACAAAAACAGATCCTTCTCAACCAACAAAATATAAAATCATATTCATGTACCTTCAAAATATTCAGATTATTTTGATAAAATCACCTCTTCTATTATTTTAAAATTCAGTGATATATACTGAATCAGTAGGTCTGAAGTTGGTGCAAATGAGGTTACAAGCTCATGTTCATTGACTACATTTAGATAAAGTATTACCTATCAGAAATGCAACCATTGCTGTTCATTAAAATGTCTGGCTCTCAGGTCTTCTGTTTCCCTTTTAAATGTTGTAATACTAAGACTAAAGGAAGTAGTGAGAAGGAAGCTTTAAAGATCACTACTGTAGTAAGATCCAGGAGGTCAGTTGGTTTTCTTCCATTCTCTGATATTTTTCTTGACAAAACTTCAAGAGAAACAACATTTCCAAACTCAAAAGAATTTAGAAAGCTATCTGGTTCTTCACTAGTATAATATGAATACCTAAAAATATTAAGATCAATTATCACTTTCTCTTGAAGTAATTTCCAGTTTACTAAGACAGAATCTGTTGCTCAACTACCTAGGCTCTCATAGTAGTTTACCAGCTCTTTTATATATTCTTATAATATTGTGTGTTATACTTTTTTGGTATTTATCACTAAACTGTAACCTCATCCAGGGGAGAGACCATGTTTAGAAAGCTTTATAATTCCATGTTTAGGACTTGGCTCAACACATAAAATAAATTCAATAGATGTTAAATGAGTGAATTATTGAATGAATTGGTAAGTGTGTTTATATATGATTCAATAGTTTAAGTTCCTAAATATATAGCAGGTGAAGCGCTAAACTATACACAAGAAATTCTCAACTCCATTCTGTGTACCACCTTTCTTTTTCTCTTAACATCCCTACACACTACTATTTCTATTTTGGGGCTTGGCTTATTGGTGGATATTATTTCTACCTTGATGTAAAATAGGCACCTCAAACTAAATATAGTCATAGTCAAACTTCTTGTCTCTTCCGCCCTCCAAACATGCTCCACCTGAGTTCCCTATTTAAGCTAATGACATCAGTAACCCAGTTGTACTCTGTTTTATCCTTGACTTCTTTTTCATCCATCACCTTCATTCAATCAGTTACCAAACTGTATTGTCTTTTTTCCAAAATGGATTTTATCTATCTATCTATCTATCATCTATCTTTATCTATCTATCTATCTATCTATCTATCTATCTATCTATCTATCTATCTATCTATCTATCTATCTATCTATCATCTATCTTTATCTATCTATCTATCTATCTATCTATCTATCTATCTATCTATCTATATCTATCTATCTATCTATCTATCTATCTATCTAATCTATCTATCACCTATCTATCATCTATTTATATTTATTTTTAAATTTTTTATTAAGGTATGGTTGACATACACTTTAATGAAGGTTTCACATGAAAAAACAATATGGTTACTACATTTACCCATATTATCAAGTCCCCACCCATACCCCAATGCAGTTACTGTCCATCAATGGAGCAAGATGTCAGAGATCACTATGTCCCTTCTCTGTGCTACACTGTTCTCCTGGTGATCCCCCACACCATGTGTACTAAACATAATATCCCACAGTCCCCTTCTCCCTCCCTCCCCACCTGCCCTCCCACAACCCTCCCCTTTGGTAATCACTAGTTCATTCTTGGGGTCTCTGAGTCTGCTGCCATTTTGTTCCTTCAGTTTTGCTTCATTGTTATACTCCACAAATGAGGGAAATCATTTGGCAACTGTCTTTCTCTGCCTGGCTTATTTCACTGAGCATAATGTCTTCCAGCTCCATCCATGTTGCTGCAAACGGTAGTATTTGTTTCTCTCTTATGGCTGAATAGTATTCCATTGTATATATGTACCACATCTCCTTTATCCATTCATCTACTGATGGACACTTAGGTTGCTTCCATATCTTGGCTACTGTAAAAAGTGCTGCGATAAACATAGGGGTACATATGTCTTTTTGAATCTGAGAAGTTGTATTCTTTGGGTATATTCCAAAGAGTGGGATTCGTGGGGCCAAACGTTATTTCTACTTTTAGTTTTTTGAGGAACCTCCATATTACTTTCCACAATGGTTGAACTAGCTTACATTCCCACCAGCAGTGTAGGAGGGTTCCCCTATCTCCACATCCTCAGCAGCATTTGTTGTTCTTAGTCTTTTCGATGCTGGCCATCCTTACTGGTGTGAGGTGATATCTCATTGTGGTTTTAATTAGCATTTCCCTGATGATTAGTGATGTGAAGCATCTTTTCATGTGACTGTTGGCCATCTGAATCTCTTCTTTGGAGAACTGTCTCTTCATATCCTCTGCCCATTTGTTAATCGGGTTATTTGCTTTTTGGGTGTGGAGGTGTGTAAGTTCTTTATATATATTTTGGATGTTATCCCCTTGTCAGATATGTGATTTACAAATATATTCTCCCATACTGTAGGATGCCTTTTTGTTTTGTTGATGATGTGCTTTGCCATACAAAACCTTTTTAGTTTGATGTAGTCCCATGAGTTCATTTTTGCTTTTGTTCCCTTTCTTGAGGAGATGGGTTCAGGAAGAAGTTGCTCATGCTTATATTTAGGAGATGTTTGCCTATGTTGTCTTCAAGAGTTTTATGGTTTCATGACTTACAGTCAAGTCTTTAATCCATTTTGATTTTACTTTTGTGTATGGGGTTAAACAATAACCCAGTTTCATTCTCTTGCATGTAGCTGTCCAGTTTTGCCACCACCAGCTGTTGAAGAGGCTGTCATTTCCCCATTGTATGTCCATGGCTCCTTTATCATATATTAATTGACCACATATGGTTGGGTTTACATCAGGGCTCTCTAGTCTGTTCCATTGGTCTATGGGTCTGGTCTTGTGCCAGTACCAAATTGTCTTGATTCCTGTGGCTTTGTAGTAGAGCTTGAAGTTGGAAAGCATAATGCCCCCTGCTATATTCTTCCTTCTCAGTATAGCTTTGGGTATTCGAGGTCTTTTGTGGTTCCATATGAATTTTAGGATGATTTTCTCTAGTTTGTTGAAGAATGCTCTTGGTATTTTGATAGGGATTGCATTGGATCTATAGATTACTTTAGGCAGGATGGCTATTTTGACAATATTAATTCTTCCTATCCATGAGCACGGGATGTGTTTTCATTTATTGGCGTCTTCTTTAATTTCTCTCATGAGTGTCTTGTAGTTTTCAGAGTATAGGTCTTTCACTTCCATGGTTAGGTTTATTCCTAGGTATTTTAATCTTTTTGATGCAATTGTGAATGAAATTGTTTTCCTGATTTCTCTCTCTGCTACTTCAATGTTAGTGTATAGGGATGCCACAGATTTCTGTGTATTAATTTTCTATCCTACAACTTTGCTGAATTCAGATATTACATCTAATAGTTTTGGAGTGGATTCTTAGGGTTTTTTATGTACAATATCACATCATCTGCAAACAGGGACAGTTTGACTACTTCCTTGCCAATCTGGATGCCTTTTACTTCTTTGTGTTGTCTGATTGCTGTGGCTAGGACTTCCAGTACTATGTTGAATAGAAGTGGGGAGAGTGGGCATCCTTGTCTTGTTCCGATCTTATAGGAAAAGCTTTCAGCTTCTTGCTGTTCAGTATGATGTTGGCTGTGGGTTTATCATATATGGCCTTTATTATGTTGAGGTACTTGCCCTCTATACCCATTTCGTTGAGAGTTTTTATCATGAATGGATGTTGAATTTTGTTGAATGCTGTTTCAGCATCTATGGAAATGATCATGTGGTTATTGTCCTTCTTTTTGTTGATGTAGTGGATGATGTTGATAAATCTTACTTGATCATGATGGATGACTTTTTGATTTATCTTTTAATTCAGTTTGTTAATATTTTGTGGAGTATTTTTGCATCTATGTTTATCAGGGATATTGATCTTTAATTTTCTTTTTTTGTGATGTCTTTGCCTGGTTCTGGTATTAGAGTGATGCTAGCCTCATAGAATGACTTTGGAAGTATTCCCTCCTCTTCTACTTTTTGGAAAAATTTAAGTAGAATGGGTATTAGGTCTTCACTAAATGTTTGATAAAATTAAGTGGTGAAGCCATCTAGTCCAGGGGTTCTGTTCTTAGGTAGGTTTTTGATTACCAGTTCAATTTCATTGCTGGTAATTGGTCTATTCAGATTTTCTGTTTCTTCCTTCGTCAACCTTGGAAGGTTCTATTTTTCTGGAAAGTTGTCCATTTTGTCTAGGTTATCCAGTTTGTTAGCATAATTTTTCATAGTATTCTCTAATAATTCTTTGTATTTCTGTGGTGTCCGTAATGATTTTTCCTTTCTCATTTCTGATTCTGTTTCTGTTAGTAGACTCTTTTTTTTTCTTGATAAGTCTGGCTTGGGGGTTATCTATTTTGTTTATTTTCTTGAAGAACCAGCTCTTGCTTTCATTGATTCTCTATGGTTTATTCTTCTCAATTTTATTTATTTCTGCTCTAATTTTTATTATGTCCCTCCTTCTACTGACTTTGGGTCTCATTTGTTGTTCTTTTCCTAGTTTCATTAATTGCGAGTTTAGACTGCTTATATGGGATTGTTCTTATTTCTTGAAGTAGGCCTGTATTATAATATACTTTCCTCTTAGCACAGCCTTGGCTGTGTCCCACAGATTTTGCAGTGTTGAATTATTGTTGTTATTTTTCTCCATATATTGCTTGATCTCTGTTTTTATTTGGTCATTGATCCATTGGTAATTTAGGTGCATGTTGTGAAGCCTCCATGTGTTTGTGGGCTTTTTCATTTTGTTTGCGTAATTTATTTCTAGTTTCATACCTTTGTGGTCTGAGAAACTGGTTGGTACAATTTCAATCTTTTTGAATTTGCTGAGGCTCTTTTTGTGGCCTAGTATATGATCTATTCTTGAAAATGTTCCATGTGCACTTGAGAAGAATGTGTATTCTACTGCTTTTGGGTGTAGAGTTCTGTAGATGTCTGTTAGGTCCATCAGTTCTATTGTGTTGTTCAGTGCCTCTGTCTCCTTACTTATCTTCTGTCTAGTTGATCTGTCCTTCAGAGTACGTGGAGTGTTGAAGATTCATAGAATGAATGCATTGCATTCTATATCCCCTTTTAATTCTATTAGTATTTGTTTCACATATGTAGGTTCTCCTGTGTTGGGAGCACAGATATTTATAATGGTTTTATCTTCTTGTTGGATTGACCCCTTTATCATTATGTAATGTCCTTCATT
The DNA here is from genome assembly GCF_030020395.1 of Manis pentadactyla. Lineage (NCBI taxonomy): Eukaryota > Metazoa > Chordata > Mammalia > Pholidota > Manidae > Manis > Manis pentadactyla. The sequence goes on from NC_080022.1 coordinate 73,233,360, forward strand.
GTCTCTTGTTACTTTCTGTGTTTTAAAGTCTATTTTGTCTGATACAAGTACTGCAACTCCTGCTTTTTTCTATTAGTTGTACGAAATATCTTTTATCCATCCCTTCACTTTTAGTCTGTATATGTCTTTGGGTTTAAAGTGAGTCTCTTGTAGGAAGCATATAGATGGGTCCTGTTTTTTTTATCCATTCCATGACTCTATGTCTTTTGATTGGTGCATTCAGTCAATTTACATTTAGGGTGTTTATTGATAGCTATGTACTTATTGCCATTGCAGGCTTTAGATTTGTGGTTACCAAAGTTTCAAGGTTAACTCCCTTACTATCTAAGAGTCTAGCTTTACTCACTTAATATGCTGTTACAAACACAATCTAAAGTTTCTTTTCTTTTTCTCCTCCTTTTTCTTCCTCCTCCATTCTTTATATATTAGGTATAATAGTCTGTATTCTTTGTCTATTTCTTGATTGACTTTTGGGATAGTTAATTTAATTTTGCATTTGCTTAGTAATTAGCTGTTCTACTTTCTTTCCTGTGGTTTTATTACCTCTGGTGACAGCTATTAAACCTTAGGAACACTTCAATCTATAGCAGTCCCTCTAGACTGTAGAGATGGTTTGTGGGAGGTAAATTCTCTCAGCTTTTGCTTATCTGGAAATTGTTTAACACCTCCTTCAAACTTAAATGATAATCTTGCTGGGTAAAGTAATACTGGTTTCAGGCCCTTCTGCTTCATTGCATTAAATACCTCATGCCACTCCCTTGTGGCCTGTAAGCTTTTTTCTGAGAAGTCTGATGTTAGTCTTATGGGCTTTCCTTTGTTTGTGATCTCATTTCTCTCTCTGGCTGCTTCTAATAGTCTGTCCTTATCCTTGACCTTTGCCAATTTTATTACTATATGTCTTGATGTTGTCTCCCTTGGGTCCCTTGTGTTGGGAGATCTGTGGATCTCCATGGCCTGAGAGACTATGTCCTTCCCCAGATTGGGGAAGTTTTCAGCAGCTACCTCCTCAAAGACACTTTCTATCCCTTTTTCTCTCTCTTCTTCTTCTGGTATCCCTATAATGCGAATATTGTCCCATTTGGATTGGTCACACAGTTCTCTCAATATTGTTTCATTCTTACAGATCTTTTTTTCTCTCTGTGTCTCAGCTTCTTTGTATTCCTCTTCTCTAGTTTCTATTTCATTTATCATCTCCTCCACCATATCCAACCTGCTTTTAATACCCTCCATTGTGCTCTTCAACGATTGGATCTCCAACCAGAATTCATTCCTGAGTTCTTGGATATCTTTCCATACCTCCATTAGCATGTGGATGATTTTTATTTTGAACTCCCTTTCAGGAAGAGTCATAAGTTCAGTGTCATTTAAATCTCTCTCCAGAGTTATATTAATTTTACTCTTGACCAGGTCTCTTTGGCATTTCATATTTGTATATGGCAACCTCTAGTGTCCAGAAGCTCTACTCTCTGGAGCTGCTCAAACCCTGAAGCAATGTCGGGGGTCGCAGGGGAGAGGTATTGGTGCCTAGGTGGAGGAAAGAGCTGTTTCCTGCTTCCCAGCTGCTATGCCTGTCTCCACTGCCTGAGCCAGTGGGCTGAGCACACAGGTATAAGCTTTTGTCCCAGAGTAGCCAGATATGGATCCCTGCTTTCCACAAGTGGCTGGAATATTAGTCTCTCTAGGAATTGTGCCTGTATTAGCTTTCAACCCTGTAATCACACGAGTATCATGAAAGCACCATGAAATGTAGGTTTGTGCTCCCAGAGTAGATCTCCAGAGCTATGTATTCAGCGGTCCCAGGCCTTCCACTCCCTCCATGCTCCATTTCTCTTACTCCCACTTGTGAGCTGGGGTGGAGGAAGGGCTTGGGTCCCATCTGGCCACAGCTTTGGTAAGTTACCCTGTTCCATGAGGTCTGCTCTTTTCTCCAGGTGTATGCAGTCTGGCGCAGTCCTCTTTCCTGTTGCTCTCTCAGGATTAGTTGCACCAACTGTATTTTCTAATTGTATACAGTTTTAGGACGAATCCTCTGTCTCTCCTCTCATGCCGCCATCTTTAATCCTCTCTCCAAAATGGATTTTAAATAGTCATTCAACAATCATCCAATCAGCCACTATCTATTGCATTCCTCTTATGCACTGTGTGCTATTGTGATACGTATAAAATCAATTAGGCTCTTCTCTCAAAAAGCTATGTTCTAATAGATAAGCAAATGAGCACTTATAATATATGCAGGTAAGTGCTTGGTAAATTTTTTTTCAGAAATTCAGAGAAGGGATATTTTAGTTAGATTTAGGAAGACCAGGCAAAGCTTCCTGGACAATGTTATATGTGATATGCAGGTATTAGTGAGATGAAACAGGGCACAGGAAAGTAAAGAGATATCCAGACAAAAGAACAGTGTATAGGAAGCATGGGGTTTGAAAAAATATGGCATACTTTGGTACTCTAAATAGGTTAGCTGGAGTAACACTTTTGGAAGAGTGATAGTAGATATAACTATGTGACAAGAGAGTTAAAGCAAAAGGGTAGGTTATAAAGAACCTTATGTAAAAAAGTAGAGAAGGACAAGCCTTAACCTGGAAGCTGTGGAGATCATTGCAGGATTGTGATATGTATAAAAACAAATGCCCTATATCATATCTTTACAATTTCTTGTCTAGATTTTTCTACCTCATCTCTTTGCCTTCAATTTATCTCCTATTTAAACCATCCTCCATTCTTACATAAGGGGTATTTTTTTTAACATAAATCATCTAGGAAACTTTCCTACTTAATATCTTTGATTATTTCATGATGACATGGATACAGCAGAAACTCATCAGCATGGCATTGAATGTTCTCCACAATTTAATCCCAAAGCTAAGTGCTTATGAGTCAGACTCTGAAGTCATATCTGGGTTAGAATTCTGACTACATTACTTGATAGTTATGTGACTATGAGGGAAGAACATAGACATCTGTAAAATGGAAATAAAATATAGCTCATATTGCTGTTGTGAAGATTAAATGAGATGTCTTTAAAACATTTACTATAGTAATATACTACTTGACACCATAGTACACTAACAAATATAGCTATTAATAATTTCCCTTTCAACTTCATCTCCTAGCATTTCCACTCTGCTCATACTGATAACCTTCCACAGCAGCTGATTATACTTTATAACTTGGCAGTCTCCAAACTTCAGATTATTTCATCCTTCCATCTTTTTATTCACAATGCTTTATTTGCTTACAATGCTCATTCTATGTCAGCCTGCCTGGTAAAGCTTGGTATTTAGAATTTTGCCATGAAAATATGTCCCAACATGGCAGTGGAGGAAGACCTTGAACTCAGTTCCTCCCATGGATACACCAAACCTACACTTACATAGAGAGAAATTCCTCCTGAAGAAGAACTGAGAGCTAATTGAGCAGTTTCTGCACAACAGAGAGACCACATAAAGAAGGTAGGAGAGATGGAGACCCAATAATGACAGAACCCTACCCCCAATACAGTGACCTGAATGCAGGAGGGATATCACTGAAGGGCTCACTAATAGATTTTTTGGACATAGCAAAAAAAACCCACAGATGTTTAAAGGGGAAACTAGACTATAAGTGAAGGAAATCCATGCACTAACCCTAGAGCAAAACAGAATGGGCAGGAAACTACAGGGACTCTCCTCAAGGCTGGAAGTGCTGGCAAGTGCTGTAGTTTTCATGTTCCCCCTCCACATTGATAGCGCAGATAGGAGCCATGTCCAGGCACCCTAGCCAACGTGTGAGGGCTACTCCAGTGAGCCCTGGGTCCCAGGCCCACACTGGGTCCAGCTGTGCCCTACAGGAGACCCCAGCATTGCATGCCCACCCCAGCTCCAGCCATCCTGCCACTGTGCCCAGTGCGGTATGTTCTGGAACCACCTCAGTCTAAGTCCAGTCCAGCCATCCCACCAAGGCAGCCCTGGTGTGACATGCCCAGACATCCCAGCCCATTCCTGCCCCACCTCCAGTTATCCCAACAAGGTAGCACCAGCATGGCATGCTCTGGAGAGCCCTGGCCTACACCTGATACAACCTCCCCCTGAGCCCAGGCAGCCCCTGCATAGTGCAGCCTGGGGTAACCCCAACATTTTCCTTTCAAAGAGGAAATCAAATAATACCTTGAGACAAATGAAAACAGAAACACAACTTTCCAAAATCTAAGGGATGCAGCAAAAGCAGTTCGAAGAGGGAAATTCATAGTGATACAGGCCTACATCAAGGAACAAGAAAATCCCAAATGAGCAATCTATCTTTACACCTATAAGAACTAGAAAAAGAACAAAGAAAGCCCAAAGTTAATAGAAGGAAGGAAATAATAAAGATCAGAGCAGAAATAAAAGAAATAGAGGTGAACTCTAGTATAGTGTTGGTGGGAATATAAACTGGTGAAGCCACTATGGAAAAACAATATGGAGATCACTCAAAAAATTAAAACTAGAACTGCCATATGATCTAGCCATCCCACTTCTGGGTATGTATCTGAAGAAAATGAAAGCACCAATTAGAAGAGATATATGAAGCCCTATGTTTGCTGCAACATTATTTATCATAGCTAAGATATGGAAACAACCTGTGTCCATTGACAGATAGATGAATTAAAAAATGTATATATATTTTATGTATATAAATATGTATATATATATATATATATATATATATATATATATATATACACACACAGACACACACGGAAATATTACTCGCCATTAAAAATAATGAAATCTTGCTATTTTCAATGACATAGATTGGCCTAGAGGATAATTTACTAAGTGAAATAAGACAGAGAAAAACAAATGCCATTTAATTTCACTTTTATATGGAATCTAAAAGCAAAACAAACAAAACAAAATAGAAATGGACTCACAGATACAAGAAACAAACTTTGGTTTCCAGAGTGGGAGGGGTTTGGGGTGGGCCATATAGGTAAGGAGGATTAAGAGGTACAAACTTACACAGTTATAAAATAAACAAGTCATGAGGATATAATGTATAACATAGGGAATATCAAATAATATCATAATAACTTTATATGATGACAGCTGGTAATTAAATTTACTGTAGGGATCATTTTATAATATATAAAATTATCAAAACCACTATGATGTATATCAAAACTAACAGGCCATTTTATGTCATAAACTTCAATGAACAATAATAAAAATTTTTTTTCTATAGACAATTTCTTCCTAGTATATATACACAACAATAAAAGAAGTTTAAAATACTTAGGTTTCTTCAGTCCTTTTGTGCTGTAAGTTCCAGGATACCACAGGCTTTCTTTTAAATTAATCAGGGGTTATTTTATGGATGGCCGTAAAGGGTTTTAGTCATCAGGAAACTCATCCATTTACTGTATGCAATGGCTTTTAAGGGTTGTTGTTGTTTTCTCCATCTCTTCCAAGAAATCCTTTTTTCAGGATTTGCAAATACTGTCCCCTTAATCTAAGTCCATGCCAAAGCAAGAAAATCATTTCCAACGACCTGAGAGACCAGATAACATTCTCTAACAAAACAGCACTGAGAGAGCAACCAGACATGCAAATTGCTTCCTGATTATCTTAAACTGTACAAAGTTTACTAAATGCATCTGTCCCAGCTCAAAAATACCCAGAAATGTTCTGATATGTCTAAAATATTTTTTCACACATTCATCAAGATCTGAGATTAGAAAACTCTAGATGTCACACTTCTTTTTTTTACCTTTGATCCTTCAGGGCCATTTTGTCCAGGAATCCCAATATCTCCTGGAAAACCCTAGGGAACACAATAATGTAGAGTTTATTCACATTGAAAATTACTTTAAATCTATTAAGTGTATAAAAATTCACTTGGTCTTTATTTAATGCCCAGTTAAAGTAATTTATACTCCTCAAAAACTCGATATTAAAGATTGTTAGGCTGGTGTTTAACATTGGAATACAAAACTTATAAAGTGTCCTAAAACAGAGCTTACTTCAGTGATTCACAAACAATCCTCAGACCAAAATAAAATTCTCAGCAGTCTAAGAGAAGGTAAGTCTTATTAAAAAATTATCCTCAACTTGGAAAAAAGGCAAAAAGGTTAGTAACAGGTTCTTTCAATTGTCATATGGGGCACAGGGCCACCCAAAGATGAGGGGAATATACTTTGTTAGACTCACTGTTTACAAACTATATAGTAACTTGCATATTTTTGTTAGGTAGACATACAAATAACTTCTGTCTGGGGAAAATGTAACCCCAAAAGTTATAGTTTAATATACAGGATATTAATCCATTTTGTATCTACTCAACTATCTTATTCTAATATTCCCATACTTGTCAATATTTAGCTCTTCAAATGCTCTCTAAATTCATCTTAACACCTTACTGGTTATTATTTAATGAGTTCAATAAATCTTTAACCCATGTTTACTTTATATTTGCCTAAGAATCATAATTTTACCTTTTTGGAAATTATACTTTAGCAGTCTAAACCAGTTAGCTCAAAAACTTGAAATGAGCTATAGTGTAAAATAAAATTTGGGCTGGGAAAAGGCCTACAATGTTGCTCTAAAATGGTTAGAATGATATTGTTGCTGAAATAATGAATTAGAATGTGATTCATCATGATCAGATTCAATAATGATAATAAGCTAATAATTATAGTTTTACTTGTATTGATTTTGCCATAGATAAATCTATTCCAGTGTTTCCTGTTAACCCAGACAAAGGAATAAAAAGTAAGGCAAGTACAAGAATCAGCAACTTATAAAGTAAAGAAGGTTGCAATTACATATCAACATCAGCTAGAAAAGGTAGTTCATTTGGAGAGGTAAATAGGATGGTAATACAAACGTCTACAAGTAAGATGAAAGTCTCTGGATTGAGTCATCCAGCATAGATTAGGACAGAAATGCCTTGACTCAGATTTAAACTTTAATTCTAAGGAAAAAATACTACTTGGGGTCATTTCTGACAAGAGAAAATGTGGTGGTAACAGAAAGACTGGTCACAGGATCAAATTTCAGGAAGTTTCAGAATAGAATGTTTAATACAGACTTGGTGATTGCTTTCCTAATTAGAGGAAATCAGGTTCTCCTATGTTGTCTCTGCTGTGAATAATTTTCCCTTATCTTTTTCTACTGGAGAAGATTATATTTTAAATAGAAGACTGAATAGTATTTTACTTGCAAATCTTTCTTTGAACCATACCATGAGTTTGGTCCTTTCTAGGAACTCTCGCACCATCCTGTCTTCCTACAAGGTCACTTAACCTAGTGTTTTGGCTTTTTTTATTATCCTCATCAGACTGTAAACTCCTTAAGGGCAGTTCTATGTCTTATTAAGGAGTACAACACCTGGCTAAGAATCAAAAGTGCTAACAGAAATTATTTTGCTTTTGTTGTTATTGAGTGACTAACTGATTTGTTTCTTTTGAAAGAAAGAACATGTCTGGTGGCTACTTGGTACCTACATACTGGCTCAGGGAATCCCCATGGATAAATTTAAAATTTCTGTCCATATTCCAGATAAGCCTTGAACAGTGTCATATCAGAAAGTAAGAAAGCTCTCAACAGCATCAAATCTAAGGTCCGGTTAAAAGAACTCTGGGAGCTTGAAAAGGATCCCAATGGCCAAATACAGGACAGTATGAACTTCAATAGGAATAAGAATTGCAATGGATTGAAACATGTCAAATAAGCTTAAATTTTTAAGTTCATAATGATACAACCAAACAACCATCCCTATTCAGAGTGTGAAGGGAAGCCAATTCATTATTTTGCAAACTGGTTAACAATGGTCAAGAGCCAAGCACTGACTCTACCTTTCCTATATATACTATACTACTACTAACCAAATAGTAGATAATTGGAATTCCAGCCAATAGATAAAAAAAGAAACGATAGAGTAAGAATATCTCCATTTCACAATCACCTGAATGATCTAATAGATGTAGGCAGTTGAGTAATCAACTGTTATTAATATCACAAAAAATAGAGATAACTACACTTTATGTGCTTTCTGTTGAAAGAACACAATACCACCTGCAGACTTGCAAAAACAAAAAAACAGAATATGGCCAGGCCTCTGCATGTGATCAGCCAGGTCAAATGACTGGGGATCTTCAACAACTAACTTGTAAAGGATAAAAAGGAATGGAATTGTAGATTGAAAGACACAGCAAATAAAACCAAAAAGACTAAATTATAGTTTTAAAAGATGAACACTTGAGAGAGAGATTGTAACTCCGGGGGGAAAATATGTTCCCAGCCTGGGGCAAATAAACCTTTGAAGCCAAAATCAGTCAAAGACAGAAATAAAGTGAGATAAACCCGTTTATTGTCAACAAGCAGTCATCTTCTCCTGCTCATCCGTGACTCTTGTGACCCGGCTGCAAAAGGCTCCACCAGATCTCTGTAGTCCAGGTGCAGGCTTGCTCTCCACCCGCTTCTAATCCCCTACTGATACGAAATGGACTCCTTCTCTCCACCCCTTGGAAACACCTACCTATATGGAGATGGACCAAGGCCAGGAGAAAGATTCTGGAAATATTGCAATTTTACCCACAGAGATAAACCATAAAAGAGAAAATGAGTAACCGCTTACTTTTGGGAGGAGAGAGAGGCTTGTGGCTGGATTGGAATCTGTAAAGTCTGCTGGGAGTAACTGGCAGTTTTCTTCCTGACCTGTGTGGTACTTAACAAGTTTTTGTCTTATAACTGTTTGTGATATACATTTGTTTTATATAGTTTTTTATGTCTGTATTTTATTTTCAATAAAACACTAAGAAAAAAGTTTTTGAGGTGACATGAGTAAACATGGAATATTGAGTATATGCATGAGTATCTGCTCTTTCTTAGATTTTAAAACAATACTAAAGAAATATTAAAAAGACATAAAATTCCAAAGGTCAGGGAAATAGGACACAAAAGGCCAACAAATCTGATCTTATATAGTCATATAAATGGAATATTTTAAAATTAAACTTTTAAGAGTTCAGAAACACCTCAGCAGTTATCAAAAGGAGAAAAAGTGATCTCTATGTCCTTCTCAAATAGTATATATTAGAAACTTGGTCAGAGAACATTTTTATTATTTTAAAAATTCATACCTGAGTTACTACCAAGTAGAGATCTTGCCTTTTAAATAATAAGTTTTAAATATAAAAATCAGAGTTAACTGGGTCAACTGAACTTGAATGATAACATATGTCTATAAAGGAATTTTTTTAACTCTTAAATTTATAATTCAAAATGTAAATCAAATGACAGGACATGTCCCCCTCGCCAAGTAGCCATTTCAGAGATCTTGCAGATTGAAACATAGGAAGTACAGCATTCAGAGTCTGTAATTTTCATTTAAAAATTATGTTAGTATGAAACTATACAGGAAGAAAATTAAAAATAAAAATCTGACAAAGATGCTTTAATTCTTCTTGTAAATTTAAAAAAACTTGGAAACTATTGAAAAGTAAATATGGTTTCTTCCACAAAGGGCTTTACTATCTCAGCTAAGTCATCACATCACATCTGAAAAATATAACATCTTAGGAAAAGGAAGAACACCTGGACTTGCGGCACCTTTTTAAAAAGAATGAGATATAATTCACATTTTAGTTTTAGTCTTAACATATTGATGTACTTTTTGTGAATGATCACAACATATCTAATTAACATCCATCACTACAAATAGCTATAAATTTTTTTCTTGTGGTAAGAACTTTTAAGATGTACTTCGAGCAATTTTCAAATACACAACAGTATTATTAACTGTCAGTATGCTGTACATTACACTCCTCATGACTTATTTGTTTCATAACTGGAAATTTGTACTTTTTGACCTTGTTTGTCTGTTTTGTCCAACCCACCCCCTCCCTCTGACAACTACCAGTCTGGTCTCTGTATCCATGAGTTTTGTTTTTATGTTTATATATTCCATATATAAGTGAGATCATATGGTATTTGCCTTTCTTTGTTTGATTTATTTCACTTAGCATAACGCCCTCAAGGTGTATCCAAATGGTTGCAGATGGTAGGATTTCCTTCTTTTTTAGTGTAATATTTAATTAGCATATTTGTGTTTTTTCTATTGAGTTATATGAGTTCTGTATTTTAGGTAGTAACCCCTTCTCAGATGTATCATTTGCAAATACTTTCTTCCATTCAGTTGGATGCCTTTCATTTAGCTGATGGTTTCCTTTGCTGTGCAGCTTTTTAGTTTGATGTAGTCCCACTTGTTTATTTTTGCTGTTGTTGCCTTTGCTTTTAGTGTCAAATCCAAAACTCACTGTTAAGACTGATGTCAAGGAGCTTTCTATGTTCTCTTCTAAGAGTTTTATAGTTTCTGGTCTTAGGTTCAAGTCTTTAATCTATTTGAATTAGTTTTTGTGTAAGGTGTAAGATGGTGTTTCAATTTCATTGTTTTGCACATAGCTGTCCAGTTTTACCAGCACCATTAATTGAATAAACTGTCCTTTCCCCCTTTGTATATTTTCGGCTTCTTTGTCATAGATTAACTGACCACGTATGGGTGGGTTTATTTCGGGGCTGTCTATTCTGTTCCATTGATCTATGTGACTGTTTTTATGCCTTGCCTATACTATTTTTTTTATTGTTATAGTTTTGTAATATAGTTTGAAATCAGGAAGTGTGATGCCTCTCTCCAGCTTTGTTCTTTCTCAAGATTGCTTTGGCTATACAGGGTCTTTCATGTTTCTATACAAATTTTAGGATTGTTTGTTCTATTGCTGTGAAAAATGCCATTGCAATTTTGACAGGGATTTCACTGAATCTATAAACAGCTTTGGATAGTATGGAATTCTAATAATATTACTTCCTCCAGTCTATGAGCATGGGATATCTTGCCATTTATTTCTTTCATCAGTGTCTTATAGTTGTCAGTGTACACATCTTCCACCTCCTTGGTTAAATTTATTCCTAGGTATTTCATTCTTTTGATGCAATTGTAAATAGGATTGCTTTCTTAATTTCTCTTTCTGATAGTTCATTATTAGTGTATAGAAACACAACTGGTTTTTGTATAGTGAATTTGTATCCTGTGTCTGACGCCTTCTTAGTAGAAATAGTTTAATCTCCAATTTTTATTGAGAAGTAGAAAACTGAAGTAGCTTTAAAAATAGTAAGTAGAATATGTGTCTTCTATTTTCAGAACTTTCACATCTGTTTATTCCACTGAGAAGAGTGACTCAGCATTCTCTCAGTAAAAATAATTTTTCATTATTCTCCAATCATTAAAGGCTGGAGACTAATTCAGATGCATTTTTTTCCAAGTAAAACCTGGGAATGAAAGCACTAGGTGACTCTATTCGTTTCTTGGGAAATCATTAAAGTAAAATATTGTCATTCTTATTCTGACAGTCGTCAGAAGTTTGGAAGCCAGAGTGTCCTAAAAGTACATGATAAGTACCTGATGTTCTATGGCATACATTCAGCATTTTAGTACTTCTTCAGTAGGAATGATAAAGTCTCTGTTTTCTACTGAAATATATATTCCTTCTGGTTAAAAAATGGTTAAAAATGGTAAATGGATAAATAGATCCACAAATAAATAAATCCAATGGATAAACTAATATTGGTAAAATAAAACAACCTAGACAGCTCTTAAATGCCTTATGGTTAAGTAAGAGAAGTCAGACAAAAAAGAGTATGCACTCCATCAGTTCCTTTATATAAAAACGTGAGAAAAATCCAAATTAATCCACAATGACAAAAAGGAGATGACTGGTAGCCTGGGAAAGATGGGTACAGGAAGGACAGAAAAGACACATTACAAAAGGTAAGCAAGGAACTTGTTGAGTTTGACAGACATTTTGCTATCATAATCTTGGTGGTGGTTTCATAGGTTACACATTCATGAAAAATTATGAAATTGTGCAATTTAAATATATACAGCTTATTTATGTCAATTATACCTCAAGCTGTAACAAAAAAGGTAATTGGTATTGGATGTTTTAGATAATTACCCAATACCCAAAGATTTGCTTTATGGTAGGCAACAGCATAAAATGATTTGAAGACCTTTACAAAGAAAATTGAAGATATTCACTGAACTCATCCCCAGATAAAAATCAGTGAATTTCCGATTTTGGATTGTCTTAGAGGTAACAGCATGTTCAATTATAATAGCTTGAAAATAAAGTACATATTTGGGGAACTTAAACTTTTCTGATACTTTATAAGATAGTTTTAAAATACTCTACTGTTATTGATGAGAGTGTCAGGCCATTCAACTCTCACGAAAAATTTCAAATTTTTACTGCTTTTTATATTCATTGTGCTTTAAATATATAAGAACACAATGTGGTTGCCTTAAAGTTATCTTCTTAATAGTTTATAAATCTGAACAAAGTAGAGATGAATATATTCCATAGAAAAACAGTCATATTAAGAAAAGATAAAATTAACAAATTATTTATGATCATGCAACATATAAGTCATGAAATTCTTAAAGGTCAGTTATGCAAAGCCTGGTCTGGTGTTAGGCATTAGTATATTAAGTATTTGATGGCCTGAACTGACGAGCAAATTAAAAACAAATTGAATAATTTTAGTTTCAATTACACAGTTTCAAAAGTTACCCTTTGTCTAAAAAACAAACAAAAAACCAACTACCATAGCTTCTATAAATAGGATTGAAATTTAACATATGCAAACAAGAATGAATCCATCCAGAGAGAGAAAGGTTCTTTCTATAAGAGGAGAATTTGGTTTCAGATGTGAATCCAAAAACAGTTATAAGATTTTGTTCCTTAACATTTGTGGAAGTACATGCCCTGTCAGTAATATGGTGTGTCCAAGTAGGAAAGTAATAAAAAAAGATTAAAATGACTTTTTCTGAGTGAGAATGATCCATCCAAAAGTTAATGCCAAAAAAAATACTTAACAGAGTAAAAGTAATAAATTCACATTCCCAGTAAACTATAGAAACTAAACTTTAGCAGAGGGCAATGTGCAACTGCAAATTAAGGAACTGTTCTGTCTTCTGAGAAAACCACAAACAGAAAATATGAACTTCTGGAAAAATAAAGGCAAAATAAGGAATTCATCTAGGTATTTGGCTCTGTTTCATTTTCTTTTGCTGTTTTAGATCTAAAACTCCATCAAAAACAGACTTTTTTTCATTATGATATTGCTGAAAATTTTTGCAAGTGATTACTGTTAGTCATATATTTTCCCTTTTGCAATTCTATATATTTGAGCAGTAAATACAGCACAGCTGGATTTCATTTATTTGTAGCATCCAAAAAATTCAGCAGAGAAAATCTACAAAGAATAAAATTCCTTATGACACAACATATACTCTGTTCTAAATAAGACAGTTTAAACAGTATTCACAGTATGTTTGAAGTCACTCTTAAAAGAACCTACAAAGTCAACTGCAAAGTCCACTTTTGTGCTATGAAACCCACACAAAAATACATTAACCTTGTAATTTAAAAATAAACTTTTCTGACCATAATTTGACACTTTGAATAACCTAGAGTGACAAAAAAAAACAGACCAGTAGTAAACTGGGGAAGGAAGGAACAAGAGGAACAGAATTGAAGGATTATAAAGGTGAGCGAGGAAATTTTGGGGTTTGATGGATTGAGTTCACTCTCTTGATTTGGGTGATGGTATCATGAACCGGCATTTTAAAAATTACTAAATTGTGCAATTTAAATATGTGCAGTTTTTTACATGTCAATTACATCTCATAAAACTGTAAAACAATGGTATTACTATTTTGAGCATTTTGAGGAACCTCCAAAGTGCTTTCCACAATGGTTGAACTAATCTACATTCCCACCAGCAGTGTAGGAGGGTTCCCCTTTCTCCAAGATATGGAAGCAACCTAAATGTCCATCAGTAGATGAATGGATAAAGAAGATGTGGTACATATACACACTGGAATATTACTCAGCCATAAGAAAAAAACAGATCCTACCATTTGCAACAACATGGATGGAGCTAGAGGGTATTATGCTCAGTGAAATAAGCCAGGCGGAGAAAGACAAGTACCAAATGATTTCACTCATATGTGGAGTATAAGAACAAAGGAAAACTAAAGGAACAAAACAGCAGCAGAATCACAGAACCCAAGAATGGACTAACAGTTACCAAAGGGAAAGGGACTGGGGAGGACGGGTGGGAAGGGAGGGACAAGGGCAGGGAAAAAGAAAAGGGGCATTACAATTAGCATGTAGTGTGTCGGGGGGGCATGGGGCGGGCTGTACAACACAGAGAAGACAAGTAGTGATTTTACAGCATCTTACCACGCTGATGAACAGTGACTGTGATGGGGTATGTGGGGGGGACTTGGTGAAGGGGGGAGCCTAGTAAACATAATGTTCTTCATGTAATTGTAGATTAATTATACCAAAATTAAAAAAAAAACTGTAAAACAAAAGATAATTGGTATTGTGTGTGCTAGATCATTACTGCTTTTTGGGAGACCACACTCTGCTAACATTTGAAGATCCTTAGAGGACTTTTCCTCAGATAAAAATCAGGGAAACTTAGATTTCAAACTGTTTTGGAGGTAGTAACAAGACTATCATTTGATAATGACCTGCTGGTAAGTATCATTTTAGGTATTCGATGTCTATATATTTGATTCATTTAAAATTCTTATGAGTGTCTTATGAAAGTCAATTCACCCATCAACCCATTACTATGTGTTAGGCATTGTTCTTGGCACTGAATATACACTAGAAAACAAAAATATCCCCTGATTTCATAGAACATGTATTCTGGAGACTCTTTATCTCAGTTTCTCCCCCATTTCTGTGTGTGTATGTTTGTGGCAGGGAGTGGGAAGGTAAGTGATTTTAAAAAGCTGATTTACATAGTCATGAGGAACTGACAAAAATCAATTGCCTACTTTTGTTCTAAATGCACAACTATGGGCCTGGGATACTCTATGCCATTTCCCATTCTCTCTTTTTCCAAATGGAATGAATATTGTGGTTCCTTTCTAAAATCATATACTGGTTAGCTGAGATGGAGACCTATAATTTGACCTCTTTGAAAAGAATGCACCTTTACTCCAAGAACCTGGACTTGGAGCTGTAAGCAATAACTTACAAATACACTGGGTTGTGTTCCTTTGGAGAAGGGAGAGTATATTTTCCGCTGTGTGGTCGGCTGCACTATGTTACCAGGGGTATTTTAAAAACTGTGTAAGTAGGTAGAAGGGTATCTATAGCATTTGGGCATCAAAGATAAAAAATGTAGAGGACATTTTTTGTTCTCTTTGGAAAACTACTCTTCCTCAATTTGCAGTCCATATGCTTCTGGTACCCATCCCAGTTTCCAGGGGTGAGTAAATGACTCAAATCTTGCCAGTTACAATATTCCAGTCCCATGGCTGTCGTGACTGATTTAAAGATGATCATGAAGTCCAGGCCAGATTGGCTGGAGTCCTTAGAATTTTTGCTGGAGCTATAAGGAAAGAACAGTGCTTTACTTACTGTTAAGAATATATTAACTCTGAGGGCAATATAAGCCTTGGGTTGCCAAGGACCACCTTTTCCACAGTGTGTTCCTATGAATGAAGTCAACAGATATAAGTAAAGGCTAAGAGATGGAGTGTCTTGATTATACTCATCAAACTTCTATATCCAGCTAAACCTCTAAGCACATGCACTAGTGGACTTCCTTAATACATCAGCCAATTCTGATTTTTGCTTAAAACTGTTTGAGTTAGGATTTTGTCAGTTTTAGGAAATAGACCTGACCAAAACACAAGTTTTTGCAGTTTTTAAAATATACCTAGCTATTTCATATACCTGTACTGGGATGTCCTTGCCCCAGTTTCCATTTGATAAATCCCTACTATTTCTTTCAGTTTTTCTCAAACAACCACGTTTCTTGGAAGTCTTCCTTAACTCCTTGCCCCAGGTTCCTCCATCATTCAGTTTGTTACTAACTCAAATTAAACATGACCTATGAAGCCTTTCATGGTTCCATTTAGTCAGAATCAGTAGTTTATCCCACCATATTCCTACAGAATTCTGAAAATATAGCCATTTAGTACTAATTACACTATATTACACAGTATAATTAAGGGTGTGTTCCTTTATTCCAGTTAAATATGAGCATATAGCAGAAAATGAATCTATCTTACCTATCTTTATACCTTCAACATTTACCTTAACATGTTGCTGGGAGATGATTCTCTTGGTCCCTTGCATTTCTGCACATTTACACAAATGAGATACTGACTACCCATTGTGCCAGTCTATCTTTTCAGGGATTTTTGTATAGCAAAGATAGAGATAGTGTCTCTCTTTGTAGCAAAAGGCAGAAATGGTTAATATCCATACAATAATACTTTTTTCCAGAACACATGGTTTTTTATAATTTCCCATTATAAAAGATTTGGTTTCTCTAAGCTTGAAGTTCTTCTTATATAATGTAACCCATTGCTTATGCAAAGGTCATCTAGTCCTCTTCACATTCCCCTTTGAGAATAAGCTTAGTTAAACAGTATAAAAATGCTGAAACTCTAGAAAGTATACTATTGCTAAGAATAAGAAACTGTTTTTTGCCTCTGTTCCAAGAGTCTTTTATTTTCTATCAGACTCTGTGAAACTATCAGGCTAGTTTTTGGCTTGCAGATAGGATAAAACCTCAGATGCTTCACAGTCCTAGACAGTTCTGGTGATGAGGACAGGATACTGGTGGAGACATAGCTTTCTAAAAGAGTAAGTTTTATGGCCTCATCAGATGATTAATGGGTTTTGAGGAAAGTCCATGGGAATAGGCAGTGAGCATACTGACCAAACTGCATAGTCAAACTGACAATAAATGGTCCTCCACTTCACTGTCTGTTAAGAGATGGGACTTGGGGAGATGGCTGTAGACCAAGTACTGGGAATAGAAAATATCTTCAAAGAAAGTTGCCCTAGTTGTTGCTAACTCTTCCTCTGGATAGAAAGATTTCCTCATCAGTCTGGTGAGCAGCCTCAGGTCTGCCTCATTGTAACAATAGCACTAAGTGCTATTAGTAATAGTAACTAATAGTACTAAGATCCATCCTGGGTAGTCCGAAGATTCCATCCCCTTTCAAACAACATTTATAGAGACTCTTACCTACACAGAGTATGAAAGGAAAGAAATTTGTGACCACGATGGGCAGAAACCAGAAAACCAACAAAACTTTAGCTGGTTCACTTGGGTGATAAGGGTAGATTCCATATTTTTTCACAATATAAGAATTATGATATTAGTCCTGACTACCAAGCTACTGATTACTATGCCTTTGACGTAGCTTTGAATCAAATGCCGTATGCAATTTGGTACCAATCTAGTTCTAAACCTTATCTGTCATTCTATACCAACACAGAAATCTACAATAGCTAGACAGTTTTATTCACTATTCTGTAAATCCACCATGCATGTTACCTAGATGTCTAGGCTTTCCTCATGTGACTTACCCTGAGTGGAATGTCCTCCCTTTTCCTGCCATTTATTCATCAACAATTGAATTCAAGATCCATCTATTCCATGAACCCTTTATTAATCCTTCCATCTCAGGTTAATCTCTCTCTACTAACACCAAACTATAACTACTTATTTAATTAATTCTCATATGATGCCTTTACCATTATCTAACAGCATATGTACATACATATATGTATTTTGTTTATCCTGAGATGGTAAATTGACCCAAATTATAGATAATATATTAGTTTTGTATATATCCTACATTGTTTACTAGGCAGAACTCTGCACACTATAGGAACTCAAGAAATAACTTTTTATTGACTGATTTAATCACATTCCCTTTCCATACCAATTTTTGAGCAATAACGAAACACACCAAATTTCTCAACTAAACCCAAGTGATAAAAGAAGGAATTGTTTTAATGAAGGGAATTTACCTGCATTAAGATCTGCTCAACTAAAGTAGCTGGCCACAGGCTAGATTATTCCAGGTAAGTTTACTGAAGTGCTAAAACGTATGTTTAGATGCATGCCTTTCCTTAGTGTTAGCAGGCTCGCCAAAGGAACATCAGTCTTTGTCTCCAATGAAGACCACCCTGGTGGAAAGAAAGGACCCACTGCTTGGCTACTTCTGGTATCTCAGTGATTAGTGATCTTAGCTCATTCTTGTAGTAAACTAGCCGCATTTATTGAGAACATCATCCAAAATTCAACTATGTAGCAATCTCTATAGTCCAGGGAGGTTAACAGCTGAATCAACAAACATTCTAACTATCCTGCTACCAATTTTGAAGGTGGTTTGCTGCCAGAACTGGGAGGAAGCAAGGAGTTAGTGCTCAGAACTGTTCCTCTGCTTAAAGAAATAGAAAAGATTCCTATACAGAATTTTCCATATGTTTTTATTAAAAACAAGGAACCAAGATGGAAAAAATTTTAATCTTATGTTTAAAGCATGTGATTTTTATCTTGGAACACCTCTAAATATTTACAATTCTGTGAATACCTAATGCACAGACATGTTTACTTCCCTCTTACAGCAATTGATATTTTGCCTAGAATAAGTAAAACACTAAGAAGCAAGAAAAAAACTTTGAAGTGGTTTGAAGTGAAATTTGTTCAATAGTCTTTATTTTAATGAACAGTTCTCTTTGATGCCAATGGCAAATAACTTGGCATTTAAAACAAAAACTTCACAGTGCTTTGCTTTCACCAACTCTTAAGAACATCTCAGCTCCCCAACTAGAAAGTGCTAGCAGGAAATATTGGCTAGTCTTGCCCTTGTTGGTAGTACAGATGACCATTTTTATGGTATGATTTCTTTGAGGATTATCAAAGTCTCTAATCACCCACAAATTTTTCTCTGCTGAGCAAATGACACCAAAATTCTGCAATTCAAGACTCACTGTATTACTTCTATGTTTCTGTTAAGTGTTGAAATGTAAGTATACTTGAAAAGAGATTATATTGAATTTAGCTGTTAACCACTTACTGCTCAGAGTTAAATAAATTTATCAGGTGTTTCTCTAAAAAGAGTCTTTGATAGGAAGGATAAATTGTGGAAAGAAAGAGAGACACTGGTTGTTTGAAATGGATACAAAATTCATCCAGGGGCATTAGGAGTGAGATTCTTTGGCCATTTTACAGTTTTCTCTGAGGAGTACACTGATTCTAGATTTTTAAAGAATGACCTAATTTTTTATTTTTTATTTTAGCAAACATAATTAATCATGATAACTAAGAAAAAGATAAATAGAGACAGTGGAGACTCTGACACAGTGTAAATTGAATACTGATTTCTTGAATATAAAGCTCCTTGAAGTCAGGACCTAATCTAATGTACCTCAGCATTTTTTTTAGTAGTGAACATATAATGAATATCTCAAAAGATCTACTGAAAACTAATAATCAGAATTGGACTGTCTAAAAGCAGAATCATATTCACATATACATGACTGCCAGTCTTACTCCTTGTGGGGAAAATCAGAGATTAGTGCCACCATTAAAGATCTAAAAATATGTATAGGGCGTGGTCTCAGAGCATCATTTAATTTGCCACATTGCCTCTACAAAAATTAGTTGGATTCTGGAGAATGACTACACTGCCACAGCCCCAGTCTGTAACTGCTGTATCAGATGTAGCATTTTTACTAAAGCAGGTTACCAAGGCCTTCCATACATGTTGAGTAGTCATTGAATTGGCAAATGCATTATTTTCCTTTATAATTAAAAAATAGAATAAAAAACAGTTTGCATTCATGTGGGCTCCTTCCAACTTGGAAGTATCAGCAGTTCATCTTCACAAAGATAGACACATACTTTAATTAAGAATTTGACAAAATGGCCATCCTGCCTAAAGCAATCTACAGATTCAACACAATCCCTATCAAAATACCAGCAGCATTCTTCAACAAATAGGAGCAAATAGTTCTAAAATGTATATGGAACCAGAAAAGACCCCAAATAGCCAAAGCACCCTGAGAAGGAAGAACAAAGATGGGGGGATTATGCTCCCCAACTTCAAGATCTACTACAAAGCCACAGTAATTGAGACAATTTAATACTGGCACAAGAAGAGACCCATAGACCAATGGAACAGACTACTAGAAAGCCCAGATATAAACCCAAGCATATATGGCCAATAAATATACAATAAAGGAACCATGGATATATAATGGGGAAATGACAGCCTCTTCAAAAACTGGTGTTGGCAAAACTGGACAGCTACATGTAAGAGAATGAAACTGGATTATCTAACCCCAAACACAAAAGTAAACTCGAAATGAATAAAAGACCTAAATGTAAGTCATGAAATGAAAAATCTCTTGCATATAAACATGAGCAACATTTTCCTGAAGGCATCTCCTCAGGCAAGGGAAACAAAATAAAAAATGAACAAATTGGACTACATCAAGCTAAAAAGCTTCTGTACAGCAAAGGAAACCATCAGCAGAACAAAAGTCATCCTACAGTATGGGAGAATATATTTGTAAATGACATATCTGACAAGGGGTTAACATCCAAAATATATAAAGAACTCACATGCCTCAACACCCAAAAAGCAAATAACCTTATTAAAAAATGGGCAGAGGATATGAACATACAATTATCCAAAGAAGAAATTCAGATGACCAACAGGCACATTAAAAGATGCTCCACATTGCTAATTATCAGGGATATGCATATTAAAACCACAATGAGATATCACCTAATACCAGCTAGGATGGCCAACATAGAAAAGAATAGGAACAACAAATGCTAGCGAGGATGCGGAGAAAAGGGAACCCTCCTACACTGCTGGTGGGAATGCAAACTAGCTCAACAATTGTGGAAAACAATATGGAGGTTTCTCAAAAAAACTAAAAATAGAAATACCATTTGACCTGGGAATTCCACTCCTAGGAATTTACCCAAAGAAAACAACTTCTCAGATTCAAAAAGACATATGGACCCCTATGTTTATCACAGCACTATTTACAATATCCAACATATGGAAGCAACCCAAGTGTCTCTCAGTAGATAAATGGATAAAGAAGATGTGGTACATATACACAATGGAATACTATTCAGCCATAAGAAAGAAACAAATCCTACCACTTGCAACAACATGGATGGAGCTAGAGGGTATTATGCTCTGTGAAATAAGTCAGGCAGAGAAAGACAAATACCAAATGATTTCCCTCATTTGTAGAGTATAACAACACAGCAAAGCTGAAGGAACAAAATAGTAGCAGACTCACAGACTCCAAAAAGGGACTACCAGTTACCAAAACGGAGGGTTTGGGTAGGGCGGATGGGGAGGGAGGGAGAAGGGGATTGTGGGTATCATGATTGGTGCACATGGTATGTGTGGGGTCACGGGGAAGACAGTGTAGTTCAGAGAAAACAAGTAGTGACTCTGTGGCATCTTACGACACTGGTGGACAGTGACTGCAATGGGGTTGAGGGGGTTACTGGAAAATAAGGGTGAATGTAATAACTACATTGTTTTTCTTGTAAAACCTTCAAAGGAGTGTATATCAATGATACCTTAATAAAAAAAAACAAAGAATTTGCCTTTCTTTCCTTTAGTACTTCAACTACTACCACTATCTAGGGAACTGCAGAATGCTTGATCCACAGGCACAGAACCCCACAGGAGCCTAGCATCTAAATAGGATACCCTCTCTACACTGAAGGACATACAAGAGTGGCCCCCTGATACTATCCACTGGTCTTACATCCTATACTATTTAGAGGTTGCCAGCCTCATAGGACATAGTAACTGTCTTGTAAAGTTATAACTGAAATGTCTGCTTAGAGAAAACAATATGAAAGGATGGAGTACCACCCTTTGGGATACAGTACATTTATTAAATCAGGAAGTTGTATATGGTGCTTTGTCCCTAATAAAAAAGATACACAAGTCTGGGAATAATCATAATCAAGGAATAGAGGCAGGTGTGGTCCTATTTACCATTACTCCCACAGCCACACTAAATTTGAGCTTTCTGTTTCCACACCTTGAACTCTTTAGGGTTGCAGATCTATCACCCAAAGGGGCTTTCTCTTGACAGGAGACAGCAAAGGCCCCACTAAACTAAAACTTATGGTTATCACTAGGGCACTTTGGCCATTTTATGACAAGGTATGGGCATACAACCATACTGGCCCCAAAAAGCAAAAAGATGCCAAACAAACAGGAAGGAAGGAACACATGTAGAACTCGGGTGACATGCTGACCACCTCTTGGAACTCCCATCAAAAGTCCATGCCTTTCAGTGATGAAGGTTAAGGTGGTACCATCAGATAAGCTGTCAAGACCCACTGCGGTGATAGCTGAGAATGAGGGAATTTAAAATGAATAGTGAAGGAGGAAGAAATGAGTCCAGCTGTGGCCCCCAAGAGCAAATGGATCAATAGTGGCTGTCTATTGATCCCATTAAAATAGATCAATTAAACCAAAAATAAGTGCAGATTCATCAAAACTCAAAGAACATAATGAATAAGGAAGTGCAAGTCACTATATGCTAAACTTCACATTTGATAATAAAAATATACCTGCTTGTCCAGTGCATATTGAACATTCACAAAAAGGGATCATATATTACATCACAAAGCAAAGATCAGTAAGTTCCATAAAACAAAACAAGCTCTGATAACAATGCAATAAACCAGGAATTATCAACAAAATAAAAACTAACAGGCTCTCCACTTGGAAATTTTAAAACTCCTTTTTAAATGACTCTTGGATGAAAACGGATATAAAAACTGAAATTACAAACTATCTAAAAAATAATAGCAATGAAAACACTCCATACTAATACTCCCAGAATTTATGAGATATATTAAAGCAATGATCAGAGGGAAAATCATAGCCCTTAACAGTCATAGACATAAAAATAAAAGGATAAAAGTAAATAAAATTAAATTCCCAACTCAAAAAGAAAAGAGCAACATAAACCAGAAGAATCTCAAGGAAATAATAAAAATAAAAGAATGAACTAAAGAAAAGAAAGACAAAAGACAATAAAAATTTAAGAATTTTTTTAGAAAAAAATAACAAACTAAACAAACTGAATACAGCCTAATCAAGAAAAAAGAAAGGAGAAAGCACAAATATAAAAATGTTTTTAAAATTTTAAATGGCACATGGAAACAACCATTAAAATGAAAAGCTTTTAAATCATGAGACTATTTTGCAAATTTATATGGAAGTAAATTTGAAAACTGAGATGAAACATATAATTTCCTAGGGAAATAACAATTTAACAAAGCTAATGCCTTTAGAGATAGCTTAAAAATAGACTGATTTCCACAGAAGTAATAGAGAAAGTTATCAAGGAACTACCACAATAAAAAAAGCTTCAATTCCAGATGGTTTCACAGGGGAATTCTACTAATGCCTCATGGATAAGATAGTCCCAATATTCCATAAATTATTCCAGAGCACTAAAAATGAAGAAGACTTTCTAATTATTTTGATGAAATAAATATAACACTGATACCTAAACCTAATAGAGTAGAAAAAATCATTAAAGACCAGTATCACATAAATATTGGTGCAGAAGTACTATTAGAATTAGTATTATATTAGGAAAATAATATACCATGATCAACTAGAATTTTTCAAAAATGCAATAGAAAATTGTAATTAAACAGAAATAATATATAGAAGTTATATAACAATATTCATTACATGAAAAGTTAATAGAAAATCCATTATTATTATGTCTCATAGATTTAAGAAGAAAAAGTAATTATCTCTGGATATTGAAAATACTTTTTTAAAAATTTAGCAAAATGTATGTATATTCAATAGATTATAAACTGTTTCAAATAAAATTCACTCAAGAAATAGGAATTCATAAAAATTTATTAATATGATAAAATAGATGCATATTTTAATTCCTGTATTTCATAAGGAATGACTATAGTATTTCACTAAAATCATAGACAAGGCAAAGATTCACACTAATCCCAAAATTTTAACATTGTACTGAGGTTTTACAATGCATTAGATATGAAAATTGAATTAGAGGTATGAAAACTGAGAGAGAAGAACTAAAGTAATCTCTATTTGAAAATTACATAAGAGTACATAGAAAATTTTAGAAAATCAATGGTAAAACTAACTCAAAGATAAGAAACGACTAAGGTAGTGGAATGTAGAATTAACACTCAGAAATCAGTAATCTTCATATCTGGACAGAAACCTGTTAGAGAATACAATGATAAAGAAAACCCCATATATAACTGCAACAGAAAAAGATTTAAAAATTAGAAAAAAATTTAACAAGAAGTATACAAAAACAAGTATGAGGAAAACGTTAAAACATTCCTTAAAAAACATAAAAGCAGATTTTAACAAATGAAAGATACCCATGGTTTTCAGAGGATGAATCAATATCAAAAAGATGTCATTGTTCCCTAAATTATAACTGTAAGTTGAACCAAATAAATAGTAACAATATTTTTTAGTGAGTTAAATAGGTTGATGCTAAAGTTTATATGGAAAAACAAGTATGCAAGGGTAGCCAGGAAAACACTGAGAAAGAAAACCTAAGAGAACATATAGCCTTTGCAGATGTTAAAACATACCATAAAGTAATAGTACTTTAAGGTACCAAAGTACCACAACAAATAAAATCAATGTATCAAAATTTTGTTTTGATTACTATAGCTTTGTAATGTACCTTGTAATCAGGAGCTGTGACACTATCTTTGTCATCTTTGTGACAACTGCCAGCTTCATTCTTTCTAAGGATTGTTTGGGCTATAGACCGGTGGACCAGAACAGAGACCTCAGATATAAACCCATGTACATGCAGTCAGTCAATTTTTAACAAGGGCACCAAGAATACACAATAGGGAAAGGATAGTCTCTTCAATAAATGGTATTGGGAAAACTGAATATACCCATGTAAAACAATAAAACTGGACCCCTATCTCATACTAACTCACAAAAATTAACTCAAAGTTGATGAAACACTTAACTACAAGACCTAAAACCATAAAACTCCTAGAAGAAAACACAGGCAGAAAACTTGACAGTGGTCTTAGCAATGATTTCTTGGATAAGACAAAAAGCACAGGCAACAAAAGCTAAAATAAACAAGCGGGACTACAATCAAACTAAAAATCTCCTATACAACAAAGGAAACAATAAAATTAAAAAGGCAATCTGCAAAGTGGGGAAAAATATTTGTAAACAATGTATCTAATAAGGGGTTAATATCCAAAATAAATAAAGAACTTATACAACTTAATTGCAAAAACCCCCCACAAATAATGCAATTAAGCAGTGGGCAGAGGATCTGATTAGACATTTTTCCAAATAAGACATATGGATGGCCAACAGACACATGAAAAGGTGCTCATCACTAACATCAGGGAAATATAAATTAAAATCACAATGAGGTATCACCCTACGCCTATTCGAATGGCTATTATAAAAAGGACCAGAAATAGCAAGTGTTGGTGAGGATGTGAAGAAAGTGTGCACTGTTGGTGCCATGTAACTTGGTGCAGCCACTATGCAAAACAGTATGAAGGTTCCTCAAAAAATTTAAAAATGGAACTATCATACGATCCAGTAATTCCACTTCTGGGTATTTATCTGAAGAAAATGAAACTACTAATTCAAAAAGATATGTGCACCCCTGTGCTCAATGCAGTATTGTTTACAATAACCAAAGTATGGAAACAATCTAAATGTCCTTTGATGTACGAATGAGTAAAGAAACTGTGGTTTATATATACAAATAAAATTATTATTCAACCATAAAAAGGAGTGAAATCTGGCCATTTGTGATGGCATGGATAAACTTGGAAGGCTATGTAAAATAACCAGACAGAGAAAGACAAATACTGTATGTTAATACTTATATGCAGAATCTTAAAAAATAAAAGCCAATTTCATAGAAACAATAGAATGGTAGTTATCAGTGACTGGGGGTAAGGGAGAAATAGGATAATGTAGGTCAAAGGATACTAATGATTACTTATAAGAAGAGTTAGTTCTGAGGGTCTAATGTATAACATAGAGACTATAATTTAAGATAAGGCATTATATACTTGAAAGTTGCTGAAAGTAGATAGTAAGCAGTCTCACCACAAAAACATTTTTTAGAGTAAACTATGTAAGGTGACAGGTATGTTAATTATCTTGATCTTGGTAATCATTCTGCAATGTACATGTATATCAAATCATGTTGGATACTTTAAATATATACAATTATGTTTGTCAATTATTCCCATTTATTCCTCAACAAAGTTTAAAACAACATACCATAAAGCTTCTATCATTAAAACACTGTGACTCTTATGCAGGAATAGATGACCATTCAAGGAAAACAGAAAACATAGTCCAGGTACAGACCCATGTACCATGGAAGTTTAGCATATGATAGATATGGCATTTTAAAATCACTGAAGTAAAGAAGAATTGTCTAACAAATGGTTCTGGGACATTTAATAAGCCATTTACAAAAAGATAAAATTAAATACACACACACACACATATACACAACATTCACAATAAAAAATTTTTCAAATAATTTGCTCAAGGTCCTTAGGCAAACTTCTCAATTCTCATTCAAAAGGTGTTAATCCCCAAAGTATGGTACTTTTCAGGTATTAGTTTAAACCTTTTCCATCCAACAATTAACAAAAGCTATCACAGTAGTTATATACCCAGGGCTCATCACTTTGGCCCCTAACAGAATTACTTTTACTGAATTGTACTTTGGCATTATGATATCAGTCTATACTGAAAGATGGAAATTACACAATACCATGAATTGCTGCCTTTCTTTTGAACAATTAATATGTTTTCATCCAAGAATAAAGAGATTTATTAAGTGATAATGCTTCATTGTTCTGGCCAGTTAAGAAGTCCAGACTCAAAGGTGCAATCCAGTTCCAATGGAGTGTACAGGACTTCGTGCTGTATTTTTGGGAAAAGGTTTTACAATTTCAGCTGAGTTCTTAACACATCTCAGATACGATCTTATTAGTCCCAGTAACTCCCCTACCAACTCTTCACAGAACTCAAGCGTCCTCCTACATGCACACGTTTTTCTTATTCTTGGATGTAGCCTCATACAGAAAACAGAGTCTGTCCTACTTGACTTCTTTCAAACTCTTTCTCCTGAAACAAATCCCTACACTTGTGCTATGTATCTCATTTATTCTTAGTGTTTCTTTTTAGAGAAATGCACTCAAGGCTGTGAACTTCCCTCTAAATGTTGCTTTCAGTTTTTATGATTTGTTCTCATTCAGTTCTAAATATTTTCTAGTTTCCATTGTCATTTTTTTCTTCTCTGTATGTTTTTAAGTTACCAAAAGTTTATTTTACCACCCTTATGGTGTAAATTTAAAATTTAATTGCACTGTAGACAGAAAATGTAGCCTTCTGGGCAGTGAATGTCCAGGTGCACTACTTTCAAACCTTGTTTCATAAACCCTCCTTAAATGATTTCATCTATTACAATTGCCTCATCTAATACTTCATGTAAATAACCACATAAATACATATCGCTAATCCACTCCTCTCTCCTGAGTTTCAGGTCTATAATTTTACACACTTATGAAACTAATTTCCTGTATGTCCTGCAGGCACTTCAGCCCAACAAATTCAAAACCAAAGTATGTCCATCTATCCTGAATATCTTCCTCTTCTTTTTTATTCTTGATTTTTACAATAGTGATCTACATTCTACCCAACTGTTCAAGCAAGAAATATTAAAATTGTATTTTATTCCTCTCTCACACAGAGTGAATGAACTGAATGAGTAGTTCAGGTGCTATGAACTACATTTCCCAATTACTTCTCGAATCCATTCTTTCCTGTCCATTGTCATGAGCACCTCATCATTATTCCCCACCCTTGGATTATCTTCCTATATCATCTTTAATTAGTTTTGTCACATCTCCCTTCTGGTCACCTCTCCCTCTCTCCTTCCCTTTTACCTTTGCTCCTGCTACCACGCATAGGTTGAAAATAAGTCTGTTAACTTCATCTTGCTTAAAAATCTTTGATTACTCCTACAGGATCAAGTCCAAATTTAGCACAACACAAAAGACCCTTTATCTGAGAAAATTTATCTACAGTGCAAGGAGAAACTTTTCAGGCTTATCTACTATTAAGTATACTATTTTAAATTCTTGGACCTGCAATTATATTAAAACCCTAATGTTGAGAAGGATTTGGATAAAAATGCTGTCACATATATGATTGTTTATATATTATACTCTGATAGTCAAGAAGTTATGATTTTTAGATTAGGCCCTACTTGCTAAAACAACCTTGTACCAATTCTAGAGAGAGTTCAAGTTACATCTTTAGCCCCACAAAAATTCTGAATACAGGTAAGAAGGAAGAATTGGACCAGTCTGACAAGGTCAGGCTCTGGACCTTGTATTAGTAGTGCAGAAATCAAAGACAATGAGACAATGTTTTGAGTGGTGATTATAAGTCATAAAATCTCACAGACAAGAGAGAAAAAGAAACGTCTTTGCAAAACAAAGTAATAAGTAAAAATGTGGCCTATGCATCCTTTAGTCTTTATGAAAAAGAAGAAAATTATCCAAAACCTAATAGCAAGAAGGTGACACAGTTCCTCCCAGCACATGTACCATCGATAACTCAAGTTACACTAGAACAATCCATATTTATGAGAATAACTTTTAAACATAATAAAAGATAAAAAAGGTTCTGTATCCTGAATATGAGATGGCAGGTAAATATGATTCATTCCAGGAAGGTTTTCATGAAAAGTGAAAAACATGCAGGCTTAAGAAATAAACTTGCATTACTATTTTAATTATCTGCTAATTACTGTTTAATTACTCAAAAGAATTTCTTTTTTCCCAGAATGATGACATCATTATATTGTTGTATTTTACCTCCTATTCCTTCCTTATTAAGAAAACTAGGTACAATGTAATTTTTTAGATTTTTGAATTATCAATATCCAATGTGTTTTTAAATTAGACAACAAGTAAGAATAAATCTTTGCTAAAGAGATCAACCAACCCTGAAAGATAGTTGTGGTGTAAGAAGTAGATCCATGGTTTACAAAGAGAGGGAGAAAGCATTAGTACAGTACTATTCCTAGAAACTCTGCCTACTATTCAGACACTATGGGGACTTTATTGCTCTGAGATATTCATTCTGAAGGCAAATTTTCTCAGCTCTACTGCTCCATCTATAACTCTGAATACATGTATATATTTTGGATTTTATTTCTGAACTAGAGTGAGCTTCAGAAGCTTTATCCCTATGTAGTTTATCTTTGAATCATGAAATGAATTTTTAAAAACTCAAATGCTTAATAATCAGAAGCTTATGTCCCATGTGGTCTGTGGGAAAAAGTTGCTCTACATCATCAGCCAAAGTCAAAATTTTAAAGAATATATAAGCAAATTTGATCTGTGAACTATAGATTTAATTATATTTATTCTAGAATATGAGATACAAATGATATATGCATATAGCAAAAATTAGAAGCATGTTGCATTACAAATTCTATCAAGTTTATGTCCCAAAATTTGATTTCATGCCCCAAATATGTGTTACTAATAGTGTACAGAATAATCTGTGATGTAATCAGGACTATAGTTTTTCTAGGTCCTTGGGATCACTGTTACATATCTTCCAACATAATAGAAAAAATTCAGTCCAAACTACTTACAAAGATACAAATTTTAAAGAGAATCTTTCTTAAGCCTACTTTGTAAAAACATATTTTACCAATACAGTTTAACTTCTATGTTTTTGCTTCAAATTTATTATCTTCCCACAAAATTTTACCTCTGGTCCTGGAGGGCCAGATGGTCCTTGAGATCCTGGGTCACCTGCTTGGCCCTAAAATGGGTGCAGAAGGAATCAAAATAAAAACATTAATAAATACAATTTAAAAAGGAAACAGATATATGGTAAGCAAAAAGTACTTGATATATTAAACCACACAAAAGTGTAATGACTTTTTAGCAAACAATATTCAATATATTATGTCAAACAAAGTTGTAATGACTATTCAGAAAGATTTAATTTGTAACCATTATCACTGTGGAAAACATTTAAATAAAACATGTACTGATATATATTTAATTCTAAGTGTTAGAGATACAAACAAATTAATGAATTAAGTGCTCAAATCAAGAAAAAACTGTGTATGTGTATTACCGAGAAATAAGACAATAAAATTTGATTCAACAAGGTAGGGAACTCCAGATGAGAAACTGCTTTCATTTCTAGTCCTGTCTGAAAATTCCTCTCTCCTTCCATATTATAAGGGGCCTGATTTAGTAACTAAGAATCACCTGGATTTAAATCCTTGTTGCTCAATCTCTCTAAGCCTCAGTTCTCTCATCAGTAAAATAAATAATAGTAATACATTCTTAGTTATTATGAGGATTAAATGAGACTATATATGTAAAGTACTAAGCACAGTGCTTGACACATAAAAGCACTCTTTAAATGTTAACCAATTTTATAACTATTACTCCTTCCCCTCACATCCTCTCTTCTACTCTCCTCTCCTGGATGATAACTAGAATTCCTAGATTGTTTTGCTCATTTAATTAAAAATTTAAAGATTTGGTTTCAACATCTCTGAAACCATTTTTGAGGGTTGAAGAGGACGGTCAGAAGAGAGAGAGGTGGGTATAAAGCCTGAAACTAGAGAGGGCTAGCAACACTCTCATGATGAAAGTGTAGAATGGCGAAGGCCAGTAGTCTGAGACCCTTGTCTTTATAGGAAAAACTACTGATTTTATTATTTATATCATATTAAATTTCTGTTGGAGTTTCAAATTTGACTTTAGTTCTCAGATTACATAAATTGCAAGATATACGTTTATCCTCTTTCCTAGAAGTAAAGCAGTTTTCCACATATACTAAATCTATTTTCTTATAGTGCTAGAGTGTCTGACAAAACAGTATACAACAATTGCAATGAAATCTAGAGAAAAGTAATGCAATATTATGCAAAGTTCATTTATGCTTTCCTAAATAAATTAAATCATAATCCATCATAATCAGTATCTAGGAAAGTCAAATTTTTCTTTTTTGGTAATGATTTTTTTTTTATTTTTCTTATTTTATCAAGGTACAATTGATTACTATATTATATTGGTTTCAAGTATACAACACAGTGATTCAACGGGTACCCACATTATTAAACCTCACCCCACTAGTGCAGTTACTATCTATCAACATAGAAAGATGTTACAGAATCATTCACTAGATTCTCCATGCTGTATAGGGAAGTCAAGTTCTTGAGATGGCAAGTACCTCTCTTAAAGAGACATGGGGCTCTCACTGGGCCCTCTAGTGGCAAAAAAAAACAAGCAAGCAGTTAAATTTACAAGCTGTGAGTTAAAAATAGCATACCCTAGGCCTGTTTTCAGAAAAGTTGACTGACAACCAGATATTTAAACACATAAATTGTAGATTTATTCATTCTTAAAAACAATTCTTCACTTTGAAAAACTTCATTTGGAAGATTCCTTGAATGTCAATTCTCCTTTATAAAAACCGAGTTTTAAAGTAACAGGATTGAAAATGATTGTAAACCTTTATAATTGACAGAAATTCTGGTTAAAATAATGGAAAGAACATAGAAATTACCTTTGTTTTCTCTGTTTTAAGGAAAGAATATTTCTCAACAACCTGAGATTGATAGTTTTCTCTAGCTTTTTGCTTGCCGAGTAAAAAACTTCCCTATTCCAAAATATAAAAACCTTCTGGATCAGGACATTCTTTCTCATATCTCAAAAATATTCTTTCATGTTACAACTTAGATATATTTGGAAATAGCATCAGTAACACCAGCCTCTTAGATAACAGAAAATCAAAAGCAGGAGAAATAAAATAAGAAAGAGATCCTTATAACTATGGCATTCCTTCCAGAAGAGTAAACAAATGATTTAGATAGGCAGTAATTTGTATAATTTATTTTTAATATGATAACTGATTCTTGGTCAGCAATTTTTCATGAAACAGGTGTCTCTTCCCATAACTAAGAAAGGTTTGTAGGTCAAACCTCTACATTTTTCTTCTATTAATGAGATACAACCTAGTGAAAAGTAACATGATAGAAAAAAGACAAGGCCATATGACAAATACTAATTCGTAAGTCTTTATCCTGTCTTCAGCCCAAAATATATATTGTTTCAAAGATCTGATGAAACAAACAAAAAACAGTCATGTATCTCCTACTAAGGTAATCCCTGCTGACATTAAAAGAATTTTTTTTTAAATCAGGATAGTACAGAAAAGTACTAATGAGCAAGTATTTCAGCATCTCATGCTCCCTGCCTCACTGCCCTAAATGAACCACATTAGTTTCTAGTGATTTATCCCAGGAAAAAAAATATAGTAGGGGTTTTTAGACAATATGTTGAAGTTGATAAAGACTCTCTGACTTTTCTTCAGCTTAGTCTAGAGAATTATTGGCAAGCACTATAATAAGAGAGGAGAATGTCAAAGAGTTACAGGGCTACAAGGAACCTTTAATATGATGTACCACGACTTGCATTTTAAACATGAGAAAGTAGATACCATGGTGGCAAAATGCTCAAGGTCACAGCGAGTCAAGGTTAGGGCTAGGACTAGAATCAAGTCTGTTTCTCAGACCAGTGATCCCCCTACTTCCCCAATAAACATGTTATCAATACAGGTCAAATCAAAGAGCAAGGAAGACATTAAAAAGGTTTTCCTTATATAAGCATGATATTTGACTCTAGTTTTCTGAAGTAATTAATTGTAAAGCATAAAAAAGCAATATTGATATAATTTATTACTTAGTATTGGCCTTAGAAAATGTAGTACTATTCTATTTTATTATTATCAAAAGTTAGAAAAACCTCATATTGTAAAAAATAAAGATGTAAGAAGTTAAGGTCTTATTTTGCCAATTATTACAGATATTGGAAGCCCCTGTTACATGGATCAGAATCCCTGAAAAACAGAAGCTTTTTATTAGTATCATGACCTAATCTCCTGCCCCTTATTTATACACTTGGGAATTTTTGAGATTTAACTTCAGGGTATAAGGCTGACCAGGTTTCCTTAGCCCAGGGTGAAAACTAGTAAAAGCAAAACTCATCACCTTTATGTCATTAGATGCAAAAAATTATCCTTTGGATTAAATAATTCCTCAGAGATATATATGAAGTGCTGTTACTATTAGAAGTCATAAAGAATGAGCTATATAAAGTTCTGTAACTTAAGACTGCTTCCTTTGATGCAAAAATAAACAACCCTGAAATGTGAGGGTGGAGTTACAGGGAACATGGTGAATGGCTCAGGAAAGCAAAGCTTTTTAAAATGTATATTTTAATGTTAATATTTATATATTATAATTATCTAATTTTTTCTATCTACAATCACCTTCACCTTCACAGATGTGTAATCAATATTAAAATCCTAACAATATTACAATGTTAAAACCTGAAACAGTTTGGCACAGTGGCTAAAATCATGAGCTCTGACATATGGAATTACCTAGGTTTTCCCAAATGGCCCCCAGCTAATTATGGGACTTTGACCAAGTTACTGAACTCTGGATAGCAGTGGCCCTAATCTGTAAAACAGAAATACCATTACCTACTTCACATGTTTTCTGTTAGGATTAAATTAGAGGTACACTTAGAAGAGTGCCTAGTACTTTGTAAACATTCAGTAAATTATGATGATGATTATAATAACATTCAGCTATCATAATGATGATGATTTTTAATATTCAGAGATACACTTTTAACTCACATATTGATCATTATTTAAATGATTTTAATTATTTGGGTCTCACGTTAACTACAGTAGAAGGTATCCCTTTTTTTCAACTACCTGATGACTAAGGGTTAAAAAAAGATGGAAAACTAGAATATTTGGACCCACAAGAGGGTGACATGTTATCTTTTCTTCAGAATCTTTCTTAATGAAACAGGTATCTGAAAAAATTAAATATTAATTAAGGTGCTTTATATTTTCTGGCATAATAGTCCATTGTTTAATTGAAATGCCAATTATAATAGATAAACTAAAAATTGTTAGGGCTCACAAAAATTTGGCTTCGACCTGGGATGCAGAGCATGGGAGGGTGAGGTCCAATAGGCAACAGTCTATGGAATGTAAGCTGGAA
Source organism: Manis pentadactyla (assembly GCF_030020395.1). Lineage (NCBI taxonomy): Eukaryota > Metazoa > Chordata > Mammalia > Pholidota > Manidae > Manis > Manis pentadactyla. Next base: position 73,267,426 of record NC_080022.1, read on the forward strand.
ACTTGAGGGATTAGCTATATTCTAAAACCATAGACAGAAAATGACAGACTGGTAGGCTTATATGCTACTTCTTATGTTCTACTAATAATACCAACAAGTATGAAGGCTCATGCCATGGTGGGCACTCTAGTAAACAGAAAGAGCAAAGCCAAAGTTCAAACCTACTGAAGGTCCTGGCTTTCCTCTCATCCCTGATGGTCCTGGAACACCAACAGCACCCTAAAAGAGATTAGTGGAGGAAAGAGAAAAGCTATTACATTGCAAAAGGCAGATATGCCTCTATACGCAAACTACTAAAAATATTCTTGGAATTACTTTTTAAAAAAAGGAGAAAATGGTTTCAAGCAAGACCTATAATACTATAATCATACCATATCCTGACAAAATACATGGCTAAAATAATAAGTGCTCTTTTCTTTTTAAAGAATTTATACTTTCCACTAGCTTTTTTTTGTATTTATATAAATTAATGGTAAAAAAAGTACCTTGTCTCCAGGATACCCTGGCTCTCCTGGCTCTCCTGCAATGCCTTGTTCACCCTACAGAGCACAGTTTCATACAGACACTTAAGTAAAGCAAATTTGGCAATACCAGAAGAAAGCAAATACTGATTACAGAAGAGCAGTTTCTCTATTTTTCCTACTTCTGAGAAAAATTACATAATTAATAGTACGGATTAGATCCCATATATCAAACCAAAATATTTTGCAAGTTGTGTTGACTGAACAGAAAAAAATTTAATGTGATATGATATTATCTCTATGATAATGTAAATATTTAAATCACCTTATCACCTTTGATTCCATGTAGGCCCTTACTCCCGGAAAGACCCTAAGAAAAGAAAATGATATACTGTGACATCACAGAGAAATTAAAGGGAAATATCCATTCTGCAAATAGAAACATACCACTGGTCCAGGAATTCCAGAAGGTCCAATTGATCCCATAGGGCCAACACTGCCCTGAAAATCAGTAAGACAAAATGATATAATTAAGCATCCCCTAGGATTAGAAAGAGAACATGGTAAAACTAATGAATTGACCCACAACAGTTCATCTCACTGAGCCTCCACACATGCCTTGTTCTTCAACAACTTCTTTTCCTCTTCCCATTTATAAATCACACCAATCTTTTAAACTTTCATGAGGTCCACCTGTTATGAAGCCTACTCATATTGTTCTAGTACAAAATGATCCTTCCCTTCCTTGAGCTCCTATAATACTGCCAATGACAAACACCTTGAAATATTTCTCCAGCTAGATTAATATCTTGAAGCTAGGGAAAATGTTTTAGTTCAATGCGCCCAGGAAGGATTCAATAAATATTTCATTTATTTAGCCTTAAATCTTTATTAGATTTAGCCTTGGATTGCCTGAGATTTTTATTTCACCTGTTTATTCAGCAAATACTTATTGGGAGGTTACTATGTTCCAGGCATTCCAATGATTTTATTTCATGATTTTTATTTTCAGAATGAAATTCATAATTTCAGCGATGAACTGATTACTAAACAAAAGACGCTACTCTTCTGGGCTTCTCTCATTCATTCATCATTTAATATTTGTTGAGCATAATATGTACCAGACACTGTAGTAGTGTTGAGGAAATAAAGATGAGAAATACATAGTCACGAAAGTAAAGATTCTCAGTTTAATGCTTCAATGCGAGATTCCTCAAAAATCTAACTACCACTGTCATCTTCTGCAAGAAAGACCTACTTAAAAAAACTCCTTCAATATATCATCATTCTAAGATGACAGAGGACAATAGCAACAATAAGGGCATTTGAAGGTAAAATTTTTAAAAATGGTAGATATCTCTTGATGTATTTGGGATCACTTAGAATTTTTGTGTCACTGATACCTTTATTTTTCTTCTTTCTCTTGCTACCTCTCTGTGCCTGGCTACTACAGCACACTTCATCCTCAAAGACCGAGTATCTTTATGTCTCGCTTTTAAGGATTCCAAATGTTAAGGTACTTTTAAAGGTGTATTATGCTGAAAATATTGCCTTTTTTAGTTATAAGCCAAATTTCATAGGATAGTATCCCAGGCCCTCACTACCAGGTTTCCACAAACCCTTTCCACTTATCTTCCATTTACCCCTATTCTCTCTTTACTTTCCCTCCTCCAAATTGACATGCTATCCACAATGGGCTGTTTTCCATTCTCAGAACATGCTCTCCTTATCACATGTGCCAAACCCTTGAGGATACGGTTACCAATACCAGAATGCCCTTCTACTATGCTCAGTATATTAAATTACACTGTACTTTTTTGCCATCTTTGGTCTGCCCATTCAGTGAGAATGGATTCCTGTTTTATTCAATTTTTGGTTTCCTAGACTGAAATAGTAACTGGCACATAATATTTTGAAATAAAGTATGGGATAAATACTCGAGGCAGTAGTCAACTTTAAAAATAAAATTAAAACAGTGATTTCTAGAGTTCTAGCTCCCAAAATAAAAGAGCATTTCTAATAGACCACATTTATACAACACAAATTTCAAGATGGAAAATATGACCTCTTCTGAGAGAGTCCTAAAGTCTATAAAATAAAACTAAGAAATCATTTCCAACTTGAATCCTAAAATACATGTGACTGTGAGAGGCAGAGAGTAATACTTTCCAACTTAACAAACAGATATCCAATATTTACACATCATTGACAAATTCTGTCAGTTGGAAACAATTACTTTTATAATTACAGTGACAAGTTTATTCAAAGTTCATAGCTTTACAACTTACAAGAGTTTCAAAAAAATGCAACAAACACCTTTGGAAATTATGTGGCAATAATCTATGTAAGTATAGAAAGGAATACCTTACAAACATTTCTTTGTCCTTGTTTTTTCAATAGACAACATAAAATTAACTTTGTTTCAGTTAATACATTACTGGGCACAGTTGGTCATCTTCAGATGTACTTTGTATGCATAATATCCTATTTAACATTTTAGTGACTCTAAAAGAAATATCACACAATGGTAAGTATTGGGAGACATCGAAAAATATATATGTTGTAAGGATTTAGTAAAATAGAGAATTAAAAAGTAAGATTGTACGGGTATAGAAATTTCCAAGAAACATCAAACATTCTGGCTTATCACAAATTGTGTTGAAAATCCTAATCCTGAAAAACTATAGCCTTCTAAAAGCAACCTGTGATAGGTTAAGGGCAGTTTGCAGTTCTCTAAGGACAATCTGAAGGTTCCCCAGCACTCCCCACCTACCCACTCCTTTTCCATGAGAAGATGGAGTAGACAGAGAAAATACTTTCATGTATGGGACCTTAGCTGAGGGTGTCTAGGATATAGCACCACAGGCAGCAGGGCCTCCCACACAGGCATAAATATAGAGAGCTTCTGAGGCAAAGTAAGTAAAAAAAAAAACAGAACCAATGATAGGTCTTCATATAAAAACAGCAGTGACTTAAAGAGTTCATATGAGTGAGCATATTGTGGAAAAAGACTGAGTTTCACATTGGGATTTCAACCACAACCACCCACACTCAAGATGATAATACTGTCACTAATTAAGAAAGCAAATGATAATAACAACCAATTACATGGAAAAATAATTTAGAGAAAGCACTACTGTCTTTTCTCAGAAACTATACTTCCTATAAGGGAACACCTGAGAGAAAGCAGAGGCTGCAGCTCTGATGAAGCAGATGAGCTGTTTATTATGAAATATAAAGGTTCTGTATAATCTTTCCCAAACAGCTTCAAAACCTCATCTCCTTTCACTCTGCTCTCATCTCCCCATACTTCCTAGGCTACAATCCCTCTACTCCTCTTTCCATTTCCAAACATTGCATTTTTCACCTCTTCTATGTATTCGAAAAGGACTCTTCTGCCTACAGAACCCCTTTCCCTTTTCCACTCCATCCCACTCATGCACAATTTTCAAGATACAGCTTAAAAGACATCTGCTTTATGAAGTCTACTCTGACTTGTTGGGATAATACAAATGGCTCCTTTCTCTGTGGCTTTACTTCTGTCCATTATAGTAGTAATCACATTATATGATGTGCTTATTTTTCATCCATGCCACTAGATTAAAATGTGGCCAAAAATACAAATCTTCACTTGTCCGTATTTTTAGGCCTAGCACCTAGTTCAGCTTTTGATACATAGTAAGTGCTTACATCATTTTGATTAAAAAATTCAGTGGAGGTGGTAATACCTGCTCTAACTACTTTAAAATTCATTTGGAACAAATGAGATATCTATGTGAAAATACTTTGAAAAGTATGAAGTACTACCTGTACCAATGTAGAAGAGCCAAGGATTACAAAAATGACTGTTAGTGTCAGAAACTATTTTCTTTTCTGTAGAATCTCTTCCCATCTACAAAGGGTGAGTAGAGAAAGAAAAGAAAACCCAGTTATTTTTACTGAGCACTGTTAGTGTCGGCACTGTGCTTAGTCCTGGAACTGAAAGAGTAAGAGTTAACTATTGGGCAGGAAAGTAGGGTAGAGAGCTTCAGGGAGACAAGTGCAAAGGCCAGATGGGAGGATGGCTGCCTGGCACACAGTACGCTGTGCACACGGTACGCTGTGAAGATGCAGGTAAAAACCAGATCAGCCTTAACACCTTAGGCCGCACTGAGAATGTTGGTATAATCTTAAGCGTAACAACATAAGCTTCTGAGCTGAAAGGTGCATGAAGAGTATCTTTGGAGTCCAACTCCCTTCCCATTTGCTTTTTCTTTCCACCACTAAGGCCACTGACTACCACCTACAAGTGTAACCCTATTCTGAGAAAAAAATGTGGTCCTTTGGGTTCCACCTTCACATACTGCTTCTTATGGAATCTAAAGAAATCTCAGAAGAGAAATAGTATTCATTTTCAAGTAATTTAAGTTTTAAGGAGATGTTATAGCATAATGGACAGAATTTTGGACTCTGGATTTAGATCACCTACCCTCAAATCTGGGCTGAACACCTGTAAGCTAAGTGACCTAACACTTGTGACTAGAACATAGAATATACTAAATAAAAATGAGTTGTTGTTAATTTTATTATTACTATACTAGTATTTCATGTAAAAGTTTAAATTTCTTAGACTCACTCAGAGTCTTTGACTCTTAGTTCTATGCTCTTGCCAGCCCCAAAGCAAGTTAAAACTTGTTATGCTGATTTTCCTTTAGCCCAGTTATCATCTTCTGCTTTGGAGAAGTTAAGATGGGGAAAGAACATTGAATTTAGATTCAGAAGACCTGTGTTCAAGTTCAAGCTAAAAATGCTATGGCTACAGTTTGTGGCATAAAACTCTAGAGTCTTAATTATGTACTTGATGTGTCAGAACAAAAGCTCCATATTAATCTTTAAGGAAAATCTTCCCTCTGCCCATGGTTATGTCCTACTTTTATATGGATATACAGTTCACTTCTATTTTCATTAGGCTCCTTGCATTTGAGAAAAGTACATCAATCTTACCTATTGCCCAGCTGAATGTTAAAGTGTATGGCTCTAAATTTATTTAAAATATCTGCAATTCATGTCCCTGTCATGAACCATAATTTGGCTGAGAGAAATGTATTTATGAAGATATATCAGAAGTAGCAGTCTGTTTACTCCAATGAATACTCTGAAGTTTACTGGAAAGCTACATATCTGGATTTTACTGCTTTGGCCTCCATAGATCTGCTTTTACAAAACCTTACTTTGCCTACATCAGAAACTCCAGTGAAGCTTAGAGTTGAATTCACTGTTTAAAAACTGATTAAGTATACAAATAATATAGTCACTTTTATTTTTAGTATAATAAATAAGTTCGGTATTAAAATGTTTAACAACATCAAAGTCCAGTAAATACCTTTTGTTCACGATGGTCTTTTTAACCATTTATCCAATTTTGTCCCATAAATCAAGTCTACAGTTACCATGTGGTATGGTGTGGCGTGGTGTGGTATGTTACGGTGGTATGGCATGGCGTGGTATGTAGACCTACCCATGTCTCTCTGGAACAGATGATATGAAAGACTATCTCAAATAAAAGAAGTAGCTGTTCTATGTCATAGTTTTAAAGAAACTGGGTGCTGATTAATTATCTTTTAATGAGACCAGACATAAATACAGATGTTCACATAAATCTGAAGAAATGTGTTATTTCAAGTCGTCGTAAGATACAAGTACTTTTTTGATTCATACCACTGGTTTAATTCGCATATCTGGTAGAAAAATACATTTGAGCAAGGTTGGTAGAAAACAATGTCACTGAAACCTCTCATTTTTCTAAAGTTATTAAAACACATCTAACATATACAAATAAACAAAATATTTGATACTCACTCTAAGTCCAGGAAATCCTGAAGGACCAATGCTACCCACAAGTCCCTATGTAAAAGAAATGTGCAAAGTTGGTTAAATATCATCCAAACTAGATAAGTATTTTCTAAAGATGAAGACAAAAATTTCTAGGGAAAAAAGTACCAAATTTTACCTTCCTCTGTAGTTAACTCTGATAGTTCCCTACTCTTATGCATTGTACTAAGAAGCACAAATCTTTGGTGCCTTTTCATTTCACTTTATGTCCTTCAAAAATGCCCTGGGCTCCATGCTTTTGGATACTAGGATTACCACCTAGCTCGGATACAGATTTCCTATGTCTCCTATAAGTCTAATAAAGGGAGTAAATCTCATTAATAACCAGTATTACAGACATAACTAGCCTATATACTGTATGAAAAGATAAGTGGCCAGCATATAAGATTAGAAGAACATTTTCAGATAGTTTAAAACACTGTCAATTCCTTTAAAGTACATTATTTAAATTCTCTAAGCCAGTTTTCTCATTTATAAAACAGGAATAACATTTTTCTCATTGTTATAAAGATCACAATGTAAATTGTCATGTATAAGAGGTTTTGAAAATTTTCATAATATGAGATTTAATTATCAACATTAATTTTTATGAGATTTATAAACATAATTTAATATGAGATTAAATTATCAACATTAATTTTTCTAGTTGATTTGGAATGGTCTTTAAGGTAATTCCTAACCCACACCACGTCATTGTTTCATTATTTACGTGATGGAAGGTAGAAGAATAGCCCCCTCTTCTTTTTTATTTTGTATTTTAAATTCTGTTTTGAGATGAAGACAGAGTAAAATATAGAGAAATAAACCTATAAACTAAAAATATCAAGTTTATTCTTACATTTTAAAGATTTTAACACTTAGAATGCTTTTCAAGAGCATTATGTTATATATTTAAAGAGCAGATTTCAAAAAGAAAAAATTTTAAATATGGAAGGGAACCCATCCCCGCCAAAGTTCATGTATGTTTAACCGACTATTTAAAATTAAATAAGATGCCTTCACACTGGGTATGCAAAACATAAATGTTATTAAAGAAAAAAGTCAATAATACTTACTCTATTATGCTTGAAATGATATGCTTTCCAGAATCATGAGTAAGAAAAAGATGAAATATTCTACCTAAAGTATCATTCAAGCTTTTAACAATTTATTTGGAAATCAATTCTACTCTTCCCTTATCTGCCAAGCCTTATGACAAAATTTTGGCGAAATGAACTGAATAAACTAATATAGTTACATTTTAGAAGAATAAATAAAGAAGAAATTATTTTCAAATACCTTATTTTATGCATAAATGCTAGTAATTTACATTTATCTAAATGGAGGGACTCTTCCTTATTTAGGCTGTAAGGATTTTGTGGTTGATTCTAATTCACATTAAAATCTTATAGAAAGAATGTGTGTATGGAATAGATTGGGGGTAGCTGTTGGATGCACCTTGAGAACCAAAAAGTAAAGATTTTTGGTATTTTTTCTGTCAAAAAGCAGCAATCCATCATCACTCTTTGATAATGTAATTTAACTGTAGAATGGTAATACCCTAACCTGAACATTGGTATCTGAATACTCCCAGAAAAGACTTCTCTACACAATACTGAAAAGTAAGGTATATTAATGATAGCTTTGAGCCCCAAAGAGCAATTGCTGAGAGCACAATTTTTACCTGAGGCTTCTTAGTACCTTCATGTACATGAAAGACTTCTTCCCCACATGCCCCCCACCCCTGGAAACTATACACGTCAGCATGTAATGCATACTTTCTCAATATTTATAAAATAATACCTTAAAAATATTTATAAATATTAGAAATATAATATTTTTCTAATATTTTAGAAATGTAACTTCCACTATTTAGAAAAGGATATTTCTAATATTTTACTTAAGCAGTCACATTTAACATGGTCAAATAATTAATTTTAAGGATTATCTCTCAAGATAAAATTTATTCATAACATTTTTTGCTTATTTCCTATGTTGAAAAATCGAAGTGGAATGTGTACAGTGGTGTTGAAACTGTCTGGCCAACAGTCCCTAACTACAAGCGTGGCATCGCGGGTGGCAGCGCAGCTGCTCTGCAGTCTGAGTGACGAGAGAGTGCAAGGCGGACCATCCCAATGTACTCACGGGACTGCCGTCCGGACCGGCAGGGCCTCTGCCTCCAAAGTCGCCTGGAAAACCCTGGCCCAGGGGAAGAGGAAGAAATGCTTTTAAAGCCGACATAAATAATTTTCTGGTAAGGGACTTAGTAATAGGACATATTTACTTCCTAACCCCTAAACTGTAGTGCATCAAAAACTTGTACTTGTTTTTTATAATGCTTCATTGATTTTAAGAAAAATATTTCTATATTTTGTAAAAATTACTTTACATGCCACATAATATATACAAAAAGCTAAGCTGGAGAAAACAGAAATTTATTCATCAGTATAAAAAGAATCACCAGTCTATAAAGAGTGAGAGGAAGCATAACCAGGATTTCTAGCTGACCAGTTCATTTGTCATCTCTGCTACTTCATGCTGTTCCCATACCCACACCACAAAGAATGAAATGGTGAATATTAGTTAAGCATGTGCTTAGCATGCTTACCATATACTAAAGGTTTTATACACATTATCGTGTACACATTACTTCACCTCATCTTCATAACACGTCGAATCAATGAATATTATCCTTACTTTGCAGTTGAAGAAATGAAAGCACAGAGAAGCTAAGTCCCTTGAACCTACTGGTGACAGTTGGCACTGAGATTTGGAGGCAGTCTATTTGCTGAGTCAATGCTCTTTCTACTGTGCTATACTGACTACTTTAACTCACCATTCCAAGATATGATACAACATGTAAAAAAAATCATTTAAGTACTATTTTATTGGGGAAAGGCCTAATGTGTATAAATATTGCAACCATAAAATGTGGTGCCACTCAAAGTTAAGCTTCCCAAATGCCTACTGAGAATTCTACACTGTAATACTATGAAAGGAAAGTCACACACTTTCTCATTATAAATTCTATCTTAAAGTAACTCAATTACTCAGTTACTCTTACTCTATATACTAAGTTTTTCTCTAAAGATTTATCATCGGATTTATCAACTTTAAAGGTCCCTTTCTAAAAAGCTACTTTACAAATGGCTTATAAGATTTATTTTATAACATTTTAATAACATTCATTAAAAAATTTTTTTAAAAACTAAAAAAAAGTAGAAGTACATTATTAGATTCTTACGATCTTTTTATTTGGGCAAGCCAGTATTAAATGTTACATATTTAATAGATTTATTTATTAGATTTTTTCAACCAATTAAAAAGATGGTTTAACAATATAAAATATGTATGCTGTTTCTAAGACTTAGGTTACTCATATTAGAAGCAGTTTCTCTCACTCTGTAATCAGAGGATAATGCAAACACCATCTGTGCAGTCAAATATATTGTAGCCATACTCCCTTCAAAGTCAGCTGAAGTTCAGGCAGGCTTTTTGCTTTCACTGTACTTAGAAGTCAAATTATATTGTCAACAAGCTCACAAATCTGCAATACATCATTCTATTCAGGATGAGCTAATATGGGTATTTGAAAGCATTTATGATGCACAGGTAATGGAAAAAGTAGAGGAAAAATTCTGTAATAAATCTGAAACATAAGAGATGATAGATTTCTTAGAAAGAGCCTAAGTAGGTTTTTCAGAAACCTCAGTGAAATAATAAAGATTAGGGGACATATTACATGATACTATTAATGTGAAATGTCCAGAATAGGCAAATCCATAGAAGACAGGAAGCAGATTAGCGGTTGCCTGGGGCAATGGTGTTGGGAGAATAGGAAAGTGACTTCTAATGGGTACAGGGTTTGTTTCTGAGGGACGACAATAGTCTAAATGAGTGTGATGGCTATACAACTCTGAATATACTAATAACCACTGAACTGTATATTTTAAAAGGGTAAATTTTATGCTATGTGAATTATGCTTCAACAAGTTTTTCTTAAAATATGAAGACACACTCCATCTGAACTAGAGGCAGAGGGGACTTCTAAAAACATCCTTGGGGACTCACACAGGACAGTCCAGAGGATATGCTGTTTGGACTTATGGGCTCCCATCCTTGTTCAGTGGAATGAGCTGCTCTCCAGTCAGCTTCCCACAAAATAGTGGTCTCTCAGGTAGGAGACAGGAAATGGAGAGAACTCTGAATGGTTCTCCATCTATCACAAAATGTGTTACTTTCTATAAGCAGTGTAAAAATGAAGAAATGCTAATTAGTTTCAACTTGTTCTTCTAGTAGTTCAATAATATGCATAATAAGTATTAGCTGTTCACCTTGACTTTGCCCCTAAAACAATTTAGTTGAACTAATAATCAGTTTAAAATTTTTTATCTATTATTTCTCCTCTCACTTTAATACTCTTTAAACATTTCATTTCATTTTTAATTCCATTCATCTTATTATTTTTATCCTTCTTACATAATGACTTTCATGTTACCAAATTCTGAAATAATTTCTAAATCTAGACACACTTTCTTGTTTTATGAAATACAGTACACTTAATGCCATAAAAAGCATCATTATTTGGCTATATATTGTACCTACATTTTCTTTAGAAAAACATCATGCCAATATTTCATGTTGCTGAAAATGTCATTGCTTGTTTGCTGTTTGTTCAGTTATTTCAGTTCTAGTAACTACATCCATGATTTTTGCTTTTTAATGCAGTAGAGGTTTTGTATTCCTTTAAAAAGGAACCTAAAGCTTTGCAGCCACAAATATCTACTGTCAAAAAACAATATTAAGGATTGGTTGTGAAATATGAAACTATAGAAATAAAACATTTTACCTTTGAACTTAGAAAACAAAAGGTAGTTTCTACGTAGGGGTGGAGCCAAGATGGCAGTAGGAGAGTGGGAATCTCCTCCCAAAAACATATATATTTCTGAAAATACAACAAATACAACTAATCCTAAAAGAGAGACCAGAAGACACAGGACAACAGCCAGACTACATCCACACCTGTGAGAACCCAGTGCCTGGTGAAAGGGGTAAGATACAAGCCGCAGTCTGGCAGGACCTGAGGCCCCTCACCCCAGCTCCCAGCGGGAGGAGAGGAGTCAGAGCAGGGAGGGAGAGGGAGCCCAGGACTGCTAAACACCCAGCCCCAGTCATCTGCACCAGAGTGCAGATACAGTGCATGTGTGGGGTGCTGGAAACTAGGGAAGCAGGACAGTAAGACCTGTGAGCAGATCCCAAAGCCGGCGCCCCTGGGACAAAGAAAAGCGAGTGCTTTTTGAAAGTCTTAAAGGGACAGGGACCCCACAGCTGGATGGAAGCATCCTGGGTCACAGTCCAGCAGCTGGAAATTCCAGGGAAATCCAGGCACACTAAACCCCTGGGCAACAGCTCTGAGACCCCTCACAGAGGTAAACAGCCAAACAGCCCCCCGTCCATTACCCCTCTGGGGACCACCATAGCAGAGCAGCAGCCTGAGGCTGGCCACGCCCACAGCAAGGAAGCTTCCTCCATATCGGCCAAGCAAGATACAGAGACACAGTCTACACGCAATTGCCCAAGACAAGCCACTAGGGGTCGCAGTTGTCACAGTAAAGAAAGGCCAGGAGCAAGTGGAAAGACTTGGCTCTCCCAGCTGACAGATGAGTCAATAGCATACCACTGCACCTACCAACATGAAAAGGCAAAAAAATTTGATCCAGACAAGACTAACCCAGACAGCTTCGACATCTTCTACATCTTCCCCTGAGAAGGAACCTGGGGAGATAGATTTAACCAGTCTTCCTGAAAAAGAATTCAAAACAAAAGTCATAACCATGCTGATGGACTTGCAGAGAAATATTCAAGAACTAAGGAGGGAGAAAACAGAAATAAAACAAGCTCTGGAAGGACTTCAAAACAGAATGGACGAGATGCAAGAGACCATTAATGGACTAGAAAACAGAGAACAGGAACGCAGAGAAGCTGATGCAGAGAGAAATAAAAGGATCTCCAGGAATGAAAGAATTTTAAGAGAACTGTGTGACCAATCAAAACAGAACAATATCCACATTATAGGGGTACCAGAAGAAGAAGAGAGAGAAAAAGGGATAGAAAGTGTCTTTGAAGAAATAATTGCTGAAAACTTCCCAAAACTAGGGGAGGAAATGGCCTCTCAGACCACATAGGGTAAACAGAACACCCCTGACAAGGGATCCAAGTAGGGCAACACCAAGACACATAATAATTAAAATGACAAAGATCAAAAGCAAGGACAAAGTATTAAACGCAGCCAGAGAGTAAAAAAAGGTCACCTACAAAGGAAAACCCATCAGGCTATCATCACACTTCTCAACAGAAACCCTACAGGCCAGAAGAGAATGGCATGATACACTTAATGCAATGAAACAGAAGGGCCTCGAACCAAGATTACTGTATCCAGCATGATTATCATTTAAATATGAAGGAGGGATTAAACAATTCCCAGATAAGCAAAAGTTGAGGGAATTTGCCTCCCACAAACCACCTCTACAGGGCATCTTACAGGGACTGCTCTAGATGGGAGCACTCCTAAAAAGAGCACAGAACAAAAAACCCAACATATGAAGAAGGGAGGAGGAGGAATAAGAAGGGAGAGAAATAAAGAATCATCAGACCGTGTTTATAATAGATCAATAAGTGAGGTAAGTTAGACAGTAAGATAGTAAAGAAGCTAACCTTGAACCTTTGGTAACCACAAACTTAAAGCCTGCAAAGGCAATAAGTACATACCTTTCAATAATCACCCTAAATGTAAATGGACTGAATGCACCAATCAAAAGACACAGAGTAATAGAATGGATAAAAAAGCAAGACCCATCCATATGCTGCTTACAAGAGACTCACCTCAAACCCAAACACATGCACAGACTAAAAGTGAAGGGATGGAAAAAGATATTTCATGCAAACAACAGAGAGAAAACAGGAGGTGTTGCAATACTAGTATCAGACAAAATAGACTTCAAAATAAAGAAAGTAACAAAAGATAAAGAAGGACATTACATAATGATAAAGGGCTCAGTCCAACAAGAGGATATAACCATTATGAATATATATGCACCCAATTCAGGAGCACCAACATATGTGAAACAAATACTAACAGAATGAAAGGAGAAAATAGATGGAATGCATTCATTCTGGGAGACTTCAACACACCACTCACTCCAAAGGACAGATTCACCAGACAGAAAATAAGTAAGAACACAGAGGCACTGAACAACACACTAGAACAGATGGACCTAATAGACATCTATAGAACCCTACATCCAAAAGCAACAGGATACACATTCTTCTCAAGTGCACATGGAACATTCTCCAGAATAGACCACATACTAGGCCACAAAAAGAGCCTCAGTAAACTCCAAAAGATTGAAATGCTACCAACCAACTTTTCAGACCACAAAGGTATAAAACTAGAAATATATTGTACAAACAAAGCAAAAAGGCCCACAAACACATGGAGGCTTAACAACATGCTCCTAAATAATCAATGGGTCAACGACCAAATTAAAATGGAGATCCAGCAATATATGGAAACAAATGACAACAACAACACTAAGCCCCAACTTCTATGGGACGCAGCAAAAGCAGTCTTAAGAGGAAAGTATATAGCAATCCAGGCATATTTAAAGAAGGAAGAACAATTCCAAATGAGTAGTGTAATGTCACAATTATTGAAATTGGAAAAAGAAAAACAAATGAGGCCTAAGGTCAGCAGACGGAGGGACATAATAAGATCTGAGAAGAAATAAATAAAATTGAGAAGAATAAAACAATAGCAAAAATCAATGAAACCAAGAGCTGGTTCTTTGATAAAATAAACAAAATAGATAAGCCTCCAGACAAACTTATTAAGAGAAAAAAGAGAGTCAACACACATCAACAGAATCAGAAACGAGAAAGGAAAAATCACGATGGACCCCACAGAAATACAAAGAATTATTAGAGAATACTATGAAAACCTATATGCTAACAAGCTGGGAAACCTAGGAGAAATGGACAACTTCCTAGAAAAATACAACCTTCCAAGACTAACCCAGAAAGAAACAGAAAATCTAAACAGACCAGCAACGAAATAAAAATGGTAATCAAAAAACGACCAAAGAACAAAACCCCCCGGCCAAATGGATTTACCTCAGAATTTTATCAGGCATACAGAGAAGGCATAATACCCAATCTCCTTAAAGTTTTCCAAAAAATAGAAGAGGAGGGAGTACTCCGAAACTCATTCTATGAAGCCAACATCACCCTAATACCAAAACCAGGCAAAGACCCCACCAAAAAAGAAAACTACAGACCAATATCCCTGATGAATGTAGATGCAAAAATACTCAACAATAGATTAGCAAACTGAATTCAAAAATACAGCAAAAGGATCAAACACCATGACCAAGTGGGATTCATTCCAGGGATGCAAGGATGGTATAACATTCGAAAATCCATCAACATCATCCACCACATCAACAAAAAGAAAGACAAAAACCACATGATCATCTCCATAGATGCTGAAAAAGCATTCAACCAACTTCAACATCCATTCATGATGAAAACTCTCAACAAAATGGGTATAGAGGGCAAGTACCTCAACATAATAAAGGCCATATATGATAAACCCATAGCCAACATCATACTGAACAGCGAGAAGCTGAAAGCTTTTCCTCTGTGATCAGAAACAAGACAGGGATGCCCACTCTCCCCACTGTTATTTAACATAGTACTGGAGGTCCTAGCCATGGCAATTAGACAATACAAAGAAATACAAGGAATCCAGATTGGTAAAGAAGAAGTTAAACTGTCACTGTTTGCAGATGACATGATATTGTACATAAAAAACCCTAAAGACTCCACTCCGAAACTACTAGAGCTAATACCGGAATTCAGCAAAGTTGCAGGATACAAAATTAACACACAGAAATCTGTGCCTTTCCTATACACTAACAATAAACTAATAGAAAGAGAAATCAGGAAGATAATTCCATTCACAATTCCATCAAAAAGAATAAAATACCTAGGAATAAACCTAACCAAGGAAGTGAAAGACCTATACCCTGAAAACTATAAGACACTCTTAAGAGAAATTAAAGAGGTCACTAACAAATGGAAACTCATCCAATGCTCCTGGCTAGGAAGAATTAATATCATTAAAATGGCCATCCTGCCCAAAGCAATATACAGATTCGATGCAATCCCTATCAAACTACCAACAGCGTTCTTCAATGAACTGGAACAAATAGTTCAAAAATTCATATGGAAACACCAAAGATCCCAAATAGCGAGAGCAATCCTGAGAAGGAAGAATAAAGTGGGGGGGATCTCACTCCCCAACTTCAAGCTCTACTACAAAGCCACAGTAATCAAGACAATTTGGTACTGGCACAAGAACAGACCCACAGACCAATGGAACAGAATAGAGACTCCAAACATTAGCCCAAACATATATGGTCAACTAATATTCAATAAATGGGCCATGGACATACAATGGGGAAATGACAGTTTCTTCAACAGATGGTGCTGGCAAAATAGGACAGCTACATGTAAGAGAATGAAACTGGATCACTGTCTAACCCCATACACAAAAATAAATTCAAAATGGATCAAAGACTTGAATGTAAGTCATGAAACCATAAAACTCTTTGAAAAAAACATAGGCAAAAATCTCTTAGACATAAACATGAGTGACCTCTTCTTGAACATATCTCCCTGGGCAAGGGAACCAAATGCAAAAATGAACAAATAGGACTATATCAAGCTGAAAAGCTTCTGTATAGCAAAGGACACCATCAATAGAACAAAAAGGTATCCTAGAGTATGGGAGAATATATTCTTAAATGACAGATCCGATAAAGGGTTGACATCCAAAATATATAAAAAAGGTGTGAGGTGACATCACACACCTCAACAAACAAAAAGCAAATAATCCAATTAAAAAATGGGCAGAGGAACTGAATAGACAGTTCTCTAAAGAAGAAATTCAGATGGCCAACAGACACATGAAAAGATGCTCCACATCGCTAGTCATCAGAGAAATGCAAATTAAAACCACAATGAGGTATCATCTCACACCAGTAAGGATGGCTACCATTCAAAAGACAAACTACAACAAATGTTGGCGAGGTTGTGGAGAAAGGGGAACCCTCCTACACTGCTGGTGGGAATGTAAATTAGTTCAACCATTGTGGAAAGCAATATGGAGGTTCCTCAAAATGCTCAAAATAGAAATACCATTTGACAGAGGAATTCCACTTCTAGGAATTTACTCCAAGAATGCAGCACTCCAGTTTGAAAAAGACAGATGCACCCCTATGTTTTTTGCTGCACTATTTACAATAGCCAAGAAATGGAAGCAACCTAAGTGTCCATCAGTAGATGAATGGATAAAGAAGATGTGGTACATATACACAATGGAATATTACTCAGCCATAAGAAAAAAACAAATCCTACCATTCACAACAACATGGATGGAGCTAGAGGGTATTATGTTCAGTGAAATAAGCCAGGCGGAGAAAGACAAGTACCAAATGATTTCACTCATATGTGGAGTATAAGAACAAAAGAAAACTGAAGGAACAAAACAGCAGCAGAAGCACAGAACCCAAGAATGGACTAATAGTTACCAAAGGGAAAGGGACTGGGGAGGGTGGGTGGGAAGGGAGGGATAAGGGCGGGGAAAAAAAAAGGGGGGCATTACGATTAGCATGTATAGTGTGTGGGGGGCACGGGGAGGGCTGTGCAACACAGAGAAGACAAGTAGTGATTTTACAGCATCTTACTATGTTGATGGACAGTGACTGTGAATGGGGATGTGGGGGGGACTTGGTGAAGGGGGCAGCCTAGTAAACATAATGTCCTTCATGTAATTGTAGATTAATGTTACCAAAATAAAATTTTTTAAAAAAGGATAGTTTCTACAGTTTATCCACTTGAAGGAATTTGTTGTAAAATAAAACACTAAATTTTCTCTCATATTTGCCTAGTAGAACATTGTAACTATTGATTTAAATCAAACTGCATTTTCCTAAATATACCCTCACACTACCAAAAGAAATAGTGACTATTTTCCAGGTTTGTCATCCATAGGAAAGCTCAAGGTTTTTCCTTTTTTGCCCAACTTGCCAATTTTATGAATGTGATGATCATCTCCTAACAGGGATGCCAGAGTTGCACTGTTGCTTCTGTGTTGTGCATAACTCTTTTTCATATTTCAATTGTTTGGATCATTTTATGAAGAATATGACATTTCAGGGATTTCATTTGATGTCTTCAAGTTGTGAATGGTTTCCTTGCTCATTTCCACTGTTTGATCAGTGTAGTAGACAGATGTTACAGTGACCCCTAAGGATTCCCACCTCCTGCTGTTCACACTTGTGTGATACCCTCCCTCCCTTTGAATGAGGGTAGGACTAAGATTTCCTTCTTCCAACAAAGAGAATGTATTAAATGTGACAGGAAGTCACTGCTGCAATTATGTCACACTCTCTAAGACTCCATCTTAGCAGGCTGGAGCTGGCGACTTCCCTTGTGAGCCTGATGAATTAGGCAGCTATGCTGAAGACACCCACAAGTCAGTGGACAGTCCACAGGACCTGAATGTAACCTATAGCCATGAGCCAGCAAAAAGCCAAGACCCTCAAAGAAATGAGTTCTCCTGAACTTGAATGAGCTTGTAAGTGAACTCTTTCCCAGTCAAGCCTCCAGATGATCATGCAGCTGGCTGACACTTTAATCCAGCCTTTTGATGCTGAGCAGAGGCCCCAGTTAAGTAGTACCTGGACTCTTGGCCTACAAAAATTGATAATAAATGGGTGTTACTTTAAGCCACTAAGTTTGTGGAATTTGTTATGCAGTAATAGATAGCAAACTAATAAAATTTGTAATTAAATCTTTAAATAAAGTATGTGTGAGATCCTGATTGCAAATTTTACTATATGGTAATGCTCAATATAAGACTACTCACACTGTTTCTATATTTTTAAAATTTAAGTAGATCAACATCTTTGAATATTTTCTGTTGCTTTTTATTTCCTGTCACAAATTTAATTACTATATTAAAGAAATTAAAACTTGTACATTGCTTCACAATTTTTAACAATCTAATTAAATATCTACATTTAAAAAACAGTATCATTCTAGCATCCCATATCCATCTAGGAGTTCCTAAGGTAAAGAATTTTTATAATGCTTCATGAATTATGTGTTTGTACCTAAGAAATGCAAATGTAAGAGTAATATGAACTGTGTAATGATGCAAAAGTTGCACTCAGTTCCTGGGTGCAACCGTTGCAAATATTGCACTAATTTGACCACCTCTGAAAACATAAATCAGAACACAAATAGAAGCAAGAAAATAGAAGCTCTGCATTACCAGGAAACAGTACTTCATTATACAAGATTCTATTGTATTCATACTGAAAGGAGAATTAGAAAAGTTAATTAATTCATCTTTCCTCTTCTGCTCAAATCCTCACCACAGTACATTGAGCAGTTCTGCCTCTAACGTTGACAGTGGTACCACCTACAAACTTTCATGGCATTCAAATATGAGGTTGAATTTCTCTGATGTCTGAACATTATTAAACTGTGGTAGCCAGCCTCAAAGATGGACCCCTGCATGATTCTTACTTCTGGATATTAACCCTTGTGTAGTCCTCTCCCATTTTGAATAATGGCTGGCAGTGTGTGACTTCTGAGGCTAGGTCATAAAAGGTACCACCTTATTCGCATGGATGACTTACTCTGGTGGAAGCCAATACCCAGGTAGTAAAGACTCTTGAGTTGCCATGTCAGGATATGCCCATGGAGAGGAAATGAAGCCTCTCAACAACTAGGACCAATCTGGCCAGTCAGCATGTGAGCCACCTTAAAAGCAGATCCTTCAGACCCAGTCAAATCTTCAGATAACTGCAGTCCTGCCCAAAATCTTGATTGCAACCTCATGGGAAACACTAAGCTAGACCCACCCAAACAGGTCAATCAGAATACTTGTAGTAATTTGTTACATAGCAATAGGTAACTAATATATAGTAACAAGAGTGGATGTCTAGGATTATAGATCATAATATGCCAATGCTAAGTGTTAGATGCTGAGAGATATGGTCACTAGAGTGTTTTTTTAACACATTAATTTTGTTTGTAATGTGCAGAGAGCCCTCTAAAATGCAGAGCCTAGATCAAGTGGTCAAGGTCTCACTTGTCTGGGTCTGACAATGGTACTGTTATCAAACATGGCAGTTATCAAACACTAAGAACAAAAGAAGTATTCTAGACTTAGTATGCCTAAATGTACATGTAGTGGTAATATTTTGGATCACATACAGATAAATATACTTGGTAGCGTATCTAAATACATGAAGCAGTGGAAAACTTATTGTTTAGGCAGTCTAGTAAAAGGATTGTTTTCCTAGTTCTCCAAAGAAATTATAAAATTATTGCATATAAAATAATTAGGAAAACATGAGGACCAAAATAACCAAAAATACTAAAAACTACATTTATGGAATTTTAGAAAACAAAAGCAATGCAAAATTTTTCTGTTAAAAACTACAGTTAACTATGAACATTTTGCTCTTTCTAAAGAAAATTGTTTAGAAATAACATATTCAATCTAAAGTACAGATAAAAATTATCATAAAAGGCATTACATATTAAACAGGCATTACTGCTAAAAGTGGAAATACAACTTATTTTCAAGACTAAGATACAAAGAGAAGATCAAACTAACTTCTAACATTAGAAACATTAAAATAAAATCTGGTAGTAAGTTAACACTACACATTCTATATGTGAACACATATTAGCAAAAAGTCCTAATATTTAAAAGTCCTTCAAAAACAAAACACAATTACTTCAAGAAAAGGCTAGAGTGTAAAGTACTCTGATGATTCCATCTCTGCCCCTTTCTTTTTCTCACAGGTAACATACTTCAAGGGTCAGTCATGACCTGATAGTTGGGACTAATTTTCAACTTAGGTAGGAATTTAAGGAGTTCTAGCCCAATTCTCAGAGACTTAGCACCAAGTCAGGCTCACTGTTATCCTAGCTATAGTCTGGGCCTCAGTTCTCAGATTTTAGTTTCTGTCTTATACTTTTTTGAAATTCATTTTGTTATCATTAATCTACAATTACATGAAGAACATTATGTTTACTAGATTTCCCCTTCACCAAGTCCCCCCTAAAAACCCCATTACAGTCACTGTCTATCAGCGCAGTAAGATGTTGTAGAATCACTACTTGTCTTCTCTGTGTTGCACATCCCATCCTATGGCACCCCCACCCATTATACATGCTAATCGTAAGGCCACCTTTCTTTTTCCTGCCCTTATCCCTCCCTTCCCACACATCCTCCCCAGTCCCTTTCCCTTCGGTAACTGTTAGTCCATTCTTGGGTTCTGTGATTCTGCTGCTGTTTTGTTCCTTCAGTTTTTCTTTGTTCTTATACTCCACATATGAGTGAAATCACTTGGTACTTGTCTTTCTCTGCCTGGCTTATTTCACTGAGCATAATACCCTCTAGCTCCATCCATGTTGTTGTAAATGGTAGGATTTGTTTTCTTCTTATGGCTGAATAATATTCCATTGTGTATATGTACCACATCTTCTTTATCCATTCATCTACTGATGGACACTTAGGTTGCTTCCATTTCTTGGCTATTGTAAATAGTGCTGTGATAAACATAGGGGCGCATATGTCTTTCTCAAAATGGGCTGCTGCATTCTTCGGGTAAATTCCTAAAAGTGGAATTCCTGGGTCAAATGGTCTTTCTATTTGGAGCTTTTTGAGGAACTTCCATACCGCTTTCCATAATGGTTAAACCAATTTACATTCCCACCAGCAGTGTAGGAGGGTTCCCCTTTCTCCACAACCTTGCCAACATTTGTGAGGTGATATATCATTGTGGTTTTAATTTTCATTTCTCTGATGACTAGTGATGAGGAGCATCTTTTCATGTGTCTGTTGGCCATCTGAATTTCTTCTTTGGAGAACTGTCTGTTCAGCTCCTCTGCCCATTTTTTAATTGGATTATTTGCTTTTTGTTTGTTGAGGTGCATGAGCTCTTTATGTATTTTGGATGTCAAACCTTTATCAGATCTGTCATTAATGAATATATTCTCCCTGTAGGGTACCTTTTTGTTCTATTGATGGTGTCCTTTGCTGTACAGAAGCTTCCCAGCTTGATATAGTCCCACTTGTTCATTTTTGCTTTTGTCTCCCTTGCACGGGGAAATACGTTCATGAAGAAGTCACTCATGTTTACGTCCAAGAGATTTTTGCCTATGTTTTTTTCTAAGAGTTTTATGGTTTCATGACTTACATTCAGGTCTTCGATCCATTTCGAATTTACTTTTGTGTATGGGGTTAGACCAGTGATCCAGTTTCATTCTCTTACATGTAGCTGTACAGTTTTGCCAGCACCACCATCTGTTGAAGAGACTGTCATTTCCCCATTGTATGTCCATAGCTCCTTTATTGTATATTAATTGACCATATATGTTTCGGTTAATGTCTGGAGTCTCTATTCTGTTCCACTGGTCTGTGGCTCGGTTTTTGTGCCAGTACCAAACTGTCTTGAGTACTGTGGCTTTGTAGTAGAGCTTGAAGTTGGGGAGCGAGAGCTCCCCCACTTTATTCTTCCATCTCAAGATTGCTTTGGCTATTCAGGGTCTTTGGTGTTTCCATACGAATTTTTAACTATTTGTTCCAGTTCATTGAAAGAATGTTCTTGGTAATTTGATAGGGATTGCATCAAATCTGTATATTGCTTTGGGAAGGATGGCCATTTTGACGATATTAATTCTTCCTAGCCAACAAATGGATGAGTTTCCATTTGTTAGTGTCCTCTTTACTTTCACTTAAGAGGGTCTTACAGTTTTCAGGGTATAGGTCTTTCACTTCCTTGTTTAGGTTTATTCCTAAGTATTTTATTTTTTTTGATGCAATTGTGAATGGAATTGTTTCCCTGATTTCTCTATTAGTTCATTGTTAGTGTATAGGAAAGGCACAGATTTCTGTGTGTTAATTTTGTATCCTGCAACTTTGCTGTATTACGATATCAGTTCTAGTAGTTTTGGAGTGG
Source organism: Manis pentadactyla (assembly GCF_030020395.1). NCBI lineage: Eukaryota > Metazoa > Chordata > Mammalia > Pholidota > Manidae > Manis > Manis pentadactyla. The sequence continues at coordinate 73,289,843 of NC_080022.1, forward strand.
AGTCTTTAGGGATTTTTATGTACAATATCATGTCATCTGAAAATAGTGACAGTTTAACTTCTTCTTTACCAATCTGGATTCCTAGTATTTCTTTGTTTTGTCTAATTGCCATGGCTAGGACCTCCAGTACTATGTTGAATAACAGTGGGGAGAGTGGGCATCTCTGTCTTGTTCCCAATCTCAGAGGAAAAGCTTTCAGCTTCTCACTGTTCAGTATGATGTTGGCTATGGGTTTATCATATATGGCCTTTATTATGTTGAGGTACTTGCCCTCTATACCCATTTTGTTGAGTTTTTATCATGAATGGATGTTGAAGTTTGTTGAATGCTTTTTCAGCATCCATGGAGATGATCATGTGGTTTTTGTCCTTCTTTTTGTTTATGTGGTGGATAATGTTGATGGATTTTCGAATGTTGCAGCATCCTTGCATCCCTGGAATGAATCCCACTTGGTCATGTTGTATGATCCTTTTGCTGTATTTTTTAATTCGGTTCGCGAATATATTGTTGAGTATTTTTCCATCTACATTCATCAGGGATATTGGTCTGTAGTTTTCTTTTTTGGTGGGGTCTTTACCTGGTTTTGGTTTTAGGGTGATGTTGGCTTCATAGAATGAGTTTGGGAGTATTCCCTCCTCTTCTATTTTTTGGAAAACTCTAAGGAGAATGGGTATTATGTCTTCTCTGTATGTCTGATAAATTCTGAGGTAAATCCATCTGGCCCAGGGATTTTGTTCTTTGGTAGTTTTTTTATTACCACTTCAATTTCGTTGTTGATAATTGGTTTGTTTAGATTTTGTTTATCTTCCTTGGTCAGTTTTGGAAGGTTGTATTTTTCTAGGAAGTTGTCCATTTCTTCTAGGTTTTTCAGCTTGTTAGCATATAGGTTTTCATAGTATTCTCTAATGTTTCTTTGTATTTCTGTGGGGTCTGTCGTGATTTTTCCTTTATCATTTCTGATTCTGTTGATGTGTGTTGATTCTCTTTTTCTCTTAAGTCTCGCTAGAGGCTTATCTATTTTGTTTATTTTCTCAAAGAACCAGCGCTTGGTTTCATTGATTTTTTTCTATTGTTTTATTCTTCTCAATTTTATTTCTTCTCTGATCTTTATTATGTTTCTCCCTCTGTTGTCTTTAGGCCTCATTTGTTCTTCTTTTTCCAGTTTCGATAATTGTGATGTTAGACTATTCATTTGGGTTTGTTCTTCCTTCTTTAAGTATGCCTGGATTGCTATATACTTTCCTCTTAAGACTACTTTTGCTGCGTCCCACAGAATTTAGGGCTTTGTGTTGTTGTTGTCATTTGTTTCCATATATTGCTGTATCTCCATTTTAATTTGGTCGTTGACCCATTGATTATTTAGGAGCATGTTGTTAAGCCTCCATGTGTTTGTGGGCCTTTTTGCTTTCTTTGTACAATTTATTTCTAGTTTTATACCTTTGTGGTCTGAAAAGTTGGTTGGTAGCTTTTCAATCTTTTGGAGTTTACTGAGGCTCTTTTTGTGGCCTAGTATGTGGTCTATTCTGGAGAATGTTCCATGTGCACTTGAGAAGAATGTGTATCCTGTTGCTTTTGGATGTAGGGTTCTATAGATGTCTATTAGGTCCATCTGTTCTAGTGTGTTGTTCAGTGCCTCTGTGTCCTTAATTATTTTCTGTCTGGTGGATCTGTCCTTTGGAGTGAATGGTGTATTGAAGTCTCCTAAAATGAATGCATTGCATTCTATTTCCTCCTTTAGTTCTGTTAGTATTTGTTTCACATATGCTGGTGCTCCTGTGTTGGGTGCATATATATTTATAATGGTTATATCCTCTTGTTGGACTGAGCCCTTTATCATTATGTAATGTCCTTCTTTATCTCTTGTGACTTTCTTTGTCTTGAAGTCTATTTTGTCTGATACTAGTACTGCAACACCTGCTTTTTTCTCCCTGTTGTTTGCATGAAATACTTTTTCCATCCCCTGACTTTTAGGCTGTGCATGTCTTTGGGTTTGAAGTGAGTATCTTGTAAGCAGCATATAGATGGGTCTTGTTTTTTTATCCATTCAGTGCCTCTATGTGTTTTGATTGGTGCATTCAGTCCATTTACATTTAGGGTGATTATCGATAGGTATGTACTTACTGCCATTGCAGGCTTTAGATTCATGGTTACCAAACGTTCACAGTTAATTTACTTTCTATCTAAGAGTAACTTAAGTTAGTTAAGTATGCTGTTACAAACATAATCTAAAGGTTCTTTTCTGTTTCTCCTCCTTTTTTCTTCCTCCTCCATTCTTTATATATTAGGTATCATATTCTGCACTTTTTGTCTATCCCTTGATTGAATTTGGGGATAGTTAATTTAACTTTGCATTTGCTTAGTAGTTAGCTGTTCTATTTTCTTTACTGTGGTTTTATTACCTCTGTTGAGAGCTATTCAACCTTAGAAACACTTCCATCTGTAGCAGTCCCTCCAAAATGGACTGTAGAGATGGTTTGTGGGAGGTAAATTCTCTCAGCTTTTGCTTATCTGGAAATTGTTTAATCCCTGCTTCAAATTTAAATGATAATCTTGCCGGATAAAGCAATCTTGGTTCCGGGCCCTTCTGCTTCATGGCATTAAATACATCATGCCACTCCCTTCTGGCTTGTAAGGTTTCTGCTGAGACGTCTGATGTTAGCCTGATGGGCTTTCCTTTGTATGTGATCTTATTTCTCTCTCTGGCTGCTTTTAACAGTCTGTCCTTATCCTTGATCTTTTCCATTTTAATTACTATGTGTCTTGGTGTTGTCTTCCTTGGTTCCCTTGTGTTGGGAGATCTGTGCTCCTCCATGGCCTGATAGACTATCTCCTTCCTCAGATAGGGGAAGTTTTCAACAACTACCTCCTCAAAGACACTTTCTATCCCTTTCTCTCTCTCTTCTTCTTCTGGTATCCTTCTAATGAGAATATTGTTCCATTTGGATTGGTCGCACTGTTCTCTCAATATTCTTTCATTCTTAGAGATCCCTTTTTCTCTCTGTGCCTCAGCTTCTTTGTCTTCCTCTTCTCTAGTTTCTATTTCATTTATTGTCTTCTCCACCATATCCAACCTGCTTTTAATGCCCTCTATCATGCTCTTCAAGGATTGGATCTCTGACCTGAATTCATTCCTGAGTTTATGGATGTCTTTCCTTACCTCCATTAAAATGTTGATGATTTTTATTTTGAATTCCCTTTCAGGAAGTGTCACGAGATCCATATCATTTAAATCTTTCTCAGGAGTTGTATTAATAATTTTACTCTGGACCGGGTTTCTTTGGCATTTCATATCTGTATATTGCACCCTTCAGTGTCCAGAAGCTCTATTCTGGAGCTGCTCAGCCCCTGAAGCAATGTTGGGGGTCACAGGGGAGTGGTATTGGTGCCTGGGGGGAGCAAAGAGCTGTTCCCCACTTCCCAGCTGCTGTGCCTATCTCCGCTTCCTGAACCAGTGGGCCGAGCACACAGGTATAAGCTTTTGTCCCAGAGCAGCCGGATATGGATCTCTGTTTTCCACAAGTGGCCGGAATCCCAGCCTCCCCAGGAACTCCTCCTGTCCCAGCTTTCCAACCCCATAATCTGAAGAGTATGATGAAATCACCATGAAATGTAGGTTTCTGCTCCCAGTGCAGATCTCTGGAGCTAGTTATTCAGCAGTCCTGAGCCTTCCACTCCCTCCCTGCTTGATTTCTTTTCCTCCCACCAGTGAGCTGGGGTGGGGGAAGGGCTCGGGTCCTGACGAGCCATGGCTCTGGTACGTTACCCCTTTCAGTGAGGTCTGCTCTTTTCTCCAGGTGTATGCAGTCTGGTGCCATCCTCTTTCCTGTTGCTCTCTCAGGATTAGTTGTGTCAAGTATATTTTCTAATTGTATCCAGTTTTAGGAGGAAGCCTCTGTCTCTCCTCTCACGCCACCATCTTTAATCCTTTTCTGTTTCTGTCTTATTCTTCTGTCTTATTCTGGGAACTGGAATTTGCCTCATTCTTGTTTCCAAGAACCAGTTTCAGTACACAACATCATGTTCTGTCCCTCAGTTATAAAGACCCCACCTTATTCTTGACATTTTCCTAAGACAGAGAATAAAATCTCTGAGCCCAAGCCAAGCCTCACTTCCATATCTGCACTCATATTCCTGGTTTTGATAACCTACAAGATTCTCTGAGTTTTCCCTTAGGTTATCTGCCCTAAAATAATTGCTTTGCCTTATCTCCACCTATTGGTGCCAAATCTCTGTGACATCATGCTCTCCGTAGACTTTATCATCTGTAGTTCATTGCATGTCTCTTCTTAGTATCTGTCCCAACCTTGGAAGTGGGTTTAATTCAAAGTCCAGAGCTCTTCCATATATCTTGGGAAGCTATGGTTAGCCAAATATAGTTACTTAAAGACTATGCCCAGTAAAATAGAATCCAAAATACACACTTTTTCTGAAAGAGCAGAATCACTGCTCTAGCAATGATAGTTCTTGGGACAGGGAAACACCATCTCCAAAATCTCCATAAAATGTATGTATCTGAAATACTACTGTGAAATATGTATTTAAGATTGTCTTGGGCTAAGGATAGAAACTAGTAACAGATGTCTAACAGGAGGATTTTATATTCTGAAATTCTAAAAATGGAGTTAGAAGCCAAAATATGGTTTACTTTAAATAGACACTTCTAACAGAAAGATGTACGAGAAAACAGAAGGAGACATTCCTTTCTCTAGTTAGAAAAGTAAACATCTCTGAAGTCTGGGTGCTATAAGAGTGTTACTTTGTCCACCATTCAAAGGCCATGATACTTTGATTTTCACAGGAAGAAAACTGAGTACACTTTTTCTCTTTGTCAAGCTTTAAATGTTATCTGATTTGACTACTTATAATCTCTTCCTATTAGGTCTGAAAAACTCCTTACAAAACCTGTATATTTTGACAACAGTTCTCTAGATAATGTTAAGAATAAATCCCATCTCCAATTTCCTGTTTATCTTCAACCCTGGCATGTTAGTTATGGCATAAATGTTTTAATGTCTGTGGAGTCATATATATTTGCATAAACAACTTAGTACAAGGAAGAGACTATTGATTACATCAATTCAAGAGCCCCATAAAATGTTTTTTTAAAAACAACTGGAATTTTCTGAATGTGGCCCTATGGAATGAAGTTTGGGAACTTTGAATTTTAAAAAAAGTTACTTGGAATTAGGTAATATACGTAAAATCTGAATTTAACAAATATATATGAATCCTCTCTCTCTGCCTCCTGTACTTTTTTAAAACAGCATTCTTCTTTTCTATTATAAACCAGAGGGTGCTTTTGCATTTTTAAAGAATCTGGCTCATATCAAATATGTTCCAAGGAGCTCCCTAAATAAAAACTGTAAAACAAGTAAAGAAGAACAGTGGTTCTATGGCATTTATAAAGATTTCTGAAGATTGTCTACTACCTTGTTTTTATCTGAGGTCTCTGGATAAAGAACCTAAGATGAATTCATTTACATCCACAGAAAACAAAAAGAATGGCTGACTAGACTCTTGCATTTCCCCATCTTCAAAGGCTTTTTTTTTTATTGAAGGCACCTAGAGCGCCATAGCTGTCTTCTAATATTACCTGACAAGGATTTTGTCCCATTGTAACAAGTAGGGAATGTAAAAAGGAAGGAGAAAGAGGTAAGAACTGTAATATCTCAATATCCAAAAGCATGAGTACATAAATACTGTAAATATGCAACTCATTACATGAGGTCTTTAAAAATATAGATAGTGATTAGCAAGTACTCATTCTAAGACCTTGAAATAAAAAATAACTTATAATACAAGGAAGAATAAAACTTCTCAAATGCTAACAACCTAAGACTAAGGAATAAATGAATTTATTAATATAATTACTTTTACATACTCTTTGATCCTAAAATATATCAAATTCCTAACAAAACCAGTTTTTCTACTTTTTCTGGTTGAAAAAACAAAAATACATTGTGGTACAAATATAAAGTCAATTATAAACAATGAATAAACACAGTGTTTTACTTTTGGAAGAAAAGAGTTTTCTGGGAAGTAAGATTTAAAAATGAAGTAACTTCTAACACAAACTAAATTCAAAAATATGTATGAGGTTAAATAATAAATAACTTCAACAACCAAAATAACATGTTATTTTAAGATGTTTCCATTTCAATAGCATTTGTATACTATTTGTTGCCTGGTGGGAGTAGGAGGACATATATTTCACTTGTAAGTCCATAATTTCATTAAAAAAAATACAGACAACACTAAGGAAGTTGGTTCACACAACTGATTTCCATTCTTAGTGTTTACTCAAGGAAATAAGTGATCACTTGGCCAGCAGTGTAAGCATATGACTTACAGCAACATCTTTTCAAATCTAAGCTTAGCAATGTTACTGAATAGTTTTGGACAGGACATTACTACTCCTCTCTGTTTCTGTGGTATATGTAGAAAGGATATGATGTATACAGATACATGTAGATACACACATGTTATATATATATATATATATATATATATATATATATATATATATATATATATATATATATATATATTTTTTTTTTTTTTTAATATTTTTAAACTATTCATATCAAACACAGAGCTTTAATAAACAGGTTAGAAACCAACTCAGTAATCTAAAGAAGCTCATACTCATTAATATTTAGAAATTCCTGAATTCAGATTTAGAGGTTTTCTACACCTATTACTTTATTAATTTGACTGTCAGTGTTTCATATACATAATATGGAAAGTGAAACAATTTATTCTACCACTTTCTGGCCTTAATTTTAGGAATTTTAAAAATCTAAGTGTAAAATGTTATATAAAACTTACAGAGTTGGGGGACGGAGCCAAATGGCGGCGTGAGTAGAGCAGCGGAAATCTCCTCCCAAAACCACATATATCTACGAAAATATAACAAAGGCAACTCTTCCTAGAATAAAGACCAGAGGACACAGGACAACATCCAGACCACATCCACACCTGCGAGAAACCAGCGCCACGCGAAGGGGGTAAGATATGAGCTCCGGCCCGGTGGAACCCGAGTGCCCCTCCCCCCAGCTCCCAGCGGGAGAAGAGCAGGCAGAGCAGGAGGGAGAGGGAGCCCAGGACTGCTGAACACCCAGCCCCAGCCATCCGGACCAGAGCGCAGACACAGTGCAGGCGTGGGGCCCTGGATTCTAGGGAAAAAGGGCAGCAAGAATGGTGAGTGGGTACTGGAGGACTGGCACCAGAGGACATAAGAAAAGCGAGTGGCCATTTTTTGTTGTTGTTGTTGTTTTGTTGAGGTGAGTGCTTTTTGGAAGTCTTAAAGGGACACTGACAAAAATACTAGGGAAACAGGGCAGCAAGACAGGCAAGCAGGTATCGGAGGCCGGCACCGGAGAACAAAAGAAAAGTGAGCGGCCATTTTGTTGTTGTTGTTTTGTTTTGTTTTGGCAAGCGCTTTTTGGAAGTCTTAAAGGGATAGGGACCCCAATACTAGGGAAACACGGCAGCAAGACTGGTGAGCAAGTGCCTGAGGCTGGCACCAGAGAATAAAGTAAAACGAGCGGCCATTATTTATTTATTTATTTATTTATTTATTTATTTATTATTTTAAAAACACTTTTTTTTGTGGTCGTTTTGTTTGGTGGGTGCTTTTTGGAAGCCTTAAAGGGGCAGGGCGGGACACTTAATCCAGAGGTAGGGAATCTGGGGATCTCTGGGCACCCTAACCCCTGGGCTGCAGGGAGCACGGAGGTCCCTTATGGACATAAATAGCCTCCCATCCCCTCCCCCTCCAACGCGACTCCACCACTTTGGAGCAGAGGCCCAAGCCGGGCCACGCCCACAGCAACAGCAGAGATAAACTCCATAGCAGCCGGGCAGGAAGCAGAAGCCCTGTCTGTGCGCAGCTACCCAGCACAAGCCACCAGAGGTCGCTGTTCTCCCAGGAGAGGAGGGCCACAAACCAACAAGAAGGGAAGTTCTTCCAGCCATCACTCATTCCAGCTCTGCAAACTATTCCAATCACCATGAAAAGGAAAAACTACAGGCAGACAAAAATCACAGAGACAACACCAGAGAAGGAGACAGATCTAACCAGTCTTCCTGAAAAAGAATTCAAAATAAAAATCATAAACATGCTGACAGAGATGCAGAGAAATACGCAAGAGAAATGGGATGAAGTCCGGAGGGAGATCACAGATGCCAGAAAGGAGATTACAGAAATGAAACAAACCCTGGAAGGATTTATAAGCAGAATGGATAAGATGCAAGAGGCCATTGATGGAATTGAAACCAGAGAACAGGAACGCATAGAAGCTGACATAGAGAGAGATAAAAGGATCTCCAGGAATGAAACAATATTAAGAGAACTGTGTGACCAATCCAAAAGGAACAATATCCATATTATAGGGGTACCAGAGGAAGAAGAGAGAGGAAAAGGGATGGAAAGTATCTTGGAAGAAATAATTGCTGAAAACTTCCCCAAACTGGGGGAGAAAATAATCGAACAGACCACGGAAATACACAGAACCCCCAACAGAAAGGATCCAAGGAGGACAACACCAAGACACATAATAATTAAAATGGCAAAGATCAAGGACAAGGAAAGAGTTTTAAAGGCAGCTAGAGAGAAAAAGGTCACCTATAAAGGAAAACCCATCAGGCTAACATCAGACTTCTTGACAGAAACCCTACAGACCAGAAGAGAATGGCATGATATATTTAATGCATTGAAACAGAAGGGCCTTGAACCAAGGATACTGTATCCAGCACGACTATCATTTAAATATGATGGCAGGATTAAACAATTCCCAGACAAGCAAAAGCTGAGGGAATTTGCTTCCCACAAACCACCTCTACAGAACATCTTACAGGGACTGCTCTAGATGGGAGCACTCCTAGGAAGAGCACAGAACAAAACACCCAACATATGAAGAATGGAGGAGGAGGAATAAGAAGGGAGAGAAGAAAAGAATCTCCAGACAGTGTATATAACAGCTCAATAAGCGAGCTAAGTTAGGCAGTAAGATACTAAAGAGGCTAACCTTGAACCTTTGGTAACCACGAATTTAAAGCCTGCAATGGCAATAAGTACATATCTTTCAATAGTCACCATAAATGTAAATGGACTGAATACACCAATCAAAAGACACAGAGTAACAGAATGGATAAAAAAGCAAGACCCATCTATATGCTGCTTACAAGAAACTCACCTCAAACCCAAAGACATGTGCAGACTAAAAGTCAAGGGATGGAAAAACATAGTTCAGGCAAACAACAGCGAGAAGAAAGCAGGGGTTGCAGTACTAATATCAAACAAAATAGACTTCAAAACAAAGAAAGTAACAAGAGATAAAGGAGGACACTACATAATGATAAAGGGCTCAGTCCAACAAGAGGATATAACCATTCTAAATATATATGCACCCAACACAGGAGCACCAGCATATGTGAAACAAATACTAACAGAACTAAAGGGGGAAATAGACTGCAATGCATTCATTCTAGGAGACTTCAATACATCACTCACCCCAAAGGATAGATCCACCAGGCAGAAAATAAGTAAGGACATGGAAGAACTGAACAACACAGTAGAGCAGATGGACCTAATAGACATTTATAGAACTCTACATCCAAAAGTAACAGGATATATATTCTTCTCAAGTGCACATGGAACATTCTCCAAAATAGACCACATACTAGCCCACAAAAAGAGCCTCAGCAAAATCCAAAATATTGAAATTCTACCAACCAATTTTTCAGACCACAAAGGTATAAAACTAGAAATAAATTCTACAAGGAAAACAAAAAAGGCTCACAAACACATGGAGGCTTAACAACATGCTCCTAAATAATCACTGTATCAACGAACAAATTAAAATAGAGATCAAGGAATATTTAGAAACAAATGACAACAATAACACAAAGCCCAAACTTCTGCGGGACACAGCGAAAGCAGTCTTAAGAAGAGGAAAGTATATAGCGATCCAGGCACACTTGAAGAAGCAAGAACAATCCCAAATGAATAGTCTAACATCACAATTATCGAAACTGGAAAAAGAAGAACAAATGAGGCCTAAAGTCAGCAGAAGGAGGGACATAATAAAGATCAGAGAAGAAATAAACAAAATTGAGAGTAATAAAACAGTAGCAAAAATCAATGAAACCAAGCGCTGGTTCTTTGAGAAAATTAACAAAATAGATAAGCCTCTAGCCAAACTTATTAAGAGAAAAAGAGAATCAACACAAATCAACAGAATTACAAATGGGAGCAGAAAAATCACGACAGACTCCACAGAAATACAAAGAATTATTAAAGACTACTATGAAAACCTATATGCCAACAAGCTGGAAAACCTAGAAGAAATGGACAACTTCCTAGAAAAATACAACCTTCCAAGACTGACCAAGGAAGAAACACAAAAGTTAAACAAACCAATTCCGAGCAAAGAAATTGAAACGGTAATCAAAAAACTACCCAAGAACAAAACCCCCGGGCCAGATGGATTTACCTCGGAATTTTATCAGACACACAGGGAAGACATAATACCCATTCTCCTTAAAGTTTTCCAAAAAAAAGAAGAGGAGGGAATACTCCCAAACTCATTCTATGAAGCCATCACCCTAACACCAAAACCAGGGAAAGACCCCACCAAAAAAGAAAATTGCAGACCAATATCCCTGATGAATGTAGATGCAAAAATACTTAATAAAATATTAGCAAACCGAATACAAAACTATATAAAAAGGATCATACACCATGACCAAGTGGGATTCATCCCAGAGATGCAAGGATGGTACAACATTCGAAAGTCCATCAACATCATCCACCACATCAACAAAAAGAAAGACAAAAACCACATGATCATCTCCATAGATGCTGAAAAAGCATTTCACAAAATTCAACATCCATTCATGATAAAAACCCTCAGAAAAAAAATGGAAATAGAGGGCAAGCACCTCAACATAATAAAGGCCATATATGATAAACACACAGCCAACATTATATTGAACAGCGAGAAACTGAAAGCTTTTCCTCTGAGATCGGGAACTAAAAAGGGATGCCCACTCTCCCCACTTCTATTTAACATAGTACTGAAGGTTCTAGCCATGGCAATCAGACAAAACAAAGAAATACAAGGAATCCAGATTGGTAAAGAAGAAGTTAAACTGTCACTATTTGAAGATGACATGATATTGTACATAAAAAACCCTAAAGACTCCACCCCAAAACTACTAGAACTGATATGGGAATACAGCAAAGTTGCAGGATACAAAATTAATACACAGGAATCTGTAGCTTTCCTATACACTAACAATGAACCAATAGAAAGAGAAATCAGGAAAACAATTCCATTCACAATTGCATCAAAAAGAATAAAATACCTAGGAATAAACCTAACCAAAGAAGTGAAAGACCTGTACCCTGAAAACTACAAGTCACTCTTAAGAGAAATTAAAGGGGACACTAACAGATGGAAACTCATCCCATGCTCGTGGCTAGGAAGAATTAATATCGTCAAAATGGCCATCCTGCCCAAAGCAATATACAGATTTGATGCAATCCCTATCAAATTACCAGCAACATTCTTCAATGAACTGGAACAAATCATTCAAAAATTCATATGGAAACAACAAAGACCCCGAATAGCAAAAGCAATCCTGAGAAAGAAGAGTAAAGTAGGGGGGATCTCACTCCCCAACTTCAAGCTCTACTATAAAGCCATAGTAATCAAGACAATTTGGTACTGGCACAAGAACAGAGCCACAGACCAGTGGAACATACTAGAGACTCCAGACATTAACCGAAACATATATGGTCAATTAATATTTGATAAATGAGCCATGGACATACAATGGTGAAATGACAGTCTCTTCAACAGATGGTGCTGGCAAAACTGGACAGCTGCATGTAGGAGAATGAAAATGGACCATTGTCTAACCCCATATACAAAAGTAAATTCAAAATGGATCAAAGACCTGAATGTAAGCCATGAAACCATTAAAACTGAGGAAAAAAACATAGGTAAAAACCTCTTAGACATAAACATGAGCGACCTCTTCTTGAACATATCTCCCCGGGCAAGAAAAACAACAGCAAAAATGAACAAGTGGGACTATATTAAGCTGAAAAGCTTCTGTACAGCAAAAGACACCATCAATAGAATAAAAAGGAACCCTACAGTATGGGAGAATATATTTGTAAATGATAGATCCGATAAAGGTTTGACGTCCAAAATATATAAAGAGCTCACACGCCTCAACAAACAAAAAACAAATAACCCAATTAAAAAATGGGCAGAGGAACTGAACAGACAGTTCTCCAAAAAAGAAATACAGATGACCAACAGACACATGAAAAGATGCTCCACATCTCTAATTATCAGAGAAATGCAAATTAAAACCACAATGAGGTATCACCTCACACCAGTAAGGATGGCTGCCATCCAGAAGACAAACAACAACAAATGTTGGCGAGGCTGTGGAGAAAGGGGAACCCTCCTACACTGCTGGTGGGAATGTAAGTTAGTTCAGCCATTGTGGAAAGCAGTATGGAGGTCCATCAAAATGCTCAAAACAGACTTACCATTTGACCCAGGATTTACACTCCTAGGAATTTACCCTAAGAATGCAGCAATCAAGTATGAGAAAGATCAGTGCACTCCTATGTTTATCGCAGCACTATTTACAATAGCCAAGAATTGGAAGCAACCTAAATGTCCATCGATAGATGAATGGATAAAGAAGATGTGGTACATATACACAATGGAATACTACTCAGCCATAAGAAGAGGGCAAATCCAACCATTTGCAGCAACATGGATGGAGCTGGAGGGTATTATGCTTAGTGAAATAAGCCAAGCAGAGAAAGCGAAATACCAAATGATTTCACTCATCTGTGGAGTATAAGAACAAAGGAAAAACTGAAGGAACAAAACAGCAGCGGAATCACAGAACCCAAGAATGGACTAACAGGTACCAAATTGAAAGGGACTGGGGGGGTGGGAGAAAGCGGAGGGCTGTATAACACAGAGAAGACAAGTAGTGATTCTACAACATTTAGCTATGCTGATGGACAGTGACTGTAAAGGAGTTTATAGCAGGGACCTGGTATAGGGGAGAGCCTAGTAAACATAATATTCTTCATGTAAGTGTAGATTAAAGATAACAAAAAAAAAAAAGAAAGAAAGAAAAGGGGGATTACTCCATGATAGGATAAAACTAACTGTAAATCAATGATTAATGCATGCTTTAAATATCCTTAATTTTGATCACTTAAAGGGTGTCAGAGATCGGCTATGGAGGTACACTTTTTTGATAATAGTCCTTTGTCTTAAAAAAAAAAAAAGCAGTTCCTGTGTGGTGACCTCCAATGAGTTCTACACAATGGTATAAAGGGCATATCAAAGTGTGGGCAAAGGGTCTGTTTGTGTTTATACAGAGGATCAAAGCCTAATTTGGCTACCCAGAAAATGAACTAAGATACGATATGAAGAAGAACTTCCAACATCAGCACTCTCTGGAAGAGTCATACCAGAAGACGATCATCAAAAAACCTCAACAAAGATCCAGGCAATGCTGCAGTTGTAGCTGCATTCATCCCACCAGTTCCTGGACTTGCCATTGGAATGAAGAAGGAGGTATCTAAGCTGCCCTGTGCATATAGTAAAACAACAAATTTGACTGGATCTACACTGTTGGAACTCAACCAAGAATTAGGAGAAGTGCAAGTTGTAGCGCATCAAAATCTTACAACTACAGACTATCTACTGTTAAAAGAACATATGGGATGTGAACAGTTCCCAGGAATGGGCTGTTTTAATTTGTCTGATTTCTCTCAGACTGTTCAAGTACAGTTGGACAATATCCATCATATCATAGAGAAATTTTCACAAATGCCTAGGGTCCCTAACTGGTTTTCTTGGCCTCACTGGAGATGGCTGGTAATTATAGATCTGCTTTGGTTATGTAACTGTATTCCTATTATGTTAATGTGTGTGCGTAATTTAATTAGTAGTTTAAAACCTATACATGCTTAAATTACTCTACAAGAAGATATGTCAAAGAAATAATCAATCTTCCCATGTTTTCTTCCGTCTGCTACCTCTATAGCTTTTCTTCTTCCTTCCTAATTACAACCCTTAAATAGAATTCGTGCCTCATATCGAATTTACTGAGTATCATAATTCCTCCAAGTGCTAAAGATACCTCAAGACAAATGCTGGGCATAGAAGCCACAGGGCATAAATCTGCAAAGAAGTAAAAAGCTAACCTTTTCAAAGATTATTACTTTCTCTCACTTACCAACTTTACATTTCCCTGTATGGCCCCGGAAGATGACTGGTTAGCCAGAGATGGGTAAGATTCCTCAAGGGAGGAACAACCTAAGACAGGCACAGTTGCAGGGGGGCCATCAGGTGAGAAATTGGGGATCAACAGAGGTGAGGCTTAGAACCTCTCCCCCCCTGTTTTGAGAGAAATCTTCTGCATCCGTGGATGTTTTATTGCCCTCGTCTAGCTTGGATTAACACATAGTCTACAGGCACACACCTGATCATCTACATTTGCTCTCTTACAACACTAAACTAAGTTTTCTACCTTTATCTTACATCTATCTACCACTTCAGCATTTTATTTAAAAATAATAATAATAATAATAATAAAGGGAGAAATGTGGGATCCACATATAAATCAAGTATAAAAATCAAACAAATATTCATATTTGACCTGATTGTTTATAGTTCATAATGCGTGATGAAAACCGAAAGTTTCTGGGATGACTGCTCTTGCACTGTTCACCATGTAAGAACTTATTCACTATGTAAGAATTTGTTCACTATGTAAGAACTTGTTCGTTATACTTCAGAAGATTGGAGACTGCTGAGAATTAGGCTTGGGGTTGATTAATGATTGTGCATTGAGTCCCCTATACAGAATTTTATTGTTGTTAACAACCATTTGATCAATAAATATAAGATATGCCCTCTCAAAAAAAAAAATTACAGTTATCTTAAAAGAATTACCATTGTTGTACAAATTACATGCTATAACAGTTACTTAAAACTAAATCATATTATATGTTCACATGATTGAATAATTCTCAGCCTAAAATTTGAAGAAACAAGTTCATTTAGACTAATTAAATTAATTAAAGAGAAGTGGTAATTGCAATAAAATATATCTAATAATGCTCATACTATTGATAGTAAATGAAATAACATGGGATCCTCACAGCAGTACCCTAATGAAGCATCAGTCCGTACTTCCTAATAGCTCTGAAATCAGCAGAAAACAGTCCATGCATAGCCATAAGTTTCTTAGATATGGGTACTTTCAGATTTCAGCATTTCCAGATTTTTGTCATATTTTTCAGATCCATTGGTTTCTGTCATCTTGTTTATGGTGATCTGAAACCTTTTAGGTCTGCCTCTGTATTTGAATATCTACTTCATATATAACAACAAATAGTATACATAATTTAATAAATTGAAAATGACCATATTTATATCCCACACACCTAATATTTTCCACAATAAACACAGTGTATGTATTATCAAAAGATATTTTCCTTTTCTGTTATTAAAATACCAGTAAGTGACCATTCTTCTCATGGAATTTAAATAATCTTAATTGACATACAAGTATCCCCTGATACATAATATCCCATGCTAATATGTTTGTCCTTAATGCCAAAGCTATTTGAAGATGATTTTACTTATAATAAGCAGAACACAGGATAATAATCTGGAAGAGTCACTGAGGTCAGCCTTGGCATGATTTGACTTGTGGTTGTAACTATATCTTACTCTAAGTTCAGTGATTTCCTCATAATCATGGCCAAATCATTTGCGGTAAAAACAAAAGAAAGTACATATAGTATACATGACATATTACAGCACCAGACAGATTTTCTATTATAAACACTATTTAGGAAAAATGAGATACATGTGTTTTTCAAATGTAATTTTTCTAAGGATCTAAATCTATTTAAAGGCGTATATTTTTAAAGCAATAAAACTATACAAATTTTGTAATATAAAGAACAGTGCAAACCCAGTAATCATTCCATTTATTTTTCCAGTTTCCTTGAACTCCCCTTTTGAGTTCATAGCATCTGTTGGATAATTTCATAATTCCCTATGGATTAAGAAGCCAGCAGTTATCTGTAAATTTCCATGGATAGTTTTATAGTTCATTATGGAGTGTGAATCTAGAAATTACCTATACATTGCCAAGATAAAGCTAATATCTATATAACACCTGCTGTATTAATAAATGAACTTGGTAGCTATTTAAGTGATCTATAACAGGAAGTTCAGAAAATACTCTATTTTCTCACCAAGGCCTAAAATTCCACCATTGCAAATGACTTATTTTGCCTTAAACTATGCTTAACATATAATTACTAATAAATAAGGTAACATTTTAAGCTATTGGAAATAATTTATGTATAGTAGCATAACTTTTTAGTTATTTTACTGACAGCATAGTTTAAAAGGAGAATGGATAAAAAGACACAAAATGGAAAAGACAAGAATGAAAAAACTAAACTTCACTTGTCAATTTTGAGACAGCCTACCTCTGTATATTTAGACTAAATATTTGGTATAAATTAATGGACAGGTATTTCTGTTGGGGTATGTCTATGAGAGCTAACACATAAGGAAATCACATACTAACTTTCTGAAGTATAATAGGTTGTGATTAAATGAACTGGCATACAGAATCGTTAGCAGAGTGCCTGAGAATAAAAAATGGTAATGATGGTAATGGTAACAGTTTCTGTTGTTATAGCTGCTATATTAGCTTTAAGTTGAATGTAAATGCAAGAAAACAAAATAGTTGGCTTACTTTTTATTTTTTGACAGTTTTGTAAGCTTACCTTATTATATTATAATCTTTCAAGTGAAACTTAAAAATAATTTTATCACATTTTTGCCAGAAGTCATGAAAAAGTAAACCACGTTCTTGTTAGCACTATGAGTAGAAAACAACAGAAACATCTAAGAAAGGGATCCTGAATTTATACCAGAGAAGCTGGGCTTAAAAGTTGATTTTACCACTTTTAACAATGAGATTTTGAGCAAGTACTTATCATTGCTGAGCCTCATTCTACTCACCTGTCTAATATTGATTATATTCATACTTATTCTAATCTACATTCAAGAAATACTACAAAGTTTAATGGATAAAATGCTTTAAAAGGGTATGAGTATTCTGGTGAGATTTGTAATCATTTAGCATTTATATAGATTTTATTTATATATCCCAAAATTTAGAAATGCTGCTATGAAAAACTCGCTTTTCCTCCTCACAGACTAGAGAACACAGCATAGCACAGAATGTCTTACGCTAACAAAAAGGTTTCAACACTAGGAAAATGAGCACAAGTGAAAATTAGGTGACTAATTAGCTGTACTACCTCAGCCAGGATAGCCTGAGGATTCTTCCCCAGACCACAGTTTTCTCATTTGTCAAATAATGGGGTATTAGATAATGTCAAAATTTCCTCCCATCTCTGAAATTACTGTATTTCCTGGCAAAATTCACTTTCCTTGATTTTTAAAAAATCTGAAATGATAAGTAGCTATAGCAAACTAGTTTCTGAGCTAACAAATGAAGAAGGCATTTACAAAACCTGTAAAACACAAGGGTGAATAGTGCTATCATTAATATTTTAAGCTGTTCATATATTTTCTGTGACATTTTAGCTCCTTTTTTCATGGGGATAAAAATCTCTTCCACTGTTATATTAAATGGGTTAGAAGTGTTAAACTTCAAGTTACTTTTTAATCTAATTTATTTTTACATTCTCAGGTATTACTTGATAGATTATTAAAGTGGCAAAAATTAAACTCTGTTGAATAAGATAGCCTGTGGATGACAAGGATAACAAGTACCTTCATATTTTATTAGGTGAGAAATAAACACATAATTAGATTACATTGCTCTGAAATGAACCTCAAGAAGCAAGAACTGAATTACCTGTCTTCCCTTAAGACCCTTCTTTCCACGGACCCCAGGAACTCCCTAAAACATAGAAAAATCAAGGGTAAATATTTGTTAAGTAAATGAATTAGACATAACAGATGTTTTTTCCTTAAACATCAGTTAAAGAAATACACCAAAGAGAGAAATTAATTGTTCTTTAAACTGGTGTCATACTTAGAAAAACTTCAATATATTAATTTAACCAAAGTGGCCCCTTTTCTTCCTCATAACAGAATCCTGATCTTATTCAGGAATCCATCCCATCTGTACTTCTGAATGGGATCCTGACAGTCTTCTGGTGATAATTATTGTCCAGAGGAGGGCACATGACCACATGACCAAAACCAGAGAAACAGGAAGGTCTTCTTTTCCATACCTACAGGACAATTACTTCCTCTCTGTCTCCCTCTCTCTCTGGCTGGACATAAGCAAAGGCCCATTTAGCCTTTGCACTAGCAATCCTGCAATTTGGGGAGCAGAATTAAGGTAAAGCCATTAGACAAGGCAAACCAGAGAGAAGGATGATACCGTCACTGTGCTCAAGATCATATAGTGCTTAGCTCCCACCTACCGTACAGTTTTCTGGTCATGGAAGAAGCAGTATGGCGTAGTACTTAAACACTCAGGCACTGGAGCCAGAGTATCTATGTTCAAATCCTAGCTCTGCTCTCTTTGCCTGCATATAGTCTTAGGCAAGTCTTTCTCACAGCATGCCTCATTTTCTTGATCTATAGTGAGAATAATAGTAGTACCTATTTTCTTGGTTTTTTTGTGAGCATTAAAGAAGTTCATTCATACAAAGTATTTGTACAGTACCTTGTATACAGATAACCATTCAATAATCATTTGCTATTATTGTTATCATTGTTAAAAATTTCCTCATCTTTAAGCAGTTTGAATTGGAGTTTTCAGTTACTTGCAGCCCAAAACATCCTAACTGATATAATCACTTTGAAACTTATAATCACATATAACCCTTAAGAGTAAGAAATCTGACAGAATTATGTAGCTTGGGATTTATAGTACATACATTAGAAGATAATATTTGTTAAAGTAATAATCTGTCAACTCAACGGTGTTTCATTAGATACTTATTTCGTGTCTCTATCAAGAGTTCATAGGTGAGAAGTAGCACTCATTTCATTAGGACTTTACACATTTTACACAATACATATAGCCAACTTTTTATAAAAATTAAGATAATTGTTTCCTAAAACTTTAGTAGTTTCACTAAATCTCAGCAGAAAACTTAAGGATAATGCAAACAGAATTATATAAGCACTTTTTCATATAAATATGCATATGTATATTATTGACTTCCAGAAAGGACTCTTTTCCCATTTATTTTCAGGAATGATTAGCACTATATTATTTTCTTCTGTTTTTCTCTATTTAAATGTCTTATAATCAATACCCAGTTAGTTATATCATCCATAGTTTTAATGAGAATTTTGAAGTATCCCATAATATTAGGATATGGTACCACAACATCACAAAATGGTCTTATTGTTTTGATTTAAGACAGGACTTGGTAGTTTTATACAGACCAGTCAAACTTAGTGAGTATGCCTACTGATGGTCAGTGTCAACACTGGGATCCTTAAATCCAAGATGATAACATTTTTCAAGGACACATAATTATGGTTTATCTACTAGAAAAAAAGTTTACCAGCATCATTTACTAGAAATAACTTCATGCCAAAAGGTCAGGATTGTATCATAAGCAGCAGAGTAATAAACAACGTAAACTGTATATTCTCTTTTGCATCGGTAAGAAGCAGTTTCATTCTTTGCATGATGGATTTGAAACATCTTTAAGTAGGCTGTATCACATGGCAGTTAAGTGGCTTAGCTGTGGAATAACACTGAAGAATATTTTTTGCAAGTGAAATGACTTGTATGTTCATCAAGGGAAAATCTTCACCTCATCTCACCAAAGAACACAGGATATTTTGATTGTCCAAATTACAGTACATTTAAATTTAGAATATTTCCTCTCTGTGGAAATATTCACAAAAATTGCAAGAAAGTGTGGTTTAATTCACTCACTCAAAAAAAATATATATTTGCACAGAATTATTTAAACTTACATTGACAAAAATCAGTTTCCAGAAATGAAAATTTTGGCCTGAACAGTACTGCTATAATAACAGAGTTGAATGTTAACTTCTGAATGTAGTTCTCTATTTTCAGGCCTTATGATAATGGTGATGTTGTTCAATTCTGTTTTTATTTTTCAATTAATATTGACGGTTTAAGTCAAGGAATGTAAAAAAGAAATCACTGAACTGCATATGGCCCTGGAAATCAGACGTAATGAAGTTACAAGCTGTACACTAAGATTTATGTATTTTATTGTATGTACCTCAAGTTGGAATGCCAGAATTCTGTAAATAACTTAATTTTTAAGTATAACACAGCATTTTGCAAAGATTCTGTCATTATTCATAAGTACCTTTATCTATGAACAGCTATTACCTATTACTAAACTATGAAAAAATATATATCTCTGAGGCTGAATTATTTACTGCACACTGCTTTGTAAAATATATGACCTGTCAAGAGGTTATAGTTAGGTTGATATAGATGAGGGAAAAAATTAGTAAGAATGTTTGATATCTTGATCTGGGTAATGGTTACATGAGTGTGTACACATGTCAGAATTCTTCAAGCTGTACACTAAGATTTATGTATTTTATTGTATGTACCTCAATGTAAAAAATTTTTAAACAATTATAAAAAACATACTTAAAAATTAATGAATTATAAAACAAAAATTTCATATTGTAATAGTCCAATTTTTTTTTAATTTGAATTTAAAATAGTTGACTGTATATATTTGTGTCAACTCCTTCCTTAAAACAAAATTCAGTAAAACTGAAGAAAGTCTAATTATATTTTTGGTAGGTGATTTTTCTTAAAGCTAGCTTGCTTCACTCAGAAAGACTACCTGCTTGACAGCTGAGTTTATGACCCTTATTGTATGTTATTATAAGTATATCACTTTATAAATAATAATTGAAGGAAATGGACTTACTCGTTCTCCTTCAGGTCCCAGTTGTCCTGCTTCTCCAGGAGAGCCAATGAAACCCTTAAAGTAAGTAAATAATCTCTATATTGTTTCATTTAAATATATACTCTGTAATAATTCCAAATAGAGATACTTTTACATTTTTTTCATAGTAATATGAAACCATAAGGTTTAACAGAATGAATAACTTCTGCTCACCTTATTACTTTTCTTTCAGAAGTTACAGATCAATCTTTCATTAAAAATAAAAGTAAGGAATGTAATGAGACATGGCAGCTAACAATTTAACAAGACCAAGTCCTTTTCTTCTATGAATTTTGTATTGGGTAGAAAATATATGTACATGATTAATTAATAAAATGTTAAGGCAGAATGGAAGTATCAAAAGATGATAAGAAGTATGGAAAAGAAAGAGATTAATTCCAATATGGCAGGAGATAAAAGTAATCAAAGAAGGTTTCAAAGGAGACCAGCACTTGAGATAGGTCCACAGAGCAAGGAAACTCTTGATAAGCAGAGGATGGAGAAAGATCCCTCCAAGCAAAGCAATTTCAGCAAGCAGACACATAACGGAGAGAACTCAGGGAGTATTTTTAAGTGGTAACTTTGGGTAAGTGTGGTAGTGCCCTTATACCAAATTGAATTTCTAAAATATTAATCCATTGACAGGATACAGAATACATCTGAGATAGGAAACACTGAATGTAGAAAAACTTCTTAGGAGTTTGATGGTTCAAAGTTGAAGGAAAATGAGTCTGGATCATTGATTCAAAAAATATTACTTTAGTGCCCACTGTGTGCCAGGAACTGGCATTATAAAGATGAATATGAAAGTCAGTGCCCTCAAAAAGTTCACAGCTTATTAAGAAAGAGGGTCATGTAAATAAATAATTATAATATCATATGATAATTGTGACATGATTATGTGATATGTGATGTGAAAAATACAAGATACAGTGGAAACTTTGGAGGCAGAATGACCAACTTTGCCCAGAGGGAAGATTTAGGAAAGACGAAGCAACATCTGACTGAGTCTTAAAGGGAAGGAAAGGCATTCCAAGAACAGCTAACAATGTGCCTGCCATTAATCAATCATTCAATAAATCAATAGGAATTAAATGACATGGCATTTTCATAGAACTGCAAATAGTTCTCTGTGGTTGACTGGCAAGAGATAGGGCTGGAAAGGGTAGCAGTTTTAAATTTATACTGTGAGCAATTAAAAACATTTAGGCATAGTTTTGATATAATCAGATTTGAGATTTATAAAATTCAGTAGCATTACAATGGGTCAACACATCTTTGTATATGTTTCTTAGGATGGAGGCAAAGATGACTGTAAGGTTGGGCTAATAAGCAAATGGTAACTACTGACAGAAATATGGAAAACAAATTAAAAGGCAGAATTTGGTAGAAAGAGGCTGAGTTTTGTTGGTCATTTTGAATTCTCTTGATGTTGAAGCATTTAAATGTTACTATCTTGGCAAGGAATTGGAGATAGGGATGCATAGAAAGCTCATAGAGAGAGATAACATTTGAGGAACAGGTGTGTCAGAAGACTTAAGGGTAAATGAAAGCTCAAGGAGAAAACAGAAAAATATTACTGAATGAGATGCTGAAATGGAGATGGGACAAAAAGAATGGTTTATTGATACAGAGAAAAGTAAGGTATAAAAGAATTCTAAGGAGTAATACAGGAGACTATTTTGACTAAATTCTAAATAAGGGCTATTTATTTTTGAATCAGAGAATGGTGACTTTTCAGAGTAAATGCTTCCATAATAATATACATTTTAAAAATTATTCAAGTTTTAATAAAGTAAGTGTCATTGTAGACACATAGCAGCATTATTCATAATAGCCAAAAGTTAGAAACAACGTAAATGTTCAACAGATGAATAAACAAAATGTGTTCATAAAAAAAAATCAACAAAATGTATATACATACAGTAGACTATTATGCAGCCTTAAAAAGGAAGGAAAGTCTGACACAAGCTACAGCACGGGTGAACCTTGAAGACAACCAGGTTAAGTAAAATAAGTGAATAAAACGAATAGCTATAGTATGATTACACTTAAATGAAGTACCTAGAGTAGTCAAATTCATGGAGATAAAAAGCAGAATGTTTGCCGGAGGCTGGAGGGAAGGCAGTAATTGTTTTACCGGGTATAGTTTCACTTTGGGAAGATTAAGTTCTGGAGATGGATGGTGGTGATGGCTGCCCAACAGTGTGACTGTACTTAATGCCTCCTGATATGGACTGAATTATCTTCTCAAAATTCATATGTAAAGCCTAATTCCCAATGTGTATTTGGAGGTGAGGCCTTTGGGAGGTAATTAGATCAGTAGAGCCTTCATGACTGAGATTGGTGCCTTTATAGAAGAGATATGAGATAGATGATTGCTCTCTTGGCCATATGAAGATAGAGCAATAAAGCGACTGTCTACAAGCCCTGAAGTAGGTCCTCACCAGACACCAGATTTGCCAGGATGTTGATTGTGGACTTCCCAGACTCCAGAACTGTGAGAAATGAATGCTTGTTTTTTTAATCACCCAGTCTATAGTATATTTTTTATAGCAGCCTGAATTAAGACACCACTGAACTTTATACTTAATAATGGCCAAAATGGAAAGTTTGATATTATGTATATTTTACCACAATTATTTTAAAAAGTAGACGTCTCAGGAATCAATTCTAAGTTGCCTGGAATAAGAATATTGGAAGGGATTTAGTTCCTGAGGGTGAAAGCTAGTTAGGCCTTTCCAAGAGAAGAGGAACATTTTTCTATGACAAGGAAAAATACCTTTAAAATTCCCTATGTGCTACAGATTGTAAGAACAAGCAAAAAAGAAAAAGAAAAAGAATTACAGTTGACCCTTGAACAACATGGGTTTGAACTGTGTGGGTCCACTTATACATGGATTTTTCTTATTAAATATAGTACAGCACTATACATGTATCTTCTTGTTCTTATGATTTTCCTAATAGCATTTTCTTTTCTCTAGCTTATTTTATTTTGACAATACAGTATATAGTACATATAACATGCAAAATATGGTTAATTGACTATGATGTTATTGGTAAGGTTTCTGGTAATAGCAGGCTATTAGCAGTTATGTTTGGAGGAAGTCAAAAGTTATACACAGATTGTTGACTACTTAGATTTTTGCTAACCTCCCACATTGTTCCAGGGGTCAACTGTAGTTTCCTTCTACTTAAAGTTAGTAAGTGAAACAGCTATAATTTGTTTGCTTGAAAGCTGGGCATCTGGAGATGGGGAAGGTTTCTTTTAAAATAAAGCATCAAAGAGTGTTTCTGATACCAAAACATTTAGGACTATGATGACGAGCTGCACATATTTTCTTAGAATCATTAACAACAGATGGCTTCAAGTTTAAAAACGTTAACTTTTGTTTTAATATATACAACTGGAGTTTTGCTTATAAATAAAAAGAACAGACACCCTAACTGGTATACATTTATCACTAAACTAAATAATCAACTGAGAACTCAGGAGCTGAAAAGTCAGACTTCTACTCAACATATTCTGCACAGGGTACAAACACAACGTTTTGGAAGTAAATATTTTAATGAGTAATTACACAAGTGTTTCACAAAGGTTTCTATATAATTATTATGATAATTATAACAAATAAAATTTCAGCAGCACCCACCAAAGAAATCGCATGGCATTGTAGACATTCTCAAAAACTCCACCCTTAGTGTATAATGTAACAAAGAACATAACATATATATATATATGTTTTTGCTTTTTGGATTAAAAGCTATATATGCAGTTGGAGGCAATTTTGTGTTACCAGCAGGGCCACTGAAAGGCCAGAAGAGACCCTACACACCTATTTTTTGAGGCACCTTGCACATATTAATACCCAAGGAATTCCAAAGGAGGAGTACAAAATGATCACCTGCTTTAAATATTTACATCTAACAAAGTAATTATCTTAGCACCAAAAAATGCAATCAGATAATGTGCCAGCCAAAAGATCATTATCACATGATTTATAAAATATTAATTTACAGTGCATTAAGTGTGGCATAGTCCAATAACAGGACACAAATTAGGCTAAAAATATCTTATAATCCTGTCAGCATGTTTTTGTGACTTTTGTCTTATTAAATACATTTAGAGCTTATGTCAAAAATCTGTATTTGAGACTCTTTGTGAATGTGAAACCTACAAATGCCCCTCCTGAACACTCCCAAGGAAAAAAATGTTTCAGAAAAAAATATTAAATTTGTTATTTTTTTAAATGCTTTTATGAAGTTGGCCATCAAAATCAAAAAGTTACAACCTAGACAATAATTTCCAGTGCAAATGGTGAAAAAAGCAACAAGGAAAGAATGTGTAATATAGTGCAAAAATGGTATAAAGAAAAATTTAGAAAGGTTATAGGAACCAATGAAGCAATACGAAAAGAGGCAATAAGAGAAAATTGCATGATAGTGCAAAATAACATGTCTTGGAGTTACTCTGGCTACACAGAAGAAACTCCCCAATTTCAATAAAATGACAGAATCTGCATAGAAAGTGTGTGCCATGTCCTAGGCACTGTGCTTTAACAATGTTAACCTAGGTAGTTCTCATAACTACCTTAAAGGTAAGTTTCACTATCACCATTTAATGAGATAGGAAAAATGAAGCACAGAAGGGTTAAGTGACATCTGAAGACATAAAGCTAGTAAATGAGGGGTTAAAAAAAAAAAGTAGGCTTCTCTGATTCCAAAGTCCATGTTCTTAACCACTAATCTCTTCTTGCTTCTCAAATCCAAGTTAACATGTGCTTTGGATGCTGTTTCTCATTAAAAAAAAAAGTGACTTTTTCCCATATTTTCACTTTAATGCAAGGGTTTGCAGAAGACAGTATAGGATAGCAGAAGGGGTCAAGAACTAAAGGTGAAAAGACTGTGGTTCTATTTCTGACCAGCTATGACTTTGCCAACTTGTGTAAATTCCTCAGCTTACTATTATCTCATCTATAAAATGGAGACTATTCTCCTGCTTCACAGCACTGATAGCAAAATAGAAGAAGAAAATCTATATTAAAGTATTTGAAAATATTTAAGAATTAAAAATATTTAAAGCATTACAGGGCTCACTGTTTAAATACTTAATACTTTATTTATTTCAAAAAAGTATTTTAGATAATACAAGGCACAGATGTAGATTCTGGAAAGTAAGTAGCTATTAAAAATAAAGAATTTTAAAAACAAAAATTTTAGTTTACTAATTTTTTCTATAACAAGTGTTAATTTCAATTTCTAGCACACTATATAACATACCACAGTAATTTTTTTTTCACTCCCTTAATGATTAATAAAAATGCCTAACAACTCCTTTAATGGTTTGGGCATGCAATGGTATATTCTTGATACGATAAGCTTATTTCCTTCTTTACAGATATTTCTTCACTCCAGATAGTTTTTGCATCATAATATTATTTCAGCCTTGAATTAATGTAAATTTTTTTGCCTCTTCATGTTTTTTTCATCATGATTTCTTAGGTCTATACATATGCATGTATAAACAATACTGTAAATGTTTAGAAAACGTATTCTAATAAAACAGACATTATGTTAGGAACTAGAAAATAACAGAAAAGAATGATGTAAAACCTACCACTATATGACTGCTTTCTGTGGCTTCACAGTGAAAATGTCTAGTAAACAAGCATACTTATTTTCAGGCTAAATCTGCATTACATACAAAATTCCTACAAAAAAGTGAAAATGGTAGTTTGTATATTTCATTCTATTTTTATGCAAGCATTATTAACAAGATGATGAAATTCTTACTTACTCGTACACCTTTAGGACCTGGATTTCCTTCTGCTCCAGCTAAACCCTAGAATGAACAAAAGACATAATAATCGTATACAGCATTTTTTAAAGAGTTGTGAATAAATAGATTAATAAAAAAGGGCATATAAAGAGGTATCATTTTCACAACTATAAAATTCAGAACTCTGTATATCTAATGAAGACTATACATGTTCACAGAATTTTAGAATTTCAGAACCAAAAGTCACACTGTATATAATCTATACACAAATATATTTTTGATATTTAAATAAGGTAGGTTAACACACAGACACAAAAAAGTAATTTTTCATTAAATTATTTCTTATTGGAAACTGTTATTTTAAAACACTAACTTATCTAAAATAGATTTCATAAACTTTTTAAAAGAAATACATTTTTAACTTCATATCAATGTCTATATGTTTGAGTATATTTTGTGTTTTTCAGATAACACAAATCATCACTTGGTGGTAAGACTCTGACATACAATACCCTCTATATATTTTTAAGGCCTAAAAAAATGGAATTTTATGAACAATAGATTATTTTTTGGCATTTAAAAGAGATTACAAATGAGTTTTCTAGAAAGCTAAATGAATAATTTCAAAATAAATAATCAATGCATGAAAACCTAGGAAAGAAAATTTGTTCTTTTATTAGTCTACATGAAGTAGAGAAAGTTAGAAATTAAAGGGAAACAAATATGAAATGAATCAAAATGACTTTCTAAAGTAGTATATAAAGAATGAACTCAGAAGCATTTGGCAGGGGTGTTATATATGAAGCATGGCCATCTGTGCCCCAAGTTCTTATACCTGTGTTAATAAAAAATGATACAATTGATACAGTTTTCACTCTTTACTTTAACTATTACATCATTTTAGTCAGTGGCAGTATTGCAAAATCAGCAAGAGGACTACTTTAAGATCTCAGTAGAACCTTGGGCATTTAATTTTGAAGGTTCCACTCCACATCACAACAAATATATTTTAAAAACTAATTTTAAACAAAACTTCCTGCAATAAAGTTTGTGAAGAATTTTTACAATTTTGATATTGAAATTATTTTGCTTTGTGCAATCTATCATTTAATAAAAATAAACCAATTATCATTTCAACATTAACTACAGAAATCAGAACATACAGGGTATGACTGAAGAGGAACATAAAGGAAGTGTAAATACAGTTACCTCACCTGCCTGCCAGGGTAACCACGTGAACCAATATTACCAGTGAATCCTGGAATTCCCTGAAATGAGAAATAAAATAAATAAAACAATACAACAAAGTCAAAAGAAGCCCAATGAAACAAATTTGATAGAATTATAATACCCAAGCTTGGAAAGAATTTTTTCCCTATAAAAATACAAAGGGTCCTGCACATTGCTTATCTGATTGAAATCATCTATTTGAATTAAAATGAGCCAAATTGTTAAACAAAAATGCATAAAACTTTTTGACTAGGACCCTAAATGACTAGTTATGACATAACCAATGACTAGTTATGACAATTAATAATGATAAATATAGAATGGAAAAATCTGGTACAACACAAATAAAGAAGATATTTGTTCTAGAGAGAGTTGGTACATTCCTTAATAACCAGTATCTTCTGGATTGAATTCCTTCTTGTCTAAATCATTCTACAACTCTCCTTAACTGTCTGAGCATGAGACCTAGAGACTAAAAGGGCAGGAAACTTCAAAGCCAACCTCTTCTTCCTTTCTAAAGTAAACCTATTCTTACAGCATGTCTAAGTAAATGGATATTAAGTGGTAAATGCCTGTATCGTGACAGATTTATCTAAAACTTCACTTAGTAAATTTTGGATAATAAATTCATTTTAAATTGACAACAGCGAATTTTTTATTTAAAACAAGGTTTGCTCAAGGAAAGCTGATAAAAACTCAAAAGGAAAAGAAAGGAGACTTGTTGCAGAAGTGGATAGAAAAGTGAGAATAAATAGCTCCATTTGTCTCTGCTTTCTTTCACTGACACATTAGTCACCCATTCATCCGTTTATTCAGTCAACAACTACTAAATATTTTTGAACCAAGGAAATACCAGGAGAATGTATGCTGAGCTGCCTTTATTTGTCACAAATCGTGAAGACAATGTAAATTTCACAGAATCCTTATGTATTATGTAAAATTCATTTCATAGTTGTAAAGAGATAATAAAAGACACCAGCTCTTTGCTTTTCTGCTCAGGCATAGACAGAAGACTGCTACCTCCATTTTAAGTATAGAAACACTATAATACCCCTCAAAATTTGGAAAATCTAGAGAAAGAACAGGCCAAGGAAAAATAAATGGAAGATCATGGTTGAAAAGCTTTTGCCCTCCAATTCCATTAGAGACATAGGATCCTAATAATGTCTGTTCACTTTTCTCAGAATTCATCTCTCGATTTTGTTCTCTTATCAGTCTCGCTCCTTTCACCCCTCCTTCACTTGCTCCAACAAGTACCATGTACTGAGTGCCTTTTATGTGACAATCACTATGTTCAGCACTTTATACCTACTTCACATCTAGAAAATACTATTTTCTCCATTCCACATTTGAAGAAACTGAGATACAGACAAGCAATGAAATTTGTCCAAGATGCCACAGTGAGTAAGTAGCAAAGCCTGCATGTGAACCCAGACAATCTGACAGAAGTCATGTGTACGTGTCTCACACACACACACAGACATCTATATATATATATTTTACAATGTATAATTTAACTGATTGTGAATAAAAAGTGGCTTTTTGGGAATTATAGAATAAAATTTTTCCCTATATGTGGAGAGTTATACCTATGACTCTCAGAAATCATGCTTATGTACTAAATATTACCTTAATAATATTATATACAATATATGATATTTTATTCCTATAATGCCATTTATTGAGCACCTATCATGTGCCGAGCACTATTTCAAGTATTTTTTATGTATTATCTCATTCAAACTGCTCAAACCCTCTAAGGTATCATTATCCCTATCCTTCAGATGATAAAAATGAGACATAAAAGCATTTGTCACTGGTGGAATCACTCAGCTAGTAAATGGGAAGCCAGGATTTACATCAAGTCTGACACTGGAGACCACCACCCAAAGCTGCCTCCTTAGTGTAGTTTGGAAGTGCAAATAACTTCCAACAGTACTCTAGGGAAAACTCTCCAACTATGAGATTTGCTGCGGTCCATTTACAACTACTTCCTTTATGCCTCATGCAATTCTAAAATACACAGGCTTATATCCAGATATTCATAAAACCTTGTTATATTTGGGTATGCCAATAGAAAGGAGTCAAAAAAATTACAAAGGTTGTTTTTATTCCATAGGTCACTCTCTGGCAAAGGCCAACTACCATCCCTTTTATTACTTTTCTAACCAAATTAGATTAATTGACTTCTATCAAAAAGCTTTCTGTTTTAAGACAGAAGTGAAATCTGATTTTGAATGGATTTTCATAGAGGCTGTTAAGGCAACATGTAGAGATCTAACACATTCCAGCTGCACAGAGAAAAACACAGAAAATAATTCGGCTGGATGGCTAAACTCTGCTTTATTGGAACAGCCATAAACAAAGTAAACAATAAGCATTCAGCATAGTTTTATGCGGGGTAAACATATTCTAAGCCAACCAACCCTAATATCAGACACTCACAGAAGTTCAAAAAAAAAACTTAAAACAACACCATGACTTAAATATTTACTTAAAAATGGTTTTAAAAATAAGTTGGTCCACTTAAATATGTAGATTGAATGGAGTAATGTAGACAGAAAGCTCTATCTCTAGCCCCTGGAGAAATTAGCAATAGGAAGTCTGCCCCATCTTCTCACTCTGAGCATGGAAGTACACACTCTGAGTGAGTCAGACTCCACTGAGGATCCCAGCACAGCTCCACAGGGCCGCTCTACATCTCGGCTCTTATTAGTAAAATAGAATAATAACCTAGGTCACGGGATTATTGTGCGATAAAAACAGGGCAGTATGTGGAAGTATACTTAAAAGTGGAAGTAACTGCAATCATTCTTAGTGTTGTTGAGCATTAAATTAGTTAACATATGGAAATATCCAATAAATAATTATATTACTAGAAGTTATAGTTAATAGCAGTACAGTTGACAACTAATAAAGACTCAGTAAATGACAGCTCTTATTATTAGAGCTTGCACAGATGATATACTTTTTCCAAGTGTTTGCTGAGCAATTTATAGATTATTTACAAATTTTCCAGAAGTGAATGTTTCTTAACAAATTAGTTATGCTCCTCTTAATGTCCAGTGTTTTCAGAGCTGAAATGCAAAATGATTTTAGTTGTTCTTCACAGTTGTCACCAGCTTTGCTGTTTTCCTGAAAATGAATAGGAAAGAACTGACTCCAAAATCTATTTTCCAACCTTTAAATTTGATTTTAGACTCCCCTAAAAAGTATCCCTCAGGACAACAGCATGTGTACTAAGAGAACTGGTTACACAGCAATTGTAAGAGAACTGATCAGTACTGACAGATGATCAAATTTTCACTTACTTGTGAAATATCAGATTTTCTTCACTGGAATCCACATGTTCCTGCCAAAGCAGCTTTCTAGGATTATTTTTTTCCCGTCTCCAAGGACTAATCCCTCCCGCCCTGGCCTTCTGATTTTTTTCCCATAAATGCTCAATTGTTTTTCAGCATGTTTGATTTTCAGGCCACTGAGACTGCACCTGTTACAGATACATACAGTGACCCCTGAACAATGTGGGAGCCAGAGGCACTGTCCCCCGTGCTGTTGAAAATCTGTGTATAACTTTTGATTCCCCAAAAACTTCATTACTAATAGCCTACTGCTGACCAGAAGTCTTATGGATGACATGGGCAGTTGATTTTAACACAAATTAGTGTATATGTACTATATACTGTATTCTTGCAATAAAAAAGGCTCGAGAAAAGAGAATGTTTCTTCAAGTTGTCACAAATCTCCAAAAGAGTTTTCCAATATGCTGTGTTTATTTATATATTAAGTGGACCCATACAATTCAAACTCAGGTTGTTCAAGGTTCAATTGTATATTGCTCTGCTTGCCATGTCTAGTGATTAGTAATCTTGAAAAATTGTGCCTCAGGGACTGAACAGAATGTACCATCCCACTTGGCATCAGTGAAAGAAAACTGGCTTCATTTCTTCATTTACATCTATCCCTCAGGGACAATCCATCACATTTCTTTCTGGAGCTCCCTTTAGGGATCCCTGGGGCTCTTTGCTGAATCTCCAGTAATGGCATCCATTAGCCTAGTTTCTAATCTCCTGCCCTTTTCACTGCTTTTTTCATACTGGCCTAGTACACATTGTATTGCAACTAAGAAATATGACTTTATTTTTTCCTATGACATAATGATATATTATTTCTTGGTAGGGGGAGAGAAAAGGAATAACATGGTCAGTAATTTGGGAACTAAACAGTTGCCAGCTATTTTGATTTTTAAATATATCATATGTGTATAATGGACAATAGCATATATGCATTCAAATTCATACTATTATTAAAATTTATTTGCATTCCCTCATGCAAGGGTGAGGAAACTAACAGGTATGGATAGGCTTTAGTAAACTGTACAAAAAAATCAAATGAGTGCATGGGCAGGTACACACATGTGCAAGAATATGTGTATTTTCTGGGGAAAGGGTTCATAGCATTTATGAGTTCTCAAAGGAGTTATGAATCACAAAAGTTTAAGAACTGTTTTTCTGGAACATGTTAGGCAGATAATGAAAGTCAGTCTGGGATCTGAAAAAACAAAAACAAAACTGTAACAGATAATTAAAAGTTTGTTCTGCACTGAACAGAGTAAAAATCATTGAGAAGAAAAATTGAAATACTAAGTAGGATAAAATCATCTCTCAATGCAGCTCCCTAATGTGTGTCTTTTACTGGAGGATATACACATTTTATGAAGGGAGTACTTACTTGTTCACCTCGGAGTCCTGGGAGCCCTGGGTGCCCCTTGAGACCCTGCAAGAGTGAAGGTGAAGACATGCTCTGAAAAGTAAACTCATGTAAATCAAGAAACTAAACACAGTAGAATGTTCTAAGTTGTCTTTTACCCCAACTTTTGGTTTCTTCATCATTACAAATTTAATTCTCATTTATTTTTTATTAAATTTAATCTTTTTAATGTAATAGGAATTCAATTTTTATTAAGTAATATATTAATTCTTAATTAATTTTGACTGTTATGTGTTATCAACTAAAATGGCAGACTAGGATTGAATAGAGAATAAAAAACAGCATCTTTTATAAAAGGCAGGTATCCAGCAACAGATCTCCTAAATTTCACTGAGACTTTTTAAAAGTTAGTTTTAGCTATTAATGCTGAAGCAAAATGCCCTCAGATATAATCTGTTTGTAATTACAGAAACACTGGATCATATCCAGGCAGTTTCCCTAATCCAAATCATTGTCATAACACTCCATCTATGAGCTAAGACAAATGAAGGAGGCTGATCACAGGTCCATCATCTGGGGTTTTATAAGGCTAAGAAATTAGTAAAAAAAAATTCAAATAATAGAGCCAAAATCAAATGTTTAATATCAATTACTAACACCTGAACATATATAGGACAGGGAGAAAGCAATACAGGAACACTTTTGAGTTATTTGTACATCGCTTATTAACAATCAGTAAATCAATCTACTGTTTACTAGATTTTGGCCTATATAAAAAAAACAAGAGAAAGTTCCCCTTTTTAAGAACCTCATAGGATTTTAAACAAATTATAACACAAAAAACTGAAATAAATTACAGTTTACAAATATCCAAAACTTCAAATTAATATACTGCAAATTCAAGATAAGTTTTTGGCATTTCAGGATATAGACTAAAGGAGTGAAAAGAATTATTCTGGATTAAACACTTAAGAGATTATCAACTTGGATTAATGAATTAGAGAAGGAAATGATTCTTTGGTTAGATAATGGGGAAATCAGAAGAGGTGCCTATTTTGAAATGTTAAACTTAAAACAATAAAATGTTTAAGAAAGAAGTCTCTTGAGAACCTGAGAGACCAGAAAAAGTGATAAAGCCAGTTTGGAGACAAAGACTTTCATGTCACCTGTATGTTATATAAAAGCATATTGGTAACAAGGAAGTAACAGAAGGAAGAAACAGGGCAGAGGAAAAGGCCTGTCCTCCAGGACCTCAGTTCCTTTGCGATTGGGCTATTAGAAAGAGATCAGAGAAGTGGTGATGAGAAAGAAGGGTTACAAAGAGGGGAAATGTAAGGAAGGGACAAAAGCACTTTCACTAAACTGCTCTGCACCAGATAATGTGTTGTCACTTCAAATACCTCACTCAGTTAAGTCTGTAACAATGCTATGAAGCAGGTGTCCTCTCATTTTTACAAGTAAGAAAACTGAGCTGAGAAATTAGATGATTTGACCAAAGTCGTGTAGGTAGTAAGGTGGAATCATATTGGCTTGATAGGTTTATCAAGAATTGAGTAGCCTGCCTACCTTTCTGTTTGAGGGAGGACAGAGGAATGGCAGGATGAAACACACAAAGGGCCTGAGTGGGTTTAATTAGCCAGATATGGGAGTTGCAGTCAGAAAGGCCTGAGACTGATAAGAAAGACGCAGCAGAAAAATACAGCCGGAACAAGATCAAACAAACCAAGATGGTGCAATTTGCCTGAGAACAGACCTCTAACTTCATTACAATCTCAGTTACCTAGTAAGAATCATGCCCATCAGTGCCATGACAGTTTATAATTGTCAACCTCCTGGAAGTGACCTAATAAGGAAAAGCTCCCTTTTCTAAGAATCTCCCCAGAAAAATCATGACTATTCCACCCCCTCTTTTATATACTGGTTATATTTCAAAAAGAGTGCTAACAGTCCACCAAGGGGGTGCTAATCTGCCTGTGGAGTAGTCTGCTATGCTTTGCTGTATAATCTATACTTTTTGCCTCAATAAATCTGCCTCATGCCGTACCTGACATTCATTTCATTTATATCCTGCACATAGCCAACAGCCCTCCACTACAATGTAGGCCTAAGGGCTGGAGCCTCCCGCTTCTGCTGTAACATATCTACTTTATATGCCCATAGTTGTCTCAGATTCAAATGCAGACTGTCTTTATTTTCATCAATATGTTCAAACATTAATAACAGATGAGACAAATCAACAAAAGGGATTATATTTCATAAATCATGGTATTACTAAAGTTACTCACCAATAGTCTGTAATAAACTCAATGTTTTAATTCAATTTTACTGTGAGTGTATACCTTTTTTTTAGACAACTAAAGATCAGCCTAGTTACAAAATATGAAACATGTTGTTCTCAGTTATCCAAATGTTACACAAGATTCCACAAATGAAAATAACAAAGCTAAGTTTTTTCACTTTTTAAAATAGAAGATAAGAAGTATCCTCAGCACTAGGCCGGTGGCAGTGGCTCCCTAAGATGAATCAGCACATCTGTTTGGATGGGAGCTAAAAGTTCTTGGGAGAGTGTCAGGGGGATGAGGAATGAGGGATCAGGGTAAGGGGCACATAGGCAGAGAAACTCTCTGCCATGCACTATTTCCTTTCCCTTTCTTTTTAAAAAATGTATGTGTTTGTTTGTTTTTATTTCCCAAACATTTGAATCTGGCTACATGCTTCCCTTTCTTGGCCACCATCTGTTTTTCTGACCAGAGTTTCCACCCTCCTTGGCCACACAGTAAAAGAGAATGCAGGGGCAGTGCAACTTCTGCAGCTTGCTTTTCCTGAAACACATCATAATAGTGAACCAGGCATGGATGGCATCTTCTGTACGCACACTTCCCTTTGAAGGGATTCTTCCTCATGCAGTGACTGGGGGCAGCGCCCAACAGTCATGATCGTTTCTGCACGAAATCACTCCTCCTCGGCCTCAGCCATAGGAAACGTCACTCCATCCAAGGGTGGCCGACACACGATCCAGTCAAGAGCCTATAAGGTCACTTGGAATGAAGAGCTTTGCCTAAGTAGGGAGAAACTGGGCCAATCTATCTCTTAAAAAAAAAAATCGTTCAACTATTAAAAAAGGAAAGAAAGAAAGTAGTGGGCACTGAAACTGGAAAGATTCCCAAAGAAAGTTTAAGAGGAAGGTTAGGGTGCCAAAGTATAAGTAAAAGCTTCAGAGTAAGCAGAAACTATGTTGAGAAAGAAAGCTGTTGTCAAAGAAAACACAAAGTAACACAAAAAGGCAGATGCAGAGAGTAGAGGAATAGCAGTACTAAAACGTTCATTAATGAACTGATGGAGACACTTGGATGAATGAATGAATTGATGGAAAGACTTGAATGGATATGAGTGCTACTTGGGTGGAAAATAGATTCCAAGTATTTAATATGACACTGATTTGAGAAGAAAACCATAAGGAAGAAGTTGACCATCAGCACTGGGTGAAATGACGCAAGCAGTTAAACTGACAAGTAGCGATGTTCATTTTATTCACTAATAATATGTGCCATACCTTTAACATAAGGACTCCTAAATCACAGATAGATTTCTGTTTAGTCACTACTACTGCACTGTTGTCTGAAAGCCAATATTAAATTTTCTCTTTCTATAATGTAATAACATTAGTTTACAGATTACGTAATTCTAAGTCTATAATGAAATTTGTCAAACAGTACAGAACTCATGCCAGCAATGCCTTGAGGAATACAGAAAAAGCTCCATAACCATGTTTTGGCTAAAATAAGCTGAGAAAGCTATGCAAAACTGAGAAATAGTGATAAGATGACTGTAGTTGATCAAAACAGAAATCCTAAGCAAGAATTCAGAATGAGATGGAAATCAACAGCCATGAGAAAGCAGGCACTTCTTGGAGTAAGGCAATAAATGTCCTGAATTGCTAAGAATGAGGAGTTTATTTTAAAAACAACTAAATAAATAGAAGCATGATCCCAGATAATTGAAGTGCTTGAGGAGACTCAAATTATAGGATAAATACCGCACAAACCTGTCTCCTCCACCTCCCTTTCTTCTTGGAATAGACTTCCCTTATACACACATATTTGTACCAATCTTTGCCCCAAACTTCTCCCAATATTGATCCACTAATACCCTTCAATTAGTACTCAGTTTTTACTTTGATCCCATCAATGCTAGCTATCTAGCTCTTCTCAGACAGTTCTCATGGAGAAAAATTTTATAATAAACTAATTCTCAAAATGGTGCCAGATGACAGATAACAGGTTTTGCTTGAGGACACAGAAATATAAGAAAACAAACAAAAACTTCTAGAACTGAAATACTTTTAGTCAAATGAATTTATCCTTAATGTTATACTGTCAATCACAAGAGACAGACGAAGCAAAATAACTGGACGAAGAGTAGTTTTCAAAGTCCCACAAACTACACCACTTTGGCAACCGCCGGCCTGCCTGT
Organism: Manis pentadactyla; assembly: GCF_030020395.1. Taxonomy (NCBI): domain Eukaryota; kingdom Metazoa; phylum Chordata; class Mammalia; order Pholidota; family Manidae; genus Manis; species Manis pentadactyla. The sequence continues at coordinate 73,327,066 of NC_080022.1, forward strand.
GGGGTAGTTCAGTACTGTGCCACCTTGTTCTCAGCATCCCCTACAATCAGTGGGAATAGTGAATTGCAGAGGAAAAGGTAATGGTGGTGACAGCACAGTCTCTAAACAGCAGCATTTGTATGAGACTTTTAGTACTACACTTGGACCAGGAATCAACCCAAAGTAAAATGCAGTTTTGCAGATTTTTATACAGATAAGGCAAAGATGATACGATCTACAAAGTTAACTGTGAAACAACAGAACTCTCCTTATTTCTCTCTCTCCAGACACTGATTTTATGCCAATTCTGATTTTCTATTGTTGTTCTCATTTACGTTCAGTATTGTTGTAGCTCCTTAGTGCTGTCCTTGCTTTAAATAGATTATGAAAAGCTGTATACTTTTGAGCAACTGATAAATCATATCTTCCACTTAATGCTTTCAGTTCTTTTGCCCTTCTAACTTTATAGATATTTATTGTGTACCTCCTATATAATGGAAAGGTTTTTTAAATAATTGAAATAATTCCATCAAAATAGAGTAAGAATTCACTCTGATTATAATTATCACTAAAACAATAATGGTTTATATTTGTTTATACTCAGGAAAAAAACTGCTATATCTTATTCATAAAAATCTGTTTTGTAATGTGCATATCATATTTCACAATTGCTCTGAGTTGTATCTTCACACTAAAATGTACTTAATTGCTCCCATCTGGCTTATTCTCTTGGTCCTAGAAAAACTGCTTCAACTGAAATCACTGCTAATGTTCTTACAATTTTAAATAGCAGACTTCCAATATTAATATAGCAACTGATTGGCTATATTAAAAACCAATTTAAAACTCCATCTGGAGTCAAGCTCAGAATTATGACTCTTGTATTCCATCCAGCCCAGTGTGTACTCTGGATCCAACTTATCTGCTTTTTGGCACAAATTCAGACACTTGGTGGGAAGTGAAAAATATACTTCAGTTCGTAGGAAAATAAGAGTTACATGATGGTGGCTAAGTTGAGGCAACCAATCTGGGGAAATATACTGCTGCTTAAAGATGGTGATAACTGCTAAAAAGAAAAAAGGCAGGGAAAGAGAGATAAGTGGAAAAGAAAGAAGCAAACCAAAAAAATCCACTGAAGAGTGAAAAAAAATATTGCTGATGATTTTCTTGCTTTGTTATTTCTATCTCAATATTACTTGTAGTTTCCACAATGCTTTTTACATTAATCTTCTAATATGTTTTATCCAAACAGTTTTCATGAGTTGTCAGTGTTCTCTATACAACTTTCTTGCAGCCATTTTAAAGACTATTTGAGTATGGTTTATATTATGAGAATTTTAACATTTCCAGATACTTCCAGAGAAAAGGAATAATGAAGTCATTATTATCTGTCATCCAAAACTGTATTTATTCCCTTGGCTTTCATGAAAGATAAAAATTTACTTCTCTATGCATACATACTTGAGATAATCAGAAATATTGAAATATATATCTAACACATATTAGCTTAATGAATTAATTAATTTATGGGAAGGAGGATTCAAAGTTATTAAGAACACTAAGAACACAGTCATGTGTCAAACAGGCCTGGATCTGAGTCCTAACTCTGCCAATTAATAGTTGTGTAGCACTGGGTAAATGATTTAACCTTTTTACATATTAACTTATTTATGACATACTGAACATAGTTTCTGTCCCAATGGAAAAGATGAAAAGAAATAGGGCTCAGCAGAGAGCCTGGAATATTGTACATAATAAAATAGCTACTATTAATATCAGTAGTAATAATTATATTAATAATTCCTAAAATTGTTTAATAGATAAAAAGATTCATAAACTTCATATTAATCAAAACTCAAGTACCTTATTATCTCTCTTTATAGGCACAGAGTAGTTAAAAATGCAGTGGGCTCAGTAAATTTCATCGCTTGATCCTGCCATAACTCTGAGTGACCCTGAGCAAATTATCTGACCTCTCAGGGCTTATCTTAGATTTCTCACTAACAAAATGGATGAGTTCTTGTCTTGTCCTTAAGAATTCATCTAGCACTTTAGAGTTAGAATTGCAATGATGAGGGAAATAGGCGTCCCTAGATTAGAGCTAAAAGAGCAGTTACTACAGGTTCTCCTAGTTCTTCTTACCTGCTGAAAGTAACTCTGATAGTGACTGAGATGGTTCCAAAAAATGAACCAAAATTAATAAATTCTACCCAATAATCAGTCTTGCCTTTTCCCCTTTCATACAAACTGCATGAACAGTCTCCCAAGCTCATTTTGAATATATTTCTGCCATGTATTCATATTGAAGTAAGACATGCACATAGACAGGGAGATAGAAACTTGTCAGAAGCCTATGTGGAGAACTAGTTTAGGTTTACATGGACTCCTCTTGTCCTTTTCCTAGAAATCTTGCTTTTTTAAAAAAATTTGTATATAGTTTCCATTAATAGACACACTCTGAAAAAGGGGGAAACATTCTCAGAAAAACTACAAAATCATCTCAAATATTTCAACGTTGTTGTGAACTACTGTCAAGCTGTAGTAAACCATGGATGCTTCATTTATCAGAAAGTAATTTAGTTACTAAATACTTTCAACTGAAATTTCTCCAGAAAAAATTCAGCTACAGCTGCTGAATGAAAATATATGAAGATCTTTGACTTCTATAGGCTCAATTAGTTAATGATAAAAGCCAAATTTTAAAACTTAAAAAATCATGTAAAATTCTGTGAAAGGTATTCAATCCATGGCACAGTGTGTTTAAAATAATGCTCTTATTTCACTTTACTAGATTTACACAGACCAATAAGAACACATTAATCTTAATATTTTAAAGTGCTGATGGGTCAAGACCTGTATAGTATGCACACAGGTGTTTGGACAGTAATATCTTCTGCTTTAAGTAAGTACAATTTCAAAGTTAAAATGATAATCTGATCTAATGGTTAAAATCAGCCTTTTAAAACTGCCTCTATAAATAATATCTCTCTGTATATTCCTCACACAACAACCACTCAACCTTTACTTAGTGTTTCCTTCTCTGGATTGCTAATTTCATAAACCACAGGCTTCATTTAACCTCAGAAAGTAATGATTAGTTTGTTTTTCTCTCATATGTAGTGTCAGCCTTTAGGATGCAATAATTGTATGTTTAATATCAAATAAAATAAAGAAAATTTCCATTTTATAAGATATTCTTTGTTTGATGCTATTCATCATTACAGTTTCCTTGGAGGTATACTTAGTGATCAGAGGTGTACTAAGTAGCATTAATCAAACAGATTCATGGCTGTATATCAAGACCGATTCTATTGGAAATTATCACTCTGCAATTTCATATCTCCATGGGAGCAACCAACAATCTCAAAGAAGTTTTCAGGTTCTATGTACTGTCTAAGATGAAGACTAGTCTGAGGATCATACAGATAATGGTGTTTGTGTGGTCATGGGAGGAAAAATACTCCATAAGATCAAGACCTCCTTCATCATTTTATAATTCGGCCCTTCAGCAAGGGTTATGAAGAAAAGCAAAAAGGTCAGGATCTTTTCCAAAACCAGATAAATAACTGGTGGTTAGCATTTATGAGGGCTTACTATTTGTCTGACACAGTATTCCTTGGGTTATATCATTTCATGTTCCCAACAGTTCCCTATGAAGTTGGTAGTAGTAGCTCCACATTTACAGATAAGTCAACTGAAGCTGAGAGAAGTTTAGCAACCTCCCCAAGGTCGATGGTACCTAGAAAATGGCAGATGGGATTTGAACCAAGTAAAGTTCTGAATACCACCTCCAACTTACATCTCCTGAGAGGAAAGGAATATGATATGTTAGGACACTGACAAAGATCATTATTACATGCATTTAGCTTTCCATACCATGTAAAATACCACCCTCCAATATTTTGGGGTTCTTAATACTTTAGAAAGAAATTTTGTGTCTTCCTTATCCCCCGTAGGAAATCGACAACTCAGAGTTTGCAGGGGGAGAGGTGTGAAAAAGCCAAATATACAGAGGAGAATCCAGGAAACTGTATACCAGATTCTCTGAAATAATTATGCCAGCTGTGTTAGTATTCCTTTTTACCTCAGAAAAAGCCTAGTCATTTGCATATGACTACTGGTTTTTGTTGTGTGTTTTTTTTTGCTAGCTATCCCTAATCCTCACTTCTACCCTACCCTTCAGGCTTCACATTTATAATTTTATATATAGCTATAGAGAATGATACATATATCTACATATATCATGTCAAAAGATTATTATTTCCTAAGAAAATGAGAACATCCTAAATAAAGCCAAGTATATAACCAATGGACTTTACACTTGGGACATATAAAAGTTAAAAAAATGACTTTACAGTTTTCAAAGTAGGTTATTGCTCTAATAGAATAAAAAAAGAGAAAACCTACAACATTTTTTCAGTGACTTTGACTTTCTCCACATGTGAATTTTGTGCCCAACATTAACTGAAGGCTTTTTAAAAATTTTTTCATAAAACCCTGCCTTTTGTGATTTCCCTTTCCTGGATTAGGAGAACAAGCTGATTCCTTTTGCTGAGAAAAGGAATTTAAAACACTGGCTTTGGGCTTAACTTCGAAATGAGATTTTAGGAGCTGAAGAACTCCCAGATCCATGACAGCCAATAATGTCACAGTAAAACTCTCTTACCTTATTACCTTGCATACCGGGGGAGCCCATTAATCCAGAAAGGCCTTGATCACCCTGAGAACAAAACACAAGAGGTTTTATATTGTGAAATTGAACTGAAAATTAGAATTCCCTTAATGCAGGATTTCATCATGGATGTCAAAATCTTACTACATTCATTTCTGATCTTCACAATCTGGCTCAGCTTCCACCTCCTTTCTGAGACTTGCTGAGACGTTTCCCGGAGGCTCCCAGCTTTTATCTCTCCAGTGTGAACACCTGCCCTACACCTCCCCACCTCCAGGCCCCTGCAACTTTTTCTCTTATGTTCTTTTCTCTAGGAATTCCCTTACTCTCCAAATTCCTGTCGTTCCAAGGTTTACTGTATTTAAAAAATCTAAAGGGGTTTACTTAAAAACTCTACAAGCACTCTGCACAGCAGCCTGGGGGGCTCAGGCCTTCCCCATTACGTTCACATCGTGCACCAGGAAAAGGGTCGTTTCCGCTTCCGGGCTTCACTGGCGCTTTCTGCTCTCACAGTTCCGCTTTCAGTTATGAAACTGTTCTGGGGACCCGTGTGTGTGACTACAGCAGATTGGACTTTACCTATTAGGGACGCCACCCGCCATAACATTAATGAGGGCCTGCGAGCCCATCCTGTGGTAGGAGGACAAAGTGAACCTGTGAGGGCAAAGGAGTGTCTGTGGTAGTAAAGTGACAATAGGAGAGACAGGAGACTGTGTGAACTGACAAGGAAAAAACATGTCAAAAAGAAATGGGGGGAACATCTTGAGCTAGTTTCTCCAAGTTTTCTTTTTCTTTACCTCCCTTCCTCTCCTTCTTTCTGCTGCAACAAATTTATCGTGTGAAAAAAAAGTTTGAAAGAAAAAAGAGTACTTAGGTAATAATCCTAAGTAAACTCCTCTGTCTCTTTATATTCTCTTTAATTTATAAGTCATTACCTACTTTAATATGTCACCTAATTAAACAAACACAAGGGAAAAATGTGTTTCCATTTATACAAATATGCTTCTTCCCAACATTTTATTAAGATGGCTTCCATTTGCCATGGGACAACTAGTTTATACAGATAGTTATATATTTTTTTTATACATTATTACTCTGACAGAGGAAAAAGAAAACTGCATTAGGAAACAGGAGACTGGAAGCCTATCTTCCACTAGATCTAAGCATGGGTGGATCAGTTGATTTCCCTTCAAAATTCCTCCCTCTGAAAAATGAAAACAATAATACCTCACCTTTCTTAGGGGAAGGAAAAATTACCACTATTTGAAAATTATATTTGCATGCCACTAAGGTCCCCAAAGGACTTAATCATGTATGTATGTTCTATGTTAAATGTTACTTAGTGGATGTTACATGCTAAAGGACTAGTTCCTGCATTTCTTTTATTGCTTTATCATTGACCATGTAGTTATTGCAAAAATGGCTAAATGATTAAAAATAAAAAACAATTGTTTCTCAATTGCTCTCTACTCCCACCAATTTAATGTTTGTATTTTAAATGTATTCATATTGTACATATAATATCCTTGGTATATCTGAATGCAATTTAATGTATATACAATTTCCTTTAAATATTTTAAAATTTTACCCTTTTATAAGTGTATCTCTCAACTTCAAAAGCTGGATTGCATTTAAAGTTCACTGACAACATACTATAAATCCTATAACTTAGTACATTTCTCCTATATTGTATTAACCACAATTTGTATATAAGTAACTCAAAAAGTAAAAAAAGACTGACATACTTGTGAGCCTCAACTCCCATGCTGAACAACCCTATATTTTATGCAGATACTGTATACATACTGAACCTCCCTGTATTTTGTACAAAGAAGCCTCAAGGAAAGATAAAACTAAGCATATAATATAAATGTGAATGCTTAATTTGGGGAGTTTATTTAAAGCAGTCACCAAAACAGAGTGGGCCTCTAATTTCTAAGTTTTCACTATGAAATTTTTTTAAATGTCCCATATTTAGATACTTAAAAAATAGTATTTATGTTCCTGTCCCAAATTATGGGATTTTTTTCCTTGCAGTAATTAAGGAACCAATGACAATATTGTGATTCTAATAATAAAATTTTATTCCGTTTCCCAGTTATTAAGATTCAGTAAATTCAGTTCCACCACAGCAATAAAATTCTTAAGATTATAGATTTAAAAATTTTTAAACATGTTTAGTATAATATCTGCAAGGTCCATTAATATAATGTGATTTTTTTAAGTTTACAAGAATTCTGCAAGCCAATTAAATCATCAGATTTCACCCCAAGAACCACCAAAATTATTCAGGGATTTTAGAAGTTTCTGAATGTATACCACATCAACAAAAACACCCTATAATTGTATCACATTCATCAAAGGCTTGTCTAAATAAAGCTTCCCAGATGTTATTTCTAAAGAGTCCATTTGTATTCATCCTCATTGGAAAATGGTATCCTCCTAATAACAATTTTATTGCTACCTTCACTTTAAAACATTAGTCATTTGGGTTTTTTTTTACTAAGTGTGTGTGTGTGTGTGTGTGTGTGTGTGTGTGTGTGTGTGCACGCGCATGCGCGCACACGCCCGCATGTGCTTGAGAGCATTTTGATTAAATGAAAAGCATACTGGACTAAAAATCAGAAAACATAAATATATCATTAACTCTGCCACTTATTATCCATGAGTCATTTAAATTCTATGAATTGTGTTTTCTCAACTGGAAAACAAGATAATAATGACTATAGGACTTAAACAACATAAAGTATGTAGAACTGTCCTTTAAAAGGTGTAAAATGGCACTGGAATTTATGTATCATTGTGTGCATGCATATAAACAGCAAATTTTTGAGGTTAAGACCACAGCCTACTCTAATTTTTGTCCCATCCATTCCTAATTAGCAGGAAGCACAATGTCAGGCCACAGTAGACAATAAAAGTAATGTTAAGATTTAAGTTGATAAATTAAGTTTACAATATAATTTACTTAATTTTTCAAATATTTCTTCCTTCATTAAAATCTACTAATTCTGTATCTTACCTATCTGATATCAAGTAAAATCTACATTTAGAAAAGATAAAAATAATTTTTAAGTGCTTAAAATTTATCATCATGATTTTATTCCATGAACAATTACCTTTTCTCCAGAAACAGCCTGACCTGGGGAAAACCCCGGATCTCCTTTGGGGCCCTAGAAAAAACAGTTATAAAACACTCTGGTGAAGCATAAATTATATACGGTATATCATACTTCTTCAGATGTATGCATCATCAGATGCTACACACATTATATGCTATTAAAATTATTTCAAATTGAGATGGTCTAGGATTATTTATTTCTTCAATGTATATTTTTCTTGGCCTTATTTTAAATACTGAGAAGAATCCTAGATATTCCCCAGACGTAGCTGATTTTTCAAATCTAATAAAGTTATATTGCTATTGAAACAACTTTCTTTAAGGGACCTAATAATGGCTCTATTAACTTTCCCATTTTTGTGACACATTGAATTATAATTCCTATTTTAGCATTAGAAAACTGGCAACTTTTAGTAAACGAAAACTGCTTATAGTAATTCTTAAAATTGTAATACATCACTCCAAGTTGAAATATTTTTCAAAATCTTGAAATGTATATGCATTACTTTTATACTAAAGAGAAAAATAACCAAATAAACTCCAATTGTCAAAATTATTTTTCATTCTTTTATAAAAATAGATATTTTTATACTCTGGGAATCTTTATCTTTTTCATTTCAAGAGAAACATACATTATGTTTCAACAAAATTTTTTGTACAGTATTAATCAATCTTTTTTATTATACATACTGGCAACGCATCTCTTTTCCTAACTATTTCACATCTCATAAAATTAAGAGACCACAGCTGAGACTCTTTATAGGATTAAAATTCTGATTTCCTTATCCCTTTCAACTAACAAATAATTTTCCATTCCTAGAGAGTTATAAATACTCTTTTTACTCTATGGGAAATAGGCAAATAGGTCTTCTTTCACAAATCCAGGGATGCTTTAAGATAGCACTCTCACTTATGAAAAGAAGGAAGACCAGACAAAAACTTCTTGGTGTTCTCCAAGACTTTTGCTTTACAAATTAGAAATGAGTCACTGGCAAAGAGTCCTATGTTCTAGAGTCAAAGAAAATTTTTAAGGAAATGGTTGTTTGACATGCTGACCTCTTCCCTTCCATTGCTGTCACCACTTCTACCGCTACAGCTATAATTTTAAATCATTGATCACAAGATTATGGACCTGAGAAACAAACAGCTTTAGTGCTATCTCAATACATAGGAATTCAACACTTTATTTTTTTTTTAAGTAATATATTTAGAATTTATAAGAGATATTAAAGCGTATCTAGTAAGTCACAGTTTATATCTAAAGAAACAATCAGGTCTAGAAAGGTTAAATAACTTGCATAAGATTGTTTAGTAAAGAATTAGCAAACCAGGTCATTTTTTTCTGATATTACAATGTCTATGAAATAAAAATTGTATTTGTAGGCTTTAATCTTTTATTATAAAACCTTGCCAATTGTTTTGAGGCAGTATTTACAAAGAACTTAAAAAGAACTTAAAAAATTATAGCCCTTGAAAAGTTTAAATACAATAAAATCCTCTGTGGCCAATGTTGCTAACTTATAAATCTCATATTAAAATTTCTTATTTTTAGGCTCTATCTGAATTTTCTATTATCTATCAGCCTCCTTAATACCATCAACTAACTTAATATTTCATCCTCTATTTAAAAAATAACTCAAGGAGTGGGCAAAAGTAATCCACTTAGCAATAAATAGACTTAAAGACAGAGCTTTATCTTATTCATAAGCTTCAAATATCTGGGCAACCTATTTAAAGAGAGATATGTCAAATCTCTTTTATTCCCACACAAATATGCTTGAGTTAATTGATCAACTCATGTTCTAGAACTAGAATTACAAGTCAGCATGAAGGAAATGCTCTTAACCTGGCCAGTTGTGGACTGATCCTTCTCAGGATAAAATAAATGCATGAAGCAGAGATTACTGAACATGCCAACTTGTCCTGAAATTTCAAAGAAGCAGGGCATTTTTCTCTGCTTTGAAGAATACTCCAGACTTTCTTACTTTCTCTTTCATTTTGTATTAATTCTATGACTCCTGATACACTCTTATAATACCTGATTGGCTTTTCAAATCCTCCTTGAAATTAAACATAATGTTTATAAATTAATCATAACTGACTTTGGCTTTCAATACTGACTTCTACTTATTCTTATATGGCTTTTGCTAAAGGAGCTGTATATCCTACTGAGTATAAATAAGAGGAAAAGGAAGTTGCCAATGCTTTATTACTCAAAGGATTCCAAAAATCCCACCCATCCTTACTTTCATAGTCTAAAATCCTTACTTTCAGAGTAGATCTTTTAGACTGTTATTGAATCTCCAGAGGGCCTTCGGTCTAGGGAGGGAAACTCCCTAAGGTACTAGACCCATTAACATGTTGGAAAAGATTTAACAGATTGCAGTCAACCCAATATGATAGAAAGAGAAGCAGGATTTGGAGTGAAAAGACTGCTCTGAATTTGGCATTTCTCCTCTGTAAAATGGGAATAATAATAATAATATCTATCTAGATTAGCTTGCAAGATGTAGGATTATAGTCTCTATGAAGATAGTAGTAGTTGGTATTAAAAATAACAAGACTAAAAAGACAATCGTTAAAATCAATTTTACAATTTTTACTACCTTGAAAAGCAGAGAACACAACTCTTGAATAAATTTTTGAAGGAGAAGCAAAATTTTAATGGGAAAGAATTTGGAATTGAAAAATACATAGTATGGATGAGCTAAACTGGGAGAGGATCATAAAGGAAATATTAAATGACATGATCTTGAGGTAGCATCACTTGAATATTCTTGACTTTATTACTAATAACTACATAAGAGTCATAATCTCAATTTTAAGTATTACACTCTCTAACACTTCCTATCTTTTTAGTTTACTCTCCTTAAGCCCCTATAACTTTAACAATTTCTTGACCCACTGGAACTGTAAATTTGTTATCCCACCATATTTTCACTTTCATCTACCACATGGCTTCACTTCTGGTCCTTAGTCAGCCTAAATACCAGGATTTGACATTATAATCACTTTACTGCATGTATATATGACACCATTACTTCTTTCTTCATTTTATAAGCTTACCTGGCAATTTTTCAATCTCAACTCTCCATGTACTCTGCCTCTGTCCCCTAGTAGTTGAATGTGACTAAGCAAAAACAAATCATGCTAACAAATCTCACTTTAAATTTATAATTTCTTACATGAACTGGTTTTGATTCATTTTGTTTTGTTTATTGGTGTGTCCAAAAATTGCCTTAGTCAACCCACTTTCCCATTTACATAGATAATAATTTCACAATGTCTCTCTTTTTTACTCTGAGCTAATGAACTTGTTTTCAACTTTCACAAGCCCTCACAACCAAATCCACTACTTTTAAATATGCTTCAAAGTACTCTGCCTTCATAATCAAACCCACGATTGTCTTGCACCAGGACATCACTGGCACTGTGTTCCCAAATTTTTGTTTCTCTTTAGCAAAATTGTCATCACCAAGGAAACACACTTTAATTTCTCCTATTTTAAACAACTTTCCTTGAGCCCACATCTCCCTTCTCTACTCCATTACACCATTCCTTTTCAAAGCAAAACTCCTAGAAAATGTTCAATGTTAATTAGGAGACTTCCTCTTTTTATTTTTTCTTGGACCCACTCCACTCAGGCATTTGTCCCTAACACTGTCCTAGCTCATTGGTCATTCTTTCTCTGTCTCTTTTGCTAGTTCCTTTTCTTGCTAATATACTAAACTCTGGAGTAACCCAAGACTAAGTCCTTGGATTCTTCTCTCCTCTCTCTACATTGATGAATATGTGATTTCATTAGCACTATAGCTTAAATTCCATATATACACTGACAACTCTGAAATTTATATTTTTAGCTATGTCATCTTTCCTGAACTCCAGATTCCTATATCCATTTTATGTCTTCAGTTTAATGTCAAACAGTCATCTCAAATTGAGAATGTCCAAAAAGGAACTCTTGGGAGTTGTGGTTCAGATAGTGGCAGAGTAGCCATTATTATTATGTGGCTAATCCTCCTGCAGACAATAATTACAAAGGATAATTATCAGAAAAATATACATAAAACAACATACTTGAATGCATAATACAGCAATCAAAACAGGACATACTGGAGGTAATTCAAATCTTGAAAGAAGAGAACACCACTTGGTATAGCACAAATTTATACAAATCTTTTCCTAATGACACTCCCCACTCTGCACAGAGTAGCTAGAATTCAAGCATAAAATCATAGACCTTTTGGCCAATGGTGTCACTGGGCTACCAGAATGACTGTAAATTGAGGGGAAAGTCAGTGAAGATTAAAGATGGCAGCGTGAGAGGAGAGACAGAGGCTTCCTCCTAAAACTGGACACAATTAGAAAATATACTTGGCGCAACTAATCCTGAGAGAGCAGCAGGAAAGAGGATGGCTCCAGACTGCATACACCTGGAGAAAAGAGCAGACCTCACAGAACAGGGTAACATACCAAAGCTATGGCTCGGCGGGACCCAAGCCCTTCCCCCACTCCAACTCACAGGCGGGAGGAAGAGAAATGGAGCAGGGAGGGAGTGGAAGGCCTGGGACTGCTGAATACCTAGCTTGGGAGGTCTTCTCTGGGAGCACAAACCTACATTTCATGGTGCTTTCATGATATTCATATGACTACTGGGTTGGAAAGTTAATACAGGCAGAATTCCTGGAGGGACTGAGATTCCAGCCACTTGTGGAAAGCAGGGATCCATATCTGGCTGCTCTGGGACAAAAGCTTATACCTGTGTGCTCGGCCCACTGGTTCAGGCAGTGGAGACAGGCACAGGAGCCGGGAGGCGGGGAACAGCTCTTTCCTCCCCCCAGGCACCAGTACCGCTCCCCTGCGACCCCCAACATTGCTTCAGGGGCAGAGCAGCTCCAGAGTAGAGCTTCTAGACACTAGAGGGTGCCATATACAAATATGAAATGCCAAAGGAACATGGTCCAGAGTAAAATTAATGTAACTCCAGAGAAAGACTTAAATGACATGAACCTTACAACTCTTCCTGAAAGGGAGTTCAAAATAAAAATCATCAACATGCTAATGGAGGTACAGAAAGATATCCAAGAACTCAGGAATGAATTCAGGTCTGAGATCCAATTGCTGAAGAGCACGATGGAGGGTATTACAAGAAGGTTGGATACAGTGGAGGAGACGATAAATGAAAAAGAAACTAAAGAAGAAGAATACAAAGAAGCTGAGGCACAGAGAGAAAAAAGGATCTTTAAGAATGAAAGAATATTGAGAGAACTGTGTGACCAATCCAAACGGAACAATATTCATATTATAGGGATACCAGAAGAAGAAGAGAGACAGAAAGGGATAGAAAGTGTCTTTGAGGAGGTAGCTGCTGAAAACTTCCCCAACCTGGGGAAGGACATAGTCTCTCAGGCCATGGAGATCCACAGATCTCCCAACACAAGGGACCCAAGGAAGACAACACCAATACATATAGTAATAAAATTGGCAAAGGCCAAGGATAAGGACAGACTTCTAAAAGCAGCCAGAGAAAGAAATAAGATCACAAACAAAGGGAAGCCCATCAGGCTAACATCAGACTTCTCATCAGAAATCTTACAGGCCACAAGGGAGTGGCATGATGTATTTAATGCAATGAAGCAGAAGGGCCTGGAACCAAGATTGCTTTATCTGGCAAGATTATCATTTAAATTTGAAGGAGGGATTAAACAATTTCCAGATAAGCAAAAGCTGAGAGAATTTACCTCCCACAAACCATCTCTACAGTCTATTTTGGAGGGACTGCTATAGATGGAAGTGTTTCTAAGGTTTAATAGCTGTCACCAAAGGAAATAAAACCACAGTAAAGTAGAACAGCTAATTACTAAGCAAATGCAAAATTAAATTAACTATACCCAAAATCAATCAAGGGATAGACAAAGAATACAGAATATGATACCTAATATATAAAGAATGGAGGAGGAAGAAAAAGGAGGAGAAAAAGAACCCTTAGACTGTGTTTGTAACAGCATACTAAGTGAGTTAAGGTAGACTCTTAGATAGTAAGGAAATTAACCTTGAACCTTTGGTAACCATGAATCTAAAGCCTGCAATGGCAATAAGTACATACCTATCAATAATCACCCTAAATGTAAATGGACTGAATGCACCAATCAAAAGACACAGAGTCACTGAATGGACAAAAAACAAGACCCATCTATATGCTGCCTACAAGAGACTCACTTTAAACCCAAAGACATACACAGACTAAAAGTGAAGGAATGGAAAAAGAGATTTCATGCAACTAACAGAGAGAAAAAAGTAGGAGTTGCAATACTTGTATCAGACAAAATAGACTTCAAAACACAGAAAGTAACAAGAGACAAAGAAGGATATTACATAATGAAAAAAAGGGTCAATGCAATAAGAAGATATAACCATTACAAATATCTATGCTCCCAACACAGGAGCACCCACATATGTGAAACAAATACTAACAGAACTAAAAGGGGAAATAGAATGCAATGCATTCATTCTAGGAGACTTCAACACTCCACTCACTCTGAAGGACAGATCAACCAGACAGAAGATAAGTAAGGAGACAGAGGCACTGAACAACACAATAGAAAAGACATCTATAGAACTCTACACCCAAAAGCAACAGAATACACATTCTTCTCAAGTGCACATGGAACATTTTCAAGAATAGATCATATACTAGGCCACAAAAAGAGCCTCAGTAAATTTAAAAAGATTGAAATTGTACCAACCAGTTTTTCAGGTCACAAAGCTATGAAACTAGAAATAAATTACACAAAGAAAATGAAAAATCCCACAAACACATGGAGGCTTCACAACATGGTCCTAAATAACCAATGGATTAATGACCAAATAAAAACAGAGATCAGGCAATATATGGAGACAAATGACAACAATAATTCAACACCGCAAAATCTGAGGGACGCAGCCAAGGCTGTGCTAAGAGGAAAGTATATTGCAATACAGGCCTACCTCAAGATAGAAGAACAATCCCATATAAGCAGTCTAAAATCACAATTAATGAAACTAGAAAAAGAAGAACAAATGAGGCCCAAAGTCAGTAGAAGGAGGGACATAATAAAGATTAGAGCAGAAATAAATAAAATTTGAGAAGAATAAAACAATAGTAAGAATCAATGAAAGCAAGAGTTGGTTCTTTGAGAAAATAAACAAAATAGATAAACCCCTAGCCAGACTTATCAAGAAAAAAAGAGTCTACACACATAATCAGAATCAGAAACGAGAAAGGAAAAATCACTACAGACACCACAGAGATACAAAGAATTATTAGAGAATACTATGAAAAACTATATGCTAACAAACTGGATAACCTAGAAGAAATGGACAACTTTCTAGAAAAATACAACCTTCCAAGGGTGACCAAGGAAGAAACAGAAAGTCTGAACAGACCAATTATAAGCAAAGAAATTGAACTGGCAATCAAAAACCTACCTAAGAACAAAACTCCTGGACCAGATGGATTGACCACTGAATTTTATCAAACATTTAGTGAAGACCTAATACCCATTCTCCTTAAAGTTTTCCAAAAAATAGAAGAGGAGGGAATACTTCCAAACTCATTCTATGAGGCCAGAATCACTCTAATACCAAAATCAGGCAAAGACACCACAAAAAAAGAAAATTACAGACCAGTATCCCTGATGAACGTAGATTCAAAAATACTCAACAAAATATTAGCAAACCGAATTCAAAAATACATCAAAAAGATCATCCATCATGATCAAGTTGGATTAATGCCAAGGATGCAAGGATGGTACAACATTTGAAAATCCATCAACATCATCCACCACATAATCATCTCTATAGATGCTGAAAAGGCATTTAACAAAATTCAACATCCATTCATGATAAAATCTCTCAACAAAATGGGATAGAGGGCAAGTACCTCAACATAATAAAGGCCATATATGACAAACCCACAGCCAACCTTATACTTAACAGCGAGAAGCTGAAAGCTTAAAGTCAAGAACAAGACAAGGATGCCCACTTTCCCCACTTCTATTCAACATAGTACTGGAAGTCCTAGCCATGGCAATCAGACAACACAAAGAAGTAAAAGGCATCCAGACTTGCAAGGAAGTAGTCAAACTGTCCCTGTTTGCAGATGACATGATATTGTACATAAAAAACCCTAAAGAATCCACTCCAAAACTACTAGATCTAATATCTGAATTCAGCAAAGTTGCAGGATACAAAATTAATACACAGAAATCTATGGCATTCCTATACACTAACAATGAACTAGCAGAGAGAGAAATCAGGAAAACAATTCCATTCACAATTGCATCAAAAAGAATAAAATACCTAGGAATAAACCTAATGAAGGAAGTGAAAGACCTATACTCTGAAAACTACAAGACAGTCAAGTCATGAGAGAAATTAAAGAAGATACCAATAAATGGAAACAAATCCCATGCTCATGGATAGGAAGAATTAATATTGTCAAAATGGCCATCCTGCCTAAAGCAATCTATAGATTCAATGCAATTCCTATCAAAATACCAACAGCATTCTTCAACGAACTAGAGAAAATCCTCCTAAAATTCATATGGAACCACAAAAGACTTCAAATAGCCAAAGAGATCCTGAGAAAGAAGAATAAAGGAGGGGGAATTATGCTCCCCAACTTCAAGCTCTACTAAAAGCCACTGTAATCAAGACAATTTGGTACTGGCACAAGAACAGACCCATAGACCAATGGAACAGATTAGAGAGCCCTGATATAAACCCAACCATATATGGTCAATTAATATATGATAAAGGAGCCATAGACATACAATGGAGAAATGACAAACTCTTCAACAGCTGGTGCTGGCAAAACTGGACAGCTACATGCAAGAGAATGAAACTGGTTTATTGTTTAGCCCCATACACAAAAGTAAACTCGAAATGGATTAAAGACTTGAATGTAAGTCATGAAACCATAAAACTCTTAGAAGACAACATAGGCAAACATCTCCTGAATATAAGCATGAGCAACTTCTTCCTGAACCCATTTCCTCGAGAAAGGAAAACAAAAGCAAAAATGAACTTATGGGACTACATCAAACTAAAAAGTTTTTGTATGGCAAAAGACATCATCAACAAAACAAAAAGGCATCCTACAGTATGGGAGAATATATTTGTAAATGACATATCCAACAAAATATATACTGAACTTACACACCTCAAAACCCCAAAAGCAAAAACCCGATTAACAAATGGGCAGAGGATATGAAGAGATGGTTCTCCAAAGAAGAAATTCAGATGGCCAACAGACACATGAAAAGATGATCCATATCACTAATCATCAGGGAAATGCAAATTAAAACCACAATGAGATATCACCTCACACCAGTTAAGGATGGCCAGCATCGAAAAGACTAAGAACAACAAATGTTGGCGAGGATGTGGAGAAAGGGGAACCCTCCTACACTGCTGGTGGGAATGTAAGCTAGTTCAACCATTGTGGAAAGCAATGTGGAGGTTCCTCATAAAACTAAAAGTAGAAATACCATTTGACCTGGGAATCCCACTCCTTGGAATTTACCCAAAGAATACAACTTCTCATATTCAAAAAGACATATGCACTCCTATGTTCATTGCAGTACTTTTTACAATAGCCAAGATATGGAAGCAACCTAAGTGTCCATCAGTAGATGAATGGATAAAGAAGATGTGGTACATATATACAATGGAATACTATTCAGCCATAAGAAAGAAACAAATCCTACCATTTGCAACAACATAGAAGGAGCTGGAGGACATTATGCTCAGTGAAATAAGCCAGGTGGAGAAAGACAAATGCCAGATGATTTCCTTCATTTGTGGACTATAACAATGAAGCAAAACTGAAGGAACAAAATGGCAGCAGACTCAAAGGCTCCAATAATGAACTAGTGGTTACCAAAGGGTAAGGGTGTGGGAGGGCATGTGAGGAGGGAGGGAGAAGGGGACTGAGGAGTATTATGTTTAGTACACATGGTGTGGGGGATCACGGGGAGAACAGTGTAGCACAGAGAAGGCACATAGTGGATCTCTGGCAACTTGCTGCACTGATGGACAGTGACTGCATTGGGGTATGGGTGGGGACTTGATAATATGGGTAAATGTAGTAACCACATTGTTTTTTCATGTGAAACCTTCATAAGAGTGTATATCAATCATACCTTAATAAAAAACTTTTTTAAAAATTGAGGAGAAAGTCCTAGAAAGAAAGAAAAGTTTTCCCAAAACCTAGATATTGACTCTTCAATTCAGCAGAAAGCACCAACTGGAAGGCTGAAATAATTAAACATAAATTTCAATGGTTGGCTATCACAAGGGAAACAGTTTGGGGTTTAAGCTACATTATTTTAGAGGGACATAGTAAATGCTTTGGTAAATAGCTTTCCATTGAAATTCAGGAAGGGCTATACTTTAGAAGCAAGTACTATATCCTTGGACTAATGGATTCACATTAATAGTTGAGCAAAACTGAAAGAAACTTATTTCTGCCCTTGAAAATAATTACCAAACCTGCAAAAGTTTAAGGTGCTGAGCCATTTATTTAAATGCCTACAGAACAAAAATCAGCAGTCATCAAAGAATGTTAGAGGAAGATAACAGAATCTAAAGTCCCTCCATGTATTGTCCATAATATCTGGTATATAATCAAATTTTTGTAGACATACAAAGAAATGAAAAATCTGACCTGAGTAAAAGAAAAATGGTGTCAACACAAACAGATCCCAAGAGAACCCAGATGTTGGAATTAGTAGTTGAGGATTTAAAATTAACTATTATAAATATATTCAATGACGTATAGGAAAAATTTATCATAATAAGTAAACAGAAAGAAATAGCAGACAAATGAAAACTATATAAAAAGAACCAAGTAAAATTCTAGAACTGATTACAATTTCTGAAATGAAAAATTCACTGGATGAGATTAAAAGCATATTGGAGAAAGCAGAAGTTAAGTTTAGTGAACTTAAAGACAGATCCCTAGAAGGTACCTAATCTGAAAAAGAGAGAAAAAAGCATGGCAAAAAGGAACAGAGCCCTAGAGATCTGCGGGGCAAAATATTTAGTCTAATATACAAGTAAACGGTGTCCCAGAAGTAAAGGAGAGAAAGGGACAGAAAAATTATTTGAAAAGATAATGGCAAAAATGTCCCAAATTCGTTTAAAAATAACAACAGAAACAACAACTTACAGATCCAAAGCATTCTGTGAGCCCCGAACAAGAAATATTTAAGGAAAACCACTCCTATGTGCCTCATAGTCAAACTGCTAAAAGCCAGACAAAGAGAAAAATCTCAAAAGCACCCATAAAAAATGATGCATCACATAGAGAATAACGATGTGAGTGATAACTGATTGGTACCAGTGGAGGTCAAATGATGAGAACAGGCATCTTTAAAGTGCTGAAAGTAAGACATTCTCAAGCAAGCTTTTCATATGCTATAAAAATATCCTTCAAAAAGATGTAGACAAAGTAAATTTCAGGTAAACAAAAACCAAGAGACTCTAATATCAGCAGAACTGCACTCCAAAAAATATTGAAGGAAATTCTATGAGCTAAGGGATATGACACAGGTAGAAACTCAGGTCAGTGGGAAGGAATGAAGAGCCTTGAAAATGGAAATAAACGAGGCAATATGAATGACTCCCTTGTTTGTTTTTCTCTTAATTGCTTTGAAAGAGTGATTATTTAATATGAAAATTATTACATGACATTGTATTATGGGGCTTATAATGGCAGAGATGTAAAAGAAATGATAACAAAACACAAAGGATGGAGGTAGTGGGTAAACATAACATAATGTCATGAGGGTCTTTATTTTACATGAAGTGCTACCATTTTAACTCTAAGGAACCTAGAGTAAGTTACAGATGCATATTGTATTCCCTAGAGCAACAACCAATCAATTGATCAGATATAACTGAAATACCAATAGAGAAATTAAATGGAACACTAAAGCATATTTGATTAACCCCAAAGAGGGCAGAAAGTGAGGAATAATGGAACAAAGAACAGATGGAATAAATGTCAAAGAAATGACAATACAGTAGGCCAGGACACAATCATACCAATAATTATACAAATATAAGTGGACTTAACACTGTAATTAAAAATCAGAGATTACCAAAGTGGATAAGCAAATAAAATCCAACTGTATATTGTCTATAAGAGATGAACTTTAAATATAAACAGGTAAAGGAAAAGAAAAATGTGTATCAGGCAAACAATATGCATACAAAAGCTGGTAGTGTCTGTTACTATCAGACAAACTAGACTACAGGAAAAGGAGTATTACTGGATATAAAGAGAGAATTGATAATGATAAAAAGGTCAGTTCATCAGGAAGACATAACAATTTTTGGACATGCATGCAAAACACAGAGCTTCAAAATACATGGAGCAAACACTGACTAAACACTACCTTAACAGTAACCAGAGAAATACACAAATCCAAAATTATAGTTGGATATTTTAACACACTTCTCTCAGTAATTAATGTAATAAGACAAAAAAGTCTCATTTAGGATAGAAAAAATTTGACCACCACCACCAACCACCTTAATCTAATTGACATTTATAGAACATTATATCCAATAACTGCAAAATACATAGTCTTTTGATATACACATGGAATATTGATGAAGAAAGATCACATATTGGGCTTTAAAATGCCCCAATCAATTTTAAGATTGAACTTTGCATAATGAGATCTCTGACTACAATAGAACTAAATTAGAAACTAATAACAATAATACAACTAGAAAAACTTCTAACTTTCATTCAATGAAACAACATACTTCTAAATAACCCACAAGTCAGAGAAGAAAGCACATATTTCAACCTGAATGATAATGAAAATGCGACATATCAAATTTTGTGAGATGCAGTTAAATCAGCTCTTAGAGGGAAATTCATAACTCTAAATGTTTATATTAGAATAGGGCTAAAATCAATGAAATATTAAATAGTCTATAGAAAAAATTACCAAAGCCAAAAGTTAGTCCTTTGAACACACTAATAGAAATGAACTCTTGATTTCCTCCCAAGCAAAAAAACAAACAAAATAAGCCAAACAAACAAAAACCTGAAACCATGTTTCTCCTCATTCTAATACACAGTAGCTCCCACAATACCAGCTGTTCAACTGCTTACACCTTAAATTATCTTTGAATACTCTTCTCTCTTACACTACGTAATCCATGAGCAAATCATGTTGACTGTGCCACAAAATATACCTAGGTTTTGACCACTTCACACCATCTTCACTGTTAACATACTACCCCATCCCATTATCAGCAAAAGCATGGGCTTAGACTAGTGAATTAGTCTGCAAACTCAAAACCTCTCCACTTTTTCCCTACCCCAATCTATTCTCCATATGGCAGCAGAACTATATTCCTACAACATAAAGTGCAAAGTGCTATAATTTATCTACTTAGAACTCTCCAATGAATATCCAACACAGTAAAACCCAACGAAAATCCTTACCTACAAGGTCTTACATAATCTATCTCCTTTCATTTATCTCATTCAAACTATTCTTCAAAGACTGCCAAGCAACCTCCTACCTCAAACTTTTTGGATTTACTAGTTGTTTTTATTGTTATTTGTCAACCTTTCCTTCATCAGGATTGCAAAAATGGTGATTTTAAAATTCTAGCCTTCTTTCTTCACTTACTTGCTTTCTCTATAAAGAGGAACTTCCTTTCATTAACTATTTGGTTGCCTTGAGATTCAATTCAATATGAAAAGCAAAGCAATTTTATAAGAAAATTTTTATTCTTTATTTTTCTTTACCATTTTTTGAAAATGGTATTATACATCTATGATATTTTAATGTAATAGAAATACATATTTGGTCTTTGTTCCTGCTTCCTGGCACAGAGCTCCTAAAACGCTTGGAATTTCTTGAGTCATAGGAGTGTCTTTTTTAATTTAAAATAAGCCCTTTGGACCACATCTGGGCCTGTGCTAATGAGATGACTCTGACTGGTGCCAATAGATAGCTTCAGGATGGAGGCTAGTCATGAGAAAGGCAAACAAGTGATTAGAGGGTGAGAAGTTAGTCCCAGTCCTTCCCCAACTTCCAGGGAGAGGAGGGGGTGCTAGAGACTGGGTTATAAAAACTTTTGAACAAAGAGATTCCAAGAGCTTCCAGGTTGATGAGCACACTGATGTGCTAAGAAGGTGGCATATCTGAAGAGGGCATGGAAGTTCAGAGCCCCCACCCTCAATACCTTGCCCTATGCATCCATTCCATTTAGTTTTTCCTGAGTTGTATCCTCTATAATGAACTGGTAAACCTAAGTGAAGTATTTTCCTGAGTTCTGGGAGCTGTTCTAGCAAAATATCAAACCTGAGGTGTATGTGTGGGGGGAGGGGGCATTACCTGAACCCCTGAATTGGTAGTCAGCCAGGCAAAAGTGTGAGTAGCCTGGCAATACATCTGTGGCTGGCATCTCAGTGTGTGTGGGACTGAGCTCTTAAATCTGTAGAGTCTGACACTAACTGAGAGTAAAGGCAACCAATGAAAGTTTTCTGGTTTCTATGATTTTAGCATCATTATAACTCATGGTTTTGGAGGTTATTTGATATGATTCAATTTACTGCAGTTATTATCCTTAAATAATGCTCAAAGTACACCATTCTTTGGTTAGTGGAAGCCTTTCCAAATTGGCTCTTAAATCCTTTAAATATGATCCTAATAGTCTTTGATAGCTAGAAGAAAGCATTTTTAATATATCTAAGTCATATTTTAAATGTGTGAAATCACAAGCACAGAATCAAAGGATTGTATTATTTTGTCTGTTCCTTTCTTTGTAAGAGGGTTTCTATTGTCTATAATAATAGGAGCACTCAGTCTTCATAATTTTATCACACTCTACATTCTCAGAATGTTGGATTGAAATTGTTTCATAGCAATCTGACTCGGTAAAAACTTCTTAGAATGGGTCACCATCTATATTCAATATATTTATTTAATTAACATGCAAGGAAAATGGGACTTGTAATTTAGAGAAATACAAAACAGAGACATGGTATCATAGGGCCAAAAGACTAAAACCTTGTGTGGTACTTTATTCTTCTAATTTTTAACAGTATAACACCATAGTTCTCAGGGACTAGAGTTCTCGGGGACTCTTCATGTAGCTTATGTTATTATCAGTATCCACAGGATAAGCTGGGACCTTGGAAAAGACATGCCTTGTTAATATTCGTAAATGAATTTGGAAAGTCTTTAAATTCCATTAGATTACCCCACTCCCACCCTGGTTCCTTAAGATGGTGTTTATAAAGGAATTCCTTGCTACATTGGGAGACAACCTGGTCTAAAGGAAAGAATAAGACAGATCCAACTTTGAATCCAACTCTACCAGTTACAAACTGTTACCTTGGTTAAGTACTTACCTCTTTGAGTATGTTTTCTCCTCTACAAAGGAGAAGGTGAAAAAGCCTACTCTGAATAATACTCTTAATTGAAATGAAATTGAATGAGGTGCCATACATAAAATAATTGTCAGATATTAGATGCTTAATAAATTTTAGTTCTCCTT
This sequence comes from Manis pentadactyla, assembly GCF_030020395.1. NCBI lineage: Eukaryota > Metazoa > Chordata > Mammalia > Pholidota > Manidae > Manis > Manis pentadactyla. The sequence continues at coordinate 73,350,414 of NC_080022.1, forward strand.
ACTTAAGATACCCATGCCTCATCACTAATATTAAGTCAGCTTATTGGTTCAGTTTAACATTAATGAATGCCCAAGACATACTGGGTGCTGGGCTAAGAACAAATGCAAAGATGAAACAGATCTGGCCCCTACACCCATATTACTGAAAGTCCTCTTAAAAAGACAAACACGTAAGTGAAAGTTCACTTCATCTGAACAAATCTGAGGACTACCAGAATTGATTTACACATTTTGCCCTAGCAGCCTTATGCACAGAACATAATTTTAAACTTTCTTAAGATATAATAAGAGCCAGAAGACTACTTTTGTTTTATTTAACAAACAATATACATGGTATTTTCACTAAAAGTTGCATTCTCATTGATCTAGTCATCTCATAGGTAGCTCTTTCAGGAGAAGGGAGAGAGAATTTTCTTAAATGTCAACTATATGCCAGCATTCCACAAGAGGTTTTAAATGCTTCACATCATTTAACTCTATATATAAAGTACCTTTTGGGTCTAACAATTTTTATAAAGCACCTTAATCCAAATGTTTGTATAAAGGTTCCATGATGCATCGCATTTCCCATTTCAGTTGAATATTTCTAAACTTTCAATTACCGTAATTTGCTCTTTTATGAAAAGGTTCAGGTAAATTCCTTCTGAAATGCACAGATAATTTCTTGTGCAAATGATGAAGTGATGTTCTAATTTTCTTAAAGGCCAATAATTCTACCTTTGTTGTTTTTGCTAAACAATAACTGAGAAAAGAAAAAGAGCTAGAATTGTCTTTATTCTCTAAAATCCCTTAATTTAAAAGAAATCTTTTTTCTCTGAAAGAAAATAAATCCTGTGATTAACATGTCAAAATTTGTTGTCAAAAGCATGCAATCCATAATCTTTTGCAATATCTTGAAAAAACATTATAAGAGGATTATAAAGTAGAAAGCTTAAATATTCTACTAGTATAGATTACTCTGAAACATATATTAAATATGTAGGAAAACTGATTTTGCAAAACCACACATTGCAAGCTTTATTTGATACAGTTAAAGTAGTGGTAATTTTTAACACCTATCACAAATCTAATGTCCTCCACAAGTATGTACAGTTAAACCAAGTCATGGTTAGTTTGGTGTATCTTGGAGAAAGTTACCAAATTATTAAATTAAATATGAATTAAAGACCAATATTCAGGTTTATAAGATTAAGTCCTCATGAAGTATAATTAGCTGCTCACAAAATAGAAGTAGGGCTTTTTTTAAATCCCTCATATATGGGTACCTAAAAATATTTTATTGGTGAATAGTTATAAATAGTCAAAATTATATCCACACTACTAAATATAATATTAAAGAGAAATTTTGAGATTCAAATTTTCATCTCTCCTAGATCATTTTACTGAAGACACATATTTGTGCTAGTCAATACTGAAAAATACACTGTTTTTAATCTTGGGAAAGTACTTTTTATTTGATACAAAGTTCTTCATTTTCTCAAATATATTCTAATATGCATGCACATTTTAAGAAGTCAGTTAAATGAATGGATTTCTACATCTCTACCTTCATCTCTCTTCACCCTATTCTCCATATTTTTTGTTTGTTTTGATTACCTATTACATATTATTGGTTGAGGTAGATAAATGGGGAAGAGAACACAAGCCATGTAGAAATCCCCCCCTCATGTTCTCTGTGTTCCTTAGTAATGTGGATATGAGGCTCTTAGCTGGATGGTAAGCCCCTTGGAACTTCAGCTCTGTGGAGGAATATGAGCTGGGCTTGTATAGCTACTTTAACCTTTTACTAGTCTAAACATCCTTAAAGTCCCCAAATAAATCTTAAGGGCTAGAGAATCACAAACTAAAAAACAAATTAATTTCTTTAGAAGTTAACTGTCTTTTCTCTCACTGTTAAACTTCTAGACTTGAACTAGACAGTCTTTTTAATCTCTGAGGCATTTTGTATTGAGCCCATAAAATTGTTGGCAATGATAAAAAAAAACTTCAGGAAATTTATATTTAAGTTATCCTAATTATATGATACTATAACTTATTAATAGTGATAGCATTTCTCACATTCTAGCATTATACTAACTGCTTTACTCACATTAAATTATTTAGCTTTCACTGCAGCCTTATGAAGATGTACTATGATTTTCCTCATTTTATAGAAGAGCAAAGTAAGTTGAAAGAGGCTAAGCAAGTAATTTGCTTTTAGTCCTCCAAATCTGGAAAGCTAAGACTTGAGCCCAAATCTGTCAGACTCCAAAACCTGTGTTCTTAACCCCTATCTTTTATTATCATATGTTTACTTCTGAGTGTGACCATAATAAGCAAAAGGGTAATTAATGAACTGAAAAGGTTCATAAAGTTACTAGCAACTAAGACCCTAATGCTTAACTAATCCCATATGTATATAAATTATCTCTCCATTCTTGTACCTCCTCTCAAGGTAACCAGCCTGGTACATATGCTTCTACTACTCTTTTTTCTCTACTCATACAACTATCTATCAAACTATTATCTATCATACTACTATGTATGCTCAGAAATATAGGCCCTAAGGTTATTTATCAGAAAAACTTGATTATTCTCTAAATATCCTCACAGATCTTTTTTCACATGAAAATATCAGGGGAATATGAAACAGGAAGACAAATGAGCTTTTATTTCCTCACTATTTATTTACACACTGAAATGGTCTTGATTTACGGTAAACTACTCAAATCATAATCTGTATGTTTCAGAGGTTTCCATATATTGTCATCATATTTTGACAATAAAGGCTTTGGAATACCAAAGCAAGACTTTACTTGACTTTACGATTAATTATATAAATCTCAAAGTGTAGTACACTTTCAGGGAAAAGGACATCTCTGCCAGGCCAAGACTATACTATTGCTCTGGAGATAACAGGGATCCTCAATGTCCCAAGATTGACTTTATAAGTTAAAGACCTTCTAACTTATTTGAGGAAATAATGGCTGAAAACTTCCCTAGCCAGGGGAAGGGAATAGACATACAGATCCAGGAAACCCAGAGAGTTCTGAAAAAGATGAACCCAAAAAGATAGATACCAAGACATATTATAATTAAAATGTTAAAAGTTAAAGAAAGAATGTAAAAAGCAGCGAGAGAAAAACAAGGAAGTCCCCATAAAACTAGAAGCAGATTATTCAGTGTAAGTTTTTTCCAGGCCAGAAGGGAGTGGCACAATGTATTCAAAGTGCTGAAAGGAAAAAATTTTCAACCAAGGATACTCTACCCAACAACGTTATCATTAGAAGTGAAAGAGAGAGTTTTTTTTAGAGAAGCAGAAGCTAACAGAGCTCATCACCACTAAATCAGCTTTACAAGAAATGTTAAAAAGACTTTTTAAGTGGAAAAAAAGACATTAATTAGTAACAAGAAAACATAAAAGTAAAAATTTCACTGGTAAAGGAAACTATTATAAAAGTGGTGGATCAATAACTAATAAAGCTAGTATCAAGGTTAAAAGACAAAAGTAGTAAAAAACTATAAAAACAATCAGGGGATACATAAAATATAAAAATTTTTACTTTTTTAAAAATTTGACATCAAAAACAAAGAACATGGGTCAGAGCTTAGAATGCACTCAAATTTAAGTTTTTATCAACATAAAATAGAGTGTTACATATATTATATATATATACATATATATATAGGCTGTCATATGTGATCCATATGGCAACCACAAAGCAAAAATCTATAGTAGATACACAAAAGATAATATGAGGGGAATCTGAGCATAATACTAAACAAAGTCATCAAACCATAAGGGACGAGAGCAAAAGAAGAAGAAAGGAACAGAAAGGAACTACAAAACAGCCAGAAAACAATAAACAAAATGACAATAAGTACATGCCTTCCAATAATTACTTTAAATGTAAATGGACTACATTTCCTAATCAAAACACATAGAGCGGCTGAATGGATTAAAAAAAACAGATCTATCTATCTACCTACCAGTATATAGTATATATATATATATGCGCTGCCTCCAAGAGACTCACTTAGGACACATGCAGACTGAAAGTGTAGGGATAGAAAAAGATGTTTCATGAAAACGGAAACCAAAAGTAAAAAGGAGTATACTTATGTCAAACAAAGAAAAAAAAAAGACTTGAAAACAAAGATAACAAAGATTGTAATAAAAGACAAAGAAGGCATTAATAATGATAAAGGGGTCAGTCCAAACATACATATATAAAGGAGCATCTAAATACACAAAGCAAAAATTAACAGACATAAAGAGAGAAATTGACAGTAATATAATAATGGTAGAAAACTTGAACAGGACACTTACATCAATGGATAGACCATCCAGACAGAAAATCAATAAGGAAACAGTGGGCTTAAACAACACAGTAGGCCAGATGGATTTAAAAGATATATGCACAGCTAGGATCATATTCAATGGTGAAAAGCTTAAAATTTTTCCTCTAAGATTAGATACAAGACAAGGATGCTCACTCACTACTTTTATTCAACATAACATTGGAAGTCCTGACCACAGCAATTAGGCCATAAAAAGAAATAAAAAGCATCAAATTGGAAATGAAGAAGTAAAACTCACTATTTGCAGACAGTATGATTTTATATACAGAAAACCCTAAAGACTCTATCAAAAACTGTTGGAAATAGTAAATGAATTCAGTAAAGTTTCAGGAAAAACTTTTGTACAGAAATAAATAAACCAATATTGTACAAATCAATGTACAAAAATATGTTGCATTCTATTCATTAACAATGAACTATCGGAAAGAGAAATTAAGAAAAGAATCCCATTTACAATTGCATCGGAAAGAATATCTCAAAATAAATTTAAACAAGACAGTAGAAGACCTACACTCTGTAAACTACTAAGACATTTATGAAAGAAATTGAAGACACAAATAAATGGAAAGATATTCTATACTCATGGATTGATAGAATTAATATCGTTATAATGTTCAAATTCTCAAAATAATATAAATTATACAACCCTTATCAAAATTCCAATGGCAGTTTTCACAGAAATAGAAAAATCATCCTAAAATCTGTATGGAACCACAAAAGGCCCCAAACAGCTATGTTGAGAAAAAAGAAAAAAGCTGGAGGCATTGTGTTCCTTGATTTAAAACCATAACATGGAGGTATAGTAATTAAGACAGTGTATTATTGTCACAAAAGGAAACACAAAGATCAATGGAAAAGAATAGAGAGCACAGAAGTAAACCCATACATTTATGGTCAACTAATTCATGAAAATAGGGCCAAGAATATACAATAGAGAAAGGATGGACTCTTTAATAAATGGTGCTGGGGAAACTGGACAGCCACATCAAAAGAATGAAACTAGACTACTATCCTACACCATACACAAAAATCAACTAAAAATGGATTAAAATTTGAATGTAAATCTTGAAACCATGAAATTCCTAGAAGAAAACACAGGCAGTAAACTCCTTGACATCAGTCTTGGTGATATTTTTTGGATCTGATCCCAAATACAAAGGCAACAGAAGCAAAATACACAAGTGGGGCTGCATCAAACTAAAAAGCTTCTGCACAGCAAAAAAAATCAACAAAATGAAGACAACCCAGAGAATGAGAGAAAATATTTGCAAGTCATATATCTGAGAAAGGGTTAAAATCCAAAATAGATAAAGAACTCATACAACTCAACAGCAAAAATAAAAAACAAATCCAATTAAAAAAATGAGCAGAGGATCTGAATAGACATTTTTCCAAAGAAGACATACAGATGGCCAATAGACACATAAAAGCATGCTCAAAACCATTAATCATCAGGGAAATGCAAATGAAAACCACAATGAGGTATCACTTCATACCTGTTAGAATGGCAATTATCAAAAATACCAGAAATATCAAGTGTCAGTGAACATGTGGGGAAAAGAGAACCTTCATGCTCTGTTGGTGGGAATGTAACTTGGTACAGCCACTATGAAAAACAGTATGGAAGGACCTCAAAAATCTAGAAACAGAACTACCATATGATCTAAAAATTCCATTTCTGAGTATTTGAAGAAAATGAAAACATTGACACAAAAAGGGATATATATTCCTATGTTCACTGCAGTATTATTTATCATAGCCCAGATATGGAAACATACTAAATGCCCATTGATGGAAGAATGGATAAAGATGTGGTGCATGTATATGTCTGTGTGTGTGTGTAATGGAAACTACTCAGCCACAAAAAAAGAAGGAAATCTTGCCATTTGGAACATGGATGGACCTAAAGGGTATTATGCTAAGTGAAATAAATCAGAGAAAGACAGACATCACAATTATCTCACTTATATGTAGAATCTAAAAACAAAACAAAAACTAAAACTCATAGACGTAGTGAACAGAATGGTGATTGAGGGGGTGGCGGGTGGGAGGGAGGAATAAGTAAAATGATGAAGTGCATAGGGAAGAATAGACTTCCAGTTGTGAAATGCAAAAATTACAGGATGTGGTGTGTAGCATGGTGGCTAGAGTCAATGGTATGGTAACATATATTTGAAGGTTGCTGGGAGAGTGGATTGTGAAAGTTCTCATCGCAAGAAAAAGACATTTTTGGTAATTTTTTATGGTAACAAATGGTGACCGGGCTTATTGTGGTGATGATTTTTCAGTGTATGCAAGTGGCAAGTCATTAGGCTATACACCTGAAACTAATATTGTATTTCAATTCTGCCTCATTTAAAAAGAAAAGAACCATTTTTAATAATATCAGGAAAATGATGTGATACTTGTAATCACTCACTTTTAGACCTGGTGATCCAGGTAACCCAGGATTTCCATGTGGTCCTGGTATGCCCTGCAAATAGTAAGGAAGTCAGATCATTCTTAGAACAGATTCAGATACAATTAACAGTGTTTATTATAACATTCAAATAAATATTACTTAATATAATTTCATTAATATAAACATTGCCTTTTTTTTTTTTTTTTACAAAATTCTTTATATTTTCTGAGATCTTGGATATTTCAGTCTTGGAAAGGAGAGCTACACTAATCTAAGAGCAGATCTGTGGTTTCCATCTTTTGCTTCAACACACTGCTTCAAGATGTTTACCCCTCTTATTTACCACCCCCATTTCCAGCCACCTTTCTTAATGCTACTTGTCAAAGCTGTGCAGAGTAAGAAACCTAAAAATAACAGTGCACTTGTGAGTAAATACACGTGTTAACCCTGTCTGCACTTGGATTTTTGCTTATGCTATTATGTATACCTTAAAGACTGACTTCATGTAACCTTGCCCCATCACACCTACTCAAATCATTCAAGTGCCACCTGAAATCCCACATCGTTTTTAAATCTCGGGTACACTAGCATGAAGCAGTTCCTCTTTCCTACTAACTTCCATAGAAATTGATGAATGTAAAATGTATTTGCAATTAACTGTATATTGCTTTGAGAGAATTTTTATACGGCTGTTATTTAAACATATTATTGTTATATGAATTACCTTACTGACATGCTTCTTAGCCCCAGATTATAAATTCTTTGAAAAGAGACTGTTTTTAATATTACCAATGTAGTACTTAGCACTAGTAGTTACTCAATGAATGTCAATTTAAATTGAATAACTAATTCTATTTACTGAGTACCTACTATGTACAAGCAACTGTGTTCAAAAAATAAATTGTAATAATGTAGATGGATAAATTTATGGGGATTAACAAGTGAGCTATTAATTAGATATAAGGGTGATGGGTATAAACTATTATTTCACAAAGCTCAGTAGTGCAAGAGTAAACAGGCATAATAACTTTAGGAAAAAGTCCTATTAATGAAGTTCAGAATTTTTTTAAAGGGTCAATGTGTTGTTTGTTGCCAAAGGAGATAAAACCTAGGAAGAGAAAAAATGAGAAATTACAAGTTTTAAGTTAAATAATTAAGTGGAGATAAAATTAGGAACACAAATGCAATGACGAGTCTTAAGAAGAATACAATTTCTTCCTTAATGAAAGAAGGATTGGAAAAGTCCAAAAAAAAGATGGAAACTAGGGAAGGAAACTGCTGAATTGTAAGATCGTGAGACTAGATGAAGATTCGGAAACTGAAGGTCATGCTGTGGAAGAGGAACAGCCTTAGTAATGAATCGGGAATGGAATTAATTCTAAAGGAGAATGGGCAAGGTTCAGAAGAGACCCTGGGAGGAATGTGATTGCCATTAATTATGTAGAAATAAAAGAAATGCTAAAGAACAGCTAGGACCCAGAGGGCATTCATCTTAGGCCTCACACAGACAGGAGTTTGATGTGAATATGGATGACATAAGATAATATTTTATGGTGGGTGGTGAACATATTGTTTATCTGAGAAATTAAAGTCAGGATAAAAAGAAAGTGTACTATATATGGTATTTGCATTTGTCTTTAAAATGCCTAATTCTTTTTCTCACTCTTTGAAGAATTTTTGGTAGTAAAAGTCCACCTTTATTTTTTAGGTTTGAAAGAAACTAATTCTAACACAGCATTAAATCTTTTGTTGGATCTGTGTAACGTGAGACACTACTGTTGATCCTGAAGGCAGCTTTTTTCATCAGGACAATTATTTTTCTAGTCAATAGCTCCAGTATTTTCCACTATGTAACCCAGGAATGTGCTATTTTAAGGCAGCCCACTCCTCTTCATTTCCCAAAGCAAATGAACCCCACCTTGGACGATCAACTACAGATGAGATCACTTCATAACTAAGAATAATGTTACAAGTAGCACCATTCGAACAAACACTAATCTACAAATTTGATAATCATTCTTTGGCAAGTTCACAGAAAATGCTTTGGCTGGGTGTTTAAATTCAAGTAAATAAACTGCAGGAACTCCTAAGCTTCCCTTAAATTGGCAAAGGTAGGGCTAAGTTTGAAGATCTAGGCAGGTTTCCAAAGGAGGCACATACTGTACAATACACAAAAAACATACTGGAAAGTTACTAGTTCTAATAGCAAGTGGGAAAAGGAGCCCATCTACTCACCCGTGGACCTCTCTTCCCTGCCAGACCTGGGATACCCACTGGACCAGGTGGACCCTTGGGAAATAAATGCCAAGATATTAGGCATGATAACAGACATATTTTTTCACAAGCCTTATTAAGATGCTCGCTCCAGGGCTCATTTTCAGTCCCCAGTTCCCAGCTGATGATGATTTTTAAAGTAACAGAAATCCCCTCATTCTAATCAGCAGGGGTGAGAGCTGAGACCCAAGTGTTCTCTTTCATCTGGCCAGAAACGGCAGCAGGAAGTCTATGACTTATGGTTACAGCCACTTTATCTGGTTTTTACAGGCACCATAACTAGTAGTTTTGTGGGTAATTTTTACCTAAATTTACTTTTGCTACTAAAAGAGGAATTCAGTTTAGGGTTTGGAGACCAGCAACTATAGGTTTTTTCAAACACATTTCAAAAGAAGACCTGCCTTTAAAAATTAGAGCACCCACGATTTTATGTTCTTTTAAAAGACTTATACCAAGGACCTGTGTAATGAGTTAAACTTTTATAGTGAGATCTTTCTCATATATTCAGTAATAAATCTGCTTTATACCAAATGCAGCATACCAGGAAGTCTCTAATAGAATTAAATGGTTTGTAAAACAAAGTGTGAAAGCAAAAAGTGATAAATTTTTAAGGTGTCCTGAGCTCTTTACACTTAACTTATTAGATAGGAAACTACTTCTTTGCTTCCTCATATAATGCCTTATGTCATCTTTTTCCTTTAATAATCAACAGTGGAAGAATTAATGTTCATTTGGGATGTGGTTAATATATTCATTCTTTCATCTGTTCATTCATTTAATTGTTACTGAGCACTCTGATAGGGAATGATGCTTGCTATCTCTAGAAAATACACATATTCCATTTTACAAATATTCATTAACAGGGCAGTAAAATAGTATGAGCATTGCAATTAGACATATCAAGGTAGCCCTACCATTAATTAGTAGCATGACCTAATGAGCCGCATTTTAATGAATTTTTTCATAACTCTTGATATTAACTACTCTTTGAAATCTTCTCCTTTATTGAATTATAGTAATTTTACAGTTCTATTTGAAGGAAAAATCCATTTTCCTTCAAGTGTATTATTTCCTTCTCCTACACTATACTTGATAAAAACCTTTCATGTTTTTCCTAATATAGAGAGAGAAGTAACTACTTCTATTCAACCCCAAACTGAGGGTATTCTCATTCCTAAGCAATTCAAATACTTCAACAGCTATTATTATATCACTAGCATCCATCAAAAATTGACCTTCACTTATTTTTTTTAATTGAAATTCTTTTCAAATAAGTTCTGGTTCTGCTGCTATAATCAGAAGTTAACTGCTGTTGATTTCAAATCAAGTTCCAGAAAGTAAATAAAAATGAAAAACTAAATGGAAAATTAAAACAAATGTCTAGTTCGGTTTATTGTCCTATTATACTACTTTGTGAAAAAAAAACTATTTCATTCACATTGAGAATGTAGTATTACAGTTAGTATTAGATATTGGGGAAAAGAAAGTCTATTTTATATCATGTTGAAATATTTTCATTGTTTAGTAAGCACTAAATGAAAACAATTTTAACTGGTCTTCACAATTCTGCATTTCCAAATCTTTTGAGAACGAGTTACAAATAGGCATCTTCTAGAAACCAGAGAAGCAAATTAATTTTATATGGCATGATTATTTTTGAGAAGAATAATTTTTTATATATAAACTTAAGTACTAGAAAACGTACTTTAACTTTCAGATTATTGGTCAGTAAGAGAAAGTATAATTCCATTTAAACACAATGGTTTTGTAATTGTCCAATCTAGATTCAAATCATGTCTTAATCATTTAGTGGCTGAATGAACTTGGACAAATAGGTTACTCTTTCTAAGCTTTAGTTTCCTCATCTTTAAGATATTGATAAAAACCTACTTTTCAGGGTTATTGTGAGTGTTAAAGATATTGTATATAAAATATCTGTCACTATGTATGATAAATAGTAGCTAAATTTTTAAGGTATGCATGGGGCACAGCAATCACTCAGTTAATGTTGGTTATAATATTATTATTTCTATGGTAATACATACACTAAGGCAAATGTAATCTAAGAGAGGAATGCCCAGTCAATTAATCTTGGAAGCCCTGCATCTAAAATTCCTTTCTAAATTCATTTACCAATTCGTGCATTCACCTACTCAATAAACAATTAGTAAGCATCAAGCCCTCCTGGAACTTACAGTATAGAGAAAAAGATACACATTAACAGATAAATACATAACTATACTTTTTACTTAGTGATATGAAGGAAAAGAATAAGCAACCAAGAGAAAGATTAACACAGTGTACCTCATTTATATTGTATCAGAAAAGGCTTCTCTGAGAAAGTGCTAAGTTAAACCTAAAAGATGCATAGGAGTCAGAAAAGAGGAGAAAATACAGTTCCAGAAACAGGAATAAAATGAATGAGGGCATGAGTAAAACAAAACAAAACAAGAAACATAGTCTTATTGAGGAAATAAAAGAGAACAAATAGTGAGAGTAAGGAAAAGTGGAACAAGATGGGACTAAAGAGTTAAGCAGGAGCCAGATCAGATATGACCACACAGGTCATGATAAAGAGTTTTTAGTTTATTCTAACTGCTTTTTTTTGGCACTGAAGAGTTTAAGCAGATAAATGATATGATCTGATTTATGCTTTAAAAATGAACACTAGAGAATTTATGTAAAAGATGACAGAATAACAATTTTTAAACTACCCTCCCTCTCTCCAAACCCACTGAAAAATAACAAAAAACATCATCTCCAATGAAACAAGGAAAATACCACAACCACAAACCACAAAATATGAAAATTATCTTCCAAATGCTGAGAAACTTTGGGGCAAGGGAAGATGTTGAGAGATGACAAAACACACAAAAAAACACAAAACCCTTCTCGGCCCTCAGCCCTTGAACAGACTACAGATACCTGAAAGCATACCAGTCCGGTAAATTCATTCCACCAATCCTTTGATTGCAGTGATGGGGTTTAAGCAAATAGGAAAGCCACAGGAAATATAATTCATGACCCAGTAAAGACCCAAACAGACGAAAGTAAGGAAGGTAGAGCTGAGGAGGAAGAACCCACCATTTTTATAATCTACAACCAAATCTCCTAATCTCAGGAGATTTCTGGTGGTGAGAAAGTGTAAAAGACAAGAGCACAAATCATATCACTTCTCAGAAAGCCTGTGATATAAAGGGCTTCACAACAAATTGTACATGCAAACAGGAGGAGCTATGTGACTGGGTAGAGGGCAGAATCAATATGGTAGGATGGCATGTAAGGCAGCTGCCTCCATTTGACACTGAGTACCACCCCACATACTTCCCTTCGCCTCTTCCTATACTATTCTAAAATAAATAGTGGCCCAGGTAGAGTTGTCCTTATTTAAAAAATAAGTAATATTCAGAAAGAAACTAGCAAGGGATCTAGAAATAGTGAGGGGAAGGGGAAGTGTGAGGACAGAAACATAAATTAAAATAAATGAAAATCATTTACCAAATGAGGAACTATTCCATGCAATAGAGGAAAAAGTTCAGTCACTATAGTGACTATAGTTCACTGTAGATTCAAAGAGTTTCAAATGCTATTTTTCTATGAGAGTTCACAGAAGAGTTATGAGAGGTAAAAATTACAACTAAGGTAATGAAATGTGAACCGTAAGAGCTTAAGAAAAATATGAAAGAGAAAAAAGAAGCCAGTATAGATGAAAGCCATGTCAGAAGCAAGGAAAACTGATGAAATACAAACTGGAAAATCATTAAAGGTAGGCTGGCCTCAGACTTCACAAAGTTAACATCCACTTTTAAAAGCAGTGGAACAAACTCTACCAAGTTCATCATTTCATCACCATTCATTCTCTCACTAGTTTTCTAAGATCTACTTTTAGTCTTCTACAACTGTGCTGAAGTGAGATTCTCAAAATTTAACAATGATTTTCCCACAGAAAATGCAATGGATTCTCCCCCCCATCTTTTCCCTGTCCTCATTTCCTTTGATTTCTCTATAGTTTTAGCACTGCTGATTAGTTTCTTCTCAAATCTCTTCTTTAGCTTTTGTGATAGTACAATATATTCTTCTCTCCCATCTCTCTGACTATTCTATCACATTTCTGCCTTTTTTCTTCCATAATCCAAAAGCAAATATTCCCCAGGATTTGACTCATGACCCTATAGCAAATTCCATTCCTTGCAAATTATCCAATCCTGTAGATTCTATTATAATATCGATGGAAAGACTCCTAAATCTTTATCTTCTATTTTGACCTTTTTTGCTTCAGCTTCTTCAACTTTTCCAACAGCTTACTGAATTGCCAATAGTACTTTAAATGTTTCAAATTAGTTTTCTATCCTTAAATCAACTCTCTCTCTTAATTACTGTTTTTAGTTATGGTATCACCATTCTCTCAAACCACAAGCTTAAAACTTTAGAGTCAACTTTGATTCTCTTCCTTTTTGCTTTGTCCATAGGTCCAACTAATTTCCTAGTTCTACTAAACTTTCCTCCAAATCTCTCTTAAATTTTACTTTCCTTGGCATTTCAATGCTGTCATTCTGGATAATGTCCTAGTCTTTAAACAACAGGATAATAGCAGGAACTTCCCTTCTGTTCTGGGACTGCTGCCGGGCTGACTGCCCTATTAATAAATATCCCTGCTTTGAAACCTGCAAAATTCCACACTAAGAACAAGATAAAGTTAGAACTATCAGTTTAACAATTAAGTCTCTCTACAACTTACAACATCTAACTTGGGTCTTATATATGTCTAATATTGTTGAGCCTAATACCATGAAAGAGTTTGCGCTTTAGAGACAGAAAACCTGTGTCCAAATCCTAGACTAAATTGCCAGTATCATTTACTAGCAATGTGGTTATGAGCAAGTAAATTTACTTATCTAGGCTTCCATTTCTTCACCTGAAAAATGAGGATAATAATACCAACCTTATGAAATCTTTTAAGTTAATATAATCAATGTAAAGGGCATCTACCACAAGGTAAAAATTCAAATGATAGCTATTATGCTGTTTTTCCCATATAAAAACTACACCAGTTCCTTTCACCTATCAGATCATATCTATTCTTTGAGGTCTAGGTTATAACTAAGTTTGTCCACAGAACTATTCTGAACAACTCATACTTAAGTGGTCTTTCATTGGAATCCCCTTAAAAACTTTTTTCCTTACCTTTGAATGTTTGTACACCATATATTTAATTGGTATCTCTCAGTGGCATTTATATTACTTCATCATGAATTATAACTATAAATGTACTTCTTGTATCCCCGTTATTGAAATGTAAGCCCCTTCTGAGCAGTGACTGGGTTAGGCATACTTTGTGTTCCTGCTTTGCCCATGGCAGACTAAGTAAATATCTGTCAAGATAGTAACCACACTAGTGGGTGTAAGGATTTAATAATATGGGTAACTGTTAAACCACTGTGTTGTATATTTGAAACCAATGTAAGATTGTACATTAATGATACTTCAATAAAAAAAAATCTGTCAAATATTACTGCTTCACCTACCAATGTTGAAATGATTATTTCTGGATTCATAGAGATTAATGTTCATTTCATCATACTGATGTTTTCTGAAAAAAGTAAATGGCTTCTGATAACTGTTAATTTAATATTAAGTACCCAGTACATAAATTTTATTACTAATATATTGATAATTAATTGTCATAGCTGAAATTATTATTTCTCTATAATAATATGTTCTTCATATTTTATTTTAAAACTTTTAAGCATTCACTCTAATAAGAGCTTCTCAAAACCTATCAAATCACTTCGAGTAATAGCCACGAAGGAAACACAAGCTAAGCAAGAAACATCACCTTCTTCAATTCTATGGTTCCTAGAACTAAAACAATGACTCCAGTTTTATTTCCATCAAATAAAAAAATACTTTAAGATATATTTTAGTCTACTTGCAACTTAAAAACAATTTCTAAAAATATACAGGCTGATAATTTTAGGTCTATGAATATGAAAGGTAAAAACATAATGCTTCTAATGCTGTAGTTTTAAATAGCTCCCTATGAGTCTAAATGATTTAGACATTTTTCAAATATTCATCTGTAATTGCACCTACACAACAAAAGAATTTCAGAGCTGAAAAAAATCAGTCCATTATCTTGTAGTTTTGTTTAGACATTATTAAATAAGTGATTTGGCTGTTTTTTTTCATTGAATAGACTGATGGGCTGAATGTCTGTATTTTTTATTAGGGAGCTGGGATTTTTATTAATCCTTAAATGTAAATTGAGTTTATCATTAAAGACAAATTTGAATGCCCTTCCATGGAAATTAAAATACTCCATTTAGAATGATAAAGCTTTTTCCCAGTTACTCACTACAAAATTATCTCTAGCTAAAATAAATTTTATACTCTTATTTTAATTCATTTAATACTATTATCTGAAATGATATTTAATTGATCTGTATTTTTCTTTATTCTACTATAACTTTTATATTGTTCTCTTAAGATGACTATGCATTAAGCCTATAATTTTGTTTAATATGCTGATCTGTATTTAGCAGTTGAATTCCTGGTTGAATTTCAACTGAAGAAGAAAAACATATAGCTTACTCACCACTTTACCAGAATTAAGTAACCTTTTCAGCCTGCCAATAAAAATAAAACAAAAAAGTACAATTTTTGAGCCAGGGTTGCATTCTGGTTAGATGTGTTATAGCAACCATAAATTCACTCATGTGGCCAGGATATACTTCTGAGACAGATGTGCTCTTTTCTGAATTGTTCAGTCTAGAGAATTCTTTTTGAAATGGATGTTAAGTTAGTGCATTAAGATATATTTTAAAAACAATAACAACTTACGGGAGGTCCAGGATCCCCTTTTGGCCCTCTCAGATTCTCCATTTCCAGCATTGTATTAAGATCCTCATAATAATAATAATAATCATAAAGCTCAGTTTCATAGCTATTTTCGATGGCATAAGTAGCGTCAGGATCAAGTTCACCTTCCTTCCTTAGATCAAGGTGATTGTCCACAGATGGCTCATCTGTCACTCTGTATAAGGTTGTATTTGAAATCTGTTGTAGTTCCATGAGTTCATTAGTGTGTAGATTTGCTGTGATAGCCTCCTGGAGATTAGCAATTGTATCTTGTTTTATATGAGGAAGAATAGATGGTATCTTCTTAAATGGTGACAGCCCAGTTACTCTATCATTATGCTGTGTGATATTATTGGATACATTTATGAGAGAACTCAATTTCCCCTTGCTATTTGTTCTTGCTTCATTGAAGCGATGATGGGTCATTGACAGGCTTAAATTGGTCTGAGTATGTTCCTCAGTGATCATTTCTTTGGACTGAATCCCATGGCTCACAATATCCACAGCAGAGACCTTCCCTGAATGATGAGAAGTTAACTGAGATCTTGGTATCTGGGACTCTTGTTGTTTATGCACTGTTGCAGAATCATTATTTATAATATTTGGAATACTTTTGCCTTTACTAAGTGTATCTTCTGCCAATACTTTTTCACCAAACTGCTTAAGCAAAGGAGAGTTTTCTGGTATCTCAGCTGGTACAATAGTTGTATGAAGAGGCCTTGTCTCAGGACGACACTGCTGTTTCATGTACCTGCAATAGTTTGCAGATGCTTCTGCAGAAGGAACAATATCCAACTGACATAGTATTCCTTCAAAATGGACAGAATTATTATTCATACTTCCTAAGGTAAACACACTGTTAGAATCAAAGGTCAGAACTTCCGAAAGAGTCTCTCTGCTAAAGTATTTCTTTCCACACTCAACAAACATTGAGACAACTTGGTTTCGAATAGTAATGGCCAGGGAGTGCCATTGCTCATCATGAACACTGTAGTTGAAAAATACAGACTGCTTTCCTCCCAGGTATACCGCTAATTTTTTAGGTAATAACTGTACTCCTAATTGCAGTCTATTTTTATTTCTAATGCTGAAGATAAATGCATTGTTTACTCTATGTGACTGCAACCCAATTAATATCGTAAATGGCTGTTCTAACTTGACTGGTAAAATTCTGAGAGGTGACTCAAAATAAGCATTATTTGTTAAAATGACACCTGATTCTGTTAAATGGACCCCCCGAGGTAATGGTGTAGATGATGATGGTACCGCAGTCACTGATGATGAGTATTTTACATCTTTGCCTCCAAGGCCTAGTTGATGAAGAATATCTATGCCTGGAAATTAAAAAGAGAGAGAGAAAAAGAAAGAGAGAAAGAATCTTACTCTTATGCATTCATGCGTTCACATAAATGAGATGAGAAAAATCTCATCAACAGCAATCCCTAAAATGAGCACACTCTATCAATTCTAGGTGATGACAGAGATGGAGAGGGACAGTAAGATATTATATTAAAAAAATTTGAAACACACGTACACACACATGTACACACACACACACACACACACACACACACACATCAATATCCCTAAAATCAAAATGTAGTAAATATTCTCTCATTTTCCCCAATTAGCAATCTTATTTGGTATGCCAATGAATATTACTTCTTTAATTTAGAACTTAAAACTATCACTTCTATGCTGAAGAGAAAATGGGGACACACTTACAAAAGGAAGTTTTTAATTTGGAAACTATTCTATAAATTAAGGTTACACAGTCCTTTAAACTGTGATTTTTCAGGCTGTTTCCCCTTCACGCTTTCTGGAAACTTACAAGTCACACAAGAGCTCTCCCTATGCCTAATACCTCATGTGTGCACTACACATAAAGTACCCAGTCACCTTGATACCTCCTGGACAAGAGAATTTAAATTCCTATTGTTGATGATTACCATACTTTTTCTCTGACACATGTAAGAGAGTTTTCCAAGTTTCTCTCTTTTCCATTTTTTCCCACTCCATGTCAATAATTTTTATCTGAACAATTTGTAAACTCTTTTTAAATAGTTTTTATATAATATAGATTTCATACAATATGAGTTTAATATAATCATGGATTTTTCTGGTTTATTTATTATTGTAATGTTACTGCTTACCTTTCAATGACAAACTTTTGTTGGACAGATTCTACATCTGAACGTTTCGTGGATATCCACTATATCTGCCTTGTAAATAGTTCTGTAATTCTAGAATGAATGGATTTTCCCAACCAAAATCTGATCAGATGTCATATTTATCTCCAGAGTCTTATAAAGTTAAATATAACTTGTAAAGAATGATAAATCCTTTCTTCAAGATCTAGAACAGCTTAGTCATCCATTTGACCTTTATTACTCTTTGGGTTATAAATCTCCCATCTGTATCTTTGTACATATATAATCATTTGCAACAAGGAATGGGAAAGAATTGTTCATTCATTGTTGTGATAAATGAGGGAAAATAAGTTTCTGAAATTAGGCAGGAATATTGTGCACCATTTCATTCTTTTACAGGAAATTAGTAGATATTTGGTAATTCATATTAATTACAACTAGCAAACATAATGGCAAGTGTCAGACCCGTCTGACAACTATATACAATGAAATTACTGAATATCACTCATTCGTAACCTAGCAATAAAATTTAAATATTTTCTCATTAGCTTTACAAACACTCGAGTGGTTTATTTAAGGTAGGAAACATCATTTTATTTCTATAGTATTTGTAATTTTAATAACAGTTTTAAACATTATAAATGTAACTAGGATGTTGTATGACAGGATCTCTCAAACTTTTCCACCAAAATATTCCTAACAGCAGCTTAGAATTATATACATCTCCAAGGATTTGGGGAAATAGTTTAAAGAAGCCCCATAAAAACATAAAAAATATCTTTTTATTTTTCATGTTTCATAATTATAATTTATGAAAAACTTTAATTTTACTCCATAATACGGCTATGTTTGTTTTAGTATAAAATATGCATTACCAGCTAAATCTCAGTTAACTATTCCCATCCTCAAGTTTCAATGAAAATTTATACTCCTGAAAAACACCATGTTCAGTCTGTGACTCTGGGTACTCTTGCCCAATGCTACCTACCTCTCCCAATCTGAGGACTAAACTATGGAAGAAACATTTTTGTGATTCTGTGAAAATCACAATGCTCACAGCATGTACAGTCAGAAAGTATGGGAAAAGTATCATTCTGGGAAGCCACACAGACACACACAAAAGAAAAGCCCCATTTATCTGGTATGATATCAAGGGCTTCTCCTTACCTAAAGAAAATCTATTCTTTCCTTTAATAATAGCTTCTGCTATCTACTACCTCAAATTTCTGATTCTGTTAAGAGGAAATACTATCGGAAAGAGTTATTTGAAACTCTAGAACACATATATGTGTTTTCATATTTCTTTATATATACATATATATTTCCTTCAATTCTATTTTTTATTTGAATTTTTATGATAAATAGCAGGGATTTTTTACAAATCAAATGTCTTTGAGCATTTATTGTTCAATAAAGTTCCTATTATTGAACCATCCTTGCATTTCTAAAATAAAATCGACCTGATAGTTATTTATATATTATTCTTTTGATATCTTGTTGGATTCTTGAGGAATAACTTACGTAGAGTTACTGCATCAATATTTATGAGTTAAGACTGTGGTATTTCACTTATTATACTTTACCTTTTACTTTATCTTTATCTTTATCAGACCACAATATTTAAGGTTCATTATTTCCTATGGTCTGGAACAGTTCAAGTACCATTAGAATTATCTTTTTTTTCCTCAAAAGTTAGATAAAACTCAGCTGTAAACCAAACTTATTATATTGGTTTTTTTTATTAGTAGTTTTCATTCGCTTTTCTAATCTTTCATGTTATCTGATATATTCTAATTTTCTGCTGCTTTTTGAATCAGCTTTAAAATGTTTACTTTTCTATAAATAACAACCTTTTCCTAGGCTTTCAACTGTATTTCCCAGAGATCATCATGTAATACTCCTTACAATTCTTTTTTTTTCTATTTCTGTGGTTCTCTATATAATTTTTTGATTTTGAATATTTGGATCTATTTTTTCTTAATTCAGTATCATTACTGGTCATTTCAAAAGTACAGCCTTTGGATTTGTTTGTACTTTCTTCTATTTTTGTTTTCTATATCATTAATTTCCACATTTATATTAATGAAATAGTGATCTTTTCCTATTCTGTCTTGGCGTATTTTATTCTTTTTCTAATTTCTGAAGAGGAAGGAGTACTTTGTTCTTTATAGCATTTAAGCAACAAATTCTGAGTTCTACTTTAGCTGTGTTCCATAGACTTTGATGAATGATAATTTCATTTTTGTTGTTTTCTGGAAGCTATGCAATTTTTACTTGTATTTTCCCATTGACCTAAATGATTAAGGAGAAAAAATTTTTAATTTACAGCTGAAAGAGTTTTTTTCTTTGTTATTAAAATATAACAATATTAGTAGTATTGTGATCAGAGATTGCTGTCTAATATGCACTTTCTATTTTTGAAACAGCCTAATAAGCAGTCAATTTTGATTGAGATGCATTTACAAAGATGTTTCAGCATACAGAATTTAATACCAATCAGCTGAACTTCACTGTTTATGGTATTAAATGCTCTATATCCTTGTTTATTTTTATACAATTATTCTGTCATAGACTGAGATAATGAAAGTCTCTTACTGTATATCTACGTGACCTTAGACCTTGTGGGGTCATAGCTTTATGAATATTGATGCTACGGCTATTATATATAGAAAATCATAAAATTCATATATTCAATGGGTATTTATTGCTCCTTTTTGAATTATAAAGAGAACTTCTATGTCTGGTTTATTAATTTTTTTAGTATAACTTCTACCATATTCTGTTGAGACCAAGCTCCTTTTCCCCACTTTCCATTTACGTTTGTCTGATATACTCTTGGCCATACTTTTATTTTCATCTACTTTGAAACACTGTGTTTTAGGCAAAAGGGAAGGAGCTTGATTTGTTTTGTGACTAGTTCTGAAAATGTTTTCCTTTGAATATAAAAATTAAATCTATTTACACTTAGTAATCTGATGGTTCATTTAATCTATGTGTCATATTATTTTGTTGTCCCATGTTAATTTTTTCACGTCTTTCACTATGTGCTTTGTTATGCTTTGTTACCTTTGCTTTGTTTTATATGTAGTTCCATTTAGATTTGGAAAGATTTGTATTTTTATTCTGAGTTACCTTTAAAGTTATAAAGGTACACAATGTCCCTAGTCCTCTTTATTTAGACATACCTATTACTTCTTTCCTATGAACAATGTTTCCTTTTCCTTTTTCTCCCTTTCTCCCCTTTCCCTTATGATTAGCCAATAAGATTGTCCTTCTGAGAATTTACCTTTTTATTATTAACTACCCTAGTATTTATTTATTTATTTGTGTGTTTGTTTGTTTATTACTGTATCATTATGTACCATAGTATTTCTATTTGGGTTGTCAGCTTTGGAGAGTATTATTTAATTCCCAGCCAAGCAGCAATTTTAATCTACTGCCTATCAAATTTCCTCTTCTCCCCCCATGTTTTGGTGGTGGTACCATTCCTACATCGTTAGTTCATATGGCATTTATATTCTGTTCTGTTCCCACATTTTCTTCTCATAAATAGAGCCAGTGTTTTGCAGTTGTTTCCTATTTGCTGAAGTTTATCCTCTGTTAGTTTTCTCAAGAAGCATTCATGGGAACTTTTCTTCAGTGTTTGATTTTTTAGAATTATTTGTTGGTAGCCTTGCATCTTAAGTTTCATTGGTTATAAAATTCTTTACTGATACTTTGTTTCCTTGAATAGCTTGTGGATATGGTCCCATGGTCCTAGGATGTTGAATGTTAGAAAAATATGAAGTTAGCTAATTTATCCTTCTAAATGACTCAATTTTTTAACAGCATGTCCAAAAAAGCTGCTCTTTTTCTTTGAAGTGTGTTGATTCTATTAGAATAAAACTTCCTATTGACCACTCTGGATAAATGTTTGCAGGATGCCCATTTGTTATATAGTTTCAAGTTTTGTTGTTGTTTTTAGTAGTTTAATTAATTGTATCCTTGAATATTAGTTCAATTTTACAGTTTTAGTTTTCTTCTTCAAAAATTCCTATTATGAATAGGTTGAATCTCCACTGCTGCTATCTTCTGTCTCTATCATTTCTTTGTAATCTTTTAAAATGTTTATTTTCCATTCTGTTTGAATTTCTCATTTCTTTTTTCACTGTGTTTCCTACAACATCTAATCTCTCTTTCTGTTCCTTCCAATTTCATCTTGATTTTTTAAAAGGCTTTATTTTCCCCACAACTTCTTTTCCATAAGCTCACAATTCATATCCTTTTAATGTCTTGCCTCTCTTCCTTTTCCTGAGTTCTTATATTTCTGCTTTATGATCTTTTTTCATGGAGATAATTGTTTTCTTATGTTTGAATTCTCATTTTTGCTACCTTTCTCTACATTTCACCTTGCATATTTCTATTTATTTTGTGCCACCTGCTTTTAGTTAGTTATTATTTCATAGCCCAGCAGTTTATACAAGGATCTGGGGGGAGAAGACAGAGGGCCATACTGTTCCAATCTCAAAATGGGCTCATGGGCTCCATTTCAGCATTACCAACGTTAACTTCTCAGATCTCCTCAATATAGCCCCACCTTCTTCTCTGAACCAAACTAGTCCAGGACTTCTACAGCCAGCCCTGCTTACAGCTCCTCACTCTCCTTCCCCTGTATCCATGCCCATTGGTGACACTTCAGAATAAATCCCTCACCTCAGGAAATAGATTTTTGCATTTTTTGAGATCTTACCCCATGGAGCCATTTAGCTATTATTTGTGCTTCTTTCTGGTACTTCCTCCTGGACAGCTTCTGTTGTCCCCAGATCCTGTAGCACTTGTTTAATACAGGGCTAAAGGTTAAGTACTTCAAGGTGTGCCCCTCACCTTTTAGGAAGTTTGGTTTTGCTTGTGCTTCCTGAAATCTTACTATGGTTTTACTTCATATGGCATCTGCTTTTCTCATATTTTGGGAGTTCACAGATTATATCAGTCCTCTAGTTTTACTGAAATGGAGTTTAAGGGTTTATTTATTATTCATTTCACCTTGTTTCTTTGGTCTGGTAGCCAGAAACAAAAGTGGGAAGACAATATCTCGTGGCTTCAAGTTTACACTTAACATCTATACCCATTTCATAGATGAAGAATCTAAGATCCAGAGAGATTAAATAACTTGATCAAAGTCACAGAGCTGATAAATGGTAGAAATGCATTTGAACCCAACCAGTCTAACTTCAAAGTCTGCAGCCTTTCCTCCACCATGCTGACTCACAGTCTCTGTATTCTCTGAACAACCTCACTTCTTTCTTGGCAAGCCCCACTAGTTAATCACGACAGGGCTATTTCCCCCCACAGAAGTTACGCAGTGGGGAACATTCTCTAGGTAGCCACCAGAGTTGGTACCCTAGGTAAAGTCTAATTGTTATTCTATTTTTAAGCTTTCAAATCTTAGTGTGGGTAAGCTTAGCAAATGCTTCAAACAGGTGCTGATATAGAAGAGAGAATAGAGGACTCTTAAGGACAGAAGGCACAGATCAGAGGGGATGGGGAGAAGAGGAGAAGAAAAGAGGAAGGGTTCTATCAGAGGACATAATGTAGCCTGGCCCTGGATATACGCATTGTAATTTTGGGGTTAAATTTAGATATTTGGTACCAATGAATAAAGCAAGAAACAACTTAGTTGTCTATAGTAAGTTACTTGTTTCATGAGTAGCCCTAGCCACAAAAATCAGTTATGATTAAAGAATATTGATTATCAACCAGGCACTTTATTAGGTACTTTGCATTTTTTAAAAAGAATAAGAGTAACAGCAGCATTTATTAAATTATTTGCATGTACTGAGCACTGTTCTAAAAACTTCACTCCATTAAGCCACACAATTCTCACAACAACCCTGAGGTAGTTACTATTGCTAACTCTATCTGACAGCTAGGAACACTAAGTCACAGAGAATTTAAATAATTTTCCCAAGGTCCCCCAAATAGGAAGTGCAGAGGTAGAATCTGAACAGTCTTCTAAAGCCAATCTCTTAGCACAGCAACTTTTAGGAACACGTATTGTCTAACAACAAGAAATGATTATATCTCTTTCACCTATTTGCTTCTTAAATGGAGAATAAATCATAGTGTCACCAAGACAACGTCTTACTCTTTTTACTGTAAACACCAAGCCAAATGATTTCATCCAAACCATGGTTTCATTAACCACATATGCTGACTCAAAAACCTTCCTTCTGGGTTTGCATTTCCAACTGTCTATTGAATTTACCCAATAGAGATCAAATGTCCCACAGACACTTTTAACTAATTTTGAAAATATACTTATTTTCCCCAAAATTAGTTCCTCTTATTTTAGTGCCTCTCACAGTGCAGAGTCTCACTACCATATCAGCAGCCAGACTAGTATTTTTATAGTGTTGTTATATCATACTGATATAACTCCTGAACAAAATCCTCCAATGGCTTCCCATTATAGTAGAAGTAAAATCTAAATTCTTTACATAGTGTATAAAACCCATGTCATTAGCACCCTTCTTACCTCTCTGATCTCATCTCCTTTCATTTCATATGATTTTACTTTCCTCCAGCCAAACTGTTTTTTTCTTATTCCTTAACACCACTAAACTCGTTTTTAACTCAGGGTATTTACACTTACTGTTCTCTCTGCGTAGAAGGCTCTCACTTTATTTACATCTAAGCTCAAATGTTACCTCCTCAGAGAGGTCTTCCCTGACCACATTACTGATAATATAAAAGAGTCATTCCCCTTCATCAATAACTCTCTATCTTCTCAGAAGTCTTATGGTGCTTTATTTTTTCCTCATAACACCGGAAATTTAGGGGAATTTATATATACACTTGGCTATTGCTTTGCTCCATGTTGAAATATAAGTCCATGAGGGAAGGACTTCATCTTGTTTTACTGTTCTATTCCAACATATAGAACAATGAGTTAAACAAAATAGGTTCACCTGTGCTTCAGCACCTCTGTCACCCTGCGTATTTTTAAAGTGGCTATTGTGACTTTAAAGTATTCTTAATGTAAATAATACATGTATTCTGGATAAAGAAAGAAAAGTAAACTCATTTATAAAATGGAAAATGAAGCTTGACCTATGTGTAAAATTTTTGGTTAAGTGTCTGTGAGGGGTTCGGGAAAAAATAAGAGTTAATGCAGCTATGAGCTGCTTCTGTTAAAAATAAACACATTTTGGATTCATTTACAGGAAATACTATTCTCATAGATGAGTATTCTACACGTAGAGATTTCTACACATGTGTTTTTAACACATAGGGATCATGAACCTAAGAATGCTGTGTATGTAGAGAATTAGTTACACATCTCTCATGGTGTGAATTATCATGAAGAAGTGGTGCAGCTATGTCAATCTCCCTGGCAGCCAGCCCACCACTACAGACAGTAAGGAAAATGGACTGTATCAGATAAGAAAAGGGACCTATGTTTGTCTAGTCCTCAGAAAACTCAGACTTAAATTATTAGTCATATTCTTGAAGTAGAATAATACATTCACTAGGCTCTACCTAAAACTTGGTTATAAAACAAATACAAAATTTACATTTATTAACAGGACTTTTTTTTTAAGTATTGACCAGTTTTATTATTGAGGCCTTGGTTCTTGTTGCTTCTCACATACCTGATTAGTGAATGTTCATCTATTTTTTTTATTAGGGTATCATTGAAGAGTTTTATTATTGAGGTCTTGGTTCTTGGTGTTTCTCAGGAACCTGATTAGTGAATGTTTGTCTATTTTTTTTTTATTAGGGTATCATTAATATATATTCCTATGAGGGTTTCACAAGAAAAACAATGTGGTCACTACATTCAACCATATTATCAAGTACCCCCCAATGCCCCATTGCAGTCACTGTCCGTAAGATGCCACAGTCACTACTTGTATTCTTTGTGCTACACTGTCCTCCCCATGACCCCCCATACACACCATGTGAACTAATCATAGTACCCCACAATCCCCTTCTCCCTCCTTCCCCACCAGTCCCCTTTGGTAATCACTAGTCCATTCTTGGAGTCTGTGATTTGGCTGCTGTTTTGTTCCTTCAGTTTTGCTTCATTGTTATACTCCACAAATGAGGGAAATCATTTGATATTTGCCTTTCTCTGCCTGACTTATTTCACTGAGCATAATACCCTCTAGTTCTATCCACATTGTTGCAAACGGTAGGATTTGTTTCTTTCTTATAGCTGAATAGTATTCCATTGTGTATATGTACCACTTCTTCTTTATCCATTCATCTACTGATGGACACTTAGGTTGCTTCCATATCTTGGCTATTGTAAATAGTGCTGCAGTAAACATAGGGTGCATATGTTTTTTTGAATCTGAGATCTTGCTTTCTTTGGGAAAATTCCTAGGAGTGGAATTCCCAGGTCAAATGTTATTTCTATTTTCAGTTCTTGAGGAACCTCCATATTGCTTTCCACAATGGCTGAACTAGTTTACATTCCCACCAGCAGTGTAGGAGGGCTTCCCTTTCTCCACATCCTCGCCAGCATTTGTTGTTCCTAGTCTTTTCTGTGTTGGCCATCCTAACTGGTGTGAGGTGATATCTCATTGTGGTTTTAATCTGCATTTCCCTGATAATTAGCAATGTGGAACATCTTTTCATGTGCCTATTGGCCATCTGAATTTCTTCTTTGGAGAATTGTCTGTTCATACCCTCTGCACATTTTTTAATAGGGTTATTTGCTTTTTGGGTGTTGACGTATGTGAGTTCTTTATATATTTTGGATGCTAATCCCTTGTCAGATAAGTCATTTACAAATATATTCTCCCATACTGTAGGATGCCTTTTTGTTCTGCTGATGGTGTCCTTTGCTATACAGAAGCTTTTTAGCATGATGTTGTTCCATTTGTTCATTTTTTATTTTGTTTCCCTTGCCTGAGGAGATGTGCTTAGGAAAAGGTGCTCATGTTTATATTCAAGAGATGTTTGCCTATGTTTTCTTCTAAGACTTTTATGGTTTCATGACTTACATTCAGATCTTTTCATCCATTTTGAATTTACTTTTGTATATGGTATGGGGTTAGACAATAATCCAGTTTCATTCTTTTGCATGTAGCTGTTCAGTTTTGCCAACACCAGTTGTTGAAGAGGCTGTCATTTCCCCATTGAATATCCATGACTCCTTTACTGTGTATTAATTCACCATATATTCTTGGATTAATATCTGGGCTGTCTAGTCTGTTTCACTGGTCTATGGGTTTGTTCTTGTGCCAGTACCAAATTGTCTTGATTACTGTGGCTTTTATTAACAGGACATTTTAAATAACTTTATAACTTTATTACTGGGTTAAGATTTAAAGGAATAACTGAAAACATGGCAAATAACAGATATTTGTCTCTGCTTAGTCTTAAACTCTCACTAAAATGAGAATAAGGAAACATCATTTAAAACTACATTGGCAACAGGTACCAAAGGGAAAGGGACTGGGGAGGATGGTTGGTTAGGGAGGGATAAGGGGGGGGAGAAGAAGGGGGTATTAAGATTAGCAAGCATGGGGGGGGTGGGAGAAAGGGGAGGGCTGTACAACACAGAGAAGACAAGTAGTGATTCTGCAACATTTTGCTATGCTGATGGACAGTGACTGTAAAGGGGTTTATAGGGGGGACCTGGTATAGGGGAGAGCCTAGTAAACATAATATTTATCATGTAAGTGTAGATTAATGATAACAAAAAAAAAAAAAGCAGTTCCTGTGTGGTGACCTCCAATGAGTTCTACACAATCGTATAAAGGGCACATAAAAGTGTAGGCAAAGGGTCTGTTTGTGTTTATACAGAGGATCAAAGCCTAATTTGGCTACCCCGAAAATGAACTAAGATATGATATGAAAAAGAACTTCCAGCATCAGCACTCTCTGGAAGACTCATACCAGAAGATGATCATCAAAAAACCCCAACAAAGATCCACGCACTGCTATAGCTGTAGACACACTCATCCCACTGGTTCCTGGACTTGCCATGGGAATGAAGAAGGAGATATCTAAGCTGGCCTGTGCATACAGTAAAACAACAAATTTGACTGGATCTATACTGTTGGAACTCAACCAAGAATTAGGAGAAATGCAAATTGTAGCATTCCAAAATCTTACAACTACCGACTATCTACTGTTAAAAGAACATATGGGATGTGAACAGTCCCCAGGAATGGGTTGTTTTAATTTGTCTGATTTCTCTCAGACTGTTCAAGTTCAGTTGGACAATATCCACCATATCATAGATAAGTTTTCACAAATTCCTAAGGTGCCTAACTGGTTTTCTTGGTTTCACTGGAGATAGATGGTAATTACAGGTATGCTTTGGTTATGTAACTATACTCCTATTATGTCAATGTGTGTACGCAATTTAATTAGTAGTTTAAAACCTATACATGCTGAAGTTACTCTACAAGAAGACATGTCAAAGAAATAATCAATCTTCCCATGTTTTCTTCCTCCTGCTACTTCTATAGCTTTTCTCCTTCCTTCCTAATTACAACCCTTAAATAGAATTTGTGTGTCATATCGAATTTACCGAGTATCATAATTCTTCCAAGTGGTAAAGATACCTCAAGACAAATGCTGGGCATAGAAGCCACAGTGCATAAATATGCAAAGAAGTAAAAAGCTAACCTTTTCAAACAATAAGGCTTCTCTCTCACTTACCAACTTTACATTTCCCTGTATGGCCCCGGAAGATGACTGGTTAGCCAGAGACAGGTAAGATTCCTCAAGGGAGGAACAACCTAAGACAGGCACAGTCGCAGGGGGGCCATCAGGTGAGAAATTGGGGATCAACAGAGGTGAGGCTTAGAACCTCACACCCCTGTTCTGAGAGAACTCTTCTGCATCCGTGGATGTTTTATTGCCCTTGTCTAGCTTGGATTAATACATAGTCTACAGGCACACACCTGATCATCTACATTTGCTCTCTTACAACACTAAACTATGTTTTCTACCTTTATCTTGTATCTACCTACCACTTCAGCATTTTATTAAAAATAATAATAATAAAGAGAGAAATGTGGTATCCACATATAAATCAAGTATAAAAATCAAATGAATATTCATATTTGAACTGATTGTTTATAGTTCATAATGCATGAGCAAAACCAAAAGTTTCTGTGATGACTGCCCTTGTACTGTTCACCATGTAACTTATTCACTATGTAAGAATTTGTTCTCCATGTAGGAACTTGTTCATTATGCTTCAGAAGATTGGAGACTGATGAAAATTAGGCTTGGAGTGGCTTAATGATTGTGCATTGAGCATTGACTTCCCTGTACAGAATTTTATTGTTGTTAACAACCATTTGATCAATAAATACGCGAGATGCCCTCTCAAAAAAAAAAAAAAAAGTACACACTTCCAACTGTAAAATAAATAAGTAACCGGGATGTAATGTATAGCATAAGGAATATAGTCAAAATATTGTAACAACTTTGTATGGTGATAGCTGGTAGCTAGAATTATCATCTATATAAATGTTGAATCACTGTGTTGTACACCTGAAACTAATGTAATACTGTGTGTCAACTACCCTTCAATAAAAAATAATTATCTATAAAAAAAAAAAAGCAGCTACATTGGCAAAGTGAATGGGTAGAAGAGACAATAGTGGGAAAGAGATAAGAAAGTTCTGGAAGATGAAAAGCATATGAAGAAATTAGCAGAGCTGAAAAAACTGAACACTAAGGGCTTATAGGGGCAGGTGTTAATGACAGGTGGGCCAATTCCTATGGCAACATCCAGAAATGGCTCAAGAATTGAAGGCAACAAATCACTGAATTCAGGAGAGAGGCATGAGACGGGGGGAGGAGGGAAGAGTTTGAAAGTCTGTGTAAGAAGCTTTGAGACCACAACAGAAGATTAAAGCTTACTTATGTAGAAACATTAAATCAATCACAGCAGAAGATGGAGGAGTAGCACCATAGTAAGAACAAAGGGGTTCAGCTAAAATTTACATACTAAATGTTAAAATAGCAGCCCCTTGTCTTCTGCAAGAACCTCTTCATATCACTTAACTCTAATAACTGGGGCAACCAGGATTGTATTCTACAAGTAAGATATTGGAGAATTCTTCTCTAAACTGCACAGACTTAGACATTTGTGGTTCAACAACAAGATGGTCAGCTAAGTTTCTACCTTATCACCCTCTATGTAAAATACACTAGTTAATAAGCCTGACCATGCAGAGTTTCCAAGCATATTTTTAGTGCCTTGCTTTACAATGATAGCACAGGTAGTACAGACTTCTATAGAACTTTTCCAATGTAAAAGACCAAAACAAACAAAAATGTGTAGGAAAAAAAAGAAAACTGCAGAGCAAAAGAAAAGTTCAAAAAAAGTATTCTTTAGAGAGATAACAGTAGATATTACATCAAATAAAGAAGACCAAGATACTTTTTTTTTAAATAAATGATTTGAGTGAGAAAGCTCTTAAGAATGTAAATACAGCAGAAACAAAATTTTGAATGTTTGGAATAGTGATTAATGAAAATCTAATATAAAATAGAATAGAAAACAAAGATGTAAAATAGGAGCTAAAAATAAGGAAATAAGGAGCTCAATCCAGGAGATCTAAGAGCTGACCAGCAGAATTTGCAGGAAGAAGAAATAAATGTATCAGAAAGAACAGAGGAAATTCCCAAAAAATGAAAGATGTTTCCTCAATGAAAGGGCCTACTGAGTGCCCAGCACAATATCAAAAAAGGCCTGTACCAACAATAGACAATCCTAAGCATGTAGAGGGAAAAATTAAAAGATCATATATAATCAACTAATATAGAATATCAGATTCTTTAACTGTAAGCCAGAAGACTATAGATGAAAGCCTTTAAAATTCTGACAGAACACTATTTATATAAAATTCTATATCCACCCAACTACCCTCAAGCATATGGGTGAATGAAATAAACACATTCTCAAAGATGCAATTTTGCAAAAGAGTTTACCACCTAAGTACACATTCTCAGGATGCTACTGGATGACATGCTCCTCAAGTAAGCAAACGGATAATGAAAAAGGACAATGTAAGTTCTACAGCACTGGATCTAATACAGGTAAAATACATCAACTCTACAGGAAACTTAGAAAACTCCCAGCCACAGTAGAACTCAAGAATTTAGCTGCTTGAAGGAATATCTCCAAGGGGGGAAAATACAATGGTTAGAGTATTTGGTGTATTTATTAAAAAATATTTTTAAGGAGTTTTGGAATCCTTTTGGAGTATATGAGATGAATAAGTGATAGTGACATGGAAAACATAGCAAACAAAAAAAGGAGGCAATCTTGTAATACTGTACAGGAAAGGAAATATAAATGTACATGACTCAGTGGTTAAAAAAATACACACATGGTCAAAAGGGAAATTATAAATATTAACAAAATATTTTGAAAGAACTATATTGAGAGGATACAAAAAGGGGAAAAGGGGGTATAGGATAGTATAAAAATGTTAAATCTTCATTATCAAAAATAGGGAGTCAATACAATATACACTATTAAGAAATATTGGGGTTAAATATGGTTAGCACCAAAAGAAGGTGCTAAAAGAGTTTGGGTAGAGGGCTGCAGCAGTAGGTAGATCAAGGGATACTGTTTTTTTGTGATGTTCTGTTGTACAACCTGACTTTTAAACTATGTACTTACATTACTTTGATACTTCTAAATTTTGAAAACACCCATAAGCACAAATATATTTATTACTGAGAAGTCTAATTTGGGATAAGCTCTAGCTCAAATAACATATTTGGCAGCATCAAGGTCCCCAATGATATTGGTGGTCATTATAAAATCTCAATTTCCATTAAAATAATCTAATCTCCTGATTAGATGTTATATTATTATATTTTACCAACTTAACAAAAAAAATCTACTTTAAGAAAAAGTGGTTCTAAGTTTCTGATAACATACTACTACTTTCATTTCTTTTCTGTACTCAAAAGTATAAAATTTTCTAAACTCAAGAGGTTTTTAAAAATCTTTACCTTTGTTAAGAACTCACAGCAAAATTTCATAGTTATAGGAAGGTTAAAAATTACAATGTTCATCCTGAAATAAAGGAGCACACTTTGTATTCTGTAAGTAAAATCTTAAGGCTGAGAGATAGATATTATTTTTTTCATTTACTCCTTTCATTGGTTCTGAATTAAGAAAACTTCATAAATATTCAGTTTTCCATGTATTTTTCTTTGCCTAGGTTTTTAATATTTTGTGATACATTTTATAATTATGAAACTCATCACCCCCATGGATGGCAACTACGAAGCAAGAGGATAGATAGTGGAAAGAGTTTTTTTGCTTGTTTGTTTTGGGGTATTTTTTGGCTTTTCTGTCATCAGATATCGACCAACCTATATCCAAGCCTTAGCTATTTGAGCCTGGGTAAGTCCGTTCTTTGAGCCTTAGTTTTCTCATCTCTAATACCTATTCAGCAGGTTCATTATAGAGATTAGCATATCTGTAAAGTTTCAGCTACCAACAGGACACACAGTTTGTATTTAATTAATAAGGGCATTTCTCCTTCTCTTCTTTATTTTCTCTGGTCCAAGAAGCTTAATTTTAGAGAATTTGTAGACTCTGCAGTCAAAATACCTAAGTTCAACTTTTGGTTCTTCTGTGTAATAGCCTGTAACACTGGGGCAGTTACTTATTCTTCTTCATTTGGGTTTCAGCAATTCTATCATGGGCATAATTATAAAAATTCTGGGATGAACTAGTGGTGAAAAAATATGTATTCTACCAGCACAGTGACTAGTACACAATTAGTTCCTAGAAACTGTAACAGTAATAACAAAAAATAGAGATTATTTTTGCTTTGAGTAGCCAAGAAGAGGAGAAAAACTAAGTAACAGAAATGACTCCGTCAAAAATAGCATTTCATGAAGTTGCACGTGACTGTGGCCTAATTTAACAATTTCTCCATAAAAGGGAAATAGAAAATGCCTTCTAAGATACGTTTTAACTCACCTACGTGCTATTTGACAGAATACTTACCTATGTCCACCTGTTAGTTTGGACAGTCTGATACAGTATCACCCCTTCTTTTGTGCCCTCTCTCTACCTACATGTATTTCATTTACTTGTTTTTGTTTACTTGCCTTTTTCTTACTATTATTTGGTTGATTGAACAAATTGACAAGTAACTCGCTGAACTGGTCACTGGACTGCAAACTGGTATGTCAGAATGGATAATTTGGCAGCCCTGCTTGATATAAGGCAGAGGAGAAAAAAAACTGGGGCCATGGTGATATTGTCTATAGATCCAGCAAAGTTCAGGGCTTTCTTTCTCTGACTGTTTTTGTATGACCTTTGACAAATGCACTTTTTTTTTAAATTTGTGGCCAGAGACATTATCTTATTCATATTTCAATCACTGGCAATTAGGATATTATGTGGCAAACAGAAGATACTTTAAAAATGTTTAATAATTGAATACATTAAGGGAATATGGGTATATATAGGTTTCTTGAAACTGTTGCCATACTACCAGGGCAATTAGCTAGCAAACAAAAACAGAACAAAACATTGAACTATTTTCCAGACCTCTTCATTTGAATTAAACAAAATCCAAACTTACTTGTATGCAAATTTTATTTTGTTTCTTAATGATGAAAATCTAGA
This sequence comes from Manis pentadactyla, assembly GCF_030020395.1. Lineage (NCBI taxonomy): Eukaryota > Metazoa > Chordata > Mammalia > Pholidota > Manidae > Manis > Manis pentadactyla. The sequence continues at coordinate 73,384,057 of NC_080022.1, forward strand.
GGGAACATTTAGTATATGCTTGTGTTGTTTCAAGAAGTGCAAAGGTAATTCAGTCACAGTCTGCCACCCCCAAGAACTCCCACTTGAAATGAAGTCACAAGCAAAGCCTTTTTGCTGCACAAAACTTCCCTTTTATAAAGAGTTTGCTTAAAAATGTAAGCAATTCTACAGATGGAAGATCTGAGTAATTTCTTAAAAGGTCATATTTCCCCCAAAAATTGGGTTCCTCATCCTTACAGTCTCATTGTACTGGGTAGAATTTGTTACTATTTAATGCTGAATTTAAGGTTATGATAGCTTTCAAGTCATGTACGTTTTCTGTCGGGAAGCAGAATTTTTATAAAAGCAAGTAAGTAACAAGATAATTCTTTCTTACCTTGTTCTTGAGCATGACCAGCACCCCCTGCCACACATAGCACAATGAAATGAAGAAGTAGTTTCCTAAGGAAAAAAAACAATTGGGAAAAACTTAATTGGACATTTAGAACCTATAAATCATAAAATCCAAGTTGAACTCTAGTGCATGATTAATAATTAAACTATTATTTTAAATTAACACAGTACTTTAACATTCATATTAAGAGCAAGGGCTCTGAATTTAAGTTCCAGCTTTACCACTTAGTATGTGACTTGGGCACATGTTTTATCATTCTATGCTGCTTTCTTCATCTGTTAACTCTTATCTCATAGGTTTTTTGAAATTAACTGATAAATTTCATAAAAAGCACACAAAACAGTACCTGGCACATAAAAAGCGCTCAATAAATATGAACTACTGTAGGTGATCTTTTTCTTACTATTAATATTATTATTAGAGGTGGTATTGGTATTATACTTCTTATTGTTAACACTATATGTTAACGCAATGTATAGTTACTTAACCATGAGATCATAAATTGATGGAACCAGTGAACTGTTTAAATGGAATTTTTATATGTAAAAACCTTTTGACTATTCAAATCACTTGTACTAGATTCATAATGCTTTAGTTCTAAAAAAGTAGCATTGGCCTGTAGATGTCAACATTGAATATTTTGATTCATAGTCATTGTGAGCACAATACACAGTCACTGTAAATCAAAATGCTCATATATATTGATTAGCTAAGTAAAAATATTTTGGTTTTGGGGTTTTTTTTAGAAAAACCAAACTTAACAGATCTTATTGAATAGTCTTCACAGTTAGCTGTGTCTATCTCCCAAGTGAAAATCACGAGATAATTTCAAAAAGTTATGGTGAGCATACTGAAAACAATATTACCTAATTCTTGCTAATATAAACCTGATTCTGTTTTTTATTCTAGCCCAGGGACTCCCCAAATAACATGTCTGTAAAATACAGTTCTGCAAGGAATGATTATAGAGCCCTCCAAAAATCATTTTTCTCTTTTTATTAAGTTCTTGATATACTAGTTTTAATTGGTATATTTTCTATTTATTATCAATAGTAATTTGTTTTTACCTTTTTCAAGTAGTACAAGAGCATCTTAATGTAAGACAGATGATCTTTTACAAAGTAGTCAACAATATAAAATTATACTATTCTCTTTGTCCTAATGGAAATATCATTCATATTAAAATGGCATTAACCATTTTTAGTAAGTGAATATTGCACATTCTATGGTCATTTGATAGAATACTTAAGAACTGTCATTAACTTTACAAACCAGTCAGCTAAATGATTACAGATACTTCAACTAATACATCAAAGACATGAACCATATATTTTAATGAAGCTCATAAATCATTCCCCACATATGGTGTCATTCATTTAGAACAATGGTTCTGAGAAGTTGATTTGACAGAGAACCACCTGAGGTGGATTCTGGGCCTTGCTGTAGAGATTTATGCTTCATAAACTTGGAGTATATCCTCAGGATGCAAACATTTTTGACTAGGGAATTCTAATACAGATTTTACACCAAACTCAGAAAAAAACAATTAGAACACATACTATTTATACTTATATTGTGCTTAAAATTCACTTAAATATTATTTTACCTAAATCACTGCCTTGCCTCAGGGGCACTGCCTCCAGGCAAGTTCACTCTGGATTGGTGAGACCAAATAACAACAACTGAACTTGGGGGTAAAAGGGTTTATACCAAGCTTTATTCTGGTGGCAGGTCCAGTGCTGGAATCCCATCTGTCTCTGACAAGTTCACAATCTGTCTCCCTCTCTACCTCTAGGCAGAGTTCTTTCTATAGTAACAGGGACAATAACGGCTCATTGCCAACGGGTGTGTACACAGTAGGCCAATTACATCATCAAGTAGTTTAGGGTCAGGTGAGAATTCTGGCCATAGAAACTTGCATTTTCCCTACAATCACATATATTTAACTTTATGACATAAGATTATTTGACCCTCTCCTTTTTTTAATCCTGTTCTACTGTTCTGTATCAATGGTTCTCAAACTTTAGTGTGCCTCAGAATCACCTGAAGGGCCTGTGAAAGATTACTGGGCTCCACCCTGAGAGTTTATGACTCACTAAGCCTGGGTTGGGCTGGAGAATTCGCATTTATAACAAGTTTCCAGGCAATGCCTGTGCTGCTGATGTGGGGATCACATTCTGAGGACCACTGATCTGGCCACGCTCAAGAGATGAGGTAAGCACTACATATTTTGGATCTGTTTTTTATGTTAGCTGCTCCTTTTTACCTTAGAATCATCTGGGGAGATTTTTAAACTACTGATACTGATAGCCCTCTTCATCCCTACCTCCAGATATTCTGATTTCGATTTGTCTGAGGTATCAGGATTTTTTAAACATTTCCCGGATGATTCTAATGTGCAAACAAGTTGAGGACCACCATGCAAGATGAAAAACATTTCTCTGGGTTCTTAGGATGGTTCCCAATGTGATCTAAAGTTTGAGTAAAAGGAGGCTTTTTTCCTTTCAAATTTATATTTTCAACAAATAACTGGCAAGACATAAATCAGTGAGATTAGAAAACAGATCTGGATTACAGTTACTGAGAAGAGTACATCAGAATTGTGCTGTTGTAGCATAAAATGGAATGTGAAAGGAAGCACATCTCATGTGCCCAAGGTAATTTGGCTCATTAGAGCTCAGAAACTATCCAACAGGCACTTTTCCATTCAAAATACAGCTAACTAATAAAAAATACAGCAACCAGCACTATTCACTTAGCAATCCAGCCAATTCACAGACTTCCCCAATGACCTCAGGGGAGAAAAATAGAAAATAAAGTTATTTCTAGACATGTTAACAAGTCTATTCCTGGCATAAGGCAGGAAAACCTGAACACATCAAACATCTCTTAGCCAGGTGGTTTTAAGGATTATGACAAATCAGTTGAGCCATACCTTATGTAAGTGGACCTATGTACTAAAGCTGGTGACTAACATGGAGGAAGAGATCGATGACTGAAATAGAGATTTTCTTCCTCTTTTTATAATTACGTTCAAAACTAATAACCAACCAAGGAAGAATAGGAGAAATCATCTTACTTCCCAGATGTTCAAGGCTTTTTCATTCAGCTCCAACCTTTTTTTAACAATTTGGATCCGCTACATGCACCCCACAGCTCCAGCCATACCACACCATGCTGGTCAGACTTGTAAGTGTGTGAAATGGCTTCTCAGTCTCCATCTGTCAGAATCTTAAAGCCTAATTTGAGCAACTTCTGCTTCATGAAGTTTTCCATCATTTCTAAAGAGGACTGGATCTTTCATCCCTGTACTCTTCATGCTTTACTTGTGACTTTATTATAGCCTGAGTGTGTTCTACTTTTATGATTGGTTAGTAAGTAAATATCTGAGCAAGTAATATGTCTTCACCTTTCATCCATTTCCTAACATGAAATTGACACCTAATAATATTTTTTAACTGAAAAGGAATAACAATAGTATCTCCTAATGACTGAGGAATTCAATTCTTCCCTATGGAACAAATTATTTTAACACTTGAGAAAAGTAAAGTAAAATAAGGGTACTATAGTTGGATGTCTAAAGAGAAAGTTTTTTTTTAATCTGCTATGGTAGAGTAAAGCTTCTTCTTTTTAAAAATTTTAACTGTTTTTCTCATCTCTGAAGTGAGAAAGCAGAGAATACATCAAGCTAAATTGATGTAAGTTTAATGAAGAGCCAAACTCCATTCAAAACTAATGAATCTAAACTTTCTGGGAAATGCCTAATGGGTTGTGTGGACAAAGTGAAGGTTCCTGTGGCCAGGATTCTCACCTGGCCCTGGTTGGCTAGTTCACTACACATGTGTGGGCAATATGTCATTATTGACTATGTTAAGAGCTCTGCCCAGTGCTCTGGGCAACACACTGGCGGGGCTGCAAAGCTGCAGGAGAGCAGAGATGAGACTGAAGTGATGGCAGCGCCCAGGACAGAGACTGAGACGGCTGCGGGAGCAGAGAGGTTTAGAGGCAGAGATGGCTTGCTGCATGCAGACTTGCTCTAAATGAATAGGATTCTGGTGATTGACCTGCCACTGTGGGAATAAAGTTGGGTATAACCCTTTCACCCCAAGAACGTTTTATTGTCATTTCTTTGGTCACTTGAATCCATAGTGAACTTGCCCGGGGCAGACACCCATTGACAAGACAGGTTGGCTTGCTTATTTCTTTGGTTTTGCCACCCCCCATATTACATTTACTACACATTTCCTTAGTAAAGAAAAAATATCACATTTCCATGTTAGCAGTAGATGATAGAGCTCCCAAGGGCAGCAGCTGCGCTTTGTGTCTCCCTGTGCTGTGCAGTTAGTTAGTGATCAGACATGCTGGAGTCCTTGAGTAAGTTAGAATTAAGGCTGTAGTAAGTTGTTGGGGAGAAAACAACCATGGTTAATTAGAAAATAACACTAGACTGGCAGTCAAAAAAAACTAATCCTAATTCTAATGTGTGGGATCTTTCAATTTTCTGAATCTTAGCTGAGTCATATGTTATGTTTCCAAATACAAAACCCTGAAATCTATGTGTTTGGTGGGATCCTATTAGTATACTAGCATTAGAGGACAAAGATAAAATTACTTAGCAAGATGTTATAAATCTCTATGTATAGAGGGCATGTTTAACCACAAATCTGGGAAGGTCTTCCTACAGTTTTGACTAATACTCTTTTAATTAAGTAACCTAATATAGCTTGCTAATTTGTTTATATATTTAGTTTACTCTAACAAAAATACTAGTGTATTACATATGAATATTTTTCAAATATTCGAAGCATGTCTGGCTTTGTTTACTTTTTCCTAAGTCTAGACAGTATATCCCTAATATAAAGTATCAAAAGTACATATACTCAGACATTTAACAAATTCAGATCATTTCTAAAAGAAGTCAACAATATGTAACAAACACTCAATAAAGGCTCAGGAAATACAATCCATGTGTGGAGAAATGGGAGTTCCTATAACCAGGATCCTCACCTAACCCTAAACTACTTGATGATATAATTGACCTACTGCTAAGGCTAAGGCTTCCACACTCATAGGCAATGAGATATTGACTGAGTCACTATATAAAGAGCTCTGACCAGTGGTCTGGGTGGGTACAGAGGCAGAGGTGGATTACAGACCAACAGACTGCTCAATGCAAACTTGATTCTAGTGTTCAACCTACCATCATAAGAATAATCTGGGTATAAACCCTTTTACCCCAAGAACTTTCTGTTGTCATTTCTCAGTCTCACCAAATCCATAGTGAACTTGCCCAGGACTGAAACCCTCAGGCAAGACACCATGATATTAATATCTGAGGACATCCATCAAAATATCAAATACTATGTGCCTGGTCTGCTAGCCATATTTTTAATTTTATTTAAGCCACTGTTAAAACATAACCAAACATGTGAGGGGAAAGGCCTAATGGGAATCAGTCAGGAAATAGATATCCAAAGACTATACTCAAAACATTTAGGAACTAATATCCATCCCAGACATCTTCCCTAAATAATTCTAAGAGTTATTCAACTTTCTCTTTATCTGGAGGGTCTAAGTTACTTTAGTGGAATCCCAGACATGTTTTTGTTTAGGGTTCCCATGAAACCCTCAAGTAACATGATGCATGTCAGGCTACTGATGCTTGTGCCTACATAGATTCAATTTATAATAGTAAGAAGGACTTGTAAAATATTGGGAATAGGAAACTTTTTTTCTTAGTGAGTTGATAATTTTCATTTAAATCAACTGGAAAGGGTGAACTTATCTGAAAAACACACACCTATGATATACATGAGTAATTTCAATATTTACAAGCCAAAAACTTCTCTAAGTCATAATAGCTTATAAATTTTTACTCTTTATTAGCTAAGATCCAGAAATAGTAAAATTTCTGTCCTTTGTTCCCCAAATAACTGAAAAACAGGTCTTATCCCAGCAGTAAGGATAAAGTTGGACGAGTCAGGGAGTAAAGTGTTGTCATTAACTTACAAAACAATGAATTTCTTAGACTATCAATTCAAGTCAACAGGTGCTTGTATAACTAATGCACTGTGAAGCACACCAGAGCTTTTGGTTGAATTCCAAGCATGCAGGCAATTCATGAAGCGCAAGGGAGATAAATGCTTAAGGAGTTTAAGTGATCAAAAGGCCCTGAATCCAGTCACTACAGGGAAGAAAAATATATCTAATCTGTCCTCATAATACCACAGAAATCATTAAACTGATTGGCGCCTAGCCTAACAAAGTTCCTTTCACACACTACTATTAAAGATTTTTAAATAAGTGAATAAATCAGCCAATTTTCAGTCAATAAGACTATCAGGTGATTTTGAGTTTCAACATATAACTTCTCTAGTATCTTCTACTTGTACACTAATTCCAAGATCAAGAAATCAGGTCATCCTAACCTCCATTTATTAAGGTAAGTAACCTGGTTCAAAGGCCTTTCATAATCTATTCCCCACTTATTTCTCCAGAACCAGCCCTGGGCTCTCCTCCCTAGAATGTATGCTCCAACCAACTTCATTTCTCTCAGGCCCTCAAATGCACTGTGCTGTCTCTGAGCTTTTACTGTTTTCTCTCTCTCTGGCAAGTTCCATGCCTTTTCCACTTAGGTCTCAGTCTAGATTTCATTTCCTTTGGTCAGTCTTTCCTTCTAGTATTACCCTTCCCTGTACTCCCCACCTACCCAGGACTGTAAGGTGTTCTCCTCTATACATCCATATCTCATTTTGCTATTCTTAGCTGTTTCATTTTCTGTTTCCTATACTACACTGGGTACACTGGGAGGACAGCAGTTGTGTTTTTGTCTTGCTTGACTCTTGTATCCCTCTAACTAGAACCATGCTGGGCACATAGTTGGAGCTCCATAAACATTTGTTGAATAAATGAATGAATGAACAATAAGTAAATGAATGACTTATTTAGAATAATGCTAGCCTTTTATGAGAATGAAAATGAAATGGTCTACACTTCTCACTCAGTTACAAATTCTACTATAGTAGTAAATAACTACTATAAAGCATGCCAAGGAAACTAGCACAGCTATTGTAATTCCCATAAATACAATTTTATTTTTCTCCTGAAACTTCACAGATTACCAAGCAAAATGTCTGAACAACATTCAAAATTACTCCCCATAAATTACAGTTCTCCTCCCTAAGACATGAGTTTATTTTAAACTTCTAGTTAAACACAGAGAAAACTAAGCAACTTTAAAAAATAGAATTTCATGCCAGCTAGGAAATAGATCTTTATATCCAAAACTCCCACCCCACCCCCTTGGTTACGGAAACCCTTTAATTACCACAATTGCCTGCCTGGAAAGCTTTCTGATAATATGTTAAATCAATGTATCTAATGTTGACTTTTGGGTTAATTTCCTTTTATTAATTCCACAAAGTCACACTAGATACCTATCTAAAAGCAACCTATGAAATAAAATGTCTTTAAAGATACAGTTTTAAAACAGAGAATGTTTTGGGGTGACTAATCAGAATGGTGATTTTAAAAAACTGCCCCTGCTTTTACAAAATATTACCACAAAAGAATGGTGGAAAATTAAAACCTTAGGGTGCTTCTCCCAAGTCCCCTCCCTATATGTTTGGTAGCATCTTTTCTTCTTCTTCAACTGAAGAACACAGAATTCTTTATAAAAATTGTTTTTTGAGAAACAATTTTCTCAGCTCAGTCAGTAACTACCTTTTCCCCACTTTGTATGTGTGTTTGGAGTTGTGAGGGGCTGCAATCTGATGTGACCTTGAATTACCCTTAATTCTCTGCAGCCTAACCCCACTGGCAACTGACTGGATACCCAAGGAGGCTGCAAAGCCTCTGGCAAAGAGGCCCTCTGGGAGGCCGAGGGAGAAAAGCCTCTTCACCCAGGATCTGCCACCAACCCCAGGGCCTCTCCACAGGGTTCTTTTCCCATTGCACTAGTGTAATTTTTCCTCCGAAGTTCCTCGGTGTAATCCATTCTGTTTGGTTCTTCTGCCTCCCTCCGCCCAATCATCTGGACCCAATTTACAAACCCCAAACTGCCCAAGAATTTATGCAGGGCCTTTTCTGGGAGAGTCTGGAAGGGAAGTGTAAACCAGACCAGACATTGGCCAGGAGCAGAAGATCTGCTTTAATCCTCGAGGTTGGTCACAGTTATCAAGGGCAACGTCAGGCAGCTGCCAGGCCTTGCTCAGTGGCGAAAGGAAAGCCCTAGGGTGAAAGCTGTCAGGGAAGGCAAGAACGGCACAAGGATGAACGAGAGAGCTGCGGTCAGACAGGAGGTAGATGGCCTCGCCCAGCCTCTCCTGGTGGCTCTGGACCTGCGGGGTCCCATTCCACCATTCCATGTGCTTGGAATCAAAAGGAAGACGCGCCCAGTCCCACGGGATTGGCCATGCCCCCCAAGTCCCGCTTTCCAGGTGGATCTACGCAGAGGCGTTTTATCAAGAAAAGTGACAGGAAGCCTGCCTGGGAACCCGGTGCAACCTGCGTTAGCCTCTGTGGGGAAGGTAACCAGCAGAACCTGACCATTTCTCGGCCTGGATCTCCATAACCCCCGGCACCTCGCGGCTTGCACGGGCTTGGAGAGGTTGCTAATCTCCTCCTCACTGATTCACCCCGATGCTGGCGCGTGAGGAGGTGTTTGTTTGTCGGTGGGGAAAGCCAGCTTCCAGGGCTTCCAGGGGTCGGAGGACAGAGCTCGCGAGCCCCATCCAGGCTCGGCTGCACACGGCTGGGAAGCACATGTTCATAAAAACACTGCCACAAGGCGGTCTTTCTCCGCATCCCGCCTGCGCCTGCCTTTATTTGGCACGGTCCGCACTGCCCCCTGTCCTCCTACGAGTAGCCTTGCGGCAGAGATAGACACAGCCACTTTCCTCCCTCTCGTCCCGGGAACAGAAACAAACGTGCGTTACCTACTGACCTTTTGCAACGGGACAAGGGCAGCCAGCCAAGACCATGCACCCCGCCCCCATCCAGGCTCTTTTCTCAGTGAGGGGTGGGAGCAGGTACAGCGCCCAGAGAGGCGTCGGGGAGCTAGTCGAAGCCGCAGCCAACCCTCCCGGGGAGGAGCGGCCCCGCCCCCCGCGACCGGTCCTTTCCCCTGTGACTTGCTGGCGATCAGAGAGCAATCTAGACCCCAGACAGGCAGCACGTTTATTAGCCTCCTGAAAGACAGGAGGCGACTGCCTCTGAGTCGCGTGGATCTAGTAGCGTCCTGATGCCTGAGGTCCTGCGGGCACCCTCTCCCTCATCTAGCAACCCCGTCCCACGCCTGTGCCGAGCGCATAGCCAGGGGGCCGCCAGCGCCAGGAGTCCCCAGGCTGGACGCGCAGACCCTCACCCAGGGCCCTGAGGGAGGAGAGGCAAGGAGCGCGCGGACGGCGGGAGCCCGGGCAGGCGTCCGAGCCCGCTCCGGAGCCGCGGGAGCCGCTGCCGCCGGCGTCGGGACACACGCCAGCTAGCTTTTCCTCCCGAGCCGCAGGATCTCTTTAGTACAAACTGTCTGAAAAACCCATTGGCAGGGGGCTTCCTTTCAAACACGGTATTGTACAAATTGAGGAGACAAGAAGAGGGTGCCACGGCTGCTCACAGGCTCCCACCTTCAAAAAGTGCCAAGGAGCGAGATCACAGGTCTCCAACTGCATCAGCGGTCGGGCGGGCGGGAAGGGAGCTTGTTCTAACCCCGGCGGGTGGGTTACTTACGTTTTTGCCGTGCGGGAGACCTTTCCACGCCTTGTCCTGTGGGCTCCTAAATGCATTTGTATGCATTTGTCCCTGCAGCGAAGCGCTAACGGAAAACAGAAGCCAGCTCCGAACTGCTAAGGCTACAGGTACTGTCCATGAAAAAAAGGGGGAAAAAATCACGTGAAAACGATGCTCTAAAACCACCCCCACCACCACAACAAAGGGAGGGGGGTATAGAAGGGGGAGAGGCGCAGCGCCCGCAGGGTAGACGACTAGGCTTCCTAACTCCCAGGCTCGGTAACCGACGAGCCGGGGGAGAGTGCTCCCGCGGGAGGGCGGGCGAGGAGGGAGACCTCACTGGCAGGCGGCGGGACGCCGGCAGCTGCTGGAGCTCGGCCGCGGGCGCAGCGCTCGAGTTCACTTGCGGTTCAAAGGCGACTCTGTGACTCCAGTGGAGTCCTCTGCCTTGGGCCTGGGAGGAGAGAGCGGTAGGGGCTGGGGGGAGGAAGTCCTCGGAAACAACCCGCGCCGGAACATTTGTCAGACAAGCGCACACACCCACTTCGGAAATCTACTCCGCGCGAGGGGGCCGGTGGCAACTGCAGGCGCTCAGCGTTGACTACAGCCGGCAGCTTCGCCTGGAAGGAGAGGAGCCAAGCACATCAGGCCGGTGTTAAATTTCACCGCGCACCGACTTGCAGTGACATCACCAAACTCTGCGCACACCTCCCCCTCCGCCCCGCATCCGTCCCCCCGCGCCGCGCCCAGCTCCAGCGCCCGGGTCCGCAAGCCCCCGGGCTCGCGGGGCCCCGGGTGCGCACGCAGCCGCCCGGCGCCGCCCCGACGCTCTTGCTTCCCACGCCGCGCTCCCGCCGCACTCAGAGGCTAGTAGGTGGCTAGCAGCCTTCCTTCGTGGAAGTGTCGGTGTACCGTTCCCTCTCCAGCAGTCCCCAATTTGATGTTCTCCTCTTGCATGTTTCCCAACCCCAATCTTTTTGGCTGGCCTCTTCACACGCACCTTTTGAAACCTCACTCAGCTCGTCGGGAGTCCTTCACTCTCCTCGACTTGCTTTTCTTGCAGTGATGCTTGCAGCCTAAGTCACAGTACAAACTGACGACGACGCTTCTCATGGCTACCTTTCCTCCCCTTCACTCGTTCCTTCCCTTTCTACTGATGTTTCTCTACCGTGATCCACGTTTCTGCTTTCTGCAGATTTAACAACCATGTATTAATGGTCTGCACGTAGGCATCCTAAGAACATGCTAACAGACCAGGGCCTTACCAATTTGAATACCTTCTCCAATGTTTGTAACAAATTTCTTTTTCTATATAAGCCCCGATATCCCAACAGCCTTTTCTTACTGAGAAGTCCACCTTACAATCTTTGCAAAAACAAGAGTTCTGGTTTTATCTTCCCTATTAATAAGACTGAAAATTCTAGGAGACCAGGGACCTACTATCTTGATCCCCTTGTATTTTCAGCACCTAAAATACTACTGGGCATGTCTGTTTAATGAATGACTACTGAATACCACTGAATATCATTTATCTAAGTTTTCCTTGTCTATTCTGAATACAGTCTACAGCTAACGACCAATCCACATACTGAAACCATCCCACATTACAAACATATTATAACGATTAAAGTTACCGTGGATGCAAATGATTGATGTGACCCTTGGAATTTGGGAAGCTTTTTCCTCCAAGAAAAATTTGGGGTAATTTTTTTCTCCAAGAATATAGAATTTAATTCATCTTCCTCTCCCTTAATTTGTCAACTTTTATTGAATTAATTTTAGATTTACATAAAAGTTACAAAAATAGTACAGAAGTTCCTGTGTTCCCTTCAGCTGACTTCCTTTAAAGCTAGTATCTTCTATAACCACAGTACAATTATCAAAACCAGGAAATTAACACTGATACAATACTATTAACTAACTTATAGGGCTTTTACAGATTTTGTCAGTTTTCTCAAATGTCCTTTGTCTGGCCCAGGTTCCTCCACTAGGTTTAGTTAGTTAATTAGTAAAGAGTGTTTAAATGGTTTTGTCATATCTTCTTAGTTTCCTCCCATCTGTGGAAGGTCCTGTCTTTTGTCTTTAATGAATTTGACACTTTTGAAGAACTCTGGTCAGTCATTTTATAGAAGGTCTGTTAATTTGGATTTGTGTGACGTATTTTCATGATTACATTCAGGTTATATTATATATTTTCAGCATAAATACCACTAAAGAGATATATCTTTCTCAGGGCATCATATTGGGTATACATAATGTTGATGTATCTTATTACTAGTAATGTTAATTTTGATCACTCAGTTAAGTTGCCTCCTGTCAGATGTAGCCACTGTAAAATCCCACTCTTCCCCACCAGTTTTTGTAACAAATAGCCACAACTTTCTGGAATCATCCTAGAAATCCAGGGCTGAGGGAAAAAAGTTGTTTTTAAATAGCCTTAAGCTACAAACCATTTTTGACTACTGGCCAACTAAAGGAGAGGTAATTTGGTTTGGTGGAAAGAATAGATAAGAATTTAGGAGTAACTCACCTAACCTTTGTCTCCATTCTCCCATCAATTACTTAACAATTAAAAACATAATTTTTCTATTTACAGTATTGAGTCTGAATATTTGAATGCTGTGTAAAATGGAGTTACTATTAAAATGTATCTCAGATTCTTTGGGTATAACATTTACTAGTTAGGGTTAATAGATCCCTTATCATGCAGAAAATGCCAAAGGGTACACATATCCTCAAGTAGAGTATATTTGTTTGCTGGAGAGGACTTGTTTGCTCAGTAAAAAGTAAGCAATGTAAGGTTTAAATGGAATACACTTTTTAGGATGGTAGAGATTAGTATAGATTTAATTGATCAAGACAGTTAATCAGAGACCTTGGACATAGCTGGGCCTCAAAAAGTGAAGAGGATTTACATAGGTGGAGAGGAGAAAGACAGTATGCTTCAAAGCAGAGTAGAAGACTAACAGCAGATGGATGAGAGGAAGATATGGAGTCGTGTAAATTAAGAGGAAAAGGAGGAGATTCACTAGCTTGGGTTAAACACTGAAGGCAAACTATGGAAGTCCCTGAATGCCAGGATTAGGGTTCACTCAGTCATTCAATAAACCTTTTTATCATGTTACAATGTGCCAGGAACTCTTCTAGGCACTGAGTTACATCATTGAACAAAATGCATGAAAATTCTTCCCTTTGTAGAGATTCCATTCTATTTAAGATTCACCTATAGGAATCTAATTGAAGAATTTCAAAATGATAAGTGATTATATTCCAAATTCCCATTTTAAGCAGATTGGTCACCAGATGCCAAGATTGAAAAGAGAAAAAGTTGAAGGATAAGTTAAGTGTAGGTGTTGAAATATAAAAGTATATTGAACTAACTATGAGAGGAATGATAGAAAAGCTCAAGAGAATCATTGCTACAAAATGTTAAGAAGATTTGGTAACTGGTTAGATTGAGAAGGGAGGAAATACAGATGAAATTTTACATCTGAATGTTAAGATATTATGCTATTGGCCAACATCAAAGGGAAGATGACTGATTCAGTTTGTGGCATTATGTCTGCAATTTTGGTAGGAAATCCTACTGGAATGATCCAAAGATATGTTGGATTTGAAAACTAGAAACTAGAAGACAGGCCAGAACTAGAGTTTTATGTTTCTTCATTATCTGCATAAAATGGTATTTGAAGCCTTAACAGTGGAGTCTATTTTCAAATATAGGAATAATGAAATGGAGAACAGAAAGCATGGACATAAACTTAAGCTACAGAAAGCCAGGAGAAATAATACAGAATATAAGTAGACATAACAAAAAGCAGATAGCACTATTAAATAATAGTAAAGGGGCTAAAAACATAGCAAATAATTCATAATGCTTACTATGCATGTTTTACAAATAATAAGTCATCTTATTCTCTTAATCAATACTATTAAGTAGGTACTATTTATTATCCTTATAATACAGAGGAGGAAATGAAGGCAGAAAAAGATGAGTTAAATTGCCTGAGATCACAAACTTGTAATTGAGATTTAAACCCATGCAGACTGACTCTGGAGAAAGTGGATACTCTCAATAATTCCTCCCTTCCACTTTTCCTTCCTTCCTAATTCCCCTCTTCCCACCTTCACTCACTCTCTCCCTCCCTCCCTTTTTCTCAGAAGAAAAGAATTTTAAGACAAGAGTTATTGAAATAGAATACAACCTTCTGATACAGATCCTCATGAGGGTATCAGATTCAGCATATACAACAACACGGGTGGACCTAGAGGGTATAACACTAAGTGAAATAAGTCAGACAGAGAAAGACAAATACTGCACGATTCCACTTATACGTGAAATCTAAAAAACAACACAAATGAACAAACAGAACAAAACAGAAACAGACTCACAGATACAGGAAACAAACTGTTGGTTGCCAGAAGGGGGCAGATGAAATAGATGAAGGGGATTAAGAGGTACAACCTTCCAGTTATAAAATAAGTAAGTCATGGGGTTGTAATATACAGCATAGAGAATATAGTCAATAATATTATAATAACTTTGATGGTGGATGGTAACTAGACTTATAGTGGGAATCATTTCATAATGCATAAAAATATCAAATCACTATGATGAAACCTAAAACTAATATGATATTGTATGTCACTTATATTTCAATGTTTTTAAGAAATAAAAATGTTATTTCTATGAGGAAATTGGGCTCAAATGGAGGTAGGACGAGAACCCAAATCTCTGATTCTACAGCTTTGCCTCTTTACCTCAAGAACATAATAGGTCCAAACATTTCCCCCCCCACCAGCTGGTAAAATACATCCACTGAAATGTCAGAGCTGCCTACGTCCCATCCCTCTTTTTCACCTCTGAAAATGGCATTACCAAATCATTCCCTGGGACATCTTGACAAAGGATGTAGTGTGAACTGGAAGTTAGGGAAGATGTTCTTTGGCAAGCAGAACTGGCGATAATACTGTGGGTAGAGGAGGGAGCAAGATTTGTGTGCTAAGTAGTACAAGAGATGGTGTTTTGTGGTGGAGGCAGAAGTACAAATTTAAGGAAATCAGGATGAGGTGGGCAAAGAAGACATGGCGGTCTCCTTTTAAGATTTTTTTCTTGCATCTTGCAATGACAAAAATAATTTAGTCTACTGGGATCAGTCAGAAGAGAAGTGTGTATGTCTCATTCACTGAAAGACCAAAGTAGACAAACAACTCTAATAAAAACTCATACATGAAGCATCAGCAGAAATAATAATAAAGATCCCAATTTCTGTGAAGCTTTTGTTTAAAAAGTACAACTTATAAAGTACCTTTAGGAACAAATGCCCAATTAGGTAAATCATTAATTAGCCATTGCTTGAAAATACTTTGAAGTGGAAGAAGACAACTCACCAATGAATAGCATGATCACTTGCATTCTATTTCCCTCTTTTTTGGCAACTAGAAATGCTAGAATTAGTTCATATCAGTTGGAAATGATCACCCTAGGAATGATCTTAAGGGTTAGGAAGAGAAACCCATTTAAAGTGTCTTCATTCTTCGTTTTGGCCTTTTAATTTAATTGTACATGTGTATTTACAATCCCTTTGGAAAACTGGTGACTAATGTGGAAAACAGCCAGGCAATGCTGTTGTCAGAAAAGTAAAGATTACATGAAAGATTAAGGAGCTTTTGTGATATAAAGGAACACAAGTACCACTGGATGATGATTTATGATTTCGTGAAAACCTTTACTGTATCTGAAGTCTTTAAAAAAAAAAAGATACTGCATATAATGAAGGTGACATTTCAAAACTCTAGAAAGGAAGATCTGCTTTACAAATAGTGTTGAAACAATTAGTCTTCAGGGGAAAATAAACCTTCCTCCACCTCATGTACACACCAAAATAAGTTCAAAATACATTAATAGGCTATAGAAATATTACACTCTGTGAAGATTTAGAAATACCCATGTGTAAAAATGTATCTTCTTTAGAATTGGGGAAGATTACTCATAGTTATTAATGTATTTATTAATGTATTTATCAAATAATTATTGAACAGCAATAGGTTTCCAACATTAAGAACTGGAGTGCTCATCAGGCAGACATGACTGCTCTCGAGGACAGAAAAACAGGCCTGGTAGAAGTATGATTTAAATTATCCAAGTGTGAAATAAAAAAGAAATAACAAATGTCACACAACATAAAACAGAGACAAATGAAAACTTGAAGAAAATATTTGCAGTACAAAGCAGACAATATCTTTTTATAGAACATTTTATGTTGAAATCATTACTGATATAAAAAGTTATAAAACATAGTGTGAAGAATTTCCAAATACCCTTCGCCCTGTGGTACCCAAATGCTAACATTTTACCATGTTGACTCTATCATATTCTCCTTCTTTCTCCTTCTCTTTCTCTGTTTCCCTCTCCTTCTCTCCCTCTTTCTCCCCCAATCGTCTGAAACATGGCAGACATTAAACCACTTTACCCCTAAACAATTCAGTGTGTATTTCCTAAAAACAAAGATTTCTCTTCCACAACCCCAGTTCAGTTATCAAAATCAGGAAATTAATATTGATTCTTTAATTTGTAGACCTATTCAGTTTTCACCAATTATATCAGTAGCAAACTCTAGAATTTTTTTCCTACCTCAGGATCACATGTTGAGTATCACACTTATTATTTTTAAATTTGGAACCGTTCCTCAGGGTGACAAACATCTCATTTACCCAAATTCTAGCATAGAAAATGCTGTGTCCTCAGAACCCTGCTCAGTTTCAGGAAAACCAGGATAGTTTCAAAGCATTCAGGTTAAATTTTTTTTTTCAGTTTGGTATTATATCAATATATTTAAAACATAAAGATTTCTTATAAATTAACAAGAAGGATGAATACAGAAATGTAGAAAAATGGGTAAAGGGAACATGCAATTTACACAGGAAGAAGTAAGATTGGTCCAAAACATATTAAAATATTTAACCAACACAAGAAATGCAAATTAAAACAATAAACTCCCATTTTTTAAAAAAGCAAATGGCAAAGATATTCAAAGAAAGTATAACATTCAGTGTTGATGAGGGTAGTGTGAAGTTGGTACTTTTATATCATTTGGAGGATTGTAAATAGGTATAGAGGGAAATTTGCCAAAACAGATTCAAACCATTAAATATACTATATTTCTTTATATATAGTGATTTTGATTCTGGAAATGTATCGTAAGGAAATAATAATCAGATTTTCCCATGAAAATGTATGTTTGAAGGTGATCATTGCAAATATATATTATTGTATTTCTAAATAAACAAATTATGGTATATCCATATAATGTAATATTATCTAACAAAGAAAACAATATTTTCAAGGATATTTCCCAATATGGAAAAAAATTGTTCAAATATTTTCAGTGGAAAAACAGGATTAGAAACTACATACAGTGCATGGGGGTGTGTATAGTTACTAAATTATGTATCCTAGAATAAAGACTAAAGAGAAATATACCAAAATATTAATAGAAGCACAAAAATGATTTCTGGATGTTGAAATTATCGATGATGATTTAAATTTTATCCTTTATTTTTTATTTTTCCATTTCTGTTTTTTACAATAAATATGAATTATTTACATAAATCAGAAAAGAACTAATAAAAGTTTCAAGATTGAGGGAAATAGTTGGATTGGACTCCTGAGAGGCATGTGGATGGTCTGGAATAACTAAAATGAAGAATATGCTAGGGAATAAGCAAAAGGATATAATAAATGGATTAAAGTGAGTTTGTATAGCTAGGGAAAGAAAGATCCATAAATGAACTGGACTCTAGGAAAACCAAATATGTAGTGAAATACATACACACTTGTATAGTCATGTTGGGGGAAAACTCTGCTTTCAAATGTGATGTTGCTAGTTTGTTCTAGAAAACCTCCCTATGATTTTTCCTCCATAACATCCTAAGCAAGCTGGAGCACTTTACTGGAATGGTCTTCCAGAAAGGGTATAATTTATATTTAAAATTATAAAATAACAGGTTTACATGCCTCTACCCAGAAATGAATTTAGTGGTTTTCATATTCAGTGCTTCTCATATCAATTTTCTACTAACTAGAAATTAATTTTTCAAAGTCATGTAGTGTAAGGGGAAAGGTTATTGTTTTGCTAATGTAAAGGATAAGATGAATGAAGTAGACTGCAGGGAACGCAGAGGTGAAATCATTGCACAGCAGCTGTAAATATTTGCTTGCATACCTATGGTCTCTTTTTTAGATGGTGACAAAGAGGCTGAGGTAAGATTGGAGTAAGGGCAAAAATTTTAGGTTTCAATTTCAAATTTTATGCAGATTATGATATATACTTTCCCTGTAAACACATACAAATAATAGTTTCAATTTGGAAGTATTAAAGGATCAAATAAGATGTCTTGCTTCTCTCACATTTCATTCTATCTTTGGTTCTTTCATAATAAGGTTTATTTCCCCCATTTATAATCAGCACTGTCATTTCCCAACAGTTTATGTTGGGTGTTTGGTATATTTTACTGACAAGAGTACTCATACAAAACACTGCAGACTTTAACAGAGAACCTGATTTATAGAAAGCAGCAATGCAATAGCATCATCACAAGTCAGACAAGAACTGGTTGTGGATGGTCATCTGCCTGTGATGGTGCACAAGAATTCCAATACATACTAATGATTCTCTATTAGCACTATCAGTTAAAACTCTTCTCATCTTACTGATTGCATTACAAGATTTAATATGGAACATTTCTATTTCATCTTTTACAACAATTTCAAAGTGAATAAAGCCCCCACGCTTTTTCAAAAAAGGGAAAACAAATGGTAAGACTATTGTCTGAGGTATAGAAGTGGAAGAAAGGTTTCCATATTTTGGAAAAAGATTCTTGCAACAATAGTGGAAATATTATGAAAGATCATAGAAGTATCTGTTTTTCCAGGGAAGAGGAGGAAAACATGATTTGCCCCAGGCCAGTCTCTGAAATTAATAAGGAAGGAACAAATGCCTACAGATCCTGTCACATGATTGCAAGTCCTGGCATACATTAGAAAGTGGACATCCATTTCTGCCAAAGTAAAATCTTTATCAAAGTTTGATTAGTCCCATAAGCGGTAAAAAAGCATTGTGAATATTTTAGCATGTATATAGAGTTCAACCAACAATATTCAAAATTATTATGATGCCAAGATTGCTTGGATTCTGCACAGAGGATATCTAAGGGGCAGGTGGATGCTTATTTTCAGGTATTTTCATTGCTGTAAAGACTTTGAGGAGCAAAGTGAAGCAGAAGCATGAAGACAAGGAAGGATTGATATTACCAAGCATTTCCATAATGGGCACAGTTCTAGATGCTTTAACACATCTTATTATAATCTTCTCAACCACCCAATGAAAAGACATTATTATATTCACTTTATAAGTAAAAAACTGAGGCTCTGAAGGGTTAGTTTACTTCAAGGTCACACAGCTAATAAATGGTAGAGCTGTATGGAACCCTGGCCCAGTTCCATCAAATTTCAAAGTCCATGCTCTTTGGAATCGAGTGATCCTCAAATTTCAGTGTGCATATAAGTCATGAGTTGCTTTTTACAATTAAAGATTCCTGAGTCAAATGCCTAAAGATTCTGACTGAGTATGTCTGAGGTGGGGCGTAGGAATTTGCATTTTAAACAAGTCCTACAAGTGACTGTGGTGCACAGAGATTAGTGATCACATGTTAACATGTCAGCCGATTTTTGACTTAGTTACCAAACACAATACTTATCGATTGTCTGTGAAATCTCTTAATGAGTAAGTACTCTTGTTTATATGTACCTGAGCAGAATAATTGTGACTTAATTAAAATTCCATGTTTTAATATTGATTGAATGATGAATAACTAAAGAGTTGCATGGCTACCATGTATCAGACAATGTTCTAAGACCTCAGGTTATGAAAAAAATGGCATTATGACTACTCATAAGAAGCTTATAACCTGCTAGGGACAGAATCAAGTAAAAAAAAACTGGTATAGAAATGAGTAAAAATGGCAAGCATAACCAACTGGTGATACAGAGTGGTTGAGGAACAAAGGGGATAGTACACAATTCTATTGAGAGTTGAGTGAAAACATGCATAGCTCAGGTCTTTAAAAATGAATAGGTATTTGCCAAGTAGACAGTTCAAGCCAATGCAGGTGGAGGGGTCAGCATGGACAATATCATGTAGGTACAAAAGGCCCTGGCACTATGACCAGGGACCTGCAGTTGGAATGGCTAAAATGTAGAGATGAGGCTGAAAAGATTACATAAAAGCATCTCATAAAAGCATCTTTTAAGAATTTGGACTTCACCTAATTTTCTTCTCTATCCATTAGACTAGAGCAATTTAAAGAAATCTTTTATATTAGTGTAAATGGCCACGATTCCCTGGAAACTGATGAAATATTTGACAGATGTGTGCTTAAACTTTACTCACCTTTAAATATAGGCCCAGGAAGTTAAGATTTCTTTTTTGTCTTTAGAACAAGATGCACCTTAGGGACATAAACTTCGTTAATGCTTACTCTGGTTGCAATAAGCAGGTGGGACCCCAGGCCAAAAGCTGGAAGGATTCTTTAACTGAAGACTTTGAGAAGGTGACAAAAAGATTCATAAAGAAGACTGGATCATTTTGGAATAGAATGATATACATTTTGTCACATAGCTAACTTAGTTATGTTTATGAACAATGGATTACAAATGATAAAATCCCTCAATCCCCCTTTACTAGAGAAAGTGCTGAAAATACTTAACTTAGATAGTGAGGAAATTTTTTCAGTTCTAATCCAGTATGGATTTCCTGGCTTTTACTGCTCAGACTTTGTTGCTCTTCTTGGCTGCCACTTTTTCCTTCTCAAGTTGGTTTATGCTCGGATCTTTCTTCCTTTGTTCTGGTCCTGTGTTCTCTCATGAATTTACTCATGTGCATCTCATAATTTAAAAAAATTTTTTATCAAGAAATGTATTATTGAACATAATTTGTTCTTCCTTCATGGGGATGTCCACGGTCTTCAACATGCTTTGGGCCAGGTGGTGCTGGTAGAGTGCTCTTTTCTGACTTTTGGTAGGAAGTATTACACACTTATTGGGACTAGCCCTGAAAACCAGGCAGAAACACAGACACTCTTGACACATTTTGCAGAATATTAAGAATCCACCACTCCAATCCCACCCAACCACATCCCTTGAGCAGTCTCAAGGTTATCCAGTTTGATCATTTCACACCTACTGGAGCCTAGCTTACCTATTCAAACAAAACCTAGAAGTACCCAGAACTAAGAGGAGCCCACTGTCTTTTTAATTACTTATTTCTGCCATCATAGTTACCTATTTCTTATTCCTGCTGTATAATGGCTCAGTGTTCTAGCCATTTATCACAAATTCTGTACTGTTCATTTGTGAAGTAAACTAAATGGAGGTTACCAATTGCTTTAAAGCAACTCACACTTCTCTGACAGGGAACTTTAATCAGTTTTAATGTTATAGCCAAGGGACTAGAATAATCTGAGTCCAAACACCAATCAAGATAAAGTAAAAGAACACATAAGTATAGTAGTTTGTCCCACTAAGTACTTTGATATTTTATTTTGGTCTGCTCTTCAAACAAGTGTGTGGGTCTAAAGTTTAAAGAAAAATTAAAATATGGCCATAGGGCGTTTGTTACAATGGGCATCATGCCTGGGTAGTAAAGTGCTCCAGCAGTATCATTCACGCCACTGAAATTCACAGTCTGTTGTCATTTCCATTTTAAGGCCTTTCTGAATTAATTCCAAAAGCTACAGCATTACCAGAGGGCCCATTAATTTTCAAATGTATATGTAAAGTTAAATTAAAACTGGCACTTTACAGTTTGCCTTTGAAACTTCAGGAGTTCCTCCCAACTCCTTCTTTCCATTAAAAAATAATTGCTGCAATGTGCTCCTGATACCAGATGTGGTAGCATTTTGGAAGCAGGAGAGAGACCGACTGGGGGAGAATCCTCATACTTGGTAAACCTTTTCGGGTATCTCCCCCCAAATTCCTTTACAGAACTACTGTTATGGAGCCATATTATGAGAATAACAGTATTTCAGGAGTGAAAGGGAAGTTTCTACTCAGAGTTACTTTTCCTGAATCTCCTCTGGCAATGCCCTCATGAGACAAAATTTCTCATAAGACAAATTCTAGTCTAAAAGTTGTAGAAAAATATGTTTAATGTTCCATCTTTTAATTAAAGTGTGATACTGTTCTACATATACATAAATGATTTTTCAAATAATGGTTTGAAGATATGTTAACAGATAACTAGGGTGCTTAGGATCATAGAAGCACAAAAAATGGCATCTCATAATTTTAAAAAAGTTTTTTATCAAGAAATGTATTATTGAAGAATGTACATCATGTGTGTACATAAAATTTAAAGAAGAAAGCAACAGTACATATAAGAAATGGGACGCTATAAGTACTTCAAAGCCTCTGTGTGCCCCACTCCCCTTCATCCACCCCCAACCCCTGCCCCAGTCATATCTTCTAACATTTAAAAAAAAAATCTTAAAAGGTGTAAGCTTAAACAATTTTGTTTTCAAGTATATGAAGAATTACTATTTACTTAATGGCTTTGTGAAAGATTATGGTGGGGGTTATGTTATTTCATTTCCCACTGAAGATAAACCATTTAGTTTTTAGCTTCAAGCATTTCTACATTTGTCTAGTCTGTCCAGAACTCATTCTCTGAGCTTCACCTCTGATTTTGCGTAGACAGGGTTCCCCCATTTCTGATCTCTCTGTGCCAGTCCAATCTGTCTACCACAGTTGTTTCCCAGACCTGAAAATAAGAATGTGAGATTAATAGCAGGACTCAATATAACCTCACTCCACTGGCCCTCATTCAAAAGGGAAAGTGAACCCAAACAATTATATTAGACCCTCTTACACTCTGCAATAAGATTTCCAACATAGTCATACTTTTATTTATGTGAAGATCTCAAAGGTTTCAGATTGGCAAGAATTCCAAAATGAAATTTTCTAAATCTGCCTTTGAAATGCACCCTCTAAAATTATTTTTCCTTACAAATAATTCTATGATAAGCATGCCTCCCATTTTGTCTAAGCAAACACTAAAGCTTATACTATCTATATGAACTAATCACATAGAGTCATTTTCCTTCTATTTTTTTTAGTATTTGCACACAGATTATTAAATCAAAATTACTTTCCTGTGTACCTGTTGTGTGTGTGTGAAAAGAAATTGAGACAAAAGGCTCAAGAACTAATTTCTTTCTCTTACATTGCTGTTCTTTGAGTCTACCTATTCAGCTCATATTATCTACTCCACATTTTAATTTAGAATAAATTGACTGGAAGGCAGGTTTTAGTTGGATAACACTTCTCTCCTCAAAGGAAATTTTAATCATGGTTAGAAACTTTATAATATCTCTAATAGTTCATTAAATTAATGGAATAGTTGTGTTAATACTGAATAAAACTAAAAGAAATGCAAAAAGACTTTGATATTTAAACTCTCTCATAATTAGGGATTTCACATAGTATATGCCCCCTGAAATCACTGATCATTTTCTTCTCAGAAAGTATTTAGTTTTTTAAATTTTCCCATCCTCAACCACTATATCCAATGTGTAAAATATAGTATCTGTTGCCTAGGACCTGAACAATATACTTTGGCATATACATTCAAGGGGAAAGTATTTAGAAATCCATTAGTTCCACAAAACAGCAGCAGAATCACAGAACTCAAGAATGGACTAACAGGTACCAAAGGGAAAGGGACTGGGGAGGATGGGTGGGTAGGGAGGGATAATGGGGGGAGAAGTAGGGGGTTATTAAGATTAGCATGCATGGAGGGGTAGGAGAAAAGGGAGGGCTGTACAACACAGAGAAGACAAGTAGTGATTCTACAACAGGTTGCTACGCTGATGGACAGTGACTGTAAAGGAGTATATAGGGGGGACCTGGTATAGGGGAGAGCCTAGTAAACAAAGTATTCGTCATGTAAGTGTAGATTAATGATTAAAAAAAAAAAATGCAGTTCCTATGTGGTGACCTCTAATGAGTTCTACACAATGATATAAAGGACATATAAAAGTGTAGGCAAAGGGTCTGTTTGTGTTTATACAGAGGATCAAAGCCTAATTGGGCTACCCCGAAAATGAACTAAGATACGATATGAAAGAGAACTTCCAACATCAGCACTCTCGGGAAGACTCATGCCAGAAGATGATCATCAAAAAAACCCAACAAAGATCCACGCACTGCTACAGCTGTAGATGCACTCATCCCACCAGTTCCTGGACTTGCCATGGGAACGAAGGAGATATCGAAGCTGGCCTGTGCATACAGTAAAACAACAAATTTGACTGGATCTATACTGTTGGAACTCAACCAAGAATTAGGAGAAGTGCAAATTGTAGCGCTCCAAAATCTTACAACTACAGACTATTTACTGTTAAAAGAACATATGGGATGTGAACAGTGCCCAGGAATGGGTTGTTTTAATTTGTCTGATTTTTCTCAAACTATTCAAATTCAGTTAGATAATAACCATCATATCATTGATAAGTTTTCACAAATGCCTAGGGTGCCTAACTGGTTTTCTTGGTTTCACTGGAGATGGCTGGTAATTACAGGTATGCTTTGGTTATGTAACTATCCTCCTATTATGTTAATGTGTGTGCGCAATTTAAGTAGTAGCTTAAAATCTATACATGCTGAAGTTACTCTACAAGAAGATATGTCAAAGAAATAATCAATCTTCCCATGTTTTCTCCCGCCTGCTACTTCTATAGCTTTTCTTCTTCCTTCCTAATTACAACGAATTCTTAAATAGAATTCGTGCCTCATATCAAATTTACCGAGTATCATAACTCCTCCAAGTGGTAAAGATACCTCAAGACAAATGCTGGGCATAGAAGCCACAGGGCATAAATATGCAAAGAAATAAAAAGCTAACCATTTCAAACAATAAGGCTTCTCTCTCACTTACCAACTTAACATTTCCCTGTATGGCCCCGGAAGATGACTGGTTAGCCAGAGACGGGTAAGATTCCTCAAGGGAGGAACAACCTAAGACAGGCACAGTCACGGGGGAGCCATCAGGTGAGAAATTGGGGATCAACAGAGGTGAGGCTTAGAACCTCACCCTCCCTGTTCTGAGAGAAATCTTCTGCATATGTGGATGTTTTATTGCCCTTGTCTAGCTTGGATTAACACATAGTCTACAGGCACACACCTGATCATCTACATTTGCTCTCTTACAACACTAAACTATGTTTTCTACCTTTATGTTGTATCTACCTACCACTCCAGCATTTTATTAAAAATAATAAAGAGAGAAATGTGGTATCCACATATAAATCAAGTATAAAAATCAAATGTGTATTCATATTTGAACTGTTTATAGTTCATAATGCATGAGCAAAACCAAAAGTTTCTGTGATGACTGCCCTTGTACTGTTCACCATGTAACTTATTCACTATGTAAGAATTTGTTCTCCATGTAAGAACTTGTTCGTTATGCTTCAGAAGATTGGAGACTGACAAAAATTAGGCTTGGGGTGGATTAATGATTGTGCATTGAGCATTGACTCCCCTATACAGAATTTTATTGTTGTTAACAACCATTTGATCAATAAATATGAGAGATGCCCTAACAACAACAACCAAAAAAAAGTACACACTTCCAATTGTAAAATAAATAAGTAACCAGGATGTAATGTATAGCATAAGGAATATAGTCAAAATATTGTAACAACTTGGTATGGTGATAGCTGGTACCTAGAATTATCATGTATATAAATGTTGAATCACTGTGTTGTACACCTGAAACTAATGTAATGTAATACTGTGTGTCAACTACCCTTCAATAAAAAATAATTATCTAAAAAAAAAAAAAAAAAAAAAATCCATTAGTTCCAGCCCAAAAATATGAGGCATTACTTTGGTTAAAAAAATACTAAAAGTGGACAGAAAATATTTAGGAAATACAAGAAATGGAAAAAAATAGTGTATGTCTTCAAGAGTAACCAGTCTAATTCTAGGTGATGGATATTCTCCCTTAAAATCTTTGGTTTAAATAAAATGCAAGAGAAACAGTGTTGGACCAGAGTAGGTAAGATTATTTTTTTTCCTGGATCAGCATTTTATAAAGAAGGAGTATGAAAGGAGGATTTTTAAGCTTGTGGCCCAGACTGCATAAAGGATTGTTTCCATTATATGAAAGCTAAGTAACACTTAAAGATCATGAATGAACATCTGTTTTGTGTAGAATGTTTCTTTTAAAGGCATTGTGATATTAAGCACATTTTATGTATATAATGGGTGATCATTTTAATATTATATAAACACCACCTTTGTTTTATGATATTCTGAAAGATTCTGCTAACCCCATTACTTTTCGCTTAAGAAATCAGTGAAATCATATAGGTTTTTTAGGAAATTCACAGGAATCTATAAAACTCCCACTCTAGATGAGAGAATCAGTGTTCTTTTCATGTACCTACATTTCTATAGGCAGGTCTACAGCTTACAGGTGAAAAAGCTCATGTATATTTACATGTGATATGGTAGAGTGGACATAGCACAGTATGGGCTCAAATCCTAGCTTTGCCACTTACAAGCTGCCAAACAGTCGCTGGCACACAGCACATGTTCAACAAGTGTTACTGCCTTCCAACTATCCTTTGCATTTGCAATCCAGGTTATCCCAGTTGTACAAATCATCAAACAGACTTGAAGACAAAGCTGTAGTCACAGAGCTAATGAGTACCAGAGTCACATTAGGAATACAGGTCTTTCTGCTAATAATCATAATAATAGTAACAGTAGTAACTTTATTTTATGTTTACTACTGTTAGATAATGACTTCCATGTTGGTTGACTGATTAACATTTTACTCTAAAACATAACATACTTCAGGAATGGTGTCATGATTAGGAAATTAAATCCATTCACTGTGCCATAAAAAGAAATAGGGCAGAAGTTTCGGGAATTGAACACATTGAGTAGCTAAAGATTTCAATTCCAGGAATTTATCTTGTCTTGCCAATGGGTTTCAGCCCTGGGCAAGTTCACTATGGATTCAATGTGACCAAAGAAATGACAGTAGAACGTTCTTGGGATGAAAGGGTTATACCCAACTTTATTCCCATGGTAGCAGGTCAATCACTAGAATGCTGTCCACTCAGAATCCCATCCACTCAGAGCGAGTCTCTGCATGCAGCCACCCCGTCTCTACCTCTAGGCCTCCCTACCCACCTCAGCCGTCTCAGTCTCTGTCCTTGTCTCTGCTCTCCTGCAGCCTTGCAGCCATGCCACCAGGTCACCGAGAGCACTGGGTGGAGCTATTTATACAGAGTCAAAAACAACACATTGCCCACACGTGTGTAGTGAGATAGCCAACCAGGGCCAGGTGAGAATCATGGCCACAGGAACCTTCACTTTATCCACTCTTGTACACTAAATAATAAACCCTTTTTCTTCCTCATGTTTGAAATTTGCTTCTTATTTGCAGCTCCTATGAAGCTTACACTGCAGGCAGGAAATAAACTATCCTCTCATAGAGGGAAAAGGTTCTCTTCCTTAGCTACGAGGTTCAACAGGAAACCAACAAGAAACAGCATTGTTTTCACTTAGAAACAAAACAAAACACTGCAATTAATTTAAGATATCATTTTAAACTCAGATAATCTGCCTCCAAACCTCTACAAATTGTAACAGTTACTGGTTTTAATGTAGATGACTTGCCACTAATCAAGACCTGTATTTATATCCATATAAATGAATGTGTATTCATATAGCTAGTTTACATGTGAAACAAACATTCCTATGAATCCTAGAGTGTATGCTTGCTTCAGATTCTCCCAGTTCACCAGGTATTCCCAGGCAGAGCCCATGTTTGTGCTATGAGAGACATACATCAGTGACATAGGCACCATTTAACTGGCTACTAAACCTAGCTTGGTCAGGAGAAGAAATTCCTTCATTCCCTTTATTGTCTTCAGTATTTTTGAGTAACTAGGAAATCTGTGGCAATGTGGTTACAGGGTATAGTATAATGCTTCTTTATGAATGAATCAATGTTGATCCAAGATAAGGTTCCAAAGGGGTTAACTGAAAGGACTGTTCAGACATATGGAATGTGCAATTGCACGCATGTGCACACATACATACACACTATAACCATGTGAAACCATTATGAGTTCACAAAGAACAAGATCTGAAGGCTAATCTAATTTCCTCTTTGGGCAGGTTGGTGAAACTGGTGGATCAAAGGAATCCATTTCAGTACAGGATATCTGGATCTTAGCAAGGCATCTGACTAAATTTTTATGTTGCTCTTATGGAGAAAAGAGATAAATATGTCTTAGATGATAACACAAGCCAAAGAATATATAATTACTCAATGTATGTTAATTAACAAATAGATACAAACCTGCATAAATATATTCTAGTACATCATAGAGTTCTGATGTTGGCTCTTTCCAAGTTGAAGTTTTCAAGTTCTTGAGTGAGGATAGTGAGGAATTTGACCATGCTGATCAAATTTGGAGATGCTACAATGTTGAGATTTGAGATGGGTAATCAATTTGTCTCAATTTGCCTTAGGCTTTCCAAGATTGAGCACTGAAAGTCCTGAATCCTGGTAAATTCCTCAGTCCCAGGTAAATCAAGGTGGCAGTTAATAATCCTAGATTTCAGCAGTGACTAGGAGAAAGAGTAATGCAGAAAAGTGCTGATTCATGAGAGAGCCTAGTATATTTGAAGAGCTACAAGTATCTCAGGGTTGCTGGAGATAGTGTTAGTAGACAAGAACATACACCTGGGAATTGGGTTCAGTGTGACCTTTTTTTAATTGTGATGAAATTTATATAACATAAAAAGCTGACTGATTAAACCATTTGGAAGTGCAGAGTGGCCTTAAGTATATTTACATTGTTGTACAACCATTACCACCAACCAATCCAGAACTTTTTCTACCTTCCCAAACTGATTTCTGTACTCATTAAACATTAACTCTGCACTTCCACTGCTTCCCAGACCCTTGCAACCACCATTTTACTTTCTGTCTCTATGAATTTACCCACTCTAAATACCTCACATAAGTGGAATCATACAATATTTCTCCTCTGTGACTGGCTTATTTCACCTAGCATAATGTCTTCAATCTTGTGGGGAAAATGAAAGGATCCTCACCTGACCCAAAACTACTTGATGATGTAATTGGCCTCCTGCTAAGCTAATGTCCCACACCCATTGGCAATGAGCTATTTTTGACTGAGTCCCTATATACAGAGCTCTGCCCACTGTTCTGGGAAGAGGCAGAGATGGAGGTGGATTACAGACCTGCAGACTACTGGATACAGATGTGATTCTAGTGCCTGACCTACCACTGTGAGAATATATCCAGCTATAAACCCTTTTACTCCAAGAATGTTCTGTTGTCATTTCTTGGTCTCACTGAATCTAGAGTGAACCAGCCCAGGGCTAAAACCCTCATGTGAGATAACTGGCATAGTTGACAGGATTCTCTGTAGACCAAAGAATGGAACAGGCTGCCCTTATGGGAGGGGTGCTTCAGTGGGCTGCCCCTATGGATGGGGAGACATTTAAGTGTTCCCAGTGGGCATGTGGTCTGAGGTGGCTTGCCTCCTAGAGGAGTGGGCCCCTCCCCAGGACTGGAGGCAGGTAGAGGTGACTCCTGAGGCTGTAGGGTTGGCTCTTGGCATAATAAAGAGGTCGTTTGAGAAACAGAGTGCCTTTGAGGTAGTGGCAACCATGGTTGGCTGTTTCTCACAGGATTAAAAAAGGCTAAAGATGAGAGGAACATGTTCCTGCAAGAGACATGAGAAATGGGAGCATGCGAATGTAAGCTGTGAAGTACTGTGGATTTCTTGAAGAATGAAATGGCATTAATACAAGAGAAGATGGCATGAGAACATGAGCTGTGAGGTTCTGTGGAGGTAGTAAAAGATCTGTTGAAAAATAAAATAGTGTTGTTGTGAAGCACTGTGGAGGAGGTAAAGGCCATGAAAGAGAAGGAAGTACTCCTGTGAGAAGTACAAAAAGAGACAGCACAAGAATGGAAGCTGCAAGTTGCTGTGGAGGAAGTAAAAGATTCTTTGCAGAATGACACAGTGGCATGGCAAGGCACTGTACAAGCATTAGCCTAGCAGTAGACCAATTACATCATTAGTAGTTTAGGGTCCAGGAAGCATCCTGACCACAGGAATTCCCACTTTCTCCTCAAATGTTTATCAATGTTGTAGCATATGTCAGAGTTTCCTTCCTTTTTAAAGCTAACTGATGTATGTGTGTATATAGCACAGTTTGTTTATCCACTATTTATTTATTGCTTCTACCTTTTGACTCTTGTGAATAATGCCACCATAAACATGGATACACAAATATCTGTTTGAGTCCCTAATTCAGTTCTTTTGGGTATATACCCAGAAGTGGAATTGCTAAATTATATGGTAATTCCATTTTTAATTTTTTGAGGAATCACCATACTTTTTCCATAACAATGACACCATTTTACTTTTTCACCAGCAGTGCACAAGAGTTCCCATTTTTTCACCCTGTCAACACTTTTTATTTTCTATTTTTTTAATAGCCATCTTAATGGGTGTGAAATGGTACCTCATGTGGTTTAAGTTTCCCTACTAATTAGTGATGATGATCATCTTTTCATGTGTTTATCATTTGTATAGCTTCATTAGAAAAATGTCTATTCAAGTCTTTGCCCATTTTAAAAATTGGATTGTTTGTTGAGTTGTAGGAGTTCTTTATATGTCATAAACAGCTATCCTAATGGGTGTTTCTATAAGATCTTAAATGCTGTCAAATACATTTAGGACCATCCTCCCACAAGATGAAATCACTTAAGAATTGTGAGCAGATATATCAGGCGATTTAAATTTTAAGTAATTCACTCTGGAAAAGTTAAGGAGAAAGACTGAAGGGGATGAAGTCTGAAACAGGGCAACAATATAGAAGTTTTTAGAATTATCAGTCAATAAACAATAAAGACCTTAAGTAGTATAGTTGGGAAGGAAAAGAAGAACATGAGATTTAACAGGGCAATATCAAAGTACTGGATGGTTGATGGCTATGAGTGGAAGAAATCCGATACGATGTCCTGGTTTCCAACAGAGGAAACTGAGTGGATGGTAGCATCAGTCACCAAATTCAGGAGTTTAAGGAAAAGCAAAACCAGTTTTGGATAAATTGAGTATGAGGTACCTGCGAGGCAGCCAAGTGGATATGCCTCTGTGGTAGTTAAATATATCAACCAGGAACTCAGCACAAATGTATGGACTTGAGATAAATTTATCGCTGATAAGGTAAACCCTGACCCCATAGATTGTCCAAGGATAGTATGTGAAATAAGAAAAACATATTTATTTCTGAGAAATGCCAAAACTTATGGGCCTGGCAGAAGAAGAGGATCCCACAAAGAGGAACAAGAAAGAATATCCACAATGGTGAAATACAGAGGAGTACAATAGAAGAACATTCTAAAAATCAGAGTTGTCCCCAAAATAGGGGAAAAATTCTTTTGTTGAAAGTGAGATCCCAGCCCCTGGGGCTACTGAACAGCAGGACAACCATTTGTCTAGCTGTCACAGGAGAGATACATTCCTCGGCAAGGATTCCGTTTCCATGCTGAGAGTATATTTTTAATGACTAGAAAAACCTACTGTTTCATCAGAAAACAACGTGAATTAACAAAACCTTAGGGGATCTTTACTCGTTTAATACTGGAGGTTTCCAGGACTGACTAAATTCATTAAGGAGAAATACATGAGGCTTCTTTAGTCTTTCACGTCAAGGGTTAGGCATATCCCACTCAGAAACTGCTGCAAATATTTTGGGATCATGAGCCAAATTAATAACTGTGATACTTTGTATAAATAATGCTTGCTGAAAGATTCAGACATTCTGGCCAAAACACTCTGATTCCAGTAAGATGAGTAAGGGAACTCGCCAGCACTTCGGAAGACAGCTCCCCCTGTGTCAAAAGAAGGCTCTGCGTGTGTTACAGTTTTATTTATAGTTATTAAATATGAACATGGGAACACAATGAATAAAGGAAATATGAATAAGAACATAAACCAGAATCACTTTTCTACTCTTTCCCAAATCACAAGGTTTACAGGGAAATGGAAAGCAAAAGAGTAAAAACTCTCCAAAGAGCCACTTGATAAATATTCCATCTTCTGGCTGGAAGCAAAGAGCAACCTTTGCCTTTGAGTCCTTTATTTGGTTCTGTAACTCATAACAAGGCCCACCTGCCTCAACATGCTGACTGACAGCACAGCTGCATTCTTTCAGACAAGGTCTGCTCCTGGGACCCACCAGACCTGGATGAAATTCAGATCACCAGTTAATGTAATCCTATTGCTGGTCTCTGAGGAATGGTAACTGGCTGTCCAAACAAATACGGACAGTCTGGGAATCATCTCTATAGTCTACACATAGGCAAACTGTTTGGGAATAAAGGCAATAAATCTTAAAGCCTGCTTACTCATTTTTTGACACCCTTCATCACTACCCCTAAGAAAGTAATGTTTCTATAAAAACTACACCCTTGTAATATTCTTTCAGGGTCAGACAGGATTTGAATACTGCCTCTATCATTAACTGTGTAGCCTTGTTTTTTTCTGGGTTTCCTTATTTGTTAAATAGGGTTGTTATGGGGATTATATGAGTTATAATACATTAAGAGCTTATTAAAGTATAGCTGAATAGTGTTCAAATGTATGCAGGATATGCAGGGTTTCTGTACCCATTGATTTAGAGAATTCATCAAGCCAACTGTTCTTCCTGAGCAGGCACTGGAAGAGGGCCAAGGATGCTTACTAAATTAGCCTTTGGTTCAAAATCTGAGTAGTTTCTCACTTATTAAACTATTGCTGTGAATCATCTTTTCACATCTGTTCTCCAGGGTCTGGGATCTCCAGCCTTTTCCTGATGAGGAGCTCTTTATGGCATAATGACAGCCCCCACATCTTCAGCATGCTGACCTGTATATGATTCTTAGAGTTCCAAGTGATGGGAGGTTTGGAAGCAGGAGAAAACCAATTACTAAGACTCCATTTTCAAACTAAAGCAGCTTTGTATTTTAAGCTATCACCATCATCAGGTTATAGAATTTTAGCTGGAAGAGGCCTTCAGTTATGATCAAATCCAGTTACTTCATTATATATCAAAATATAATATATAAATAACATATATAGGATACACACACACACACACACACACACACACACACACACACACACACATATATAATAAAATATATATGAAGAGTCTGAGACACAGAGATGCTATCTTGCCGGAAGGTTTCAGCCCCATGCAAGTTCACTCTGGATTCAGTGAGACTGAAAAATGACAATGGAACATTCGTGGGTAAAAGGGTTTATACCCAGCTTTATTCTTGTGGTGGCAGGTCAAGCACTAGAATCCTGTTCACCTCCAGCACAGTCTGCATGCAGTAAGCTGGTCTCTGCCTCCAGACTTTTCCACCACCTCATAGCCCCAGAGCACGGTGGAGCTCTTCATATAGAATCAATAATACCTTACTGCCAACGCATGTGCAAGCATGCAACTGCAAGCTTTGCAAGTGCACAGTGAACGAGTATATCAGGATCAGATGAGCATCCTGGCCACAGGAACTTCCATTGTCTATATGATGCTAAGTCATTTGCTCAATATTTCTGAACAAATTAGTGGTAAAGAACTAAAACTCACCCATCTAGTTCAGTTTCCTCATTCATACTTTCATTCAACACATATTTCTTATAGATTGTAATGGTATGCAAGCTACTGAGAGCAAGGAGGTCAAAAAACATGGTCTCAGCCCTGAAGAATCATATAGTCTAGAGGACAATCTTATCAAGCAAAGGGACCATTATCAAACAGGTGGTAAAATATTAACTGCTGTAATGTTGGGTAGAAAGATGTCAGAGGAGCATGTGACACTCTACTGACAACATCTTATCATCACTGTGGAGGACCTACTCTACTTCAACCCTACCCTAGGCTCTGGGGATACAAATGTGAAGAGGGACAGTTGCTGATCTCCAAAGGTCAGAAAGCTTACGACAAGTACAGTACAAACTAGCACATTCCATGTTATTTGGGTGCTGCAGGTAGTCTAGTGCTAAGAGAATTTAGAAGATAGAGAATCACCAAAGAATGGGGCCATTGGACAAGATGAAAAATGGCCTAGACTATGAAGGAAATAACATTTTGTGCTACAAAAAGGCCCAAATGTGATTCTTCCTTGTGTCAAATCTAATTCCATCCCAATATGACAGCTGTTCTCATGACCATCTTTTTCAGAACTTACAAGGAAGAAATTAAATGTAATGGACTTAGAGGATTCTTTCTTCTGCCACTTGTTTTCTCTATGCTTCCTACCTTTTCCTCTCTCAAGAACTCCTTTTATCTTCAAATGCATTTTAAGATTATTCACCTTTTCTAATCTTGGTATTCCACTCTAGCTGTTCCTCAGGAAGTCCTTCTCCTAATCCAACCTTTTAGGAAACATTTCAAAGTAAGTTTTACTTTTCAGATTAAACTTTGACATTTTCCAAACATAACTCAATATGTGACTTTTAAGTAAAAACAATGTTGGAAACAAAATTGTCATAATATGTTACTATTAAATATTTTCTAAGCATGCATGTGTGAATGCGGGTCTGTGAATTTTAGAAAGAGTATTAAAGTCTACTAAGGGAAAAATAAGAAAACGGATTAATATTAAATGCCTAGACATCATTATCTAAACTTGGATAAACAGGGATTTTTTTTCCAACTCAAATATTAAATCATCAACCTAGTATGATTAGGAGAGAAATGATGTAATAAAATCAACTTTTAAATAGCTATGGCATGTTGCATTTCCTAGGAATCTTCAAATGCTTAAGAATAGCCAAGCATTGAAATGAAAGCTAAAGCACCAACTTTTTGAAATCATATTTATAGAAATTTATAAGTTTACCTGGTTTTCTACATTATTCAGGGGGAAAGTTACTTTTCCAGGAAGGAAACTTCACTTTGAGAAAAGCACTCCAGTATTTCCCTTGCTAGGAAATAATCCAGATGGTTCCAACACATGGAATTTTACTTGGGAAAAAAATTCAGATATACAGGGAAACTTTAGTAAGTTTTTGATACTAACTACCATTATGTAATTCCTAGAAGTTTTCTCCTTGGTGAAGAATGATGAGATAATGTGCAATATCTACTGAAAAACAAAATAAATAATCAAAAAACCTACAAACCAGAAGCAACTGGTTATATGGGATCAATATGACATTCTAGAAAGAAGGTGGGCTGGAATCAAGACACCTGGATTTACCACTTACCAAGCAGTAGACAACAGATTCCATACATGTATCTTTAAAATGCTTCACTTTAAGTGTATCATTTGATGTTTTTTTACACATGTATATACCTGTGAAATCATAATCCCAAACAAGATATGGAATATTCCCACCACCCTAGAAATTTCTTTCATGGCCCATTGCAGCAAATCCCCTCACCTATCCCTGCCCCAGGCAGCTACTCTTTTATTTCAAGCACTATAAATCAGTTTTACCCTTTTTAGAACTTCATATAAATGGAACCATATAATATGTACTCTCATCTGGCTTCTTCTGTTCAAATGTTTCTGAGACTCATCCATGTTGTCATGTGTGTGTGTAAGTTTTTCTGTGTTGCAGAATATATTCCATTGTATAAATATATAATTATTTACCAATTCCCTCGTTGTGGGTATTTGAGTTGTTTCCAGTTTGGGACTATTATAAATAAGACTGCTATGGATAATCTGTCATCTTGCTATTTGTTTTCAATTTGTCCCATCAAGTTTCTGTTACTCTTTCTCCTTTCCTGCCTTCATTTGAGTTAATCAGTGTAACTTTCAGTTTTTAGTAATTCCTTTTATTTCCCCTAATTGGCTTAACTATAACTTTTGTTGTTAATTTTTAAGTGGTTGCTCTAGCACTAACAATATGCATGTTT
The DNA here is from genome assembly GCF_030020395.1 of Manis pentadactyla. Lineage (NCBI taxonomy): Eukaryota > Metazoa > Chordata > Mammalia > Pholidota > Manidae > Manis > Manis pentadactyla. The sequence goes on from NC_080022.1 coordinate 73,420,218, forward strand.
AATATATCAAAGACCATTTATAGTCCAATATTTTATCACTTCAATCCTTCTACCCGACTTCATGCTTCCCATATGCTACTTCATATGTCACATATGTGACAATCTTCCAAGAATGTAACTCCACTTATCTGCCCTCCCTTTATGTTACTGTTGTATCGTTTATTCCTAAATAGCTGTCAACCTTACTTTACAATGTTGTTATTTTTCTTCTAAATGGTAAGTAATATTATATTTACCCATTTATTGACTATTCCCAGTACTTCCCATTCCTTACTATAGACTAGAGTTCCATATGGTATCATTTCCCTTTAGCCTGAAGAATATCCTTTATCATTTTTTATAATGTAGGTTTTCATTATATGGATTTTTGAAGACTATCTTCAAAATACTTCAAAAACTAGATTGACAGGTGCTTTTCTGGTCAGCAATTTAAGGATATTATTTCATTGTCTTCTGGCTCCCACTGATTCTGATAAGTTTCTCATTATTTGTATCATTATTGTCCTATATTTAATATGGCTTCTCCTCCCCTCTGCTTTCCAGATTTCCTCTGGAATGCCAAAAAGCTTTCAACAATTTGATGAGGTTTTTTCTTTATTTAATACCACTTATTTCTTGGATATGAATCAGTGTTTTCAATTAAGTTTAGGAAAATTTCAGTCATTATGTCTTCAAATAGATTTCCTTCTCTATCTTCATTCTCTTCACTTTTGGGAACTCTATTACATATATACTAAACCACTTGATATTGTTCCACAGGCCCTTAAGAACTGTTAATTTTTCCTTAATTTTTTTTCTCTGTTCTTTGTATTAGAAAATGCCTAGATTTTCCTTCAAGGTCATGGACTCTTCTGTTATCTACAATCTGCTATTAAGCCTATCTGGTGAAATTTTAATTTTAGTTTAATTTTCCCTTTTAGAATTCTTTTTTTTTATAGTTTTTTTGTTCTCATTAAGACTATATACTTCTTTACTTGTTTTCCTTTGATTCTCTTAACATATTTAAAATGGCTACTTTAAGTCTATTAAAACTAACAATGAACATTCTTAGGGTTGGTTCATATTAACTGCCTTTTTCTTGACTATAGGATGTCTGCATGTTTATTAATTTTTGTTTATATACAAAACTTTGTAGATGATTCACTGCAGAGACACTGGATCTTTTTACCCTCTTTTGAAGAGTACTGATTTTTGTTCTAGTAGTTCAATTGCTAGCTTATTAACTTGAACTTAGGTAGCTTTGGTCTTAACATTTTGTTAACATGGTTCTGTGGAAAGTGAAGGTGTTTTCCTGTTACTTGGCTATATTTGTCTCTAAAGGGGAAACAGAATTTGGAGGTTGAGTCTTTGTTACAGTGGATCTCAAGTAGGTTTCATTCTGGAGTGTGGTTCTTACATAAAAGGTATGGCTTAACTGGTATATCAGCTAAACAGATGGGCTGTTGATGCCGTATTAACTCAGTCTCTCCATTCTGATTGGTCTGGAACTCGAATGCCCTCTCGCACTGCTTGGACTCCAGAAAACTGTGTTAAAGTCAAGAAATTGTCCCAGAGGTGAGGGGACCAACAGTGAAGCTCAACTGTGAACTGTCCTCTCAGATATTAGTTTTGTGCTGCCTGTGGTTCAGTGCCTGGAAACATTTGTTTAGTTTTAAAGTTGTTTATGGCAGGAGGACAGTCCTTCGCCAGTTTCAGTCTCATCTAGAAACAGAGTCTTCCTTAGGTATAAAAGGACTCTGCTCTTGGTTTGAGTGAGCAGGTAGTGATGGCTCCGTTAACAGCCGTAGGGATTCTAGGGGAGGAACAATGATTCTTCGGGTTTTATGCATGTTGCAAAGGAGTTGTGAGAGAGGCTGATAGGAACAGAGATAGTTTTATACATTTATTAATACTTACACTTAAAACTGATCACTATTTATACATGCATAAACTATTCCTTCCTACTATATTGCCTTTAAATAGCCTCTTTAAATGTTAAAGTAAATATGAATAGCATTAATTTTGACTCTTCCTTGAGCTCTTTTAGAATTAGAACCAAAGTTATGGTCAAGAAAATGTTTCCAAAGTGGCTTCTGAAAACCTTGAAGGTTATTTCTGAGGGGAGAATAAGCATCTATTTAATCTTTTGATGATCCCATTCTCTCTTTTTCTTCTGCCCTCCACGAGTATTACCTCTCAGCTAAGGTAGGTTAGACCCAACTCTGTGCCATACACACGTGTTCTCATTAAAATAAAACATCTCAATGAATCAACCACATGTATGAAACTAAGATGCTGACACAACTGGAAGAACATGAGCAATAGCAGTGAATATATTTGGGTGTTCTTGTGGGCTAGGTCAGGAATTAAAGTAAAAATAATACTGTCATACATCTCTGAGCTATCACCACTCCACTAGAAGTTTCAGCTTTTCCAGTTGTAGAATGAAGGGCAACTGGGGTGCATATCTTAAAATTCTTTTGGCAGTCATTCAGGGGCAGCCACTGTCAAACAGAGTTTACCCCATGTCCATTTCTGCATAACTCTGCAGGACAGCTTCACATTTGCATCGAGTCCCTGGTATTCCTCATATAACACTGGCAGGTAAGGGGACTGCAGCATTGAACCAAAGGTCCACAGTGATTTGTATCCTCAGGCTTCCCTTCTAAATGTGTTAAATGTTGAGCCTCAGCAGAAGGAACAGTTTGGTGCTGCAAGTTTGCCAATTTCACTCTCTTTCTCCTTCCTCCTTTCTACTCATTTTCCCTTCCTCGACTGCAGATCATCTCCTCCCCACTATACCCACCATGACTTATTTCTGACTATCTCACATTCTGCTATTTGTGCTATATAGATGCATGTTAATTTGAACTAATCTTGGTTCCATGAAGACAAAGTGCTGTGTTTGCTTTGAAGGTAATAGTAGAAGGTGAAATAATTCATAATGATTTAACATATTTTAGCTAGCTTGGTGACCATTAGATGTTAGGTTGCTTTAAAGTCTGTGCTTTACTTTGTTTAAATTCCTGATTTCTAACTCAGTGCCTAACCCATGAAAAATGTGCTTGACAAATCTTTGCTATTGGATGAGTACTGGGAAAAGACACCTGCTCCAGGTACTCTGGCACAGCACACTCTAAAGAAAGGCAGTATGTTGGCATTCCATTATCTTCAGTCCCAAGTGCCCTCATATGCTTTCATGATTTAATGAAATAAAATCAGCATTCTTTACCAAAAAAATATATGTTAGCCAATTGTGATGCTTGAATTCTGGCCTCATCAATTACTATTTAGCTATGTGACAATGGACAAGCTACTTAGTGTCTTTGGACCTTAGTTTCCTCATTTGTAAAAATGCAGGTAATACCTGCACTGACCTCATAGGTTTATTATAAAGATTAAAAGTACAATAGCATTATACATGTGTTGGACATAAGATCTTCATATATAGTTACTACTATAGCTTATTTATTATTAGTTATAATTTTATTAATATATAATTGTGTATATTATAATTTAATAATTATTAATATTGTCATTGAATAATTTTTTAGGGAAATAAATAAGAATGATGTTTATAAATGCCAACCATTAGCTTCATAAAAAATGCCAAGCAGAAACAATAAATACACATACTTTAGTTATTAACCAAAAATCTGACTACAAACCAAGTTGGAAATAATAAATTAGTTCTTGGATAAGCAAAGATTTTTAATTGCATGTAGCCTATCTCATGCTTGAAGTAACATTAGGTACATTTTTCACTTGATAACTAGGGTTATCTGAATTGTGTACCCCTAAAATTTATATTGAAGTCCTAATGCCCAATACCTGTGAATGTTACCTTATTTAGAAATAGGGCCTTTTCATATACAATCAAGTTACATGAAGTGTATTAGATTAGGGTGGGCCCTAAGTCCAATGGCTATTGTCCGTATATGAGAAAGGATAGGGAAATTCAGATACAAAGACACTGAGCCAAGGGGAAGAATGTCATGACGATGGAGGTGGGGATGGAGGGACAGAGCTGCAAGCTGTAGAAGCAAGTGAATGCCAGCAACCATTAAAGACACCAGCAGGTAGGAGGGTCCTTCCTTAGTCTTTCACGGAGAGCACAGCCTGGCCGACACTTTGATTTTTGACTTTAAGGCTCCAGAACTGTGAAAGAATAAATTTCTGTTGTTTAAAGCCACAGAGCATCTGGTACTTTGTTATGGCAGCCCTAGGAAGCCAATACAATAACTTAACAGAAAAGGGGGGCTATTTAAAAATCTCACTGGGAAGCAAAGCTTTAAAAATATCTTCAGTTGGATTTTGTTTAAAATATATGATTTGTAAGCAGGAACTTCACACTTCATTTTCCTTTTTAATTTTTTTAGAGGAGAATGATATTTATAAACTATGGAAAGACAACTACAGAAAGAGGTGTTTTAAACATGGGGATATGTTTAAGTAATGTTACTGATCTTTAAGAAGTGTGAGTTACAGGCTAATACCATGGAAGTTCTTTATAATGTTTTCCAAGAGAAGGTTTTGAACTCTATGTACAGGAAGCCATTACAAAGAGGGAAAATGTTGCTTTATAGGTCTCTGACTGGGACTTTAAAGTGTTAAGTATGAGAAAACACTGAAACTGGGGTAAGGGAAAGGTGTCATAACATAATGCATTAAGAAAATCTCCTTTGGAGGTAAAATTTTTAAATTTAAACAGAGCCTTTCAACCAAAAAGTACACAGTACTTTTTGAGCTATCACAGTTCTAGTTAGAAATGGAGAACAAATGACACATATCCCTAAATGATCAGCACTCAACTGAGGTCATTCAGTAGTGGGGGCATCCAAAATTGGGGCAGCAGGAAGCATGGGGGAGAAGAGTTTGAAGTTACATGGGGTCCAGACAGTTGCAGAACATTAACCAATTAAGTTATATTTATTTTACCTTTTAGTTTTTTCACCTATAATAGGCTGGTTCTCACTTCATGGGTTCTTAAGAGGATTATTTGAGCTAATATATAAAAAGTGGATAGAATGATTTCTAGCATTAATAGATGCTCAATAAATATTTTTCCTCCTTCCTCTCCACCGAAACTTTAACACATTTGAGATCACCTCTCTGCCTTTACATCCAAGAACTGGGGAAAGGCTGGGTGAAATTCCAGCACTATGTGCTATGTTCGTAGACCCAAGTTATGGTGCAAAGACTAGGAAATCCCAGCATCTGTCTTAGCAGTATGAAACCTGTTAGATTTACCTTGGAAGGGTAGAGGTTTTCCATTATTAGAGTGCCCGGAATTGCCTGTTCAGGTGTAACCACATTCTGTCCCAGTACTTAAAGGAGATTTCTGCTTACTTTGCAATTCCAGTATGGTGCAAAGGAAAGAATACTGAATTGAGAGCAATGAGAAATAGGTTCAGGTAAACCTCCTTAATTCTTTCAACTGTAAATTCAACAGATAGGAACAGACTGATCGCCAAGATTATTTTTGAGATATGTTAGCTAAGGTATATTTTGGAGTGGGACAGCCATTGATTTGAATCTCAGTTCCACTACCTAATTGTTGTTCAATCTTTGTCAAGCTATTTAACCTCTTGGGAGCTTAGCTGCACCAATTAAATATGGAATAATACCTAACTGAAATAATTATTATAAGGATTCACTAAGAACTAAATGTTGGAAACATCTAGCACAAAGCAGATACTCAATAAGCACTAGTTCTCTTTCACTAGATCAATGGTCCTAAAACTACAGCATGAATCAGAATCTTCTGGAATGCTTGTTAAAACACAGAGGTGGAACCCCATAGTTTCTGATTCAGTAGGTCTGGCATGGGCCCCCCAAATTTGCATTTCCAAGTTTCCTGGTGATGCTCTTATTCATACACTGAAAACCAATGCTTTGGATCAGGAGCTGGCAAAGCAGAGCACTTGGGCCCAATTTAATGCACTGCTAGCTTTTGTAAATTAAGCTTTTTTGGGAAACACACATCATTTAATTTGCATATTGTCCATAGCTGCTTTGCCCAGTGGAGTTTCATCATTGTGACAGACACTGTATAGTCCATGAAGCTTAAACTATTTACTATCTAGCCCTTCACAGAGTAGTTAGCATACCTACCTGCTCTGGAGTACCATGTGGTGTTCTTCCCAGGAAGTTTTACGGCTCTGACAATTTGTTTAAAACTTCTTTTCTGTCAGGAGGCCAAGATATCTTCCCAAATATTAGTAAACATACCCTCTGTAAGCCTGAAGACTTACTTAACTGAATCAACAGAATATAATAATCCACTTATAATGATATTCTTTCATAGCATCATTAAGAGGCCTCTTGGGGGGTTCAGGGGTATTATGTTTAGTACACATGGTGTGGGAGGGGGATCACAGGGAGAACAGTGTAGCACAGAGAAGGCAAATAGTGGATCTGTGGCATCTTACTACACTGATGGACAGTGACTGTATTGGGATATGGGTGGGGACTTGATAATATGGGTAAATGTAGTAACCACATTGTTTTTTCATGTGAAACCTTAATAAGAGTGTATATCAATAATACCTTAATAAAATATTTTTTTAAAAAAACACAATGAGATATCATCTCACACCAGTTAGAATGGCCAACACCAAAAAGACTAAGAACAACAAATGCTGGTGAGGATACGGAGAAAGGGGAACCCTCCTACACTGCTGGTGGGAATGTAAGCTAGTTCAACCATTGTAGAAAGCAATATGGAGTTTCCTCAAAAAACTAAAAATAGAAATACCATTTAATCTGGGAATTCCACTCCTAGGAATTTACCCAAAGAAAAAAATTTATCAGATTCAAAAAGAAATAGGCACCCCTATGTTTACTGCAGCACTATTTACAATAGCCAAGATATGGAAGCAACCTAAGTGTCCATCTGTAGATGAATGGATAAAAAAGAGATGGTACATATACACAATGGAATATTATTCAGCCAGAAGAAAGAAATCCTACCATTTGCAACATGGATGGAGCTAGAGGGTATTATGCTCAATGAAATAAGTCAGACAGAGAAAGACAAATACCAAAATGATTTCCCTCATTTGTGGAGTATAATAATGAAGCAAAACTGAAGGAACAAAACAGCAACAGACTCACAAACTCCAAGAAGGGACTAGCAGTTACCAAAGAGGAGGGGTGAGGGAGGGTGGGTGGGGAAGGAAGGAGAAGGGGATTGAGGGGTATTATGATTAGTTCACATGGTGTGCGGGGGTATCATGGGGAAGACAGTGTAGCGGAGAAGACAAGTTAACTCTGTGGCATCTTACTACACTGATGGACAGTGACTGCAATGGGGTGTGGAGGGGCGGGACTTGATAAATTGGGTGAATGTAGTAACCACATTGTTTTTCATGTGAAACCTTCATAAGGGTGTATATCGATGATACCTTAATAAAAAAAGTCTATTAAAAAAAAAGAGGCCTCTTGGGTTTGAATGCCAGCTTTGGGTACATTATTTCACTTCTTATAGGTTAAATGAGGATAATAGTAATACTTATCACATGCGGTTATTATGAGGTTTAAAGGGAGTTATACACTTGAAGCATTTAGTAAAGTCCCAGACCAAAAAGATAAGATATAACAACTGTTGGTGAGGATGTGGACAAAAAAGGAATCCTTGTGTACTGTTGGTGGGAATGCAAAATGGTCCAGCCACTATAGAAAACAGTATAAAGGTTCCTCAAAATATTAAAAACAGAACTACCATATGACTCAGTAATTCCACTTCTGGGTATTTACCCAAAGAAAACAAAAACACTAATTCAAAAAGATGTATGTACCCCTATGTTTACTGTAGCATTATTTACAAGAGCCAAGATAAGGAAGCAATCTAAGTGCCCATCGATGGATAAATGGATATAGAAGATGTGGTCTATACATACAATGGAATATTTCAGCCATTAAAAAAAAAGGAATGAAATACTGCCATTTACAACTACATGGATGGCCACAGAGGGTATTATGCAAAGTGAAATAAGTCAGAGAAAGAAAAATACCATAAGATTTCATTTATATGTGGAATCTAAAACACAAAACAAATGAACAAACAGAACATAGAGAACAAACTGGTGGTTGCCATAGGGAAGGGGGTGGAGGAATGGCAGAAATATGTGAATGGGATAAAGACGTACAAACTTTCAATTATCAAATAAATCATGGGGATGAAAAGTACAGCATGGGAATACAGTCAATAATATTGTTTAAAAAAAACAGAAAAATAAAAGAGTTCCTGGAATATAGAAAGGCCTGGTAAGTGTTAGCTACTATTATTATTATTATTATTATTGAAAAGAGAACCCTCAGAATGCTCTGTTCTCAGAAATGTATTTTCCCTTTTCAGGTTTTTCAAGTTTTTGAATTAGTACATGAGATCATTAAGTGTATTAATTGTGTATTTATGACAGCAATGCAGCCACTTACTCTACTTTAAAATATTGGGTCACAAATCTTGTTATCTATAATAATTATCAAAAGCAAAGAGACAAATGCATTTTTATGGGGGTGATTCATTAGAATCAATGATAAAATTAATAAGATGGACCTTACTCAAATCCTTTCTTTTCCAGCAGTTCTTTGTGGAGCTTTAGAGTCTTTTCTGAAGGGGGAAGGAGATCAAAGGTCCTTAAAATAAAAAAATGCAGCACATCATACTAAGGAATCTCTGTGGTCAAGTTTAAATTTCTATCCTGAGTTGTTTGTTCTGGGTCTGAATCTGTCCAGAAGTCCTGGGAAATGTTTAGTTCTCTTTGGGTTCTATCAGAGGGTTGTTTTGCTTATAGAACTTTGCCTTCTAATAGTATTTGAACTTGAAACACTGAGCACACAAATGAAGAAACATAGAGGCTTCCTCCGTGTCATGAACACAGGACTGGAAGCTCCGCAGTCTTTCCCATTTTGCCCAGACTGTCACCTTACTTTCACTCAGGCTTGTCAGCACTCTTTTCTTTTACCTCCTAACAGAGCAACTCTCTTAGAGTCAGGCAGATCTAGACTCAATTCTTAGCTTTTCCTCTTAGAACTTGTAAGTATGGGCCTCTATTTCCTCTTTTCAAAAATGGAAAAATTGAATAATAGAGGGATTGTGAATATTAAATATAAGAGCATATGACAAGTGCTTTACAGATACCTATGACAAATCAAAAACTCTAGAGATGGAGAGATCTCTGAAATAAAAGGATTGCTGAGCCTTTACAAGGCTAGCCAGACAAGGACTGAGTCTGAGGACAGGAAGTTTCTGCTTCACCAGCAGCAAGGCCAGTTTACAGAAACAGCTTGTCTGCCAGACTCAAAAAACAGGGCACCTTTATGAGGGGTCTAAGGAAAGTTCTTTAAATTCTTGTGGCTACAGACAAGGAAGGTGGGCTAATGCAAAGTGGAGAAAGTCCAAAGACAGGTGGTTAGTCCACAGAGAAGGCTCCTGGATGGTGTCCAGACACTGGTCATGCACAGGGAGGATGCCATAGTCCTGGGGACCTTCTAGATGCTTGTTGAAATGGCTTCATCCAGGAACGTGCACTTTCTGATTAGCTCTATTGACTGTGGCTATTAACTGATGATCTTCCCTTGTCACTCTCGCTTGCTCTCTGGTCCTTATATCACTTAATTTAGACATTTCAGAATTTTTGTCTTGTCACCTGATTCATGTAAGGGCTGGTAGTACCGGATTTCAGCTCCTGGAAACTTCACTCTGGACTTGGCATAACCGAAAAAATGATGAGAGCTTTCAGAAAAGGGTTCATACCAAGCTTTATTCTTGCCATGGCAGGTGGAGCACTTACATCCACCACACCTGCATGCAGCAAGTCTGCAATCCACAATCCACCTAGAGCGCTGGGCAGAGGTCTCAGCAACACAGAAAATAATGGCTCATTGCCAACACATGGTGTCTTGCCAACGGGTTTCAGCCCCAGGCAAGTACACTATGGATTCGGTGAGACCGAGGAATGACAATGAAATGTTCTTGGGTAGAAGGGTTTATTATCGTCTTGTTCCCCCAGCAATAGGTTGAGCACTAGAATTACATCTGCATCCAGCAGTCTGCAGGTCTGAGACCTCCTTTGTCTCTGCCTCCACCCAGAGCACTGGGCAGAGCTCTTCATATAGTGACTCAGTCAATAACAGCTTACTGCCTAGGGTGTGGAAGCAGTAGCCTAGCAACAGGCCAGTTACATTATCAAGTAGTTTAGGTTCAGGTGAGGATCCTGGCCATAGGACCCTTCACTTTATCCACATTCCACCCCTCCAGGATTCTTGCCTCACAGTCTACACACTCTCAATCTCCCACAATGGTCCCTGTGTGGGCAAGCTGGAGCATTGTAACCAGATTCCACAACAGCAACAGAGGATAACAACAACACAGAGATAATAACAAAAATTAAGATACAGCAAAATTTTAATACAAGTAACAAAAATTATGATAATCTTCAAACCTGTGGAGGTTATTCCAGCTATATTCAAAACCAGTTCTACTCAAATGAGTTCATGACTCACACTTAGTAGTGGTACAGAAAGGGAGCTCCATGCACCCCAGCAAGTAGCAGTTTGTTTTGCTAGGGAGTGTGCACAATCCACAAAGACCTTAAGGATAATAAGACACATGTTTTAATGACACCAACATAGGCAAATCTTGTCTATCAGGTAGGGTGCATGAAAGAGAGTGGTCCTGTCATAAGGACTGTGGCAGAAAGTGAGTCCCTTCCAGGTCTAGTATATCATGTCTTTACCCCTCTCCCTATGTAGGTTACTGAGGGGTCTATATATAGTGCTACTGGAGGTGCATGCACTGGCCATAATGATAAAACAAAACTCCCTGGTAAGATGCCCCTACCTTCTGGCCATTCAGGATTTACTACTGGGATCTTTGGGGGCCCACTCTGCCATTACTCCAGGCATACACAGGAGGCCAGCTTCCAGGCCTTGTCCCTAAGGTGCCAGGAAGGCCAGCCATTGTTGGTCCATGTGTCGAAAGGTCCAAGGCCATGTCCACTCAATGGCATCTCCAGGGTTTAGTGCAGTTGGTGCTGGCAGCAAGATATTCTGGTGGCCGAACCTTGGCTTCAACGATTCTTCCTTGGTTTGTACTTGCATTTGTATAGGGGAGGCAGCCATATGTGTTAACATGTCTGAGGCTCAGGGCTCCCTTTCTGGGGCTTCTTATTCAAATGCCATAGCACGATCTATAGGCGGACTGACGATCCCCACAGAAGATTGGTGCCTGACTTCAGTCCAGATTTTAAAAATCCATTGTACCTCTCTATCATGCCTGCTGTAGTAGGACTATATGCCACATGAAACTTCCATTTGATTCCCAACTATTGCACCCATTCTTGTACTGCACGTCCAGCAAAGTGGGCACCTTGATCACTCTCAATTACCTGTGGTCAGCCATAGGCAGCAAAGAGACTCTCCAAGCCTCTTTTGGTCATCTGTTGGTCTGCACAATGGGTAGAAAAAGCAACCAGAAGTCCAGTAGCTGTGTCCACATGATTCATGACATATTGGTACCCTTATGACATAGGCAGAGGCCTATCTGCCACCTGATGAGAGGTATCAGCCCCTTAGCTATTGTCCCATGTTGCTGTGGAACTCGGTGTAAATTCCTTTTAGAGGATAGGATGCACTCTTGTTGGGTTCTGCTGACTTCCTCAAAGGTCAAAGGCAAGCCCCACTGATGGGCTACAGCCCACCTTGTCTTTTGTCCCACATGCATTGAATGCTGATGTAACCACTGGGCTACATCAGAGGCAGACTTTCCTTCTAACCAACATACCTGGGCCAATTCATCTGCTTCATCATTTCCTGGGGATGCCAGTGGCAATGCCTCACAACTGGCATTCTCATGACACCTTCCTGTGCTTCCCTCAGAAGTATTTCCTTTTCCTCCATGGCCTTCACCTCCAGGGCACCTGGCAGCACTGCTGTCTCATTCTGTAAGGAATCTTTTACCTCCTTTACTGGACCTCGCAGCTCATGGTCTTGCACTGCCTCCTTTTGTGGTTCTTGCAGGGGTCCGTCCTTTTCCTTCATGGCCTTTACCTCTTCCATAGAACCTCATAGTAATGCCATTTCAGCCACTAACAAATTTTTTACCTCTTCAATGACGCCTCATAGTCTGGGTTATTTTGCTATCTCTTCTCATATTAATGCCATTTCATTCTAAAATGAATCCACAGCAATTTGCAGCTTGTGTTCTCATGCTGCCATTTCTTGTGTCTCTTTCAGCAGCATGTTCTTCTCATCTGTAGACATTTTTAATATTGTGAGAAGCAGCCAACCCACAGTCCTCGCTGCCTCACAGGCACTCTGTTTCTCAAAAGACCTACTGACTATACCAAGGGCCACCTCTAGTACCTTAGGTGTCACCTCCACCTGCCTCCAGTTCTGGGGTGGGGCCCAGTCCTCTAGGAGGCAAGCCACCTCAGACCACATACGCATTGGGGGATGTGGATAAAGTGAAGGTTCCTGTGGCCAGGATTCTCACCTGGCCCTGGTCAGCTAGCTCACTACACACGTGTGGGCAATACGTTGTTATTGACTCTATATAAAGAGTATGGAGGCATGGTTGCAAGGCTGGAGTAGAACAGAGATGAGACTGGAGTGGTGTCAGACCCGAGGACAGAGACTAAGACAGCTGCTGGGGCAGAGAGGCTCAGAGGCAGAGACCAGCTTGCTGCATGTAGATTTGCTCTGAGTGGACAGGATTCTAGTGATTCACCTGCCACCATGGGAATAAAGTTGGGAATAAACCTTTTCATCCCCAAAACATTTCATTGTCATTCCTCAATCTCACTGAATCCAGAGTGAACTTGCATGGGGCTAAGTCCCATTGGCAAGACAGGGAACGACTGACTGTTTCCCCATTCATGGGGCTGCCCGCTGAAGCACCCCTCCCATTAGGGCAGCTTGTTCTTTTCTTTGGTCAACAGTGAATCCTGCAGATGTTGCCAGTTGTCTTGCCAATGGGTTTCAGCCCTGGGCAAGTTCGCTATGGATTCAGTGAGACTGAAGAATGACAATGGAACATTCTTGGGGTAAAAGGGTTTATTACCCAACTTGTTCTCCCAGCAATAGGTTGAGCACTAGAATTACATCTGCATCCAACAGTCTCTAGGTCTGTAATTCTTCGTCTCTGCCTCTGCACAGAGCACTGGGCAGAGCTCTTTATATAGTGACTCAGTCAATAATAGCTTATTGCCTAGGGTGTGGAAGCAGTAGCCTAGCAGCAGGCCAGTTACAATATCAAGTAGCTTAGGTTCAGGTGAGGATCCTGGCCATAGGAACCTTCACTTTATTCACACGTGAGTAAGCATGCACCTGCACAATAGGCCAAGTATTACCCAAGCTTGCACATGCTCAATAGACAGGCATGAGCTCATGACGCATGCACACTGTGGGGAGTCATGAGGCAGCATGGTGTGTGCCAAGTAGGCAAGTAGGTCAGTGTCAGGTGAGCATCCTGGCCATGGGGACTTCCATTTTATCTGCAGAGCTCTGCAAATGTTACAGCTTTGTCTTCTACCATACCACACCTGCCATTTTTAAAACTATGTAATGAGAACATGTAACCTTAATCCTTTAAAAAATGGTTTCTTAAATAATAAGAGTCCTTTAAGCTGAGGTGTAGCTCTCACTCAGTGAGAAACAACCATCTGTGAAAGAATTAACATCAGCTGAGTATAGGCACCATTCTTTCATTTAAAAAGGTAGTTTGGCAAGAGCTGGAGTACAAGAGGGCCAGAGGAATCACTCAGAGGAATCACTTAAGCCAGGATAAATTAATTGCTACTTGTGAGCAATGAATTGCTATGGGTGAAGCTTTGTGGTGTTAATGAGACCATTAACACTTGGGTTAAAAATAGCAGCTAAGTTCAAGTTGAAACAGATGGAGTTGAAAGGAATGAAAATGACCTAAAGCAGTTACAGGTGCATATACAGTGATCACAGATATATTTTAGGAAACCAAACTACTAAATTAGTAAGGGTAAAAACAAGATTTTTTCAAAAGAAATGTCCTCCAAACTTTGTATTGCATAGGTGAGAGAGTATAACATAGGTGCATATACAGTGATCACAGATATATTTTAGGAAACCAAACTACTAAATTAGTAAGGGTAAAAACAAGATTTTTTCAAAAGAAATGTCCTCCAAACTTTGTATTGCATAGGTGAGAGAGTATAACATACAGACATTATTAAAGAATTTATTTGACTAAAGCACATGAGTGGGCGGAGAGCTTATTCCTACACCTGTACAGTACTTCTTCACTCTAGAAGTAAGTCAAACTCTCTTATCAGTGTTTCCCAGTTCAGTATTTCTTGTCCATCATTGCAATGGGCACAAAGTTGTAAAACAAAACCATGATCTACACCTTTCTCTTCAGTCAAAACCAAACTCTGAAACTTTAACTTTGAATCAACCTTCATTTCCATTTATTTTTTGGCTTTTGTGGATAAAATGAGAGCTCCTATGGCCAGGATTCTCACCTGGCCCTGGTTGACTAGCTCACTACACACCTGTGGGCAATACATGGCTGTTGACTCTATATAAAGAGCTCCGCCCAGTGCTCTGGGTGCAACATGGGGGCAGGGCTGCAAGGCTACAGGAGAGCAGAGCAGAGGCTGGAGTGGTGGCAGCACCAATGACAGAGGCCCAGAGGATGGCTGTGTGGAAAAGCTGTGTAGGCAGAGAAGCCCAGAGGACAGCTGTGTGGACAGAGGGCCAAGAGGCAGAGACTGGCTTGCTGCATACAGACTCACTCTGAGTGAATGGGGTTCTAGTGACTGACCTACCACCTGGAAATAAAGTTGGGTATAACCCTTTCACCCCAAGAACAATTTGCTGTCATTTTCTTTGGTCACACTGAATCCATAGCGAACTTGCCTGGGCCTGAAACCCATTGGCAAGACAGCTCTCAACTCCATACAATTTTTTACCCATTCTCCAAGCGGTGACCTTGTATTTCTTGGCACCTTGTTACAGATACCGTGTTCGTCTGTCCACCTCAAACACATCCAGGAGCAGCAGAAATTACCGTGAGTTTCAGTATTCCTATTTTATCATGGTAGGTAATTGAGAAGCAACCTCCAGAAGTCTTTTTTAATTGAATTATAATTAACATACAATATCCTATTAGTTCTGGTGAATATCACAGTGACTTGATATTTTCATACATTACAAAATGATTGCTGTGTTAAGTCTAGTTACCACCTGTCAACATACAATGGTATTACAATACTATTGACTTAATTATATTTACTAGTCTTAAAATTAGTACAAAGATGTGTCATTTTTTCTTTTTTACAGGGCAATATGGTCTCAGTAATGCCTCACCAGTGCTTTCTGGTGACTTCTGGTGGGGAAGTTAGGGTTCCTGTGGCCAGGATCCTCACTGAACTTAAACCACCTGATGATGCAACTGGACTGTTGCTAGGCTACCACTTCCACACCTTTAGGCAATAAGCTATTATTGCACTACTATAGAGAGCTCAGCCCAGTGCTCTGGTCTGAGGCAGAGATGCGAGTGCTCGACCTACAGCTGGGAGAACAAGCTGGGTAATAAACCCTTTCACCCAAAGAACGTTTGCTGTCATTTTCTTTGGTCACACTGAATCCATAGCAAACTTGCCCAGGGCTGAAACCCATTGGCAAGACAGTTAGCATAGTTGGCAGGATTCACTGTTGACCAAGGAGAAAGACAGGTTGTCCTTATGGGAGGGGTGCTTCAGTGGGCTGCCCCTGTGAATGGGGAGACAGTGGATTGTCCCCCAGTGGGTATGTGGTCTGAGGTGGCTTGCCTCTTAGAGGACTGGGCCCCACCCCAGGACTGGAGGCAAGTGGAGGTGATACCAGAAGCAGTTATAGATAAAATTCAGACCTTTCCTACCCCTACAACTGTAGTATTGCTTCAGGAGTTTTGGGGTCTTCTGGGCTATAGAAAGTGTTTATCCCACACTTGGCACAAATCCTGAAGCCCTTAAGCTGGTTGGTATGAAAGGGTGTCAGGTGAGACTGGGATGAGACATGTGCATCTGCCTTTACTATGGCAAAACAGGCAGTCATTGATAGACCCATCAAGGCCCTGTGAGCTGGATGTTCATGTGACTGAAGATGGTTATGGCTGGGGCCTCTGGCAGCGGCTTGGATGAACTCGCCAACCTATTGGATTCTAGTCACAAGTCTAGAAAGGGGCAGAGGTACGATACAATTTGATAGAAAAACAACTGGCTGCTGTGTATCACGCCTTGCTGGCTACAGAACCCATAACTGGAATGGCTCCGATAAGGGTAATAATCACCTATCTTATCTTGCAGTGGGTACAAGACTGGACCCAAAAGCCAAGGAGTGGTGTGGCACAAATGCCCACACTTACCTTCAGCAGTATAGTGCCCTCTCTAGTAGCCCCTAGAGTGAAGAACTCCAATGCTTATTGTGGCTGGTGACATATACTAGTGAAAAGCAGGAAGAACTTGCTTTTGAATCATTAGTAGCTCCCCATCAGGAGGGAAGAGCCCCTATACCTGAAGATGCATGGTACACAGACGGCTCCAGCGGTGGGCAGCCCCAAATGGAGGGCCATAGTTTTCCATCCTAAGACTGAGACAATATGGATGGAAGGTGGTGAGGGAAAGAGCAGTCAATGGGCAGAGTTGTGGGCCACGTGGCTTGTGATGAGCCAGGAGCCCTCCCCTATAGTTGTGTGCACAGATGCTGGGCTGTCTATTGGGGCTTGACCCTGTGGCTACCAACCTGGTACCATGTCACCTGGCTGGTTGGTCACTGACCCCTTTGGGGGCAAGAATTGTGGCAAGACTTATAGGCCTGTGGTCAGACTAAAATAATTACAGAATAAAATGTGACAAGTCATTTGCCCCTGACATCCCCAGGAAATGATGAAGCAGATGAATTGGCCCAGGAACATTGGTTATGCCTGCCTCTGATGTAGCCCAATGGTTACATCAGCATTAATTGCATGTGGGGCAAAAGACAAGGTGGGCTGTAGCCCATCAGTGGGGCTTGCCTTTGACCTTTGAGGAAGTCAGCAGAGCCCAACAGGAGTGCATCCTATCCTCTAAAAGGGACTTACACTGAGTTCCGAAGCAACATGGGACAATAGCTAAGGGGCTGATACCCCTCATCAGGTGGCAGATAGGCTATATTGGGCCTCTGCCTATGTCATAAGGGTACCAATATGTCATGAATCATGTGGACACAGCTACTGGACTTCTGGTTGCTTTTTCTACCCATTGTGCAGACCAACAGACGACCAAAAGAGGCCTGGAGAATCTCTTTGCTGCCTATGGCTCACCACAGGTAATTGAGAGTGACCAGGGCACCCATTTTACTGGACATACATTGCAAGAATGGGCGCAAGAGCTGGGAATCAAATGGAAGTTTCATGTGCCATACAATCCTACTGCAGCAAGCATGATAGAGAGGCACAATGGCTTGTTAAAATCTGGACTAAAGTCAGGTACCAATAGTCTGTGGGGATGGTCAGTCTGCTGATGGACCGTGCTATGACGTTTGAACAAGTGACCCTGAAAGGGAACCCTGATCCCCATAGACATGTTAACACACATGGCTGCCCCCCCATATACAATTGCAAGTACAAACCAAGGAAGAATCACTCAAGCCAAGGTTCAGCCAACAGAGTAATACCTTGCTGCCAGCACCAACTGCACTGAACCACAGAGACTCCATTGAGTGAACATGGCCTTAGACCAACGATGGCTGGCTCTCCTGGCACCTTGGGGACAAGGCTTGGAAACTGGCCTCCTGTGTATTCCTGGAATAACAGCAGAGTGGCCCCCAAAGGTCACAGTAGTATATCCTGAACAACCAGAAGGTAGGAGCATCTTACCGGGGAGTTTGGTTTTATCATTATAGCCAATGCATGCACCACTAGTAGCACTATATATTGACCCTTCAGTAACCCCTACAGGGAAAGGAGTAAAAGTATGGTATACTAGACCTGGAAGGGATCCCCTTCCTGCTACAGTCCTATCACAGGACCACTATCTTGCATGCATCCTACCTGACGGACAAGATTTGCCTATTTTGGTGTCATTAAAACATGTGTCTTATCGCCCATAAGGTCTTTGTGGATTGGGAACTTCCTCTGGCTTGAGGATTATTATGATTTTTGTTACCTGTATGAAAATCTTGTATCTTAATTTTTGTTATTATCTCTAAGTTGTTCTTATCCTCTGTTGCTGTTGTGGAATCTGGTTACAGTGCTCCAGGTTTCTCACTCAGGGACCACTGCGGAAGATTGAAAGCATGTAGATTGTAAAACGAGAATCCTGGAGGGGTGGAGTGTGGGGAAGTTGGGGTTCCTATGGCCAGGATCCTCACTGAACTCAAACCACCTGATGATGTAACTGGCCTGTTGCTAGGCTACTGCTTCCACACCTTTAGGCAATAAGCTATTATTGCTCTATTTAGAGATCTTTGCCTAGTGCTCTGGGCAGAGGCAGAGATGTTATTGCTCGACCTACCACTGGGAGAACAAGCCGGATAATAAACCTTTTCACCCCAGAGAATGTTTTGCTGTCAATTTCTTTGGTCACACTGAATCCATAGCGAACTTGCCTGGGGCTGAAACCCATTGGCAAGACATCATAAACACTTGTTGATTTAAAAAAATGAATTAATTTGATGATTAAAATATAAAATAACCCATTTTTCTCTTAAATAGGAAAGGCTTAAAATCTGAGGACAGAAATACTTTAAGTATTAACTCTATGGCAGATTTTTCATGTGGTTTTACAGATAATATCTTTGAAAGTTTCTGGTAACCTTCAAATAAACAATCAGAACCTCTTAAAGGTGCTAGAGAGCTGATTGAAGGATAAAAGGCTCAAATATGGTTTGTCTGCTGGAGAATGTGGTATTTAGATGAATTCATCTGGTGTGGAGTTTAAATTTCCAGCCTAACTCTAATTAATGAAGAATTCCAACCTCAGAAAGCAAGGAAAATTTGACTAGGTTGGTTTAACCAAGGTTTTTCTGACCAAGATGTTTTTAAACCCAGTTATTCCTAATTCATTCCAGAGTCTTTCTTTCCGAAAGACATAGTTAGCCTCATTGACTATTTTTCACAGCCAAATGAATATTATTTACTGTTTAGATGTTGTAGAAATATCTTAGAAACATTTATGAAACATGAACAGTGACAACAAACCATTCAGAATTTAACATTCTGAGGAACTGAATAATCATGTCAGGGGACAGCTGGTGTGGGTGTTTGACACTACCGCCAAACTGGTCTCTGCCTTTATAGAAAAAGGCAATGAGAAGCTATGGAACAGACTAATGAAGTACCCCCTTCATCCATCAAAATGCCTGCCTTGCAAGGCTATTACTTTATAAAAGTCATTCAGTCTTTCAAGATTAAATTATGGATGTTTAATTTCTCAAAAGAACTGGCTCAGTGGCAGAGAATTTATCAAGAGGGTCAGATAATTACACAATGATCTTAGAACAATGTGCAAAACGCATCCTGATGATTACAATGATGTCTTTGTTTTATGCCAGAGCATCTTAATTTTATTTGGCCTTCTTGATGCTGGCTTTGGAGTACACAAACAGCTGTTTTACATCAATGCTCATTTGGTACATTCCACATAGTCCATCAGTTGTGAAGTGCAATCAATCAATTCCCCAATTTTTCAACAACCACATGGCCAGATAAGATATGCTTTCTTAAAAAAAAATGGTTTCAACTTTGTATCCAGCAATGTTTTACACTAGCTATGTACTTTCCTCCTCCCCACTAATATATTTTTTCCCTCAGCCTGTAGCACCCATGACTAATAATACTCTGTGCCTAATTTCAGTCCATGCACTGTCCTCATCTCAACTTTATTAGTTCATCAAATTCTGTTTCTTTGAGTGACCATCACAGATGGCATCTTTTATAATTAGCACATTGGTCATACAGATTTAATATTGTTTACTAGATGGCAGGATATAATTTTTGTCTAGTTTCCAAAGCCCATTCCCTTCTGTTCCATCTATGTTGGGACCCTCTCTAATCAAATATATATGAGTAGATAGCCTGAGGTGAAAAGTTGACTATATAAATCCATGATATCAATATTCTAATAATGCATTTTGCATCTCATCAATATGTAACGTGCATTTCCTAATGCAGAAAGGAAAACATTGTGAGAAACTCTTACACATTTTCTAAAAAATACTAGTGCAGTTAATGTATGGTTTAAGTAACAAAAGACCTAGTAAATACTTAACAAATACCTTTTAAGTTACAATTGAGTAAAATTCACTTTAATATCAGCTAAACTCAATAAAAACACTAATAACTGTCTCACCTGAGGGGGATTGCCCCTGAGCAAGTTCACTCTGGATTCCATGAGATCAAATAAGAACAATGGAACATTGTGGGTGAAAGGATTTATTCTCACAGTGGCAGGCTGAATGTTGGAATCATGTCTGCCACTGGGACATTCACAATCCATCTCCATCTCTGCCTCCAGTCAGAGCACTGGTGGAGCTCTTTATATAGTAACACAATCATGACTCATTGACAACAAGTGTGTAAACATTAGCCAAAGCAGTAGGCCAATTATATCATCAAGTAGATTAGGATCAGGTGAGGATCCTGGCCATAGGAATTTCCATTATCCCTAAATTCCATCCTCCAGAATTCTCGCCTTACAATCTATGCACCCTCAATCTTCCACGATGGTCCCCATGAGAGAAAGCTGGAGCATTGTAACCAGATTTCACAACAGCAACAGAGGCTACAACATACAGATAATAAAAAAAGTTATGATACAGGTAATAACAAATATTATAATAATCCTCAAGCCTGAAGGGATTGATTGCCACCAAGTGATCAGTCCAGCTGTATTCAAACCAGTCCCATTTCACGATTCACTTTCCACAGCCCGTTACAGAACTGACAGACAGCTCCACGTACCCCAACGAGTAGCAGTTGTTGCCAGGGTGTGTCCAATCCATGAAGATGTTTAGAGGCGATTAATCTTAAGGGTGATAAGACATATGTTTTAATGACACCACCTGTGGATAAAGTGAAGGTTCCTGTGGCCAGGATTCCCACCTGACCCTGGTTAGTTAACTCACTACACATGTGTAGGCAAAACATCATTACTGACTCTATATAAACATCTCTGCCCAGTGTTCTGGGCAACAGGGTGGCATGGCTGCAAGGCTGCAGGAGAACAGAGACAAGGACAGATGGCTGTGGAGGTAGAGAGGCTCAGAGGCAGAGACCAGCTTGCTGCATGCAGACTTGCTCTGAGTGAACAGGATTCTACTGATTGACCTGCCACCATGGGAATAAAGTTGTATATAATATAACCCTTTCCACTGTAATTTCTTTGGTCTCATTGAATCCATAGTGAACTTGTCCAGGTCTGAAACCCACTGGCAAGACACCAACACAGGCAAATCTTGTCCATCAGGTAGGTTGCATGCAAGAGAGTGACCCTGTGATAGGACCATGGCAGGGAGGGGGTCCCATATGGGTCTAGTGTACCATACCTTTACCCCTCTCTCTGTGGGGGTTAACAAGGGGTCCATGTATAATGCTACTAGAGGTGCATACACTGGCCACAAAGATAAAACAAAACTTCTTGGTAAGATGCTTTTACCTTCCAGCCACGTAGGGTACACTATTGTGATCTTTTGGGGCCACTCTGCCATTACTCCAGAGGGCCAGGCTCCAGGCCTTGTCCCCAAGGTGCCAGGAGGGCCAGACATAGCTGGTCTATGTGTCAAAGTGTCCAATGCCACATCCATTGAATGGAGTCACTGGGATATATTGCAGTTGGTGCTGGTAGCAAGATATTCTGATGGCCAAATTCCTGCTTCAACAATTTTTCCTTAGCTTGTACTTGCTATTATATAAAGGAGGCAGCAATGTGTGTTAACATGTCTACAGGGCTCAATCCCCTTTCTGGGCTTCTTATTCAAATGCCATCCACTGTCCATAAGCGGACTGACCATCCCCATAGACTAATGGTATTTGACTTAAGGTCAGATGTTAACAAACCAATGTACCTCTCTATCATACCTGCCCCAGTAGAATTATATGGTACATGAAACTTCCACTTTATATCTAATTTTTACACCCATTCTTGTAGTGCATGCCCAGTAAAGTGGGTGCCTTGATCACTCTCAGTTACCTGGGGTCAGCCATAGGCTGCAAAGAGGCATTCTAGGCCTCTTTTGGTTGCTCCCTGGTCTTTTCAATGTGCAGGAAAAGCAACCAGAAGTCCAGTAGCTGTGTCCACACAAGTCATAACATATCAGTACACTTCTGACATGGGCAGAGGCTCAGTACAGTCCATTGTCACCTGACAAGGGGTACACTCCCCTTAACTATCAGCCAACACTGCTGCAGGACTTGGTGTAAGTCCCTTTAGACTTACAATGCTCTCCTGCCGGCTCTGCTGACTTATTTAGAGGTCAAAGGCAGGCCCCACCAACAGGCTACAGCCCACATTGTCTTTTGCCCCATGAGCAACTAATGCTGATGTAAACATTGGGCCACATCAGAGGCAGACTTTCCTTCTAACCAGTGCACCTGGGCCAATTCATCTGTTTCATCATTTCCTGGGGATGCCAGTGGCAAATGGACTGTCACACGATATACTGTAACTGTTTTAGTCTGACCACAGGCCCATAAGTCTTGCCACAGTTCTTACCCCCAAAGGGGTCAGTGACCAACTAACCAGTTGGCATGGTACCATGTCGGTAGCCACAGTCAAATCTCAATAGATGGCCCAGCTCTCAGTGTAGACAACTAGTGAAGAGGGCTCCTGGGTGATCATGAATCATACTGCCCTCAACTCTGACCACTGACTGCTCTTCCCTCCACCATCTCCCACCCATATTGTCTCAGTCTTAGGATAGAAAGTTATAGACCTACATTTCAGGGGCTGCCCATGGTTGGAGTCATCTATATACCTACCATGCATCTTTATATATAGAGGTTCTTCCCTCCTGATAAGGGCTCTCTGCTACTAATGGCTCTAAAACAGGTGCTTCCTGCCTTTCACTGGTATATGTCATTGGCTATAGTGGGCACTGGAGTTCTTCATTCAAGGGGCTAGTAGAGAGGGTGCTAAGCTGCTGTAGGTATGTGCCCCACTTGGTCAATGTAGGTGTCTTTGCCATGCCACTCCATGGCTTTTGGGTCCAGTCTTGTACACCCTGAAACAGGATAGGTGGTCATTACCTTTATCATGGCTGTTCCAGTGATGGGCTCCATAGCCAGTAAGGCATGGTACACAGCAGCCAACTGTTTCTCTACTAAGGAGTATCATACCCCTGCTCCTTTCCACAATAGGTTGGCAAATTTTTTCAAGCCACTGACACAGGCCCCAGCCATAACCATTTTTGGCCATGTGAACATCCAACTTACAGGGCTTTGATGGGTCTGTTACACTTAAGGCCTGCATGGCCTTGACTGCCTGCTTTGCAGTGGCAAAGGCAGATGCACGTGTCTCATCCCAGTCTCACCTGATGCCCTTTTGTACTAAATGGTGTAAGGACTTCAGAATTTTGCCAAGTGAAGGAAAAACACTCTCCAGTAGTTTGAAAGACCCAGAAACTCCTGTAATAATTCCACAGTTGTAGGTGTAGGGGAAGACCTGGATTTTATCTATCACTGCTTCTGGCAAAACTTTAGTCCTACCTGACCAGACAACCCCTATGAATTTGACTGACAAACCAGGACCCTGAACTTTGATGCTGTTCACAGCCCATCCTTTCTCCTGTAGATGTTGCAGCAGTCTAGGTGCTGCACCTTCCAGGTCTGAAAGAGAATCAGAAGCATAATAACATCAATATAATGGTACAGCTACACCATTGGTAGTTTCTCCCATGTAGCCAAGTCCTGGTCTACAAGTCCATGACAGATGGTGGGGCTGTGGAGGTATCCCTATGGAAGGACAGTGAAAGTCCATTGCTGTCATTCCCACATGAAAGCAAATTCTTCCTGACTTTCCTGTGCTATGTCAATGGAAAAGAAGGCATTAGCAAGATGCACAACATAATGATATGTCCTTGGTTAATGACTGAGGATGTCCATAAGGCCTGTATAGCAGCATGCAGAGGAGATATGACTTTATTCAGTTCTCTGTAATTCATGGTCATATTCCAGGTGCCATCTGGCTTTTTTACTGGATACACTGGGGAATTAAAAGGGCTATGGGTGGGCTTTATAATACCCACCTTCTCCAATTCCTGTAGGGTTTTATGCCCTCCAGGCAATTTGTATTGTTTGGTATTAGTCACCCACTGAGGCACAGGCAAAGCTATGGGTGGGTGCTCAGCATGTCCCCTCAGAACTTCACCACACGTACTCTCAGTCTGAACTCACCTGCAGTGGTCTGCAACTATAATCCCTGCAGGATATCTGTCCCAAAAATATATTCGGGAATAGGAGAGATATACACAGTATACACCTTTGGGGACAGATGCCCTATTCCCAATTGGATTCAGGCTTCTTTCACTCCAAAAGCCTTAGCCCCATTTCCATATGTAATGGCAGGGGTCCCAGGAAACTGCTCAGGGTTGCCATAAATCAGTGAGCATTCAGTTCCTGTATCCACCAGAACCAGGACACATTGTACATTCCCAGGAGAATAATGAATTGATATTTCTACATGTGGCCTCTGGTCCCCACCCAGTACCTCCAGCGGGTGCCTCAATCCTCCCTTCAGTCAGTGCATACTGCCCAATTGTTTTCCTGTGCAGATTCAGGAGAGGTCTGCTCACTCTCCAGCAGGAAGTCTTGGAGGTGTGCACAGGCAGGGCTTATGGCTCTGTCTCTGGCCTTTGCTTCTTAGTCCTCAGCAGCCCAAACTGCTGCTCTGGCTTCAGTTGTTGCCACAGCTCCAGTAAGATCCTATTTGACTTCCCATCCAATTTCTCTCTGTCTGCTCCTGCCCCATAAACATACAAATGGGTCCTCATGACCTTCACAGAGCCCTTTAAGCCCTTCTTCTCAGTAGCAGATCAAACTCCCTTCTGTGCCTGTATCACTTTTGCCTCACCTAAATCGGCCATAGTACACATAACTGCATTTATGGGCTGCCGTAAGTGAGGGGCAAGAATGGCCATTAAGAGCACAAAGCAGTAAAAAGGAGCCTTTAGCAGCACCGTATCACTCATCCCTGCCTTAAACAGCTCCTTTTCCAGGTCATAATTTACTGGGTTATAAATGGCATTTTCCAGGCCCAACTCCCATAATACCTGTTGGAGCTTGGCATATGTCTGCCATCTAGGAGGAGAAGATGGCAAGTCACTCTAATTGGGCCATACAGTGTGAAGTGCAGCCATTACCCACTTGAGAAATGAATGATTCCTTGGGGTCTGGTGTGTATTTTGCAGTTGCTGCTGCAAGGTAGGGTGAATTATCAGGGAAGCCAGCTTCCCCATCTCTGATCCAGATAGAATAACCCCATCCCCCTGTGTATAAGTGGGGAGCATGGAGTACTCCATGACCTGGGGAGGGGCTGCACCTCTTCTGGAGGAACCTGCAGTCACCACATCTTTATTTTCTTGACTACAACAAGGCAGAATTTCAATGGAGGAGGGGCTGGTGCATCTGGCACCATCTCTACTTCATTTTCCTCCAGCTCCTCTACCATTTCTGGGGCTGGTGGCAGCTTTCTCATTCTGCAGAGCACCTCCTCTGCTACATCCTTCACCCTCTCCACAGTGCCTCGCAGTGACACTATCTCCAACGATTCTCTCACTTTCTCCTCAATACCTTACAGCTGGCGTTCTCGTGCTGCCTCTTCTCTTGATTCCTGCAGGAGTTCATCCTTCTCCTTCATGGCCTTTGCCTCTTCCACAGTGCCTTGCAGTGGCACTGTCTCCCTATCCACAGGGGCAGCCTGCTGAAATACTCTGCCCATGAGGGCTACTTATTCCATTTTTCAGTCTGCAGTAAGTCCTGCCAAGTACAGCAAATGTCTCACCCGGGGGGCACTGCCCCTGGGCAAGTTCACTCTGAATTTGGTGAGACCCACATTGTGGGTAAAAGGGTTTATACCAAGCTTTATTCTCACAGTAGAAGGTCAAGTGCTGGAACCATGTCTGCTCTGGAAAGTCCACAATCCACCTCTGTCTCTGCCTCTGGGCAGAGCACTGGGTGGATCTCTTTATAAAGTAACACTAACAATAATGGCTCATTGCCAGAGGGTGTGTAAGCATTAACCTAGGCAGTAGGCCAATTACATCATCAAGTAGAGTGGGGTAAGGTGAGGATCCCGGCTGTTGTAACTTCCATTTTCCCTACAGTAACACATTACAGGCAATAATTTTTCCAAACACTGGTTAATTTGGCATGATGTAGATAATTTAATCCTGCAACAGAAATTAATGGAATTCCAAATGAAGATATGATCTATGACCTTAGCAACAGGGATGGGATAAAGGTGACACTGACATCAATTAATTAAGGCACACGGGTATGGATAAAGTGAAGATTCTTATGGCCAGGATTCTCACCTGTCCCTGATCAGCTAACTCACTACACATGTGTGGGCAATACATCATTATTGACTCTATATAAAGAGCTCTGCCAAGTGCTCCACCTAGTGCTCTGGGCAACATGGTGGCACAGCTGCTGCATGGCTGCAAGGCTACAGGAGAGCAGAGGCTGGAGTGGTGGCAGTGCCAAAGACTGAGACTGAGACAGCTGTGGCAACAGAGAGGCCCAGAGGCCGAGACTGGCTTGCTGCATGCAGACTTGCTCTGAGTGGACAGGATTCTAGTGGTTGACCTGCCACTGTGGGAATAAAGTCGTGTATAAACCCTTTCACCCTGTGGAGAAGTTGGGGTTCCTTTGGCCAGGATTCTCACTTAAACCACCTGATGATGTAACTGGCCTGCTGCTAGGCTACCACTTCCACACCTTTAGGCAATAAGCTATTATTGCACTGTATAGAGAGCTTGGCCCAGTGCTCTGGGTGGAGGCAGGGATGCTAGTGCTCGACCTACCGTTGGGAGAACAAGCCGGGTAATAAACGCTTTCACCCCAAAGAACGTTTTGCTGTCAATTTCTTTGGTCACATTGAATCCATAGCGAACTTCCCCAGGGCGGAAACCCATTGGCAAGACACACCCCAAGAACATTCCACTGTCATTTCTTTGCTTTCACTGAATCATAGTGAATTTGTCCTGGGCTGAAACCCATTGGCAAGGCGATGGGGAAACAACTTAGCTGAAGCAATCTTCCAAACTGAAGAAATCTCATGCAAGCTATATGCCAAATAAACTTAAGGGTGCCTCCCTGTGTCATATTTAAAAGGTATAGAATTCTGACATAATTCTCTAGTAACTAGAGAACTTAGAATGACTAAATTATGCCTAAACACCCCTGTTTCATGGGAGAATAATATTCACTCACTATTATTAGTGGTACTTGTAGACATGACATTTTTCTTCCACTAATAAGTTACTAGAAAAAAATGAAACTATTGTAAACCAATTCCTCTGAAGTACTGTAGTTCATGGTGTCCCCAAGTCCACACCACCTGAAGATTCACTTGTACCCTGTGTTCTTGGAATGAATCTTCTTCTGATCAAAGTGATCTGAGAAGCTTCCCCTCAATTAAAAACTCCAGTTGTCACTAATTGGGCTCTAATTTTGGCCTTTAATTGGCTCTGTCTCCTAATCAAGTTCATGAGAACTGTCTCCATCAGTACCTGTTCCTCAGAGACCAGATTTCTATCTAGATGTCATTCCTTATCTAGTCATGATGTCAATTTCTATTCCTTCAACTCCATACCTGTACTTAAATGAAAAGGGATTTATTGTTTTAAATTACTCCATCCAAACATCATTTAATTGTTTCTCTGATCGCTTGCATGCAAAGAAAGGCTAGGGAACTTGTGGTCTGAATTTCCAGCAGCCAGTCAATTCTGAGATAGGTTTCTGCAACCAAAATTAATTGCAACATTCATTGGAATGAAGAAAAAGCATGAAAGTAGAGGTTGACATATAAAAAGAACAGAGGAATCTAGAGGAGAAAGTACACTCCCCCTGACTTTTTTTCTTAAGTGTCTTCCAAGGATCTCTTTGGACTAGAAATCAACCATTTCCCCAGTTACAAAGACTCTATATCATTAAAGACAAAGGGCATAGGTGACCTTCCATTATACAAGGTTATACTGGCAAATGCCAAGCTTTGATACTGTGTATGTACTGTGTGTGCTAGGCAATTTGAAATAGGCCCTGGAGTCTCCAGTGCTATTAATTATTAGACTTCTTTTCTGTGAACTTGAGCATCAACTTCCGAAAAGTGACTTTTTCCTGTTATCTACTGTCCTAACACCTGGACTTTGTCAGATGGTAGTTCCACCTATTTGAATGAAAACCCTGATTTTGGTCTGGTTTTGGACCTTATCTTTTCTACCTCAATCCATCAGATACAACCCTGACCCATCAAACCACAAGAACCACTGCTTCTTCCTGAATGACTGACGACCCTCCTCTGACCCCATCGGCTTACCTGGGCTTCCAGTTCAGGCCTTCACTCTGGGTGTTGAGTTTCCTGTTGCTGCCTTGCCCATCACCATAAGTTATGAAACTCTGCAATACCCTGGGCTTCAATTGCCAAGGATCCTGCTTCAGACTGAGTGGGCCATGCAGATTATCCTACAAGAGACAGTTGCTGCTGCGGCCTTTGTCTCTAAGGAAAAAAAAATACGACCTTCTATCAGAGCTAAAACCATCAGTGAAATAAAAATGTTGGGCCAGATAATTTCTAAAATCTCCTTCAGAGCTACATTCTATATTCACATTTTATAGATGAGAAAACTGAGGCTCAGAGAGGTTCTTTCTCTTCAACTAAAAGAGAAAATGTGAGGCTGCCTATTGATAAAGGTGGAGGTGTCATCAGAGCTATGCTGGCAAATGTTTAACAGCTGGATCTCTGGGTTGGGGTGGAGATGGTCCTGATGGGCATTTCTCTGGTGTAATTCTGTGATGCCAATTTCTCCCGTGATTGCTGATTTCCAACTACCAACATGAGTCAACCAGCTACAAAATTCCTTAAAATTTAACAATCAGCTCTTGGGAACTGGTACCAGCCAGCTCCAGCACACCCCCAACAAAATCCTAGATTTTTAGTGGTAATGGAAAGACTACTTACTTATTTGTACTGCCCTGCATTTCTCTAACCTTTATAGGTAGAAACCCCAATCTGAGAACTAGTACCATTCCCAGTTCTGAGATGAGTCCTGTGCCTAGACTTAGGGACTGTAAGGCCCCTATGCCAGTGATACACTGACTGAGCACTGATGTTTTCAGGCTTCCTCAAACCCTTGTTCCCTCCCTTGTCCTTCAGTTCTTTATCTCTACTGTGAGAATAAGCAGTCTCCTCAAGGACTGGCTTGCTGCCAAAGAACCTACCCACCTTAAAACTTGGTTTTCTATAGATGGTTAATTAAGATCCATTCCAAGACACACTTGAGTGTATTTTACTCTCCTTTAATATTCTGTCCAATTGTGCAGGTGAGGACTGAAACACTGAGAGGCAGCTGCAGTTGAATTGGGAAAAGTAGGTGTGGGGGTGGTGTGAGAAATGTTCATGCTGAATAGGCTTCCAGATCTATAGCCACTATGGAAATATGTTATTTCTAATGACATTGAGCTCTTTTATCTTCTTTCACTTCTGACTTAGAAGACACCAAAAATGCATAAAAGCCTTTGATGCTGAGTCAAAGACACATCAGACAGAGTTATGTAATCCCTTCTTGAACAAGAGATAGTCCACTATAATGTCATCAAAGATATATTAAATTCAAAATGTAGTGTAGGAAACTCATCATGAATAGCTATAATTTTTGAAACCAGAATTTAAAAATACTGAATCTGGCACAAAACTGAATGAATAGTCATATACAGTCATGATCCCAAATCATATTTCACTGAGCAACTTAACAATTCTGAGAAAAGCAGTCCAAAAGATAAATAAATGAGAATGCAACCAACAAATGAATTGACATGCAAACCTTTAAAATGGTAGTTATGAAGACCATGTAGCCACATAAAGAATATTTATGATTTGTTAGGTAAAAAAGATATAAAATTGCATATCACTGAAAGTAGAACAATATTTTTAAGTATACACAGGAAAAATGCCCTTGGAGAAACTCCTAAATTATTACATTAGAGTAGGAATGATATTTTTTTCCTTTTTCCTCACTTCCAAAGTTTCTACAATATAGTTACATTATTCTTACACTGAAAGAATTTCTAAGTTAAAAGCAAATAACTAAGTAAAAAACTCATCAGCATCCTGGATCCCTAACCCAGACCCTGACCATTCTCCTGAACACTGAGAAAGCCCATGCCCTGAATGGGACCCTCGCTGTGTTCTTGCAAGCCTCATGGCTGTTCTCATCATATCTCTGAGACCATAAATATCCCTTCAAATACCAAAAAGATTTCTGGCAAAGTGAGGTCATTTGAGGCGAGTCTTTGTCGTCATGATCTTTTTTTCTCAATTCTCCCAGTGAAAAGCCAGGCACCCTTCCCGGTCATGCTATTACTGCTACAGATTGAGGTACAATCTACTTCTGACCATCCCCTTCCCTTTTACTGTGGTCCTTGGACCCTTTATTCCATTGCTGATTCACTTCCTTACATTTTCAACCTCTTCAAACTCTTGGGCCAAGAAAATGACTTGGCCTCCTGGCTTCTGTTGGTTTCCCCCAAACTGCTGGTCCCCCTCCCCAACTCTAGTAAAGGCTTTTCTTTCTCTAGGCTCATGTCATTCCACTCTCCCACTTACATCCCTTGTATCTATCTTGCTTACATCTCCCACATCTATCCCACTTAAAACCCTTCATGATGTCATTTACTGTCTCCTGGCAACTTCTTCTTTCACTCAAAACTCTTACACATGGCTCACCATCTCCCTCTTTATCCCCACCAGCAAAATTCTAATATGGATCAATGCTATATCTGCATTTTCTATTTCTATACCAAGCTATGAACTGCTAAAGCAGAAAACAGCTGTGCAAACGTATGATCTCTTAGTGCTTCCTCAATTCTATTTCATTCATCTTTACCTGAGATGGAACGAAAGGCCTTTGGAAAGCCAACTAGCAAATTGTGGAGTCTGTGCCACTATTGATCATCTTTCAGCAACAAACTCACCCTTCAAATATATGCTCTGTAATAATAGATGGAATTGCTTTTGCTTTAAGAATTTCTCTGTTAAAGTGAGCATCATGTTAAACCTTCTCAGTAGAGAGGGCTACAGGGCCATCGCAGGAGGAAGAGGCTGTCCTGAGCTTTCTGGCTGCAGCAGGGTGGGTCAGCAGTGTGGGTGTGAGGACATCTGGGGATACTTAGCACTTTTATATTATAGAGACAGCCTCTTTCCTTGAACTTTATGAGCCAACTTCTGTTAGCTTCAAGCTTTTCTTCTGTGGCTTTGTCACCTCTCTCAGCCTTCTAGAATTGAAGAGAGTTAGGGAGGGCCTTGTTCTGGATGTGGCTTTGGCTTAAGGGAATGTTGTGGCTGGTTTGATCATCTATCCAGACCACTAAAACTTTCTCCGTATCAGCAATAAGGCCATTTTGCTTTCTTATCATCCATGTGTTCACTGGCGTATCACTTTTAACTTCCTTCAAGAACTTTTCCTTTGTATTCAAACTTGACTAACTCTTTGGTGCAAGAGATCAAGCATTTGGCCTATCTCGGCTTTTAACACGTCTTCCTCACTAAGCTGAATCATTTCTAGGTTTTGATTGAAGATGACAGACATGCAGCTCTTCCTTTCACTTGAACACTTAGAGGCCATTGCAGGTTACCAGTTGGCCTAATTTCAATATTGTGTCTCAGAGAACAGCGAGGCTTGAAAAGGACAAGACAGATGGGGAACAGCCAGTCAGCAGAGCAGTCAGCACACTCACATTTGCCAATTTAGTTTGCTGTCTTATACAGGTGTGGTTCACAGTATCCCAAACAATTACAATAGTAACATCAAAGATCTCTGATGACAGATCACCATAACAAACATAACAATAATGAAAAAGCTTGAAATAGTGAGAGAATTACCAAAATGTGACACAGAGACATGAAGTGAGTGCATGCTTTTGGAAATATAGTGCTGATAGACTTGCTCAGGCAGGATTACCAAAACCTTTCAATTTGTGAAAAATGCACTTTCAGGAAGAAGTACAATAAAGTGAAGTACAATAAAACAAGGTCTACCCAGGTTAAACTTCCCATGTTTAAATCACTGTGTGGCTTCAATCGTCTGATTGGATCCTGACTGCTGAAATCTAAGAACCAGTCTCTTAATTTAGACAGAGAGGATGGAATTGGTCAAGGGAAAATTTGTCTATATTCGCTGCTTCCACTTCTTGATGTTCTATCCAGTCTTCATCCTAATGCTCTCTAGCTTCCACCCCCACCACTTCACTGAAAATATTTTCTCCAAGATCATCAATAACATTTGTTGCTAATTCTAATAGACAGCATTTTGGACCTCATCTTACTTGACTTATCAAACACTGGTTGTCTGTATTTAGTAACACATTTTCCTGGTTTTCCTTCTGTTTGACGACTTGTTCCTAGTCTCCTTCAGAGGCACTTCTCTCTGCCTGTTTCTTCCAAGTTGGTGTTTCGCCAGGATTCTGCCCTCAGTCTTCTCACTCCACACAACTGCTATGTGACTTCTTACATTCCCATGGTTTCAACTCTCATTATATAAGACACATCTGAATCTGTATGCTCACTTCAGATCTCTGCCCTGAGCACTATCTTTCCTCTATACATTTTCATCATGTTTCACAGGCAACTCAAACTCAGTTTGTCCAAACTTAAATGATCATCTTCTCTGCCAGATATATTTTTCTCCTCCATTTTCTGCATTAGTAAACACCACCAGTCACCTTGCCCAAGGCAGGCACCTGAATATTATCCCATATTTTCTTTCTTTCTCTCACTTTCAAAATCCATCAGCCAAAAAATCCTATTGATTCTTCTTTCTGAATAGTTTCTGAATCTTCCAACTTCTTTCCATCCTCATAGTCAATACTTTAGTAAGAGGGTGAAATATGAATAAGTAAGTAGGAAATTTATTCAAGAAATAAGTGGAGAACATGAAGGGATACATTCCAGATGGTGATCACAGCTTGCATGAGAGCATAGAGGCATGAAACAGTATGATGAGTCCATGTTGTTCTTTACCATACCTGCCAGATGGTTGGTTTTAAATGTCAATGGCTAGGCTATAGTACCATGTTATATAATCAAACACTAATCTAGGTATTCTTGTGAAGGTATTTTGTAGATATGATTAACATCTACAATTAGTTGCCTTTAAATAAGGGAGATTACCTTTGACAACCTAGGTGGGCCCCACCCAATTAGTTGAGGGCCTTAAGAGCAAAAGGTGAAGTTTCCTGAAGAAAAATAAATTCTGCCTCAAGAATACAACATTAAGTCCTGCCTGAGTTTCCAGCCCTACAAATTTCAGGCATTCCAATTGCATGAGACAGTTCTTTTAAAAAAAAAACATAAATGATAGATAGATAGATAGATAGATAGATACATTTCCTATTGGTTTGTTTCTCTGGAGAATCCTGACTGATCCATCTGCAAAATTCCTCTACTTGGTCTACTTGAATTCTTGATCACCAAGCCCACAGATGAGTCTGTCTCATAATTTCATTTAAATCCTCCTACATTCAGCTAAATCACAAGATATGAAAACCAAAGATCATGTTTTTCATATTCCATGTATGAAGTCATGTGGTATTTGTGATAAGAGCTGTACTTTTTAGGAGCTGAAAATATACTTTGTTGAAATGTTTGGTTATGAGAAAAAAAAGCCAGAATGTGTCAGGAGAAAACCCTCTTGGTTATCAGTCAACTGACCTGAGCACTGAACAAAGATTGGTAATTTTCCTTTGGTTCATATGAAAAGAAAAAATTAACTAGTTTAGCACATAGATCAAAACTAAATGCCATATTAGCTACTGTCTTACTACACTTTTCTTTTTAAACAGGGAGAAGCTGTGGGAGCAAGGAGGCAGTGAGAAGTATTCTCTTGCAGGCACATTTGATTTTGTTTCTGATGTTGAGAACTAGAAGAAAGAAAAGCTCTTACCCAGTTAGCATCTGTAGCAGGCAGAAGAACCCACTTTTTCTGTCCAAATATCTAGTGATTTGAATCACGTTTCCCTCCAGAAGTGATCTGGGTTAGTTCAGTGGTCACTAACACATCTGCAAATGCAAAGAAGTCACCCTTATAACAACTCCCCATCCTGAGAGGTTCCATCACAACTATAATAAGGGAGCATCTTCAAGCATATACTCTTCACTGAAGAAAAATTCAGCAGAACAAATGACCCCCAAAGTATTGCTGTGACTCATGCTAACCCCACAGTACCTGACAGAGTCAGAGGATTCATTCCTTTGTTCATTAGCACAGCAAATATTTTAGAGACTTGTTTTTTGTTTTTGTTGTTTGTTGTTCCACTTTCAGAGTAGAAGTAAGGAAGAAAAGCATAGGAATTCTCTTAAAAGATTTATAGTTTTGAGTAGACATGTCAGTTTTGAATTAAGTAAGTGGACTAAAAAACTTCAAGTCTAATATTGTATAATTTATATTTTTTAGCTTCTTAACAGTTCTTTCACTTCGAATGTGCACTTAAGTAATTATGGAATGCATTACCTGAAATGTAGAACAATTAACAACTGAACTGCATTTGGATATCACAAAGTAAACTCAAGAAAAACAAAATAGTATGGTTAGAATGCAGTAATGAAACTTTGGGATGGGATTTAAACACATTAATAATTTGGTCTTAAAAAGGCCCTTCCAAATTCAGTTTACTTGTGTGAAGTTTTCAAGTAAAATTTTCTTTGACTTTTTTCTTAAACATCAAAATATACCATGCAACCAAGTTTGTAAGTCCCCTGCTACTCTATTTATGACATATTTTAGTGTTATATGATTAAAAGAGTCAGAATCTACACAAAAGCCAGGAATTTTTCTGATTTCTACTGCGGCAAGTTCCATTTCTGAATCTCATCTTAACATTACCACCACTACTCCACCATTTTTTGTTATAAACATTCTGGAAAGGCCCTAAGGAGTTGGCAAAATAAGGCGTCAAGCACTTTCTTAGCATTCAAAGAGTTTGCTGAGAAGAAGAATTAATGAAATTTGGATGGTGGGATTCTAAAATGTTTTTTAAAGGGGCACTAGATTGTTATCCAAACCTGAAATTCAGTTAACATGGAAGCTATGGTGCTACATATAAATATTAGGTTTATCTCAAGACTCCATTCATCGGATCTGATTTTACTACAGACGAAGGCATAAATGATGTTACCTCAGTTTGGACATTCATGGAAAGTAAGCAATATTGGAAGAGACTTTTTAAAATGACACAGACTTAGTTATACCGTAAAAGTCACATAAATTCTCATTTAATGGGGTAACATATATTAAGTCCCTAAGAAGAGCATCTTGATATTGACAAAGATGCTATTGACACACAATGGGCAATTGAATGTTTGCTAAAAAATATTAACTAAACAAGCATGTGATTGTTTTTGAGAAAATCTTCTCAGATTCTTTCATTATTCAGCAGTTCTTGGTCATAGTTAGCCCAAAAATCAGCATTTCAATTTAGTTCCAGTTGAGTGAACTGGCCAGTATTAGAGGTCCAGCCTTGTACAGGCTGTGTATCAGTTACACATTAATGAGGGACTGTTTGGCAGTAGTGTCCATTCTGGCCTCTCAACTAATTTACACAGAGTAATTCCATCCATTACTGACTTAAAAGTGCTACAGATGGCGAGATCCTTCATCTCTTTTTATAACAGAAATGAAGGAAATGCAGAGGCCTTTGGTAGAAGCTGAAGCCTTGGCGAGAGCCGTCTCAGGAGTGACTGCTCTGAGCAGCCATCAGCCTCCCTTGGGAAGCAGTGGGGGTGCTGGCTAAGAGGCCCTCAGGTTGGCTGGCGTCCCAACATGAGGGAGGATCCTGGAGGTGGAAGGAGCGTGGCTGGTGAGAAAGAGACAAACTGGCATGTAGCTGTGGCCATCAGCATCCAAAATGCTGGACTGCTCTCAGGTGTCACCAAGGGAAACCCAAGTTAAGGCCTGTAAACCACAGAAATACTAAGAGGCCGGGAAACCAGGGCCAGTGAAAGCTTAAGGAACTGGAATGCTTTATTTCAAAGAAGGGAAGCTGAGCAAGATGTGTTGAGGGCTACTTATGACTCAGAAGGAAGAAATAATTCCACAGTTGATGGAGCACTGATGCAATGAGCCAGGCATTTTCACATGCTTGACCACCATTTTATCTTAATAGCAACCCTATGAAGGACCAACTTATTCAGGAGAAAACTGAGGCTCTCAAAACTTCAGCAACTCACTCAAACAACTTAGCTCATATGGATGAAGCTGGAATTCTCTTCCAGGTCAGCCTGACTAGCATGGTCTTCCCTACATAGCAGTGACTGCTCTAGAAAGTATCCTACTCACAGGCAGATTTGCTTATAATCCCAGAGATGAGACTCTAGCAGGGTAGGAAGGTGGCCTGTAGAAACACCTCATGGCTTATTAGCCTTGTGTCTGCTCACAGCAACACAAATTGCACTTATCGCATTCCTCTCTACCCAGCACAGATGTTACACTTGTCCCAGGCTTTGGAAGGACATTCAATTCAAGTCTCTGAGTGACTCCAAGACATACTGGTGATTTCTCTACACACACACACTCCTCCCTCAAAGCTTTTGCATTTAAGTCATAAACTTCAATAAAACAGTTAGTGCTCTCCAGTAAAGAAGCATAGGACTCTGACTGACTTGGCCAATATTGCCTGGAGTTAAATAGTCATTCCTATAAAGGTGTATTAGGCAGAGACCAATAATGGTAACTCAGTAACAGTTCCCTTCACAATCCTGGGGTCCTGCAGTCACCAATGCAGAATGGTGTTAGCTAATGTCTGACATTCCTAAAGCCAGAGAAAGGCAGAGGGGGACTTGAAAGTAATTGTGATTTGGAACTCCAGGAGGGGTCATGTAGAATTTGGAGGATGGGAGCATGAGGCTTATCTTTTAGGATTTGCTCTGGGTTTAAGATAGAAGTAATGAGGACCTTGGATTTCTCTTTAGATTATATTCCCCAAGTTAACAGACTTGGAAAAGAGGTGCAACTGAATGTAGCAACACTTTGCAGAAATGAATTCTACATTTGTTTGAACTGTCCTAAGAGTTAAACTAGAGCTTACATGAAAGTGAAAAAACTTCAACTCCTGACACAGTCATATTTATTTAATATTTGCTACATTGGCCTGAACTGAAGAAAACTCTCTGACAATATGTAAGATTAAGTATGACAGATTAAGTTCGCCATCCAGATGTGTTTTTTTTTAGCTAAAAGTTGATTTTTAAAAATTAAAGTATCATTGATATACAATCTTATGATAGTTTCACATACACAACACAGTGGTTCAACATTCACCCAAATTATCAAGTCCTTACTCCCTCCAATGTGGTCACTGTCTATCAATTGAATAAGATGTTATAGAATCATTCATTGTATTCTCCATGTTGTACTAGCGTCACTGTGACCTACCTCTATTATGATTGTGAATTATACTGGCCTTTAATATCCTTCTCCCTCCCAGGCCCTCCCCTTTGGTAACCACTAGTCTCTCCTCAGTGTCTATGAGTCTACTGCTTTTTTTTGTTCCTTCTGTTTTGCTTTTTTATACTCCACAAATGAGTGAAATCATTTGGTACTTGACTTTCTCTACCTGACTTATTTCACTGAGCATAATACACTCTAGATCCATCCATGTGGTTGCAAATGGCAGGATTTATTTTGTTGTTATGGTTAAATAATATCCCATTGTGTATATGTACCACATCTTCTTTATCCATTCATCTATTGATGGACATTTAGGTTGCTTCCATATCTTGGCTATTGTAAATAGTGCAGCAATAAACATAGCAGTGCATTATATTTTTTTTAATAAGGGACCTTATTTTTTTAGGTAAATTCCCAGGAGTGGAATTACTGGTTCAAATGGTATTTCTATTTTTACTTTTTTGAGGAATTTCCACATTGCTTTCCATAGCAATGGAACCAATTTGCTTTCCCACCAACAGTGCAGTAGGGTTCCCATTTCTCCACAGTCTCACCAGCATTTGTTGTTTCTTATCTTTTGGATAATGGCCATCCTAAAAATGGTGCAAGGTGATATCTCATTGTAGTTTTAATTTCCATTTCCCTGATGATTAGTGACGTAGAGCATCTTTTCATGTACCTGTTGGCCATTCAAATTTCTTCTTCGGAGAAGCGTCTGTTCAGATCCTCTGCCCATTTTTTTTCTTTCTACATTTTGGATGTTAACCCCTTACTGGATATGTCATTTACAAATATATTCTCCCATACTGTAGGGTGCCTTTTGGTTCTGCTGTTGGTATCCTTTGCTGTACAGAAGCTTTTAAGTTTGATGTAGTCCCATTTGTTCATTTTTTGTTTCCCTTGCCAGAGATGTGTTCAGGAAAAAGTTGCTCATGTTTATATTCAAGAGATTTTTGCCTAAACTTTCTTCTATGAGTTTTATGGTTTCATGACTTATATTCAGGTCTTTGATCCATTTCAGGTTTACTTTTGCATATGGAGTTAGACAGTAATCCAGTTCCATTCTCTTACATGTAGCTGTCCAGTTTTGCCAACACCAGTTGTTGAAGAGGCTGTCGTTTCCCCATTGTTTATTGATGGCATCTATGTTCATCAGAAATATTGGTCTGTTTTTCTTCTTTTGTGGTATCTTTGTCTGGTTTTGGCATTAGAGTGATGCTAGCCTCATGGAATGAGTTTGGACATATTCCTTTCTCTTCTACTTTTTAGAATATTTTAAGAAGGATAGGTATTAGCTCTTCTTTAAATGTTTGATAAAATTCAGCAGTAAAGCTATTTGGTCTGGGAGTTTTGTTGTTGGGTAGCTTTTTGATTATCAGTTTGACTTCATTGCTGGCAATTGGTCTGTTCAGATTTTCTTTTTCTTCCTGGGTCAGTCTTGGAGGGTTGTATTTTTCTAGAAAGTTGTCCATTTCTTCTAGGTCATCCAATTAGCATGTACTTTTTCATAATATTCTCTGATAAGTCTGTATTTATGTGGTGTCTGTAATGATTTTCCTTTCTCATTTCTGATTCTGTGTGTGTACTCTCTTTTTTTCTTGGTAAGTCTGGCTAGAGTTTATCTATTTTGTTTATTTTCTCAAAGAACCAGCTCCTGGTTTCATTGATTCTTTCTGCTGTTTTATTCTTCTCCATTTTATTTATTTCTGCTGTGATGTTTGTGTCTTTCCGTCTACCAACTTTCGGCCTCATTTGTTCTTCTTTTTCTAGTTTGTTAATTGTGACTTCAGACTATTTATTTGGGATTGTTTTTGTTTCTTACGGTACGCCTGTATTGTTATGTACTTTCCTCTTAGAACTGTCTACGCTGCATCCTACAGGTTTTGGGCTGTTAAGTTGTTGTTTCCATTTGTCTCCATAAATTGCTTGATCTCTCTTCTAATTTTGTCATTGATCCATTGATTACTTAGGAGCATGTTGTTAAGCCTCCACGTGTTTGTAGGCTTTTTTGTTTTCTTTGTGTAATTTATTACTAGTTTCATACCAATGTGGTCTGAAAAGCTGGTAGATATAATTTCAATCTTCTTGAATTTATTGAGGCTCTTTTGCTGGCCTAGCATGTCCTCTCTTCTGGAAAACATTCCATGTACACTTAAGAAGAATGTGTACCCTGCTGCTTTTGAATGGAGTGTTCTATAAATGTCTGTTAGGTCCATCTATTCTAATGTATTGTTCAGTGTCTTTGTTTCCTTACTTATTTTCTGTCTGGTTTCTATTGGTATGAATGGCATGTCAAAGTCTCCTAAAATGAATGTGTTGCAATCTGTTTCCTCCTTTAATTCTGTTAGCACTTGTTTCACATATTTAGGTGCTCATATATTGGATGTGTAGATATTTATAATCTTTATAGCCTCTTGTTGGGCTGACCACTTTATCATTATGTAATGTCCTTCTTTGTCTCTTGCTACTTTCTTTGTTTTGAAATTTATTTTGTCTGATACAAGTACTGCTACTCCTGATTTTTTCTCTCTATTATCTGCATAGAATATCTTTTTCTGTCTCTCCACTTTTAGTCTGTGCATGTCTTTGGGCCTGAAATGAGTCTCACAGGCAGCATATAGATGGATCTTGTTCTTTTATCAATTCTGCCACTGTATGTCTTTTGATTGGTGCATTCAGTCCATTTACATTTAAAGTGATTATTGATAGATATGTACTTATTGCCATTGTAGGCTTTAGATTTGTGGTTACCAGAGGTTCAAGAATAGCTTCCTTACTATTTAACAGTCTTTCTTAAACCACTGATTATTTCAAACCAATGTAAAGGTACTTTCTTTCCCTCTTCTTCCTCTTCCTCCTCCACACTTTACATATTAGGTGTCATATTCTGCACTCTTTGTGTATCCCTTAACTGATTTTGTGAGTGGTTGATTTAATTTTTTACTTGCTTGCTAATTAATTGGTATACCTTTATTGTGGGTGTATTTTCTTTGATGACAGCTATTTAGCCTTAGGAACATTTCCATCTAGAGCAATCTCTTTAACATATCCTGTCAAGCTGGCTTAGTGGTGGTGAATTCCTTCAACTTTTGTTAATCTGAGAATTGTTTAATCCCTGCTTCAAATTTAAATGATTATCTTGCCAGGTAGAGTATTCTTGGTTGGAGGCCTTTCTGTTTCACTACATTAAATGTATGATGCTACTCCCTTATGGCCTGTAAAGTTTCTGCTGAGCAGTCTTCTGATAGCCTGATGGGGTTTCCTTTATACATAATATTTTTTCTCTCTCTGGATGCTTTTAATACTCTCTACTTGTCCTTGATATTTGCCATTGTAATTATTATGTCTTGGTGTTGTCTTCCTAGGGTTCCTTTTGTTAGGAGATCTCTGTGCTTCTATGACCTGAGTGTCTATTTCCTTCCCCAGATTGGGGAAGTTTTCAACAATTATTTCCTCAAAGAGACGTTCTATCCCTTTTTCTGTCTCTTTCTTCTGGTACCCCTATAATGCAAATATTATTCTGTTTGGATTATTCACACAGCTCTTATTATTCTTTCATTCCTAGAGATCATTTTTCTCTCTTTTCTTCGGTTTCTTCATTTTCTTGCTCCCTAATTTCCAAATCACCTATAACTTCTTCAACCTGTGTAAGCCTGCTATTAATTCCCTCCATTGTATTTTTCAGTGCAGATACTATATTCTTCAGTTATGAGTGATTTTTTTCAGGGTTTTCTATCTTTATGTTGAGGTCCTCTATGAGATCTTGAATATTTTTCTGTAGATCTGTGAGCATGTTTATGACTTTTACTTGGAAATCTTTATCAAGACAATTGGTGATCTCAGTTTCACTCAGCCCTCTTTCTGGTGTTTTGTCTTGTAGTTTTGTTTGGACCAAATTCCTCTTCCTCTTCATTTTTTCCTATGGTGTAATAGCTTTATGA
The DNA here is from genome assembly GCF_030020395.1 of Manis pentadactyla. NCBI lineage: Eukaryota > Metazoa > Chordata > Mammalia > Pholidota > Manidae > Manis > Manis pentadactyla. Next base: position 73,461,794 of record NC_080022.1, read on the forward strand.
AGGAGGTACCCTCTAGTGCCAAGAAGCTCAATTTCCTGTGTGGGAGCCCCAGCTGTTGGCATGCAGTGGGTGGGGCACCTTTCTGTCTAGCTTATAGTGACCTGACTTCAGATGGACCGTGTGGGCCATCAGCTGATTGGGTGAGCAGAGAGAATACTCAGTTCTGTGCTGCTGGAGTTGCTATGGGCAGCGCCACCGCCACCCAGCCTGCAGCAATGGCAGGGGCTGCAGGTGATCAGGACAGGCTCGTGCTGGGAGGAAGGAGCTCCTGGGACTGGCTCCTGCAGTACTTCAGTGGGTGGGCCAAAATAGGGCCAAGAAAACTGGGAGGGTCTCCCTCTACCTTCCTGGCTGCAATGCCTTCCTCCACTGCTGGGTCAGGTGGGCCTTGTATGCAGGGAGGAGATTTGGTGCTGTGCTACTAGAGCTGCTGTGGGCAAAGCCACCCTCCGACTGGCCTGATGCAGTGACGGGGCTGCTGGCAAGCAGGACTGGCTCCCACTGGAAGGAAAGAGCTCCCTGGGCTGGTTCCTGCATGCAGCTCCCAAGCTGGCCCAAAATAAGTCTGAGAAAGCTGAGAGGGTCTCCCTCTGCCTATCCAGGAGCAATGTCTGATTTCACTGCTGGTCGGCTGTCGCCTAAGGGAGAAGCCTCAGGACTGAGCTGTCAGTGAGGGGGCTGGAGCATCTGAAGCTCCTGAGAGTTCCTAACCTTTTGGGCTGAGGGTTGGCTGGGGAGGTATTGTCCACTTGACCTTTCTCATAAGCAGAAAGCACTGTGTAATCCTTGTCCCTCTTGTAACCCTCTCACTGCTGGTAAATCTTTCAAACTACCTGCTTTGCTTTTTCTCAGGTGGACTAGTAGAGCATGCCTATTCTCGACAAAAGGCTGGGATCTCAGGCTTCCCGAGTATTGTGCCTGTCTCTGTTGTCCAGCCCCACTAATCACCAGACCACCATGTAATGTGGGTTTGTGTTCCTGGAACAAATCTCCAGGGCCAGGTGTTCAGCAGTCCTGGGTATCTACTCCATCCCCACTCCATTCTTCTTCTCCTATCTATGGGCTGGGATGGGGAGAGGGTTTAGGTCCCCCCAGATCATGGCTTTGCCAATTTAGCCTTTTCTGTAGGGTCTTCTCTTCTTCCCCAGATGTAGGTAGTCAGTTCTGCAGTCTCCAGGTCATTGTCAGGTTTAGTTGTATTTGCTGTATTTTTGTGTTCTATATGATTTTGGGAGAAGGTTTTTGCCCTGCCTTCTTACTCCACCATCTTTTCCCAAGAATCAAAACAACAAAAAAATTCAGATCTGGTTTTAAATATTACTTGTTTATGCAAATCCCAAAAGCTCCTTTACCCGTGTGCCATTAGATTTTTCAGGTGAAGTCTGAAAGCTCTTATCATACAAGAAGGGATTAGGCTACTACCAGCCATTATTCCTATGGCCTAACAAGTTCCTTTAACTAGTTAGTTACCCAGCAGCTGGGAAATCATAAAAGTGAAATTAAAATACTTGGGGAATCCATTTGAAAATTCCTAAAAGCTGAGGCATCATCATCTGAGGAAGGAAAACATCATGGGAAAATGATCGAAGAAATTCTAATAAGAAAATTGCACAGTGTACACAACTGGGAGTAAGATATGAGGAGTCTGGAGGTGGCTAGAAGGAGTCAAGTCAAGAAAAGATAAAAACTAAAAATTGAGAAAGCACCTAGATCAACTTGCTTGACTTCTCAAGTTTTCTCTAAGTGTGGCTTTGCTCACCACAAGTCTTTGCCCCTAAACTGATGGTCACCAGTCATAAAAGTGGGCACACGACTTGAAAAAGCCTGAGGAAGCCCATTTTCATCTAGTGTCCATTATGTTTTCCTTCCTGAAGCCAATCAGGGATCACAGCATCCTGGCAAGTTAGAATTGCCTGCCACCTGAACTGACAGTTGGTCCAGTCCTTCTGGGGGATATACAAGAAAGTCAAATCTCAAAGAACTTAAAGAATTTACTCAAGTTCACACTGAAGCCTAAACCTCATTCTGGGCTTGCTATATACCAGAGTGTCTCAATATCTTTATCCAAAACAAAAACAAAAAACCATAATGGGTTAATATGAAAAGTATTTTTCTACAAAGCCGTGTATTTTCAGTGGTAATATTCTCTCAACTCCTAAACATAGCTCTATAGGTCATAACCACCCTTTTACCCTGGAAAAAACACTTCATCCTTAAATGCCCTAAGGAAAGAGTTTTGTATCTTCTGGTTTCACAATGGGCTTGACAATATGGTTTAGTGCATTTATATGCAGCATAATTTGGTGACCTGAGATCAAACCCTAGCTAAGCCATTTAGTAGCCAAAGCCTCTCTGAGTCCCAATTTCCTCTTCTGCAAAATAAGGGTAATAATATTCCTCATGGAATTTAGTGGGAATTAAATCTAAAATGCATAAAACTTTTAGTACAGTACCAGGCATTAATTCTATAAATTAGTACTAAATTATTTACATGCCCTTTCTTTTGCTTACATTACTTAGTTTCCACACTTTATTTCTTTGATATTAAGTAGTTTCCACCAATTCTTGGCATAGCTTGCCTGTATTCTGCTTTGGACCTGTCATTCGTTTACTCAACAATAATCTATGATGCCCTAATGTGTGCCTGGCACTGCTTCTGGTAACAGGGATGCAATAACAAGGCAGACATATTTCGTTGCTCTAGAATCTTCTTTCGGGAGACTGTGCTTACTGATGGTGGCTCTCTCATTGCTCTGACAACATTCTTTCACCATGACAGGTGTGCTGTCTATTCATGTTCACATCTCACTACAAAAAAGTATTTTGGACACTGTTATTTGGGATATTGATTAAGGGTGTTTTAAAAAATCGAAATGCAATAGCCTAAGCAAAACAGAAGTTTATTTCTCCTTTATGTGGAAATCTAAGCTGTTAGGTGGTTTGAAAGTGGGACAGAGTCATGACTGTTACTTTGGTTGTCTATGCATCAAGGTTTCCTTCATTTTATTGATTCCACATCCCCTAGAGTGTGGCCTTCATTTACTGGTCAAAGCTGCCTCTTATAACCACTCCAGAGGAAGAGGAGGGCAAGAAGTGTCTTTTTATGGGATGAGTTGGGAAGTGCACACATGCCTTCTAGTCCCATCCCATGGACGAGGAATAACTCAATCATATGGCCATACTGCAAGGGAAGCTGAGAAATGCAGTCTTCAACTGGGTAACCACATGCATGCCCAGCTAAAACTCAAAGGGAAAGTAGATATGAGGTCAACTTTTGGTGTCTGCTGCAAACAGAGAGGAGGCTCTTCCAAGAAGGAAACTAGACAACCATCTACAACTTCACAAATACTGGAGCCCTGCTAGACCATGGATGAGAAAGACTCTACTGTTATATATGAACATGTCCTTACACTATTCATACACATGTTCTTTGCAAAAACCATGTAGATAGGGTATTTTCAGCTTTTTTTTTTAAAGAAGAGTTATGCATGTTTTGAGAATGTCTCATCAGCAAAATACACTGAACTGGCCATTGCCAGATACTTATTTAGAACAACAAACAAAGGGGATATTACAGCCACATAAAATCTAAAATGTACATTACTTCATTACAAAGAGAATTACCACAACCTGTATTTTTGTCATGGAGCATGATTGATTAATTCCTAGACCCATTAGACCAAAAGTAATTTCCACCAATCAGCTTTCAGTCATGAACGAATTGTTAGTCTACTTTACCTCTCAGAACAAAACCATAGTAATAGATGTTGTAGCATTTTTATGAGCAGCATATATATTCAAGGGATACAATGAATTAGCCAACTATCAGTTAATGAGAAAAGTATGACATTCACAAAATTATCTCCCAGTAAAGAGACAAGACCAGAATATTTGACACTTTAAATAAAAACGCAAACCCAGGGGACTTTGCACAAACATGATGTGGCCACATACATAACCTCCTAAGGCTTTGCTACTCTTGGAGTTGTTTCTGTTTAGACATTACCATTTAGCTATCAACTTGAGTGAGAAACTACATAGATGCCACAGGAACACAAAGTTTCCTATCATGGCATACTAAGGCCCATGTCATAATCAGTAGTTAACATTTATTAAACTCTTCCTATTTTAAACACTGACCATAGATCACATCATTGGATCCTTAGAATAGCCCCCATGAGTTTAGTACCAACTGATTTTATAGGTGAGAAAATTGACCTATAGAGCAGTTGGGTGACTTTTCCTGAGTTGTGCAACTAAAAGGTGGTAAAGTCTGGCTTCACGGGCCACACCTTTCACCATTACACTACACTACCTCTTAAACAACAAAAGGCCTCTGCTTACCCTTTTCACTTCACTTCTTGCTACTTCTAACTTAAAATACAAGCCTGAAATATACTGAGCCATTTGCATTCCCTGACACACGCCCTGCGTCCCCTTGCTTCACTTTCCCAAAATGTCCTTCTTCTAGGCTCTTCACCTAGTTAATTCCTACTTGCCTTTTAGATCTCTGCTTAGGTAGTGTCTCTATCTAGCAACGTCTTCCTTGCTATCACCTATGCCCAACACAAAGCCCAAGACAGGTCTGCTTTTATGCCCCTGTGCTCCCCTCTTAGCTAAACCCCTATCCTGCTGTATGAATTTGCCCTTTTATTTATTTGCGTATTTCCTGGGACAGAAAGATGCTTGAATTCCAAGAATTCTGTCATGAAGGCTTTGTGCTCCATGTGCCTAGCATCATGGCTTACAGGGAATGTATATGTAAAACACACAGGCATTATGGGTATAAGGATAGAGCTGGAAACCTGACACTTAAAGGTGATGTCTCCCACAGTCCAGAAGTTTCTGAAATCTCTGTTTTCCTAAAAACAGTTTCTATTTTCCTAAAAAGATTGACACTAAAAGAATGTAATTTTCTTTAGCGCAGAGACATTTGTCAGTTTTATTCACTGTTCGCACCTCCGGAGTCTAGAACAGGGTTTGGCACTTTGGAAAAACTTAAGCGTATTTGTTGACTAACACAATAAAAAGTGTCTATAGTTGGTAACAATGTCATTTAGTTGGAAAATGTTACATTGAAAAGCATTTTTGCATACTGTTTCTCTAGTTTCCCAAACCCCATTCTCTTCATTGGATAGAAATTTGAATGTTAATTATTCATTTTCTTTTTTTACTGTGGCTTAAAAGATACATGTATGCAGACAGAGTTTTCAAAACACATACTATTTCACATTTGGAGAACTTCCCACAATATATTCTAGGTTATTCAAAAAAATTTTTTCAAAATAATACATGCAGATAGGAAAACACAGGTCAATAAAAACCATCGTCGATCATCTCACTACAGTGATAACCACTTTCAACATCTTGGCAATCTTCAAGTCCTCACATTATTTTCATTTTCTCTCTCAGTCTGGACACATACATGATGTGTGTGTGAGTCATATGTATCAAATACATATGCACAGATTGAGAGAGAAAATGTATGTTTACATACATGTAGGTATACATATATTTGAGTACACACATATATATGATTTTATTAATGTATTATACGTACTATTTTGTAAAATCCCTTAGTCACTTAACAATTTACTAGGAACATAATGCTGTGCCAGTATAAACATTTTTTCACATGCCACTAAATCTACTTTGTGGATTTATCCTCTGCCAGACAGTAAATGACTTGATATATCTGGTTCAATGGTTTCTTCTAAGTGAAGATAAACATAGTGCCCTCGGCATTTTCCATTGGATACATGTCATTTCTTTTCACTGGGTACATTTTTCAGGCCTAATGTCTTAGTGAGGATCATCCACCTCTGAGTGGTAGACCGCCACCTGAGCTACCTCAACCACCCAGAGAGAATACTGACAAAGGAACAAGAGTCAGGAACCTTAGCTGGACCTGCTGAGGGATGGAAATCAGAAGCCCCTGCTCTGGAACTCCGCTGGTGTCCTGGCCTGCTCCTCTACATGCCCTGCTTTATTCTGACCGCTCACTGCAAGTCAATTTTTTCCATTCTGTAGCTGAGTGGAGCTATGACAGCATCAGACTCTCGGCTCGCGTCTTTTTGTTTAAGCAAAGGACAGAGTACAACTAGTATCTCTGAGTTCCATAGATGAGAGAACTTGGGTCAGGGGTCCAACTAGGTGGTCTACTCTTAGCAAGAAGAGAAAGCAGGTAGTGGCCACTCTGTCAATGGAAAGGGAAATACCAGAGAAGGATCATGAGCCAGTAATGTTAGAGGTAACTCAATGTAATGAACCCCAGGTGCATGTCTTGTAGAGCAGGAGAAACAAAGTGGAGTCGATGCTACTAGAATTGAGGCATTCAAGAATTTTCCACAAGAACTGCCAGCAATAACTTATCTGATGGCTCTGCGACTTTAAGGGCCCACCTCTGCAGAACCATGAAGCAGGTCAGGTTTGTCACCTGTTCTGTGCCAGCTTCAATCCCATAGTCCTTCTCACTCTTCTGCTCGGGCAGCCACCTTTCTCCTTGTTGAGCAGAAGCCCAAACTGTTGTCCCTGATCCCCTGAAAGCCTCCTTCCAAATTCTCATGAAATAATGTTCCACTCCCTTAGAACTCTGTTCTCTCTCTGCAAATCTAATGGACAAGGTCTTTACTAAGTTAGCAACTGTGATGTCTTATTTATAAACACTTCTTCTCATTCCAGAAAGGATTAAGGGCAGCTTATGAGGATACCTAAAATAAGCCTGATAGCTTAACTAAAAGTAGGAAAGAAAAACAATGGCAGGAATATAAAATGAGAGTGGGAATAAGGTTAATTTAAAAAAGGTTTCTTTCTACCCATAAAGGCCTATGAGTTTTCTATGAATAGATTATTAATTTGGCTCAATGTTTAAGTAACAGCACTAAAGGAGAAATTTAATCAGCTGCTAATTCATAGTGTTCAAAAGGTAAAAATAAATCAATTGCTCAGAAGTAATTCTTAGAACTAAGACTAAAATGAAATTGTTCTTATGTTCCTACAAAGATGACACAGTTTAACATCATTAAAAAAAGTCCTCACAAAGATAAGTTTATTCAGTCCTCAGAATAGCTGATAATAACAGACCCAGAGCTGAAATATGGGGCCAGCCTGCTAGGCATTTGCCAGGGTTAATAGTTTACAAGAATCATAAACCAACATCTTCGATAAATTGGAACAGCAGTGTGAGTTGACACAGATTGTTATAAATGACTTCATATGTATCTGGTAAAATACAAATTCAACTTACCAAATAGGAATTTGCTGCAGAAAACTGTCCTTGAGTCAAAATGGGGAGAGAAAACACAACTTACCTCTAACTCACTTTGGTCTTTGTGGTACATATGAGTAAGTTTTTTAGTACAATTATAGCTGAAATAAGCCATCTCTCAGGCACGTGAAGCTGAAATTCTAAATGTGTGTAATTTATGGGCTTGATGCATTTATTGGGAAGAAGTGACTTATTCACATTTTAAATACTTTACTCATGCCTCCCTAGAAGTTTAATTCCAAAAATTGCATGTAGTAAGTGCATGTTATAAATGTCTTATTTAAACATCTGTATACTATTTCTATTATTAGAAACCATATTTTCATCATGTCAACCAAGTAACTATTGAAAAAGTACTTCAAAAATATCAGTCTGATGGATGTCCCATTACTATCTAAGGCCGCTGCCTGTTTCAGTCTAGACCTGAGTATACCAACACTCAGCTTCATAAAAGCAGCTCTGTAAGAGTATTGATGACTTAATGTGTTGCCAGATCCAGCAGAGAGAAAAGAGATTCCTACTGTGTGGTTAAGTACCTCTGTATCTACCAGGGCTGAAGTCTAGATAGAATAACTTGACCATGATCAAATATTACCAACCAAAAGGGAATCTACTTTGGAAAATTACTAACAGCTGCTTGGGGCCAAAAAGAGACCAAACAGATAAAAGAGCAATGCAAAGAGAGCCTGTAATACCAAGAGACAGTTTTTATTGCTCCACATTTGCTGTGTGATTGGGGCCAGCATTTAGTGCCTCAGTCTACAGGGAAGAATCAAACAACATTCATCAGCCCTTTATCCTTCACAAATTTCACAAACATCTTGTAAGGAAGGATGGTCATTATCTTGGGAAGAGTTCTGACTTCTTTGAAGAAAGAATAGATGCTGTTAAAAATTCAAGGTGGTACAATAAAAGTAATCGTCCACAGAGAAACTGGGAACCCAGAAGACTAGCTCCATGGCCTCACTAATAAATTCTGCCAATAGGACAACATGAAGTATTTCTGGAAGAGGAACAACTTCCCAAAGTTTTCAAGAAAATGTATCCATCTTGTTCTAGTTTGTACATAAAGGAATACAAATACATATATTTCAGAAAAGTATCTAGGGTGAAAATACCTGACTCCTCACCCCAGAGTATTTTAGGCCCCTCAAATCTTTTAAAACATGCTACCACTCTCCTGAGAAGTACTACCTGCAAAAACATGCCCTATGCTTTCATACACCAATGCTGAGAAGAAAAATAAAAACATATGTGGCTGGATTTCTTTTTTTAAAAAAAGAAAGCCATATTTAAGGTTTCCTGTCCAGATGCATCAGTGAGACACATCTTACTTGTCTGCCTTTATAATATCCAGTCATGGTGCACAATTTTATGTGAACTAACAGATGCCTACCACAGGAAGAGGGAACTCAAAACTCCTGAATTGTGAGCTAATTTATGCCACAAAGTACAGAAACGTAGTTTAAGATGGCATTTGTTCCCCCATTTAAGTCTTTCAATTTACCTTTAAATCTATCACAGTTCTCTTTTGGCTAACAGGAAGAGATGAAGTTTGCACTTTGGGCCCAAACTTGAGTGCTATTTTGGCCCCATCTCAGTTATTTAAGAAAAAAAAATGTCTGTTCTCTTCTTTCCTTCCGAATTTTCTTAATAGACTAATAATTAAGATTCTCCCTACAGGTTGCTTTGTTTCTAGACTATGAAGACTAATGGTGGGAAACAGCACAGTTCAGTGTTTTAAATCCTAGTCTTTAGAGTCAGACAGACCTGAGTTAACCTCTGCCTGCTTACTGCTGTGTGACTTGGGAAAGCTACCAAATCTCACAAAACTTTGGATCCTCAACTGTAAAATGGGATAATAACATTACCTATCTTATAAGGTAGAATCAATTTCATAAAATTGTAAATTTTGTAAAGTTGTAAAATTAAATGAGGTAAAGCATATAGAGTGCTTAAGTGGTGCAAAGAACACATTAAGTATTGACTATGCATTAGTTTAAGAATAAGAGGCTACTAATAGGGCACTTTTCTTCTAGTAATGGCAGACTAGATAGCTTGGATCAACTCTCCTAGAGATAATAACTAGGAGACTGGACAAAATGTATTTTTAAAGAAATGCTTGAATACATCAGATTGCACGTGAAGTAGTAAAAAATTATGGGGTAACATCTGGAAGAAGCAAATTCAAAGAACCTAGTTTGGGGACCCTTTTTCCCCTAGGAATTTTGTCCAATTCTGGAAGAGGTAGCTAAGATCCTAGGAAGTAGAGCAGAGCTTCTGTCAGCCTCAGGCAGTTAGAGAGACAAAAATTGGAGTTCAGGGACTCCCAAAGTGAGAAGGTTTAGGTTAGAAACTAGATGTAAGGGTCAACTTGAAACAGGTGCTTGAAATGATGCAAGTCCAGTTTTTTTTAACTGAGCTACATCCAATAAAATGCACAAATCTTAGTGTTCAAGTTGATGAATTTTGACATGTGGATTCACTCATGTAGCCATCACCCACATCAAGATATCCAATATTCTCACTAATTTTGTTTCCCCTTCACCTCTTTCACCCATCCTCCATGGCAACCACCCATCTGTTCTCTGTCTGTGAATCTATTTCTGTTTTGTTTGTTTTTCAAATCATCTCAATTACAAGTTTTTACTGAGGTAAACCGGCGTTGATAGTGCCCCTAGCTGCCTGGAACTAGGTAATTACTCCCTGTGGGAATAATCACTCTAGACTTCACATTATTTCTATAATTTTGCATATACAATGTTTGGTGTTCAGTCAAGAATAACTAAACTTCCCTTCCTGGATAATTCACCTCATAATTATCAAAATAGGTGGTAGAGCCTAACAAAATCTGTGTCTTTGAGGGTGATGGGGCCTTTGGTCCAGCTAATTGGGTGACAGAGACTGAGCAAGGTAATTAAGGTTATCTGTGGAAGAGAGGGTGAAGATGATGGCAGATTGGTTACATAATGAAGGAATTTATCCAATAAGTAAACATATTGAATATGATAGGAACCAGGTTTCCCCTGTCAGAAAAAGGAGGTACAAATAGGGAAAGAAAACTAGAATAAATCCTCTGGTGCTAGATTAGAAGTGAAGTTTCAGTGTGAACTCATGCTTTTCAATATGCATAGCTTGACACAGAAATAAATATAGATACGTGAATGTACACACACGCACGCGCACACACACACACACACACACACACACACACACATCCCCTAGTTCTGCCCAGTGAGAGGGTGTAGAAACAAGATACCCCAATAGTATTGAGTATACCTAGAACCTAGGTCTTGTTTTCTAAATTACATTTCTGAATTCTATTCTTCACTAAAAGGGACCAGAGCTCCTTGGAAAAATGGTTAATTCCAGGTTTATTCAGCGACAGTACAAGCTGAGCCTAGAATATCTTGTTGGGCCATAAAGTAAAAAAGTGCTCAAGTAAGAAAGGGACATATCAAAAGACACAGAAAATATTAGTTTTCTATTACTACAAAAGAAAATACCACACACTTAGAAGCTTAAAACAATACATTTTTATTATCTGATAGGTTTTGTAGGATAGGTGTCTAGGGGCCATTTATCTGAGTTCTCTGCTCAGGGTTTTACAAGGCTGCAATGAAGGTGTCATCTGGTTTGTGTTCTCATCTGGAGGTTTGACTAGGGAAAAATCCATTCCCAACCTCCCACAATTCTTTGAAAGAAATCATGTCTTTGCACTGCTAGACTGAAACTTCAGTTTCTGCTTGCAACCAACCTTAGTTCCTAGAGGCTTCTTGTCATGCCTCAGTATATGGATCACTGACTTCATGGCAGCTTACTTCCTTAAGCCTTTTAAGAAGGAGCATGTGAAGAGTCTCCTAGGAGGACTACACAAACTTGCCTCTAAAATTTGACAGTGATGTTATAAGGAAGATAAATTAATCACAGGCCAACCTCACTCATGACTCAGAGCTAAGAATCCTAAACTGAATACAAATAAACAGAATCCAGCAGTCTACAGAAAGGATAATACATTATAACCAAATTAGATTTAGAGAATTGCAAGATTGATTTAATAATAAAAATCTATTGATGTAATTTAAAACAACAGAATAAAAGGCAAAAAAAGAAAATGCTCATATGGTTATCTCTATAATGTATAGAAATTCTTTTGATAATATTTAATATCTATTCATGATAAATATTCTTAGCAGGCTAGGAATAGAAAGAAGTAGTCTTATTTTGATAAAAAGCTATCTACAAAAAAAAACCTATTGCAAATATTATATTTAATGGTGAAATGTTGAAATTGTTTTCTATGAGATTGAGAGGGACACAAATATACTCTCCACTATTATTAACATTATATGGCATTCCTAACCAGATTAGCAAAGCAGAAAAAAACAAGTAAAAAGTATACAGTAGAAAATAAACAAAACTCAATACATATAGACACTATGATTGTTTATATAGAAAATTATAGAAATCTACAGATAAATTATTAGAAATAATAAGTGATCTTAGCAAGGCCATTGGATACAAAGTAAAATTTTAAAAATTGATTTTTATGTTCCATCAACAAATAGAAAATGGTAAGTTTCTATGCACAAGAACAAACACAAAAATCAAATATCTAGGAATAAATTCTTGCAAAAGTTGTGCATGACCTCTCTGCGCACGCGCGCGCACACACACACACACACACACACACACACACACACACACACACACACATTCACATTACTGGAAAAAATTTAAAAAGGGGAGCAATTTACCATGCTTGTGATCTAGAAGACTACTTTAAAGATAGCACTTTTTCCCAAATGGAATTAAAGAATCAATGAAATTGCTTATAAAATCTCTGGGCTTTCTTTTTTTTATGTATGTGCGGTAGAACTAAAGAAGCTAATTTTAAGTTGAGCATGGAAATGCAAATGACTAAGAATGTTTAAAATAATCTGGAAACAAAACAAAATGTGAAGAAGACTTACTCTTTCAGTTTTTAGAAGTTATTATAAAGCTGCAATTGAGACAATATAGTAACAGAAATAGCTCAAAGACAGACAAATTGACCAAAGGAACGAGATAGAGAATGGGAAACAGGCCCACACTTTTATGAGCACTCGATCATGATGAAGCAGTACTATGCAGCAGTGTTGAAAGGGTCTTTTCAGTAAAGGATGCTGGGGCCATTGATATTAACATGGAAAAATATTGAAACTTAAGGCCTCACACCATATACACAAAAATAATTTTCAAGTGGATTGCCAATCTAGTGCAAAGGGCAAAACAATAAAATTTCTAGAAGATAATTTCCTAATCAGGATACAAAAAGAAAAGATTGATACATTGACTACTTTGAAAATAAGAACTTTTGTTCACCAAAGTCACCATTAAGAAACTGAAAGGCAAACCATATAGGGAAGAAGACATGTATAGCAGATATAACTGATAAGGGGTTCACATTCAGACTATATAAAGATTTCTTGTAAATTAATAAGAAAAAGTCAAAATATCCAATAGAAAAATTGGCAAGAGACTTGAATAGGCACTTCACAAAAGAGGACATCCAAATAGTCAATAAAAAATGAAAGAAATACTTATCTGGAAAATGCAAAATAAAGCTATAATGAAATATCTCTAAATACTCAGAAAAATAAGTAAAATATACAAGATTGATAATACAAAGTTACAGCAAGAATGTGGAACAATGGGAATGCTCACTGCTACTAGTAGAAATATATATTGGCACATCCACTTTTGAAAACTTTTAAAATTACCAACAAAAGTTGAATGTAAGCACACCCGACACCCTTGCAATTCCACCCCTAGGTATGTATCAAACAGAAATGCCTCCACATGTATATCATGAAACGTGTATGGATGTTCATTGGCAACACTGTTCATAATAGCCAAAAAGAAACAATCTAAATATCCATTATTAGAAAGAATAAATACATTAACAAGATTCACACACCACAATACGACAGTCATGAAAATGAACAAAATGCAGCTACATAAAAAAGAGCATGGATGACTCTTATACCCATAATATTGGGCAAAAACTCTGTTATGAAATAGTATAGACTCTGTGTTTCTACTTACATAAAGTTTAAAGCCAGGAAAAACATACTGTAGTGTTAGTATTTGGGATTGTGTTTGCTTTAGAGGAAGAAAGAGGAAGTAGTGTTTGAGAGAGTGCAGGACGGATTTCTGAGAAGCTGGAGATATTCTGTTGTTTGAACAAAATGCTAATTACATGGTTTTTTGTTCTGTGATCATTCTTTGATCTCTACATTTATATTTTTCTCACTTTACAATGTGTAAATTATACTTCAACTTAAAAACAAAAACACTAGCAATAGAGGTAGATTCTCCCAAAGTTTAATTCTTAGTAACTGGTAAAATTATGCCATAAGGACCTAGAACATATTGTATAAACTTCTAGACATTTTCTTCATTCATGTCAAGGGAGGGACCAAGGGAGACTTAGGAGGAATCTGGCTGACTGTATTATAATATACTATAATATAATAATAATACTGCTCTACCACCACTATTTTATCTTTTATATTTTTGGATGTGATTACATAATTAGCACTGACTAATTTTTCATAAGCAAAATATAATAGGTAGAGACCAAAAGAAAGTAGAAAATTAACCCATCCAAATACAGATTTCTTGAAGGGAGGCAAGGAAACATAGCAATAAAGCTTGAGTTTTTATTATTATGTTGATCGTTCCAGTTTGACTTTGGGGAATAGCACATCTTATTGGAATAAGAATAATATTTGTCTTCTTGAGAGTAGAGTAGTAAGTGCTAACTCCTGGAAGACTGAACTATTCAAAGGAAAGATAACAAAGATACTTACAACCCAAATCTCTGCATATGTTTTGTTCACATTGACTACCAAATGAAAAACTTTGAAATTCTCTATATTCCAATGATCTTCTTTCTTTCTTCAAATTGAATCCATGCTATAATGTCCCACAGTTCTTTTCTGGGCATTTTATTTTTCCCAAACCTGCTTTCTGTGTTGTAACCAGTCAGATTTTCTAGGTGTTCAGTTCAACAAGATTCAGTTATGTAAGATGAATAAGTTCTAAAGATGTGCTGTACAACATTGTTGTACACAATATTATACTAGGTACTTAAAATTTTAAGAGGGTAGACTTCATGTTAAGTGTTCTAACCACACACACAAAAAAAGACAATATAAAAATATATATTAGCTACTTTCTATATTCCAGTAATCCTGCTTCAACCATTCTGGAAAAGCCCATGTCCCATTTAAATGCTTAGATATTAGACTTTCTTCCATAGGAATTTCCTGATGACTAGTTTGCCAAAGCTTATATTGGGATTTTGCTTCAATTTATGGTGAATTCTTGAGTGAGTGTTTTCACTTAAAAATTCAAACAAATTGGAAAAATATTTTATTCTGCATTTATGCACTTTGACTTTAATCTCACACAAAGGGGGTTGAAGGAGCACGTTCAACAGGAAATATGAGAAACAGAAGTGGAAAGAGCATGACTTTTGTATAGTTAGTCAGAAAAGTGTAATTGAAACCAAAATAATGAATACATGAAGTTATACAAATGAGGGATGTGTCAGTACATGGCAGACCATGGCAGAAAAGAAAAAGCTGCCTAAAGTAATGGGATCAGAGCTGACTGGACTGAATGTCTCTTCATGTGAATAATCTCCTTGTAAGGCATGAAAATACTTCTGGAGGTTTCTAGATTCTTTTAAGTAATGGATGTGAAAAGGAAACAGGAAAACAGATATATTTGATTCCTCAGGAAATATTTAAGCATAATTGAAAGCATAAGCTTTGCAAACAGTGAATAATATATGCAATTAGACCGTTTTTATAATTAAATAAAGGCTATGAATATCTACAAATGATTATAAAAAAACAACCTTGCAAAAATCCAGATACAACAGAGCAAGTACAAGTGGTCAGATTAAAGTTTTTGAATTAAAGCCGCACGAGGCTAAAAGATCCCCAACAACGGAGTAGAGTTAAACCCCACCACAGACTGCTGCAAGTTTCATGGCAGAAATGGCTTTTCCATGTCATTTCCTGGTCTCACAATCCTGCGTTACATAACATGTTTAAAATGAATGAATGTGTGTCCTTGATGAGTTTCCCAGTCTTTATTTTTAAAGAGGAAATGGAAAAGACTGTGGTTCCCTCATAAGAAAAAGGTTATATGTGTTAGCCGCTCACATGCCTCATTTTTATTTAATCCAAAATAAACTTTGACCCTCTGATACTGTAGGTGGTTCCTTGGGGAAGGACTGCTAGACCAAAACCAGAACATAATTGTGGCACGTAAATGAATGCTCTTGGTCAGGCACTTTCAAAACCACAGGATCCCTACCCTTTCTGCATAGTACAGGTTGAAAATACCTATCAGAAGAATCAAAATCCTTCTACTTTGTTTAGATCCCTTAATTAGGAAAATTAAACAAAATAACTTACCCAGACTCATAAACAATTAGTAACTGCTTTTTAAAAGGCCTGCAGTATTTTGGTATTTCAGTTATACAATCTAAAATAATTTCAGAGGACAATTAATTTGGACCTTTTCCCATTTAGTTCTGTTTTACTTTATCTTCCTTTAGGGTATACGCGTGTGGCTTATTCATAGGCCCCAGGGAAGTCTCTGAGTTGTGTTCAGTGTTAATCTCTGGTGCTGCTGTTTAACGTCTATATTTCAGGCAGTGCATGACTCACAGCACATGTCCTGAGAGATCTTGAACCAGCCTGAGGCTGAACTCTCAGCCCAGCCCCTGAGACTCATCAGATCAGTTCCCAGCTCAGCCAGTTCACAGCCTCTACCCCGGCATCCGCATCTGTACACTGGTACCCATTTTCTTTTGCAAAGAGAACGTCCAAACATGTCATTGTGCTGACACATCATTAAAGACGATAGTGTCTTTAAAAATAAATTAGCCTGATCAAGCAAAGTCGTTGCTAATTTTTCTCTTTCCTCACCTCTGCCCTCCTTTTCTCTCCTAAACTCCTCAACAGTTTACCTTCCTGGGCAAATGCTTTTCCAAAGCAGAAAGGACCAGTGACAGGCTTGGGTGGCAAGACTCCTGGCCTGGCTTGTAGTGTTCTCTAGAAGGTTCTAGGGACTTACCAAAGTAGCCAAAGTGGCTTAAGATTTCATTTTGTTTAGTATAGTTACAATTATAATGCTGATAGTAATAATTACAGCTGCTATTTGTTGAAAATTTACTATGTACAAAGTAAGTACTAACATCATTCCTATTTGACAAGATGAAGAACTGTAAGTTTGATCAGTTCATCAACTTACTCAGAGTGGATTTTTAGCCACCAAGTTACATCATCTCACATATACTTTTTTCTTTTTTCCTTTTATTTCTTGCTTAGTTCTAAAAAAGGGGTTTTGATGTAGAGATAGTATTTATTTTCAGTGTACCAGTAGCAAGTTATTGGTTAAAATAGTATTTTCCCCTGTCTATCCATCATAAACACATGACATATAAATAGTTTTAGATTATCATTGTAAGATTATTGGGTTGGAATAGATGGTAACAAAAAAAAAGTGTGTGTGTGGGAAGAAATTATTGGAACCTTAGCTCTAGTCCTGTCATTTTTACCTTGTTGCCTGACCTTGAAGGACTCATGTGGCCTATTTGAGCCTCAATACTATTATCAGTAAAATGAATAATAGTATCTCTTCTAACCACATTACAGGGGTTAGTAATTAGAATATTTTACAAATTTTGAAGGGCCACACAGGTGTCAGGTGGAATCACCACTTCCTAGCTGCTGGGAAATCCCAGAAGTTCTTGCTCCTACCTTGAAAGGCTTAAAAAAGTTCCCTGTGCAGTACTGAATGTGAGGCAAATGCTCAAGACTCAGCCTATCAAGCAGTGTGAGCATGGCACGGGAACTGTGCCTTCCCGTGGGTGAACTGGCATACTCTCAACTCAGTGGATGAGGGCTAATGAGCCGGGGGACAAGGATGATGCCTTGTTTTACTTATATTCCCAGCACCTGCTGTGGTGACTGGCACATAGGGGCTGAGTAGTCATTTATTAAATTAAACACACCAGACAAATGAAAATTAATCATGGATCCAGAGGTGGAAATTAACTTTCTTCCCAAACTCATGAGTGGGAAGCCTGGTCATTCACTCCTATTGAAATATTAAACTTGGCAGATTAACAGAGTTTTGAGGATTTGGGATTTTATTTCTGACCACTCTGTTGCCTTTCTCTTTCATTTGGGCCAGCTCCATGCCAGAACTAGTCTGATATGTTAGCCTAAGCAAATATCAAAAATAGAGAGAGCAACTGTGACAACAGGGAACCTAATGAATGCAACAGCAAAGCAAAGAGAGCAGAGGAGCTGTGAGCTGGGGAAGAAAAAGAAAAGGTGATTGTCAGAAATGCTGGGAAACTGTCAAACCCACAGCTTCCATGAGAGCCAAATTCTCCTTGCAAAAATAACAAGTGACATCTGAGCTACCTTTTTACAGCTTTCTATACAAAAGGCATTTGTGCTTCTGAGCACAAGGGCTGAAAACACAGGCCAGGCCGTGCAAGAGGAGGGAGGTTGAGAAGTCATGGAAGGCCAACATGGAGGCAGAGTCCAGAGGCAAGACAGCTCTACGATGTATAGTTCATTATAACAGTTCAGGCTGGCACTGTCTCCATCCACAGTTTCCTGCAAGGGTTCATCTCTACCCTGCAAAGGCACTATGGGCTTTGAAACATCAAAGTACCCTCTGAATGGTCCAAGAAGTATATCAGATGAGGTGATCCTGGAACAGTCCTCTGAACCCCTGAACCAGATCATTCTTTTTCCAGATCATGTTCCCCTTCCAAACTAAGCTTGGGTTAGTCATGGAGTGGGGTGAAGAGGGTATGGAGGGAGGAGCAGTGGAAGAACTGCTCATGTCTGATAAAGCATTTCTCTCATGTTTGACATATTGTTAGACTCCAGAAAATCCTACCGAGGGTAGAGGGTTTAACAGACTTCAAATGTCATTCTGTTCTTTCTGCCAAGGACAAGCCCTGCATTCAACATTTCTGAGACACAGGACAATTGAAAGAAAAAGCAGAGAAGCAGGGAGAAAATAAACACCTATTCTTTCCCTGGAATTAAGTGATTCTTCAAGAGTTTTAGCCAAGAGAATAGTTCCTTATTTAGTACACTGCAAATGCATGCTACATGTATGAATGTAATCCATATTCATTTTTAAAACCATAGCTATCACTCAGCTTAAAAAAAGCATTTTAATAAATTCATTTAGTTAATGCACAAATTTCATCAAGAGGATGATTTTCACTTTCTTACTCATAGAGGGCCTAAAACACATTCTATTCCAACCTCTTCCACCCTATGAGATAGATCGTATTATTCTCCCTCATTTTAAAGAAAAAGAACGGAGGCTTAACGAATTTGACTAGGAGATTTGAATTAGGAGCCATAGGCTTCAGGAGCATACTCTCCTGACAACCTTTGCAGCATGGCTGCTGAAGCCTACAAAACCCTGACATACACATTGTACAAATATGGAAACTGAGACTCAGGAATTGCTCAAATTGACAACCAGAGTTTGAGTTTGAGGGACCTGAATTCAAACATGTGTCTTTCTGACCCCTGAACCTATGCTCTTTCTGCTGCATCATGCTGACTGCCAATTTTCAGGGTAGAAATAAGGACAGTTTCAACTTCTAGGGCTGCCTCAGAACAGCCAACAAAATTTGAGTAGACACATGCAAATTGAGCACTACTGTTATGTAAATATCCTCCTCTGCTCTTCCTAACAATCTCATCCACAGCTGGCTGTTGTCCTTGAGAAAACCCTCCTTAACAGCAGGACTGTAAATTGGATGTTTGTTTCTCATCTCCTCAATTCACTGCAGACAAGGGTGTGTTAGGGAGTTCTGGGGATAAATGCTCTTCCCTAAGAAAGATCTTAATGGTCTGTTCTTCCAGAAGGACAGAAGGAAAAAAAAAAACATACCCTGCAGTTTCTCTTCCATCTCTCTTTCTAATAACCCCAGAGCCATAGTCACCTGGCTGGTATGTGGAGTGTAAATGGCTTCTGTCACAGGGAGACATGACCTTGGCAAACAAGTTGGAAAGGCAGAAAAAAAGACAGATTACTTTCACATTTCCACTGTGGGGCTCACTCTGAACAGATTTTCATCCTGAAGCCTGAGTCCTTGAGAGTTAGAAACATTGAGACTGGGTTAGTTGTGCCCTATCAACAGAGGCTTCCTTTCTGTCAAGAAAAGCTTTGTACCTTCACCATTGGGTGCAATGTCTCTGTTGTGTATCATTTAACAGAGGCGGGTCAATTGCAGGGGAAAGAGTAGGGAGCCCCACAGAGAAAATGAAATACGTTTCATGCAGCCACATGTCTCCATCCCAACAAAATATTGTTAACAGAGAACTAAGTTCCATCACTGAGGAGATACTTTCTTTCTTCTCGTCCCCGGTGTGATTAATGTGATTGCCCACACGAGGATTACTATGAGTTGAATTGTGTCCCTCCAAAAGATACATGTAATCTTTGAAGCGCCTCTCAATGTGACCTTCTTTGGAAGTAGGGTAATTGCAGATGTAATTAGTTAAGATGAGGTCATACTTGAGTAGAGTGGGCCCCTACTCCCATATGACTGGTGTCCTTCTAAGAAGATGTCATGTGAAAGCAGAGGCACAGGGAGAGAGCCATGCGACAATAAAGGCAGGTACTGGGATGAGGAGCTTCAAGCCAGAAACTGCACAAGGTGCCAGCAAACTACCAGAAACTAGGAAGAGGCAAGGGAGGATTCCCCTACAAGTCTGAGGGACCATGGATGTACCTACAACTGGACTTCAGAATCCTAGCTTGCAGAACATGAGACTATACACTTCTGTTTTTTTTAAGCTACCCAGTTGATAGTGCTTTGTTACAGAAGCCCTAGGAAACTCTGTATAAATAATACAAAGGTCTTTGGGTTCAGTCAGAGGCAATGGATTCAGCCTAAAGGTACTGTGGTTTCTCCAAGTTACAGCTCTCATTTTAACAACATACACCCAACACAGATTATAGCCATGATGGAGGCCCTGAAGTGTCAGCACCATAAAAACAGGAGGGCTTTACAGAGCTGGGTCATCCCTAGGCTTCACCCAGAAGTCACCTCCCTTCTTTCCTCAAGCCTCCAAGGACCATAGGAAAACAGTTCCATATGAGTTAGTCCCACTATTCATTTTACTAAACCCCTACATATCACAGTTGAAATTCTAAAACTACCTGCCAGACATCTTTATTCCTCTTCATAATGCTTAACCCTTGAGCTGTCGGTAACAAACTCTACAAAGGGCTAAGCAGCCCCACCCTGGTCAAAGCTGTTTCGCATGGTATGTTAGTGATCATGCCAGACTTTACTAAAGAAGGAGGGTCTTATATTGCAGAAATGAAAACAACCACAACTGGAATTGTAAGTGTTCCCAAGGCATTTCACTGGCCTCACCTGTTACTAGTAATCCTGAGGTTGTAAAGCAACACGAAAAACCCTCCAGGTGACAAGTAGCAAGAACTCAAAAAAGTATGTGGGGCTAACACAGGCCTCAGACATCTGGGGGAAAATATGCTGTCCCTCTTTTTCTTAGATCAATGTCAATTCAAGTTGCAGGACCTACATTAACAGTGCAGAATGCAGCCCAGGTCTTTTCTTCATCTCTTTATCCTCTGAGATCCTGCCAGTAAGTTTTCTGTTTTGTTTTGTTTTGTTTTGTTTTGTTTTTACCATTTCAGCTGGCTTTGAGTTCACACTTCAGCAAATGCAAATGCTGGGCCAGCTGGTTCTCCAATCTGCAATTTTTTAACTCTGAGTTGCCAACCATGTGCTTTGGAGTTTCCTAGTTCTTTTTAGCTGTCAAGAAAAAACCTCAGTCCAGTCTACCACCTCTGTCTTTCTCCTTTACTTTCACATGGAACACTTTACTTCTGATATTTCTGGTCACCAATATATGGAGGTTTTTCCCACACCAGACAATTTTCCATCATACCAGCTGGGTGTCCTGTGACTTAATTCTAACACTAGCCACCTGGAGACAGTGTCAGATGCCAAAGGGTAAAGTCTCAGTCCCACAAGACTGTTCCCACTTCATTTCAGATGCCAACAGAAAGTAGCAGGTCCCCAGGTTACCCTTCTGTTTGACTTGGCTACAAACAGGAGGTTCCCATGACCCCCTCCTCAATGTGATTAATTTGCTAGAGTGGCTCACAGATCTCAGGGAGGCACTTACTTACATATAGCCAGTTTATTAAAGGATATGATAAAGGATAGAAATGAACAGCCAGATGAAGAGATGCATAGGTCCAAGAGGGTCCAGAGGTGATGAGCTTCTGTTTCCATGCAGTCAGGATGTGTCACACTCTTTGTGCGGATGATACACCAACCTGGAAGCTCTCTGAACCCCGTACTTTTGGGATTTTTATGGAGGGTTCATAGTGTAGGCATGATGGATAACGAACTCCATTTTCAGCCTTCTCCCTTCTCAAAAGCATGGGGGGCGGGGCTGAAAATTCCAAGCCTTTATTCATGGCTTGGTCTTTTCAGTGACTAGCTCTCATCTAGGAGCCATCCAGGAGCCCACCCAGAGTCACTGCATTAGAACAAGACACTCCTATCACCCAGGAAATTACAAAGGTTTCAGGAACCCTGTGTCAGGAATGGGATCAAAGACCAAATATTAGAACAAAAGATGCTCTGAGCACTCTTATCACTTAGGAAATTACAAGGATTTCAGGAGCTCTGTGCCAGAAACCTGTGGTAGAAACCAATATATATTTTCTATATCTCACATTAGCCAAAGCCATTTTTTTGCAAGGTCCCTCTGAGATTACCGATCCCAGAAGTGAAGTGTTTAACAACAGCATACACGTCTTATGGCATTATCAAAGCCATCCTTTATGCCCCACTGACTTCAATTTTCATTTAAAGCCAATTTAGTTAGATAAATACTCCAAAGCTTAGATTCATATTCAGAAATGAGACATTAAGTTATTTTTTATTTGGAAAACTTTTTATTAATAGGCCATAGTCCTCTTTTCATTTCTTCAAACTGTTTCTGTTTGCATTTTTTAGGTCCCTTATTTGTGGGGCATTTCTTTGTGATAGCTTTTATATTAATGTTTAAACTGTTTATCAGTCAATTCAACTGATTATTAGTCAGGTACTGTTCTAGATGATATGGATATAGCAATGAATAAGGCAGTGAAATCCCTGGGGTTTGTTGAATTTATAGGCCAAACCAAATTGTTGCAAATTGCTTAAATCTAAATAGAGTGTTGAAACCACCAGCAGTGGTTTTCAATCTTAGCTATACTTTAGAATCCCCTGGAAAGCTTTGAAAAAATCTCAGTGCCAAGGCTTCTGATACCAGACATGATAGAGAAACTTGAATTGGAGTAATCCTTCAAAACACATGTGGAAAGTCACTGAAGAAAAACCAACTCTGGAAGGACTTGCAGGACATGTTTCCTGAAAGAAAGGAAGCACAGCTTCAAGTTCACATTGGCGTTTTCCTTGGAACACAAATCCCAGAGAGGTGAGGACTTCAGGAAAGCAAACCTGAAAGTCTTGTATAATTCTCCTCAAAGTACTGGTAACTGCATAGTTGTGCATAAACAGGGCAAGGGTCTAGGAAACTCAGCAAAAAGTAACCTATGATGGCTAAACTCTGAGCAGAGATCAGCAGCCATGCAGTGCTAAGGGGATGGAGATTAGAGTTCCCCAACAAGGTGCTGAGTTCTAGGTAAATACTTTGCAGATTCATAAACCACAGAAAGGCTACCCTCTAGGAGTAACGGATATATACCCAAGAGTGGGGACAAAACTGAAACAGACCGGCCCTAACAAAGTCTGAAACCAGCCCTGTTGTGATCTTCTGGCTCTGTATATGTTGGCCAGAAGATATGTTAACAGTCTTTGGAAGAACATGGTAACACCATCCAGGGACTATAATTTTTAGTAAAGAATGTCTGGCACTTAGTGAAAAAAAAAAGCAACCAACTTATTAAAAATCAAAAGAACATAAAAACAGACCTACAAGTGATTCAGTTATTTTAAAGTATCTAATATTTCTAATATCTGATTAATATTCAAGAAATATTATTAAAATGTTCAAGAAATAAAAGAGAGAAGAATCAAATGGAAATTCTAGAACCAAAAGATACTATAACTGAAATTAAAAATTTGACACATGGATTTTATAGCAGATTAGACACAGACAGAGTCTTAAACTGAATAGTCAGTATAAAATATCAAGATTAAAACTCAGAAATCACCCTAGTACCCAAGTACATCAGAATTTTTGGGAATGGGACACAGGCATCAGTATTTGTTTATAGCTTCCATTATGAATACATATCATGGTAGAAAATAAGACCCAAGTAAGTAAGAGTGAGATGATATAGGACTTGTTAATTGGTCAGTGAGAGGGAGACATGCAAGAAGAGGATTTCTTATATAACTGATTGAGTCTCACTCAGGAGCAATTCTGTCTCCCAGGGGACATGTGACAAAATACGGAGACATGTTGCTGAACTTCCTGTACTGCACTGGACAACCCTGACCACAAAGAATTATCTGGTCCAAAATGTCAAGAGGGCTGCTGCTGAGAAACCCTGGTTTAACTTCTTTAAAAGGTATGCTTTGCCCCCCTACACTGGCTCTTCCCTTTGGCATATCTGTGTTTTCAACTAAACTGTAAAATTCTAGAGAGTAGAGACCATATTATTCACTTTTTTATTTTTACTTGTACTGCCTCCTACATTTTGAAAAACTTAATAGGTTGTATTTTTTTATAGTAGTCTTAGGTTTACAGAAAAATTCAGTGGAAAATAGAGTTCTCACATACTTCCTCTCCTCCCAAAATACAATTTCTCCTATTACTAACATCTTGCATTACTGGTACATTTTTTTAATCGATGAACTAATATTAATACATTATTATTAACTGAAGTCCAAAGTCTGTATTACAATACAAATACAATACACAAAGGTATTTTTATACAAATAATACCTCTTAACAAGTAATCACTTACTAATCTAATCATTTGTCAAGAAATGACAACAAAAAGCGAATAAGAAGGTAACTATTAATTATTGAGCACCTATTATATACCAAGCACCATGCAACTCAATTTTTGTATATATAATTGATATATTTTGTTCATGTATATCTTATATAATTTTTTTATTATATGCAATCATGTCAGTAACTGTGAGTTGGCTATTGTAATCTCAATTCTTAAAGATGAGTGAATTTAGGCTCAGCAAGTATACATTACTTGCACAAAGTCACACAGCTAGTAAGTGAAGATGAAGTTGGAGCACAATTTCAGGGCCCATTTTCATACAGTTATACCAAGCACTCCTTTTTTCCCGTTTTTTTCTCACATTCCCTATTTTAAAACGTCTTCACCTGCTTCTGGTGTGCAATCCCAAGGAGTGAGTGGTCCCACGAGTCCTTTTCCAGCCTTGTGTGTCAGCTCCACCACTGGAGGTCCATGTGGTTCCAGTATGTGCCAAGTGGCGGCCCCACCCGTGATACTTTTGAGCCAGGCTAACACGCCCACAGAAAACCATAAAATTAAGCTGCAAATGCTAGCAGATGTTCAGCAGTCTCTCAGCTCCCACCCTCACCTCCCCTTTGATCCTGGCCTAATTGTGCTCACTCTCATCAATCTAGTTAGGAACTCTCGGTTCTCTGTATTTACACTGCACCGGGTTAGGACCCTTACTAATGTTTCCATGGAAGCTCCCTCTGCTGGGCTCCCCAGCATGTTTTCTGGCTTAGTTTGAATTTTTCACCTTGGTATCTCTCCTTGTCTCAGGTGTGTCAGGAAAAGACATATTTTATTTCCTCTCAGACTTAGGTCTGATCTTGAATTTCAGCTCAGGGCAAAGCTGTGACTCTTTGATGTTAAGATTGAATGGGATTGATTTATCAGATGAAATATGGGAGGGGACTGGACGACCTGCTCTAGACCAGAATCGTTGGTAAACGTTCTCTCTGCCCTCAGACTCAGGAGCCTCAGGAGCCTCCGGAGGGGCTGGAATTTAGGAGCAGCCCACACCAGAGCCCTAAAGCTCCAGTCTGCCCAGACTGCCTGGGGTTCCACATTCCCACCCACCTCCGTCACTTCTTTGCTTTTGTATGTATTTGTCTTCTCCCCTTAAACTGTAAATTCCTATGGGGGCAAGAATCATTTTCATTCCTAACCACGGCTGCTTTTCCTTAAGATTCCAAGATCTGTATGAATCTTTTGAACATCTATAAGGCACTTTATATTCTACTTCTCTTGAATGATATTGAAAACCCCAGTTCCTCACCTCTCTCTGACATTACTTCACTGCAAATGGATTCACCACCATTGTCAAAGTGCTACTGATCACACAGGAAGATCCAGCCCCAGGGAGGGATCTTGTTTTACTCCTCTTTTTTCTCTCTTGTCCTTTTAGTAACGTCGGGAGAAATGAAATTTATCTGACAAAATTTCTTCTCATCAGTTACAGATAATGCTTTTGTGTCATCCCAACAGATCCAGCAGACCTTTAGGTTCTCCTTCTCTCCTTCCCTTTTTCATTCCATCCCTTCCAACTTCCCTTCCCTTCCTGCCTTTCCTGTGCTGTTGATGTTCCTTTGCAGGGGACTAATTTCAAGAGAATAGTGAGTAAAAAAATCATAATGCTCATGAGAGACATCTCTTCTTGAATCTTACATTTCCATTTATTCTAGACACTTTGCAACTTCTTCTCCCAAGTCAGTGAGCCATTTTGTGCCATTTCTGACAGTTCATATGCTGGGGGTAAAAATGCAATAGGAAGGAGGAAAAAAATAATTTTTGGTTTTATGAAATAGGATAAGAAAGTAAAATTTGGTTAGGCTGCTGAAACAGCAGACCTTGGATGGAGCATATTTACTTTAAAAACATATATATTGTTAAATATGTAAGACACGAAATCTGTATAAAACATAACATGTAATTTTTAGAATTATGTACAATCACAAGGAGTACATGAAATGATGCTCAGACTAAATAAGTTATGATGCTTTAGAGTAAAGCAGTCTTAAAGCCTAACATGATCAGTGATTTAGAATGATGATCGGGACTCACCAAGGAAAATTCATACACTATTTGTTGACTAAGAAAATGAAAGAATAAATAAATATTAGGGAGAATCTGTTAAAGCATGGTTCTGGGTTAAGTTAACAAATAAATATACTTGAGGAAGAGTTAAATTAGAAATAGGTAAAATGAAAATGGGATTATGCATAAATTTCTCAATGGAATTGATAATTTCTAAACATATCCAAAAAATGACCTTGAGTTTTCATAGAACAAGTGACTTCATAAACATAATTAGTGAGACTATATGATAGATGGACTAATCTTTAACTCATTTTTTCATTATGTTAGAAAGACTTTTTTCTTTTTACAGTTTCAGACAGGAATGATGATGGAAAGGGGCACTAACAAATGATTTGTAAGACACATGTCAAGATTTTTCCAAGGGTCATGTTAGTGCACACCCCAACCAAATTTACATTTACCACAAGTTCAAATGAAAATCTAATTATTCCCCTGTCTTAGGGTGAATGAAGTCTATTCATTGCTAGAATGGCATATTGAACCAAGGACGGAAATAAATCCATGGCATTCAGTTACTAGGCACATTGCTCTCACTTAAACTACTCATGCATGGCCTCCATTTTGTTCAGTTGAAAAGAGATTTCCTGGTTATGTGTCTAGGCTAGAAAACAGGATAGATCTTACTCATTATACAACCCAAACCAGTGCATTTTAGTTTATCTCTCATACCTAGTTAAGACCTTGTTTTAAAACAGGTTAAAGAAATTTGTTGCAGAAAATTCAATCTCAGTATTTATTGAGAAATACCTTCTATATGCCCCTAATTCCAGCCTCTTCATCCACTTAAAATAATGTGAACCAGTAATTCTAATAATAAATAAAATATAGCTGGAAGTAACTTTTGAGCTTGTGACTGTAGAGCGTATTAGAAAATTTCACTATTTAAGAAGAGAAAAGTGAGGTTCCAGTTGGAAAGGGTCCACTAACAATCCAGCACAATAAATGAAAATAAGCCTATGTCAAAACATATAACTGTCAGATTTCAAGACACTAGAGTTAAAGAGAACAGGTTTTAAGTTTACAGTGATTCAAAACAAAAAAAAACAATACAAAAAGAGTTAATCTAGGAATTACTGAAAATCAGAATAAAACCTCACTCTAACAGCAAAACTTTAATGGAGCAATGCTTTAAAATCAGGGGAAAATATTTCTGACCTGTAATTCTATACAAAGTCAAACTATCAATTAAATGTAAGAGTAGAATAAAGATATTGTCAGATGTGCAATGTCTAAAAAACGAAAGCCATGGTTCCTCTTACAGAAAACACAATTGGAGAATATGTTCCCCAAAATGAGAGAGCAAAACACATAGGAAGAAGATATGTGATCCAGGAAACAGAGAACCTATTACCAGAATGAGGGGGAGAGTATCCCAGGAGGATGGTGACAGGAGGTAAGATCCCAGGAATTCAGGACACATAGGAGATCTAGGAAGCACCTAGCCCAGTTTGGAATGAGAGGGTGGAAGAGCTCAAGAGAAATTTCCTCCATGAACTGAGAGATTACCAGATATGTCCAAATGCAGTGAAAGGATATTTATACTTTCTGTAAAGATTTTGGGATGAATTAGTGATACAAGGATGAAAACTAAGCCAACAGGAAAGCAATGCAATTATTAGCTTCAGGGAAACAAGAATGTTGTATAAGGAAAGAAATTCAATTGCTTGTAATCATATTCATTATTTGACTGAGTTGTGAATTGAAATATAAAATTTGAACTTCTAACCAAAATTGATGATCTACTGTATATGAAGAATGGAAGAGGAGGGGTACGTGTGTGTGTGTGGCTATGGCAGTAGTGTTAAATCCTCTTTTCCCAAAATAGGAAGTTAATAAATAATAACTAAGACAAACTATAATCAAGAACTGTAGTGCAAGGATGTTATTTAGCTATGTGGAGGTAACTTCCCAAAGAAACAGTTAAGTGCTGAGAGTGCCTAACTGAAAATGGAGCTGGAGGATGGAGGGGATGCTAACTTTTCCATTATAAGACTCATAAAATTATTAGTCTTTTAAATTTACATGATCGACTTAGGTAAAAATAAAAATTAAATTATTCAATAATATAATCAACTAAATTAAAAGAAATATTGTGGCAAGTATGAAATATCTCCTTTTAACAAGGGATTTCTGGTGGAAAGATAAAAGTTGAGGCTTGGAGATAAAATAAGAGATTGGCAGATGGTGTAAGAGGCTTTACCCAAGGTTAAATTACTTACTGGAGACAGATACACTGCAAGACCCAATGTTCTGACTTTAGTTTACTCTACAGTAAGGAGTTTTCAGGCTGTGATTAAATATTCATCCATGGAGTTCTATTCCTTCTCTCTATGATGGTACATGAACACTAATGAGAAACAGGAATACAGTTTCAGAATTAACATTCCTTGAATGCCTACTATATGACATCCACCTAAAATATCTTAAGTTTTATTTTCACAACAATCTGATGAAGCAGTAGCCATCCCCATTTTACAAATGAGGAAACTGAGGCATTTAAGGGTAGATTACCTTGCTCAAGATCACACAGGTGCTAAGTGTGGATCTGGCCATGGAACCAAGATTTGTCTAACTCCAAAGCTTAAGTCTGCTTCTGTTCCTCACCTGACTAAAAAGGGGCATGGAGGTGGCAGCAATCGAGAATCAAGTGTTATATATTATAGATAGGTCCAGTAGGGCATGTGGCACCATCTGGCCTTGGCTAGTGGGTGGATGGTAAGGTGCCTTGCCCTACTACCTAGTCTGTGTCTCTACCATAGGATTTATCACATTTTATCATAGCTAATCATTTGCACATCCATCTCTCCAGACTGATAAGCTTCACCAGACAGGCAGTGAGTTCTCTTCGTCTGTGCAGGCTCAGTACCTAGTACAGGGCTTGCACACAGTAAATGCTCCAGAAATATGCAGTAAATGAACCTATTAGTTTCAGGCTAAGGCATTAAAAGTAGTTGATGTTCTTTCTGGACAAACCTGGTTATATCTAATTCCCCCATCCTTAGTGAATCCAGATAGTTGATGGTTTAATTAGAAGGCACTGGGAGGGGCATTATTAATCAAATATCAATGTTTACAAATCCTTTCTCTGAAGGACTTGTATAATTATATGTATATGTATATAATTATATGTATAATTTATATATAAAAAATGACTCTGCAGTCATTTTTATAATTTTAATGGATAATCATCAGCTTATTTTATTTCTACCTGAAGCCAGGAATCTCACAGAACCCCCAATCTACTCTGTCTTCTCAGTTCTGAATCACCCAAGCTGAGAGAGTTTATCTTTCATTCCACCTTTCCCTTTCCCCTCCACACCTACTCAAACTTGAGCCTCATTATTTCCATCTCTTTAATCTGTTCCTTCTCTCCCTTCTCACAGCCTTAGCTCAGACACTCATATGTCACCTGGATGGATGTAGTCTTTTTCCAATCTCCCTTTCTCAGGTTATCCCCACTCCAAACAATGAGGAAAAAAATGTATTAGGAAAATGGAGGAGAGCAATTAGTTTTGACTAGAGGTGATTTATGTGAGAGAACCCAGAACAGTATCTGCCACATTATCGATTCCCAAAACATGTTTGAGGAATTTTGTTTATTTATTTGTTTTGTTGGGGGAGAGGGGCCAAGGATAGTCTGGAGGGGGTGAAATTTAAGCAGGCCTTGAAAGAGAAAATCCCTTTGCTTAAGAGATTTATTTTATATTTGGTGATAAAACATGTGCCGTTTACCAAAGGTTAAATTTTGCTTCTTTGCAAAATGAATTATGTAACCCCTCACAAAAGTCAAACTGCTATGATCAGTGCACTATATTACTTACAATGAGCATGCTGTATTTTTCTGTGGAACAGACCTTTTCACATGCATAATCATCATAAATCATGAAGCAGGATGTATTTCAAAAGAAAAATGACAGCCTACAATTCAAAGGAAGTAGCTTCCCATTTAAGGGAGTAAGCAGGAAGAGGAAAAGCTTCCATGTGGGAGGTTTCCATTTGTCCACACTTCTTTTCCCAGAAACATCAATTCTTCATTTAGTCATTCACCTCCTCTTCCTGAGTACAAAAGTTATGTCTGTCCTTTAAAAACAGTACTCATGGTGTAATGAGTAACCCTGGGAGCCACATATGACACTAAAACCAAGACTTCTTTCTGATTATAACAAATGAATTGAAAATTAGTTCCTTTTCCCTCATTCTGATCCAGATTGCCACAAAAAAATCATCATATAAATGCTACTGTACTGGAAAGGGAAAGGAAGCATATCAGATTTTACTTTGTTTCAATCCATAAAATCCCCCAAATTTTAAGAAAGTAAGGTTGAGGTTATGAGTCAGGGTTAGAAAGAAGACAAAACTACTGGTGTTGTGCTGTGGCAAGGGATGGGCATTTCCTGGGATCCGCGTTGTCCCTGACATGCTGAGCTGTTAGTCAGCCAGGAACACTGTCTGGGTTACCTCCTTCCTTCTCAATGTCTCTTCTGATGCTTATCTGCACTCCCTGAGTTCTTAGAACATGCAGTTACCATCAGCAGTACAATAACACTAGCGGTAACAGTTGTAGTAATAATTAACATTTATTGCATGCTCACCCTGTGCCAGGCACTGTGGCTATATATTTATATAACTAATATAATTCTCACAATAAACTTAGGAAGTATGTACAATTATTATCTGCATTTTGCCTATGAGGAAACTGAGTCTTAGAAAGGATAAGTCACTTGCCCAGGGTCACCGAACAGTCAATAGCAGAATCAGAAGTTGAATCCTTAGGATGTTTGTTCCCTGGTCCACATGTCACTTGAGTGAAGTGAATGGAGTTGCTGCATGTCAAAATTGGAAGGAAATTGCTGTGCTGTTTCTGATGACCTCACTCTGACTCTGGAAAAATTTTCATTTTGGATTTCAGAAGATCATGGCTGCTGCCATTCTATGGTCTTACACAAAAGCAGGTATGGTTGAGTGGAATAATCCTCCGGCTCATGGGGTGGGGCTGAGTAGAAGCAAGTCCTAGGAGTAGGATTAAATTGGAATTCATAAGTACTTAACTCAATATTGTGCTAGAGGTGGTATGATATTTGGCAGGTCCTAAGGTGGTTTTGAGAATGAAAGTTAGCTGATAAGGTAACAGAGTAAAAAGCTCATACAAAAGTCCAGGGCCCCAAGGCTGAATGAAGAAACAGAAGCTTTTATATCTTTGAATAATAAAGATCGTTTAACTTTAAAACAGCAGTCCTCCATTTTGGTTGCATACTGGAATCCCATTTTATAGCTTACCCACTTGGGAAGTGTGAGAAATGCAGAAGCCAGGGCCCAGCAGTGTGCTGAAGCCAGCATGAAATGGTGGAAGTATTTACATCCAGGTGTTTCACGGATGTTTTTGTTTTTGTTTTTATTTTTGCTGGTAGAGCCAGTTGCTAATATTTACCAGCTTACCACTCTTGCGTCTACCCTAAAAGCTTCGGATTTAATTGGTCTGGAGTACAGTCTAGGCATCAGGATTTTTAAAACTCCTCCAGGTGACTCAAACATAATAGTAGGTAGAGCTGTTCCAGTCTAAAGCCCAGCACTCAAGGGGCACCCCTCAGCACTGGTATCCTCCGGGAGCTTGTTAGAAATGCAGAATCTCATACCACTCCACTACCCCTGGGCTACTAAATCAGAATCTGCACTTTAACAACATATAAACATTAAAGTTTGAGAAGCACTGGTCTAAAACATTTGTAACAGGTAGATGCTTACTATAGTCCATTGACATAATCATAAACAAATGAAAAGACAGAAGTAGGCAGTAGCAAGAAAGAAAGAGGGGGCACATTGGTGAGCACAAAAAGGCACAGCCAGGCGGCAGGCGGACGTATCTGGGAGCCATCTGCACGGCGAGGCTGAGAACCCATGCTTTCTTTCTTTGTCCTTAAGATCTACAAGTACGCCACTCAGGTAGCTTATTACAGTTTTCTGTGTCAATCACATCTTTGATAGTTTCTTTAAAGAAGTGTGAAAAAATGCAAAAGAAATATATGTAGCTTAATTAATCAGCATTATATTTCACAGCATTGCCTTTCTAAATCATCCCTGTGAAGCTCATAAAATCTGAGAAGAGCGAAGTCCCAACAGACGAAGCATTAAGGACAAGGCTGGGCATGCCGGTGATGAACAATTACTTCAACTTGCCTTTACATAGGTTCTAGAGCTCAGATGTTTTTAGCAGGTATCACTTCACACCCAAACAATATTTCTGATTTGGTTTCGGACAGCTGGGCTCTGCTAATGTTGAGGTGATAAAGCCTGAAGTGAGAGAAGACCTCTTTGAAACTTTCTGGGTCTTACGCATAAACAGTTTAGTATCAAGATCAAGAAGGCTTTTTTCAGTGAAAAGGCTTAGAAATACTTCAACCTACATCCAATAAAGTGTTACCAGCTTAATGTTGAAAAGAATTATAGAATCGTAAGTCTAGAAAAGACCCTAGATATCCAACCTGAATCATCACTGAATACCCAAAAGATCTGTTTTTCAAGGAACATGCAAATAATTTCTTGATTCTTTGGTCATCTTCCACTGGAAGCCAAACAGGAAAATCTTCATTATTTATTCACACAACAAACCTTTATTGAGTACTTGCCCTGTGTAAGGCCCTGAACTGGACACCTGGAAAGAAAGACGAATGAAATCTGTCTTACTCTTGTTGATCCACAGATGATCCAAAGGACACATTGCCATAACCATCTAGTCCCTGGATGCCCTTAGTATGCCCACAAAAACTCCCAAAACTAAAATCAGAAATGGAAAACTATTCCTCACTGGGAAAAGACTGTGTGATAGGACCAGAATATCTAGTGTCTGCTTATGTAAAGAACATATTATTTTAACAGAATAGAAAAATTATTTTCAAACTAGTGGATGCATGATGAATAAAAATACAGTGATTCTGGGTTATTTCAACAGAAACATTTGTAGTTGGCCGACTAAGTATTGCAGCATTGATCTCTTAAGCTGCATGTTGGCATTTTCTGGTTGGAAAATATAACAGCTTGTCTGACTTCTTTGTCCTGAGAAATCCTACTTAGCATGAGACAGCTTGTAGGACCAGAAGTAAGTGATGGACAGGAATCCATTCTATGCCCAGGCTCTTCAGGTAGGAAGAGCTATCTGAAGCTCTTAAAAGCTGAAGGAAAACCAATCAGCAAACTAGCAGGTTTTAATTTCCAAAGTGGAAAAATAAATAACATCCTAGTTTGTCACTACAGTCCTTTCAGACAAGTAGAATTTTGAATTTCAGCTGCCTTCAAGTGAGCACGTTGAAAACACAGCATCGACATTTGCGATCAGCTATTTGACCTGACAGCATGCCTTTAAAACTTAAAAAGTGATCAGTAGCTCTATAAAGCCCATAGTTGCTTTCTCCCTCTAGTAACCCCAACTGTAGGGTCAGTATTTTTGGGTGGACAGAAAGGAGTAGGCCAACCAACTCCTTCCTCTTTCTTGTACAATTCACTCAACAACAACAAAAACAAAAGAAAAAAAACACACACACTTTTTTTTCCATACTAACCTCAGATGAGACTGCAGATTCCCAAACTGTTTACAACAAAATGTGAAATGGTCTGCAAGCCAGTCCAAAGGTCCATCACCTGGATCATGTCAAATCAAATTCTTTCCCCCATGGAGCAAAGGGCCTAATGTGGCCTGAAGTTTGGGTTGGCAGGCAAAGTGGCTCTGTTGCTCCAGCTGTGTATGATACGCAGATGACAAGATAAAATATTCTCTTCAAGTCCTTCACTAACTAGTACAGTGAAGACAATCAAAAGGCTTCAATAAACTGGGCCCTTTATCTGTACAATTTTGATTTAAGTCAATAAGGAGAAATATTCTTCACTTTTAGCAAACCTGGGAACTTCTAATTCTTCTTGCATATAACCCATGACGAGCTATAAACACGTTGAATAACAAAGTATCTCAAGTCCTTGAATCTTTTTTCTTGAAACTGGTAATACTGACTTTTTTTTCCTTAGCAGTATATGCAGAAATAGTCAGAAATGAGATTAATTCACTGATAGTGAATTATTATCACCAAGTAGTTGCTATTTTTCACTAAGTTTTACATTCTGTAAGGCATGTTTATATCCATTACCCCTCTTAATTTTCACAAATCTATCAAGTGTGTGGCAATAAGACCTAGGTCATAGATTGGTTTGAACCCTCCTATGGAGTTTACCAGATAAGTGACCTGAGGCAAGCTACTTAACTTGGTAAAAGGCTATTTCCTCATCTTGAAAAGTGGTTAATAAAATTTACCTCAGAGAAATCTGTGAGGATTAAATGAGATAACTCTGCTAAACTGTCTTGTGAGTATTAAATGAGCTAATTACATAAAGTTCTCAGCATAGGGCCTGCCATATGACATATGCTCATTAAATGTAATTCTTACTAATAATTAGACCAGGCAGGACAGATGACTACATTCAGAGAGGTTATATGAGTGCTCAAGGGCACATAATCAGTTATTCCAGGCACAGGGGACTAGAACCTTGGCCTTCTGCCTCCTACCCCTATATACTTCTGCACACATGGGGTGTTTCTCCATGCAAATGGTACTATGCTAGAAACAGCAAAGGATGAAAATAAATTTTTAGAAACACAGTCTAGATGTTTTTCTACTTAGAGGCAAGATGAAGTCACAGGAACTAGATTTACTTTCCTACCTGAAACAACCAGAAAATAGAATGTGTAAAAATAACAGTTTTCAAGACACTAGGCATCAGGCAAGGCAATGAAGGATAATGGTTTCTAAAAGGTGGAAAGAAAACAAGGTGAGCCCTACAATTACCCCAGCTTTATACTTTGAGAAAAGTTCCTGGATGTGGGACAGGAAAGAGAAAGCACCAGGAGACACCTGAAGAAGGTCCTGAGATAAGGTGATATAGCTAATAGCCTGGGAGAGCAAGGCAGCCAGAGATCACAGGGCAGGCTGCTAGAGAGGAGAGGAGAGAGCTGCACAGAGATAAAACTCGGGAAATCTGCAGAGGGATCCCCTTGAGTATTCAGCTGGTACTGATCAGTGCATGTGTGCAAAGAAATACGTAACAGAAAGATATCTGAAAAATCCCCAAGTATTCAAAAACTAAATAACACACTTCTAAATAACCTAGGGGTTAAACAAGAACTCAAAAAAGAAACCAGAAAATAGTTTGAACTGAATGAAACTGGAAACACAACATATGAAAATGTGTAGGATTAAAGCAGTACTACTAGAGAAATTTAGACTTAAACACCTATATTAGAAAAAAAGAAAAGTGTCCAATCAACAACCTCAGCTTCTACCTAAGTAGAAAAAGATTTAAACCCAAGGTTATTGTAGAAGAATGAAAATAATGAACATCAGTGCAGAAATTAATAAAATAGAAAACAGCAAACTACAGAGAAAAGTCAATTAAACCAAGCACTGGTTCTTTGAAAACATCGATAAAATGTATAAACCTTTGGCTAGACTGATCAGTGAAAAAAAGAGAAGACACAATTACCAACATCAGAGAGTACATAGGTGACATTACAGATTCTACAGATGTTAAAAGTATGATAAGGGAATATTATGACAACTTTATGCTGCTGAATACGCCATCTTAGATGAAATGGATAAACTTCTTCATAAACAAAAATTACCAAAGCTTACTCAAGAAGAAGTAGATAAGCTGATTATCCCTGTACTTATTAAATAAGCTGATTTTACAGTTAAATATCTTCCCATGAAATAAACTCTAAGTTTGGATGGCTTCGCTGGTAAATATTTAGAGAAGAAATTATACTAATTCTGCACAAAATCTTCCAGAAAATTAAAAAGGAGAGAATATATACCAATATATTCTATGAAACAGCATTACTCTGACATAAAAAGGAGACAGACATTATGAAAAGAGGAAACTATAGGAAAATTTAACAAACTGACCATGTAAAAAATATAATGTCCCAGGAATATAAGGTTGGTTTAACATTTAAAAATCAATGTCAGTCACCATGTTAACAAACTAAAAAAGAAAAACTATATGATGATCTCTATAGTTGTAGAAAAAGAACTTAATAAAGTCCAACATCAATTACTGGCCAAACTCTAGAAGTCTACAAGTAGAGGGAACTTCTTGAATGGGTAAACATTTCAAAACACAAAGCTTTACATAAAAATATACTACATAAACAGACAAAAAGCAAAGCTGTTTTGACTAAGGAAAGTTTACCCCCCATTCCCAGTCCTCCCTCCATGTGGAGCCTAGCGCCCTGCCACTAAACTCTGAGGGCCCAGGGGCCATGATTTGAAAATCACCACTATTGGCCATCGGGAACCATGGTACCAAATCGTTATTGAGACCCTACTGTGTGTGGCAGTTGTGTTATAAACATGGCCAACAGTCAGCCTCAGTGTGGTAGTGGTATATAATGCCCTCGTCTGGCTATATGAATAGATACTCATTTTCCTGTCATCCAGGGTTCCAAAGTGAAGAGGTTTGAGGAGCACTAAAAGAATCTCTCAATGCTTCTTCACATTGCAGATGAGGAGATTCAGGCTCAGACTTTTTATAAGGTTTATCTGAGGTCAGAGTTAGATAGCAGAAAACTCCTCATGAGGTATCCTGAAGCCCATTTCTTCAGAAGTATCTGGGAAAACCACAATTTGTTCAAGAAGTAAAAAATTAGATTTAAGAACTTTCCATAGACCAGCAGACCAAAATGAAGTTGGAGGGGAGGGGTTACCAAGTAGCCAGAGTTAAAATACTTATATTTTCAAATTAATTAGGAGGATCGTATATGCACATGTAAATTCCTATCATCAAGACCAGATAAAATAAAATCCAGGTAAGTATTAAATCCATTGAATACAGCAGGGTTACAGTGGAGCCAGAGGCAGCCCTTCCAGCTGGGGTGGAACTTGCAGTTTGGTAGCCTCCCAATGAAAAGGGGAGAAACCTACATTTTCCTTCCTTAAAATAGACAGTTGATTTGAAACACACCAATTCCTGTAAACCTACATTTTCCATATGTACTTAAGTTGGAGGTATTTTGTCCAGGTAGAAAGGGCTTGCCATAGTTAAGGGCTAGATTATATGCCCTTTCACACCCCTTTCAATTCCTAAAGGTGCATGGTTCTACGATGACTCAAAACTGTCCATTTCTGCCTGTTGTGTGACAGAAAGTTGTGATATGCATTTGCCTAATGCTTGTCTTCTGAAATAAGTAGAATTTGTTATTCGTTTAATGCCAAATGAGACCTTCATTAAGAAGTTTTAGAGGTAAACTCTGAGAGGTAATATCCCTGTCTCACACACCTGCACAGGAATGTAAACAATGACCAAATGCACAATAGCTCATGGAAGAATGAGCAGCCAGCCAGCCTCTGTGGCAGGTAGGACATGGCATCACTTGGAATATTGCAACAGAAACTACAAGGAAACAGCTATTGGAATTCCACACACAGAAAATTCTAAAATTATATTTAATGGAAGAGAGCTGTTGGCTATACAGCTAAGTCTATTACTACCAGAGATGCTATTTTTTAAAGGGGCAAAAACACTTTCAATTATTAGTATTCCCTTGAGGGCTTCCACTGAGCATCCTGTTCAGTATTCTGTCATGCAGATGTTCACTTGGTTAGCACTCAAGAAAAGAAGCAGACGGATTCATTAAGAGACAGGCAGACACAGAAATTCCTCTTGGAAAATTCACCACAAATTTTTCTTAACTGCTTGCCTTTTATGATTGCTGTCATGGGTATTTCAGCTCAGATTGCAACCATGCTTCTTTCATTTTGAAAGCTACTGAGGGACTCCTTCACATGCCAGGCTCCTGCAAGTAAAGCTTTAGATGGGGCAGGATTGAAGAGTAGCAAGGGGGTGGGCATTCTGCTGCCAGATGTCCCTTCCTACACCGTATTCCAGTCTTCCTGGCATTACCGCCTTTACTGTAAGTTGTCATTAATTCCTTCCAGCTTCTACTCCAAGCAAATTCTACCTCCCTGATTATGTTCTGGGATTCGTTTGCTGGGCCAGTGCCTAGCTTGGTTACACATGTGTAGCTACTATTGAAACCTAATATTGCAGAGTAGAATGCTAGATACAGAATTGGCTTTCTATTCTGGGGCCTAATTAAGAAGAGAAGATAACTACTACCTCTCAACTAAAATCCTGTGTTTTGTATTACAACATGAAGGACTTCTCTGATTTGCTCCTAAGAATAGAAGGGAAAAAACAAGGACTGCTAAGCCCATTGACCTTCCCCTAAACCGGCTTTCTCCAAAAAAGTGAGAACACCTCTGCTTTATAGCTACTCAAAGCTCTCTCTGGGTATAGTCATATTCTGTGTGGCCAAGAATTCTAAACTGAATTGTGGGCAGCTAGGGAGATGGAAGTAACGACTGATAGGGGAGAGAGTTGGGACACTTGCAATCCAGATCACAAGGAGGTTCACCAATCTGGTTCAGGCTGGTGATAGTCCAGAACTCCCTGAGCAGAGGTGGTGTTCATCTGCACATGAGTATTGGCACCAAGGATTCTATCCAGGTTGAAGCAGGAAGCTTGAACCAACTCCTGAGGAAGTGGGGCTAGAAGGAGTGAGCTAGGTAAGACATGGAATATAAAGCAGGAAGCTGAGTAGAAACCCAGGAACACACGGACTGTGGAGGACAGCCCAGCAGGCTCCTACGCACCTTTGGACTCATACCACACTAATTCTAGAAACCTCCTTTAGGTCCAGAACGTGCTCCTTGTAACCTGCCAGACTTGGTGCACAGAATGCAAATCTTTTATCACATTCATGGGATAGGATTGGGGCAGGCACAGTCTGACAGCTGTTTGAGTACCACTAATCAAACTGTAAAATACATCAAGATCCTTAAGAAACTCTTGAGGCTAAAAAAGGGAGGAGAAATTAGCCACAGTGGTCATCAAGCATTTTTAACTTGACTAACATTTTTTAGTTTACAGGGGGCAATCTTCCAGAGGACAGTCTAGGTCTATTGTCTTGAAACTTTCCTAAGTATTCTTGGTTTGCTTCCTTTCTTTGGTGTTTTCCTTGGAAAAGCTTGACCACTTGGAGGGCTTCCTGAAAATAAACTGTATTCACAACCTGCAGACATGTAATCACCCTATTTATTTGGCCACATTTCTGGTCCCAGCTGTCAAGTTATTATGCTTTGAAAAGTACCAGTCCCTTTCTATCTTCATCCTTAAGCAGATGCCTTTATTGGAATTGACCTCATTACCAGCTCTCAACAAACCCTTAGAATAGCAGAAAAAGAGCAAAACCAAGGCTTCCTCCAGAAGTTATATACTGAGGGATAAGATGACTTTCATTTATTCTTTTCCTGTTTTGAGTGGGTTTATGAGGTGATAGAAGAAGGAGGTAAAGATAAAAATCTTCTGTTTTGTAGATTATACAGCATGTTCACCTTTGTCAGATTATTATTTTTTAAACACACTCTCTTGCTAAGCAAAGGACTTCCCCAAAATAGAATGTATGAGGAGACACGTACTGGCTATTTATGGAAATTATGTTTGGGGGAGGTTGTCTGAGCAATTGGATTGAGTAGAGAAGTTAAATAAATTGAAAGTTCTGCACATGTCAGAAGAGTAATTTGGAGGTTCAAGGATTTAAAAAGCCCCTTGGAGAATGCCTGAGGACACCCTTAAATCCTCAATGACCAGCATCATATTCCAAGATTCTCTTTGGTTCAATTTCAGTCATTATTTACAGCTTAAAAAAGTCTTCTGAATGGATCAGAATTTTAGTTTTTAAGAGTACAGGGAACAGTAAGATATGGAATACTGTGCTGGTTTCCAAGGTATCTGAGCATAAATGAATAAAACAGAAAACAGAAAAGCAAGAGAGACAATGAAACCAGGAGTTGGTTCTTTGAAAAGATCAACAAAATTTACAAACCTTTACCTAGATTGACCAAGTAAAAGAAAGAGAAGACAGAAATTAACAAAATCAAGGATGAAATACGGGAAATCACTATTGACCCTACATGAATGAAAAGGAATGACTTTGTACCAACAAATCAGACAATTCAGATGGAGACAAACTCATAGAAAGACTCCAATTACCAAACTGACTCAAGAGAAACAGAAAATATAACAGACCTATACAAATAAACAAACTCAATTAGCAATTAATCTTCCCACAAAGAAAAGCTCTGGTGCCCATGGCTTTATTGGTGAAATTTATCAAATATCTAAAGAAAAGATAATGTTAATGGCTCATAAACTCTCAGAAAACAGGGAAGAGAATACTTCCCAATTCATTCTGTAAGGCCAGTATTGCCATGATTCCAAAGCCAGAAAGAAACATGAACAAATTATACATGAATATAGATTCATGAACATAGATACAAATACAAATTCATTAAACTGAATCCAGCAACATATAAAAAGGATTATATACCATGACCAAATGGGTGTCATGCCAAAAATACAAGGTTGGCTTAAAATATCAATTAATGTGGTGTACCATATTGATAGAATAAAGGACAAAAACCACATGATAATCTCCATAAATACCAAAAAAAAAGCATTTGAAAAAAATGCAGCACCCTTTCATGATAAAAACTATCAACAAACTAAGACTGAAAGGACACATCCTCAACCTGACAGGGCATCTGCAGAAGAGCCACAGCTAACATCATCTTTAATGCTGGAAGCCAGAATACTTTCTGCCTAAGAGAAGAAACATGACAAGGATGAGTGCTTTCACCACTCAATATTGTAAGGCGGTTCTAGTTAATTAAAAAAGGGGGAAACCATGAAGCAGCTATATTGGAAAGAAAGACATAGAACTGTTATTATTCACAGAAAACATGTTCCTATTTTTAGGCAATACCTAAGAATCCATTCAGACACCTATTAGAATTAGTAAGTTAGCAAGTTCACATTATGCAGGATCAATATACAAAAATCAATTGCAATACTAGCAACACAAACATTCTAAAAATAAAACTAAGAGGACAATTCCATTCACAATAGCATCAAAAAGAATAAAATACTTAGAACTAAATTTAACAAAATTGATAAAGGACTAATACATGGAAAAATACAAAACATTGTTGAAAGAAATTAAAGAAAATAGAAATAAATGGAGACACATCCAATGTTCATAAATTGTGAGACTCAATACTGCCAGAATAACAATTCTCTCCAAACTGATCTATAGACTCAAAATAATCCCTATCAAATGCCATTTGACATTTTAATAGAATTTGATTTGATCTTAAAATTTACATGGAAATGCACAGACTCTACATTGATCAAAAAATAAAAACAACACAGTTGCAGTAATCAAGATGCTATATTACTGATATAAGAGGGGACTGCAGAGTAATCAAGACACTTGCAGATAGGCATATAGAACAATGGAACAGAATTAAAGTCTAAAAATATACACTATGTGTATGGATATTTGTTTTTTAGCCATGATAATAATTCAGTGGGGGAAAAGATAGTCTTTTCAACAAACTGCATAGGGACAATTGGATAGCCACATAAAAAAATATGACCTTAGATCCAAACCTCACAACTTTCACAAAAATTAACTCAAAACGGATCATACAACTAAATTTAAGATCTAGAACTAAAAAACTTCTGGGAAAAATAATAGGAGAAAATCTCTGTGGCCTCTGATTAGAGTTCTTAGATATGACACCAAGAGTATAATATGTTAAGTCCATTAAAAATTAGGCAAATTTTCATTTTCATTTCAAAATCAAATTTTTTTCATTTTCCTAATGGTGTCTTTTTAAATGCAAAAGATGAGCCACAGACTGATAAAATATTTGCAAATCACACATCTGATAAAGGATATGTATTCAGTGTATACAAAGAACTCTTACAACTAAATAATAACAAGCAACCTAATTAAGAAGTGGACAAAGATTTCAGAAGATATTTTACCAGCAAAGATATACAAACTGGCTAATAAGCACATGAAAAGATGCTCTACATCATTACTCATTAAGGAAACACAAATTAAGGCCACAATGAGATACTATTTCATACCTATTAGAATGACTATAATCTAAAAGACAATTCCAAGCACTGGTGAAGTTGTAGAGAAACTACAACCCTCTTACATGGCTGGTGGGAATGGAAAACAGTTCAGAAAGCTGGAAAATAGTTTAGCAGTTATTTAAAAAGTTAAATATAAATTTATACAATCCAGAAATTCTGCTTCTAAGATTCTACCCAAGAGAAATGAAAATCTATGTCCACACAAAGACATGTCTGTGTATGTACACAGAAGCATTATTCATCATT
Organism: Manis pentadactyla; assembly: GCF_030020395.1. NCBI lineage: Eukaryota > Metazoa > Chordata > Mammalia > Pholidota > Manidae > Manis > Manis pentadactyla. Next base: position 73,504,542 of record NC_080022.1, read on the forward strand.
GCCAAAAACTGGAAACAATCTAAATTAACTGAAACAAGTATGACAACCAGTGACTGGATGCACAATATGCGATATATCCATACAATAGAATTCTATTTAGCAGTTACAAGGAATGAAAAACTGATACATACTACAACATGAATGGATCTCAAAAACATTGTGAGTGAAAAAAAATCCAGATGCAAATAACAACATGTTGTACGACTGCATTTATATAAGATGTTCAGCAAACAAAATATATAGGGGTAGGAAGCCAGGTCACTGGTTGCCCAGGCAGAGATCAAACATACGAGAGAATTTTTTTGTGGTGATGAAAATGTTCTAACACCAGACTTGGATTGTTAGATGGTTGTACAAATCTATAAACTTACCAAAAAATCACTGAATGATACAATTAAACAGTAGTTGGATTCTATGGTATATAAATGCCTCAATAACAGAGTGAAGGGTAAACTGTACAGTTCTTGGATATAAGAAAAATACTCTGGGCTTCTTCCTATTTACTGAATACAAAATAAGGGTTGTGTTAAGAGCTTTATAAATATTATCTTTATTTAATTATAACAACAAATTTCTAAGGTCAGAATTATTTTCCAATTTTACATAAGCAGCCAGAGAAAATAAGCAAACATCCAGGGTCACTCAGCTAGTAATCTGAAGAGCAGGGATTTGAAGCCAGATTTGCCTGGTATCAGCGCCTAGGCTCTTAATCACTATACCTTCATGTCTGTCTGTGGACTTTAAAGCAAATTTATTCTGACTTTGCCTGATATGTGAAATAGACTACCCAACTCCCACAGTTCTTTCCTTTAATATCTTTACAAATATATGAGTTTATTTTCCTCCTTCCTGCCTGGGTCATATGTTCCCATCAATTATTATGCTTCAGTGTTTCTTAATCTTCAGCTGTGTTTCAGCTGTGTTTTAATCTTTAACTGCATCAGGTAACTGCAATAACTTGACATCTTGAATCAACAAAGCAAAGGACTCCAAGGCAATGAAGGGAAATTTTTAGTGTTTGGGAAAGCAAGTTCTCCATAGCTTAAATTCTGCATTAACAGGAGGCCTTTTGAGTCCACTGAATATGGCAACTCTTTGGAGCAATATAAATTGATCACATAGTGCATATTATAAAAAAACATTTGTCTCTAAATCGGTTCACATGAAACATAGTTTATTCCACAGGTTCACTTTCCAAATGAAATCCTTCTCTAAAGTCAAAACACTAAGAAAAACCAGGCTTTGTAAATGAATAATGGATTTTTTCATTAATAACAAAAAGAGCATAAAGTTGAAAGGCCCACTGGGTAAATCAGAAATGTGGGAACAATTCATAATTGAGGGCCTAAGGTTCCATTAGAAAAATCTCTTTGAGGTATCATCAGACAAACTTAAAAATTCTCCACCACTGGTCACTTCCAAGTACAGATGCCAGTTTGACCACACATTTTAAACATGTGTCTAGAGAATTTTATGTAGCTTCTTACAGAGAACTATATTCTCTGTTACCAAAGAAAATTGGTCTATTGGGAGAATTTAGAAATGGAAAAAATGTAGAAAATAGTTCACAAGTAAATACTAGGGCAGTTTTTATTTGTACCTATGCCTGCACGGGTTATAAGAGGCTTTTGAAAACTGCATACACGTTATACAAAAATGCATTTTGCAAGAAAGGTAAGAAGGCAGCCATGACCAAAGGATGATATAATAAGAAATCTAATCCATTTCACTGAGCAGTTGTTGCCAAAGGGTATCTTCAGCTAAGACCACCATGAGGTGAACCATTCTCCATAAAAAAGCATATAGATGCCACTTAATGGGACAATAAGCCAATAAACCAAAATGATGTTGCTGTAGCACAATTGCAGCCAGATACTTGCATCTTCCATATCCAAATACAAAAGGTACTTGCTAATTTTTGTTTTAATAGCCTTTTAATTGAGGTATAGTTTGGTAAGACAGTATTATATTGGTTTCAGGTGTATAACATAGTGATTTGACAATTACAAACATGAAATGCTCACCATAAGTGTAGTGTAGTTGCCATCTATTACCATACAAAGATATTGCAAGTATTGCCTATACTCCGTATGCTGTACTTTCCATTCCCATGACTTATTTATTTTATAATTGGAAGCTTTTAACTCGTTACCTCCTTCACCTCTTTTGCCCATCCTCCCACCCCTAGCCCCTACCAGTTTGTCCTGTGTTTATGAGTCAATTTCCGTTTTGTTTGTTCATTTATTTTTTTAGATTCCACATACAAGTGAAATCACGTGGTATTTGTCTTTCTCTGACTTCACTTAGCATAGTATCTTCTAGGCCCTTTACTTGTCTTTTATATTTTAAATTCAAATTTAAATCTTTCAAATCTTGCTTTATAAGATAATTCTTTAATTATCAGATGATTTTTCATTTATCTCTGTTTTTCTACTTATCTCTCTAGTTTTACTTAGAGCTCATTATAACCAAACTTTGGACCCACATATTTATGTCTGTGTTTGAACCAATTTTCCTGCTTCAGAGAATGGGAAGTTCAAAATGGACAAGCTTAACTCTTGCTAGAAAATAAAAATAACCCCCGAGACTGTGTGGACCAGAGGTCCATGACCATGAATGCAGGCTGGCAGTGGCAAGGGGCGGTCACCCTCAGGCGCAGGGCCAGGCCCCATCACCGGGGCTCCTGGAGTAGGATGGGCAGGACTAAGGTAGTAACCCGTTTGTCTTGCTGGCATTGCCTGGCTCACCTGAATTCAGGTAAGGCTGGTGGGCACAGCCACAGGAGAAGTATGTTAGTGCCTGTACTGCAGAATAATTCTCCCCCACTCTAGGCATGACCCTGAGAAAAAGGAATGGAGGAACAGCATCGTGTAAGCTCCAGGACAAGTGTGTTTTCTTTTCAGCAGCATCCAGAGTCTGAGTCTGCAGAGGGGTTATGCCTGGGTCTCTCCTTCTAGTGCAGAAAGCCTGAAGTAATACTGTAAATACTGCTGTGTGTTTTCCTCACTATGACCCCTGTAGTGGGTATAACTGTTAATACCCTCATTTTCAGATGATGCCTCTGAGTCTCAGAGATGGCAAAGGGCTTGCTGCAAAGTATTTAGTGCATTAACAATGGAGCCGGGGTAGAATCCTGTTTCCTGACCCCATTCTGAGGTCCCTCCTTGAGCCCTCTGAATTCTCTTGAAATCAGTATTGTAAGAAAGGTTTATTGTTTCTTTTTCTCAATGTACTCATGGGAGAGAGTGGATTCTAATTAAGATAACAAGAAGAACCCTATTGTACCAGCAGCATATAAAACCCAACTCTGGACAGATGGTTTTAGCATTTCCCCTCATATTCCTTCCCTGTTCTTTTTCTTGGTTGGTGTCCCACTGCATGTGTCCTAGGAGACCGAGGCAGAACTGCCAATTGCCACTCTGGCTAAGGGGTTCCATGGTTTCCATTCAGAGTTAGGGATTATAATTCCACATCTGAAATTTGGTTTGGATTGAATTTTGGGCCACAGTCCTCATACTTGAAAGAAAAATTTCTTCTCCACAAAGGCTTTTTAAAAAAGTTTTTAGGTTGCAAGTAAAAAGAGGGGAAAAAAGACACAAGTCCAACTTATTACAAGTTATTTTTGGTAATGATCAGAGCATCTTTTTTCAAAGATCAATGTTCTAAATAGCACAGATCAACTACTATAATGTCATTAGGAATTGCTACCCTGGAAACTACGGAAATGTAATACAGGCTGAAGAGGAGCTCACATTTCAGAGCTTTTGTTGTACTTCCCAAAACGTCTTCTAAAGATCAACCTGTCCACCACAGGTTTCCTTCAGAGTTTGGATACAAAACAGCTCTTGGCAACATAAACAGTGATAACTAGCTCAAGGAGATATTAAACATTAATTATTATTTGCATAACATTTTAAAATTTGAAAATGCTTTTCCTATCAATGCCACATGTAAACCTCTTAAGTGGCTTTCATTATCCCTGTCACATGTGGGGGAACTGAGACTCAGCAAAGCAAAGCACCTTGCTTAGCTCCTCACATAGTAAGAGAAGGGACTGACGTGGAAGCATGAGCTACATTCATGACATATTAATGCTTCTCACAAGTAATTCTTTAAAAAATTAAAGGCTTCTCATTAGTTATGTAAATATGCAGTGCCATGTGGAACTAAAGCTTTTGGATTTTCTCTGTGTTAGGTTTGGTACCACCTCTAAGAGGGATGCAGATATTTCCCTTCATGCCTCAATACCTGGGAGGAGCGCTGTGACTGCCAATTTATCATTCACTGAAATTCAAAGGAGTGAAAATGTTAGATTTTAATTAAATGCCTATTTCTTTGGCCGTTCAACATGCCCCCAGTCTGCTGTTGAGAATGAGAAATGAATCAGATTTGGGAACCAAAATTGTCTGTCTCCTCCTTCTCTGAGACCTACCATTGGACTAACACAGGGAGAAGCTACTCTGACTCCACCGTTTACCCTGAATTAGGAGCAGTTACAGGTTACATTTCCTGGGTCACCATAGCACTTTATTCACAATTTTCTCATAGCTGACTCTTGCTCTATTAAGACTTTTTATTTCATATAATCCCCCACTATGTTATGACCCCTTCTGAGGCTAGGGCTGTTAATCATCTAAACAGTACAGCACCTGGCCCAGGAACACAGGCTTAATGAACACTCACTGAATTAATGAGCATGATGATAGAGAGATCTGCTATGTGAATGAACTCAGAGTGTTTGGAACATCTGTGCTGAAGCATCCCCGTGCAGCAGGGATCGGTCAGGCTGGAGAGGTGTGCTGGCTAGATAAATGGCCTAATCCATTTCTGGCCAGAAGAAATTGTCCTCGACTTAGAAGAATAATATTCCTGTTCACTTAAATTTACTTTTCATGCACAGAGTCTTTGTTTACAGATATGAGTTACTTTCCATAAACCACAGGGCAGGCCCACATCCTTGCTCCAACAGTGGGGATGTGCTGGATCAAACCATCCATCCTCTCTCCCTCCACGCCTGCTAACCACGTGCGGATTTACAGGTTGACAAGCGTCAATGCTTCTAAAAGGAATTGCTTCCCATTTATCCTAAAAGGGAAGGAGGCTTTAGCTAAATCAGGCTCAAGGCAAGTGGACCACTCGTTACAAATCAGCACTGAAAGAAAAGGCTCTCTCACTATGGTGACCAAAGATGAGCTGGCCTTTGGTCTTCGGTCTCTGACTTGTAAACTAGTCTTTGGCTCTCCAGGACTGAATTCTGGTTCTCCAGACTGGAATACAAGTATCTTGTTGACAAAAACCTCCACTCGGAATTGTTAAAAGTTCACATGGGTCTGCTCTTCTGACTCCAGAACCCATCACTAGCACTTGATAGCATTTGCTGCTTCCAAGACACTTTACACACATTTTCCTAATTAATCATTGTGGTGGAAATATCACGTAGCTGTTAATGGATTGTTGTATAGGTTTTGAGTCAGACTGACCTGGGTTAGAAGCCTGGCTTTCCTGTACTTGTTTGGAAGTGTGATCTTAGGCAAAGTTAACCCCTCAGAGCTCCAGTTACCATCTGTAAGGAGTAGTAATAGTGTCTATCTCAAAGGTTATTAAGTAAGATAATATATATAAAGTATTTGGCATAGTACCTAGCTTATCATAAGTACTTAATAAAATGACAGTTGTAAACGATGTAAATATTACCCTCTGCTTCCCCACCCCTAGAGAGTAGTTCTGATAGGCAAACAAAGGAAGACCTGGATTAAATGCTTACTCTGCACCAGGTCTCAAGGATGTTGGCTCAGAGTCCTGACAGTCTGTTCAGGCATAGTTCCCGCTGACTTGAGTCAGCCTCCTTCCCAAGGCAGGACCGAGCCCGCAGTTGCTCCTCATCCCATGACTCGTTCTCTTCTCTGACCTTCTCTTCTATCTCATACTGCCTGGCCCTGGCCCCAGGCAAGACATGACACAGGCCAGTGGAGCAAGATGTTTCATGAAGTCAGCCAGGAAGACAGCTTTTTCTTAGAGAGACTTTTTTTGGAAAAGAAATTCCTCCTTTCAAGTAAAATAACACTGACTGAAATCACTAGGCTACGCCAGCAACATCAGGGCATCGTTAAAAGAAAAGCCTTGACTAAGCAATGTTTATAATTTGAGTTGTTTGGAGTTTATGGTATAATTTATGCCATGTGTTCTATCATTAACAGTTTTCAAGACCGACCTGTTTTTTGTTTTTTGGTTTTTTATTCAACTGAGTACAAAACACCCACTTAGGACACAGCACAGCACAGCATTTCCCATAATAAGGAAGACACACTCTTTCACTGAAATGGGAGGTTTCCCTCGGAAACCATTATTTGTTCGTTAGCATTTCCTTTCAACCATCTAACAGGCTGGAGACAATAAAAACAACTTCAAGGGTACAAGAGCTCAATTTCAGGGTCTACTTGCCCAGAATTTGTATTGCAAGCTGTTTGTCATGGGATAATCTGGTTTGCTGGTAGGAGCCTGCCTTGATTCATGTTTAAGAACTGGGAACATTTCTGGGGCTGAGCAAAGCCTCAGAAGTATCTTAAGAAAGGCTTCAGAGGCAACAACATAGTGCTGCTTTATGCAGAGTGAAAGGGAGGCCACGGCTGGCAGGAGCTAAGCTCTGACCCCTTTCACAGAGAGCCAGAAATACACTGTTGGGCACATCACAACACAGACCCTTGAAAGGGCTCAGTTCCTTCTCAGAGTTCTGACTATATGAAATAACTGTAGAATAAGTAAGTCACTAAGAAACAATGAACTAATTGAATGAACATCTAGTGTAGCTTTAAAAAAATCTGCCCACAAAACTCTTTGAAAAGAAAACACCACCACCAACACACACACACAGAAAACCACCTCTGCCTTGGTTTTATGGGATAGGAATAAGACTTGAAATGCTTCTGCAATGTCAGTGAAAACAAGACATCTACAAGATGGAACTACGGAAGCTGTTTTTCCCTGATTTATTTCTATATTGGTGCTTCCTGTGATGTAGCATGATCTCAGTGACCACTAACAGCCCAAACACTTCACATACTGACTCTCAGGCCTTCCCAGTTAACAGAGGAACTGCAGGCATGCCTAACTTGGCTTTGGGGACCCTGACAAACATTGGGATTGGGAGCATATGAAGAACTAGATAACAGACATTTAAACCACATACCCATTCCCTGAGTCATGCTCAACATTTCCCTCCTTTATATTCACAATCATCTGGCTGCTAAATTCTATCTGGCTTCTAGGAAAATCCTTTAAATCTAACCCCTCTTGCCTTTTCTGGAGTCACTGCACGGTCTCTCTTGCTAGGTAGGGGTGCCTAACAGCCTTCTCACTGAGCTTCCTGACTTCCCTTTTGTTCTCCTCCATTATATTCTCTATATTGCATTATAATAAACCCCCTAAAATACAAATTAACTCTTACCTGACAGTCTCCAATGCCCTGTCATTGACCACAGGACAGAGTTCAAACTCCTTCCAAAAGACTTTGGGAATCTATCTGGTTCTGTAATTGACCAGTGTTGGCCCTTCTCTGAGCCTCAGCCTCCTCATCTATACATTAGGATAATAATAGTACTGAGCTCACAAGGTTGTCATCAGAGTTCAATGAGATAAGGTAAGTAAAAAGTCATAGATAGTACCAGACAGTACAGATAGTACAGATGAAGTGCTAAATGGACTCCGCACATAGCCCTTAAATTAAATAACATGCAGTTCCAGGAATAGGCTATGATTTTTTTCATATCTCAGCAACTTAGAGCCTGTTTTTTATTAATTGATTGATTGATTGACTAATCATTCTTCAGCTATTTACTGAACACCCACAGGTCTGTGGCCTCAGCACCATTTATTTCATACCAAAGACACAGCCATGAACAAGACAGGACAGCTACTAGTTCTCCTGAAGTTTGCATTCCAGACAAGAAAATATTTTATAAATAATTCAATATTTTAATGCATTTAATATTTAATACTAAATAAATGAATATTTATGAATATATACTTACATGTTTCTTATATAAAACTATCTATGAGTTACAGTTTTGTGCTTAAAGACAGGGTGATGGGATTTGGTGGCAAGCCTCACTATTCATTGTTGGACATCAGAACAAGGCCCCTTCACATAGTGATAAGAAGGAGGCTGGAGGCACTGAAGTCAATTTATTTTAAGAAACAATGTTTTATCAAAGTAAATGCTGAATATACATAAAAATACTTGGGATAACATTTTTTACAAATAGAGTTTGCTAACTCATTTGAGATGTTCCATAGTCTTAATGTAAAATGCTCAAAATGCCAACATTAGATAAATTGTAAAAATCTAGCAATATGCTGCTAGAAATCAACATTTGGTGCTTTTTATTTTGTTGTTGCTCTGACAGTTGGAACACCTAAAGAGAAAGTTCTGAGTTTATTGTTTTTCTCTGTATCTTTATTTAGGTCACTTCACCTTTCTTAACTTTTAAAATAGAGAGTAATAATGCTTTCCTTGCTAGTTTCACAAACTCCACTTCATGCGCACGTGACGGTTCAATGAGCAATACATGTAAAAGTACTTTGTTAGTTGCACAGTGCTTAGTGAAGGGGAAAGTAGCATTATTTAATTCTGTTGTGCAGAAGATAGAGAAGAGATAGTACAAAACCACTCATCTGGTGTATCAAAATAAAACCAGTGGAAGAGAGCACATAGTAAGCTTCCAAAGTTGTGTTTAATTTTCTGTATTCAGTTCCATGCCGCCAAATGCTAAATGTTCAAGTGTCTATTAATTTTGCATCAGAACCGGCAGTGTAGCTTGACATTTGATCTACACACCTGTCCTGGAGAGAATATCAGTGCCAACCGTATTCTTGAACTTGCTTTCCCAAATGAAAAAAGGTCACCTATTTTAATTATAGATATGAGTACAGGTAAAATAATTATATTTACATAATTATTTAGTATTTATTTATTTAATGCTATCACTTAATGAACTCTTACTATTAGGTGCTGTGCTAGGAGTTTCATAATTATTGTTTAAATCACAGAACAATGCTAGAGAATAGGTATTATAAGCCCCATTTTATAAAGCTAAGAATAACTTATCCAAAGTCCTAACTAGTAAGTGGCAATCAATACTCAAACTCAACTTTGACATGAAGGCATGATATTATTACTGCTTTACAAAGGATTTATATTCTAGCTAAAGTTTAGCTCATTAATAAGTAATATCTAATATAGTGTTAATACTAATCAGTTAATAACACCAAACATACTAAAAGGCTGTCCTCAGCATCATTAACTGTGAGGAAAATGCAAATTAGGTATCATTAAATATACAGCAGAGTGGCTAAAATCAAAAAGATTGATAATACTAACTGCTGGAGAGGATGTGGTGGAACATGTGGAATTCTCATACATTACTGGTGGGAATAGAAATGATGCAACCACTCTGGAAACAGTTTGGCAGCTTATTTTAAAGTTAAACAGACACTTACTACATGGTCTTTTGATTCTATTACTAGGTTACTATCCAAAGGAAAGGAAAATCATATGTCCACACATGTACAAATTTGTACATTAATGTCTAGTGGCTTAGTTCATATTAGTGCAAAGCTGAAAACAATCCAAATATCTCTCAATCCAAGTGAACAGATAGACTGTGGTATAAACCTGTACTGGACAACTCATCAATACAAAAGGATGAATTGACTGATACAGCAATACAAAGGGATTAATCAACTGATACCATGAATCAACAGCATCAGTTGATCCATGCTAGTATGGAGGAATCCTTAAAAAATTATGCTGAGCCAAAAAGTCACATATCAATGAATATATACAGTTTGATTCACTTACATATTCTAAGACAGGCAAAACTAATGTATAGGGACAGAAAGAAAACCAGAAGTTACCTAGAGTCAAGTGTGTATGGGAGGGAGGGAGGGAGAATCGACTACAAAAAAGGAACTGTTTGGAGTGAGGAAATAGTCTGTATCTTAATTGGGATGATAGGTGTGCATATTTGCATTAAAATGGGTATATTTTATCATATTTAAATTATACTTTTAACAAAGAATGCTTTTAAAAAGATTATCAAATGTCACCAAAGAAAGACTAAATACAAAGAAATCTATTACCCATGTGAAGAGCAGACATTTCATCATTAAAGTTGCAATCATGAACTTAAACATGACTTTACACTTTTGAGGAGGTAACATGGGTGTTCCAGTTAAAATGAGTACAACCCAAGTAGTTTGGAACATTTTCTAGAATTCTTTTATTCTGAGTCATTTAATCATTTATTCTGTGATGGGAAACAATGATGAAAAGCAGTCTCATGGGCAAGACAGATAAGAAAAAAGACAATTACAATATATAAAAGACATGTTTTAATAGAGTTAGATGCAATGTGCAGTGAGGCTTGGACAATGGTAGAAGAGGACTGGGTTTGAGGGAGATGCTGAGCTCCATTCTGAACATGTAAACTTAAGGTGCCTGTGATATGTTAAATGCAGATGTTGAATAAAAGTTCAGATGTCAAGATGTGAATTTCTCTAATTGCCAAAGAAACAGATTTGTGAATTATTAGCATATATGTGGTAGCTGAAGTCATGGAAATGGAGGATTCTGCTGAGAGAGTGTGTGTAGAATGAGAAAACTGAGGACAGACATTTAAGGGTCTAGAAGAGGAGGAACTTAGAGAGGAGTTAGAAAAGGAGTCATGTGCTGTCATGGAAACCAAGACAGAAAGAATTTCAAGTCGGAGGGAGTATCCCCTGGGTCAACTGCTGCAAAGAGTTCAAGAACAAGAAGGATCTGACAGCTTGTTAAAACATGGGCAAGAGGCAGTGGAACAGAGGCCTCACTGGATGGTGAGGAGGTGGAAACAATGACTGCTGGGAGCTGTAGAAGGCAAATGGAACAAGAATCAGACCAGACCACAGTGTGGGGAGTTTTAATAAACTGAAGAGACTGAAGCCCAGAGAGGTGAAGTCTGTTTCTGAGATACATGATCGTGAATCCAAGCAAGTGTGTAGATTTCCCTCTCTCTATAAGAATTCAGTCAGCAAAACTAATTCTACCATGAAATGGAAAATCCAAGGTCGGCACCAGGTCTAACAACCACTTCTACAGTTGAGCTTTTCTCCCATGATACAATGACTACTATTACTGAGTGCCTCCATGTGCCTGGCACCAGGCTTGTGCCTGCCATACATTCGGTCTCTGTGGCTTGTCTGCCTCCAGGTACTACGGTAAGCACAAACTCCAGACTCATTAAGGTTCTTTGAAGTGAATGAAAGAGGCTGAAATCAGAAGCCAAACACTCATTAAAATAATGCTGTTCTGAGAAGGCACTTTGATATAAATAACTTTCATGCAGAAGTCCAGCTCTTTTTTGGTGTTGCCCATGCATGTGAGATATCACACCAGGCCAGCGCTTCCCAGGGCCAGTCCAACAGCCCTCTGCCGGCATGAAATTGTCACAGTGTGTGGCCTTTTCTCTGAAGGTGGCCCCAGAGCTGCTGCTTCCTCTTTGGTGGCAGAGGGTAAGCAAGAACCTCAAGGGTAATACAGAGAGAGTATATATGGCTCACTGTATTTAAGATCCTAAATGGAGTAAATGCTGTACATGCTGTGCTATAAAAACATTAATTCCAATATTTATCACTCCTGCCAGGTCTCGATTTCCAATGGCTAAAGAAAGGGCACTGATAATTGCCCAACATTTGTATATGAGTATTTGTGAGTGTCACTGTATATGACATTGAAATTCAGTGAAAAACAAAACAAACTTTTATCTGAGATGGTATCTTTGATGTAAGGTCTTAATGATTCAGTGGAAGAAAAATTAAAAACAAAAACAAAACTCAATGAAAGCTCATTAAACATTTAAACCTAAAGATTACAGACAAAAAATAAAAAATGAGGTCATATTCTATTTAAGGTATTGCATAGGCCAGGTTAGGGAAGAGTCCTATGTTACCTAATGTGTATTAAAGCAGTTATCCCTAAGCAAAAAATTTCCTGTTGTTTTAAGATAAATATCTATCATTAAATAATGCTACTTGATAGAATAATACTTAGAGAATGATTTTTATAACTGCCATTTTGAGAGAACAAAGGAATTACATTTTACAATAAAATTATTTTCTAAATGCTCATTTTAACAATAGAGCTACAGATAGGCCTTTTAATTCTGAATTTCCAAACAATCTATAGTACAACCTATCACAAGTTGGATAGAGAAAAAGTGGTGGATAAATTAGAAACAGATTTACAAGGAAACCCAAGAAAGAACACTTGATACGCTGCTTCTTCAAATGACTTGCATAAAATAATTCAGGTTTCTAGCATGTCTGAGGTGTGAATTATCAAGCACTCAGGAGCCAGTGAAAGTGAACCAGCTCAAAGGAAAAGGGGAGCTGCACTGAAGCCCACTAGTGGACTGGCAAGACTTCAGGGAAGGATTAAAGATGGCAGCATGAGAGGTGAGACAGAGGTTTCCTCCTAAAACCACATATAATACGAAAATATAATTAATACGACTAATCCTGAAAGAGCAACAAGAAAGAGGGCTGTGCCAAACTGCACACACCTGGAGAAAAGAATAAACCTCACAGAACAGGGTAACGTACCAAAGCTGTGGCCTGGTGGGACCCAAGCCCTTCCCCCACCCCAGCTCACCAGCGGGAGGAAGAAAAACAGAGCAGGGAGGGAGTGGAGGCCTGGGACTGCTGAATACCTAACTCCAGAGATCTGCTCTGGAAGCACAAACCTACATTTCATGGTGCTTTCATGGTACTGCCATGACTAGGGGGTTGGAAAGCTAAGATAGGCAGACTACCTGGAGGGACTGAGAGTCCAGCCACTTGTGGAAAACAGGGATTCATATCCAGCTGCTCTGGGACAGAAGAAAGGTGGGCAGTCTGAGACACTTCCTAACAGTAAGAGGGCTGCTAAAGGGGCAAGGATTTCACAGAGCTGACTGCTCAGGAGAAAGGACAGGTACACAAAATTGTCCAGGTGCACTCTGCCCAGGAGATTGAGAACTTTCTCGATCTTCAGGTGCTCCAGGTCCCTGGCTGGATACACAGCTTGAAGGACCCTCCATGATAAGCAGCCTACTGTGCCTTTCTCTCGGCCAGCACCACCTGGCTCACAAACTGGCAAACCCTACCCTGGCATTAAGGCAGCCAGAGGGAAGCTCCATCTACAGCAACTACAAAGACAAAGCATAGAAGCTTTGTCTTATACCTCTGTGATCGGCCCACTGGTTCTGGCAATGAAGGCAGGCATAGCAGCTTGGAAGCAGGAAACAGCTCTTTTATCCCCACATACACCAACACTGCGTTCCCCTGCAACCCCCAACATTGCTCCAGGGCCTGAGCAGCTTGAGAGAGTAGACCTTCTGGGCACTAGAGGACATCATATACAAATATGAAATGCCAAAGAAACCTAGTTCAAAGTAAAATTATGAATACAACACCTGAGAAAGATTCAAATGAAATCAATCTCATGAATCTTTCTGAAAGAGATTTTAAAATAAAAATCATGAACAAGCTTATGGAGGTACAGAAAAATATTCAAGAACTCAGAAAAGAATTCTGGTCAGAGATCCAATCATTGAAGAGCACAATGGAGGGTATTAAAAACAGATTAGATACGGTGGAGGAGATGATAAATGAAATAGAAGTTAGGGAAGAGGAAGGAATACAAAGAAGCTGAGACACAGAGAGAAAAAAGGATCTCTAAGAATGAAAGAATACTGAGAAAACTGAATGAACAATCCAAAGGGAACAATATGTGCATTATAGGGATACCAGAAGAAGAAAAAGAGAGAGAAAAGGACAGAAAATGTCTTTGAAGAGGTAGTTGCTGAAAACTTCCCCAATCTGGGGAAGGAGACAGTCTCTAAGGCCATGGAGGTGCACAGATCTCCCAACAGAAGGGACTCAAGGAAAACAACACCAAGACATATAGTAATTAAAATGGCAAAGCTCAAGTATAAGGACAGACTATTAAAAGCAGTCAGAGAGAAAAATAAGATTGCATACAAAGGAAAGCCCATCAAGATATCACCAGACTTCTCAGCAGAAACCTTACAGGCCAGAAGGGAGTGGCATGATGTATTTAATGCAATGAAGCAGAAGGGCCTTGAACCAAGAATACTTTATCTGGCAAGATTATCATTTAAATTTGAAGAAGGGATTAAACAATTCCCAGATAAGCAAACGCTGAGAGAATTTACCTCCCACAAACCATCTCTACAGTGTATTTTGGAGGGACTGCTATAGATGGAAGTGTTCCTAAGGTTTAATAGCTGTCACCAGAGGTAATAAAACCACAGGAAAGAAAGTAGAACAGTTAATTATTAAGCAAATGTGAAATTAAATCAAGTATCCCCAAAGTCAATCAAGGGATAGACAAAGAGTACAGAATATGATACTTAATATATTAAGAATGGAGGAGGAAGAAAAAAGAGGAGAAAAAAAACCCTTTAGATTGTGCTTGTAATAGCATATTAAGTGAGTAAAGCTAGACTCTTAGATAGTAAGGGAGTTAACCTTGAACCTTTGGTAACCACAAATCTAAAGCCTGCAATGGCAATAAGTACATACCTATCAATAGTCACCCTAAATGTAAATGGACTGAATGCACCAATCAAAAGACACAGAGTCACTGAATGGACAAAAGAACAAGACCCATCTATATGCTGCCTACAAGAGACTCACTTTAAAACCAAAGACATACACAGACTAAAAGTGAAGGGATGGAAAAAAGTATTTCATGCAATAGGGAGGAAAAAGCAGGAGTTGCAGTACTTGTATCAGAAGAAATAGACTTCAAAACAAAGAAAGTCACAAGAGATAAAGAAGGATATTAGATAATGATTAAGGGGTCAATCCAACAAGAAGATATAACCATTATAAATATCTATGCATCCAACAGAGGAGCACCTACATATGTGACACAAATACTAACAGAACTAAAAGGGGAAATAGAACGCAATGTATTCATTTTAGGAGACTGCAACACACCACTCACTCCAAAGGACAGGTCAACCAGACAGAAAATAAGTAAGGACACAGAGGCACTGAAAAACACATTAGAACAGATGGACCTAACAGACGTCTACAGAACTATACACCCAAAAGCAGCAGAATACACATTCTTCTCAAGTGCACATGGAACACTTGCAAGAATAGATCATATATGAGGCCACAAAAAGAGCCTTGGTAAATTCAAAAAGCTTGAAATTGTATGAACCAGCTTCTCAGACCACAAAGGTATGAAACTAGAAATAAATTATGCAAAGAAAATGAAAATTACCACAAACACATGGAGGCTTAACATCATGCTCCTAAATAACCAATGGATCAATGACCAAATAAAAACAGAGATCAAGCAATATATGGAGACAAATGACAACAATGATTCAACACCACAAAATCTGTGAGACGCAGCAAAAGCCGTGCTAAGAGGCAAGTATATTGCAATACAGACCTACCTTAGGAAAGAAGAACAATCCATTATGAACACTCTAAACTCACAACTAACAAAACTAGAAAAAGAAGAACAAATGAGGCCCAAAGTCAGTAGAAGGAGATACATAATAAAGATTAGAGCAGAAATAAATAAAATCGAGAAGAATAAAACAATAGAAAGAATCAGTGAAAGCAAGTGCTGGTTCTTTAAGAAAATAAAGTATCAAATAAAGTCCCACTATTTAAGTGTTCCCTTGATGCTGAGACAAGTTAGGTGGAAGCACTCCAAGTATCTAGGGAGGAAATCCTTGAGTCAAGCCAAGAGACCATTACCTAGGTTAGTACTACAATGTATTGCAAAGATGAAATGGAGAAGCCAAATTCTGTTCAGAAGATAGCAGTTACCATGAGGAAGGTTCAATTCATGAAAAAGCTATCTGACCTGTAGTTCTTATCTCACCTAAAACTTGGTGAAAGCTTCTTTGTGTCAGCTATGGGCTAAAGAATTTTGCATTATTTTCTCATTTAATTGCCACAATCTCCCCATAAGGTAAGTACTGCTATTATCCCATTCTGAAAATGAGGAAACACTTTCCAGTGACACACAGCAAGGAAATGGCAGAGCCAGGACTTGAATCCTCCTATGAATCCAGTCCAGAACTACTCTGTGTGTTCTCCCTAAACCTAGCCTGCTGGCCTTCTCACCCCCAGCCTCTTTGTATATGTTATTGCTTTTGCCTGGAACACTTAACCAAAATAGTAATAGTGGTAACGATAATAATGATTATAAATAAAACAATGGCTGCCATCTATGGAGTGATTAATATTTTCCAGGTACTATGCTAGGCATATTAGACGCATTGTTTCAACAATCCTCCTAACATTCCTGTGAGGTTAGCTACTGTAAGGTTATCACCCAACAAAACAACACAGACTGTTTGTTCCAAAGGCGCAGGGGCAGCATTTGAGAGGGCAGTGGTTAGCGAAAGATTGGTTCAAATTAATGTTCTGAAAGAAAATGTCTTGGTAGGCAGCAAGCCTAAAATATTTTACCAGCCTAAAATATTTCTAAATGAGAATAAAAAAAGAAACCCTTAATTTCTAAGATTATATTTTTACATATATAGTTTTACTACCATTAAAGGTCATTAAGCTAAAAAAAAGCTGTTGAAAAGTCTTGATGGAGTAGCAATAAAAATAGTCCATATCTAGGAGGTGAAGCCAAGAAGGCAGCATGAGTAGAGCAGTGGAAATCTCCTCCCAAAACCACATATATTTTTGAAAATACAACAAATACAACTCTCCTTAAAAGAGAGACCAGAAGACACAGGACAACAGCCAGATTACATCCACACCTGTGAGAACCCAGCACCTCGCAAAGGGGGTAAGATACAAGCTCTGGCCCGGTGGGACCCGAGGCCCCTCACCCCAGCTCCTGGTGGGAGGAGAGGAGTCGGACTGGGGAGGGAGAGGGAGCCCAGGACTGCTGAACACCCAGCCACAGCCATCCGCACCAGAGCGCAGACACAGTGCGTGTGTGAGGTGCTGGAAACTAGGGAAACAGGACAGTAAGACCTGTGAGCGGATCTCCACAGCCGGCGCCCAGGGGACAAAGAAAAGCGAGTGATTTTTGCAAGTCTTAAAGGGACAGGGACCCCACAGCTAGATGGAAGCATCCCGGGACACTTAGCCTAGCAGCAGGGAATCCTGGGAAACTCCGGGCACCTGTGCAGTAGGGCGGCTCGGAGGCCCCTCACAGAGATAAACAGCCTCTCGGCTGTATCCCCTCCAACATGGCTCCGCCATATCGGAGCAGAGGCCTGAGGCAGGCCAAGCCCACAGTAACTGCAGAGCTAAACTCCACAGCAGCTGCGCAAGAATCAGAGGGCCAGTCTGCACACAGCTACACAGCACATGTCGCTAGAGGTCGCTGTTCTCCCAGGAGAGGAAGGCCACAAACCAACAAGAAGGGACGTTCTCCCAGCCGTCAATCACCCCAGCTCTGCAAACTATCTCTATCACCATGAAAAGACAGAATCTGAGACAGACAAAAATCCCAGAGTCAACACCTGAGAAGGAGATAGACCTAACCAGTCTTCCTGAAAAAGAATTCAAAATAAAAATCATAAACATGCTGACGGAGATGCAGAGAAATATACAAGAGCTACGGGATGATGTCCGGAGGGAGATTACAGAAGTGAAACAATCTCTGGAAGCATTTACAAGCAGAATGGATAAGATGCAAGAGGCCATTGATGGAATAGAAACCAGAGAACAGGAATGCATAGCAGCTGACATAGAGAGAGATAAAAGGATCTCCAGGAATGAAACAATTTTAAGAAAATTGTGTAACCAATCCAAAAGGAACAATATCTGCATTATAGGGGTACAAGAAGAAGAGAGAAAAAGGGATAGAAAGTGTCTTTGAAGAAATAATTGCTGAGAACTTCCCCAAACTGGGGGAGGAAATAGTTGCTCAGACTATGGAAGGACACAGAACTCCCAACAGAAAGGACCCAAAGAGAACAACACCAAGACACATAATGATTAAAATGGCAAAGATCAAGGACAAGGACAGAGTATTAAAGGCAGCCAAAAAGAGAAAAAAGGCCACCTATGAAGGAAAACCCATCTGGCTATCATCAGACTTCTCAAAAGAAACCTTACAGGATAGAAGAGAATGGCATGATATATTTAATGCAATGAAACAGAAGGGCCTTGAATCAAAGATAATGTACCCAGCACGATTATCATTTAAATATGAAGGAGGGATTAAACAATTCCCAGACAAGCAAAAGCTGAGGGAATTTGCCTCCCACAAACCACCTCTACAGGGTATCTTAGAGGGACCGCTCCTGATGGGAGCACTCCTAAAAAGAGCACAGAACAAAACCTTCAACATATGAAGAATGGAGGAGGAGGAACAAGAAGGGAGAGAAATAATCATCAGACTGTGTTTATAATAGCTCCATAAGGAGTTAAGTTAGACAGTAAGGTAGTAAACAAGTTAACCTTGAACCTTTGGTAACCACGAATCTAAAGCCTGCAATGACAATAAGTACATATCTTTCAATAATCACCCTAAATATAAATGGACTAAATGCACCAATCAAAAGATACAGGGTAATAGAATGGATAAAAAAGCAAGACCCATCTATATGCTGCTTACAAGAGACTCACCTCAAACCCAAAGACATGCACAGATTAATAGTCAAGGGATGGAAAAAGATATTTCATGCAAACAACAGAGAGGAAAAAGCAGGTGTTGCAATTCTGGTATCAGACAAAACAGACTTCAAAATAAAGAAAGTAACAAGAGATAAAGAAGGACATTACATAATGATAAAGGGTTCAGTCCAACAAGAGGATATAACCATTATAAATATATATGCACCCAATACAGGAGCACCAATATATGTGAAACAAATACTAACAGAATTAAAGGAGGAAATAGAATGCAATGCATTCATTTTGGGAGACTTTAACACACCACTCACTCCAAAGGACAGATCCACCAGACAGAAAATAAGTAAGGACACAGAGGCACTGAACAACACACTAGAACAGATGAGATGGACCTAATAGACATCTATAGAACTCTACATCTAAAAGCAACAGGATACACATTCTTCTCAAGTGCACATGGAACATTCTCCAGAATAGACCACATACTAGGCCACAAAAAGAGCCTCAGTAAATTCCAAAACACTGAAATCCTACCAACC
Source organism: Manis pentadactyla (assembly GCF_030020395.1). Classification (NCBI taxonomy): domain Eukaryota; kingdom Metazoa; phylum Chordata; class Mammalia; order Pholidota; family Manidae; genus Manis; species Manis pentadactyla. Next base: position 73,523,753 of record NC_080022.1, read on the forward strand.
AACTTTTCAGACCACAAAGGTATAAAACTAGAAATAAATTGTACAAAGAAAGCAAAAAGGCCCACAAACACATGGAGGCTTAACAACATGCTCCTAAATAATCAATGGATCAATGACCAAATCTAAATGGAGATCCAGCAATACATGGAAACAAATGACAACAACAACACAAAGCCCCAACTTCTGTGGGACACAGCAAAAGCAGTCTTAAGAGGAAAGTATATAGCAATCCAGGCATATTTAAAGAAGGAAGAACAATCCCAAATGAATAGTCTAATGTCACAATTATCGAAATTGGAGAAAGAAGAACAAATGAGGCCTAAGGTCAGCAGATGGAAGGACATAATAAAGATCAGAGAAGAAATAAATAAAATTGAGAAGAATAAAACAATAAAAAAATCAATGAAAACAAGAGCTGGTTCTTCGAGAAAATAAACAAAATAGATAAGCCTCTAGCCAGACTTATTAAGAGAAAAAGAGAGTCAACATAGATCAACAGAATCAGAAACGAGAAAGGAAAAATCACAACGGACCCCACAGAAATACAAAGAATTATTAGAGAATACTATGAAAACCTATATGCTAACAAGCTGGGAAACCTAGGAGAAATGGACAACTTCCTAGAAAAATACAACCTTCCAAGAATAACCCAGAAATAAACAGAAATTCTAAACAGAACAATTACCAGCAACAGAATTGAATCAGTAATCAAAAAACTACCCAAGAACAAAAACCCCCAGGGAAGATGAATTTACCTCAGAATTTTATCAGACATACAGAGAAGACATAATACCCATTCTCCTTAAAGTTTTCCAAAAAATAGAAGAGGAGGGAATACTCCCAAACTCATTCTATGAAGCCAACATCACCCTAATACCAAAACCAGGCAAAGACCCCACCAAAAAAGGAAACTACAGACCAATATCACTGATGAACATAGATGCAAAAATACTCAACAAAATATTAGCAAACTGAATTCAAAAATACATCAAGAGGGGGAGGGGCAGAAGATGGCGGCGTGAGTAGAGCAGCGGAAATCTCCTCCCAAAACAACATATATCTATGAAAATATAACAAAGACAACCCTTCCTAGAATAAAGACCAGAGGACACAGGACAATATCCAGACCACATCCGCACCTGAGAGAACCCAGCGCCTCGCGAAGGGGGTAAGATACAAGCCCCGGCCCGGCGGGAGCCGAGCGCCCCTCCCCCCAGCTCCCAGCGGGAGAAGAATAGGCAGAGCGGGAGGGAGACGGAGCACAGGACTGCTGAACACCCAGCCCCAGCCATCCGGGCCAGAGTGCAGGGCGCTCGATACTAGGAAAACAGGGCAGCAAGAACAGTGAGCAGGCACTGGAGGCTGGGCGACAGAGGGCATAAGAAAAGCGCGCGACCATTTTTTTTTGCTTTTTTGCTGTTTTGTTTTGGCGAGCGCTTTTTGGAAGTCTTAAAGGGATAGGGACCCCAATACTAGGGAAACAGGGCAGAAAGACCGGTGAGCAGAGGCCTGAGGCTGGCACCGCAGAATAAAGAAAAACGAACGACCACCTTTTTTTTTTTTTTTTTTTAATTAAAAACTTTTTTTTTTTTTAATTAAAAAAATTTTTTTTTCTTTTTTTTTTGGTGGGCGTTGTTTTGTTTTGGCGGGTGCTTTTTGGAAGTCTTAAAGGGGCAGGGCGGGTCACTTAATCCAGAGGTAGGGAATCCGGGATCTCTGGGCACCCTAACCCCTGGGCTGCAGGGAGCAGGGAGGCCCCTTACGGAGATAAATAGCCTCCCAGCCGCTCCTGCTCCAACGCGACTCCACCATTTTGGAGTAGCTGCCCGAGCCAGGCCACGCCCAGAGCAACAGCGGAGATTAACTCCATAGCAGCCGGGCAGGAAGCAGAAACCCTGTCTGCGCGCAGCTGCGCAGCACAAGCCACTAGAGGTCGCTGTTCTCCCAGGAGAGGAGGGCCACAAACCAACAAGAAAGGAAGTCCTTCCAGCCGTCACTCGTCCCAGTTCTGCAGACTATTCCTATCACCATGAAAAGGCAAAGCTACAGGCAGACAAAGATCACAGAGACAACACCAGAGAAGGAGACAGACCTAACCAGTCTCCCTGAAAAAGAATTCAAAATAAGAATCATAAACATGCTGACAGAGATGCAGAGAAATACGCAAGAGAAATGGGATGAAGTCCGGAAGGAGATCACAGATGCCAGAAAGGAGATCGCAGAAATGAAACAAACTCTGGAAGGGTTTATAAGCAGAATGGATAGAATGCAAGAGGCCATTGATGGAATTGAAATCAGAGAACAGGAACGCATAGAAGCTGACATAGAGAGAGACAAAAGGATCTCCAGGAATGAAACAATATTAAGAGAACTGTGTGACCAATCCAAAAGGAACAATATCCGTATTATAGGGGTCCCAGAAGAAGAAGAGAGAGGAAAAGAGATGGAAAGTATCTTAGAAGAAATAATTGCTGAAAACTTCCCCACACTGGGGGAGGAAGTAATCGAACAGACCACAGAAATACACAGAACCCCCAACAGAAAGGATCCAAGAAGGGCAACACCAAGACACATAATAATTAAAATGGCAAAGATCAAGGACAAGGAAAGAGTGTTAAAGGCAGCTAGAGAGAAAAAGGTCACCTATAAAGGGAAACCCATCAGGCTAACGTCAGATTTCTCAACAGAAACCCTACAGGCCAGAAGAGAATGGCATGATATATTTAATACAATGAAACAGAAGGGCCTTGAACCAAGGATACTGTATCCAGCACGACTATCATTCAAATATGACGGTGGGATTAAACAATTCCCAGACAAACAAAAGCTGAGGGAATTTGCTTTCCACAAACCACCTCTACAGAACATCTTACAGGGACTGCTCTAGATGGGAGCACTCCTAGAAAGAGCACAGCACAAAACACCCAACATATGAAGAATCGAGGAGGAGGAACAAGAAGGGAGAGAAGAAAAGAATCTCCAGACAGTGTATATAACAGCTCAATAAGCGAGCTAAGTTAGGCAGTAAGATACTAAAGAGGCTAACCTTGAACCTTTGGTAACCACGAATTTAAAGCCTGCAATGGCAATAAGTACATATCTTTCAATAGTCACCCTAAATGTTAATGGGTTGAATGCACCAATCAAAAGACACAGAGTAACAGAATGGATAAAAAAGCAAGACCCATCTATATGCTGCTTACAAGAAACTCACCTCAAACCCAAAGACATGTACAGACTAAAAGTCAAGGGATGGAAAAACGTATTTCAAGCAAACAACAGTGAGAAGAAAGCAGGGGTTGCAGTACTAATATCAGACAAAATAGACTTCAAAACAAAGAAAGTAACAAGAGATAAAGAAGGACACTACATAATGATAAAGGGCTCAGTCAAACAAGAGGATATAACCATTCTAAATATATATGCACCCAACACAGGAGCACCAGCATATGTGAAACAAATACTAACAGAACTAAAGGGGGATATAGACTGCAATGCATTCATTCTAGGAGACTTCAACACACCACTCACCCCAAAGGATAGATCCACTGGGCAGAAAATACGTAAGGACACGGAAGCACTGAACAACACAGTAGAGCAGATGGACCTAATAGACATCTATAGAACTCTACATCCAAAAGCAGCGGGATATACATTCTTCTCAAGTGCACATGGAACATTCTCCAGAATAGACCACATACTAGGCCACAAAAAGAGCCTCAGAAAATTCCAAAAGATTGAAATCCTACCAACCAACTTTTCAGACCACAAAGGCATAAAACTAGAAATAAACTGTACAAAGAAAGCAAAGAGGCTCACAAACACATGGAGGCTTAACAACACGCTCCTAAATAATCAATGGATCAATGACCAAATCAAAATGGAGATCCAGCAATATATGGAAACAAATGACAACAACAACACTAAGCCCCAACTTCTGTGGGACACAGCAAAAGCAGTCTTAAGAGGAAAGTATATAGCAATCCAAGCATATTTAAAAAAGGAAGAGCAATCCCAAATGAATGGTCTAATGTCACAATTATCAAAATTGGAAAAAGAAGAACAGATGAGGCCTAAGGTCAGCAGAAGGAGGGACATAATAAAGATCAGAGAAGAAATAAATAAAATTGAGAAGAATAAAACAATAGCAAAAATCAATGAAACCAAGAGCTGGCTCTTCGAGAAAATAAACAAAATAGATAAGCCTCTAGCCAGACTTATTAAGAAGAAAAGAGAGTCAACACAAATCAACAGTATCAGAAACGAGAAAGGAAAAATCACGACGGACCCCACGGAAATGCAAAGAATTATTGGAGAATATTATGAAAACCTATATGCTAACAAGCTGGGAAACCTAGGAGAAATGGACAACTTCCTAGAAAAATATAACCTTCCAAGATTGACCCAGGAAGAAACAGAAAATCTAAACAGACCAATTACCAGCAACGAAATTGAAGTGGTAATCAAAAAACTACCAAAGAACAAAACCCCCGGGCCAGATGGATTTACCTCGGAATTTTATCAGACATACAGGGAAGACATAATACCCATTCTCCTTAAAGTTTTCCAAAAAATAGAGGAGGAGGGGATACTCCCAAACTCATTCTATGAAGCTAACATCACCCTAATACCAAAACCAGGCAAAGACCCCACCAAAAAAGAAAACTACAGACCAATATCCCTGATGAACGTAGATGCAAAAATACTCAACAAAATATTAGCAAACCGAATTCAAAAATACATAAAAAGGATCATACACCATGACCAAGTGGGATTCATCCCAGGGATGCAAGGATGGTACAACATTCGAAAGTCCATCAACATCATCCACCACATCAACAAAAAGAAAGACAAAAACCACATGATCATCTCCATAGATGCTGAAAAAGCATTTGACAAAGTTCAACATCCATTCATGTTAAAAACTCTCAGCAAAATGGGAATAGAGGGCAAGTACCTCAACATAATAAAGGCCATCTATGATAAACCCACAGCCAACATTATATTGAACAGCGAGAAGCTGAAAGCATTTCCTCTGAGATCGGGAACTAGACAGGGATGCCCACTCTCCCCACTGTTATTTAACATAGTACTGGAGGTCCTAGCCACGGCAATCAGACAAAATAAAGAAATACAAGGAATCCAGATTGGTAAAGAAGAAGTTAAACTGTCACTATTTGCAGATGACATGATACTGTACATAAAAAACCCTAAAGACTCCACCCCAAAACTACTAGAACTGATATCGGAATACAGCAAAGTTGCAGGATACAAAATCAACACACAGAAATCTGTGGCTTTCCTATATACTAACAATGAACCAACAGAAAGAGAAATCAGGAAAACAACTCCATTCACAATTGCATCAAAAAAAATAAAATACCTAGGAATAAATCTAACCAAAGAAGTGAAAGACTTATACTCTGAAAACTACAAGTCACTCTTAAGAGAAATTAAAGGGGACACTAACAGATGGAAACTCATCCCATGCTCGTGGCTAGGAAGAATTAATATCGTTAAAATGGCCATCCTGCCCAAAGCAATATACAGATTTGATGCAATCCCTATGAAACTACCAGCAACATTCTTCAATGAACTGGAACAAATAATTCAAAAATTCATATGGAAACACCAAAGACCCCGAATAGCCAAAGCAATCCTGAGAAAGAAGAATAAAGTAGGGGGGATCTCACTCCCCAACTTCAAGCTCTACTATAAAGCCATAGTAATCAAGACAATTTGGTACTGGCACAAGAGCAGAGCCACAGACCAATGGAACAGACTAGAGAATCCAGACATTAACCCAGACATATATGGTCAATTAATATTTGATAAAGGAGCCATGGACATACAATGGCGAAATGACAGTCTCTTCAACAGGTGGTGCTGGCAAAACTGGACAGCTACATGTAGGAGAATGAAACTGGACCATTGTCTAACCCCATATACAAAAGTAAACTCAAAATGGATCAAAGACCTGAATGTAAGCCATGAAACCATTAAACTCTTGGAAGAAAACATAGGCGAAAACCTCTTAGACATAAACATGAGTGACCTCTTCTTGAACATATCTCCCCGAGCAAGGAAAACAACAGCAAAAATGAGTAAGTGGGACTATATTAAGCTGAAAAGCTTCTGTACAGCAAAAGACACCATCAATAGAACAAGAAGGATCCCTACAGTATGGGAGAATATATTTGAAAATGACACATCCAATAAAGGCTTGACGTCCAGAATATATAAGGAGCTCACACGCCTCAACAAACAAAAAACAAATAACCCAATTAAAAAATGGGCAGAGGAACTGAACAGACAGTTCTCCAAAAAAGAAATACAGATGGCCAACAGACACATGAAAAGATGCTCCACATCGCTAATTATCAGAGAAATGCAAATTAAAACTACAATGAGGTATCACCTCACACCAGTAAGGATGGCTGCCATCCAAAAGACAAACAACAACAAATGTTGGCGAGGCTGTGGAGAAAGGGGAACCCTCCTACACTGCTGGTGGGAATGTAAGTTAGTTCAACCATTGTGGAAAGCAGTATGGAGGTATATCAAAATGCTCAAAACAGACTTACCATTTGACCCAGGAATTGCACTCCTAGGAATTTACCCTAAGAACGCAGCAATCAAGTTTGAGAAAGACAGATGCACCCCTATGTTTATTGCAGCACTATTTACAATAGCGAAGAATTGGAAGCAACCTAAATGTCCATCGATAGATGAATGGATAAAGAAGATGTGTTACATATACACAATGGAATACTACTCAGCCATAAGAAAAGGGCAAATCCAATCATTTGCAGCAACATGGATGGAGCTGGAGGGTATTATGCTCAGTGAAACAAGCCAAGCGGAGAAAGAGAAATACCAAATGATTTCACTCATCTGTGGAATATAAGAACAAAGGAAAAACTGAAGGAACAAAACAGCAGCAGAATCACAGAACTCAAGAATGGACTAACAGGTACCAAAGGGAAAGGGACTGGGGAGGATGGGTGGGTAGGGAGGGATAAGGGGGGGAGAAGTAGGGGGGTATTAAGATTAACATACATGGGGGGGTAGGAGAAAAGGGAGGGCTGTACAACACAGAGAAGGCAAGTAGTGATTCTACAACATTTTGCTATGCTGATGGACAGTGACTGTAAAGGGGTTTATAGGGGAGACCTGGTATAGGGGAGAGCCTAGTAAACATAATATTCATCATGTAAGTGTAGATTAGTGATACCAAAAACAAAGCAAAAAAAAAAAAAAAAAGGGCAGTTCCTGTGTGGTAACCTCCAACGAGTTCTACACAAGGGTATAAAGGGCATATAAAAGTGTAGGCAAAGGGTCTGTTTGTGTTTATACAGAGGATCAAAGCCTAATTGGGCTACCCCGAAAATGAACTAAGATACGATATGAAAAAGAACTTCCAACATCTGCACTCTCTGGAAGACTCATGCCAGAAGATGATCATCAAAAAACCCCAACAAAGATCCACGCACTGCTACAGCTGTAGATGCACTCATCCCACCAGTTCCTGGACTTGCCATGGGAATGAGGAAGGAGATATCTAAGCTGGCCTGTGCATACAGTGAAACAACAAATTTGACTGGATCTATACTGTTGGAACTCAACCAAGAATTTGGAGAAGTGCAAATTGTAGCGCTCCAAAGTCTTACAACTACAGACTATTTACTGTTAAAAGAACATATGGCATGTGAACAGTCCCCAGGAATGGGTTGTTTTAATTTGTCTGATTTCTCTCAGACTGTTCAAGTTCAGTTGGACAATATCCACCATATCATAGATAAGTTTTCACAAATGCCTAAGGTGCCTAACTGGTTTTCTTGGTTTCACTGGAGATGGCTGGTAATTACAGATATGCTTTGGTTATGCAACTCTACTCCTATTATGTTAATGTGTGTGCGCAATTTAAGTAGTAGCTTAAAACCTATATATGCTGAAGTTACTCTACAAGAAGATATGTCAAAGAAATAATCAATCTTCCCATGTTTTCTTCCGTCTGCTACTTCTATAGCTTTTCTTCTTCCTTCCTAATTACAACCCTTAAATAGAATTCGTGCCTCATATCAAATTTACCGAGTATCATAACTCCTCCAAGTGGTAAAGATACCTCAAGACAAATGCTGGGCATAGAAGCCACAGGGCATAAATATGCAAAGAAGTAAAAAGCTAACCTTTTCAAACAATAAGGCTTCTCTCTCACTTGCCAACTTTACATTTCCCTGTATGGCCCCGGAAGATGACTGGTTAGCCAGAGACGGGTAAGATTCCTCAAGGGAGGAACAACCTAAGACAGGCACAGTCGCAGGGGGGCCATCAGGTGAGAAATTGGGGATCAACAGAGGTGAGGCTTAGAACCTCACCCCCCCTGTTCTGAGAGAAATCTTCTGCATACGTGGATGTTTTATTGCCCTGGTCTAGCTTGGATTAACACATAGTCTACAGGCACACACCTGATCATCTACATTTGCTCTCTTACAACACTAAACTATGATTTCTACCTTTATCTTGTATCTACCTACCACTTCAGCATTTTATTAAAAATAATAATAATAAAGAGAGAAATGTGGTATCCACATATAAATCAAGTATAAAAACCAAATGAGTATTCATATTTGAACTGACTGTTTAGAGTTCATAATGCATGAGCAAAACCGAAAGTTTCTGTGATGACTCCCCTTGTAGTGTTCACTATGTAACTTATTCATTATGTAAGAATTTGTTCTACATGTAAGAACTTGTTTGTTATGCCTCAGAAGATTGGAGACTGACGAAAATTAGGCTTGGGGTGGATTAATGATTGTGCATTGAGCATTGACTCCCCTATACAGAATTTTATTGTCGTTAACAACCATTTGATCAATAAATATGAGAGATGCCCTCACAAAAAAAAAAAAAAAAAAAAAAAGTACAGACTTCCAATAGTAAAATAAATAAGTAACCGGGATGTAATGTATAGCATAAGGAATATAGTCAAGATATTGTAACAGCTTGGTAGGGTGATAGCTGGAACATAGAATTATGTATATAAATGTTCTACCACTGTGTTGTACACTTGAAACTAATGTAATGTAATACTGTGCGTCAACTACCCTTCAATAAAAAATAATTATTAAAAAAAAAAAAAAAATACATCAAGAGGATCATACACCGAGGCCAAGTGGGATTCATCCCAGGGATGCAAGGATGGTACAACATTCAAAAATCCATCAACATCATCCACCACATCAACAAAAAGAAGGACAAAAACCACATGATCATCTCCATGGATGCTGAAAAAGCATTCGACAAAATTCAACATCCATTCATGATAAAAACTCTCAACAAAATAGGCATAGAGGGCAAGTACGTCAACATAATAAAGGCCATATATGATAAACCCACAGCCAACATCATACTGAACAGCAAGAGGCTGAAAGCTTTTCCTCTGAGATCGGGAACAAGACAGGGATGCCCATTCTCTCCACTGTTATTCAACATAGCACAGGAGGTCCTAGCCATGGCAATTAGACAAAACAAAGAAATACAAGGAATCCAGATTGGTAAAGAAGAAGTCAAACTGTCACTATTTGCAGATGACATGATATTATACATAAAAAAGCCCTAAAGACTCCACTCCAAAACTACCAGAATTAATATCGGAATTCAGCAAAGTTGCAAGATACAAAACTAACACACAGAAATCTGTGCCTTTCCTATACACTAACAATGAACTAATAGAAAGAGAAATCAGGAAAACAATTCCATTCACAATACCATCAAAAAGAATAAAATACCTAGGAATAAACCTAACCAAGGAAGTAAAAGACCTATACCCTGAAAGGTACAAGACACTCTTAAGAGAAATTAAAGAGGTCACTAACAAATGGAAACTCATCCTATGTTCCAGGCTAGGAAGAATTAATATCATCAAAATGGCCATCCTGCCCAAAACAATATACAGATTCAATGCAATCCCTATCAAATTACCAACAGCATTCTTCAATGAACTGGAACAAATCATTCAAAAATTCATATGGAAACACTGAAGACCCCGAATAGCCAAAGCAATCCTGAGAAGGAAGAATAAAGTGGGAGGGATCTCACTCCCCAACTTCAAGCTCTAATACAAAGCCACAGTAATCAAGACAATTTGGTATTAGCACAAGAACAGAGCCACAGACCAGTGGAACAGAATAGAGACTCCAAACATTAACCCAAACATATATGGCCAATTAATATACGATAAAGGAGCCATGGACATACAATGGGGAAATGACAGTCTCTTCAACAGATGGTGCTGGCAAAACTGGACAGCTACGTGCAAGAGAATGAAACTGGATCACTGTCTAACCCCATATATGAAAGTAAATTCGAAATGGATCAAAGACCTGAATGTAAGTCATGAAATCATAAAACTCTTAGAAAAAAACATAGGCAAAAATCTCATGGACATAAACATGAGTGACTTCTTCATGAACATATCTCCCTGGGCAAGGGAAACAAAAGCAAAAATGAACAAGTGGGACTATATCAAGCTAAAAAGCTTCTGTACAGCAAAGGACACCATCAATAGAACAAAAAGGTATCCTACAGTATGGGAGAATATATTCATAAATGACAGATCCGATAAAGGGCTGACATCCAAAATATATAAAGAGCTCACACACCTCAACAAACAAAAAGCAAATAATCTAATTTAAAAATGGGCAGAGGAGCTGTATAGACAGCTCTCTAAAGAAGAAATTCAGATGGCCTATAGACACATGAAAAGATGCTCCACATCGCTTGTCATTAGAGAAATGCAAATTAAAACCACAATGAGATATCACCTCACACCAGTAAGGATTGTCATCATCGAAAAGACAAACAACAACAAATAATGGCGTGGTTGTGGGAAAAGGGGAACCCTCCTGCACTTCTGGTGGGAATTAAATTAGTTCAACCATTGTGGAAAGCAGTATGGAGGTTCCTCAAAATGCTCAAAATAGAAATACCATTTGACCCAGGAATTCCACTTCTAGGAATTTATCCTAAGAATGCAGCACTTCAGTTTGAAAGAGACAGATGCACCCCTATGTTTATCACTGCACTATTTACAATAGCCAAGATATGGAAGCAACCTAAATGTCCATCAGTAGATGAATGGATAAAGACGATGTGGTACATATACACAATGGAATATTACACAGCCATAAGAAAAAAACAGATCCTACCATTTGCAGCAATATGGATGGAGCTAGAGGGTATTATGCTCAGTGAAATAAGCCAGGTGGAGAAAGACAAGTACCAAATGATTTCACTCATACGTGGAGTGTAAGAACAAAGGAAAACTGAAGGAACAGAACAGAAGCAGAATCACAGAACCCAAGAATGGACTAATAGTTACCAAAGGGAAAGGGACTGGGGAGGATGGGTGGGAAGAGAGGGACAAGGGTGGGGAAAAAGAAAGGGGGCATTACGATTAGCATGTGTAGAGTGTGGGGGCACGGGGAGGGCTGTACAACACAGAGAAGACAAGTAGTGATTTTACAGCATCTTACTATGCTGATGAACAGTGACTGTGAAGGGGTATGTGGGGGGGACTTGGTGAAGGGGGGAGCCTAGTAAACATAATGGTCTTCATGTAATTGTAGATTAATGATACCAAAAAAAATAGTCCATATCTAGCCAGGAAGATATATGAATCAATCAATCATAAAATTAAACTTCTTTTAGAAAAAGACCTTCTTATCTGACCTCATAGGTACATTCTCACATAATTCAGTATCTTCACGTGAAGTTAGAAGGTATCAATATAAGAGAAGGCAACACTATATATTAACCACTCTATATTCCAAATCTGTAATTTCTTATGTTCGTGGACCTGATAAATTGGCCCAAGGTAAGAAATTCCTAAATTACTACTACTTGATCCAAGACAATGTTACTCTATCTTAATTGTGGTATTAATTTTGGTAAATTTGGTGGAAAAAAAAACAAAGATTTTAAGTCCACCCCACCAATGAAAGGCATACACTTCAAAAATGGTAAACTTTATTAAATGGCTTATTGATGTTTAAACTTGTTTGAATGAAGAAACCTACCCTTCCAACTAAACAGAAGCCTCTTTTAAAATCTATGTCATTATAGAAAAGCGAATTATAAAAAAAGACATTTTGCTTTCAATATGGAAACTTTGAATATGGCTTGTACATTAAATTTTTAATCATGATAGTATCATTAATGGTTATTTAGGAGAATGTGTTTGTTCTTAGGTGACAAGTACTGAAGTATTTTAAGGTGAAGTGTCATGATGTTTACTTCTTTCAAACAGTTCAACAACAAAAGGGGAGGATGTAACTAAATATTTAAAGGTGATAATACCACATGAAAGACCTGAGTTCTACAGTACTGAATTTTTCAATTTTTCTGATGGATTATAATTTCTCAAAATAAAAATTTAAGAGAAGAAATGTGAATACAAAAAATTATCTGCCTTTATATCTTGTATCTTAGTCGCTAACATGTAAGTCATGTAAATGCTTTCATTTTCCTATGTTCTCATCTAGTATTTGTGAGTGAACATAATTCTGACCATTATAACCTAGCAATGTACCAGGAAAAGACTATTACAGATATAATGGCCCAGTATAAAAAATTCAGACAACAACTGCAATTTATTTTAAGCTACAGTCCAGAAATACTTAGGAAACACAGCAGAACCTTGGTCTATCAGTGTTAGTTGGAGGAATATGTTGAACACTTTTGGAGGGGTAGCATTATTCTGACTACACATGGATTCTTGTTTTTCATCATGTTTCCAGGCAACACGTGAAACCCCCGAGCCTGGGGAGGAACAGTCCTATGCACCCATGTGGACTCCCTCTTGATCCCTACTGATTGACAACAGAAAGCTGAGGAAGGGTAAAAGCTCCCAAATTCTTGTGTGGGGCATGGAATTTCCCACCCATACTGAGGGTTGGGGGCATCAACAGTTTGTAAAGTGTCCCAGGAGATTCTCACATGGAGCCAGAAATTCTCATTGGAGAGCCACTGCTCTTGACTGCTTCTCAGGGTGTCTGTGGACCAGTAGCACCCACAGCACCTGAGAACTTGTTAGAAAACCAAACTCCTCAGCCCCACCATAGACCCACTGAATCAGAATCTGCTTTTTAACAAGATCCCCAGGTGACTCAAGTGCACATTACAGTTTGAGGACAACAATGAGAACAATGATCCAACAGGTAGGGAGGGGTTGATCCAGTACTTTGATGACATTTTACATCCTTACCTGATAGCCAGGCTATGATAAAACAGTTCTGTCCTCAAAGAACTTAGTCATGATCTTACAGATGACCCACTTGTCCAACTAGATAAGACTTCACAGAGCACGGATCCTTTCTAGCCCCTCCCAATAACTGCAGAGCCCAGCACAGTGCTTCACAGATCATGAGTATACCATAAATGTGTGGTGATTATGTCATTAGAAATACAAGTGTTTTGAAATTAAGATTATCACAGGATTCTAGCTCCCATGGTGTAAGTAAAATACACCAGGCCTTCCTTGAAAATTTAGGGACTATCAGTAAAGAGAATAATGCTATTGGCTTCCTGATAAGATTGCCTGTAGCAGTCTGTGGACTTCCAGCTGGCAAAAATAACCTTCACATCCCCCCTATTATCACCACAGCTACCAACTGCCCTATCATTTCCTTTATCCAAATACATTGAGAAGGCCTGTAGATTTTTACTGTTTCTTCTTTCTGTTTATAGTTTTAGAGTATAAGTTGAAAACTGAACTGAAGCTGTTCTCTAGAGACAAGGCAATGAAAGGTGAGATAAATTATGGAATGCACTTATGTTAGCAAACAAGTGACTTTTTTTCCAGCATATGTGACTCATTAATTCAACTAATAGTGAAGATATGCCACAGGAGTGAAGGCTTTCAAGTGTGGTTCTGGATGTGATAGTGAAGTTTTGTACACTTTGCTTCTTTGGGTATGTTACTGTTATTGATGCACGAATACAGTGTTCTAAAACTTTCCCCACAGCAAATTTGACACATACCCAACCAAATAAATTATTACTCCCAGCTTGACTGCTTCTGGCAAGAACAAGAATTTCACATGCCAACCCATGGCTGAGCCACAGTATGTCTTTATTACAAATATTAAAATAGCTGTCATTTAGTGAAGGTTTAATATGCTAAGTATTTTCATGCTTTGTTTTACTCAACTCTCAAACAGCCTTCTGATACTTATGTATTATTAACCCAATTTTTCAGAAGAGTAAACTGAGGCTTAGAAAGCTTAATTGAGTTGCTCTGAATTAGCCAACAGGAACCAAGTTCTTCTCCTATAGCACTTCCTACAGTAATTTAGAGTGAGAAAATGTTTTCCCAGTAACATCTCTTAGGAGCTGGAATTCCGTGGTACAATTCAGACAGCAGAAGCACAGTATATAAGGCTTCTGTACTTCCAGCTCATCCGCATCTTGCCCAAGGGGAACACCACTTTGGCAGGATCATCTCAATAGAAGGTGGCAGTGCTTGGCACCAAGACTCCTTACAATGTCAAAGATTTCCAGGAAGGAGCCAGTTTCCTATTTATAGGCTCTACTTCCTAACTCCTCACACCTCCCAGTCCTCTGGGAAGAGGATGGAGTGTAGGAAAAGTTGCAGAAATTAGTAATTTATTAGGATAAGTCTCTTAACCTACACCCTTTTAACAACAAAAATCCTGATTTCATGTATTGCTTTTGGTGTAATTAGTCATTGCATAGTATCAGAAACAGTAGTGTTATTTTTACCTAAGACTTTAAAATACTGTAACATTTTAAATGTATAGGAGTTCAGGTATTCCTTCCTACATTTTTAAATGGCAGAATTCCTTACATTCCAAAGTCACTTTGATGGTAAGATGGCCTGCCCATCAAATGGATAACCAAAAACAGTATTTATCACAAATAAAAGACTCCTATTGAAATATAACCATATTTTAACCATTAGATAGATGTTGTGATCTCCATATAGGCTGGATATAGGTCTTATGAGCCTTAGGTTTAACATGTACCTGGTAATAGAACACAGAAATGACCTTTCACATCCATTTCAAGAAAGAAATCTTCTGGCAAGATGCCCCATAGTATATTGAGCCACTCTCTGACTTTCATGTATGTTCAACTTTAGGCAAAATTATGTCTGCATATACCATGTGACTAGTGACCTTCAACAAATGTCTGCATTGAACTGAAAATGCATAGTAAATAAAATCAAATTAAATACCTATAGGAAATTTTATTTCAAGCCAATTAGATTACATGCAGAAATAGATAAACTCTGTATGATTAAAAAGATGAATAAAACATTTATAACTAACTCATGCCTCATTTAAATATAAAATTAGTAGAACTGACATTAGTTTTTAAACTTAAGTTACTGCCAGTATACCAAGATCAGAAGTAAGTAAGCTCATTCAGAGACTGAAATTACTACCACTGCATGAGTTATGAGCAAATTGAGATTTCTGTCCTCTGAGAGCCTGCTGGTAGGCAAATACAGGATTTTGAAATTCTTTTCAGTTCAAGAACTGATTGCATTTCCAGAAAGAATGTGTTTGGTGGGATGGGATGATAATAATCAACTGTCTTGGGTCAGCACAAGCTGGGGTGGCTCTTTTTCCACATTTTTCATCTTAGATATTATCCTGAGTTCAGCATGTTTGTGTATTAAATAGATGTTTGTGAAATATCATAATCCACTGGGAGCTAGGGGAATTCAACTTCAGCCTAATGATGTGTGTGTGTGTGTGTATATATATATATATATATATATATACACACACATATATATCAGAAGAATTCTTCAAGTAAAATGCCAATACGAGGTCTGAAAGTCAACATTTGTTCTCCAAATGTCTATGCTGTCCATATGTATTTACTCAAATCTTTATTCTTCTTCAATTTTAAAAGAGAAGTTATGAAGTTCTGCCATACCACACTATTACAAAGCTGAAAATGATAAAATAGATAGCATGCTTAGATGAAAGAATCTGGGGACATCATGTTTAAGAGCACAAGCTCTATGGTAGACCTTAACAGTGCCTTGAATTTTCTGTGACTCTGGTTACCTATCAGAGAAGTGGGATGAATATACTTAGCTCATAATGTTGTTATGAGATTATACGGCATGACAAATACATAGTAAACTGCCTGAGTCATAGCAGTAAATGCGTGCTATCAAAATATTCTTATCAAAAATTTTAATTCTAGAAAATGAATGACTGAATACTCAATCTAAATTGTCTTTGTCACCTGTGATTCACAGGGATTTCTGGGAACTAGCAGTCTAAAGGCCTTGAAAGTCTTAGAAACTAGAAGACTTCTTGCTTCACTCTCACCTCCCCCCATGAATGATCTGAAGAGAAACTTAAAAGGCTACAATTCTGCAAGACTCCCAGTTTCTATCTGCAATACAGTCCAAATCTGGGACCTACTTTGTGTACATTAACCCTGTTTCTAAAACATGGGTGCGAATATCTTTAATGAGAAACAGAGCATGTCCACTAGAGGGCATTTTCTCAGTCTTAGTGGACATTCAAAGCCAAATCAGCGTAGTCTGAGTCTGGCACAACAGAAAAATTTTACCCCACTGTTAGGCCTATTTTAATTATAATCTAGTTGGTTTAAAAAATTGGAATCAAGACTTCAAAGATTAGTGTCAAACTATCAAAATTTATAAGACAAAACAAATCTACTTACAACCTTTTAGACATATACTATCACGTTTAAAAATTTATTCAAAAGTTTGCCTTGCTATATCATTTGTGCCATTTGGCAATAGTTTGTTAGGTCCAATAAAAACCCTATTCATTAGATTTTAAAGCATTTAAATATGGCTGCTTTGAATGCTTTTGCAGCCACAGCTGGCACCAATGTGTTGATAAAAAGTCACTTAGGAAAGCAAGTTCAAGAATACAGTTGGCACTGATAGTTCTCTCCAGGACAGGTGTGTTGATCAAATGTCAAGCTACACTGCTGGTTCTGATGCAAAATTAATAGACACTTGGACATTTAGCATTTGGCAGCATGGAACTGAATACAGAAAATTAAACACAATTTTAGAAGCTTACCATGTGTTCTCTTCTACTGGTTTTATTTTGAGACAACTGGATAGATGGTTTTGTGCTATCTCCTCTTCTCTACCTTTTGCAAAACAAAATTAAATAGTGCTACTTTCCTCTCTGTTTTGTACTGCACAGCTTACAAAGCACTTTTACATGTATTGCTCATTGAAACCTCATATGCACATGAAGTGGAGTTTATGAAACTAACAAGAAAAGCATTACTATTCTGTATTTTAAAAGTTAAGAAGGTGAAGTGACCTATACAAAAATACAGAGAAAAACAATAAACCCAGAACTTTTTCTTTAAGTGTTCCAACTGTCAAAATACCAAGAAAATTAAGACCACTCTGGGACTCACCAGACATCTGGACACCTTTGGCTCACACCACTGGTGGCCAGATCAGCTCCAGAAGTACCAAAGAACAAGATCTGAATTAGAATGGACTCCATAAGCCCACTCCTCTTGTTAAGACCAGGGGACTGTGGGCTGGTTCTTGGAATCTGAAGAGATATATATATTCTGGGATACAGCGTTAAATTACAATGGCAACAGTCTAGTGAGTAGGACTGAGAGTACTTCTAATATCATGCAAAGGACTTATTAATGCTGATACTGTTAACTGGAAAAAAAAAATCAGCATCTGCCTTTGCTTATATGTGGCTAGATCTCAAACACTTCCAAAACCATATGTGAATTTAACATGGATTTGATAAAGCTATATAGATGCTTTTTGATTTCTCATTTTTTTTCTTTTTCCGCCTGTTGGAAAGAGAACACGAAAGACCAAATGAGAAGAACTGTTGCCAGAAGAATGTTTTAGTCTATCTTTCTTTTCAAAACATTGGACTCATGAGCTCAATCTCATTTTATTGAATTTATAATTTCCTGATGTTTTTACTTAATTTAGTTTCAAGCACATATATATCTGGATGTCTACAAATTATTCTGTTAACCTCATCCATAAATGACAATACACCATAGGAAAGTAGGTTTATATATAAAATGTCTGATCAATGTCAGAATCATCAGATTCCTGAACAATAGAAAAAAGAACCATGAGACCCAGTAGGAGCAGGATGGCATGCACTCACTGGTCCCTCTTTATTCCTATGACACATTCAAAGGGAGCAGGGAATATGGGAATGAAAATTCAGACTGTAGGGTGGCACAGGAGCTCAGACTCCAAAATATTTGTAAATGCTGTCAAAAGCTACTGAGTAGCACAGAGCCATTGACAGGAAGCAGAATGAAACCCAGGAAAGAGAGTCCGGCAGTGGCGAATGTCAGAAATTGAAAAACAAAATGTCAGAAATAAAACACTTTCTGAAACTCAGATACATATCCCTTGTCTGAACCACAGGATGAAAGAATGGAGATGAGCTGACTATCAGAAGCAGCCCTCCTGAGCATGGTTCATTCAGAGAAATGGAGGAATCAGGGCGAACTAGATTTATCTTTGTACAACTCAAAATTTTGAATGTATCTTTGTATGAATCAAAATTCAAGGCATTCAATGAGCAAAATTCAATAAATTCACTAAGCAGCACAGCATTTAATACAAAGATGCTATAAAAAAACAAGAAATAAAGCAGCAAACTCTATTAACAGAAGAAAAACGCCCAACCAACACTACCACAGAGCATGTGAAGTTGTGAATGAAGAAAAGGTTTGTCATGAAATAATAAAAACAATCTCCTCTCCAAGAAGAAGTCACAAAGTAGAAATGCCAGATCTTAAGAAGGAAATGTTCAAACAGAGGAGATGAAGTGTGAACTGTAAGAAACTGCGGTAAAATGTAGAGGGATAATATAAAACCATCATTGAAATTAAAACTGAAAAAAGTTCAAAGACAACAAATACGGAAAACTTAAAATAGACATAGAAGATAAAATGAGAAACTCAAATACAATAAAATAAAAATACAGAACTAAAAAGAATTACAGAGAAAATAAGAGCTATGAATGATAGATACAGAAGATTCAAAATACGCGTAACTGGAATCCCTAAGAAGAAAATCTGAACAATGGAACAGAACAAATATTTAAAGTCATAATTCATGTAAACTCTATATAATGAGTGTGCTGGGTGAGTTTACCCAAAATAGTCAACATGGAGACAATCTAATACAGCTATTGATCTTCAAAGATAAAGAAAAGACACTGAGCAATCAGGCAAAGAGATCAAGTGTGTTATAAAGGAGGAAATACTCAAGGTGACCTTGTATTTCTCTAAAGCAACATTTATCATCAGAAAAAAATAACATAATTTAGAAAATACTTATGGAAAGAAAACAAGAGCCAAGGATTTAACACATCAAATCAAATGAGGCTTTAAATTTTCAGGCTACAGACAAATTACAACATGCAAGGATTTAGGGAATACTGTTACCATCCCTCCTTGACTAAATTTCTAGAGACAAAAGAATGGCAGTGAACTTAAATATAGTTAATTGTAGAACCAAGACTAAAACAAATGTAGAGATAGAGTGATATTATAGAATATAAACATTGTATGTCCTGAAAGGTAGAAACTATTCTGTCAACAAAAATTGGAAGAAAAATGAGAAAGAAAGTGGGAGGAAAAGTACACAGATTCCCTCATGTGTAGTATATGGAATCATTTTAGATGGCATTCTAATTAATATCTGTACAAATATTTAACAATACAAAGGTAAACTCTATAGCTAGGTGATGGTGACAATGTAGGGAAAAAATAAAAAAACAGGATTTTAATTTTTTCATTGCTCATTATAAGGGAACTCATAGACAGTGTCTAAAGATATGAAGAGCTAAGAATGTCAGATGAGGCTATAATTGCAAAAGTAATAGTAAGAACAAACCCACAAACTTTTCTTAATCTCAGTACAATCACACAAAGAACACAAAATAAGGAAAACAGAAAGCAGGCCTTATGCTACACTGCCTTCTCTCCCAGCCTGCACCTATGCTTCCCTACAATCAGTTGACAGAGGCCGAGAAAGGTCAGGCCTGGTCAGATGGTTCTGCATAATATACAGTAAACTCCTGCACATCAGCATTAGGAATTTTTTCTAGATATGTCTCCCCAGGCAAGCAAAACAAAAGCAAAAATAAACAAGTGGGACTGCATCAAACTAAAAAGCTTCAGCACAGCAGAAGAAACCATCAACAAAATGAAAAGACAACCTTCTGAATAGGAGACTATGTTTGCAAATGATATATTGATAAGGTGCTAATATCCAAAATATATAAAGAACTCATTCAACTCAATACCAAAAAACAAATGATCTGATTAAAAAATGAGCAGAGTACCTGAATAGACATTTTTCCAAAGAAGACATACATATGGCCAACAGACACATGAAAAGACACTCCACATTCTGATCATCAGGAAAATGCAAATCAAAACCACAATAAGATAGAACTTCACACCAGTCAGAATGGCTAATATCCAAAAAACAAGAAATAACAAATGTAAACAAAGATGTGGAGAAAAGAGAACCCTCTCACACTGTGTGTGGGAATGTAAATTTGTGCAGCCACTGTGGAAAGCAATGTGGAGATGTCTCAAAAAATTTAAAATAGAAATAATATACAACTCAGCAATTCCACTTCTGGAAATTTACCCAAAGAAAGCAAAACCACTAATTCATAAAGATGTATTAACCCCTATGTTTATTGCAGCATTATTTTTAATAGCCAAGATATGGAAGCAATGTAAGTTATCATCAATAGATGAATTGTTAAAGAAGATGTGGGCCACTTTTGAAATGAAATATTACTCAGCCATAAAAAAGAATGAAATATTGCCATCAGTGATAACATGCATAGATCCAGAGGGTCTTATTCTAAGTGAAATTAGTCAGAGAAAGATATGATTTCACTTATATGTAGGATCTAAAAAAAAAAGCAAACGAACAAGCAAAACAGAAACAGACTCATCAACATAAAGAATGGACTGCTGGTTACCAAAGGGGATGGGGAATTGGAGAATAGGTGAGATACGTAAAGGGGATAAAGAGGTACAAACTTCAAATTATAAATTAGTCTCAGAGATGGAAGTACAGCATAGGAAATATAGCCAATAATATTGTAATCTCTGCATTTTGATAGGTAACTAATCATGGTAAGCATTTATTAGGCTATATCATAGTTGAATCAGTTTTAAACCAATATAATAAATTGTATATCAACTATATTTCAACTAAAACATTTTAAAATATATGTGTATAGCAAATATCTTTGTTTTCTTCTCTCTTTTAGTTCCTTATTTAACATAAGATGTATTGACATTATACTACAGTATTTAAATATTGTTAAGTTTATATCATTGTATTTAAGTTACAGGAAAAGAGTAAACATCACTAAAGGATATTACTCCTATTCTGTGAAAGGCACTAGTATATTTTTGGTTGTACTCAAGATAGTCTTACCATGTAGGCAAAATTATGACTTCGTTATGATTTTTATTTGGAGATTAGGTATGGTTTAAGGAGATTGATATGGGTGCCAAATTGACAAGGGGTGGACTTAACGATGGTTACTTTTATCTGTCAACTTCACTGTCATGGGGTGCCCAGATATTTGGTTAAACAGTATTCTGGGTATGTAAATTAGTTACTTTCTAAAAGAGATTAACATTTGAATTGACAGTGTAAAGCAGATTGTCCTTCCCAGGGTGAGTGGGTCTCATTCAATCTGCTAAAGGCCTGAATAGAACAAAAATGATGAGTAAGGGAGAACTGGCTCTCTGTCCTTGAACTAGGATATTAGTCTTCTCATACCTTTTGACTCAGCCTCCGATGGAACTTAAACCATCAACTCTCCTTGTTTTTAAGCCTTTGGCCTCAGACTGGAACTCATACCACTGACTCTCCCAGCTCTCTGTCTATATGAAGATCAGCTTCCAGAATCATAAGCCAATTCCTCAGATATATATCCTATTGGTTCTGTTTCTCTGGAGAACACTAAGTCATATTTATGGAGAACTAAAAGTATTGAATAAAGCTGTAACTATAAAAATAACAATGAGAACAAAACCTCAAACATTACTTAGTACCAAGAGAATCACATGCTGAAATCAAAATAAAGAAAACAGAAAACAGGCCTTATCCTAAAGACCTAAAAACAATCTTATAAATGCAAGAAATATAAAATAATAAAACTAAGTTTAAACACATCTGTCATACTGATAAACATAAATAGGCTTCAGATTAGACTATTAAACCCACTCTATACTGTCTTTAAGAAAACCACCTAAAATAAAATAATTCAGAATGTCTAGCAGTAGAAGAATCGTATACCATTCTTGGTTAAAAAAGAAAAGAAAGCAAAAGTTACAATCTAATATCAGAGAAGGCAGGACTCAGGTTCAAAAGCATTAAATGAGGCAAAGAAAGGAACTTTATAACACCAAATTGTAAAGATATAATATTTATGATTATTTATACACCAAGTAACTAGAGGATATACAATGAGAAATAAAAACTTACAAATTATAGGAAGCTTTAATTCACCTCTCTCAGGCCATGACAGAGGGAAAAAAATGAAGGATATGATATAAATGACCTATGTAATACAATTAAATGGACTGATCTGATTGTAAATATCACATTCTCTATCCTGAAAAAAAGAGATTATGCCTTCTCTTCTGCCTATGAAACAGAAATTCATAATATACTTAAGATTCAAAGAAAATCTCAAAAGTTACAGAAAGTAGAAATGATATGGACATTTTCTGGTCACTATTCAATCCTACAAATTAACAATAAAATCAGAAAACAAAGTCAGTATCTTGGGGTTAAAAAAAATCTCAGTTAACTCTTGGATCAAAGAGGAAAATTCAAAACTAATATTTCAGGACATCTAAAAACCAATTAAAAAATTACATATGTAATGCTTACATATTGTAAGCAACACTGAGAGAAAAACCATGGCCTTAACTTCTTCTGTTACAAACATGAAAGACTGAAATGAAGAAATTGGGCATTCAATTTAGGAAGTTAAAAAAGAAATAAAACAAAATGAAAGAAGGCCAAAAGAAGGAATCAATAAAGACAAAAGCAAAACTTAAGCTGAAAGACAAAAACTGAAAGCTGGTGTTTTGAAAACAGTCGATTAAGTAAAGAAACTCTAGCTAATTTAGTCAAGAAAAAAATGAAAAATGTGCTAATAAAGTGATGAGGGAGAAATAGCCAAAAAATGAAAACAGACAAAGTCTTAATAAATTGGACTATTTTCTCAAGAATTAAAATACCAAAACTGACCTTAGAAAAGACAAAAAGTAAACAGCACAACTTCAACATAGAGAAATCTGTCAAAAAGTTACTACTGTCTCTTACCCATTTTCCCCAACCATAACATCAGGTAGAAATGATTACTCAGGATAATTCTCAAAAAATTTTCAAAAAAAAAACCAATGCAATTTCCAATGCAATTTAAGCTGTTTTGGAGAATAGAAAAAGAATTTCAGATTCTTTTTTGAAGCAACCAGGACACTGATTGTAAAATCTAACAAAACACATAAAAAGAAAATTATCTCCAACTTCATGTATGAATATTGAAGAAAACTCCTAAGTAAATCCAGTAGCACATTAAAAAATAGTACATCATTTCCAAGTAGAATTTATTTTAAGTTTACAAAGGAGTTCATTATTAGAAAATCTATTGATCTATAGATACACTCTCTCAGTTAATAGGCATAAGAAAGAGAATCATATGTCATCTTCATATATGCTAAAAAGGCATTTGACCAAATTCAAGATCCACTCTTGATGAAATTCTTAAGAAAATATTCATAAATAGATACTTCTTTAAATATTAAAATGTTTTTATTTCAGCCCCAAATCGTTATTACTTTTAAGGGGGAAACACAAGCATGTACCTACTCAGGAACAAGGCAAGAATGGCCCTACCACCACTATTATTTAACACTGCACCAGATGCTAGCAAATGCAATTACACAAGAAAAAAAAATTAGAGATGGGAAGTTTAAAGAGGAGATAAAACTATTACTATATGCAGAGCACATAATAACATACCTAGAAAACCCAAGGAAGTCAATTGAAACACTACTACACACAAAAATCCAGTAAATTACAAGGTGTAAAATTAACATACAAAAATTTTCATATACATACTATTAGTTGAAAACATAATGGAAGGAAAGTTCCCATTTCTAGGTAAAGGATCTAAAAGAAATGTTCAAGACCTAGTAGTCTAAAGAAAAAATTATTAAAATATTCTTTAAAAGACAAAATGGAGTCTTGAACAAATGTAAAGAATTTTGATTAGGAACAGTATCATAAAGCTGTCAATCCTCCCTAAATTAATTTTTAAATTTAATGTTATTTCAATAGACAAAATTTAGATTTTTTTCAGAACTAGATCAAGTGATTTTAAAATTTACATGAATTATAAACAAAGTCAGAAATCTCTGCCAAAGTAGAGCACTACAGAGGGGTTTAACTTGTCAGATAAAGACTCAGTAATTAATAGAGTATACTACTGACACATGCATAGGCTGACAACAAATGCAATATAGCCATAAATAAACCTAAATGCATACAGAGCTTTACTATATAATAAATTTGATATCTCAAATCAGTGAGAAAAAGAAGTACTATCAATGAATAATCTGGGAACAACCAGAAAACCATGTAGAGAAAAAATATGGCTTGATCTATACCTGATATCATAACCTGAGATAAATCCCAAGTGGGCTAGGAATCTATCCTATTAGATACAAACACATAAGAATAGCATAACACTTTATTCATTGAACCACTAAAACAATATACTGGCAACAACCTAAATGTTCGCCAAGAGGGGACAGAATAAATATACTAATAATATACCTATAAAAGGGAATACTATAATTTTGTATAAAACAAGGTATTTTATATCAATATATCACAAGACTTCACCTTCTTAACTACATTAAAGCAAGAAGCAGTAAATTGTTGTGGATAAAATGATAGTTTCTGTGGCCAGGATTCTCACCTGGTCGTGGATGACTAGCTCACTGTACACCTGTGGGCAATACGTGGCTATTGACTCTATAAAAAGAGCTCCCACTTGGTACAACACGGTGGCAGAGCTGCAAGGCTGCAGGAGAGCAGAGCAGAGGCTGGAGTGGTGGCAGCGCCGAGGACAGAGGCCCAGAGGATGGCTGTGTGAGACGACTGTGCAGAGAGGCCCAGAGGACAGCTGTGTGGGACGGCTGTGCAGAAAGAAGGGCCCAGAGGCAGAGACTGGCTTGCTGCCTGCAGACTTGCTCTGAGTGAACAGGATTTTAGTGAGTGACCTGCCACCTGGAAATAAAGTTGGGTATAACCCTTTCACCCCAAGAACGTTTTGCTGTCGTTTTCTTTGGTCACATTGAATCCATAGCGAACTTGCCTGGGGCTGAAACCCACTGGCAAGACAAATGTGTATAGTATGCTACTATCTGTATTTCAAAAGGGGAAGAAAAATAATAATATATATTTGTATTAGTCTGTATATAAATAAAAATTCTTACCAAGGATAAATAAGAAACCAATAAAAGTGGTCACCCTTTAGGGTTCTATCAGAACTGGTCAGCTAAGGTCGAGGTTGTGAGGGAGAATTTTGGCTCCATACATGCTTATATTTTTATATTTAAATCAGATAAACAAATACTTATTCAAAAGCTAATACATATTTTTAAATGACAGAAGTCCTAATCTAATTATAACCAAAGTGCTGAAATAGGAAGGTATGAACAATTTGCCAACTAACAGAGATAAATTTATTTTACTAGAAAGTCTGCGTATAACTTTTGTGAATAAGTATGTATTGCCAATGGGTTTCAGCCCCGGGAAAGTTCACTATGGATTCAGTGTGACCAAAGAAATGATAGTAGAACGTTCTTGGGGTGAAAGGGTAATACCAACTTTACTCCCACGGTGGCAGGTCAATCACTAGAATCCCTTTCACTCCGAGCGAGTCTGCATGCAGCAAGCCAGTCTCTGCCTCTGGGCCTCTCTGCCTGCACAGCCATCCCATCCTCTGTCTTCAGCACTGCCACCACTCCAACCTCTCCTCTGCTCTCCTGCAGCCTTGCAGCTGTGTCACCGCATTGCCCAGAGCACTGGGCAGGGCTCTTTATATAGCGTCAATAATGAGGCATTGCCCACATGTGTGTAGTGAGCTAGCCAACCAGGACCAGGTGAGAATCCTGATCACAGGAACCTTGACTTTATCCACAATATCGCCTTAAGAGGAAAATGCATTCCTGATCTCTGCAGCCCAGGCCACCTTCCTGTGTTATATGCACACATATATACTCCCTGTACTTCTTTTGGAACAATTATCATAATTGGAGAAATCAGTTCATAATAAATTGTTCAGTGGATATCTTCCACCCTAGAATGTAAGCATCAAGAGGACAGCAGCCAGGATTGTCCTGCTTACTTCTGTATCTTACAATGTTGACACACAACAGGTTCTCACTATGTTAAATGAAGGAGTTGGTATGTTTTAAAATCTAAATGTTTTATTTCTACTTTATTCAAAGAGTCATCATTACTATGAACATCTCACCATTTTGTTGCTACTTAGGGGTTGAAAAAGATGATTTCTGACATCCCCCAGCTGTGTTGCTTCTCACAGGTATCTGTAATTTCAGAAAAAGGGCTAGAATAAGAGCTCATTTGCTGGGGACCTTAGGGGTTTCAAAAGCTTGATGATGTGATCTTGAAAAAAGTTTGGACTTTTCCCTTATTCACTCTCCCCTTCTTCATTTACTAAGAGAACTTCCCATATTCATCAAGTTTGGGCTAGGCTAATGGCCACTCCAGTTAAAGATCACATTTTCCATCTTCCTTTGAATCTTAGTGAGGCTTTGAGTCTTGGTTTTAGCTACGAGGTTTTAGCAACAACTTCTGCTTCATGTCCTTCAAAATGAAGTTGCTTCCCCTCCATGTTTTGTGCTTTTCCTTCCCGGGTCCTGGAACACAGCACAACACAGCTGAAGACAACTGAAGCAAACGCCTTTAAGCTGGAGAGAGAGCGGAACAGAGCAGCTGGCAGAGTGACCCCACCAGCGTGGTCAGTAACAGAAAAGTCATGCTGACACAATTCTGAGCCTAATTCCAGAACTGTGCCTGAAAGGACAAGATTTACGGTCAAGGAATGAGTTTAAGTGATATAGTTGACAAGTAGTCAAAAGAGATCAACTTTCAGTTATTAATATTCTGAGCCATATGTGAATGGACTAGGAACCAGATCTTGGAGTTATAAACATTAAGACTTGTTCTTTCCTTTTTGTCAATTTAAACACCAAAAGCACTTTAAGCAATGAAAGAAACATGAATATTTTAAAGGAAAGAGATTGGAGTGAACCTGTCTCTTTTACTATAATGTTGGGATATTTCACATTCTTTCTCATGTTTTACTTAGTTTGAATCCAGTGTTTTCTGCAATTTTAAAACTTTCCTCAAAGGCACTTCATTGTGAGTCAGCAAGGTATGCAACCTTCACAGATTTTCACGTAACTGAAAATTACTACTTCACTATTTAAAACATTTTTATCTTATTTTTGTCGGAAAACTTTCTATAGTCTATTACATTCTCACCTGCCTTATTAAACAGAAGATACTATCCTCAGTTATCTCAGTGGATACTCATCACTAGTCAATGCTTTGCAGAGTGAAATTCTAACTCCTTTTCAAAGTTCTTTCCTCTTCCTATACTATTGGCAATCGCTTTTCATTGAGACTCCATCATGTATGAGAATGCCACATCCTCTTTGCAAATATATTTTTATAACTTATCAAACTTAATTCAAGTTGTCTGTTGAGTAAAATCAAGCAGGCTCTGAAAGAGGGTTTCTAAATTCACCTATGAACTAAGGTTTCACTTATTCCAGTAAGCTAGAGTGCTGTGGCTTGTCAAAGCCATTCCAGCATGCTTTTAAAAAAACTTTGGGGTGCATATTTATGTACCAGAGTCTGCCAGTTACAGATATCTGACCACCAATAGAGAATGGTTTTACTATGCTTTTAGATGCAATCTTTTTTTTAAAGTTTTATTGAAATTGATGGATAATAAACTACATATATATAAAGTGTATACTCCTGTAAATTTTGATATATGTACACATCCATGAAACCATTATTCCAATCAAGATAATGAATATATCTATCATCCCCCAAAGTATCTTCAATCTCCTGTGTGATTCTAAAATCCAGATCCATAGGAAACCATTGACCCCCTTCTGCCACTATTGTTTGCATTTTCTGTAATTTTAAATAAATGTAATCATACAATATGTATTCTTTTTTTAAGCCACTTCTTTTTCCACTCAGCATAATTGGGATTCATTTTTTCTGTAGTATATATCAGTAATTCCTTCCTTTTTATTACTGGGTAGTAGTATGTCATGTAGCTATACCACAGTTTATCTATTCATCTGTTTATAGACATTTGGGTTGTTTTCAAGATTTTAGCCATTACCAATAAAGCTGCTATGAACTTCTATGTGCAAGTGTTTGTATGGTGCTATGGGCTGAACTGTTGTCCTTAAAACTCATATGTTGAATACTTGTCCCCATCACCTCAGAATATGACATTATATTTGGAAAAAGAGAGCCTTAAAAGAGGTGATTAAGTTAAAATGAGGCCATGAGGGTGGGCCCTAATCCAGCCTGGCTGGTGTCATGAGAGGAGATTAGGACACACAGGGAGACACCAGGGAGCAGCCCACACAGAGAAAAGGCCATGTGAGGACACAGCCAGAGGGTGGCCAGAGAGGCCTCAGAGGAGACCAACCTGGCTGGCACTTCCGTCCGACACTTCCAGCCTCCAAAACCGTAGGAAAATGGATTTTCTGTTTAAACTACCTAACCTGTGGAATTTTGTTAAGGCAGCCCTAGCAAACTAATACATGAACATACACTTCCATTTCTCTTGAAAAAATACCTAGGAGTAAAATGAAGGGTAATAAAAGTCTTCTTAGTAAACTGAGAACTGTTTTTCAAAGTAGTTGTACCACATTATATGCCCAGCAGCAGCATGAGTGTTCCGGTTCCTTCACGTCAGCAAGTCAGTCACTTCACTCCAGCGGTTCTAATAATGTGTAGTGCTAGTTCGCTGTGGTTTAACTGCGTGTTCCTAGTGACTAATGATACTGAATATCTCTTCATGTGCTTATTTTCCATACGTGTTATCTTCTTTGGTGAAGTGTCTGGCCAAATTTTTTGTCCATGTTTAATTAGGTCATTTGTTTTCTTATTACTGAATTTTGAGAGTTCTTAATCTATTTAAGTTGCAAATTTTCTAAATATATCAGATAAGTGATATACTACATACATGATTTGAAAGTATTTTCCCTGTAACTTCTTTCTTTTGAGGAACGTAAGTTCTTAATTTTGATACAGTCCAATATATCTTTTTTTTCTTTTACAGATCTTGTTTTCAGTGACATACCCAAGAATCTTTGTATGATCCAAGGCAGCAAAGATTTCCGTTCCTATGTTTCCTTTTAGAGGCTCTATAGTTTTAGGTTTTTCATTTAGGTCTATGATCCATTTTGAGTGAATTTTTATAAATGGCTTAAAATATAGATTGAGGTTCATTTTTTTCCCTCAACATTTGTTAAAAATACTATTGAAAATCATTTGTCCATAAGTTTGTGGGCCTACTTCTGGACTGTATTTTGTTCCATTGATCTATTTCTCTATCCTTAAACTAGTGCCACACTGTCTTGATTACTGTAACATTTTATTAGCCTTAAAATCAAGTAATGTTAACCCTCCAACTTTGTTCTTTTACAAAGTTGTTTTTGGCTACTCTATGTCTTTGCATTTCTTTATATTATTGTGTAGAACTCATTAGAGGTCACCACATAGGAACTGCATTTTTTTTTTTTTTTAATCATTAATCTACACTTACATGACGAATACTTACGAATACTTTGTTTACTAGGCTCTCCCCTATACCAGGTCCCCCCTATATACTCCTTTACAGTCACTGTCCATCAGCGTAGCAACCTGTTGTAGAATCACTACTTGTCTTCTCTGTGTTGTACAGCCCTCCCCTTTCTCCCACCCCGCTATGGATGCTAATCTTAATACCCCCCTACTTCTCCCCCCCTTATCCCTCCCTACCCACCCATCCTCCCCAGTCCCTTTCCCTTTGGTACCTGTTAGTCCATTCTTGAGTTCTGTGATTCTGCTGCTGTTTTGTTCCTTCAGTTTTTCCTTTGTTCTTATATTCCACAGATGAGTGAAATCATTTGGTATTTCTCTTTCTCTGCTTGGCTTGTTTCACTGAGCAAAATACCCTCCAGCTCCATCCATGTTGCTGCAAATGGTTGGATTTGCCCTTTTCTTATGGCTGAGTAGTATTCCATTGTGTATATGTACCACATCTTCTTTATCCATTCATCTATCGATGGACATTTAGGTTGCTTCCAATTCTTGGCTATTGTAAATAGTGCTGCGATAAACATAGGGGTGCACTGATCTTTCTCATACTTGATTGCTGCATTCTTAGGGTAAATTCCTAGGAGTGCAATTCCTGGGTCAAATGGTAAGTCTGTTTTGAGCATTTTGATGTACCTCCATACTGCTTTCCACAATGGTTGAACAAGTTTACATTCCCACCAGCAGTGTAGGAGGGTTCCCCTTTCTCCACAGCCTCGCCAACATTTGTTGTTGTTTGTCTTTTGGATGGCAGCCATCCTTACTGGTGTGAGGTGATACCTCATTGTAGTTTTAATTTGCATTTCTCTGATAATTAGCGATGTGGAGCATCTTTTCATGTGTCTGTTGGCCATCTGTATTTCTTTTTTGGAGAACCGTCTGTTCAGTTCCTTTGCCCATTTTTTAATTGGGTTATTTGTTTTTTGTTTGTTGAGGCGTGTGAGCTCTTTATATATTCTGGACGTCAAGCCTTTATCGGATGTGTCATTTTCAAAGATATTCTCCCATACTGTAGGGTTTCTTTTTGTTCTATTGATGGTGTCTTTTGCTGTACAGAAGCTTTTCAGCTTAATATAGTCCCACTTGTTCATTTTTGCTGTTGTTTTCCTTGCCCGGGGAGATATGTTCAAGAAGAGGTCACTCATGTTTATGTCTAAGAGGTTTGTGCCTATGTTTTCTTCCAAGAGTTTAATGGTTTCATGACTTACATTCAGGTCTTTGATCCATTTTGAGTTTACTTTTGTATATGGGGTTAGACGATGGTCCAGTTTCATTCTCCTACATGTAGCTGTCCAGTTTTGCCAGCACCATCTGTTGAAGAGACTGTCATTTCGCCATTGTATGTCCATGGCTCCTTTATCAAATATTAATTGACCATATATGTCTGAGTTAATGTCTGGATTCTCTAGTCTGTTCCATTGGTCTGTGGCTCTGTTCTTGTGCCAGTACCAAATTGTCTTGATTACTATGGCTTTATAATAGAGCTTGAAGTTGGGGAGTGAGATCCCCCCTACTTTATTCTTCTTTCTCAGGATTGCTTTGGCTATTCGGGGTCTTTGGTGGTTCCATATGAATTTTTGAATTATTTGATCCAGTTCATTGAAGAATGTTGCTGGTAGTCTCATAGGGATTGCATCAAATCTGTATATTGCTTTGGGCAGGATGGCCATTTTGATGATATTAATTCTTCCTAGCCATGAGCATGGGATGCGTTTCCATCTGTTAGTGTCCCCTTTAATTTCTTTTAAGAGTGACTTGTAGTTTTCAGAATATAAGTCTTTCACTTCTTTGGTTAGGTTTATTCCTAGGTATTTTATTTTTTTTGATGCAATTGTGAATGGAGTTGTTTTCCTGATTTCTCTTTCTGTTGGTTCATTGTTAGTATATAGGAAAGCCACAGATTTCTGTGTGTTGATTTTGTATCCTGCAACTTTGCTGTATTCCGATATCAGTTCTAGTAGTTCTGGGGTGGAGTCTTTAGGGTTTTTTATGTACAGTATCATGTCATCTGCAAATAGTGACAGTTTGACTTCTTCTTTGCCAATCTGGATTCCTTGTATTTTTTTGTTTTGTCTGATTGCCGTGGCTAGGACCTCCAGTACTATGTTAAATAACAGTGGGGAGAGTGGGCATCCCTGTCTAGTTCCCGATCTCAGCGGAAATGCTTTCAGCTTCTCGCTATTCAATATAATGTTGGCTGTGGGTTTTTCATAGATGGCCTTTATTATGTTGAGGTACTTGCCCACTATTCCCATTTTGCTGAGAGTTTTTATCATGAATGGATGTTGAACTTTGTCAAATGCTTTTTCAGCATCTATGGAGATGATCATGTGGTTTTTGTCTTTCTTTTTGTTGATGTGGTGGATGATGTTGATGGACTTTCGAATGTTGTACCATCCTTGCATCCCTGGGATGAATCCCACTTGGTCATGGTGTACGATGGTTTTGATGTATTTTTGAATTCGGTTTGCTAAAATTTTGTTGAGTATTTTTGCGTCTACGTTCATCAGGGATATTGGTCTATAGTTTTCTTTTTTGGTGGTGTCTTTGCCTGGTTTTGGTATTAGGGTGATGTTAGCTTCATAGAATGAGTTTGGGAGTATCCCCTCCTCTTCTATTTCTTGGAAAACTTTAAGGAGAATGGGTATTATGTCTTCCCTGTATGTCTGATAAAATTCCGAGGTAAATCCATCTGGCCCGGGGGTTTTGTTCTTTGGTAGTTTTTTGATTACCGCTTCAATTTCGTTGCTGGTAATTGGTCTGTTTAGATTTTCTGTTTCTTTTTGGGTCAGTCTTGGAAGGTTGTATTTTTCTAGGAAGTTGTCCATTTCTCCTAGGTTTCCCAGCTTGTTAGCATATAGGTTTTCATAGTAGTCTCTAATAATTCTTTGTATTTCTGCGGGATCTGTTGTGATTTTTCCTTTCTCATTTCTGATACTGTTGATTTGTGTTGACTCTCTTTTCCTCTTAATAAGTCTGGCTAGAGGCTTATCTATTTTGTTTATTTTCTCGAAGAACCAGCTCTTGGTTTCATTGATTTTTGCTATTGTTTTATTCTTCTCAATTTTATTTATTTCTTCTCTGATCTTTATTATGTCCCTCCTTCTGCTGACCTTAGGCCTCATTTGTTCTTCTTTTTCCAATTTTGATAGTTGTGACATTAGACCGTTCATTTGGGATTGCTCTTCCTTTTTTAAATATGCTTGGAGTGCTATATACTTTCCTCTTAAGACTGCTTTTGCTGCGTCCCACAGAAGTTGGGGCTTAGTGTTGTTGTTGTCATTTGTTTCCATATATTGCTGGATCTCCATTTTGATTTGGTCATTGATCCATTGATTATTTAGGAGCGTGTTGTTTAGCCTCCATGTGTTTGTGAGCCTTTTTGCTTTCTTTGAACAGTTTATTTCTAGTTTAATGCCTTTGTGGTCTGAAAAGTTGGTTGGTAGGATTTCAATCTTTTGGAATTTACTGAGGCTCTTTTTGTGTCCTAGTATGTGGTCTATTCTGGAGAATGTTCCATGTGCACTTGAGAAGAACGTGTATCCTGTTGCTTTTGGATGTAGAGTTCTGTAGATGTCTATTAGGTCCATCTGTTCTAGTGTGTTGTTCAGTGCCTCTGTGTCCTTACTTATTTTCTGTCTGGTGGATCTGTCCTTTGGAGTGAGTGGTGTGTTGAAGTCTCCTAGAATGAATGCATTGCATTCTATTTCCTCCTTTAGTTCTGTTAATATTTGTTTCAGGTATGTTGGTGCTCCTGTATTGGGTGCATATATATTTATAATGGTTATATCCTCTTGATGGACTGAGCCCTTTATCATTATGTAATGTCCTTCTTTGTCTTTTTTTACTTTCTTTATTTTGAAGTCTGTTTTGTCTGATACCAGAATTGCAACACCTGCTTTCTTCTCTCTGTTGTTTGCTTGAAATATCTTTTTCCATCCCTTGACTTTAAGTCTGTGCGCGTCTTTGGGTTTGAGGTGAGTCTCTTGTAAGCAGCATATGGATGGATCTTGCTTTTTTATCCATTCTATTACTCTGTGTCTTTTGATTGGTGCATTCAGTCCATTTACATTTAGGGTGATTATTGAAAGGTATGAATTTATTGCCATTGCAGGCTTTAAGTTTGTGGTTACCAAAGGTTTAGGGTTAGCTTCTTTACTGTTTTACTGTCTAACTTAACTCGCTTGTTGAGCTATTATAAACACAATCTGATGATTCTTTATTTCTCTCCCTTCTTATTCCTCCTCCTCCCTTCTTCATATGTTGGGTGTTTTGTTGTGTGCTCTTTTTAGGAGTGCTCCCATCTAGAGCAGTCCCTGTAGGATGCCCTGTAGAGGTGGTTTGTGGGAGGCAAATTCCCTCAACTTTTGCTTGTCTGGGAATTGTTTAATCCCTCCTTCATATTTAAATGATATTCGTGCTGGATACAGTAGTCTTGGTTCGAGGCCCTTCTGTTTCATTGCATTAAGTATATCATGCCATTCTCTTCTGGCCTGTAGGGTTTCTGTTGAGAAGTCTGATGATAGCCTGATGGGTTTTCCTTTGTAGGTAACCTTTTTTTTCTCTCTGGCTGCTTGTAATACTTTGTCCTTGTCTTTGATCTTTGCCATTTTAATTATTATGTGTCTTGGTGTTGCCCTCCTTGGATCCCTTGTCATGGGAGTTCTGTGTACCTCTGTGGTCTGAGAGGCCATTTCTTCCCCTAGTTTGGGGAAATTTTCAGCAATTATTTCTTCAAAGACATTTTCTATCCCCTTTTCTCTCTCTACTTCTTCTGGAATGCCTATGATTCTTAAATTATTTCTTTTATATTGATCACTCAGCTCTCTTAAAATTCTTTCATTCCTGGAGATCCTTTTATCTCTCTCTGCATCAGCTTCTCTGCGTTCCTGTTCTCTGTTTTCTAGTCCATTAATGGTCTCTTGCATCTCGTCCATTCTGTTTTGAAGTCCTTCCAGAGCTTGTTTTATTTCTGAATTCTCCTTCCTTAGTTCTTGCATATTTCTCTGCAAGTCCATCAGCATGGTTATGACTTTTGTTTTGAATTCTTTTTCAGGTAGACTGGCTAAATCTATCTCCCCAGATTCCTTCTCAGGGGAAGATGTAGCAGATGCCGAAGCTGTCTGGGTTAGTCTTGTCTGAATCATATTTTTTTGCCTTTTCATGTTGACAGGTGCTATTGACTGTCAGCTGGGAGGGCCAAAATTTTCACTTACTACTGGCCTTTCTTTACTGGGGCAACTGCGACCCCTAGTGGCTTGTGTTGGGTAATTGCGTGTAGAGTGGGTCTTTGTGTCTTGCCTGGCCGGGAGGGAGAAATTTCCCTTTCTGTGGGCGGAATTTGTCTCAGGCTGCTTCTCTGCTTTCGCAGCGCCCGGTGGGGTGATGGATGGGGGGGCTGCTTGACTGTTTGCCTCCGTGAGGGGTCTCAGAGCTGTTGCCCAGGGGGTTAGTGCACCCGGTTTTCCCTGTAATTTCCAGCTGCTGTACTGTGACCTGGGTTGTTTCCGTCAAGCTGTTAAGTCCCTGTCCCTTTAAGACTTTCAAAAAAGCCCCCGCTTTTCTTTGTCACAGGGGCATCAGCTTCAGCACCCGCTCTGAGGTCTACCCCCTGTTCTCCCAGTATCCAGGGCCCCCTGGGCATGTACTGTGTCTGCGCTCTGGCCCGGATGGCTGGGGCTGGGTGTTCGGCATTCCTGGGCTCCGTCTCCCTCCCGCTCTGCCTATTGTTCTCCCGCCGGGAGCTGGGGGGAGGGGCGCTCGCGTCCCGCAGGGCCGGGGCTTGTATCTTACCCCTTTCACCAGTCGCTGGGTTCTCGCTGGTGTAGCTGCAGTCTGGCCACTGTCCTGCGTCTTCTGGTCTCTCTTTTAGGGCTAGTTGTGTTTGTTGTATTTTCAAAAGTATATATGTTTTTGGGAGGAGATTCCCACTGTCCTACTCACGCCGCCATGTTGGCTCCGCCTCTGTCTTTGCATTTCAATATGAATTTTCAAATTGGTTTATTATGGGATTATGATAGAGACTGCATTAAATCTTTAGAGTCAGTTTCAATCAATTGATTTGTTTTCCCATTAGGGTTCATATTTTCCTGCTTCTCTGCATGACCTGTAGCTTTTTATTGACCAGCAGTTATTGTAAATTTTATCTTATTGGATACTGTGTTCCTATATTCTAGAGCTTTGTTTTGGGATGCAGTTAAATTACTTGGAAACAGTTTTATCATTCATGTCTTGTCAGACTGGCCCAGAGCAAAGCTTAGTCTAGAGCTCCTTATTCCCCCCCCCCACTTAGAGCCCATCCCTGGTGTCTCTCTGTGTGTCCTAATCTCCTCTCATAAGGACACCAGCCAGGCTGGATTAGGGCCCACCCCCATGGCCTCATTTTAATTTAATCACTTACTTTTAAGGCAAGACCCTTCTCTGTACTAAACCCAAAGTCCTGTGACTCACGGGGTCCTGCCGCCTGGCTGGTGGGAGGGGGATCATCCTCCCCTGTGTGAGCGCTGGGGCACTACTCCCGCTGATATGTTCAGGTGTTTCTTTCCCAGCCTCAGGTACTTTCCTTCCAGGCAAGTGCTAATCAGTAGTCAGTGGAATATCTGAAGGGAACCCACCGCAGACCTCAGAATTCTCTCTCTGTGCAGCTCCCTCCTCCCCAGTACTCTGTCCTGTGAACTCCATCTATCTCAGTCCCCTGGGCTCACCTTCCTCTCCTCAGCTCACAAAGGCCACAGCCATGTCCTGAGCTCCCCATTGCAGGGCTGTGGCCTGGACACCCTCCAGACAGCAAGCGGCTTAAACACAGGGCTCACCTTGTTTGTTCCTATCTCTCAGGCATCACTATCCTTTGTTGCCTGATGTCTAGTGTCTTGCAAACCAGTTTTTGATATTTGTCCATTTTTTTGGTTGTTACTGGAAGGAACGAGAACATAGTCCCTGTTACTCCAGCTTGCTCAGAAGTGGAAGCTCCAACAATCTTTTCTGACCACTGTTTTGTAACCTCAAGGTAATATAGGTAATGCAATTTTTAAAAATTATGTCATTGGTGAAAACTTTTTAGTCAAAAGTTAGCTATTCTAATTGCTTTTCTTACATTATGTCACTCAATAACTATCTTTTGATCCTAACCAATGCAAGGTTCCTGTCCCATAGTATCAAACAATGTTAATAATAAAAGTAAATAATTGAGTTAGCACTAGACACTAAATAATTGCTGTCCCTGTGTGCCACTTCTGACTGATTTGTTAGGGACACGGGATTGTGATGGCCCATAAGTAGAAGCCTATTTGCTGCCTCTTCATCATAACTGAAAATGAGTGAAGAGGAAGAATTTTAAAGAAGTTTCAAATTTTGGTTAGAATGCTAAAACATTCTCCTAGAAGCACAAGGCTTACTGTTTGTGCCAGAGACTGTGCTAAGTGTTTTACATAGCTTACCCCATTTGATTCTCCCCTAAATCCTATGAAGCAGATAGCATTTTTAATATCCAATACTTAGAAGGAAACAAAAGTATAGAAAGATACATTTGCCTACAATTAAACAGCTAGCAAATGATGTAAACAGAATTCTAGCCTTGACTGTCTAACTTTAAAGCCATCTTCATGATCCTTATCAATGTAGTTTTGACATACATAATAAAGGAAGAGTAGAACAGAGAGTTCAAAATTGTATCTATGGAATCTTACTATATGGCAAGGTTGACATTTAATTTAATAATTATTGTGACAACTGGCTATGCATTAGGAAAAAAGTATTATATCTCACTCATGAAAAAGATATTAATTCATAAATTTTTAAAAATAAAGTAAAAAATGGAAATAGTACCAAAAAGAACATAGAACACAGGAGCATTAGGCTCCTGTGACAGTCAGGTGAGCTCAGTTATGCTGCAGTAACGCACAGAACCTCAAAGTCTCAGTGCCTTGATATAAAAGGTGAAATGTACATCTCCAACCTCATCTCATCTCCGTGTCATCTTATCTCCAATTTCAGCTACATGTCCAACACAGATCAGTGGGTGCCCTGCTCGCTCATCATCACTCAGAGACCCAGACTGGTGGAGACTACATTTCAACATAAGTTTCCACAATCATCACAGCAGACAGAAGCAGAGGGATCCAGTTAGAAAGAATTGCTCTGACCTTGAAGAAGCCACATGACTTCTGGGCGCAACCCATTGGCTAAAACACAGCACATCAAATGTTAATTTCAAAGGGGTTGAGACCAGTGCAACCTTTATCAGATGTCTTGAAGGAAAATAAATGAAATATTCTGAATATCCCTACTGTTTCCTTGTCTTTGTCAGTTTTATGAGAATGCCTCTAGAGTTTAGTGCTAGACATGATTTTTGTTTTTAAAGTTGCTGTTGACTTGTGCAAAATTATTTTTATCATACTGAGCAAGTTTTCTTTCATTAAAAGCTTGTTATGAGTTTTTATCGGAAGAAATGTGGAATTTTGTCTTCTAATATTTATAGAAATAAGCACTTATTTTTTCCTTTTTAACCAGTTACCATAGTTTATTATTTAACAGATTTCCTACTTTGAACTATACTTGCATTGCAGGGGAAACACTACTAAATCACAGTTATTATTATAGTCTGTTATTTTGTTTAAATACTTCTGGATTTGATAAGTTTCAGCAGTTTATTTCAGATTTCTTTATTATCATATTTGAAGATGAGCTACATAATCTGATATCTTGAGGCCATCTTTGTTGATGACTTATAGAATTTACCAGTGAAAACTACTGATTCTGGTATCTCTAAGGGAGTACATTTTCAACCATTTTAAATTTCTTCTATGGTCATTGGTTTAGTCAGATTTTTTACCTTTGCTTAAATTGATTTTGGTTAAGTTAAACAATCCATTCTATCTATTTTTTTAAGCTAGATAGAATAGTCAGTTTCATTATATTTTTAATCTCTAGCTGTGGTAATACATCCTTTATTATTCATAATATTTACATTTATGTTATCTTGTTTTTCTTGGTCAAAACTTGCCAAACATCTATCTCTATAAAAATTTGTTTTTGATATTACTTATTAATTTTTGCTTTCTTGCTTTCTTTCTCCTTAATTTCTGCTTTTTATCCTACTGTAATTTTGTTCAATTTTTGGTTCTTTTCTAGCTTCTTCAGACAAAAGCTTAGTTTGTTTCAATTATGATCATTCTATGTTCCATCTCAACTGTTTTCCTAGCTGTCACAACTTCTATCCAACATCTTAAAAGATTCTCTGAAGTGTGTGTGTGTGTGTGTGTGTGTGTGTGTGTGTGTGTGTGTTTTAAAACCAGTAATTTGGCAGACATTTCTATTATACAAAACAAACAACCTAAGCTTCATAAGGGTGGGTCTGTCTGCTTCACAAGGGCAGGTTTTACACTGTAAAACATTTGGTGAATGAATAAATTTATCTGTTCCTGCCTAACATATTCTCTTGTTCTCATCTCTATACCACGAATGCCCTTTTCCATTTTTGCTAGGTGGAAGTGTTAATTCTTCAAGACTGGTTCTGGGTCAATTTGCCAAAAATCAACTGCAGAAAGCCAACTTTCCACAAGGCTAATTTGCCAGATTTTCTTGTTCCTTTGAACTATTTATAAAGTTTACAACAATTCACATTGGATAGGATAGCTTTAATAGCTTTTAAAATTTTATGTAAACTTTCAGTTGACCAGTTTTCATTTTGTTTTCATAACAGCATTTTAAGGAATGTATAATTTGTCTCTACCCAGATTCCTGAAGCTGCAGCTGGAAAGGGCTGGGACAGAGAAATGGGACTTCTACCAGGGGCAAGATGAAGAGGATGGTCAGCACACACACATCACTTCCTAGGGAGAGGCAAGATGTGGTCGTAAGAAAAAGGATACATTCATAAAACCAATGTTCACAAAGAATATATTCTCAAATATAAGGACTTTGTATAAATAAGAAGCTGCACCAGTTTCCTTCTTTGTTCCCCACACATTTTTCCCTGTTTCTCCTCATCTCTGTAGCGTCCTTGCTCCCTGAGAGGGCTTTGCAGTATGCTGACTCTGCTCCCTGTCTCTTCCCAAGCGGTCATTCCATTCCCGCTCCTTCCAGTGCCAGTAGCAAGGAGCTGGGGCAGAGACAAGCACAACATTCCTTTGAAAGCTATTATGGAGGCAAAAAAACTAGCCCTTCAAAATTAAGTAGTGAAAAGAAACAAACAGATTCACGAAACTGTCTTTTTTGGTGAATTAGACTCATTTCCTCCAGGACCTTGCTCCCATGACTACTTTTCTACCAAGCCTTCTCTGACTCTCCTTGAACAAACTGGTGGGTCCCATAGTATCCTGTTCACATCTCCATTACATCTCTTAGGAGTGATATGAAGATAGAAGTACTGTGTCTTAGTTATTTGATTTCATAGGTATCGCAGTTTCTAGACTGTTTATGCATTCAATTAATAAGCAAAATTTTCTTAATTAAATAGACATTTACTGGGGAGGGTGGTGATGGGCAAAAGGGTGAAGGGGTCAAAAGGTGCAAACTTCCAGTTACAGACTAAATAAATCATTGGGATGTAATGTATGGCATGGTGACTACAGTTAATAATACTGTTATTACATTTAAAAGTTGTTAAAAAAAAAAAAAGAGAGAGTAGATCTTGAAAGTTCTCATCACAAGGAAAAAAATTTGCAACTACAAATGGTGACAGATGTTAACCAGACTTACGGGGAGATTATTTCACAACATATGCAAATACCAAATCACATTATACACCTGAAACAAATATAATGTTATATGTCAATTTTTCCTCAATGAAAAAAAAGTTCTTAAACAAAATAAAACACAGACATTTACTGTAAACAGACTATGTACTGGAGAGTAAAATAGATGCTGGAGATTAAGGTTAAGCCCAGGTCCCAGTCCAGAAATCACAGCATGGAGGAGGCCAACCAAGGCTTAGCTACCTTTATATTTACCTGCCCCTTTGTACTATGACTAGCAAAGTCTGGGCTCAGAAGAAGTGCTAAGCATATTACAGGCATGTTGCCACTAAAAGAACTAGAACTACAAGTTCCAAGTACAGTCACGGGTGTTATAACTAACATTTAAAACAACAGCAGAAAATAGCTCAAGTCCAACAGAGTTTATGAGGTGGCTCTGAAGACTACATTTTCTACTTCACTAAACTATTTAGCAAAAGAAAGACAAACAAATTGTTTAGTGAGATACAAGGCATTCACAATGTTATGACAAGGAAAACCGATGGGAGAGTCCTTGCATTTCAAGTTTGGATACTGAAACAAGGTCTTTAGGCTTCCACAATAACAATTTAATAACTATGCTCAAAGTCAGGATATGGTGAATAATCTGTTAGGTGTAAATTCACTGAAAAAAATGTATTAATACACCCATAATCTAGTTCAAAATGTAACCTATCTGTCCCAGAGTGTTAAACAGTGTTGAATCATTCCTGACTCAAGGTCTTAATAGCTTCCATATGGCTAATCAAAAACATGCAGAAACACATGATAATTTAGGAAGTTAACTAACATATACAAAGTGACCAAAATAAAATCTAATTCAAATCTGACCCTCAGGATCTTTGAAGACTATCACTAAATTACTCTGGATATTTAAAAACAAAAATATCTTAGATATTCCCCAAAACAAACTTTTTAAAAATAAACTTTAGAAACCTGTTTATGATTGCTAATCAAAAAGAGAGGTCATTGAAATCTCCACCTCCAAATGATCTGTTTGGAGGTAGTAGGTAGCAGGCAGCACATAAGTTTGAGTTTTAGTGCATTTTCAGACAGCATGCATGTTAGGCTGAATAATGTCCCCAACCCCTAAAAGACCCCTGTCCTAATCCCCGAAAATGTATATGGCCAAAAAGACTTTGCAGATATAATTAAGGATTTTGAGATGGGAAGATTACCCTGGATTGTCTAGGTGGATAACTGTTATCATAGTCATAATTTATAGTTATTTCGTAGTTACACTTTGTCAATGTAACTATTTAATTCAAGGCACAATGGATTAAGATAAATCCTGTCATCAAATTGCTAAAACAGACAAGATGACATGGATAATAAAAGTCACCATTCTTTGCTCCACCTTTCCTGAGTGAACCAGAATTCCCTTATTCCCCTACTTTGCCTTCAGGGCCAGACTGTGCCTTCAGGTTATCACAACCAGGTACTCACCGAGTTGCCCCACCGATTCCCCTTTAAGTAATTCATATGCTCTGAGTCACAACTAGATCTGATTCAGGACCTGTCAGACTGTCAGGCCAGATTTCTATGATGCAGCCCTTGAACGGAACATCTAAGGATGGAGATTCCAAAGACCTCTTTGATCCTATTAAATTTAAATTTTAGCAGTAAGCCCTCCACCCAACACCACTCCTTGGACAGCCAGATAACTCCTGAGAGGTGGAGCTTTGCTTCCAGAATTGTTTTGGATGATGAGATCCGCTGCCACATCACAGAACGCAGAGCTGCACAGTTTAGACTGTTAGTTAAATCTCAAGTGAAAGCTTTACTTTGTATCTTTATAATTGAGAGACATTTTTATAAACATACACACACGTGTGTGTGTGTGTGTGTGTGTGTGTGTGGTGTGTGGCAAAAGCCTTTTTTTTAGTGTATTTTTTATTGAAGTATAGTTTATATACAATATTATGCTGGTTTCAAATATATAACACAATGATTCAACTGTTATACATGATTAAACCCTCACCCCAACTAGTGCAGTTACTATCTACCAACATAGAAAAAGATATTACAGAACCTTGACTATATTCTCCATGCTACACTTCCATCCCCATGACCAACATATATTGAGAGTTTTGCGCCTCTTTATACCCCTCAACCCACCCCTCCCACCCACCCTAAGCCCTCCCCCCATGGTAACCACCAGTCACTTCTCAGTGTCTATGAAAAGCCTTTTTATTAAAAACTTTTGGCAGACATACTCTTACTTTCCATTTTGGAGGTGGTGAGAAGTGTATGAAAAGTTTGATTATACTCAGGGCATTCCTGTTCTAAATCAAACTAATTTTCCCATAGAATATTCTGTAATTTGCCCACTCTTAAAACACTGCAACCAGACATGTTCCCTTTGAAATTAACTTTAGTTTGTGAAATTTGAAAGATGGAGACTAGAAGAAATGTAATTTCACATTGGTGGTTTCTGTGGCGGGGTAAACATTATTCATGTTTTCATAATGGCATCAAAAGTGATTACATCCATTAAGCACATTGGACATATGTTACCACGTTTTTATTAGCTATGCCCAGTACATTTAATCACTAAATGTGTGTGTGTATATACATACATTTTTTTTTTTACTAACCCACTGCATTTGAATATGAATTTGTCACTAGTAATGATGATCTCTATTTATATGAACTATGGCAAGAGAGAATATACCATTAGATGTATGGGTTAATAACAAGAGCATGTAAAAAATGAGTGATTAGTAATTCAATTCCACAATATTGTGATCTTACTGTGTGACCAGACCTGTATCTGGAACTGGGAACAGAGGAAAGCATGAGCCGGGTCCAGCTTCTGCAGGGTGGGCCTAGTGTACCGATGAGGTACCACTCCTGCCAGGCTCACAGTGTCTGTG
This sequence comes from Manis pentadactyla, assembly GCF_030020395.1. Lineage (NCBI taxonomy): Eukaryota > Metazoa > Chordata > Mammalia > Pholidota > Manidae > Manis > Manis pentadactyla. Next base: position 73,567,387 of record NC_080022.1, read on the forward strand.
ATTGTGGTAGACAAAAGCAGGTTGCCTTACTCAATACCCATTTCCAACCTCCTTCCTGGACTGCTTTGATTGGAAAGCTAAACACTACACTTCCTGGACTCCCTTACAACCAGAGTTCAGGACGTGATTTGGATTCCACAAATCAGGTGTACTTATCAAAGGCTTAGATTCAAATTAAATTAAGTGTAGACTGGGCTAACTACAGAATTTGTGGTGCCCAGTACAAAATGAAACTGTGAGACCCCTGTACAAAAAGCAGGAAAAAATTTTTTTCCTTCCTTCTGCGGTTTTTTCCACAGCTTATCAGGGTGTGGGGCTTTGTTTGTTTGTTGTTTTGCTACTTAATGTTGCACTCACAGAACGCTGGCACACTCAGATATAAATGCACTCACGGAAGTCCAAGGGTCCTGTCCACGACTCAGCTCACATGTGGCCCACCTGCTGCAGGACAGAAGCCTCCAGAAGTCCAGTCAGCACCTCTCTTTCCCAACGCCTGCCCACGGAGGACTGGCGACCCCTGAGAGTACTGCTGTCTCCACGACAGACGTGCTAAGCACCTGAGTGGAGGCAGAGAAGCTTGGCCTTGCCTTCTCACCACCAGATGCTGCTCCCGGCCTGGGGCGAGTACTCTGCTCAGCTCGCCAGGCCCTGCCCACAGATGCGCCGGGCGCATGCGCCTGATTCGAGCCAATCCCAGGCCCTGCTCTCCACGCCCAGGCCACCTGGGCCAGGGAGGCAGTGGTCGCTGGGCAGCAGCAAAGTAGAGGCCTGAGGTGCCAGGGTGTAGGCGACAGGTTGGCCAAGAACTGGTCATGAAGAAGTGGCACAGGGAGAGAGCCGAGGCTTCAAGCTCTGGGAGCAAACTCCACTGTCCCAAAGGATTTCACTTATAAAACACAAATTTCAAGATAAATTATTAAACTTTCAAGAGGGCAAAGACAGAGCACTAAACTCCAACAGTGGCCCTCTTCCAAGCATGGGACCTTGAATGACTGCACAGGTTACATCCTTGTGAGTGTTGGTTCTGAGTGTTGAGAAAGGGTGGGAGGCTTTCCTTTTATGCATGCAGATTGTTGCAACAGCGTCCGGTTCTGTCACCACTTTCCCCAAAAATTGTCAGGAAGAGATTGTGAGGTCCTTGGTCATGAAAAAGCTGTGTGATTTTGTCAATGTAACTATTTAATTCAAGGCACAATGGATTAAGATAAATCCTGTCATCAAATTGCTAAAACAGACAAGATGACATGGATAATAAAAGTCACCATTCTTTGCTCCACCTTTCCTGAGTGAACCAGAATTCCCTTATTCCCCTACTTTGCCTTCAGGGCCAGACTGTGCCTTCAGGTTATCACAACCAGGTACTCACCGAGTTGCCCCACCGATTCCCCTTTAAGTAATTCATATGCTCTGAGTCACAACTAGATCTGATTCAGGACCTGTCAGACTGTCAGGCCAGATTTCTATGATTATCTGAAACTCAATATTTTAATCTAGATATTCTACATTTAATCTAGATGTTCTATGGATTAATCTCTTTAGTCATGACAAGTAACAGAGCCTTTCCCATATTACTAGCCTGAAATGTGAACAGACTATCTGAGAATTCGATGGAATGATCACAGAGAAAGTATATGAAAAGTTAAAAAGAAAGTAAGAAGCTCCAACGAAATGGGTAACAGTTTTCTAATGTGACTCTTAGTTTGGTCAGTGTTTTTCAGACAAGATCTTGAAAGGCCTTAAAGGCCTAAGAGTTACTTGAGAGTTTATATTACAAAACATTAGTTGATTCTGTTTCCAGATTTTTGCATTACAATTGAATTGAACAGAAGAAAGCTGGTTCCACCAAGTACTAGGCTTTGTAATGTTCGTTAAACAGAAAGAAATCAGAATAGTATTTAGATAATTCTGAGTATTTTAAAGATAAACTGAGACATTTAAAAATTTTTTAAATTTGAGCAAAAATCAATTCTGATTGGCAGCACCAAACTGAGTGTAGTCAGGAGAGCTCCACTGGCAGGAGCTAGGCAGGTTTAACGGGAGGAGGTGGAAGCAAAACAAGGAAATTATGGCTATAGTTAAAGCATTTGCTTTATTTGGAAATGTCTATTGGCTGTTTGTGATCAGTCTGATATCTTTAGGTTTTGATTTCTTAACTTTGAGGCATTTACAGGCTTAGGTTTTGTTTTGCTTACAATAGGCTGCTAAGGTATTAGAACCCCTTCAGCCTCATTGCCTCCTTGTTTAATTAATTTAACTGTGTATCTTAGTTAGAATTTATCAGTTAATTGGAGATAACGTTGGAAACTAATGAGCATATGGAGAGACGACTGCACTTGACTAATTTAAAAAGAAAGATCAGACTTAGAAGATCTTGTGCAGATTCCTTACAGGATTTAACTAAACTGACTGAATATTACTTTGTTTTCAGAAACTTTTTTACCTTTGGGTTTTCAACTAAAAGGAATACATTATATTTCCATGTTTTGGCAAATACACCAGGTAAGCTCTCTTTTGCTATAGGCAACTGAAGAACCAACTAAAATGGATTGAATTAAGGGGCTTGTTTATGTCATAGAATGTCTGTGTACTGCCCAAGGCTGGTACAGGAGCTCCACGTCATCAGGAACCCAAGAGCAGTCGTATCGTTCTGCTCCACCATTCTTGGTTTCTGGATTTTCTCCCATGGCCGTGAGATGGCTGCTGTACTACCTCAGAGCTCATGTCCCTTCAGGACCAGGCCAGCTTAGTTTATCACTTTAAAGAGGCTATTTCAGTGAAGTGCTCCAGATGGCAGCATCAGTAGGGCAGCAGAAATCTCCTCCCAAAACCATATATATTTTTGAAAATACAGCAAATACAACTATTCCTAAAAGAGAGACCAGAAGATTCAGTACAACAGCCAGGCTACATCTACATCTGCGAGAACTCAGCACCTCATGAAAAGGGTAAGATACAAAGCCATGATCTGGCAGGACCCGAGCACTCCCCCCACTCCAGCTCAGCAGCAGGAGGAAAAGAATCAGAGTGGGAAGGGAGTGGAAGCACAGGACTGCTAAATAACCAGCCCCAGTAATCTGCACTGGGAACACAGACACACATCGCATGGTGTACTGGATATTAGAGAAACAGAAAAGTAAAATCTGAGATGGAGACTGCGAACGGGTCCCCACAGCTGGCTCCCCTGGGATAAAAGAAAAGCGGGTGCTTTTTAAAAGTCTTAAAGGGACAAGGGCTTAACAGCTGGACGAAACCGTCCCAGCACACACAGCCCAGCAGGCTGGGAATCTTAAGGAACGTCAGGTGCCCAAACCCCCTGGGGGGAAAGGTGGCCCCAAAGCCCCTCCTGTTGATAAGCAGCCTGCCATTCATTCCCCCTGGCTGGCACTGCAAGCAAACTGGTTGACCCACTACAGCCATGGAGCAGCCGGAGAACAGCTCCACCCACAGCAACCACACAGAGTCTTCTCCCAGGGCGCAGCCAACCAGGACAGACCCAGAGGCTGTGGCCGGCACTCAACTGCCAGGTACAGACAGAGGAAGCCGAGCAAGGTCTGGAAGGCACAAAGGGGCACGGTTCTCGCAGGAGAACACACCGACATGTCTGCCACCACCCGCAGTGCACTAGGCTATCCCAAGGGCCAGCCCACCCATGGCAGCTCAGGAGATTATCCCAGACACTGCTCCCAGTATGCAGGTAGAGGAAGCTAGAGCAAGGTCCAGAAAGCCGAAGGGGAGCTGTTCTCACAGGAGAACACACCCAGCACATCTGCGAAAACCCTCGCAGGGACCTAGGGTATCCTGAGGGCAGCTCCACCCATGGCAGCTCAGGAGATCATCCCAGAGACTGCTCCCTGTGTGTGGGTAATCAACACAGGCAGCAGAGAAGGGCAAGGTGATCAACAAGCAGGAAGGGACTTTGCTCTCCCAGCTGACACACGTACCACCTGCCTGCAATCACTTCTATTGCCATGAAAAGGCAGAAAAATCTGGTCCAGTCAAAAATCAGTCAGACAAGCCCAGAGAGAGGGCCTGGCGAGATAGATATAAACAATCTTCCTGAAAAATAATTCAAAATAAAAGTCATAAAAACCATGCTGATGGACCTGCAGAGAAATATGCAAGAGCTAAGGGATGAAGGCCGGGAGATAACAAAAATGAAACAATCAATATTAGGTCTTAAGAGCAGACTGGACAAGGTGCAAGAGACTGTTAATAGAATAGAAATCAGAGAACAGGCATACGGAGAAGCTGAGGCAGAGAGAGATAAAAAGATCTCTAGGAATGAAAGAAAATTAAGAGAACTGTGTCACCAACCCAAACAGAACAATATTTGCATTATAGGGGTACCAGAAGAACAAGAGACAGAAAAAGGGATAGAAAGTGTCTTTGAAGAAATAATTGCTGAAAACTTCCCCAAGCCGGGGAAGGAAACAGTCTCTCAGACAATGAAAGCCCACAGATCTCCCAACACAAGTGACCCAAAGAGGGCAAACCAAGACATATAATAATTAAAATGGCAAAGATCAAAGACAAGGACAGAGTAGTAAAGGCAGCCAGAGAGAGAAAAAAGATAACCTACAAAGGAAAACCCATCAGGCTATCATGACATTTTTCAACAGAAACCTCAAAGGCCAGAAGAGAATGGCATGATATATTTAATGAAATGAAACAGAAGGGCCTTGAACCAAGAATACTGTATTCAGCATGATTATCATTTAAATTTGAAGGAGGGATTAAACAATTTCCAGAAAAGCAAAAGTAGAGGAAATTTGCCTCCACAAACCACCTCTATAGGATATTTTAAAGGGACTGCTCTAGATGGGAGCACTCCTAAGGTGAAATAGATCTCACCAGAGAAAATAAAATCACAGCAAAGAAAGCAGACCAACCAAATACTAACTAAAGGCAAAAAATAAAATCCATTATCCACAAAAGCAGTCAAAGGAAACACAGAAGAGCACAGAATAAAACACCTAACATATAAAGAATGGAGGAGGAAGAATAAGAAGGAAAAGAAATAAAAAAATCAGACTGGGTTTATAATAGCTTAATAAGAGAGTTAAGTTAGACAGTTAGATAGTAAAGAAGCTACCCTTGTACCTTTGGTAACCACAAATCCAAAGCCTGCAATGGCATAAGGACATATCTATTGAAAATCACCCTAAATGTAAATGAACTGAATGCACCAATCAAAAGACAGAGAGTAATAGAATGGATAAAAAAGCAAGACCCATCTATATACTGCTTACAAGAGACTCACCTCAAACCCAAAGATATACACAGACTAAAAGTGAAGGGATGAAAAAAATATTTCACACAAACAACAGAGAGAAAAAAGCAGGTGTTCCAGTACATGTATCAGATAAAATAGACTTCAAAACAAAGAAAGTAATGAGATAAGAACGACACTACATAATGATAAAGGGGTCAGTCCAACAAGAAGATAGAACCATTATAAATATCTGTGCACCCAACACAGGAGCACCAACATATGTGAAAGAAATACTAACAGAATTCAAAAAGGAAATAGAATGCAATGCATTCAATTTTAGGAGACTTCAACACACCACTCACTCCAAAGGACAGATCCACCAGACAGAAAATAAGTAAGGAAACAGAGGCACTTAACAGCACACTAGAACAGATGGACCTAACAGACATCTACAGAACTCTACACCCAAAAGCAGCAGGATACACTTTCTTCTCAAGTGCACATGGAACATTTTCCAGAATAAACCACATACTAGGCCACAAAGAGCCTCAGTAAATTCAAAAAGATTGAAATTCTACCAACCAACTTCTCAGATCACAAAGGTATAAAACTAGAAATAAATTGTACAAAGAAAACAAAAAGGCTCACAAACACATGGAGGCATAAGAACATGATCTGAAATAATCAATGAATCAGTGACCAAATTAAAATAGAGATCAAGCAATTTATGGAGACAAATGACAACAGCAGCACAAAGTTCCAAATTCTGTGGGACACAGCAAAGGCAGTTCTAAGAGGAAAGCATATAGCAATCCAGGCCTATTTAAAGAAGGAAGAACAATACCAAATGAATAGTCTAAAGTCACAATTATTGAAACTGGAAAAAGAAGAACAAATGAGGCCCAAAGTCAGCAGAAGGAGAGACATAATAAAGATCAGAGAAGAAATAAATAAAATTGAGAATAAAACAATAGAAAAAAATCAATGACACCAAGAGCTGGTTCTTTGAGAGAATAAACAAAACAGATATACCCCTAGCCAGACTTAAAAAGGAAAAAGAGAGTCTACACACATAAACAGAATCAGAAATGAGAAAAGAAAAATCATGATGGACACCACAGAAACACAAAGGATTATTAGAGAATACTATGAGAATCTATACGCTAACAAGCTGGATAACCTAGAAGAAATGAACAACTTTCTAGAAAAATACAACCTTACAAGACTGACCAAGGATGAAATAGAAAATCTAAACAGACCAATTACCAGCAAAGAAATTGAATTGGTAATCATAAAACTAACCAAGAACAAAATCCCTCGGCCAGATGGATTCACTGCTGAATTTTATCAGATACAGAGAGAAGATGTAATACCCATTCTCCTTAAAGATTTCAAAAAAATAGAAGAGGAGGGAATAGTTCCAAACTCATTCTATGAAGCAAGCATCACTCAAATACTAAAACCAGGCAGACGCCACAAAAAAAGAAAATTGCAGACCAATATCCCTGATGAACATAGATGCAGAAATACTCAACAAAATATTAGTAAATCGAATTCAAAAATACATCAAGGGGATCATACACCATGATCAAGTAGAATTCATCTCAGGGATGCAAGGATGTAAGGCTGGAGGTACCAGAGGGAGAAGGGCGAGGACAATGCAGGTGTAGCAGAGACAGCACCAAGTAGCTCTGTGCCATATGGGGAAGGAACGAACAGCTCTTCCTGGATTCCAGTCCCATGATGTGCCGGCAAACCCCAGATGCAGACCCCCTCCATCTGGAAGGAGGAGACCTCTGGCTGTCCATCACCTGACCCTGAGCCAATAAAAATTCCCCACATACCCCTAGCATGGCCCACTTCCCCCTCCCTTCCCTGTTCTCTTAAAAACCCCCTGCCTCCCCTCCTGGGCACGACTTCCCCAGCCCATCTGGGGAGGCACAGACTGGTGAACCTTGCCCAGGAATTGCACTCAAATAAACTGCCTGGCCTTTTGTTGCCTCTCATCGCCTGCTTATTTTGGCTAGAATTTATCTTACATTTGGTGCCGAAAAAACCCAGGAAGGAGCATGAACACAGGGCCCCGACCAGCTGCTGGTGGCCCTGCCCCCTCCTTCCCTAACCCGGGACCTCAGCCTGCTCTCCGCTGTGTGGACTATTTTCTGGTGAGTCCCTCAGTTTCCCCCGATCTGTTTCCCTTCCTAACCCATTTACACCTGGTCCATTCAAAATCATAGCTATGCTGTTTGGGGCATCCTGCCCCTTGGGCATCCGGCCCCCCTCTGCAGGCATCTGGCCCACCCCTGACCCTGCGATGTGGGAGACATCCCTACCCCAGGCCCCAGGACATCTCCCTTGACTTGGTGCGCTTGGGACGCTGGGCGCTCCTCTCAGCGGGATTAGTTGGGGGGGTGACGCAGACATGGGGAACCAGCCCTCAAAAGCGGAGGCTCAGACCCTGTTCGGTGTCTCATTTCTAATTTGGCTACTCTATATTTGTCCCGGGAAGTTCACAAACAGAAGCTAGTCTTTCTTTGCTCTGAGGCCGGGCCTCAGTATCCCTTGGACAATCAATCTCACTGGGCCCCTGAGGGAACTTTCAATTTTGGCCTCCTCACTGACTTGACTAATTATTGCCACCGGAGCGGAGAGTGGAATGAAATCCCATATGTGCAGGCTTTTTGGACTTTGCGCTCCCGCCCAGACCTTTATGTTAAGTGTTCAATGACTCAGGTTCTCCTGGCCTGATCTCCAGTTAAGGATTGTCAGCCTCTTACTCTGCCCAGTCCTTCTTCCTTTTCAGATCCGCCAGAGGACCTTAGTCTCCCACCTCTCTCAGCTCGCTACCCCCACCCTTCTCTGCCACCATCTTTAAGTTCTTTGTCCTCTCCCATGTTGCTGCCATCTTAAAGTCCTACATTCTCAACCATGCCATCTTCCTGCTCCTCTCCTCTTCCAGTGGCTGCACCACCCCCTCCCCCTCTCCTTCCGCCTTCACCGCCCTCTTCCCCCACCAGAACACGCTCCTTCCGCCCTCTGGTTCTGGAAGCCATGGACAAGAAGGTAAAAAGAAAGAAAGCAATTAAATATCAGTAGCTCAAATCTTTATATCAGTTTGTCTGTCTGTGTATATGCTTTTATATGAAAAGTGTTGCTAACTGTAGTCATTATGTCTCAATTTGTATGTTTGTGTGTCTAAGTGTGTAAATGAAGAATATTTTCCTACCTCCAGATGGTATTAATAAAAATTGATTTAGAAACAAGTGCTTGTGAAAATTGGGCATTCTAAAACTTCCATAAAATCTAATAAAAAAATATTAAGCATTAATGCTAATTTAAGTTTAATGGAAACGGACATGTCCTTATAGTTATCAGTTGCCAAAGTTTACTTAAATTCATTTAAGTTGATGTTATCTGTTAAACATTTCAAGAAGATGCTTAAAGAAAAGCTTGACTTTATCTAATGTTTGGTAAAAGTTTTGTAAGTAATCTAGCATGGTTGCTAAAAATAAGTAAACAAGTGTGGCAAGTAAACATCTTAATAATAATACTGCATTAATGTATAACAGTGTATATATATGCAAACAGCCTGAGAATTTTTGTGGTAACCAAAATTCTTTAAGTTTGCTAAGTTATATAGACATATTTTGGGTCTAATGAGAAATTGTGCTGTAAAGCACATTTCCAAAAATGATAATATACGTTCATAGATGTATCAATCTGAAGAATGCTAGTGTAACAGTTTACAGTGGCCTATTTTTCAGTGTTCACTGAAGGTTAAAGTAATGGTTTTAAGTTCTAATGAAAACTACTTAATATAATAAGGAAAATATATCTGTATGCTAAAGATGTGTGTTTTAATAAGAGAAAGTATAAAGAATGGAAATTCGTTTTATTGAGGGTAAAAGAAGGTAATTGTTTTAAAGTACAGCTATTTATTTAAAGGGGGAAAACACTGAATGTAAAGAGAAAGTTGTAGAAAGGTTTTGGAAAAATTGATATAGTCATGCTATGTGAAATTAAAGCAAGTGAGTCTTGATATCAAGTACACAGCAAAATTAGAATTTTGTTTTCTGTTAAAGACAAAGTTTTCTTAAACTGTTAGTCTGCTCTTAATGTTGAAAGACTGCAAAAGGCTTTCTAATTGTTTTATCAAAATAGTTTCTCATGCTTAAAATCTCAATGAATTGTCTGAGTATTTAAGAAAATGAGATTCTAATATCAAAGGACTAAATGTTAAACTTTGCTAACAACTGTGTAAACTTCTGTATCTGCCTTTGAAGTATTTTGTTGTCATTCTTGTTAAATAGATAAGTATTGCTTCATGGCAACCTATAATCTTATTTAAGCAAATGCCAAAGAAACTTTCTTTTGACAACTTTCCAAAATAAAATTCAAAAAGGTGCTTTTACCTCTAGTTAACTCTGATATTTTCCAGAGGGCCCCTGGAACATGTCAGAAGAATTTTTTCTCCTCATCAGGAAAAATATTTGGCTAATTTAGCTTATTTATCTGATATATATTTACCTAGAAAGCACTGTCAAAAGGAATGATGCTAAACTTTGTTACTGAATGTTTTGTGTTACAAAAATATCCAAATTTTCTTATGTCAACTGTCTTACAGTAAGCTCTCATCAGATCTTTAACCATTGTCATTTCTAAGTCTTTTGTCATTTATAGTCACTGTTTTATTACTCCTAAACTAGTAAAGAACTAGATTTCACCAGAACAAGTATTAGTTACATAAGACGTAAGTTAAAAAGGTAGAAGAGGAACCCCAAACTCCACTCCATGACCTGGTAACCATGGCCTTTAAAGTCTTTAAAACCCGTGATAAAGAACATGAGAAGAGGACAGTGTCCCAAACCCGAGCCTTCGTGGTGGCCCTGTGGCCAGCAGGACAGGGGTCTCATCACACCAAAGACCAGTCCAGAGCTCGTGAGCCTCCAGAATCCCTGCTTCTGGTGTGGCCAAGAAGACCACTGGGCAAAAAGATTCCCCAATCAGACCAACAACCAGCCTTAAACCCCGCCCCCATGATGCCCCTTGTCAGCCGGAAGTAGCCAGATCGAGTCATCACCCATCATGACCAAAAGGCTGGAATGTAAGGCTGGAGGTACTGTAGGGAGAAGGGCGAGGATAAGGCAGGCGGAGCAGAGACAGCACCAAGTAGCTCTATGCCGTATGGGGAAGGAACAAACAGCTCTTCCTGGATTTCAGTCCCATGATGTGCCAGCAAACCCCAGATGCAGACCCCCTCCATCTGGAAGGAGGAGACCTCTGGCTGTCCATCACCTGACCCTGAGCCAATAAAAATTCCCCATATCCCCCTAGCATGGCCCACTTCCCCCTCCCTTCCCTGTTCTCTTAAAAACTCCCCCCGCCTTCCCTCCTGGGTTCGACTTCCCCAGCCTGTATTAGCACAGACTGGTGAACCTTGCCCAGGAATTGCACTCAAATAAACTGCCTGGCCCTTTGTTGCCTCTCGTCGCCTGCTTATTTCAGTTAGAATTTATCTTACAGATGGTACATTCGAAAATCCATTAACATCATCCACCACATCAACAAAAAGGACGAAAACCATATAATCATCTCCATAGAGGCAGAAAATGCACTCTACAAAATTCAACATTCATTTATGATAAAAACTCCCAACAAAATGGGTACAAAGAACAAGTACCTCAACATAATAAAGGCCATATATGATAAACCCACAGCCAACATCATACCTGACAGTGAAAAGCTGAAAGCTTTTCTCCTAAGATTGGGAACAAGACAGGGATGCCCACTCTCCCCACTGTTATTCAACATAGTACTGGAGGTCCTAGCCATGGCAATCAGACAAAACAAAGAAATACAAGGTATCCAGATTGGTAAAGAAGAAGTTAAACTGTCACTATTTGCAAATGACATGATATTGTACATAAAGAACCCTAAAGACTCCAAAACTACTGGAACTAATAACTGAATTCAGCAAAGTTGCAGGATACAAAATTAATACACAGAAATATGTTGCTTTCCTATACACTAATGATGTAGCACAAAGAGAAAACAGGAAAACAATTCCATTCACAATTGCATCAAAAAGAATAAAATGCCTAGGAATAAACCTAACCAAGGAAGTGAAAGACCTATACCCTGAAAACTACAAGACACTCTTAAGAAAAATTAAAGAGGACCCTAACAAATGGAAATTCATCCCATGCTCGTGAGTAGGAAGAATTAATATTGTCAAAATGGCCATCCTGCCTAAAGCAATCTACAGATTCAATGCAAGCCCTATCAAATACCAACAGCATTCTTCAATGAACTGGAACAAATCATTTTAAAATTCATATGGAACCACAAAAGACCCTGAAGAGCCAAAGCAATCCTGAGAAGGAAGAATAAAGCAGGAGGATCTCACTTCCCAACTTCAAGCTCTACTACAAAACCACAGTAATCAAGATAATTTGGTACTGGCACAAGAACAGAGCCACAGACCAGTGGAACAGAATAGAGTCCAGATATTAACCCAAACATATATGATCAATAATTATACAATAAAGGAGCCATGGATATACACTGGGGAAATGACAGCCTCTTCAACAGCTGGTGTTACCAAAACTGGACAGCTACATATAAGAGAATGAAACTGGATCACTGTCTAACCCCACACACAAAAGTAAACTCCAAATGGATCAAAGGCCTGAATGTAAGTCATGAAACCATAAAACTCTTAGAGAAAAACATAGGGAAAAATCTCTTGGACATAAACATGAGCAACTTCTTCATGAACATATCTCCCTGGGCAAGGGAAACAAAAGCAAAAATGAAGTGAGCTTATATCAAGCTGAAAAGCTTCTGTACAACAAAGGATGCCATCAATAGAACAAAAAGTCATCCTACAGTATGGGAGAATATATTCATAAATGATATATCCGATAAAGGGTTGACATCCAAAATATACAAAGAGCTCACACACCTCAACAAACAAAAGAGCAAATAATCCATTAAAAAATGGGCAGAGGATCTGAACAGACACTTTTCCAAGGAAGAAATTCAGATGGCTGACAGGCACATGAAAGATGCTCCACATCGCTAATCATCAGAGAAATGCAAATTAAAACCACAATGCGATATCACCTCACACCAGTTAGGATGGCCAACATCCAAAAGACAAACAACAACAAATGTTGGTGAGGATATGGAGAAAGGGAAACCCTCCTACACTGCTGGTAGGAATGTAAATTAGTTCAACCACTGTAGAAAGCAGTATGGAGGTTCCTCAAAAAAATCAAAATAGAAATACCATTTGATCCAGGAATTCCATTCCTAAGAATTTACCCTAAGAATGCAGGAGCCCAGTTTGAAAAAGATATATGCATCCCTATGTTTATCACAGCACTATTTACAATAGCCAAGAAATGGAAGCAACCTAAGTGTCCATCAGTAGGTGAATGGACAAAGATGTGGTTCATATACACAATGGAATATTACTCAGCCATAAGAAGAAAACAAATCCTATCATTTGCAACAACATGGATGGAGCTAGAGGGTATTATGCTGAGTGAAATAAGCCAGGCGGAGAAAGACAAGTATCAAATGATTTGACTCATCTGTGGAGTCTAAGAACAAAGAAAAAAATGAAGGAACAAAACAGCAGAAGACTCACAGAACCCAAGAATGGACTAACAGTTACCAAAGGGAAAGGGACTGGGGAGGATGGGTGGGAAGGGAGGGACAAGGGGAAAAAGGAACATTATGATTAGCACACATAATGTGGGGGTGGGGCATGGGAAAGGCAGTACAACACAGAGAAGAAGTGATTTATAGCATCTTACTACATTGATAGACAGTGACTGTAATGGGGTATGTGGTGGGGACTTGATAACGGAGGGAGTCTAGCAACCGTAATGTTGCTCATGTAATTGTAGATTAATGATAACAAAAAAAAAAGAGGCTGTTTCAAAGTTTCATCCAATGACTTAGACATTCCTAGAAAGAATTTGGTCACATGGTCACCTCTAATGGAAAGATTATTGGAAAGGTATTTTAGCATTCAAGCCACCGTGTAAAAATTACAAGATTGAAAAGAATGGCAAGAAAAGGCAAGAATGAAAGATTGTGAATGGCTTTTAACCTACCCTGTCTGCCTCTGTGGGCAAAGGGATGAGGAAATTTATAATATATATATATATACACATACATATTAATAGGCCATTCAACTTATTTTCTAAATCACAGAGAGAGAAGATATTTCCTTAGCAAATACTGACTTTTGAAAGTGTTGTTTGGCACTACAAGGCAGATCTTGATTTATTAACATAAGAGTTAGGTACTTACCACTGAGATGGTTTCCCAGTATGCTATACCATTATGATTTGCTCTTCAGCTGAGCCATTTTTCAAATGCATTCATTTAAACCCTGAACACTTCTAAACACTTAAATTTCAGTATAGCACAGATCTCAGCCTCATAATTCCCTTTCTAAACTGTATCAGGAAAGAGAAAACAGGCATTGCAGGTTTGTCTGATTCCCTTACATATCAGCGAGCTAGGGAAGCAAGATGTTAAGTGGTCTCATTTATAGAGTAACTCTCCATGTGAGAATCACTTACAAGGCCTTTAAGAAATTCTGATAAAATGATATTTAAGAGTTTCTAGATAATAATGTGCAGCTAATGCTGAGAACTAGTGCACTAGAAAAAAGAAGGGGGAAAGAAATAGCATGGAAAAGCTTGAGCAAGTTATTGAATTTCTTAAGCTCAATTTTCTCATCTGTCAAATGAGTTAAACCATATAAAGATTGTTTGGTTCATGGCACATAATAAACAATAAATATTATTGTCGTTTTGCTGATCTTAATATATTTTTTAAGTCTTTTTATTTGTGAGCAAATGGGAGTTTCTCCAAGGCAGGTGATAATGTATGAGATCATAGATCTTGAAGACAGAAAAATTTGGTGTTTAAATTCCACCTTGGCCACTCACTAATTAATTTCACATTAAGCAGGTGAATTGTTTGATCTGAATCTGTTTTCTCATCTATTAAACGTGCATAATACTTCTCTCGTGTTGTGAAGATTAGGAGATACTACATATGCTAAGTATAATTTTCAAGAAAGTAAAATCATGACTTATGCAAATTTAAAATGGACACATAACAAAGATTTTATTCAACTCTTTAATTACTGAGGAGCCAGTAAGATGGCAAACCTGTTCAAATGAGAATTTGACTTAAAAAGCTTTATAACCTGTGTCAAAATTCATTTGCAATGATAAACAGGAATTATGTGCATTGCTATCGATTATTCACAATTCAACAGCTACCCCTACCAAGTTATGAAAAAATCTAATCAAAAGAAAGTCAATTCAAGGTGCACATTTCTGGAATCAGTTAAACCCTGATGGTCTCCTGGACAATACCCAGCACTCCACTGAAGGACTCAGGAATCTTCTTTGCCCGTTTCCAAGTTGTAATGTGGAGTTAAAGCACACAGCAGAATGGACCTGCCATGGTAGAAAGTATTGAGTAAGTGGTGGCTTCTGCTCTTGGTATTCTTGGGTAATATGACTACTTGCCTAGAAAACCGAGGCAAATCAACTAAATATACTGAGAGGTTTATCATTACTATGACATTATGCACTCATGCCTTACATTCTTCACTCTACTGTAAACACAGTGGTGACAGATTTTTATATAAAGAAAAGTCATATTCCAAAGCAGGATAATAGATAACCTGAGCAATATGCAGGGATTGAGGCCTCAGTCAGCCCAGAGTTGGATGAAACAGCAAGGTGTCCTTCGTAAAGCTGGAGAGTGTTACCTTTGCCATCTCTGATAACTCCAGCCACCAAGGGGCAGGAGCCCAAGCCACCAGCCAGGCCCATGCCCTGACCTAGAGATGCAGGGGAGGGATGGTTGGAGGCAACCCAAAAATTCGTGGCCAGGGAGGTTTTGGGGTGAGGAGGATGGAAACTTACATGGGCATTCAGATAAACCTACAAACTAAAATTTCAAAGAAAATGAGCATTAACACTAAAAAAGACAGCAAATAAATAATGACCAGAGAAATAAATAAGTAGAGAATACAATGCAGTCATTAATTGTGGAAGAATATTTAGCATGTTAAACATGGTAAGAGAAGGAAAACATTTCAAGGGGTGGCCGATGTTTTGAAGAGTGTTCCAACAATTGGCCATTTTCTCTCAGCTCCATTTCCACCCTTTTGCAGCAGTCAAAAGTCTGCATGTTCCAGTCTTTTCCATACTGTGTTAACAGCTGTCTCTCAGGGACAATCTGCCAATGGGAGACACTGACAAAGACTGGAAATGAGGAGGACTTGCCCTGTTCTGGAGGAGACTCGGACAAACGTAGCAGTAGCAGCCAGAGGCAAGCCCAAGTCCCTGACTGGCAACACGGTTTGGACAGCAGTTACTGGACTTCTGTAACATCAGCAGGGTGTTTATATTTTATTTTAACCATCACTTTATTTCCATTCAGACTGAAGGAAAATTTAGAAAAGCTTCCATTGTAAGTAGCAAGACAAGGGAAGTGCAGAGGACTGTTGATGCCATTGTTTTGAAGTTGGCCTGTCAGTTGTCATGACTGAAACATAAAGCCCACAGCTTCCGCCAAGTGTAATAAAATGTTTCCCAAAATGTCTAATTATAGGATACAATAAAGTCTGCTTACTTTCATTTCCAATGCTGCAGAACTGCCTGCTCCCTGTAAATCAGCTGCAGTGGGGGTCCAGCAGCTTCAGGAGCACAGTGAGTGTGCAGTAAGTGCCCCAGGATTGTGGCCAATTCCTTTTGTTCCTCCTGCATGGTACTGGCTTCCAGCAGTTACTAATCTGGAGGTATCTTTTTTGTTTTGCTCATCCAGTCCTTCCATATTTGCAACCACTTTTCTGTACTACATTCTCTCTGTTGGTTCCGACTGCCCAAGTGGATACTGACTGATGGGCAATACCAGCAGAGTACAGATGACATTCAGCATTCTCGCATATGCTGAACCATTAGAACAATGACACTTAAGGAACTGTGAATGCAAGCAGGAGCTAACCTGCTCTGCCAAAAAATTTAACAATTTACACATTATAAATGCATATGCATATCTCTACAAAGGAGCTGGTTTTCTCACAGAAGTAGGATTAAGGGTAATTTTTATGAGGTGAGAGGATCACAGATACTGGTACCGCTATAACTTGGTTCAAATCCCAGCTTTGCACCCTCCTAGATATGTAGCCTAGGCAGAAATTTTAACATCTATGCCTACTTCTCCAAATGTAAAGTGGTTGAAATGGTATCTCAAAAGTTATTTGATGAAAAAAAAATGAGTTAATGAAGTTAAAGAACAAAGAATGCCTGGGAATAGAATTTAATAGAATTTATTAACTTATTTAAAAAGTAATTTTTGGAAATGTTTTCAACTTTTCTTTATTTTCCAACTTTAATAAAGGATATATAATTGACCAGAAAACATCATAAAAAGAAAAATATGACATTCCACAAAAAAGGAAATATAAATTATCTTATTGTTAAATTTGTAATATTTACAGTGCCACAGGGCTTAGTTAGAAGTCACATCCTATTGGTCACACGAACTGCCCCAGCAGAATGTGGGAGGAAACTAACGCAAGGGTGTTTAGGGTGGGGTCACTGTGGGCCATCTTAGAGACTGGCCCCAATTTGGAATATGAAGACCATTGTCATGCTTATAGCCAAATTAATTTTTTTAGCATTGCATGCAGCTAAGAGTAGCAGGAACCCCAGCAAACGGTGATTTTAAACAAGGAAGGTTTTTTTGTTTCATGTCAGAAGGAGTCCAAGAGTAGGCAGTCCACAGTTAGCATGGTGGTCAAGGATACCTTCAAGGCTCCAGGCTTTGGGATCTACTGCCCTTAGTGATGACAGCAGCACTTCCAGAACTCCCAGCAGAAAGAGACTACATGACACCAATGCCTTCCCTTCACACTCATTGGCCAGAATCCTGTCATGCTACTTCTAGTAAGGCAAGCTGGGAAACTGAGTTTTTAGACACTCCACACTCTGTAGTAAATGAAGGCAAGGAAATTGTATTGATTGAGCCCACCATTTCTTCCTAAACTCAGATTCTGAACACTGCCTTTTCCTAAGGTAGATAATGAGGCAACACATTCTTGGAGCCACATTATAACAAAAGTACAGGTCCTTACACATACAGGTTCTTATTAACTGTCTCTTGGGTGAATATATTATATAGGATTAGGTGTTTAGCATCTCTTAAAAGCATTAGCCTTATACAAGTATTTACCTAAAAGGACTGTATTCTATTTGCATTCACTGAGAAAAATAGACTTTCCATTACTAAGAAGTAAAAAGAATAAAGCAATATAGAAATTCTTTGCAGTTTAATTTTCTCTTAATTTCAGGATTTGTATTCCAGGTTTTGTTCTGTGCATGAAAAGCTAGGCCCTGCTATACTTCAGCTTTCAGCTTCCCCTGCCACCCTTGTGTTCCCAAACCTTTTCCTGCTGCCCTATACCCCTGTCCTCACACATAAGTTCTTTTTCCATCATCGTTCTACTTGGCTCAGAATTTCCTTTTTTAAATAACACAAAAATAAAAAGTTATAGGGAAAGATGATAAAATACATTCCCTTTAGAAAACAACTGATGTTATAAGAAGCTAACTTTGTAAAAGAGACAACCCAAAACACACTGGATTCTGAAAATACCATGAAATGCCAACATAGCATTTTTGTACTTTTAAAAAAATGTCTTCAACTTTTATGCCAACATGACTTTAAAATTGAAGCTGTTAAAAATACACATTTAATTTAGTAGGTTTTAATTCACAGGGTTTTTTCATGGGTGGGGTTGAAAAGTGGTGAGTTGCATTTTGCCAGAGGAATATACTGCCTCTGTACGAGTCAGACTTTGTACTAAGAATAGACTTGTGGGCTGCAGGATAATTAAAAAGTGCTTGGCATAATTGAAGTTCTGGTGAGGAAATGATTAAAGTCATGGCCTTGCATGTTGGGTGTATACAAACTACTTTAAAACTTGGACACTGGAATGTAAGGTCTTAAAAGGATTACATTAAGATGAAAAACATAAAATGCCCCTGATAAATCATACTTTCATGTTTAAATATAACTAGAATCACTAAAATTATATATTGATTTTACATGAATAGTGAAACTTGCTATACCTACTAGAAATATAGAAAAGCATCTTTTTTAAAAGGGTAGCTTATGCTCTTACTCAAAACAATGGAAAATAAACTAGAGTAAAATGTTTACTTGGCCATTTTAGCATTAAGAAAGATTTTCAGTATTATTCAGTACCTCTAGCTTTGTGAAATACTAAAACTTAAAAGTATTTAATGTATTTAATTCTTGTTATTTGAAAAAGTACCAAATACTGTTTCTTCTTTGAATTAAATTATTTAAAGTCAATGAATTAGGCTTTCTTTTAAAGGTTAAACAGTCTAAGTAGGCAACTACTACCAAGGGCTACTTTGGAGGTGGAAGCTGGGGTAATACTTTTCACAGCAGTATCATTTGAATCTGTTTTTAAGTAAACATTACCCTCATAATTAAATTAGTAAAGATAAAATTAAGTTGAAGAGCTTATAAGGTCAAAAATCACTGAAGAAACTGGAAAATAAATCATGAAAAAAGAATAATCTTGACTGAAACTTGCCAAGTAGCTTCACATATGATATGACCAAGTTTCTAAACAGTAAGACACAACCTGGATCTAGAATTATCATCTTAAGACAAAACAGGAAAACAGAAATGATTACATATTTTGTGTTACAGCTTAAAAAAAAAAAATCTATCCTAAAAAATCAAGAAACCTCAAATTCTTTATTATTAAATATCAGTTGACTTGTTAACAAAAGGAAAGGCCAGCTTCCTCATCATTGTCATGGTAATTTTGAAGTCTCCTTAACATGCTTTTATTACCAGTCTCAGAGTTCCCAAGGTAGGCATGGACTGCATGTAACCAGTTAAAGATAAAAATATAAATTTAAATGATTATTTTATACATGACTACAACATTAATTCGTTATTCTAAAGTAATATTTATATTGCACCATTATAAAACCAATAAATGATGGAATTTACAATCCCCAGACTCAAATTATTAAGGACTGAAAAGTGGATAGGAAAAGTAGAAAACTTCTCTCCATGAAAAGGCACTAAAACAAAATAAAAACAATGAAATAGTCACAATTTATCAGGCAAAATTTTAAAAAAGTATGCAGAGATAGTAGTATTTATACCATCCAATTGTAATTGAAGGAAAAAGAATAAAATAAGAAAATGAAACCTATTTAAATAGTATAATTTGTAGTAAAGACAAGTCATTAACTTTGTGGCTATCCACAAAGAATAAAAAAGTGAATGGTCTCGGACATATTTTGAAGGGGCAGATAATATCCAAATAATAATATCAAATTATGTAGAATAAAAATATTGCATGTAGTAAGAAAAATGGACAGCAAACACACTTGTAGTGGGAAACTTCAATATACATCAGCATAAATCTATGACAGATAAAACAGACAAAAGAAGGCAGATTTACAAAATTAATAATGTAGTAAACAAAGAATAGATTCCCAACAGTAAAAATTACAAAGACCATATTTTCACTCTAATATAAAATCGGAAGCAAGAAAACATTTAAAGACACATACACAAAACAAGAAAAATACAAACAAGCCAACAAATGCAAATCACGCGCACACATAACCAGCCACACACCTCAGTCCTATGACGGGAATTAGCCAGATATAAATGGAGAAGCATTAGAGTCTTTCACTACTTAAACAGAATAAAAATAAACTACTGCAATGAATTAAAATAGAAAAAAATATAAGCTATGTGTCTGTAAGAATACACCAAAAAACAAAAAAACAAAAATTCTTATTTTCCACTTCTGGAGTTTGCTAGGCACTCACTCATTATTCTAAAAACTGAATCAAGCATTTCAACTTTCCATGTCAGGATAATTAGTTGGTTAAGTAAAGTTTGTTATAGAAAAGTCGTAATGAATAAATGCAGAATAATAATAGAAAATCATCATTTTAAGATTTCCCTAATGAAATAATGGATCTTGGCAATGATCATCAATGGCTGCTTATGAGTATTCTGTAAAAAGTCTATGTTATTCTTTTTAATTAATGAGTCTGTCTGACATCACCTGAATCTACTGATGCATTTTAACATTAATAATAATAGTAGGACAATCAGACATCACATTGCTTCTAATGTGATACAACTGAAAATTCACAGTACCACTTATGAAGTATTTTTTCCAAGATTTAAAACTGAATTCAATCAAGTTTTTGGACCTAACAGCTGGCTTATAGGAAATGTAGGAGATGGAGAAATATGTTAAATAATGCCATAAGGATATAATCAACATAATACAGACTAAGGAGTTCTACAGGTCAAATGACCCAATTTATTTCATAAATAAATGTCATGAAAAATAAAGGAAGGGGAACTGTAATAGAGTAAGAAGACAGGTCCACCAAGTACAATGTGTGAATTTTGTTTGGATCTTCATTTGTAAAAAACTTTTAAAAACAAATAATAAGAGCACAATCTTAACTATTAATATCGCTGATTACAATTTTATATTGCCTATTTAGAAAATGTAAGAGTATCAATTAGAAAACAAGAAAATTAGTGACTAAATACAAGATAAAAATTGCAGTTTTCATTTATACTGTTTAACATTAGTGAGAAGCTAACAATTCTTGAGAGCTACAAAACATCCAAAATATTTAGAGATAATTTTACAAAGAAACGTGAGCTGTTTGAAGAAAACTATAGGACTTATACCAATACAAATACTTTAATTGAAAACTAAGGTTAAAAAAACTATTTTTTCTCTTTCCCATTGCCTTAATAATCATTAAGCATTAAATGCGCTTTAATGTATCTTATGATATACCTCATTCCTTATGCTCTTATCAATCTGTTAATCTTATAATCTGTTAATATGATAGGGAACTTGATTTATTATCTTAGTAAAAGTGTCTCTCTTTACTTGGGAATCCAAAAATCATTAAAGTATGTGCTTACAGAGAATCACTCATTATAAGCAGGTGGAGAGAGAATCATAAGTGGACCCTTTTGTCTTTTAACAATCTGGGGTTTGCTAACTCATTTCTGAACTGTTTATGATGAGGAGTTACTGCAGCCTCATAAAGTTTTATTATTGGGGCCACAGTCATTATCATTTTCTATAGCCTCACCTCATTAAACACAGTTCTGCTTGACTAATGCTCACTACTAACATACATGCAGCAGCCCATCCTTTATAAGGCTCTCATCACCAGCAGCAAATTCATGACTATGAACCAGCTTAGGGAATCTTGTTGTCCTGGCTATTCCAGGTACCCCAGTATGAGTATTTACAATGATTACATTGCCCAATTATAATCTAAATACAGTAGGAATTAATGCCATAATCACAAGCTTTCTCTCTACATATTTATTGTATCACAAAAGGGTATTACACGGAATCAATTAAACTCTAATGTGTGAATACATTCTTAGAATCTTCCACATCATCTCTCAGCTAAATATCACAGTAAACTCTCATTTTATTATTGGATCAGCTATTTATAAGTTAACATTTGTGAACTAGACAAAAGCTTACATTTTTATAAACAGATTTTCTGAGAACTGTAGATAATCTGCATTTATCAACTATAAAATACTAATAAAGTCACTCAAACTTAGAATAAAAGATGTTAGTAAAAGTACAAAGAAACATAAACTCAACCATACATATCAGTTTGCTTCAGTCATTTTCCCATTGCAATTGATAATTGATCTCAGCTATTTCAAAGCTAAACTACAACACACTCTATACAATGTAAATTATGTATTCTATTGAATGAGAAAAAAATTTGAAATACACAGAAAACAGGAGATAAACTGAGGTGGTAAACAGGCTAACGAGATACAAATTTCTGCTTCCATATTGCAGGTTATGAGTAGTCCAAATGAGCCACAGAATAGAGGCCCAGGCTGAGGAAAGGCAAACAGATTCTGGCCCACCTAAGGCTTTCAGAATTAGCACCAGTTTTCTCCTAAGGGGCATGAGAAGATAGTCACAGAGTCTTTCACAAAAGAAAGGCTAGAACATTAAAGGAAAAACCAGTATAGCATGAATTTCTTAAGGTAAAGGGTCCCAACCAGTGCAAATGGGTTACAAAGGTAAAGATATTGGCTTTCTCACCTTGTAGAGTGATCTGATCAAGACCTATGTTGGACAGAATTGTAGGCCAGAAACTTCTGGATATAAGCATCCTCTTTTATTTAATATAGTTTGACATAAAAATATTATTTTCTATGTGTTATAGTTTAAAAAGTTTAGGAAGCACTGTTGTAAGGGAAGGAAATAATTCTTAATCATCTTGTATGTTCAGTATCCAGCAGCCATGTTTTCTGCTGTGGCAGTTGCCCATGCTGGACATGGCTAAAAGCTGAGAGTTAAGGCTTGGCCCTTGGCAGAAGACTGCTTCTAGGGGTCAGAGAAACCAGTCTAGATTTTGATGGTTGGTGGGAAATGGAAGAAAAAAAACTGGAGACTGAAGGGTTTCAAACATACAGCATATTTGCTCAGCAAGCCATTTCCTAAACTCTGAAGCTTATGTGGGGCAATTGGCTAAAATCTTAACCTGAAATCCTGCTAAGAACAGAGCAGAATTACTTGCAATCAAGCAATGCTGAAGAGGAGAAGACCCATCAGACTTCAGTTCAAAGTCCAAAAGAGACATGACTTTGGAAAAAGGGTGACCCAAGGAAGACTCAGTCTTGTCAAAACAATTGCCCAGCCTCAAATCAGCTAACTGGATTAAGGTGACCAGCCTATGCTCACTCAATCTGCTTAACAGAAAATGGGTAGACCCTCTCTGGTATGAAAAAAAAAAAGTCTTTATCTTTTATAGCCTTTATAATAGAAGAAAATTTGGAATAAAAAATACTAGATCTAGAAGAGGAATCACAGGAAAGAAAAAAGAACATAAAATGAGTGAATCAAATAGAAAAACAAAGATCAACATAAACCCCACTATATTGGAAATTATATTTAATACAAATTGGCTAAAATAGTCAGATGAGGATTGTCAAACTGAAAAAGCAAAAAGCAAACAGAATTTTTGTGGCTTACAAAATAAACTATAAAGTCATAGAGAGGCTGGAAATAAAAGATGGAAAAAGAAATACTATGCAAACACTAAACAAATGAAAGCTCCTACAACTATATTAATAACAGACAATATAGATTTCAATGCAAGGAGCATTACTAGAGCTCAAGAAAGACATTTAATAATGACAGGAGGGTTAAGCCATAGGAACACATCATAATTCTAAACTTTTATGCATTCAGCAACATAGGTCAAAATAGATACAGGGAAAACTGACAGGATTAAAATGAGAAATAGAAAACTATACAATAATAGTAGGAAATTTTTACAGAGCTTTATTATTCAGAAATTTGATATCACTGGGGTAGAGAAAATTGCTTACTTTAGGACACCCCCCCCACACACAGTTAAAAAACATAACTTGGTTGCCATGGAGAGTGAAGGAAAGAAGCACTGATATTCCCCTTCCCCCACCCACATACTGTATGAGGCCCAAGCTAAAGAACTACTAAAGACAGAAGGACCTGCAAACTGACACACGCTCTTGCTCCATCACAAGCTTGTCTCTGAGTAGTAAACAACAGTTTCCTGGAGGAGGAACAAGACAGTGGAGAATGACCTCCTCTGTGGTTCAGGTGTACAAGGACTGCTCAGAGTTGAGAGGGAAGCAGAGTACTGAGAAAAACTGGGACCCCAGACCCCATACTAAATACAAGGTAACTACTGGAGGGATTTGAAATTTTTGGGCTTTGAAAATAACTCTCACAACAAGGAAACTAAAACCAAGATCAATTACTGAATACACTGATTCATCTCTCTATAATAATGGCCTGATATAATAAGAGTTGTATGCAATTCTGAGCATAAATACTACATACATGTATACAACCCATCTATCCACAATGTACATCATTCAGTGAAAAACCGTAAGATGCACAAAAAAAAAAAACAGGATAAAAACAATGCAATGTCAAGAAATAAGGCAACAAAACTAGATCCTGACTTTGATGTTGGCATTATCGACAGACATAAAAACAATTCTGATTAGTATGTTAAAGGAATTAGTAAAAAAATGTGCAAATATGAATGAACGGAGAAATTCAAGATAAATGGAAACTATAAAAAAAGTTAAATAGAAATACTAGAAATAAAAAAGCATGGTATCAGAGATAAAGATCTACTTCAATGGGCTTATCAGCAGACTACACCAACCAAGGAAACAATCAGTGAACTGGAAGATAAACCAACAGAAATTATCCAGACTGAAGCAAACACAAAAAAGAAAGAGACAGGACTGAGAGAGAGAGAGAGAGAGAGAGAGGTAATGAGAGTGAGAAAACCAAGCACTCAAGAGCTGTGGGACAGAAACAAAAGGTCTAACACACCTTAAACAGAGCCCCAGGATGAAGAGAAGGAGCAGAGCAGGAGAAACATTTGATAATGCAATGGCTGAGAATTTCCTGAAATTAAAGAAAGACCAAAAAACCCTCTAAGATCTAAGAAGCTCAGAAAACACTAGGTTGATAAGAATAAAAAGGTAAAACCTAGCACATCATAGTTAAACTCTGGAAAATCAAAAAGAAAAAGAGAAACCTTTAAAGGTAGGAGGGGTATATATATATATATATATATACACATATATATATATATATATATATACACACACACATATACATAAATGTTTTAACAACAGTAAAAAGGACAGAAGAGAGGTAATGAAGTTATACCACTGTAAGGTTCTTATACTATATGTGAAATGGCATGTTATTACTTAAGGTAGACCGTAACTTAAAGATGTGTATTTTAAACCCGAGAGCAACCATTAGAAAATAAAAATAAAAGGAAAATATAACAAGCCAACAGTAGAGGTAAAAATTAAATAATAAAACATTTAATTAATCCAAAAGATGGCAGGAAAAGAGGGATAGGGAAAATAATGAGACAATTAGAAAACAATTAGCAAAATGGTAGGTTTAAATTCAGCCATATTAATTACATTAAATGCAAATGGTCTAAACACCCCAATTAAAAGGCAGAGATTGCCATACTGCTGTCTATAAGAAAATCCCCTTAAATATAAAGGTGTTGATAGACTAAAGTAAAATAAAAATATTAAAAGCAAAAGCTATGGCATGCAATCGCTAAGAAAAAGAAAGTTGGAGTGGCTCTATTAATATGAAACAAAGTAAACTTCAGAACAAAGAATGTTACCAAAGATAAAGAGAAACATTATATAATGTCAAAGAGTCTATTTGCCAAGACATATCAATCTTAATTGTATATACACCTAACAATAGAGTTTCAAAACACATCAAGTGAAAACTAATCAAACTAAAAGGGAAAATAGACACATTCCCGATTATTGCTGGGGACTTCAATAGCACTTTTACAGTAGGTTAAACAAGCAAACAGAAAACAGTAAGGATACAGAAGACCTGAAAAATACTATCAACTAATTTTGCCTAAAACAAGTTTCAAAGAATTGAAAACTAAGTATATTGTCTGATCACAAAATAATTTGTCTCAGTGGGGCTGGTAGTATGAACCTGTTCTCCACAAGCACCTGGAATCTCAGCCTCTCCAACTGTTATGCCTGTCTTTGCTTTCCAGCCACCAATCTCCAGAGAACCATGTAATATGGGTTCATGCTCCTGGAGCAGATAACCAGGGCCAGGTGTTCAGAGGCCCTGGGCTTCTATTCCCCTGCTGGTCCATTCCTTTTCCTCCTGCTTTTGGGCTGGGGTAGGGGGTGGGCTTGGGTCCTGTAGGATCACAGCTTTGCCACTTTAACCTTTTCTGTGAGATGTTCCCTTCTTCCCCAGATGTAGGCAGTCTTCATGTCACTTTTTCAGGATTAGTTGTATGTGCTGTATTTTCGTGTTCATGTGATTTTAGGAGGAGGTTTCAGCCTCATTCTCACACTGCCATCTTTTTCCCTGCTCCCACAAAAGAATTAAACTAGAAACCAATTATAGAAAGATACCTGAAAAATCTCCAATTATTAGGAAATTAGAAAGATAATTAGAAAATACCCAACAGCCTAAAAATTAGAAATATATTCATAAATGACCCATGGATTAAATATTAAATCAAAATAGAAACTTAAAAATATTTTGAACTGAATGATAATGAAGATACATCATACCTTATGGGATACAGATAACCAGTGCTTGGAGGGAAGTTGCAGATATATATAAAAAGGAAAAAAGCTAAAAATCAGTGTCCTAAGATTTCAGCTAAGTAGCTAGAAAAAGAACAAAAATTCAGGCCAAAATAAAGGAAAATGGAATATTAAAAATAAATAAAAATCAATGAAATAAAAACACAAATGTAGAGAAACATACATTAAATTATTTGACAGTCATTATAAAAACTATATAGAGAACACTATCAATATTCAGAATGAAAAGGGGGATATCACTATAGATCTTAAAGATATTAAAAAGGTAAAAGGAGATTCTGAACATTTTATGCCAATAACTTTGAAAATTTAGATGAAATTGATATATTTCCTAAAGTAAACAGCTTACCAAAACCAACAAAACTGAAAAATGAAACCGAAACTGAAAAAACTGAAATACTGAAATAGTCCAATACCCACTGAGGAATTAAACACTGATATTAAAAAACTCTCCCAACACACACACAAAAAAAAAACCCCAGGCCTTTCCAGTGCTTTTTTCCAAGCATTTAAGAAAAATATAATATTATTCTTACATAAACCCCTCCAGAAAAGAGAAATGCTTCTCAGTATTTTTTATGAGGTAAGCCTAACCTCAGTAACCAAAACATCACAAGGACATTTTTAAGAAAAAAACTTAAAGTCTAATCTCTAATATGAATAAGACATAAAAATCCAAAACAAAATATTAACAAGTTTAATCCAGTAATATACAAAAAGAATAATATAAAGTTACCAAATGAGGTTTACTTTAGAAGTGTAAGGGTGGTTTAATATTTGAAATCATTAATCTAAGTCACACTATTAACCAAAAAGGAGGAAAAATCATTCAGTTATTTTGATAGATATACTAAACAGCATTTCATAAATTCAACAATGATTTATAATGAAAATACTTTGTTAACTATGAATAGAAGGGAATTTCTTCATCTGATAATATATCTACAACAACCTACAGCAAACATCATATTTAATGGTGAAATACTGAAAGTTCTCCCTAAGGTTTCAAATAAGACGACAATATCTGCCCTTGCTATTGCTATTCAAAATTGTACTGGAGGTCCTATCCAGTGCAATAAGGAAGAAAGAGATAAGAAAGGCAAGAATTAGGAAGGAGAAACAAAAGTGTCTTTATTTGCAAATAACATGATTGTATACATAGAAAAATAAAAAAAAAACTATTAGAATTAAATGATTTCATTAATGTATTTGGATACAAGGTGAGTATGCAAAAATTAACTCTATTGCAGTTTCCCAACAACATACAGAAATGAAATTATGAAAAATACATTTGATAGGAGCATCAAAGCACACACACACATACCTAGGACAAAAAATGTGCAAGGCATTTAAAATTATAAAACATTACTGAGAAAATTTTTTCTAAAAATTCTAAATAAATGGAAGGATATACAATATTCATGAATAGTAAAGATGTCAGCCATCTTTCCCAAACTGATCTATATAGATCTGTAAGTTCAACACAATTTCAATCAAACTAAATCCCCAAAGTTTAGCTTTTAGGGGGACACTGACAAGCTGAATCTAAAATTTACATAAAAATAAAAAGAACCAAAACAGCTAATGCAATCTTGAAGAACAAAGATGAAGGATAGAGTGGTACTGGTGCAAAGAGAAAAATCAAACAATGGAACAAATAGAGAGTTCAAAAAGAAACCACACATCTATTTTACAACTGATTTACCTGCCTCATGACAAAGGTGACAGTGCAGTACAATGGAGAATTAATTTGATTTTCCATAAATGCCAGGTCAGTTGGTTATCCATATCTTGGGGTTAAAAATCTTTAAGTTTGAACTTTACACAAAATTTATTCAAGATGGATTGCAGACTCAAATATGAAAGGCAAAATAAAACTTTTAGAAGAAAACATGAGACCTTTAACTTGGAGTAAGCAAAGATTTCTGAAATAAGACACAAAAGGTGTTAACTATAAAGGAAATAACTGATAAACTGGACTAAATTTGTGATAATTTTCTGTGTCAACTTAAGTAGATCTCAGGTTGGCCAGATATTTAACTAAATATTACTTTTCAGTGTGTCTGTGAGGGTGTTTCTGAAGATATTAGCATATGAACTGGTGGACTGAGTAAAGCAGGCTGCTCTCCTTCAGGTGGGTGAGCCTCATCCAATTCATTGAGGGACTGAATGGAATAAAAAAAGGTGGAGAAAGGGGATTCACTGGCTCTCTACTGACTACTGAGCTGGGACATCAATCTCCTACCCTCAGCACACCTGGTTTTCAGACTTTCAGATTGACTATAATCTATAACATTGGCTCTCAGGCCTTCAAAAAACACCACTAGCTTTCCTGGGACTCCAGCTTGGAGACAGATCTTGGGACTACTCGGGCTCCATAATCACATTGGAGACAATACCAAGTATATATTGTTTCTCTAGAGAATCCTGACTAACACAATATTATTTAAGAACTGATAATCAAAAGTCACTAGTAAGAAAGTGAAAAGGCAACTAACTCACAGATAAGTAGAAAATACATCTACCTTTAACAAAGATTCATATCCAGACTTCATTTCATACTATGACCTAACTTGACTTTTAACAACAATTTTAACACAATCAAATAAATAGAGATGTAAGGGAACAGACACAAGCTTCAGGAATTACTTGCACTGTCATCAACTAAATATTAATAAGGAATAAAAACACAGCCCTTCTCAAATTGTGAACTGTTAATATTCACAACCTCAGAATTCCTTATAATCTTCAAAGCATGCTCACAGTCCTACTTCATAGTTATAACTAAAATTGACAGATGCCTTGGCCAAACTGATATTCATTTTTGATTGTCAAATGACAAGATTTACTTGTTCTTATAGGTGTCAAGCATTGGGTAGGCAATGGAATGGCATAATAGACATAGTTCCTACAAGCATTTAATTACTTTAGGATAAATACCTATGTTGCAAATTATTGTAACAAATGGCATGAATAATTCTGTGTTCCAAGAACCTTGAAATCTGTCATGGCATTTGATACAGTAATTTACATCTAGACATTTATCCTAAAGTAAATACTTAGATATGGATAAGAAATTGTACATGATATTCTATGCAAATATATTTATAATAGAAAACATGTTAATAACTATCCAACAATGGAGAAATAATTAATGTATTATCACGTATCCAAAGATAATGGAACAGTAAGTCCCTTTGGTAGTATGTGAGAATTCTCATTTTATCCTATCTTTCAATACTAGGAATCACCTCTTTAAAATTATTGTAGGAAGAAGAGAAATTAGTTTTAAGTTAAGACTTTTAGCATGGAAATAAAAATTTATTGTTTTAAGATAATTATGCTTATCTCTTAAAGTTAAAACAAATCTTTTAGAAATAAACAAGTTTTCAATAGTATTATATTCAGGTGACATTCAAGGAGTTTTTATCATTAATTATTGAAATGAAATTACTATTTTTTCTTAAAGATCAACACAAATGCACCTTACATTCTTGGGTTTTGATGATTTTTGATGACCTTTATATTTAGTTACATTTTTTAAATTGAGCTCTTTTTTTTAAATGATAAGAAAAGATACCTACTTCACAAAAAAGTTGCAAAAATAAACTTTAAGCTCACAAAATGCAGTGTGTAATTAAAATGTTTCTAATCAAATAATGTATGATAGTTAAACATAGGTTTAATTTTTAGCTTTAACCATAATTTGTTATCAATATTAACTTCATCTACTAACAGCAAACTAGAGATAGAATGCTCCTAACAGTTCTTTCTCCCTCCAAACCCATCCCAAACTATGCCAAAGGAGAAAACAAGATGCTTCAGTCATTTTTAGAAATAAGACTAAACCTCACAATTTTAAGGAAATATTAAATTTTAAGGAAAAAAGTTATGTTTAATATTTATTTTTCCTTTTGTGGAAGTGTTACCTGAAGCTTGTACAACTAGTTATGTTATATAAATTAAAAATGCTGAATTATACTTGGGATTTAAGCAACTTTTCCAATTCAATAGTATCAAAAGAAAAGACAACACATATAAGTTTTATTAATTCTTAGTCAAGAAAAAAAAAAGTAGGGAATTCCTCCTAAACTACCTGAAACAAGCAGCTATAAGGGCACCCATTCACCTCCCTGATTCACTCCCAGTGCCAACTCCTGCCAATTTTCCACTGTGGCTTCTAGAACATGTATGATGATAAACGAGGGTTCCTACACTGGGATCACCTCACTTTCCACCTCTTTCTGAAAGGAAACCTGACCCCTCACCCAGGAAACTGCTTCCCTTGAAGCCTTCAGGAGTAAAAGTCACTCATTGTTCCAGACTCAGTATAATTTCTCTTCTTTTTTAGACAATTCCTTCCTCCTATTTTGAAGCTCAGAACTAACAACAATATCACCATCCCTTCATCTACCTATGCATCCAGCAAGTATGTACTCAGTACCTACTGTGTGCCAGGTACTTTGGTGGATATAGGCTACAGGACAGCAAACCCTCAGAGTGGTTAAAATCTAGTGAGACACATATGAAACAATTCATCACACAAATAAATAACTGCCAATCATGAAAAAAAAGGAAGCTATTTGAAAGAATAGGATTTAGTCAGGCAGGAGTGGGGAAAGAGCATTTCAAGATGAGAGAAAGGAATGAATGAAATGACCTTGGTTTTCAAGGAAACCAAGTGCAATTGGGCACAGTGGGTGAGAATAGTGGTACAGAGGGTGAGAAGGTAGGCACGGCCTTCAGGCCATGAACATGAGGGCCAGAATGTGCAGGGCCTTGAGGATCATGCTGGGCTTTGGATTTTATTCTACATGTAATCAGAAACCATTGATAACAGTTTAAGAACTTCATTCCTTATCATAGTCACCTACTCATTGGCTCACATTTAGCCAAGACACTTGTTCTTCAGCTCTAAGTGCTTCCACATCCTAGACAGCTTCAACATCCAAGGCTTCTCAGTAACTCAGCATCCTGCACTCCAGTGACCTCCACCTCCACCTCAGGCAGACACCTCTTCACATTTTCCTTGTTCCAAACTACTCTGTCTCTGAAAATCCAGTTCCAATATTTAATTTTTAGGCTATGACCTCTCACCAGTCCTACTCTTCCACTCCTTAACACCTATCATTACTGTCCTCCTATCTTAACAATTTTTTATTATCTGATGAGGAAAAAATTGGAAGTAATACAATCTCATGAGAATAAGTGAAAAATTATTACTATTTCCTCCATCTCTACCAAGGCATGTAGGCTTCTCCATGATCAGATCAACATGTGTGAACTTACATGCACAAACAGAGACATACCAGTTTAGATTACAAAAAGTGAATCATACTGAACACATATTTGGTGACTTTTAACCTAAAAATAAAAATCATGAACAAATCTCAAGGCAGCAAATACAGATAGAATTCATTCCTTAAACTGCTGCACACTATTTCCCCGTACAGATGCCGTCTGTGGTTCGCTTCCAAAGACGACGTCACTTGCCTGCTGCAACAAACTTGTAGACCCCAGAGGACCTCAAAGCAGGCTCTTCAGTGGAGCTAAGTGCTTCTAATATTGGTAGTTGGAAAAGAACTGATGCTTGTGACTGAAAAAATCTGGGAACAGAACAGTTTCTCAGAGCACTTCAGCAGAACTCTCAGGTCCATGAGAACTGAAGCCATCGGCCTTGCAACTCTTGGCTTGCTACTGCCCAAGAAATGTGCGAGGCAGACGGCTGGCAGGTAGTGATGGGACCACAGCCAGGGGCAGGCCAAGGAAAACTCAGGCTTTCCCAGGGGACTCAGACAGAAAGGTGGTCCCCAGACAGAAATAGGAGAGGCCTTCTGAAGCAGGATCCATGGAAGAAGCAGAAGAGAATTTTAATGAAAATATAATGGAATTACAGCACTGAAAACAAAAAAGCAAATCCCAACACTTTCAGGAACTAAAAAATGTGATTTCTTAGTTAGAAATTCATATCCAACAGAAAAAGGGAATGACTGCCCTTCAGAACTATATTAGTGGTCAGAAAAATCAGGTGGAAGAAATACTTCACAAGAAACCCAGTGGGAAAAGGCAACTTGGGCAAAGTCAGACCCAGGAGACAAAACGAGGAAAAGGAACACGTGAAAAGGTAATAATCACACAAATAACGGAAGAAAACTTTCAGAACTTAACAAAGTCGTGAGGCCCTGCTATCAGGGATAAAGACAAAATTCTGCTAGACCGTTAGTGCCATGGGACAAGGGCTTTCTGGGGTGGTGGGAAGCTGCAGACAGAGACACTGCTTAGGGACCCCAGGGCACTGACTCCAGGCACCCCTGACACTTAGTGTGTTTCACACATCAGCTTCACATGGGAACAGTAAGCACACAGATGGTTAAAGTTCTAGGGTCTGGCAAATTTTCTTCGTTGTTCTGTGTCACTAGCATGTGAGTACCAACCTTAGGGACTTTGTGGTAGTCATTTCCTTCCAGTCTACCTTACACATAGCAGGTACTGATTTTAAATGCTATATGCACAAATTACTTTATTAAAAATAAAAAATATAAAAAAAGAACATATTCATAGATGAGGTAAATGCACAAGTGTCAAAAGAAACTCATCTTTATTTACGAAATGTACATAAAAGTAGTATGGTCATAGTTAAAAGTAGAGACTCTAGGTGCCTGACACCTACTAGCTGGGTGGCCTTGGGCAAATTACAGTAAATGGGATAAACAGCACCTATCCCATCAGGCACATGTGCCCGCACAGAACTCTGTCTGGCAGAAAGCAAGTTCTCAGTAAATAACAGCAGTGTCGCCTATGCCTGTGCTTTTAACGAGAAAACAACACTGTACACAGAACTTACATCATGGAATCAGGAGACTTAAGTTCAAATGCTGAGTTTAAAACTTAAGGAGCTTTATATAATAGCCCCAGTAGTTAATTCCCCTATGCTTACATTTTTTTATATCTAGAATAGAAATATGAATACCTGCCTCTTTCAACATCCATCCATCTATCCACAAACATCAACTGAGTATCTATTATATACCAGATATTGTGTTTGGCTAAAATAGAAATATGAATACAATACAGGTTTGTCCTTAAGGAGCTCATGGTCTAGTGAGCAACCCTCAAGACCCTTAGTTTCCTTTTGTGTGAATATTTCTTGAGGCTCCCTTTCCCATAGGAGACAAGACAGGACCACAAGCATCAAGCATATGTTTTAGTACCACATGCATTATCATTTTTTTACAAAGACAATGCTAATATTCTTAGAAATTGTTGAGCAAAAATTGGGGCCAGTTTCTGAAATAACTATATTTTGCTATTTTAAGAAAAATACTTTTAAGCAGTTGGGTCATTGGGAATATGCCCTTATAAAGAAACAATGCACGCCAACATGTTCTTTTTTTTTTTTACCTATTACTATCACTTGGCATTTAACAGCTATGACTTAAAATTCTGTATTTAAAACCTCACAGAAATTATAATGGCATCTGAGCATATACTTGCAACAATATTAAGTACATTGAGACATTTGGTATCTTTAGAAGGTATGTAATTATACCATTATTAAAAATTAATATGCAGAATATTTTCCTTTATTAAATATTATATGTATGTATGTATAAATGTAAAGCAATTATAAACATTATTTAAAAATCATGTATTTGGCTCATAACTGGCCTAAATTTATTATAAATTATCTTGAATGGTGGCTTACAGACAGTCATAAAGAATGGATCTGGTTTCTTTTGTGTGGGTGTGTGAAAAATATTCTAAAAACTGATACAACTTAAATAGGAATTAAATCAGAGCTAAGTGAAAATTATCCAGCAATATGGAATACTAACATCTATCTTCTTTGAAAGTTCAATTGTATAAAAAATTGTTTCGAATGTATTTACATAAAAACTCTAATACTACCACCCATAAATCATTTAATATAACAAATAATAGTTATTTTTTACCTAATAATTTTTTATACTCATAGTAAAAGCCTATTGCCTATAGCAAATAAAGACAATTTATCCAAACATTGTTACATAAGAAGTTTTAAGAAACTGTAAATAATTCTTAATACTCTCATTCTGATTCTCTGACTTTTCAAGACTATGTTGTATTTCTTTCAAACATACTTCCTGATGTTGTGCTTTCTAAATAAAAAAAAGAAAGAAAGACAATCAATAAGGACATTCATATCAAAGAGTAAAATAATAGAAAAATGTATATATATAATAAGTGAATATATGATTTTTAATTTTTTAAAAGAAAGAATCCTAATATCTGATGTGTTCATTAACTTACCTTAGAGCTCACTTTTCTTTAAAATCCACAATAGCTAAGGCATATAATGGTTGATCTCTACTATGATATGGTTTCTTATAATACACATTCACTTAGCACCACATTATATTTAGCATGATTAGCTTAATAAATTAGTTTTACTTAAAACTGTTATAATTAACTTCCATTATATTTAACATTCCATATTTTAATACTAGTTTACCATTTTTTCTGCCTAAAAATTTGTATTTTATGCCATAGGAATGACTTTTCCTGTCTTGAAAATTGACAAAATTCTAGTCTTGAAAATACGAACATTTTACATTTAGAATCCTGTAAAAAAAATAAACTCATACTATTAATAGAGCACTCTTAAGTAGGTGTTCTCTGAGGAAAAAAATTTTAAATCCAATATTTTTTAAAAATACTCAGCCACATATAAATTCCCAAGTAGATCTGTTCACTGAAAATACTTTAAATAGGCTGTAAATATCATCTAGCTTCCAGTTAAAATGTAGTAATGTTAAGAAAAAATATCTTATTTCCTTCCCATCAGGTGTTCAGTGGTATCTGATACCTTCTGAGACTGAGTGATGCCCCTCAGGGGAAGTGGAATGGTATGGAGCAATGTGGCAGGCTAGAGTACACAGTCACAGAATGGATATAGGGACTCTTTATGGAATTTCTTGCTCAACAATTTTGTACTCAATTTTACTCAACAATTTGGAGGGAAAAACATTAATACAAACACACTTGTAGGGTGGGATGCAAAATGTGCTTAGATTTTAGTATAATAGAGAAACTCCAAAGACATTCCAGGCTTTAGGAAGGTTGGCCTCGGTTAGCTGCTGAGGTCCCCTTGGATCTGTTCATCCATTCCACCCCACCACTGGAGCACCTAGGCAGAAAATCTAAAGAGGCCTGCTACTGTGGGCAGGGCACTCTGGAAGACATGGGGATACAGTCAAGTGGGAGACAGGCCCTCAGGACGCTTACAATTCAAATAGAGCTAAGGCATGAATTCAAAATAAATACTGAGCCACCCACTTAACTGTCCCCTGAAAGAGACAGAACACAAATTCATTTTTCAGCAATGTCTAAATCTATACTTAGAACTCTAGATTGTTACTACTGTAAAAATTATAAGGTTTAATAACACATCAAATCTTAACCCTATTTATTTTGGCAGCTCTAGCCAAGTATGGGAATATAATAGCAAAACTCATCTTGGTATACCCATTTAATTATTTCAGCAGCTTCAATTACACAAAGAATATCACAAATATGTTACAATACCAGAAACTCTTACGGTGAGTTAAAAAAAGTTTAGAATAATGGGAAAGTCTGTGCTTTTTAAATAAATCGCTCTGGAACTTTTGTTAGTGTGTTTTATTCTAACTAAATCAACCTGGAACTTTTGTTAGTGATAAAATTGAACTAAATCAATGCCTAAAATCAG
Organism: Manis pentadactyla; assembly: GCF_030020395.1. Classification (NCBI taxonomy): domain Eukaryota; kingdom Metazoa; phylum Chordata; class Mammalia; order Pholidota; family Manidae; genus Manis; species Manis pentadactyla. Next base: position 73,603,650 of record NC_080022.1, read on the forward strand.
TTCACTTTGGAAATTTTCAGGTTTTCAACTGTTTAGACACTTCAGAATGAAAAAATAGTTTTCATGGAGTCTCCAACTCCTGGAAAAAATTAACTATCATTATTTTCTATGTCACTGCTAAGTAGATAGTAGATAGTTTTCAAGTAATTTAATCATGACTAGTGCCAACATTTCATAGATATTTAGGAAAAAAAATTAAAAGACTAATTAAACAAAGCCAATTTGGTATTCTCATTTCATGGCCAAGCAGACCAAAGCATCCATCTTATATGCAGATGTAACAATGCTGAATATTTACTTACTGCCAACTTGTAACTTTCTAAAATTTAGTATTCATTATTCAAGACAGATATCAAAATCTAATTCATAATAACAGTTCAGAATATATATCTTGCAAGAATAAAAAATTTATACCAGAAAGAAAATAAGCAGATTATATCTTAAACTTTCTTTAAGCAGCTGTCATGCAAGAGCAATATGCAGGGGAAGAGCCCGATGAGACTTTGGGGGAAATGGTACAGAAACTACCAAGGACACAGAATAATAATTCTTTGGCATAATCCTGACATTTTTATTTTTTATGATTTACATTGTTATTTTAATATTATCAGTAAAGCAATAGGCCTGATTTCCCTCACTTAGTACTTTAACTGTTTAACTGTGTAACTGTTTAACATGGTAAAAATGTTAATTGCTAATTAATTTTTATGAAAACTTATTAAGCCATACTAATACTTACATTGTTCATTTTGCAAACAAGTTGATTTTGTTCTTCATTTTTCTTTCTAAGCTCAGTTTCCAGATCTAATATTTTAATCTGTAAAGCCCTTTCTCTAGATGACATTTTCTCTATTTCTTCAGAAACCTGTAATTTTCATTAAAAGAGCAAAATAATCAAATATGCATTCTTTAAAGTATGATTTAAAGCCTTGACATAGTTATACTATACCTCTTTTTTCAAGGAGATATTAATTAGATGTTAATTAGAAAATGTTTAAACATGTTCTACCTTGAAGCATACACAGCATAAATATGTATACTTTATTACACATATAAATATGTGAGTATCTGTAAAATTCACTTAAGATGAAGAGGTATCTGAGGGGTATTATGTTTAGTACACATGGTGTGGGGGATCACAGGAAGAACAGTGTATCACAGAGAAGGGACATAGTGGATCTCTGGCAACTTGCTGCACTGATGGACAGTTTTGGACACTTTTGAAAAGACATCTGGGAGCACCTGGCATTTCCAAAGTTCACTTAGGCTGTACCCAGGATAAAATCACTTTTTTTCCTCCCAAAGTTTGGTGGGGCTGAGAAATTTGGATTACATTTCTACCACTGGTAGTAGATTTTATTATACTATTTTGCTTTTGTTCAATGATGTGTTTTTAAAACTGAACTAAATTGGCTTCCCAAAGTTAAAAAAAAATTAAAAAAATAAAAGTCTAGACTGTAGATTTATATCTGAGAGTCATTAGTGAACAATTTGTTTTTAGCATCATTCAATTCTGTGAGGAAATTTATCATCCCCATTTTACCAATTAAGAAACTCAAGTTTAGAGAAGTCAGGATATAAAGTGTTAGTGCTAGAATTCAAATCTAGTTCTTGCTGGACTCCACAGGCCACCTCATATCCTTTCAATACATTTTCAAATCATTTGATAAATGCACCTCTTCTTTGAGATCTTCCTGAATCATTTCCCCTCACACTCAGGTGGAACTAACCATGCTCTTCAATGTATTTTGTACCCTCCCTCTATTGTAGCCCTTACAGCTGGATGGCATTTGTTTGTTCACACAAATCAAATTGAGAGGAAAATAAGTGATGATCTCCTACTGAACTGTGAGTGTCCTGAGAACAGAGGCCAAGTCTGTTGGAGGAGGTCATCAAAAAGACATGACTGCCAGGTGACCCATGAGCTGGACAAAGGCAACTGGAGGCTCCCCACCCCTCCCTTGTCCTTGCAATGTGCATTCTACTTAGCTTCCTCACTCCCAGAAGCTGCTGTGAGGATACAGCTGTGAGATAAAAATATGGTGTTGAGACCATCTGGACTGGGTATGTGGCTGAACCCCATTAAGGCCTCTATATAAACTTTTAAGATTTGGCAGGAGGGTGCAGAAATTTACCCATCTTACAGCTACCAAGACAAGCCTCATAAATATCCTTACTTATTAAACCTACCACTTACCAACCTGGAGTGGTCTGACTCTTTCTTGCTTCTTTCCCTGCCTTTTGCACATGGGGGCCAGTTTCAGAGTACACTAGGGAAGCTCCCAGAGAGGATGCACACCAACAAGGTCTTATTCATCTTTGCAGCTCAAGCACCAGCAGAGTGCCTGCTGCACAGTGAGACATTAAATGCTAACCAAGTGGATTTAACTGGAATTTAATTCTTGCATGTTTTTTTTTAATGCAACAGTATTTGCCAAAAGAGGGTTGAGCTTTACAGCTCAACAGATCCTGATCAAACCAAAATGTTTAATAATTTGCACGTTTGCTTTGGTTTTATTTTTTTTTAAGTGGGGGTAGGGGGATAAGTCCTGCAAACTGTTTTCCATCTCTACTCTTTACCCTGCCACATCATCATTTATTTAGAGAAGTAACTAACTCTGGACTAGCAATATATCTGTTTAGCTCCAAAAGGGAAAATAAGGTAAAAAACTAAAGGTAATTGCTCCCTTCATCCTGACATCAGAATGAAAACAGTAACTGTAGGTTTGGAAAGATGAGATATTGTCTGTTTAAAAAGACGACTCTTTGGTAAACTAATTAAAAAGTTTCTAAATAAAGGCCATCTGTACCTTTTGTCTTCCTTCTTCCAAAGCAGCTTCCAGCTGTCTGGCCAATGCTGTATATTCTGCAGATTTCTCTTTAAATTTAAGATTGCTATGCTTAAGACATTCTTCTTGGTTTGCCAGCTTCTTTTCAAGCTCTTTGTTTTCTGCATCCATCTGTTCTAATTTTCTTTTTACAGAAAACATATATTTTAAAATTATAGTGTGTGGAGAAAAATGCAACACCAATTTAAAGTCAATTTACTACATACTGTTTAAGGTTTTCACACTTCAACTGAATAAGATAATTTTCCTCTTCCAAAGAAAGCTTCATCAGAAGATTGTGATTTCCATCAACCTAAAAGAGAAAACAAAAAGTTTTTAAATTATTTTCTTTATAATTAACTTTCAAAGAAATCTATATACTTTGTTAGAACAATCACAGGTATACCAGATGGTATAAATATTATTACTACTCTTACATAGAAGGACACGTTCCATTATTAGAACACAAGTTCTTAAATTCCTAAGTTTTAAAAAGCTATGTTGCCTCGTGGAAAATCATCTACTAAAATTTTTTCTGAAAGATGGCAATTAAAAAATCCTGAACAGTGTTTTATTGAAAAAGGATATTTATTTTATTAAGTAAATGTTAAGATATTAAACAGATTAATCATCTATTGTTGGATACTTAGTTATTCTTATAGTTTTGTTTCACCTAAAGTGACTGATAACTATCTGTGAAGTTGTAACTATAAGTAAAAACCATATTTGTGAAAAGCAAAATAGAATAAACAAGCAAATCAACCAAAGACACACCTGTCCATGCCAAAACAGAATATTCTCCCCATTGCTTCAGAAGCTCTATTTGGTTTAAGAAGCTCTGAAATAAAATTTTTTCTCATAATTTCAATTAATAATTTAGGTTATCTATGCAATTTGGTTATTTTCTTAGAAATAACCTCTGCTCAGGAATTCGAATTCAGCAGTTTTGTTTGCATGTTTTTAAAAAACTAGATGTGTTTCAAAATTGAAATCCAGATTACTTTTGGAAGACAGGAAATCATTCCTAAAATTCTTTTGCAAATACAGAAAAAGACTTGCTACCATCCTTAGACATACTTCTTTTTAAGAAAAATTAATTTTTAAGTGTTTAATAAGTTTTTACTATGTGCTAGGAAATGAATTAGTAGATGTAGATGGCTATGTGGTGACTAACAGGGCACCTATGATCCTGTTCTGATGTAGCAAAAAGTTTATGTTGAAAAAAATAATAGAGAATAATACAAATAAACTTGATGCACAATTCTAGTTAAACTAAATTCTAAGTTTTGCAAGGTAAATTACAATAATTTACCTTATTCTGACATCAAAAAAATATATGTAAACATAGCATTGCTCTTTCTCTCATGCTATTACCATGTCCTCAAATGTCTAAATAAAGATTTGTACAAATAAACTAAATCAGCCATTTTTAGTTACCAATTTTTCACCATAAAATGCTGAAAGAATACCATGAAAAGTAATATTACAGTATCTGCAGGAAACTGAGATGGGAATAAAAAAATCAACCCCTGACATGAGTGCCCTCAACTGGTGAAATGGGTCTAAAGCGTTTCTTTAACACATCTAGCAAAAAGCAGAAAAACAGCTAGACACCTGGCCCTGAAGCTCCCTAATGGTGTGTGTCTGGTCTGCACATTTCCCCTTGTAGTGCTGCAGACTCTCCTGACACTTGTGAAGCCTCCGTTCCACCGCCGTCAAGGAATCGCGGGCGCATTCTAACTCCTTCAGATGAGACTCCATCTGGCCTCTCATCTGAGATGTAGCATTAGGGAAATAAGTGCAAGATCACACATTCAGCATTAATGTTTTTACTATTTAAATATTAGATATGCTTTTAATATAATAAATACTCGAGGTATGATGGTTTTAAACAAAAAGACCAACCAAATAAATGTGAATAAACATTTAGACTCTGCTAAGTAAGAATAAGACTCAAAATTGGGCTTGACTTTAATTGGTTTTCAAAATGTTTGTTGAGTAAATGAATATAGTAATATTAGCTTGAGGGGAGAAGGTTTAACCTACTTAGGAAAGCAAACTTTTTGAATCTTGTCATTTATATTCTAGCAGAATTATTACTAAGAATGCTAGCATGGTAGTTCTCTACTGTCCAGCCATCAGTCCAAAGTAATCGCCACTTTCTGTCATTCAATCTTGTATCCCAGATATTTCAATTAAAGCAGCCTTGGTGCACTTATTTGGTTCAAGTACGTGGGGAGTGCTGTATATTATTTCAAGATAGCTAATACCATCAGTCCTCAGTAGGCTGTAATTGTTCATTAATGTTACTATGAACAATAACTTTATCTATATTCTGTAATTTTAACTATATTCATAACTTTGGCTACTGCAGTTCCTCACTGTGGCACTTGTGGAGATGTGACAAAAAGCAACCCTAAGAAATGCTTGTACTGTTAATTAGGAAAAAATGGCAAGACATGGCATTTAGGACGCTCCTAAGGAAGAAAAACAAGGCGCTAGACTCTTCCTGAGGTAGGGAACGTCTAGAGCTACTGTGCAAAATCTGGCATTCTGAACCACAAAAGAGAAAATGGAAATAAAGCATACACCTCTGGGTCTCCAAACATCTGAGAGCCCATGAGAAAACCAAGAGACTTAGAACAGTGGGAAAAGAAAAGGAATTTCATTTTTAAAAATGACTTTTCTGGTTTAATACTACTTAGAAAACATTGTGACCTCACAATATTTCTGAAAATCACAGGCTCCTGCCCCATCTGCCTTTTGAACAGATTTTTTAATAGGCCTTGGTGTTTGTTTTTCTACAGTGCTAACAAAAGAAAAGACATTTGCATTGGTGTGTCTCATGACAAAAAGAGACCAAGACACACGAAATGATTTCTTCTCTGGTCTGCTTAAAATAGGTAAAAAGTAATTCTAAGAAAGCAGTTAAGTTGCACATTTGGTGGGCTATCTTTATTTCTCTTTAGCCAGCAGAAGCCTGCTCTGGCTGACCTTCTTTCACACTGGTGCCTCACTCTGCCTTCTCAATCCTAAAATAAGGGGCCAATCCAGAGACAGTCACCTTATTCCACTCAGTTGGAACTAACCAGTAATATCCCATGACCTCTCCAGCAGGGAGTCAACATCCGATGACTTTCACTGCTTTCTTACCAAAACAACATGAAAAGACCGAAAGAAGGATGCAGTTTCATTGAAAAACTTAAAAACATTCGCAAAAACACTGGAACTTGCCAATACCAGCCTTCCCCTCATTCTGTTGCAACAGGGTGAACAAAGGGGAAATGATGCTTTTTTTAAATGATATTATCTTTCTTCCCAAAAAGCATTTAGCAGAGAGAATATTTACTTCACTTTTTCAGAACCAAAAGATTTACTACCAGAAAAAAATATGAGATTAAAAACGAGATTCAAATTTGCATACTTAGTTAATGAAGCTCAGTATCAACTATTTTTTTCAAGCTATTCAAATCTGCTTTTGTATCAGAAAAATTAAACTTTATGCTATTTTCTGAATATTAAGGAAAAAGTGAAAAAACATTCACACAACCAAACATCTCAAGCCTGGGAGATACATTATTTTCTCAGAAAACAAACTCCTACAGAGATTGAGAACAGATACTCTTAGGTCTAAACTAGAGAAAATAACAAAAATGAGAGAATTTGTACAATATTTACATAGTATAAAATACATAAATGTTATTTTATTACTTATAATGTCACATTTACCTTCTCTAGTTTTTTATTTTTGTTTTTTGTTATTAGGTTATTTTCATGTAGCAAATTTTCACATCTACTTTTCACCATTTCAGCTGCTTCTTGCAACTCTTCTATCTGAAAGTAAAATGTGTTAAAGTAAGATGTATTACTTTATTATTAGGACCATAAAGTGAAATAAAAAGCTGAAAATCTTAATTTTCAACTTAAATCATTATTTTCCTAATACCCTCAGTATGTTTATTTAATGCTATTGCTTCTTTAAATATGGGAGTCACTCAGTGCTCTATGCCAATCCACAATCCTTTTATGATTCACCTGTCCTTTCCCATCAATACTTCCAGACTCTTCACCTGAGCTCTGATTATTAGAGAGATTTCCATATGCAGGTCAGTGTTATTACTTTGAAAAATCTCCTCTGGTCCAAAGTAGTTCCCATACCAATTATTTTACCCTCCAAATCAAAATCTACTCAAAAATATCTGAGTAGTTTATACAAGGCCCAGAACCTAGAACAGAGTAACTTATCCACAGTATTCTTACTGAGGGATGAAACAGAACAACTAGCTGGAAAATCCAGATGACAATCTCAATAACATGTCCCATAGTCCACCACAGCCCACATTCCGACCTCCGGCATGGATGACTGCAATATTCTATCTGGATGTCTCAATTCCATTTTCCCATCTAAACCACCTAGATGTAGCCTCTTCTTACTTACCTGTTCTATTGCCCCCCTCAAGCTTTTTCCTTTAGTTCATTATTCTCTAATTAAAATGCTCTCTTCCAATAAAATCAAGTTCTTTATTGACCAGTGTGTTGCCCATCATTTCAGGACCTGCTTAAGTCTCACCTTCCTCGTGAAGTTTTTCTTGAATACTACATTTGTGAAACATAAGCTTTTCTATAAATTACTGTTGAATACACCCTCTATTCCACATGTATGGTCATGTGTTCTTTTTTTGTCTTTCCTTTGAGTAAATCTGAATAACATTTTCTTTATTTGGAAAGAGGGCTACTGGACTTAAAGATCCTACAAGGGGGTTATCATCTTAAATCAATACCATTGAATATACAAAAATGACAAATATAACCAAGATTAACAAGATAAACATATTGTTTATGTTACACCTATGTAATTAATTTTAGATCTACTTTTAGAAATATCCAATACATATACAGTCAATGTTTGAATCAAGAATCAGTACAATTATCTATTTATAAAAGTATTTGGGACCATAAGAAATATTTGGAAGACAACATATTCTATCACAAAATAATAGCTCCACCTTTCTTCAGTTTGCTTGTTTAGATTGCAAACAAATGCAGTGTTTTAAATTGCCTACCAGTTTTAACAAAAATTAAAATAAATACAATGGTCACCTGAGTTTTATATACTTCAGTAAGGGTTTTCTGTTGTTTTTGTACTTCTTGCAATTCTAGGAGTTCATTTTCAACAGAAATAACCTCATCCTTCAAAGCAGCAAGTGTAGTCTAGCAAGGAACATATAAATGGTTTTATAAATCATTAGAATTCATTTGTACTCCAGTGCAATAGGATTATAAAAACATAACCCGTTTATCAACAAAATTAATAAAATAACTATTTTTGACTGCAGCATACAATTACCATCTAAAGTTAAGGAATTTAAAAATGAGTAATGCTTATGAGAACTTTAGTAAGGCTTACACAAAATATATATTTTTAAAACTTTTAAAATGTACTGACAAAAGAAGAATTGGAAGCTAGAAAGACCATGTTCCTGGACGGGAAGACTCAGTATTACTGATATATCAGTTTTTTCCAAATCAATAAAACTTTAATGCAATTTCAACTGGAAGTATAACAGTTGGGAGGGGGAATATGACAAAATTAATTCAAAAGTCTTATGGAAAAATAAAAAGACATAAAATTTTGAAAGTACTAAGTGGAGAATCTCAGTACTTATTAGATATTAAAATGTAGAAAGAACTAAAATTATTAAGATACATAAGAATTTGCAGGTCAATGGAATAAAAAAAGAAAAAACACTAAAATTACATTTAGTATATGACAAAGATTGTACATTTTTAACCAATGGGGAAAATATGGATCACTAAATAATGGTAGTAACTGTTTAACTATTAGGAAAAAAAAACAGGTGAACTATTTGACCTTATCCAACACTATTTTTTGTATTTATTTAATATAAAAATTAAAGCTTTAAAGTTTTTCACAGAAGATTCAGGTAAAATTTTATTTGATTTTAGGATGGATAAAACCCTATAAGTATAAAATCAAAAGAAGACATCAAGAACTGCAAGGGTCTAAGATTTTACCCTCCAAGTTTACAAGTTAGCCAAGCACAGTTTGTGGATGCTCACAGAAGGCACGAGCCTGCTGGTCAGAGATGCAGGACATTATTACTTACAGCAATAGCAGTAGATATCAGCATTTGTGTTAGTTTCCTCAGCCCCAATTCCCATAGGGCAACATAAAGAGGCCCGGATGACAACTGTACATGCAGTGGGATGCAACAAAGAGGAGCAACCCTGCATTTTAGGGAACCCAATTCTCTTATAACAGGTAGTAAGCATGCTTACCCTTTAAAAAAATAGTGTAGCTCATAGGCAGTCAGTGTCTCTGCTTGCAAGATGTGCAGAAATGTGAGACACACCCAAGAGGAACCAAAAAGAAAAACAAATTATAACAAAAGAAGGCCCATGTGGAGCAAGGGAGAAAACAGGGGAGTGGATAGAGAGGAGGTCAGAGAAGTATCTGAAAGTCGGATGTTTACTCTAGCAACCAAGGTATCATTGGAGGGTTTTGCGCAGAGCAGTGACATGGTCTGACTGACATTTTTATAGGAACCACTCTACTGCGACACTGAATGTTAACTGCAGGAATAAGGGCAAAATCAAGGAAAAGAGGAAGTCACTGTAACAACAAGAGTCAATGATGGCTTGACCCAGGAATTAATGACAGTGGTGCTAGTGAGAAGTCAAATTCTAGATATATTTGAAGTAGATTTACTGACAGACTGGAAGCAGGTGTGAGAGAAAGAAGTCAAAGATGACACCAAGTAATATAAAGAATGATTTCCATTAACTGCGATGAGGAAACTGTAGAACAAATTATTTAGGGGCATACGGGACTTCTGTTTTTGACATGATAACTCTGAGACATCTATTAAGTATCCAAGTGGATATTTCAAGTAGGCAACAGAATTCAGAGGCAAGGTCTAGGTGAGAAATAGAAACTTGACTGCCCCCAGTATATTTATGTTATTTAATGCCCCAACATTATATGAGCTCCCCATCAAATGTGGAGAGATTTATTTTAAAACTGAATAATACTGGAAAGGTATAGGGACCAAGTTATGCTGGGTAATTTGGAAATATATAACACCAACATTAAAAATAGCCTCTCTTTTGATTGTATAATTCCACTTCTAGAAATTTATCCTAAGAAAACAGATATACAAAAAGACTCCAAGAAACTATCCACATTTTTATTTATAATAGCAAATAACTGGAAGTAGTCCAAAATTCCAAAAACCATATATACACCTAAACTATAACTTTAGTTATCTTTCAGTCATGAGATTACAGGTGATTTAAAAATTTTTTCCTTTTGTGCTTCTCTGTATTTCCAACTTGCTATAATGAACAAATAGGACTTTATAAACCTCCAGATAAACTTCTGGTTTTTTTATAGAGGAAGTCATTAGGCCTCAGAAGCAGGATCAGCAAGCTTCTTTTTCATTTGAAACTTTGAAATCTAAAATTATTCTAAAGTAATTAAAAGTAACAAAATACAACATCTAGACAATGTTACATTGTAAATAACATGCCAACCATGCCTAGATTTTCTCCTTTAAAAAAATCCAGAGAATGTTAAAAATACATGTTTCTGAATTATTAATAGAATGTAAGTTGTAAACTTTTAACTCATTGCTTTTATACCTATGTAAATTAATTCCACTACCATGTGATTAAAAAATACATTTATAATTAATGGAATATACTTCTAAACCTTTCTTTCTGCAGTGTATCAAGGGAATTCAGAAAATAAGCATAATAAATAAATTTGCTTCCTCTTCCCAGATAAAACATTGTAAGTATTAATTCAAGAAATATTCATTAAGAGCTAAGTAGTCACACCTTCTCTGGGTACCCTGTGCATACAAAGATGGGAGTTTATGAAGAGAGATTCATCCTAATTGTAAAGATTTGAGGGGGCAGTAGCATTTGAGCTGAACTTTAAAGGAAAGACAGGATTCAGATAATGAGAAGAATAGCATTCCAAACTGTTGGACTAGTAAAACTATATGGATAGATGCAGGAAAACATGAGCAAATTGCAGGAAATAATGAGTATTCATATTTGGCCAGAGCTCAGGATAACTAGAAAACCATATTCCCTCGTCTCCCTTGCAGCTAGGTGGGGTAGAGTTGAATGGTATGGAACTTTCAGGAAGTCCCCTTAAAGGGGAAGAGATGGGGGAGAAAAGGGAGATAATTTGTCTTTGTTCCCTCCATCCTATTACTTGAAAGTTGTCTAAAACGACTGGAGCGCCAGCAGCCATTTTTGATCATGAGGATGAGGGTCACAACCTAGGAACAGCAGAGTTGACAGCTAAAAGAGGCTACATCCTCTGATGCCATAGCACCTTTGAACAGCCAACTCTGGCCTTCTTTTATATAAACAGATTTTCTTCTATTTACTATCTTCCAAAAATAGTATTATGGAACTGCAAATGATGGCATCATCTTTAGTAAAGTGTCATCTGATTAGATGTATCTTTGATTCAGAACTCAAGTATCTTTTTTCTCAGAAAGTATAAAATCTTCTTTCCCATCTTTTCTCTGATACAAATACAAACCAATCACCGCTTGGATTTGATGAAGTTGGGAAGTTCTTCCCAGTTATAAAGCAGCCAAGAACATACTTTCTGGTTTCAAACAAACCAGGCCTGAAGTTATATTCTATTGTAACCATGATACCTAGAAATAATCTTATGCATTAAAGTTAATATAATTTTAGATGTTCACTTAACTGTTGAAACTAGAGAGTAAAATTTTTTAAGTTAGACAAAGAGACAGAGACAGTTATTCAACTTCATAAATCTTAATACTACTGGTACCAATTTTAACATGTATCTGTGCATATAACCATAAACTTAAAAATTTATATACAAATGTGTGCATACATGTATATATACAGATATATAGATATGGTTTTAGGAGTAATCTATTATAATAGATAACATGAAGATAAAGGACGAAATGATACAAGAGTACTATTTTAAACATCCTATTATTTCAAGCTACTTCCACTAAATGAACTAAGTTGTCATTACACAATACATAGACACACACAAACACATAGTACCTTTAACTTTGCATTTTCAAGATTCAGAGTTTCATTTTCATATTCAGTTGAATGAACTTTTCTAAGAATTTCTTCACATGCATTTTTTCCATGGTCTTCCACTTTCTTCAGGTCTTCCAAAAGATTAATGATTTGCCTTTAAAAAATAAATTATATGGTTTACAGAAGTCATAGAAGTTTTTACTCAAATAATAAATTTTTAGTGTGTTCCTGATGTTATTTTGGTAGGGTGCACTGTTTCAAAAGTTAACCGAATCATAGAAGAGGGAAATAGGAAGAGTAATATAAGGTTACTATCTGAGTACTCTTGATTAGAAATAACATTGATGATGATGCCAATGAAAAACTGCACAGCATTCTCTTTGCTATTCAATAAAACATCTAAACTATCAGCTACAGGTATGTCTGTCTGTCTGTCTCTCATTCACACATATCCACACACATATACACAATTTCAGGGACATGGTTAAACAAAAGGATTAAGGGAGGCAATAACTAATCTTCAGAAGCAAATTATATATGTGAGTTTTCAATGATAAAATGGAAGAGAATATGTGAAAATAAAATATTTAAAAGCAAATATTCAGGGTTATTGTTAGCTTATAAATAATAAATTTCAAAGCATAAAATGTATGTACATTTACTCACTGATTATCTTTGATATGCATTTAAGGCACTTTAAGGAACAATAATTTTGAAAACATCTATGCTTTTATTACAAACTGTTATATAGTCTTACACATTCTTATTAGTATAGAAATATCACTTCTATTTTAAAACATAGTCAGTGTGAACATTTACTGAAAATAAAAGATGACACACAAACACCAAATACTAACCTGTAAGTTCAAATTTTCAAAATGTGAACAAACACCAATGCACTTTTAATGGGTCATCATTTTTAGAGTAAGAAAAGTTTATGGAATTATAAGTAGAAAAATATCAAATCATACAGATGACACCTTTTCTACATATAATCTGTAAGAACCAAAATACAAACCACTCAAAAAGGAAAGAAATGAAAATACTTCTCATTAAACAGTGAAAAGATTCTAATTTTTCTTACTTTTTCATTGTTTCAATCTGAACTTCCAATTCAGTTTTTTCTATTACAATTTTCTCATAATGACTTTTCCAGGCATTGGAAGCTGAAATTGTTTCAGACAACTTGGCTTCCTAAAAAATACATAAAGTACTCATCTTGTGATTTAATGACACTTTGGTTTTGTTCAGGGCCCTAAACAGATTGTAAACAAGGAAACACTCATCCTATAAAATATGGAACTTTTATTACTGAAAATTTCAGTGCACAACTCTGACATAGGAAAGTTTTAAAGTAAACTTTAATAGTATCTTTACATTATTTTATGCCACATATTAGCAGTTCCAACTTAACATTTTAAGGATGTTGATATAACTATTTTGAAACAAAATTTCATAATTAATGAAGATCATTTCCTTTCTACTTACTGAACTTTTCATTTTGCTTTCTATATACAGATGCTAACAATCACATAAGCATCCGAGGAGAAAGAAGCCCTCTATGGTGTACACAGTAGAAACTACCTTCAACTCCATAATCCCACAGCACTTAATAATGCAGCCTTACTTATTTTTGTTATGATGCCAAGTCATTTTGTAGAGGTCAACCCACTGGCCTTCAAAGGGGTGCTGCTGTTAATAGTCAGAAAAAGAGACTGAAGTGGCAGCTTATCCACTTTGAATGTGAGCTCCCAGGGGTAGAGACTTCTGTCTGTTTTTTTCATTGCTAGGGCCTTGAATTGTACCTGGCAGACAGAAGGCTCTCAATAAATGTCAAATAAATCTACTCTTTACAATTTCACCTAGTGAGCTGTAGCCACTGTGCCTCTTTCTGCATTCTACAAAAAAAACTCACTGGAATGACAACAGTGTCAATAATTACTAATCAGATGACTCAGAAGCAGTATTGATAACAGCAAACATTTATTGGTTGCTTCCTTCTTTCCTTCCACCATCATCCAGTCACTGAACATGTATTTTTTGAGCATTTACTACATGCAAGATATTTTCTGTTTACATTTATAGGAATATTGTTGATATACTGAAGACTAATATTCTATTTCCACATTTTATGTACAATGAATTTTAATATGCACTACGAACTGTAAGTTGGGCAATTATAAAGGTATTGAGAAAATTTACATATAAAATGCTATGAAGAAAATTTAAAAATTTATGATATGAAGTGGAACTACTTCAAAGGAATGATCAAGAAAGGTCCCTCTGAACTGATGTCTATTAAAAAGAAACCTGAATGATTAAAAAAAGAACCAGCTACTATGAACCTGAGAAGAGCATTCAGCCAGAGGCAACAGCAAACAAAACAAGGAAATAAATTCCATGCATTAGAGGAATAGAAATGAGGTCAAAATGGAAAAAATGTCATATGGCCAGACACTGTGTTTTAACATATATTTTCTCATCTATTTCTCCCTACAATCATATGGGATAGGCAGTATTATTAGCCCCTCTTTACAGACAAGGAAACCGAAGCTTAGAGAAGTGCCTTACCCAAAGTTAGAAAGTGAACAAGTGGAGGAGCCTTCCTATACTATGGTTGGGGGATGCGTGGCATGATGTAACACTATTTAAATAGGAAAATCCCAAGAAGGTTAATGATTCAACTAGCTTTTACCACTCAAGAATATTTCAGGCACTCAACTAGGTCTACAACCTTCTATATTTTGAACTTGTCTTCATTTCTTTTATCTGGTTAAATCCTTCTGAATGTAGGTTAAATATTAGAGTCTTAAGATGTTAACACTTGAGCTTATAATATATTGTTTTGTTTAACAAGCATTTATGGAAGTCTGTTTTCATTTCTAAAACCTCTAATAATTCTATGAACCTTAACATAAGTACTTAACAGGTGGGATACTAGAGAGACATTAAAAAGATAAAATATTTTATTAATTGGTAGTTAAATAAACATAGTAATTCATCAAAACAACAAAGCACAAGTCCATTTTTCAACTTTGTACTACACCCAGAGATAACTTTCACATGGTGCGTTTACGTCAGTGACTGGTTTTAAGTGGTTACAGAGCTTAAATGAAGTGAATTATTGAATAAAGTCATATGGTCTAATAACATAAATCAGCATTTCCCAAACTGGTGCTCCTCAGAACCAGTTCCAAGAGTTGCTTTGTGGGTAAAAGAGCTCTGTGGTTTAATTAAGTGATGGGAAACTCTGAGTTCAATACTCTTCACTACACTGCTTTTTTACTGAAGGCCTTCTCAGGGCCTTTAATATGTTAATGACACTGTAAATTTCCAAGGGGGACTATGTATGAAGTGTTACCCTTAGTTGGCCTTAGATACAGTGGAATACACTTATCATATCCTTCAAGTAAAGTTCCAAAGAAATGTTGATATAATATGCAAAGTTGACATTTTACATAATCTTTCAAAATAAAGACTAAAGCAAAAAAGTTATGAGTAAAGTTTTTCTATCATTAGCATTGAGAATAAATTATATTAAACATTTTGATGTTATTTACATGAACTAAGAACACAAAATAGGTCTTTCAGAAAGAATATTATATACTTACCTGATCTCTAATTTGGGAAGTAAGATTTTCCATGTCTCCAGTAAAATATTCAAGCCTTTGTTTGTAAATTTTAGATGCCTTTTTTAGAGCTATAGTTTTTTGCCTGTTTAATTCTTTCATTGCTACAGCCTCATCCTTATTCTTTCTCAATTGCAAGTTCCATTCAGCTCTCTCACTTTCTAATCTCTAGAAAAATATTAGAAGTAAATATTTTAGAATTCCAATGTTTATACAAATATTGTAAAAATATGTAATCTTCCACACAGATTTCATCAAAAGGGTTAATCATAAAATTAATAAAAGCAAAACAATGAAAAAGGTGATTTCACCAAAGTTCATTCGTAACCATTTATAGAATGACAATTTAAAAATATAAGCCTGCATGAAACTGGTGCTACTCTTATTAAATATACTAATATTGCTGAGTATGGTACAAACACTAGTTTCCTTAAAACTTCTGTAATTAATTAGAATTTTAAAAAATTTCACATTTAGAATACTATACGTAGTACGAGTTATCATGAATCAAAAAAACTAATTGAGCTAGACACAATTCAAACAACAGGTACACAAAGCTCAAAGGAACTAGGTAGCTCTCCAAATATATTAGGACTCTAGTTTGAATGATACAGGTCTAAAGGATATATGATTAAAATCAATAGGTCATGAATGGGCTAGATGAGATCAACAGACATACTTACCCAAATTTAGCTTACTAGAATTAAGGGGCATGCCTTGACACTTGAAAGAATTACATCAAGGACAATAAATAAAAGTACTGCTTCATCCAATGAGTATTAAGTTTAAGGAAGTTAGTATTCTAAGACCAAATAGGTTTCAATAAAGAAATGACCACCAGATCCCTAAGAGTTAGTAAGGGTAAAAAGATGTTTGAGGGCATATTTACAACCATTGAGTTTAATGGTGTTAATTGGCGTGACTGTTTTCTTACATATCTCTTGGTAACATAACCAAAGACAAAATATTAATTAAGCTTAGTAGATAATGGATATAATTAAGTGTGTTAACTCTTATGTTTCATTTCAAATTACTTTAAAACTCTGTATTTAAAATTTGAGTACTAAATATGTAAGAATTTAAAGACAAGATTTTAATGCTTTTACTTTTTTTGGAAGTTGTATAATAATGGAAAAGAATGTAAAATTATTACAGCATTTACATTTTAGTATCCTATTCCTTTAATAGTCACTTAAAAAGAATAATCAAAGGAGTCACAGTAAAAGATGGGGCTTTTCTACTTAACCCTATAATCAACAAAAACTGTGCTTAACTTCCAGTAAAACTGAGATTAAGAAATACATAAGAAAAAAGATTTGGAACACTGAAAAAGTGGCTAGGTAGACTAAGAAACAAAATACTATTAAACTGTCTTTAGAAACCTGTTTAAACAAAAAAATCCCATGAAACATTTTAGTTAAATAGCTGTGGAGAAACAAATAAGAGCAGTCTAAGTGTACTTAAGAGCAACAGACCACACACACACACACACACACACACACACACCAGTCATTCCTCTAAGAAAACACACACACACACACACACACACACACACACACACACACACACACACACACACACACACACACACACACACACACACACACACACACACACACACACACACACACACACACACACACACCAGTCATTCCACTAAGAAACCACAGGGTGTCGTCATCATACCGTGAATAATTGCCACACACTTAAAAAACTTTTTCATTACCAAAGGTAAAGTAAGATTGTTTTGAACAGGGCTCCAGTCAAGACTTTCTCACTAGATTAATCAAATCCCACAGTTGAGAGTGCATTGAAACTGTCAAATTGTTTTTATAGTTTCAAAATAACCACTCCACAGTGATTTGCCAAATAAATGGACACATATTTAGTTAACTATTTGACCTTTTCCTATCTCCAAAGTAAATAGTAAATACACATACTGCATATTATAAAGATAATTATTCTCTCTTCTAAAATGTGAAAATATTCCTACTCTAATTGCTATAAACATCTAGAAAAAATGGGTTCAAAGTATCTATGAGGTAGTTCTCAGAGAACTATAATTCAAAATTTTTAAAGACACAATACAATGAATTGACTCAAAAATACTACAAAACTGAAGTTTATGTTGTCAAGCTGATTTCATTGTGTTTACACTTAAAAAAAAACCCAGAACTTGTTAAACCTACAGCAAAGAACTAAATTCTGACTCCCAATTACTTAATACCTTAAATTCCAAACGTATGCATGTTAAAGGAATGTAGAAAAATCAGTAACCTAACACACTTCTTCTAATCATTTCTAAACAGTAGCATTTTTGTAAACTCAAGAGTGTTAGGCATGGGAATGCAATGGCAAAACTCTTAGGTTTTTAGCCTATTTATATTCTTGGTCTCTAAATTATCACAGATATATTACAAGTAACTGTTCCGCTCACTTTGAAAAATAATTTAGTATTTCATTTTTAAATTAAAGAACACTTTCAAAAACTTCCCCAACTGCTGTTTGAGGACATAATTAAAATTGTGTATATAAGAGAAATTGTAGTTGGTGATCATCTGAAATGTTAAATCACACATAATCTCCTATTTACCATGACAGAGGAATGGAGTACCAAGTCTAGTTCATCTGTAGTGTCCTAGGTGGTTGATGCAAATACACAAGGAATCTACAAGGGAAAAGTGTTAAAGTACATGTAGGAAAACACAGGACATCTGCATAAGCCTCTTAATGTCCCCTTGATGGGCAAAAGCTTTTTGTCATTAAAAAAAACAAATCCAAGTACAGCCTTGAAACATGTGACACAGATTGCAGACATCTGCCATGACTCAAGAGTGCAAAGGAAAACAGAAATTTAACACAGACGTCCTCACATTCACTTTGTACACTTCCCTTGTGAAAGTGGTAACACAGCTTCTTTCTTTTGGCAAAAATAATGACATTAGATCCAGTTCGCTTGTGTCATATCATACATAGCAAACTCAAATTCTTATCTCAAAGTGACCATGAACCTTCCAAAAGAATAGTTAACCAAACAACTTACACCAAAAAAATTCCCCTTGATTATACTGCTAAAAATCTTCACAAGGAGGTTAACCAATTTTAAAGTTATTACCATTAGAAACAAAAACAAAAATGATAAACATTTATTGACTGCTTACTAAATGTATGTGAGAGTATATATTTATGTAGAGAAGTAGAAAAAAAACTGGAATATTGTATACATAAATGTTAAAAAGTTTCAATGTCTTAAAAACAGTTTCGATGTCTTATTTTCTCTTTTACTTTTACAAAATCTCCACAATAAACATAAACTACATAATAAGAAAGATTTTTGAGTAATTCAAGCTATACAAATCCTTCCTAGATAGGTACTAAAGACACAGCATTTTATATTGGGATTTGGAGCCAAATCTTTAGAAGGGCCAGGTAACTTAAGATTCAAATTTGCCTCACATATGTATTTCCAATGGCAACACTTAAATTGAATCATTTCAAAACCACTATATTCCAAAATTAAGGAAATGTTTTATATTCATATGTTAGCTTTATCACTTTAGCTATAAAAATGGATGAATATTTATAACCTTTATATATTCTTTTAATTTATCATTCTCTGCTTCTTTTTTTTGAATTTGGAGCTGTAGTCGTTCATGCACTACTTTTACTGATTGTGAAAAACGGTTTGCTTTCAAAGCATTTGCCTGTAACAGAAAAAACAAAAAAAAATCTGTTATTTAATATATTTCTTCACAATCTTTAGCTCCACCCACATTTAGACATAATCTAAAAAGTTGATAGTAAGCGAAATACCACTTCACAAAAAAATAACCTTCCACCCCATTACAAATGTAGTTTATATAAAACTACTTAACAGGTCCTAACAATTACCTCTTTTAAAAAATCCCTATAAACATCAAAATTGCTTAACTTGTACTAAAATCAAAATACAAATTTATACACAGTTCCTAATATACAGTGATTTACACCAAGTACAAAGTACCCTGACTGAAACACCATAAAAATCTAAAGAAAAAAAAACCCTTTAAAAAATGAAGATGCTATATTTGACGCATAAAAACTTGTAAACTATCCAAATAATCTAAAAAACTATTTCTGAGGATACGGGGGCCAGGATAGAAAGAAACAAAGAGGTAGTCGATATTAGAAATTAAGAAAATATGATGAATTAAGCTCAAAATTTGCTTACCTTTTCATTCTGAAACAAACAAGACAGTTCTTGGATATACGCCTCCTTCTCAAAGACCTTCTTCTTAAGATTCTTCAGCAAATATAAGAGTTAGAAATATCACAACTTGGATAATGGTGCTAACTTTATAAAGCCAAACAGCATAGAAAAAAATGTCAGAAGAATAGACATAAAAATCTAAAAAGACTTACAATATTCTCACTTTCATTATCAGTTAGCTTCTCTAACATGCTGGATGAACTGTCCTCTGTCTGTGAAAAAAAGATGTTATAAATCAGTGGTCATGAACTATACTTTTCTACATAAAAAAGTAGAAATTGGATTAAGCATCACTCAAGAAATTAATATGGACAACTACTATGCAGTTCAGATTTTTTAAAAAGCTAACCATCAAAAGGATTTTTGCCTAAGTGCCCCAAATCATTTTTTGTCCAAATGCATGAAATTAGTTCATTTACTAATCACTAAATATTTCAGTAACTACAATTAACACAAAAAATCTTATATGCAAACAAAGCTCACAGTGGTATTTATAAGTAGGTAAAAATTATAAACAACTTGCCTTCTAACAATAAGAAAATCTTTAAAGAATTACAGCAAATTAGTAACAGAATTCTATGTAGACATTTAAAATGAAAACAAAGAAGAATGTTTGAGGGTCATACTCCTGATTTAGAATGTGAAAAAGCTATGAATTCCTTTCACCCAAAAGCACATATGCACATA
Organism: Manis pentadactyla; assembly: GCF_030020395.1. NCBI lineage: Eukaryota > Metazoa > Chordata > Mammalia > Pholidota > Manidae > Manis > Manis pentadactyla. The sequence goes on from NC_080022.1 coordinate 73,624,115, forward strand.
TATATAATGCAAAATTTACACACAATTTCAGAGGTTCAAGGCTGCATGAAGTCAATCCTTGGACTCTGTAAATATACATGGTGGAACTACTTGGCATACATGTATCTTTTAGTTTCCTTTGTGTATATATGACTTGTAAATGAATGTTCACAGCAGCTTTATTGGTAACAGCCAAAAAGCAGAAGCAACCCAAATGTCCACCAACTGAAATACAGATCAATACGACTGATATACCCATAAAACAAAATATTATTCAGCAATAAGGAGAAACAAAGCACTGATACATACTGTAAAATATTATGTTGCATAAAAGATGGCACAGTTAGGAACATTATACATGATTCCATTTATACGAAATGTCCAAAATCAGCGAATCCATAGAGACAAAAGTAGACAATAGGCTAATGAGGGTAGGTGGAATTAGGAGGTGAACTTCTAAGGAGCATGGGGTTTCTTTTGTAATGATGAAAATGCTTTAAAATTGTAGTGAGGGCTACACAACTGTGTGAATATAATAAAAATCACGGCACTGTACACTTTAAATGGCTGAATTGTGTGGGATACAAATTAAATCTCAACAAAACAGTTACCAAAATAAGGATACATGAATGTATGAATATAAGATACACATAAGCTTAAGTTTTAAGAGTATTTCATTTTAATCGGCTGAAATGAATATAACAAATGACTACATTTTCTATAAAAATATGCTGCTTTCATATAGAAATATTTATGAAACAGTAGTGGAGGTTTGGTGATTGCCATTTCAAACAAAAATTTGAGAATTATTTTTTTAAATATACCAATATTTTAATTTCCCTAGTTTGAGAAATAATATATCCTTCTAGCAAGCAATGTCATTATTAAATTGGTGCTTAGTGTTTCTTACTTGTTGGTATTGTTTCTCTAAGAAGATTTTCTAAAGCTTGTTTTACATATTTAAAAGTGTCTAATTTTTTTGTTAACATTTCCTTCTGTTTAGAAAATGTCCTCAAATTGGATACAGAAAGATTAGCCTGACAAGATATAAAAACCACACATACATTATAAGACAGAGTATTATGATACTCTAAAATATAATTTGACTATTATCAAAGAATACTTTTGTTTCTGACAAGTCATTCTTTTGCACATAGTAATAGTAAACTTTGCCAGGTTTATTAATAGTAAATAGGATCTATTACATAGTACATTAAAGTAAAATGAAATCAAAATAAGGATTTAAACCCTAAAGTATTCCAGGCATTTATTTTAATAAAAACTAATAGAACAAAATCTATTTTTCCCTAACTCAAACTTTAGTTTGAAATTTCAGAGTAGAGACTTCTATTCTATAAAACACTATAGAAAACAGATATATTTCATCTCTCAGAATATTTTAGTTTTAAATTCACTTGAGAAAAGTTGACTCTCAACTCCAGGTAAGTCAAGCACCAAGGCATAGTTTCTAGCTTAGCCTCTTATCAAGTCCATGTCTGAGATCATCTCTGAGGAAAAGAATTGCAATTAATGACACAGGAATAAAGAACACTGATAAATCAAATACCAGTATGTGAGTATAAGTACTTTAAAGATATAAGTCCTCAGCTAATGCATTCTGAGTACTATGCAAACTTTTCATTTTATTAGATGTTCACAAGTTAAGTACTCACATTTTCAAAATTAATCTTTTCAACGGTGTCCTTAAATAATGGCATAAGTAACTCTATAGAACTGGTTGCCTCCTCAGCTTCCTTAAATGTTGCTTCCAATTCAGTCTTTCCATATAGAATGTCCTGGTTTTGACTAATTAGATAGGCACAAATAAAATTTAAGTTTAATCTATCACTTAAACTAGTTACTTTTTGTGCACATACAGCCTAACTACTACAGTTCCATAAATTGCTCTGCAAAATGTAACAGTAAGTGTTGAAATTTTGTCTGTATTTCCTTATTTTTTACTACACTTATACACAGAAAGAGTTATTAAAATGTTAAGATATGTAAAACACAAATACCACCAACAGCCCTGTTTCATTCACTGTGTTGTCTGACAAATTATTCAACATCCCTTTTCTGGTTTGCAAAATCATTTGGATGCATGTGTTTGACTTTTTTTTCCTCCCTTTCTTCTCCCTTACTCCAAAAAGATGTTTTTCTAGGCCTTATTCACAAACTCTTTCTTGAAGCTTATTGTTCTTCGCAAAAAAATCTCTTCCAGAAGAATGAATGGGCTAAACACAATGGAGCACAAAAAACTAAACCTCTCCACATTCTTCACATTTGGCTTTATATCATTTTCATTCAAAACACAACTGGTAGTATTTACCTTTTGATTATGTTTTACTTAGACATTACTGTGTATCACTGTAAGATATATATTTGGACACAATTTTTACATCCTGAAATCAGGACACTTCTTACAATCTTTGCCTGTCAGGAGGTAGTCTTGAGCTTTCCTGCACACGCCCAAAACTTACAGAATAAGTATTCAATTCTTTGGAGAATATCTCAGAGATGGGGTGCAGATCTTTTTTAACCCCTAAGAACTAAGGGTCATAGAGAGGGGTTGAGGCAGCTGGTGAATAGGAATGTTTAGTGACATCCCAGAATCAAAACTCCAATGAAGGCTTACTATATAGCATAATTAAGAGCCCAGTGCAAAATTACACTTTATTTCAGTTAAGATGGTCCAAAGAAATGCTTTATCATCAATGCTCTTAAAAGCAAGGACAAAATTCGTTGAAATGAAAAGTGACTCAGAAGAGCTGGACTTTGAGCATGAAGAAGTTTTGAAAATACCTGACCACACTTACATTTTAGTTTTATACAAACAGTTATTTGGATTAAAAGTTGATGTATAATTAAGCTTGAAGAAGCTTTTCAATATTTAGAAATAAAATTCTAAGTGACAAGAAAGCATTACATTTTTTCTTATTGGCAACAGTTTTCTTTTTTTATGGAAAAAACATAATGGTTTATCAATAATTAATGGAAGCTTAGAGGCTATGTCAAAATGTAGAGTGTTCTTAAGCACCACTAACCTAAAGTGATGGGCCTAAAGTGTGGCTCTAAATAACAACTGTCCATTATTAAAAACCTTAGGAAGAAAAATCAAGAATTATTATATATGACCAAATATCATCTCATTTATAACAAGCTAAACTAGAAGAAGCTGGACTATACTATCATAGTGATAATAATGTTATTTTAAGATTGTCATTTTGAGCAGCAGTGAGTCATATAAATAACAAGTATATTATACATTCCAAAGAGACAAAATATGACAGGTACTTGTTATATAATAATATTCCAAATGACAGTGAATTAGTACTCATTAACTACATTTCCAATATTCCATAGTACTGATATTTTCATTTACCTTCATGAAAGAAGCTTTATACTTCACAAATTCTTAATAGAAGCCATCAAGTTACTAAAAAACTAGCCAAATTCTGCTAAATTAGTACATTTGTAATCAGATTAAACAACTATATGCATTACTAAATTGAAGAAGTTATTCTTGAAAGAATACCGTATTTGATCTAAGTCATTTACAATATGGACAAAACATGAAACCCTGAAATCAGAAACTTAGATATCCCCACAATTGTTGAGAATACCAGCTAAGATGACATTCACTGTCACGCTGTGGCAAATGTTCCCTTTCTGGTCTGCTCTGAAAATGGTGAAATGGTTCTTCTGAATGACTTCCACCATTTGCAGGCTTTTCCATAAATTCAGTAAATGGATTTATAGGTGGCTTCCACAGTAACTTCTCCACATAAGCTGAAAACTAAGAAATATTTTAATTATTAAATAATTTCAGTAGATTCTTTTTTTCTGTCATTACCTTATTAGCTAAAAATCATGAAGATGCGTAAAACAATAACACTGCACAGTCAAAACTTAAATTATAATTCTTATTCATTGGGATACTAATTCAAAATAATATCATAACTGCATGGTACAGCCATTGAGCAATTGCCAGTTTCCATACCCAGTTTCTGAAAGTTTCCACTATTCTCTAAATAACTACAAGAATATAGAAATTTCTATTAGTTTAGTTCTTAAAGCATTACAATAATCTTAATCCACTCAGACTAGAAAACAGATATAAAAACCATGGACTAAGCACGGTCCTGTTTCATTAGATCCATCCAGTAGGAAATGTATGTTATTTATGCCTTAAACAGCAGAAATTTAACATGCTTTTGAAAGTATCTGGCAACAACAGCTGCAAAAAAAGATGTTATTCTTTTGAAAACAGACCTTTCCAAATTAAATTCATTTATTCCTATTCCCAGCTCAACCTAGGATAGTCTTTGGTGATAATGAATAGACAGATTACATTACTTCTGTGTTTTACCAAAGAATCCAATAGTTTTCACTCAAACTTGGAGATGTCATTCTTTAAATGTGAATATTTATGAAATTCTTCCAAGCTGTTCTATTTTAAATAATGAGTTAGTGCTTTAGAAATCATTAAAACTGTGTTTTCACAATGCTAACATATGGTAATACGTCTCCCTGACTTCATTTTATACTTTCATAAAATCAATGTTATAAAGTCTTCTGCATTTTTTAAAAAATAATTTACCTCTTTGTAACTCATTTTTATATAGTATTATAAAACATATGTTCAGGAATTTTTAATACTTTAATACTATAGGTTGAAAATTATTCACAATATTTAGTTAGCAATTCAAAAACCTTCCAAAGTGTCTGTAAAAGCCTTTTATCTATTTTTGATGAAGGTTCTATATACCACAGAGACAAATATTTAGGTCCTAGGTCAATTTAATGTTCATATTTTTTAAATAACAGCAACTCATGCCCAAATGGAATTGCAGAATAACCTACAGATAGTCTAAGATGACTTACTAGAAGGCTACAAACACACAACCTTTGTACTAGAGCATAATAATATTTGAGCTGTCTGTGGTCTAGAATAATTAAAAACATACAGATACACAAAATCAAATGAAAACCCAAACATAAGGGTACAGAAGAATATGCTCTGGGTAAGTCACTGCAATAAAGAGAACTATCATCTACTAATTTGTGATTGCCACCCCACTCAGAGAGGAACTGGGATTCATCTTTCATCCATTCACTTCTTGGAGTATTTGTTTTTCTGCACACTGGAATCTCAAGAAAGAACGTCTTATTTATATTTGAATCCTCTGCACCTGTAAGCCTTGTAAAAACTAAGCTATAATTAAAGGAGAGGACTCAAGTCACAGAGCAATTAATGAATGTAATGCATAAAGACTTCCTTTTACTTATTCACCCCTTTTTTTCATCTTTTTTGGGATCATTAAAAAAAAAAGATTCCTATATTTGGAATAAAAGTTTAAAAATCAATATAAGAGGATATGGATGACCCCAAAAATGAACTAAGATACGATATGAAAAAGAACTTCCAACATCAGCACCCTCGGGAAAACTCATGACAGAAGATGATCAGAAAAAAAAAAAAACCCCAACAAAGATCCACGCACTGCCACAGGTGTAGATGCACTCATCCCACCAGTTCCTGGACTTGCCATGGGAATGAGGAAGGAGATATCTAAGCTGGCCTGTGCATACAGTAAAACAACAAATTTGACTGGATCTATACTGTTGGAACTCAAACAAGAATTAGGAGAAGTGCAAATTGTAGCACTCCAAAATCTTACAACCACAGACTATTTACTGTTAAAAGAACATATGGGATGTGAACATTCCCCAGGAATGGGTTGTTTTAATTTGTCTGATTTCTCTCAGACTGTTCAAGTTCAGTTGGACAATATCCACCATATCATAGATAAGTTTTCACAAATGCCTAAGGTGCCTAACTGGTTTTCTTGGTTTCACTGGAGATGGCTGGTAATTACAGGTATGCGTTGGTTATGTAACTATATTCCTATTATGTTAATGTGTGCGCACAATTTAATTAGTAGTTTAAAACCTACCCATGCTGAAGTTACTCTACAAGAAGATATGTCAAAGAAATAATCAATCTTCCCAGGTTTTCTTCTGCCTGCTACTTCTATAGCTTTTCTTCTTCCTACCTAATCACAACCTTTAAATAGAACTCATGCCACATGTCGAATTTACCGAGTATCATAATTCTTCCAAGTGGTAAAGACACCGCAAGACAAATGCTGGGCATAGAATCCACAGGGCATAAATATGCAAAGAAGTAAAAAGCTAACCTTTTCAAACAATAAGGCTTCTCTCTCACTTACCAACTTAACATTTCCCTGTATGGCCCCGGAAGATGACTGGTTAGCCAGAGACGGGTAAGATTCCTCAAGGGAGGAACAACCTAAGACAGGCACAGTCGCAGGGGGCCATCTGGTGAGAAAATGGGGAGCAGCAGAGGTGAGGCTTAGAACCTCCCCCCTCATGTTCTGAGAGAAATCTTCTGCATACATGGATGTTTATTGCCCTTGTCTAGCTTGGATTAACACATAGTCTACAGGCACACACCTGATCATCTACATTTGCTCTCTTACAACACTAAACTCTGTTTTCCACCTTTATCTCGTATCTACCTACCACTTCAGTATTTTATTAAAAATAATAATAATAAAGAGAGAAATGTGGTATCCACATATAAATCAAGTTTAAAAATCAAATGAATATTCATATTTGAACTGTTTATAGTTCATAATGCATGAACAAAACCGAAAGCTTCTGTGATGACTGCCCTCGCACTGTTCACCATGTAACTTATTCACTATGTAAGAATTTGTACTCCATGTAAGAACTTGTTCGTTATGCATCAGAAGATTGGAGACTGACGAAAATTAGGCTTGGGGTGGATTAATGATTGTGCATTGAGTATTGACCCCCCTATACAGAATTTTATTGTTGTTAACAACTATTTGATCAATAAATATGAGAGATGCCCTCACAAAAAAAAAATATATATATATAAACACACTTCCAATTGTAAAATAAATAAGTAACCGGGATGTAATGTATAGCATAAGGTATATAGTCAAAATATTGTAACAACTTGGTATGGTGATAACTGGTACCTAGAATTATCATGTATATAAATGTTGAATCACTGTGTTGTACACCTGAAACTAATGTAATGTAATACTGTGTGTCAACTACCCTTCAATAAAAAATAAAAATAAAAAATAAATAAATAAATAAATAAAATAAAAAAGAGGATATGGATGGCTTTGTGGGCTACTGGCAGCTGTTTATAGTTTTTCTAGAGGTTTTATCACCAAATAAAATTTTTTTGCTTCAACACCTATCATAGGTAACTGTCTTAACAGTAAACAAATTAACACATTGTAAAAATAGAGATTTTAGAATGACTAAACATTCTCAGATGTTATCTTCATTACTGATTTCTCCAAACACAAAGCAGAGAAGTGTGTAAGTCAAGTCTCAGGTATTTCCTAGAAATTAAGACAATCATATTTTTACAAGCTAGAAATATTTTGCAGGATAAAAATTGTTCAGAAGTTCTAAGGTACTCCACTATTTCTGTGTTATGACAGTAGCATAACTGAAAACATGTGCTGAACAACAATGTAATAATAGTCTTTAGAATACAATCCTACCTATATAAAAAATGCTACCATTTTAGTGAACTGAACATATTCCTGTATAGAAAAGCAGGTATTTTACAAGAAACTGTTTTCAATTATATAGAACATACTGCCAACTGACAAATAAATTATAGTTTGTACAACTTGTTAATGGTGAAATGGACACATTCCGCATAGAATTTCATGATCAAATCCCTAAAGATTAGCAATTTTATATTTAATGTACAAAGAATGAAAGAACTGCTTATACAGAGATGACTTTACCAATCCTCCACTGCTAAGAAAAAGGCATGTATTTAATGCGTTTTTTAGGCCTGGTCATAGTATATCCTGATCCAGCCACACTCACTCAACTATATTCCATTTTGACCAACAAGCATTTGAGGGATGGTTCTTCAGGAACCATGAGGCTGGCAAGGGTCAGAGAAAAGAAAGACCACAGTCTACAGCCTTCCTTAGCATCTGGATGGTTCTAAGTAAACTAACCAGCTGCAGACAAATATTTATTTAAATCTAATCTCTGAAGAGAAAAGCATATGAATCTTGCAGATTTCAATCTGTTTTGCCATACATTAACTCTCGGAAAACTAGTTCCCAATGACTTCAAACAAAAGCACATCGCTTGTGAAAAATCTACTATGAAATCTTCAGCAAGGAACACAAAGTGGACATAAGAATGCTGATCTCACTCTTCTAGGCACTAGTCAAACGTTTACAAGAGAAGTTAGTGAAGGGCTTTTAAGACTCCTTAACGTCCACAAGGAGAGCAGAGAGTGAGCAGACCACTAAAATCAAGCGTGCTTAAGTCTATGATATACGGGACTCATGAGAACATAGAGAAGGATACCTGAAACAACTGGCAGAATCCTGGGAGACATCCCAGAAGATGTGGAACCTCAGTAGAATCCTGCAGAACAAGTCTGAGTTTGGCAAAAGGAAACAGAAAAAGGCATTCCAGACAAAGGGTAAAGTAACAGCAAGAGCAAGCTACCATGTGGGAACCTGTCTTGCAAGAGTAAGTGGCAAAAGATGAGACTGATACACTGAACGTGGTCGCTGTATGCCAAGCTAAAGAGCTTGATCATTAAATAATTTTAAGCAAGGAAATGACAAGTCAGCAGTGCATCTTTAAAAGATAAATCCAGTGGTATTTAGGCAAATGGAGGACAGAAAAATAAAAGCAGTGAAACTGGTTATTAGGGTCCCAGAGAGATGAAATTCCAACATTCTTTTCCTATCCAAATTTTTGAAGAAATAAAAAGTTGTTTCCATTGGTGATAAAAACATGAAAAACAATTAAAGGGTTAGAATTACAATGCCAAAATAGCATGAGATCAGTACATAAAGAAGTGATCAAATGTAACACCTCAGTTACCCATGACAATTTAGATGGACTAATATACATATAAATTCCAGAACATGACAGCTTATCCCTTTAAGTTTCAAAATTAACTTAGACCACTTTGAAGACTATCTTTGGAAAGTATTATTTCAAACAGAGTACAGGTAGACTAGCACAGTTTAACCATTCCTTGATGACCCACCCATGGCAACATACTGCAATGGAAGAATACTGGACTAGACTTACCAGTTTTTAGTCCTCTGAGCGACCTGACATGGGACAATCCTTGGCCACAGTGGGCCTGGGTTTTCTCTTCTACAAAATGAGAATAATCTTTGCCAGCCAAAGCTGTGGTGAGGTTTGAACAGTGTAAAATAGAAGCACTTAAAGGTGGGGGTTTTGTTGCCTAAGGACTCTTTGGCTACTCTTTCAAGCTGCTTTCCTACCAGGTCTTCTCTTTAAACATTTTCATCTTAAAAAACAAAAATCACCTTGAGTCAGCCACTATTATTGAATTATCTGTCTAGAATCAACTCTTCAAAACAATTCCTTCCAGGTCTATTCTTTGCAGAATTACTACAAATAACTCACGGTAGTTCATAAATTGAGTACTACTAAGCCAGAGTAGCAGGGAAAACAATTATTAACTTCCCACAGAATTGTGCCTAGGAGGTAGATGTCAACCTCACTGCTATAAGCAGCTCCTTGATTCCCATTCATTTGTACAGACCAGGCACAACGATTAACATCAACATAAAAAAGCCATTTTCTCATACCTTTGGGTGTTTGGGATACAAAAACTGTACCGTAATATACATCTACTGTAAGATTAGAAGGGTAAGCAAAAAGGATTTCTATGGTTTGTTCCTTTAACCACAACTAACCAAGTGGTGCTTATAACTACTCCAGGACTCCATTGATTCAAAACATCTTAAGTTCTACTATAAGTGAGGTGATCGGGAAACTTGTGACCGCCATAGACTTTATCCCCAGCACTAGCCTCAATCTGTCTATGGTTTTCTCAGTAAATTCCACTTAACTGACCACCTATACTGAAAACCTGCCACTGACTGACTTAATCTCTTTATTACCACCACACCAAAGTGATTATTGTTCCCATTTTACAGATAAGGAAAACTGAAGCCAGCAACGTTGAGACCTGCTCAAGGCCACACACTTCATTGAAGGGGTTTCCTGGAACCTAGAAGGACCTTGGAGAAGGAATTATTTCCTGAAGCGTCCAGTATTCTCAAGAAGCTCCAGGGCCTACCTCTGATGGTATAATTTATGGTGGGCGCTTAAAAGCCAGCAGAATGAGTAAGAGAACACTATTTAGGAACGAAACGCCCACAAGCCTGAGCCGGGCCGGCCAGAGGACAAGCCCACCTCGGCTAATCTACCCTGCTGTCCCAGGAACCACACCATTCCTGAGAAGAGGAGCCTAGCTGCTTTTTTCTCAGCCCAGGCAGTAGGTCGGAGGGAAGTGCGGGATACGGACAAAAGTGGGCCGAGGTCTAGCTCTGGCTAGTTCACCTCCGGTAACCACTACCGCAGTCCCAACATGCCCAAGGACCGCTGGAGGAAACAGCCGGGCGACCACGCAAGCCCATGCCTCTCCCTCCCGGAAGCGCGCCTACGCCACACCTCTGCGTCAGTACGTCGCCGTGACGTCAGCCCGCGGGGTCGCCGAGGCAAACGGTCCCTAACGTTAGTGTAAACCCCAGCAAGCTTACCTGTGCCCTCCTACCCTGGATCGGCGGGGAGTCAGCGGGATGCAGAAGGCAGGGCAGTGGGTGAAAAGATGCGAGGCGCAAAGTAGGCGAATTCTTAGAACTGCTGCCTTGGAAGAGTGCCCGCCCAAGAGCAAGCGGGACAAAAGCGGGGCTGGCAACCAGCGAGCGGCTTCTGTGGCAACGGCCACCCGCCCTCCCATTGGCGGCAGCCGGGCAGCCAGTGGCTGCGTCAGGGAAGCGAGCGCCAGCGTCTGTTGCTATTGGAGAACGGGAGAGGCGGGATGCGGGAGAGGCGGTTTGCTTCTCCCGTGGGGCTTTGTTTTTTTTTTTATTTAATATAAACCTTTCATTATACAAAAAGGGCCGTAGTTGTATGTAGTTACCAAAAATCTTAAACTGAACTGAGCCGGAAAGGTAAACAGGTCTGACAGATTCCGGATTTTCTGACACTTGGCCTGCAAGTGTCCCGCTTTTGCTTTTTAAAGGGGAGATTTGAAAAAGTCAAGGCAACAGCGACCGGAAGAAACCTCGTTTTAAATGTATGATATTGTTCAGCTGAGATCCTTCCCTGGCCCTCTGTTTTCTTCTGTTAAATGAGAGCTGGGTAATGATCTGCAATACACCTTTCAGGTCTCAAATTCTTTGTGCTACAGCCAACTGCTACGGTTTACACACTTCTGAACCAGGGCCAGATTTTATTTGGAAAGTAAACTTTACCCAATGCATCAACTTAACGTTCATGTTAAAAATCTTACATTATCATATCAAATTTACAAATAGAGCAACTATCAACCATGGGGTACCTCATTACTGTTTTTACCAAGGAATGTTTTCCATTGATGATTCCGGCAGTGCTTTTTTTTTTTTCTCCAGCACTGGCTGTCCAGCAAAAAGTTGATGAGAGTTAAAAGTTCATTCGTGACACATAACTGTTTCATATGTGCAAATGCGAGAAGCACTGGGGACTTGGGATTTAAGTACCTAGTGTCGCTGATAAATCATGAACTTTTTGCAAGTCAACTAACTTTTCTGGGCCAGTCTTCTCATTGCTTAAAAAAGAGAAGGGAGACCTGTGGAGTTGGAGCAAGAAACATAATTCCGAGGCTTTCCAGCACTAACACTATTAAGAAAAAGAATTGTACACAGAAATTAGGCTCCTCATGAAAAAAAGTACTTGTTTTAATTAAACTGCTTTGGCATTAGATATAACTACCTTTATTAGACATTCAAGAGGAAACTCACAAAATGCCAAAATGACTACATTAGATTCTCAAACGGAAATTTTAACTGAATTGGCTGGTAAGACTATTCCTGATTTCTGGTTGGATAGTGAATTTTTACACAGAAAGATGCTTTATTCTATTATTATTTAAATGGGAAAAAATAATGCATTCTATCTCAAGCAAAAACCCCAGTTTCCTCCAAATATCATTAAGCATTTGACCACCTGTGAAACAATGCATGAAGAATTTCATACTTTTTCTGTAAAGGACCATGCAGTAAATATTTTAGATATTATGGGTTGTACTGTCTCTGTGATATTTAACTCTGCCATTGTTGCATAAAAGAAGCAATCAGGCTACATAAACACATGGCTGGACTGTGTTTCAGTAAAATTTGATTTACAAATATAGGAACCAGGATAGAGTTGGCCCACAGGATGTAGTATGCAGACCTCTGATATAAAGCATTTAAAACATCAAGTGTCTAGTAAACTGAACTCATTAGTGATGCTCCTAGAGTACAGATAAATAACTCTGGCAAATGCCTTTTACTCATCCTGATATGTGTGGAACAATGGAAGCTGTTCACTTTCATCAGGAAGTGAGAAAATGTGAGAGAATGTATTTCTTGCCATAAGGACTATGTTAATTCTCTAATTCTCTGCCATACTTTAGTATGCAGGGCCCATGGTCATGAATTTTATCACCTTATGGGACATCACTTTTATCTGCTTCATTTATGATATTGTGCTGGAAGGACCTGATGATCAGGCAATAGCACATACCGTAGATGCCTTGTGTAGTAAATTGTCTTTCCATAGATGCAATGTGACCTTGACACTTTCTCATCAAAAGGTGGAGTATTTTACTTTTATTTGGGCTGGCTGTGTGATATATTTTGGAATACAAAATGCAGCAGGATTTTGTAAGATGCACCAACACAGTGTTGGATGGTAAGTGAGTTTTCCTTCCTTGCAGCAACAAATATATACCATAATGAAAAAATAGCAAACAATGAAATACTAAGTTAAAGATACCTGATGAATACAAATAGTACTTAGAAAAATAAAAAAGCAATTTAATAAAAAAATGGTGTGGTGGTGTAGTTAACTTTCCAAAGATGGCCTCCAAACAATTCTTCTCACTCCTATACACACATCACAAAAGGAGTCTATTTCCCTCCTTTTGAAATTGAATGACAGAATGTAGTGAAAGTGAGTCCAGACCTAGGCCTCAAGACACCTAGCAGGTTCTGCTTTCCTCTACTGGAAGTCAGGTGCCATATAAGAAATTCAATTACCCTGCCACAGAGCGAAATTCAGTAAGATCCCAGCAGTTCCAGCCACCTACCTGATGTGCCAGGCACGTGAGCCACTGACTTTGAAGAGCCAGTCATGTTCCAGCTAAATGCAGCTGTGTGAGTAACCCTAGTTAACACCATGACCCAAGGGGATGCAAGGGGGGATCTTTCATTTTGAGGGGTTAACCTAATATTTCCCCGACCACTAGACCCAGGACAATTTGCTGAGATAACAGAACCCTGAACTTTCATAGGGTTTATCCCCCATTCTCTGAATTGCTTTTGTTCTTTCCAGTGTGTTTTGGTTTTCTTTTGCTACTTTAACCAATTCAGTGGTTTAAAACAATGATTTTATTTGTTCATGATTCTGTGGGTCAGAAATTCAGACAGGGTTCAGCTGGGTGGCTTTTCTCTCCACATGGCCAAAGCCAGGATCTCTCATCTCATCAAGTTGTAACCAGACTGCTGCAGAGGCTGGAACATTCAAGATGACTTTCCCTCTAGTCTGGTGACTTGGTGGGCTCAGTTAGAAGGCTAGGACCTCTCCTACTCTATCCATGTGGCTCTACATGTGGCCATCTTGATCTTTTTTTCATGGAATCTACATCCAAATGAGTGTCCCAAGCAATACAGGCAGAAGCTGCAGATCTAAGGCTACATAAGTTGTACAGAATCCCTTCTGCTGCATTTTATTATCCAAAATATATCACACAGTCAGACCAAAGAAGAGTAAAATACTCCACCTTTGATGAGAAAGGGTCAAGGTCACATTGCATCTATGGAAAGACAATTTACTACACAAGGCATCTATGGTATGTGCTATTACCTGATCATCAGGTCCTCCCAGCACAATATCATAAGTGAAGTAGATAAAAGTGATGTCCCATAATGTGATGACATTCATGACGATGGTCCCTGAATACTAAGTTATGGCAAAGAATTAAAGAATTAACATAATCCTTATGTAAAGAAATACATTCTCTCACATTTTCTCACTTCCAGATGAAAGTGAACAACTTCCATTGTTCCACACATACCAGGATGAGTAAAAGGCATTTGCCAGTTATTTATCTGTACTCTAGGAGCTATTTCATCTGATAAGAAAACTACACCAGGATCAACATTTTAGTTGACCCATGTATCTTCTACAAAGGCCAAATGGAAGGTTCACTGAGAGGGAGGTGAGAATCACCACTTCTGCATCTTTCAAGTCTTTGGTGGTGGCACTAATCACTAGAATTGCTGTAGGAATGCTGTATTGCTTTTGACTTACTCTTCTGTTAGAAAAGGACAGTTTCAGGAGCTACCAATTGCTCTTATAATACCCATGAGTTAAAGCCAATGCCAAGACATAAATCTCTATTAAGGTGATGAAGTTCAGGTCTCTCTTCATCAGAGCTAGCAACTTTTCATTATACAGATCAAGCAGGATTTTAGTAGGCTTTCCATCCATTTCAATTCTAGAAAAACGCACTGCTAAAGATCCTTCCTCATCAAGCAACTATGATTAATCCCAAGCAACACAAGCAGAAGCTGCAGATGTGCGTTAGCAGCATCCTTGGCCTCTATCAACTAGTTGCCGTTAGTGGTTGATCTATAACGGCCTATTACTGGCCCTGCTGCCTATTTCAGTAATCACAGCTACTTCACCTCTGATGGTTACATGTTGTCATGTGGCTTCTGCCACTTTGAGATCTTACTATTTCTATCAGGGAATTAAAATCCCATTAGATCAAGTGAGCATCTCCTTATTTCATCCCTGGACTTAAAGGACAGCAACTACAGTGCTTTCAAAGGAGTCTGGCATTCTTCTTCCCAATATTTTCTCAATGCATTAAAGAAGAGAAAGTGCTCTGGGACCTCTCAAGACACATTTGGAGAGAGGTGATTGGGTCATGATATATCTGTTTCAACTGTCGTATTTCTGTAAGTCTTTTAAATCAATCCTCTAAAATATATAGAGATTTCTAGAATCTTAACTTTATTTAGTGCAGGCTACCTTTGAACTAAGATTTCAAACAACTGAGAAAACTTTTAGAATCACTTAAAGATGCTCAGTTAAGCACAATAAATCCAGGACGTCTGGTAAGTATATACATATTGATAATTTTGATCTCATCAAAAATTGCATTCTTTCATCTCTGGTCTAACACCCTTAGATGTC
The DNA here is from genome assembly GCF_030020395.1 of Manis pentadactyla. NCBI lineage: Eukaryota > Metazoa > Chordata > Mammalia > Pholidota > Manidae > Manis > Manis pentadactyla. Next base: position 73,639,418 of record NC_080022.1, read on the forward strand.
ATTGTCATACTACATAAGTTTTATGCCAATATAAATAAACAAAATCTAGCACATCTTTTAGTATGAAAGCCTTCTCCTGGGTCACACCTTTTACTTGTGCCCTGGAATACATTGAGACCTAACTATAGATCAACTACTACTGGCAACTAGATACAGGCAGGGATGTTGCTAACGCACAGGACAGCCCTCACAACAAAAAATGTATTCAGCCCAAACATCAACAATGCTGATGTTAAGAAACCCTGGTCCAATACAGGGAATACAGAAGCCACTAGCCACCTATGGCTACTGAACATTTTAAAATGGGACTAATCTTAAATGAGATATGTTGTAAGTGCAAAATATGTCCTGATTTTGCATATGAAGAAAGAATGTAAAATATCCTAATTTTTTATATTAACTACATGTCGAAATGATAATATTTAGAATATGTTGAGTTAAAAAGATATTAAAATGTAAAGCATTTCTTTTTACTGTTTTTAATGTGGATACTGGAAAATTTTAAATTACATATGCACTTCACATTATATTTCTACTGGATGGTGCTGGTTTAAAGGTATAAAGAAGTGATAACAGTGAATTATGAGGAAAATCAGGGACTCCTCACAAGGTAAATCCCTTAGATGAAGTTACTTCAGAATTCTCAAAGAAAAGACTAGCTCTATAACAGAGAAGGAGGTTCTTCAGAAAGCAAAGAGTTCTGTAGGGTCTGTCTATCCAGATGACAGAATTACCCAGTACACCCAAAGAGCCCCATTATGATTCTCAAGATCCAATTTTCAATCAATGCCTTAATTTTTTACATAAAAAATTTGGTGAGCCTATTTTCAACTTACCTTGTTATTCAGCTCTTCAGAGCATTTATACTTAGTTTGGATATATCACCCAGCAAAAGCCACAGAGATACACTTACAGCAATCACAGAAGATCATGGGACCTCTGAGCTTATCACATTTCCTTTAAGCATCTTAGTGCAATTATAAATGGCAAACCCACTCCTCAATCTTGTCATTCTTCATTTCTACCATTCCCATCAAAGACTTGCTTTCAATTACAGATAACTACAGGCCACTTTTAAATTGAGGTCTAATTTCCATTCATTAAGGTACACAGATACTAAATTGTTCATAATGAGTTTTATAATATGAGTTCTGACAATTATATAAACCCATGACGCCACGAAGTAAAACAAGATGTAGAACATTCACATCAACCCAGTGAGTTTACTTGTATTCCCTTTCAATCCATTAACCAAAACTACCTTCACCCCCTCACATACACACATACCAAGACAACCCCTCTCTAATTTCTGTCCCTGAAGGCTAATTTAGCCTGTTCTTAATCTTCATATAAATGCAATCATATATATTCTTTTACATCTGCTTCCTTTCACTTAATATATATATTTTTTCTTAGGTCCATTATTGTTGCAAATTTTATTCCTTCTTATTGCTGAGTAGTATTCAGTTATATATATACATATATTTAGTTGTTTGCAGTTTTTGGTTACTATGAATAGGTCTGCTATGACCATTCTTGTAAATGCACACTTTGGTAGTTTATTCCTTCTTATTGCTGAGTAATATTCATATATATATATATATATATGTATATATATATATATATATGAATATGAATATATATATATCTATCACAATTATCAGTTCTCCTGTTCATAGATATTTTGTTGCTTGCAGTTTTGGGTTATTATGAATAGGTCTGCTATGACCAATCTTGTAAAGGCATTTTATGAACATATGTTTTCATTTTCTTACCTAGGAGTGGAATTGCTAAGTGATGGGACATGCATACCTTTAATTTGCTAAGAAAATGCTATCTTACCCTTGAACTTTTGGAAATCATGAATTTAAAGCCTGCAATGGCAATAAATATATATCTATGAATAATTACCCTAAATGTAAATGGACTGAATGCACCAATCAAAAGACATAGAGTTACTGAATGGATAAAAAAACAAAACCTGTCTATATGCTGCCTACAAGAGACTCACTTCAAACCCAAAGACATATAGACTAAAAGTGAAAGGATGGAAAGAGATATTCATGCAAATAATAGGGAGAAAAAGGCAGGAGTTGCAGTACTAGTATCAGACAAAATAAATTTCAAAACAAAGAAGGTAACAAGAGACAAAGAACAGAGACATTACATAATTATAAAGGGGTCATCCCAACAAGAGGATATAACCATTATAAATATCTATGCACCCAACATAGCAGCACCTACATATGTGAAACAAATACTAACAGAATTAAAGGAGGAAATAGAAAGCAATGCATTCATTTTGGGAGACTTCAACACTCCACTCACTCCAAAGGAACAGAACAAAGAGACAGAAAATAAGGAGGACACAGAGGCACTGAATAACACATTAGAACAGATGGACCTAACACACACTTACAGAACACTCCACCCAAAAACTGCAGGATATACATTCTGCTCAAGTGCACATGGAACATTTTCAAGAATAGATCATAGACTAGGCAACAAAAAGAGCCTTGGTAAATTCAAAAAGATTGAAATTGTACCAACCAGCTTCTCAGACCACAAAGGTATGAAACTAAAAATAAATTATGCAAAGAAAACTAAAAAACCCACAAATATGTAGAGGCTTAACAACACACTTCTAAATAATCAATGGTAAAAACAGAAATCAAGCAATATATGGAGACAAATAACAACAATAACTCAACACTGCAAAATCTGTGGGATGCAGTGAAGGCTGTGCTAAGAGGTAAGTATATTGCAATACAGGCTTACCTCAGAAAAGAAGAACAATTCCAAATGAACAGTCTAAACTCACAATTAATGAAACTAGAAAAGAAAGAACAAATGAGGCCAAAAGTCAGTAGAAGGAGGGACATAATAAAGATCAGAGCAGAAATAAATAAAATTGAGAGGAATAAAACAATAGAAAGAATCAATAACAGCAGGAGCTGGTTCTTCAAGAAAATAAACAAAATAGATAAAACCCTAGTCAGACATAACAAGAAAAAAAGAGTCTACACACATAAACAGAATCAGAAATGAGAAAGGAAAAATCACCACAGACACCACAGAAGTACAAAACATTATCAGAGAATACTATGAAAAATTATATGCTAACAAAATTGGGAAACCTAGAAGAAATAAATGGATAACTTTCTAGAAAAATACAACCATCCAAGACTGACCTGGGAAGAAACAGAAAATCTGAACAGATCAATTACCAGCAAAGAAATTGAATTGGTAATCAAAAAACAACCTAAGAACAAAATACCCATACCAGATGGCTCCACCACTGAATTTTATCAAACATTTAGAGAAGATCTAATACCCATCCTCCTTAAAGTTTTCCAAAACTAAAAGAGGAGGGAATACTTCCAAATTCATTTCATGAAGCTAGCATCACCCTAATACCAAAACCAGGCAAAGAAACCACACAAAAAAAGAAAATTACAGACCAATATCCCTGATGAACATAGATGCAAAAATATTCAACAAAGTATTAGCAAGCCGAGTTCAAAAACATATCAAAAAAGATCATCCATCATGATCAAGTAGGATTTATTTTAGGGATGCAAGGACCATACAATATTTAAAAATCCATCAACATCATCCACCAACAAAAAGGACGACAAAAACCACCTAATCATCTCCAAAGATGCTGAAAAAGCATTTGACAGAATTCGACATCCATTCATGATAAAAACTCTCAACAAAATGGGTACAGAGGGCAAGTACCTCAACATAATAAAGGCCATATATGACAAACCCACAGACAACATCATACTTAACAGCAAAAAGCTGAAAGCTTTTCCTCAGAATCAGGAATAAGACAAGAATGTGCACTCTCCCCACTTTTATTCAACATAGTACTGGAGGGCCTAGCCACAGCAATCAAACAACACAAAGAAATTAAAGGCATCCAGATTGGTAAGGAAGAAGGTAAACTGTCACTGTTTACAGATGACATATTGTACATAAAAAACCCTTAAAAATCCACCCCAAAACTACTAAAACTAATATCTGAATTCAGCAAAGTTGCAGGATACAAAATTAATAAACAGAAATCTGTTGCATTCCTATATACTAACAATGAAATCAGGAAAACAATTCCATGCACAACAGCATCAAAAAGAATAAAACACCTAGGAATAAACCTAACCAAGGAGGTAAAAGACCTAAACTCTGAAAACTACAAGACACCCATGAGAGAAATTAAAGGAGACACCAATAAATGGAAATACATCACCTTTTATTGATAGGAAGAATTAATATTGTCAAAGTGTCCATCCTGCCTAAAGCAATCTGCAGATTCAATGCAATCCCTATCAAAATACCAACAGCATTATTCAATGAACTAGAATAAATAGTTCTAAAATTCATATGGAACCACAAAAGACCCTGAATAGCCAAAGCAATTCTGAGAAGGAAGAATAAAGGTGGGGGGATTATGCTCTCTAACTTCAAGCTCTACTACAAAGCCACAGTAATCAAAATAACTTGGTACTGGCACAAGAACAGACCTATAGATCAATGGAACAGAATAGAGAGCCCAGATATAAACACAAGCATATATGGTCAATTAATATACGATAAAGGAGCCATGGATATACAATGGGGAGATGATAGCAAATTCAACAACTGGTGTTGGCAAAACTGGACAGCTACATGTCAGAGAATTAAACTGGATTATTGTCTAAATGTATACACAAAAGTAAACTCAAAATTGATCAAAAGACATGAAATTAAGTCATGAAACCATAAAACTCTTAGAAGAAAACATAGGCAAAACTCTCTTGAATATAAATATGAGCATCTTTTTTCTGAACACATCTTCTTGGGAAAGGTAAACAAAAGCAAAAATGAACAAATGGGACTACTTCAAACTAAAAAGCCTCTGTACCGCAAAAGAAATAATCAGTAGAACAAAAAGGCATCCTACAGTATGGGAGAATATATTCATAAATGACATATCCTCCAAAGGGTTAACATCCAAAATATATAAAGAATTTACATGCCTCAACACCCAAAAAGCAAACAACCTGTTTAAAAAATGGGCAAAGTATCCAAACAGACACTTCTCCAAAGAAGAAATTCAGATGTCCAACAGCCACATGAAAAGATGCTGCACATCACTAATCATCAAAAAAATGCAAATTAAAACCACAATGAGATATCACTTCACATCAGTTAGGATAGCCAACATCCAAAAGACAAGGAACAACAAATGCTGTTGAGGATGTGAACGGGGAACCCTCCTACACTGCTGGTGGATATGTAAATTAATTCAACCATTATGGAAAACAATATGAAGGTTCCTCAAAAAACTAAAAATAGAAATACCATGTGACCCAGGAATTCTACTCCTGGGAATTTACCCAAAGAAAACAAGATCCCAGATTCAAAAAGACATATGCACCCTTATGTTTTATCACGGCACTATTTACAATAGCCAAGATATGGAAGCATCCTAAGTGTCCATCAGTAGATGAATGGATAAAGAGGTGGTACATATATACAATGGAATATTATTCAGCCATAAGAAGAAAACAAATCCTACCATTTGCAACAACATGGATGGAGTTAGAGGGTATTATGCTCAGTGAAATAAGCCAGGCAGAGAAAGACAAGTACCAAATGATTTCCCTCATTTGTGGAGTATAACAACAAAGCAAAACTAAAGGCAAAAAAAAGCAGTAGACTCATAGACTCCAAGAAGGGACTAGTGGTTACCAAAGACAAGGTGTCAGGGAGGGAGGGGGAAGGGGATTTAAGGGCATTATGATTGGTACACATGGTGTGTGGGGAGGTCATGAGGAAGACAGTATAGCACAGAGAAGACAAGTAGTGACTCTGTGGCATTTTACTATCCTGATGGACAGTGACAGCAATGGGGTGTGGGGTGAATGTAGTAACCACAATGTAGATCATGTGAAACCTTCATAAGAGTATGTATCATTGACACTTTAATAAAGAAATAAATTTTAAAAAAAAGAAAATGCTATCTCCATCTTCAAAGTGATTGTACCAGCCAGCAATGTATGAGAGATCCAACTGCTACATACCCTTGCCAACCTTTATTATAGCCAAATTTTTTATTTTAGCTGTTGTAGTGGCTGTGAAGTGGCATCTCATTGTGATATTATTTGTATTTCCCTGATAAGTAATGATGTCAACGACCTTTTCAATAGTTAGGAACCATATGTATATATTTTAAGAAGTGTTATTCAAAGCTTTAGAAAATTTTTGTGTTGAGTTAACCTTTTATTATTGATTTGTAGGAGTTCTTTATATTTTTTGAAAAAGTCTTTTGTCAAATATATATAATGAATACCTTCTTCCAGTTTGTATCTTGTATATTGGTTTTCTTGATGTGTCTGTCCTTTGATAGTAGAAATTTTTAATTTTGATACAATACAGTTCATCAACATTTTTCCTTCAATAGTTTTGTGCTTCACAATTCCACATTTGTTTTTTCTAGAAGTTTTATGATCCTAACTTTTACATTTTCATGTATGATCCATCTTGAATTCATTTTTTTGTAAGGAATCAAGTAGAGTTTAAGGCTTACTTTTTATATACAGATATCCAACTGTCCCACCATCATTTATTTAAAGAGATTTCTCTTCCACATTGAATCAACTTACTGTTTTTGTTGAAAATTATGAGACCATGTATATGTGGGTGTACTTCTGGACTTCCTATTCTATTCTATTCACTATGAGGGTGCTTGTCCATAGGGTAAGTCAAATGAGGGCTGAGCTAAGCCTTGGGAACAGACAGGCATCACTTTTACTAAATAGAGTGTTAGTGCATGTCTTAGTTTGAGCTGCTATAACAAAAACGCCATTGACTGGGTGGTTTAAACAACAGAAAGTTATTGCTCACAGTTCTGAAGGCTGAGAAGTCCAAGATTAAGATGCCAGCTGACTCGGTTCCTGGTGAGAGCCCTCTTCCTGGTTTTCAAATGGATACCTTTTTGCTAAATCCTCACACAGGAGAAAGAGAGAGAGGAAGGAAGCTCTCTCACGTCTCTTCTTATAAGGGCACTAATCCCATAATGAGGGCTCCACTCTCAACCTAATAACTCTCCAAAGGCCCCTTCTCCAATTATCAACACAATGGTGATTAGAAATTTAATATATGAATTTTTGGAGAGCACAGGTATTTAATCAACAGCAGTGGGCAACATGCTGAGTGTTGTTGAAAGGTGATCCTTACCAGAAATCCTCCAGAAAGGCAACCACCTCAGTTCTGCACTAACTAAACCATTGGAGGTCAGGCTCAGGTGTGGCAGAAGCATGCAGTGAGGTTGAAATAGGTTGTTACAATCACACAGTGGTCAGCAGCAAGTGCTTTGGGACCCCACCAGCCAGAGTTAATATTTTCTAGCCCAGGTCTTGGGCAAGTTATTCCTTTAAGCCTTGTTTTTATTTTACAAAAATTAAAAAATCATTCTACCTATCTTATAAGAATGTTGGATGGTCGGGGTCATATTAGTAGAACACAGCCTTGTCTGATTAAATCATTAAGGTCCTGTAAGTGGTAGATATTAGTAACTAATTATTGTTTTTAGGTACAAAAGCACATGATATAAAAATCAAGAATGATTCTCTCTCTCCTTTTTAAGACTTTTTTTAGAGCAGTTTTAGGTTCACAGCAAAATTGAGAGGAAGGTACAGAGATCTTACATATACCCTTGCACTTACACATGCCTTGCCTCCTCCATTATCAACATCTGCCACCAAATGGAGCATCTGTTACAACTGATGACCCTAGACTGACACAACATTATCACCCAGAATCCATAGTTTACATTCAGTTCACCCTTGGTGTTGTGCATTCTATGGATCTGACAAATGTATAAACACATGTATTCACTACTGTGGTACCATACAGGGTATTTTCACTGCCCTAAAAAAAAACCCTGTGCTCTGCCTATTCATCTCCCCCTCTCCTCAAACTCTCACAACCACTGATTTTTTAATTATCTTCATATTTTTCCTTTTCCAGCATATTTTATAATGGGAATCATACTGTAAGTGGCCTTTTCGGATCAGTCTCTTTATCTTGGTAATATGTAGTTAAGTTTTCTCCAGTTTTTTTCATGGCTTGACAGCTCATTTCTTTTTAGCTTTGAACAATATTCCACTGTACTGAAGAACATCTCAGTTTCTTCCAAGTTTTTGGCAGTTATGAGTAAAGATGCTACTAACATCTGCACGCAGTCTTTAATGCAGACATGTATGTCTTTAGGTAAGTACCAAGCAGTGGTATTGCTGGATACGATGATCTCTTATCTTCTAGATATTTTCCACAAAAGTTGGAAGCTTCAGATTTAAGCTTTAAAAAGAAGTTAATGGCATATGTGAATCTACTTTTCTATCTAAACTATGAACGATTCCAGTAATTGTCATAGCCTACAAAAGTCCAGAACGTTTGACCAGTTAAGTAAAGTGTCAAACTTAGCCCAAGTTGTAACATATGTTCACTATTTGCATTTAAGAAAATTAGCTCATATATGGAACATTTAATATATTATTTTATACTGCCATTTTTGAATCAGAACTTTACCTTAAGATACACAGAAAATAACACTGTTTATTGTAAGTTTATAATTGTAAACTCAATAGTCTATCCTCTGGACATAAGCATTTCTTTGGCTGACCAAGGGAAAAGGAAGCATGAATATGGATTTTCCTTTTTAAAGTACATTGTTATTTGGCTCTGATTATGTATTAAAAGCTTTAAGAATAAATGTAAGCAATTGAAGTCTCCTGGCATAAAGATGCTGTGTGATTGTTGAGAGAATAGACACTGCTTTATTATTCTTGTATCATTTAAAAATCTACTAACAGAGCTAGAAATTACTTTGAGTTAGTTAACTATTTAAAGAACACTCAGAAAATGATGGACTCCCAAGTGTCAAATGTGAAGGAAAGTATTCATATGTATTCACATGAAGATAGAATGTGGTTGTTTGCAGACAGAAAATTAATTATGCAGGGATACAAATATGAAATTTTCATAATTAGCAAATTATGGTCTAGTTTACACTTTAAGAAAAGCTTAAGAAAGCTAAAGGATTAGCTTTGTTGTTATTGTTTTTATTATTATTTTATTTTAGGCTTGTCTGCTTTGGATAGGCATTTTTCAAAAGGTCTTTTCCTCCCTAGCTTATTGAAGCTAAACATGATCATTTTACATAGAAATAAAATTGCTTGGTCAAAATTTTTCTAGGAGGTGAAAATAATAATTTGCTCATCAAAATATCATACATTTTGCATATTTAACTACTTTATGTATGTTTCCAAACACTGATTAGCACTCTTTAGAAACATCAGTGCTATTTTCTGAAGCGCCTTCATCAGTTTGAACAGTTTTGGCAGAAGTCACAGGATGCCTGACTAATGATGGCATTAAGAATTGGGACCCTCATGACTTCACTCTACGAATTCTGGGGTTAGGCCCTCCCGGGTTGTCTCAGCTGTCACCAGGTCATCAGGCACACAGGCTCTCTCCACCTTTCAGCTCTGCTACCCTGTGCTTTTGGCTGCCCTCCTCACCTTCCACCTAATGGCCACAGAGGCTGCCTCAGCTTCTGGCACCCTTATGAGGAAGAAGGGTGGAGCTTTCATAGACATTTGTCTGTTTTTCAGGGAGGAAAATCTTTTCTATAATGATCCCAACACTACCACCTCTTTCTCCACCTCCCTCCTGCTAGCAGCCTACTCCTCAGATTACTGGCTGGGGTCAGGTCATATAGCTATGCCGCAGTATGAGGGAGGCTTGGAAAAATAAGCATCAGACAGTTTTCACCTCTGTCGTGGAAGACTGGTTCTGCCGCGGAAGACTGGTTCTGCTGCAAGAAAGAAGTGGAGGCTGACTGTTAAGCAGGTAACAGTGCCACCCACTCCAGAGGAAGGCCATGAATTAGTACAGATTCATATTTATTAAACTCTTACTCTGACCTAGACATGGTTTTAACCATTACATGTACTATTCAAATTTTATACCAATTTTACATATGTAGAAACTAAGCAAGGAGATATTTAATAACTTACCTAAAGCCATACAACCAGTAAAAGGCAGGGCTGGAATTTCAATCCAGGCAGTCTAACTTCAAAGCCCAATTACTTAACCACTTACCTGCTTGTACATGATTATTGCAACATAGGATTAAAGATGAACACTAATAAAAATTTATGTAATTCTGGAAACAAAAGGGCAAAAAGTTTAACATATTCTTAGACTCCAGAATTTCAATATTTTGGTTTTATCCCCTGCTTAGTAATTTAAGTGTGCGATTCATTGCTACAATCTATGTTATGATAACTCCTCTAAGTGCTTTCAAACATACATATGACATAATTACATTTAGGATAAATTATGGCACTGAAGAAAATTTCATTCCTTTATTCTTGATTGAAAAAGACAAAATGCTTCCTGAAGTTTCTTGTAAAAAATTTGTCACTTGCTTTTAAACATTGCTTTTTAAAATATTCTCAGTATTTTTATATGAAATTTGATTTTAGCTAAAATATATCAGTCATTATACACTTTTGATTTTTAAAATTATTGTATTTTTAGTAACCAATTATAACATTATATTGAAAATTTGATTTTTCCTTTTTCCTAGTTATGAGACTCTAAAGACATCATATTACTTTCTAATAGAGGGAAAAATACAAACACTATGAAGTAAAAGATGCATACTGTACTAATACTCTTTTTAAGTTGCTCCATAGCCTTTTTGGAGGAGGATAGAAAAAGGCAGAGGAGAAATACTTATATAACAGACATTAAAAGGAATTGGTGAGTAATAAGAAAAAAGAAAGGAGACCAGAGATAGTCTCAGTTTAAGCTGGACCTTCATTGGAATTTTCAAGCAAGCCACAGCCAAAACTCTTGACACAAATATGAAAATCATTCAAGAAAATGAACCAAGGTAGGGTATTAGACACTGTGGGATACGGGAAGAGCTCAGACCTTAGCAACACCAGCTCATAAAAGAAAAGTAGCAATGTTAGGGGATAGAAATGACATATGTCATAAGAAAAAGAATGGCAGGGGAATAAATATTTTGACTTTGAATTTAGAGGAGAAGAAATAGAAATGAGCTGGAATAGCTTTTGAAGTGCCTAAGCCATTGGAGTCCTAAAATCTCATGGGCCACAAGCCCTCCTAGGGAGAACACTTCATAAATGTCTGGGGTTGAGCCAGAGCCCTTCTCATCCTCCCACCCTGCCTGGTTTCTGAGTGGTGCTGTGGGTCAGAGGAGCAGGACACTGGCTCTATGTGACGCCAGGCAGGGATCTGGGTGGTGGTGGCTAGTTGGTTACTTGAAAGTAAGGGAAAAAAGACAAAGGAGGAGAGATGAAGATCCCTCGAGACAGAAAGAGGCTGAGGCAATTGGGGGGCCAGGGGAACTCCACATTTGTGGGAAATTATTTAAAGAATGTAGATGTCTTCAGTGACTGGTAAAGGTTTTTTTTTTTTCTTTTTCTGTGACATAAATGCCTCTTTAGCTTCCTCTAGGAATTCCTCAATAAAATCTAAATTGCTGACAGATTGCTCAAATATATATTTACTTTGAAAAATTTAAAACACTAGATTTAAAATAATGTAGTGAAGCACAGAAGGAGCATTTGTAGATCTAGAAAACAGGAACTCAGAAAGTCAATTGTCCGGGTAGTTACAGAAATTCAGGAGACGCCTTTGGTCTTCCACAGACCATGGTGGTGACATAGATGACAACTTCTTGCACATGGGTCTCTGAGGAACAGGGGACTCCAGCTGACAGTGACTGATAATGAAGTTAGTGACAATGATTCCCAGTATCAGAGCACCTCTGGAGGAGACATCAAGAACCACAGCCTATGTTACAACCTTGGACTATATTCTTATGTCCTTTGACTACAGATAACTACAGATCTCAGATTATTTTCATGCCGTGGTTTCTCCCCTTGCCTCTTCTTCTGGCCATCAGCATCATGCTAGGCTCTTCTGGGCAGGCAAAGAAGTATCCCTTGATCCTTGATTCTTCTCTTAGTAAGTTCACCTGCTGAAGAGCTTTTATTTCACAATCACAGTGTAAATATTTAATGGAGAGAGGAAAAGAAACTCCTAGAAAGCGGAAAGAAAGTTAAAAGGTAAAAAAAGTAGACAACCAAAATGGTTCTCTGAAGTCTGCCTGACTCCCCAGTCTCACCTGCAGTTAGCAATAACCACGCTGACCCCTGCTTCTGCCCTTGGCCTCCTCACAAAATGTAAGACAGAAAGTTAGATTATGTCCCTCCTCCACATCCACCATTGATTTCCGGGTTCATGGGAAAACTCCAGTCTTTCCCTCCATCCCCAGTAACCTGTCCCGCCTCTCTCACTGCTTTCTCCTGTACTCACTTCACTCCGGGCGTCGTCCACATCTGGGCCTTCCAACTTGCCCTCCTTTCTGCCTGCTCTATTTCTCTTTCAGGTATTCGCATGGTCCTTCCCTCACTCCAGACAATCTTGTATCTGTGAGGCCTTCCCTCAGCACCTAATACAAAACAGCAGATCCCAACTTCACTCTCTCATTGTCTCTTTCCCCTTACCTGATTTCTAATTCTCCGTAACACTTTTATTAGCTATCCCATTATATTTGTTGTCTCTCTCCCTTCTCTGAATGTAAACTCCATCAGGAAGGGAGCTGGTCCATTTCATGCACTCTTATAGCCAATACTTAGAATAGTGCCTGGCATTGGGCAACAACACAGTTTTATGCTTTTGACAACCTTCTAGAAGTATATTTGACACAATGTTATTTTTTAATGAATGGTGAAATGAGAGAAATAAAATTAAGGAAGCAGTGCCCTGTTTGAATAAGGTATGTCCTTGGGAATTACTCACTTAAGGCTACATATTGGAGATCATTAAAACAATTTTAATCATGGCTCATATAATGATCAGTAAGAAAAAGGAACTCAAATTCAAGGCAGGGGCTTTAATAATAGAGAGGTGATTGTAACTTTTGAGAATCTGAAACCTATATATCTGTGTTGTTGTGTTTGTTTCCTTACAAATAATATGTCAAATAATATTTCAACAATTGTGTCACAATCAACATGCATAATTAAAGCAATGTTTTACTCTTGAGTTCTGAAGAAAACACAGGATTTTCCCATAAGAAAGTGAAAAGTGTGTTTAAAGACTGCACACTGCCACTTCCTGGTGTAACAGCTGTCACCGTGAAGTAAATCCCTCTTCTCTGGGAGCTCTTCTGACACAGAGACTGCTCCAGGTGTGGAGCCTCAGCATCCCCTGGGAGCTTGGTAAACAAGGCAGATTGACCTCACCTTGACCTTCAGTGGGAATCTGCATCTCAGCAGGTGATTCTTAGCTATTAAAGTTTGGAAAACATTACTCTAGCTGTTGGTGTGCTCTGGAAGGGAGGTCTGTGCAGGTTGATGCTGTTTGTTAAGAGTTCTGTTGGGAGATTCAGAGCTCCACGTACCTGTTCCCCAAGAACAGAGACGGGAGCCCAAACCCCCAACTGCCAGATTTTTCAACTGGTTGGAGTTGCTTTCTGCTCTTTGCAGGGCTGGAGGGCTGAAAGGTGGATTAGAATCAGCAGCTGGAGAAGAAGGAAAACCAAAAGACTTGGTGCCCTTAGTGGGGCTGGGAGCAGCAGGGACATCTGGCAGACCCCTGGAGCATCAGAGATGTACTGAGGACGGGATCAGAAAAGAAGAAAACAGAAGGAGACTGTAGGAAAGAACAGAGTCAAAATTTTGTACTTCTACTTCTATTTATTGTTCTTTGAGTCTCCTTGGTTATTTCTCATTATTTAAAAATATTTCCCCTATATTTCTCTGTTCTATTTTTTTCTTCTTTGGAAAACAATGATTGTAATGTTAGGCAGTGTCTTGCCAATGGGTTTCATCCCTGGGCAATTTCACTATGGATTCAGTGTGACCAAAGAAAATGACAGCAAATCGTTCTTGGGGTGAAAGGGTTATACCCAACTTTATTCTCACAGTGGCAGGTCAGTCACTAAAATCCCATTCATTTAGAGTGAGTCTGTATGCAGCAAGCCCGTCTCTGCCTCTGGGCCCCTCTGTCTGCACAGTCGTCCCACACAGCCATCCTCTGGGCCTCTTGTCCTTGGTGCTGCCACTGCTCCAGCCTCTGCTCTGCTTTCCTGTAGCCTTGCAGTCCTGCCAACATGTCATGCCCAGAGCACTGGGCGGAGCTCTTTATAGAGAGTCAACAGCCATGTACTGCCCACAGGTGTGCAGTGAGCTAGTCAACCAGGGTCAGGTGAGAATCCTGGCCACAGGAACTCTCATTTTATCCACAGTCCACCCCTCCAGGATTCTCTCCTCTCAATCTATGTGCCCTTAGTCCTCTGCAATGATCCCTGTGCAAGGAAGCTCGAACATTATTCTCCAGCCTCTCTAGCAAAAAAGTCTTTCAGACACACAGGCTGGACTCGTGGCTCTGTCTCTGACCTCTGCCTCTTTGGTCTTAATGGCTGGAACTGCTGCCATGGTTTCAGCTGTTGCCATAGCTCCAGGAAGATCCTATTTGGCTTCCTGTCTAATTTCCTTCCATCTACTCTTGCCCGTATCAAATCAACCCACATCTGGGTCCTCATGACCCTCATGGGTCCCATCAAATTCCTCCTGTGAGTAACAGGTCTTATTTCTTTCCAGGTTCTCATTGTTTCAACTACTGTATGTGTCACATCGCATTTTGTAATCACTGCATCAAGGTGGGCTGCACTGTCAGGGAAGACAGCTTTCCCATCTCTGATCTCGACAGAACAATTCCATCCACCCCCAAGTCCCACAGCCAATGGCTCTGCCTGAGTATAGGGGCAGACTATAGAGTGCTCCACGACCTGGGGAGAGGGCTGCTCCTCTCCTTGGGGAACTTTCAGCTGCTGGGTCTTTATTTTCTTTACAACCACTGGGCATGCTTTCAATATAGGAGGGGCCAGTGCCTCCAGCACCACCCCTTCATCCTTCCCCAGCTCCTCCATTTCTGGGGCTGATGGCACCTTTCTCTCCCCTCCCCCAAGTGCCTCCTCTGCTACAGTGCCTCACAACAATGCCAGCTCAGTCTTCAGAAGGTCTCTTACCTTCAGTTCAATGTTTTGCAGCTGACGTTCTCATGCCACCTCCGTCTGTGCTTCCCTCAGGAGTTTGTCTTTTTCCTTGATGGCCTCTTCCTCCTTCAGAACACCTGGCAGCACTGCTGTCTCGTCTCCAATGGCATCTTGCTGCCAGCGCTCTCGTGGTGCCTCCTCCTGCATCAATGCCATCTCCTTCCTCAGGGAATCCACAGAAGTTTGCAGCTCACATTCTTGTGCTGCCATTTCTTGGGTCTCCTCTGTAGACCTTTTTAAGACTGTGAAAAGCAGCCAACCCACAGTCCCCACTGCCTCACAAGCACTCTGCTTCTCAAAGGATCTGCTTACTATACCAAGGGCCACCCCTACAGCACCTCCACTTGCCTCCAGTCCTGGGGTGGGGCCCAGTCCTCTAAGAGGCAAGCCACCTCAGACCTCATACCCTGTTGGGGACAATCCACTGTCTCCCCATTCACAGGGGCAGCCTGCTGAAGCACCCCTCCCATCAGGGCAGCCTGTCTTTTTCCTTGGTCAACAATGAACCCTGCCGACTTTTGCCAATTGTCTTGCCAATGGGTTTCAGCCCTGGGCAAGTCACTATGGATTCAGTGTGACCAAAGAAAATGACAGCAAAATGTTATTGGGGTGAAAGGGTTATACTCAACTTTATCCTCACAATGGCAGGTCAGTCACTAAAATCCCATTCACTGAGAGTGAGTCTGCATGCAGCAAGCCAGTCTCTGCCTCTGGGCCCCTGTCTGCACAGCCGTCCCACACAGCCATCCTCTGGGCCTCTCTTGACAGTCATCCCACACAGCTGTCCTCCAGGCCTCTGTCCTAGGCACTGCCACCACACCAGCCTCTGCTCTGCTCTCCTGTAGCCTTGCAGCCCTGCCCCCATGTTGCGCCCAGAGTGCATATAGAGTCAACAGCCATGTATTGCCCACAGGTGTGTAGTGAGCTAGTCAACCAGGGCCAGGTGAGAATCCTGGCCACAGGAACTCTCATTTTATCCACAGGCAGGAATATAGATGTGAGTTGGGTGAAGAGAGAGATAAGGCCAGTGAAGCCCACTACAAGGGACTCAGAATTGACCAGTTGAAACTAGAGACTCAGAAAAGACCCAGAGTTGATTAATTCATCAGTTGAGGCTCAGAAGACCAGGAGCAGCTTGGCCTGGAATGTTTGAATATTCCCCAGATAAGGAAAAGGGTCTGAGCACAGCCCATGCCTTCACTGTGTCAACTGGATCATGCCACTGTAGGACTTACTTCAGCCTGCTAAAAGGCTGAGGTATAAACAGCATAATAAAGACAGGAAAGATTCCACCTTAAAGCTAAAATTGCATTTTAAAACTCAAGAAGTCAAGAAGTTAAGAAGTAACTTAACATACTCTTTACCAAACAGACAATAACTCAGCCCACCTTGGAAGCAGGGCAGACAGTCTTAATTGATATGCTCCCAGAACAGGAAGCTACTATCCTGGGATGTAATCAGAGCAGTAAATTTCTTGGGTTAAGGTAATTTTACAGAATTACCTGGAGGACTGATAAGAAACTTAATGTCTCATCAAAGATAAATATCTTGAGACCACTTAACAGGTCCACACCCCTAGCCCTTTGTCACATTCCTGAAGGGTCTTTGGAAGGGGGAACCCCAGTCTTTCATTTCACACCTCTCTCTGAGGTTGCCCACACTTTTTAAGTGCATAGACTTTCTCTCTGACCTTTCAGGGTGCCTCTCCTGCCTGGGGTCACCTGTGCTTCTCTGTCTTTGGGTAACTTTGAATAGACCTTTTGCTTTGCTTCACTGCTGTGTCTCTGCCCTTCAGTTCCTTTTTCGTGGCAGGGACAGGAGCCAAGGAAGATACACAACACCCCCCTAACAATAATAATGATATTTTACATCCACATGATCCCATATCCTGGGTGCATGATAGATACTGATATTTTATAAAAAGCAATGTTATGCCTGTTTTGCCAATAAGGAATATTCCATACCTTTCTTCCATTTTCTTTATTGGGTTATCCTTTGTAAGTCCGGGGAGAGGAAATCCTGGGGTAAAATACCTCTAAAATTGAAATCAGTCAAAGGGAGAAATAAAGTTTAAAACCTGTTTATTGCTTACAAACTGCAGTCCAGGGCTGTCTCTCTTTCCTGCTATGGCTGAAGCTAGTCAGCACTCCCCCTCACTTCTCAGGTTCAGATAAGCCCTCCAGTTGCCCAGGTAATTACCCATTGATATGGAGATGAACGTCTCTCCACCCCTGAGGAATGCCTATTGATATGCAAATGCACTAAAGCCATACTTCTCTCCACCCCTGAGGATGCAGATACACTAAGGCCAGGTGACATATTCTGGAAATATCACAATTTTACCCACATCCTTAAAAGTACTTCTTGCTTTCTATTCATTTCAACAAATTTTGGAGTTTTTTTTTAATGTACAAAGTCATCTGCAGAGTTACTGCCACAGTGAGGGTCAGAGGAAGTTTCATAGCAAAAGCCTGGAGGTGTAAGACCACATGGGGAGAATTCAAGAAACTGGAAATGAAGTGTAAGAGCTCCATGCTTTGGCATGGTGGCGACTCAACAAACACAAAGGACTTTCCAGACCCTAAATGGACAATCCACTTAACTCCTTTGCTTTGAAAATGAGTGTAACTTTGAAGAAAATGGGGTAAGGGAGTGTGGGTAAAACTGCAAAATTTCCAGAATCCTGGCTTTAGTGCATCTTCATACAATGGGTTTTTCCAGAGGGTGGAAAGGAGTAGTCCATCTCCATGTCCACAGGTAATTACAGGGGCGAGGGAGGGCTTATCTGGACCCGAGAGGTTGGGTGGGGGCTTCTGCAGCCTGGTCACAAGAGACCTTGGGGAGCAGAAGTGGACGACTGCTTGTAAAAAATAAACTTTATTTCTCCCTTTGACTGATTTTGGTTTCAAAAGTATTTGTCTGGGATTTTCTCCCCAGAGTTACAGGGAGGTGAAATGTGCCATTTGGGTCCTTGGAAATGTCATGTTTTATTCAAATTCCTAGTCTTTGTAATTTGTCTCATTTCTATTTTGATTTATTTTATAAATGTTGCAAAACTAAAATTTTGCCCATTTGATTTGAAGCTGTGGGTAAAATTGAAACATTTCCAGAATTTCTAACCTGGCTTTGTTGCATCTGTATATCAACAGGCGTTCAGAGGACAAGCTTTGAACTTAATCTGCATGGGACTTTGAACCTAGCTGAATCCTCTGGCTTGAAAATTATGATTGTGTTGCTATTGTCAAGAAAATAATGCTTAAAGAGAGGCTTGACTTTGTCTAATGTTTGGTAAAAGTTTTCTGAGCAATCTAGCATGATTGTTAGGAATGAGTAAACAAGTGTAGAAACGTATTTTGTGCTTAGTGAGAGATTGTGCTGTAAAGTACATTTACTTAATCTGCATAGGCTGAATCCTCTGGCTTGAGGATTATCAAGATTTTATTGCTGTTGCTATTGCATGTTACTAGATTGGTCAGAAGAGGGGGATTGAGTAAATTGTACGGTGAGATTTCTGGAGGGGTGGACTGTGGGTAAAACTGAAACATTTCCAGAATTTCTCACCTGGCTTTGGTGCATCTGCATATCAACAGGCCTTCAGAGGTAAATAAGTAGGCTTTAGTGCATTTGCATCTTTCCTCAGGGGTGGAGAAGTTCATCTCCATATCAATGGGTAATTACCTGGGCAACAGAGGGCTTATCTGTACCTGAGAGGTAAGGGGGAGGGTGGGTGTGGTTGCTGCTTGAGCAGAAAAGAAAGACAGCCTGGGACTGCAGTTTGTGAGCAATAAACGGGTTTTAAACTTTATTTCTCCCTTTGACTGATTTTGGTTTTTAGGGGTATTTTGCTCCAGGATTTCCTTTATCCAGGCTTACAGAAGCCAGCCACAAAGTTAACTATGCTTTCCTATTCTAAATGGGATTGCTGAAGAACTGAAACAGAAGCCTGGGAGGTAATAATCCAAAACTTTCCTGGACTCCACCAGAACTCATATCTCCTTGACTTCTCTGACACCAACTTCATGTTTTATTCACTTTCATGGTGGGTCTCTATCTGCAGACTAAATGAAAATAAATACACAGAGGAGACTTTGGGGGCCATGGTGAATGAACAAAGATGTGCTTTAGTTACTGAAATTGAAAAACTTATTTTCTTGAAAGCAGATAAAAGCAGAGCAGATTCCTAGAATTTATATGGCATTGAAATAAATGCTTGAGCAGTGTACTCCCATTTTCTCTCATTTTGGGTATATTCCATTTCTCAAATACCATAAAATCTATAGAAATGAGCAGTGATACTTATTTTTTGAATGAAAGGATACATTATTCTTTTTGTTGATAAAGTTACTTAGCCAAGTCAGTTTCCCCCAGCTTTTCATTTTGTCTCCTGTAGGGTCAGCCTGGTCAGGAGAATGAAGTATGAAGAGATCTTCAACTGGCATGGCCCCAGGCCTGGTTTCTGAGAGCAAAACGGGGTCTGAGGGTAGGTCAGAACAGAGGCAGTAGTAAAAGACTTTTAGGAGTGAATGTGACTCCCAACACAGGATCAGAGAACAGCTCAGTGACCAGGAATCTTGTAGGGACAGACGATAAAAGTGGAGTCCAGTCAAGTGACCAGACCTGGGGATTAGGTTCCAGAAGGAAGGAAGCACAAAGCAGATAGACAGGAGTGGACGTCAGTACCTGGATCTCAGCCCAGGGTGAGCAAAGCCTGCTTGTTCAGCGTTAACTCAGGGGCAGTTGGACAAGATTGTTCAATGAAAGCTGTTCATTACAAACCTATACACACTCTCTAGCCAACATTCTCTACCCCACTTTCTGCAGGAGCTACTGTCACTTTTGGTGGGAACAAGTGGAGAGAGAGCTCGATGTCAGCCCTGCGTGGCCCTCTCACCAGTGAACAACTTACAAGGTGTACATGGTGGCAAAAGGAGACTGCCCTAATAGTGAAAAGCTACTCTCAAAGTATGGTTTATGAGTTTAATTTTTGAGCATATTGCTTTGCTGGTGGGAATAATGTTTTTCTTAAAAACACAAGATTGGTGTAAGAAAATAAACTGCCTAGGAAGGTTGAAAATAAAATGCAGTTTTAACCAGCAAGTCTCAGTTACAGGCAAAGCTATGGAGTTCCCACACTCGGGGTTTTCACTCTAGATACAATGTGAGTGAGGGGAAAAAACCCACAGCTGGGCATCAGCCCCAGAAGACAAGACAGCAAAGCTGACCTCTGAGCTGTAGAGTGAGCAGCTTTGGCAGTCCATGGTCACCAGCAACATTCCATTCTCCTACCAACCCAGGGGGCATCAATGCCCAAGGGCCTTTTGTCAGGAGGGAGCTAGGAAGAACCTGCTCCAGAACAGAAGAGGTACCTTCTAGAAGAGATACTTTCAAAGTGGGGTTTTTTTTTTTTTGTTATTTTCACACTATAATCCAGGGTTCCTTCATAATTTGGCTTTTACTTACTTCTCCTGACTCCATTCAATCATTCATTCAACAAACATTTAACAAGAGTTTACTGAGCTAGGTGCTGAAGAGGCAGTAATAAAAACAGATAGGGCCCCTTCTCTTACATGCCTTTCAGTGCGAAGCAGACAACCAATTATACAATATGAATGTGACCTTCTAACCATGATCATGATTCAAAGGAGAGGTTATCTGATGCTATGAAAGCATAAAAGAGGGACCTAGTTAAGGACCCTCAGCTCAGCCTCCAAGCCCAGATGGATTTAAGAAAAAGCAGATGAGAAGTGGTGAGAGAAGAGGTTCCAAGCAGACAGATAACAAGAGAAAAATTGGCCCTCGGTGCAGCAGCTCTTGACACTTCTTGTCTAATTTCTTGAGAACATGAAAAAGCATGTGCACTGGTGTATTTTTTATATATATATATATATATATATATATATATATATATATAAAACAATACCAATATTATACAGAGCAGTAATAGTAGTAAAACTCCATTCGGGTTCCCAGACCCAATTCCAATGTGTTTAAATATGTAGGAGGGGGTCTTCCCACACATACTAACACCAAGCAATTCTCAAAAACCATCAGGGTGTTGGAGAACTCAACTCAATTCAATTCTGATGCTCTCTGCCCAGAGACAGCACCAGATTCCCCAGCTAAGGGCTTCATCTTGCAAGACTGCTCTCCACCCACCACTCCAGACGTCGGTTGCAAGCTGCAGGCAGTTTACCTGTGCTTCTGATTGGAGGTTCTAGACGACCTCCCCCTTAGGTTCGATTAATTTGCTAGGGCAGCTCACAGAATTCAGGAAAGCACTTTGGTATACCAGTTTAATAAAGGATTCCGTTAAGGATAAAAGTCAATAGCCAGATGAAGAGAGACATAGGGCATGGTCCCAAATAAAGGAGCTTCTATCCTCATGCAGCTTGGGGCCTGGCTTGGTGGCACATGGAGGTATTTTGGTTCCCCAAGCTTAAAGGCTTCTCCAACTGAGAAGCAGGATCCAACCCGGCAGAGCAGAGAGAGCAATAAGCTTTCTCAGGGTTTTTTGTGAGGACTTCATTGCATAGTCATGATTGACTAAATTACTGGCCATTGGCTGCTTCAGCCTCCAGCCCAGTGCCCTTGGGTGGGGTCCAAAAGTCTCTCATTAACATGACAAAACACCTTTTCACCTTTAAGACTGCAGTGTTTTCAGGAACCATGGATGAAGACCAAATACATCTGGGAAATACAGGTTTAATCAATTAAATGACCAAATATGTGTTTATGACTAAAATATCACAGCATGACATAATGAAAAACAAGAGAATTTGGAGTTTCATTTTAGCACTAGGGTCTCATTCTAGCACTACAAAAATACTTGCACAACCTTGACCTAATTGCTAAGATTTTCTGAGCCTTAGTGTTTTTAACCCATAAAATAGGCTTGATAAAAACCATCACACAATAATAGTTCCTTTCCCCAATGGCTAATTTTCTTAATCTTTCTGAGACTCAATGATTTCATTGAAAAATAGAAGTCAAAATGTTACCTGGATCAGGGAACTGACATTTAAATGGGCTCATTTGCAGACTCTAAAGCATTACCTAACTATCAGGTATTATTCATCACTTACAACATATTTGTGAAGTCTGCTATAGACCAGATCCTGTGATAAGTCCTGGGGAGATGGGAGGGTGATTGAGGCACAGCCTTGTGCTCAGGAAAGAGTTGCTGAAAGAGAAACATATTCTTTTCCCTGGTCCAGAAAGAAAAGGCAGTGAGGGCAGAGGAAAGGCCTCTGTGGGCTGCACAGGCATCTGTGTTCCTAGCACATGGCCCTCCCTGGGGGATATCTGACACCATCCCCCAGTAGTCAGCTGAGAACTTGCCCAGATTACGTGATCTGAGGGCCCCAGGGACAGAGCTGTAAGACAGATTTCCAAATATTCAAAATAAGCAGACAAGGGAATCTGACAACAAACAAAAAATGACTTTTGGTTGGAAAAGTTGGCCACTCCTCACCTGCCCCACCTGCAGTAGGGCAGTGGCTGTGCTGACTGATGGAGGAGGTTGTCAAGGATGAGACAAGGAAAATCACTATCGATTTCTGTGTTTTTACTGAAAGTGGATTGAACAATCCAGATCCTCTGATTTCCAGCCCAGCCAGTCAGGCTTCTTCTTTCAAGCTCCTGCCTTATTTCCCTCCTCCTTCAGAGATGTAAAATGACTAAGGGATGGAAGATTTCTTGCCCAACTCTGATTCACGAGGAAGTTCAGCCCCAGAACAGCCAAGTGTGGCATGGCCCAGAGGAAAAGGACTTGTAGAGGCAGGTCTCAGAAAGATCCACCCACATTTTTCAAAGGAGGTAACTCCTTTATCACAAGTTCCAGGACCTTCCAAGTTCAGGAAGAAACTAACTGCCTCCGCATTAACATCTTGGCACAATGGACCCAGCAGGATCACTGTGAGTAAATCGGAGGCTCATTGACATCATGACACACAGGGACCATGTGGGTCCTATTTGCAGCCTGAAGTTTATGGTTCTCCTGGTGGCCCTGAGTCCAGAGCTCCTATTCTTGGGAGTCGGAGTGCAGCTTCAAGACAATGGCTATGATGGGTTACTTGTTGCAATCCATCCTCGGGTGTCCGAGGATCAGAACCTCATATCCAACATTAAGGTGAGTGGCAAGCAGAAGTCAATACCATTATCCCATTAGAACAGGAATGCAGCTGCTTTGAAGGGCTAACCACCCTGCCTGGGTCATATCTGAGCTGTGAAGAGGGCAGTGTTTCTTAAAGACAGCACAAAAAAGTATAATTATGGCCAAACCAGTTTGTTCACCTAATTCTTTGCAGTCTCAGATCACAGTGTTGATTTAGCCCCCTATGATTTTTTGTTGCTGGTTACAACTAATTTTAGCTTTTTTGTTTCCTACATGACTGTTTTTGGGGTAGCAGCTTAAAAAATAACCCATTGTGGCAATAAAGACCAGATGTTAGTTGAATAAGCATGACTGTGCTTATTAAAATTGTGCTGTCAGATTCCATCCTGAGGGTGAGAATTCTCATACTGAAAGAGTGAGAGCCTGCATGGTGTGCCAAAGAGCAAAATTCTTTCTTTTCTTCTGAATGTTCTGTGAAGTGAAGTAATGGCTCCATTACTTAGGTGGTGCCTTGTGGTATTGCTTCAGTGAAATCAGTTTCGTCAGAAGGTGTGGTGCTGAACATGCCCACAGTTGTGACAGGAAAGGGATTTGTTTGGTAAAAGCTTAAAAGCCTTTCACAAAATTGGGAAAGTTATATAGGCAAGCCCAGACTCACAATTAGTGTCCTAAAATCTCTTCTAGATAACCATTTGAAATGTATTTATTTTGCTCCAAAGTTTTCCCAAAGTTTAAGGCCATACTTGTAAGTTCAGCCTTAAATGGAATGGGTTCTTCAAACCACTTTCACTGTTTTTCATTGCTACTTATCCAAGTATAAACAGAAAACTGAAACATAAGGAATTAACAAGTAATAAAATAAACTTTTATTTGCTTATAGGAAATGATAACTGAAGCTTCTTTTTACCTATTCAATGCTACCAAGAGAAGAGTGTTTTTCAGAAATATAAAGATTTTAATACCTGTCACATGGAAAGCTAATAATTACAGCAAAGTAAAACAAGAGTCATATGAAAAGGTAAGAATTCAGGATTTCATTAAATGAGCTTAACTCAAGGGGAAACAAACAAATAAATATACTGTGTTCAAATTTTAAAAGTGAGAACTTAAGCAAAAACAAATCTTCGATATTAATATACAAATATTATTTTTGGAAAAATTATACTCCACAAAATATATGGGAATATAATAAATTAGTGCAAATTATGGAATAAAAACATGAAAAATCCCATTGCCCAAGATCATCTTCTCAGAAGATCTCTTTACTTGGGATTCACAAGGTCCTTTCTGAAATTTCTAGTAAAGGGCCAAAAAATGAGTTTTATATACTGAGTATGAGCTGTGAAGGAACAGTCCCAATTATGACTATCTTCATTTCCCACCCTGTCAGGGGCATAAACATGCATGTCCAGACAGAAACATAAGCCACCCACACATATATAAATATGACTGTCATCTCCTGCCAGGGGGTAAATTAGCAGAATTTCACATGAGCCCAAGTCCAGGATGTTGTTTTTGAGGAGCATATTAATAATCAGGAAGACTGGAAGTGGGGCAGGTGAGGAGTGGCCAACTTTTCTAACCAAAAAAGAACTTAACTTTGGAAGGACTCTTATAAACTGTAGATCATAGCTAAACATCCATGGCAATGCCTGGTACATACTGGTATGCATGCTCTAAACAAATGTTAAATAAATTTGGCAAATGACTATGTGAACTTGCTGTGAACAAGAGGCCTGGCAGCTACCAGAAGGGTCAGGAGCAGAGGCGTTGAGAACTTAGCTCAGGGCTTCAGCAGTGGAGCAGGTCTGAGGTCTATAATTAAAGCTCAAACAGAAGGGCTGGGACACATAGTACATTTTCCCCTTTTCTTTATTTGTGTCATTTGGTATGAAATTTCCCAAGATCCTTTTAGTTCTCCTTTGAAGTCACTCTCTCAATCTAGATAGCACCCCACTGTCCTGAAGAAGTTAAAGAAGCTCTTAAAAGGGTTTGATTTTTGACCAAAGGAAAGCATCTGACAATACTTGGGCATGGAGATAGGAGAGACAGAGGAACTGGGATAGACTGGGAAAAGAGTGTTTAATAAGCTTCCACTATCTCCAGGGATCTACATATACTGTTAAATTCTCTCACACCCTAAAAATAGTTGCTGTTAGAAATTAGAAAACTGAGGCTCCAATAAGATAAAGATTTGTCCCAAGTCAAAGAACTAATAAATTACAGAGCCAAAGTTGAATCTATGTCTACTCGATTCCAAAGCACATGCTCTTTGAACTAAGCCATATTGTCTCTAGCTATCTATATAGATGGCATTTACATTGGCCTTCAGTAAACAAAGAAACATTGCAGACAATTTATAACAAAACCAGGTAGCTCCTGATCCTAAAGAAGGGAAGAGAAATAAATAGCTAAAACAAAAATGACAATACTACTGAACCAAAAGATTAGAGGAAAATTAGTCACTGAATGCTGCTTATATATCTGTTGATACTAATTCCTTTAACTTCATAATGTTAGACAGTGAATGATCACTTATTTCAGGGGCTACATGAGGCACTGCAGAAGACACAAGGATAAGCAGAGTAGTCCCTGTCCTTGTAAATCTACAGTCTAATATAGGTACGAAGTAGGGGAAGTGAGGGAGGGTCAGGAAAAGTGGGTAAGAGCTATGACCTATCAGGTAGGATGCACCCCCAAACAGCCTCTGAGTATTCCATCCCAGGCAGAGCACTCGCTTCCTTTTAGCTTCAGAACAAATTTCCAGACATAGGAATGAGGTTTTGTGCAAGTGAAGACTACCCAAGACTATCCAGACTATGATGTTTGCAGTCCTTTTTGTAGGTATTGGCTTGAATTCTCATCTTTCTAAACATAAATGTTAATTATTATAAAAGTAATTCATCCTAATTGTAAAAAAATCATTGTGGAAATAATGCAGAATAAAAATGAAAATATTACCTTCCTCTGTTCCTCAGTGACACACGTGCATACACACACACACAAATAAAACATTACACATCAAGTATCTACAGTGATAATTTCATATGTGCTTATAGGATCACATTAGATCCATTACTACAGAATCAGCTTTTTAAATAACTTAACAGTATACTTAATTTCTAAAAGCAAGTCCTAAGACATATAATCTCATTAAATATAAAAGAAATAATAATCTATATAAAATTTAATTCTCTAGAAGGTTATTTGAATAGATTTTTAGTTTTGGACTTAAAATATTGTGTTTCACCAATAATTATTGAAATGGTCAGGGTACAAGATGAAATATAACCTCATTAGAATGATTGTTTTGCTGATATAATTGATTATGAATTTATCACCCTATTGCCTTGTACTGATGAAGTAACCCACAAAAAGTTGTTCACAAAAAGCTGTAATCTTTTTTTACTGATTTTTTTATGAAGGTATCATTGATATGCAATCTTATAAAGGTTTCACATGAGCAACATTGTGGTTATTACATTCACCCATATTATAAAGTCCCCCATAAACACCACACTGCAGTCACTATCTATCAGCATAGTAAGATGGTATAGTCACCACTTGAATTCTCTGTGCTTTACTGCCTTCCCTGTGAACCTCCAACATTATGTGTGCTGATGACAATGCCACTCAATCCCCATCTCCCTATCTCCCCACCCACCCAAAGTCCTCCCCTTTGGTAACTGCTAGTGCCTTCTTGGAGTCTGAGTCTGCTGCTGATTTGTTGCTTGGTTTGCTTTGTTGTTATACTCCACAAATGAATGAAATCGTTTGGTACTTGTCTTCCTCTGCCTGGCTTATTTCATCTAAGCATAATACCCTCTGGCTCCATCCATGCTGTTGCAAATGGCAGGATTTGTTTCCTTTTTAAGGCTGAATAATATTCCATTGTGTATATGTACCACTTCTTCTTTATCCATTCGTCTCCTGATGGACACTTAGGTTGCTTCCTTATCTTGGCTATTGTAAAAAGTGCTGCAATAAACATAGGGATGCATATGTCTTTTTGAATCTGGGATCTTGTTTTCTTTGGGTAAATTCCTAGGAGTGGAATACCTGAGTCAAATGGTATTTCTATTTTTAGTTTTCTGAGGAAACTTCATATTGTTTTCCATAATTGTTGAACTAATTTACATATCCACCAGCAGTGTAGGAGGGTTCTGCTTTCTCTGCATCCTCATCAGAATTTGTTGTCTTTTGGATGTTGGCCATCCTAACTGGTGTGAGGTGATATCTCATTGTGGTTTTAATTTGCATTTCCATGATAATTAGCGATGTGGAGCATCTTTTCATGTGCCTGTTGATCACATGAATTTCTTGTTTAGAAAAGGGTCTGTTTAGATCCTATGCTCATATTTTAATCAGGTTATTTGCTTTTTGGGTGTTGAGGAATGTGAGTTCTTTATATATTTTGGGTGTTAACCCCTTGTCGGATATGTTGTTTACAAATATATTCTCCCGTACTGTAGGATACCTTTTTATTCTACTGATGGTGTCCTTTGCTGTACAGAAAGTTTTTTGTTTGATGTAGACCCATTTGTTCATTTTGCTTTTGTTTCCCTTCCCTGAGGAGATGTGTTCAGGAAAAAACTGCTCATATTTATATTCAGGAAATTTTTGCCTGTTTTCTTCTAAGACTTTTATGGTTTCATGACTTATATTCAAGTCTTTGATCCAATTCAAGTTTACTTTTGTGTATGGAGTTACACAATAATCCAGTTTCATTCTCTGACATGTAGCAGTCCAGTTTGGCCAATATCAGTTGTTGAATTTGCTATCTTTTCCCCATTGTATTTCCATGGCTCCTTTATCATATATTAATTGGATGTATATGCTTGGGTTTATATCTGGGCTCTCTATTCTGTTCCATTGATCTATGGGTCTGTTCTGGTGCCAGTACCAAATTGTTTTGATTACTGTAACTTTGTAGTAGAGCTCAAAATTAGGAAGGGTAATTCTCCCAGCTTTATTCTTCCTTCTCAGGATTGCTTTGGCTATTTGCAGTCTTTGTGTTTCTACATGAATTTTAGAATGATTTGTTCTAGTTCGTTGAAGAATGCTGTTGGTATTTTGATAGGGATTGCACTGACTCTGTAGATTGCTTTAGGCAGGATGGCCATTTTGACAATATTAATTCTTCCTATCCATAAGCATGGGTTGTATTTCCATTTATTGATGACTTCTTTAATTTCTCTCATGAAGGTTTGTAGTTTTCAGGGTATAATTCTTTCACTTCCTTGGCTAGGTTTATTCCTAGCTATTTTATTCTTTTTGATGCAGTCATAAATGGAGTTGTTTTCCTGATTTCTCTTTCTGTTAGTTCATCATTAGTATATAGGAATGCAACAGATTTCTGTGTATTAATTTTGTATCCTATTACTTTGCTGAATTCAGTTATTAGGTCTAGTAGTTTTTGGGTGGATTCTTTAGTGTTTTTTATGTACAATACAATGTCATCTGCAAACAGTGACAGTTTACCTTCTCCCTTACCAATCTGGATGCCTTTTATTTCTTTGTGTTGTCTGATTGCCGTGGCTAAGATTTCAGTACTATGTTGAATGAAAGTGAGAGAGTGGGCATCCTTGTACTGTTCCCAATCATAAATGAAAAGCTTTTAGCTTTTTGCTGTTAAGTATGATGTTGGCTGTGGGTTTGTCATATATGGCCTTTATTACGTTGAGGTATTTGCCCTCCATACCCATTTTGTTGAGAGTTTTTATAATGAATACATGTCGAATTTTTTCAAATGCTTTTTTAGCATCTATGGAGATGATCATGTGACCTTTGTCCTTCTTTTTGTTGATGTGGTGTACTATGCTGATGGTTTTTCAACAATCGTATGATCCTTGCATCCATGGAATAAATCCTCTATTTCATCATTATTGATGATCTTTTTGATGTATTTTTGAATTCGGCTTCCTAATATCCTTTTTTTGAGGATTTTTGCATCTATGTTCATCAGGGATATTGGTCTGTAATTTTCTTTTTTTGTGGTGCCTTTGCCTGGTTTTGGTATTAGGGTGATGCTCGCCTCATAGAACGAGATTGGAAGTATTCCCTCCTCTTCTATTTTTCGGAAAACTTTAATGAGGATGGGTATTAGGTCTTCACTAAATGTTTGATAAGATTCAGCAATGAAGTCATCTGGTCCAGAACTTTGGTTCTAAGGTAGTTTTTTGATAACTAGTTCAATTTCATTGATGGTAATTGGTATGTTCAGATTTTCTGTTTATTCCTGAGTCAGTCTTGGAAGGTTGTATTTTTCTAGAAAGTTGTCCATTTCTTCTAGGTTATCCAGTTTGTTAGCATATAATTTTTCATATTCTCTAATAATTCTCTGTATTTCTGTGGTGTGCATAGTGATTTTTCCTTTCTCACTTCTGATTCTGTTTATGTGCATACACTCTCTGTTTTTCTTGATAACTCCGGCTATAGGTTTATCTATTTTGTTCATTTACTCAAAGAACCAGCTCCTGGTTTCATTGATTCTTTCTATTGTTTTATTCCTCTCAATTTTATTTATTTATGCTCTGATCTTTATTATGTCCCTCCCTCTGCTGACTTTGGGCCTCATTTCTTCTTTCTTTTTTCTAGTTTCATTAATTGTGAGTCTAGACTGTTTATTTAGGATTGTTCCTTCTTGAGGTAAGCCTGTATTGCAGTACACTTTCCTCTTAGAACTGCCTTTGCTGCATCTCACAGATTTTGGGTTGGTGTTGTCATTTGTCTCCATACATTGCTTGATTTCTGTTTTTATTTGGTCATTGATCTATTGATTATTTAGGAGCCTCCATGTGTTTGTGGGTTTTTAGTTTTCTTTGCATAATTTATTTCTAGTTTCATACCTTTTTGTTCTCAAAAGCTGGTTGGTACAATTTCAATCTTTCTGAATTTACTGAGGCTCATTTTTTAAATTTTGATATCATTAATCTACAATTACATGAAGAACATTATGTTTACTAGGCTCCCCCCTTCACCAAGTCCCCCCCACAAACCCCATTAGAGTCACGGTCCATCAGCGTAGTAAGATGCTGTAGAATCACTACTTGTCTTCTCTGTGTTGTACAGCCCACCCCATGCCCCACCCCCCACATTATACATGGTAATCATAAGGCTCCCGTTCTTTTTCCCCACCCTTATCCCTCCCTTCCCACCCATCCTCCCCAGTCCCTTTCCCTTTGGTAACTGTTAGTCCATTCTTGGGCTCTGTGATTCTGCTGCTGTTTTGTTCCTTCAGTTTTTCTTTGTTCTTATACTCCACATATGAGTGAAATCATTTGGTACATGTCTTTCTCCACCTGGCTTATCTCACTGAGCATAATACCCTCTAGCTCCATCCGTGTTGTTGCCAATGGTAGGATTTGTTTTCTTCTTATGGCTGAATAATATTCCATTGTCTATATGTACCACACCTTCTTATTCCATTCATTTACTGATGGACACTTAGGTTGCTTCCATTTCTTGGCTATTGTAAATAGTGCTGCGATAAACATAGGGGTGCATCTGTCTTTTTCAAACTGGGCTGCTGCATTCTTAGGGTAAATTCCTAGAAGTGGAATTCCTGGGTCAAATGGTATTTCTATTTTGAGTATTCTGAGGAACCTCCATACTGCTTTCCACAATGGTTGAACTAGTTTACATTCCCACCAGCAGTGTAGGACGGTTCCCCTTTCTCCACATCCTCGCCAGCATTTGTTGTTGTTTGTCTTTTGGATGGTGGCCATCCTTAGTGGTGTAAGGTGATATCTCACTGTGGTTTTAATTTGCATTTCTCTGATGACTAGCGATGTGGAGCATCTTTTCATGTGTCTGTTGGCCATCTGAATTTCTTCTTTGGAGAACTGTCTGTTCAGCTCCTCTGCCCATTTTTTAATTGCATTATTTGCTTTTTGTTTGTTGAGGTGCATGAGCTTTTTATATATTTTGGATGTCAACTCTTTATTGGATCTGTCATTTATGAATATATTCTCCCATACTCTAGGGTACCTTTTTGTTCTATTGATGGTGTCCCTTGCTGTACAGAAGCTTTTCAGCTTGATATAGTCCCACTTGTTCATTTTTGCTTTTGTTTCCCTTGCCCAGGGAGATATGTTCATGAAGAAGTCGCTAATGTGTATGTCCAGTAGATTATTGCCTATGTTTTTTTAAGAGTTTTATGGTTTCATGGCTTACATTCATGTCTTTGAGACATTTCAAATTTACTTTTGTGTATGGGGTTAGACAATGATCCAGTTTCATTCTCTTCATGTAGCTGTCCATTTTTGCCAGCACCATATGTTGAAGAGACTGTCATTTCCCCATTGCATGTCCATGGCTCCTTTATCATGTATTAATTGACCATATATGTTAGGGTTAATGTCTGAAGTCTCTATTCTGTTCCACTGGTCTGTGGCTCTGTTCTTGTGCCAGTACCAACTTCTCTTGATTACTGTGGCTTTGTAGTAGAGCTTGAAGTTGGGGAGCGAGATCCCCCCTACTTTATTCTTCCTTCTCAGGATTGCTTTGGCTATTCGGGGTCTTTGGTGTTTCCATATGAATTTTTGAACTATTTGTTCCAGTTCGTTGAAGAATGCTGTTGGTAATTTGATAGGGATTGCATCAAATCTGTATATTGCTTTGGGCAGGATGGCCATTTTGACAATATTAATTCTTCCTAGTCACAAGCATGGGATGAGTTTCCATTTGTTAGTGTTCTCTTTAATTTCTCTTAAGAGTGTCTTATAGTTTTTGGGGTATAGGTCTTTCACTTCTTTGGTTAGATTTATTCCTAGGTATTTTTTTCTTTTTGATGCAATTGTGAATGGAATTGTTTTCCTGATTTCTCTTTCTATTGGTTCATTGTTAGTGTATAGGAAAGCCACAGATTTTTGTGTGTTAATTTTGTATCCTGCAACTTTGCTGTATTCCAATATCAGTTCTAGTAGTTTTGGAGTGGAGTCTTTAGGGTTTTTTATGTACAATATCATGTCATCTGCAAATAGTGACAGTTTAACTTCTTCTTTACCAATCTGGATTCCTTGTATTTCTTTGTTTTATCTAATTGCTGTGGCTACGACCTCCAGTACTATGTTAAATAACAGTGGGGAGAGTGGGCATCCCTGTCTTATTCCCGATCGCAGAGGAAAAGCTTTCAGCTTCTAGCTGTTCAGTATGATGTTGGCTGTGGGTTTATCATATATGACCTTTATTATGTTGAGGTACTTGCCCTTTATACCCATTTTTCTGAGAGTTTTTATTATGAATGGATGTTGAAATTTGTTGAATGCTTTTTCAGCATCTATGGAGAAAATCATGTGGTTTTTGTCTTTCTTTTTGTTTATGTGGTGGATGATGTTGATGGATTTTCGAATGTTGCACTATCTTTGCATCCCTGGAATAAATCCCCCGTAATGGTGTATGATACATTTGATGTATTTTTGAATTTGGTTTGCTAATATTTTGTTGAGTATTTTTGCATCTATGTACATCAGGGATATTGTTCTGTAATTTTCTTTTTTGCTGGGGTCTTTGCCTGGTTTTGGTATTAGGGTGATGCTGGCTTCATAAAATAAGTTTGGGGGTATTCCCTTCTCTTCTATTTTTGGAAAACTTTAAGGAGAATGGGTATTATATCTTCTCTGTATGTCTCATAAAATTCCTAGGTAAATCCATCTGTCCCAGGGGTTTTGTTCTTGGGTAGTTTTTTTTATTACCGCTTCAATTTCATTGCTGGTAAGTGGTCTGTTTAGATTTTCTGTTTCTTTCTGGGTCAGTCTTGGAAGGTTGTATTTTTCTAGGAAGTTGTCCATTTCTCCTAGGTTTTCTAGCTTGTTAGCATATAGGTTTTCATAGTTTGCTCTAATAATTCTTTGTATTTTTGTGGGGTCTGTCATGATTTTTCCTTTCTCGTTTCTGATTCTGTTGATGTGTGTTGATTCTCTTTTTCTCTTAATAAGTCTGGCTAGAGGCTTATCTATTTTGTTTATTTTCTCGAAGAACCAGCTTTTGGTTTCATTGATTTTTTCTATTGTTTTATTCTTCTCAGTTTTATTTATTTCTTCTCTGATCTTCATTGTGTCCCTCCTTCTGCTGACTTTAGGCCTCATTTGTTCTTCTTTTTCCAATTTTGATAATTGTGACGTTAGACTATTCATTTGGGATTGTTCTTCCTTCTTTAAATATGCCAGGATTGCTATATACTTTCCTCTTAAGATTGCTTTCACTGCGTCCCACAGAATTGGGGCTTTGTGTTGTTGTTGTCATTTGTTTACATATATTGCTTGATTTCTATTTTGATTTGGTCATTGATCCATTGATTATTTAGGAGCATGTTGTTAAGCCTCCATGTGTTTGTGAGCCTTTTTGCTTTCTTTGTACAATGTATTTCTAGTTTTATACCTTTGTGGTCTGAAAAGTTGGTTGGTAGGATTTCAGTCTTTTTGAATTTACTGCGGCTCTTTTTGTGGCCTAGGATGTGGTCTATTCTGGAGAATGCTCTATGTGCACTTGAGAAGAATGTGTATCCTGTTGCTTTTGGATGTAGAGTTCTACAGATGTCTATTAGGTCCTCCTGTTCTAGTGTGTTGTTCAGTGACTCTTTGTCCTTACTTAATTTTTGTCTGGTGGATTTATCCTTTGGAGTGAGTGGTGTGTTGATGTCTCCTAAAATGAGTGCATTGCATTCTATTTCCTCCTTTAGTTCTGTTTGTATTTGTTTCACATATGCTGGTGCTCCTGTGTTGGGTGCATATATATTTATAATGGTTACATCCTCTTGTTGGACTGAGACCTTTATCTTTATGTAATGTCCATCTTTATCTCTTGTGACTTTCTTTGTTTTGAAGTCTATTTTGTCTGATACTAGTACTGCAACACCTGCTTTTTTCTCCCTATTGTTTGTATGAAATATCTTTTTCCATCCCTTGACTTTTAGTCTGTGCATGTCTTTGGGTTTGAGATGAGTCTCTTGTAAGCAGCACATAGATGGGTCTTGCTTTTTTATCCATTCTATTACTCTGATTCTTTTGATTGGTGCATTCAGTCCATTTACATTTAGGGTGATTACTGAAAGATATGAACTTATTGCCATTGCAGGCTTTAGATTCGTGGTTACCAAAGTTTCAAGGTTAGCTTTTTTAGTATCTTACTGTCTAACTTAACTCACTTTTTGAGCTATTATAAATACTGTCTGATGATTCTTTATTTCTCTCCCTTCTTATTCCTCCTCCTCCATTCTTTATATGTTGGGTGTTTTATTCTGGGTTCTTTTGTGTTTCCTTTGACTGTTTTTGTGGGTAGTTGATTTTATTTTTTGCCTTTAGTTAGTATTTGTTTGGTCTGTTTTCTTTGCTGTGATTTTATTTTCTCTGGTGACATCTATTTGGCCTTAGGAGTGCTCCCATCCAGAGTAGTCCCTCTAAAATACCCTGTAGAGGTGGTTTGTAGGAGGCAAATTCCCTCAACTTTTGCTTGTCTGGAAATTGTTTAATCCTTCCTTAAAGTTTAAATGATAATCGTGCTGGATATAGTATTCTTGGTTCAAGGCCCTTCTGTTTCATTGCATTAAATATATCATGCCATTCTCTTCTGGCCTGTAAAGTTTCTGTTGAGAAGTCTAATGATAGCCTAATGGGTTTTTCTTTGTAGGTGGCATTTTTCCTCTCTCTAGCTGCCTTTAAAACTCTGTCCTTTTCCTTGATCTTTGCCGTGTTAATTATTATGTGTCTTGGTATTGTCCTCCTTGTGTCCCTTCTGTTGGGAGTTCTGTGTACTTCTGTGGTCTGAGCGACTATTTTCTCCCTCAGTTTGGGGAAGTTTTTAGCAATTATTTCTTCAAATACACTTTCTATCCCTTTTTCTCTCTTCTTCTGGTACTCCTCTAATGCGGATATTGTTCCTTTTGGATTGGACTCAGTTCTCTTAGTATTGTTTCATTCCTGGAGATCCTTTTATCTCTCTCTGCATCAGCTTCTATGCGTTCCTGTTCTCTGGTTTCTATTCCATCAATGGCCTCTTGCATCTCATCCATTCTGCTTTTAAATCTTTCCAGAGATTGTTTTATTACTGTAGTCTCCCTCCCTACTTTGTCCATTAGCTCTTGCATTTTTCTCTGCAGCTCCATCAGCATGGTTATGACCTTTATTTTGAATTCTTTTTCAGGGGTTGGTTAGGTCTATCTCTCCAAGCTCCTTCTCAGGGGTTGTCTCTGTGATTTTGGTCTGGATCAAATTCTTCTCCCTTTTCATGGTGATAGAGGTAGTTGTGGAGAGCTGGCTCATGTGTCGGCTGGGAGAACATCCCTTCTTGCTAGTTTGTGGCCTTCCTCTCCTGGGATAATGGCAAACCCTAGTGGCTTGTGCTGGGAAGCTGCACACAGATGGGGTCTCTGATTCTTGCCCAGCCTCTGTGGAGTAAGCTCTGCAGTTGCTGTGGGCATGGCCATTCTCAGACTGCTGCTCCGCTATGACGGAGCCACGTCAGAGGGGGAACGGGTGGGAGGCTGTTTATCGCCATGAGGGACCTCAGAGCTGTGCTCATGCCCACAGGGTTAGGGTGCCCAGAGTTCCCTAGGATTCCCAGCTGCCTAGCTGAGTGTCCCGGGATGCTTTCATCCAGCTGTGAGGTCCCTGTCACTTTAAGACTTTCAAAATGCACTCACTTTTCTTTGTCCCAGGGGTGCCAGCTGCAGGGACCCACTCACAGCTTTTACTGTTCTGTTTCCCTAGTAACCAGAACCCCACACACTGTGTGTCTGTGCTCCTGGTGTGGATGGCTAGGGCTGAGTATTTAGCAGTTCTGGGCTCTCTCTCCCTCCCTGCTCCGACTCCTCTCCTCCTGCCGGGAGCTGGGGTGAGGGGCGCTCAGGTCCCGCTGGGCTGCAGTTTATATCTTACCCCCTTCACGAGGCACTGGCTTCTCACAGCTGTACATGTAGCCTGGATGTTGTCCTGTATCTTCTGGTCTCTCTTTTAGGGATAGTTGGATTGGTTTTATTTTCAAAAATATACATGGTTTTGGGAGGAGATTTCTGCTGCTCTACTCACACCACCATCTTGGCTCCTCCTTCAGGAAAAGCTACTGAGGCTCTTTTTGTGTACTAGTATGTGATCTCTTCTTGAAAATGTTCCATGTGTACTTGAGAAGAATGTATATCCTGCTTCTTTTGGGTGGAGTGTTCTGTAGATGTGTGTTAGGTCCATCTTTTCTAATGTGTTTTTCAGTGCCTCTGTCTCCTTACTTATTTTCTGTCTGGTTGATATGTCCTTTGGAATGAGTGGTGTGTTGAAGTCTCCCAAAATGAATGTATTGCATTCTCTTTTCCCCTTTAATTCTGTTAGTATTTGTTTCACATATTTAGGTGCTGCTATGTTGGGTGCATAGATATTTATAATGGTTATATCTTGTTGAACTGACCCCTTTTTCATTATGTAATGTCCTTCTTTGTCTCTTGTTACTTCTTTGTTTTGAAGTCCATTTTGTCTGATACAAGTACTGCAACTCCTGCTCTTTTCTCCCTAATATTTGCATGAAATATCTTTTTCATCCCTTCACTTTTAGTCTGTGTATGTCTTTGGGTTTCAAGTGAGTCTCTTGTAGGCAGCATATAGATGGGTGATGTTTTTTATCCATTCTGTAACTCTATGTCTTTTGATTGGTGCACTCAATCCATTTATATTTATGGTGATTATATATAGATAAGTTGAGGTAAATTCCCTCAACATGTGCATATCTGTAAATTGTTTAATCCCTGCTTCAAATTTAAATGATAATCTTGCTGGGTAGAGTATTCTTTGTTCAAGGCCCTTCTGTTTCTTTGCATTAAACATACCATGCTACTCCTTTCTGGCCTCTAAATTTTCTGCTGAGAAGTCTGATGAAAGCCTGATAGGTTTTCCTTTGGATTTGATCTTTTTTCTCTCTCTGGTCACTTTTAATACTCTGTCTTTGTCCTTGATCTTTGTCCTTTTAATAATTATACGTCTTGGTGTTGTCTTCCTTGGGTCTTTTGTGTTGGGAGATCTGTGCACTTCCAAAGCCTGAAAGGCTATCTCCTTCCCCAAACTGGGGAAGTTTTCAGCAATTATTGGCTCAAAGAGACTTTCTATCCCTTTTTCTCTCTCTTCTTCTGGTACCCCTATAATGTGAATATTGTTCCATTTGGATTGGTCACACAATTCTCTTAATATTCTTTCATTCCTAGAGATCCTTTTTTCTCTGTGTGCCTCAGCTTCTTTGTGTTCCTGTTCTCTAATTTCTTTTTCATTTACTCTCTCCTCTACATCATCTAATCTGCTTTTAAATCCCTCTATTGTATGTTTCATTTTAGATACTGTATTTTTCAATGTTTCTATCTCTTTCTTGTAGTTCTCCCTGAGTTCCTGGATATTTTTCTGTAGCTCTGTGAGCATATTTATATTTATTTTGAAATCTGTATCAGACAGGTTGGTGATTTCAGTTTCACTCAGCCTTCTTTCTGGTGTTTGAGGGATTTTGGTTTGTACCAGTTTCTTTTGCCATTTCATATTTGTAATGATTACTGTGGAATAATAACTTTGTGAACACAGTGCCCTCTAGTGCCCAGAAGCTCTATTCTCTGGAGTTGCCAAACCCCTGGAGCAATGGAAGGGGTCACAAGCATGTGGCACCAGTGTCTGCCAGGTAGAAATAGCTCTTTCCTGCTTCCTGCAGTACCTGCCTCCACTGCCAGGGCCTGTGGGCTGAGCACACAGGGAGGATCCTCTATGCTATGCCCTTAGAGCTGCCATAGTCAGCGCCACCCTCTGGCTGGCCTGGTGCAATGGCAGGGGCAGCAGTTTAGAGAACTGGTGCTGAGCAGGAGGAAGGGATGGCAGGCTGCATATTGCAGTCGGGGTCCTTGGCACTACATTGTCATCCTGGGGAATGGAGCGCATGAAGCTCCTGAAAGTTCCCAACGTGCTGGGATGAGTGTTCTGGGACAATTTTGTCCACCTGTCCTTTGTCCTGAGCACTGAGCTCTGTGTAATCCTTTCCCCTTTAGCAGCCCTCTCACTGTTGGGAAGTTTTCAAAGTCCCCGCCTTTCTTTTGTCCTGGAGCAGCCAGTTGTGGGTACCTGTTCTCCACAAGCAGCTGGAATC
Source organism: Manis pentadactyla (assembly GCF_030020395.1). Lineage (NCBI taxonomy): Eukaryota > Metazoa > Chordata > Mammalia > Pholidota > Manidae > Manis > Manis pentadactyla. Next base: position 73,677,781 of record NC_080022.1, read on the forward strand.
TCAGTCTGAGTATTCTGCCTGTCTTTCCTTTTCAATCCCTCTAATCTCCAGAGCACCATGTGATGTGGGTTTGTGCTCCCAGAGCAGATCTCCAGGTGTGGGTATTTAGCTGTCCTGGGCTTCTACTCCCTCCCCACTCCATTTCTCTCCCTGCCACCAATGAGCTGGGTGAGGGGAGGGCTTGGGTCCCACTGGATCATGGCCTTTCTACTTTACCCTTTTCTGTGAGGTCTTCTCTTTTCCCCAGACGTAGGCTGTTTGTTGCAGTCTTCTTTCTTGGTGCTCTTTCAGGATTAGTTGTATTTGCTGTATTTTTGTGTTATATGTGGTTTTGGGAGGTGGTTTCTGCCTCACTTCTCATGCTGCCATCTTGTTTACTCCCCCAAAAGGCTGTATTATTTTACAGGACAGTTCTGAATGATGTGTAATTGCTCTTATCATTTCTTCAAATATTTTTTATTACATTTTATATTGTTTTATAATGTCAGGATTCAGTGTTGACATTTAAGAACATTTCAATCCGGAAAATGGGAAGGTCAAACAGATGTTGTGAAGCTCCATGGAAATCTGCTAAGCTTTAAAAATACAGATTTTTTTGAAATTGCCTAATAATTTTGTTGATATTTAGTTGTGAATGTATTTCAAACTCCATTTATAAGGCATTCCTTTTTTAAAAAATCTGTAATTAAATCAGGATATAATTCATATAGTAAAATGAGCAGATCTTAATTGTACAGTTCAAAATGTTTTAACAAATGAATATGTTTGTGTCACCAACATCAGAGATGGGATATAGAGCATTACAGTGCATTTCTTTTAATTTAGGCAAATGTCATAGTGACTGACTGGTACGGGGCACATGGAGATGACCCATACACCCTACAATACAGAGGGTGTGGAAAAGAGGGAAAATACATTCATTTCACATCTAATTTTCTATTAAATGATCGCTTAACAGCTGGCTATGGATCACGAGGTAAGTGTAACCAATCAAGAAATAGACATTGGGCAGTACTATCTACAATATTCTGTGCTTGGTGCTGAAAGTAACTCAGAGAACCTGAACTCTGCCAAGGATTTACCATTTAGATGGGGAGATAGGCCATGTGCCCATGAGAAAATGAGGGAAAAAGTGAGCCAGAAAGAGTTGAGTAGCAATTAGTGGTCCTGACATAAGTACTGCAAAAATTCAGTGAAAGGAGAGAACATTTTGAGCTAAGCATGATCAGAAAAGGCCTCACAAAGGAGAGGATCTTCAAGGTTGAGTATCATTTTGATAAATGGAAAGAAGGAAGAGAACATTAATAAAACTATGGCAACAGAGGAATCCAGAGCATGTTGAAATGATGGGAGTAGCAGGCCCCACCGACAGTGCAAAGAGACTGTGGGCAGTGAATGGTGGCAGAAAATGCTGAAAGACACATGGGGACAGGTGACAGAGCACCTCAAATGCCCAAATTAGCAAGCACCCCAAAGGTCCATAAGCACAGAGTGAAACCACCAAAGCGATTTTAAAGAGATCAATCTGGCTGTGTGGATAACCGGCTCCCTCAAATCAGTAAGAGGGAAACTAGGTACCAGAACACCTAGGGAAAACCCAGGGGTGAGGTGAAGAGACTTGAATGAGAATGGAAGCAGTGAGAGAAGGTCAGGAAGACAGTAATCAGAATAATGAGAATTTTCTCTGTGGCAGACACTATTTTATTGTCTTACTCAATCCTAACAACTTTCAAGCGATGAGAGATATTCCAAAGGGAAAAAAGAGAAAAATGTTCCAGAGGGAGGAAAACGAACGACAGAGCAAAAGGAAAGGAGTGTGTGGGTGGCACTAAAGAATGCACCAAGAATAGGAGGGGTAAAGGAGAATGCACAAGTCTGGATTTAGGCAGGTTGATAGGGAGGAGCACTGGGGCGTTCTGGAGGAAAGGCCCCACTGAGTCGTAGAGGAATGACTGGAGTTTGGAAGAGAAGCCAAAGTCACAGGTTTGGAAACTGGCATTTAGTGGATGAGATCTTGGAGAAACTAGAGGGAAAAAATCAGCAGGTCATGGGCTAACTGTCCCATTCTTAATGTTTTGATTTTGATTTTAACATTTACCAAGTAGCACCTTTTGAATGATGTTTTCACTTTTACCCCTATTTACATAGAAGAAGATTTCCTTATCATCTGGATAGCTAGCAAGAAGTGGAGTGGCCCACTCTATAAAACACACTTTATAAAACACCTTATAAAAATTTTTTTTTTTCCTGGTAAATATAAGGTGCTGACAATCTCTGCACAAATATTTGACTCCACCTGTACTTATAAATTCCATGAGTAGGCACAACTTTTCCTTACCACTTCTGGCTTAGATGGTACCCTCCCTTTGTCCAAGTTCCACAGTATGCCACAGCCTGAGTCAACTCAGTAAACACTTCCTGGGTTCCCAGAACTCAAAATAATTCAGAAAAAAGAACAGGGCACTTCAGGAGAGGAGTTATTTGGAAAGCTTCTACTGGGGAGAAGTCAGTTTTGATCCAAACATTGAAAGAAATGCAATATTTTGGAGGTAGAGATAAAGTTATAGGGTTTTGATGCTGAGGATGGCAGTTTCCATGAACCAAAAGTAGGAGAAAAATATAAACATGGAGAATCAGGGATAAAATAAAAGAAAATGAAAGGATGATCCAAGCAGGAGAAGAGGTTTATGACCTTTTTTTTGCTCCTTCCTCCCTGGCCCCAGGGTTTTAATCATTCTTTTAGGTAGGAGAAACACCTACAAGAAAAAAGCAGACATATTTGGGTAACACTGAATGAAGTATAAGAAAGCTCTATTTGCTTGTTGGTGTCCTAGTCCATTTGTGTCATAACAGAATACTATAGACTGCGTAGTTAATAAGCAACAGAAATTTATTTCTCACAGTTCTGGAAGCTGAAAGTCCAAGATCAAAACACCAGCAGATTTGGTGTCTGGTGAGGACTCACTTCCTGGTGCACAGAAGGCCATCTTCTCTCTGTGTCCTCACGTGGTAGAAAGAGGAAAGGAGCTCTCTGGGGTCTCTTTTATAAGGGTACTAATCCCATTCATTAAGGCTCCACCCTCAGGACCTGATCACGTCCCAAAAGCCCCACCTCCTAATACCGTCACATTGGGGGTCAGGATTTCAACATACGAATTTGGTGGGCCATAAACATTCAGTCCATTGCATTTAGCTATGCTTCTTTCCCTTTCTCCAAATCCTAAAATTATAGGCCTGTATAGAGCTAAATAGAAACCTGCTAGGCAACTTCATTGGGGAAATGAGAAGATGTGAGTCTCCTCACCACTTTTTGCAACAAGTAAATCACTGGTTTGCGTTTACAGGACTAAACATATTTTTCATACTGCCTCTTTTGTAATGCTGGAGGGTGAAGTAGAAGGATATGGGAATAGAGTGGGAAGAGAAAAGTGGGAGAGGAACTTGCACTTCAACCCTGTGGAATGAGTAGATAGAGTCAAGTGATGTTACAATTTCACTGATTAGCAAAACGCACTGCTGAGATTTTAGGAACTCAGAACAAAAGCTCTCTCTTCCACAGGCAGAGTGTTTGTTCACGAATGGGCCCATCTCCGTTGGGGTGTGTTTGATGAATATAACAGTGAGAAACCTTTCTACATAAATGGGAAAAATCAAATTAAAACAACAAGGTCAGTACTTTTTCTCATGTTTAAAATCATTATTTTTTGACTCAAAAATGAAGTTGATAATGACAGCTTACACTTAATTGATAAGGAAGAGATCCTTTCATTTTTCAGTTTTTCACTTTAATTGCATTTTTAAAAAATTGGTAAATATTTATGTGCTTCAAATATCAAAATAACATAAAAAGTTACACTCTTTTAAATATCTCCTTCCCATCATTGTCTTCACCCTGTTCCCCCCATCCCTGCTAAGTATAACCATTTTTATTAATTTCTTGTTTATTTTCCCAGTATTTTTTCAGGAAAATTCAGATAAACATGAATGTGTATTTTTCCTCTTTTTTTAAGACAATTGCATAGTGTTCCATTGTGCAGATGGATGTACCACCATATTTCAACCAGTCTTCTATTGGACAAGTGGATTGTTCCCAATCTTTTGTTATTACCAATAACACTACAGGTCATAACTCTATAATCTGTCATTCCTCATGTATGCAGGAAGATTTATATATCTGTTTAATAACTTCCAAGAATTACCAGGTCAAACGGTTCCCTCAGCCATAATTTTGGTAGATACTGACCAATTCTTCTCCTAAAGCTTGTATGTTTTTCACTCCCATCAATAGCATTTGATATTGCTTATTTAGGAAGGAATTCTTTTAAATATCATCATTATATGTTCATTCACTTCTGCCCTAATGTCCAATGACAATGAACTCAAAGGGGCCCTGACTGAGGATACTGCCACTGATGCTTTTCCACAAGCCTCCAAAATTCATGTTGATTTCCTGATATCTTTTGCTTTGACCCCGGTTAGTTGGTAAAGCCCTTGACAATATAGAACCTCTCATCAAGAACAAATGCATTAAAATAAAGTGGAGTGCATTTCTAAATTGGTAAACTTTCTTAATGGAGTGTTTTAAAAAATGTTTAATATGTATCTATCAAACTACAAGCCTTGCAACAAATTATTACATGAGCCAATGAAAGAAACATAGGTGTTTTTAAAAACAGACCTAATTTCTCTATTTTCAGGTGCTCATCTGACATCACAGGCATTTTTGTGTGTGAAAAAGGCCCTTGCCCCCAAGAAAACTGTATTATTAGCAAGCTTTTCAAAGAAGGATGCATGTTTATATACAATAGCATCCAAAATACAACTGCATCGATAATGTTTATGCAAAGTTTATCTTCTGTAAGTATGACCTTGGAATGACACACTCCTGCAAGATTTTATCTATTCCCAATATAAACTTATACGTTTCAAGTATTTAAAAAGAAAGGCAATTTCAGATGTGCTGCATTTTAGAACTGGGGCACCTTAGAGTTCATCTAGTTTTTATTTTAAAGATTTAAAAAAACTGAGGCCCCCAGGATGATCACCAAAAATAGATTTCTTCAAAACATGATTTTTCACTTTCCAGGGAAGGAGATTTAACAAGAGGAGCTCAGGAGACCTCAAAATAAATTCCTATCCAGTGGTGTTCCTGTGTCCTTTTATAGGAAAGTATACTGAGTTAATAAGAATAATGTAACACATGGTTGCATTTCTTTCATTTGAAGTAGCAAAACACTCTCATTTTAATTGCATTTCCTAATTCTCTTTCCCTTTTTTTTGCATAGTAGAGAAATTTCAAAGAAGAGTCAGGTGTTACAAAGAGCAGTCAAGTAACCCTTAGCTTTGCACATTCAGAAACTCAACCTTGTCGGTATTCTACACTGACAAGAGACTGTGTATGAATCCAGAACACCATTTTTAAAATTATTATTTGAAAAGAGTACTTCAATTGTTATAGGGATCCAATACTTGAATCCTCTGGTCAGTTCATTTTCTCTGTGAAGGAAGCAGCATAGAGCAGCCACATGCTCACTAGAAGCCTGATCTGACAACACAGAATCAGAAGAGAAGGAGTTTGGCAATACAGAGCTTTAGTAGCAGCAGCCTTCAGGACCTGATATATCCATCCATCTTCACAAAAACCTGAAAGTCCTATCTATCTGTGGATCATCTCCTCTTCATAGGGCTGGGAGTACTGTGGGCATGTGCCTCTGTGAAGTTTTCTCTTCCCACAGCTGACCATGCCCCTGAGTTAACATGTTCTTTTCTTAGATAACCTTTTTTCTTCTGTCTGGTTTTAGTCAAGGCTAGGAGTCATTCTGTAATTTTAAGGTGATTTTTCATCCATTATTCAGGCATTATTCCTGACTGAGCCATTATTTTTTTTAATAGTTTTAATATCTGAAGCCAACATGACTCCACATATTTTAGCCACATTGTTTTTGACTAGGTAGTTATCTTTGTGATCCTTAAAAGACATGCTCATTACTATCCAGTCAGAAAAGTTTCACTGTCCTCTAATCATAGTCATGCAATATAGAGAAAAGAGTTAAAAACAAAAAAACAACAAAAACAAATTGGGCCTAATCCTATCTCCCCATGTACTAAGAACTCATGTCCTTAACCAATTATTATCTGCTTGAAACGTCAGCTTCCTCTTTCATGAAATTAGGGATGGGAGCTGAAAGTCTACAAGGTTTCTTCTAGCCCTAAGTTCCTAAGGCTCTGCTACAAGGAAGCGTCCATTCTGTGTAAGAATATAGCCACTGGGGACAGAGAGCAATACATTGCTTGGCAATGCAAACCATACCTTTAAAAGGGGTGGCATAGGTTTAATATTATTAAATGAATTATATCTATATTTCCAAATAAGAGGAAAGATCAGGAAGTAGAGTGAAGTTGGTTTTTTCCTTATCTTGTTCTTACAGAGATCAATATTTGAACTAGATCAAATAGGCTGACTGATTAATAAAGGCATAGTAGTCATTAAATACGATTCAAGGAATATGTTGGCCAACATAACACCTCCTGGGTGTTTTCTCTAACACACTATCATGAAAAGGAAGGTGGGAGATTGTTTTCATTTTTTTCAACACTAAGATATACATACATGGTCTGCTGTTATCCAAGGGCAAATAAACTAGAATAGAGATTTGTCTCAGTGCCACAGGGTGCCAGTATTTCAAGCAAAGGGTGCCAGTGTTTATTGGTATGTGCATTACTTCAGAATGTACTTCTTAAGTAAAGAAGAACATGCTGTAGCACTTCTGGTTTGCCATGTTTCAGCTCACCTTGCCTTTTACCTTTAGTTGCTTGAGAATGAAACTATGTTTGGTATAGGAAGACGGCCCTTACTCTCTTACAGCCTTTATTCTTTTCTAGGTGGTTGAATTCTGTAATGCAAGTACCCACAACCAAGAAGCTCCAAACCTACAGAACCAAATGTGCAGCCTCAGAAGTGCATGGGACGTAATCACGGACTCTGCTGACTTTACCCACAGCTTTCCCATGAACGGCTCCGAGCATCCACTGCCTCCCACGTTCTCCCTTGTGCAGGCTGGAAGCAAAGTGGTCTGTTTAGTGCTGGATGTATCCAGCAAGATGGCGGAGGTAACATTTTGGACCAGAATGGTTGTAAACCACTCATCATTTTGTTCTATCAGTTCTTAAATTCTTTTTGTTTCCAGAGGACAAGGGGACAGGCCCAAGGTTTGGAACAG